>NC_053035.3:501755933-504629266 GCF_002575655.3 Aegilops tauschii subsp. strangulata | reverse complement strand
CGAGGACGGGAGGATGGACCCCACCACGGAAGCCGCACACTCAACGGTGATAGAGCTGAACACAGATTTCACTTCCAATGAGATCTGTGTCATCGGACCCTCGGACTCGTTTCCGGCCATAGGCTCCGAATCGCACGCATCCGTGCCCATCGGATCTAACTAGGCACCGATCGTGGAGTTCAGCTCCGCGGATATCTTTTAGCGCTCGCCCTTGGGCGACGTGCTAAACTCATTAAAATCTCTCTCCCTGTCAGGAGACTCTTGGCTGAACTATGTCCGGCTTGAGTGGGAAGCGGACGACGAAGGAATTCGTTACCCACCCACCACCCACTTAATAGAAACTGTCGACGACTTAACCGACATGCTTGATTTTGACTCTGAAGACATCGATGGTATGAATGACGATGTCGGAGAAGAACAGGAACCACCGCCCACAGGGCGCTGGGCAGCCATCTCATCATACGACATATATATGGTGGACACACCCAAAGAAAACAATGGCAAGGATCAAAAGGATGCAACGGAGGGTAATCCTCTTGAGAAGCAACCAAAGCGCCGACGTCAGCGGCGCCGCTCTAAACCCCGCCATAGCAAAAACAGCGATACCGGCACAAGAGACAATAGCACTCCGGATGATGCCGAAGACGAAAACAATCCTGCCCAGCCAAGCTTCAAATAGGCCGGACGGGAGGACGGGCAAGCTAGCCCTGATGAACAGGCAATGGATGAAGACTCGGAGGATCAAAATTACATGCCCCTCTCCGAAGACGAGGTGAGCATCGGCGACGAAGAATTTACCGTGCCTGAGGACCCGTCGAGCAAGAGCGCTTCAAGCGTCGGCTTATAGCCACTGCAAAGAGCCTGAAGAAAAAACAGCAGCAGCTTCAAGCTGATCAAGATCTGCTCACTGATAGATGGACTGTGGTCCTGGCGGCCGAGGAATATGGACTCGAGCGCCCAACCAAAAGTTACCCGAGGCGCAGGTTGTTACCTCAATTCGAGGACGAGGCACTAGAGCCTATACTACCAGCGCAGGATGCGGCTGACCGACCACCTCGTGGCCGAGATAAAGTGGCGTATCAGTCCGAACACCAGCCCGCACCCCGTCGCCAAGCAAATAAAAACATGAAGGCCCGGGGCTACATGCATGACCAGCGAGACGAATTGGAAAACAAAGCAGGATAGTCAAGATCGATCTACGGATCACGGGGGCGCGCCCCAACGCGTGACGATGACCGCCACGCCGGATATACTAAATACAAATCCATCCGGGCCGAGTACAGCAGACCAAATTCATCCGAACTGCGTCGCGATGTAGCCCGGCATAGAGGCGCCGCACACCCCCTATGCTTCACTGACGAAGTAATGGAGCATGAATTCCCAGAAGGGTTTAAACCCGTGAACATTGAACCATATGATGGGACAATAGACCCTGCGGTATGGATCGAAGATTTCCTTCTCCACATTCACATGGCCGGCGACGATGATCTACATGCCATCAAGTACCTCCCACTAAAACTCAAGGGACCAGCTCGGCACTAGCTGAATAGTCTGCCGGGAAACTCCATTGGCAGTTGGGAGAACCTAGAAGACGCATTCCTTGACAACTTTCAGGGCACTTATGTGCGACCACCGGACGCTGATGACTTAAGTCACATAACCCAACAGCCCAGAGAGTCAGCCAGAAAATTCCGGACTTGGTTCTTAACTAAAAACAAACCAAATCATCGTCTGTCCGGATGCCGAAGCCCTAGCGGCCTTTAAGCATAACATCCGTGACGAGTGGCTCGCCCGACACCTCGGCCAAGAGAAGCCGAAATCCATGGCAGCCCTCACGACACTCATGACCCGCTTCTGTGCGGGCGAGGACAGCTAGCTAGCTCGTAGCAACAGCGCCTCAAGCAAGCCCGACACTTCAGATGCTAGAGATAGCAACGGCAAGCCCCGACGCAACAGACATAAGCATCGGAATAATGGCGATAACGCCGAAGACACGACCGTCAATGCCGGATTCAGTGGCTCCAAGTCCGGTCAACGGAAAAAGCCATTCAAAAGAAACAATCCGGGCCCGTCCAGTCTGGACCGCATACTCGATCGTCCATGTCAAATCCTAGGCACCCTGATACGTCTCCAATGTATCTATAATTTTTAATTGTTTCATGCTATTATATTACCCCTTTTGGATGTTTATGGGCTTTATTTTACAAATTTATATCATTTTTGGGACTAACCTACTAACCGGAGGCCCAGCCCGTACTGCTATTTTTTTGCCTATTTTAGTATTTTGAAGAAAAGGAATATCAAACGGAGTCCAAATGAAATGAAACCTTCGGGAGCGTGATTTTTTGAACGAACGTGATCCAGAGGACTTGGAGTGCAAGTCAAGAAGCAGCCGAGGCGGCCACGAGAGGGTAGGGCGCCCCCCCCTACAGGGCGCGCCCCCTGTCTCGTGGGCCCCTCGGGCGGCCACCGACGTACTTCTTCCTCGTATATATACCTACGTACCCCGAAAACATCCAGGGAGCCACCGAAACACAATTTCCACCGTCGTAACCTTCTGTATCCGCGAGATCCCATCTTGGAGCCTTCGCCGGCGCTCCGTCGGAGGGGGAATCGACCACGGAGGCCTTCTACATCAACACCATAGCCCCTCCGATGAGTTGTGAGTAGTTTACCACAGACCTTCGGGTCCATAGTTATTAGCTAGATGGCTTCTTCTCTCTTTTTGGATCTCAATACAATGTTCTCCCCCTCTCTTGTGGAGATCTATTCGATGTAAACTCTTTTTGCGGTGTGTTTGTCGAGATCCGATGAATTGTGGATTTATGATCAAGTTTATCTATGAGAAATATTTGAATCTCTTCTGAATTCTTTTATGTATGATTGAGTTATCTTTGCAAGTCTCTTCGAATTATCAGTTTGGTTTGGCCTACTAGATTTATCTTTCTTGCCATGGGAGAAGTGCTTAGCTTTGGGTTCAATCTTGCGGTGTCCTTACCCAGTGACAGAAAGGGTTGCAAGGCACGTATTGTATTGTTGCCATCGAGGATAAAAAGATGGGGTTTATATCATATTGCATGAGTTTATCCCTCTACCTCATGTCATCTTGCTTAATGCGTTACTCTGTTCTTTATGAACTTAATACTCTAGATGCATGCAGGAGTCGGTCGATGTGTGGAGTAATAGTAGTAGATGTAGGCAGGAGTCGGTCTACTTGTTGCGGACGTGATGCCTATATACATGATCATGCCTAGATAATCTCATAATTATTCCCTTTTCTATAAATTGCTCGACAGTAATTTGTTCACCCACCGTAATACTTATGCTATCTTGAGAGAAGCCTCTAGTGAAACCTATGGCCCCCGGGTCTATCTTTTATTATATTTGCTTTCAATCTACTTTTATTTGCATCTTTACTTTTTGCATCTATATTATAAAATACCAAAAATATATTTATCTTATCGTATTATCTCTATCAGATCTCACTTTCGCAAGTGGCCGTGAAGGGATTGACAACCCCTTTATTGCGTTGGTTGCAAGTTCTTTGTTTGTTTGTGTAGGTGCGTGGGACTTTCTAGGAGCTTCCTACTGGATTGATACCTTGGTTCTCAAAAACTGAGGGAAATACTTACGCTACTGTGCTGCATCACCCTTTTCTCTTCAAGGAAAACTAACGCAAGCTCAAGACGTAGCAAGAAGGATTTCTAGCGCCGTTGCCGGGGAAGCTTCCACCAAGTCAAGTCAAGATTCGACAACCCGCCAACGTGCTATTTCTAGCGCTGTTGGAGGTCTTCGCTCAAGTCAAGACATACCAAGTACCCATCACAAACTCATCTCCCTCGCATTTACATTATTTGCCATTTGCCTCTCGTTTTCCTCTCCCCCACTTCACCTTTGCCGTTTTATTCGCCCTCTCTTTCCCAATCTCCTCTCTCTTTCGCTTGCCTTTTTGTTTGCTTGTGTTACCATGTGCCTTCTGTTTGCTTGCATCTTTGCTTGCTAAAAATCTATTGATATGGATCCACTTAAAGTGTTCTACTTGGATCATCTTCGGTCCTTATGCGCTCGTGCTGAAACCCCAACTAGTTTAGTTGAGGGAAAATCTTTAGATGAGCATGCTCATTTTGTGTGTCATCGTTTGTCTGAATAGGGGAAGCCTTTATGGTATCAAATAAATAGTTTGCTATGCTATGCTTGGAATCTTTGTGAAATTTGTGATTTTACTTGTTGCTCTAAGAACGCTAAAAACACCTTCCCTACCTATGTGAGTTTAATGATAATGAAATCTTATCTTCTTATGCAAAGGGTGTTTATAGTTACTATGATATCGAACAAATTGAAGAATTTGTTGTTTTAAGGGTGCTTATGAAGTTCCTTCTTTGATTGAAAAGTATGATATTACTCTCTACGAATCTGAAAATTTTGACATACTTAAATATTGCTATATAAACTATGCTCATAATGTCTATGTCAAAGAATTTATTGAGAGAATGACCGTTGCTTTGGAAGAAAATAATGATACGCATGAATCTATAGATAAAGATGATTTCGATGATTTGATTGAAATATCCCTTGATGAACATGATGCTTGCTATTCTTGTGGCCATGATGCCAATATTTATGAAGATGAATTTGCTATAGTTCCTTATGTTAAACATGAGATCGTTGCTATTGCACCCATACTTGGTAGTTGCTCCAATGAAAAGCATGATTGCAATGATGTTATTATAAATTCAATTAATGTCAATTGTGTTAATGATATGCAAAACCCTAAGCTTGGGGATGCTAAGTTTGCTACGTCTACTACTTGTTGCAATGATCATGATTGGGGTGATTCTTCTTATGATCTTGAAAATTTATTTAAGCCCCATGATGAATATGAGATTGATAATAGTGTTTGCAATAATATTGAAAGTGGGTTTGGAAGAGTGTCAACTTTAGATCCCACATATTTGGAGAATGTTCAATCTTATGGTATTTTTGATAAAAGTGGGTTTGGAGAGGTCATGACTTTAGTTAATGTTAATCCCACTATTTTGGAAGAGTGTCAACTTTGCATGCATGTGGATCGTGTTGAAAATATTATGTGACAGCTATTTTGTTGAATTTGCTTATGATCCCACATGTAATTATTATGAGAGAGGAAAATATGGCTGTAGATATTTTCATGATAATAAATTACCTCTCGTTATGTTGAGATTGCTATTGTTTCTTTCCGCTTCCTTGCATATGCTAGTTTTTGCTTGCTATGATAATTTGTTTGCCTATAAGATGCCTATGCATAGGAAGTATGTTAGGCTTAGATGTGTTTTTCATGTGTGTCATGATGCTGTCTTTGCGCTTCAATTCTTGTCTTTCATGTGAGCATCGTTAGAATTATCAATGCCTAGCTAAAAGACTTTAAAGAAAAGCGCTTGTTGGGAGACAACCCAATATATTTACTTTCTGTTGTTGAATAAATTTATCATCTACCTTCTGTTTAGATGTGTTTTTATGTTTTAATTAGTGTTTGTGCCAAGTAGAACCTATAGGATAACCTATGATGATAGTTGATTTGATTCTGCTGGAAAAAAAAGAAACTTTGCGCGCACGAGAAATTTTTTAGTAAATCACAGAAACATGCTCTTGCGTTGATTCTTTTTGCTGCTGATCAATATAAAAATTGTCTAGGACTTCCTATTTTGGTAGAATTTTTGGAGTTCCAGAAGTTTGCGTTAGTTACAGATTACTACAGACTGTTCTATTTTTGACAGATTCTGTTTTTCGTGTGTTGTTTGCTTATTTTGATGCATCTATGGCTAGTAAAATAGTTTATAAACCATAGAGAAGTTGGAATACAGTAGGTTTAACACCAAAATAAATAAAGAATGAGTTCATTACAGTACCTTATGTGGTGGTTTTGCTTTCTTTCACTAACGGAGCTGACGAGATTTTTGTTGAGTTTTGTGTTGTGAAGTTTTCAAGTTTTGGGTAAAGCTTTGATGGACTATGGAATAAGGAGTGGCAAGATCCTAAGCTTGGGGATGCCCAAGGCACCCCAAGATGTTCAAGAATAGCCAAAAGCCTAAGCTTGGGGATGCCCCGGGAAGGCATCCCCTCTTTCGTCTTCGTTCATTGGTAACTTTACTTGGAGCTATATTTTTATTCACCACATGATATGTGTTTTGCTTGGAGTGTCGTGTATTATATTAGTCTTTGCTTTTTAGTTTACCACAATCATCCTTGCTGTACACACCTTTTGGGAGAAGCCTACTTGATTAGAATTTGCTTGAATACTCTATGTGCTTCACTTATATCTTTTGAGCTTGATAGTTTTTGCTCTAGTGCTTCACTTATACTTTTAGAGCACGGCGGTGGATTAATTTTAAAGAAATTGCTAGCCTCTCATGCTTCACTTATATTATTTTGAGAGTCTTTTAGAACAGCATGGTATTTGCTTTGGTTACAAATTTGGTCCTAGAATGATGAGCATCCAAGTTGGGTATAATAAAAACTATCAAAGAAAGTGAATTGGATGCTATGATCAATCTGATGCTTGATAATTGTTTTGAGATATGGAGGTAGTGATATTAAAGTCATGCTAGTTGAGGTGATTATGAAAAATACTTGTGTTAAGGTTTGTGATTCCCGTAGCATGCACGTATGGTGAACCGCTTTATGATAAAGTCGGAGCACGATTTATTTATTGATTGTCTTCCTTATGAGTGGCGGTCGGGGACGAGCGATGGTCTTTTCCTACCAATCTATCCCCCTAGGAGCATGCGCGTAGTACTTTGTTTTTGATGACTTCTAGATTTTTGCAATAAGTATATGAGTTCTTTTGACTAATGTTGAGTCCATGGATTATACGCACTCTGACCCTTCCACCATTGCTAGCCTCTCTTGTGCCGCGCAACTTTCACCGGTACCATACACCTACCATATACCTTCCTCAAAACAGCCACCATACCTACCTATTATGGCATTTCCATAGCCATTCCGAGATATATTGCCATGCAACTTTCCACCGTTCCGTTCATATGACACGCATTACTTTTGTCATATTGCTCTTTGCATGATCACGTAGTTGACTTTGTATTTGTGGCAAGGCCACCTTCATAATCTTCATACATGTCGCTCTTGATTCATTGCATATCCCGGTACACCGCCGGAGGCATTCATATAGAGTCATATCTTGTTCTAGCTTTGAGTTGTAATTCTTGAGTTGTAAATCCATAAAAGTGTGATGATCTTCATTATTAGAGCATTGTCCTAATGAGGAAAGGATGATGAAGACTATGATTCCCCCACAAGTCGGGATGAGACTTCGGACTTTACAAAAACAAAAAAAAACAAAAAAAAAGAGAAAGGCCAAAGAAAAAAAAGGAAGAAAAAAAAATGAGAGAAAAAGAGAGAAGGGACAATGCTACTATCTCTTTTTCCACACTTGTGCTTCAAAGTAGCACCGTGATCTTCATCATAGAGAGTTTCATATGTTGTCACTTTCATATACTAGTGGGAATTTTTCATTATAGAACTTGGCTTGTATATTCCAATGATGGGCTTCCTCAAATTGCCCTAGGTCTTCGTGAGCAAGCGAGTTGGATGCACACCCACTTAGTTTCTTTTGTTGAGCTTTCATATATTTATTGCTCTAGTGCATCCGTTGCATGGCAATCCCTACTCACTCACATTGATATCTATTAATGGGCATCTCCATAGCCCGTTGATACGCCTAGTTGATGTGAGACTATCTTCTTCCTTTTTGTCTTCTCCACAACCACCATTCTACTCCACATATAGTGCTATGTCCATGGCTCACACTCATGTATTGCGTGAAAGTTGAAAGAGTTTGAGATTATTAAAGTATGAAACAATTGCTTGGCTTGTCATCGGGGTTGTGCATGATTAAATACTTTGTGTGATGAAGATAGAACCTAGCCAGACTATATGATTCTGTAGGGATAACTTTCTTTGGCCATGTTATTTCGAGAAGACGTGATTACTTTGATTAGTATGCTTGAAGTATCACTATTTTTATGTCAATATGAACTTTTATTTTGTATCATTTGGATCTGAACATTCATGCCCCAATAAAGAAAATTACATTGAGAATTATGCTAGGTAGCATTCCACATCAAAAATTCTGTTTTTATCATTTACCTACTTGAGGACGAGCAGGAATTAAGCTTGGGGATGCTTGATACGTCTCCAACGTATCTATAATTTTTGATTGTTTCATGCTATTATATTACCCCTTTTGGATGTTTATGGGCTTTATTTTACACATTTATATCATTTTTGGGACTAACCTACTAATCGGAGGCCCAGCCCGTATTGCAGTTTTTTGCCTATTTCAGTATTTCGAAGAAAAGGAATATCAAACGGAGTCCAAACGGAATGAAACCTTCGGGAGTGTGATTTTTGGAACGAACGTGATCCATAGGACTTGGACTGCAAGTCAAGAAGCAGCCGAGGCGGCCACGAGAGGGTAGGCCCCCCTATAGGGCGCGCCCCTTGTCTCGTGGGCCCCTCGGGTGGCCACCGACGTACTTCTTCCTCCTATATATACCTACGTACCCCGAAAACATCCAGGGAGCCATTGAAACACAATTTCCACCGCCGTAACCTTCTGTATCCGCGAGATCCCATCTTGGAGCCTTCGCCGGTGCTCCGCCGGAGGGGGAATCGACCACGGAGGGCTTCGACATCAACACCATAGCCCCTCCGATGAGTTGTGAGTAGTTTACCACAGACCTTCGGGTCCATAGTTATTAGCTAAATGGCTTCTTCTCTCTTTTTGGATCTCAATACAATGTTCTCCCCCTCTCTTGTGGAGATCTATTCGATGTAAACTCTTTTTGCGGTGTGTTTGTCGAGATCCGATGAATTGTGGGTTTATGATCAAGTTTATCTATGAGAAATATTTGAATCTCTTCTGAATTCTTTTATGTATGATTGAGTTATCTTTGCAAGTCTCTTTGAATTATCAGTTTGGTTTGGCCTACTAGATTGATCTTTCTTGCCATGGGAGAAGTGTTGGAAATATGCCCTAGAGGCAATAATAAATGGTTATTATTATATTTCTGTGTTCATGATAATAGTCTTTTATTCATGCTATAATTGTATTGTCCGGAAATCGTAATACATGTGTGAATACATAGACCACAACCTGTCCCTAGTAAGCCTCTAGTTGACTAGCTCGTTGATCAACAGATAGTCATCGTTTCCTGACTATGGACATAGGATGTCATTGATAACGGGATCACATCATTAGGAGAATGATGTGATGGACAAGACCCAACTTAAGCATAGCATAAAAGATCGTGTAGTTTCGTTTGCTAGAGCTTTTCCAATGTCAAGTATCTTTTCCTTAGACCATGAGATCGTGCAACTCCCGGATACCATAGGAGTGCTTTGGGTGTGCCAAACGTCACAACGTAACTGGGTGACTATAAAGGTGCATTACGGGTATCTCCGAAAGTGTCTGTTGGGTTGGCACGGATCGAGACTGGGATTTGTCACTCCGTGTAAACGGAGAGGTATCTCTGGGCCCACTCGGTAATGCATCATCATAATGAGCTCAATGTGACTAAGGCGTTAGTCACGGGATCATGCATTGCGGTACGAGTAAAGAGACTTGCCGGTAACGAGATTGAACAAGGTATTGGGATACCGACGATCGAATCTCGGGCAAGTAACATACCGATTGACAAAGGGAATTGCATACGGATTGATTGAATCCTCGACACCGTGGTTCACCCGATGATATCATCGTGGAACATGCGGGAGCCAACATGGGTATCCAGATCCCGCTGTTGGTTATTGACCGGAGAGGCGTCTCGGTCATGTCTGCATGTCTCCCGAACCCGTAGGGTCTACACACTTAAGGTCCGGTGACGCTAGGGTTGTAGAGATATATGTATGCGGAAACCCGAAAGTTGTTCGGAGTCCCGGATGAGATCCCGGACGTCACGAGAGGTTCCGGAATGGTCCGGAGGTGAAGAATTATATATAGGAAGTCCAGTTTTGGCCACCGGGAAAGTTTCGGGGGTTATCGGTATTGTACCGGGACCACCGGAAGGGTCCCGGGGGTCCACCGGGTGGGGCCACCTGTCCCGGAGGGCCCCGTGGGCTGAAAGTGGAGGGGAACCAGCCCCTAATGGGCTGGGGCGCCACTTTGGGCCTCCCCCCCATGCGCCTAGGGTTGGGAACCCTAGGGGGGGGGGAGAGTTTCCCCTTGCCTTGGGGGGCAAGGCAACCCCTTCCCCCTTGGCCGCCGCCCCCCCCTTGGAGATCCCATCTCCAAGGGCTGCGCACCCCCCTTGGGGGCCTATATAAAGGGGGGGGGAGGGAGGGCAGCATACTACAGCCTTTGGCGCCTCCCTCCTCCCCTGCAACACCTCTCTCTCGCGCGCAGAAGCTCGGCGAAGGCCTGCCGGAGAGCCGCTACATCCACCACCACGCCGTCGTGCTGTTGGATCTCCATCAACCTCTCCTCCCCCCTTGCTGGATCAAGAAAGGAGGAGACGTCGCTGCACCGTACGTGTGTTGAACGCGGAGGTGCCGTCCATTCGGCACTCGGTCATCGGTGATTTGGATCACGGCGAGTACGACTCCGTCATCCACGTTCATTGGAACGCTTCCGCTCGCGATCTACAAGGGTATGTAGATCCACTCCTTTCCCCTCGTTGCTAGTAGACTCCATAGATGCATCTTGGTGAGCGTAGGAAAATTTTAAATTATGCTACGATTCCCTACAGTGGCATCATGAGCCAGGCCTATGCGTAGTTACTATGCACGAGTAGAACACAAAGAAGTTGTGGGCGTTGATGTTGCCAATTCTTCTTGCCGCTACTAGTCGTTTCTTGTTTCGGCGGCATTGTAGGATGAAGCGGCCCGGACCGACCTTACACGTACGCTTACGTGAGACAGGTTCCACCGACTGACATGCACTAGTTGCATAAGGTGGCTAGCGGGTGTCTGTCTCTCCTACTTTAGTCGGAACGGATTCGATGAAAAGGGTCCTTATGAAGGGTAAATAGAAATTGGCAAATCACGTTGTGGTCATACGTAGGTAAGAAATCGTTCTTGCTAGAAACCTACAAACCACGTAAAAACATGCAACAACAATTAGAGGACGTCTAACTTGTTTTTGCAGCAAGTGATATATGTGATATGATATGGCCAGAAGATGTGATGAATGATATATGTGATGTATGAGATTGATCATATTCTTGTAATAGGAATCACGACTTGCATGTCGATGAGTATGACAACCGGCAGGAGCCATAGGAGTTGTCTTTATTATTTTGCATGACCTGCGTGTCATTGAATAACGCCATGTAATTTACTTTACTTTGTTGCTAAACGGTTAGCCATAGAAGTAGAAGTAATCATTGGCGTGAAAACTTCATGAAGACACAATGATGGAGATCATGATGATGGAGATCATGGTGTCATGCCGGTGACGAAGATGATCATGGTGCCCCGAAGATGGAGATCAAAGGAGCATGATGATATTGGCCATATCATGTCACTATTTGATTGCATGTGATGTTTATCATGTTTTTGCATCTTATTTGCTTAGTACGACGGTAGCAAGTAGGATGATCCCTTATAATAATTTCAAGAAAGTGTTCACCCTAACTGTGCACCGTTGCGAAGGTTCGTCGTTTCGAAGCACCACGTGATGATCGGGTGTGATAGATTCTTACGTTCGCATACAACGGGTGTTGACGAGCCTAGCATGTACAGACATGGCCTCGGAACACACGCAATACACTTAGGTTGACTTGACGAGCCTAGCATGTACAGACAT
Source organism: Aegilops tauschii subsp. strangulata (assembly GCF_002575655.3). Taxonomy (NCBI): domain Eukaryota; kingdom Viridiplantae; phylum Streptophyta; class Magnoliopsida; order Poales; family Poaceae; genus Aegilops; species Aegilops tauschii. Next base: position 504,617,466 of record NC_053035.3, on the reverse strand, counting down.
GGCCTCGGAACACGGAGGACCGAAAGGTCGAGCATGAGTCGTATAGAAGATACGATCAACATGGAGATGTTCACCGATCTTGACTAGTCCGTCTCACGTGATGATCGGACACGGCCTAGTTGAGTTCGGATCATGTTTCACTTAGATAACTAGAGGGATGTCTATCTGAGTGGGAGTTCATTAAATAATTTGATTATATGAACTTAATTATCATGAACTTAGTCTAAAAATCTTTACACTATGTATTGTAGATCAAATGGCCCACGCTGTCCTCAATTTCAACGCGTTCCTAGAGAAAACCAAGCTGAAAGATGATGGCAGCAACTATACGGACTGGGTCCGGAACCTGAGGCTCATCCTCATAGTTGCCAAGAAAGATTATGTCTTAGAAGCACCGCTAGGTGAAGCACCAATCCCTGAGAACCAAGACGTTATGAACGCTTGGCAGCAGCGTGCTGATGATTACTCCCTCGTTCAGTGCGGCATGCTTTACAGCTTAGAACCGGGTCTCCAAAAGCGTTTTGAGAAACATGGAGCATACGAGATGTTCGAGGAGCTGAAACTGGTTTTTCAAGCTCATGCCCGGGTCGAGAGATATGATGTCTCCGACAAGTTCTTCAGCTGTAAAATGGAGGAGAACAGTTCTGTTAGTGAGCACATACTCAGAATGTCTGGGTTGCACAACCGCTTGTCTCAGCTGGGAGTTAATCTCCCGGATGACGCGGTCATTGACAGAATCCTCCAGTCGCTTCCACCAAGCTACAAGAGCTTTGTGATGAACTACAATATGCAGGGGATGGAAAAGACCATTCCCGAGGTATATTCAATGCTAAAATCAGCGGAAGGGGAGATCAAAAAGGAACATCAAGTGTTGATGGTGAATAAAACCACTAAGTTCAAGAAGGGCAAGGGTAAGAAGAACTTCAAGAAGGACGGCAAGGGAATTGCCGCGTCCGGTAAGCCGGTTACCGGGAAGAAGTCGAAGAATGGACCCAAGCCCGAGACTGAGTGCTTTTATTGCAAGGGAAGTGGTCACTGGAAGCGGAACTGCCCCAAATATTTAGCGGACAAGAAGAAGGCCGGCAACACCCAAGGTATATGTGATATACAAGTAATTGATGTGTACCTTACCAGTACCCGTAGTAGCTCCTGGGTATTTGATACCGGTGCGGTTGCTCATATTTGTAACTCAAATCAGGAACTACGGAATAAACGGAGACTGGCAAAAGACGAGGTGACGATGCGCGTCGGGAATGGTTCCAAGGTCGATGTGATCGCCGTCGGCACGCTACCTCTGCATCTACCCACGGGATTAGTTATAAACCTCAATAATTGTTATTTAGTGCCAGCTTTGAGCATGAACATTGTATCTGGATCTCGTTTAATTCGAGATGGCTACTCATTTAAATCTGAGAATAATGGTTGTTCTATTTATTTGAGAGATATGTTTTATGGTCATGCCCCGCTGGTCAATGGTTTATTCTTGATGAATCTCGAACGTGATGCTACACATGTTCATAGTGTGAATACCAAAAGATGTAAAGTTGATAACGATAGTCCCACATACTTGTGGCACTGCCGCCTTGGTCACATTGGTGTCAAGCGCATGAAGAAGCTCCATGCAGATGGACTTTTGGAGTCTCTTGATTACGAATCATTTGACACGTGCGAACCATGCCTCATGGGTAAGATGACCAAGACACCATTCTCCGGAACAATGGAGCGAGCAACCAACTTATTGGAAATCATACATACCGATGTGTGCGGTCCAATGAGTGTTGAGGCTCGCGGAGGATATCGTTATGTTCTCACTCTCACTGATGATTTAAGTAGATATGGGTATGTCTACCTAATGAAACACAAGTCTGAAACCTTTGAAAAGTTCAAGGAATTTCAGAGTGAGGTTGAGAATCAACGTGACAGGAAAATAAAATTCTTACGATCAGATCGTGGTGGAGAATATTTAAGTCACGAATTTGGTACACACTTAAGGAAATGTGGAATAGTTTCACAACTCACGCCGCCTGGAACACCTCAGAGAAATGGTGTGTCCGAACGTCGTAATCGCACTCTATTGGATATGGTGCGATCTATGATGTCTCTTACCGATTTACCGCTCTCATTTTGGGGTTATGCTTTAGAGACTGCCGCATTCACTTTAAATAGGGCACCGTCTAAATCCGTTGAGACGACACCGTATGAATTATGGTTTGGGAAGAAACCTAAGCTGTCGTTTCTAAAAGTTTGGGGATGCGATGCTTATGTCAAGAAACTTCAACCTGAAAAGCTCGAACCCAAATCGGAAAAATGCGTCTTCATAGGATACCCTAAGGAAACTATTGGGTACACCTTCTACCTCAGATCCGAAGGCAAGATCTTCGTTGCCAAGAACGGGTCCTTTCTAGAGAAGGAGTTTCTCTCGAAAGAATTGAGTGGGAGGAAAGTGGAACTTGATGAGGTGATAGTCACCCCTTCCGAGTCGGAAAATAGCGCAGCGCGGGAAAATGTTCCTGTGGTGCCTACACCGACGGGGGAGGAAGTTAATGATGATGATCATGAAGCTTCGGATCAAGTTGCCACTGAACTTCGTAGGTCCACAAGGACACGTTCCGCACCAGAGTGGTACGGCAACCCTGTCCTGGAAATCATGTTGTTAGACAACGGTGAACCTTCGAACTATGAAGAAGCGATGGCGGGCCCGGATTCCGACAAATGGCTAGAAGCCATGAAATCCGAGATAGAATCCATGTATGAAAACAAAGTATGGACTTTGACTGACTTGCCCGATGAGCGGCGAGCCATAGAAAACAAATGGATCTTTAAGAAGAAGACGGACGCAGATGGTAATGTGACCATCTACAAAGCTCGACTTGTCGCTAAGGGTTATCGACAAGTTCAAGGGGTTGACTACGATGAGACTTTCTCACCCGTAGCGAAGCTGAAGTCCGTCCGAATCATGTTAGCAATTGCCGCATACTATGATTATGAGATATGGCAGATGGACGTCAAAACGGCATTCCTTAACGGCTTCCTTAAGGAAGAGTTGTATATGATGCAGCCGGAAGGTTTTGTCGATCCTAAGAATGCTAACAAAGTATGCAAGCTCCAGCGCTCAATCTATGGGCTGGTGCAAGCATCTCGGAGTTGGAACATTCGCTTTGATGAGATGATCAAAGCGTTTGGGTTTACACAGACTTATGGAGAAGCCTGTGTTTACAAGAAAGTGAGTGGGAGCTCTGTAGCATTTCTCATATTATATGTGGATGACATATTATTGATGGGAAATGATATAGAATTCTTGGAAAGTATAAAGGCCTATTTGAATAAATGTTTTTCAATGAAGGACCTTGGAGAAGCTGCTTATATATTAGGCATCAAGATCTATAGAGATAGATCAAGACGCCTCATTGGTCTTTCACAGAGTACATACCTTGACAAGATATTGAAGAAGTTCAGTATGGATCAGTCCAAGAAGGGGTTCTTGCCTGTATTGCAAGGTGTGCAATTGAGCACGGCTCAATGCCCGACCACGGCAGAAGATATAGAAGAGATGAGTGTCATCCCCTATGCCTCGGCCATAGGGTCTATTATGTATGCCATGCTGTGTACCAGACCTGATGTAAACCTTGCCGTAAGTTTGGTAGGAAGGTACCAAAGTAATCCCGGCAAGGAACACTGGACAGCGGTCAAGAATATCCTGAAGTACCTGAAGAGGACTAAGGATATGTTTCTCGTCTATGGAGGTGACGAAGAGCTCGTCGTAAAGGGTTACGTCGACGCTAGCTTCGACACAGATCCGGATGACTCGAAGTCACAGACCGGATACGTGTATATTTTGAATAGAGGAGCAGTAAGCTGGTGCAGTTGCAAGCAAAGCGTCGTGGCGGGATCTACATGTGAAGCGGAATACATGGCAGCCTCGGAGGCAGCACAGGAAGCAGTCTGGATGAAGGAGTTCATTACCGACCTAGGGGTGATTCCCAATGCGTCGGGCCCGATGACTCTCTTCTGTGACAACACTGGAGCTATTGCCCTTGCGAAGGAGCCCAGGTTTCACAGGAAGACCAGGCATATCAAGCGTCGCTTCAACTCCATTCGTGAAAGTGTTCAAAATGGAGACATAGATATTTGTAAAGTACACACGGACCTGAATGTAGCAGATCCGTTGACTAAACCTCTCCCTAGGGCAAAACATGATCAACACCAGGACGCAATGGGTGTTCGATTCATCACAATGTAACTAGATTATTGACTCTAGTGCAAGTGGGAGACTGTTGGAAATATGCCCTAGAGGCAATAATAAATGGTTATTATTATATTTCTGTGTTCATGATAATAGTCTTTTATTCATGCTATAATTGTATTGTCCGGAAATCGTAATACATGTGTGAATACATAGACCACAACCTGTCCCTAGTAAGCCTCTAGTTGACTAGCTCGTTGATCAACAGATAGTCATGGTTTCCTGACTATGGACATAGGATGTCATTGATAACGGGATCACATCATTAGGAGAATGATGTGATGGACAAGACCCAACTTAAGCATAGCATAAAAGATCGTGTAGTTTCGTTTGCTAGAGCTTTTCCAATGTCAAGTATCTTTTCCTTAGACCATGAGATCGTGCAACTCCCGGATACCATAGGAGTGCTTTGGGTGTGCCAAACGTCACAACGTAACTGGGTGACTATAAAGGTGCATTACGGGTATCTCCGAAAGTGTCTGTTGGGTTGGCACGGATCGAGACTGGGATTTGTCACTCCGTGTAAACGGAGAGGTATCTCTGGGCCCACTCGGTAATGCATCATCATAATGAGCTCAATGTGACTAAGGCGTTAGTCACGGGATCATGCATTGCGGTACGAGTAAAGAGACTTGCCGGTAACGAGATTGAACAAGGTATTGGGATACCGACGATCGAATCTCGGGCAAGTAACATACCGATTGACAAAGGGAATTGCATACGGATTGATTGAATCCTCGACACCGTGGTTCACCCGATGATATCATCGTGGAACATGCGGGAGCCAACATGGGTATCCAGATCCCGCTGTTGGTTATTGACCGGAGAGGCGTCTCGGTCATGTCTGCATGTCTCCCGAACCCGTAGGGTCTACACACTTAAGGTCCGGTGACGCTAGGGTTGTAGAGATATATGTATGCGGAAACCCGAAAGTTGTTCGGAGTCCCGGATGAGATCCCGGACGTCACGAGAGGTTCCGGAATGGTCCGGAGGTGAAGAATTATATATAGGAAGTCCAGTTTTGGCCACCGGGAAAGTTTCGGGGGTTATCGGTATTGTACCGGGACCACCGGAAGGGTCCCGGGGGTCCACCGGGTGGGGCCACCTGTCCCGGAGGGCCCCGTGGGCTGAAAGTGGAGGGGAACCAGCCCCTAATGGGCTGGGGCGCCACTTTGGGCCTCCCCCCCATGCGCCTAGGGTTGGGAACCCTAGGGGGGGGGGAGAGTTTCCCCTTGCCTTGGGGGGCAAGGCAACCCCTTCCCCCTTGGCCGCCGCCCCCCCCTTGGAGATCCCATCTCCAAGGGCTGCGCACCCCCCTTGGGGGCCTATATAAAGGGGGGGGGAGGGAGGGCAGCATACTACAGCCTTTGGCGCCTCCCTCCTCCCCTGCAACACCTCTCTCTCGCGCGCAGAAGCTCGGCGAAGGCCTGCCGGAGAGCCGCTACATCCACCACCACGCCGTCGTGCTGTTGGATCTCCATCAACCTCTCCTCCCCCCTTGCTGGATCAAGAAAGGAGGAGACGTCGCTGCACCGTACGTGTGTTGAACGCGGAGGTGCCTTCCGTTCGGCACTCGGTCATCGGTGATTTGGATCACGGCGAGTACGACTCCGTCATCCACGTTCATTGGAACGCTTCCGCTCGCGATCTACAAGGGTATGTAGATCCACTCCTTTCCCCTCGTTGCTAGTAGACTCCATAGATGCATCTTGGTGAGCGTAGGAAAATTTTAAATTATGCTACGATTCCCTACAAGAAGTGCTTAAATTTGGGTTCAATCTTGCGGTGTCCTTACCCAGTGACAGAAAGGGTTGCAAGGCACGTATTGTATTGTTGCCATCGAGGATAAAAAGATGGGGTTTATATCATATTGCATGAGTTTATCCCTCTACCTCATGTCATCTTGCTTAATGCGTTACTCTGTTCTTTATGAACTTAATACTCTAGATGCATGCATGAGTCGGTCGATGTGTGGAGTAATAGTAGTAGATGTAGGCAGGAGTCGGTCTACTTGTTGCGGACGTGATGCCTATATACATGATCATGCCAAGATAATCTCATAATTATTCGCTTTTCTATCAATTGCTCGACAGTAATTTGTTCACCCACCGTAATACTTATGCTATCTTGAGAGAAGCCTCTAGTGAAACCTATGGCCCCCGGGTCTATCTTTTATTATATTTGCTTTCAATCTACTTTTATTTGCATCTATATTATAAAATACCAAAAATATATTTATCTTATCGTATTATCTCTATCAGATCTCACTTTCGCAAGTGGCCGTGAAGGGATTGACAACCCCTTTATTGCGTTGGTTGCGAGTTCTTTGTTTGTTTGTGTAGGTGCGTGGGACTTTCTAGGAGCTTCCTACTGGATTGATACCTTGGTTCTAAAAAACTGAGGGAAATACTTACGCTACTATGCTGCATCACCCTTTCCTCTTCAAGGAAAACCAATGCAAGCTCAAGACGTAGCACACCCCCGATAAACCAGCCAACCACACCAACAGAGAATGTTGGGTATTTAAATAGGCCGGCAAACTAAATGCCAAAAACTAGGAAAAGGGGTTGCATAGCGACGACGACGAGGAGCCCTGGCCACCGAACACAGGGGGACGGAAGAAATTTCCTCCCCAAGTAAAAAGGTAAATATGATATACGCCACCCATATTCCCAAGCCGGGGCGGAAGCGCGCACTAAGGGACGTCTACGCGATGGAGCCAGTCGCCCCAAAGTTCAACCCATGGTCTTCCTGTCCGATCACCTTTGATCTCAGGGACCATCCGACCAGTATTCGTCATGGTGGCTCAGCCGCACTGGTACTTAACCCTATCATTGATGGATTCCACCTCACTCGAGTCCTCATGGACGGTAGCAGCAGCCTGAACCTGCTTTATCAGGATACAGTGCGCAAAATGGGTATCGATCCCTCAAGGATCAAACCCACCAAAACCACCTTCAAAGGTGTCATACCAGGTGTAGAGGCCCGTTGTATAGGCTCAATCACACTGGAAGTGGTCTTCGGATCCCCGAACAACTTCCGGAGCGAAGAGTTAATCTTCGATATCGTCCCCTTCCGTAGTGGTTATCATGCACTGCTAGGACGAACCGCATCCGCTCGATTCAATGTGGTGCCACACTATGCCTACCTCAAGCTCAAAATGCCCGGACCCCGCTGTGTTATAACAGTCAATGGAAATACAGAGTGCTCCCTCCGTACGGAGGAGCACACTGCGGCCCTCGCAGCAGAAGTACAAAGCAGACTCCTTAGGCAGACCCTCAATTCGGCAATAAAGCCCCCGGGCACCGTCAAGCGAGTCCGAAGTACTCTGCAACAGGATCGTCCGGCTCGTCCAGAGCTCGCCTAGCAATTCGGCCTCCGTCCTAGTCCCAGTCAAGCGGTGAAATTTGTGCTGCGCGTACATAATTACGCACTTAAAATACCATGGGCGTAGACGGAGGCACAGCTAGACCGCCGTCCACAATGCGGCTCAACCGCCCCGGGATCCGCATACCTTCACCTTTCTCTTTCTTTCAGGTTCTTCTCTTCTTGAGGCTCTCCCGATAACCTGATCATCGGACCCATCACGGGACGGATACACCAAGGAAGCAAGGAGCTTTGACGTACAAGGGAATCCCCAGGTGGTCTCTGCTAACGATCACTATGCCTGTCTTACATACCCACACGCAGCTCGCTCTTGGTAAGGGCATGTCAAATAGCCCTATTTGCTTATCGCACTACTTGTATACATACGCCTTGACGTATTACTCAAATAACAATGGAAAAAAATTGCAGCGTCAGCTTATTACTTCATTTTTTTCTTTTTCCTTGAATGTTTATTTATTACAAATCGCAACCGTACATTCTGGTACGTTCAGTTCGCCAGGGGCTTCAGTGTACCCCATAACACGGCAAGAAAGTCCGAACACTTTCAACAATGCGGCATCCCGAACTTATAGCATTATATGCATCAACTCCGAATCATGTCTTGGGTCAATAGTTGGGTTGCCCGGCTCCTGTGCTTGCTACCCAACGTTCCGCTATATCGGCTATGGTAGTAAATGGAGAACTACTGTGATTGTGTCCCGGTTCTTCCGGACGAGCACCTCAGTAGAGAAAGTCGAAAACTGACTGTCATGATGCGGCGAGAGCTGGTCGCTGTTCGAGAGGTTTCAAATCCTTAAGGATTTTTTCCGCTTTATGCGAGGAATCGGTTTTTGTCCGATTTAGGCGTGTATAGCGCCCCAAGTTCGGCCTTCCGAATACTAGTGGCTATGCCAAAATTTAAAATTATAGAACTCCTATGGCTAAGTGGGGGTGATAAAGCTGTATAGTCCGATTGCCTTGTTCGTTGCGCTAGACACCTCCGTAAAGGACCCAAAAACTTGGATAAAGAGTGTCTAGATTTATCCCGAACACCCCTGTACTAGTTACATGGGGGCAGAAGCCGACGACTGGCCAATCCTCAAATTTTATAAACGGTCGCACAGGAGGTACAATTTTAAATCAACAAGCATTATATTGCGTAAATGATTTTGTTTCATATTACAGGATAAAATGAATGTATTCATTCAAAGATTACATCCTTGGTACATTGCTCCGCCACAAAGCGGGAGCCCTTCAGGACACTGTCATAATAATTTTCGGGTCGGCGGTGCTCCTTGCCCTTCGGTGGCCCCTCGGTCATCAGCGCCGTGGCGTCCATCTTGGCCCAGTGCATCTTTGCACGGGCAAAGGCCATCCGCGCACCTTCAATGCAAACCGACCGCTTTATGACTTCAAGTCATGGGCAGGCACTCACAAGCCACTTCATGAGACCGAAGTAGGTGTTGGGCATAGGCTCGGCAGGCCATAGACAGACTATGAGGTCCTTCATGGCCAGTTCGGCTGCCTTGTGGAGCTCGACCAATTGTTTCAGCTAGTCGCTCAAGGGCATCGGATGTTCTGTCCCAAGATATTGAGACCAGAACAACTTCTCCGTTGAGCTCCCTTCTTCGGCTCGATAGAACTCTGCGGCATCTGATATACTGCGCGGCAGATCCGCAAATGCTCCTGGAGAACTCCAAATTCGGGTAAGTAAAAAGAATGTCTCCTTCACATGCTTGCTTTGCATAACAAATGCCCTACATGCCGCAATATTCTTGGCCGCCTGGATCTCCTAGAGGGCCTTCTGGGCTTCGGCTCTGGCGTCTTGCGTGCTCTGGAGGGCCTTGGCAAGCTCGGACTCTTGAGTCTTAGAGTCACGCTCCAAGGACTCGTACTTCTGGACGAAATCCTGGAGCTCTTGCTGGACCTCGCTGACCCGGGCCTCTGGCTTCTCGCACGCGGCGTGTTCCTTGGCCGCTTTGTCTTCGGCCTCGGCCAGCGCCTTCTTAAGGGCCGCCACTTCGGTCGTGGCCCCTATAAAAGTTCATGACATTTCTGTCAGCAGAAACCATTTATCCTTCATATGTATACAGGCAGAGTATTGCGTACCTTGACTTTCCTCCAGCTACCTCTTCACGAGGACGAGCTCTCCCTCGGTCCGCTCCAGGTCCTGCTTTAGTCCAGAGACCTCCGCAGTACGAGCGGCAGCGGCCAGCAGCGACACCCGCTTATTTACATAGACATCTTATGTTAGACTCCTGCGAATATTATTTGATCCTCTGTTCGGCTTCTCTTTCCGAACACCAAACAGAGCATCAGGGGCTACTGGCTACACTGTGATATTCTCTCACAATTTTATTACTTACCTCAAAGCCTGTTAGAAGGCTAGCGCAGGCTTCGGTCAATCTGCTTTTGGCGGACCGGACCATCTCAATCACCGTACTCATAAGAGTACGGTGTTCTTCATCAATGGAAGCGCCGCGAAGCACTTCTAGCAAACTATCCGGTGCCTCTGGATGGACAGAGGTCATCGGTATAGGCGGCTTGCCCTCCTTAGGGAGAGGTTGCCTGCCTGAATCCGGAACCACTTGGGTTTCCGGAGCCGTATTCGGCTGGGGGCCAAACTGGCTGCGGCCCCCATTATCGGAGTCCGTGGGGGTCTTTCCCCCCATGTGTCCGGCGAACGGGGTTTCGCCTGAATGCGTCTCCAGAACTGTCTCCCCTTGGCCTGGTATCCTTCGAGACAACACCTTGGTGTCGTCCGCGGCCTTGGGGGAGGAGGCTGTCGGAAGAGACTCACAGCTCATCGCCGACGGGTCCAGCGATCCCTCCGAAGAGGAGGATATCTCGATGTTGGATTTGGCCGGACTGCAGGTGCATGTCTGGCACGTTAAGAAGCAATAAAGTAAACATACCGGAAATACTATTGTGTCCGGATACTTACGACTTAGCCAGGGGCTTGACCCTGGGTTCCCACTCCCCGCCGCTATTGGTGGCTGCGGTGGAATGGTCCGGAAGGAAGGTTTTTCCCTTCTTGGACACTTCGCCCTCCCCATGCGGGGCGGCCTTCCTCTTCTTTTTCCCCCCAGTTGGGGGGAGATGGATTTCCTCCTCCTCCTCGTCTTCGGTGGAGGAGTGCGTCTTGGTGTCTTCGGACGTCATGTCCGGTGCAACCTTGCGCCGGAGACCATCTCTGGTCCCCGCGGCCGTCTTCTTGGCCTTCTTCCCCGGCACCTCATAGGGCGCCGGAAACAACATCTTCGTTAGAAGAGGCGATTCTGGATCTTCAGGTAGTGGAGCTGGACAGTTAATCTGCTCCACTATCGCTACCCAGGCCTATGAGATTGGCATGGAGGCTTAGATTTGTCCCGTGGATGTGCTAGTAAAAGGCATATCTTGTGAATACAAAAACTTACAGGATTGGCTCGGCGTTTTGCGCTGAGCCCGCGATCTTCAGTTGTGGGCGGTGGTACCTCGTTGGCCTTGAAGAGCACCTTCCCGGTGTCTTCATGCGTCATGCCGAAGAGCTCTCGCAGCGTCTGGTGTTCAGCCGGGTCGAACTCCCACAGATTGCAAATCCGTCTCTGACACGGAAGGATCCGGCGAAGGAGCGTAACTTGGACCACGTTGACGAGCTTGATTTTCTTGCTTATCATATTTTGGACGCATGCCTGAAGTCCGGTCAGTTCTTCCGCTGAGCTCCGGGCTATGCCCTTCTCTTTCCAGGAGGTGAGCCGCATGGGGACGCCGGATCGAAATTCGGGGGTCGCCGCCTAGTTGGCATCGCGTGGCTCGGTGATGTAGAACCATCCTGATTGCCACCCCTTCACAGTCTCCACAAAGGAGCCTTCGGGCCAGGTGATATTGGGCATCTTGCCCACCATGGCGCCTCCGCACTCTGCTTGTTGGCCGCTCACCACCTTTGGCTTCATGTTGAAGGTCTTCAGCCATAGGCCGAAGTGGGGTGTGATGCGGAGGAAGGCCTCACACACGACGATAAACGCCGAGATGTTGAGGATGGAGTTGGGGGCCAAATCATGGAAGTCCAGCCCGTAGTAGAACATTAGTCCGCAGACGAACGGGTGGAGAGGGAATCCCAGCCTGCGGACAAAGTGGGAGAGGAATACTACCCTTTCCTGGGGTTTCGGGGTAGGGATGATATGCCCTTCGGCCGGAAGCCGACGCACGATGTCTGTGGACAAGTATCCGGCCTCCCGAAGCTTCTTGATGTCCTCTTTCGTAACGGAGGAGGCCATCCACTTGCCTCCCGCTCCGGACATGTTCGGACTGTTTTTGCAGAGAAGGTGAAAGCTTGGGCGTTGGAGCTCGAGAATGGATGAGCAGAGGAAGAAGAAGGCGTGGGTGAAAAAAGGGTAATCCTTGTCTCCTTATAAAGGCAGCAGGGATCATGTGCCTCCCCACTTGCCCTAGAAACTCGCTTATTCCCTAAGCGTCGTGCTAATGGCGCGGTTGGGTTACCCACGCCCGTATTGATGAGGATCCCGTGATAAGGGGACACGATCTCTACTTCGACAAGACGTGCCAATAAAACCGCCTTGCAAGATGTGTAGTAGCAGGTTGAAAAAAATGGTTCGAATAATGACTGGGCCACGGCGTGATGTCACGCTATGGAAAAGTTGTCAGCAGATTAGACTCGTTGAATATTGTACTCTCTACGGTGGAATGTGGAATTTGTTTTGCAAAGCCGGATACGATTCTTGTGTTCAAGATCTACTTTGGAGTATTCGGAGAAGGAACCCGCCTTGCAATGCCGAAGACAATCTGCGCGCCGGACTCATCGCCATTGAAGCCTGGTTCAGGGGTTACTGAGGGAGTCCTGGATTAGGGGGTCCTCGGACAGCCGGACTGTTGGACTATGAAGATACAAGATTGAAGACTTCGTCCCGTGTCCGGTTGGGACTCTCCTTTGCGTGGAAGGCAAGCTTGGCAATTCGGATATGTAGATTCCCTTCTCTGTAACCGACTCTGTGTAACCCTAGCCCCCTCTGGTGTCTATATAAACTGGAGGGTTTAGTCCGTAGGACAAGAACAATCATAATCATAGGCTAGCTTCTAGGGTTAGCTCTACGATCTCGTGGTAGATCAACTCTTGTAATACTCATATCATCAAGATCAATCAAGCAGGAAGTAGGGTATTACCTCCATAGAGAGGGCCCGAACCTGGTAAACATCGTGTCCCCCGCCTCCTGTTACCATTAGCCTTAGACGCACAGTTCGGGACCCCCTACCCGAGATCCGCCGGTTTTGACACTGACACCCTCCAATTGCCTGGACCCATCAAAGTGAATAGTCCAATAGTGTTGTCTTGCTTCTCTTCAGGCATCTGCAGTTCTGTCCAATCGTTGATGAAGTCCACCAGTGCTTGAGATTTGATAGCAGTACGTGGCACGTACTTTAAACCATGAGGCCCATGTTCAATGGCCCAGTTGGCGACTCGTCCTATGGCTTCTCTGTTTTGAATGATATCTCCTAAAGGAGCAGAACTGACCATAGTGATGGGATGACCCTGGAAATATTGCTTAAGCTTCCGGCTTGCCATGAATACCCCATAAACGAGTTTCTGCCAATGTGGATACCTTTGCTTGGACTCAATAAGCACTTCACTGATATAATAAACCGGCCGTTGAACCGGATGCTCTTTGCCAGCCTCTTTGCGCTCCACCATGATGGCCACACTGACAGCCCGCGTGTTAGCAGCCACATACAATAATAATGGCTCCTTATCAATGGGAGCAGCAAGGACCGGCGGCTCAGCTAGCTGTCTCTTCAAATCTTCAAATGCAGTGTTAGCAGCATCACTCCAGACGAAGTTATCTGTTTTCTTCATCATTTGATACAGTTGTATCGCCTTCTCACCTAACCGGCTTATGAACCGGCTTAGAGCAACGATACGACCCGCCAAACGCTGAACATCATTGATGCACGCTGTCTTAGCCAGAGAGGTGATTGCCTTGATCTTCTCTGGGTTAGCCTCGATGCCCCTGTTAGAAACCAGAAAACCCAAAAGCTTGCCTGCATGTATGCCAAAAACACACTTGGCCGGGTTAAGCATCATCTTGTAGACCCGAAGATTATCAAAGGTCCCCTTCAGATCATCTATCAAGGTCTCCTTCTCTCTGGATTTCACCCAGCATGAACATTGCGCCCAATCTGATTATGAAGACAATTCTGCACGCACCGCTGGTAAGTCGCCTGGGCACTCTTGAGCCCAAAAGGCATAGACACATAGCAGAACGCTCCAAATGGAGTAATGAACATCGTCTTCTCCTGGTCCTTAACTGCCATCTTGATCTGATGATAACCAGAGTAAGCATCCAAAAAGCTCAGACGCTCACAACCCGCCGTAGCATCAATAATTTAATCAATACGAGGGAGAGCAAAGGGATCATCCGGACAAGCCTTGTTTAAATCTGTGTAATCCACACAGATATGCCAAGTGCCATTCTTCTTAAGCACCAGCACCAGGTTAGCCAACCACTCCGGATGAAAAACTTCAACAATGAACCCGGCCGCCAAGAGCCGGCCTACTTCCTCACCAATGGCCTTACGCCTCTCCTCATTGAACCGCCGAAGAAACTGCTTGACCGGCTTAAATTTTGGATCAATATTAAGAGTGTGCTCAGCGAGTTCTCTCGGTACACCCGGCATGTTAGAAGGTTTCCATGCAAAGATGTCCCGGTTCTCATGGATGAAATCGATGAGCGTGCTTTCCTATTTGGGATCCAGATTGGCACATATACTAAACTGCTTAGATGAGTCGCCTGGAACAAAGTCAACAAGTTTAGTATCATCGGCCGACTTAAACTTCATTACCGGCTCATGCTCTGTGGTCGGCTTTTTCAAAGATGTCATATCTGCCGGGTCAACATTGTCCTTGTAGAACTTCAACTCTTCGGTCGCACAAACAGATTCAGCATAAGCAGCATCACCTTCCTCACATTCCAAGGCTATCTTCCGGCTCCCATGCACTGTGATGGTACCCTTATGACCCGGCATCTTGAGCTGCAAGTAAACATAACACGGCCGCGCCATGAACTTGGCATAAGCCGGCCGTCCAAACAGGGCGTGATACGGGCTCTTGATTTTGACCACTTCAAAAGTTAACTTCTCAGCCCTGGAATCATGTTCATCTCCAAAGGCCACTTCCAGCTCAATCTTATCCACTGGGTATGCCGACTTACCAGGAACCACTCCATGAAAAACAGTGTTGGAAGTCTTGAGATTTTTATCAGTCAGACCCATGCGACAAAAGGTCTCATAGTAGAGGATGTTGATGCTACTGCCTCCATCCATGAGTACCTTAGTGAATTTATATCCACCAAGCTGAGGGGCCACCACCAAGGCCAGGTGACCCGGCTTGTCAACCCGGGGAGGGTGATCCTCCCTACTCCACAGAATAGGCTGCTCAGACCATCTCAAATAACGAGGAATTGTCGGCTCAACAGCGTTGACAGCCCTCTTATCAAGCTTCTGGTCCCGTTTACACAAACTGGTGGTAAACACATGATATTGTCCACTATTTAGCTGCTTTGGATGACTCTGGTATCCACCCTGCTGCTGCTGCTGACCTCCCTGGCCAGATTGCTGATTATATCCACCTTGATTGGCTTGAGAGTTTGGAAAATTGGAATTTGAACCGCCGCCCGTGCCATGAAAGTCGCCGCCGCCCGGCCCATGATTACCATTGAACATGTTGGAATACTTGAAAGCCTTCATGATCGTGCAGTCCTTCCATAGGTGAGTGGCCGGTTTCTGTGGGGTGTCGTGTCTCGGACAGGGCTCATTCAGTAACTGCTCAAGTGTGGGGCTTGACCCGCCGGACCAAGGGGGTGGCCTCCCCTTACGTCATTGATTGTTTCCCTACGCATTGGTGTTAGCTACAAACTCCAAGCTACCATCAGCCTTACGTTTATTATTGCCTCCTTGATTTGTCGGGTTATGCTGAGGGCCCTTGCCGTTGCCATTCTTTTTTCCCTTCCCTGTCTTTTCATCATCAGACTCGGGATCCTTGGTACTGTCAGAGTCGACGTACATGACCAGAGCCGCCATCAGCGTACCCATATCATTACAATCGCGCTTGAGCCGCCCTAGCTTCATCTTCAGAGGCAAAAAATAGCAATTTTTCTCCAACATTAAGACTGCAGAGCCGGCATCCATCTTATCAAACGAATGTATTATGGCTTTGACCCGGCGCACCCAATGGGTCGTGGACTCACCTTTCTCCTGCTTGCAACTAGTCAAATCCACAATTGACATGGGCTGCTTACATGTATCTTTGAAGTTCTGAATGAACCGGGCTTTTAACTCTGCCCATGACACGATGGAATTAGGCGGTAACCCCTTCAACCAAGTGCGGGCAGTCCCATCCAACATCATGGTGAAGTACTTGGCCATCGCAGCATCACTGACCTCCAGTAACTCCATAGCCATCTCGTAGCTTTCAATCCATGCCCCGGGCTGTAAGTCGTCCGTATAATTAGGCACCTTCCTAGGTCCTTTGAAATCCTTGGGCAAACGCTCGTTACGCAGAGCCGGCACCAGACAAGGAACACCTCCGGTCCTGGTGGCCACGCCTGCCTCAATAGAAGTCGTCGGATAAACCGGAAAAGGCTGGTAAGCCGTCAGCTGGGCCACCTGCTGAGCCGCCCACTCAGCCTCTTGACATATTCTGTCCTGATCCACCAAGTTAAAGGCTCCATTGCGCGCCGGGTCATGCCCGCCTGGCTGGTTACGGCACTGGGCGTTGCTTGAAACGGCCGCTGAGTCCATGTGCCTGCTATAACTCGGGCTCCGGCTTGGACAAGGGGTTGAGTGAATCCTGTCCCGGCTATATGAGTACGCCTCCTGTTGTGCTAAAGCCGTCTGAAGAAGTTCTCTGACCATGCGGGTTTCAACCGCCGTCGGAGAGTCGCCCTCCACCGGGAGAGCCGCCAGTCATGCCACCGGGAGAACCGGCATTCCAGCCCCGGGTGCCGCAACCCGGTCTATCTCCGGCGGGTTACTGGGCCCTGCACCGGGTGTATGGAAGAGGTTTCGAGGATCATAAATCAGAGGGAGCCGAGACTGAGTCTTCTGGTATCTTCTCCTCATGACCTCATTGGACGCGTTCTGATCCATCGTGAGCCGGAAAGTCTACGCCTGAATCCGCTGAGCCTGAGCGTCCAGAGCCGCCCCCTCTGCGGTCATCCTAACATCTTCCGCTGCCAGATCTTCCTTAGCCTGCACTATATCTAGTTTTAACGGCGCTACTTCCGCATCATGTTGAGCTTGGTCCGCCGGGTTGACAGCGGCAGTTAACAGAGCGGTCATCTTATCCGTGAGACCCATCAGCACCTGAGCCGGCGAGCGCACAGGGCCTCCTGCCCCGGCCGCTGCTGACTCGGAGGTTATTGCCGCCGCAGTTGTGGAGTCTTGAATAGGTTGCGTGCCAGCCATGAAGATCCCGACCCTGCTCGGCGGCTCAAGGAGATCCGGAATACTACTGCCATCGGAATAGCCCCCAAGCCCGCCGTCTTGCAGTTGATACAACGAATCCATCTCGCCTGTGGACGACTCACCATCAGAATAGATGGCCGTCTCACCGCCAGATGCAGATCCTTCAGAAAGTCCTCCGTGGATGCATCCCAGGAAGGCACGCCTCACGGCTGGCAAAGCCCGGGCGGGTCTCGCACGCTGAGCCGTCTCGACGAGGTCGGTGCAGATGTCCGGCTCAGGGCCCGGCTCGCTGATCTTGCCGATGAAGACGTGAAATCCGCCGAAGGGGACCCGGTACCCGTACTCAGTTGAGCCGGCGTCGGGGCCCCAGCCTGCGTCGTCAATGTAGAGCTTGCCACGACGACTCTTGGTCATCCGGCCCACAGTGTATCCCTTGAGCCCTTCAAAGCTGCCCTTCAAGAACTCAAATCCACCGTGCGCTGGCCCCACGGTGGGCGCCAACTGTCGTGGAATTTTCACGTCAGATGTCCTAATGAAAGGACTTAGTCGTGGAGCCATCGCAACTAGGAAGCTTAAAGGGGTTAATCGGGACAAAGGACACGGGGTTTATACTGGTTCGGCCCCTTGCGGTGAAGGTAAAAGCGTACGATCCAGTTTGGAGTGGGATTGCTTATGACTCGATTACCAGGGAGCGGAATCGCTTGACCTAGCTTTCGATCTGATGTTACCTGCACTGAACCGCCGCCGGGTCGTCCCTTTATGTACAGAGGTCGACGCCCAGTGGCTCTCAGATTCCCGGCCGGCTCATAAACAGTGTCCGGCTCGGTCTCTAACTATTCTTGCCTTACAATACAAGTCATGTACGTATGGCTGTTTATCTCTACGGGCCTTAAGTCGCCTCTGGGCTTTGGGTCCTTACTGAACCGCCATCTTCAACCTTGGTCTTGGGCTTCAAGAATATTCATAGGTATAACCCGGCCCCTCCTGGGCGGGTCATATCAAATACTTATATCCCCAACAGCAGTGCTACCCGTCGATGCAGATAGAACCATGGTTGTACTGGCCCACAAACTAGCCCCACCACACATAATCGAGACTCTTCCAGATTGCACACTTACACCATTGGGAAGAGAACCAGCTACAACCCATCTAACCCCAACCCCAGCGGATAGTAACCCACTTCTAGTTGACAAAGCACCATGACCACCACAGAGTACCCCCACACGAGCAGTTTGTAAAGCAACTCCAGTGCCCAAAGCACGAAGACCACCACACCGAACCCAAACTCCACGTTTAAAGCAGAAGAGCAAATGTTCTCAGGTCAGATTCCATAGCTATGGTTGATACTCCTTTGCTGTTGCATCACTGTATTTACTCATACCAACTAATCGAATTTGAAGGATCCAATTGAAACTCCAATGGCGCAATAGGTATTTTTAAACCTATTTCTTTAACTGGATTGTTGTTGTAACTTCTTGCTCTATGTTGATTTCAGTTTCAGCTGTATAAACAGTTATGTTCTCATGTGATGCACATTACAAGTGTTGCCAATGATGTGTAGTTTCTCACACTTATATTCTGTCTACGCCGATGTGTCTTAAAAATATATGAGTTGAACTGTGTCTCTATCTTGATTTGGCAACATAAACTAAAATGATATGGACAATACAGTGACCATAGTACATAGATATATGTTTGTTTCATGCCGTTATCCTGTCCACCTTACTACTGAACCGGTTTACCAAAATGAGTTTCGTATACTACATGCTAAACCTGTGATGTGTCTGCTTGTTTCTCTTGTAGTATGCGAACAGAATATTGGAGAAGAGCACCCCACTATGCAATGGTAGAGAAATTAATGTAGATAAGGTACTAGTGAGACAACCTTGTTGGTCTCCAAGAAAGGTGATAAAAACGATCTTGTAGACAGTGAGAAAACCCCACAGTCCTGCATTGATGTAGTGTTCAAGTTACTGGCCAGTACCGCTAGCACAAGCTCTTCGAACGCGCTGCCTGAATCACTTCGTCTTCTTCAGTCTCAGCTACAAGCTGAAAGGCATCAGTCAGCTGTGTTGCCGCAAGAAGCCGAAGGACTGAGGAAGTCCCTGTAGAATTCAGATGCATACTTTCTTGTGCAACAGCAAGCGCTGGAGGATTTAAGCGCCAAACAAGAGAAAGTTAATAAGCTTGCTAAGCATCTTGCCAGCATTATCGGTGCCCAGGATATTGTTTCTTGAGCTCTTCTAAAGTGGTTTCAGTTCTGGACTTGTTTTGCTGCGGCGTTTATTTGCACTGGTCGCCAACTTTGACAACCAGTGTATGTGATATGCTGCTTTGTTCCCTATATTTGCACTGGTGGCGAACTTTGATGCCTGGTGGATGTATATGTGTAATAGCCGTGATAGCCTAGCGTAAGTTGCTTGCTTATTTATTTCCTTGTTGTCTTGTTTATTTGTTTGCTTGTAGTCAGTGCGGTTCTTTTTCCGCGGTTTGCTAGTGGCCGCAATAACCTATTTTTTAAAACTAGGCCAGAATAACCATGGGATACATATTTACTGTAGTGACACTGGGCCTCCTACGGGCCGTAGAAACAATGGGCCTTCTACGGGCCGTAGAAACAATGGGCCTTCTACGGGCCGTAGAAACAATGGGCCTTCTATGGGGTGTGAAAACAATGGGCCTTCTACGGGTCGTAGACACAATGGGCCTTCTGCGAGCCGTATCATCAATGGGCCTTCTACGGGTCGTATGATCGATTGGCAAAACATGTGCAATAATAGACCGCATTATGGCCGTAAACGGGCTAGAGTTGGAATCATCCGTTCATGGGCCAAACATAACAGGTCGTCGTTAATTGGCCGTATTTGATGACGCTATGAAAACGGCCCAACATATTAACGGGCCACAAACGGGCCAACTGTAACCACGGGGTGAATTTGGCCCACAAGCAGAAAATGACAGTAACGGGCCGTAAGTAATCAAATGCTGGAAATGAGCCCAAGAATAAATGGGCCCTGAGAAGGCCGAAAGATAACATGGGCTGCAAACGGCCCAATGGAATAATGGGCCGTTAATGGGTATAAAGTGATACACTGTTCATTACGGGCCAGTTTCACCACGGGTCGTTAATGGGCCAAGAGTTACAAAGGGCCTCATATGGGCCGAAAGGTGTCATGGGCCATACATGGGCCGGAAGTTAAAACGGGATGGAATCATATTGGACGGCCCAGATGACGCTACTGGGCCTAATTCGGATAGGTCGTAATGGGCCCTGGGTTAGCGAGCTGTAAATGGGCTATATGCGAACAGGCTGTTAACAGGCTTTCCGTGGGCCGGGCCGCCACCTTTTGACCAAGTCAAATGGGCTGGCCTTTTCACAAGAATGGGCCTTTGTTGGGCCGTGCCATGTGTCGACGTATCATAGGCGCCTTCGGTCCAATGAGTGGATGACATCTGTCCCAACGGTGAGCCGACACGTGTTTCCTCCAGCCAATGATGATTTTACACGTGGAAAATCTCCATTGGTCGGGGATGTTAACGGGTTATCAGATCCAAAACCGTACCTGATAGCTTAACGGCGAGCCGTTACAGTGGATGCCACGTGTCGGTCACCCTTGACGAAAGCACTTCTGTGACGCGCGATTTATCGTCATGGAAGTGGGCACTTCCGTGATGATAATTTTGGTATTGTCATGGAACACTTCTACGACAGCACAGGTATGACTATCTTGATTCTGTTATAAAATTGTCATGGATGTACATGCATGACAGAAAACGTGACCTACTGTGACAAACACGTATCATCAGGGAAGTGTATTTTTTTGTAGTGTCTGTTTGCCCATGATATGAATGATGTCATACTATGTTTATCCTACTGTAAACCATGTCTCTTTATCCTTACATGTCAACGAATGTGAGGAAATAGACAATACAGTAGGCATGCTCCATGGACATATGTTCCGAAAGTGATTTTATTATGTAGTTCGCACTACAATACATGCTAATGTATTATACTAGTACACCAAAATAAGTTATGTATAAACGTGAAACCTACTTTGTTTGTTTTTGTCTCATTAGTAACTTATCTGGTACACTAATCTACAAGTTCAAACTTTCAGCAAGCTATGGAACAAATGATTGAACAGCCACAACCACCTGAAGGTGACGAGGCTACCACAGGCACAATGTCACCTCTTGCTGCAGTGCATCAGTATCTCTCCACTAACAGTGCAAAAAGCACCTTCCTGCGTAATTCTGGGTTGGTTGTCAAGGTAACCTCAACCAAATCGCCTACCAAACAAAATCTTCCGGCTAGACATAGTGATATATCTGTGCTCCAAACACAAGTCCAATTCTTAATGGACGTCGTTTCGGAAACAAGAACAGTGGTTGACAAATGTCGTCAAGATATGAATGGTTTTCAAAGCAGACTATCAGACATTTGCTTCGTTGTTCAAGAGCAATGGCGAAAAAAAGGGAATGATCATGCTGCTCCATCAGATTCTACAGCCTGAAACATTAGCACTCAGGTCAAATGATATGTGCTTCTATACATCTGATGGTGCTTTATCTGCAAGGACTGTAAACTTTATGCCAATGGGCCTTTTGTTGTATGGCTGGAATTTATTTTGTTGTGATACAACATTTATCGTGCTGCCAAAAGCTATAGAAATTACGATGCTATTTTTGTATAGTGTAGGTTTATCTTAGTAATGTATTCGGCCGAAAGCTCCGTAGGAACCCAACGTGCCAACATTCGTTAGGCCCATTCCAATTGGGCTAAAAACGATTATGGGTCATAATTTGCATGTAGCCCACTACAAATATCTGGGCCTAAATCAGCATAAGCTTTCATATTTTTGGTAGGCATGTGCCCCTAGTGGGCCTTTAACAGGCCTAAACATAATTTGGGCCCTCAGTAAAAATAGGCCGTTAACATGTGTAATTATCTCAAGCCCATAAATAACGTGGGCCTTTAATAGGCCGAAAGTGAGATTGGGCCCTAATTGTTCCAAATAACCCACTGGTCATTAACATGCCAAAATGTATTTCATTTACAATGCGGATCGTTCACAGGCCGAAATTCAGACGGGCCATAAATGCGTCGGCCTACTACACGGGCCTTTAATAGGCCGGAAGTTCGGTCGGGCTTTATTAGTATCAGTTTTATATGGGTCGTTAATAGGCCCGATGTGACGTTGGGCCACATATGGCCCATGGATTTCGTCCGACGTTAACAGGCCGAAAATCACAATAGGCTGGAAGTGGCCCAAATCTAGAGTGGGCCTCTAACAGGCCGAATGAATATGACCCAAATCCTTCACGGTCGTTTATGGGCCGAAAGTTTCAATGGCCAATAAATGGTCCCAAATTAAGCAGGACATTTAACAGGCCGGAAACACACCGGGTCATAATTCGGCCCAAATACTTAGCGGACTGTTAATGGGCCAGAAGTGACCATGGGCCGCGATGATGACAAGTTTAGAACGGGTCGTTGACGGGCCGATTTGACAATTGTCGTACGGGCCTTAACTGCGAATGGGTCGTCTGCAAGTAGGCCATTAATGGGTCAGCCCGCTAATTTTGACTGGGCCAGCCTTTTTAACCTAAATGGGCCGCTGTTGGGCCTTGCCATGTGTCGACGTATCATAGGTGCCTCTTGTCCATTGGGCGGTTGACATCTGTCCTTTTCGGGTGCTGACATGTGGTTGCTATAGCCAATGATAATTTTACATGTGGAAAATCCTCATTGGTCCCAGCTGTTAACGGGTTATCAGATCCAAACTGGAACCCGATAGCTTAATGGCGACCCGTTACAGTGGATGCCACGTGTCGGTCACCCTTGACGAAAGCACTTCTATGACGCGCAATTTATCATCATGGAAGTGGACACTTCCGTGATGATAATTTTGGCAATGTCATGGAACACTTCTACGACAGAACAGGTATGGCTATCTCGATTCTGTCATAAAATCGTCATGGATGTACATGCATGCCAGAAAACGTGACCTACTGTGACAAACACGTATCATCACGGAAGTGTATTTTTTGCAGTGGAAGTAGGCGATCTCCTTGCCCTTACAAACTTCTTGATTCAACTCCACATCTTGACGGAGGCTCCCAAGCAACACCTAACCAATCTAGGAGACACCACTCTCCAAAAGTTAATAGATGGTGTGTTGATGATGAATTCATTGCTCTTGTGCTTCAAATAATAGTATCCCCAACACTCACTCTCTCTCTAAGATTTGGATATGGTGGAAAGATGGTTTGAGTGGAAAGCAGCTTGGGGAAGACTAGAAATCAAGATTCTTGTGGTAGGATTGGAATATCTTGATCTCAACACATGATTAGGTGCTTCTCTCTCAGAAAATGTATGGTGGAAGTGTAGGCATGTTCTGGTGGCTTTCTCAAAAATGGAGAATGGGGTGGAGGGGTATATATAGCCTCCACACAAAATCCAACCGTTACACACATTTGACCCATCTCGGTGAGACCGAATGATTAAACTTGGTGGCACCGATTCTTTCAAGAATGTGAACGTTAGGAATCTCGATGGGACCGACTAGAACAACTCGGTGAGACCGATGTGCTAGGGCTTAGGGAAAGCATCATCTCGGTGGCACCGATTGCATCAATTCGGTGAGACCGAAGTGAAGCAATAAGGCAACAGAGAATCTGCCAAGCCAACTCGGTGAGACCGACTGCATAACTCGGTGAGACCGAAATAAATGCAATAAGTCAGAGAGTGTTGGCAGGGCCATCTCGGTGAGACCGAGACCCGTATCGGTGAGACCGAACTGTTAGGGTTTCTGGCTATGGCTATGTCATATTAACTCGGTGGCGTCGGATGGAAAGAATCAGGAGTTGGAGTTTAGGGCTTTGACATATTTGGATGGAGAGAGTGGCTGAGGGTTTTGGAGCAATATCACTAAGCATTTGAGCAAGCAAGTCATTAAGCAACACCTCATCCCCTTTTAAAAGTATTGGCTTTCCTATGGACTCGATGTGATCTTGGATCACTAAAATAAAGATGAAGAGTCTTGAGATTTTGCTAATCTATGTCCTTCGCATTTTGAAGGGGTTCCACATCCTCTTGTCCTTGCCATGCCATTGTTGAACTTGTCTACCATACACTTGATAAAACTATTAGTCCAACAAGAGATATGTTGACATTAATTACCAAAATCACCCAGGGAGCACTTGTGCTTTCACCTCTCACCTGGAATACATCCTCCCTGCATTTGGGTTTCTTGCTCCTCTTCCTCTCCATGCACGAACATTTGCTCCAGTTCCTCTTCCTACATATGCCTTTGCTCCTCTCCATCTCCATGCAATAACATTTTCCCCTCTTCCTCTCCCTGCATCTTGAGTTGCTCATCTTCCTCTCGCTGCATCTGGAGCCGCTCCTCTTCCTCTCCAAGATTCTACATTTGCTCCTCTTACTCCACCTGCATCTGTATTTTCCCCTTTTCCTCTTCCTGCATCTGGATTTCTTCCCGCCCTTCCTCTTCCTACTTCTAGATTTCTTTGTCTATTTCTTCCTCTTCCCCTACCATCAGCTTGAGATCCTTCTCCGCTGTCAGGTATTGTGGTTGCCCTTGTCTGCCTACCTATGTTCATTTCTGTAGTAACCCTTGGTTGAGGTATTGCAGCACCAGCAGCATCAACAAATGAAGACTGCTCTCGCAATGGGCCATGAACCCTTTGAGGAGCTCTTCTTGCAATCTCTATTTGAGCCATGTTGAACACATATTGGTTGGTGACTCAATTGGATCCAACAAAGGATCTAGCTGATTAGGGAAGATGTTCTGCACAAAAACATGTTCACTCCAATAAGTAACTTAGTGTAATGCACTAAAATTCAGTTGAGTAAAGTAAAATTCAGTTAAGTACAGTAAAATGCAGTAAGTTCAGTAAAATTTAGTGAAATACAGTTAACTTATGCCAAATGCAGTTAAGTTCAGTTAAAGTGTAGCTAAGTACAGTAAAATTCAATAATATATAGTAAAATGCAATTAAGTTCAGTTGAAATGCATTTAAGTACAGTAAAATTCAATTAAGTACAGTAAAATGCATATACGTGAAGAAATGTTGGGTCATCATAGTTTTCATCAACCACCTCTACCCCTTCTTCAATGAGAGCTTCCTGCCATCTGTAGCCCTTTTCTATGGTGATCAGCTCTCCCACAAATTTAGCAGTGCATTGTAACACTTTTTTGTTCAAAACCCTAACACCATTCTTGATCTTCTCCTTTGGGGTCTTCTTCCTATTTTTGTTGGGCCTTCCCAACTGTTTAGTGAACACTGGTGGATGCACCTTATACCCATTCTGTATCTCCCATTGCATTGGGTCTCCAAGAGGGACAAGAGTGTATACATATGCTTTGAGATATGTCTGAACAATATAGCAGTCATGAACCATTGTCTCTGGGTCAATCCTCTCCTCCCTGCAACATGTTATAGAATGCACAATGCTAATCCAGACAACTGCCATCTCCTGCAATCACATGTGCGCAAGCAAAGGTCCATTGTGTAGCTATTGTGACCAGACTAAAGTCTGAAGATTTGTTGGCTAGCTTCTATTACATGACAATTTGTAGCAAACTCAGTGTTCTTATCTAATTTTTTCCTAATCCTCGGGCATATTCTCTGCCATGTCCACTGTTCTATAGCTTCTCTTTTGTTTACTCACAATCCTGTGCATGATCTTGTAAAAAATATATTCAAGTATGCTGAGCACTACATCTCTCTGCCCTCAAGGATGTAGCTGCACAAAGATTAAAACAATTCAGCTTAGTATGATATGATAATCAGTAATACAGATATGTTAAAAGTAGAGCCAGTTAGGAAAAGTGATAAGAAATTTAGTTGTTAAAAACTTCAAAGTTATTATTTAGCAGGATATCACATTTGGGAAACTCGCTAAAAAATGCTTGGCACCATGTCTTTGCCTCCAGTCTTTCATTCCAATGGAAGGCAGCTGAGCAGTGATCATCCATTTTCTGACAGTTTTCTCTCCACTTCACCTTGTTTGGTGATCTTGCAATGGCCCACAAGTTTTGCTTCGGTACCTCTCTTTTGTGCTTCTCATTAAAATTTTGGTAAATGTGCCTCACACAAAACCTGTGTTATGAATTTGACTAAACTTTGTGCACTGCATTTATTAATCCTTTCTGCTTGTCACTCATAACTGTGAAAGGAGCAGTGTTAGTGATGTTTAGATCATCTCTGAGACTGGCAAGAAACCACTCCCAGGAACCTATGCATTCTACTTCCACCAAGCCCATTGCAACTGGGAAAATGCAGTCATTAGGGATCAATACCAATAGCACTAAGCAACACTCCTTTGAACCTTGTTTTCACGTGACAACCATTAATGAACATAATAGCCATGCATCCCTTTGGACACCCTCTCTTACATGCATCATATGACCAATACAATGTTTTCAAACATTTCATGCCCAATGGATTTTTTTAACTTTGACCAATGCTATTGTCAGCAGAAATGTAGACTGTGACACCCAAGTTTTTATTTGGATTTTTCAAATGATTTTATTTGACTTGAGGGGAGTGATTTAAATTTTTCTTCAAGAGAACTCTCACTCTCAAATATTTTTCTTTATGGCAAAAGTTTTATTTGGATTCAACCAAGATCTGTCTTTGGTCTTGGAGGTTCTTGCTTTTCACTTGGACTCAAGACAAAATATTTTCACTTGGGAAATGACTTTTGAAAATCTCCTTGAAATTTGCACTATGGCTTTTGGAAAATCCTTTGCCACTTTCAACAATTCCTTCTTGCCATGGCCTTAGTGCAAATCCCCTCTCCTAACCCTTTCCTCACCTTTGGATCATGATTTGCATCAAATCCAGCAAGTTGAACCTCCCCATGTGATTATTTCCATTTATATTCTATTCAAATAAATTTTTGCCTTCTTTCCTAGCACTTGGAGATTTGCAAAGGAACTCCACTTTCTGTCTTGATTTTTGCCCCCAAACCTTTTTCCCCTCCTAGTCCTTGGAACCCTCAACCAAGAACCATGAAAATCCACTGGTCTTCGGTTCAAAATTTTCAAACTACACCTGCTGCAAGTTTGGACCAGATTTGTCAAATTTGGTGAAATTCATTCAAAACCTTCTCCAAAAATTCCAAGTAAAATCAGGCAGCCTCTGGGTGCATTGAGTGGTCACCTCACCAAGTTCCAGCTCCAGAAAAATTTATCTCATTGCAAAATCTTTCTGTCGAACAACTGCAATGCACTGTCTGTATCAAGTTTAGAAAAATTCAGAGATTCAGTCAGTGGCTTGCTGTCATTTTCTTCAGAGAAGGACGTCGATCTTGCCAGTACCACTGCGTCGCCTTGCTCCTCGTCCCCGCCCACTTGTTCCTGCACCGCACGAACGCCTGGTGCCTTGCGGGCGTCGGCGACGAGCAGCAGAAGGTGCGCCGCCCCGTGACCGACGCCGGCGGTGGCTTTGCGGACGCCAGCGGGAGACACGGCGCCGACGACGCCACCCAGCGCCGCCCAAACCACCGGAGCTCGATGCGTGGCCTTCCAATCCCCCGAACGCGTTGCCGCTCTCGTCGTGAACCGCAGGGCGCGGAGCGCGCTCTCTGCCGCCGTTGAGCCCGTGCGGTCACCTCACCGTGGACCGACGCCATTACGCCAAGACCGACCCCGTTTAGCTGTGAAACAACTCCAGTAACCTCCACTGATGCTGCCTGGCCACTCAAACCTCCTGCCAATCCACTGCTCCGCCATAATCGCTCGCCGGAGATTCTCCGTTCACGGCCACCCCGTCGATCTGCCTATAAATAGAGGCCCCGAACTTCAACTCGAGCACCCACCACCCCTGCACTCCCCCTAGAGCAAGCCTAGCCACTGGTAGAGCCCCGAGGAGGTCTCCTTCCTCGACTCCGGCCGCCGCGACCCGCCACGGGATCCAGCCCGATTCGCCCCCGTGTGCGCTCCTCCGCCTCCATTCTCTTGCCAGTAGCTTCACCTTGCATCCCTCGTTCTGACCCGCACATCAATTCGTAGTTTGCAGCCCTCCACCGGAGTTCACCATCCTCACCCGAGCCGCCGTCCGCCGGAGATAGTGTCGCCGTCGACGTGGTGCTCCCCGTTGGACGAGTCCACCACCCACCGACGCGGAAGAAGACGCTGAAGCTCTTGGTACCCTCCGTTTCTCCTAACTCGCCGTGGTTCGACGCCGGCGTCCACCGCAGTCTTCGGGCGCCGGCGAGCTTTTTAAACCTGACAGGTGGACCCCGCCTGTCAGCCTCTATTCTACTCTCCTTCGAACCGTTTTCTGTTGGCTCCTTCGGGCAAATACGTTTTCTCCTTTGCGCTTGCGCATTCCCAACCGAAGCGTTTTCTGTTTTCTCAGTTAAAACCCTGGAACTTTTCTGTTTCATTGCAGATAAGTCCCTGAACAGAAACCTTTATAACTCTTTAATAAAAAGGTATTTTTGAGTGATTCTTTTTCTGACAATCTTCAAATTTTGTCTAGTTTTTTATGGGATTTATTTGAAAAATATTTGGAAAAATTTCTGTGCATGTGTTGGTTTTCACGTTAGTACCCGTTTCGTGATTGCCGTAGGTTCCGGAAGAGGTGAAGGAGCCGCGAACTTCGCCGAGCTAGACTCCGACTTCTCCGAACCAGGCAAGCATGTTTTGAACATTTGATATGACAGGTGTTTTACATGTTCACGTGAGAGTTTGTGCGTGGCATATGAGTGTCGGTAAATACCTCGTTGCTTGTAAGGCAACGACCCGGTTGTTCCAAAGTCGCGATGATCTCTTATGAGAGATGGCCTAATCATGTGGTGACATGAAGGGCAGCAAGGTGGTACTGTTGTAGCATACCAGCCTTGCGTCATCCGACTTTCTCCGACGTTAACGTGGTTGGAGCCACGTTATCGTTCTTTTCCCGCATGTTCCAAAGTTGCGATGATCTCTGATGAGAGATGGCCAAATCATGTGGTGACATGAAGGGCAGCAAGGTGGTACTGTTGTAGCATACCAGCCTTGCATCATCCGACTTCCTCCGACGTTAACGTGGTTGGAGCCACGTTACCATTCTTTCCCCTTTCCGTGCTACCACATGTCTCATTGCCAGGATGCGGTTTAGTAAGTTGGTAACCTCTTTCCATGTACACACAAAACAGAGAGGCCGTGATGATGGTACCTTGGCCCAGGATTAAAGCCAGTCATCCGGTCAGGGGGCATGGGTGTTTCCGGTTGGGACCGAGAGGGGGGGCACCCCCTTAGAGCGCGCGTATAGAAATTTGATCCCATGCTACGCGAGGTTGTAGCCTCCCCGTCTCAAGGTTTTTCTTGAATGTTGCCGAGGGTGATCCCTGGCTTCGGATGGTTGAATTGGGTGTGTACTGGTTAGACGTGTTTCTTCCAAAACACCGTAGACGGAACTAGTCCCCGTGACTACTGAAATCCGTTGGCTGTGGTTAAGTACAAACTCTGCAGAGTCAATTCTTTCCAAATCATCGTATCCATGATCAAGTACTGAAAACATTATATCCTTATCTATCCGCGTGGAAAACTTGTTCCCGGTGAGCAAGCTCAAGTGGTAAATCCAGATTTATTGTCATTCCTGTGGATGGACTAACCTTATAATTATCTCATACTTGTGATAATTTATGTTCCCGAACTATTGTATTATTGAGCTGTATCACAAGCCCTTTATGTGACGTCGCGCAGACGTCCGACTGTGGCGTGTTCTTGTTTCTTACTTTAAATATAAGCCCTCTATGTGATGTCGCCCAGACGTCCGATTGTGGCATGCACTGTCTTTATTTCCTGTTATAAGCCCTTTATGTGGTGTCGCCTCGACGCCCGACTGTGGCATTATTATTCCGCATTTTTCCGCTCGAGGAGTCTTTCAGACACTCGTTTGGCACCTGTATTATTATTCCGCATTTTCCGCTCGAGGAGTCTTTCAGACACTCGTTTGGCACCTGTATTATTATTCCGCATTTTCCGCTCGAGGAGTCTTTCAGACACTCGTTTGGCACCTGTATTATTATTCCGCATTTTCCGCTCGAGGAGTCTTTCAGACACTCGTTTGGCACCTGTATTATTATTCCACATTTTCCGCTCGAGGAGTCTTTCAGACACTCGTTTGGCACCAGTATTACTATTCTGCAGTTTCCGCTCGAGGCGTCATTCAGACCCTCGCTTGGCACCCAGTATTTATTATCTCTATGTCTGAACGCACGGGTTAACTTGTTCATATGCTTCATGTTTGCATTTGTTATGTCTTATGTTCGAACTGTCTTGCGAGTACTTTCATAGTACTCACCTGGCTTGTTGATTTGGCCAGATGTTGACGAAGGCGATCTCTTGGATTAAGAGTTTGATAGCGCGTTCGACGCCTAGAGGAGTCCCAGTCAGTCCTGCGCGATCCCGGATTTTGGTCACTTGTTTTGTATACGCTTCCGCCACCCGCAATAAGTCTTCTCGAGCCTCACTCCGACGCTCGATGAGCTGTAGTCTTCCGGAATCATATCACTCGCTTCGCGGTGATATTTCCACCACTGTTATTATCGTGAGTTCGTAGTTTGCCACCCTATCCGCCGTCTTGTTTTAGCGGCGTGCATGTAATAAATTGTTGGGCAGTCTCTGCTCAACCTTGTATTATATTTAGTACTCCTGGTATTTTTCTTCTGTGACCAAGATATTGTCTACCAGTGAGAAGGAATTCTCCCTCGCTGGTCCGTAAAAGGGATTGGTCTCTCAATAATTATTTTATTGAAAAACCGGTCGTGACAAGCTTGGTATCAGAGCCAGGCTGACTGTAGGAAGCCACTAGGAGCGATCGCTAATTGGTTATTAGCGACTTTTGTGCTTTTTCA
The DNA here is from genome assembly GCF_002575655.3 of Aegilops tauschii subsp. strangulata. Lineage (NCBI taxonomy): Eukaryota > Viridiplantae > Streptophyta > Magnoliopsida > Poales > Poaceae > Aegilops > Aegilops tauschii. Next base: position 504,586,525 of record NC_053035.3, on the reverse strand, counting down.
GCATTTTGCAATTGTAGCTATTTTCTGTTGGTCATCATAAATTTATGACATGACTACTCAGAATTTTTGCCTACTTTTGTAGATGGCTGGCAGCAGCTGTGAGAATCGAGTGTTCACCAACGTGCCCGAGGGGTTTGTCAAGCTCCTCGTCTCCATCACCAAGCTCGCGATCGGGCCAGCAGCTCGCCCGGAGTTCACACTCTACCAGCACAAGCTCAGTGACGACGTGTCAATGCACCAGGCTGTGGTGCAATTCAAGGGAGGACGTTCTGCTGCTCGCCACTTCCGTTTTGTGGGAAGGGCCATGCCTACGGAGAGGCATGCCATGCAGATGGCTGCCCGTGAGGCGATAGCTTCCTTCGGGACATCCTTCCTACGATGAAGACTCGTCGCTACCGCTACCTCCCATGCCATGTGCCTTACACCAGCCACTATGCGTTTGCCTGCCATCGGGGAGAACGAGATGAAGCCATCGAGATGGTTGTGGAGTATCTCAAGGCTCTGGAGGAGTCTTTCGACAACCTCGTAGATGATCTTGTGGCTGCCCGCATGGACTTAGTCCGGGGCGGTCCTGCCAGCAGGAAGGAGCTTCTCAACACGGCGCCGCCCCTGACATTCGTCTCGTCTTCAGCCTCTTATGCACCGGCCATTTTGGCCACTGCTCGCCGTCTGCCTACCACTGAGGAGTTCGACCGAGTCATCGCTCCTACTCCAGTCAGAGCTGCACCACCTGCCGCACACGCTCTACCACCAGTCGCCCCGCACCATCACCGCAGCGCAGCGTCACGCGCCAGGAGCCAGCTAGAGAGGAGGTGGAGGTTGATTCTCCTGGACCGCTGAGCCTTGCCATCGGCAAGGGGAAGGAGATCTTCACCATCTCCGACTGAGAGCACCGAGTAGCCGCGTGTTATGCCTGCCTGTATGGTGTGTTGTTTTATCTGTACGCTAGTTTGTATTGGTGTGTTTGCTGCCTTCCGGAGTAGTGCGCTAGTTTTTAATAACATGTCAGGATTGTGTACGCGCATCCTGAGTGCTGTATCACGTGTTTGCTTTTCGCATGTAAGATTTATGTTAAGCACTTCTTCTCCATAGAAAATCATTTGTGTTTCTTTGAAAACCTTGAAGCCTTTTTGATTATTGCCTTTGCGAGATTTTTCTTGTGCTACACAGTTTTTCTCATGGGTTTTGCAAATAAGACCCCAGACTAGAAAAATGTCTCGCCCGTGGACTCGCTCCATGCCCAATCAGCCAGAAGAGGTTTACGAGACACAGACCAGCAACAATTTCAATCAGGGTCAGTCCAGCCAACAAGACAGCGAAGCAGCACTGTCTCAAGTATGCCGTCTCTTCGAGCAAAGCCAGCAACAGCACCAAGAGATGATGAACCATGTCATCAATATGGGAAACCACCGTGAACCCTATCAACCACATTCCAAGTTATCCGAGTTACAGAAGACTCGCCCCTCAACTTTTGCTCACACCGATAGGCCGCTGGAAGCCGATGATTGGCTTCGTGAGATTGAAAGGAAACTGATTATTGCTCAGTGCTCAGATCATGAGAAGGTGCTTTATGCACCACACTACCTTATTGGAGCAGCCGCAGCATGGTGGGAAAACTTCCTACACATGCATCCCAGGGAACACAACATCACCTGGGAAGAGTTCAAGGAAGGCTTCCGTGGGGCACACATCCCCAGAAGCATCCTAAAGATCAAGAAGAGAGAGTTCGATGACCTGAAGCAAAGAGGCATGTCAGTGACAGAGTACAACGGTCAGTTCACCCAGCTGTCTCGTTATGCCTACGACGAGCACATGACAAAGCAAGAAGATGGAAAAATTCCTGGACGGCCTGGCACCAGCACTGAGATGCCAACTGATTGTGCACACCTTTCCGGATTTTAAGACGCTGGTGGACAAGGCCATCACCTTGGAGAATGAGCGCCGTAGTCTGGAAGATATCCGTAAGCGGAAGAGGGACAAGACGACTCTTGCCCGCAGCAACCGAGGCAAGACTGAGGTCCCAAGGACATACGCAAGGAGATCCACGACTACTGAGCCAAGGCCCGTCGGACAGTTTCATGCCAGGGACAAGGAGTTCACATACCGTCCAGGGGTCACCTGCTATGCTTGTGGTCAACAAGGGCATTATGCTAAACAGTGCCCGAAGCCAAGAGACTCGGCACCCAAGCCGAACAATGGTGGAAACAATCCAGCCCCCAAGCGCAACAACTTCAACCCCAGCAACAACCACAGGAAGGGTCACCTGAACCATGTGACCAGGGAAGAAGCGCAGAATGCCCCAGACATCGTGCTCGGTACGTTCCCTGTCAACACAGTACCTGCCACGGTTTTGTTTGATTCTGGAGCTTCCCATTCGTTCGTTTCGAAGAGTTTTGTTTCGCAACACGGTTTTCCGATACTTCCCTTGGAAAAATCTATGATCATCAAGTCCCCCGGAAATAAGCAAATCGCTCAAGGTTACTGCCAAGGAGTGGTCATTGAGTTCGAAGGACTACAATTCCACGCGAATCTCATCGTGTTGGAAAGTAAAGGACTGGATGTCATTTTAGGGATGGACTGGTTGACCACCAACAAAGGATTCATCGACTGTTTCAATCGGACAGTGATTCTCACTCACCATCACGGCAAGACTATAAGAGTTTCCGCTCAAGAAAGGCCACGATCACAGAAACCAAAACTGAACAAAATGGACATTGCAGAACTGAGAAAAGTTCCAGTGGTATGCGAGTTTCCTGATGTGTTCCGGGAAGAACTGCCAGGCATGCCACCAGACCGAGAGATAGAATTCAGCATTGAACTAGCACCTGGCACCGCTCCCATCTATAAGAAGCCGTATAGAATGGCACCCTCAGAATTGGTGGAGTTGAAGAAGCAGATAAAGGAATTGTTGGACAAAGGATTTATTCGAGCCAGCTCCTCACCTTGGGGTTCGCCTGTGTTGTTCGCCAAAAAGAAAGATGGGACACTGAGGCTGTGCATAGACTATCGAGCCCTCAATATGGTCACCATCAAAAACAAATATCCGATGCCACGAATAAATGATTTGTTTGACCAGCTCGCACAGGCCAAGGTATTCTCAAAAATTGATTTGAGATCGGGATATCACCAATTGAAGGTACGGACGGAAGATATCCCCAAGACAGCTTTCACTTCCAGATATGGGTTATACGAGTTCACAGTGATGCCTTTTGGACTAACGAACGCCCCCGCATATTTCGTCCACCTCATGAACAAAGTGTTCATGAAATTCAAGGAAAAATTTGTGGTGGTATTCATTGACGACATTCTGGTTTACTCAAGGACACCAGAAGAGCATGCTGAGCACCTCAGAATTGTTTTGGGAGAATTGAGGAAACATCAGTTGTACGCCAAATTTAGCAAGTGCGAATTTTGGCTAAGACAAGTTGGTTTCTTAGGCCATATACTGAACCAAGAAGGCGTGGCCGTAGACCCAGAAAAAGTCAAGGCCATACTGGACTGGAAGCCACCCGCCAATGTTACTGATGTGCGGAGTTTTCTGGGTATGGCTGGATATTACAGAAGATTTATTGAAGGTTTCTCCACTGTGGCAAAACCTATAACACAGTTACTCAACAAGGACAAGAAATTTGTATGGACGGAAGCATGCGAGCAGAGCTTCCAAGAACTCAAGAAGAAGCTGACAACCGCACCGGTCTTAACTGTGCCAGACATACACAAGAGCTTTGAGGTGTATTGTGACGCATCCCGGAAAGGACTCGGATGCGTACTAATGCAGGATGGCAAGGTTGTCGCATATGCCTCCAGGAAGCTGCGAAAACATGAGGAAAATTACCCAACACATGACTTGGAGCTAGCAGCAGTCATACATGCACTCAAGGAGTGGAGGCACTTTCTGTTGGGAAATCGCTGTGAAATATATACGGACCATAAGAGCCTCAAATATATTTTCACACAGCCAGAGCTGAATTTACGCCAACGACGCTGGTTGGAACTGGTCAAAGACTATGACGTCGGCATTCACTACCACCCAGGGAAAGCAAATGTAGTGGCCGATGCCCTTAGTCGAAACCCCAGCACGGACAATGACGGTCCGCAAAACTTGAGGCCTGAGTTTCAGCGAGAGTTCGCTAGGCTCAACATGATGTTAGTCTCTGAGGGCACCGTATCGAACCTGGAGATTCAACCCACCCTGGTGGAACAAATTAAGAAGGCTCAACAGGGACATCCCAGCATCGAAGGCATAAAGAAGAAAATGAATCTTCGTAAGACTTCCGAGTTCGTCACCGACAGTGAAGGAACATTATGGTACCGAGACAGACTTTGCATGCCTAACATTGAGGAACTCAAGCAACAGATCTTGACGGAAAGCCACACCGCTCCATACTCGATTCATCCTGGAGGAACCAAAATGTACAAGGACATTCAGGAAAGGTTTTGGTGGCACGGTATGAAAAGAGATATAGCCACATTCATTGCTTGTTGCGATTCATGTCAGCGCATCAAGGCCGAGCATCAAAAGCCAGCAGGGCTACTCCAGCCAAACAGGATACCGGAGTGGAAATGGGATGAAATAGGAATGGATTTCATCGTCGGACTACCCCGATCACAGCGTGGGAATGACGCCATATGGGTCATCACAGACCGACTAACCAAAGTTGCTCATTTCATTCCCGTGAAGACCACTTACTCCACACAAAGACTGGCAAAACTTTATCTCTCCCGTATAGTTTGTTTGCACGGAGTCCCAAAGACTATAATATCAGACCGAGGCACCCAATTTGTCTCCAAATTTTGGGATCACCTACAACAAGCTCTGGGCACACAACTGGCTTTCAGTACAGCATACCACCCTCAGACTGATGGACAAACAGAACGTGTGAACCAGATCCTAGAGGATATTCTAAGAGCCTGTGTGCTCACCTATGGATCCAGTTGGGAAGAGAGTTTGTCGTATGCTGAATTTGCTTACAACAACAGTTACCAAGCTAGCTTGCAAATGGCACCCTTTGAAGCATTGTACGGATGGAGGTGTCGTACCCCACTGAATTGGTCAGAAACAGGTGACAGCCGTATCTTCGGCCCAGACATGCTTAAAGAGGCCGAGGAAAAGTTAAACAAATCCGGGACAGACTCAAGACAGCACAGAGCCGCCAAAAGAGCTACTATGATCAGAAGCACCGTGAGGTCAGCTTTGAACCCGGTGATTCCGTATACCTCCGAGTATCTCCTATGAGGGGTCTACAACGGTTCAAAATTAAGGGGAAGCTAGCCCCAAGATTTATTGGACCATTTTGTGTAAAGGCACGAAGAGGCACGGTAGCCTACCAACTAGACCTACCCAAGGAGCTGCCAGACGTCCATGACGTGTTCCACGTCTCACAGTTAAGAAAATGTGTGAGCAACCCAGAAAAACATGTACCTCATGAGGACATTGATATGCAACCAGATCTCACCTACAGAGAAAGGCCAGTAAAGATTTTAGAAGAGTCTGAACGGAGGACCCGTCAGAAAACGACAAAGTTTTTCAGGGTTCAGTGGAGCAACCACACTAAGGATGAAGCTACATGGGAAAGGGAAGATTTCCTTCGGGAAGAACATCCATATCTATTTGAGGATCAGCAGAAATCTCGAGGACGAGATTTTTCCTAAGGGGGTAGGTGTTGTGACACCCAAGTTTTTATTTGGATTTTTCAAATGATTTTATTTGACTTGAGGGGAGTGATTTAAATTTTTCTTCAAGAGAACTCTCACTCTCAAATATTTTTCTTTATGGAAAAAGTTTTATTTGGATTCAACCAAGATCTGTCTTTGGTCTTGGAGGTTCTTGCTTTTCACTTGGACTCAAGACAAAATATTTTCACTTGGGAAATGACTTTTGAAAATCTCCTTGAAATTTGCACTATGGCTTTTGGAAAATCCTTTGCCACTTTCAACAATTCCTTCTTGCCATGGCCTTAGTGCAAATCCCCTCTCCTAACCCTTTCCTCACCTTTGGATCATGATTTGCATCAAATCCAGCAAGTTGAACCTCCCCATGTGATTATTTCCATTTATATTCTATTCAAATAAATTTCTGCCTTCTTTCCTAGCACTTGGAGATTTGCAAAGGAACTCCACTTTCTGTCTTGATTTTTGCCCCCAAACCTTTTTCCCCTCCTAGTCCTTTGAACCCTCAACCAAGAACCATGAAGATCCACTGGTCTTCAGTTCAAAATTTTCAAACTACACCTGCTGCAAGTTTGGACCAGATTTGTCAAATTTGGTGAAATTCATTCAAAACCTTCTCCAAAAATTCCAAGTAAAATCAGGCAGCCTCTGGGTGCATTGAGTGGTCACCTCACCAAGTTACAGCTCCAGAAAAATTTATCTCATTGCAAAATCTTTCTGTTGAACACCTGCAATGCACTGTCTGTATCAAGTTCAGAAAAATTCAGAGATTCAGTCAGTGGCTTGCTGTCGTTTTCTTCAGAGAAGGACGTCGATCTCGCCAGTACCACTGCGTCGCCTTGCTCCTCGTCCCCGCCCTCTTGTTCCTGCACCGCACGAACGCCTGGCGCCTTGCGGGCGTCGGCGACGAGCAGCAGAAGGTGCGCCGCCCCGTGACCGACGCCGGCGGCGGCTTTGCGGACGCCAGCGGGAGACACGGCGCCGACGACGCCACCCAGCGCCGCCCAAACCACCGGAGCTCGCCGCGTGGCCTTCCACTCCCCCGAACGCGCTGCCGCTCTCGTCGTGAACCGCAGGGCGCGGAGCGCGCTCTCTGCCGCCGTTGAGCCCGTGCGGTCACCTCACCGTGGACCGACGCCATTACGCCAAGACCGACCCCGTTTAGCTGTGGAACGACTCCAGTAACCTCCACTGATGCTGCCTGGCCACTCAAACCTCCTGCCAATCCACTGCTCCGCCGTAATCGCTCGCCGGAGATTCTCCGTTCACAGCCACCCCGTCGATCTGCCTATAAATAGAGGCCCCGAACTTCAACTCGAGCACCCACCACCCCTGCACTCCCCCTAGAGCAAGCCTAGCCACTGGTAGAGCCCCGAGGAGGTCTCCTTCCTCGACTCCGGCCGCCGCGACCCGCCAGGGGATCCAGCCCGATTCGCCCCCGTGTGCGCTCCTCCGCCTCCATTCTCTTGCCAGTAGCTTCACCTTGCATCCCTCGTTCTGACCCGCGCCTCAATTCGTAGTTTGCAGCCCTCCACCGAAGTTCACCATCCTCACCCGAGCCGCCGTCCGCCGGAGATAGTGTCGCCGTCGACGTGGTGCTCCCCGTTGGACGAGTCCACCACCCACCGACGCGGAAGAAGACGCTGAAGCTCTTGGTACCCTCCGTTTCTCCTAACTCGCCGTGGTTCGACGCCGGCGTCCACCGCAGTCTTCGGGCGCCGGCAAGCTTTTTAAACCTGACAGGTGGACCCCGCCTGTCAGCCTCTATTCTACTCTCCTTCGAACCGTTTTCTGTTGGCTCCTTCGGGCAAATACGTTTTCTCCTTTGCGCTTGCGCATTCCCAACCGAAGCGTTTTCTGTTTTCTCAGTTAAAACCCTGGAACTTTTCTGTTTCATTGCAGATAAGTCCCTGAACAGAAACCTTTATAACTCTTTAATAAAAAGGTATTTTTGAGTGATTCTTTTTCTGACAATCTTCAAATTTTGTCTAGTTTTTTATGGGATTTATTTGAAAAATATTTGGAAAAATTTCTGTGCATGTGTTGGTTTTCACGTTAGTACCCGTTTCGTGATTGCCGTAGGTTCCGGAAGAGGTGAAGGAGCCGCGAACTTCGCCGAGCTAGACTCCGACTTCTCCGAACCAGGCAAGCATGTTTTGAACATTTGATATGACAGGTGTTTTACATGTTCACGTGAGAGTTTGTGCGTGGCATATGAGTGTCGGTAAATACCTCGTTGCTTGTAAGGCAACGACCCGGTTGTTCCAAAGTCGCGATGATCTCTGATGAGAGATGGCCTAATCATGTGGTGACATGAAGGGCAGCAAGGTGGTACTGTTGTAGCATACCAGCCTTGCGTCATCCGACTTTCTCCGACGTTAACGTGGTTGGAGCCACGTTATCGTTCTTTTCCCGCATGTTCCAAAGTTGCGATGATCTCTGATGAGAGATGGCCAAATCATGTGGTGACATGAAGGGCAGCAAGGTGGTACTGTTGTAGCATACCAGCCTTGCATCATCCGACTTCCTCCGACGTTAACGTGGTTGGAGCCACGTTACCATTCTTTCCCCTTTCCGTGCTACCACATGTCTCATTGCCAGGATGCGGTTTAGTAAGTTGGTAACCTCTTTCCATGTACACACAAAACAGAGAGGCCGTGATGATGGTACCTTGGCCCAGGATTAAAGCCAGTCATCCGGTCAGGGGGCATGGGTGTTTCCGGTTGGGACCGAGAGGGGGGGCACCCCCTTAGAGCGCGCGTATAGAAATTTGATCCCATGCTACGCGAGGTTGTAGCCTCCCCGTCTCAAGGTTTTTCTTGAATGTTGCCGAGGGTGATCCCTGGCTTCGGATGGTTGAATTGGGTGTGTACTGGTTAGACGTGTTTCTTCCAAAACACCGTAGACGGAACTAGTCCCCGTGACTACTGAAATCCGTTGGCTGTGGTTAAGTACAAACTCTGCAGAGTCAATTCTTTCCAAATCATCGTATCCATGATCAAGTACTGAAAACATTATATCCTTATCTATCCGCGTGGAAAACTTGTTCCCGGTGAGCAAGCTCAAGTGGTAAATCCAGATTTATTGTCATTCCTGTGGATGGACTAACCTTATAATTATCTCATACTTGTGATAATTTATGTTCCCGAACTATTGTATTATTGAGCTGTATCACAAGCCCTTTATGTGACGTCGCGCAGACGTCCGACTGTGGCGTGTTCTTGTTTCTTACTTTAAATATAAGCCCTCTATGTGATGTCGCCCAGACGTCCGATTGTGGCATGCACTGTCTTTATTTCCTGTTATAAGCCCTTTATGTGGTGTCGCCTCGACGCCCGACTGTGGCATTATTATTCCGCATTTTTCCGCTCGAGGAGTCTTTCAGACACTCGTTTGGCACCTGTATTATTATTCCGCATTTTCCGCTCGAGGAGTCTTTCAGACACTCGTTTGGCACCTGTATTATTATTCCGCATTTTCCGCTCGAGGAGTCTTTCAGACACTCGTTTGGCACCTGTATTATTATTCCGCATTTTCCGCTCGAGGAGTCTTTCAGACACTCGTTTGGCACCTGTATTATTATTCCGCATTTTCCGCTCGAGGAATCTTTCAGACACTCGTTTGGCACCAGTATTACTATTCTGCAGTTTCCGCTCGAGGCGTCATTCAGACACTCGCTTGGCACCCAGTATTTATTATCTCTATGTTTGAACGCACGGGTTAACTTGTTCATATGCTTCATGTTTGCATTTGTTATGTCTTATGTCTGAACTGTCTTGCGAGTACTTTCATAGTACTCACCTAGCTTGTTGATTTGGCCAGATGTTGACGAAGGTGATCTCTTGGATGAAGAGTTTGATAGCGCGTTCGACGCCTAGAGGAGTCCCAGTCAGTCCTGCGCGATCCCGGATTTTGGTCACTTGTTTTGTATACGCTTCCGCCACCCGCAATAAGTCTTCTCGAGCCTCACTCCGACGCTCGATGAGCTGTAGTCTTCTGGAATCATATCACTCGCTTCGCGGTGATATTTCCACCACCGTTATCATCGTGAGTTCGTAGTTTGCCACCCTATCCGCCGTCTTGTTTGAGCGGCGTGCATGTAATAAATTGTTGGGCAGTCTCTGCTCAACCTTGTATTATATTTAGTACTCCTGGTATTTTTCTTCTGTGACCAAGATATTGTCTACCAGTGAGAAGGAATTCTCCCTCGCTGGTCCATAAAAGGGATTGGTCTCTCAATAATTATTTTATTTAAAAACCGGTCGTGACATAGAGTCGGGGTTCTTGCTCCTTAATTCATGTCCATGATCCTATAGCCTACTGAACTGCTCTTCCTCATCACCATGGACCTCATTAAGTTCTTGCTTTCTAGCCCTAGCTAGCTTCCATCTATTATGAGTAATATTGAATTCCTTAGTTATTTTCCTCAAAAAGTTCCAAGTGACATCTTCTGGTCATCTCCGAACTCATCCATGAAAAACATGCACATGAATTTAGTTGTCAAATCCTTTAACTTCCATTTCTTCCGGCACATATGCTCCCCATAGTAGGCCTTGATGACAAATCCTCCAGTCATGTTGTCATTGCCATCCTAAAGCAGCCATGGGCAACCTCTCTGACAAGCTGCCTCTAATCTTATCTTGTCATTTCATCTTCTTGATTTGTACTCTATTCCTTATTGAATATGCAGTAAGATCTTTCCTCAGCTCAACCACATCAGCAAATACCATCCCTACTTTAAATAGAGGGGATTTCATGTCCACCTTGGAATTGAAAGCTTTGAACTTGTACTTAAGTTGCTCTTTTTGTTTAATGGAGAGGTTCAGATCTTCATCTTCAAGTACATAGTCAGGCTCCACCTCTTCCTCCTCTTGCTTAGCTTCTTCATCAACATCAAAGTCAACGTTGTCTTCATAAAGATCATCATCTCCATCATCTATGTCATAATCACTGTCACTGAAATCTGAGTCTGAAAGCACTACACCCCCAGACTTGAAATTAGGCTCTGCGCCATCAGTTAGCAAGGTCTCTACTTTTGTTTCATTAGTCAGCAAGTTCTTTGCTTCCATTTCATCTGTTGCAACCACTGAAATTGGATCTTCAACATTGACTGAAATGAGGCTATGAGAAGATGCTACACTGGCTGCAACAACATTTGAGTTGGCCATTCTGACAGGACTCTGAAGTGATAGCATTGTACATATCAAATCTTCCCTGAAATTAGTGATGAAATTTGAATGGTCAACCATGATTGCAAGCACCTTATGCTGAGCACTAGCTCTGTTCATTTGTCACACATCCTCATCACTTCCAATTCTCACCATCACATCTGAAATTGTTTTCTCAAGTCTGCACCAATAAATGATGTGCTCATTGACAGGATATCCCAACCATATTAGGTGCTCTTCAATGGCTGCATATGAGAATGTGCCAGTATCAACATAGTCAAGCACCTCCACAGAAGGATTAAAGTACTCCATATTATTTCTTTCTCCACAGAAAAGTCCACCAAGCTCCAGTTCTAGTCTAAATAAAGGAGCATCCACACTTTGTCCCATTGCTGCATCACAAACTGCAGCCACAAAGTGCAGAATGTATGCACAAGCATCAACACAACTCAAAAAACACTAGTTAACTGGTTTTTTAACAATGAACTGCACAAACAGAGTTAACCGAATAAATTCAGTTAACTGCACCTTGAAGTTAACTGAATAAATTTAGTAAAGTACTCATGTAGTGGCATTACTAAACTACTTATTCAGTAGTATTGCGCAAATGATGTGAAGCTATGCCCCACATTGCCTGGTTGAACTACAAAATTCAGATTTTTAGCACTACATTGCCTGGTGAATCTGAATCCTAGAACAAAACCCTAAGACAAATTGCACACGCATTGCCAAGCTATTTGCACATACTGCGCAAAACCCTACCTTCTGGCCGAAATAACATGCAACATAAGAACCCTAGCTTCTTGCCGAAATCCCCAACCTCACAGCCCAAAACCCTACACTGAAATCACCGCCCAAAGCACTTGCTTTACGTCGCGGGAAGCACTATAGCCACAACCTTCCACCATACAGACCTGAATCGCTCTCCAAACAGACCGGTCTGTCGGTGGTGCGGACAACACTGGAGGAGGAGGAATGCAGCGGAGGAACAAAGCAGAGGAGGACGACGCACCAAAATCGGGAGGGGAAGACACCGTGCGGGCGAACTTGGTGAGCGGAAGGAGGCGGCTGCAGACCGGTGGTGAGCTCCGGTGACGTCGCCATGGATGCTGACGTAAGGTAGCAGCCAATGAGAGCGGACGGCGACACCCAGACAAAGGAGAAGTGGACGACCGAGCGAATGATTGAGGGAGACAAAATCAATTCAAGTGGTATATCCTTCGACGGCCACGAGGTGTCATGTAGGTTCAAATCTAGGAATGGCAGGGGGCTAAATGCAAAAAGTATAGCGCTGACCGGCTCGGCCTAGCTGGCTCCACTTGGCTGCTCGTAATTGGCCCAAGACCAAATGTGCACATATGTGACAAGTTTTAGGACCAAATAATTACGTTTTGCAGGTTTTAGGACCAAACCGTCAGGACAAGGTCTAGGACGGGGTGCTATTACCAAAAAAAAAGGTGGATCGTGCACGTGGGCCGGGCCTTGTGCTGGTGTATAACCAACCCAGAGAAGAGGCCCTCCCACAAGAAGAAAAAGAAAAAGGGAAAACAGCTAACCGCGGCGAGCAAGGAACCCTAATCGTCAATCGATCGATCGATCGATCTCCCAGATTGATCCTCGAGGTAACTCGATCTGTCCCGTTTTCGTGGTGGAGACGGACTCTGATTAAGCATCATCCCTATTTCCTCTGATCTGATATATATAGATCGACCAGACCAGACCAGACCAGACCAGACCAGAGGACCCGGCAGAAGCAGAACAAGAAATCGATGGCGGCGGCGATGAGGCTCGGCGGCGGCGCTCTTCTCCAGCGGACGCCTGTGGCGGAGGCAAGGCGGCGCCTCGCCCACACGACCGCGGAGGAGATGAGAGAGGTGGCGACCCGCGCGGCGCAAATCGACAAGACCAAGGAGGAGCTGTTCGACATGGTCATTGACCTCAATAGCAACTACAACGTTCCCCACAGCATGAAACGGAAGCACTTGCTCCTCTCGCAGCGCCTCTCCTCACAAATCCAGCCTAGACCATACGACCCAGCCTGGTAACAACTACTCCCTACTTACTGCTGCTGCACTATCTATCTACTTATTATTTATTTGGATTTACACATATTCATACTATGTATTGTTTGCTTTTAGATTTGTCTCTAATAGATTTATACATTACATATATTTGGCCTGGTCTGGTCTTTGAGAACTCATCTCATCTGTATTGTGTTGTTGTACCGTAGGCGTTTCTGTCGACGCACCGAAAGACGCAATACTTTCTACAAGTTTGTGGGGGTGACTACTTATGGCCTTGTCGGCTCAGCCGGCCTCTTCTTGCTCCTACACGGACCTCATCATCGACCAAAGAAGTGGGTTGTCGACTGGTGGGACAAGCTAACCAGTTAGAATCCATCCGTCCATGCCCTGCTTCAACAACATATACTAGCTAGAATGCCAACAAGACTAGCTTCCTTGTCATGAGGTTTATGTTAATTAGCTTTGCTTGGCCACCAATTAAGTGCTATTATATGTTTTTTGTCCAACGATTTGTACTCGTATTTATACCAGAGCTATGCTAGGTGTGCAACTGCTTTACTACTCAACAAATGTTGCCTCTTCCAATGACGAGCCATACGACTCTTTCGAATTCTGTAAACATCAAGTATGAAGTCAGTGTATCAGAACTTCCTCATCGGAACACCAGCTGCTGGTTTGCCTAGCTGAAATTGCGTAAGGGCCATCAGTCTCTTGTTCTACTTTACCATGTGGGCAAAAGAAAAATGTTCTACACTTACATAACAGATAGTTTTACTCTGAAGTTACACACTAAAGAGTGTCTAGTATTCCCTCTGTAAAGAAATATAAGAGCATTTAAATCACTAAAGTAGCTAGTGATCTAAACACTCTTATATTTCCTTTCTGAGGGAGTACATTGCAATGCGGTACATCTAGCTCTATGCTCATTCCACCTGGGAAACACTGTAAAAGATCCAATGAAATCAGACACCCTCCCCAAATTTTGTCTCAGATATGGACTGATTATGAACCTGCACAAGCATGTTTTGAGAGCACAAAACAGAAGCAAGGTAAACAAGCAAATCCGTGAATATTATTCCATTATTGCACATTTAAATCTGTACAAAACCCTGACGAGCCCTTGGCGGCTGGTGGAGAAGTTCCGGGCGTACTTCGACACTTGAGGAAGGTCGTGCGTATGATGATGAGAATAAAAGGATTTCTAGTAATTTCGATATAGTAACATAATGTTGGATCCAGTCCTTTTGAATTGTCAGTTTGTCCATCATGATTCTTGGGAAGAGACATTGGCAATAATTCACCTTGGACAATTTATTTATGAAAAAATTGTATGTCTATTTAAATCGCACATAAAAAAAATCTCACCACCTTGGTCTGCTGGCTGCAACACTCGTTTGGCACCTGTATTATTATTCCGCATTTTCCGCTCGAGGAGTCTTTCAGACACTCGTTTGGCACCAGTATTACTATTCTGTAGTTTCCGCTCGAGGCGTCATTCAGACCCTCGCTTGGCACCCAGTATTTATTTTCTCTATGTCTGAACGCACGGGTTAACTTGTTCATATGCTTCATGTTTGCATTTGTTATGTCTTATGTCCGAACTGTCTTGCGAGTACTTTCATAGTACTCACCTGGCTTGTTGATTTGGCCAGATGTTGACGAAGGCGATCTCTTGGATGAAGAGTTTGATAGCGCGTTCGACGCCTAGAGGAGTCCCAGTCAGTCCTGCGCGATCCCGGATTTTGGTCACTTGTTTTGTATACGCTTCCGCCACCCGCAATAAGTCTTCTCGAGCCTCACTCCGACGCTCGATGAGCTGTAGTCTTCTGGAATCATATCACTCGCTTCGCGGTGATATTTCCACCACCATTATTATCGTGAGTTAGTAGTTTGCCACCCTATCCGCCGTCTTGTTTTAGCGGCGTGCATGTAATAAATTGTTGGGCAGTCTCTGCTCAACCTTGTATTATATTTAGTACTCCTGGTATTTTTCTTCTGTGACCAAGATATTGTCTACCAGTGAGAAGGAATTCTCCCTCGCTGGTCCGTAAAAGGGATTGGTCTCTCAATAATTATTTTATTAAAAAACCGGTCGTGACAAGCTTGGTATCAGAGCCAGGCTGACTGTAGGAAGCCACTAGGTGCGATCGCTAATCGGTTATTAGCGTCTTTTGTGCTTTTTCAGCATTTTGCAATTGTAGCTATTTTCTGTTGGTCATCATAAATTTATGACATGACTACTCAGAATTTTTGCCTACTTTTGTAGATGGCTAGCAGCAGCTGTGAGAATCGAGTGTTCACCAACGTGCCCGAGGGGTTTGTCAAGCTCCTCGTCTCCATCACCAAGCTCGCGATCGGGCCAGCAGCTCGCCCGGAGTTCACACTCTACCAGCACAAGCTCAGTGACGACGTGTCTATGCACCAGGCTGTGGTGCAATTCAAGGGAGGACGTTCTCCTGCTCGCCACTTCCGTTTTGTGGGAAGGGCCATGCCTACGGAGAGGCATGCCATGCAGATGGCTGCCCGTGAGGCGATAGCTCGCCTTCGGGACATCCTTCCTACGATGAAGACTCGTCGCTACCGCTACCTCCCATGCCATGTGCCTTACACCAGCCACTATGCGTTTGCCTGCCATCGGGGAGAACGAGATGAAGCCATCGAGATGGTTGTGGAGTATCTCAAGGCTCTGGAGGAGTCTTTCGACAACCTCGTAGATGATCTTGTGGCTGCCCGCATGGACTTAGTCCGGGGCGGTCCTGCCAGCAGGAAGGAGCTTCTCAACACGGCGCCACCCCTGAGATTCGTCTCGTCTTCAGCCTCTTATGCACCGGCCATTTTGGCCACTGCTCGCCGTCTGCCTACCACTGAGGAGTTCGACCGAGTCATCGCTCCTACTCCAGTCAGAGCCGCACCACCTGCCGCACACGCTCTACCACCAGTCGCCCCCGCACCATCACCGCAGCGCAGCGTCACGCGCCAGGAGCCAGCTAGAGAGGAGGTGGAGGTTGATTCTCCTGGACCGCTGAGCCTTGCCATCGTCAAGGGGAAGGAGATCTTCACCATCTCCGACTGACAGCACCGAGTAGCCGCGTGTTATGCCTGCCTGTATGGTGTGTTGTTTTATCTGTACGCTAGTTTGTATTGGTGTGTTTGCTGCCTTCCGGAGTAGTACGCTAGTTTTTAATAACATGTAAGGATTGTGTACGCGCATCCTGAGTGCTGTATCACGTGTTTGCTTTTCGCATGTAAGATTTATGTTAAGCACTTCTTCTCCATAAAAAATCATTTGTGTTTCTTTGAAAACCTTGAAGCCTTTTTGATTATTGCCTTTGCGAGATTTTTCTTGTGCTACACAGTTTTTCTCATGGGTTTTGCAAATAATACCCCAGACTGGAAAAATGTCTCTCCCGTGGACTCGCTCCATGCCCAATCAGCCAGAAGAGGTTTATGGGACACAGACCAGCAACAATTTCACTCAGGGTCAGTCCAGCCAACAAGACAGCGAAGCAGCACTGTCTCAAGTATGCCGTCTCTTCGAGCAAAGCCAGCAACAGCACCAAGAGATGATGAACCATGTCATCAATATGGGAAACCACCGTGAACCCTATCAACCACATTCCAAGTTATCCGAGTTACAGAAGACTCGCCCCTCAACTTTTGCTCACACCGATAGGCCGCTGGAAGCCGATGATTGGCTTCGTGAGATTGAAAGGAAACTGATTATTGCTCAGTGCTCAGATCATGAGAAGGTGCTTTATGCACCACACTACCTTACTGGAGCAGCCGCAGCATGGTGGGAAAACTTCCTACACATGCATCCCAGGGAACACAACATCACCTGGGAAGAGTTCAAGGAAGGCTTCCGTGGGGCACACATCCCCAGAAGCATCCTAAAGATCAAGAAGAGAGAGTTCGATGACCTGAAGCAAAGAGGCATGTCAGTGACAGAGTACAACGGTCAGTTCACCCAGCTGTCTCGTTATGCCTACGACGAGCACATGACAGAAAGCAAGAAGATGGAAAAATTCCTGGACGGCCTGGCACCAGCACTGAGATGCCAACTGATTGTGCACACCTTTCCGGATTTTAAGACGCTGGTGGACAAGGCCATCACCTTGGAGAATGAGCGCCGTAGTCTGGAAGATATCCGTAAGCGGAAGAGGGACAAGACGACTCTTGCCCGCAGCAACCGAGGCAAGACTGAGGTCCCAAGGACAGACGCAAGGAGATCCACGACTACTGAGCCAAGGCCCGTCGGACAGTTTCATGCCAGGGACAAGGAGTTCACATACCGTCCAGGGGTCACCTGCTATGCTTGTGGTCAACAAGGGCATTATGCTAAACAGTGCCCGAAGCCAAGAGACTCGGCACCCAAGCCGAACAATGGTGGAAACAATCCAGCCCCCAAGCGCAACAACTTCAACCCCAGCAACAACCACAGGAAGGGTCACCTGAACCATGTGACCAGGGAAGAAGCGCAGAATGCCCCAGACATCGTGCTCGGTACGTTCCCTGTCAACACAGTACCTGCCACGGTTTTGTTTGATTCTGGAGCTTCCCATTCGTTCGTTTCGAAGAGTTTTGTTTCGCAACACGGTTTTCCGATACTTCCCTTGGAAAAATCTATGATCATCAAGTCCCCCGGAAATAAGCAAATCGCTCAAGGTTACTGCCAAGGAGTGGTCATTGAGTTCGAAGGACTACAATTCCACGCGAATCTCATCGTGTTGGAAAGTAAAGGACTGGATGTCATTTTAGGGATGGACTGGTTGACCACCAACAAAGGATTCATCGACTGTTTCAATCGCACAGTGATTCTCACTCACCATCACGGCAAGACTATAAGAGTTTCCGCTCAAGAAAGGCCACGATCACAGAAACCAAAACTGAACAAAATGGACATTGCAGAACTGAGAAAAGTTCCAGTGGTATGCGAGTTTCCTGATATGTTCCGGGAAGAACTGCCAGGCATGCCACCAGACCGAGAGATAGAATTCAGCATTGAACTAGCACCTGGCACCGCTCCCATCTATAAGAAGCCGTATAGAATGGCACCCTCAGAATTGGTGGAGTTGAAGAAGCAGATAAAGGAATTGTTGGACAAAGGATTTATTCGAGCCAGCTCCTCACCTTGGGGTTCTCCTGTGTTGTTCGCCAAAAAGAAAGATGGGACACTGAGGCTGTGCATAGACTATCGAGCCCTCAATATGGTCACCATCAAAAACAAATATCCGATGCCACGAATAAATGATTTGTTTGACCAGCTCGCACAGGCCAAGGTATTCTCAAAAATTGATTTGAGATCGGGATATCACCAATTGAAGGTACGGACGGAAGATATCCCCAAGACAGCTTTCACTTCCAGATATGGGTTATACGAGTTCACAGTGATGCCTTTTGGACTAACGAACGCCCCCGCATATTTCGTCCACCTCATGAACAAAGTGTTCATGAAATTCATGGAAAAATTTGTGGTGGTATTCATTGACGACATTCTGGTTTACTCAAGGACACCAGAAGAGCATGTTGAGCACCTCAGAATTGTTTTGGGAGAATTGAGGAAACATCAGTTGTACGCCAAATTTAGCAAGTGCGAATTTTGGCTAAGACAAGTTGGTTTCTTAGGCCATATACTGAACCAAGAAGGCGTGGCCGTAGACCCAGAAAAAGTCAAGGCCATACTAGACTGGAAGCCACCCGCCAATGTTACTGATGTGCGGAGTTTTCTGGGTATGGCCGGATATTACAGAAGATTTATTCAAGGTTTCTCCACTGTGGCAAAACCTATAACACAGTTACTCAACAAGGACAAGAAATTTGTATGGACGGAAGCATGCGAGCAGAGCTTCCAAGAACTCAAGAAGAAGCTGACAACCGCACCGGTCTTAACTGTGCCAGACATACACAAGAGCTTTGAGGTGTATTGTGACGCATCCCGGAAAGGACTTGGATGCGTACTAATGCAGGATGGCAAGGTTGTCGCATATGCCTCCAGGCAGCTGCGAAAACATGAGGAAAATTACCCAACACATGACTTGGAGCTAGCAGCAGTCATACATGCACTCAAGGAGTGGAGGCACTTTCTGTTCGGAAATCGTTGTGAAATATATACGGACCATAAGAGCCTCAAATATATTTTCACACAGCCAGAGCTGAATTTACGCCAACGACGCTGGTTGGAACTGGTCAAAGACTATGACGTCGGCATTCACTACCACCCAGGGAAAGCAAATGTAGTGGCCGATGCCCTTAGTCGAAACCCCAGCACGGACAATGATGGTCCGCAAAACTTGAGGCCTGAGTTTCAGCGAGAGTTCGCTAGGCTCAACATGATGTTAGTCTCTGAGGGCACCGTATCGAACCTGGAGATACAACCCACCCTGGTGGAACAAATTAAGAAGGTTCAACAGGGACATCCCAGCATCGAAGGCATAAAGAAGAAAATGAATCTTCGTAAGACTTCTGAGTTCGTCACCGACAGTGAAGGAACATTATGGTACCGAGACAGACTTTGCGTGCCTAACATTGAGGAACTCAAGCAACAGATCTTGACGGAAAGCCACACCGCTCCATACTCGATTCATCCTGGAGGAACCAAAATGTACAAGGACATTCAGGAATGGTTTTGGTGGCACGGTATGAAAAGAGATATAGCCACATTCATTGCTTGTTGCGATTCATGTCAGCGCATCAAGGCCGAGCATCAAAAGCCAGCAGGGCTACTCCAGCCAAACAGGATACCAGAGTGGAAATGGGATGAAATAGGAATGGATTTCATCGTCGGACTACCCCGATCACAGCGTGGGAATGACGCCATATGGGTCATCACAGACCGACTAACCAAAGTTGCTCATTTCATTCCCGTGAAGACTACCTACTCCACACAAAGACTGGCAAAACTTTATCTCTCCCGTATAGTTTGTTTGCACGGAGTCCCAAAGACTATAATATCAGACCGAGGCACCCAATTTGTCTCCAAATTTTGGGATCACCTACAACAAGCTCTGGGCACACAACTGGCTTTCAGTACAGCATACCACCCTCAGACTGATGGACAAACAGAACGTGTGAACCAGATCCTAGAGGATATGCTAAGAGCCTGTGTGCTCACCTATGGATCCAGTTGGGAAGAGAGTTTGCCGTATGCCGAATTTGCTTACAACAACAGTTACCAAGCCAGCTTGCAAATGGCACCCTTTGAAGCATTGTACGGACGGAGGTGTCGTACCCCACTGAATTGGTCAGAAACAGGTGACAGCTGTATCTTCGGCCCAGACATGCTTAAGGAGGCCGAGGAGAAAGTTAAACAAATCCGGGACAGACTCAAGACAGCACAGAGCCGCCAAAAGAGCTACTATGATCAGAAGCACCGTGAGGTCAGCTTTGAACCCGGTGATTCCGTATACCTCCGAGTATCTCCTATGAGGGGTCTACAACGGTTCAAAATTAAGGGGAAGCTAGCCCCAAGATTTATTGGACCATTTTGTGTAAAGGCACGAAGAGGCACGGTAGCCTACCAACTAGACCTACCCAAGGAGCTGTCAGACGTCCATGACGTGTTCCACGTCTCACAGTTAAGAAAATGTGTGAGCAACCCAGAAAAACATGTACCTCATGAGGACATTGATATGCAACCAGATCTCACCTACAGAGAAAGGCCGGTAAAGATTTTAGAAGAGTCTGAACGGAGGACCCATCAGAAAACGACAAAGTTTTTCAGGGTTCAGTGGAGCAACCACACTGAGGATGAAGCTACATGGGAAAGGGGAGATTTCCTTCGGGCAGAACATCCATATCTATTTGAGGATCAGCAGAAATCTCGAGGACGAGATTTTTCCTAAGGGGGTAGGTGTTGTGACACCCAAGTTTTTATTTGGATTTTTCAAATGATTTTATTTGACTTGAGGGGAGTGATTTAAATTTTTCTTCAAGAGAACTCTCACTCTCAAATATTTTTCTTTATGGAAAAAGTTTTATTTGGATTCAACCAAGATCTGTCTTTGGTCTTGGAGGTTCTTGCTTTCCACTTGGACTCAAGACAAAATATTTTCACTTGGGAGATGACTTTTGAAAATCTCCTTGAAATTTGCACTATGGCTTTTGGAAAATCCTTTGCCACTTTCAACAATTCCTTCTTGCCATGGCCTTAGTGCAAATCCCCTCTCCTAACCCTTTCCTCACCTTTGGATCATGATTTGCATCAAATCCAGCAAGTTGAACCTCCCCATGTGATTATTTCCATTTATATTCTATTCAAATAAATTTTTGCCTTCTTTCCTAGCACTTGGAGATTTGCAAAGGAACTCCACTTTCTGTCTTGATTTTTGCCCCCAAACCTTTTTCCCCTCCTAGTCCTTGGAACCCTCAACCAAGAACCATGAAGATCCACTGGTCTTCGGTTCAAAATTTTCAAACTACACCTGCTGCAAGTTTGGACCAGATTTGTCAAATTTGGTGAAATTCATTCAAAACCTTCTCCAAAAATTCCAAGTAAAATCAGGCAGCCTCTGGGTGCATTGAGTGGTCACCTCACCAAGTTACAGCTCCAGAAAAATTTATCTCATTGCAAAATCTTTCTGTTGAACACCTGCAATGCACTGTCTGTATCAAGTTCAGAAAAATTCAGAGATTCAGTCAGTGGCTTGCTGTCGTTTTCTTCAGAGAAGGACGTCGATCTTGCGAGTACCACTGCGTCGCCTTGCTCCTCGTCCCCGCCCTCTTGTTCCTGCACCGCACGAAAGCCTGGCGCCTTGCGGGCGTCGGCGACGAGCAGCAGAAGGTGCGCCGCCCCGTGACCGACGCCGGCGGCGGCTTTGCGGACGCCAGCGGGAGACACGGCGCCGACGACGCCACCCAGCGCCGCCCAAACCACCGGAGCTCGTCGCGTGGCCTTCCACTCCCCCGAACGCGCTGCCGCTCTTGTCGTGAACCGCAGGGCGCGGAGCGCGCTCTCTGCCGCCGTTGAGCCTGTGTGGTCACCTCACCGTGGACCGACGCCATTACGCCAAGACCGACCACGTTTAGCTGTGAAACGACTCCAGTAACCTCCACTGATGCTGCCTGGCCACTCAAACCTCCTGCCAATCCACTGCTCCGCCGTAATCGCTCGCCGGAGATTCTCCGTTCACGGCCACCCCGTCGATCTGCCTATAAATAGAGGCCCCGAACTTCAACTCGAGCACCCACCACCCCTGCACTCCCCCTAGAGCAAGCCTAGCCACTGGTAGAGCCCCGAGGAGGTCTCCTTCCTCGACTCCGGCCGCCGCGACCCGCCACGGGATCTAGCCCGATTCGCCCCCGTGTGCGCTCCTCCGCCTCCATTCTCTTGCCAGTAGCTTCACCTTGCATCCCTCATTCTGACCCGCGCCTCAATTCGTAGTTTGCAGCCCTCCACCGGAGTTCCCCATCCTCACCCGAGCCGCCGTCCGCCGGAGATAGTGTCGCCATCGACGTGGTGCTCCCCGTTGGACGAGTCCACCACCCACCGACGCGGAAGAAGACGCTGAAGCTCTTGGTACCCTCCGTTTCTCCTAACTCGCCGTGGTTCGACGCCGGCGTCCACCGCAGTCTTCGGGCGCCGACGAGCTTTTTAAACCTGACAGGTGGACCCCGCCTGTCAGCCTCTATTCTACTCTCCTTCGAACCGTTTTCTGTTGGCGCCTTCAGGCAAATACGTTTTCTCCTTTGCGCTTGCGCATTCCCAACCGAAGCGTTTTCTGTTTTCTCAGTTAAAACCCTGGAACTTTTCTGTTTCATTGCAGATAAGTCCCTGGACAGAAACCTTTATAACTTTTTAATAAAAAGGTATTTTTGAGTGATTCTTTTTCTGACAATCTTCAAATTTTGTCTAGTTTTTTATGGGATTTCTCTGAAAAATATTTGGAAAAGTTTCTGTGCATGTGTTGGTTTTCACGTTAGTACCCGTTTCGTGATTGCCGTAGGTTCCGGAAGAGGTGAAGGAGCCGCGAACTTCGCCGAGCTAGACTCCGACTTCTCCGAACCAAGCAAGCATGTTTTGAACATTTGATATGATAGGTGTTTTACATGTTCACGTGAGAGTTTGTGCGTGGCATATGAGTGTCGGTAAATACCTCGTTGCTTGTAAGGCAACGACCCGGTTGTTCCAAAGTTGCGATGATCTCTGATGAGAGATGGCCTAATCATGTGGTGACATGAAGGGCAGCAAGGTGGTACTGTTGTAGCATACCAGCCTTGCGTCATCCGACTTTCTCCGAAGTTAACGTGGTTGGAGCCACGTTATTGTTCTTTTCCCGCATGTTCCAAAGTTGCGATGATCTCTGATGAGAGATGGCCAAATCATGTGGTGACATGAAGGGCAGCAAGGTTGTACTGTTGTAGCACACCAGCCTTGCGTCATCCGACTTCCTCCGACGTTAACGTGGTTGGAGCCACGTTACCATTCTTTCCCCTTTCCGTGCTACCACATGTCTCATTGCCAGGATGCGGTTTAGTAAGTTGGTAACCTCTTTCCATGTACACACCAAACAGAGAGGCCGGGATGATGGTACCTTGGCCCAGGATTAAAGGCAGTCATCCGGTCAGGGGGCATGGGTGTTTCCGGTTGGGACCGAGAGGGGGGGCACCCCCTTAGAGCGCGCGTATAGAAATTTGATCCCATGCTACGCGAGGTTGTAGCCTCCCCGTCTCAAGGTTTTTCTTGAATGTTGCCGAGGGTGATCCCTGGCTTCGGATGGTTGAATTGGGTGTGTACTGGTTAGACGTGTTTCTTCCAAAACACCGTAGACGGAACTAGTCCCCGTGACTACTGAAATTCGTTGGCTGTGGTTAAGTACAAACTCTGCAGAGTCAATTCTTTCCAAATCATCGTATCCATGATCAAGTACTGAAAACATTATATCCTTATCTATCCGCGTGGAGAACTTGTTCCCGGTGAGCAAGCTCAAGTGGTAAATCCAGATTTATTGTCATTCCTGTGGATGGACTAACCTTATAATTATCTCATACTTGTGATAATTTATGTTCCCGAACTATTGTATTATTGAGCTGTATCACAAGCCCTTTATGTGACGTGGCGCAGACGTCCGACTGTGGCGTGTTCTTATTTCTTACTTTAAATATAAGCCCTTTATGTGATGTCGCCCAGACGTCCGATTGTGGCATGCACTGTCTTTATTTCCTGTTATAAGCCCTTTATGTGGTGTCGCCTCGACGCCCGACTATGGCATTATTATTCCGCATTTTTCCGCTCGAGGAGTCTTTCAGACACTCGTTTGGCACCTGTATTATTATTCCGCATTTTCCGCTCGAGGAGTCGTTCAGACACTCATTTGGCACCTGTATTATTATTCCGCATTTTCCGCTCGAGGAGTCTTTCAGACACTCGTTTGGCACCTGTATTATTATTCCGCATTTTCCGCTCGAGGAGTCTTTCAGACACTCATTTGGCACCTGTATTATTATTCCGCATTTTCCGCTCGAGGAGTCTTTCAGACACTCGTTTGGCACCTGTATTATTATTCCGCATTTTCCGCTCGAGGAGTCTTTCAGACACTCGTTTGGCACCAGTATTACTATTCTGCAGTTTCCGCTCGAGGCGTCATTCAGACCCTCGCTTGGCACCCAGTATTTATTATCTCTATGTCTGAACGCACGGGTTTACTTGTTCATATGCTTCATGTTTGCATTTGTTATGTCTTATGTCCGAACTGTCTTGCGAGTACTTTCATAGTACTCACCTAGCTTGTTGATTTGGCCAGATGTTGACGAAGGCGATCTCTTGGATGAAGAGTTTGATAGCGCGTTAGACGCCTAGAGGAGTCCCAGTCAGTCCTGCGCGATCCCGGATTTTGGTCACTTGTTTTGTATACGCTTCCGCCACCCGCAATAAGTCTTCTCGAGCCTCACTCCGACGCTCGATGAGCTGTAGTCTTCTGGAATCATATCACTCGCTTCGCGGTGATATTTCCACCACCGTTATTATCGTGAGTTAGTAGTTTGCCACCCTATCCGCCGTCTTGTTTTAGCGGCGTGCATGTAATAAATTGTTGGGCAGTCTCTGCTCAACCTTGTATTATATTTAGTACTCCTGGTATTTTTCTTCTGTGACCAAGATATTGTCTACCAGTGAGAAGGAATTCTCCCTCGCTGGTCCGTAAAAGGGATTGGTCTCTCAATAATTATTTTATTGAAAAACCGGTCGTGACATAGACTCGGGGTTCTTGCTCCTTAATTCATGTCCATGATCCCATAGCCTACTGAACTGCTCTTCCTCATCACCATGGACCTCATTAAGTGCTTGCTTTCTAGCCCTAGTTAGCTTCCATCTATTATGAGTAATATTGAATTCCTTAGTTATTTTCCTCAAAAAGTTCCAAGTGACATCTTCTGGTCATCTCTGAACTCATCCATGAAAAACATGCACATGAATTTAGTTGTCAAATCCTTTAACTTCCATTTCTTCCGGCATATATGCTCCCCATAGTAGGCCTTGATGACAATCCACCAGTCATGTTGTCATTGCCATCCTAAAGCAGCCATGGGCAACCTCTCTGACAAGCTGCCTCTAATCTTATCTTGTCATTTCATCTTCTTGATTTGTACTCTATTCCTTATTGAATATGCAGTAAGATCTTTCCTCAGCTCAACCACATCAGCAAATACCATCCATACTTTAAATAGAGGGGATTTCATGTCCACCCTGGAATTGAAAGCTTTGAACTTGTACTTAAGTTGCTATTTTTCTTTAATGGAGAGGTTCAGATCTTCATCTTCAAGTACATAGTCAGGCTCCACCTATTCCTCCTCTTGCTTAGCTTCTTCATCAACATCAAAGTCAACGTTGTCTTCATAAAGATCATCATCTCCATCATCTATGTCATAATCACTGTCACTGAAATCTGAGTCTGAAAGCACTACACCCCCAGACTTGAAATTAGGCTCTGCGCCATCAGTTAGCAAGGTCTCTACTTTTGTTTCATTAGTCAGCAAGTTCTCTGCTTCCATTTCATCTGTTGCAACCACTGAAATTGGATCTTCAACATTGACTGAAATGAGGCTATGAGAAGATGCTACACTGGCTGCAACAACATTTGAGTTGGCCATTCTGACAGGACTCTGAAGTGATAGCATTGTACATATCAAATCTTCCCTGAAATTAGTGATGAAATTTGAATGGTCAACCATGATTGCAAGCACCTTATGCTGAGCACTAGCTCTGGTCATTTGTCACACATCCTCATCACTTCCAATTCTCACCATCACATCTGAAATTGTTTTCTCAGGTCTGCACCAATAAATGATGTGCTCATTGACAGGATATCCCAACCATATTAGGTGCTCTTCAATGGCTGCATATGAGAATGTGCCAGTATCAACATAGTCAAGCACCTCCACAGAAGGATTAAAGTACTCCATATTATTTCTTTCTCCACAGAAAAGTCCACCAAGCTCCAGTTCTAGTCTAAATAAAGGAGCATCCACACTTTGTCCCATTGCTGCATCACAAACTGCAGCCACAAAGTGCAGAATGTATGCACAAGCATCAACACAACTCAAAAAACACTAGTTAACTGGTTTTTTAACAATGAACTGCACAAACAGAGTTAACCGAATAAATTCAGTTAACTGCACCTTGAAGTTAACTGAATAAATTTAGTAAAGTACTCATGTAGTGGCATTACTAAACTACTTATTCAGTAGTATTGCGCAAATGATGTGAAGCTATGCCCCACATTGCCTGGTTGAACTACAAAATTCAGATTTTTAGCACTACATTGCCTGGTGAATCTGAATCCTAGAACAAAACCCTAAGACAAATTGCACACGCATTGCCAAGCTATTTGCACATACTGCGCAAAACCCTACCTTCTGGCCGAAATAACATGCAACATAAGAACCCTAGCTTCTGGCCGAAATCCCCAACCTCACAGCCCAAAACCCTACACTGAAATCACCGCCCAAAGCACTTGCTTTACGTCGCGGGAAGCACTATAGCCACAACCTTCCACCATACAGACCTGAATCGCTCTCCAAACAGACCGGTCCGTCGGTGGTGCGGACAACACTGGAGGAGGAGGAATGTAGCGGAGGAACAAAGCAGAGGAGGACGACGCACCAAAATCGGGAGGGAAGACACCGTGCGGGCGAACTTGGTGAGCGGAAGGAGGCGGCTGCAGACCGGCGGTGAGCTCCGGTGACGTCGCCATGGATGCTGACGTAAGGTAGCAGCCAATGAGAGCGGACGGCGACACCCAGACAAAGGAGAAGTGGACGACCGAGCGAATGATTGAGGGAGACAAAATCAATTCAAGTGGTATATGCTTCGACGGCCACGAGGTGTTCGACAAGACCAAGGAGGAGCTGTTCGACATGGTCATTGACCTCAATAGCAACTACAACGTTCCCCACAGCATGAAACGGAAGCACTTGCTCCTCTCGCAGCGCCTCTCCTCACAAATCCAGCCTAGACCATACGACCCAGCCTGGTAAATACTACTCCCTACTTACTGCTGCTGCACTATCTATCTACTTATTATTTATTTGGATTTACACATATTCATACTATGTATTGTTTGCTTTTAGATTTGTCTCTAATAGATTTATACATTACATATATCTGGCCTGGCCTGGTCTTTGAGAACTCATCTCATCTGTATTGTGTTGTTGTACTGTAGGCGTTTCTGTCGACGCACCGAAAGACGCAATACTTTCTACAAGTTTGTGGGGGTGACTACTTGTGACCTTGTCGGCTCAGCCGGCCTCTTCTTGCTCCTACACGGACCTCATCATCGACCAAAGAAGTGGGTTGTCGACTGGTGGGACAAGCTAACCAGTTAGAATCCATTTATCCATGCCCTGCTTCAACAACATATACTAGCTAGAATGCCAACAAGACTAGCTTCCTTGTCATGAGGTTTATGTTAATTAGCTTTGCTTGGCCACCAATTAAGTGCTATTATATGTTTTTTGTCCAACGGTTTGTACTCGTATTTATACCAGAGCTATGCTAGGTGTGCAACTGCTTTACTACTCAACAAATGTTGCCTCTTCCAATGACGAGCCATACGACTCTTTCGAATTCTGTAAACATCAAGTATGAAGTCAGTGTATCAGAACTTCCTCATCGGAACACCAGCTGCTGGTTTGCCTAGCTGAAATTGCGTAAGGGCCATCAGTCTCTTGTTCTACTTTACCATGTGGGCAAAAGAAAAATGTTCTACACTCACATAACAGATAGTTTTACTCTGAAGTTACACACTAAAGAGTGTCTAGTATTCCCTCTGTGAAGAAATATAAGAGCATTTAAATCACTAAAGTAGCTAGTGATCTAAACACTCTTATATTTCCTTTCTGAGGGAGTACATTGCAATGCGGTACATCTAGCTCTATGCTCATTCCACCTGGGAAACACTGTAAAAGATCCAATGAAATCAGACACCCTCCCCAAATTTTGTCTCGGATATGGACTGATTATGAACCTGCACAAGCATGTTTTGAGAGCACAAAACAGAAGCAAGGTAAACAAGCAAATCCGTGAATATTATTCCATTATTGCACATTTAAATCCGTACAAACCCCTGACGAGCCCTTGGCGGCTGGTGGAGAAGTTCCGGGCGTACTTCGACACTTGAGGAAGGTCGTGCGTATGATGATGAGAATAAAAGGATTTCTAGTAATTTCGATATAGTAACATAATGTTGGATCCAGTCCTTTTGAATTGTCAGTTTGTCCATCATGATTCTTGGGAAGAGACATTGGCAATAATTCACCTTGGACAATTTATTTATGAAAAAATTGTATGTCTATTTAAATCGCACATAAAAAAATCTCAGCACCTTGGTCTGCTGGCTGCAACACACACACATCAACATTGGTATTCCCTCCTCCCATAATATAAAATCCTAGCTTGCAAAACGATCTTATATTAGAGACAGAGGGAGTTCGTTCCTCCACTGGCTATCAATTATCGCAACTGAACTTGAACTTGAAAGACCAGGGCTTTCCTACATAAAGTTGTGCTTAAATTTCAGTACCAACCAACTGAAGTGAAGTGAAATGAACATGCATGGTGTGAATCAACCAATCGACAACATGGCTGGACGTCCACAACCAGCCGCGTGCAAAAAACAAGTGCAAATTGGTGACATGGAACTTGGCCAGCTGGAGATGATGGCCTCTAGCTAGAGCAGATCAATGTCGATAAAGGGTTTCCTCCACTTTATATTATAAAGCAACTATCCACAGATGAGAACCAGTTTGCTGGGGCTGCAGCACAAACAAGCCTAAAAAACGAGAGAAAGAAAGAGAAACAAATGTTGACACCGACAGATCAACGAAGTGAGGACGGCCGATACCCGTTGCATCGTCTGGAGAAGTTCTACCGCACTCCTAGCACTCCAAAGCCTCGCGTACCAAGCAACACCTTCGGGAAGGAATGCGACGACGACGCCACTGCTGCCCGGACAAGTCCTAGGGTTTCCCCTGGTATGCGGATGGTAGCAGGGAAGGGGTATCACCGACGCCCCTCAGGAAGGTTCGGCGGAGCCCGCGGGCGTAGCCGCACTGCTAGGGATTTCTCCCGCCCCGAAACAACCACCGCCACCCCGGACGATTGGAAATGCACCACCCAAGATGCCGCCCACCAGCCTGTGCCACCACGGTCACCGAACCAACTTCGCCGTCTCACTGAGGCCACCAACATGAGACATCGAGGGAGAACGAGGAGACAACAGGCTTGGAGACAACCGCAACGCAGCCAACAGGAGGGGACAACGTCCACCGCCGCCCCGAGCCAACTGGACGCAGCGACAGGGACTTACCAGGCCTCCACAGGCCCGGCCGGATCCCAAAGGGTCCGGACAGTCCCTGCTGCCACGCTGCAGCACGCTGACCGCCGGAGCCGTCACCACCCGCAGCCACTAACGCCTCGCCGCCACACTAGGGAGACGCGCCCTGAACCGCCGGCCCACCCCCGCCCAAATGGGGCCCGAAAGGGCCCAGATCTGGGACAAGCAGGCTTTGCCAGCCAGCAGCACACCACGTCGCCCTGCAGCCAACGACCACGCTGCCGTGTCAAGGGCGCTCGAGGCCCACGGGAACCCTGCCGCCGAACAACACCGCAGCCAGTCGAGGAGCGCCGCCACCATCAGGGGCCCCCCGCGCCCCCCTACACACGCGGGAAGGAACGGCCTACCGCCGCCAGTGTCGCGCGGGCAGGGACCAGTAGACCACGCCGGCGGCGGCAGGGGAGAAGGACGGGGAGGGGGCTGGAGGAGAAGGGGATCGGGGGTTTGTCCATCTCCCGCGGGGTAGGGGCGAGCGAGTGAATGGAGCCTTCGTGTTCCGCCTCTCCCACCGCTCGAGCAAATAAATAGAGCAATGAACACTGCTTACAAATTATGATCTCATTCATGAAACATTGTGAACAGTTAAATCACGCGAGCCTGCAGTGCACCTCCCTGTTTAGTTAAAAAAAATTTCACGAGACGACAGTGATAAATATTGCAACTCAAAATCAGAGGGCAAATGAAGCGGAGATGACTGTGAGGCTAGGGCGGCGGCGGCGGTAGAGGCAGCAAAATGATGAAGGCAATGTCAAACGACATCGGGTAAGAAGAGGCGTTCCTTTCTAAAATCCATGCCGCAAGGCAGTTCCTTTCTAAAATCCATGCCGCAAGGCAGTTCCTTTCTGGATGGGTGAAGCACATCAGTGGTACGTATAAGAAAGAAAATGAATGACTTGCTGTCATTATTGATGACCTCGATAAAATCACAGAGACTCACACTTTGCCTCAACAAGAGATTGCGATGAAAAATCAAGCCAGTGAGAAAATTGTGCATCTGTTGAGAGAGGACGAAATCAAATGGTACCGAAGATCCAAAGCCAATTTCATCCTGGTGAGAGATAACAATACACATTACTTCCAAATGCTCGCTAACGAGCGACATATGAAGAAGTGTATTTTAGCCTCCAACTGGAAGAGGGACAAATCTAGGGCCAAGAAGAGTTAAAGCGATATATAACGAGATACTACAAGTCTCTGTTTGGGGCTTCGAAGGCAAGGAATTTTACCCTCGATGAAGATCGAACGGATAACATCCCTTAAGTCACACGGAAGAAAATGGCATACTCACGACACCTTCCTCCGAAGAGGAGATCAAAGCTGCGGTGTTCCAAATGGAACATAACAAAGCTCCAGGTCCTAATGGTTTCCCCGTAGATTTCTATCAAAACTTCTAGGACATTACCAAGTCCGACCTTATTGAGTTGTTCGATTTTTTTCACGCATGCCAACTTGACCTATCCAGGATAAATTTTGGTCAGATAATTTTGTTGCCTAAAATTAAGGAGGCCTAATTTTGGTGAGATAATTTTCAACACAAGCACTGAAGGAGGGTGTACTCCATCACTACATTCTTTGAAGCCAGCGCCGAGATATCCACACACAGCACACAAGTCCGGAAGACACTCATACCTGACAATGAACACCTCCTGCTTCTTCCCCTTAACAAGAGTAACAACATTTTTGAGCGACTTGTTGACATTAATCTTAACTCGCACCCTGAAAAGGTTGCCCTCGAAGTCGTGGAATTTTGGCTCAGCATAAACATATTCCCCAACCTTTGCTGCCAAGGATTTCAGTAGCGGATAGTATCCATTTGGGAGGTCGTGGATTTGTATCCATATCTCAAGAGTATCTTAGGGCAAAGGAAGATGGTCTGGTGAAGCCATCATAAGGTGCCAACATGACAGTGTTGCCGCGTAAAATCCAAGGCCCCTCCTCCATCACTCTCTCCAAATCCCAAAGACAGGAGAACTGCAACGTGTACAAGTTATCCGCCGAATCTTCACCTCCTTGTCCAGGTCCCACGCGACCCTCATGTTCTTAAGGAACCAAAAATGGCAATAGTTTTTTTTCATATGAACTTGGGCTATGGCCATCCACTGCATCATCCTTTCCGGGATCGCCTCCTCATCGTCAACCACAACGTCGTTGAGATCCTCTCCGGAGAGCCCCTAACTCCTTTAGCATCTCCTCGACCTCGCACGTGTTCATCCCCGAGCTCGAATCACCTTTTTTTCTTTTGAGGGGAGGACTGAAAAAGGCCAAAGTGGACTGTGTACGTGGGATGGGCCTCGTGCTGGAGTAGGGGCGAGCGAGCAAGGGAAAAAGAGCTTCGTGTAGACTAAAAAATGAACAAAAAAAGGAAAAGGAAAAGGAAAAAAGAGCTCCCCTAATAGATCTCCATTCTTGTTTTCGTGTTGGAGACGGAAACGAAGGCACCTCCCTCTGATCTGAAATATAAACTGGAGTAGAATCGATTGATTGGATCATCAGGCATCAAGTGAAGAAATTGATGGCAGCGGTGATGAGATTCGGCCTCGGCGGTGCCGCTCTGCTTCGGCAAGCGCCCGTGGCGGCGTCAAGGGTGCAGCTTGCCCACACCAAGCCCTGCAGCCCGGAGGAGATGACACTACTAGAAAAAAGGCTGTTAGTGGCGCATCAGTTTTTGCTATTAATGACGCACTATAGGTGCGTCACTATTAACACGCCACTAGTAATAAATAGTAATGGCGCATCTCTGGTGTGTCATTAGTATCCCAGATAATAGTGGCGCACCACATAGTGCGCCATTACTATGTCCAACAGTGCGCCATTACTATGCCTCCTAGGGAGCCATATTTACCTTCACGTATGCCCCCAAGTGCGCCATTACTATGCCTCATAATGCGCCACTGGTATTTAGCATTGGTGCGCCACTAATGCTCAATATGGTGCGCCACTACTATGAATATTAGGAATTATTATTTTTTGCTTTTCTGGTATTTGCACAGGTTACAAAATATCTGGTATTTGCACAGGTTACAAAATACGTTACACAGCACAGAATATAAACATCACACAATAGAATTCATCATATTAGTCTCCAAATTCGAAATAGCGAATAAAGTTCAAACATTAGCCAAGTTTAGGTCTCGAGACATTAGCAAAGTTCATCATATTAGCCGAGTTTGTCGTCACATTACAAAGTCGATATCGATCATCTAAACTACCATCACATAGAAGAGAGTTGCGGTCACGATGAGCATCATCGCGATGAAACTGGTCTTCATCCGGTTCCTCCTCCGCTCCCTCCTCTCTCCCTCTAGATAGCGCGCGTATCTAGCTTCCGCCTCCACCCTAGTGGTGTACCCTTTGTAACTGTTACCGCTGAAACGGTGAACCTGTCTCCGACACTCCTCCCAGTCGTCGTAGACTCCGGGAACCTTACCCTTGTACACGACATACGACGGCATCTCTATGAACTAGACAAAAAAAATGTTAGTAGCAATTCACAGATAATATATAAGCAGTATATAAGTATGCAACAAAAGGATCGGAAGAGAAAAGCAACACATTAAGAGCACGATTCATGGGCCTACTAATAAATAGCATCCATTACATATAAGTTGAACGACTGTCCAAACTAAAGAGACATACAAGTTCATTAAAGTTTAATTATAACATGAGCTAATCGATATTTCAGAACTACATAGCATCATTACTTTCGACTCGACTCACGGACCGGAGCGTGGATGAAACCGCCTGATACGTCTCCAACGTATCTATAATTTATGAAGTATTCATGCTATTATACTATCCTTCTAGGATGTTTTATATGCATTTATATGATATTTTATATGATTTTTGGGACTAACCTATTAACCTAGAGCCCAGTGCAAGTTTCTGTTTTCTCCTTGTTTTAGAGTATCGCAGAAAAGGAAAACCAAATGGAGTCCAATTGACGTGCCACTTGACGGAGATCATTTTTGGACCAGAAGAAGCCCACGGAGTACCAAAAGCAGGCCAGAAGAGTCCCGGGCTGCCCACGATGGTGGGGGCGCGCCCACCCCCCTGGGGCGCGCCCCCCTGCCTCGTGGACAGCCCGGAGACCCCCCTGACGTGAAATCAACGCAAAACTCTTCTATATATATATATCCAAACTTCCAGAAAGAAACCTAGATCGGAAGTTCCGCCGCCGCAAGCCTCTGTAGCCACGAGAAGTCAATCTAGGCCCTCTCCGGCACCCTGCCGGAGGGGGCCATCATCACCGGTGGCCATGGAGGAGTATCCCGGAGGGGCCATCATCACCATGAAGGCCAAGGACCAGAGGGTGGAGGCCATGGAGGAGGAAGCACAAGGGGGAGAACCTCTCCTCCTCTCTTCCGGTGGCGCCGGAGTGCCATCGGGAGGGGAATCATCGCCACGGTGATCACTTCATCAACATCACCATCCTCATCTCTTTTACCCGGTCCACTCTCCCGCACCCCGTTGTAATCCCTACTTGAACATGGTGCTTTATGCTACATATTATGATCCAATGATGTGTTGCCATC
Organism: Aegilops tauschii subsp. strangulata; assembly: GCF_002575655.3. Lineage (NCBI taxonomy): Eukaryota > Viridiplantae > Streptophyta > Magnoliopsida > Poales > Poaceae > Aegilops > Aegilops tauschii. Next base: position 504,552,305 of record NC_053035.3, on the reverse strand, counting down.
CTATGATGTTTTGAGTAGATACCTTTTGTCCTTGGGTTGATTGATGATATAGATTGGTACGAGTTGTATGTTTTATTTTGGTGCTGTCCTATGGTGCCCTCCGTGTCGCGCAAGCGTGAGGGATTCCCGCTGTAGGGTGTTGCAATACGTTCATGATTCGCTTATAGTGGGTTGGTGAGTGACTGAAACACAAACCCGAGTAAGAGGGATTGTTGCGTATGGGAATAAAGAGGACTTGATGCTTTAATGCTATGGTTGGGTTTTACCTTAATTCTTTAGTAGTTGTGGATGCTTGCTAGAGTTCCAATCATAAGTGAATATGATCCAAGTAGAGAAAGTATGTTAGCTTATGCCTCTCCCTCATATGAAATTGCAATGACGACTATCGGTCTTGTTAACAATTGCCTAGGACAATTCCGCACACCGATCCACCATTATTCCACACTCGCTATTTATAATATTTAGTAATATATTCTAAATTTATGATAACATCACCTAATTTTATATTTTAGCTCTCCGATATCATACAAGGTTATCCTCTTCATACCCACAATATAGTTTTATTTCTCGTTGCTAGTTGGAAGCAAACGTTCGGTGTACGTAGAGTCGTATCAGTGGCAGATAGGGCTTGAGAGAATATTGATCTTACCTTTAGCTCCTTGTGGGTTCGACACTCCATACTTATCACTTCCACCTTTGGAAATTGCTACGATGATTCCTTGCACTTGGGGATTATCAAGCTCTTTTCTGGCGCCGTTGCCGGGGAGCAATAGCGTGGGGTTGATATTCTCGTGTGTGCTTGTTTGCTTTCTTCACTAAGTAGAGTTTGTTTTTGCTTTTTGTTTCTGTTTAGTTGTGGGTGAAAAATACAAAAAAAAATTAAAGAATGAAAATACAAAAAAAAATTCTTGCCTTTCATGACTAAAAAGTTTTTCAAAAAGAGAAGTGATTGGAAAGTTTTGCATTGAAGAAGTTAGGGTCGACCTTGAGCACTTGTGTTCATGCTCACGGAAACAATGTAGAATTTTTCATGGAAGTTTCTCTGTAAATAATTATCCCCTTGTATATATCCATTGTATTATAAAAATAATGTGCCAAGCTTTGGTTTTAGGATGATTAGATTGCTTGTTTACTATGTGCAGAACAAAAACAGAAACTTTGGCTGTAGCGAGTGAATTTACATTTTTTACTGGAAGGTCAAATGGGTCTGAAACTTTTTGCACATAACTTATGTAAATTTTTTTCAAATTGTCAAATTTATTTCATAATTTTAGGAGTTACAGAAGTTTACCAAACTTCCAGATTGCTACAGACTGTTCTGTTTTTAACAGATTCTGTTTTTCGTGTGTTGTTTGCTTATTTTGATGAATCTATGGCTAATAAAATAATTTATAAACCATAGAGAAGTTGGAATACAGTAGGTTTAGCACCAATATAAATAAATAATGAGTTCATTACAGTACCTAAAGGTAGTGATTTGCTTTATTACACTAACGGGTCTCACAAAGTTTTTGTTAAGTTTTTGTGGATGAAGTGTCCGAAGGTCGAGGAGCTATCAATATGAGAAGAATAAAGAGAGGCAAGAGTTCAAGCTTGGCGATGCCCAAGGCACCCCAAGTAAATATTTCAAAGGATACTCAAGCATCTAAGCTTGGGGATGCCCCGGTTGGCATCCCATCTTTCTTCTTTAACAAATATCGATATACCTCGGTTTTTGTTTTGTTCACATGATTTGTGTCCTTTGTGTTTTTGTTTTTCCTTTAGGAACCATGCTAGCATGAGATAGCCCTTCATTAATTTATACAATACTTCATGTGCTTCACTTAAATCTTTTGAGTATGACCTTGCAGAATTATTGCTCTTTGTGCTTCACTTAAATCTTTTGAGTATGGATTTATAGAATGCTTCATGTGCTTCACTTACACATTTTGAGCTTGGATATTGGTTAGTCTATATTAATTGTATAATGGTCCATGAACTTCACTTATATATTTTGGAGTATGAATAATACTATCATTTAAAGTGGGTTTGGAAGAGTGTCAACTTTAGGAATTAGTGATCCCACTATTTTGGAGGATGTTGAATCTTAGTGTGATATTTATGAAAGTGGATTTGGAAGAGTGTCAACTTTAGCTAGTGATGATTCCACTATTTTGGAAGAGGTTCCAATTGAGTATGAGAACAACTTTGCTATCCATGATGCTACTGAAAATTATTATGAGGGAGGAATACATGCTTGTAGGAGTTGCAATAATATCAAGTTTCCTCTCTATGTGCTTAAAGTTTTGAAGTTATACTTGTTTTGCCTTCCTATGATAGTTGATTGTTGTTATATTAAGTTGTGTGCTCACAAAATCCGTAGGCATAGGAAGTTGGTTAGAATCAATTGTGCTATTCATATTCTTCATGATGCTCTCTTTATGTTTCAATTCTTATCTTTTATGTGAGCATCATTGAAATCATCATGCCTAGCTAAAAGGCATTAAAGAAAAGCGCTTGTTGGGAGACAACCCAATATTTACCCTTACTGTTTTTGTGTGTCTACATGATTAATCTACTGTAGTAATCATGTTTTATAGCTTTTGTTTCAATAAAGTGCCAAGTAAGACCTTTGGGAAGACTTGGGTGAAGTTAATGTGATCTTGCTGTAAAAAACAGAAACTTTGTGCTCACGAGATTAGCTGTCATTTTTTACAGAAGAGTGCTTTTGAGATGATTCTTTTTGCAGAAGATTAATATACAAATTCATCACGTCCACCAATTTATTTCATAATTTTTGGAGTAGCAGAAGTATGGTTTATGTTCAGATCATTACAGACTATTCTGTTTCTGACAGATTCTGTTTTCATTGCATAGTTTGCTTGTTTTCTAGTTTCTATGGCTTATATTTCTCAATATAAATTGTAGAAATAATATGGTACAGTAGACATTGTGTGGGAACAATTATGAACCTTGTCCTTGACAGTACCAAAGTGAATGGTTTACTCTTTATCATACTAACCTATCTCACGAAGTTACGTTAAGTTTTGTGTGATTGAAGTTTTCAAGCATTGGGTGAGATATCGATATGAGGAGAATAAGGAGTGGAAAGACCCTAAGCTTGGGATTCCCAAGGCACCCCAAGGTAATATTCAAGGAAGACTCAAGCGCCTAAGCTTGGGAATGCCCCGGAAGGCATCCCCTCTTTCGTCTTCAGAACTATCGGTATACCTTACTCGGAGCTATATTTTTATTCGTCACATGATATGTGTTTTGCTTGGAGCGTATTTTCAATTTTACTTGCTGTTTGAATAAAATCGTTGGATCTGAAATATTGAATGAAAAGAATCCTCCCATGGCCAGTTAATTATTTGACTACTCAGTGTTCTTCACTCATATCTTTTGGAGTAGTTTGTCATTTGCTCATGTGCTTCATGTATATCCTATGAGTAAATGGTTGAATAAATTGAATGTCGTAAATCTGAATTTATATATTTTTCGTATGCTTATAACATGGGGAGTAATGACTTCACACATAATAAGTATAGGTAGTAAACTTATTGAAAGTTAGCAAACGTAGAATTGGTCACTTGAACAATTCATGAAAGAATATTGAAGGAAGAGAGGTTTCACATATAAATATACTATCTTGGACATTTTTTATGATTGGGAGCACTCATTAAAATATGACATGCTAAAGAGTTGATGTTGGACAAGGAAGACAACATAATGGGTTATGTTTTCTTATATCTGAAATAAAGTATATTGTCATGGATCATCCAACATGTTGAGCTTGCCTTTCCCCCTCATGCTAGCCAAATTCTTTGCACCAAGTAGAGATACTACTTGTGCTTCCAAATACCCTTAAAACCAGTTTTGCCATGAGAGCCCACCATATCTACCTATGGATTGAGTAAGATCCTTCAAGTAAGTTGTCATTAGTGCAAGCAATAAAAATTGCTCTCTAGATATGTATGATTGATTGGTGTGGAGGAAATAAGCTTTATACGATCTTGTGATGTGGAAGAAATAAAAGCGACGGACTGCATAATAAAGGTCCATATCACAAGTGGCAATATAAAGTGACGTTCTTTCGCAGTAAGATTTTGTGCATCCAACCCTGAAAGCGCATGGCAACCTCTGCTTCCCTCTGCGATGGGCCTATCTTTTACTTTTATCTTCTACCTTATGCAAGAGTCTTGCTGATCTTCACCTTTCCTTTTTACATTTTATCCTTTGGCAAGCACAGGATGTTGGAAGGATCCTGATATATATATCTAATTAGATGTAAGGCATTGTTGACATTACCCTTGAGGTAAAAGGTTGGGAGGCGAAACTATAAGCCCCTATCTTTCTCTGTGTCCGATTAAAACTCCATAACCACAAGTATTGCGTGAGTGTTAGCAATTGTGAAAGATTAAATGATAGTTGAGTATGTGGAGTTTGCTAAATCGAAGCTCTGACATAGACTCTTCCTGAAAATAAGATGAATTGCAATTGTTTGATGACTGAGAATATTGTTTGTTAGTTTTCAAGAAAGTTTATGATCTATACTTTTAACATGTGAATAGCTTGTTTACTTTATCATGAGAAGTTTTATGAGATGAGCTACTGTTATGACATGTAATGATGCTAGAAAAAGTGATTGGAATTATCATTGATCAAACTTAAGCACTTGCTAGCATTCACAGTTCATAAATTATTTCTTTTATCATTTACCTACTCGAGGACGAGCAGGAATTAAGCTTGGGGATGCTGATACGTCTCCAACGTATCTATAATTTATGAAGTATTCATGCTATTATACTATCCTTCTAGGATGTTTTATATGCATTTATATGATATTTTATATGATTTTTGGGACTAACCTATTAACCTAGAGCCCAGTGCCAGTTTCTGTTTTCTCCTTGTTTTAGAGTATCGCGGAAAAGGAAAACCAAACGGAGTCCAATTGACGTGCCACTTGATGGAGATCATTTTTGGACCAGAAGAAGCCCACGGAGTACCAGAAGCAGGCCAGAAGAGTCCCGGGCTGCCCACGAGGGTGGGGGGCGCGCCCCCCTGCCTCGTGGACAGCCCGGAGACCCCCCTGACGTGAAATCAATGCAAAACTCTTCTATATATATCCAAACTTCCAGAAAGAAACCTAGATCGGAAGTTCCGCCGCCGCAAGCCTCTGTAGCCACGAGAAGTCAATCTAGGCCCTCTCCGGCACCTTGCCGGAGGGGGCCATCATCACCGGTGGCCATGGAGGAGTATCCGGGAGGGGCCATCATCACCATGAAGGCCAAGGACCAGAGGGTGGAGGCCATGGAGGAGGAAGCACAAGGGGGAGAACCTCTCCTCCTCTCTTCCGGTGGCGCCGGAGTGCCATCAGGAGGGGAATCATCGCCACGGTGATCGCTTCATCAACATCACCATCCTCATCTCTTTTACGCGGTCCACTCTCCCGCACCCCGCTGTAATCCCTACTTGAACATGGTGCTTTATGCTACATATTATGATCCAATGATGTGTTGCCATCCTATGATGTTTTGAGTAGATATCTTTTGTCCTTGGGTTGATTGATGATATAGATTGGTACGAGTTGTATGTTTTATTTTGGTGCTGTCCTATGGTGCCCTCCGTGTCGCGCAAGCGTGAGGGATTCCCGCTGTAGGGTGTTGCAATACGTTCATGATTCGCTTATAGTGGGTTGGTGAGTGACTGAAACACAAACCAGAGTAAGAGGGATTGTTGCGTATGGGAATAAAGAGGACTTGATGCTTTAATGCTATGGTTGGGTTTTACCTTAATTCTTTAGTAGTTGTGGATGCTTGCTAGAGTTCCAATCATAAGTGAATATGATCCAAGTAGAGAAAGTATGTTAGCTTATGCCTCTCCCTCATATGAAATTGAAATGACGACTATCGGTCTTGTTAACAATTGCCTAGGACAATTCCGCACACCGATCCACCATTATTCCACACTCGCTATTTATAATATTTAGTAATATATTCTAACTTTATGATAACAACACCTAATTTTATATTTTAGCTCTCCGATATCATACAAGGTTATCCTCTTCATACCCACAACATAGTTTTATTTCTCGTTGCTAGTTGGAAGCAAATGTTCGGTGTACGTAGAGTCGTATCAGTGGCAGATGGGGCTTGAGAGAATATTGATCTTACCTTTAGCTCCTTGTGGGTTCGACACTCCATAATTATCACTTCCACCTTTGGAAATTGCTACGATGATTCCTTGCACTTGGGGATTATCACCGCCGTCTTTCGTGGTGGTCATGAATGTGCGGTCGTTGTCAGCCTGCATTTGTAGCGTTGTTTCTATTTCACTGTTTGACGGTTGATATTTGAGGTAGAACTGCCCCGAGGTACGAAGGACATCTTGATAGATGATTTCCGCAAACTCCGACTGGATGCGAAAGAATTCTTGTCTGATGTCCGCGTCCTGGATTGCCGACAAGCGTGCGGCCCAATTTTTGAGATTAGTTGGTAGCATAAGGTGATTATGGTCCCGTACGATCGCCCGCATGTCATGGAGGGTGTAGTAGGCATCCTTCTGACTGCCAGGCGGCTGCTTGACGCAGGGGAACGTCGTTACGTGGGTGAACACGTGCTTGCCGTACCTACAAGGTGGCCTCCTGAAGGTGCCTCCAGATTTGGCGTAGCCGGGGAGAGCATCATCAAGAACTTTCTTGATATTTGTGTAGTCTTTCTTCGACTGACGGTCCGAGTCGAAATACGTGGCCATGGAATATTTTGGACTTAAGAGGATGAGTGTGCAATGTGTGTCACTGCACAAAACACGGAATGTTAGAAAAAAAGAACGATCCAAATCTAAGAGATCATATGTTATGGGGCGGTGAGGGGATGACTTACTCGGGAAAGTAAGGCACGAGGAAGTTACCCTTATCTGGGTTCGCCAGAATGACGCCTTCGAGGTATGAACTCGCGACTTGCCGGTCCCCAGCGCTGCCCAAGATCTTGGCATGCATGTAGAAGGGGTCGACTATCACGATGTCCGGGGTCTTGTCTCTAATGATCCGCATCTCTATACTGAGCGAAAATAGCCGAATGAAGGTGTAGTGCAGCGGATGAAGGTTAAACATAGTGAAGATGTCATCAAACCGCAGGATGATCATACCCCCGATGGTGCTATCGACAAAGCCCTTGCCCTCTGGCACCTTTTGGCCACGAAAACCGGGTATGCCACATCATTCTCGGAGAGACGCCGCTTCTCCATAGAAAGAACACTGTCATGCAGACTCCGCATAGCACCGGTTGCAGCATTGAGCAGATCAGTCGGTAGCATCGGCCTACCCGCCACATGCACCCTCCTCGAGATATCCTTAGGTGAAGGTGGCTCGTCCTGAGCATGGATCGTACTCGGTGCTGGCTGGCTCGCACCCTTGTTATTTTTTCTTTTCCATCCCTTCTGCTTCTTCTGCTGTAATGGGATCGATTTCTGCTCAGAGACCACCTTCTTGAGTGTGTTGGGGCTGATAATATTTTGCACCTCGGCTATTTGAGGCTCGGTGAAGGCGGCCGCTGGAGGCGTCTCCTGAGAACTGAATGCCAGATGACGCCTGTTGCAATTGGGTTTCTCCGCGGTACCAGCTAGATCGCGATCGTCTTTTGCAGGGTTGGGTTCTTGAGAAGGAGGCCCCAAGAATTTTCACCGTACCCATGTTCGTTGAAGTACTTATCGACGTTGGAAAATGTATCGTCGTCTGGATCCTGTGCCATATGCATGTCCGGATCAGCTGACGGCGGTAGCGTTGCGGCGGTCTTGCCATGGCTTGGCGCCGACACGACTGGCGGTGTTGTCTGTGGGATGGTGTCCCCCGCGCCCAAACGAATCTGGCTCTTCGGCCAAAGCATGGACCAGCTTATGCAGGCGCTGAGGGTCATCACATCATGTTTGTCAACCCCAGGGGGTCGATACGGAGGTAACAAGTCATCGCAGCCCCGCAGCACCCGAACCAGTTGAACCCTATACACGGTGGGTGGCATCAGATTACTGTGGAACACGCGGTTGCCTGGTTGAACGATTCTGGCCTTGGCGACATTGATCAACTCGCCGTCCACGAAGTGTAGAAGAGTGCATGGAACGTCGGCGGCGCCCTGCGAAAACATGTAGGGCATCAGGGATGCCCAGTCAAAGGCAAGGAGATGAAGTCATCGGCCGAGGCTTAGTTACCGTGATGGCGTTGAGCTCGGCTAATGTCGAGGCACCTCCAACGGCGGGCGTGCAAGTGACGGAGGGGCCGCTTGCTGCCGAGGTGCCGGACGGCGTATTCTTCCCACACCCGGGTGCATTAAGCTCCAATGCTGGCGCCGACGTCGGAGACACCAATGCCGCCTCCGCCGGAGACACCAATGGCACCGGCGCGTTGTGCGAGTTGCTGCCCGTGAAGCTGGTAATCGGGGGCGGCCCCTGTTGGCCGCCCGCAATCCACATGCAGCCCCTCAAGCAAGGTAGGCATAATGGCGGTGATCGTCGCTCCCAGTTGGTCTCGCACTTGCTCTTCGACTATCTTCGGAATCCACGCCACTTGTGCCTTGAGTTCTTTAACCTCGCGCTCCTGGCTTTCCGAGCTGGTCTTTCTCTCCTTTCGCCCAGCCTTATAGTATTCCGACCATTTCGTGGGCAAGCCTTTGCAGGCCACACGACCAGCTGACGACGGCTTACTGAACTTATCCTTGTGTTTCATTACGTTCAACGCCCTATTTATGTTGGAAATATGCCCTAGAGGCAATAATAAATGGTTATTATTATATTTCTTTGTTCATAGTAATTGTCTATTGTTCATGCTATAATTGTATTGTCCGGAAATCGTAATACATGTGTGAATACATAGACCACAACGTGTCCCTAGTAAGCCTCTAGTTGACTAGCTCGTTGATCAACAGATAGTCATGGTTTCCTGACTATGGACATTGGATGTCATTGATAACGGGATCACATCATTAGGAGAATGATGTGATGGACAAGACCCAATCCTAAGCATAGCATAAAAGATCGTGTAGTTTCGTTTGCTAGAAGCTTTTCCAATGTCAAGTATCTTTTCCTTAGACCATGAGATCGTGCAACTCCCGGATACCGTAGGAGTGCTTTGGGTGTGCCAAACGTCACAACGTAACTGGGTGACTATAAAGGTGCACTACGGGTATCTCCGAAAGTGCCTATTGGGTTGGCATGGATCGAGACTGGGATTTGTCACTCCGTGTGACGGAGAGGTATCTCTGGGCCCACTCGGTAATGCATCATCATAATGAGCTTTATGTGACTAAGGCGTTGGTCACGGGATCATGCATTGCGGTACGAGTAAAGATACTTGCCGGTAACGAGATTGAACAAGGTATTGGGATACCGACGATCGAATCTCGGGCAAGTAACATACCGATTGACAAAGGGAATTGTATACGGGATTGATTGAATCCTCGACACCGTGGTTCATCTGATGAGATCATCGTGGAACATGTGGGAGCCAACATGGGTATCCAGATCCCGCTGTTGGTTATTGACCGGAGAGGCGTCTCGGTCATGTCTGCATGTCTCCCGAACCCGTAGGGTCTACACACTTAAGGTTCGGTGACGCTAGGGTTGTAGAGATATGTGTATGCGGAAACCCGAAAGTTGTTCGGAGTCCCGGATGAGATCCCGGACGTCACGAGAGGTTCCGGAATGGTCCGGAGGTGAAGAATTATATATAGGAAGTCAAGTTTCGGCCACCGGGAAAGTTTCGGGGGTTACCGGTATTGTACCGGGACCACCGGAAGGGTCCCGGGGGTCCACCGGGTGGGGAAACCTATCCCGGAGGGCCCCATGGGCTGAAGTGGGAAGGGAACCAGCCCCTAGTGGGCTGGGCGCCCCCACATGGGCCTTTCCCCCATGCGCCTAGGGTTGGGAACCCTAGGGTGGGGGGCTTCCCACTTGCCTTGGGGGGCAAGGCACCCCCTTGGCCACCGCCCCCCACCCTAGATGGGATCTGGCCGGCGCCCCCCCCTCCCAGGGGGCCTATATAAAGGGGGGGAGGGAGGGCAGCAACTACTACAGCCTTGGATGCCTCCCTCCTCCCCTGCTACACCTCTCCGTCTCGCAAAAGCTCGGCGAAGCCCTGCCGAGACCCGCTGCATCCACCACCACGCCGTCGTGCTGCTGGATCTCCATCAACCTCTCCTTCCCCCTTGCTGGATCAAGAAGGAGGAGACGTCGCTGCACCGTACGTGTGTTGAACGCGGAGGTGTCGTCCGTTCGGCACTTGGTCATTGGTGATTTGGATCACGGCGAGTACGACTCCGTCATCCACGTTCATTGGAATGTTTCCGCTCGCGATCTACAAGGGTATGTAGATGCACTCCTTTCCCCTCGTTGCTAGTATACTCCATAGATGCATCTTGGTGAGCGTAGGAAAATTTTAAATTATGCTACGATTCCCAACAGTGGCATCATGAGCCAGGCCTATGCGTAGTTACTATGCACGAGTAGAACACAAAGCAGTTGTGGGCATTGAGTTTGCCAATTCATCTTGCCGCTACTAGTCTTTTCTTGTTTCGGCGGCATTGTAGGATGAAGCGGCCCGGACCGACCTTACAGGTACGCTTACGTGAGACAGGTTCCACCGACTGACATGCACTAGTTGCATAAGGTGGCTAGCGGGTGTCTGTCTCTCCTACTTTAGTCGGAACGGATTCGATGAAAAGGGTCCTTATGAAGGGTAAATAGAAATTGGCAAATCACGTTGTGGTCATACGTAGGTAAGAAAACGTTCTTGCTAGAAACCTACAAACCACGTAAAAACTTGCAACAACAATTAGAGGACGTCTAACTTGTTTTTGCAGCAAGTGTTATGTGATGTGATATGTCCAGAAAATGTGATGAATGATATATGTGATGTATGAGATTGATCATATTCTTGTAATAGGAATCACGACTTGCATGTCGATGAGTATGACAACCGGCAGGAGCCATAGGAGTTGTCTTTATTATTTTGCATGACCTGCGTGTCATTGAATAACGCCATGTAAATTACTTTACTTTGTTGCTAAACGCGTTAGCCATAGAAGTAGAAGTAATCGTTGGCGTGACGACTTCATGAAGACACAATGATGGAGATCATGGTGTCATGTCGGTGACGAAGATGATCATGGTGCCCCGAAGATGGAGATCAAAGGAGCATGATGATATTGGCCATATCATGTCACTATTTCATTGCATGCGATGTTTATCATGTTTTTGCATCTTATTTGCTTAGAACGACGGTAGTAAGTAAGATGATCCCTTATAATAATTTCAAGAAAGTGTTCACCCTAACTGTGCACCGTTGCGAAGGTTCATTGTTTCGAAGCACCACGTGATGATCGGGTGTGATAGATTCTAACGTTCGAATACAACGGGTGTTGACGAGCCTAGCATGTACAGACATGGCCTCGGAACACACGCAATACACTTAGGTTGACTTGACGAGCCTATCATGTACAGACATGGCCTCGGAACACGGAGGACCGAAAGGTCGAGCATGAGTCATATAGAAGATACGATCAACATGGAGATGTTCACCGATCTTGACTAGTCCGTCTCACGTGATGATCGGACACGGCCTAGTTAAACTCGGATCATGTTTTTCACTTGGATGACTAGAGGGATGTCTATCTGAGTGGGAGTTCATTAAATAATTTGATTAGATGAACTTAATTATCATGAACTTAGTCTAAAATCTTTACACTATGTCTTGTAGATCAAATGGCCAACGTTGTCCTCAATTTCAACGCGTTCCTAGAGAAAACCAAGCTGAAAGATTATGGACTGGGTCCGGAACCTGAGGATCATCCTCATAGTAGCCAAGAAAGATTATGTCTTAGAAGCACCGCTAGGTGATGCACCAATCCCACAGAACCAAGACGTTATGAACGCTTGGCAGCAGCGTGCTGATGATTACTCCCTCGTTCAGTGCGGCATGCTTTACAGCCTAGAACCGGGTCTTCAAAAGCGTTTTGAGAAACATGGAGCATATGAGATGTTCGAGGAGCTGAAATTAGTTTTCCAAGCTCATGCCCGGGTCGAGAGATATGATGTCTCCGACAAGTTCTTCAGCTGTAAAATGGAGGAGAATAGTTCTGTTAGTGAACACATACTTAGAATGTCTGGGTTGCATAACCGCTTGTCTCAGCTGGGAGTCAATCTCCCGGATGACGCGGTCATTGACAGAATCCTCCAGTCGCTTCCACCAAGCTACAAGAGCTTTGTGATGAACTTTAATATGCAGGGGATGGAAAAGACCATTCCTGAGGTATATTCAATGCTGAAATCAGCTGAGGTAGAGATCAGAAAAGAACATCAAGTGTTGATGGTGAATAAAACCATTCAAGAAGGGCAAGGGTAAGAAGAACTTCAAGAAGGACGGCAAGGGAGTTGCCGCGCCGGTAAACCAGTTACTGGGAAGAAGTCAAAGAATGGACCCAAGCCTGAAAATGAGTGCTTTTATTGCAAGGGAAGTGGTCACTGGAAGCGGAACTGCCCCAAATACTTAGCGGACAAGAAGAAGGCCGGCAACACCAAAGGTATATGTGATATACATGTAATTGATGTGTACCTTACCAGTACTCGTAGTAGCTCCTGGGTATTTGATACCGGTGCGGTTGCTCATATTTGTAACTCAAAACAGGAACTACGGAATAAACGGAGACTGGCGAAGGACGAGGTGACGATGCGCGTCGGGAATGGTTCCAAGGTCGATGTGATCGCCGTCGGCACGCTACCTCTGCATCTACCCACGGGATTAGTTTTAAACCTCAATAATTGTTATTTAGTGCCAGCTTTGAGCATGAACATTGTATCTGGATCTCGTTTAATTCGAGATGGCTACTCATTTAAATCCGAGAATAATGGTTGTTCTATTTATTTGAGAGATATGTTTTATGGTCATGCCCCGCCGGTCAATGGTTTATTTTTGATGAATCTCGAACGTGATGTTACACATGTTCATAGTGTGAATACCAAAAGATGTAAAGTTGATAATGATAGTCCCACATACTTGTGGCACTGCCGCCTTGGTCACATTGGTGTCAAGCGCATGAAGAAGCTCCATGCAGATGGACTTTTGGAGTCTCTTGATTACGAATCATTTGACACATGCGAACCATGCCTCATGGGTAAGATGACCAAGACTTCGTTCTCCGGAACAATGGAGCGAGCAACCAACTTATTGGAAATCATACATACCGATGTGTGCGGTCCAATGAGTGTTGAGGCTCGCGGAGGATATCGTTATGTTCTCACTCTCACTAATGACTTAAGTAGATATGGGTATGTCTACCTAATGAAACACAAGTCTGAAACCTTTGAAAAGTTCAAGGAATTTCAGAGTGAGGTTGAGAATCAACGTGACAGGGGAATAAAATTCTTACGATCAGATCGTGGTGGAGAATATTTAAGTCACGAGTTTGGTGCACACTTAAGGAAATGTGGAATAGTTTCGCAACTCACGCCGCCTGGAACACCTCAGAGAAATGGTGTGTCCGAACGTCGTAATCGCACTCTATTGGATATGGTGCGATCTATGATGTCTCTTACCGATTTACCGCTCTCATTTTGGGGCTATGCTTTAGAGACTGCCGCATTCACTTTAAATAGGGCTCCGTCGAAATCCGTTGAGACGACACCGTATGAATTATGGTTTGGGAAGAAACCTAAGCTGTCGTTTCTAAAAGTTTGGGGATGCGATGCTTATGTCAAGAAACTTCAACCTGAAAAGCTCGAACCCAAGTCGGAAAAATGCGTCTTCATAGGATACCCTAAGGAAACTATTGGGTATACCTTCTACCTCAGATCCGAAGGCAAGATCTTCGTTGCCAAGAACGGGTCCTTTCTCGAGAAGGAGTTTCTCTCGAAAGAATTGAGTGGGAGGAAAGTGGAACTTGATGAGGTGATAGTCACCCCTTCCGAACCGGAAAGTAGCGCAGCGCGGGAAAATGTTCCTGTGGTGCCTACACCGACTGGGGAGGAAGTTAATGATGATGATCATGAAGCTTCGGATCAAGTTACTGAACTTCGTAGGTCCACAAGGACGCATTCCGCACCAGAGTGGTACGGCAACCCTGTCCTGGAAATCATGTTGCAACGGTGAACCTTCGAACTATGAGGAAGCGATGGCGGGCCCGGATTCCGACAAATGGCTAGAAGCCATGAAATCCGAGATAGAATCCATGTATGAAAACAAAGTATGGACTTTGACTGACTTGCCCGATGAGCGGCGAGCCATAGAAAACAAATGGATCTTTAAGAAGAAGACGGACGCAGATGGTAATGTGACCATCTACAAAGCTCGACTTGTCGCTAAGGGTTATCGACAAGTTCAAGGGGTTGACTACGATGAGACTTTCTCACCCGTAGCGAAGCTGAAGTCCGTCCGAATCATGTTAGCAATTGCCGCATACTATGATTATGAGATATGGCAGATGGACGTCAAAACGGCATTCCTTAATGGCTTCCTTAAGGAAGAGTTGTATATGATGCAGCCGGAAGGTTTTGTCGATCCTAAGAATGCTAACAAAGTATGCAAGCTCCAGCACTCAATCTATGGGCTGGTGCAAGCATCTCGGAGTTGGAACATTCGCTTTGATGAGATGATCAAAGCGTTTGGGTTTACACAGACTTATGGAGAAGCCTATGTTTACAAGAAAGTGAGTGGGAGCTCTGTAGCATTTCTCATATTATATGTGGATGACATATTATTGATGGGAAATGATATAGAATTCTTGGAAAGTATAAAGGCCTATTTGAATAAGTGTTTTTCAAAGAAGGACCTTGGAGAAGCTGCTTCAATAGAAGTCGTCGGATAAACCGGAAAAGGCTGGTAAGCCGTCAGCTGGGCCGCCTGCTGAGCCGCCCACTTAGCCTCTTGACATATTCTGTCCTGATCCACCAAGTTAAAGGCTCCATTGCGCGCCGGGTCATGCCCGCCTGGCTGGTTACGGCACCGGGCATTGCTTGAAACGGCCGCTGAGTCCATGTGCCTGCTATAACTCGGGCTCCGGCTTGGACAAGGGGTTGAATGAATCCTGTCCCGACTATATGAGTACGCCTCCTGTTGTGCTAAAGCCGTCTGAAGAAGTTCTCTGACCCTGTGGGTTTCAACCGCCGTCGGAGAGTCGCCCTCCACCGGGAGAGCCGCCAGTCATGCCACCGGGAGAACCGGCATTCCAGCCCCGGGTGCCGCAACCCGGTCTATCTCCAGCGGGTTACTGGGTCCTGCACCGGGTGTATGGAAGAGGTTTCGAGGATCATAAATCAGAGGGAGCCGAGACTGAGTCTTCTGGTATCTTCTCCTCATGACCTCATTGGACGCGTTCTGATCCATCGTGAGCCGGAAAGTCTGCGCCTGAATCCGCTGAGCCTGAGCGTCCAGAGCCGCCCGCTCTGCGGTCATCCTAACATCTTCCGCTGCCAGATCTTCCTTAGCCTGCACTATATCTAGTTTTAATGGTGCTACTTCCGCATCATGTTGAGCTTGGTCCGCCGGGTTGACAGCGGCAGTTAACAGAGCGGTCATCTTATCCGTGAGACCCATCAGCACCTGAGCCGGCGAGCGCACAGGGCCTCCTGCCCCGGCCGCTGCTGACTCGGAGGTTATTGCCGCCGCAGTTGTGGAGTCTTGAATAGGTTGCGTGCCAGCCATGAAGATCCCGACCCTGCTCGGCGGCTCAAGGAGATCCGGAATACTACTGCCATCGGAATAGCCCCCAAGCCCGCCGTCTTGCAGTTGATACAACGAATCCGTCTCGCCTATGGACGACTCACCATCAGAATAGATGGCCGTCTCACCGCCAGATGCAGATACTTCAGAAAGTCCTCCGTGGATGCATCCCAGGAAGGCACGCTTCACGGCTGGCAAAGCCCGGGCGGGTCTCGCACGCTGAGCCGTCTCGACGAGGTCGGTGCAGATGTCCGGCTCAGGGCCCGGCTCGCTGATCTTGCCGATGAAGACGTGAAATCCGCCGAAGAGGGCCCGGTACCCATACTCAGTTGAGCCGGCGTCGGGGCCCCAGCCTGCGTCGTCAATTTAGAGCTTGCCACGACGACTCTTGGTCATCCGGCCCACAGTGTATCCCTTGAGCCCTTCAAAGCTGCCCTTCAAGAACTCAAATCCACCGTGCGCTGGCCCCACGGTGGGCGCCAACTGTCGTGGAATTTTCACGTCAGATGTCCTAGTGAAAGGACTTAGTCGTGGAGCCATCGCAACTCGGAAGCTTAAAGGGGTTAATCGGGACAAAGGACACGGGGTTTATACTGGTTCGGCCCCTTGCGGTGAAGGTAAAAGCGTACGATCCAGTTTTGAGTGGGATTGCTTATGACTCGATTACCAGGGAGCGGAATCGCTTGACCTAGCTTTCGATCTGATGTTACCTGCACTGAACCGCCGCCGGGTCATCCCTTTATGTACAGAGGTCGATGCCCAGTGGCTCTCAGATTCCCGGCCGGCTCATAAACAGTGTCCGGCTCGGTCTCTAACTATTCTTGCCTTACAATACAAGTCATGTACGTATGGCGGTTTATCTCTATGGGCCTTAAGTCGCCTCTGGGCTTTGGGTCCTTACTGAACCGCCATCTTCAACCTTGGTCTTGGGCTTCAAGAATATTCATAGGTATAACCCGGCCCCTCCTGGGCGGGTCATATCAAATAGTTATATCCCCAACAGCAGTGCTACCCGTCGATGCAGATAGAACCATGGTTGTACTGGCCCACAAACTAGCCCCACCACACATAATCGAGACTCTTCCAGATTGCACACTTACACCATTGGGAAGAGAACCAGCTACAACCCATCTAACCCCAACCCCAGCGGATAGTAACCCACTTCTAGTTGACAAAGCACCATGACCACCACAGAGTACCCCCACACGAGCAGTTTGTAAAGCAACTGCAGTGCCCAAAGCACGAAGACCACCACACCGAACCCAAACTCCACGTTTAAAGCAGAAGAGCAACTGTTCTCAGGTCAGATTCCATAGCTATGGTCGATACTCCTTTGCTGTTGCATCACTGTATTTACTCATACCAACTACTTTCGAATTTGAAGGATCCAATTGAAACTCCAATGGCGCAACAGGTATGTTTTAAACCTATTTCTTTAACTGGATTGTTGTTGTAACTTCTTGCTCTATGTTGATTTCAGTTTCAGCTGTATAAATAGTTATGTTCTCATGTGATGCACATTACAAGTGTTGCCAATGATGTGTAGTTTCTCACACTTATATTCTGTCTACGCCGATGTGTCTTAAAAATATATGAGTTGAACTTTGTCTCTATCTTGATTTGGGAACATAAACTAGAATGATATGGACAATACAGTGACCATAGTACATAGATATATGTTTGTTTCATGCTGTTATCCTGTCCACCTTACTACTGAACCGGTTTACCAAAATGAGTTTCGTATACTACATGCTAAACCTGTGATGTGTCTGCTTGTTTCTCTTGTAGTATGCGAACAGAATATTGGAGAAGAGCACCCCACTATGCAATGGTAGAGAAATTAATGTAGATAAGGTTCAAGATAGTGAGACAACCTTGTTGGTCTCCAAGAAAGGTGATAAAAACGATCTTGTAGACAGTGAGAAAACCCCACAGTCCTGCATTGATGTAGTGTTCAAGTTACTGGCCAGTACCGCTAGCACAAGCTCTTCGAACGCGCTGCCTGAATCACTTCGTCTTCTTCAGTATCAGCTACAAGCTGAAAGGCATCAGTCAGCTGTGTTGCCGCAAGAAGCCGAAGGACTGAGGAAGTCCCTGTAGAATTCAGATGCATACTTTCTTGTGCAACAGCAAGCGCTGGAGGATTTAAGCGCCAAACAAGAGAAAGTTAATAAGCTTGCTAAGCATCTTGCCAGCATTATCGGTGCCCAGGATATTGTTTCTTGAGCTCTTCTAAAGTGGTTTCAGTTCTGGACTTGTTTTGCTGCGGCGTTTATTTGCACTGGTCGCCAACTTTGACAACCAGTGTATGTGATATGCTGCTTTGTTCCCTATATTTGCACTGGTGGCGAACTTTGATGCCTGGTGGATGTAATATGTGTAATAGCCGTGATAGCCTAGCGTAAGTTGCTTGCTTATTTATTTCCTTGTTGTCTTGTTTATTTGTTTGCTTGTAGTCAGTGCGGTTCTTTTTCCGCGGTTTGCTAGTGGCCGCAATAACCTATTTTTTAAAACTAGGCCAGAATAACCATGGGATACATATTTACTGTAGTGACACTGGGCCTCCTACGGGCCGTAGAAACAATGGGCCTTCTACGGGCCATAGAAACAATGGGCCTTCTACGGGGCGTAAAAACAATGGGCCTTCTACGGGTCGTAGACACAATGGGCCTTCTGCGAGCCGTATCATCAATGGGCCTTCTACGGGTCGTATGATCGATTGGCAAAACATGTGCAATAATAGACCGCATTATGGCCGTAAACGGGCTAGAGTTGGAATCATCCGTTCATGGGCCAAACATAACAGGTCATCGTTAATTGGCCGTATTTGATGACGCTATGAAAACGGCCCAACATATTAACGGGCCACAAACGGGCCGACTGTAACCACGGGGTGAATTTGGCCCACAAGCAGAAAATGACAGTAACGGGCCGTAAGTAATCAAATACTGGAAATGAGCCCAAGAATAAATGGGCCCTGAGAAGGCCGAAAGATAACATGGGCTGGAAACGGCCCAATGGAATAATGGGCCGTTAATGGGTATAAAGTGATACACTGTTCATTACGGGCCAGTTTCACCACGGGTCGTTAATGGGCCAAGAGTTACAAAGGGCCTCATATGGGACGAAAGGTGTCATGGGCCATACATGGGCCGGAAGTTAAAACGGGATGGAATCATATTGGACGGCCCAGATGACGCTACTGGGCCTAATTCGGATAGGTCGTAATGGGTCCTGGGTTAGCGAGCTGTAAATGGGCTATATGCGAACAGGCTGTTAACAGGCTTTCCGTGGGCCGGCCCGCCACCTTTTGACCAAGTCAAATGGGCTGGCCTTTTCACAAAAATGGGCCTTTGTTGGGCCGTGCCATGTGTCGACGTATCATAGGCGCCTTCGGTCCAATGAGTTGATGACATCTGTCCCAACGGTGAGCCGACACGTGTTTCCTCCAGTCAATGATGATTTTACACGTGGAAAATCTCCATTGGTCGGGGATGTTAACGGGTTATCAGATCCAAAACCGTACCTGATAGCTTAACGGCAAGCTGTTACAGTGGATGCCACGTGTCGGTCACCCTTGACGAAAGCACTTCTGTGACGCGCGATTTATCGTCATGGAAGTGGGCACTTCCGTGATGATAATTTTGGTAATGTCATGGAACACTTCTACGACAGCGCAGGTATGACTATCTTGATTCTGTTATAAAATTGTCATGGATGTACATGCATGACAGAAAACGTGACCTACTGTGACAAACACGTATCATCACGGAAGTGTATTTTTTTGTAGTGTCTGTTTGCCCATGATATGAATGATGTCATACTATGTTTATCCTACTTTAAACCATGTCTCTTTATCCTTACATGTCAACGAATGTGAGGAAATAGACAATACAGTAGGCATGCTACATGGACATATGTTCCGAAAGTGATTTTATTATGTAGTTCGCACTACAATACATGCTAATGTATTATAGTAGTACACCAAAATAAGTTATGTACAAACGTGAAACCTACTTTGTTTGTTTTTGTCTCATTAGTAACTTATCTGGTACACTAATCTACAAGTTCAAACTTTCAGCAAGCTATGGAACAAATGATTGAACAGCCACAACCACCTGAAGGTGACGAGGCTACCACAGGCACAATGTCACCTCTTGCTGCAGTGCATCAGTATCTCTCCACTAACAGTGCAAAAAGCACCTTCCTGCGTAATTCTGGGTTGGTTGTCAAGGTAACCTCAACCAAATCGCCTACTAAACAAAATCTTCCGGCTAGACAGAGTGATATATCTGTGCTCCAGACACAAGTCCAATTCTTAATGGACGTCGTTTCGGAAACAAGAACAGTGGTTGACAAATGTCGTCAAGATATGAATGGTTTTCAAAGCAGACTATCAGACATTTGCTTCGTTGTTCAAGAGCAATGGCGGAAAAAAGGGAATGATCATGCTGCTCCATCAGATTCTACAGCCTGAAACATTAGCACTCAGGTCAAATGATATGTGCTTCTATACATCTGATGGTGCTTTATCTGCAAGGACTGTAAACTTTATGCCAACGGGCCTTTTGTTGTATGGCTGGAATTTATTTTGTTGTGATACAACATTTATCGTGCTGCCAAAAGCTATAGAAATTACGATGCTATTTTTGTATAGTGTAGGTTTATCTTAGTAATGTATTCGGCCGAAAGCTCCGTAGGAACCCAACGTGCCAACATTCGTTAGGCCCATTCCAATTGGGCTAAAAATGATTATGGGTCGTAATTTGCATGTAGCCCACTACAAATATCTGGGCCTAAATCAGCATAAGCTTTCATATTTTTGGTAGGCATGTGCCCCTAGTGGGCCTTTAACAGGCCTAAACATAATTTGGGCCCTCAGTAAAAATAGGCCATTAACATGTGTAATTATCTCAAGCCCATAAATAACGTGGGCCTTTAATAGGCCGAAAGTGAGATTGGGCCCTAATTGTTCCAAATAACCCACTGGTCATTAACATGCCAAAATGTATTTCATTTACAATGCGGATCGTTCACAGGCCGAAATTCAGACGGGTCGTAAATGCGTCGGCCTACTACACGGGCCTTTAATAGGCCGGAAGTTCGGTCGGGCTTTATTAGTATCAGTTTTATATGGGTCGTTAATAGGCCCGATGTGACGTTGGGCCACATATGGCCCATGGATTTCGTCCGACGTTAACAGGCCGAAAATCACAATAGGCTGGAAGTGGCCCAAATCTAGAGTGGGCCTCTAACAGGCCGAATGAATATGACCCAAATCCTTCACGGTCGTTTATGGGCCGAAAGTTTCAATGGCCAATAAATGGTCCCAAATTAAGCAGGACATTTAACAGGCCGGAAACACACCGGGTCATAATTCGGCCCAAATACTTAGCGGACTGTTAATGGGCCAGAAGTGACCATGGGCCGCGATGATGACAAGTTTAGAACGGGTCATTGACGGGCCGATTTGACAATTGTCGTACGGGCCTTAACTGCGAATGGGTCATCTGCAAGTAGGCCATTAATGGGCCAGCCCGCTAATTTTGACTGGGCCAGCCTTTTTAACCTAAATGGGCCGCCGTTGGGCCTTGCCATGTGTCGACGTATCATAGGTGCCTCTTGTCCATTGGGCGGTTGACATCTGCCCTTTTCGGGTGCTGACATGTGGTTGCTATAGCCAATGATAATTTTACATGTGGAAAATCCTCATTGGTCCCAGCTGTTAACGGGTTATCAGATCCAAACTGGAACCCGATAGCTTAACGGCGACCCGTTACGGTGGATGCCACGTGTCGGTCACCCTTGACGAAAGCACTTCTATGACGCGCAATTTATCATCATGGAAGTGGACACTTCCGTGATGATAATTTTGGCAATGTCATGGAACACTTCTACGACAGAACAGGTATGGCTATCTCGATTCTGTCATAAAATCGTCATGGATGTACATGCATGCCAGAAAACGTGACCTACTGTGACAAACACGTATCATCACGGAAGTGTATTTTTTGCAGTGGAAGTAGGCGATCTCCTTGCCCTTACAAACTTCTTGATTCAACTCCACATCTTGACGGAGGCTCCCAAGCAACACCTAACCAATCTAGGAGACACCACTCTCCAAAAGTTAATAGATGGTGTGTTGATGATGAAGTCCTTGCTCTTGTGCTTCAAATGATAGTATCCCCAACACTCTCTCTCTCTCTAAGATTTGGATATGGTGGAAAGATGGTTTGAGTGGAAAGCAGCTTGGGGAAGACTAGAAATCAAGATTCTTGTGGTAGGATTGGAATATCTTGATCTCAACACATCATTAGGTGCTTCTCTCTCAGAAAATGTATGGTGGAAGTGTAGGCATGTTCTGGTGGCCCTCTCAAAAATGGAGAATGGGGTGGAGGGATATATATAGCCTCCACACAAAATCCAACCGTTACACACATTTGACCCATCTCGGTGAGACCGAATGATTAAACTTGGTGGCACCGATTATTTCAAGAATGTGAACGTTAGGAATCTCGGTGGGACCGACTAGAACAACTCGGTGAGACCGATGTGCTAGGGCTTAGGGAAAGCATCATCTCGGTGGCACCGATTGCATCAATTCGGTGAGACCGAAGTGAAGCAATAAGGCAACAGAGAATCTGCCAAGCCAACTCGGTGAGACCGACTGCATAACTCGGTGAGACCGAAATAAATGCAATAAGTCAGAGAGTGTTGGCAGGGCCATCTCGGTGAGACCGAGACCCGTATCGGTGAGACCGAACTGTTAGGGTTTCTGGCTATGGCTATGTCATATTAACTCGGTGGCGTCGGATGGAAAGAATCAGGAGTTGGAGTTTAGGGCTTTGACATATTTGGATGGAGAGAGTGGCTGAGGGTTTTGGAGCAATATCACTAAGCATTTGAGCAAGCAAGTCATTAAGCAACACCTCATCCCCTTTTAAAAGTATTGGCTTTCCTATGGACTCGATGTGATCTTGGATCACTAAAATAAAGATGAAGAGTCTTGAGATTTTGCTAATCTATGTCCTTCGCATTTTGAAGGGGTTCCACATCCTCTTGTCCTTGCCATGCCATTGTTGAACTTGTCTACCATACACTTGATAAAACTATTAGTCCAACAAGAGATATGTTGACATTAATTACCAAAATCACCCAGGGAGCACTTGTGCTTTCACCTCTCACCTGGAATACATCCTCCCTGCATTTGGGTTTCTTGCTCCTCTTCCTCTCCATGCACGAACATTTGCTCCAGTTCCTCTTCCTACATCTGCATTTGCTCCTCTCCATCTCCATGCATGAACATTTTCCCCTCTTCCTCTCCCTGCATCTTGAGTTGCTCATCTTCCTCTCGCTGCATCTGGAGCCGCTCCTCTTCCTCTCCAAGCTTCTACATTTGCTCCTCTTACTCTACCTGCATCTGTATTTTCCCCTTTTCCTCTTCCTGCATCTGGATTTCTTCCCGCCCTTCCTCTTCCTACTTCTAGATTTCTTTGTCTATTTCTTCCTCTTCCCCTACCATCAGCTTGAGATCCTTCTCCACTGTCAGGTATTGTGGTTGCCCTTGTCTGCCTACCTATGTTCATTTCTGTAGTAACCCTTGGTTGAGGTATTGCAGCACCAGCAGCATCAACAAATGAAGACTGCTCTCGCAATGGGCCATGAACCCTTTGAGGAGCTCTTCTTGCAATCTCTATTTGAGCCATGTTGAACACATACTGGTTGGTGACTCAATTGGATCCAACAAAGGATCTAGCTGATTAGGGAAGATGTTCTGCACAAAAACATGTTCACTCCAATAAGTAACTTAGTGTAATGCACTAAAATTCAGTTGAGTAAAGTAAAATTCAGTTAAGTACAGTAAAATGCAGTAAGTTCAGTAAAATTTAGTGAAATACAGTTAACTTATGCCAAATGCAGTTAAGTTCAGTTAAAGTGTAGCTAAGTACAGTAAAATTCAATAATATATAGTAAAATGCAATTAAGTTCAGTTGAAATGCATTTAAGTACAGTAAAATTCAATTAAGTACAGTAAAATGCATATACGTGAAGAAATGTTGGGTCATCATAGTTTTCATCAACCACCTCTACCCCTTCTTCAATGAGAGCTTCCTGCCATCTGTAGCCCCTTTCTATGGTGATCAGCTCTCCCACAAATTTAGCAGTGCATTGTAACACTTTTTTGTTCAAAACCCTAACACCATTCTTGATCTTCTCCTTTGGGGTCTTCTTCCTATTTTTGTTGGGCCTTCCCAACTGTTTAGTGAACACTGGTGGATGCACCTTATACCCATTCTGTATCTCCCATTGCATTGGGTCTCCAAGAGGGACAAGAGTGTATACATATGCTTTGAGATATGTCTGAACAATATAGCAGTCATGAACCATTGTCTCTGGGTCAATCCTCTCCTCCCTGCAACATGTTATAGAATGCACAATGCTAATCCAGACAACTGCCATCTCCTGCAATCACATGTGCGCAAGCAAAGGTCCATTGTGTAGCTATTGTGACCAGACTGAAGTCTGAAGATTTGTTGGCTAGCTTCTATTACATGACAATTTGTAGCAAACTCAGTGTTCTTATCTAATTTTTTCCTAATCCTCGGGCATATTCTCTGCCATGTCCACTGTTCTATAGCTTCTCTTTTGTTTACTCACAATCCTGTGCATGATCTTGTAAAAAATATATTCAAGTATGCTGAGCACTACATCTCTCTGCCCTCAAGGATGTAGCTGCACAAAGATTAAAACAATTCAGCTTAGTATGATATGATAATCAGTAATACAGATATGTTAAAAGTAGAGCCAGTTAGGAAAAGTGATATGAAATTTAGTTGTTAGAAACTTGAGAGTTATTATTTAGCAGGATATCACATTTGGGAAACTCACTAAAAAATGCTTGGCACCAAGTCTTTGCCTCCAGTCTTTCATTCCAATGGAAGGCAGCTGAGCAGTGATCATCCATTTTCTGACAGTTTTCTCTCCACTTCACCTTGTTTGGTGATCTTGCAATGGCCCACAAGTTTTGCTTTGGTACCTCTCTTTTGTCCTTCTCATTAAAATTTTGGTAAATATGCCTCACACAAAACCTGTGTTATGAATTTGACTAAACTTTGTGCACTACATTTATTAATCCTTTCTGCTTGTCACTCATAACTGTGAAAGGAGAAGTGTTAGTGATGTTTAGATCATCTCTGAGACTGGCAAGAAACCACTCCCAGGAACCTATGCATTCTACTTCCACCAAGCCCATTGCAATTGGGAAAATGCAATCATTAGGGATCAATACCAATAGCACTAAGCAACACTCCTTTGAACCTTGTTTTCACGTGACAACCATTAATGAACATAATAGCCATGCATCCCTTTGGACACCCTCTCTTACATGCATCATATGACCAATACAATGTTTTCAAACATTTCATGCCCAATGGATTTTTTTAACTTTGACCAATGTTATTGTCAGCAGAAATGTAGACTCGGGGTTCTTGCTCCTTAATTCATGTCCATGATCCCATAGCCTACTGAACTGCTCTTGCTCATCACCATGGACCTCATTAAGTGCTTGCTTTCTAGCCCTAGCTAGCTTCCATCTATTATGAGTAATATTGAATTCCTTAGTTATTTTCCTCAAAAAGTTCCAAGTGACATCTTCTGGTCATCTCTGAACTCATCCATGAAAATCATGCACATGAATTTAGTTGTCAAATCCTTTAACTTCCATTTCTTCCGGCACATATGCTCCCCATAGTAGGCCTTGATGACAAATCCTCCAGTCATGTTGTCATTGCCATCCTAAAGCAGCCATGGGCAACCTCTCTGACAAGCTGCCTCTAATCTTATCTTGTCATTTCATCTTCTTGATTTGTACTCTATTCCTTATTGAATATGCAGTAAGATCTTTCCTCAGCTCAACCACATCAGCAAATACCATCCCTACTTTAAATAGAGGGGATTTCATGTCCACCTTGGAATTGAAAGCTTTGAACTTGTACTTAAGTTGCTCTTTTTCTTTAATGGAGAGGTTCAGATCTTCATCTTCAAGTACATAGTCAGGCTCCACCTCTTCCTCCTCTTGCTTAGCTTCTTCATCAACATCAAAGTCAACGTTGTCTTCATAAAGATCATCATCTATGTCATAATCACTGTCACTGAAATCTGAGTCTGAAAGCACTACACCCTCAGACTTGAAATTAGGCTCTGCGCCATCAGTTAGCAAGGTCTCTACTTTTGTTTCATTAGTCAGCAAGCTCTCTGCTTCCATTTCATCTGTTGCCACCACTGAAATTGGATCTTCAACATTGACTGAAATGAGGCTATGAGAAGATGCTACACTGGATGCAACAACATTTGAGTTGGCCATTCTGACAGGACTCTGAAGTGATAGCATTGTACATATCAAATCTTCCCTGAAATTAGTGATGAAATTTGAATGGTCAACCATGATTGCAAGCACCTTATGCTGAGCACTAGCTCTGGTCATTTGTCACACATCCTCATCACTTCCAATTCTCACCATCACATCTGAAATTGTTTTCTCAGGTCTGCACCAATAAATGATGTGCTCATTGACAGGATATCCCAACCATATTAGGTGCTCTTCAATGGCTGCATATGAGAATGTGCCAGTATCAACATAGTCAAGCACCTCCACAGAAGGATTAAAGTACTCCATATTATTTCTTTCTCCACAGAAAAGTCCACCAAGCTCCAGTTCTAGTCTAAATAAAGGAGCATCCACACTTTGTCCCATTGCTGCATCACAAACTGCAGCCACAAAGTGCAGAATGTATGCACAAGCATCAACACAACTCAAAAAACACTAGTTAACTGGTTTTTTAACAATGAACTGCACAAACAGAGTTAACCGAATAAATTCAGTTAACTGCACCTTGAAGTTAACTGAATAAATTTAGTAAAGTACTCATGTAGTGGCATTACTAAACTACTTATTCAGTAGTATTGCGCAAATGATGTGAAGCTATGCCCCACATTGCCTGGTTGAACTACAAAATTCAGATTTTTAGCACTACATTGCCTGGTGAATCTGAATCCTAGAACAAAACCCTAAGACAAATTGCACACGCATTGCCAAGCTATTTGCACATACTGCGCAAAACCCTACCTTCTGGCCGAAATAACATGCAACATAAGAACCCTAGCTTCTGGCCGAAATCCCCAACCTCACAGCCCAAAACCCTACACTGAAATCACCGCCCAAAGCACTTGCTTTACGTCGCGGGAAGCACTATAGCCACAACCTTCCACCATACAGACCTGAATCGCTCTCCAAACAGACCGGTCCGTCGGTGGTGCGGACAACACTGGAGGAGGAGGAATGTAGCGGAGGAACAAAGCAGAGGAGGACGACGCACCAAAATCGGAGGGAAGACACCGTGCGGGCGAACTTGGTGAGCGGAAGGAGGCGGCTGCAGACCGGCGGTGAGCTCCGGTGACGTCGCCATGGATGCTGACGTAAGGTAGCAGCCAATGAGAGCGGACGGCGACACCCAGACAAAGGAGAAGTGGACGACCGAGCGAATGATTGAGGGAGACAAAATCAATTCAAGTGGTATATGCTTCGACGGCCACGAGGTGTTCGACAAGACCAAGGAGGAGCTGTTCGACATGGTCATTGACCTCAATAGCAACTACAACGTTCCCCACAGCATGAAACGGAAGCACTTGCTCCTCTCGCAGCGCCTCTCCTCACAAATCCAGCCTAGACCATACGACCCAGCCTGGTAACAACTACTCCCTACTTACTGCTGCTGCACTATCTATCTACTTATTATTTATTTGGATTTACACATATTCATACTATGTATTGTTTGCTTTTAGATTTGTCTCTAATAGATTTATACATTACATATATCTGGCCTGGCCTGGTCTTTGAGAACTCATCTCATCTGTATTGTGTTGTTGTACCGTAGGCGTTTCTGTCGACGCACCGAAAGACGCAATACTTTCTACAAGTTTGTGGGGGTGACTACTTGTGACCTTGTCGGCTCAGCCGGCCTCTTCTTGCTCCTACACGGACCTCATCATCGACCAAAGAAGTGGGTTGTCGACTGGTGGGACAAGCTAACCAGTTAGAATCCATCCATCCATGCCCTGCTTCAACAACATATACTAGCTAGAATGCCAACAAGACTAGCTTCCTTGTCATGAGGTTTATGTTAATTAGCTTTGCTTGGCCACCAATTAAGTGCTATTATATGTTTTTTGTCCAACGATTTGTACTCGTATTTATACCAGAGCTATGCTAGGTGTGCAACTGCTTTACTACTCAACAAATGTTGCCTCTTCCAATGACGAGCCATACGACTCTTTCGAATTCTGTAAACATCAAGTATGAAGTCAGTGTATCAGAACTTCCTCATCGGAACACCAGCTGCTGGTTTGCCTAGCTGAAATTGCGTAAGGGCCATCAGTCTCTTGTTCTACTTTACCATGTGGGCAAAAGAAAAATGTTCTACACTCACATAACAGATAGTTTTACTCTGAAGCTACACACTAAAGAGTGTCTAGTATTCCCTCTGTAAAGAAATATAAGAGCATTTAAATCACTAAAGTAGCTAGTGATCTAAACACTCTTATATTTCCTTTCTGAGGGAGTACATTGCAATGCGGTACATCTAGCTCTATGCTCATTCCACCTGGGAAACACTGTAAAAGATCCAATGAAATCAGACACCCTCCCCAAATTTTGTCTCGGATATGGACTGATTATGAACCTGCACAAGCATGTTTTGAGAGCACAAAACAGAAGCAAGGTAAACAAGCAAATCCGTGAATATTATTCCATTATTGCACATTTAAATCTGTACAAAACCCTGACGAGCCCTTGGCGGCTGGTGGAGAAGTTCCGGGCGTACTTCGACACTTGAGGAAGGTCGTGCGTATGATGATGAGAATAAAAGGATTTCTAGTAATTTCGATATAGTAACATAATGTTGGATCCAGTCCTTTTGAATTGTCAGTTTGTCCATCATGATTCTTGGGAAGAGACATTGGCAATAATTCACCTTGGACAATTTATTTATGAAAAAATTGTATGTCTATTTAAATCGCACATAAAAAAAAATCTCACCACCTTGGTCTGCTGGCTGCAACACACACACATCAACATTGGTATTCCCTCCTCCCATAATATAAAATCCTAGCTTGCAAAACGATCTTATATTAGAGACAGAGGGAGTTCGTTCCTCCACTGGCTATCAATTATCGCAACTGAACTTGAACTTGAACGACCAGGGCTTTCCTACATAAAGTTGTGCTTAAATTTCAGTACCAACCAACTGAAGTGAAGTGAAATGAACATGCATGGTGTGAATCAACCAATCGACAACATGGCTGGACGTCCACAACCAGCCGCGTGCAAAAAACAAGTGCAAATTGGTGACATGGAACTTGGCCAGCCGGAGATGATGGCCTCTAGCTAGAGCAGATAAATGTCATCATAAATTTATGACATGACTACTCAGAATTTTTGCCTACTTTTGTAGATGGCTGGCAGCAGCTGTGAGAATCGAGTGTTCACCAACGTGCCCGAGGGGTTTGTCAAGCTCCTCGTCTCCATCACCAAGCTCGCGATCGGGCCAGCAGCTCGCCCGGAGTTCACACTCTACCAGCACAAGCTCAGTGACGACGTGTCTATGCACTAGGCTGTGGTGCAATTCAAGGGAGGACGTTCTCCTGCTCGCCACTTCCGTTTTGTGGGAAGGGCCATGCCTACGGAGAGGCATGCCATGCAGATGGCTGCCCGTGAGGCGATAGCTCGCCTTCGGGACATCCTTCCTACGATGAAGACTCGTCGCTACCGCTACCTCCCATGCCATGTGCCTTACACCAGCCACTATGCGTTTGCCTGCCATCGGGGAGAACGAGATGAAGCCATCGAGATGGTTGTGGAGTATCTCAAGGCTCTGGAGGAGTCTTTCGACAACCTCGTAGATGATCTTGTGGCTGCCCGCATGGACTTAGTCCGGGGCGGTCCTGCCAGCAGGAAGGAGCTTCTCAACACGGCGCCGCCCCTGAGATTCGTCTCGTCTTCAGCCTCTTATGCACCGGCCATTTTGGCCACTGCTCGCCGTCTGCCTACCACTGAGGAGTTCGACCGAGTCATCGCTCCTACTCCAGTCAGAGCCGCACCACCTGCCGCACACGCTCTACCACCAGTCGCCCCCGCACCATCACCGCAGCGCAGCGTCACGCGCCAGGAGCCAGCTAGAGAGGAGGTGGAGGTTGATTCTCCTGGACCGCTGAGCCTTGCCATCGGCAAGGGGAAGGAGATCTTCACCATCTCCGACTGACAGCACCGAGTAGCCGCGTGTTATGCCTGCCTGTATGGTGTGTTGTTTTATCTGTACGCTAGTTTGTATTGGTGTGTTTGCTGCCTTCCGGAGTAGTACGCTAGTTTTTAATAACATGTCAGGATTGTGTACGCGCATCCTGAGTGCTGTATCACGTGTTTGCTTTTCGCATGTAAGATTTATGTTAAGCACTTCTTCTCCATAAAAAATCATTTGTGTTTCTTTGAAAACCTTGAAGCCTTTTTGATTATTGCCTTTGCGAGATTTTTCTTGTGCTACACAGTTTTTCTCATGGGTTTTGCAAATAATACCCCAGACTGGAAAAATGTCTCGCCCGTGGACTCGCTCCATGCCCAATCAGCCAGAAGAGGTTTACGGGACACAGACCAGCAACAATTTCACTCAGGGTCAGTCCAGCCAACAAGACAGCGAAGCAGCACTGTCTCAAGTATGCCGTCTCTTCGAGCAAAGCCAGCAACAGCACCAAGAGATGATGAACCATGTCATCAATATGGGAAACCACCGTGAACCCTATCAACCACATTCCAAGTTATCCGAGTTACAGAAGACTCGCCCCTCAACTTTTGCTCACACCGATAGGCCGCTGGAAGCCGATGATTGGCTTCGTGAGATTGAAAGGAAACTGATTATTGCTCAGTGCTCAGATCATGAGAAGGTGCTTTATGCACCACACTACCTTATTGGAGCAGCCGCAGCATGGTGGGAAAACTTCCTACACATGCATCCCAGGGAACACAACATCACCTGGGAAGAGTTCAAGGAAGGCTTCCGTGGGGCACACATCCCCAGAAGCATCCTAAAGATCAAGAAGAGAGAGTTCGATGACCTGAAGCAAAGAGGCATGTCAGTGACAGAGTACAACGGTCAGTTCACCCAGCTGTCTCGTTATGCCTACGACGAGCACATGACAAAGCAAGAAGATGGAAAAATTCCTGGACGGCCTGGCACCAGCACTGAGATGCCAACTGATTGTGCACACCTTTCCGGATTTTAAGACGCTGGTGGACAAGGCCATCACCTTGGAGAATGAGCGCCGTAGTCTGGAAGATATCCGTAAGCGGAAGAGGGACAAGACGACTCTTGCCCGCAGCAACCGAGGCAAGACTGAGGTCCCAAGGACATACGCAAGGAGATCCACGACTACTGAGCCAAGGCCCGTCGGACAGTTTCATGCCAGGGACAAGGAGTTCACATACCGTCCAGGGGTCACCTGCTATGCTTGTGGTCAACAAGGGCATTATGCTAAACAGTGCCCGAAGCCAAGAGACTCGGCACCCAAGCCGAACAATGGTGGAAACAATCCAGCCCCCAAGCGCAACAACTTCAACCCCAGCAACAACCACAGGAAGGGTCACCTGAACCATGTGACCAGGGAAGAAGCGCAGAATGCCCCAGACATCGTGCTCGGTACGTTCCCTGTCAACACAGTACCTGCCACGGTTTTGTTTGATTCTGGAGCTTCCCATTCGTTCGTTTCGAAGAGTTTTGTTTCGCAACACGGTTTTCCGATACTTCCCTTGGAAAAATCTATGATCATCAAGTCCCCCGGAAATAAGCAAATCGCTCAAGGTTACTGCCAAGGAGTGGTCATTGAGTTCGAAGGACTACAATTCCACGCGAATCTCATCGTGTTGGAAAGTAAAGGACTGGATGTCATTTTAGGGATGGACTGGTTGACCACCAACAAAGGATTCATCGACTGTTTCAATCGCACAGTGATTCTCACTCACCATCACGGCAAGACTATAAGAGTTTCCGCTCAAGAAAGGCCACGATCACAGAAACCAAAACTGAACAAAATGGACATTGCAGAACTGAGAAAAGTTCCAGTGGTATGCGAGTTTCCTGATGTGTTCCGGGAAGAACTGCCAGGCATGCCACCAGACCGAGAGATAGAATTCAGCATTGAACTAGCACCTGGCACCGCTCCCATCTATAAGAAGCCGTATAGAATGGCACCCTCAGAATTGGTGGAGTTGAAGAAGCAGATAAAGGAATTGTTGGACAAAGGATTTATTCGAGCCAGCTCCTCACCTTGGGGTTCGCCTGTGTTGTTCGCCAAAAAGAAAGATGGGACACTGAGGCTGTGCATAGACTATCGAGCCCTCAATATGGTCACCATCAAAAACAAATATCCGATGCCACGAATAAATGATTTGTTTGACCAGCTCGCACAGGCCAAGGTATTCTCAAAAATTGATTTGAGATCGGGATATCACCAATTGAAGGTACGGACGGAAGATATCCCCAAGACAGCTTTCACTTCCAGATATGGGTTATACGAGTTCACAGTGATGCCTTTTGGACTAACGAACGCCCCCGCATATTTCGTCCACCTCATGAACAAAGTGTTCATGAAATTCATGGACAAATTTGTGGTGGTATTCATTGACGACATTCTGGTTTACTCAAGGACACCAGAAGAGCATGTTGAGCACCTCAGAATTGTTTTGGGAGAATTGAGGAAACATCAGTTGTACGCCAAATTTAGCAAGTGCGAATTTTGGCTAAGACAAGTTGGTTTCTTAGGCCATATACTGAACCAAGAAGGCGTGGCCGTAGACCCAAAAAAGTCAAGGCCATACTAGACTGGAAGCCACCCGCCAATGTTACTGATGTGCGGAGTTTTCTGGGAATGGCCGGATATTACAGAAGATTTATTGAAGGTTTCTCCACTGTGGCAAAACCTATAACACAGTTACTCAACAAGGACAAGAAATTTGTATGGACGGAAGCATGCGAGCAGAGCTTCCAAGAACTCAAGAAGAAGCTGACAACCGCACCGGTCTTAACTGTGCCAGACATACACAAGAGCTTTGAGGTGTATTGTGACGCATCCCGGAAAGGACTTGGATGCGTACTAATGCAGGATGGCAAGGTTGTCACATATGCCTCCAGGCAGCTGTGAAAACATGAGGAAAATTACCCAACACATGACTTGGAGCTAGCAGCAGTCATACATGCACTCAAGGAGTGGAGGCACTTTCTGTTGGGAAATCGCTGTGAAATATATACGGACCATAAGAGCCTCAAATATATTTTCACACAGCCAGAGCTGAATTTACGCCAACGACGCTGGTTGGAACTGGTCAAAGACTATGACGTCGGCATTCACTACCACCCAGGGAAAGCAAATGTAGTGGCCGATGCCCTTAGTCGAAACCCCAGCACGGACAATGACGGTCCGCAAAACTTGAGGCCTGAGTTTCAGCGAGAGTTCGCTAGGCTCAACATGATGTTAGTCTCTGAGGGCACCGTATCGAACCTGGAGATACAACCCACCCTGGTGGAACAAATTAAGAAGGTTCAACAGGGACATCCCAGCATCGAAGGCATAAAGAAGAAAATGAATCTTCGTAAGACTTCCGAGTTCGTCACCGACAGTGAAGGAACATTATGGTACCGAGACAGACTTTGCGTGCCTAACATTGAGGAACTCAAGCAACAGATCTTGACGGAAAGCCACACCGCTCCATACTCGATTCATCCTGGAGGAACCAAAATGTACAAGGACATTCAGGAAAGGTTTTGGTGGCACGGTATGAAAAGAGATATAGCCACATTCATTGCTTGTTGCGATTCATGTCAGCGCATCAAGGCCGAGCATCAAAAGCCAGCAGGGCTACTCCAGCCAAACAGGATACCAGAGTGGAAATGGGATGAAATAGGAATGGATTTCATCGTCGGACTACCCCGATCACAGCGTGGGAATGACGCCATATGGGTCATCACAGACCGACTAACCAAAGTTGCTCATTTCATTCCCGTGAAGACTACCTACTCCACACAAAGACTGGCAAAACTTTATCTCTCCCGTATAGTTTGTTTGCACGGAGTCCCAAAGACTATAATATCAGACCGAGGCACCCAATTTGTCTCCAAATTTTGGGATCACCTACAACAAGCTCTGGGAACACAACTGGCTTTCAGTACAGCATACCACCCTCAGACTGATGGACAAACAGAACGTGTGAACCAGATCCTAGAGGATATGCTAAGAGCCTGTGTGCTCACCTATGGATCCAGTTGGGAAGAGAGTTTGCCGTATGCCGAATTTGCTTACAACAACAGTTACCAAGCCAGCTTGCAAATGGCACCCTTTGAAGCATTGTACGGACGGAGGTGTCGTACCCCACTGAATTGGTCAGAAACAGGTGACAGCCGTATCTTCGGCCCAGACATGCTTAAGGAGGCCGAGGAGAAAGTTAAACAAATCCGGGACAGACTCAAGACAGCACAGAGCCACCAAAAGAGCTACTATGATCAGAAGCACCGTGAGGTCAGCTTTGAACCCGGTGATTCCGTATACCTCCGAGTATCTCCTATGAGGGGTCTACAACGGTTCAAAATTAAGGGGAAGCTAGCCCCAAGATTTATTGGACCATTTTGTGTAAAGGCACGAAGAGGCACGGTAGCCTACCAACTAGACCTACCCAAGGAGCTGTCAGACGTCCATGACGTGTTCCACGTCTCACAGTTAAGAAAATGTGTGAGCAACCCAGAAAAACATGTACCTCATGAGGACATTGATATGCAACCAGATCTCACCTACAGAGAAAGGCCAGTAAAGATTTTAGAAGAGTCTGAACGGAGGACCCATCAGAAAACGACAAAGTTTTTCAGGGTTCAGTGGAGCAACCACACTGAGGATGAAGCTACATGGGAAAGGGAAGATTTCCTTCGGGCAGAACATCCATATCTATTTGAGGATCAGCAGAAATCTCGAGGACGAGATTTTTCCTAAGGGGGTAGGTGTTGTGACACCCAAGTTTTTATTTGGATTTTTCAAATGATTTTATTTGACTTGAGGGGAGTGATTTAAATTTTTCTTCAAGAGAACTCTCACTCTCAAATATTTTTCTTTATGGAAAAAGTTTTATTTGGATTCAACCAAGATCTGTCTTTGGTCTTGGAGGTTCTTGCTTTCCACTTGGACTCAAGACAAAATATTTTCACTTGGGAAATGACTTTTGAAAATCTCCTTGAAATTTGCACTATGGCTTTTGGAAAATCCTTTGCCACTTTCAACAATTCCTTCTTGCCATGGCCTTAGTGCAAATCCCCTCTCCTAACCCTTTCCTCACCTTTGGATCATGATTTGCATCAAATCCAGCAAGTTGAACCTCCCCATGTGATTATTTCCATTTATATTCTATTCAAATAAATTTCTGCCTTCTTTCCTAGCACTTGGAGATTTGCAAAGGAACTCCACTTTCTGTCTTGATTTTTGCCCCCAAACCTTTTTCCCCTCCTAGTCCTTTGAACCCTCAACCAAGAACCATGAAGATCCACTGGTCTTCAGTTCAAAATTTTCAAACTACACCTGCTGCAAGTTTGGACCAGATTTGTCAAATTTGGTGAAATTCATTCAAAACCTTCTCCAAAAATTCCAAGTAAAATCAGGCAGCCTCTGGGTGCATTGAGTGGTCACCTCACCAAGTTACAGCTCCAGAAAATTTATCTCATTGCAAAATCTTTCTGTCGAACACCTGCAATGCACTGTCTGTATCAAGTTCAGAAAAATTCAGAGATTCAGTCAGTGGCTTGCTGTCGTTTTCTTCAGAGAAGGACGTCGATCTTGCGAGTACCACTGCGTCGCCTTGCTCCTCGTCCCCGCCCTCTTGTTCCTGCACCGCACGAATGCCTGGCGCCTTGCGGGCGTCGGCGACGAGCAGCAGAAGGTGCGCCGCCCCGTGACCGACGCCGGCGGCGGCTTTGCGGACGCCAGCGGGAGACACGGCGCCGACGACGCCACCCAGCGCCGCCCAAACCACCGGAGCTCGCCGCGTGGCCTTCCACTCCCCCGAACGCGCTGCCGCTCTTGTCGTGAACCGCAGGGCGCGGAGCGCGCTCTCTGCCGCCGTTGAGCCTGTGCGGTCACCTCACCGTGGACCGACGCCATTACGCCAAGACCGACCCCGTTTAGCTGTGAAACGACTCCAGTAACCTCCACTGATGCTGCCTGGCCACTCAAACCTCCTGCCAATCCACTGCTCCGCCGTAATCGCTCGCCGGAGATTCTCCGTTCACGGCCACCCCGTCGATCTGCCTATAAATAGAGGCCCCGAACTTCAACTCGAGCACCCACCACCCCTGCACTCCCCCTAGAGCAAGCCTAGCCACTGGTAGAGCCCCGAGGAGGTCTCCTTCCTCGACTCCGGCCGCCGCGACCCGCCACGGGATCCAGCCCGATTCGCCCCCGTGTGCGCTCCTCCGCCTCCATTCTCTTGCCAGTAGCTTCACCTTGCATCCCTCGTTCTGACCCGCGCCTCAATTCGTAGTTTGCAGCCCTCCACCGGAGTTCCCCATCCTCACCCGAGCCGCCGTCCGCCGGAGATAGTGTCGCCGTCGATGTGGTGCTCCCCGTTGGACGAGTCCACCACCCACCGACGCGGAAGAAGACGCTGAAGCTCTTGGTACCCTCCGTTTCTCCTAACTCGCCGTGGTTCGACGCCGGCGTCCACCGCAGTCTTCGGGCGCCGACGAGCTTTTTAAACCTGACAGGTGGACCCCGCCTGTCAGCCTCTATTCTACTCTCCTTCGAACCGTTTTCTGTTGGCGCCTTCGGGCAAATACGTTTTCTCCTTTGCGCTTGCGCATTCCCAACCGAAGCGTTTTCTGTTTTCTCAGTTAAAACCCTGGAACTTTTCTGTTTCATTGCAGATAAGTCCCTGAACAGAAACCTTTATAACTCTTTAATAAAAAGGTATTTTTGAGTGATTCTTTTTCTGACAATCTTCAAATTTTGTCTAGTTTTTTATGGGATTTATTTGAAAAATATTTGGAAAAATTTCTGTGCATGTGTTGGTTTTCACGTTAGTACCCGTTTCGTGATTGCCGTAGGTTCCGGAAGAGGTGAAGGAGCCGCGAACTTCGCCGAGCTAGACTCCGACTTCTCCGAACCAGGCAAGCATGTTTTGAACATTTGATATGACAGGTGTTTTACATGTTCACGTGAGAGTTTGTGCGTGGCATATGAGTGTCGGTAAATACCTCGTTGCTTGTAAGGCAACGACCCGGTTGTTCCAAAGTCGCGATGATCTCTGATGAGAGATGGCCTAATCATGTGGTGACATGAAGGGCAGCAAGGTGGTACTGTTGTAGCATACCAGCCTTGCGTCATCCGACTTTCTCCGAAGTTAACATGGTTGGAGCCACGTTATCGTTCTTTTCCCGCATGTTCCAAAGTTGCGATGATCTCTGATGAGAGATGGCCAAATCATGTGGTGACATGAAGGGCAGCAAGGTTGTACTGTTGTAGCACACCAGCCTTGCATCATCCAACTTCCTCCGACGTTAACGTGGTTGGAGCCACGTTACCATTCTTTCCCCTTTCCGTGCTACCACATGTCTCATTGCCAGGATGCGGTTTAGTAAGTTGGTAACCTCTTTCCATGTACACACCAAACAGAGAGGCCGGGATGATGGTACCTTGGCCCAGGATTAAAGCCAGTCATCCGGTCAGGGGGCATGGGTGTGTCCGGTTGGGACCGAGAGGGGGGGCACCCCCTTAGAGCGCGCGTATAGAAATTTGATCCCATGCTACGCGAGGTTGTAGCCTCCCCGTCTCAAGGTTTTTCTTGAATGTTGCCGAGGGTGATCCCTGGCTTCGGATGGTTGAATTGGGTGTGTACTGGTTAGACGTGTTTCTTCCAAAACACCGTAGACGGAACTAGTCCCCGTGACTACTGAAATTCGTTGGCTGTGGTTAAGTACAAACTCTGCAGAGTCAATTCTTTCCAAATCATCGTATCCATGATCAAGTACTGAAAACATTATATCCTTATCTATCCGCGTGGAGAACTTGTTCCCGGTGAGCAAGCTCAAGTGGTAAATCCAGATTTATTGTCATTCCTGTGGATGGACTAACCTTATAATTATCTCATACTTGTGATAATTTATGTTCCCGAACTATTGTATTATTGAGCTGTATCACAAGCCCTTTATGTGACGTGGCGCAGACGTCCGACTGTGGCGTGTTCTTGTTTCTTACTTTAAATATAAGCCCTTTATGTGATGTCGCCCAGACGTCCGATTGTGGCATGCACTGTCTTTATTTCCTGTTATAAGCCCTTTATGTGGTGTCGCCTCGACGCCCGACTGTGGCATTATTATTCCGCATTTTTCCGCTCGAGGAGTCTTTCAGACACTCGTTTGGCACCTGTATTATTATTCCGCATTTTCCGCTCGAGGAGTCTTTCAGACACTCATTTGGCACCTGTATTATTATTCCGCATTTTCCGCTCGAGGAGTCTTTCAGACACTCGTTTGGCACCTGTATTATTATTCCGCATTTTTCGCTCGAGGAGTCTTTCAGACACTCATTGGCACCTGTATTATTATTCCGCATTTTCCGCTCGAGGAGTCTTTCAGACACTCGTTTGGCACCTGTATTATTATTCCGCATTTTCCGCTCGAGGAGTCTTTCAGACACTCGTTTGGCACCAGTATTACTATTCTGCAGTTTCCGCTCGAGGCGTCATTCAGACCCTCGCTTGGCACCCAGTATTTATTATCTCTATGTCTGAACGCACGGGTTTACTTGTTCATATGCTTCATGTTTGCATTTGTTATGTCTTATGTCCGAACTGTCTTGCGAGTACTTTCATAGTACTCACCTAGCTTGTTGATTTGGCCAGATGTTGACGAAGGCGATCTCTTGGATGAAGAGTTTGATAGCGCGTTAGACGCCTAGAGGAGTCCCAGTCAGTCCTGCGCGATCCCGGATTTTGGTCACTTGTTTTGTATACGCTTCCGCCACCCGCAATAAGTCTTCTCGAGCCTCACTCCGACGCTCGATGAGCTGTAGTCTTGTGGAATCATATCACTCGCTTCGCGGTGATATTTCCACCACCGTTATTATCGTGAGTTAGTAGTTTGCCACCCTATCCGCCGTCTTGTTTTAGCGGCGTGCATGTAATAAATTGTTGGGCAGTCTCTGCTCAACCTTGTATTATATTTAGTACTCCTGGTATTTTTCTTCTGTGACCAAGATATTGTCTACCAGTGAGAAGGAATTCTCCCTCGCTGGTCCGTAAAAGGGATTGGTCTCTCAATAATTATTTTATTGAAAAACCGGTCGTGACATAGACTCGGGGTTCTTGCTCCTTAATTCATGTCCATGATCCCATAGCCTACTGAACTGCTCTTCCTCATCACCATGGACCTCATTAAGTGCTTGCTTTCTAGCCCTAGTTAGCTTCCATCTATTATGAGTAATATTGAATTCCTTAGTTATTTTCCTCAAAAAGTTCCAAGTGACATCTTCTGGTCATCTCTGAACTCATCCATGAAAAACATGCACATGAATTTAGTTGTCAAATCCTTTAACTTCCATTTCTTCCGGCACATATGCTCCCCATAGTAGGCGTTGATGACAAATCCTCCAGTCATGTTGTCATTGCCATCCTAAAGCAGCCATGGGCAACCTCTCTGACAAGCTGCCTCTAATCTTATCTTGTCATTTCATCTTCTTGATTTGTACTCTATTCCTTATTGAATATGCAGTAAGATCTTTCCTCAGCTCAACCACATCAGCAAATACCATCCATACTTCAAATAGAGGGGATTTCATGTCCACCCTGGAATTGAAAGCTTTGAACTTGTACTTAAGTTGCTCTTTTTCTTTAATGGAGAGGTTCAGATCTTCATCTTCAAGTACATAGTCAGGCTCCACCTATTCCTCCTCTTGCTTAGCTTCTTCATCAACATCAAAGTCAAAGTTGTCTTCATAAAGATCATCATCTCCATCATCTATGTCATAATCACTGTCACTGAAATCTGAGTCTGAAAGCACTACACCCCCAGACTTGAAATTAGGCTCTGCGCCATCAGTTAGCAAGGTCTCTACTTTTGTTTCATTAGTCAGCAAGTTCTCTGCTTCCATTTCATCTGTTGCAACCACTGAAATTGGATCTTCAACATTGACTGAAATGAGGCTATGAGAAGATGCTACACTGGCTGCAACAACATTTGAGTTGGCCATTCTGACAGGACTCTGAAGTGATAGCATTGTACATATCAAATCTTCCCTGAAATTAGTGATGAAATTTGAATGGTCAACCATGATTGCAAGCACCTTATGCTGAGCACTAGCTCTGGTCATTTGTCACACATCCTCATCACTTCCAATTCTCACCATCACATCTGAAATTGTTTTCTCAGGTCTGCACCAATAAATGATGTGCTCATTGACAGGATATCCCAACCATATTAGGTGCTCTTCAATGGCTGCATATGAGAATGTGCCAGTATCAACATAGTCAAGCACCTCCACAGAAGGATTAAAGTACTCCATATTATTTCTTTCTCCACGGAAAAGTCCACCAAGCTCCAGTTCTAGTCTAAATAAAGGAGCATCCACACTTTGTCCCATTGCTGCATCACAAACTGCAGCCACAAAGTGCAGAATGTATGCACAAGCATCAACACAACTCAAAAAACACTAGTTAACTGGTTTTTTAACAATGAACTGCACAAACAGAGTTAACCGAATAAATTCAGTTAACTGCACCTTGAAGTTAACTGAATAAATTTAGTAAAGTACTCATGTAGTGGCATTACTAAACTACTTATTCAGTAGTATTGCGCAAATGATGTGAAGCTATGCCCCACATTGCCTGGTTGAACTACAAAATTCAGATTTTTAGCACTACATTGCCTGGTGAATCTGAATCCTAGAACAAAACCCTAAGACAAATTGCACACGCATTGCCAAGCTATTTGCACATACTGCGCAAAACCCTACCTTCTGGCCGAAATAACATGCAACATAAGAACCCTAGCTTCTGGCCGAAATCCCCAACCTCACAGCCCAAAACCCTACACTGAAATCACCGCCCAAAGCACTTGCTTTACGTCGCGGGAAGCACTATAGCCACAACCTTCCACCATACAGACCTGAATCGCTCTCCAAACAGACCGGTCCGTCGGTGGTGCGGACAACACTGGAGGAGGAGGAATGTAGCGGAGGAACAAAGCAGAGGAGGACGACGCACCAAAATCGGAGGGAAGACACCGTGCGGGCGAACTTGGTGAGCGGAAGGAGGCGGCTGCAGACCGGCGGTGAGCTCCGGTGACGTCGCCATGGATGCTGACGTAAGGTAGCAGCCAATGAGAGCGGACGGCGACACCCAGACAAAGGAGAAGTGGACGACCGAGCGAATGATTGAGGGAGACAAAATCAATTCAAGTGGTATATGCTTCGACGGCCACGAGGTGTTCGACAAGACCAAGGAGGAGCTGTTCGACATGGTCATTGACCTCAATAGCAACTACAACGTTCCCCACAGCATGAAACGGAAGCACTTGCTCCTCTCGCAGCGCCTCTCCTCACAAATCCAGCCTAGACCATACGACCCAGCCTGGTAACAACTACTCCCTACTTACTGCTGCTGCACTATCTATCTACTTATTATTTATTTGGATTTACACATATTCATACTATGTATTGTTTGCTTTTAGATTTGTCTCTAATAGATTTATACATTACATATATCTGGCCTGGCCTGGTCTTTGAGAACTCATCTCATCTGTATTGTGTTGTTGTACCGTAGGCGTTTCTGTCGACGCACCGAAAGACGCAATACTTTCTACAAGTTTGTGGGGGTGACTACTTGTGACCTTGTCGGCTCAGCCGGCCTCTTCTTGCTCCTACACGGACCTCATCATCGACCAAAGAAGTGGGTTGTCGACTGGTGGGACAAGCTAACCAGTTAGAATCCATCCATCCATGCCCTGCTTCAACAACATATACTAGCTAGAATGCCAACAAGACTAGCTTCCTTGTCATGAGGTTTATGTTAATTAGCTTTGCTTGGCCACCAATTAAGTGCTATTATATGTTTTTTGTCCAACGATTTGTACTCGTATTTATACCAGAGCTATGCTAGGTGTGCAACTGCTTTACTACTCAACAAATGTTGCCTCTTCCAATGACGAGCCATACGACTCTTTCGAATTCTGTAAACATCAAGTATGAAGTCAGTGTATCAGAACTTCCTCATCGGAACACCAGCTGCTGGTTTGCCTAGCTGAAATTGCGTAAGGGCCATCAGTCTCTTGTTCTACTTTACCATGTGGGCAAAAGAAAAATGTTCTACACTCACATAACAGATAGTTTTACTCTGAAGCTACACACTAAAGAGTGTCTAGTATTCCCTCTGTAAAGAAATATAAGAGCATTTAAATCACTAAAGTAGCTAGTGATCTAAACACTCTTATATTTCCTTTCTGAGGGAGTACATTGCAATGCGGTACATCTAGCTCTATGCTCATTCCACCTGGGAAACACTGTAAAAGATCCAATGAAATCAGACACCCTCCCCAAATTTTGTCTCGGATATGGACTGATTATGAACCTGCACAAGCATGTTTTGAGAGCACAAAACAGAAGCAAGGTAAACAAGCAAATCCGTGAATATTATTCCATTATTGCACATTTAAATCTGTACAAAACCCTGACGAGCCCTTGGCGGCTGGTGGAGAAGTTCCGGGCGTACTTCGACACTTGAGGAAGGTCGTGCGTATGATGATGAGAATAAAAGGATTTCTAGTAATTTCGATATAGTAACATAATGTTGGATCCAGTCCTTTTGAATTGTCAGTTTGTCCATCATGATTCTTGGGAAGAGACATTGGCAATAATTCACCTTGGACAATTTATTTATGAAAAAATTGTATGTCTATTTAAATCGCACATAAAAAAAATCTCACCACCTTGGTCTGCTGGCTGCAACACACACACATCAACATTGGTATTCCCTCCTCCCATAATATAAAATCCTAGCTTGCAAAACGATCTTATATTAGAGACAGAGGGAGTTCGTTCCTCCACTGGCTATCAATTATCGCAACTGAACTTGAACTTGAACGACCAGGGCTTTCCTACATAAAGTTGTGCTTAAATTTCAGTACCAACCAACTGAAGTGAAGTGAAATGAACATGCATGGTGTGAATCAACCAATCGACAACATGGCTGGACGTCCACAACCAGCCGCGTGCAAAAAACAAGTGCAAATTGGTGACATGGAACTTGGCCAGCCGGAGATGATGGCCTCTAGCTAGAGCAGATAAATGTCGATAAAGGGTTTCCTCCACTTTATATTATAAAGCAACTATCCACAGATGAGAACCAGTTTGCTGGGGCTGCAGCACAAACAAGCCTAAAAAACGAGAGAAAGAAAGAGAAACAAATGTTGACACCGACAGATCAACGAAGTGAGGACGGCCGATACCCGTTGCATCGTCCGGAGAAGTTCTACCGCACTCCTAGCACTCCAAAGCCTCGCGTACCAAGCAACACCTTCGGGAAGGAATGCGACGACGACGCCGCTGCTGCCCGGACAAGTCCTAGGGTTTCCCCTGGTATGCGGATGGTAGCAGGGAAGGGGTATCACCGACGCCCCTCAGGAAGGTTCGGCGGAGCCCGCGGGCGTAGCCGCACCGCTAGGGATTTCTCCCGCCCCGAAACAACCACCGCCACCCCGGACGATTGGAAATGCACCACCCAAGATGCCGCCCACCAGCCTGTGCCACCACGGTCACCGAACCAACTTCGCCGTCTCACTGAGGCCACCAACATGAGACATCGAGGGAGAACGAGGAGACAACAGGCTTGGAGACAACCGCAACACAGCCGACAGGAGGGGACAACGTCCACCGCCGCCCCGAGCCAACTGGACGCAGCGACAGGGACTTACCAGGCCTCCACAGGCCCGGCCGGATCCCAAAGGGTCCGGACAGTCCCTGCTGCCACGCTGCAGCACGCTGACCGCCGGAGCCGTCACCACCCGCAGCCACTAACGCCTCGCCGCCACACTAGGGAGACGCGCCCTGAACCGCCGGCCCACCCCCGCCCAAATGGGGCCCGAAAGGGCCCAGATCTGGGACAAGCAGGCTTTGCCAGCCAGCAGCACACCACGTCGCCCTGCAGCCAACGACCACGCTGCCGTGTCAAGGGCGCTCGAGGCCCACGGGAACCCTGCCGCCGAACAACACCGCAGCCAGTCGAGGAGCGCCGCCACCATCAGGGACCCCCCGCGCCCCCCTACACGCGCGGGAAGGAACGGCCTGCCGCCGCCAGTGTCGCGCGGGCAGGGACCGGTAGACCACGCCGGCGGCGGCAGGGGAGAAGGACGGGGAGGGGGCTGGAGGAGAAGGGGATCGGGGGTTTGTCCATCTCCCGCGGGGTAGGGGCGAGCGAGTGAATGGAGCCTTCGTGTTCCGCCTCTCCCACCGCTCGAGCAAATAAATAGAGCAATGAACATTGCTTACAAATTATGATCTCATTCGTGAAACATTGTGAACAGTTAAATCACGCGAGCCTGCAGTGCACCTCCCTGTTTAGTTAAAAAATCTTCACGAGACGACAGTGATAAATATTGCAACTCAAAATCAGAGGGCAAATGAAGCGGAGATGACTGTGAGGCTAGGGCGGCGGCGGCGGTAGAGGCAGCAAAATGATGAAGGCAATGTCAAACGACATCGGGTAAGAAGAGGCGTT
The DNA here is from genome assembly GCF_002575655.3 of Aegilops tauschii subsp. strangulata. NCBI lineage: Eukaryota > Viridiplantae > Streptophyta > Magnoliopsida > Poales > Poaceae > Aegilops > Aegilops tauschii. The sequence continues at coordinate 504,507,786 of NC_053035.3, read as the reverse complement.
CCTTTCTAAAATCCATGCCGCAAGGCAGTTCCTTTCTAAAATCCATGCCGCAAGGCAGTTCCTTTCTGGATGGGTGAAGCACATGAGTGGTACGTATAAGAAAGAAAATGAATGACTTGCTGTCATTATTGATGACCTCGATAAAATCACAGAGACTCACACTTTGCCTCAACAAGAGATTGCGATGAAAAATCAAGCCAGTGAGAAAATTGTGCATCTGTTGAGAGAGGACGAAATCAAATGGTACCGAAGATCCAAAGCCAATTTCATCCTGGTGGGAGATAACAATACACATTACTTCCAAATGCTCGCTAACGAGCGACATATGAAGAAGTGTATTTTAGCCTCCAACTGGAAGAGGGACAAATCTAGGGCCAAGAAGAGTTAAAGCGATATATAACGAGATACTACAAGTCTCTGTTTGGGGCTTCGAAGGCAAGGAATTTTACCCTCGATGAAGATCGAACGGATAACATCCCTTAAGTCACACGGAAGAAAATGGCATACTCACGGCACCTTCCTCCGAAGAGGAGATCAAAGCTGCGGTGTTCCAAATGGAACATAACAAAGCTCCAGGTCCTAATGGTTTCCCCGTAGATTTCTATCAAAACTTCTAGGACATTACCAAGTCCGACCTTATTGAGTTGTTCGACTTTTTTCACGCATGCCAACTTGACCTATCCAGGATAAATTTTGGTCAGATAATTTTGTTGCCTAAAATTAAGGAGGCCTAATTTTGGTGAGATAATTTTCAACACAAGCACTGAAGGAGGGTGTACTCCATCACTACATTCTTTGAAGCCAGCGCCGAGATATCCACACACAGCACACAAGTCCGGAAGACACTCATACCTGACAATGAACACCTCCTGCTTCTTCCCCTTAACAAGAGTAACAACATTTTTGAGCGACTTGTTGACATTAATCTTAACTCGCACCCTGAAAAGGTTGCCCTCGAAGTCGTGGAATTTTGGCTCAGCATAAACATATTCCCCAACCTTTGCTGCCAAGGATTTCAGTAGCGGATAGTATCCATTTGGGAGGTCGTGGATTTGTATCCATATCTCAAGAGTATCTTAGGGCAAAGGAAGATGGTCTGGTGAAGCCATCATAAGGTGCCAACATGACAGTGTTGCCGCGTAAAATCCAAGGCCCCTCCTCCATCACTCTCTCCAAATCCCAAAGACAGGAGAACTGCAACGTGTACAAGTTATCCGCCGAATCTTCACCTCCTTGTCCAGGTCCCACGCGACCCTCATGTTCTTAAGGAACCAAAAATGGCAATAGTTTTTTTTTCATATGAACTTGGGCTATGGCCATCCACTGCATCATCCTTTCCGGGATCGCCTCCTCATCGTCAACCACAACGTCGTCGAGATCCTCTCCGGAGAGCCCCTAACTCCTTTAGCATCTCCTCGACCTCGCACGTGTTCATCCCCGAGCTCGAATCACCTTTTTTTCTTTTGAGGGGAGGACTGAAAAAGGCCAAAGTGGACCGTGTACGTGGGATGGGCCTCGTGCTGGAGTAGGGGCGAGCGAGCAAGGGAAAAAGAGCTTCGTGTAGACTAAAAAATGAACAAAAAAAAGGAAAAGGAAAAGGAAAAAAGAGCTCCCCTAATAGATCTCCATTCTTGTTTTCGTGTTGGAGACGGAAACGAAGGCACCTCCCTCTGATCTGAAATATAAACTGGAGTAGAATCGATTGATTGGATCATCAGGCATCAAGTGAAGAAATTGATGGCAGCGGTGATGAGATTCGGCCTCGGCGGTGCCGCTCTGCTCCGGCAAGCGCCCGTGGCGGCGTCAAGGGTGCAGCTTGCCCACACCACGCCCTGCAGCCCGGAGGAGATGACACTACTAGAAAAAAGGCTGTTAGTGGCGCATCAGTTTTTGCTATTAATGACGCACTATAGGTGCGCCACTATTAACACGCCACTAGTAATAAATAGTAATGGCGCATCTCTGGTGTGTCATTAGTATCCCAGATAATAGTGGCGCACCACATAGTGCGCCATTACTATGTCCAACAGTGCGCCATTACTATGCCTCCTAGGGAGCCATATTTACCTTCACGTATGCCCCCAAGTGCGCCATTACTATGCCTCATAATGCGCCACTGGTATTTAGCATTGGTGCGCCACTAATGCTCAATATGGTGCGCCACTACTATGAATATTAGGAATTATTATTTTTTGCTTTTCTGGTATTTGCACAGGTTACAAAATATCTGGTATTTGCACAGGTTACAAAATACGTTACACAACACAGAATATAAACATCACACAATAGAATTCATCATATTAGTCTCCAAATTCGAAATAGCGAATAAAGTTCAAACATTAGCCAAGTTTAGGTCTCGAGACATTAGCAAAGTTCATCATATTAGCCGAGTTTGTCGTCACATTACAAAGTCGATATCGATCATCTAAACTACCATCACATAGAAGAGAGTTGCGGTCACGATGAGCATCATCGCGATGAAACTGGTCTTCATCCGGTTCCTCCTCCGCTCCCTCCTCTCTCCCTCTAGATAGCGCGCGTATCTAGCTTCCGCCTCCACCCTAGTGGTGTACCCTTTGTAACTGTTACCGCTGAAACGGTGAACCTGTCTCCGACACTCCTCCCAGTCGTCGTAGACTCCGGGAACCTTACCCTTGTACACGACATACGACGGCATCTCTATGCACTAGACAAAAAAAATGTTAGTAGCAATTCACAGATAATATATAAGCAGTATATAAGTATGCAACAAAAGGATCGGAAGAGAAAAGCAACACATTAATAGCACGATTCATGGGCCTACTAATAAATAGCATCCATTACATATAAGTTGAACGACTGTCCAAACTAAAGAGACATACAAGTTCATTAAAGTTTAATTACAACATGAGCTAATCGATATTTCAGAACTACATAGCATCATTACTTTCGACTCAACTCACGGACCGGAGCGTGGATGAAACCGCCTGATACGTCTCCAACGTATCTATAATTTATGAAGTATTCATGCTATTATACTATCCTTCTAGGATGTTTTATATGCATTTATATGATATTTTATATGATTTTTGGGACTAACCTATTAACCTAGAGCCCAGTGCAAGTTTCTGTTTTCTCCTTGTTTTAGAGTATCGCAGAAAAGGAAAACCAAATGGAGTCCAATTGACGTGCCACTTGACGGAGATCATTTTTGGACCAGAAGAAGCCCATGGAGTACCAAAAGCAGGCCAGAAGAGTCCCGGGCTGCCCACGATGGTGGGGGCGCGCCCACCCCCCTGGGGAGCGCCCCCCTGCCTCGTGGACAGCCCGGAGACCCCCCTGACGTGAAATCAACGCAAAACTCTTCTATATATATATCCAAACTTCCAGAAAGAAACCTAGATCGGAAGTTCCGCCGCCGCAAGCCTCTGTAGCCACGAGAAGTCAATCTAGGCCCTCTCCGGCACCCTGCCGGAGGGGGCCATCATCACCGGTGGCCATGGAGGAGTATCCCGGAGGGGCCATCATCACCATGAAGGCCAAGGACCAGAGGGTGGAGGCCATGGAGGAGGAAGCACAAGGGGGAGAACCTCTCCTCCTCTCTTCCGGTGGCGCCGGAGTGCCATCGGGAGGGGAATCATCGCCACGGTGATCGCTTCATCAACATCACCATCCTCATCTCTTTTACCCGGTCCACTCTCCCGCACCCCGTTGTAATCCCTACTTGAACATGGTGCTTTATGCTACATATTATGATCCAATGATGTGTTGCCATCCTATGATGTTTTGAGTAGATATCTTTTGTCCTTGGGTTGATTGATGATATAGATTGGTACGAGTTGTATGTTTTATTTTGGTGCTGTCCTATGGTGCCCTCCGTGTCGCGCAAGCGTGAGGGATTCCCGCTGTAGGGTGTTGCAATACGTTCATGATTCGCTTATAGTGGGTTGGTGAGTGACTGAAACACAAACCCGAGTAAGAGGGATTGTTGCGTATGGGAATAAAGAGGACTTGATGCTTTAATGCTATGGTTGGGTTTTACCTTAATTCTTTAGTAGTTGTGGATGCTTGCTAGAGTTCCAATCATAAGTGAATATGATCCAAGTAGAGAAAGTATGTTAGCTTATGCCTCTCCCTCATATGAAATTGCAATGACGACTATCGGTCTTGTTAACAATTGCCTAGGACAATTCCGCACACCGATCCACCATTATTCCACACTCGCTATTTATAATATTTAGTAATATATTCTAAATTTATGATAACATCACCTAATTTTATATTTTAGCTCTCCGATATCATACAAGGTTATCCTCTTCATACCCACAATATAGTTTTATTTCTCGTTGCTAGTTGGAAGCAAACGTTCGGTGTACGTAGAGTCGTATCAGTGGCAGATAGGGCTTGAGAGAATATTGATCTTACCTTTAGCTCCTTGTGGGTTCGACACTCCATACTTATCACTTCCACCTTTGGAAATTGCTACGATGATTCCTTGCACTTGGGGATTATCAAGCTCTTTTCTGGCGCCGTTGCCGGGGAGCAATAGCGTGGGGTTGATATTCTCGTGTGTGCTTGTTTGCTTTCTTCACTAAGTAGAGTTTGTTTTTGCTTTTTGTTTCTGTTTAGTTGTGGGTGAAAAATACAAAAAAAAATTAAAGAATGAAAATACAAAAAAAAATTACTTGCCTTTCATGACTAAAAAGTTTTTCAAAAAGAGAAGTGATTGGAAAGTTATGCATTGAAGAAGTGAGGGTCGACCTTGAGCACTTGTGTTCATGCTCACGGAAACAATGTAGAATTTTTCATGGAAGTTTCTCTGTAAATAATTATCCCCTTGTATATATCCATTGTATTATAAAAATAATGTGCCAAGCTTTGGTTTTAGGATGATTAGATTGCTTGTTTACTATGTGCAGAACAAAAACAGAAACTTTGGCTGTAGCGAGTGAATTTACATTTTTTACTGGAAGGTCAAATGGGTCTGAAACTTTTTGCACATAACTTATGTAAAGATTTTTCAAATTGTCAAATTTATTTCATAATTTTAGGAGTTACAGAAGTTTACCAAACTTCCAGATTGCTACAGACTGTTCTGTTTTTAACAGATTCTGTTTTTCGTGTGTTGTTTGCTTATTTTGATGAATCTATGGCTAATAAAATAATTTATAAACCATAGAGAAGTTGGAATACAGTAGGTTTAGCACCAATATAAATAAATAATGAGTTCATTACAGTACCTAAAGGTAGTGATTTGCTTTATTACACTAACGGGTCTCACAAAGTTTTTGTGGATGAAGTGTCCGAAGGTCGAGGAGCTATCAATATGAGAAGAATAAAGAGAGGCAAGAGTTCAAGCTTGGCGATGCCCAAGGCACCCCAAGTAAATATTTCAAAGGATACTCAAGCATCTAAGCTTGGGGATGCCCCGGTTGGCATCCCATCTTTCTTCTTTAACAAATATCGGTATACCTCGGTTTTTGTTTTGTTCACATGATTTGTGTCCTTTGTGTTTTTGTTTTTCCTTTAGGAACCATGCTAGCATGAGATAGCCCTTCATTAATTTATACAATACTTCATGTGCTTCACTTAAATCTTTTGAGTATGACCTTGCAGAATTATTGCTCTTTGTGCTTCACTTAAATCTTTTGAGTATGGATTTATAGAATGCTTCATGTGCTTCACTTACACATTTTGAGCTTGGATATTGGTTAGTCTATATTAATTGTATAATGGTCCATGAACTTCACTTATATATTTTGGAGTATGAATAATACTATCATTTAAAGTGGGTTTGGAAGAGTGTCAACTTTAGGAATTAGTGATCCCACTATTTTGGAGGATGTTGAATCTTAGTGTGATATTTATGAAAGTGGATTTGGAAGAGTGTCAACTTTAGCTAGTGATGATTCCACTATTTTGGAAGAGGTTCCAATTGAGTATGAGAACAACTTTGCTATCCATGATGCTACTGAAAATTATTATGAGGGAGGAATACATGCTTGTAGGAGTTGCAATAATATCAAGTTTCCTCTCTATGTGCTTAAAGTTTTGAAGTTATACTTGTTTTGCCTTCCTATGATAGTTGATTGTTGTTCTATTAAGTTGTGTGCTCACAAAATCCGTAGGCATAGGAAGTTGGTTAGAATCAATTGTGCTATTCATATTCTTCATGATGCTCTCTTTATGTTTCAATTCTTATCTTTTATGTGAGCATCATTGAAATCATCATGCCTAGCTAAAAGGCATTAAAGAAAAGCGCTTGTTGGGAGACAACCCAATATTTGCCCTTACTGTTTTTGTGTGTCTACATGATTAATCTACTGTAGTAATCATGTTTTATAGCTTTTGTTTCAATAAAGTGCCAAGTAAGACCTTTGGGAAGACTTGGGTGAAGTTAATGTGATCTTGCTGTAAAAAACAGAAACTTTGTGCTCACGAGATTAGCTGTCATTTTTTACAGAAGAGTGCTTTTGAGATGATTCTTTTTGCAGAAGATTAATATACAAATTCATCACGTCCACCAATTTATTTCATAATTTTTGGAGTAGCAGAAGTATGGTTTATGTTCAGATCATTACAGACTATTCTGTTTCTGACAGATTCTGTTTTCATTGCATAGTTTGCTTGTTTTCTAGTTTCTATGGCTTATATTTCTCAATATAAATTGTAGAAATAATATGGTACAGTAGACATTGTGTGGGAACAATTATGAACCTTGTCCTTGACAGTACCAAAGTGAATGGTTTACTCTTTATCATACTAACCTATCTCACGAAGTTACGTTAAGTTTTGTGTGATTGAAGTTTTCAAGCATTGGGTGAGATATCGATATGAGGAGAATAAGGAGTGGAAAGACCCTAAGCTTGGGATTCCCAAGGCACCCCAAGGTAATATTCAAGGAAGACTCAAGCGCCTAAGCTTGGGAATGCCCCGGAAGGCATCCCCTCTTTCGTCTTCAGAACTATCGGTATACCTTACTCGGAGCTATATTTTTATTCGTCACATGATATGTGTTTTGCTTGGAGCGTATTTTCAATTTTACTTGCTGTTTGAATAAAATCATTGGATCTGAAATATTGAATGAAAAAGAATCCTCCCATGGCCAGTTAATTATTTGACTACTCAGTGTTCTTCACTCATATCTTTTGGAGTAGTTTGTCATTTGCTCATGTGCTTCATGTATATCCTATGAGTAAATGGTTGAATAAATTGAATGTCGTAAATCTGAATTTATATATGTTTCGTATGCTTATAACATGGGGAGTAATGACTTCACACATAATAAGTATAGGTAGTAAACTTATTGAAAGTTAGCAAACGTAGAATTGGTCACTTGAACAATTCATGAAAGAATATTGAAGGAAGAGAGGTTTCACATATAAATATACTATCTTGGACATTTTTTATGATTGGGAGCACTCATTAAAATATGACATGCTAAAGAGTTGATGTTGGACAAGGAAGACAACATAATGGTTTATGTTTTCTTATATCTGAAATAAAGTATATTGTCATGGATCATCCAACATGTTGAGCTTGCCTTTCCCCCTCATGCTAGCCAAATTCTTTGCACCAAGTAGAGATACTACTTGTGCTTCCAAATACCCTTAAAACCAGTTTTGCCATGAGAGCCCACCATATCTACCTATGGATTGAGTAAGATCCTTCAAGTAAGTTGTCATTAGTGCAAGCAATAAAAATTGCTCTCTAGATATGTATGATTGATTGGTGTGGAGGAAATAAGCTTTATACGATCTTGTGATGTGGAAGAAATAAAAGCGACGGACTGCATAATAAAGGTCCATATCACAAGTGGCAATATAAAGTGACGTTCTTTCGCAGTAAGATTTTGTGCATCCAACCCTGAAAGCGCATGGCAACCTCTGCTTCCCTCTGCGATGGGCCTATCTTTTACTTTTATCTTCTACCTTATGCAAGAGTCTTGCTGATCTTCACCTTTCCTTTTTACATTTTATCCTTTGGCAAGCACAGGATGTTGGAAGGATCCTGATATATATATCTAATTAGATGTAAGGCATTGTTGACATTACCCTTGAGGTAAAAGGTTGGGAGGCGAAACTATAAGCCCCTATCTTTCTCTGTGTCCGATTAAAACTCCATAACCACAAGTATTGCGTGAGTGTTAGCAATTGTGAAAGATTAAATGATAGTTGAGTATGTGGAGTTTGCTAAATCGAAGCTCTGACATAGACTCTTCCTGAAAATAAGATGAATTGCAATTGTTTGATGACTGAGAATATTGTTTGTTAGTTTTCAAGAAAGTTTATGATCTATACTTTTAACATGTGAATAGCTTGTTTACTTTATCATGAGAAGTTTTATGAGATGAGCTACTGTTATGACATGTAATGATGCTAGAAAAAGTGATTGGAATTATCATTGATCAAACTTAAGCACTTGCTAGCATTCACAGTTCATAAATTATTTCTTTTATCATTTACCTACTCGAGGACGAGCAGGAATTAAGCTTGGGGATGCTGATACGTCTCCAACGTATCTATAATTTATGAAGTATTCATGCTATTATACTATCCTTCTAGGATGTTTTATATGCATTTATATGATATTTTATATGATTTTTGGGACTAACCTATTAACCTAGAGCCCAGTGCCAGTTTCTGTTTTCTCCTTGTTTTAGAGTATCGCGGAAAAGGAAAACCAAACGGAGTCCAATTGACGTGCCACTTGATGGAGATCATTTTTGGACCAGAAGAAGCCCACGGAGTACCAGAAGCAGGCCAGAAGAGTCCCGGGCTGCCCACGAGGGTGGGGGGCGCGCCCCCCTGCCTCGTGGACAGCCCGGAGACCCCCCTGACGTGAAATCAACGCAAAACTCTTCTATATATATATCCAAACTTCCAGAAAGAAACCTAGATCGGAAGTTCCGCCGCCGCAAGCCTCTGTAGCCACGAGAAGTCAATCTAGGCCCTCTCCGGCACCTTGCCGGAGGGGGCCATCATCACCGGTGGCCATGGAGGAGTATCCGGGAGGAGCCATCATCACCATGAAGGCCAAGGACCAGAGGGTGGAGGCCATGGAGGAGGAAGCACAAGGGGGAGAACCTCTCCTCCTCTCTTCCGGTGGCGCCGGAGTGCCATCAGGAGGGGAATCATCGCCACGGTGATCGCTTCATCAACATCACCATCCTCATCTCTTTTACGCGGTCCACTCTCCCGCACCCCGCTGTAATCCCTACTTGAACATGGTGCTTTATGCTACATATTATGATCCAATGATGTGTTGCCATCCTATGATGTTTTGAGTAGATATCTTTTGTCCTTGGGTTGATTGATGATATAGATTGGTACGAGTTGTATGTTTTATTTTGGTGCTGTCCTATGGTGCCCTCCGTGTCGCGCAAGCATGAGGGATTCCCGCTGTAGGGTGTTGCAATACGTTCATGATTCGCTTATAGTGGGTTGGTGAGTGACTGAAACACAAACCCGAGTAAGAGGGATTGTTGCGTATGGGAATAAAGAGGACTTGATGCTTTAATGCTATGGTTGGGTTTTACCTTAATTCTTTAGTAGTTGTGGATGCTTGCTAGAGTTCCAATCATAAGTGAATATGATCCAAGTAGAGAAAGTATGTTAGCTTATGCCTCTCCCTCATATGAAATTGAAATGACGACTATCGGTCTTGTTAACAATTGCCTAGGACAATTCCGCACACCGATCCACCATTATTCCACACTCGCTATTTATAATATTTAGTAATATATTCTAACTTTATGATAACAACACCTAATTTTATATTTTAGCTCTCCGATATCATACAAGGTTATCCTCTTCATACCCACAACATAGTTTTATTTCTCGTTGCTAGTTGGAAGCAAATGTTCGGTGTACGTAGAGTCGTATCAGTGGCAGATGGGGCTTGAGAGAATATTGATCTTACCTTTAGCTCCTTGTGGGTTCGACACTCCATACTTATCACTTCCACCTTTGGAAATTGCTACGATGATTCCTTGCACTTGGGGATTATCACCGCCGTCTTTCGTGGTGGTCATGAATGTGCGGTCGTTGTCAGCCTGCATTTGTAGCGTTGTTTCTATTTCACTGTTTGACGGTTGATATTTGAGGTAGAACTGCCCCGAGGTACGAAGGACATCTTGATAGATGATTTCCGCAAACTCCGACTGGATGCGAAAGAATTCTTGTCTGATGTCCGCGTCCTGGATTGCCGACAAGCGTGCGGCCCAATTTTTGAGATTAGTTGGTAGCATAAGGTGATTATGGTCCCGTACGATCGCCCGCATGTGATGGAGGGTGTAGTAGGCATCCTTCTGACTGCCAGGCGGCTGCTTGACGCAGGGGAACGTCGTTACGTGGGTGAACACGTGCTTGCCGTACCTACAAGGTGGCCTCCTGAAGGTGCCTCCAGATTTGGCGTAGCCGGGGAGAGCATCATCAAGAACTTTCTTGATATTTGTGTAGTCTTTCTTCGACTGACGGTCCGAGTCGAAATACGTGGCCATGGAATATTTTGGACTTAAGAGGATGAGTGTGCAATGTGTGTCACTGCACAAAACATGGAATGTTAGAAAAAAAGAACGATCCAAATCTAAGAGATCATATGTTATGGGGCGGTGAGGGGATGACTTACTCGGGAAAGTAAGGCACGAGGAAGTTACCCTTATCTGGGTTCGCCAGAATGACGCCTTCAAGGTATGAACTCGCGACTTGCCGGTCGCCAGCGCTGCCCAAGATCTTGGCATGCATGTAGAAGGGGTCGACTATCACGATGTCCGGGGTCTTGTCTCTAATGATCCGCATCTCTATACTGAGCGAAAATAGCCGAATGAAGGTGTAGTGCAGCAGATGAAGGTTATACATAGCGAAGATGTCATCAAACCGCAGGATGATCATACCCCCGATGGTGCTATCGACAAAGCCCTTGCCCTCTGGCACCTTTTGGCCACGAAAACCGGGTATGCCACATCATTCTCGGAGAGACGCCGCTTCTCCATAGAAAGAACACTGTCATGCAGACTCCGCATAGCACCGGTTGCAGCATTGAGCAGATCAGTCGGTAGCATCGGCCTACCCGCCACATGCACCCTCCTCGAGATATCCTTAGGTGAAGGTGGCTCGTCCTGAGCATGGATCGTACTCGGTGCTGGCTGGCTCGCACCCTTGTTATTTTTTCTTTTCCATCCCTTCTGCTTCTTCTGCTGTAATGGGATCGATTTCTGCTCAGAGACCACCTTCTTGAGTGTGTTGGGGCTGATAATATTTTGCACCTCGGCTATTTGAGGCTCGGTGAAGGCGGCCGCTGGAGGCGTCTCCTGGGAACTGAATGCCAGATGACGCCTGTTGCAATTGGGTTTCTCCGCGGTACCAGCTAGATCGCGATCGTCTTTTGCAGGGTTGGGTTCTTGAGAAGGAGGCCCCAAGAATTCGTCACCGTACCCATGTTCGTTGAAGTACTTATCGACGTTGGAAAATGTATCGTCGTCTGGATCCTGTGCCATATGCATGTCCGGATCAGCTGACGGCGGTAGCGTTGTGGCGGTGTTGCCATGGCTTGGCGCCGACACGACTGGCGGTGTTGTCTGTGGGATGGTGTCCCCCGCGCCCAAACGAATCTGGCTCTTCGGCCAAAGCATGGACCAGCTTATGCAGGCGCTGAGGGTCATCACATCATCTTTGTCAACCCCAGGGGGTCGATACGGAGGTAACAAGTCGTCGCAGCCCCGCAGCACCCGAACCAGTTGAACCCTATACACGGTGGGTGGCATCAGATTACTGTGGAACACGCGGTTGCCTGGTTGAACGATTCTGGCCTTGGCGACATTGATCAACTCGCCGTCCACGAAGTGTAGAAGAGTGCATGGAACGTCGGCGGCGCCCTGCGAAAACATGTAGGGCATCAGGGATGCCCAGTCAAAGGCAAGGAGATGAAGTCATCGGCCGAGGCTTAGTTACCGTGATGGCGTTGAGCTCGGCTAATGTCGAGGCACCTCCAACGGCGGGCGTGCAAGTGACGGAGGGGCCGCTTGCTGCCGAGGTGCCGGACGGCGTATTCTTCCCACACCCGGGTGCATTAAGCTCCAATGCTGGCGCCGACGTCGGAGACACCAATGCCGCCTCCGCCGGAGACACCAATGGCACCGGCGCGTTGTGCGAGTTGCTGCCCGTGAAGCTGGTAATCGGGGGCGGCCCCTGTTGGCCGCCCGCAATCCACGCATGCAGCCCCTCAAGCAAGGTAGGCATAATGGCGGTGATCGTCGCTCCCAGTTGGTCTCGCACTTGCTCTTCGACTATCTTCGGAATCCACGCCACTTGTGCCTTGAGTTCTTTAACCTCGCGCTCCTGGCTTTCCGAGCTGGTCTTTCTCTCCTTTCGCCCAGCCTTATAGTATTCCGACCATTTCGTGGGCAAGCCTTTGCAGGCCACACGACCAGCTGACGACGGCTTACTGAACTTATCCTTGTGTTTCATTACGTTCAACGCCCTATTTATGTTGGAAATATGCCCTAGAGGCAATAATAAATGGTTATTATTATATTTCTTTGTTCATGGTAATTGTCTATTGTTCATGCTATAATTGTATTGTCCGGAAATCGTAATACATGTGTGAATACATAGACCACAACGTGTCCCTAGTAAGCCTCTAGTTGACTAGCTCGTTGATCAACAGATAGTCATGGTTTCCTGACTATGGACATTGGATGTCATTGATAACGGGATCACATCATTAGGAGAATGATGTGATGGACAAGACCCAATCCTAAGCATAGCATAAAAGATTATGGACTGGGTCCGGAACCTGAGGATCATCCTCATAGTAGCCAAGAAAGATTATGTCTTAGAAGCACCGCTAGGTGATGCACCAATCCCACAGAACCAAGACGTTATGAACGCTTGGAAGCAGCGTGCTGATGATTACTCCCTCGTTCAGTGCGGCATGCTTTACAGCCTAGAACCGGGTCTTCAAAAGCGTTTTGAGAAACATGGAGCATATGAGATGTTCGAGGAGCTGAAATTAGTTTTCCAAGCTCATGCCCGGGTCGAGAGATATGATGTCTCCGACAAGTTCTTCAGCTGTAAAATGGAGGAGAATAGTTCTGTTAGTGAACACATACTCAGAATGTCTGGGTTGCATAACCGCTTGTCTCAGCTGGGAGTCAATCTCCCGGATGACGCGGTCATTGACAGAATCCTCCAGTCGCTTCCATCAAGCTACAAGAGCTTTGTGATGAACTTTAATATGCAGGGGATGGAAAAGACCATTCCTGAGGTATATTCAATGCTGAAATCAGCTGAGGTAGAGATCAGAAAAGAACATCAAGTGTTGATGGTGAATAAAACCATTCAAGAAGGGCAAGGGTAAGAAGAACTTCAAGAAGGACGGCAAGGGAGTTGCCGCGCCCGGTAAACCAGTTACTGGGAAGAAGTCAAAGAATGGACCCAAGCCTGAAAATGAGTGCTTTTATTGCAAGGGAAGTGGTCACTGGAAGCGGAACTGCCCCAAATACTTAGCGGACAAGAAGAAGGCCGGCAACACCAAAGGTATATGTGATATACATGTAATTGATGTGTACCTTACCAGTACTCGTAGTAGCTCCTGGGTATTTGATACCGATGCGGTTGCTCATATTTGTAACTCAAAACAGGAACTACGGAATAAACGGAGACTGGCGAAGGACGAGGTGACGATGCGCGTCGGGAATGGTTCCAAGGTCGATGTGATCGCCGTCGGCACGCTACCTCTGCATCTACCCACGGGATTAGTTTTAAACCTCAATAATTGTTATTTAGTGCCAGCTTTGAGCATGAACATTGTATCTGGATCTCGTTTAATTCGAGATGGCTACTCATTTAAATCCGAGAATAATGGTTGTTCTATTTATTTGAGAGATATGTTTTATGGTCATGCCCCGCCGGTCAATGGTTTATTTTTGATGAATCTCGAACGTGATGTTACACATGTTCATAGTGTGAATACCAAAAGATGTAAAGTTGATAACGATAGTCCCACATACTTGTGGCACTGCCGCCTTGGTCACATTGGTGTCAAGCGCATGAAGAAGCTCCATGCAGATGGACTTTTGGAGTCTCTTGATTACGAATCATTTGACACATGCGAACCATGCCTCATGGGTAAGATGACCAAGACTCCGTTCTCCGGAACAATGGAGCGAGCAACCAACTTATTGGAAATCATACATACCGATGTGTGCGGTCCAATGAGTGTTGAGGCTCGCGGAGGATATCGTTATGTTCTCACTCTCACTAATGACTTAAGTAGATATGGGTATGTCTACCTAATGAAACACAAGTCTGAAACCTTTGAAAAGTTCAAGGAATTTTAGAGTGAGGTTGAGAATCAACGTGACAGGGGAATAAAATTCTTATGATCAGATCGTGGTGGAGAATATTTAAGTCACGAGTTTGGTGCACACTTAAGGAAATGTGGAATAGTTTCGCAACTCACGCCGCCTGGAACACCTCAGAGAAATGGTGTGTCCGAACGTCGTAATCGCACTCTATTGGATATGGTGCGATCTATGATGTCTCTTACCGATTTACCGCTCTCATTTTGGGGCTATGCTTTAGAGACTGCCGCATTCACTTTAAATAGGGCTCCGTCGAAATCCGTTGAGACGACACCGTATGAATTATGGTTTGGGAAGAAACCTAAGCTGTCGTTTCTAAAAGTTTGGGGATGCGATGCTTATGTCAAGAAACTTCAACCTGAAAAGCTCGAACCCAAGTCGGAAAAATGCGTCTTCATAGGATACCCTAAGGAAACTATTGGGTATACCTTCTACCTCAGATCCGAAGGCAAGATCTTCGTTGCCAAGAACGGGTCCTTTCTCGAGAAGGAGTTTCTCTCGAAAGAATTGAGTGGGAGGAAAGTGGAACTTGATGAGGTGATAGTCACCCCTTCCGAACCGGAAAGTAGCGCAGCGCGGGAAAATGTTCCTGTGGTGCCTACACCGACTGGGGAGGAAGTTAATGATGATGATCATGAAGCTTCGGATCAAGTTACTGAACTTCGTAGGCCCACAAGGACGCATTCCGCACCAGAGTGGTACGGCAACCCTGTCCTGGAAATTATGTTGCAACGGTGAACCTTCGAACTATGAGGAAGCGATGGCGGGCCCGGATTCCGACAAATGGCTAGAAGCCATGAAATCCGAGATAGAATCCATGTATGAAAACAAAGTATGGACTTTGACTGACTTGCCCGATGAGCGGCGAGCCATAGAAAACAAATGGATCTTTAAGAAGAAGACGGACGCAGATGGTAATGTGACCATCTACAAAGCTCGACTTGTCGCTAAGGGTTATCAACAAGTTCAAGGGGTTGACTACGATGAGACTTTCTCACCCGTAGCGAAGCTGAAGTCCGTCCGAATCATGTTAGCAATTGCCGCATACTATGATTATGAGATATGGCAGATGGACGTCAAAACGGCATTCCTTAATGGCTTCCTTAAGGAAGAGTTGTATATGATGCAGCCGGAAGGTTTTGTCGATCCTAAGAATGCTAACAAAGTATGCAAGATCCAGCACTCAATCTATGGGCTGGTGCAAGCATCTCGGAGTTGGAACATTCGCTTTGATGAGATGATCAAAGCGTTTGGGTTTACACAGACTTATGGAGAAGCCTGTGTTTACAAGAAAGTGAGTGGGAGCTCTGTAGCATTTCTCATATTATATATGGATGACATATTATTGATGGGAAATGATATAGAATTCTTGGAAAGTATAAAGGCCTATTTGAATAAGTGTTTTTCAAAGAAGGACCTTGGAGAAGCTGCTTCAATAGAAGTCGTCGGATAAACCGGAAAAGGCTGGTAAGCCGTCAGCTGGGCCGCCTGCTGAGCCGCCCACTCAGCCTCTTGACATATTCTGTCCTGATCCACCAAGTTAAAGGCTCCATTGCGCGCCGGGTCATGCCCGCCTGGCTGGTTACGGCACCGGGCGTTGCTTGAAACGGCCGCTGAGTCCATGTGCCTGCTATAACTCGGGCTCCGGCTTGGACAAGGGGTTGAATGAATCCTGTCCCGACTATATGACTACGCCTCCTGTTGTGCTAAAGCCGTCTGAAGAAGTTCTCTGACCCTGTGGGTTTCAACCGCCGTCGGAGAGTCGCCCTCCACCGGGAGAGCCGCCAGTCATGCCACCGGGAGAACCGGCATTCCAGCCCCGGGTGCCGCAACCCGGTCTATCTCCAGCGGGTTACTGGGCCCTGCACCGGGTGTATGGAAGAGGTTTCGAGGATCATAAATCAGAGGGAGCCGAGACTGAGTCTTCTGGTATCTTCTCCTCATGACCTCATTGGACGCGTTCTGATCCATCGTGAGCCGGAAAGTCTGCGCCTGAATCCGCTGAGCCTGAGCGTCCAGAGCCGCCCGCTCTGCGGTCATCCTAACATCTTCGGCTGCCAGATCTTCCTTAGCCTGCACTATATCTAGTTTTAATGGTGCTACTTCCGCATCATGTTGAGCTTGGTCCGCCGGGTTGACAGCGGCAGTTAACAGAGCGGTCATCTTATCCGTGAGACCCATCAGCACCTGAGCCGGCGAGCGCACAGGGCCTCCTGCCCCGGCCGCTGCTGACTCGGAGGTTATTGCCGCCGCAGTTGTGGAGTCTTGAATAGGTTGCGTGCCAGCCATGAAGATCCCGACCCTGCTCGGCGGCTCAAGGAGATCCGGAATACTACTGCCATCGGAATAGCCCCCAAGCCCGCCGTCTTGCAGTTGATACAACGAATCCGTCTCGCCTGTGGACGACTCACCATCAGAATAGATGGCCGTCTCACCGCCAGATGCAGATCCTTTAGAAAGTCCTCCGTGGATGCATCCCAGGAAGGCACGCTTCACGGCTGGCAAAGCCCGGGCGGGTCTCGCACGCTGAGCCGTCTCGACGAGGTCGGTGCAGATGTCCGGCTCAGGGCCCGGCTCGCTGATCTTGCCGATGAAGACGTGAAATCCGCCAAGGGGGCCCGGTACCCATACTCAGTTGAGCCGGCGTCGGGGCCCCAGCCTGCGTCGTTAATGTAGAGCTTGCCACGACGACTCTTGGTCATCCGGCCCATAGTGTATCCCTTGAGCCCTTCAAAGCTGCCCTTCAAGAACTCAAATCCACCGTGCGCTGGCCCCACGGTGGGCGCCAACTGTCGTGGAATTTTCACGTCAGATGTCCTAGTGAAAGGACTTAGTCGTGGAGCCATCGCAACTCGGAAGCTTAAAGGGGTTAATCGGGACAAAGGACACGGGGTTTATACTGGTTCGGCCCCTTGCGGTGAAGGTAAAAGCGTACGATCCAGTTTTGAGTGGGATTGCTTATGACTCGATTACCAGGGAGCGGAATCGCTTGACCTAGCTTTCGATCTGATGTTACCTGCACTGAACCGCCGCCGGGTCATCCCTTTATGTACAGAGGTCGACGCCCAGTGGCTCTCAGATTCCCGGCCGGCTCATAAACAGTGTCCGGCTCGGTCTCTAACTATTCTTGCCTTACAATACAAGTCATGTACGTATGGCGGTTTATCTCTACGGGCCTTAAGTCGCCTCTGGGCTTTGGGTCCTTACTGAACCGCCATCTTCAACCTTGGTCTTGGGCTTCAAGAATATTCATAGGTATAACCCGGCCCCTCCTGGGCGGGTCATATCAAATAGTTATATCCCCAACAGCAGTGCTACCCGTCGATGCAGATAGAACCATGGTTGTACTGGCCCACAAACTAGCCCCACCACACATAATCGAGACTCTTCCAGATTGCACACTTACACCATTGGGAAGAGAACCAGCTACAACCCATCTAACCCCAACCCCAGCGGATAGTAACCCACTTCTAGTTGACAAAGCACCATGACCACCACAGAGTACCCCCACACGAGCAGTTTGTAAAGCAACTGCAGTGCCCAAAGCACGAAGACCACCACACCGAACCCAAACTCCACGTTTAAAGCAGAAGAGCAACTGTTCTCAGGTCAGATTCCATAGCTATGGTCGATACTCCTTTGCTGTTGCATCACTGTATTTACTCATACCAACTACTTTCGAATTTGAAGGATCCAATTGAAACTCCAATGGCGCAACAGGTATGTTTTAAACCTATTTCTTTAACTGGATTGTTGTTGTAACTTCTTGCTCTATGTTGATTTCAGTTTCAGCTGTATAAATAGTTATGTTCTCATGTGATGCACATTACAAGTGTTGCCAATGATGTGTAGTTTCTCACACTTATATTCTGTCTACGCCGATGTGTCTTAAAAATATATGAGTTGAACTTTGTCTCTATCTTGATTTGGGAACATAAACTAGAATGATATGGACAATACAGTGACCATAGTACATAGATATATGTTTGTTTCATGCTGTTATCCTGTCCACCTTACTACTGAACCGGTTTACCAAAATGAGTTTCGTATACTACATGCTAAACCTGTGATGTGTCTGCTTGTTTCTCTTGTAGTATGCGAACAGAATATTGGAGAAGAGCACCCCACTATGCAATGGTAGAGAAATTAATGTAGATAAGGTTCAAGATAGTGAGACAACCTTGTTGGTCTCCAAGAAAGGTGATAAAAACGATCTTGTAGACAGTGAGAAAACCCCACAGTCCTGCATTGATGTAGTGTTCAAGTTACTGGCCAGTACCGCTAGCACAAGCTCTTCGAACGCGCTGCCTGAATCACTTCGTCTTCTTCAGTCTCAACTACAAGCTGAAAGGCATCAGTCAGCTGTGTTGCCGCAAGAAGCCGAAGGACTGAGGAAGTCCCTGTAGAATTCAGATGCATACTTTCTTGTGCAACAGCAAGCGCTGGAGGATTTAAGCGCCAAACAAGAGAAAGTTAATAAGCTTGCTAAGCATCTTGCCAGCATTATCGGTGCCTAGGATATTGTTTCTTGAGCTCTTCTAAAGTGGTTTCAGTTCTGGACTTGTTTTGCTGCGGCGTTTATTTGCACTGGTCGCCAACTTTGACAACCAGTGTATGTGATATGCTGCTTTGTTCCCTATATCTGCACTGGTGGCGAACTTTGATGCCTGGTGGATGTAATATGTGTAATAGCCGTGATAGCCTAGCGTAAGTTGCTTGCTTATTTATTTCCTTGTTGTCTTGTTTATTTGTTTGCTTGTAGTCAGTGCGGTTCTTTTTCCGCGGTTTGCTAGTGGCCGCGATAACCTATTTTTTAAAACTAGGCCAGAATAACCATGGGATACATATTTACTGTAGTGACACTGGGCCTCCTATGGGCCGTAGAAACAATGGGCCTTCTACGGGCCGTAGAAACAATGGGCCTTCTACGGGGCGTAAAAACAATGGGCCTTCTACGGGTCGTAGACACAATGGGCCTTCTGCGAGCCGTATCATCAATGGGCCTTCTACGGGTCGTATGATCGATTGGCAAAACATGTGCAATAATAGACCGCATTATGGCCGTAAACGGGCTAGAGTTGGAATCATCCGTTCATGGGCCAAACATAACAGGTCATCGTTAATTGGCCGTATTTGATGACGCTATGAAAACGGCCCAACATATTAACGGGCCACAAACGGGCCGACTGTAACCACGGGGTGAATTTGGCCCACAAGCAGAAAATGACAGTAACGGGCCGTAAGTAATCAAATACTGGAAATGAGCCCAAGAATAAATGGGCCCTGAGAAGGCCGAAAGATAACATGGGCTGGAAACGGCCCAATGGAATAATGGGCCGTTAATGGGTATAAAGTGATACACTGTTCATTACGGGCCAGTTTCACCACGGGTCGTTAATGGGCCAAGAGTTACAAAGGGCCTCATATGGGCCGAAAGGTGTCATGGGCCATACATGGGCCGGAAGTTAAAACGGGATGGAATCATATTGGACGGCCCAGATGACGCTACTGGGCCTAATTCGGATAGGTCGTAATGGGTCCTGGGTTAGCGAGCTGTAAATGGGCTATATGCGAACAGGCTGTTAACAGGCTTTCCGTGGGCCGGCCCGCCACCTTTTGACCAAGTCAAATGGGCTGGCCTTTTCACAAAAATGGGCCTTTGTTGGGTCGTGCCATGTGTCGACGTATCATAGGCGCCTTCGGTCCAATGAGTTGATGACATCTGTCCCAACGGTGAGCCGACACGTGTTTCCTCCAGTCAATGATGATTTTACACGTGGAAAATCTCCATTGGTCGGGGATGTTAACGGGTTATCAGATCCAAAACCGTACCTGATAGCTTAACGGCAAGCCGTTACAGTGGATGCCACGTGTCGGTCACCCTTGACGAAAGCACTTCTGTGACGCGCGATTTATCGTCATGGAAGTGGGCACTTCCGTGATGATAATTTTGGTAATGTCATGGAACACTTCTACGACAGCGCAGGTATGACTATCTTGATTCTGTTATAAAATTGTCATGGATGTACATGCATGACAGAAAACGTGACCTACTGTGACAAACACGTATCATCACGGAAGTGTATTTTTTTGTAGTGTCTGTTTGCCCATGATATGAATGATGTCATACTATGTTTATCCTACTTTAAACCATGTCTCTTTATCCTTACATGTCAACGAATGTGAGGAAATAGACAATACAGTAGGCATGCTACATGGACATATGTTCCGAAAGTGATTTTATTATGTAGTTCGCACTACAATACATGCTAATGTATTATAGTAGTACACCAAAATAAGTTATGTACAAACGTGAAACCTACTTTGTTTGTTTTTGTCTCATTAGTAACTTATCTGGTACACTAATCTACAAGTTCAAACTTTCAGCAAGCTATGGAACAAATGATTGAACAGCCACAACCACCTGAAGGTGACGAGGCTACCACAGGCACAATGTCACCTCTTGCTGCAGTGCATCAGTATCTCTCCACTAACAGTGCAAAAAGCACCTTCCTGCGTAATTCTGGGTTGGTTGTCAAGGTAACCTCAACCAAATCGCCTACTAAACAAAATCTTCCGGCTAGACAGAGTGATATATCTGTGCTCCAGACACAAGTCCAATTCTTAATGGACGTCGTTTCGGAAACAAGAACAGTGGTTGACAAATGTCGTCAAGATATGAATGGTTTTCAAAGCAGACTATCAGACATTTGCTTCGTTGTTCAAGAGCAATGGCGGAAAAAAGGGAATGATCATGCTGCTCCATCAGATTCTACAGCCTGAAACATTAGCACTCAGGTCAAATGATATGTGCTTCTATACATCTGATGGTGCTTTATCTGCAAGGACTGTAAACTTTATGCCAACGGGCCTTTTGTTGTATGGCTGGAATTTATTTTGTTGTGATACAACATTTATCGTGCTGCCAAAAGCTATAGAAATTACGATGCTATTTTTGTATAGTGTAGGTTTATCTTAGTAATGTATTCGGCCGAAAGCTCCGTAGGAACCCAACGTGCCAACATTCGTTAGGCCCATTCCAATTGGGCTAAAAATGATTATGGGTCGTAATTTGCATGTAGCCCACTACAAATATCTGGGCCTAAATCAGCATAAGCTTTCATATTTTTGGTAGGCATGTGCCCCTAGTGGGCCTTTAACAGGCCTAAACATAATTTGGGCCCTCAGTAAAAATAGGCCATTAACATGTGTAATTATCTCAAGCCCATAAATAACGTGGGCCTTTAATAGGCCGAAAGTGAGATTGGGCCCTAATTGTTCCAAATAACCCACTGGTCATTAACATGCCAAAATGTATTTCATTTACAATGCGGATCGTTCACAGGCCGAAATTCAGACGGGCCGTAAATGCGTCGGCCTACTACACGGGCCTTTAATAGGCCGGAAGTTCGGTCGGGCTTTATTAGTATCAGTTTTATATGGGTCGTTAATAGGCCCGATGTGACGTTGGGCCACATATGGCCCATGGATTTCGTCCGACGTTAACAGGCCGAAAATCACAATAGGCTGGAAGTGGCCCAAATCTAGAGTGGGCCTCTAACAGGCCGAATGAATATGACCCAAATCCTTCACGGTCGTTTATGGGCCGAAAGTTTCAATGGCCAATAAATGGTCCCAAATTAAGCAGGACATTTAACAGGCCGGAAACACACCGGGTCATAATTCGGCCCAAATACTTAGCGGACTGTTAATGGGCCAGAAGTGACCATGGGCCGCGATGATGACAAGTTTAGAACGGGTCATTGACGGGCCGATTTGACAATTGTCGTACGGGCCTTAACTGCGAATGGGTCGTCTGCAAGTAGGCCATTAATGGGCCAGCCCGCTAATTTTGACTGGGCCAGCCTTTTTAACCTAAATGGGCCGCCGTTGGGCCTTGCCATGTGTCGACGTATCATAGGTGCCTCTTGTCCATTGGGCGGTTGACATCTGCCCTTTTCGGGTGCTGACATGTGGTTGCTATAGCCAATGATAATTTTACATGTGGAAAATCCTCATTGGTCCCAGCTGTTAACGGGTTATCAGATCCAAACTGGAACCCGATAGCTTAACGGCGACCCGTTACGGTGGATGCCACGTGTCGGTCACCCTTGACTAAAGCACTTCTATGACGCGCAATTTATCATCATGGAAGTGGACACTTCCGTGATGATAATTTTGGCAATGTCATGGAACACTTCTATGACAGAACAGGTATGGCTATCTCGATTCTGTCATAAAATCGTCATGGATGTACATGCATGCCAGAAAACGTGACCTACTGTGACAAACACGTATCATCACGGAAGTGTATTTTTTGCAGTGGAAGTAGGCGATCTCCTTGCCCTTACAAACTTCTTGATTCAACTCCACATCTTGACGGAGGCTCCCAAGCAACACCTAACCAATCTAGGAGACACCACTCTCCAAAAGTTAATAGATGGTGTGTTGATGATGAAGTCCTTGCTCTTGTGCTTCAAATGATAGTATCCCCAACACTCACTCTCTCTCTAAGATTTGGATATGGTGGAAAGATGGTTTGAGTGGAAAGCAGCTTGGGGAAGACTAGAAATCAAGATTCTTGTGGTAGGATTGGAATATCTTGATCTCAACACATCATTAGGTGCTTCTCTCTCAGAAAATGTATGGTGGAAGTGTAGGCATGTTCTGGTGGCCCTCTCAAAAATGGAGAATGGGGTGGAGGGATATATATAGCCTCCACACAAAATCCAACCGTTACACACATTTGACCCATCTCGGTGAGACCGAATGATTAAACTTGGTGGCACCGATTATTTCAAGAATGTGAACGTTAGGAATCTCGGTGGGACCGACTAGAACAACTCGGTGAGACCGATGTGCTAGGGCTTAGGGAAAGCATCATCTCGGTGGCACCGATTGCATCAATTCGGTGAGACCGAAGTGAAGCAATAAGGCAACAGAGAATCTGCCAAGCCAACTCGGTGAGACCGACTGCATAACTCGGTGAGACCGAAATAAATGCAATAAGTCAGAGAGTGTTGGCAGGGCCATCTCGGTGAGACCGAGACCCGTATCGGTGAGACCGAACTGTTAGGGTTTCTGGCTATGGCTATGTCATATTAACTCGGTGGCGTCGGATGGAAAGAATCAGGAGTTGGAGTTTAGGGCTTTGACATATTTGGATGGAGAGAGTGGCTGAGGGTTTTGGAGCAATATCACTAAGCATTTGAGCAAGCAAGTCATTAAGCAACACCTCATCCCCTTTTAAAAGTATTGGCTTTCCTATGGACTCGATGTGATCTTGGATCACTAAAATAAAGATGAAGAGTCTTGAAATTTTGCTAATCTATGTCCTTCGCATTTTGAAGGGGTTCCACATCCTCTTGTCCTTGCCATGCCATTGTTGAACTTGTCTACCATACACTTGATAAAACTATTAGTCCAACAAGAGATATGTTGACATTAATTACCAAAATCACCCAGGGAGCACTTGTGCTTTCACCTCTCACCTGGAATACATCCTCCCTGCATTTGGGTTTCTTGCTCCTCTTCCTCTCCATGCACGAACATTTGCTCCAGTTCCTCTTCCTACATCTGCATTTGCTCCTCTCCATCTCCATGCATGAACATTTTCCCCTCTTCCTCTCCCTGCATCTTGAGTTGCTCATCTTCCTCTCGCTGCATCTGGAGCCGCTCCTCTTCCTCTCCAAGCTTCTACATTTGCTCCTCTTACTCTACCTGCATCTGTATTTTCCCCTTTTCCTCTTCCTGCATCTGGATTTCTTCCCGCCCTTCCTCTTCCTACTTCTAGATTTCTTTGTCTATTTCTTCCTCTTCCCCTACCATCAGCTTGAGATCCTTCTCCACTGTCAGGTATTGTGGTTGCCCTTGTCTACCTACCTATGTTCATTTCTGTAGTAACCCTTGGTTGAGGTATTGCAGCACCAGCAGCATCAACAAATGAAGACTGCTCTCGCAATGGGCCATGAACCCTTTGAGGAGCTCTTCTTGCAATCTCTATTTGAGCCATGTTGAACACATACTGGTTGGTGACTCAATTGGATCCAACAAAGGATCTAGCTGATTAGGGAAGATGTTCTGCACAAAAACATGTTCACTCCAATAAGTAACTTAGTGTAATGCACTAAAATTCAGTTGAGTAAAGTAAAATTCAGTTAAGTACAGTAAAATGCAGTAAGTTCAGTAAAATTTAGTGAAATACAGTTAACTTATGCCAAATGCAGTTAAGTTCAGTTAAAGTGTAGCTAAGTACAGTAAAATTCAATAATATATAGTAAAATGCAATTAAGTTCAGTTGAAATGCATTTAAGTACAGTAAAATTCAATTAAGTACAGTAAAATGCATATACGTGAAGAAATGTTGGGTCATCATAGTTTTCATCAACCACCTCTACCCCTTCTTCAATGAGAGCTTCCTGCCATCTGTAGCCCCTTTCTATGGTGATCAGCTCTCCCACAAATTTAGCAGTGCATTGTAACACTTTTTTGTTCAAAACCCTAACACCATTCTTGATCTTCTCCTTTGGGGTCTTCTTCCTATTTTTGTTGGGCCTTCCCAACTGTTTAGTGAACACTGGTGGATGCACCTTATACCCATTCTGTATCTCCCATTGCATTGGGTCTCCAAGAGGGACAAGAGTGTATACATATGCTTTGAGATATGTCTGAACAATATAGCAGTCATGAACCATTGTCTCTGGGTCAATCCTCTCCTCCCTGCAACATGTTATAGAATGCACAATGCTAATCCAGACAACTGCCATCTCCTGCAATCACATGTGCGCAAGCAAAGGTCCATTGTGTAGCTATTGTGACCAGACTGAAGTCTGAAGATTTGTTGGCTAGCTTCTATTACATGACAATTTGTAGCAAACTCAGTGTTCTTATCTAATTTTTTCCTAATCCTCGGGCATATTCTCTGCCATGTCCACTGTTCTATAGCTTCTCTTTTGTTTACTCACAATCCTGTGCATGATCTTGTAAAAAATATATTCAAGTATGCTGAGCACTACATCTCTCTGCCCTCAAGGATGTAGCTGCACAAAGATTAAAACAATTCAGCTTAGTATGATATGATAATCAGTAATACAGATATGTTAAAAGTAGAGCCAGTTAGGAAAAGTGATATGAAATTTAGTTGTTAAAAACTTCAGAGTTATTATTTAGCAGGATATCACATTTGGGAAACTCACTAAAAAATGCTTGGCACCAAGTCTTTGCCTCCAGTCTTTCATTCCAATGGAAGGCAGCTGAGCAGTGATCATCCATTTTCTGACAGTTTTCTCTCCACTTCACCTTGTTTGGTGATCTTGCAATGGCCCACAAGTTTTGCTTTGGTACCTCTCTTTTGTCCTTCTCATTAAAATTTTGGTAAATATGCCTCACACAAAACCTGTGTTATGAATTTGACTAAACTTTGTGCACTACATTTATTAATCCTTTCTGCTTGTCACTCATAACTGTGAAAGGAGAAGTGTTAGTGATGTTTAGATCATCTCTGAGACTGGCAAGAAACCACTCCCAGGAACCTATGCATTCTACTTCCACCAAGCCCATTGCAATTGGGAAAATGCAATCATTAGGGATCAATACCAATAGCACTAAGCAACACTCCTTTGAACCTTGTTTTCACGTGACAACCATTAATGAACATAATAGCCATGCATCCCTTTGGACACCCTCTCTTACATGCATCATATGACCAATACAATGTTTTCAAACATTTCATGCCCAATGGATTTTTTTAACTTTGACCAATGTTATTGTCAGCAGAAATGTAGACTCGGGGTTCTTGCTCCTTAATTCATGTCCATGATCCCATAGCCTACTGAACTGCTCTTGCTCATCACCATGGACCTCATTAAGTGCTTGCTTTCTAGCCCTAGCTAGCTTCCATCTATTATGAGTAATATTGAATTCCTTAGTTATTTTCCTCAAAAAGTTCCAAGTGACATCTTCTGGTCATCTCTGAACTCATCCATGAAAAACATGCACATGAATTTAGTTGTCAAATCCTTTAACTTCCATTTCTTCCGGCACATATGCTCCCCATAGTAGGCCTTGATGACAAATCCTCCAGTCATGTTGTCATTGCCATCCTAAAGCAGCCATGGGCAACCTCTCTGACAAGCTGCCTCTAATCTTATCTTGTCATTTCATCTTCTTGATTTGTACTCTATTCCTTATTGAATATGCAGTAAGATCTTTCCTCAGCTCAACCACATCAGCAAATACCATCCCTACTTTAAATAGAGGGGATTTCATGTCCACCTTGGAATTGAAAGCTTTGAACTTGTACTTAAGTTGCTCTTTTTCTTTAATGGAGAGGTTCAGATCTTCATCTTCAAGTACATAGTCAGGCTCCACCTCTTCCTCCTCTTGCTTAGCTTCTTCATCAACATCAAAGTCAACGTTGTCTTCATAAAGATCATCATCTATGTCATAATCACTGTCACTGAAATCTGAGTCTGAAAGCACTACACCCTCAGACTTGAAATTAGGCTCTGCGCCATCAGTTAGCAAGGTCTCTACTTTTGTTTCATTAGTCAGCAAGTTCTCTGCTTCCATTTCATCTGTTGCAACCACTGAAATTGGATCTTCAACATTGACTGAAATGAGGCTATGAGAAGATGCTACACTGGCTGCAACAACATTTGAGTTGGCCATTCTGACAGGACTCTGAAGTGATAGCATTGTACATATCAAATCTTCCCTGAAATTAGTGATGAAATTTGAATGGTCAACCATGATTGCAAGCACCTTATGCTGAGCACTAGCTCTGGTCATTTGTCACACATCCTCATCACTTCCAATTCTCACCATCACATCTGAAATTGTTTTCTCAGGTCTGCACCAATAAATGATGTGCTCATTGACAGGATATCCCAACCATATTAGGTGCTCTTCAATGGCTGCATATGAGAATGTGCCAGTATCAACATAGTCAAGCACCTCCACAGAAGGATTAAAGTACTCCATATTATTTCTTTCTCCACGGAAAAGTCCACCAAGCTCCAGTTCTAGTCTAAATAAAGGAGCATCCACACTTTGTCCCATTGCTGCATCACAAACTGCAGCCACAAAGTGCAGAATGTATGCACAAGCATCAACACAACTCAAAAAACACTAGTTAACTGGTTTTTTAACAATGAACTGCACAAACAGAGTTAACCGAATAAATTCAGTTAACTGCACCTTGAAGTTAACTGAATAAATTTAGTAAAGTACTCATGTAGTGGCATTACTAAACTACTTATTCAGTAGTATTGCGCAAATGATGTGAAGCTATGCCCCACATTGCCTGGTTGAACTACAAAATTCAGATTTTTAGCACTACATTGCCTGGTGAATCTGAATCCTAGAACAAAACCCTAAGACAAATTGCACACGCATTGCCAAGCTATTTGCACATACTGCGCAAAACCCTACCTTCTGGCCGAAATAACATGCAACATAAGAACCCTAGCTTCTGGCCGAAATCCCCAACCTCACAGCCCAAAACCCTTCACTGAAATCACCGCCCAAAGCACTTGCTTTACGTCGCGGGAAGCACTATAGCCACAAGCTTCCACCATACAGACCTGAATCGCTCTCCAAACAGACCGGTCTGTCGGTGGTGCGGACAACACTGGAGGAGGAGGAATGCAGCGGAGGAACAAAGCAGAGGAGGAGGACGCACCAAAATCGGGAGGGGAAGACACCATGCGGGCGAACTTGGTGAGCGGAAGGAGGCGGCTGCAGACCGGTGGTGAGCTCCGGTGACGTCGCCATGGATGCTGACGTAAGGTAGCAGCCAATGAGAGCGGACGGCGACACCCAGACAAAGGAGAAGTGGACGACCGAGCGAATGATTGAGGGAGACAAAATCAATTCAAGTGGTATATCCTTCGACGGCCACGAGGTGTCATGTAGGTTCAAATCTAGGAACGGCAGGGGGCTAAATGCAAAAAGTATAGCGCTGACCGGCTCGGCCCAGCTGGCTCCACTTGGCTGCTCGTAATTGGCCCAAGACCAAATGTGCACATATGTGACAAGTTTTAGGACCAAATAATTACGTTTTGCAGGTTTTAGGACCAAACCGTCAGGACAAGGTCTAGGACGGGGTGCTATTACCCAAAAAAAAAAGGTGGATCGTGCACGTGGGCCGGGCCTTGTGCTGGTGTATAACCAACCCAGAGAAGAGGCCCTCCCACAAGAAGAAAAAGAAAAAGGGAAAACAGCTAACCGCGGCGAGCAAGGAACCCTAATCGTCAATCGATCGATCGATCGATCTCCCAGATTGATCCTCGAGGTAACTCGATCTGTCCCGTTTTCGTGGTGGAGACGGACTCTGATTAAGCATCATCCCTATTTCCTCTGATCTGATATATATAGATCGACCAGACCAGACCAGACCAGACCAGACCAGAGGACCCGGCAGAAGCAGAACAAGAAATCGATGGCGGCGGCGATGAGGCTCGGCGGCGGCGCTCTTCTCCGGCGGACGCCTGTGGCGGAGGCAAGGCGGCGCCTCGCCCACACGACCGCGGAGGAGATGAGAGAGGTGGCGACCCGCGCGGCGCAAATCGACAAGACCAAGGAGGAGCTGTTCGACATGGTCATTGACCTCAATAGCAACTACAACGTTCCCCACAGCATGAAACGGAAGCACTTGCTCCTCTCGCAGCGCCTCTCCTCACAAATCCAGCCTAGACCATACGACCCAGCCTGGTAACAACTACTCCCTACTTACTGCTGCTGCACTATCTATCTACTTATTATTTATTTGGATTTACACATATTCATACTATGTATTGTTTGCTTTTAGATTTGTCTCTAATAGATTTATACATTACATATATCTGGCCTGGTCTGGTCTTTGAGAACTCATCTCATCTGTATTGTGTTGTTGTACCGTAGGCGTTTCTGTCGACGTACCGAAAGACGCAATACTTTCTACAAGTTTGTGGGGGTGGCTACTTGTGACCTTGTCGGCTCAGCCGGCCTCTTCTTGCTCCTACACGGACCTCATCATCGACCAAAGAAGTGGGTTGTCGACTGGTGGGACAAGCTAACCAGTTAGAATCCATCCATCCATGCCCTGCTTCAACAACATATACTAGCTAGAATGCCAACAAGACTAGCTTCCTTGTCATGAGGTTTATGTTAATTAGCTTTGCTTGGCCACCAATTAAGTGCTATTATATGTTTTTTGTCCAACGATTTGTACTCGTATTTATACCAGAGCTATGCTAGGTGTGCAACTGCTTTACTACTCAACAAATGTTGCCTCTTCCAATGACGAGCCATACGACTCTTTCGAATTCTGTAAACATCAAGTATGAAGTCAGTGTATCAGAACTTCCTCATCGGAACACCAGCTGCTGGTTTGCCTAGCTGAAATTGCGTAAGGGCCATCAGTCTCTTGTTCTACTTTACCATGTGGGCAAATGAAAAATGTTCTACACTCACATAACAGATAGTTTTACTCTGAAGTTACACACTAAAGAGTGTCTAGTATTCCCTCTGTGAAGAAATATAAGAGCATTTAAATCACTAAAGTAGCTAGTGATCTAAACACTCTTATATTTCCTTTCTGAGGGAGTACATTGCAATGCGGTACATCTAGCTCTATGCTCATTCCACTTGGGAAACACTGTAAAAGATCCAATGAAATCAGACACCCTCCCCAAATTTTGTCTCGGATATGGACTGATTATGAACCTGCACAAGCATGTTTTGAGAGCACAAAACAGAAGCAAGGTAAACAAGCAAATCCGTGAATATTATTCCATTATTGCACATTTAAATCTGTACAAAACCCTGACGAGCCCTTGGCGGCTGGTGGAGAAGTTCCGGGCGTACTTCGACACTTGAGGAAGGTCGTGCGTATGATGATGAGAATAAAAGGATTTCTAGTAATTTCGATATAGTAACATAATGTTGGATCCAGTCCTTTTGAATTGTCAGTTTGTCCATCATGATTTTTGGGAAGAGACATTGGCAATAATTCACCTTGGACAATTTATTTATGAAAAAATTGTATGTCTATTTAAATCGCACATAAAAAAAATCTCAGCACCTTGGTCTGCTGGCTGCAACACACACACATCAACATTGGTATTCCCTCCTCCCATAATATAAAATCCTAGCTTGCAAAACGATCTTATATTAGAGACGGAGGGAGTTCGTTCCTCCACTGGCTATCAATTATCGCAACTGAACTTGAACTTGAACGACCAGGGCTTTCCTACATAAAGTTGTGCTTAAATTTCAGTACCAACCAACTGAAGTGAAGTGAAATGAACATGCATGGTGTGAATCAACCAATCGACAACATGGCTGGACGTCCACAACCAGCCGCGTGCAAAAAACAAGTGCAAATTGGTGACATGGAACTTGGCCGGCCGGAGATGATGGCCTCTAGCTAGAGCAGATAAATGTCGATAAAGGGTTTCCTCCACTTTATATTATAAAGTAACTATCCACAGATGAGAACCAGTTTGCTGGGGCTGCAGCACAAACAAGCCCAAAAAACGAGAGAAAGAAAGAGAAACAAATGTTGACACCGACAGATCAACGAAGTGAGGACGGCCGATACCCGTTGCATCGTCTGGAGAAGTTCTACCGCACTCCTAGCACTCCAAAGCCTCGCGTACCAAGCAACACCTTCGGGAAGGAATGCGACGACGACGCCGCTGCTGCCCGGACAAGTCCTAGGGTTTCCCCTGGTATGCGGATGGTAGCAGGGAAGGGGTATCACCGACGCCCCTCAGGAAGGTTCGGCGGAGCCCGCGGGCGTAGCCGCACCGCTAGGGATTTCTCCCGCCCCGAAACAACCACCGCCACCCCGGACGATTGGAAATGCACCACCCAAGATGCCGCCCACCAGCCTGTGCCACCACGGTCACCGAACCAACTTCGCCGTCTCACTGAGGCCACCAACATGAGACATCGAGGGAGAACGAGGAGACAACGGGCTTGGAGACAACCGCAACGCAGCCGACAGGAGGGGACAACGTCCACCGCCGCCCCGAGCCAACTGGACGCAGCGACAGGGACTTACCAGGCCTCCACAGGCCCGGCCGGATCCTAAAGGGTCCGGACAGTCCCTGCTGCCACGCTGTAGCACGCTGACCGCCGGAGCCGTCACCACCCGCAGCCACTGACGCCTCGCCGCCACACTAGGGAGACGCGCCCTGAACCGCCGGCCCACCCCCGCCCAAATGGGGCCCGAAAGGGCCCAGATCTAGGACGAGCAGGCTTTGCCAGCCAGCAGCACACCACGTCGCCCCGCAGCCAACGACCACGCTGCCGTGTCAAGGGCGCTCGAGGCCCACGGGAACCCTGCCGCCGAACAACACCGCAGCCAATCGAGGAGCCGCGCCACCATCAGGGGCCCCCCGCGCCCCCTACACGCGCGGGAAGGAACGGCCTGCCGCCGCCAGTGTCGCGCGGGCAGGGACCGGTAGACCACGCCGGCGGCGGCAGGGGAGAAGGACGGGGAGGGGGCTGGAGGAGAAGGGGATCGGGGGTTTGTCCATCTCCCGCGGGGTAGGGGCGAGCGAGTGAATGGAGCCTTCGTGTTCCGCCTCTCCCACCGCTCGAGCAAATAAATAGAGCAATGAACACTGCTTACAAATTATGATCTCATTCGTGAAAGATTGTGAATAGTTAAATCACGCGAGCCTGCAGTGCACCTCCCTGTTTAGTTAAAAAAATCTTCACGAGACGACAGTGATAAATATTGCAACTCAAAATCAGAGGGCAAATGAAGCGGAGATGACTGTGAGGCTAGGGCGGCGGCGGCGGTAGAGGCAGCAAAATGATGAAGGCGATGTCAAACGACATCGGGTAAGAAGAGGCGTTCCCTGACCGATTCCTTCCACGAGGGTGATGAGAAGGGCGACTCTCAGATTCTGGACATGGTATTGTGCATCTGTGACGTCGTTGGCTACGATGGCGAGGCGGTGACGGTGACCATAGCGGCGGGAGCTTTGGGCCATGTGCGGAGAGCACACGCTCAGGTTGGAGAGGGATGCAGCGCGAGGGGGAAAATGTCATCGGCTGGTGGCAATTTATGGGCTGCCCAAGATGAGAATAAAACCCGCCTTCCTACGGGAATTGATGAACCTAGAAAAGGATAATCCACACCCCCTCTTCTAAAGAAAAGATAATCCACACCCCCTGGTTATTGGGGGTGACTTTGATATCCTATGGTATGAGGAAGAGAAAAATAATGACCGCTTCGACTAGCCTTCTTATTCAATGTTGACATTGACAATTTGAATTTAAGGGAAGCCAAGATGTGGGCATGACAGTACACTTGGGCTAATAATTGTTTGGTGCCGACATATGAGAAACTCGATCGGGTGCTTATGGATACTGAGTGGGAATTAAAATTCCCATTGGCAACCATCTTGCCCTAGAGCGTATTGAGACACTTTCAGACCATGCATCTATTACTCTTGATTCTAACTCTAATGTCTCCCCACATGCTCGCCGACCATTCAAATTTGAATTAACTTGCTTACATCGGGAGGCATTGTAGACATAATTAAGAATGTTTAGTAAAACCGCACAACTGGAAGCACGCCCATTAAGAGATGGAATTCTAAAATCCATGCCGCAAGGCAGTTCCTTTCTGGATGGGTGAAGCACATCAGTGGTACGTATAAGAAAGAAAATGAATGACTTGCTGTCATTATTGATGACCTCGATAAAATCACAGAGACTCACACTTTGCCTCAACAAGATATTGCGATGAAAAATCAAGCCAGTGAGAAAATTGTGCATCTGTTGAGAGAGGACGAAATCAAATGGTACCGAAGATCCAAAGCCAATTTCATCCTGGTGGGAGATAACAATACACATTACTTCCAAATGCTCGCTAACGAGCGACATATGAAGAAGTGTATTTTAGCCTCCAACTGGAAGAGGGACAAATCTAGGGCCAAGAAGAGTTAAAGCGATATATAACGAGATACTACAAGTCTCTGTTTGGGGCTTCGAAGGCAAGGAATTTTACCCTCGATGAAGGTCGAACGGATAACATCCCTTAAGTCACACGGAAGAAAATGGCATACTCCCGACACCTTTCTCCGAAGAGGAGATCAAAGCTGCGGTGTTCCAAATGGAACATAACAAAGCTCCAGGTCCTAATGGTTTCCCCGTAGATTTCTATCAAAACTTCTAGGACATTACCAAGTCCGACCTTATTGAGTTGTTCGATTTTTTTTCACGCATGCCAACTTGACCTATCCAGGATAAATTTTGGTCAGATAATTTTGTTGCCTAAAATTAAGGAGGCCTAATTTTGGTGAGATAATTTTCAACACAAGCACTGAAGGAGGGTGGACTCCATCACTACATTCTTTGAAGCCAGGGCCGAGATATCCACACACAGCACACAAGTCCGGAAGACACTCATACCTGACAATGAACACCTCCTGCTTCTTCCCCTTAACAAGAGTAACAACATTTTTGAGCGACTTGTTGACATTAATCTTAACTCGCACCCTGAAAAGGTTGCCCTCGAAGTCGTGGAATTTTGGCTCAGCATAAACATATTCCCCAACCTTTGCTGCCAAGGATTTCAGTAGCGATAGTATCCATTTGGGAGGTCGTGGATTTGTATCCATATCTCAAGAGTATCTTAGGGCAAAGGAAGATGGTCTGGTGAAGCCATCATAAGGTGCCAACATGACAGTGTTGCCGCGTAAAATCCAAGGCCCCTCCTCCATCACTCTCTCCAAATCCCAAAGACAGGAGAACTGCAACGTGTACAAGTTATCCGCCGAATCTTCACCTCCTTGTCCAGGTCCCACGCGACCCTCATGTTCTTAAGGAACCAAAAATGGCAATAGTTTTTTTTTCATATGAACTTGGGCTATGGCCATCCACTGCATCATCCTTTCCAGGATCGCCTCCTCATCGTCAACCACAACGTCGTCGAGATCCTCTCCGGAGAGCCCCTAACTCCTTTAGCATCTCCTCGACCTCGCACGTGTTCATCCCCGAGCTCGAATCACCTTTTTTTTCTTTTGAGGGGAGGACTGAAAAAGGCCAAAGTGGACCGTGTACGTGGGATGGGCCTCGTGCTGGAGTAGGGGCGAGCGAGCAAGGGAAAAAGAGCTTCGTGTAGACTAAAAAATGAACAAAAAAAGGAAAAGGAAAAGGAAAAAAGAGCTCCCCTAATAGATCTCCATTCTTGTTTTCGTGTTGGAGACGGAAACGAAGGCACCTCCCTCTGATCTGAAATATATACTGGAGTAGAATCGATTGATTGGATCATCAGGCATCAAGTGAAGAAATTGATGGCAGCGGTGATGAGATTCGGCCTCGGCGGTGGCGCTCTGCTCCAGCAAGCGCCCGTGGCGGCGTCAAGGGTGCAGCTCGCCCACACCAAGCCCTGCAGCCCGGAGGAGATGACACTACTAGAAAAAAGGCTGTTAGTGGCGCATCAGTTTTTGCTATTAATGACGCACTATAGGTGCGCCACTATTAACACGCCACTAGTAATAAATAGTAATGGCGCATCTCTGGTGTGTCATTAGTATCCCAGATAATAGTGGCGCACCACATAGTGCGCCATTACCATGTCCAACAGTGCGCCATTACTATGCCTCCTAGGGAGCCATATTTACCTTCACGTATGCCCCCAAGTGCGTCATTACTATGCCTCATAATGCGCCACTGGTATTTAGCATTGGTGCGCCACTAATGCTCAATATGGTGCGCCACTACTATGAATATTAGGAATTATTATTTTTTGCTTTTCTGGTATTTGCACAGGTTACAAAATATCTGGTATTTGCACAGGTTACAAAATACGTTACACAGCACAGAATATAAACATCACACAATAGAATTCATCATATTAGTCTCCAAATTCGAAATAGCGAATAAAGTTCAAACATTAGCCAAGTTTAGGTCTCGAGACATTA
The DNA here is from genome assembly GCF_002575655.3 of Aegilops tauschii subsp. strangulata. NCBI lineage: Eukaryota > Viridiplantae > Streptophyta > Magnoliopsida > Poales > Poaceae > Aegilops > Aegilops tauschii. The sequence goes on along the minus strand of NC_053035.3, from coordinate 504,472,515 downwards.
GCAAAGTTCATCATATTAGCCGAGTTTGTCGTCACATTACAAAGTCGATATCGATCATCTAAACTACCATCACATAGAAGAGAGTTGCGGTCACGATGAGCATCATCGCGATGAAACTGGTCTTCATCCGGTTCCTCCACCGCTCCCTCCTCTCTCCCGCTAGATAGCGCGCGTATCTAGCTTCCGCCTCCGCCCTAGTAGTGTACCCTTTGTAACTGTTACCGCTGAAACGGTGAACCTGTCTCCGACACTCCTCCCAGTCGTCGTAGACTCCGGGAACCTTACCCTTGTACACGACATACGACGGCATCTCTATGCACTAGACAAACAAAATGTTAGTAGCAATTCACAGATAATATATAAGCAGTATATAAGTATGCAACAAAAGGATCGGAAGAGAAAAGCAACACATTAATAGCACGATTCATGGGCCTACTAATAAATAGCATCGATTACATATAAGTTGAACGACTGTCCAAACTAAAGAGACATACAAGTTCATTAAAGTTTAATTACAACATGAGCTAATCGATATTTCAGAACTACATAGCATCATTACTTTCGACTCGACTCACGGACCGGAGCGTGGATGAAGCCGCCTGATACGTCTCCAACGTATCTATAATTTATGAAGTATTCATGCTATTATACTATCCTTCTAGGATGTTTTATATGCATTTATATGATATTTTATATGATTTTTGGGACTAACCTATTAACCTAGAGCCCAGTGCAAGTTTCTGTTTTCTCCTTGTTTTAGAGTATCGCAGAAAAGGAAAACCAAATGGAGTCCAATTGATGTGCCACTTGACGGAGATCATTTTTGGACCAGAAGAAGCCCACGGAGTACCAAAAGCGGGCCAGAAGAGTCCCGGGCTGCCCACGAGGGTGGGGGGCACGCCCACCCCCCTGGGGCGCGCCCCCCTGCCTCGTGGATAGCCCGGAGACCCCCCTGACGTGAAATCAACGCAAAACTCTTCTATATATATATATATATATCCAAACTTCCAGAAAGAAACCTAGATCGGAAGTTCCGCCGCCGCAAACCTCTGTAGCCACGAGAAGTCAATCTAGGCCCTCTCCGGCACCCTGCCGGAGGGGGCCATCATCACCGGTGGCCATGGAGGAGTATCCCGGAGGGGCCATCATCACCATGAAGGCCAAGGACCAGAGGGTGGAGGCCATGGAGGAGGAAGCACAAGGGGGAGAACCTCTCCTCCTCTCTTCCGGTGGCGCCGGAGTGCCATCGGGAGGGGAATCATCGCCACGGTGATCGCTTCATCAACATCACCATCATCATCACCATCCTCATCTCTTTTACGCGGTCCACTCTCCCGCACCCCGCTGTAATCCCTACTTGAACATGGTGCTTTATGCTACATATTATGATCCAATGATGTGTTGCCATCCTATGATGTTTTGAGTAGATATCTTTTGTCCTTGGGTTGATTGATGGTATAGATTGGTACGAGTTGTATGTTTTATTTTGGTGCTGTCCTATGGTGCCCTCCATGTCGCGCAAGCGTGAGGGATTCCCACTGTAGGGTGTTGCAATACGTTCATGATTCGCTTATAGTGGGTTGGTGAGTGACTGAAACACAAACCCGAGTAAGAGGGATTGTTGCGTATGGGAATAAAGAGGACTTGATGCTTTAATGCTATGGTTGGGTTTTACCTTAATTCTTTAGTAGTTGTGGATGCTTGCTAGAGTTCCAATCATAAGTGAATATGATCCAAGTAGAGAAAGTATGTTAGCTTATGCCTCTCCCTCATATGAAATTGCAATGACGACTATCGGTCTTGTTAACAATTGCCTAGGACAATTCCGCACACCGATCCACCATTATTCCACACTCGCTATTTATAATATTTAGTAATATATTCTAAATTTATGATAACATCACCTAAATTTATATTTTAGCTCTCCGATATCATACAAGGTTATCCTCTTCATACCCACAATATAGTTTTATTTCTCGTTGCTAGTTGGAAGCAAACGTTCGGTGTACGTAGAGTCGTATCAGTGGCAGATAGGGCTTGAGAGAATATTGATCTTACCTTTAGCTCCTTGTGGGTTCGACACTCCATACTTATCACTTCCACCTTTGGAAATTGCTACGATGATTCCTTGCACTTGGGGATTATCAAGCTCTTTTCTGGCGCCGTTGCCGGGGAGCAATAGCGTGGGGTTGATATTCTCGTGTGTGCTTGTTTGCTTTCTTCACTAAGTAGAGTTTGTTTTTGCTTTTTGTTTCTGTTTAGTTGTGGGTGAAAAATACAAAAAAAAATTTAAAGAATGAAAATACAAAAAAAATTACTTGCCTTTCATGACTAAAAAGTTTTTCAAAAAGAGAAGTGATTGGAAAGTTATGCATTGAAGAAGTGAGGGTCGACCTTGAGCACTTGTGTTCATGCTCACGGAAACAATGTAGAATTTTTCATGGAAGTTTCTCTGTAAATAATTATCCCCTTGTATATATCCATTGTATTATAAAAATAATGTGCCAAGCTTTGGTTTTAGGATGATTAGATTGCTTGTTTACTATGTGCAGAACAAAAACAGAAACTTTGGCTGTAGTGAGTGAATTTACATTTTTTACTGGAAGGTCAAATGGGTCTGAAACTTTTTGCACATAACTTATGTACAAATTCTTCAAATTGTCAAATTTATTTCATAATTTTAGGAGTTACAGAAGTTTACCAAACTTCCAGATTTCTACATACTGTTCTGTTTTTAACAGATTCTGTTTTTCGTGTGTTGTTTGCTTATTTTGATGAATCTATGGCTAATAAAATAAATTATAAACCATAGAGAAGTTGGAATACAGTAGGTTTAACACCAATATAAATAAAGAATGAGTTCATTACAGTACCTAAAGGTAGTGATTTGCTTTATTACACTAACGGATCTCACAAAGTTTTTGTTATGTTTTTGTGGATGAAGTGTCCGAAGGTCAAGGAGCTATCAATATGAGAAGAATAAAGAGAGGCAAGAGTTCAATCTTGGCGATGCCCAAGGAACCCAAGTAAATATTTCAAAGGATACTCAAGCATCTAAGCTTGGGGATGCCCCGGTTGGCATCCCATCTTTCTTCTTTAACAAATATCGGTATACCTCGGTTTTTGTTTTGTTCACATGATTTGTGTCCTTTGTGTTTTTGTTTTTCCTTTAGGAACCATGCTAGCATGAGATAGCCCTTCATTGATTTATACAATACTTCATGTGCTTCACTTAAATCTTTTGAGTATGACCTTGCAGAATTATTGCTCTTTGTGCTTCACTTAAATCTTTTGAGTATGGATTTATAGAATGCTTCATGTGCTTCACTTACACATTTTGAGCTTGGATATTGGTTAGTCTATATTAATTGTATCATGGTCCATGAACTTCACTTATATATTTTGGAGTATGAATAATACTATCATTTAAAGTGGGTTTGGAAGAGTGTCAACTTTAGGAATTAGTGATCCCACTATTTTGGAGGATGTTGAATCTTAGTGTGATATTTATGAAAGTGGATTTGGAAGAGTGTCAACTTTAGCTAGTGATGATTCCACTATTTCGGAAGAGGTTCCAATTGAGTATGAGAACAAATTTGCTATCCATGATGCTACTGAAAATTATTATGAGGGAGGAATACATGCTTGTAGGAGTTGCAATAATATCAAGTTTCCTCTCTATGTGCTTAAAGTTTTGAAGTTATACTTGTTTTGCCTTCCTATGCTAGTTGATTGTTGTTCTATTAAGTTGTGTGCTCACAAAATCCATAGGCATAGGAAGTTGGTTAGAATCAATTGTGCTAGTCATATTCTTCATGATGCTCTCTTTATGTTTCAATTCTTATCTTTTATGTGAGCATCATTGAAATCATCATGCCTAGCTAAAAGGCATTAAAGAAAAGCGCTTGTTGGGAGACAACCCAATATTTACCCTTACTGTTTTTGTGTGTCTACATGATTAATCTACTGTATTAATCATGTTTTATAGCTTTTGTTTCAATAAAGTGCCAAGTAAGACCTTTGGGAAGACTTGGGTGAAGTTAATGTGATCTTGCTGTAAAAAACAGAAACTTTGTGCTCACGAGATTAGCTGTCATTTTTTACAGAAGAGTGCTTTTGAGATGATTCTTTTTGCAGAAGATTAATATACAAATTCATCACGTCCACCAATTTATTTCATAATTTTTGGAGTAGCAGAAGTATGGTTTATGTTCAGATCATTACAGACTATTCTGTTTCTGACAGATTCTGTTTTCATTGCATAGTTTGCTTGTTTTCTAGTTTCTATGGCTTATATTTCTCAATATAAATTGTAGAAATAATATGGTACAGTAGACATTGTGTGGGAACAATTATGAACCTTGTCCTTGACAGTACCAAAGTGAATGGTTTACTCTTTATCATACTAACCTATCTCACGAAGTTACGTTAAGTTTTGTGTGATTGAAGTTTTCAAGCTTTGGGTGAGATACCGATATGAGGAGAATAAGGAGTGGAAAGACCCTAAGCTTGGGATGCCCAAGGCACCCCAAGGTAATATTCAAGGAAGACTCAAGCGCCTAAGCTTGGGAATGCCCCGGAAGGCATCCCCTCTTTCGTCTTCAGAACTATCGGTATACCTTACTCGGAGCTATATTTTTATTCGTCACATGATATGTGTTTTGCTTGGAGCGTATTTTCAATTTTACTTGCTGTTTGAATAAAATCATTGGATCTGAAATATTGAATGAAAAAGAATCCTCCCATGGCCAGTTAATTATTTGACTACTCAGTGTTCTTCACTCATATCTTTTGGAGTAGTTTGTCATTTGCTCATGTGCTTCATGTATATCCTATGAGTAAATGGTTGAATAAATTGAATGTCGTAAATCTGAATTTATATATGTTTCGTATGCTTATAACATGGGGAGTAATGACTTCACACATAATAAGTATAGGTAGTAAACTTATTGAAAGTTAGCAAACGTAGAATTGGTCACTTGAACAATTCATGAAAGAATATTGAAGAAAGAGAGGTTTCACATATAAATATACTATCTTGGACATTTTTTATGATTGGGAGCACTCATTAAAATATGACATGCTAAAGAGTTGATGTTGGACAAGGAAGACAACGTAATGGGTTATGTTTTCTTATATCTGAAATAAAGTATATTGTCATGGATCATCCAACATGTTGAGCTTGCCTTTCCCCCTCATGCTAGCCAAATTCTTTGCACCAAGTAGAGATACTACTTGTGCTTCCAAATACCCTTAAAACCAGTTTTGCCATGAGAGCCCACCATATCTACCTATGGATTGAGTAAGATCCTTCAAGTAAGTTGTCATTAGTGCAAGCAATAAAAATTGCTCTCTAGATATGTATGATTGATTGGTGTGGAGGAAATAAGCTTTATACGATCTTGTGATGTGGAAGAAATAGAAGTGACGGACTGCATAATAAAGGTCCATATCACAAGTGGCAATATAAAGTGACGTTCTTTCGCAGTAAGATTTTGTGCATCGAACCCTGAAAGCGCATGGCAACCTCTGCTTCCCTCTGCGAAGGGCCTATCTTTTACTTTTATCTTCTACCTTATGCAAGAGTCTTGGTGATCTTCACCTTTCCTTTTTACATTTTATCCTTTGGCAAGCACAGAATGTTGGAAGGATCCTGATATATATATATATATATATCTAATTTGATGTAAGGCATCATGAACTATTATTGTTGACATTACCCTTGAGGTAAAAGGTTGGGAGGCGAAACTATAAGCCCCTATCTTTCTCTGTGTCCGATTAAAACTCCATAACCACAAGTATTGCGTGAGTGTTAGCAATTGTGAAAGATTAAATGATAGTTGAGTATGTGGAGTTTGCTAAATCAAAGCTCTGACATAGACTCTTCCTGAAAATAAGATGAATTGCAATTGTTTGATGACTGAGAATATTGTTTGTTAGTTTTCAAGAAAGTTTATGATCTATACTTTTAACATGTGAATAGCTTGTTACTTTATCATGAGAAGTTTTATGAGATGAGCTACTGTTATGACATGTAATGATGCTAGAAAAAGTGATTGGAATTATCATTGATCAAACTTAAGCACTTGCTAGCATTCACAGTTCATAAATTATTTCTTTTATCATTTACCTACTCGAGGACGAGCAGGAATTACGCTTGGGGATGCTGATACGTCTCCAACGTATCTATAATTTATGAAGTATTCATGCTATTATACTATCCTTCTAGGATGTTTTATATGCATTTATATGATATTTTATATGATTTTTGGGACTAACCTATTAACCTAGAGCCCAGTGCCAGTTTCTGTTTTCTCCTTGTTTTAGAGTATCGCGGAAAAGGAAAACCAAACGGAGTCCAATTGACGTGCCACTTGATGGAGATCATTTTTGGACCAGAAGAAGCCCACGGAGTACCAGAAGCAGGCCAGAAGAGTCCCGGGCTGCCCACGAGGGTGGGGGGCGCGCCCCCCTGCCTCGTGGACAGCCCGGAGACCCCCTGACGTGAAATCAACGCAAAACTCTTCTATATATATCCAAACTTCCAGAAAGAAACCTAGATCAGAAGTTCCGCCGCCGCAAGCCTCTGTAGCCACGAGAAGTCAATATAGGCCCTCTCCGGCACCCTGCCGGAGGGGGGCATCATCACCGGTGGCCATGGAGGAGTATCCGGGAGGGGCCATCATCACCATGAAGGCCAAGGACCAGAGGGTGGAGGCCATGGAGGAGGAAGCACAAGGGGGAGAACCTCTCCTCCTCTCTTCCGGTGGCGCCGGGGTGCCATCGGGAGGGGAATCATCGCCACGGTGATCGCTTCATCAACATCACCATCATCATCACCATCCTCATCTCTTTTACGCGGTCCACTCTCCCGCACCCCGCTGTAATCCCTACTTGAACATGGTGCTTTATGCTACATATTATGATCCAATGATGTGTTGCCATCCTATATGTTTTGAGTAGATATCTTTTGTCCTTGGGTTGATTGATGATATAGATTGGTACGAGTTGTATGTTTTATTTTGGTGCTGTACTATGGTGCCCTCCGTGTCGCGCAAGCGTGAGGGATTCCCACTGTAGGGTGTTGCAATACGTTCATGATTCGCTTATAGTGGGTTGGTGAGTGACTGAAACACAAACCCGAGTAAGAGGGATTGTTGCGTATGGGAATAAAGAGGACTTGATGCTTTAATGCTATGGTTGGGTTTTACCTTAATTCTTTAGTAGTTGTGGATGCTTGCTAGAGTTCCAATCATAAGTGAATATGATCCAAGTAGAGAAAGTATGTTAGCTTATGCCTCTCCCTCATATGAAATTGAAATGACGACTATCGGTCTTGTTAACAATTGCCTAGGACAATTCCGCACACCGATCCACCATTATTCCACACTCGCTATTTATAATATTTAGTAATATATTCTAACTTTATGATAACAACACCTAATTTTATATTTTAGCTCTCCGATATCATACAAGGTTATCCTCTTCATACCCACAACATAGTTTTATTTCTCGTTGCTAGTTGGAAGCAAATGTTCGGTGTACGTAGAGTCGTATCAGTGGCAGATGGGGCTTGAGATAATATTGATCTTACCTTTAGCTCCTTGTGGGTTCGACACTCCATACTTATCACTTCCACCTTTGGAAATTGCTACGATGATTCCTTGCACTTGGGGATTATCACCGCCGTCTTTCGTGGTGGTCATGAATGTGCGGTCGTTGTCAGCCTGCATTTGTAGCGTTGTTTCTATTTCACTGTTTGACGGTTGATATTTGAGGTAGAACTGCCCCGAGGTAAGAAGGACATCTTGATAGATGATTTCCGCAAACTTCGACTGGATGCGAAAGAATTCTTGTCTGATGTCTGCGTCCTGGATTGCCGACAAGCGTGCGGCCCAATTTTTGAGATTAGTTGGTAGCATAAGGTGATTATGGTCCCGTACGATCGCCCGCATGTGATGGAGGGTGTAGTAGGCATCCTTCTGACTGCCAGGCGGCTGCTTGACGCAGGGGAACGTCGTTACGTGGGTGAACACGTGCTTGCTGTACCTACAAGGTGGCCTCCTGAAGGTGCCTCCAGATTTGGCGTAGCCGGGGAGAGCATCATCAAGAACTTTCTTGATATTTGTGTAGTCTTTCTTCGACTGAAGGTCCGAGTCAAAATACGTGGCCATGGAATATTTTGGACTTAAGAGGATGAGTGTGCAATGTGTGTCACTGCACAAAACACGGAATGTTAGAAAAAAAGAACGATCCAAATCTAAGAGATCATATGTTATGGGGCAGTGAGGGGATGACTTACTCGGGAAAGTAAGGCACGAGGAAGTTACCCTTATCTGGGTTCGCCAGAATGACGCCTTCGAGGTATGAACTCGCGACTTGCCGGTCCCCAGCGCTGCCCAAGATCTTGGCATGCATGTAGAAGGGGTCGACTATCACGATGTCCGGGGTCTTGTCTCTAATGATCCGCATCTCCATACTGAGCGAAAATAGCCGAATGAAGGTGTAGTGCAGCGGATGAAGGTTAAACATAGCGAAGATGTCATCAAACCGCAGGATGATCATACCCCCGATGGTGCTATCGACAAAGCCCTTGCCCTCTGGCACCTTTTGGCCACGAAAACCGGGTATGCCACATCATTCTCGGAGAGACGCCGCTTCTCCATAGAAAGAACACTGTCATGCAGACTCCGCATAGCACCGGTTGCAGCATTGAGCAGATTAGTCGGTAGCATCGGCCTACCCGCCACATGCACCCTCCTCGAGATATCCTTAGGTGAAGGTGGCTCGTCCTGAGCATGGATCGTACTCGGTGCTGGCTGGCTCGCACCCTTGTTATTTTTTCTTTTCCATCCCTTCTGCTTCTTCTGCTGTAATGGGATCGATTTCTGCTCAGAGACCACCTTCTTGAGTGTGTTGGGGTTGATAATATTTTGCACCTCGACTATTTGAGGCTCGGTGAAGGCGGCCGCTGGAGGCGTCTCCTGAGAACTGAACGCCAGATGACGCCTGTTGCAATTGGGTTTCTCCGCGGTACCAGCTAGATCGCGATCGTCTTTTGCAGGGTTGGGTTCTTGAGAAGGAGGCCCCAAGAATTCTTCACCGTACCCATGTTCGTTGAAGTACTTATCGACGTTGGAAAATGTATCGTCGTCTGGATCCTGTGCCATATGCATGTCCGGATTAGCTGACGGCGGTAGCGTTGCGGCGGTCTTGCCATGGCTTGGCGCCGGCACAACTGGCGGTGTTGTCTGTGGGATGGTGTCCCCCGCGCCCAAACGAATCTGGCTCTTCGGCCAAAGCATGGACCAGCTTATGCAGGCGCTGAGGGTCATCACATCATCTTTGTCAACCCCAGGGGGTCGATACGGAGGTAACAAGTCGTCGCAGCCCCGCAGCACCCGAACCAGTTGAACCCTATACACGGTGGGTGGCATCAGATTACTGTGGAACACGCGGTTGCCTGGTTGAACGATTCTGGCCTTGGCGACATTGATCAACTCGCCGTCCACGAAGTGTAGAAGAGTGCATGGAACGTCGGCGGCGCCCTGCGAAAACATGTAGGGCATCAGGGATGCCCAGTCAAAGGCAAGGAGATGAAGTCATCGGCCGAGGCTTAGTTACCGTGATGGCGTTGAGCTCGGCTAATGTCGAGGCACCTCCAACGGCGGGCGTGCAAGTGACGGAGGGGCCGCTTGCTGCCGAGGTGCCGGACGGCGTATTCTTCCCACACCCGGGTGCATTAAGCTCCAATGCTGGCGCCGACGTCGGAGACACCAATGCCGCCTCCGCCGGAGACACCAATGGCACCGGCGCGTTGTGCGAGTTGCTGCCCGTGAAGCTGGGAATAGGGGGCGGCCCCTGTTGGCCGCCCGCAATCCACGCCTGCAGCCCCTCAAGCAAGGTAGGCATAATGGCGGTGATCGTCGCTCCCAGTTGGTCTCGCACTTGCTCTTCGACTATCTTCGGAATCCACGCCACTTGTGCCTTGAGTTCTTTAACCTCGCGCTCCTGGCTTTCCGAGCTGGTCTTTCTCTCCTTTCGCCCAGCCTTATAGTATTCCGACCATTTCGTGGGCAAGCCTTTGCAGGCCACACGACCAGCTGACGACGGCTTACTGAACTTATCCTTGTGTTTCATTACGTTCAACGCCCTATTTATGTTGGAAATATGCCCTAGAGGCAATAATAAATGGTTATTATTATATTTCTTTGTTCATGGTAATTGTCTATTGTTCATGCTATAATTGTATTGTCCGGAAATCGTAATACATGTGTGAATACATAGACCACAACGTCTCCCTAGTAAGCCTCTAGTTGACTAGCTCGTTGATCAACAGATAGTCATGGTTTCCTGACTATGGACTTGCCGGTAACGAGATTGAACAAGGTATTGGGATACCGACGATCGAATCTCGGGCAAGTAACATACCGATTGACAAAGGGAATTGTATACGGGATTGATTGAATCCTCGACACCGTGGTTCATCCGATGAGATCATCGTGGAACATGTGGGAGCCAACATGGGTATCCAGATCCCGCTGTTGGTTATTGACCGGAGAGGCGTCTCGGTCATGTCTGCATGTCTCCCGAACCCGTAGGGTCTACACACTTAAGGTTCGGTGACGCTAGGGTTGTAGAGATATGTGTATGCGGAAACCCGAAAGTTGTTCGGAGTCCCGGATGAGATCCCGGATGTCACGAGAGGTTCCGGAATGGTCCGGAGGTGAAGAATTATATATAGGAAGTCAAGTTTCGGCCACCGGGAAAGTTTCGGGGGTTACCGGTATTGTACCAGGACCACCGGAAGGGTCCCGGGGGTCCACCGGGTGGGGCCACCTATCCCGGAGGGCCCCATGGGCTGAAGTGGGAAGGGAACCAGCCCCTAGTGGGCTGGGCGCCCCCCCATGGGCCTTCCCCCCATGCGCCTAGGGTTGGGAACCCTAGGGTGGGGGGCTTCCCACTTGCCTTGGGGGGCAAGGCACCCCCTTGGCCGCCGCCCCCACCCTAGATGGGATCTGGCCGGCGCCCCCCCCTCCAAGGGGGCCTATATAAAGGGGGGGAGGGAGGGCAGCAACTACTACAGCCTTGGGCGCCTCCCTCCTCCCCTGCTACACCTCTCCGTCTCGCAGAAGCTCGGCGAAGCCCTGCCGAGACCCGCTGCATCCACCACCACGCCATCGTGCTGCTGGATCTCCATCAACCTCTCCTTCCCCCTTGCTGGATCAAGAAGGAGGAGACGTCGCTGCACCGTACGTGTGTTGAACGCGGAGGTGTCGTCCGTTCGGCACTTGGTCATCGGTGATTTGGATCACGGCGAGTATGACTCCGTCATCCACGTTCATTGGAACGCTTCCGCTCGCGATCTACAAGGGTATGTAGATGCACTCCTTTCCCCTCGTTGCTAGTATACTCCATAGATGCATCTTGGTGAGCGTAGGAAAATTTTAAATTATGCTACGATTCCCAACAGTGGCATCATGAGCCAGGCCTATGCGTAGTTACTATGCACGAGTAGAACACAAAGCAGTTGTGGGCGTTGAGTTTGCCAATTCTTCTTGCTGCTACTAGTCTTTTCTTGTTTCGGCAGCATTGTAGGATGAAGCGGCCCGGACCGACCTGACACGTACGCTTACGTGAGACAGGTTCCACCGACTGACATGCACTAGTTGCATAAGGTGGCTAGCGGGTGTCTGTCTCCCCTACTTTAGTCGGAAAGGATTCGATGAAAAGGGTCCTTATGAAGGGTAAATAGAAATTGGCAAATCACGTTGTGGTCATACGTAGGTAAGAAAACGTTCTTGCTAGAAACCTAGAAACCACGTAAAAACTTGCAACAACAATTAGAGGACGTCTAACTTGTTTTTGCAGCAAGTGTTGTGTGATGTGATATGGCCAGAAAATGTGATGAATGATATATGTGATGTATGAGATTGATCATATTCTTGTAATAGGAATCACGACTTGCATGTCGATGAGTATGACAACCGGTAGGAGCCATAGGAGTTGTCTTTATTATTTTGCATGACCTGCGTGTCATTGAATAACGCCATGTAAATTACTTTACTTTGTTGCTAAACGCGTTAGCCATAGAAGTAGAAGTAATCGTTGCCGTGACGACTTCATGAAGACACAATGATGGAGATCATGATGATGGAGATCATGGTGTCATGCCGGTGACGAAGATGATCATGGTGCCCCGAAGATGGAGATCAAAGGAGCATGATGATATTGGCCATATCATGTCACTATTTGATTGCATGCGATGTTTATCATGTTTTTGCATCTTATTTGCTTAGAACGACGGTAGTAAGTAAGATGATCCCTTATAATAATTTCAAGAAAGTGTTCACCCTAACTGTGCACCGTTGCGAAGGTTCGTTGTTTCGAAGCACCACGTGATGATCGGGTGTGATAGATTCTAACGTTCGAATACAACGGGTGTTGACGAGCCTAGCATGTACAGACATGGCCTCGGAACACACGCAATACACTTAGGTTGACTTGACGAGCCTAGCATGTACAGACATGGCCTCGGAACACGGAGGACCGAAAGGCCGAGCATGAGTCGTATAGAAGATACGATCAACATGGAGATGTTCACCGATGTTGACTAGTCCGTCTCACGTGATGATCGGACACGGCCTAGTTAAACTCGGATCATGTTTTTCACTTGGATGACTAGAGGGATGTCTATCTGAGTGGGAGTTCATTAAATAATTTGATTAGATGAACTTAATTATCATGAACTTAGTCTAAAATCTTTACACTATGTCTTGTAGATCAAATGGCCAACGTTGTCCTCAATTTCAACGCGTTCCTAGAGAAAACCAAGCTGAAAGATTATGGACTGGGTCCGGAACCTAAGGATCATCCTCATAGTAGCCAAGAAAGATTATGTCTTAGAAGCACCGCTAGGTGATGCACCAATCCCACAGAACCAAGACGTTATGAACGCTTGGCAGCAGCGTGCTGATGATTACTCCCTCGTTCAGTGCGGCATGCTTTACAGCCTAGAACCGGGTCTTCAAAAGCGTTTTGAGAAACATGGAGCATATGAGATGTTCGAGGAGCTGAAATTAGTTTTCCAAGCTCATGCCCGGGTCGAGAGATATGATTTCTCCGACAAGTTCTTCAGCTGTAAAATGGAGGAGAATAGTTCTGTTAGTGAACACATACTCAGAATGTCTGGGTTGCATAACCGCTTGTCTCAGCTGGGAGTCAATCTCCCGGATGACGCGGTCATTGACAGAATCCTCCAGTCGCTTCCACCAAGCTACAAGAGCTTTGTGATGAACTTTAATATGCAGGGGATGGAAAAGACCATTCCTGAGGTATATTCAATGCTGAAATCAGCTGAGGTAGAGATCAGAAAAGAACATCAAGTATTGATGGTGAATAAAACTACTAAGTTCAAGAAGGGCAAGGGTAAGAAGAACTTCAAGAAGGACGGCAAGGGAGTTGCCGCGCCCGGTAAACCAGTTACTGGGAAGAAGTCAAAGAATGGACCCAAGCCTGAAACTGAGTGCTTTTATTGCAAGGGAAGTGGTCACTAGAAGCGGAACTACCCCAAATACTTAGCGGACAAGAAGAAGGCCGGCAACACCAAAGGTATATGTGATATACATGTAATTGATGTGTACCTTACCAGTACTCGTAGTAGCTCCTGGGTATTTGATACCGGTGCGGTTGCTCATATTTGTAACTCAAAACAGGAACTACGGAATAAACGGAGACTGGCGAAGGACGAGGTGACGATGCGCGTCGGGAATGGTTCCAAGGTCGATGTGATCGCCGTCGGCACGCTACCTCTGCATCTACCCACGGGATTAGTTTTAAACCTCAATAATTGTTATTTAGTGCCAGCTTTGAGCATGAACATTGTATCTGGATCTCGTTTAATTCGAGATGGCTACTCATTTAAATCCGAGAATAATGGTTGTTCTATTTATTTGAAAGATATGTTTTATGGTCATGCCCCGCTGGTCAATGGTTTATTATTGATGAATCTCGAACGTGATGTTACACATGTTCATAGTGTGAATACCAAAAGATGTAAAGTTGATAACGATAGTCCCACATACTTGTGGCACTGCCGCCTTGGTCACATTGGTGTCAAGCGCATGAAGAAGCTCCATGCAGATGGACTTTTGGAGTCTCTTGATTACGAATCATTTGACACATGCGAACCATGCCTCATGGGTAAGATGACCAAGACTCCGTTCTCCGGAACAATGGAGCGAGCAACCAACTTATTGGAAATCATACATACCGATGTGTGCGGTCCAATGAGTGTTGAGGCTCGCGGAGGATATCGTTATGTTCTCACTCTCACTGATGACTTAAGTAGATATGGGTATGTCTACCTAATGAAACACAAGTCTGAAACCTTTGAAAAGTTCAAGGAATTTCAGAGTGAGGTTGAGAATCAACATGACAGGAGAATAAAATCTTACGATCAGATCGTGGTGGAGAATATTTAAGTCACGAGTTTGGTGCACACTTAAGGAAATGTGGAATAGTTTCGCAACTCACGCCGCCTGGAACACCTCAGAGAAATGGTGTGTCCGAACGTCGTAATCGCACTCTATTGGATATGGTGCGATCTATGATGTCTCTACCGATTTACCGCTCTCATTTTGGGGCTATGCTTTAGAGACTGCCGCATTCACTTTAAATAGGGCTCCGTCGAAATCCGTTGAGACGACACCGTATGAATCATGGTTTGGGAAGAAACCTAAGCTGTCGTTTCTAAAAGTTTGGGGATGCGATGCTTATGTCAAGAAACTTCAACCTGAAAAGCTCGAACCCAAGTCGGAAAAATGCGTCTTCATAGGATACCCTAAGGAAACTATTGGGTATACCTTCTACCTCAGATCCAAAGGCAAGATCTTCGTTGCCAAGAACGGGTCCTTTCTAGAGAAGGAGTTTCTCTCGAAAGAAATGAGTGGGAGGAAAGTGGAACTTGATGAGGTGATAGTCACCCCTTCCGAACCGGAAAGTAGCACAGCGCGGGAAAATGTTCCTGTGGTGCCTACACCGACTGGGGAGGAAGTTAATGATGATGATCATGAAGCTTCGGATCAAGTTACTGAACTTCGTAGGTCCACAAGGACGCGTTCCGCACCAGAGTGGTACGGCAACCCTGTCCTGGAAATCATGTTGTTAGACAACGGTGAACCTTTGAACTATGAGGAAGCAATGGCGGGCCCGGATTCCGACAAATGGCTAGAAGCCATGAAATCCGAGATAGAATCCATGTATGAAAACAAAGTATGGACTTTGACTGACTTGCCCGATGAGCGGCGAGCCATAGAAAACAAATGGATCTTTAAGAAGAAGACGGACGCAGATGGTAATGTGACCATCTACAAAGCTCGACTTGTCGCTAAGGGTTATCGACAAGTTCAAGGGGTTGACTACGATGAGACTTTCTCACCCGTAGCGAAGCTGAAGTCCGTCCGAATCATGTTAGCAATTGCCGCATACTATGATTATGAGGTATGGCAGATGGACGTCAAAACGGCATTCCTTAATGGCTTGCTTAAGGAAGAGTTGTATATGATGCAGCCGGAAGGTTTTGTCGATCCTAAGAATGCTAACAAAGTATGCAAGCTCCAGCGCTCAATCTATGGGCTGGTGCAAGCATCTCGGAGTTGGAACATTCGCTTTGATGAGATGATCAAAGCGTTTGGGTTTACACAGACTTATGGAGAAGCCTGTGTTTACAAGAAAGTGAGTGGGAGCTCTGTAGCATTTCTCATATTATATGTGGATGACATATTATTGATGGGAAATGATATAGAATTCTTGGAAAGTACAAAGGCCTATTTGAATAAGTGTTTTTCAAAGAAGGACCTTGGAGAAGCTGCTTAGATATTAGGCATCAAGATCTATAGAGATAGATCAAGACGCCTCATTGGTCTTTCACAAAGCACATACCTTGACAAGATATTGAAGAAGTTCAATATGGATCAGTCCAAGAAGGGGTTCTTGCCTGTATTGCAAGGTGTGCAATTGAGCACGGCTCAATGCCCGACCACGGCAGAAGATATAGAAAAGATGAGTGTCATCCCCTATGCCTCGGCCATAGGGTCTATTATGTATGCCATGCTGTGTACCAGACCTGATGTAAACCTTACTGTGAGTTTGGTAGGAAGGTACCAAAGTAAAACCGGCATGGAACACTGGACAGCGGTCAAGAATATCCTGAAGTACCTGAAAAGGACTAAGGATATGTTTCTCGTGTATGGAGGTGACGAAGAGCTCGTCGTAAAGGGTTACGTCGACGCTAGCTTCGACACAGATCTGGATGACTTGAAGTCACAGACCGGATACGTGTATATTTTGAATGGAGGAGCAGTAAGCTGGTGCAGTTGCAAGCAAAGCGTCGTGGCGGGATCTACATGTGAAGCGGAGTACATGGCAGCCTCGGAGGCAGCACAGGAAGCAGTCTGGATGAAGGAGTTCATTACCGACCTAGGGGTGATTCCCAATGCGTCAGGCCCGATGACTCTCTTCTGTGACAACACTGGAGCTATTGCCCTTGCGAAGGAGCCCAGGTTTCACAGGAAGACCAAGCATATCAAGCGTCGCTTCAACTCCATTCGTGAAAGTATTCAAAATGGAGACATAAATATTTGTAAAGTACATACGGACCTGAATGTAGCAGATCCGTTGACTAAACCTCTCCCTAGAGCAAAACATGATCAACACCAGGACGCAATGGGTGTTCGATTCATCACAATGTACCTAGATTATTGACTCTAGTGCAAGTGGGAGACTGTTGGAAATATGCCCTAGAGGCAATAATAAATGGTTATTATTATATTTCTTTGTTCATGGTAATTGTCTATTGTTCATGCTATATTGTATTGTCCGGAAATCATAATACATGTGTGAATACATAGACCACAACGTGTCCCTAGTAAGCCTCTAGTTGACTAGCTCGTTGATCAACAGATAGTCATGGTTTCCTGACTATGGACATTGGATGTCATTGATAACGGGATCACATCATTAGGAGAATGATGTGATGGACAAGACCCAATCCTAAGCATAGCATAAAAGATTGTGTAGTTTCGTTTGCTAGAAGCTTTTCCAATGTCAAGTATCTTTTCCTTAGACCATGAGATCGTGCAACTCCCGGTACCGTAGGAGTGCTTTGGGTGTGCCAAACATCACAACGTAACTGGGTGACTATAAAGGTGCACTACGGGTATCTCCGAAAGTGTCTGTTGGGTTGGCATGGATCGAGACTGGGATTTGTCACTCCGTGTGACGGAGAGGTATCTCTGGGCCCACTCGGTAATGCATCATCATAATGAGCTCTATGTGACTAAGGCGTTGGTCACGGGATCATGCATTGCGGTACGAGTAAAGAGACTTGCTGGTAACGAGATTGAACAAGGTATTGGGATACCGACGATCGAATCTCGGGCAAGTAACATACCGATTGACAAAGGGAATTGTATACGGGATTGATTGAATCCTCGACACCGTGGTTCATCCGATGAGATCATCGTGGAACATGTGGGAGCCAACATGGGTATCCAGATCCCGCTGTTGGTTATTGACCGGAGAGGCGTCTCGGTCATGTCTGCATGTCTCCCGAACCCGTAGGGTCTACACACTTAAGGTTCGGTGACGCTAGGGTTGTAGAGATATGTGTATGCGGAAACCCGAAAGTTGTTCGGAGTCCCGGATGAGATCCCGGATGTCACGAGAGGTTCCGGAATGGTCCGGAGGTGAAGAATTATATATAGGAAGTCAAGTTTCGGCCACCGGGAAAGTTTCGGGGGTTACCGGTATTGTACCGGGACCACCGGAAGGGTCCCGGGGGTCCACCGGGTGGGGCCACCTATCCCGGAGGGCCCCATGGGCTGAAGTGGGAAGGGAACCAGCCCCTAGTGGGCTGGGCGCCCCCCCATGGGCCTTCCCCCCATGCCCCTAGGGTTGGGAACCCTAGGGTGGGGGGCTTCCCACTTGCCTTGGGGGGCAAGGCACCCCCTTGGCTGCCGCCCCCACCCTAGATGGGATCTGGCCGGCGCCCCCCCCCCCTCCAAGGGGGCCTATATAAAGGGGGGGAGGGAGGGCAGCAACTACTACAGCCTTGGGAGCCTCCCTCCTCCCCTGCTACACCTCTCCGTCTCGCAGAAGCTCGGCGAAGCCCTGCCGAGACCCGCTGCATCCACCACCACGCCATCGTGCTGCTGGATCTCCATCAACCTCTCCTTCCCCCTTGCTGGATCAAGAAGGAGGAGACGTTGCTGCACCGTACGTGTGTTGAACGCGGAGGTGCCGTCCGTTCGGCACTTGGTCATCGGTGATTTGGATCACGGCGAGTACGACTCCGTCATCCACGTTCATTGGAACGCTTCCGCTCGCGATCTACAAGGGTATGTAGATGCACTCCTTTCCCCTCGTTGCTAGTATACTCCATAGATGCATCTTGGTGAGCGTAGGAAAATTTTAAATTATGCTACGATTCCCAACAATTTAAAGTGGTGTCCCAAGGGGAGCTCTGAGACCCCGAGCTACTGCTTTCAGTGTCCTGCGGAAGGAACGTGAACCATTTAGAAATTTGGCTTCATTAATTAGAATGCAACCATATGGAGCTAATTACGCGGGGGTGTATTCCTTACCAGAACAAGCTCAAGCGCCTTGGTCTTCGGATCCGTGGTAAGCTCCTTTGTTACCGGGTCCACCTTGTACCGGGCCCTGACATAGTTCCTGGTTTGCTTGTCACGGTATTTATCGAAGAGGGGCGGTAGGCCTTGCTCGGCACACTCCGCGTCCTCCTTGTCCCATATAGGTTCCGCCACTCTGTAACCGTCGGGACCGAGTGTGTGGTGTCCTAAGTTCAAGTCCCGCATATCTTTCCCCCACTGACTTGATTCCGCGGATGCGTTGCTCTCGCACTTGATCTTGAATTCCAGGTAGTCAGCTTCGCTGATCGAAGGATTTGTCTCCTTGATCTTCTCATAACTATCACCACTTAGAATCCTTCTCTTCACCACGGCTCTCCAAGTAGCCAGGGCCGTGCTCATCTTCGTGAGGGCGGCACTGTTCACTTTATTCCCTGAGAGCCGTGTGTTTGCGAAGTCACCGGGGAACTTGTATCGTTCGTGCAGCTTCGTGAAGAGGAGGTTGCGCAAATTCCCTCGGTCACGATGCCTTAGGTTCTCGGTGTTGATCGAGACGGTGCTCCGGAGAATGCACCCGAGCTGTCCCGCGTACCCACTGACTAATTCTTTGGGCGCCGTTGGATGCCCACTGGAGGACACTTCAGTAAATTCCTCCTTGACGGTGCCGAGCATGTTCGGGCACCGGTCCTTCCGTTGCCTCTTCGGTTGGCTGCCATCTGTGCGTGCGCTGCCATCATCAGTGGTGGCATCCCTGGCGGCACCATCAGTCATGTCATCCCCGACGCCACTAGGGGTTGTGTAGTCGGGATCGGTGTCTTCTGCGGCATCCTCATAGCGGTGAGGTTCTTCCTCCATCTCCTGGGACAGCTCCCAGAATGCCTTGCCCGAACCGCCGGCCTCATCGTTGTTGGCCTTGTTCGCTCTAAATAGGAAAAAGGCTACTAGAGTTATTTCTTAAATGCAGTCTAGTTTGTTAACTGAATACCTGGAGTATAATTCAGAATAAAGGCTACTAGCGTTGACAAGCATTTCCTTTCTGCTCGTCCAGAAAATATTTTCTCTACGGTACAAAAGCCATTTAAAGAAGTAGTGGCTATAGGGCGTGATGCTGGTGAGGGATTATTGTTGGCCACAATGGGTGAAGTGACTGACGAGCCTCGCGAGGAGCCTACTAAACTTGACTGTGGAGACCTTCAGTTGTCCACTTGCATTTATATAGATGCTTGCATCAGAATCTATCTATCTGAACTTGGTATTCTTAAAAAATAATCTGAAATTTCTCCTTACTTTACTACTCCTATATTAAAGCGCATACTGTAAACAGCTATGTCTTTGGCATTGCGCAACTTCTCCCTGTACTTCTCCCTGTAACCCAACTCAGTCTTATATTTTTGGTGTACTAGGTTGGTATTGGAGGTCCCCTTATTAATTCTAATGATGGGAGTTTTGTTAGGATTGACTTTTATGATAATACCGATAAAACCCCTTTCCCGCCAAGGAGTAAAATTGTTGATGTCTTAAAAGGGATTGATCTTCCATCGCAAAGGTATTCTCTTTTCTGGTTATGTCTCCATGGTAACTTAGTTATGGTAACTTAGTTATGCCATCTATGTTATGTCTCCATGATCTTCCATCTACTCCTATAGGTATTCTTCTACTTATTCTTTTTCAGGGACAACTGTTTCTTGTGGCATCTACTTATTAAACAAACATTTAAACTATGAGCTTACATCGTGAATCTGAACAACAGGAGTAACTAGACTGCATTTAACAGGAGTACACTACTAGAGTTAACAAATTGGGCATCTTCTAGGTCAAACTATAAATGTTGATTAATTCTTGTTTCGGTTGAGAATCGGGCACCTTCTAGGTCAACAAAATTGGGCATGACCTTTGCTAATTTTCTTGACCTAGGAGTGCCCCATTCTCAACCGAAACGGAAATTAATCAACATTTCAGGAGAAAGGGGTCATTTGACATCAGAAACTGCCAGATTCCAGTGAAGCAGAAGCTGCCAGAATTGGTATATGTTGATCAATAAGAGAGTTACAGCTATATACAAATGAAGGACTATATCCTTTATAAGATATAGATAGCAAAGATCACAAAAAAACACTCCTCTGCCTATGATCTACAACACCTCATGAAGTTGAAAAGATCACATACTACACAAGGGCTAGGCAGCATGCTGACAGTTCATACGGAAGCCATCAAAAGCACATATATGAGATACCAGCAGTCATTAATTCCTAGTGCATTGCAGAAATACCAGTGGCAATAGTATGAATCTGAAAGAAGGCCGATGATAACAAATATCACATAGAAGTAAGGACATATAAGTATATAACCACAAGCTCACCGAAATACATATAACAACTTGAATGAACTATGATGGATATGTTTGCTCACAGCCTAAAATATGAAACACCAAAAGTGATTCTACCAGACAGAATACCAGACATTTGTTTGTACCCCCAGCCCAACAAATTTTACAGTGGCCACCAGTTTCCAATCATCAATAATCAATCAATTTGAATAGAGCAAATGGTAAAAAGGAAGAAGAAGAAATGGCAGTCCACCAGGGCCGACGCCGGCGCCGGGAACATGACCATACCTTGTTCAACGACAGCAGTTGGGGCAGCCGAGCAGCCTGCGGTGGCTGGTGCGACCCAGCGGAGCGAGTGTGGAGATCACGGGGAGCGCCGGGGAGACGGGGGGTGGAGGGGTCCAGCGCCGTCGCGCCCTGCTTCCGCGGCTCGCCGGCCCGGTGTTGAAGCAGATTCCACCCGCCGCCTTGCTTGTCGCCTCGCACGGTGGAGCTCGAGCGGAGAGGCGCCGCGGGTTTCTAGGGTTTCGAGGGCTGGGAAGAACAGAGGGTCAGCGGCGAAGGCGAGGGAGGGGGTGAGTGGGGGCGGCGGAGCCCGAGAGCGAGGTCCTTGGTGGGTGGGGGCGGCAGCGAGGGGCGAGATGCAGATCGATTGGGGAGAACGACGACCGGCTGGGTCGTCTTGGATATTTTAGTGGGGGGAGGGTTAGCAATAACGCACCCTTTAGGGGTGCGTCATAAACACCGTGATAGCAATGGCGCACCTTCTCCTGGTGCGCCATTACTAACTTTTTTCTGGATTTTTAGTTGCATGTAATAATTTTTTAGAAAATGATCATAAATTTTAAAATGTTACGATATAAGTAGTTATTACTAATTTTCAAATACTTGCATTGCAAAACATTTGTGAATTGGTAAAACATTTATGAATATGAAAAAATATCATCAAATTTAAAAAAATATTCATGAATTCAAAAAGTGCCCATGAAATTTAAAAATATTCATGAGTTCAAAAAATATTAACAAATTCAATACTTTTTGTGAGTTAGAAAAATGTTCGCATTTTCAAAAAATGTTTGCAAATTTAAGCAGGAAAAGGAACACTGAAAAATAAAATACCAGAATAAACATAAATAAAAATTGGTATTTCAATGGCGCACCATCTAGGGGTGCGCCATAAACACCGTGATAGCAATGGCGCACCTTCTCCTGGTGCGCCATTACTAACTTTTTTTATTTTTTTGGATTTTTAGTTGCATGTAATATTTTTTTAGAAAATGACCATAATTTTAAAATGTTACGATATAAGTAGTTATTACTAATTTTCAAATACTTGCGTTGCAAAACATTTGTGAATTGGTAAAACATTTATGAATATGAAAAAATATCATCAAATTTGAAAAAATATTCATGAATTCAAAAAGTGCCCATGAAATTTAAAAATATTCATGAGTTCAAAAAAATTAACAAATTCAATAATTTTGTGAGTTAGAAAAATGTTCGCATTTTCAAAAAATGTTTGCAAATTTAAGCAGGAAAAAGAACACTGAAAAATAAAATACCAGAATAAACATAAATAAAAATTGGTATTTCAATGGCGCACCATCTAGGGGTGCGCCATAAATACCGTGATAGCAATGGCGCACCTTCTCCTGGTGTGCCATTACTATCTTTTTTTTATTTTTTTGGATTTTTAGTTGCATGTAATAATTTTTTAGAAAATGACCAGAAATTTTAAAATGTTACGATATAAGTAGTTATTACTAATTTTGAAATACTTGCGTTGCAAAACATTTGTGAATTGGTAAAACATTTATGAATATGAAAAAATATCATCAAATTTGAAAAAATATTCATGAATTCAAAAAGTGTCCATGAAATTTAAAAATATTCATGAGTTCAAAAAATATTAACAAATTCAATACTTTATGTGAGTTAGAAAAATGTTCGCATTTTTAAAAAAGTTTGCAAATTTAAGCAGGAAAAGGAACACTGAAAAATAAAATACCAGAATAAACATAAATAAAAATTGGTATTTCAATGGCGCACCATCTAGGGGTGCGCCATAAACACCGTGATAGCAATGGCGCACCTTCTCTTGGTGCGCCATTACTAACTTTTTTTTATTTTACCAGAATAAACATAAATAAAAACAATAAAAATACCAGAAGAAAACACAAAGAAGCCCAAGGTGCCTGTAAATGATGATTTGCAACAAAACAATAGGGAGAAGAAAAAAAATTCCAAATCCAAGAAGAAGGTGGTCGATACTTCAACTTGGTGATGCAGAAGTTACAAAAGGAAGGTAAGTACAGACAACATTAATCCCCACTGTTTTGAACAAAAGAGGTTACTGTATAGAGGACTAGAACAGAAGAAATGTCATTTCCATATGTTGAAATACAATCGAGAAATGAAATACTGAGCTTGCCACTGACACACACACACGCGGCCGACACGTCGTGATTCGATCTTAGCTATCTTTTCACAATCTTCTTGCCCTTTTTTCACAAATGGAGTTCTTCTCTTGAACGGACGTCCTTTAGGTAGGGTGGTCCTGCTTCTTCTTGTGGTGTATGGTACTTCATCATCGTCGTCATCTTCCATCTTCGGGCCGCCGTACTTGTCGAAGACTTGCTCATTGGCGACTCCATCCATTCCGATGATGTTCCTTTTGCCTCTCCTCACGACAACACGACTGGGCTTTAACGGGTCAGTAATGAAGAAGCATTGGTCCACTTGGGAAGCCAGTACCCATGGCTCATTTTTCGCGGTGACGTTTGCGCCCGCGGTCTTGGATTTGGCTTCAGGTATAACCATGGTGGTGAAATACCGGTCTTCTTTTAGGACGCTCTTGGCCCATCTGACACGGAACATCGGTACCTTCTCTCCAGCGTAGCTCAGCTCCCAGATCTCCTCGATCCTTCCGTAGTATATGTCCCTGTCGTTACCGGTGTAGGATTCCATCGTTACCCCGGAGTTCTGATAATCATCGCTCTTCATGTCCTTTTCCTCGGTGTAGAATGTGTAGCTGTTTATATCGTACGCCTCATAGGTCATCAGGTTGTGCTCGGCGCCCTGTGACAAGGCAAATATGAGTTTTTCTTCCGCGGAAGAATCCTCATGTAAAGGGTACGACAGAAGCTTGTCCTTGAACCAACGCATGAAACATGAGTTGTGCTCTTTGATTATATCTCCGTCCGTCCTCTGTTGGCCTCGGTCATTGTACGTCTTCTCAATAAAGGTTTTGTGCTCTACCACCCAAGGATCGACCACGTCTATGTGTTGTAGCGCGACTAGGTTTGCTTTTTCAAAGTCGGCGAGTCGACCCTTGAAGTCGACATGCATTTTGCGGCGACCCTTGTGGTGACCCCATCCAGCGAGCCTGCCGAGGTGCCTGTTGACGGGCAGACCAACGGGGTTCTCGATGCCTAGATAATTTGTGCAGTAGGAGATGCACTCTTCGGGCAGAAAGCCCTTGGCTATGCTTTCATCTGGACGTGCCCTGTTGCGAACGTATCCTTTGATGACACCATTCATCCTTTCGAACGGCATCATGCTGTGCTGGAACGTCGGCCCGAGTTGGATGATATCCTCCACGATATGGAGCAGCAGATGCACCATAACGTCGAAGATTGCGGGCGGGAAGTACATCTCAAGCTCGCATAGTATCACCACGATCTCTTCATGTAGCCTTCTGAGTTGCCTCACGCCAACCGACTTCCGAGAGATGACGTCGAAAAAGTTGCATAGGCCAAAGAGCGTTTCATGGACGTGCGCATCCATGATCCCACGGATTGCAACTGGAAGTATCTGCTTCATCAGCACGTGACAGTCGTGAGACTTCATCCCGCTGAACTTCCGCTTCGCTGAGTCTAGGTATCTGCTTATTTTCCCCGCGTAACCATAAGGAAGTTTTACTCCTACGAGGCAGGTGAAAAACTGCTCGATTTCCTCCTGACTTAGAGTGAAGCACGCGGGAGGGCAGTCATATTCGATCTTCTTGGCCTTTTTGCCTTTGCGACGACTTTCCGTGTCCTTCGCCTCATCATCATCATCATCATCATCATCATTAGGGCGTTTTGCGTGAAGCTCCTCCCTGATGCCCATTGATTGCAAGTCTGCCCTTGCTTTCGGCCCATCTTTGGTCCTCTCTGGCATGTTGAGCAGGGTACCAAGCAGACTCTCACACACGTTCTTCGTGATATGCATGACATCAAGGCTGTGAGGCACACGGAGGATCTTCCAGTACGGCAAGTCCCAGAAAACAGACCTCGTTTTCCATACCTTCAGCAGCGGCTCTGGCGCCTTTCACTTCTTTCCCGACGGTGGGCACTCTTTCCAATTTTTCAACAGCTCGTCTATTTCCTCGCCGCTCCTCGTACGCGGGCGTCTTCGGGGTTCAGTTTCACCATCGAACAGATCCTTGCGTTTTCTCCATGCATCATCGTCGCGAAGCCACCTTCGATGTCCCATGAACACGATTTTCGAAGACCCGGGATCTCTATCTAGCTGGCGATGCGTTGTGTCATCCATGCACCTAACGCATGCACAAAATCCGTGGACCACCTGCCCCGCGACATATCCGTAACCGAGATAGTCGTGCACCGTCGTGAGCAGTGCGGCTCTCATAGGGAAATATTCTTTCTCTGTGGCGTCCCACGTATTGGCTGGCGTTTTCCACAGCGTGTCTAGCTCCTCTTTCAGCAGCCCCAGATACAGATTGATGTCATTCCCTGGTTGTTTCGGCCCTTCAATTAGCATACTCATGTGAATGTACTTCCTCTTCATGCACAACCAGGGGGGAGGTTGTACATCGACACAAACACAGGCTAGGTGCTATGTGTGCTTCTCTAGCTGCCAAATGGATTGACTCCATCGGTGCTCGCGCCCAGTACGACGTTCCTTGCATCGTCCCCAAATTCTGGGTGTTCGAAGTTCAACGCTTGCCACTAGCTCGCATCCTTAGGATGACTCAGCATCTTGTCTTTTTTATTTATCTCCGGATCATTTCTGTCATCTTCTCGCTTCTTCTCCTCCCTATCCGCGTGCCAACATAGGAGCTTTGCTAGCTTAGGGTCCGCGAAATACCGCTGCAGACGAGGAGTGATCGCAAAGTACCACACCACTTTTCGAGGAGTTTTCTTCCTCTTCTTGTATCAAGTGACGCCGCACACCGGACATATGGTAGACTCCGCGTACTCGTCCCGATAAATGATGTAATCGTTCATGCACACATGGTATTTCACGTGCGGTAAATCCAGAGGACACACGATTTTCTTCGCCTCCTCGAAACTGGTCGGGCACTTGTTCCCCTTGGAAAGACGTTCGTGCCAGAATGACATGTTCTCGTCGAAGCATGTGTCGGTCATTTTGTGTTTTACCTTCATCTCCAGAGCCATGAGCGTTACTTTCAGGCGGGTATCCTCGGGCCTGCATCCTTCATACAATGAAGTAACCGCGTCTATCTCTAGTTGATCCAGCTTGGCTTTCTCTCGGGCGGCAGCTCTAGCGTTATCCGTCTGCATGAGAAGCAACTCTTGAATATGAGGGTCCTGCACCCAGCCCATCGATGGTCCATCGTCATCTGCTCCGGCATCTTCATCTTCATGATCATGCCCTTCGTCTTGATCTTCCTCATCATCATGTCCGGCATCTTCTACATGATGACTGTGTCCTGCATCCACTTCGTGATCATGTCCTGGAGATTCTTCGTCTTCTCGCCCGCCCTCGCCGCGGTTGTCTTGCTGCCCTTCCTTATTTCTTGCCCGGCCCCAATGGACGACTTCATAATCATCTTCATCACCTTGCCACCAATAGCCATCCATGAAACCACGCAAGAGCAGGTGGTTCCGCACCTGTCCGGAATCCGAGTCCATAAGGCTCTTCAGCTTGCATCTTCGACACGAACATCTTATCTCCGTCTTGTTGTTTTGAAGCATCTCGGCCTTCGCGGAGCTCAAAAACCTATTCACGATGCCTTCGGTCATCGTGCGGACCATGGTCGCCTGCGGGGTAGAGCAAAACGATATTTTAGAACCAAAAATTTTTTTGGCATGACTTTGCCTAAAAATAGGACCAAAAAGAATGCATAGTGCCAAATTCTCGCCGAAACGGAAATGAATCAACATTCCGGCAAAATATTGGCAACTATCGCATTTCAAATACCGGTACCTGCAAACACAAACATATGCAACACCACAAACATACGTAGATCAAGGCCATAAAAAGTGCGTACGTTGTTGGAGGGAGAAAAAAGTAGATCTAGAACATAAAGAAAGCTTTCCCCTTACTTACCTATCAAAAAAAAGGAAATTTAACCACTTAATTTGGGTGAATCTATGGTGCAAATGAGGTGAGGATGAGGAGGCAGCCGAGACCAAGCTTGGTAGAGGTGGAGAGAATGAAGTGGGGAAAGTGAGTGTGGTAGGTGGCTGTCAAAAATATCTAGCTGCTCTCAGGTTGCCAATGGCGCACCTCCTAAGAATGCGCCATTGGTAACCAGGGTTACTAATGGCGCACCTGGTGTGTGGTGCGCCATTACTAGTTTTGAAAAAAAGGCCAATAATGGCGCACCACACACCAGGTGTGCCATTAGTAATATGCCCAATAATGACGCACCTATATCTGGTGCGCCACTGCTATATAGCAGTGGCGCACCACATACATGGTGCGTCATTAATGTCCGTATTAGCTATAGCCGTTTTTCTAGTAGTGTGAGGGACGCCGCGACCCACGTGGCGCATATCGACATGGCCAAAGAGGAGCATAGGACATCGGCTGGCAAGCCTGGCTCGCCCATCAGGTATGTACGGGCGGGCGGGGTGGCTCGTGCGGGCACGATGGGTGCTGGCCAGTGACAGTGGCCCCAAGCAAACACCGGTGGTCCACCTGTCATGGACCGTCCAGCCGGGTCTGAGCCGTCTGGAGAGATCGGATGGTTAAGTTTTCTAGCCATAGACATGAGTTGTCATTTGATTAATGGGATCACATCATTAGAGAATGATGTGATTGACTTGACCCATTCTGTTAGCTTAGCATTTGATCGTTTAGTATATTGCTATTGCTTTCTTCATGACTTATACATGTTCCTATGACTATGAGATTATGCAACTCCCGAATACCGGAGGAAAACTTTATGTGCTACCAAAGGTCACAACGTAACTGGGTGATTATAAAGATGCTCTACAGGTGTCTTCGAAGGTGTTTGTTAGGTTGGCATAGATCGAGATTAGGATTTGTCACTCCGAGTATTGGAGAGGTATCTCTGGGCCCTCTCGGTAATGCACATCACTATAAGCCTTGCAAGCAATGTGACTAATAAGTTAGTTGCGGGATGATGCATTACGGAACGAGTAAAGAGACTTTCCGGTAATGAGATTGAGCTAGGTATTGAGATACCGATGATCGAATCTTGGGCAAGTAACATGCCGATGACAAAGGGAACAACGTATGTTGTTATGCAGTTTGATCGATAAAGATCTTCGTAGAATATGTAGGAACCAATATGAGCATCCAGGTTCCGCTATTGGTTATTGACCGGAGACATGTCTCGGTCATGTCTACATAGTTCTCGAACCCGTAGGGTCCGCATGCTTAAAGTTCTGTGACGATCGGTATTATGAGTTTTTGTGTTTTGATGTACCGAAGGTAGTTCGGAGTCCCGGATATAATTACGGACATGACGAGGAGTCTCGAAATGGTCGAGGTAAAGATCGATATATTGGACGACTATGTTCGGACACCAGAAGTGTTTCGGGAGGTTTCGGACATATACCGGAGTACCGGGGGGGTTACCGGAACCCCCCGGGGAGTGTAATGGGCCTATTGGGCCTTAGTGCAGAAGAGGAGGGGTGGCCAGGGCAGGCCGCGCGCCCCCTCCCCCTCTAGTCCGAATTGGACAATGAGGGGGGGGGCGGCGCCTGATGACCCACAACTATAGGGGATCTATCGTAGTCCTTTCGATAAGTAAGAGTGTCGAACCCAACGAGGAGCAGAAGGAAATGATAAGCGGTTTTCAACAAGGTATTCCCTGCAAGCACTGAAATTATAGGTAACAGATAGTTTTGTGATAGGAGAATTTGTAACGAGCACCAAGTAACAAAAGTAAATAAAGTGCAGCAAGGTGGCCCAATCCTTTTTGTAGCAAAGGACAAGTGTAGCGACCAGACCTCAAACAGTCTGATCTCTGTGCACCAGTGTCATCCCTGGATCAGTAATGCTGACACGCACAGTACTTGAAGGATTTATAACAGAGTAGCAATCACACACTTATTACAAAGAATATGGCTTAAGGCCATCTAAACACGATAACAGCGGAAGACTTGGAAGATAAGCGAGTCCATCAACTCCAACGGCATCACTGAGTATAGAACCACGACCTAAGGCACCTTACTCGTCGTCTGAAAAGTCTGCAACATGAAACGTTGCAGCCCGATAAACGGGTCAGCACATGGAATATGCTGGCAATGTAACACATAGAGAGTAATGAACAGAATAATGCTATACTACATGCATATTTGGTTGGTGGAAAGCTCTATGGTTACAGTTTTGCGAAAAGCCAATTTTTCCCTACTGCAAAGGAATAAATTTTATTTAACTATCATGGTGGTTGTTAAACATTGAGAATGGGTGACACCATCTCAATCCCAATTAAGTTTCAACATTAATCCCAACAAAATTAACTAAAGTAACATGATGAGATTCACATGATAATCCAAGTACTAGATGCTCAAGATGTCCATAACCGGGGACACGGCTAATCATGATTAGTTTGTACACTCTGCAGAGGTTTGTGCACTTTTCCCCACAAGACTCGATCTCCTCCGTTGGGATTCTTGCACTACATGATGTTTGAGAAATGGATGACCGAGACATAGTCTTTCAGAAGCGTTTGCACCTTACGATCGGGTAGACAGTACCACCTACAACCCCTACATCTGCTAGTCTACCACTGTAAGAGTTCACACAACTTAATCAACTATGCTAGAGCCCATAATAGCTTGCGGCTGCACACGGAAGTTTCTAGCATGAATAATCTCATGATCCCTTTGAGCCTGGGTGGCGGTCCATAAAGAAAACAAGCAATCGCTGGAATACCCAGGTGCCTCAATCCACCCAGATGTGTGTTTAAGTTGCCACCTTAAGTAAACCATTAATTAACAATATCACATCTGTCATGGATACACTCACCCAATCCACGTCTACTAGCATAGCATAGCAATATGAGCAAACGTAGAAGTAACTCCCAAAGGTTTGATAACAAAACAGGTAATAGGTACTACCTCATCTACTTCTCGAAACCCACAATTTAATCAGATCCTAATCATGCAATGTTTGAGGATTGGTCTAATGCAATAAAACTGGGTAGTAAAGAGGTATGATCAAAGTGTTACTTGCCTTGCTGATGATCCGTGAAACCTAGAGATTCGAAGTAGCAAGCGGCGCACTCCGGGTACTCTATCGCAAACAAACAAGCATACAATAAGCACTCATCTAATGCACAGGTAAAACTCAAATAAGAGATCTAACCAGAAAGTTCAACTTAAGAACTCCGGTTTGCAAAAAGAATAAAATCAAACGAAGCAACGAAAGTCAAACAGCGAAAGAAACAAGCTTCGTTTACTAATCTGGATCTAAGTCAAATTTTACAGTAGCAAAAACTTGTTTGAGTTGGTTAAATGGAAAGAGGGTTTCGAGATGAAACTCTAGGCACTTGAATCGCCTGATTCCGTTAAACGAGCGAAAAGTTATACTAGAATGAAAATCGGATCAGAAATCACGATCTGGAATAATCGCGGAAAATCCGAGAAAAAGAAAAACTGACGAACAGGCTAACGAACGAAGTTCGTTGTCTGCGGCTAAACGACGAAAACCGATCGTTAAAACGAACGTACGAACGGACATCCGCTAAATAAACTAAACCGAAAAAAACAGATCTAGGGTTTAAAAAAAACGAACGAAAAACCGGCGGAAAACCGAACGATTTTCTCGAGGAAAACCGCCGCCGGCGGCGACGAGTCCGGCGGCTACCTCGGCGGGACGGCAGCGGCGGGCGGCGGCTCCGGCGGCGGGGCAACGGCGTCGGGCGACGGGGCGGTCGGCGGCGATGGGTGGTGGCGGCGACGGGCGGCGGGGTCGGCGGCGGCGGGAGGCGAGGCGGCGGCGGCGGCGGAATCCGATGGCGGCGGCGGGATCCGGCGGCGGTGGGGCGTCGGCTAGGGTTAGGGTTCGGCGTGGGTGGCTGGGGTGGGCTGGCGGCTCGGCGGGCCGGCTTATAAAGCCTGGGAGTCCGGGTTGCCCACGGCCCGAAGTCGGTTCACGATTTTATTTTATTTTTTAAATAATTTCGCGCAGAAAAACAAACAAAAGAAATACTAAACAGACTCCAAAAATCCCGAAATAAATTTTCCCCGGCTTCTAAAAGTAAGCCGGACGAGATGAACATTTATTTGGGGCCCAAATGTAATTTTGAAAAACGCGCATTTTTCCTAACCAAATAAAATAGCGAAAAAACTCCAAAATAAAATCTTATTTGATTTTTTTATTAAATCCTCAATATTCCTTTATTTTGGGAAAGTCATTTTATTCCCTCTCTCTTATTTTTAATATTGGAATAATTGGTGATAAAATAAATAAAATCAAATGATCCTATTTTCAAAATTTGAGAAAACCCAAATATGAAAATAACGAAATCCCCAACTCTCTCCTGTGGGTCCTTGAGTTGCGTAGAATTTCTAGGATCTAGCCAAAATGCAATAAAATATGATATGCAATGATGATCTAATGCATAACATTCCAAATTGAAAATTTGGGATGTTACAACAAGCCTGGACAAACTCTTATATAGAGAAAAGAGCTCCCGAGGACACATGGGAATTATCGTCAAGCTAGTTTTCATCACGTTCATATGATTCGCGTTCGGTACTTTGATAATTTGATATGTGGGTGGACCGGTGCTTGGGTGCTGTCCTTACTTGGACAAGCATCCCACTTATGATTAACCTCCATTGCAAGCATCCGCAACTACAACAAAAGTATTAAGGTAAGCCTAACCATAGCATGAAACATATGGATCCAAATCAGCCCCTTACGAAGCAACGCATAAACTAGGGTTTAAGCTTCTGTCACTCTAGCAACCCATCATCTACTTATTACTTCCCAATGCTCTCCTCTAGGCCCAATTAATGGTGAAGTGTTATGTAGTCGACGTTCACATAACACGACTAGAGGATAGACAACATACATCTCATCAAAATATCGAACGAATACCAAATTCACATGACTACTAATAGCAAGACTTCTCCCATGTCCTCAGGAACAAACGTAACTACTCACAAAGCATATTCATGTTCATAATCAGAGGAGTATTAATATGCATAAAGGATCTAAACATATGATCTTCCACCAAATAAACCAACTAGCATCAACTACAAAGAGTAATCAACACTACCAGCAACCTACAGGTACCAATCCCAGACTATGAGACAAGAATTGGATACAAGAGATGAACTAGGGTTTGAGAGGAGATGGTGCTGGTGCAGATGTTGATGGAGATTGCCCTCTCCCGATGAGAGGAGCATTGGTGATGACGATGGCGATGATTTCCCCCTCCCGGAGGGAAGTGTCCCCGATAGAACAGCTCTGCCGGAGCCCTAGATTGGTTCCGCCAAGGTTCCGCCTCGTGGCGGCGGAGTCTCGTCCCGAAAGCTTGCTTATGATTTTTCTTCGGACGAAAGACTTCATATAGCAGAAGATGGCCACCAGAGGGCCAACAGGGGGCCCACGAGGCAGGGGGCGCGCCCAGGGGGGTAGGGCACGCCCCCACCCTCGTGGATAGGTGGAGGCCCCCCTGACGTATTTCTTCCGCTCATTATTTATTATTATTTCCAAAAATAACTTTCGTGGAGTTTCAGGACTTTTGGAGTTGTGCAGAATAGGTCTCTAATATTTGCTCCTTTTCCAGCCCAGAATTCCAGTTGCCGGCATTCTCCCTCCTTATGTAAACCTTGTAAAATAAGAGAGAATATGCATAAGTATTGTGACATAATGTGTAATAACAGCCCATAATGCAATAAATATCGATATAAAAGCATGATGCAAAATGGACGTATCAACTCCCCCAAGCTTAGAGCTCGCTTGTCCTCAAGCGGAAGCCGATAACGATAAATATGTCCACATGTTTAGAGGTAGAGGTGTCGATAAAATAAAATACGGACATGAGGGCATCATGATTATTCTCATAACAGCAACATATATGGATATTGTCATATGATTCCTTATGCTCAAGTAATAATCTATTCACAATGCAAAGTATGAATCAGAAACTTTATTGAGAACTAACAAACTATAATCTCAGTCATTGAAGCAACTGCAATTTATCATAACATCAGAAAGAGTCTATGTCAGAGCTTTCTAGCAAGTCCACATACTCAACTATCATTTAGCCTATCATAATTGCTAACACTCACGCAATACTTGTGGTTACAGAGTTTTAATTGGAAACAGAGAAAGATAGGGGCTTATAGTTTCGCCTCCCAACCTTTTACCTCAAGGGTAATGTCAAAAATAATAATTCATGCTAACCCACATCCAATTAGATATATATATATCAAGATCTTTCCAACATACTGTGCTTGCCAAAGGATAAAATGTAAAAAGGATAGGTGAAGATCACCATGACTCTGGCATAAGGTAGAAGATAATACAAGATATGCCCTTCGCAAAGGGAAGCAGAGGTTGCCATGCGCTTTTAGGATTAGATGCACAAAACCTTAATGCGATAGAACGTCACTTTATATTGCCACTTGTGATATGAACCTTTATTATGCAGTCCATCGCTTTTATTTCTTCCACATCACAAGATCGTATAAAGCTTATTTCCTCCACACCAATCAATCATACATATTTAGAGAGCAATTTTTATTGCTTGCACCGATGACAACTTACTTGAAGGATCTTACTCAATCCATAGGTAGGTATGGTGGACTCTCATGGCAAACTGGTTTAAGGGTTTTTGGAAGCACAAGTAGTATCTCTACTTGGTGCAAAACATTTGGCTAGCATGAGGGGGAAAGGCAAGCTCAACATGTTGGATGATCCATGACAATATACTTTATCTCAGATATAAGAAAACATAACCCATTACGTTGTCTTCCTTGTCCAACATCAACTCTTTAGCATGTCATATTTTAATGAGTGCTCCCAATCATAAAAAGATGTCCAAGATAGTATATTTATACGTGAAACCCCTCTTTCTTTATTACTTCCTATTAATTGCAACGATGACCAAAGCTATGTTTATCAACTCTCAACAATTTTTAATCATCATACTCTTTCTATGTGAAGTCATTACTCTCCATAAGATCAATATGATCTCTTTGTTTCTTTTTATTCTTTTCTTTTTGTTTTATTCACTCAAGATCATAGCAAGATAATCAAGCCCTTGACTCAACACTAATCTTTATTATATATAGCACACGGACTCGATTACATAGAGGGATCATAAAGCAAAACTCAAAACCAAATCATACTAAAACTTTATTCTACTAGATCAAAATATTACTAAAAGGATCGAACTAAGAAAAATGGTAAAGATAGGAGATATGGTGGTGATACGATACCGGGGCATCTCCCCCAAGCTTGGCAGTTGCCAAGGGGAGTGCCCATACCCATGTGATTATGTCTCCTTCTTCGGGGATGGTGATGTGATATTCTTGGCGATAATGCCCCTCAGGATACGATTCTCTTCCTCGAGCTTATTGAGTTGCTGCTTGAGATCCATTATCTCCTTACGAAGCTTCCCTGTAACGGCTAAAGCTCCTTGCACCCAAGGGTGTTGCATAGCTACGGGAGAACAAGTGACACTCTTCTTCATATTTTCATAAGAAAGAAATCTAACATTGGAAGGGATAACCGAGTTTGGAATAGCTGAGCTCTGTAGTTCCCCCATCGTGAATCCAGCCCGGAAGCGAGAAGTGACTTCTTGATCCTCCTCCATGGCATCTATCCTCATCAAATCAGCCTCCATCTCTTCCTCCATTGCTGGCCCAAAGTGGTCAGCACCGCTGTTTGTCCTTGGTCTCAATGCCGGATGAGACACCCGGCTCTCTCCGACTGACTCTTGAGAAGACATCTTGCTCTAATCTGCAGCAGCAACAGCTCGAAACAAGAACAGAGGACAATTGCGTGATACAAGAGTCAAAACCTTCGGGAGATTATATAATGAATTTTTACCGACCAAAATACGTATCGTGCAAGAAAACGGAGTCCGGAGAGCGCACGAGGTGCCCACGAGGCAGGGGGCGTGCCCAGGGGGGTAGGGCGCGCCCTCCACCCTCGTGGAGGCCTCGTGTCCTTCCCGGTCTGCTTCTTATTTTTCTATTTTTCTAAATATTCCAAAACAGAGAAAAATTGCCATTAGAACTGTTTTGGAGTCGGTTTACTTACCGTACCACATACCTATTCCTTTTCGGAGTCTGAAATGTTCCGGAAAGTGTCCCTTATGTATTCCTCCGGGGTTACAGTTTCAATAACATTGGTTTCAACATTTATAGGATTACCTGAGATATAATGTTTGATTCTTTGACCGTTTACCACCTTCGGATTTGTGCCTTCAAAGTTGTTGATTTTTATGGCACCGGAACGATAGACCTCCTCGATAACGTAAGGGCCTTCCCATTTAGAGAGAAGTTTTGCTGCAAAAAATCTTAAACGAGAGTTGTATAGCAATACATAATCACCTACATTAAACTCACGCTTTTGTATTCTTTTGTCATGCCATCTTTTAACTTTTTCTTTAAACAACTTGGCATTCTCATAGGCTTGGGTTCTCCATTCATCAAGTGAGCTAATGTCAAATAACCTCTTCTCACCGGCAAGTTTGAAATCATAATTGAGCTCTTTAATAGCCCAATAAGCCTTATGTTCTAGTTTGAGAGGTAAGTGACATGCTTTTCCATAAACCATTTTATACGGAGACATACCCATAGGATTTTTATATGCAGTTCTATAGGCCCATAATGCATCATCAAGTTTCTTGGACCAATTCTTTCTAGATCTATTAACAGTCTTTTGCAAAATTAATTTGAGCTCTCTATTACTCAATTCTACTTGACCACTAGACTGTGGGTGATAAGGAGATGCAATTCTATAATTAACATCATATTTAGCAAGCATTTTACGAAAAGCACCATGAATAAAATGTGAACCACCATCAGTCATTAAATATCTAGGGACTCCAAACCTCGGAAAAATAACTTCTTTAAGCATTTTAATAGATGTGTTATGATCAACACTACTAGTTGGAATAGCTTCTACCCACTTAGTAACGTAATCAACAGCAACTAAAATATGTATATACCCATTGGAGGCAGGAAAAGGTCCCATATAATCAAAGCCCCAAACATCAAATGGTTCAATAACAAGTGAATAATTCATAGGAATTTCTTAATGTCTACTAATATTACCAATTCTTTGGCATTCATCACAAGATAAAACAAACTTACGGGCATCCTTGAAGAGAGTAGGCTAATAAAAACCGGATTGCAATACCTTATGTGCAGTTCTGTCTCCAACATGGTGTCCTCCATAAGCTTCGGAGTGACACTTGCGTAGGATCTGTTCCTGTTCATGCCCAAGTACACAACGTCTAATGACACCATCTACTCCTTCTTTATAAAGATGTGGGTCATCCCAGAAGTAATGTCTTAAATCATAGAAAACTTTTTCTTTTGCTGGTATGTGAAACTAGGTGGTATGAATTTAGCAACGATGTAATTAGCATAATCAGCATACCATGGAGCAGTACGAGAAGCATTTATGACATTTAATTGTTCATCAGGAAAGCTATCATCAATAGGTAGTGGGTCATCAAGGACATTTTCTAACCTAGACAAGTTGTCTGCAACGGGGTTCTCAGCTCCCTTTCTATCAATAATATGCAAATCAAATTCTTGTAACAAGAGAACCCATCTAATAAGTCTAGGTTTAGCATCTTTCTTTTCCATAAGATATTTAATAGCAGGATGATCAGTGTGAATAGTTACTTCAAAATCAACAATATAAGTTATGAACTTATCACAAGCAAATACAACTGCTAAGAATTCTTTTTCAGTAGTAGCATAATTTCTTTGAGCATTTTATAGAGTTTTACTAGCATATTGGATAACATTTAATTTCTTATCAACTCTTTGCCCTAGAACAGCACCTACAGCATAATCACTAGCATTACACATAATTCCAAAGGGTAAATTCCAATCAGGTGGCTGAACAATAGGTGCAGAGATCAATGCTTTCTTAAGTATTTCAAATGCTTCTACACAATCATCATCAAAGACAAATGGTATATCTTTTGTAATAAATTAGTCAGAGGCCGAGAAATTTTTGAGAAGTCCTTAATGAACCTCCTGTAAAAGCCGACGTGACCAAGGAAACTTCTTATACCTTTGATGTCCTTGGGACATGGCATCTTCTCAATAGCATCAACTTTGGCTTTATCAACTTCAATACCTATTTCAGAAACTTTATGCCCCAAGACAATACCTTCATTAACCATAAAGTGGCACTTCTCCCAATTCAAGACAAGATTAGTTTCTTCACATCTCTGCAAAACTCGATCAAGGTTTCTCAAGCAATCATCAAAAGAGGATCCATAAACGGAGAAATCGCCCATGAAAACCTCACAAATCTTTTCACAAAAGTCAGAGAATATAGCCATCATGCATCTTTGAAAGGTAGCAGGTGCATTACATAAAGCAAAAGGCATACGTCTATAAGCAAAAGTACCGAAAGGGCAAGTAAAAGTGGTCTTTGATTGATCATCGACTGACACAGGTATTTGAGAGAAACCAGAATAACCATCTAGAAAGCAAAAATGTGTATGTTTGGATAATCTTTCTAGCATTTGATCAATAAAAGGTAAGCGGTAATGATCCTTTTTAGTAGCCTTATTTAATTTGCGGAAATCAATTACCATCCTATAACCTGTAATAATTCTTTGCGGAATCAATTCATCTTTATCATTAGGAAAAACAGTAATACCTCCCTTCTTAGGGACACAATGGACATGACTTACCCACTGACTATCAGCAACGGGATAAATTATACCTGCCTCAAGGAGCTTTAGTATTTCCTTTCTTACCACTTCTTTCATCTTAGGATTCAGCCGTCGTTGGTGATCATGAACTGGTTTGGCATCTTTCTCCAAATTTATTTTGTGTTGGCATAGAGTGGGACTAATACCCTTATGATCATCAAGAGTATATCCAATAGCAGCACGGTGCTTCTTCAGAGTTTTCAATAATCTCTCTTCTTCATGCTCTGAAAGGTTAGCACTAATAATAACAGGATATATCTTCTTTTCATCAAGATAAGCATATTTAAGGGTATCAGGTAACGGTTTAAGCTCAAACACGGCATCACCCTTGGGTGGAGGAGGATCCCCTAGGATTTCAACAGGCAAATTGTGTTTCAGGATGGGTTCCTGTTTGAAGAATACTTCATCTATTTCCCTTCTTTCATTCATAAACATATCATTTTCATGGTCTAGCAAATACTGTTCTAAAGGATCGCTAGGAGGTACGGCAATAGAAGCAAGACCAATAATTTCATCTTTACTAGGCAATTCCTCTTCACGGTGTTGTCTACGAAATTTAGAGAAATTAAACTCATGAGACATATCACCTAAACCAATAGCAACGACATCCTTTTCATAGTCTATCTTAGCATTAACAGTGTTCAAGAAGGGTCTACCAAAAATAATGGGACAAAAGCTATCTTGTGGGGAACCAAGAACAAGAAAATCAGCAAGATATTTAGTTTTCCCACACAGGACTTCAACATCTCTAACAATTCCCATTGGTGAAATAGTATCTCTATTGGCAAGTTTAATTGTGACATCAATATCTTCTAACTCAGTAGGTGCAATATCATGCATAATTTCTTTGTTTAAGTCAATAGGTATTGCACTAGCACTAGCACCCATATCACATAAGCCATGATAACAATGATCTCCTATTTTAACAGAAATAACAGGCATGCCTACCACAGGTCTATGTTTATCTTTAGCACAAGGTTTGGCAATTCTAGCAGTTTCATCACGGAAATGAATAACATGCCCATCAATATTATCAGACAAGAGATCTTTAACAATAGCAATATTAGGTTCAACTTTAACTTGCTCAGGAGGTGTATAGGTTCTAATATTGCTTTTACGAACCACAGCTGAAGCTTTAGCATGATCCTTTATCCTAACTGGAAAAGGTGGTTTCTCAACATAAGCAGTAGGAACAATAGGATCATTATAAGTGATAGTCTTTTCTTCAACTTTAATAGGTGCAGCTACTTTTACTTCTATGGGAGGATTATATTTAAACCACTTCTCCTTAGGGAGATCAACATGAGTAGCAAAAGATTCACAAAAGGAAGCTACTATCTCAGAGTCAAGTCCATACTTAGTTCTAAATTTACGGAAAACATCGGTATCCATAAAAGATTTAACACAATCAAACTTAGGTGTCATACCTGACTCCTTACCTTTGTCGAGGTCCCAATCTTCAGAGTTGCGTTTAATTATTTCCAATAAATCCCATTTAAATTCAATAGTCTTCATCATAAAAGAGCCAGCACAAGAAGTATCGAGCATGGTGCGATTGTTATCAGAAAGCCGAGCATAAAATTTTTGAATAATTATTTCTCTTGGAAGCTCATGATTGGGGCATGAATATAACATTGATTTAAGCCTCCCCCAAGCTTGAGCGATGCTTTCTCCTTCGCGAGGCCAAAAATTATATATATAATTGCGATCACGATGAACAAGATGCATAGGATAAAACTTCTGATGAAATTCCAATTTCAATCGTTTGTAGTTCCATGATCCCATATATATTAGGTGCTCATCAGGATAAAGGGAAGACCTTCTTCTTAATAACATCACCGGGCACACCTGCAAGCTTAAATAATCCACAAACTTCATCCACATATATTAGGTGCTCATCAGGATGCATTGTTCCATCTCCTGCAAAAGGATTGGCTAGCAGTTTTTCCAACATACCTGAAGGAATTTCAAAGTAGACATTTTCATTTTCAGTAGGTTCAGTAGGTTGAGGAGCAACTCTTTGCTCTACTGGTCGGGGTGAAGATACCCCGAACAAGCCCCTCAGAGGATTACTTTCCATAATAACAAGTGACAGTAAATTTCAGTACACTATATAAATTTTTCCTTACCAAATTCCACCTACCAAAGGCGCTTCACTCCCCGGCAATGGCACCAGAAAAGAGTCTTGATGACCCACAAGTATAGGGGATCTATCGTAGTCCTTTCTATAAGTAAGACTGTCGAACCCAACGAGGAGCAGAAGGAAATGATAAGCAGTTTTCAGCAAGGTATTCTCTGCAAGCACTGAAATTATAGGTAACAGATAGTTTTATGATAGGATAATTTGTAACGAGCAACAAGTAACAAAAGTAAATAAAGTGCAGCAAGGTGGCCCAATCCTTTTTGTAGCAAAGGACAAACCTGGACAAACTCTTATATAGAGAAAAGCACTCCCGAGGACACATGGGAATTATTGTCAAGCTAGTTTTCATCACGTTCATATGATTCGTGTTCGGTACTTTGATAATTTGATATGTGGGTGGACCGGTGCTTGGGTGCTGTCCTTACTTGGACAAGCATCCCACTTATGATTAAACTCTATTGCAAGCATCCACAACTACAACAAAAGTATTAAGGTAAACCTAACCATAGCATGAAACATATGGATCCAAATCAGCCCCTTACGAAGCAACGCATAAACTAGGGTTTAAGCTTCTGTCACTCTAGCAACCCATCATCTACTTATTACTTACCAATGCCCTCCTCTAGGCCCAATTAATGGTGAGGTGTTATGTAGTCGACGTTCACATAACACCACTAGAGGATAGACAACATACATCTCATCAAAATATCGAACGAATACCAAATTCACATGACTACTAATAGCAAGACTTCTCCCATGTCCTCGGGAACAAATGTAACTACTCACAAAGCATATTCAAGTTCATAATCAGAGGAGTGTTAATATGCATAAAGGTTCTGAACATATGATCTTCCACCAAATAAACCAACTAGCATCAACTACAAAGAGTAATCAACACTTCTAGCAACCTACAGGCACCAATCCCAGACTATGAGACAAGAATTGGATACAAGAGATGAACTAGGGTTTGAGAGGAGATGGTGCTGGTGAAGATGTTGATGGAGATTGCCCTCTCCCGATGAGAGGAGCGTTGGTGATGACGATGGCGATGATTTCCCCCTCCCGGAGGGAAGTGTCCCCGGCAGAACACCTCTGCCGGAGCCCTAGATTGGTTCCGCCAAGGTTCCGCCTCGTGGCGGCGGAGTCTCGTCCCGAAAGCTTGCTTATGATTTTTCTTCGGACGAAAGACTTCATATAGCAGAAGATGGCCACCAGAGGGCCAGGGGCCCACGAGGCAGGGGGCGCGCCCAGGGGGGTAGGGCATGCCTCCCACCCTCGTGGATAGGTGGAGGCCCCCCTGACGTATTTCTTCCGCTCATTATTTTTTATTATTTCCAAAAATAACTTTCATGGAGTTTCAGAACTTTTGGAGTTGTGCAGAATAGGTCTCTAATATTTTCTCCTTTTCCAGCCCAGAATTCCAGCTGTCGGCATTCTCCCTCCTTATGTAAACCTTGTAAAATAAGAGAGAATAGGCATAAGTATTGTGACATAATGTGTAATAACAGCCCATAATGCAATAAATATCGATATAAAAGCATGATGCAAAATGGACGTATCAGCGCCCCCCTTTCCTTCCCTTCCCCCTTCTCCTACTCCTACTAGGAAAGAAGGAGTCCTACTCCCAGTATGGAGTTGAAGCGTCTCTTGATGTACTTGCAAATTTCTATGTCTCCCACCTGGACTTGATCCCGGATGGAGTTGAAGCGTCTCTTGATGTGCTTGGTTCTCTTGTGAAATCTGGATTCCTTTGCCAAGGCAATTGCACCAGTATTATCACAAAAGATTTTCATTGCACCCGATGCACTATGTATGACACCTAGATCGGATATGAACTCCTTCATCCAGCATTCTTCATTTGCTACTTTCGAAGCAGCTATGTACTCCGCTTCACACGTAGATCCCGCCACAACGCTTTGTTTAGAACTGCACCAACTTACAGCTCCACCGTTCAATGTAAATACATATCCAGTTTGCGATTTAGAATCGTCCAGATCAGTGTCAAAGCTTGCATCGACGTAACCATTTACGACTAGCTCTTTGTCACCTCCATAAACGAGAAACATATCCTTAGTCCTTTTCAGGTATTTCAGGATGTTCTTGACCGCTGTCCAGTGATCCACTCCTGGATTACTTTGGTACCTCCCTGCTAAACTTATAGCAAGGCACACATCAGGTCTGGTACACAGCATTGCATACATGATAGAGCCTATGGCTGAAGCATAGGGGACATCTTTCATCTTCTCTCTATCTTCTGCAGTGGTCGGGCATTGAGTCTTACTACACTTCACACCTTGTAACACAGGCAAAAACCCTTTCTTTGCTTGATCCATTTTGAACTTCTTCAAAACTTTGTCAAGATATGTGCTTTGTGAAAGTCCAATTAAGCATCTTGATCTATCTCTATAGATCTTGATGCCCAATATATAAGCAGCTTCACCGAGGTCCTTCATTGAAAAACTCTTATTCAAGTATCCCTTTATGCTATCTAGAAATACTATATCATTTCCAATCAGCAATATGTCATCCACATATAATATCAGAAATGCTACAGAGCTCCCACTCACTTTCTTGTAAATACAGGCTTCTCCAAAAGTCTATATAAAACCATATGCTTTGATCACACTATCAAAGCGTTTATTCCAACTCCGAGAGGCTTGCACCAGTCCATAAATGGATCACTGGAGCTTGCACACTTTGTTAGCTCCCTTTGGATCGACAAAACCTTCCGGTTGCATCATATACAACTCTTCTTCCAGAAATCCATTCAGGAATGCAGTTTTGACATCCATTTGCCAAATTTCATAATCATAAAATGCGGCAATTGCTAACATGATTCGAACAGACTTAAGCATCGCTACGGGTGAGAAAGTCTCATCGTAATCAATCCCTTGAACTTGTCTAAAACCTTTTGCAACAAGTCGAGCTTTATAGACAGTAACATTACCGTCAGCGTCAGTCTTCTTCTTGAAGATCCATTTATTCTCAATGGCTTGCCGATCATCGGGCAAGTCAACCAAAGTCCACACTTTGTTCTCATACATGGATCCCATCTCAGATTTCATGGCCTCAAGCCATTTTGCGGAATCTGGGCTCACCATCGCTTCTTCATAGTTCGCAGGTTCGTCATGGTCTAGTAACATAACCTCCAGAACAGGATTACCGTACCACTCTGGTGCGGATCTTACTCTGGTTGACCTACGAGGTTCAGTAACAACTTGATCTGAAGTTTCATGATCATCATCATTAACTTCCTCACTAATTGGTGTAGGTGTCACAGGAACCGGTTTCTGTGATGAACTACTTTCCAATAAGGGAGTAGGTACAGTTACCTCATCAAGTTCTACTTTCCTCCCACTCACTTCTTTCGAGAGAAACTCCTTCTCTAGAAAGGATCCAAATTTAGCAACAAAAGTCTTGCCTTCAGATCTGTGATAGAAGGTGTACCCAACAGTTTCCTTTGGGTATCCTATGAAGACACATTTCTCCGATTTGGGTTCGAGCTTATCAGGTTGAAGCTTTTTCACATAAAATCGCAGCCCCAAACTTTAAGAAACGATA
Source organism: Aegilops tauschii subsp. strangulata (assembly GCF_002575655.3). NCBI lineage: Eukaryota > Viridiplantae > Streptophyta > Magnoliopsida > Poales > Poaceae > Aegilops > Aegilops tauschii. Next base: position 504,428,743 of record NC_053035.3, on the reverse strand, counting down.
ACTTTGGTTTCTTGCCAAACCACAGTTCATAAGGCGTCGTCTCTACGGATTTTCATGGTGCCCTATTTAACGTGAATGCAGCCGTCTCTAAAGCATAACCCCAAAAAAGATAGCGGTAAATCAGAAAGAGACATCATAGATCGCACCATATCTAGTAAAGTACGATTACGACGTTCAGACACACCATTATGTTGTGGTATTCCGGGTGGCGTGAGTTGTGAAACTATTCCGCATTGTTTCAAATGAAGACCAAACTCGTAACTCAAATATTCTCCTCCACGATCAGATCGTAGAAACTTTATTTTCTTGTTACGATGATTTTCAACTTCACTCTGAAATTCTTTGAACTTTTCAAATGTTTCAGACTTATGTTTCATTAAGTAAATATACCCATATCTGCTTAAATCATCTGTGAAGGCGAGAAAATAACGATATCCGCCGCGAGCCTCAACATTCATCGGACCACATACATCTGTATGTATGATTTCCAACAAATCTGTTGCTCGCTCCATAGTTCCGGAGAATGGCGTTTTAGTCATCTTGCCCATGAGGCCCGGTTCGCAAGTACCAAGTGATTCATAATCAAGTGGTTCCAAAAGTCCATCAGTATGGAGTTTCTTCATGCGCTTTACACCATATGACCTAAACGGCAGTGCCACAAATAAGTTGCACTATCATTATCAACTCTGCATCTTTTGGCTTCAATATTATGAATATGTGTATCACTACTATCGAGATTCAACAAAAATAGACCACTCTTCAAGGGTGCATGACCATAAAAGATATTACTCATATAAATAGAACAACCATTATTCTCTGATTTAAATGAATAACCGTCTCGCATCAAACAAGATCCAGATATAATGTTCATGCTCAACGTTGGCACCAAATAACAATTATTCAGGTCTAAAACTAATCCCGAAGGTAGATGTAGAGGTAGCGTGCCGACCGCAATCACATCGACTTTGGAACCATTTCCCACGCGCATCGTCACCTCGTCCTTAGCCAATCTTCGCTTAATCCGTAGTCCCTGTTTCGAGTTGCAAATATTAGCAACAGAACCAGTATCAAATACCCAGGTGCTACTGCGAGCATCAGTAAGGTACACATCAATAACATGTATATCACATATATCTTTGTTCACCTTGCCATCTGATACGTCTCCAACGTATCTATAATTTTTGATTGTTCCATGCTATATTATATTCTGTTTTGGACATTAATGGGCTTTATTATACACTTTTATATTCTTTTTGGGACTAACCTATTAACCAGAGGCCAGCCCAGAATTGCTGTTTTTTGCCTATTTCAGAGTTTCGCAGAAAAAGAATATCAAACGGAGTCCAAACGGAATGAAACCTTCGGGAACGTGATTTTCGAAACGAACGTGATCCAGAGGACTTGGACCCTACGTCAAGACATCAACCAGGAAGGCACGAGGTAGGGGGGCGCGCCTACCCCCCAGGGCGCGCCCTCCACCCTCGTGGGCCCCACGTTGCTCCACCGACGTATTTCTTCCTCCTATATATACCTACGTACCCCCAAACTATCAGAAACGGAGCCAAAAACCTAATTCCACCGCCGCAACCTTCTGTACCCGTGAGATACCATCTTGGGGCCTTTTCCGGAGCTCCGCCGGAGGGGGCATCGCTCACGGAGGGCTTCTACATCAACACCATAGCCTCTCCGATGATGTGTGAGTAGTTTACCTCAGACCTTCGGGTCCATAATTATTAGCTAGATGGCTTCTTCTATCTTTTTGGATCTCAATACAATGTTCTCCCCCTCTCTTGTGGGGATCTATTGTGACACCCCCGATTTGATCGTACACTAATCATACACGCAAACGTGTACGATCAAGATCAGGGACTCACGGGAAGATATCACAACACAACTCTAAAAATAAAATAAGTCATACAAGCATCATAATACAAGCCAGGGGCCTCGAGGGCTCGAATACAAGTGCTCGATCATAGACGAGTCAGCGGAAGCAACAATTTCAGAGTACAAACATAAGTTAAACAAGTTGCCAAAAGATGGCTAGCACAAACTGGGGATACAGATCGAAAGAGGCGCAGGCCTCCTGCCTGGGATCCTCCTAAACTACTCCTGGTCGTCGGCGGCCTCCACGTAGTAGTAAGCACCTCCGGTGTAGTAGGAGTCATCGTCGATGGTGGTGTCTGGCTCCTGGGCTCCAACATCTAGTTGCGACAACCAGGTAGAAGGGAAAGGGGAAAAAGAGGGAGAAAAGCAACCGTGAGTACTCATCCAAAGTACTCGCAAGCAAGGATCTACACTACATATGCATGGGTATATGTGTAAAGGGGCCATATCGGTGGACTGAACTGCAGAATGCCAGAATAAGAGGGGGATAGCTAATCCTGTCGAAGACTATGCTTCTGGCAGCCTCCATCTTGCAGCATGTAGAAGAGAGTAGATGGTAAGTTCACCAAGTAGCATCGTATAGCATAATCCTACCCGGTGATCCCCTCCTCGTCGCCCTGTTAGACAGCGATCACTTGGTTGTATCTGGCACTTGGAAGGGTGTGTTTTATTAAGTATCCGGTTCTAGTTGTCATAAGGTCACGGTACAACTCCGGGTCATCCTTTTACCGAGGGACACAGCTATTCGAATAGATAAACTTCCCTGCAGGGGTGCACCACATTTCCCAACACGCGCGATCCCATTTGGCCGGACACACTTTTCTGGGTCATGCCCAGCCGCGGAAGATCAACACGTCGCAGCCCTACCTAGGCACAATAGAGAGGTCAGCACGCCGGTCTAAATCCTATGGCGCAGGGGTCTGGGCCCATCGCCCATTGCACACATGCACGTTGCGTGGGCGGTCGGAAGCAGACCTAGCCTAGCAGGCGTTCCAGTCCAATCCGGCACGCGCCGCTCAGTCGCTGACGTCACAAAGGCTTCGGCTGATACCACGACATCGAGTGCCCATAACTGTTCCCGCGTAGTTGGTTAGTGCATATAGGCCAGTGGCCAGACTCAGATCAAATACCAAGATCTCGTTAAGCGTGTTAATTGAAGTATCCGCGAACGCCGACCAGGGCCAGGCCCACCTCTCTCCTAGGTGGTCTCAACCTGCCCTGTCGCTCCGCCACAAAGTAACAGTCGGGGGCCGTCAGGAACCCAGGCCCACCTCTACCGGGATGGAGCCACCTGCCCCTTCAGCCCCCATCTCCGAGCAGTATCATGAGTAATGTAACAGTATAAAGTATATAGCATATGCCCGTGATCACCTCCCGAAGTTATCATGGCCCAGTAGTATAGCATGGCAGACGGACAAGGGTGGAGGGCCACTGATAGAATACTAGCATCCTATACTAAGCATTTAGGTTAGCGGGTAAAGGTATCAACAATTGTAGCAACAATGACAGGCTATGCCGCAGAATAGGATTAACCAAAAGCAATAACATGCTACACTACTCTAATGCAAGCAGTAGAGAAAAGGAATAGGCGATATCGGGTTGATCAAAGGGGGGGCTTGCCTGGAAGCTCAGCCGAGAAGGAGGGGTCGTCAACAGCGTAGTCGGTCGGGGCACCAGCAGCGGCGTCGGTCTCGTAGTCTACCGGAGAGAAGAGGGGGAAGAAACAATGAATACAATGCAAACAGATGCATAACGATGCATGACGAAGCAAACAGCGGTGTTAGGTGTGCCCTAACGCCGTAAGAGGTGATACCGGCGAAGGGGGGAAACATCCGGGAAAGTATCCCCGGTGTTTCGCGTTTTCGGACAGATGTACCGGAGGGGGAAAGTTGCGTGTTCGATATGCTAGGCATGTGTGGCGGACGAACGGGCTGCGTATCTAGATTCGTCTCGTCATTCTGAGCAACTTTCATGTACAAAGTATTTTCATCCGAGTTACGGATTATTTTATATTAATTTCTAAAGTTTTAATTCATTTTATAAATTATTTTAATTCAATTTAAGTAGTAAAAAGCTATGTGTACACAGCAGAAGCCAGCCACAGCCTATGACCTGTGGGGCCAGGGGACCCAGTTGACCAACTCAACGGTTGACTGGCAATGGTGTGAATAGGGCGTGTGAGACCCACATGTCATTGTCACAATTTAATTAAAATAGGCTTAAACACCTAAGTTAGTTAATTAGGTCAAATTAAGCAAGGTTGATTAATTAAACTAATTATATTACTAATTAATTAACTCACTTTACTATTTCATTTTATTTTCCATTTTCGTTTTCCTCTACTCTTTTCCTTTTATCTGATTTACAGGGGGAGGGCCCACCTATAAGTGGCTCAGGCCACCTCCCGCCTATGCACAAACGCGCACAGGGAAGGGGCAGGGGCGCGGTGGCCAAATCGGGCTCCGGCGAGGCCATGGTCGAGGCCGGCAGGACGGAGACGTGGGGCGGCGGGCGCGCGCCTGCAGTGGAGCGGCGCCGGGGGTGCTCGGTCGGGAGCAGCAGAGGGTGCGGCCGGGGATGCGGCAGCTGCGGTCGCCGGTGGCAGCGGCATAGGAGGAGAAGCAGGGGCGGGTCCAAGAGAGGGTGCGGCGGGGGCGGTCGTGGGAGCAGGGCGACGTGGCCCGAGGAGTGGCGGGCCACGCGGGGCAAGCTGCGGGTGGGCGCCCGGTGCGACGCGGTAGGGCGACGGCGGCGTGAGGCTGCAGCAGCAGCAGCTAGGCGCAGCGCGGGCGAGCGGTTGGTGGTGAGCGCGCGCGGGCGCGAGGGAGAGAGGAGGGGAAGCTCACGGGGGGCTGTAGGGCACCGGGCAATGGTGCGCAGGCAGCGACTTGGGGAGGAGGACGAGGACGACGGGGCAGAGCGGAAGCAGGCCAGCGAGGGGGTCTGGGCGGCGATGGACGATCCGGAAGGCGGCGTCGGCGGTCTCCTCCCTGATCCCGATCCAATCAGGGGAGAGGGGGAGATATTTTGGAGAGGGGGGAAGTGTCGGTGGGGTTCGGGGTACGGGAGGAGTGGGGGGGGGTTATGGAGTGGGGGTGGACCTTGGCCCAGTTGGGCAGGCCAGCTGAGCCGGAGCCCAGTGGGGGGTGCTTCCTCTTTGTTTTTTTTTTGTTAGTTTAGTTTTTCTCTTTTGTATTTTCTTTTCTTTTATTTATTTACTTTTCTGTTTTAAGTCATTTTAAATTATTTAGGCATTTTATAAAAATGTGTTTACTACACCATATTTATCTATGTAATATTTAGTACAAACCGAACATTTTTTTAATGTTTGAAAACTTTTATTATTTACCAAACTTTGAATTTGAATTTTGGACCGGTTTTGATCTAACGATAGATTAGCAGCAGTAACCGTGGTGATGTGGCACCATTAGTGTGGGATCACTGTAGCTTAATTATCTGGGCGTCACATCTATTCGATGTAATCTTCTTTTGCGGTGTGTTTGTTGAGACCGATGAATTGTGGGTTTATGATCAAGTTTATCTATGAACAATATTTGAATCTTCTCTGAATTCTTTTATGTATGATTGGTTATCTTTGCAAGTCTCTTCGAATTATCAATTTCGTTTGGCCTACTAGATTGATCTTTCTTGCAATTGGATAAGTGCTTAGCTTTGGGTTCAATCTTGCGGTGTCCTTTCCCAGTGACAGTAGGGGCAGCAAGGCATGTATTGTATTGTTGCCATCGAGGATAACAAGATGGGGTTTATATCATATTGCATGATTTTATCCCTCTACATCATGTCATCTTACTTAAAGCGTTACTCTGTTCTTATGAACTTAATACTCTAGATGCATGCTGGATAGCGGTCGATGTGTGGAGTAATAGTAGTAGATGCAGGCAGGAGTCGGTCTACTTGTCGCGGACGTGATGCCTATATACATGATCATACCTAGATATTCTCATAACTATGCTCAATTCTGTCAATTTCTCAACAGTAATTTGTTCACCCACCGTCATACTTATGCTCATGAGAGAAGCCACTAGTGAAACCTATGGCCCCCGGGTCTATTTTCCATCATATTAATCTTCCAATACTTAGCTATTTCTGGCGCCGTTTTTATTTTGCTTTCTTTACTTTGCATCTTTATCACAAAAATACCAAAAATATTATCTTATCATATCTATCAGATCTCACTCTCGTAAGTGACCGTGAAGGGATTGACAACCCCTTTATTGCGTTGGTTGCGAGGATTTATTTGTTTGTGTAGGTGCGAGGGACTCGTGCGTGGCCTCCTACTGGATTGATACCTTGGTTCTCAAAAACTGAGGGAAATACTTACGCTACTTTGCTGCATCACCCTTTCCTCTTCAAGGGAAAATCAACGCAGTGCTCAAGAGGTAGCAAGAAGGATTTCTGGCGCCGTTGCCGGGGAGTCTACGCAAAAGTCAACATACCAAGTACCCATCGCAAACCCTTATCTCCTGCATTACATTATTTGCCATTTGCCTCTCGTTTTCCTCTCCCCCACTTCACCCTTGCCGTTTTATTCGCCCTCTCTTTTCCATTTGCCTCTTTTCACTCGCCTTCCTTCGCTATGTCGGAACCAAAAAGAGTTGGGGGTTCTCTCCCGAGCTTTAGTGCTTTGGACAATCCTTCTATTCTATCTAAACTCATAAATAATACAATGGAAAAACCTACCGGAGTTGTTAATGAGAGTCCTAATAATTTTGATGAAGACGATTCTAGAATTTTTCATTATTTACTCGATGAATCTTTGTAAGATGCTTGGGATAGGCTGTTAAGGATCCAGGCTAGCTATGTACCCCAATATCAAATTGAGGTTTATCTAAAAAGCTTTTATGTTGGGTTGCCCGCTTCGTTCAAACAAGTTTTAGATTCTATTTTTGAAGAGGGTTTTCTTGAAGGGGACCCCATAGATACCTATGAAAAGATGAAAACTATATTTGGGCATCCCATGAATGAGAAAGTTGAATCCACATCTCTTTTGTTCTCCTACCAAAACGAATCTACTAAAGAGATAAAAGCTAGCCTAGATGCAAATTTCTGCAATGTGCTTAATCTCTCTTCTACCATTAATAGCCACGTGCTCTATCAAAATAGAAAGATTAATTCCATAGATAACAAGTTTGCTCTTTTCTTCCCTAAAACCAAAGATGGCAATACCTAGATCTATCCTTGCTTTTATGCCTAGCTAGGGGCGTTAAACGATAGCGCTTGTTGGGAGGCAACCCAATTTTATTTTTTTTGCTTTTGCTTCTGTTTAGGAATAAATATTTGTTCTAGCCTCTGGTTAGATGTGTTTTTATGTTTTAATTAGTGTTTGTGCCAAGTTAAACCTATAGGATCTTCTTGGATGATAGTTATTTGATCTTGCTGAAAATTCCAGAAACTTTCTGTTCACGAAAATAATTGTTGAAAATCACCAGAACGTGATAAAATATTGATTCCAATTGCTGCTAATCAATAAACAAATTTTCTAGGTCGTCCTATTTTTGCTGAATTTTTTGAGTTCCAGAAGTTTGTGTTAGTTACAGATTACTACAGACTGTTCTGTTTTTGACAGATTCTGTTTTTCGTGTGTTGTTTGCTTATTTTGATGAATCTATGGCTAGTAAAATAGTTTATAAACCATAGAGAAGTTGGAATAAAGTAGGTTTAACACCAATATAAATAAATAATGAGTTCATTACAGTACCTTTAAGTGGTGTTTTGTTTTCTTTCGCTAACGAAGCTCACGAGATTTTCTGTTAAGTTTTGTGTTGTGAAGTTTTCAAGTTTTGGGTAAAAGATTTGATGGATTATGGAACAAGGAGTGGCAAGAGCCTAAGCTTGGGGATGCCCATGGCACCCCAAGATAATCTAAGGACACCTAAAAGCCAAAGCTTGGGGATGCCCCGGAAGGCATCCCCTCTTTTGTCTACTTCCATCGGTAACTTACTTGGAGCTATATTTTTATTCACCACATGATATGTGTTTTGCTTGGAGCGTCTTGTATGATTTGAGTCTTTTATTTTTAGTTTACCACAATCATCTTTTCTGTACACACCTTCTGAGAGAGACACACATGATTCGGAATTAATTAGAATACTCTATGTGCTTCACTTATATCTTTTGAGCTATATAGTTTTTGCTCTAGTGCTTCACTTATATCTTTTAGAGCACGGTGGTGGATTTGTTTTATAGAAACTATTGTTCTCTCATGCTTCACTTATATTATTTTGAGAGTCTTAAACAGCATGGTAATTTTCTTAATCCTAATATGCTAGGTATTCAAGACTAGTAAAAACTTTCTTATGAGTGTGTTGAATACTAAGAGAACTTTGATGCTTGATGATTGTTTTGAGATATGGAGGTAGTGATATTAAAGTTGTGCTAGTTGAGTAGTTGTGAATTTGAGAAATACTTTTGTTGAAGTTTGCAAGTCCCGCAGCATGCACGTATGGTAAACGTTATGTAACAAATTTGAAACATGAGGTGTTCTTTGATTGTCCTCCTTATGAGTGGCGGTCGGGGACGAGCGATGGTCTTTTCCTACCAATCTATCCCCCTAGGAGCATGCGTGTAGTGCTTGGTTTTTGATGACTTGTAGATTTTTGCAATAAGTATGTGAGTTCTTTATGACTAATGTTAAGTCCATGGATTATATGCACTCTCACCTTTCCATCATTGCTAGCCTCTTCGGTACCATGCATTGCCCTTTCTCACATTGAGAGTTGGTGCAAACTTCGCCGGTACATCCAAACCCCGTGATATGATACGCTCTTTCACACATAAACCTCCTTATATCTTCCTCAAAACAGCCACCATACCTACCTATTATGGCATTTCCATAGCCATTCAGAGATATATTGCCATGCAACTTTCCACCGTTCTGTTTATCATGACACGTTCATCATTGTCATATTGCTTAGCATGATCATGTAGTTGACATAGTATTTGTGGCAAAGCCACCATTCATAATTCTTTCATACATGTCACTCTTGATTCATTGCATATCCCGGTACACCGCCGGAGGCATTCATATAGAGTCATACTTTGTTCTAGTATCGAGTTGTAATCATTGAGTTGTAAATAAATAGAAGTGTGATGATCATCATTTTTAGAGCATTGTCCCAAGTGAGAAAAAATAAAAATAGAAATAGAAAGGCCATAAAAAAAGAAGGCCCAAAAAAATAAAAATAAAAATGAGAGAAAAAGAGAGAAGGGACAATGTTACTATCCTTTTACCACACTTGTGCTTCAAAGTAGCACCATAATCTTCATGATAGAGAGTCTCTTGTTTTGTCACTTTCATATACTAGTGGGAATTTTTCATTATAGAACTTGGCTTGTATATTCCAACAATGGGCTCCCTCAAATGCCCTAGGTCTTCGTGAGCAAGCAAGTTGGATGCACACCCACTTAGTTTCTTTTGTTGAGCTTTCATACATTTATAGCTCTAGTGCATCCGTTGCATGGCAATCCCTACTCCTTGCATTAACATCAATCGATGTGCATCTCCATAGCTCATTGATTAGCCGCGTTGATGTGAGACTTTCTCCTTTTTTATCTTCTCCACATAACCCCCATCATTATATTCTATTCCACCCATAGTGCTATATCCATGGCTCACGCTCATGTATTACGTGAAGGTTGAAATTTTTTGAGATTACTAAAGTATGAAACAATTGCTTGGCTTGTCATCGGGGTTGTGCATGATGAGAGCATTCTTGTGTGACGAAAATGGAGCATGACTAAACTATATGATTTTGTAGAGATGAACTTTCTTTGGCCATGTTATTTTGAGAGGACATAATTGCTTAGTTAGTATGCTTGAAGTATTATTAATTTTATGTCAATATTGAACTTTTATCTTGAATCTTTCGGATCTGAATATTCATACCACAATTAAGAAGACTTACATTGAAATTATGCCAAGTAGCATTCCACATCAAAAATTCTGTTTTTATCATTTACCTACTCGAGGACGAGCAGGAATTAAGCTTGGGGATGCTTGATACGTCTCCAACGTATCTATAATTTTTTATTGTTCCATGCTATATTATATTCTGTTTTGGACATTAATGGGCTTTATTATACACTTTTATATTATTTTTGGGACTAACCTATTAACCGGAGGCCCAACCTAGAATTGTTGTTTTTGCCTATTTCAGAGTTTTGCAGAAAAAGAATATCAAACGGAGTCCAAACGGAATGAAACCTTCGGGAACATGATTTTCGGAACAAACGTGATCCAAAGGACTTGGACCCTACATTAAGACATCAACCAGGAAGTCACGAGGTAGGGGGTGCGCCTACCCCCCAGGGCGCGCCCTCCACCCTCGTGGGCCCCACGTTGCTCCACCGACGTACTTCTTCCTCCTATATATACCTACGTACCCCCAAACTACCAGAAACAGAGCCAAAAACCTAATTCCACCGCCACAACCTTCTGTACCCGTGAGATCCCATCTTGGGGCCTTTTCCGGAGCTCCGCCGGAGGGGGCATCGATCACGGAGGGCTTCTACATCAACACCATAGCCTCTCCGATGATGTGTGAGTAGTTTACCTCAGACCTACGTGTCCATAGTTATTAGCTAGATGGCTTCTTCTCTCTTTTTGGATCTCAATACAATGTTCTCCCCCTCTCTTGTGGAGATCTATTCGATGTAATCTTCTTTTGCGTTGTGTTTGTTGAGACCGATGAATTGTGGGTTTATGATCAAGTTTATGTATGAACAATATTTGAATCTTCTCTGAATTCTTTTATGTATGATTGGTTATCTTTGAAAGTCTCTTCGAATTATCAGTTTCGTTTGGCCTACTAGATTGATCTTTCTTGCAATTGGATAAGTGCTTAGCTTTGGGTTCAATCTTGCGGTGTCCTTTCCCAGTGACAGTAGGGGCAGCAAGGCATGTATTGTATTGTTGCCATCGAGGATAACAAGATGGGGTTTATATCATATTGCATGAGTTTATCCCTCTACATCATGTCATCTTACTTAAAGCGTTACTCTGTTCTTATGAACTTAATACTCTAGATGCATGCTGGATAGCGGTCGATGTGTGGAGTAATAGTAGTAGATGCAGGCAGGAGTCGGTCTACTTGTCGCGGACGTGATGCCTATATACATGATCATACCTAGATATTCTCATAACTATGCTCAATTCTGTCAATTTCTCAACAGTAATTTGTTCACCCACCTTCATACTTATGCTCATGAGAGAAGCCACTAGTGAAACCTATGGCCCCCGGGTCTATTTTCCATCATATTAATCTTCCAATACTTAGCTATTTCTGGCGCCGTTTTTATTTTGCTTTCTTTACTTTGCATCTTTATCACAAAAATACCAAAAATATTATCTTATCATATCTATCAGATCTCACTCTCGTAAGTGACCGTGAAGGGATTGACAACCCCTTTATTGCGTTGGTTGCGAGGATTTATTTGTTTGTGTAGGTGCGAGGGACTCGTGCGTGGCCTCCTACAGGATTGATACCTTGGTTCTCAAAAACTAAGGGAAATACGTACGCTACTCTGCTGCATCACCCTTTCCTCTTCAAGGGAAAACCAACGCAGTGCTCAAGAGGTAGCACCATCCTTCTTATCCGCCAAATACTTGCGGCAGTTCCGCTTCCAGTGACCAGTCTGTTTGAAGTAGAAGCACTCAGTCTCAGGCTTAGGTATAGACTTGGGTTTCTTCTCCTGAGCAGCAACTTGTTTGCTGTTCTTCTTGAAGTTCCCCTTCTTCTTCCCTTTGCCCTTTTTCTTCAAACTGGTGGTCTTGTTGAGCATCAACACTTGATGATCCTTGTTGATTTGTACCTCCGCAGCCTTTAGCATTGGCGAAGAGCTCGGGAATTGTCTTATCCATCCCTTGCATGTTATAGTTCATCACGAAGCTCTTGTAGCTTGTTGGCAGTGATTGAAGAATTCTGTCAATGACGCTATCATCCGGAAGATTAACTCCCAGTTGAATCAAGTGATTGTTATATCCAGACATTCTGAGTATATGCTCACTGACAGAACTATTCTCCTCCATCTTACAGTTGTAGAACTTATTGGAGACTTCATATCTCTCAGTCCGGGCATTTGCTTGAAATATTGACTTCAACTCCTGAAACATCTCATATGCTCCATGACGTTCAAAACATCGTTGAAGTCCCGGTTCTAAGCCGTAAAGCATGGCACACTGAACTATCGAGTAGTCATCAGCTTTGCTCTGCCAGGCGTTCATAACATCTGGTGTTGCTCCTGCAGCAGGTCTGGCACCTAGCGGTGCTTCCAGGACGTAATTCTTCTGTGCAGCAATGAGGATAATCCTCAAGTTACGGACCCAGTCCCTGTAATTGCTACCATCATCTTTCAACTTTGCTTTCTCAAGGAACGCATTAAAATTGAATGGAACAACAGCACGGGCCATCTATCTACAATCAACATAGACAAGCAAAATACTATCAGGTACTAAGTTCATGATAAATTTAAATTCAATTAATCATATTACTTAAGAACTCCCACTTAGATAGACATCCCTCTAATCTTTCAAGTGATCACGTGATCCAAATCAAGTAAACCATGTCCGATCATCACGTGAGATGGAGTAGTTTCAATGGTGAACATCACTATGTTGATCATATCTACTATATGATTCACGCTTGACCTTTCGGTCTCAGTGTTCCGAGGCCATATCAGCATATGCTCGGCTCGTCAAGTTTAACCTGAGTATTCCGCGTGTGCAACTGTTTTGCACCCGTTGTATTTGAACGTAGAGCCTATCACACCCGATCATCACGTGGTGTCTCAGCACGAAGAACTTTCGCAATGGTGCATACTCAGGGAGAACACTTGTACCTTGATAATTTAGTGAGAGATCATCTTATAATGCTACCGTCAATCAAACCAAGATAAGATGCATAAAAGATAAACATCACATGCAATCAATATAAGTGATATGATATGGCCATCATCATCTTGTGCTTGTGATCTCCATCTCCGAAGCACCGTCATGATCACCATCGTCATCGGCGCGACACCTTGATCTTCATCGTAGCATCGTTGTCGTCTCGCCAGCTTATGCTTCTATGACTATCGCTACCGCTTAGTGATAAAGTAAAGCATTACAGGGCGTTTGCATTGCATACAATAAAGCGACAACCATCTGGCTCCTGCCAGTTGCCGATAACTCGGTTACAAAACATGATCATCTCATACAATAAAATATAGCATCATGCCTTGACCATATCACATCACAACATGCCCTGCAAAAACAAGTTAGACGTCCTCTACATTGTTGTTGCAAGTTTTACGTGGCTGCTACGGGCTGAGCAAGAACCGTTCTTACCTACGCATCAAAACCACAACGATAGTTTGTCAAGTTAGTGATGTTTAAACCTTCTCAAGGACCGGGCGTAGCCACACTCGGTTCAACTAAAGTTGGAGAAACTGACACCCGCCAGCCACCTGTGTGCAAAGCACGTCGGTAGAACCAGTCTCGCGTAAGCGTACGGGTAATGTCGGTCCGGGCCGCTTCATCCAACAATACCGTTGAACCAAAGTATGACATGCTGGTAAGCAGTATGACTTATATCGCCCACAACTCACTTGTGTTCTACTCATGCATATAACATCTACGCATAAAACCTGGCTCGGATGCCACTGTTGGGGAACGTAGTAATTTCAAAAAAATTCCTACGCACACACAGGATCATGGTGATGCATAGCAACGAGAGGGGAGAGTGTTGTCCACGTACCCTCGTAGACCGGAAGCGGAAGCGTTAGCACAACGCGGTTGATGTAGTCGTACGTCTTCACGATCCGACCGATCAAGTACCGAACGTACGGCACCTCCGAGTTCAGCACACGTTCAGCTCGATGACGTCCCTCGAACTCCGATCGAGCCGAGCTTTGAGGCAGAGTTCCGTCAGCACGACGGCGTGGTGTCGATGATGATGTTCTACCGATGCAGGGCTTCGCCTAAGCACCGCTACGATATTATCGAGGTGGACGATGGTGGAGGGGGCACCGCACACGGCTAAGAGATCCAAGGGATCAATTGTTGTGTCTAGAGGTGCCCCCTGCCCCCGTATATAAAGGAGCAAGGGGGAAGAGGCGGCCGGCCAGGAGGAGGCGCGCCACGGAGGAGTCCTACTCCCACCGGGAGTAGGACTCCCTCCTTTCCTAGTTGGAGTAGGAGAAGGGGGAAGGAGGAGGGAGAGAGGAAGGAAAGGAGGGGCGCCACCCCCTCTCCTTGTCCAATTCGGACTAGAGGGGGAGGGGGCGCGCGGCCTGCCCTGGCCGCCCCTCCTCTTCTCTACTAAGGCCCATCTTGGCCCATTAAACCCCGGGGGGGTTCCGGTAACCCCCGGTACTCCGGTAAAATCCTGATTTCACCCGGAACACTTCCGATATCCAAATATAGTCTTCCAATATATCAATCTTTATGTCTCGACCATTTCGAGACTCCTTGTCATGTCCATGATCACATCCGGGACTCCGAACTATCTTCGGTACATCAAAACACACAAACTCATAATATAACCGTCATCGAACTTTAAGCGTGCGGACCCTACGGATTCGAGAACTATGTAGACATGACCGAGACATGTCTCCGGTCAATAACCAATAGCAGAACCTGGATGCTCATATTGTCTCCTACATATTCTACGAAGATCTTTATCGGTCAAACCGCATAACAACATAAGTTGTTCCCTTTGTCATCGGTATGTTACTTGCCCGAGATTCGATCGTCGGTATCTCAATACCTAGCTCAATCTCGTTACCGGCAAGTCTCTTTACTCGTTCCGTAATGCATCATCCCGCAACTAACTTATTAGTCACATTGCTTGCTAGGCTTATAGTGATGTGCATTACCGAGAGGGCCCAGAGATACCTCTCCAATACTCGGAGTGACAAATCCTAATCTCGATCTATGCCAACCCAACAAACACCTTCGGAGACACCTGTAGAGCATCTTTATAATCACCTAGATACGTTGTGATGTTTGGTAGCACACAAAGTGTTCCTCTGGTAAATGGGAGTTGGATAATCTCATAGTCATAGGAACATGTATAAGTCATGAAGAAAGTAATAGCAGAATACTAAATGATCGAGTGTTAAGCTACAAAATGGGTCAAGTCAATCACATCATTGATCATGTTAATCAAATGACAACTCATGTCAATGGCTAGGAAACATAACCATCTTTGATCAACGAGCTAGTCAAGTAGAGGCATACTAGTGACACTCTGTTTGTCTATGTATTCACACAAGTATTATGTTTCCGGTTAATACAATTCTATCATAATAATAAACATTTATCATGATATAAGGAAATAAATAGTAACTTTATTATTGCCTCTAGGGCATATTTCCTTCACTTAGTACCTGATAGTATTTGCATATCTATGTTGTAGATCAATAGCTCGCGTTTAGCTCCCCTATTTTATTTTGGATATGTTCCTAGAGAAAACTAAGTTGAAAGATGTTAGTAGCAATGATGCGGATTGGATCCGTGATCTGAGGATTATCCTCATTGCTGCACAGAAGAATTATGTCCTTGATGCACCGCTAGGTGACAGACCGATTGCAGGAGCAAATGCAGACGTTATGAACATTTGGCAAGCTCGATATGATGACTACTTGATAGTTTAGTGCACCATGCTTTACGGCTTAGAATCGGGGCTTCAAAGATGTTTTTGAAACGCCACGGAGCATATGAGATGTTCCGAGAGTTGAAATTAGGATTTTAGACTCATGCCCATGTTGAAAGATATGAGACCTTTGACAAGTATTTTGCCTACAAAATGGAGGAGAATAGCTCAGCTAGTGAGCATGTGCTCAGAATATCTGAGTACTACAATCACTTGAATCAAGTGGGAGTTAATC
Source organism: Aegilops tauschii subsp. strangulata (assembly GCF_002575655.3). NCBI lineage: Eukaryota > Viridiplantae > Streptophyta > Magnoliopsida > Poales > Poaceae > Aegilops > Aegilops tauschii. Next base: position 504,412,969 of record NC_053035.3, on the reverse strand, counting down.
TTCCAGATAAGATAGTGATTGACAGAGTTCTCTAGTCACCATCACCAAGTTACTAGAACTTCGTGAGGAACTATAATATGCAAAGGATAACGGAAACGATTCCCAAGCTCTTCGTGATGCTGAAATCGACGAAGGTAGAAATCAAGAAAAGCATCAAGTGTTGATGGTTGACAAGACCACTAGTTTCAAGAAAAGGGCAAATGGAACAAGGGGAACTTCAAAAAGAACGGCAAGCAAGTTGCTGCTCCCGTGAAGAAGCCCAAAGCTAGACCCAAACCTGAAACTGAGTGCTTCTACTGCAAAGGAAATGGTCACTGAAAGTGGAACTGCCCTAGATACTTGGCGGATAAGAAGGATGGCAAAGTGAACAAAGGTATATTGGATATACATGTTATTGATGTGTACTTTACTAGTGTTTATAGCAACCCCTCGGCATTTGATACTGGTTCAGTTGCTAAGAGTAGTAACTCGAAACAGGAGTTGCAGAATGAACATAGACTAGTTAAGGGCTAGGTGACGATGTGTGTTGGAAGTAGTTCCAAGATTGATATGATCATCATCGCACACTACCTATACTTTCGGAACTAGTGTTGAACCTAACTAAGTGTTATTTGGTGTTTGCGTTGAGCATGAATATGATTTGATCATGTTTATTGCAATACGATTATTCATTCAAGTTAGAGAATAATTATTGTTCTGTTTACATGAATAAAACCTTCTATGGTCATAGACCCAATGAAAATGGTTTGTTGGATCTCGATCGTAGTGATACACATATTCATAATATTGAAGCCAAAAGATGCAAAGTTAATAATGATAGTGCAACTTATTTGTGGCACTGCCATTTAGGTCATATTGGTGTAAAGCGCATGAAGAAACTCCATGCTGATGGGATTTTGGAATCACTTGATTATGAATCACTTGATACTTGCGAACCATGCCTTATGGGCAAGATGGATAAGACTCCGTTCTCCGGAACAATGGAGCGAGCAACTGACTTATTGGAAATAATACATATTGATGTATGCGATCCGATGAGTGTTAAGGCTCGCGGCGGGTATCATTATTTTCTGACCTTCACAGATGATTTGAGAAGATATGGGTATATCTACTTGATTAAATATAAGTCTAAAACATTTGAAAAAGTTCATATAATTTTAGAATGAAGTGGAAAATCATCGTAACAAGGAAATAAAATTTCTACGATCTGATCGTGGAGGAGAATATTTGAGGTATGAGTTTGGTCTTCATTTGAAACAATGCGGAATAGTTTCGCAACTCACGCCACCCGGAATACCACAACGTAATGGTGTGTCCGAACATCGTAATCGTACTTTACTAGATATAGTGAAATCTATGATGTCTCTTACCGATTTACCACTATTGTTTTGGGGTTATGCATTAGAGACAGCTGCATTCACGCTAAATAGGGCACCATCTAAATCCGTTGAGACGACGCCTTATGAATTGTGGTTTGGCAAGAAACCAAAGTTGTCGTTTCTTAAAGTTTGGGGTTGCGATGCTTATGTGAAAAAGTTTCAACCTGATAAGCTCGAACCCAAATCGGAGAAATGCGTCTTCATTAGATACCCAAAGGAAACTGTTGGGTACACCTTCTATCACAGATCCGAAGGCAAGATATTTGTTGCTAAGAATAGATCCTTTCTAGAAAAGGAGTTTCTCTCGAAAGAAGTGAGTGGGAGGAAAGTAGAACTTGATGAGGTAACAGTACCTGCTCCCTTATTGGAAAATAGTTCATCACAGAAATCTGTTCCTGTGACTCCTACACCAATTAGTGAGGAAGCTAATGATGATGATCATGAAACTTCAGATCAAGTTACTACCGAACCTCATAGGTCAACCAGAGTAAGATACGCACCAGAGTGGTAAGGCAATCCTGTTCTGGAGGTCATGTTACTTGACCATGACGAACCTACGAACTATGAGGAAGCGATGATGAGCCCAGATTCCGCGAAATGGCTTGAGGCCATGAAATCTGAGATGGGATCCATGTATGAGAACAAAGTGTGTACTTTGGTTGACTTGCTCGATGATTGGCAAGCCATAGAAAATAAATGGATCTTCTAGAGGAAGACGGACGCTGATAGTAGTGTTACTATCTACAAAGCTAGACTTGTCGAAAAAGGTTTTTGACAAAGTTAAAGGTGTTGACAACGATGAGATTTCTTCACTCGTAGCGATGCTTAAGTCTATCCGAATCATGTTAGCAAATTGCCACATTTTATGAAATCTGGCAAATGGATGTCAAAACTACATTCCTTAATGAATTTCTTAAAGAAGAGTTGTATATGATGCAACCAGAAGGTTTTGTCGATCCTAAAGGTGCTAACAAAATGTGCAAGCTCCAGCTATCCATCTATGGACTGGTGCAAGCATCTCGGAGTTGGAATATACGCTTTGATGAGTTGATCAAAGCATATAGTTTTATACAGACTTGCGGTGAAGCCTGTATTTACAAGAAAGTGAGTGGCAGCACTACAACATTTCTGATAAGTATATGTGAATGACATATTGTTGATCGGAAATCATGTAGAATTTTCTGGAAAGCATAAAGGAGTATTTGAAAAGAGTTTTTCAAAGAAAGACCTCGGTGAAGTTGCTTACATATTGAGCATCAAGATCTATAGAGATAGATCAAGACGCTTGATAAGTTTTTTCAATGAGTACATACCTTGACAAGATTTTGAAGTAGTTCAAAATGGAACAGTCAAAGAAAGAGTTCTTGCCTGTGTTACAAGGTGTGAAATTGAGTAAGACTCAAAGTCTGACCATGGCAGAAGATAGAAAGAGAATGAAAGTCATTCCCTATGCCTCAGCCATAGGTTCTATGAAGTATGCCATGCTGTGTACCAGATCTATTGTATACCCTACACTGAGTTTGGCAAGGGAGTACAATAGTGATCTAGGAGTAGATCACTGAACAGCGGTCAAAATTATCCCTAGTGGAATATAAGGATATGTTTCTCGATTATGGAGGTGACAAAAGGTTCGTCGTAAAGGGTTACGTCGATGCAAGTTTTGACACTGATCCAGATGACTCCAAGTCTCAATCTGGATACATATTGAAAGTGGGAGCAATTAGCTAAAGTGGCTCTGTGCAGAGCTTTGTAGACATAGAAATTTGCAAAATACATACGGATCTGAATTTGGCAAACCCGTTGACTAAACTTCTCTCACAAGCAAACATGATCACACGGTGAACCCTTTGAGTGTTGGCTACATGGCGATGTGAACTATGGATATTAATCACATAGTGATATGAACTATTGGTGTCAAATCACATGGTGATGTGAACTAGATTATTGACTCTAGTGCAAGTGGGAGACTGAAGGAAATATGCCCTAGAGGCAATAATAAAGTTGTTATTTATATTTCCTTATATCATGATAAATGTTTATTATTCATGCTAGAATTGTATTAACCGTAAACTTAGTACATGTGTGAATATATAGACAAACTAAGTGTCACTAGTATGCCTCTACTTGACTAGCTCGTTGAATCAAAGATGGTTAAGTTTCCTAGCCATAGACATGAGTTGTCATTTGATTAACGGGATCACATCATTAGAGAATGATGTGATTGACTTGATCCTTTCTGTTAGCTTAGCATTTGATCATTTAGTATATTGCTATTGCTTTCTTCATGACTTATACATGTTCCTATGACTATGAGATTATGCAACTCCCGAATACCGGAGGAACAATTTGTGTGCTACCAAACATCACAATGTAACTAGGTGATTATAAAGATGCTCTACAGGTGTCTCCGAAGGTGTTTGTTGGGTTGGCATAGATCGAGATTAGGATTTGTCACTCCGAGTATTGGAGAGGTATCTCTGGGCCCTCTCGGTAATGCACATCACTATAAGCTTAGCAAGCAATGTGACTAATAAGTTAGCTGCGGGATGGTGCATTATGAAACGAGTAAAGAGACTTGCCGGTAACGAGATTGAGCTAGGTATTGAGATACCGACGATCGAATCTCGGGCAAGTAACATACCAATGACAAAGGGAACAATGTATGTTGTTATGCGGTTTGACCGATAAAGATCTTCGTAGAATATGTAGGAACCAATATGAGCATCCAGGTTCCGCTATTGGTTATTGACCGGAGACATGTCTCGGTCATGTCTACATAGTTCTCGAACCCGTAGGGTCCGCACGCTTAAAGTTCTGTGATGATCGGTATTATGAGTTTTTGTGTTTTGATGTACCAAAGGTAGTTTGGAGTCCCAGCTATGATCACGGACATGACGAGGAGTCTCGAAATGGTTGAGACGTAAAGATCGATATATTGGACAACTATATTCGGACGCCGGAAGTGTTTCGGGAGGTTTCGGACATATACCGGAGTACCGGGGGGTTACCGGAACCCCCCGGGGAGTGTAATGGGCCTATTGGGCCTTAGTGGAGAAGAGGAGGGGCGGCCAGGGCAGGCCGCGCGCCCCCTCCCCCTCTAGTCCGAATTGGACAAGGAGGGGGTGGCGCCCCCCTTTCCTTCCTCCTCTTTCCTTCCCTTCCCCCTTCTCCTACTCCTACTAGGAAAGGAGTACTACTCCTGGTGGGAGTAGGACTCCCCCCCTTGGCGCGCCCTCCTCCTTGGCCGGCCGCCTCCCCCCTGGCTCCTTTATATACGGGGGCAGGGGACCCCAAGACACAACAATTGATCATTGATCTCTTAGCCGTGTGTGGTGCCCCCCTCCAGCATAATCCACCTCGGTCATATCGTAGCGGTGCTTAGGCGAAGCCCTGCGTCGGTAACTTCATCAACACCGTCACCACGCCGTCGTGCTGACGAAGCTCTTCCCCGAAGCTCTACTGGATCGTGAGTTCGCGGGACGTCATCAAGCTCAACGTGTGCTGAACGCGGAGGTGCCGTACGTTCGGTACTGAAGATCGGTCGATCGTGAAGACGTACGACTACATCAACCGCGTTGTCATAACGCTTCTGCTTACGGTCTATGAGGGTACATAGACGACACTCTCCCCTCTCGTTGCTATGCATCACCATGTCTTGCGTGTGCGTAGGAAATTTTTTGAAATTACTACGTTCCCCAACAAATATAAAGCAATAACAATCATGCATAATAAAGTACAACAAATACCCAATTATTTTCAATGAATAATCTGATCATAAACTGTCGGAGTAAATGACCACGGGTAGGCTCATTTGCTCCCCATGGTGACTTAAGACATCGGGGCTGGCTGCGCCCCTCAAGCCTCGAAGACGAAGAGCCGCCTTCTCAAGGCCGGCTGGTCCAAGCGGCCGGCTGCCACAGGTCGGCAGTTCCTAGAAGACTGCCTTGAGGTGGGCCGACTCCTACCAGGTGGCCTCTAGAGAGGCCGGATCCCAAGAGGCGGCCCCCCTCCGCCCCCTTGAAGTTTGCACCACATTAAGACGACGAGACGGGGCGTGGCTACAGTGCGGCCTGCCGCCCCCGAATCCAGGGGAGAGCGTGGCCACAGCGCGGCGTACTGGGCGGACATCCCTCACCCGGCGCAGCACTGTTGCCATGCAGCCCATGACACCACCCATAACAGGGGAGGCCATGCCCCCACTACGGGCTGTCAGTACGGCCTACGGACGGCAGGCCCTACCTATCAGCGAGAAGCCAGAGGGCGGCGAGCCCCAACCAGTCGGCGTGGGGGAGGCCGACTCCTAGCAGGCGGCCCTTCCCCTCCCTCAAAGTCTGTGCGCCATTAATCAGAAGAGACGGGGAGTGGCTGCAGTGAACGCCCGCCAGGTGGCGGTACTGTAGCCACGCCTCCCCCGCAAAGCACACGTCATCAGTGGCATTGCCATAGTACTAAGAAACCGACAGGACGCGCCAGCGGCGGGCGCGGCCTGTCGGTTAAGTACGAGACAGTCGGCGGGACCCACCAGGTGGCGGGCCCCAGCGGCCGGCGGAGAAGCCGGCGACCACAGTCACTGACAGCCAGGTCCTACACCCGGCTAGATTACCTTTGTACCCCTGGGGGTAGGCCTATATAAACCCCCCAGGGCACCCATGCAAAGGGTTCAGACCTCAGTCCACCCACACCCACGTATAAAGAGAGGAAGCTAGGGCTAGCCTTGTTCTTCTTCCCCCCTCTAGAGAAACAGCTCAAGGAGCAAGCTTGTATCCACCATTGTTGCTTGAGTGATCAAGCGGAGACCCCGCAGAGCAGGAGTAGGGGTGTTATCTCCTAGGAGAGCCCCGAACCTGGGTAAGATTCACCGGTGGGCATGTTTGCGCCTTATCCCGTTTCCTGGCACCGGCGACGTATTATTAGCCCCCTCCATGATAAGCCATCCCTTGGCATATGTCGCACGACATCCCCGACATTTGTCGCCCACCGTGGGGCTAGGTGCACCATCGTCCAGAGATCTGTTCTCGACGGGAACCTTGTTCCTCCCTAGCGAGCGCAGCCAGCCCGGCATGCCTGATGGCATTTGCGCCGACACGCTGCATGGCGCTGAGCTCGCCTGCGCGGGAGCTGCCTCGCTGACCTCATCGGCGATATCCGCCTCCTCGACGATCCCGCGCCCGACGCGGGGCAGCCAGCTCCGAGAGCTGCCTTGTCGACCTCCTTGGGAAGCTCAACATCGCCAACAAGCCGGCCTCCGACCTGGAGTCAATCGGCTCCACCGACCCGATGCTTGTCGACTCCGACACAGCATCCCTTGACGCCTTCCCCACCAACGTGGTGATCATCGACGACCTGTTGGGGAACGTAGTAATTTCAAAAAATATTCCTAAGCACACGCAAGATCATGGTGATGCATAGCAACGAGAGGGGAGAGTGTTGTCCACATACCCTCGTAGACCGAAAGCGGAAGCGTTATGACAACGCGGTTGATGTAGTCGTACATCTTCACGATCCGACCGATCCAAGTACCGAACGCACGGCACCTCCGAGTTCACCACACGTTCAGCTCGATGACGTCCCACGAACACCGATCCAGCAGAGCTTTGCGGGAGAGTTCCGTCTGCACGACGGCGTGATGACGGTGTTAATGATGTTACCGACGCAGGGCTTCTCCTAAGCACTGCTACGATATAACCGAGGTGGAATATGGTGGAGGGGGCACCGCACATGGCTAAGAGATCAATGATCAATTGTTGTGTCTCCAAGGGGTGCCCCCCTCCCCGTATATAAAGGAGTGGAGGAGGGGGAGGGCCGACCCTCTCTATGGCGCGCCCTAGGGGAGTCCTACTCCCACCGGGAGTAGGATTCCCCCTTTTCCTAGTAGAACTAGGAGCCCTTCCAAGTAGTAGGAGTAGGAGAGAAGGAAAGGGAAAAGAGAAGAGAAGGAAGGAGGGGGCGCCGCCCCTCCCCCTAGTCCAATTTGGACTAAGCATTGGGGGGCGCAGCCTCCCCTCTCTCTTTCCCCTAAAGCCCAATAAGGCCCATACTCCCCGGCGAATTCCTGTAACTCTCCGATACTCCGAAAAATACCCGAAGCACTCGGAACCTTTTCGATGTCCAAATATAGTTGTCCAATATATCGATCTTTACGTCTCGACCATTACGAGACTCCTCGTCATGTCCCCGATCTCATCCGGGACTCCGAACTACCTTCGGTACATCAAAACACATAAACTCAAAATACAAATCGTCACCGAACGTTAAGCGTGCGGACCCTATGGGTTCGAGAACTATGTAGACATGACCGAGACACGTCTCCGGTCAATAACCAATAGCGGAACCTGGATGCTCATATTGGTTCCTACATATTCTATGAAGATCTTTATCGGTCAAACAGCATAACAACATACGTTGTTCCCTTTGTCACCGGTATGTTACTTGCCCGAGATTCAATCGTCGGTATCTCAATACCTAGCTCAATCTCGTTACCGGCAAGTCTCTTTACTCGTTCCGTAATGCATCATCCCGCAACTAACTTATTAGTCACATTGCTTGCTAGGCTTATAGTGATGTGCATTACCGAGAGGGCCCAGAGATACCTCTCCAATACTCGGAGTGACAAATCCTAATCTCGATCTATGCCAACCCAACAAACACCTTCGGAGACACCTGTAGAGCATCTTTATAATCACCTAGATACGTTGTGACGTTTGGTAGCACACAAAGTGTTCCTCTGGTAAATGGGAGTTGGATAATCTCATAGTCATAGGAACATGTATAAGTCATGAAGAAAGCAATAACAACATACTAAACGATCAAGTGCTAAGCTAACGGAATGGGTCAAGTCAATCACATCATTCTCCTCATGACGTAATCCCGTTAATCAAATGACAACTCATGTCCATGGCTAGGAAACTTAACCATCTTTGATTCAACGAGCTAGTCAAGTAGAGGCATCTTAGTGACACTATGTTGGTCTATGTATTCACACATGTATCAAGTTTCCAGTTAATACAATTCTAGAATGAATAATAAACATTTATCATGAAATAAGGAAATAAATAATAACTTTATTATTGCCTCTAGGGCATATTTCCTTCACGATCCGCTTCCTCGCGTCGATAGCGGCGGCAGCACCGTCACGGAGGTTCATGTCATGAACCACGACGGAGCCTCTGGTGGGGATGCCCCAGACCCGCTGCAGGCTGCGCTGCGGGATCTGTCTGCACCCATCGCAGAAGACGCCAACACCGAGACGCTAGAAGCCTGCCGCGTCTCGCTCGTCGAAAGTGCCAAGAAGTTGGCCATCATGAGACACCTCAGAGACCTACCAGCGCGAAATCAACTGCGCTGTTGGCGGCACGCCGGCTGCTGGCGGGCCCAGCCGCATCGGCACGGTCCGGCAGCGCGGCGCTACCATCGCCAGCATATTCGGGGTAGACCGCCCTGTCTATATCACGCCCATGAAGAACATACGAGCTGCCCAGGCGGCAGCAGATGAGCTGGATCACCTCGAGGGCGACGAGCACCGCTACATGACGGAGCGCGTTCAGCAGCTCATTGATGCGGCTGCCGCGCAACAAGGAGCCGACTGCCGCGCAGAAGAGCCCGGCCAGCGGGTTGAGAACTCGCCCCCTCGCCGAGATCAAGGCGCGACCTCCCAGACGCCAACAGGCGGCGTCCGCCACAGACGAGACAAAGAGCCGGCAGCTAGCTGCAGCCGCACCCGCCTCACCAGCGAGCGCGACCAAGATGGCCGCCCACGATCAGTGGAACGACGGGACAACTATCCGCCGCCTCCTCCTCCGCGCAGGGAGAGGCGCGCCTCCCCGCCGCCTGTAGAGCACCCGACACTCGGCGACCGGCTGGGCCGCAGAGAAGGAGTCGGAGAGAACGACGCGCGCTACCGGATCGACCGCCTTGCTCGATCCCAGGCGCTAGAAGAAGAAGACGCGATGGGCCCGCCTTGTTTCGGCCCCTGCATCCGCGACGAGCCCTTCCATAAAGGGTTCTTGTGGGAGCCGTCAACATAGAAAATGACAACAAGCGCGTTTCCGTGAAGTACGTTCCGCTCATGCTCCAGGGCATGGCCCGGACATGGCTGAACAGCCTGAAGCCCCACAGCATCAACAGCTGGGTAGATTTCACTGAAGTCTTCGTCCGCAACTTCACTAGCACCAACAAGCGGCCGCCCAAGCCCCGCCAGCTCTCGCTGTGCATTCAAGGCCCTGATGAGTCCACCCGCGACTACCTGACGTGGTGAGTTGAATTGCGCAACTCCTGCGAAGGGGTGCACGAGGTGCAAGCCATAGAGTACTTCACTGTCGGGTGCCGAGAGGGCACCTTACTCAAGCACCGACTCCTCTGCGACGAGCCGGCTACACTCGACGAGCTGCTGATCATAGCGGACAAGTATGCCGCTGCCGACTCCTCCATGAAGTCGGAGCTCCGAGTGGATGCTTCCGGGAAGGTACTCCCACCGGCCCCTCGAACGCCGGCCGGAGACAACAGTCGGCGCCAGCAGCCGAACGATGCTACCTCTTGAGCACTGCGTTGGTTTTCCCTTGAAGAGGAAAGGGTGATGCAACAAAGTAGTGTAAGTATTTCCATCAGTTTTTGAGAACCAAGGTATCAATCCGGTAGGAGGCTACGCGCGAGTCCCTCACACCTACACAAAACAAATATATCCTCGCAACCAACGCGATAAGGGGTTGTCAATCCCTTCACGGTCACTTACGATAGTGAGATCTGATAGATATGATAGGATAATATTTTTGGTATTTTTGTGATAAAGATGCAAAGTAAAATAAAAGCAAAGGAAATAACTAAGTGTTGGAAGATTAATATGATGACGATAGACCCGGGAGCCATAGGTTTCACTAGTGGCTTCTCTCAAGAGCATAAGTATTTTACGGTGGGTGAACGAATTACTGTTGAGCAATTGACAGAATTGAGCATAGTTATGAGAATATCTAGGTATGATCATGTATATAGGCATCACGTCCGAGACAAATAGACCGACTCCTGCCTGCATCTACTACTATTACTCCACTCATCGACCGCTATCCAGCATGCATCTAGAGTATTAAGTTCATGGAAACAGAGTAACGCCTTAAGCAAGATGACATGATGTAGAGGGATAAATTCATGCAATATGATAAAAACCCCATCTTGTTATCCTCGATGGCAACAATACAATACGTGCCTTGCTGCCCCTACTGTCACTGGGAAAGGACACTGCAAGATTGAACCCAAAGCTAAGCACTTCTCCCATTGCAAGAAAGATCAATCTAGTAGGCCAAACCAAACTGATAATTCGAAGAGACTTGCAAAGATAACCAATCATACATAAAAGAATTCAGAGAAGATTCAAATATTGTTCATAGATAAACTTGATCATAAACCCACAATTCATCGGTCTCAACAAACACACCGCAAAAAGAAGATTACATCGAATAGATCTCCACGAGAGAGGGGGAGAACATTGTATTGAGATCCAAAAAGAGAGAAGAAGCCATCTAGCTAATAACTATGGACCCGAAGGTCTGAGGTAAACTACTCACACTTCATCGGAGAGGCTATGGTGTTGATGTAGAAGCCCTTCGTGATGGATGCCCCTTCCGGCGGAGCTCCGGAACAGGCCCCAAGATGGGATCTTGTGGGTACATAAGGTTGCGGCGGTGGAATTAGGTTTTTGGCTCCGTATCTGATCGTTTGGGGGTACGTAGGTATATATAGGACGAAGAAGTACGTCGGTGGAGCAACAGGGGGGCTGATGAGGACATAGACCTGGGGTAGGGTAATAGGCCTGACCTATACGTCCTACCTAAGGTCCTTGTCCTAGAAGCAAAGAGGTTCAAGAGTAAATAGAGGGGACCCAACAAAGGTGTCGAGTGCAATCCACTCGACCTACCATTCACTCGGAGACCCCCCCTTATTTAGGTCACTCGACCACTAAACCACTCGACGTGCAGAAGACCTAAAGCCACTCCGCGCAGCAACGGTCGGGCATTTACCCTTAGACTTAATAGTCATTTATAGCACTTTACTACGGACGTTACCTGTAACGCTCCTTCTTTATGAACATTGAACCCTGTGTAACGGAGGGGAGCTGGGGTCCTGGCGCACTCTATATAAGCCACCCCCCTCCTCTGGGACAAGGGTTCGCACCCCCTGTAACACACACGCATATAATCCAGTCGACCGCCTCTGGGCTCCGAGACGAAGGGTTGTTACTTCCTCCGAGAAGGGCCTGAACTCGTAAAACTTGTGCGTACAACTTCTCCATAGCTAGGATCTTGCCTCTACATCCCTACCCCCCATTCTACTGTCAGACTTAGAACCATGATAGTTGGCGCCCACCGTGGGGCTGGTGTCTTAGCGACTTGTTGGAGAAGTTGCAATTTTTCCGATCCCCATCAGCATGGTTTCAGGCGGAGGATTGGCCGAGGACCGCGAGATCCGTCTCGGCGCGCTCGTGTTCGTCGCCGACGACTCCGCTTGGCTCCAAGAAGCTCCACTCGATGTCGAGGCGCTCCCCGTCCGCGGGGCAACGCACTTTCGCACATGCGTCCGCGACGTCCTCCTGCGGCAACCGTCGACCCAGTATCGGTCGGCTCATGTGGCGTCTTCACTCCCTACTGCCCGCTGGCACAAGCGTTCCGGTCGGTCGAGGCTCCAGCAGTGGGTGAGGCACGCGGTGGCTCGCCAGTTGGCCACCCCCCCAAGTCGCGGCAATCGAGCCCGACGAAACTCTCTACGGCCTGTTCGACCTGTCGACTAGCTCCGTTGAGACTGCATCCGAGTGCGACAGTAGTGACCCCGCGGCGAAAGTCCTGATGGTCAACAGACCGGTAGTCCTCCTGGCTTCCCCCGTAACGACGGTGGCGATGGCGGAGGCGATCCGTCGCGTGTTCACGAGGAGTACCGCCCCGAGCCCCTCTCTTCGCAGCAGAGGGAAGAGCTTCACCGCCGTAACATGGATGCACTTCACACTCCTATCGTTGGAGAAACCCCCAAGGCCCGAGCCTTGGAGGAGGTGCGCCTAGCCAACTTGGCTGAGCACACTCGACTGGAGAACCTCCAGCACGCACTCGACCTGCGTGCTCGGCAGCGAGTTCCTGAGTCCAGTCGACGACAACTTTTTCCGCCTCCAACCCAGGTATATCGAACTCCGATCCAGAATCTCACAGCTGTTGCCCGAATAGCAGAGTCAATTCAGCCTTCCCAGTCAGAGGCTGGTAGGGGTTTGATGCAGATCCGGGCTTTGCTCCGGGCGGCGGGGGAGCAGAACACAGCAGTGTCACAGACTCGGAATAGGATTCATAGTAGATCTGTAATGGCAGACACAGTTCAGTCGGCTCACAGCCCAAGATCATCTCCAAGGCGTGAGGGACGTGGAGATCGACAGGATCAGTACAGAAACCGTGAGCAGTATGATCGTCGTCGAGTACCCACGCCTCCCCCAAGGAGTGGGTCATACGCGCCTCGGCAAAACGATGACAGACGCCCTCACAGTGATGGGCGAAGGATTCCAGTCGACCCCCGGGAGCCGGGCTTTGACGCGAGGTCCATTCTCGTTCAAGGTGTGGTTGACAGGAACAGGGCACACAGAGATGGCCACGATAGAGATTACCCGACCGGCAGCAGGGTGCATGTTTCAGGTCCCGAGTGTTTCAGCAGAGCCATCAGAGCAGTAGTGATTCCTCCCAACTTCAGGTTGGCGACTGGAGTCAGCAAGTTCACTGGTGAGTCCAAGCCTGACACTTGGCTTGAGGACTACCGAGTGGCTGTGCAGATTGGTGGTGGGAATGATGAAGTGGCCATGAAGCACCTTCCTCTGATGTTAGAGGGCTCAGCCAGAGCGTGGTTGAATCAGTTAGCACCTGGCAGTGTTTATAGCTGGGAAGAGCTTGCCCGAGTGTTTGTCAGAACATTTGAAGGTACATGCAAACGGCCAGGAGGGCTAACAGAGCTACAGTCTTGTGTGCAGAAGTCGAATGAAACTTTGAGAGATTATATCCAGAGATGGATCACGTTGCACCACACGGTGGAGAATGTGTCTGATCACCAAGCAGTTTGTGCCTTCAAGGAAGGCGTCAAGTATCGAGAATTGATTCTGAAGTTCGGTCGGACCGGAGATATGTCTCTGACTCGAATGATGGAAATCGCCACCAAGTATGCTAATGGTGAAGAGGAGGATCGGCTCCGGAGTGGCAAGCACAAAACAGTCGCCCACGAAACCGGGGGAGGGAACTCCAGTCGGAAGCAGAAGCGCAAAGCCGAGCCAGCTGCTCCTGGAGAAGCCTTAGCTGTGACTCAAGGAAAGTTCAAGGGGAAGCCCAAAGGGCCATGGAACCCCAAGAAAGTAAAAGATCAAGATGGAAATGATGTGTTGGATTTACCATGCCACATTCACACCAAAAAAGATGAGGAGGGTAATCTCATTTACCCGAAACATACCACTCGACAATGTCGGCTCCTAATCCAGCAGTTCCGAGAGAAACAGCCCAAAGAAAAGGAAAAAGAATTGGACAAAGTTGAGGATAAGGAAGAGGACGATGATGGTTACCCCCACGTCAATTCCACTCTGATGATTTTTGCTGACGTTGAGAGCAAGAGTCGACTGAAAGTCATCAACAGAGAAGTGAACATGGTCGCTCCGGTGACGCCCAGTTATTTGAAGTGGTCTCAGACTGCCATTACATTCGACCAGTCTGATCAGCCTACACACATAGCCACCCCAGGGAGGCAAGCGTTGGTGGTTGACCCAGTCGTCGAAGGCACTCGGTTGACTAAGGTTCTGATGGATGGTGGCAGTGGCCTTAATATACTGTATGCGGAGACCTTGAAAGGAATGGGCATTCTGATGTCCAGACTCAGTGAAAGAAATATGAGTTTCCATGGAGTTATTCCTGGCAAGAAGGCTGAGTCACTCGGCCAGATCGCCCTCGATGTGGTATTCGGTGATTCCAAGAATTACCGCAAAGAAAAGTTGACGTTTGAAGTTGTGGAATTCCAGAGTGCTTATCATGCTATTCTGGGCAGGCCGGCTTATGCACGTTTCATGGCTCGACCATGTTATGTTTACCTCAAATTGAAGATGCCTGGTCCTAAAGGAGTGATCACTATCACTGGCAATTGGAAGAAGGCAGAAGAGTGCTTCCAGAAGGGCTCAAAGATCGCCGATGCGCAAATGGCAGTAGTGGAATTGCAGGAGTATCAAAAAAATGCAGATCCGAGTGATTTGTTGCGAGCTAAGAAGCCTGCCACGGATTCAGCATTTCAGTCGTCTGGTGAAACGAAGCTGATTCATATTCACCCGACCGATTCCAATGCAGCTCCGACTCACATTTCGACAACACTCGACTCCAAATAGGAAGAAGCGCTCATCCAGTTCCTCCGTGAGAACTGGGACATCTTTGCATGGAAACCTTCTGACATGCCGGGTGTTCCCAGGGGGCTGGCTGAGCACCGTTTGCGAGTCGACCCAAAAGTGAAACCAGTTAAAGAACATCTTCGACGGTCCGCCGTACAGAAGAGAAAAGCAATCGGTGAAGAAGTGGCTCGGCTCCTAGCAGCTGAGTTTATCCGAGAGATTTACCACTCCGAGTGGCTAGCCAATGTTGTCATGGTCCCCAAGAAGGATGACTCACTCCACATGTGCATTGACTTCAAGCATATCAAACGGGACTGCCCGAAAGATCACTTTCCTCTCCCCCGCATCGATCAAATAGTCGACTCGACTGCAGGGTGTGAGCGCTTGTCCTTTTTGGACGCCTATTCCGGGTATCATCAGATCCTACTGTATGGACCCGATGAGATAAAAACAGCTTTCATCACTCCATTTGGGTGCTTCTGTTATGTCACCATGCCATTCGGCCTGAAGAATGCTGGAGCCACATTCATGAGGATGATTCAGAAGTGTTTACTCACTCAAATCAGTCGGAATGTGGAAGCATACATGGATGACATTGTGGTCAAGTCACGTAAAGGTTCCGACCTGTTGGCTGACCTTGCTGAAACTTTTGCCAACCTCAGAAGGTATGATATCAAGCTTAATCCATCAAAGTGCACATTCGGAGTTCCGGGCGGAAAATTACTCGGCTTCCTCATTTCCAGACGGGGTATCGACACTAACCCAGAGAAAGTTGGTGCCATTCTCCGAATGAAACGCCCTGTGTGTGTGCACGATGTCCAGAAGCTTACAGGTTGTTTGGCCGCCTTAAGTCGATTCATTTCTCGCCTCGGTGAAAAGGCATTGCCTCTTTACCGACTGATGAAGAACTCTGATAAGTTCGAGTGGATTCCTGAAGCTGATGCAGCATTTGCAGAGCTCAAAGCCCTGCTTTCCACCCAGTCGGTGCTTGCTGCCCCAATTAGCAAAGAGCCTTTACTGCTTTACATTGCAGCCACTGGACAAGTCGTCAGTACAGTACTTACGGTCGAGCGGGAAGAAGAAGGAAAAGCCTGTAAAGTTCAGCGCCCAGTATATTATGTTTCTGAAGTTTTGACTCCATCAAAGCAAAGATATCCACATTATCTTATGGGATTTATATGACCACGAAGAAGGTTGCACATTATTTCTCTAACCACTCCATTACAATCGTCAGCGACGCTCCATTATCAGAGATTCTGAACAACAGAGATGCAACTAGTCGAGTGGCAAAGTGGGCGATTGAACTCCTTCCCCTCGATATTAAGTTTGAGGCAAAGAAAGCTATCAAGTCCCAAGCAATAGCAGATTTCCTCGCCGAGTGGATCGAACAGCACCTGCCGACTCAAGTCCACTCGGAGCACTGGACCATGTTCTTTGATGGTTCCAAGATGCTGAATGGTTCCAGTGCTGGGGTGGTACTGGTATCCCCCTGAGGAGACAAGCTCAGATATGTTCTCCAGATTCACTTTGATTCCTCCAATAACGAAGCGGAATATGAAGCACTCTTATATGGGTTACGTATGGCCATCTCACTCGGCGTCCGTCACCTCATGGTCTACAGCGACTCAGATTTGGTAGTCAATCAAGTGATGAAGGAGTGGGACGTCAGAAGCCCAGCTATGACTGATTACTACAATGCGGTGAGGAAGTTGGAAAAGAAGTTTGAGGGGTTAGAGCTCCATCATATACCCCGACTGAAAAATCAAGCAGCCGATGATTTGGCAAAGATAGGTTGCAAGAGGGAAGCCATTCCCAGCAACGTGTTTTTGGAACACATTCAGACACCTTCAGTTCAAGAAGATCCTTTCACTGAAGAGCCCCCCGTAGCCTAAGAGTGCCACAGATCCGACTGAAGTCGAAGTCCCAGCCGTGGTCGACCTGATCATGGAGGTTTTGGTCATCACTCCCGACTGGACATTGCCATACATTGCGTATATCCTTAGGAAGGAACTCCCAAAGGATGAAGAAGAGGCTCGACAGATCGTCCGTCGATCCAAAGCCTTTACTGTGATAAGAGGACAACTATTCAGGGAAAGCGTAACCGGAGTCAGCTAGAAATGCATAACACCAGAAGAAGGTCGAGTGATCCTCAACGACATCCACTCGGGGACCTGTGGTCACCATGCGTCCTCTCGGACCATTGTGGCCAAAGCATACCGAGCTGGATTTTATTGGCCACGAGCAAATGAAATGGAGAAAGATATAGTCGACAAATGTGAAGGCTGCCAGTTTTACTCCAATATGTCCCACAAGCCTGCGTCAGCCCTGAAGACTATTCCACTCATCTGGCCCTTTGCTGTTTGGGGATTGGATATGGTTGGACCCCTGAGGACTGGTAGGAGCGGCTTCACTCATGTGCTTGTAGCAGTCGACAAGTTTACCAAATGGATTGAAGCCAAGCCTATCAAGAATCTTGAAGCCAGTACTGCTATCAGCTTCATCAGAGAATTGACATTCAGATATGGAGTTCCGCACAGCATCATCACTGACAATGGGTCGAACTTTGATTCTGATGAGTTCAGAGCCTTCTGTGCTTCCCAAGGCACACGAGTCCACTATGCTTCAGCCGCCCACCCCAGTCGAATGGACAAGCAGAAAGAGCAAATGGCTTGATTCTCAAAGGACTGAAACCCCGACTGATGCGTGATCTCAAGCACGCAGCAGGCGCCTGGGTCGATGAACTTCCATCAGTTCTTTGGGGATTGAGGACAACTCCCAATCGGTCGACTGGCCGAACTCCATTCTTCTTGGTTTATGGAGCTGAAGCTGTTCTACCGAGTGACTTGCTTCACAATGCACCCCGAGTCGAGCTCTTCTCTGAAGATGAAGCAGAACAGGCCCGGCAGGACGCAGTCTGTCGGGTGGTTGGTGCGACATATGCCAAGGGATGGCTTATCATTGTGGGAGCCAATAAAACGTCGCCGGTGCCCGGAAATGGGATGAGGCGAAGACATGCACGCCGGCGAATCTTACCCAGGTTCGGGGCTCTCCGAGGAGATAACACCCCTAGTCCTGCTCTGTGGGGTCTCCGCATGATCACTAGATCGATAAAGGGTAGCTACAATCGCTCCTAGAGCTGTTGAGATCAAGGGAGAAGAAGAACAAGGCTAGCTCTTGCTTCTCTCTATCTATGGTGTGTGTGCTATGCGTGGGTGTTAACCTAGAAGCCCACCCTTTGCATGGGTGCTCCAGGGGGTTTATATAGGCCTACCCCCCGGGGATACAATGGTAATCCGGCTGGGAACTGGTCCCAGCCGTCAGTGTCTACGCTCGCCGGCTTCTCCGCCGGCTGCTGGGTCCCGCCGGCAGGTGGGTCCCGCCGGCTGCCGGCTACTTGGCTGACAGGCCGGTCCCACCGCCTAGGGTTTTGTCGGCGGCTGCTTACTGTAGCCGCGCCTCTGATGATGAGGGCTTTGTCGAGGTGAGCATGGCTACAGTGGGCCGCCTCGGGGGCTATCACTGTAGCCTCATCTCGTCTTGTCTCCTTAATGGGGCTCCTGCTTCGAGGAAGGGAGTAGCCGGCTTCTGGAGGCCGGCTATACTCTTGGCCGACTAGGAAAAGCCGGGCCGCCTTCGCGCCTCTCTCTGGCTGAAGGGGCCCGCAGTCCTTGGGCCGTACAGGAGTGGGTCGTGGATGACGTCGAGGCTAGCGTGGCTATAGTGCCGAGCCGCACGGGAGACGTCCCTCCCGTACGGCCTCCTGTAGCCATGCCCGCCTCGGGCTTCGGGGGTCATGGGCCGCACTATGGCCACACCCCGTCACGTCGCCGTTATGGAGGGGTGGTTGTGATCTTGGCTGGCTCCTAGGAGTCGGCGTTCTTCCTGGTCGGCTTCTTGGAGTCGGCCACCCCGTAGTCGTCCTGGGGAGGAGTCGGTGAAGCTGGGTCGCCTTCCGGGGGTCGGCTTTAGTGGCAGCCGGCCAGGGAAGGTGGCCCAAATGCTTGGAGTGCTTGAAGGCCCAAGGGCCTGATAAATTTTCCGAAGAGCCAGGGGTAGTCGGTTAGGCTACCCGTGGCCATTTACTCCGACAGTAGTCCCCGAAGCTGATTGGGCTTCGAGGTGGAGTGGGGTTCAAGAAGCTCGATCAGCTTCCTATCGTGACAAGCCGGCAACTGGGAGCCGGCCTTGGTCAGGCGCGCCGCCTTAGTCGAATTCTTCTGGAGTCAGGGGGCGGGAACCCGCAGGTACGTGCTCCGGGCCGCGGGCCGGCCTCGGGCCGTTGGCGTGCCACGTGGCCGGAAAGCCTGCCAGCCCACGCGCGTGACGGGACGTTGCCGTAGGGAGGGGGCCCGCCACGTCCGCGCCCCGGCCCAGGCGCGGATCCTTTGTATCCCGAAACCGCCCGCACGTTCCGTGCGGAAGTTTCGGCTCGCACTTATGCGTAATAAACGCGAGACGTGGGGGGGAGTGGGCGCAGTTAATCCCACGTCTCCCCCCCCCCACGTCCGGCCTCTTCGGCCGCGTGAGGCTATAAGTAGGGGGAGGTGGAGGGCGGCAGGCCCTCGCACGCTCCTCCTACTTCCACCGTCTTCTTGCCTTGCTCGTTCTCGCGACAGCGCTTCGCCGCCGCGCTCTTCCTCCGCACGCTCCTCCGCCGCCGTGCTAGCTTCCGCTATGCCTCCCCACGTAGAGCAGCTTGGCGGGGATTGGGACGGCTCCATCGTCCATAACGACCACATCGACTTCCTCCGCGACACCCGGCGTCTGCCCAGCGCGGACAAAGTGGAAGTCCGCCTCGCGCCGGAGAAGGAAATCAGGCCGGCGCCGCGGGAGGGCGAGCGGGTGGTATTCCGCTCGCACTTCCTGCGCGGCTTCGGCCTGCCAGTGAGCGCCTTCTTCCGCTCCTGGCTGGAATTCTATCAGCTCCAGCCGCACCACCTCACCCCCAACGTGGTGGTGCTGCTGTCGGCCTTCGTCACCCTGTGCGAGGGTTATCTTGGCGTCCTCCCCACCCTCGAGCTATGGGGGGAGTTCTTCCAGTCGAAGCTGGGCACGCGCGTGCGGGGCATGCCGGCTCAGACCGGCGCCTTCATCGCGTCGCGGAGATCAGGCGCCGACAACCCCTTCCCCATCATCACACTGATCCAATCGGTGAAGAAGTGGCAGAAGTCATACTTCTACGTGCGGAGCATCACTCCCCGGGGCGACTACCTCAACTTGCCGGCCTACGTAGCCGGCCCACCGGCAGGCAGGCTGCCCCAGTAGTCCTTTCGAGCCATGACGCTGTCGCAGGGAGGAAACGCCGCCATCGCCCGCCTGCGGGTGATGGTCCAGTAGGAGGGCCTGACGGGGCCCGACCTCCTGGCCGCGTTCGTCACGCGCCGGGTCCTTCCGCTCCAGAGCCGGCCTCATCTGATCTGTCAGATGAGCGGCCAGATCGATCCGAGCCGAATGTGTACCAAGGAGATGCCGCAGCACGACGCCGCCGACATGGTGAATTACCTCGCCAACTGCCAACTTTCCGAGGACTGGCAATTCGGCAAGGAGCCATATAGCCATGCCAATCCTCCGCCTACGGTACGCTCCCCTCGTCTCTTTTTCTTTCTCTCTCTCAGCTTTGTCGCCGAGTTCCTCTGGGCTGACTCTAACTCAGTCGGCTTGCTCTTTTGATAGAGTCCTCTGCTTCGGCCGGCCGGCGGGACAGACGTGGAGCGCCGCTTCGTCCCCGACCGGACCGAACACGACCAGCAGGACCCCGACCTGGGGGCGGTCCATATGGAGGATGCCATCGAGCCGGCCGGTGGCCAAGCCGGCGGCGAAGCGGGCGGCTCCGGGTTCACCGCTACCTTCGACGACTGGCCGGACGCGAGGACGAAGCCGAAGCTGTCCCGCACCGCCAGCCGGCATCCGGACGCGGCGCGGGCTCCTCCGGCGTGCAGCCTGCTCGGGGTAGAGGCCAGAAACGTCGCGCCGCCCAGGGCATGTTCGGCAGCCGGACGAAGAAGCCCAGGGGTGGGGCGGCAGCCACCAGGCGGGAAGAGGCGGCCGCGAAGGCGGCTCGCTTCCGCAAAGTGGTGAAGCAGCCGCAGACTGTGTCGGCGTAAGTTCTCTCTTTCTATGTACTCTCCTTCTTTTTTTCTTGGGTGGTTCTTGAACCTTCGTCTTCTTTTTCAACGGTCAGAGCTCCGCTGTCACTTGAGCGGGTGGCTGCCGGCTCCGTCGTCGAGTCGCCAGGGGGCTCTGGGAGCACCACCCGCCGCGTAGATCCCCACGCCGCCCTCCTGGAGGCGACGGAAAGGAACGCGCGGGAGGTGCGGGAGGAGCAGGAAGCGCGGGAGGCGGAGGCACGGAGGGCAGCCGCCGCCCAGGCAGCTCGGGAGGAGGAGGCGGCGAAGGCGCTCGCCGAGGCCGCAGCCAAGGCCCAGGCAGAGGCCGAGGCCGAGGCGGCGGCAGGGGACGCTTTGATGGTCACCCCCCTGCGCACCATGGCGCCAGGGGACGTGGATCCCTCGCCAGGGGGAGCCAGCGGTTCCCAGCCGGGGCTGGGAGGAAGCGGCGACGACGTCATCATCTTGGGGGAGGCGCCGGGGCCGACTCCTCCGACTAGGGCGGCCCAAGGCGGCCAGCCTGAGCCTGCGCCCGCACAGTCGGCGGAGGGCGAGCCGGCCGCGGGAGCTGAGGTGGCGGTCCGGGTTCCGCCAAGCCGGCGTGCAGGGAAGGCCGCGTCGGAGCCGCAGAAGGCTGCGTCGGAGCCACAGCCGGCCGTGGGCTCCAGCTCGTCGGCCCGAGACGCGGAGGCGGACAGCGCTACCTCGGGGTGGACGCCGGGCGGAGGAACAGCCGTGGTGAACGTCGCTGCACAAGACGTCCGGGCCCGGCTCCAAAGCCAAGCCGCGGCGCTGAGGCAGTTCACCGACGAATTCCTCGCAACGCGGGCAGCCATCCGGGTTAGCATTCCTATCTTGTTCTTCCTTGATCTTGATTTCTCTTCTTGATCTTGATTTCTCTCGTGGGGGCGCGTCAGCGCACCCACTGGGTGTAGTCCCCGAGTTCCGAGTCGGCTGCTGAGCAGGCGGCTTGGAACTTCTTGGAGATTTTGTCTTTGCTGCTTTTGTTCTCACTTCGGTCTTCTGTCCGTCTTGCAGGACTACCACAACCTCCGAGCGGCCGCCTTCAACTCCCAGGCTCGGGAGCTGACCCAGAAGACCGCCGATCTTACTGAGAGCCGAGGTATGTGACTTGATCTTTATCTCATGTGGGGGCGCGTCAGCGCACCCACTGGGTGTAGTCCCCGAGATTCGGGCCGACTGCTGAGCAGTCGGCTCGGATCTTCCTTGATGATTTCTCATTGTTCTTCTTCTTCTTCTATCTCTGCAGCGGCCAACGCCGGTCTGAGGGCACAGCTGGGGGAGTCCCAGACTGCTCTTCGTGCCAAGGACGCGGAGCTCGCCGCCTTGGTGCAGGAGCGCGACCGCCTGGTCAAGAAGCTGGCCGACTAGGAGGAAGGCCACAAGGCGGCGCTGAAGGCTGTGCAGGATCGCGAAGCCACCCTCCAGACCGAGTTCGAGACGGAGGCAGCCGGCTGGGCAGAGGCTAGGCAGACTCTGGTCTCCGGCTATGGCCAGATTGAGGATCTAGTTGACGGTAAGTCGTCTACCCCTTCGTCCTTTCTTGCCATCTGCCACTTTGGCTTGTTTTTCTGATTTCGGTGTTTTTCTTTTCTTTTCTCCTTCGCGCAGAGTACTTCCCTGGCTACTCAACTGCCGCCAACCAGGCCATCGAAGCCCGTCGCCAGGCGAAGAGGCAAGCCGGCTTCGAGATCTCGCCAACCGCCGGCCGCTCGCTGGAAGAACAGCTCCTGGCGATCCAGGCTCGCATCCAGCCGGCTCACAGGCTGCTTCGCCGGCTTCAGCGCGCGGGATCGCAGGTCTTGGCCGCCCTCTGGCCCGGCCAAGTGGTCCCTCGCACCCCCAGTCGGACCGCCGACTGGCTGGAGGTGGCAGTCGGCCGCTTCGAGGCTTGGAAGGCGTCAGCAGCTCGCTCCGGCGCCAGGCGGGCGCTGGAGTTCGTCAAGGCCTGGTATCCCGGCCTGAACCTGGACCAGCTGGCTACCTGGCGGCAGCAAACCGACACGGAGCTGGAGCCGGCGCGGCCGGCCATCATTCGGCGGGCTTTAGCGATCGCCGACTACACCGACACCAACGTCTTCGCCCCCGAGGTGGACGACAATGGAGTCGCCCAGCCGGAAGATTGGTTCGGGCTGGACCCGGCGTACGGCGAGGACTCGGCGGAGGAGATCGACTCCAGCGACGAGGGCGAAGAGGAGGAGGAGGAGGGTGAAGACGCCGAGCCGGCTGGCGGAGTAGCCGGCTAGCCTGACCGTGCCTCCAGCACTACGTCGCGTGCGAGTGCGTCTCCTGCCGCGGGAGGTGGTCAAGCCGGGACTAGTTAGGTGGCCACTCCTCCGGCCGGCGAGGCCACCTTCACCGACCAGCTCGGCCTTCCTATCGCGCCTTGGTCTTCTTTCTTTTGTTTTCCTGTCTTGTTACTTTTGAACAATGTTTTGTTAAGTCTGCACAATTCCACCCACTGGGTGTATTCAAACTCAAGTCTGTTGCCAGCCTGTGGGCGGCTTTATGTATATAAGTTATGCAATCGGTCTTTCCTTGTACTTTCGCTTTTTGTCCTTCTGCTTTTTTCCTTTGCCGCCCTCCCTTGGTTGCCGCCTCCCCAGTCAAACAGTTGCTCTGCAATCTATGGCCGGGGGGTGCCTGGCCGATTGGGGAGGGGGAAGTACTTTTAGCTCTGCCGGACTTCAGCTAAGTTTTTTAGGAAGCCGGCCGGCCGGCTGCTTTGACAGCCGGCAGGCATATTTGGAGGGCGTCTCTTTGCTATATAGGTTAGTTGTTCCTTAGCCGTTTTTCGTGTGGGCGTCCTTTTTGTCTTCTCTCTTGCTAGTCGGACAGTCAGTTCTTTGAGCTGCGACTTTCAGCAAGAGAGGACTTGGGAGCCGGCGCCCTACTTTGCTGACTTCGGGAAGAACTTTGAATATAGCTCAAGGCGGCCAGTCCCCGGGCCGACTAGTCTGACCCGGTGCCGGACAAGAATTCAAAATGTAATAATACATTCATGGATATGATACTCGTCATTCATAGATAAACAAAATGGCAGTCCCCGAGTACTGGTCGGGGGGCCTGTTGGTTTGTACTTAATACAAAAAGGGGTAGCGTGATACATACTGCTTTTCAGCTGTAAAATCGTCTTAGGAGGTTTGCGTTCCATGGTCGCTCCGACTCCTTGCCGGAGTCGTCTCTCTTGCGTGCTCTTGGTTTTTGCACGTCGATCAAGTAGTAGGAGTCGTTGCTGAGTGCCTTGCTGACGACGGAAGGGCCTTCCCAAGGGGCCGAGAGCTTGTGCTGGCCGGCTGTTCGCTGGATCAGCCGGAGCACAAGGTCACCCTCTTGGAAGGATCTTGGCTTGACCTTGCGGTTGTAGTAGCGGCGCAGGCCTTGTTGGTAGATGGCGGACCGGCTGAGGGCTAACAGCCGGCCTTCTTCCAGTAGGTCGACGCCGTCTTCTCTTGCTTCTTTGGCTTCCTCCTCCGTGTACATGGTGATCCGAGGCGAGTCGAACTCGATGTCTGTTGGGATGACAGCCTCGGCACCGTACACAAGGAAGAATGGAGTGAAGCCGGTTGACTTGTTGGGTATAGTGCGCAGACTCCAGAGGACAGCCGGTAGTTCTTCGAGCCAGCAGCCGGCCGATCGTTCCAGTGGTACGACCAGTCGGGGCTTGATGCCGGAGAGGATAAGTCCATTTGCTCGCTCGACCTGGCCGTTTGACTGCGGGTGGGCAACGGACGCTAAGTCCAGTCGGATGCCCTGCGTCGCGCAGAAACGTGCCAGTGCGCCTTTGGCGAAGTTCGTGCCGTTGTCGGTGATGATGCTGTGCGGCACGCCGTACCGAGTAGTGATGTCGGTGATGAATGTCACGGCAGTCGGCCCATTCAGCTTCTTAATTGGCTTGGCTTCAATCCACTTTGTGGACTTGTCCACCGCAACGAGTAGATGTGTCAAGCCACCGCGGGCTGTCTTGAAAGGGCCCACCATGTCCAGTCCCCAGACGGCAAAAGGCCAGGTGAGGGGAATGGTCTTGAGGGCAGAAGCCGGCAGGTGTTGTTTGGAACTGAAGACTTGACATCCTCTGCAGCTCTTGACTATTTCTTTAGCATCCTCCAAGGCAGTCGGCCAGAAGAACCCATGGCGGAAAGCCTTGGCCACGAGGGATCTTGAGGCGGCGTGGTGGCCGCATTCGCCTTGGTGGATGTCTTTGAGGATTGCCACTCCTTTTTCTAGCTCGACGCAACGCTGGAAGACTCCAGTGACGCTGCGCTTCACGAGCTCCCTGTTGATTATTGTGTATGTTGCGGCTCGTCGTTGCACTAGTCTTGCTGCGATCTCGTCAGCCGGCAGCTCTCTGCTGACTAGGAACTTGAGGATGGGCTGGGCCCATGAGGGAGCTGTGACTTCTTCTGCTGTTAATGTGGCCACCATGACTCGGGTGGGTGGGTTGGGTGTTGCATTGGAGTCGACCACCGCTTCTTGTGTTGTTGCAGTCCCCGGGCCGACTGCTGCAGTCCTCGGGCCGGGTTCTGAAGTCCCTGGGCCGGGTGCGACTACGTCAGTCCCCGGGGCAGTCGTCGAAGTCCCCGTGCCGCCTGCGGGATTTCTTGAGCCGGATCCGGCTGTTTCTGGCGCATGCGGTACGAAGATGGAATCCGACTCTGGTGACGGCTTGATGGACGGCCTGAGGAGGCGCTGGAGGGAGACGCCAGTCGGTATGGCTTGTCGGGTGGAGCCGATTCGTGCTAGGGCATCTGCTTGGTCGTTGTCGGCCCTTGGTATCTGAAGGAACTCGCACCCTTCGAAGTATCCGCTCATCTGCTGGACGAGGAAACGGTAGCTCGCCATGTTCGCGTCCTTGGCGTCCCAGTCGCCAGATGATTGCTGGACCACCAAGTCTGAGTCGCCGTAGCACAGGATCCGGCGTATGCCGAGTTCTTTGGCTAGCTGGAGCCCATGTACGAGCGCCTCGTACTCGGCCACGTTGTTGGAGGCGGCGAAGTGGATCTGCAGCGTGTACTTGAGCTTGTCGCCTTTGGGAGAGGTGAGGACGATGCCGGCTCCCAAGCCGATGCGCATCTTGGACCCGTCAAAGTGCATCCGCCAATGGGTAGAGTCGGGAGCCGGCGGTAAGTACTGGGTCTCGGCCCAGTCGACGAGGAAGTCGGCCAGTGCTTGCGACTTGATGGCGGTGCGGGGTTGATAGAAAATCGTGTAGGGCGCCAAAGCAATGGCCCATTTGGCCACCCGGCCGGATGCATCCCGGCTGCCTATGATCTCGGCGAGCGGGGCAGTGCACACGACCGTGATGGGGTGCTCTTGGAAGTAGGGCTTCAATTTCTTGGCAGCGAAGTACACCCCATAGCACATCTTCTGGTAGTGCGGGTAGTTTTGCTTTGAGCTGGACAGTACTTCGCTGAGATAGTAGACCGGCCTCTGGACCAGCTGGGCTCGGCCTTCCTCCGGGCGCTGGACCACAACAACAGTGCTGACGACTCGGCTTGTCGCGGCGATGTAGAGGAGCATGGGCTCCTTCTCAGTCGGCGCAGCCAGGACAGGCGGAGTGGTCAACATTTTCTTCAACTCATGGAAGGCCTGGTCGGCTTGATCATTCCACTCAAAGTGAGTGGACTTCTTCATGAGTCGGTACAGGGGGAGAGCCTTCTCTCCTAGTCGGCTGATAAAACGGTTCAGGGAGGCTAAGCAGCCAGTGAACTTCTGCACATCTCGTAGCTTGGTGGGAGTCTCCATCCTCTCGATGGCCTTGATCTTGACAGGGTTGCACTCAATGCTGCGTTCAGAGACCAGGAAGCCTAGCAGCTAGCCGGCTGGCACTCCGAACACGCACTTCTCGGGGTTGAGCTTGATCTGGAATCGGCGCAAGTTGGCAAATGTTTCCTTCAGGTCTTCCAGCAAGGTACCGCGCTTCTCTGTCTTCACCACAATGTCGTCTACGTAGACGTGGGCATTTCTGCCGAGTTGTTTCAAGAGACATTTCTGCATGCAACGCTGAAAAGTGGCACCGGCGTTTCTCAAGCCAAATGTCATTGTCAGGTAGCAGAAAGCTCCAAAGGGTGTGATGAAGGCAGTCTTCAGGCGGTCAGCCGGGTCCAACTTGATCTGATGATACCCTGAGTATGCATCCAAAAAACTCAACAGCTCGCATCCGGCTGTGAAGTCTATCACTTGGTCAATCCGTGGCAAAGCAAACGGATCCTTTGGGCAGGCCTTGTTCAAACTTGTGTAGTCTATACACATGCACCACTTTTTATTCTTCTTCAAAACCAGAACTGGATTGGCAAGCCATTCTGGAAAGAACACTTCCATGATGAAGCCGGCTGCAAGGAGCCGGGCTATCTCTTCTCCCACGATTCTTCGCTTCTCTTCTGATAGTCGGCGGAGGGGTTGCTTGACCGGCTGTGCATCAGCTCGGACATGTAATTTGTGCTCGGCGAAATCCTTCGGGACACCCGGCATGTCCTTTGGGGACCATGCAAAGATGTCTCGATTCTCACGGAGGAAGTCGACGAGCTCGCCTTCCTATTTACTGTCCAAGTTCGCCCCAATCACGGCGAACCTCTCCGGGTGCTCCGGGTCTAGGGGTATCTTCTTTGTCTCTTTTGCAGGCTGGAAGGAGCCCCGCGCATCACAGTCCTTGGGGTTGGGGGACAAGGCCGGCTGCTTGCCGGCCATGGCCACAACCCGTTCCAACATCTTCTTCTCTTCTGCCACCACGAGGGACTCGGCCAGCCGGCTGCTGGCCATGGCACACTCGATGGACTTCTTGTAGTCGCCGGCTACCGTGATGATCCCCTTCAAGCTCGGCATCTTCATCTTCAGGTAGGCATAGTGGGGCACAGCCATGAACTTGGCCAAAGCAGGTCGGCCAAGTAGTGCATGATAGGGGCTCTCCAAATCCACCACCTCGAACCATATTGCTTCCCGGCGAAAGTGATCTTTGTCTCCGAAGAGAACATCCATCTTGATCTTGCCGATTGGAGAGCAAGATAGGCCGGGTACGATACCATGGAAGACGGTGCGGCTCGGCATGAGCTGCTTCGCTTTGATGTTCAGCTTGTCCATGGTATCGCGGTACAGTATGTTGATACTGCTTCCGCCGTCTATCAGGACGCGGGAAAATCTGGCAGCTCGCCTCTCCGTCGCAAGGGTGACGTCCAAGACCATAGCATAGGAGCCAGGCGAAGGCATCACCTCTGGGTGGTCGGCCTGGCTCCAGCTAATGGGCTTTTCCGACCAGTGCATGAACTCGGCGGTGCTAGAGGCGACTGCGTTTACTTCTTGGTGCTGCCGGCGTCGGCTGCGCTTGTCGTCGACTTGACTTGTGAAGACGACGTAGGCGTCGTGCGCTTCTGGGAACTCGTCTTGGATGGCGCCGACTGCCGGCCGGGCCGCCGGCTGCTGGGGAGCTGGAGGCGGCGGGCCGGGAGGCGGAGGCGGCACCATCCCTTCGCCCTTGGTGATGCGGGTGAGCCAGTGGCATTTCCGTGTCGTATGGTTGGATGGCTTCGCGCCGCTGTGGAACTTGCAGGGAGCATCGAGTGCTTGTTCGTAGGAGAAAGACGGCTGCCAAGGCGGCCGTCCACCCTTCTTCTTGGGAGCGGGCCGCTCTTCGGGCTGCTCGTCTTCAATGGTGGCCACCTGCCGACTGGAGGAAGTCGGCATGGGGCCCTTGCGCTTGTGGTCGTTCTGGTAGGTGCGCCGGTTAGGGTCGCCAGCCGGCGTCTTGGGAGCTGGAGCAACTACCTTCCCCGAGGCGTCCACTCGGAGCTCGGTCTTCATGGAGGAGTCGGCAGTGGCATACTTGTCGGCGGTGATCAGCAACTCATCGAGGGTTGCCGGCTCGTCGCAGAGGAGTCGGTGCTTGAGGAGGGTGCCCTCTCGGCACCCGGCAGTGAAATACTCGATGGCCTGGACCTCGTGCACTCCCTCGCAGGAGTTGCGGAGCTCGGCCCATCGCGTGAGGTAATCGCGGGTCGACTCGTTGGGCCCCTGGACGCAGAGGGAGAGCTGGCGAGGCTTGGGAGGCCACTTGTAGGTGCTGGTGAAGTTGCGGACGAAAACTTCGGCGAAGTCCAGCCAGCTGTTGATGCTGTAGGGCTTGAGGCTGTTGAGCCATGTGCGCGCCGTGCCTTGCAGCATCAAGGGGACATACTTCATGGCGACGCGCCGATTGCCGTTGGCGATGCTGACGGCAGTGGATTAGTCGATGAGCCAATCTTCCAGCTTCACCGAGCCATTGTACTTGGGTGTGTCTCTGGGGAGCGAGAACCCTTTGGGGAAGGGCTCGTCGCGGATGCGGGGGCCAAAGCATGGCGGGCCGACATCGTCTTCTTCTTCTAGCGCCAAGGATCGAGCAAGGCGGTCGATCCTGTGGCGGGCGTCGTTTTCGCCAACTCCTTCTCGGCGGCCGAGTCGGTCGCCAAGAGTCGGATGGGTGACAGGCGGTGGAGTGAGGCGTCTTTTTCTTCGAGGCGGGGGAGGAGGCAGGTTTCCCTGGTGCTCTACAGCTCGAGGGCGGCCATCCGCGTCCCGCTCGATGGTAATGCGAGTCCGGCTGCGGCTGGCAGCCGGCTCCTTGTCTTTCTTCTGGCGCGCACCGCTCGCAGTCGGCGAGCGGGACGTCGCGGCGTGCTCCCGGCGCGGGGGATGGCTATCAGCTCGGGCGGCGGCTTCGTGCCGTTCTGCAGCCGCGTCGATCAGCTGCTGGATCCGTCTTGTCATGTAGGGGAGCTCATCGGCTCCCAGCCCATTGAGCTCCTCTGCAGCCGCCTGAGCGGCTCGCAGATTCTCGAGCGGGCTGGCGTAGACGGGGCGATCTGTGCCCAGCATGCTGGCAACGGCTGCGCCGCGCTTCTGGACGAAGCCGGCTCGGCTCGGGCCGCTAGGCGGCGGCGTCCCGAAGGCGGCGCGGTCGACTTCGCGCTGGTGGGCCTCGGTGAGGCGTCTCATCGAGGCTATCTTCTTGCCCTCCGCGATGAGGGCAAGGCGGCGTGCTTCCAGGGTCTCGGCGTCGGCGTCGGCCGGGATGGGGACGGAGAGGTCGTGCATCGCCGCTTGCTGAGCGTCGCGGGCGTTCTCGCCCGAGTTGGAGACGTGGCAGATGACCAGCACTTCAGTGACAGCGCTGCTGCCGCTGTCAGCTCGAGGGAGGGGGTCGTCGAAGACCACCACGTCGGAGGGGTAGGCGTCGAGCGACGCGGTGTCGGAGTCGATGAGCATCGGGTCGGTGGAGCCGACCGACTCCATGTCCGCAGCGGGCTCGCTGGAGACGTGAAGTTGGTCGAGGAGGCTGACGAGGCGGCTCTCGGGGTAGTCGGTGCCTGCGTCGGACGCAGGCTCGTCGGAGATGCGAGTCTCGCCGAGCAGATCGGCGAGGCGGCTCGCTGCGCAGGCGTCGTCGACGCCTTGCAGCGCGTCGGGGCAAACGCCATCGGGCGCAGCAGGCTGGCTGCGCTCGCGGGGAAGGAAGAGGGTTCCCGTCCAGAACAGGTCTCCGGACGATGGTGCACCTGGCCCCACGGTGGGCGCCAAATGTCGGGTGGTTGGTGCGACATATGCCAAGGGATGGCTTATCATTGTGGGAGCCAATAAAACGTCGCCGGTGCCCGGAAACGGGATGAGGCGAAGACATGCACGCCGGCGAATCTTACCCAGGTTCGGGGCTCTCCGAGGAGATAACACCCCTAGTCCTGCTCTACGGGGTCTCCGCATGATCACTAGATCGATAAAGGGTAGCTACAATCGCTCCTAGAGCTGTTGAGATCAAGGGAGAAGAAGAACAAGGCTAGCTCTTGCTTCTCTCTATCTATGGTGTGTGTGCTATGCGTGGGTGTTAACCTAGAAGCCCACCCTTTGCATGGGTGCTCCAGGGGGTTTATATAGGCCTACCCCCCGGGGATACAATGGTAATCCGGCTGGGAACTGGTCCCAGCCGTCAGTGTCTACGCTCGCCGGCTTCTTCGCCGGCTGCTGGGTCCCGTCGGCTGGTGGGTCCCGCTGGCTGCCGGCTACTTGGCCGACAGGCCGGTCCCACCGCCTAGGGTTTTGTCGGCGGCTGCTTACTGTAGCCGCGCCTCTGATGATGAGGGCTTTGTCGAGGTGAGCATGGCTACAGTGGGCCGCCTCGGGGGCTATCACTGTAGCCTCACCTCGTCTTGTCTCCTTAATGGGGCTCCTGCTTCGAGGAAGGGAGTAGCCGGCTTCTGGAGGCCGGCTATACTCTTGGCCGACTAGGAAAAGCCGGGTCGCCTTCGCGCCTCTCTCTGGCTGAAGGGGCCCGTAGTCCTTGGGCCGTACAGGAGTGGGTCGTGGATGACGTCGAGGCTAGCGTGGCTATAGTGCCGAGCCGCACGGGAGACGTGCCTCCCGTACGGCCTCCTGTAGCCATGCCCGCCTCGGGCTTCGGGGGTCATGGGCCGCACTGTGGCCACACCCCGTCACGTCGCCGTTATGGAGGGGTGGTTGTGATCTTGGCCGGCTCCTAGGAGTCGGCGTTCTTCCTGGTCGGTTTCTTGGAGTCGGCCACCCCGTAGTCGTCCTGGGGAGGAGTCGGTGAAGCTGGGTCGCCTTCCGGGGGTCGGCTTTTGTGGCAGCCGGCCAGGGAAGGCGGCCCAAATGCTTGGAGTGCTTGAAGGCCCAAGGGCCTGATAAATTTTCCGAAGAGCCAGGGGTAGTCGGTTAGGCTACCCGTGGCCATATACTCCGACACAGTCGATCTCCCAGAGGAGGAAAGAGAGATGGCCTTAATCCAGTCGACCATTTATCAGCAAGACTTGCGTCGATTCCATGCCAGAAACGTGAGGGGCCGAGCCTTTCAAGAGGGAGACTTGGTTCTTCGAGTGGATCAGCAGAAACCACACAAGCTCGCCCCTGCTTGGGAAGGTCCCTTCATTGTCACCAGAGTTCTCCACAATGGAGCATACCATCTTTACAATGTCGAGCATCAGAAAGACGAGCCACGGGCTTGGAACGCAGAGCTGCTCCGCCCCTTTTATACTTAAGTACTCATTCGGATGAAATGTAATAAGAAATATGTCGTGGAATTGTCACGGCAGATGTCCTTAGTGTCAGGACTTAGTCGCGAGGCCAGCACATCTATGTGGTAGCTTGAGAGGGGTTGAGCGGAATCGAGAGACGCAACACAAGACAAGGATTTAGACAGCTTCAGGCCCCGGGAAACATCATCCGGTAATAGCCCTACATGCTGTTTGTGGCTAGGTCTCATTATGCTCATGAGAGAGTCGCCGGTAAGCCGGCTCTTTGTGTCTAGCCCTAGAGATTGTTTCTTCTTGCTTGTTTTTCTTTGGGGTGCCCTGCCCCTCCTTATATAAGTTAGAGGGGCGGGTTACATGCGGAGTCCTAGTAGGACTAGGACTAGTCTATCTTTTCTTACAAGTTGAATACAAGTCCGGGTCTTGCTTCCTCATAAAGGAAATATTCGTCATCCCTTTCTCCTTAAGCCAGCCCACCAGAGTATAAGCCAGCCTGCTAGGCCTTGGGTCTTGTCGTCCGTCCGATCCGCCCGCCGGGTCTCCAGTGAGTCACAATGTCCAGGCGGGTTACCTGTGAATCGCCATGTTCGGGCGGATCACCAGTGGGTCGCCAAGCTCCAGCCAGGTCTCTGGTGAGTCGCCAAGTCTGGCCGGGTCATACCGTGGGGTATATCCCCGACATTAGCCCCCAGTTTAATTTGGATTTATCCATGTTAAACTGATCCTGCAAAATAACTCAAGAACAAATTTGACCGGTTGTGCTCCGGGTTAAATATTCTTGTAAGCCAGCACCTGATCATCCTTAAGTCCTTGACATTTTCTCCTGGAATATCCGGGTCAATAGGCCAGGTTCATAATCCATTTGCTGACATTGGCTCTTATAAAGAAATATTATACGAAATAATCCATTTGAGTCAGTTTCCAAAACTCTGGCTTAATAAACATCTTAGACTCAAGACTCATCTGGTGATCTGCCAGTTTAAAGATGTAGAGACTGGCTAGTTATAATTGCCAAAATTACCGGCTTGTAAATATTGATAACACCGGGTCATAACTGTTGCCGACACCGGGTTTATTATTGGTGACACCGGGTCATGATTGTTGCAAACACCGGGTCAATCTGGTCTGCTCCAAACTGAGAATTTGAAGATTTTTTCTCCCTTATATGCATATCACCTGTAGCCCCCAAGTCTTAAGAGGAGAACATAGTGATAACTTAAGACTTGCTTCAATATAAGTGTTGCAACTTTGAAGAAATCCGGGTTATTCATCTCAATCATTAGTCATAAACTGAATATTCCACATATGTAGCCCCCAAGTGCCGAGTTGTCATGCTTGCAGCAACCTGGGACTTGTAATTGCCTTATGCTCATAAAAACTTCAACCAGTGTAGCCCCCAAGGGCCGGGTCAGTAAGATATTACCGAGCTGGGACTTTGTATATGATTCATTGATAATAACAGCATATGATGTAATCTCCACCATGGGGCTTGAACCCATGTCCACAAGGTTAAGAGCTTTGTACTCTACCAACTGAGTAGTGGATCTTTCAATATAATGGATTAAGGCTTGTGTACCTTGAATTTTCGACAGGAGCAATCGGTAGCCCCCAAAGGCCGGCTCATTTAGAATGTGATGAGTCGGGTCTTCAATAAGTTGAGCAAACAATGACTTTGCATTAGCCCCCAAGTGCCATGGTACATGCTGGCAGTAACATGGGACTTGCATATTCGATGTAACATCAATTTGAATAATGTAGCCCCCAAGTGCCGGGTCGTAAGCCTGCAGCGACTCGGGACTATTCCTTCCATTGTAAAATAAATCATATTCATTGATAAAATAATAGCCATTGCGCCAAAGCGACTTTGAATACCTCATCTGTTGATAAGTAAACCCGGAGTTTAAATATCCGGTGGCTCTTGGCCGATGGCAATTTAATACGCCTCCATTGTAAGCCAGAATTTTTATAACCCGGCGGCTTATAGCCTTTGAGAAAATCAAGAATTGATAACCCTTTTGAGACACCAATTTCAATCTTTGATGATGGGCTTGAACTTAATCATTTATGTAAGTCATAGCTCTGTAAATCCTGCACAGAGTTTAAACAACATATGCCCTGGCGACTTAACGTCAAAAGCCAGGGCGGGTAACCACCCAAATGTAATATTATCCTGCACACAAGTAGATCACAAGATCCCTTGGCGGTTTACCGCAGGGCGGGTCACAATATCTCACATATAACCACTGTGATATTGAATTTGTACTGCCGGTCTACATGACCTGTGCAGTAAGGGTGATAACCCAATCTTTAGAAGCCAACGCTTCCAAATAGATGAGGATTGTCATAAGCTGGCGATTTATCATTGAAAATCAAGCCGGGTTAAATAGAAACCACTCATATACACTTTAGATATGATCAAAAGAACTTCAAATAAAATCCAAAAATTGTTTGCAAAAAGAGACTTCAAAATTTTTGAGGCTTCTGATTCGAATACGATCAGAAAACCGTCCCAAAGGGGTTAAGCTAAGATTCGAATACGTTCATATAGCCCCCAGTGGCTTTGCCGTTGCCGATCAAGAGGGTACCGACAGCTATGTTCTCTTTGGTTCGAATACGACCTATGTTTGAACAGGAAGCCCCCAAATGACCTTGAGAGTTGTTTAACGACGCTGATTCGAATACGATCCACGTCGGTTCCCAAAAGGGGTTGAGCTATGATTCGAATACGATCAAGAAGCCCCCTAGTGAGCTCAGCAGTGTGCCGATCAAGAGGGTACCGACAGCTATGTTCTCTTTGGTTCGAATACGACCTATGTTTGAACAAGAAGCCCCCAAGTGACCATAATAAGATAAGCCGTAAAGCGGGATACCCATGTTTGAACCGTGCATCATGGTAGCAAGCCCTTTTTGGCATCCTTTAATCTTTCTGAGAACTCGAACTTGCGAGAGATTAATTCTTTTTAAACCGGAACCTTAAACCGGATTTGAAAGTTTAGAACTTTGTGAGAGGTAAATTTACCTTGAGCCGGATTTTGAACCGGATTTTGAGAGCTTCAAAGCTTTGTGGTAAATAAATTTTTCTTGAACCGGATTTTAAACCAGATATTAAGAGCTTCAGTGCTTTGTGGGAGAGAGATTGTCCTTGAACTGGATTTTGAACCAGAATCCTTATTTTGAGCCGGAAATCTTCTGACGGCCCTTAAATTTTCATCGATCTAGCAGTAATCCCCGGGGTCGGGTTATTTTTCCCTTCAATGACCCGGACTTCTTGAATTCATTGAAACCGGCTAACTTTGCCGAGTCATACCATTGTAGCCCCCGAGTCTTGGGACGACTCGAGGAGTTGGCTCGAGATTCTCCATTTTTGACCATAGCAGAAGGTGTATATCATTGGCGTTGATAGCGCGATGTGAATCCACAGAAGGTTGAGGTGACTGCGACGGGTTATAAATGATCCTGTATGAGCCGTGTCAGCAACTCGGCCAATGGTCCCTTCCAACTGGCTATTTGAAGTTAACCAAACTGTAGTGGCGGCTACTTGTGCGCCTGCCCATTTGAACCATCCAGTGTAGACGGCGGCTGATAATACATGATAATTTGCCTCCGATTTTGTTGGAAGAAAAAACCGGGCTTCCCAAGCAGTGACTTGCTCATATTCAATAATCAGCTCACGTAGACAGGTGTGGCCCGGTATGTTGATATAGACCAGGCCGCAATAGACGGACGGTAAGACGACCGCCGCATCAGAGGCGGCTCAAACAGATGAATCGGCCGCGACGCTGTAAACCGGCGCGAGCGAGTCAACCATGTTTGTTTTGATGTAGTGAACAATTGTCCTACATCAACAATAGTGCAGACCAAGGCAAAGATAAACTGCTCTTTGACAAAAATAATATGTGCCAATAAAATATATCTTAGATGGATATCACCTGATGTGCCAGGCCGGAAATAACCCGCCATGAATTTGATGATCATTAGGTGACGTTGAAATCACTCACGGGCGAGTCAGCCGCGGGTCCAGGTAGATGAGTCGGTCACGGCGTTGTAAGCCGGCGTGGACGGGTGAGTCAATCGCAAGTGTGGCAAACCGCATGAACGGGCAAGTTGTCCTTCATGTTGCAGGCCGGCGCGGAGGCGTGAAACGGCCGCGAGGGCGGACGGGCGAGTCGGCCGTGGCGTTCTGTAAGTCGGCCGGCACGTTGATGTAGACCGGACCGCAGGGGTGATGGCTGTATATAACAACACTATAGTGCAGAGTGGTTGTTTTCAAAAAAAATTAATAAGTACTGATAAAAGTAAACTGGATGGATATCACCTGATGATCTGGACGGTAAATGATCTGTGTGCCACCGTTTGTGAGATGTCCATTGGACATATAATCCATATGCAGACTAAAAAAGTCTTTAACGTGAGATGCCTTGAAAAATCAATGGTTGTTGGGGGTGTCGCTAGTGGATGTCCCATGCGTGGCTGTTTATTCTGTCTCTCTCTTTTCCTCTTTCTTTTCAATGATTGACAAGGCTGTAACCACATCAGTGTGAGACCGCGGGTTGGTGTGAAGCCGCAGTGGTAGCAGCCCGGGTCAACGCGCGATGGCGGGTTGAAGTAGAAGCCGTGGCGACGGGGACCGCTGGCTGGTGGCTCAGGTGACGGGCGCGCAGGCGCAGAGCCTGCGGCAGTAGCCGACGGTGGCCACTTCAAGGCCAGGGCGTGGCGCAGTGAAACTGGGGCCGAGGGCAGCTCATCGGAGGTGACTTGGTGGTGGCTCGGAGGCAGAGATTGCAGCCCAAGTCTGAGTCACTGTCAGTTGGATGAAGACCTCGTCCGTGTTTTCCTTCGAGTGCGGGGACGGCTTAAGGCGCGCTGTTAACCCGGCGGCAACGTCGATGGAGGGTGCCAAGCATAGGTGTAACCGTCGGCTTGGAGGAAACGACCGGGCGCGACGGCAGTTTTGGAGGAGGCAAGGCCACAGCTTGAAGGCGAGGTGCTGTGACCATCAAAGATGGATTGAAAGCGGAGGCAGAGTTCAGACCAGCCACGGGTCGTTGCTTTTGGGCCTCCGTGTCCGTGTGTTGGTTTGGTGTAATTACTGTTCATACGCACACAGCAGCCAAGACGGAAAATAGCACTTTTGCTTCCGCCCTCGGAATTTGAAGCGAGCCAGTACACGTCAGTTGCCCTGGATGCGATCTGTTCCACACGTACTAGTTTTCTTCCAAAAAATAAAGAACGATGATATGACTTGTAGTGACTTGGTAATCGCAGATGAAAGTTGATCTGTTATCGTCGGGTTGGAGGTACTGCAGCGGCAACTTTTATCCGTCTCGGCCTTTACCATCGACATAGCGAAATTTGACCTGATTTCGTCGGATCACCCGGTTGCGGCGGCACGCATCTTGCAACTCTAATTTCTCTTCAACTCAAATCTCACACTTCCAGATCCAAAGTAAATCCTGTGTGATTCTCTTGCGCCGGTTCTTCTTCATTCGGCCAATCGTGAGCTTCTCGATCCTTGGGGAGCCCTTCAAGAACTCAACACCACCGTGCGCGAGCCCCACGGTGGGCGCCAACTATCGTGGAATTGTCACGGCAGATGTCCTTAGTGTCAGCACTTAGTCGCGAGGCCAGCGCATCTATGTGGTAGCTTGAGAGGGGTTGGGCGGAATTGAGAGACGCAACATAAGACAAGGATTTAGATAGCTTCGGGCCCCGGGAAACATCATCCAGTAATAGCCCTACATGCTGTTTGTGGCTAGGTCTCATTATGCTCATGAGAGAGTCGCCGGTAAGCCGGCTCTTTGTGTCTAGCCCTAGAGATTGTTTCTTCTTGCTTGTTTTTCTTTGGGGTGCCCTGCCCCTCCTTATATAAGTTAGAGTGGCAGGTTACATGCGGAGTCCTAGTAGGACTAGGACTAGTCTATCTTTTCTTACAAGTTGAATAAAAGTCCGGGTCTTGCTTCCTCGTAAAGGAAATATTCGTCATCCCTTTCTCCTTAAGCCAGCCCACCAGAGTATAAGCCAGCCTGCTGGGCCTTGGGTCTTGTCGTCCGTCTGATCCGCCCGCCGGGTCTCCAGTGAGTCACAATGTCCAGGCGGGTTACCTGTGAATCGCCATGTTCGGGCGGATCACCAGTGAGTCGCCAAGCTCCAGCCAGGTCTCTAGTGAGTCGCCAACTCTGGCCAGGTCATACCACGGGGTATATCCCCGACAAAATACCTTTGTAGTTTTTTTATCAAAGACAAGAGCTTTACAGTCTTCCTAAATGGTTGTTGTTGCTTTTGTTTGCGTCTGAAATCCCCCAGTGGGTGACTTTGCCGCGAATCCGTTTCGCCTAAAGTTTGAAAAATCCTACCGAGTGGTGAGCAAGCCTCTCACTCGGGGGCTTAGCCGCGAATCCGTTTTGCCTAAGTTTGAAAAATCCTACCGAGTGATGAGCAAGCCTCTCACTCGGGGGCTTAGCTGCAGTCCAGTACTCGCCTAAGTTTGAAAAATCCTACCGAGTGGTGAGCAAGCCTCTCACTCGGGGGCTTAGCTATGAATCCGTTTCGCTTAAGTTTGAAAATACCTACTGAGTGATGAGCAAGCCTCTCACTCGGGGGCTTAGCTGCAGTCCAGTACTCGCCTAAGTTTGAAAAATCCTACCGAGTGGTGAGCAACCCTCTCACTCGGGGGCTTAGCTGTAGTCCAGTACTCGCCTAAGTTTGAAAAATCCTACCGAGTGGTGAGCAACCCTCCCACTCGGGGGCTTAGCTGCAGTCCAGTACTCGCCTAATTTTGAAAAATCCTACCGAGTGGTGAGCAACCCTCCCACTCGGGGGCTTAGCTGCAGTCCGGTACTCGCCTAAGTTTGAAAAATCCTACCGAGTGGTGAGCGACCCTCTCACTCGGGGGCTTAGCTGCAGTCCAGTACTCGCCTAAGTTTGAACAATCCTACCGAGTGGTGAGAAACCCTCTCACTCGGGGGCTTAGCTGCAGTCCAGTACTCGCCTAAGTTTGAAAAATCCTACCGAGTGGTGAGCAACCCTCTCACTCGGGGGCTTAGCTGCAGTCCAGTACTCGCCTAAGTTTGAAAAATCCTACCGAGTGGTGAGCAACCCTCTCACTCGGGGGCTTAGCTGCAGTCCAGTACTCGCCTAAGTTTGAAAAATCCTACCGAGTGGTGAGCAACCCTCCCACTCGGGGGCTTAGCTGCAGTCCAGTACTCGCCTAAGTTTGAAAAATCCTACCAAGTGGTGAGCAACCCTCTCACTCGGGGGCTTAGCTGCAGTCCAGTACTCGCCTAAGTTTGAAAAATCCTACCGAGTGGTGAGCAACCCTCTCACTCGGGGCCTTAGCTACAGTCCAGTACTCGCCTAAGTTTGAAAAATCCTACCGAGTGGTGAGCAACCCTCCCACTCGGGGGCTTAGCTGCAGTCCAGTACTCGCCTAAGTTTGAAAAATCCTACCGAGTGGTGAGCAACCCTCCCACTCGGGAGCTTAGCTGCAGTCCAGTACTCGCCCAAGTTTGAAATCCATCCCTATCCGCAAGGACGACGAGATGCAGGTCGACTGAAACCTTCTCCTTCAGAGCTGCGCCACAAGTACAACGTGTGCTTCCTCCCTATCCGCAAGGACGACGAGGTGTAGGTCGACTGCGACCTTCTCCTTCGGAGCTGCGCCACAAGTACAACGTGCGCTCCATCCTCATCTGCAAGCACGGCGAGGTGCAGGTCGACTGCAACCTTCTCCTCGGAGCTGCACCATAAGTACAATAGCTGCATCTCAAGTACAAAGATTATTCCAAACGAAAAGCGAATTCCACTCGAAGGCAAACACAAGCATATTCAGAGATAAACCAAGTTCAGATAAATCCTAAAGTTTCGGATGATGGATCAAAAGTATTCGAGCATCAAGCCCGAAGAAGTTTAACGATTACACAATCACTCGGCATTCCGAGGCAAATAAAGGTGGAACATAATGTTTCTCAGTCATGCGTCAGGAGAAGGACTGGCTGGATCGCAGAAACTATCAAGGTCTATGTTGTCGGCAATGCGAGTGGCAGCGTCAAGGAAAGTGTCCATGAAGGATTGGAAGGTGTGCCTCTTTGTGTTAGCAACCTTGAGCTCCGCTATCTTGTCTTCTTTGACGTCTTTGCAGTGCACTCGGACCAAGGACAACGCGACATCAGCGCCACAGCGAGCAGATGACTTCTTCCACTCTTGCACTCGGTCAGGTATTTGATTCAGTCGAGCCATCAGAGACTCGAGGTCTTAAGACAGTTCTGCCTGAGGCCAGAGTTCAGTATCAACCCGAGTCATCGCTGCCTTCAGGCGGGCAATATAAGCAACCGCGCTGTCCATGCGAGATTCCAACCGCAGCACATTCATCGCAACATCATCCTTGACTGGACAATTTATGGGATCGAGACCCGTCTCGACCCGCCCAGTTTCCGCTTCAAAGTCTTGGCAAAGCTCTACACAGTTGAGTAAATGGTGAGTCGACGATATAATCAAGCTTGACAGTCGACTGTAATAAGTCAGTCAATCATCAGTACCATCAAGTTTTAGGACCAGCTTTGCAGCAAGCTGGCCCAGATAAGACTCCAACTCACCCTTCTTGGCCTTGAGGCTCCCAAGCTCGTCAGTCAGCTTGTCCTTGTCTTTCTTCAGTAGCTCCACCTCCCGATTGGCGTCAGAGACAGGAGTCTTCAGTTTGGAGTTCTCCTCTTCTAACTTGCCGACTGAAGCAAGCTTCTTGTCAGCAAGCGCCATTTTCTCTCGCGCTTCCTTCTGTGCAGCAGCAAGATCCAGATCCTTCTTCTCCAAAGCCTGCTTCATTTTCTCTAAAGAAATAACATTCTTCAGACGGGCTTGGAGTTGACGGTTTTCACTACATACATCTGCTCGAGTGGAGCCACTCAGTTCAAAAAATGGAAAGGAAAAGTGCCAGCAGTGAGAAAGACAGTTGACGATTGGTTACCTCCCATGGCAGCTACTTCATCACGAGCAGTCTTGAGATTCTTCTTGGCCAATTCCAGATCAAGGTTGAGGCTGATTTGCTGATTGTTCATTGTGGAAAGCTGAGCCCCAAGATCACAAGATTTCTGCAGTATAAGCCATATCAGTTGACCGAGATAAAAAGACATCACAGTGATAGCTACTCTAAGACTACCGCCGAATCAAACATTCAACGGCAATCTCGGGGACTACACCCAGTGGGTGCACTTAGCGTGCCCCCACTGGTTTGAATAAACACTCGACATGGTCTGCCCAGCGCGAGAGTAAAAAAAGCAGTTCTCAGACCATAGTCGACTGCTCGCAGTCAACCACGGTCTCGGGGACTACACCCCGTGGGTGCACTTAGCGTGCCCCCACTAGTTCTGGTGTCATTCGACCTGGCCAGTCCAGACCGAGTGACAAAATTCAGATTCTCAGACCACAGTCGACTGCCCGCAGTCAACTATGGTCTCGGGGACTACACCCAGTGGGTGCACTAAGAGTGCCCCCACTAGTTCAAAGATTCAATTCAAGACGACTCAAATTGACTCGTGCAACTTCAAAACAGTCACACCCCAGTGGGTGATCGGATGAGAAATATGATCAATCAGAAATCAACTAACCTGGACATTGGTCTGCAAAGCAGCTCCGGCGTTGAAGGCCACCTGACTGGCCTCATGCACCACTTTAATTTGCCCCATCACAAGGTTCAAACTGAAGAAGAGCTTCCTTGGCGGCAGTCGGTGGGTCATTCGGGGTTTGATACGCAGTGAAAAGCGATGATGGCAGAGCAGTCGGAGCAACCGCTGGGTCTGATGCATGGAGTTGTATTGGTGCAGCAGAAGTCTGAGCAGCTGATCCTGATGGGCAATCAGTCGACAGCGGGATAGCGAAAGTGACGTTGGTACGTGCCGGATCTGTCGATCGCTCGACTGCCGTCCCAGGCATCTCGGTCGACTGAGGAACCTGGGCCTCAGGCGCTTTCCCGCTCAGTTCCTTGTCCCTCCTCCTCCTTCCCCTCAGCGGTACTTCTTCTTCATCGTCCGGGAGCACAACAACGTCCCGTGGTGCTGCAACAAACAGAGAAAGTCAAAGATATAGCTGACAAACAATCCAGTCGTCCAAATAAATTCGAGTCGGGTAGACTTACTGGCTTTGGAGGTAGCTGCGTCGTCGGTTTCCTCGTCGTCTTGGGTCTTGTTGATATCCATATCAGTCGCAGCCGAGGCCGGGCTGTAAAGGTTCATCATCCACTCGGTCAGTATAAGATAATCGGTCAGAACAAGAAAATACGGGGAGAACATTTACCCAGAAGTAACAGGAACGTCCATCTTGATTCTAGGCAAGGTCTTCCGAGCCTTCGAAGGATTGATCTTGGGCTGCTTGGTGACCTTCTCAGCCAATTCTGGAGTTGAAGACCGAGCGCGCTTTTGAGATGGAGCGCTCGAGGCCATAGCCTTGCCGCGCCTGCCCGCGGGATCATGGTGCTGCTTGGATCGACGTTCGGAACGAGGTGGTGAGTCGGCTACCTCCTCGTCGTCCGACTCATCGCTCCCATCTTCATCATCGTCGGCTGGTGACTCCCACTCACCGCTCTCCTCCACGCTGTCCTCGCCTTCATGGTCCTGCTCCAGAGCTTGTTCGCCATTGGGCACTCTCTGTATAAATCTACAAAACAAGGAGCCGAGTGGAAATCAGTCGGATCAACAAACAGTCAGAAAATGCATCCAAATTCAATCAGTTGTAGTGGCCAAACCTTGTCTGGCTGGTTGATGTCGCTGAAAGGGTTGACTCTCCTGGCGCCCCTGGGGTTGTCCTTGTTCCCGGTGATGCCCCTCAGCCACTGGGCCACTGTTTTGGCTGCCACCTCCTCCGGATGAACCCGAGCGGTATCACCAGCCCCGGAGTACATCCACATGGAGTGGTCACGAGCTTGGAGTGGTTGAATGCGCCGACTGAGGAACACCTCCAGCAGGTCCATGCCGGTGACACCTTGGTTGATCAGTTGAACTACTCTCTCGACCAGGATGCCGTCTCCGCCTTCTCCGCGGTGGTCACTTTCAACGAAGATGGAGTTTGAACACGATCAAAAGAGAAAGGGGGAAGTCCAGTCGACTGGCCTGGGGTCACGATATCCTGGCAATAGAACCAGGTCGATTGCCAGCCCCTGACCGACTCAGGAAGAGTCATCAAAGGGAAGGAACTCCTCTTCCTCTTCTGAATACCCAGACCCCCACACATCTGGATAACATGGGATTTCTCGTCGTTCAAGTTTGCTTTCTTCACTGTTTGGGAGCGGATGGTGAAAATGTGCTTGAAAAGACCCCAGTGCGGTCGACACCCTAGGAAATTCTCGCACATGGACACGAATGCAGCAAGGTATGTGATGGTGTTGGGAGTGAAATGGTGGAGTTGAGCCTCGAAGGAATTCAAGAAACCTCGAAAGAAGGGGTGTGGAGGAATCGAGAAGCCGCGGTCGACATGAGTGGCGAGCAGAACACACTCACCCGGTTGCGGCTGTGGCTCCGTTTCCCCCTCCGGCAGCCGCGCGGACTCATGGACGATCAGCCCTAACTCGGCCATATCGTCCAAGTCTTCCTGCCGAAGTGAGGATCGGATCCAATCTCCCTGGATCCAACCCAACGGCAGCCCCGAGCGCGATGAAGATCCCCGATTCGTCTTCTTGGTTTTCGCCGCCCCCGTCGCCTTCTTCGCGCGTTCCAGCGCCGCCGTTTTCTCCTTCCCCATGGCGGCGGAGCGGCGGCGTAGAGAGTGGAGAAGTTGAACGAGGTAAAGGAGCAAGAGGAAGAAGAAGGAGAATGGGCACGCATAGTGCGAACGCCTCGGCCTCGCCGCTTTTAAAGGCCTACTTCCGAGTGGCTGACGCGTGGGCCTGGATGATCCTGTGAAATCCCTTAACAGTCGCACACGGGATACGTGGCGAAAAAGGTGGCGCGGAAATTGAAACGTCCTATTTTATCTACTCCGCTTACCACGGCGCGCTCCGCCTGGTGCGCTTCCACCAAAATTTCGAATCCCGCGAAATCTGGGATCCTCTACAACTGATCAGACCAAAGATTCCATATCAAGGATAACACTCGACGGATGACGTTATAAAAACCAGTCGGCCATTTCTGAATCGATGAAGGCGACTGAAACGAAGCCGAAGTTCCAACAACTGACATCCATTTGGAGATGACAGCAAGAGTCAAAGCAAGGTCAACTTCAACCTTCTTTTCACTCGGGCCTCAATCCATTCGGGGGCTAATGATGAGGACATAGACCTGGGGTAGGGTAATAGGCCTAACCTATACATCCTACCTAAGGTCCTTGTCCTAGAAGCAAAGAGGTTCAAGAGTAAATAGAGGGGACCCAACAAAGGTGTCGAGTGCAATCCACTCGACCTACCATTCACTCGGAGACCCCTCCTTATTTAGGTCACTCAACCACTAAACCACTCGACGTGCAGAAGACCTAAAGTCACTCCGCGCAGCAACGGTCGGGCATTTACCCTTAGACTTAATAGTCATTTATAGCACTTTACTACGGACGTTACCTGTAACGCTCCTTCTTTATGAACATTGAACCCTGTGTAACGGAGGGGAGCTGGGGTCCTGGCGCACTCTATATAAGCCACCCCCCTCCTCTGGGACAAGGGTTTGCACCCCCTGTAACACACACGCATATAATCCAGTCGACCGCCTCCGGGCTCCGAGACGTAGGCTTGTTACTTCCCCCGAGAAGGGCCTGAACTCGTAAAACTTGTGCGTACAACTTCTCCATAGCTAGGATCTTGCCTCTACATCCCTACCCCCCATTCTACTGTTAGACTTAGAAC
Source organism: Aegilops tauschii subsp. strangulata (assembly GCF_002575655.3). Lineage (NCBI taxonomy): Eukaryota > Viridiplantae > Streptophyta > Magnoliopsida > Poales > Poaceae > Aegilops > Aegilops tauschii. The sequence goes on along the minus strand of NC_053035.3, from coordinate 504,368,273 downwards.
CACGACAGGGCCCACGAGGGTGGAGGGCGCGCCCTGGGGGGGTAGGCGCGCCCCCCTACCTCGTGGCCTCCTGGAAGCTTCTCTTACGTAGGGTCCAAGTCTCCTGGATCATGTTCGTTCCAAAAATCACGCTCCCGAAGGTTTCATTCGATTTTTTTTCTGCAAAACTTTGAAATAGGCAAAAAACAGCAATTCTGGGCTGGGCCTCTGGTTAATAGGTTAGTCCCAAAAATAATATAAAAGTGGATAATAAAGCCCAATATTGTCCAAAACGGTAGATAATATAGCATGGAGCAATCAAAAATTATAGATACGTTGGAGACGTATCAAGCATCCCCAAGCTTAATTCCTGCTCGTCCTCGAGTAGGTAAATGATAAAAAAAGATAATTTTTGATGTGGAATGCTACTTGGCATAATTTTCAATGTAATTCTTCTTAATTGTGGTATGAATATTCAGATCCGAAAGATTCAAGATAAAAGTTCATATTGACATAAAAATAATAATACTTCAAGCATACTAACTAAGCGATTATGTCCTCTCAAAATAACATGGCCAAAGAAAGTTCATCCCTACAAAATCATATAGTTTAGTCATGCTCCATTTTCGTCACACAAGAATGCTCTCATCATGCACAACCCCGATGACAAGCCAAGCAATTGTTTCATACTTTAGTAATCTCAAACCTATAAACTTTCACGCAATATATGAGCGCGAGCCATGGACATAGCACTATGGGTGGAATAGAATATGATGATGGGGGTTATGTGGAGAAGACAAAAAAGAGAAAGTCTCACATCAACGAGGCTAATCAATGAGCTATGGAGATGCCCATCGATTGATGTTAATGCAAGGAGTAGGAATTGCCATGCAACGGATGCACTAGAGCTATAAATGTATGAAAGCTCAACAAAAGAAACTAAGTGGGTGTGCATCCAACTTGCTTGCTCACGAAGACCTAGGGCACTTGAGGAGGCCCATTGTTGGAATATACAAGCCAAGTTCTATAATGAAAAAATTCCCACTAGTATATGAAAGTGATAAAACAAGAGACTCTCTATCATGAAGATTATGGTGCTACTTTGAAGCACAAGTGTGGCAAAGGATAGTAGCATTGTCCCTTCTCTCTTTTTCTCTCTTTTTTTGGGCCTTCTCTTTTTTTATGGCCTTTCTCTCTTTTTTTTATTCCTCACTTGGGACAATGCTCTAGAAAATGATGATCATCACATTTCTATTTATTTACAACTCAATGATTACAACTCGATACTAGAACAAAGTATGACTCTATATGAATGCCTCCGGCAGTGTACCGGGATATGCAATGAATCAAGAGTGACATGTATGAAAGAATTATGAACGGTGGCTTTGCCACAAATACTATGTCAACTACATGATCATGCTAAGCAATATGACAATGATGAATGTGTCATGATAAACGGAATGGTGGAAAGTTGCATGGCAATATATCTCGGAATGGCTATGGAAATGCCATAATAGGTAGGTATGGTGGCTGTTTTGAGGAAGATATAAGGAGGTTTATGTGTGAAAGAGCGTATCATATCACGGGGTTTGGATGCACCGGCGAAGTTTGCACCAACTCTCAATGTGAGAAAGGGCAATGCACGGTACCGAAGAGTCTAGCAATGATGGATGGGTGAGAGTGTGTATAATCCATGGACTCAACATTAGTCATAAAGAGCTCACATACTTATTGCAAAAATCTACAAGTCATCAAAAACCAAGCACTGCGCGCATGCTCATAGGGGGATAGATTGGTAGGAAAAAACCATCGCTTGTCCCCGACCGCCACTCATAAGGAGGACAATCAAAGAACACCTCATGTTTCAAATTTGTTACATAACGTTTACCATCCGTGCATGCTACGGGACTTGCAAACTTCAACACAAGCATTTCTAAAATTCACAACTACTCAACTAGCATGACTTTGATATTATTACCTCCATATCTCAAAACAATCATCAAGCATCAAACTTCTCTTAGTGTTCAACACACTCATAAGAAAGTTTTTACTATTCTTGAATACCTAGCATATTAGGATTATTTAAGCAAATTACCATGCTATTTAAGACTCTCAAAATAATCTAAGTGAAGCATGAGAGATCAATAGTTTCTATAAAACAAATCCACCACCGTGCTCTAAAAGATATAAGTGAAGTACTAGAGCAAAACTATATAACTCAAAAGATATAAGTGAAGCACATAGAGTATTCTAATAATTTCCAAATCATGTATGGCTCTCTCAAAAGATGTGTACAGCAAGGATGATTGTGGTAAACTAAAAAGCAAAGACTCAAATCATACAAGACGCTCCAAGTAAAACACATATCATGTGGTGAATAAAAATATAGCTCCAAGTAAAGTTACCGATGGAAGTAGACGAAAGAGGGGATGCCTTCCGGGGAATCCCCAAGCTTTGGCTTTTTGGTGTCCTTAGATTATCTTGGGGGTGCCATGGGCATCCCCAAGCTTAGGCTCTTTCCACTCCTTGTTCCATAATCCATCAAAATCTTTCACCCAAAACTTGAAAACTTCACAACACAAAACTCAACAGAAATCTCGTGAGCTCCGCTAGCGAAAGAAAACAAAAGACCACTTCAAGGTACTGTAATGAACTCATTCTTTATTTATATTGGTGTTAAACCTACTGTATTCCAACTTCTCTATGGTTTATAAACTATTTTACTAGCCATAGATTCATCAAAATAAGCAAACAACACACGAAAAACAGAATCTGTCAAAAACAGAACAGTCTTTAGTAATCTGTAACTAACGCAAACTTCTGAACTCCAAAACATCAGCCAAAATAGGAAGACATAGGAAATTTGTTTATTTATCAGCAGCAATTGGAATCAGTATTTTATCACGTTCTGGTGATTTTTAACAATTCGTTTCGTGAACAGAAAGTTTCTGGAAATTTCTGCAAGATCAAATAACTATCATCCAAGAAGATCCTATAGGTTTAACTTGGCACAAACACTAATTAAAACATAAAAACACATCTAACCAGAGGCTAGATCAAAGATTTATTCCTAAACAGAAGCAAAAGCAAAAAAAAACTAAAAATAAAATTGGGTTGCCTCCCAATAAGCGCTATCGTTTAACGTCCCTAGCTAGGCATAAAAGCAAGGATAGATCTAGGTATTGCCATCTTTGGTAGGTAATCCATAAGTGGCTCTCATGATAGATTCATATGGTAATTTTATTTTCTTCCTAGGGAAGTGTTCCATGCTTTTCTTTAATGGAAATTGGAATCTAATATTCCCTTCCTTCATATCAATAATTGCACCAATCGTTCTAAGGAAAGGTCTACCAAGAATAATAGGACATGAAAGATTGCAATCTATATCAAGAACGATAAAATCTACGGGCACATAATTCCTATTTGCAACAATAAGAACATCATTAATTCTTCCCATAGGTTTCTTAATAGTGGAATCCGCAAGGTGCAAGTTTAGAGAGCATTCATCAAAATCACGGAAATCTAGCAAATCGCACAAAGTTTGGGGAATAGTGGAAACACTAGCACCCAAATCACATAAAGCATAGAAATCATGATCCTTAATCTTAATTTTGATAGTTTGTTCCCACTCATCATAAAGTTTTCTAGGGATAGAAACTTCCAACTCAAGCTTTTCTTCATAAGATTGCATCAAGGCATCAACGATATGTTTAGTAAACGCCTTATTTTGACTATAAGCATGAGGAGAATTTAGAATGGATTGCAACAAGGAAATACAATCAATCAAAGAGCAATTTTCATAATTAAATTCCTTGAAATCCAAAATAGTGGGTTTATTAGCATCTAGGGTTTTGATTTCTTCAATCCCACTTTTATCAAATTTAGCATCAAGATCTAAAAACTCCGAACTTTTAGAATGCCTTCTAGGTAAAGGTGGATCATATTAAGTCCCATCATTATCAAGATTCATATTAAAAAAACAAAGATTTAATAGGGGACACATCAATAACTTTTAGATCTTCATCTTTATTTTCATAGAAATTTGAGGAACACGCTTTCATAAAGCAATCTTTCTTAGCACGCATTCTAGCGGTTCTTTCTTTGCACTCATCAATGGAAATTCTCATGGCCTTGAGAGACTCATTGATATCATGCTTAGGATGAATAGATCTAAGCTTTAAAGAATCAACATCAAGAGAAATTCTATCAACGTTCCTAGCCAATTCATCAACTTTAAGCAATTTCTCTTCAAGCAAAGCATTGAAATTCTTTTGCGAATTCATAAACTCTTTAACACTAGTCTCAAATTCAGAGGGCATCTTATTAAAATTTCCATAAGAATTGTTGTAGGAATTACCATGATTATTAGAGGAATTACTAGGATAAGGCCTAGGATTAAAGTTTCCTCTATACGCGTTGTTACCAAAATTATTCCTACCAACAAAATTCACATCCATAGATTCATTATTATTCTCAATCAAAGTAGACAAAGGCATATCATAAGGATCGGAAGAAACACTCTTACTAGCAAATAATTTCATAATTTCATCCATCTTTCCACTCAAAACATTAATTTCTTCTATCGCAGGCACTTTTTTACTAGTAGATCTTTCAGTGTGCCATTGAGAATAATTAACCATAATATTATCTAGGAGTTTAGTAGCTTCTCCTAAAGTGGTTTCCATAAAAGTGCCTCCCGCGGCCGAATCTAAAAGATTTCTAGAAGCAAAATTCAATCCGGCATAAATTTTTTGTATAATCATCCACAAATTCAAACAATGAGTAGGACAATTACGTATCATTAATTTCATCCTATCCCAAGCTTGTGCAACATGTTCATGATCAAGTTGCTTAAAATTCATAATATCGTTTCTAAGAGAGATGATCTTAGCGGGAGGAAAATACTTAGAGATAAAAGCATCTTTGCACTTGTTCCAAGAATTAATACTATTTTTGGGCAAAGACGAAAACCAAGCTTTAGCACGATCTCTAAGCGAAAAAGGAAATAACTTCAATTTAACAATATCATTATCAACATCTTTCTTCTTTTGCATATCACACAAATCAACGAAGCTATTTAGATGAGTAGCGGCATCTTCACTAGGAAGGCCGGCGAGTTGATCTTTCATGACAAGATTCAAAAGAGCAACATTGATTTCACAAGATTCAATATCGGTAAGAGGAGCAATCGGAGTGCTAAGGAAATAATTATTGTTTGTATTGGTAAAGTCACATAATTTGGTATTATCTTGAGCCATCGTGACAAACAAGCAATCCAACACCCGAGCAAACAAAAAGCAAGCGAAAAAGAGGCGAACGAAAAAGAGAGGGTGTTGAGGATATAGACCTTAGAGTCACCCGCCGGGAGGGGCCGGGTTACTCGTAGGGTCGATGCCAGAAGCCCGGAGCCAAGTTTCAAGATAATGGGCCAAAGATGGGCTGAGACCCGGATATGGCTTAAAGCCTGTAGTTACAATCATTGTTATAGTAGACTTGTAGTGTAAGGCAAGTATTGTTTAGAGTCCGAGCCGGACGCTCTTATGAGCCGGCCGGGACTCTAAAGGCTGCTGGGCGTCAGCCTCCCTACATAAAAAGAGGACCCGGCAGCGGTTTAAGGGCGACAACAATCTCCTCGAGAGCGGGGCATAGCTGTTTAGCTCCCTGGCGATCGTAACCCTAGTCAATAAACACCTCAAACTGGACGTAGGCTTTTACCTTCACCGTAAGGGGCCGAACCAGTATAAACCCTCGTGTTCCTTGTCCCACATAACCCCTTCAAGCTTCCTGGCTGCGATGGCTCCACGACTAAGTCCTAGCTCGAGGACATCTGCCGTGACAATTCCACGACAGAGGGCGAATAAAATGGCAAGGGTGAAGTGGTGTAACGCCCACGATGCGGCTATATCTCCCACATGTCGAGGCACGACTTAGAGGCATAACCGCATTGTGGTATTGTCGCAAGAAGGGTTATCTTCACACAATCCCATGTAATGAACAAGAATGGGATAACGAGAGTTGGCTTACAATCGCACTTCACACAATACATAAATATAATTCATACATCATCCAAAATCCACACATAGACCGACTACAGTCAAATCCAAATGAAAATAAGATAACCCCAAATGCTAGATCCCCGATCGTCCCAACTGGGATCCACTACTGATCATCAGGAAAAGAAACATAGTAACGGCCACGTTCCTCATCGAACTCCCACTTGAGCTCGGTTGCGTCATCTGCACTGGTATCGTCGGCCCCTGCAACTGTTTTGGTAGAATCTGTGAGTCACGAGGACTCAGCAATCTCACACCCGCGAGATCAAGACTATTTAAGCTTATAGGAAAGAATGGTGTAATGAGGTGGAGCTGCAGCAGGCACTAAGCATATATGGTGGCTAACATACGCAAGTGAGAGCGAGAAGAGAAGCAACGCAACGGTCGCGAAGCTAGAAATGATCAAGAAGTGATCCTGAAACTACTTACGTTCATTCATAACTCAAACCGTGTTCACTTCCCGGACTCCGCCGAGAAGAGACCATCACGGCTACACACACAGTTGATGTATTTTAATTAAGTCAAGTGTCAAGTTCTCTACAACCGGACATTAACAAATTCCCATCTGCCTCATAACCGCGGGCACGGCTTTCGAAAGATAATACCCTACAGGGGTGTCCCAACTTAGCCCATTATAAGCTCTCACGGTCAACGAAGGATAAACCTTCTCCCAGGAAGACCCGATTAGTCTCAGAATCCCGGTTTACAAGACATTTCGACAATGGTAAAACAAGACCAGCAAAGCCACCCGAATGTGCCGACAAATCCCGATAGGAGCTGCACATATCTCGTTCTCAGGGCACACCGGATGGGCAAGACGTCGGGTTGGCATAGACCCTGGTTGCCCAGGGGGCGCCGGACATCGCCCAGTTTGGGCCAGCACTCGAAGGAGCACTGGTCCGGGGGGTTAAATAAAGATGACCCTCGGGCTCGCGAAAACCCAAGGGAAAAAGGCTTAGGTGGCAAATGGTAAAACCAAGGTTGGGCCTTGCTGGAGGAGTTTTATTCAAGGCGAACTATCAAGGGGGTCCCATAAATCACCCAACCGCGTAAGGAACGCAAACTCAAGGAACATAATACCGATATGACGGAAACTAGGGCGGCAAGAGTGGAACAAAACACCAGGCATAAGGCCGAGCCTTCCACCCTTTACCAAATATATAGATGCATTAATTAAATAAGAGATATTGTGATATTCCAAAATATCCATGTTCCAACATGGAACCAACTTCAACTTCACCTGCAACTAGCAACGCTATAAGAAGGGCTGAGCAAAAGCGGTAACTTAGCTAAATAACGGTTTGCTAGGAAAGGATGGTTAGAGGCTTGACATGGCAATATGGGAGGCATGATATTGCAAGTGGCAGGTAGCGCAGCATGGCAATAGAACGAACAACTAGCAAAGCAAAGATAGAAGTGATTTCGAGGGTATGGTCATCTTGCCTGCAAGGTTCTCAGAGTTGTCGAAAGCTTGATCCTCGTAAGCGTACTCAACAGGTTCCTCATTCACGAACTCGTCTCCCGGCTCTACCCACAGCAAGAACACAAGCAATGGAACCACAATCAATCACGGGAAAACGCACAAGCAACATGATGCAATACATGCATGATATGCGGGATATGATATGCGATGCGTATGCGTGCTCCGGAAGAAAAAGGATGAACAAGGCAGTAACTTGGCAAACCAAGTATGCCACTGGAAATATGAGATAATTTCGGTCGAAATCGATATAAAGATCACCGGAAACGGATGCACGGTTTGCAAATGGCAAGCAAAACAAGAATGACACGATTCTACGATTAACAGCATGATAGCACATAGAATACATCAAGTAACTATACTACAGCACTCCAACATAGCAACAAAGCATATGGAAGTAATCTACAGAAGATGCTTGACAAAAGATGAACACTGAGCTACGGCTAGATCACACCACAATAGGTTCAAACAAGCATGGCAAAAGTGCAAAAGATATCAGGATCACAGACTTGGTGAAATTACTGGACATGGCTGGAACCGCATCAGGTAGCAATGTTCAGAGCAAGAAATCAACATGCTACAAGAACTTATCATAGCAAAACAAGGCATGGAATGAATCTACTAATGCATAGAACAAAAGTCCCTTACTGACCATAAGCCAAAAAGGACCAGACGATATGATGGCAACCCTGTAAATATAGCAAGTTTCGTTAACAGGTTTCAGACTTTGCAGAAAACAGAGCATGGCAGAAACAGAATTATGAGGGCATCTTGGTGAGCTTGATACACTCACCACAAAGCAAAGCATGACAAAACAAGCATACCTACAGCAAGATGGCATGTTTATAAAGCTGTCCATGGCAAGAGCAAGTTCAAAGCGTGTATGTAACAACTACAACAACCTTGGCAAAATTTGAATATCACGTTAACATTCTGCCAGAAATATTTTATAGCAAAAGTGGAGCAAGATTAAGACATGCTATGGCACTCCATAATTGCAAACAGGGGCATGGATGGATAGAGCACAACTATATCTACAAAACATCCTGACTGAACATCACCAAAAGGAGTATGGATCTCTCTGTAGACCCATGGATACATAGCAACAAAATAACAGCGGTCACAGACAGTAAAATTCTAAGTCCCTGAAAACAGCAACATCACGAAGCCTAGTTTGCATGCTTGTGCTAGTCACCATATAGATCACAAAAATACATGACATACACCTCTGCAAATATGGCATGGCATACATCAAAACACATGTAGAGCTCCTACTCATAAGATGCACACATCAATTGCAACAAAAATAACAAATCACCAAGTTCTGATAAGTAACAGCAGTTAACAGCATATAGCACTCTTGCACCCAAGATTTGGGCATCAAGATGGACTCAAATGAACATGGAATACTATAACAAAATGAAGAGCATATCGAGACGAACATTTCGATATATTACACGCACGAAACGGAGCTATATACAAGGAGTTATGATGGGATGAACAGAGCAATAAAATGCGAAAAACTTCGGGACTTGGAATATTTCGGGGGGGAAGAAAGTCAACCGTCGGTCGGATCGAGATCTGGCGCGGCCGAGGCTCGCCGGAGCAGAGAAGGAGGAAGGGCGCCGGAGTTGGAGGGCTCGGGGTCGCCGGAGATGGGCCGGAGGAGGCGCGGGCGGCGAGGGAGAGGAGGCGGCGGTGGGAAGGGAGGTGTTTTTATAGGTAGAGGGAGCTAGGAGGCTCCAAATGGAGTGCGGTTTTCGCCCACACGATCGTGATCGAACGACCGAGAACATGGAGGTGACTTAGATGGGTTTTGGGCTGTTTGGAGGGGTGTTTTTCTGCAACACACAAAAGGACTTTGCGATTACGCGGTTAACCGTTGGAGCGTCAAACGACCTTCAAATGGAACGAAACTTGACAGGTGGTCTACCGGTGGTATACCAAGGCCACTTGGCAAGACTCGGTCCATTCCGAGAACGTTCAACACCTGCTCACGAAAAGAAACAAGAGGGGTGCGCCGGTGCATGTGGGAGTGCCGGATTGCAAAACGGACAACGGGGAAAATGCTAGGATGCATGAGACGAACACGTATGCAAATGATATGCACATGATGGCATGATATGAGATGCATGACATGAACAAAATGCAAAACGAAAAACAAAACCCGACCATGAAGGGAATATCATAACACATAGCCAAAAATGGCAAGAGTTGGAGTTGCAAATATGGAAAGTTACATCTCGGGTGTTACAACACTCCACCACTACGAGAGGATCTCGTCCCGAGATCTAGGACTGAAAGAACTCCGGATATTTGGAACGGAGGTGGTCCTCGCGTTCCCAGGTGGCTTCTCGGTCGGAATGGTGCGACCACTTCACTTTCAGGAATTTGATTGACTTGCTGCGAGTCTTGTGCTCAGTTTCTTCAAGAATAGCAACGAGGTGCTCATGATAAGACAGATCTTCTTGGAGATCAATCTCTTCGAAGTTGATGGTGCGCTCAGGAGTCTTGAAGCACTTGCGAAGCTGTGACACGTGGAACACATCGTGCACGTTTGCGAAGTTGGAGGGAAGCTCAAGTTGATAGGCGAGGTCGCCTCTTTTGCCAATGATCTTGAAAGGACCCACGTATCTAGGGGCAAGCTTCCCTTTGATACCGAAGCGACGAGTGCCTTTCATTGGAGAGACGCGGAGGTAGATATGGTCTCCGATCTCGAAAGCCAAATCACGGTGCTTGCTATCATAGTAACTCTTCTGGCGCGATTGCGCGGCTTTGAGATTTTCACATATGACTTTACACATTTCTTTAGCCTCTGTGATTAAGTCATTGCCAAGAAGTTGGCGTTCACCAGTCTCTGACCAATTGAGAGGAGTACGGCACTTTCTGCCATAGAGAATCTTGAATGGGGCCTTGCCCGAACTCGCTTGGAAGCTGTTGTTGTAGGAGAATTCGGCATATGGAAGACAATCTTCCCACTTCATGCCAAAGGAAATGACACAAGCCCTGAGCATATCTTCAAGAATTTGATTGACTCGTTCGACTTGGCCACTAGTTTGAGGATGGAAAGCTGTGCTGAAGCGAATATTGGTGCCCATGGCCTTCTGGAAAGAGTCCCGGAACTTAGAAGTGAAGATGCTTCCACGATCTGAAGATATCAATTGTGGAATGTCGTGCAAGGAGACAATCCTGGAGGTGTATAGCTCTGCCAACTGAGCTGCTGTGATAGATTCTTTGATTGGAAGGAAATGAGCCACTTTTGAAAGCTTGTCGATGACAACGAAGATAGCACCATTTCCGCGCTTGGACTTTGGAAATCCAGTCACGAAGTCCATTTCGATATGATCAAACTTCCATTCTGGGATAGCAAGAGGTTGGAGGAGACCAGCTGGTCGTTGGTGTTCTTCTTTCACTCTTCGACAGACATCACATTCATTCACGAATTGGGCGATTTCTCGCTTCATTCGAGTCCACCAATACGACTGCTTGAGGTCATGGTACATCTTCGTACTTCCAGGATGAATGGAAAGAAGAGAATTGTGCGCCTCGTTCATTATGACTTTCCTTAGATCACCTTTAGGAACCACAATCCAGTCCTCGAAGAATAAAGTGTCTCTGTCATCAATGCGATAACACTTGTATTTGGAAAGACCCTTGTCGATACCACGTTTCACCTTCTTCACCATGGATCCAGGAGTTGTGCCTCACGAATTTGATCTTCCAAAGTAGGAGAGACTATGAGGTTGGCAAGAAAGCCTTGAGGTACAACTTGGAGATTCAGCTTGCGGAAAGCTTCACAAAGGTCCGGTTGGAATGGCTTGAGAATTAAGCTGTTGCAATAAGCCTTCCTGCTCAAAGCATCTGCAATGACATTGGCTTTGCCTGGAGTATATTCAATACTCGGATTGTACTCTTGAATCATTTTGACCCATCGAGTCTGCCTGAGGTTGAGGTTGGGCTGAGTGAATATGTACTTGAGACTCTTGTGATCGGTGAATATGTCCACTTTTCTTCCCAACAAGAGATGTCTCCATGTGATTAATGCATGGACAACTGCCGCCAACTCAAGATCGTGAGTGGGTAGTTCTTTTCGTTGGGCTTCAACTGACGAGAGGTATAGGCCACAACTTTCTTCTCTTGCATTAACACAGCACCGAGACCTTGAAGAGAAGCATCACAGAAAACTTCGAATGGCTTGGATTCGTCAGGTGGAGTCAAGACAGGAGCTGTGACGAGTTTCTCTTTGAGAGTGTTGAAAGAAACGTCACACTCAGGAGTCCAGACATACTTCACATGCTTTTGGAGGAGGTTGGAAAGAGGCTTTGCAATATTAGAGAAATTCTCAACGAATCTTCAGCAATAGCTTGCAAGACCAAGGAAACTGCGGAGCTGCTTGACATTCTGAGGAGGTTCCCAATTCACAATTGCAGACACCTTCTCGGGATTAATAGTGATGCCCTTGGCAGAGATGATATGACCAAGGTAAAGATCTTCATCAAGCCAAAACTCACATTTGGAAAACTTCGCATAGAATTGATACTCTCTGAGCTACTCGAGCACCAATCGCAAATGTTTGGCATGATCCTTCTTATTCTTGGAGAAGACCAAGATATCATCGAGATACACCAGGACGAATTCATTGGTATAGGGGTTGAAGATGAAATTCATCATTCGAGAGAATGTTGGAGGAGCATTGACAAGGCCAAAAGACATGACAGTATATTCATAAGAACCAAAGCTTGTTCTGAATGCTGTCTTGGGAATATCTTCTTCACGAATGCGAATCTGATGATAACCCATACGAAGGTCAAGCTTGGAGAATACTTTAGCACCTTTAAGTTGCTCGAATAACTCATTGATGTTGGGAAGTGGATACTTGTTCTTGATTGTCTTCTTGTTCAATGGACGGTAGTCGACACAAAGTCGGTCCGTGCCATCCTTCTTCTGGACAAAAAGAACACCACAACCCCATGGAGATGAACTTGGTCTGATCAAACCCAGACGCTCTTGTTCATCGAGCTGTTTCTTCAATTCCTTCAGCTCCTTGGGTCCAAGCTTGTAAGGACGCTTGCAAACGGGTTCAGTGCCGGGCTCAAGATCGATAACGAACTCAACTGGCCGGTGCGGAGGCATACCCGGAAGCTCTTCTGGAAAGACATCTTGGTACTCACAAATGACTGGAATTTGAGAAATAGCATCCAACTCGCCCTTCTCATTGAGAGAAAATAACCGAATGGTTTCATCACGAGCGGCATAGATGATAACATCCTCAGAAGAGTGTGTCAATTGAATTTCCCTGGCAGCACAATCAAGTTGAGCCTTGTGCTTAGAAAGCCAGTCCATGCCGAGAATTAGATCAATATCCGAGTCACCAAGAACCATTGGAGAAGATAAAAATTTATAGTTACCCATCTTGATAGAAACATCCGGAGCCATCATTTTGGTATTCATGAATAAGCCCAGAGAGGAAACCGCTATCGGCTTAGACAGATCGACAGTATGCAAATTGTTCATGGATGCAAAAGGTCTTGATATGAAAGAAATAGATGCACCAGTATCAAATAAGACTTTTGCAGGAATATCATTAACAGGAAGGTTACTCATTATCACATTAGTAGATTCCTCCGCTTGAGCTGCATTCATCATGTTGACCTTTGCAGACTTGGGATTATGCTTGACCACTGCATTGCTGGAAGATCTCACAGGAGGAGGAGGCGGAAGGCGCCTTTGGTTGAAGCACTTGTTAGCATAGTGACCTTTCTGCTGACACTTGTTGCAAGTCACCTCTGAGAGTGGACGATGATAAGGAGCATTCGACTTTGGAGCTTGATTCTGAGACTTGTTCTGATAGCCAGGGTTGGGTGAGTGGGAAGATCCATGGCCACCTTTGTTCTTCTGCTGGTAAGGCTGACAAAACGGAGGATGTTGAGGATATAGCTACTGGTGTAACCCGCCCAAGATGGGCCGGATTACGTTGCGACAGCCTTCGTTCAGAAGCCCAAGGACAGGTTAAGGATGGCGGTTTAGTAATAGGTCTAAGGCCCAGAGGCAACTTAAGGCCCGTAGTGGTAAACCGCCGTGGTGTCATGACTTGTAGTGTAAGGCAAGAATAGTTAAGAGTCCAAGCCGGACACAGTTTATGAGCCGGCCAGAACTCTGAGAGCCGCTGGGCGTTAACCTTTCTATATAAAGGGACGACCCGGCGGCGGTTCAAAAAAAGTAAGATCAGATCGATAGCCAGGCAGAGCGGTTTAGCTCCTGGTCATCGAAACCCTAAGTAATTCCACCTCAACTAGAGTAGGCTTTTACCTTCAACGTAAGGGGCCGGACCAGTATAATCCTCATGTCCTTTGTCCCGTTTAACCCCTTTAAGCTTCCTAGCTGCGATGGCTCCACGACTAAGTCCTTGCACGAGGACATCTGCCGTGACAATTCCACGACAGTTGGCGCCCATCGTGGGGCCAGCGCACGGTGGATTTGAGTTCTTGAAGGGCAGCTTCGAAGGGCTCAAGGGATACGCTGTGGGCTGGATGACCAAGAGTCGTCGCGGCAAGCTCTACATCAACAACGCAGGCTGGGGCCCCGACGCCGACTCAATCGAGTACGGGTACCGGGTCCCCTTCGGCGGAATCCACGTGTTCATTGGCAAGATCGATGAGCCGGGCCCTGAGCCGAACATCGGCACCGACCTCATCGAGACGGCTCAGCATGCGAGACCCGCCCGGACTCCGCCCGCCTTGAAACGTGCTTTCGTGGGATGCATCCATGGAGGACTCTCTGAAGGATCTGGATCTGGCGAGGAGACGGCCACCCGCTCTGACGGTGAGTCGTCCACAGGTGAGACCGACTCATTATATCAACTTCAAGATGGCAGGCTCGGGGGTTGTTCCGATGGCGACAGTATTCCGGACCCCTTTGAGCCGCCGAGCCGGGTTGGAATCTTCATGGCCGGCGCACAACCTGTCCAAAACTCCGCCGCTGGGGCAGGAGGCCATGTGCACTCGCCGGCTCAGGTGCCGATGGTTCTCACGGACAAGATGACGACCCTGTTAACCGCTATGGTCGTCCCAGCGGATCAAGCTCAACATGATGCGGAGGTGGCACAGTTAAAGCTGGATATAGCAAGAGCCAAGGAAGATCTGGCAGCGGAAGGGATCAGGATGGCTGCAGAGCGGGCGGCTCTCGACGCCCAGACTCAGCTGATTCAGGCGCAGTCTTTCCGGCTCACGATGGATCAGAACGCATCCAATGAGATCATGAGACGGAGGCATCAGAAGGCTCAATCTCGACTCCCTCCGGTTTACGATCCTCGAAACCTCTTCAACACGCCTGGTGCAGGGCCCAGTAACCCGCCAGAAATCACGGCACCTGGGGCTGGAATGCCGACTCAGCCGCAAGTGATGGGGCCTCCCCGTGTGAACACTACCCCGCCTCAATACGTGCCAATACCACCGGGTCATTATGCCAACCCGTTGGAAAACATGATCGCTACAGCGGCGCGACTGGCGGCTCTTCCAGTCGAGGCGACTCTCCGATGGCGGTCGAAACCCGCCGGGTCAGAGAACTTCTTCAGACAGCTCTGGCGCAACAGGAGGCATATTCATATAGCCGGGACAGGATTCATTCGACCCCTCGTCCAAACCGGAGCCCAAGTTATAGCAGACACATGGTTTCAGCGACCGGCTCAAGCAACGTCCGGCGCCGTGACTTGCCAGCTGGCCACGGCCTGGCACATAATGGAGCCTTTAACGCGGTAGACCAAGACAGAGCACGACAAGAGGCGGAGCAGGCGGCTCAACTGACAGCTTACCAGCCCCTCCCGGTTTATCCGACGGCTTCTATCGAGGCGGGCATACCTACGAGGACCGGAGGTGTCCCTTGTCTGGTGCCGGCTCTCCGTAATGAACGTCTGCCCAAGGATTTCAAAGGACCTAGGAAGGTACCTAATTACACGGCTGATTTACAACCCGGAGCATGGATCGAGAGCTACGAGATGGCTATGGAGTTGCTGGAGGTCAGCAAAGCGGCAATGGCCAAATACTTCACCATGATGTTGGATGGGACTGCCCGCACTTGGTTGAAAGGACTGCCGCCTAATTCTATCGGGTCATGGGCAGAGCTAAAAGCCCGGTTCATCCAAAACTTCAAGGATACATGTAGGCAATCTATGTCAATTGTGGATTTGACTAACTGCAAGCAGCAAGAGGGCGAGTCTACAACCCATTGGGTTCGCCGGGTCAAAGAGATAATACATTCATCTGATAAGATGGATGCCGGCTCTACAGTCTTAATGTTGGAGCAAAATTGTCGTTTTGCGCCCCTGAAGATGAAGCTCGGGTGGCTCAAGCGCGATTGCAATGATATGGGTACGCTGATGGCGGCTCTGGTCAAGTACGCCGACTCTGATAGAACCAAGGATCCCGCGTCTGATGATGAAAGGACAGGGAAGGGAAAGAAGAATGGCAACGGCAAGGGCCCTCAGCATAACCCAGCGAACCAGGGAGGTAACAAACGTAAGGCTGATGGCAGTATGGAGTTGGTGGCCAACGCCAATGCGCAGGGTAACAACCACCGACGTAAGGGGAGACCACCTCCCCGATCCGGCGGGTCAGGCCCGACGCTTGAGCAATTGTTGAATGAGCCCTGTCCAAGGCATGGCTCTAGGGAGAAGCTAGCCACTCATCTATGGAAAGACTGCGCAATCATGAAAGCTTTCAAAAATTCCAACGCTTTTAATGGCAACAATGGGCAGGGCAGCGGCTCAAATTCCAATTCTCAGAATTTTCAAGGTAATCAAGGAGGATTTAATCAACAATCTGGCCAGGGTAATCAGCAGCAGGGGGATACCAGACGAATCCAAAGCAGCTCAATGGTGGACAGTATCATGTGTTCACTACCAGTCTGTGCAAGCGAGATCAGAAGCTTCATAAGAGGGCTGTGAATGCTGTTGAGCCGACGGTTCCACGCTATTTAAGATGGTATGAGCAGCCTATTGTATGGAGTAGGGAAGATCACCCTCCCGGGGTTGATAATCCGGGTCACCTGCCCTTGGTGCTGGCTCCTCAGGTCGGGGGGTATAAGTTCACTAAAGTGCTCATGGACGGAGGCAGTAGCATCAACATCCTCTATTATGAGACCTTCCGTCGTATGGGATTAACTGATAAAAACCTCAGCCAGTCCAACACTGTTTTCCATGGGGTGGTGCCCGGTAAGTCGGCGTATCCAGTCGGTAAGATCGAGCTGGAAGTAGCCTTTGGAGATGAGTACAACTACAGGGCGGAAAAACTGACTTTTGAGGTGGTTAAAATAAGAAGCCCGTACCATGCTTTATTTGGGCGGCCGGCTTACGCCAAGTTCATGGCACAGCCGTGTTACGTGTATTTACAGCTCAAGATGCCGGGTCACAATGGGACCATTACGGTTCATGGAAGCCGAAAGATAGCCTTGGAGTGTGAGGAAGGTGACGCTGCTTACGCTGAATCTGTTTGTGCGACAAAGGAATTGAAGTTTTACAAGGATAATGTTGACCCGGCAGATATGACGTCTTTGAAAAAGCCAACCACGGAGCATGAGCCGGTAATGAAATTTAAGTCAGCCGATGAGACTAAACTTGTTGACTTTGTTCCAGGTGACTCATCTAAGCAGTTCAGCATCAGTGCCAATCTGGATCCTAAATAGGAAGGCGCGCTCATCGAGTTCATCGTGAGAATCGGGACATCTTTGCATGGAAACCTTCTGACATGCCGGGTGTACCGAGAGAACTCGCTGAGCACACTCTCAACATTGATCCAAAATTTAAGCCGGTCAGGCAATTCCTCCGGCGGTTTAATGAGGAGAGGCGGAAAGCCATTGGTGAGGAAGTAGCCCGGCTCTTGGCGGCCGGGTTCATCGTTGAAGTCTTTCATCCAGAATGGTTAGCTAACCCGATGCTCGTACTCAAGAAGAACGGCACCTGGCGTATGTGTGTGGATTATACGGATTTAAACAAGGCTTGTCCGACTGATCCTTTTGCTCTCCCCCGTATTGATCAAATCATTGATGCTACGGCGGGTTGTGAACGTTTAAGTTTTTTGGATGCTTACTCTGGATACCATCAGATCAAAATGGCAGTTAAGGACCAAGAGAAGACGGCGTTCATTACTCCTTTCAGAGCCTTCTGTTATGTGTCTATGCCTTTTGGGCTCAAGAGTACGCAGGCGACTTATAACGGTGCGTGCAGAATTGTCTTCATAATCAGATTGGGTGCAACGTTCATGCTTATGTGGATGATATTGTGGTCAAATCCAGAGAGAAGGAAACCTTGGTAGATGATCTGAAAGAGACCTTTGATAATCTCCGGGTCTACAAGATGATGCTTAATCCGGCCAAGTGTGTTTTTGGTGTTCCTGCAGGCAAGCTCTTGGGTTTTCTGGTTTCTCACAGAGGCATTGAAGCTAACCCGGAGAAGATCAAGGCAATCACCTCTCTGGCTAAGCCGGCGTGCATAAATGACGTCCAGCGTCTGGCGGGTCGCATCGCTGCTTTGAGTCGGTTTATAAGCCGGTTGGGTGAAAGGGCCATGCCACTATATCAGATGATGAAGAAAACAGATGACTTTGTCTAGAATGATGCTGCTAATGCTGCTTTTGAGGATTTGAAAAGACAGCTAGCTGAGCCGCCAGTCCTTGCTGCTCCTGTCGATAAGGAGCCTTTATTGTTGTATGTAGCCGCTAACACACGAGCCGTCAGTGTGGCTGTGGTGGTGGAGCGTAACGAAGCGGGTAAGGAACATCCGGTTCAGCGGCCGGTTTACTACGTCATCGAAGTACTCATTGAGTCCAAACAACGGTATCCACATTGGCAGAAGCTTGTTTATGGGGTGTTCATGGCAAGCCGAAAGCTTAAGCATTATTTCCAGGGCCACCCTATCACTGTGGTTAGTTCTACTTGTTGGGGATCGTAGCAGAATTTTAAAATTTTCTACGCATCACCAAGATCCATCTATGGAGTATACTAGCAACGAGGGGAAAGGAGTGCATCTACATACCCTTGTAGATCGCGAGCGGAAGCGTTCTAGTGAACGGGGTTGATGGAGTCGTACTCGTCGTGATCCAAATCACCGATGACCGAGCGCCGAACGGACGGCACCTCCGCGTTCAACACACGTACGGAGCAGCGACGTCTCCTCCTTCTTGATCCAGCAAGGGGGAAGGAGAGGTTGATGGAGATCCAGCAGCACGACGGCGTGGTGGTGGAAGTAGCGGGGATCCCGGCAGGGCTTCGCCAAGCGCAAGCGGGAGGGAGAGGTGTCACGGGAGGGAGAGGGAGGCGCCAGGGGCTAGGGTACAGCAGCCCTCCCTCCCCCCCTTTATATAGGCCCCCTGGGGGGCGCCGGCCCCTGGGATCCCATCTACAGGGGGGCGGCGGCCAAGGGGGGAAACTTCCCCCCCAAGTCAGGTGGGGCGCCCCCCACCCCCAGGGTTTCCAACCCTAGGCGCAGGGGAAGGCCCATGGGGGGCGCACCAGCCCACTAGGGGCTGGTTCCCCTCCCACTTCAGCCCATGGGGCCCTCCGGGATAGGTGGCCCCACCCGGTGGACCCCCGGGACCCTTCCGGTGGTCCCGGTACAATACCGATAACCCCCAAAACTTTCCCGGTGGCCGAAACTAGACTTCCTATATATAATTCTTCACCTCCGGACCATTCCGGAATTCCTCGTGACGTCCGGGATCTCATCCGGGACTCCGAACAACTTTCGGGTTTCCGCATACTAATATCTCTACAACCCTAGCGTCACCGAACCTTAAGTGTGTAGACCCTACGGGTTCGGGAGACATGCAGACATGACCGAGACGCCTCTCCGGTCAATAACCAACAGCGGGATCTGGATACCCATGTTGGCTCCCACATGTTCCACGATGATCTCATCGGATGAACCACGATGTCGAGGACTCAATCAATCCCGTATACAATTCCCTTTGTCAATCGGTACGTTACTTGCCCGAGATTCGATCGTCGGTATCCCAATACCTTGTTCAATATCGTTACCGGCAAGTCACTTTACTCGTACCGTAATGCATGATCCCATGGCTGACTCCTTGGTCACATTGAGCTCATTATGATGATGCATTACCGAGTGGGCCCAGAGATACCTCTCCGTCATACGGAGTGACAAATCCCAGTCTCGATCCGTGCCAACTCAACAGACACTTTCGGAGATACCCGTAGTGCACCTTTATAGTCACCCAGTTACGTTGTGACGTTTGGTACACCCAAAGCACTCCTACGGTATCCGGGAGTTGCACGATCTCATGGTCTAAGGAAATGATACTTGACATTGGAAAAGCTCTAGCAAACGAACTACACGATCTTTTGTGCTATGCTTAGGATTGGGTCTTGTCCATCACATCATTCTCCTAATGATGTGATCCCGTTATCAGTGACATCCAATGTCCATAGTCAGGAAACCATGACTATCTGTTGATCAACGAGCTAGTCAACTAGAGGCTTACTAGGGACACGTTGTGGTCTATGTATTCACACATGTATTACGATTTTCGGATAACACAATTATAGCATGAACAATAGACAATTATCATGAACAAGGAAATATAATAATAACCATTTATTATTGCCTCTAGGGCATATTTCCAACAGTCTCCCACTTGCACTAGAGTCAATAATCTAGTTACATTGTGATGAATCGAACACCCATAGAGTTCTGGTGTTGATCATGTTTTGCTCTAGGGAGAGGTTTAGTCAACGGATCTGCTACATTCAGGTCCGTATGTACTTTACAAATATTTATGTCTCCATTTTGAACACTTTCACGAATGGAGTTGAAGCGACGCTTGATATGCCTGGTCTTCCTGTGAAACCTGGGCTCCTTGGCAAGGGCAATAGCTCCAGTGTTGTCACAGAAGAGAGTCATCGGGCCCGACGCATTGGGAATCACCCCTAGGTCGGTAATGAACTCCTTCATCCAGATTGCTTCTTGTGCTGCCTCTGAGGCTGCCATGTACTCCGCTTCACATGTAGATCCCGCCACGGCGCTTTGCTTGCAACTGCACCAGCTTACTGCCCCTCCATTCAAAATATACACGTATCCGGTTTGTGACTTCGAGTCATCCAGATTTACGTCGACGTAACCCTTTACGACGAGCTCTTCGTCACCTCCATAAACGAGAAACATATCCTTAGTCCTCTTCAGGTACTTCAGGATATTCTTGACCGCTGTCCAGTGTTCCATGCCTGGATTACTTTGGTACCTTCCTACCAAACTTACGGCAAGGTTTACATCAGGTCTGGTACACAGCATGGCATACATAATAGACCCTATGGCCGAGGCATAGGGGATGACACTCATCCTTTCTCTATCTTCTGCCGTCGTCGGGCATTGAGCCGTGCTCAATTGCACACCTTGCAATACAGGCAAGAACCCCTTCTTGGACTGATCCATATTCAACTTCTTCAATATCTTGTCAAGGTACATACTCTGTGAAAGACCAATGAGGCGTCTTGATCTATCTCTATAGATCTTGATGCCTAATATATAAGCAGCTTCTCCAAGGTCCTTCATTGAAAAACACTTATTCAAGTAGGCCTTTATACTTTCCAAGAATTCTATATCATTTCCCATCAATAGTATGTCATCCACATATAATACGAGAAATGCTACAGAGCTCCCACTCACTTTCTTGTAAACACAGGCTTCTCCATAAGTCTGTGTAAACCCAAACGCTTTGATCATCTCATCAAAGCGAATGTTCCAACTCCGAGATGCTTGCACCAGCCCATAGATGGAGCGCTGGAGCTTGCATACCTTGTTAGCATTCTTAGGATCGACAAAACCTTCCGGCTGCATCATATACAATTCTTCCTTAAGAAAGCCGTTAAGGAATGTCGTTTTGACGTCCATTTGCCATATCTCATAATCATAGTATGCGGCAATTGCTAACATGATTTGGACTGACTTCAGCTTCGCTACGGGTGAGAAAGTCTCATCGTAGTCAACCCCTTGAACTTGTCGATAACCCTTAGCGACAAGTCGAGCCTTATAGATGGTCACATTACCATCCGCGTCTGTCTTCTTCTTAAAGATCCATTTATTTTCTATGGCACGCCGATCATCGGGCAAGTCAGTCAAAGTCCATACTTCGTTTTCATACATGGATCCTATCTCGGATTTCATGGCTTCTAGCCATTTGTCGGAATCCGGGCCCACCATCGCTTCTTCATAGTTCGAAGGTTCACCGTTGTCTAACAACATGATTTCCAGGACAGGGTTGCCGTACCACTCTGGTGCGGAACGTGTCCTTGTGGACCTATGAAGTTCAGCAGTAACTTGATCCGAAGCTTCATGATCATCATCATTAACTTCCTCCCCAGTCGGTGTAGGCACCACAGGAACATCTTCTCGCGCTGCGCTACTTTCCGGTTCGGAAGGGGTGACTATCACCTCATCAAGTTCCACTTTCCTCCCACTTAATTCTTTCGAGAGAAACTCTTTCTCCAGAAAGGACCCGTTCTTGGCAACAAAGATCTTGCCTTCAGATCTGAGGTAGAAGGTATACCCAATGGTTTCCTTAGGGTATCCTATGAAGACGCATTTTTCCGACTTGGGTTCGAGCTTTTCAGGTTGAAGTTTCTTGACATAAGCATCGCATCCCCAAACTTTTAGAAACGACAGCTTAGGTTTCTTCCCAAACCATAATTCATACGGT
This sequence comes from Aegilops tauschii subsp. strangulata, assembly GCF_002575655.3. Lineage (NCBI taxonomy): Eukaryota > Viridiplantae > Streptophyta > Magnoliopsida > Poales > Poaceae > Aegilops > Aegilops tauschii. The sequence goes on along the minus strand of NC_053035.3, from coordinate 504,346,059 downwards.
GTTGTCTCAACGGATTTCGATGGAGCCCTATTTAAAGTGAATGTGGCAGTCTCTAAAGCATAGCCCCAAAATGAGAGCGGTAGATCGGTAAGAGACATCATAGATCGCACCATATCCAATAAAGTGCGATTACGACGTTCGGACACACCGTTTCGCTGAGGTGTTCCAGGCGGCGTGAGTTGTGAAACGATTCCACATTTCCTTAAGTGTGTACCAAATTCGTGACTTAAATATTCTCCACCACCATCTGATCGTAAGAACTTTATTTTCCTGTCACGTTGATTCTCAACCTCACTCTGAAATTCCTTGAACTTTTCAAAGGTTTCAGACTTGTGTTTCATTAGGTAGACATACCCATATCTACTTAAGTCATCAGTGAGAGTGAGAACATAACGATATCCTCCGCGAGCCTCAACACTCATTGGACCGCACACATCAGTATGTATGATTTCCAATAAGTTGGTTGCTCGCTCCATTGTTCCGGAGAACGGAGTCTTGGTCATCTTACCCATGAGGCATGGTTCGCACGTGTCAAATGATTCGTAATCAAGAGACTCCAAAAGTCCATCTGCATGGAGCTTCTTCATGCGTTTGACACCAATGTGACCAAGGCGGCAGTGCCACAAGTATGTGGGACTATCGTTATCAACTTTACATCTTTTGGTATTCACACTATGAATATGTGTAACATCACGTTCGAGATTCGTCAAGAATAAACCATTGACCAGCGGGGCATGACCATAAAACATATCTCTCATATAAATAGAACAACCATTATTCTCGGATTTAAATGAGTAGCCATCTCGAATTAAACGAGATCCAGATACAATGTTCATGCTCAAAGCTCGCACCAAATAACAATTATTGAGGTTTAAAACTAATCCCGTAGGTAAATGCAGAGGTAGCGTGCCGACGGCGATCACATCGACCTTGGAACCATTCCCGACGCGCATCGTCACCTCGTCCTTCGCCAATCTCCGCTTATTCCGCAGCTCCTGTTTTGAGTTACAAATATGAGCAACCGCACCGGTATCAAATACCCAGGAGCTACTACGAGTACTGGTAAGGTACACATCAATTACATGTATATCACATATACCTTTGGTGTTGTCGGCCTTCTTGTCCGCTAAGTATTTGGGGCAGTTCTGCTTCCAGTGACCACTTCCCTTGCAATAAAAGCACTCAGTCTCAGGCTTGGGTCCATTCTTTGACTTCTTCCCGGCAACTGGCTTACCGGGCGCGGCAACTCCCTTGCCGTCCTTCTTGAAGTTCTTCTTACCCTTGCCTTTCTTGAACTTAGTGGTTTTATTCACCATCAACACTTGATGTTCCTTTTTGGTCTCCACTTCCGCTGATTTCAGCATCGAATATACCTCAGGAATGGTCTTTTCCATCCCCTGCATATTGAAGTTCATCACAAAGCTCTTGTAGCTTGGTGGAAGCGACTGAAGGATTCTGTCAATGACCGCGTCATCCGAGAGATTAACTCCCAGCTGAGACAAGCGGTTGTGTAACCCAGACATTCTGAGTATGTGCTCACTAACAGAACTATTTTCCTCCATTTTACAGCTGAAGAACTTGTCGGAGACTTCATATCTCTCGACCCAGGCATGAGCTTGGAAAACCATTTTCAGCTCTTCGAACATCTCATATGCTCCATGTTTCTCAAAACGCTTTTGGAGCCCCGGTTCTAAGCTGTAAAGCATGCCGCACTGAACGAGGGAGTAATCATCAGCACGTGATTGCCAAGCGTTCATAACGTCCTGGTTCTCTGGGATGGGTGCTTCACCTAGCGGTGCTTCTAGGACATAATCTTTCTTGGCAGCTATGAGGATGATCCTCAGGTTCCGGACCCAGTCCGTATAGTTGCTGCCATCATCTTTCAGCTTGGTTTTCTCTAGGAACGCGTTGAAGTTGAGGACAACGTGGGCCATTTGATCTACAAGACATATTGTAAAGATTTTAGAGTAAGTTCATGATAATTAAGTTCATCTAATCAAATTATTCAATGAACTCCCACTCAGATAGACATCCCTCTAGTCATCTAAGTGAAACATGATCCGAGTTAACTAGGCCGTGTCCGATCATCACGTGAGACGGACTAGTCAAGATCGGTGAACATCTCCATGTTGATCGTATCTTCTATACGACTCATGCTCGACATTTCAGTCTTCCGTGTTCCGAGGCCATGTTTGTACATGCTAGGTTCGTCAAGTCAACCTAAGTGTATTGCGTGTGTTCCGAGGCCATGTCTGTACATGCTAGGCTCGTCAACACCCGTTGTATGCGAACGTTAGAATCTATCACACCCGATCATCACGTGGTGCTTCGAAACAACGAACCTTCGCAACGGTGCACAGTTAGGGGGAACACTTTCTTGAAATTATTATAAGGGATCATCTTACTTACTACCGTCGTTCTAAGCAAATAAGATGCAAAACATGATAAACATCACATGTAATCAAATAGTGACATGATATGGCCAATATCATTTTGCTCCTTTGATCTCCATCTTCGGGGCGCCATGATCATCTTCGTCACCGGCATGACACCATGATCTCCATCATCATGATCTCCATCATCGTGTCTTCATGAAGTTGTCACGCCAACGATTACTTCTACTTCTATGGCTAACGCGTTTAGCAATAAAGTAAAGTAATTTACATGGCGTTATTCAATGACACGCAGGTCATACAAAGAATAAAGACAACTCCTATGGCTCCTGCCGGTTGTCATACTCATCGACATGCAAGTCGTGATTCCTATTACAAGAATATGATCAATCTCATACATCACATATATCTCATTCATCACATCCTTTTGGCCATATCACATCACAAGGCACATGCTGCAAAAACAAGTTAGACGTCCTCTAATTGTTGTTGCAAGTTTTTACGTGGCTTCTATAGGTTTCTAGCAAGAATGTTTCTTACCTACGTAAAACCACAACGTGATATGCCAATTTCTATTTACCCTTCATAAGGACCCTTTTCATCGAATCCGTTCTGACTAAAGTGGGAGAGACAGACACCCGCTAGCCACCTTATGCAACTAGTGCATGTCAGTCGGTGGAACCTGTCTCACGTAAGCGTACGTGTAAGGTCAGTCCGGGCCGCTTCATCCCACAATACCGCCGAAACAAGATAATACTAGTAGTGGCAAGAAAAATTGACAACATCTACGCCCACAACTGCTTTGTGTTCTACTCGTGCATAGTAACTACACATAGGCCTGGCTCATGATGCCACTGTTGGGGATCGTAGCAGAATTTTAAAATTTTCTACGCATCACCAAGATCCATCTATGGAGTATACTAGCAACGAGGGGAAAGGAGTGCATCTACATACCCTTGTAGATCGCGAGCGGAAGCGTTCTAGTGAACGGGGTTGATGGAGTCGTACTCGTCGTGATCCAAATCACCGATGACCGAGCACCGAACGGACGGCACCTCCGCGTTCAACACACGTACGGAGCAGCGACGTCTCCTCCTTCTTGATCCAGCAAGGGGGAAGGAGAGGTTGATGGAGATCCAGCAGCACGACGGCGTGGTGGTGGAAGTAGCGGGGATCCCGGCAGGGCTTCGCCAAGCGCAAGCGGGAGGGAGAGGTGTCACGGGAGGGAGAGGGAGGCACCAGGGGCTAGGGTACAGCAGCCCTCCCTCCCCCCCTTTATATAGGCCCCCTGGGGGGCACCGGCCCCTGGGATCCCATCTACAGGGGGGCGGCGGCCAAGGGGGGAAACTTCCCCCCCAAGTCAGGTGGGGCGCCCCCACCCCCAGGGTTTCCAACCCTAGGCGCAGGGGGAGGCCCATGGGGGGCGCACCAGCCCACTAGGGGCTGGTTCCCCTCCCACTTCAGCCCATGGGGCCCTCTGGGATAGGTGTCCCCACCCGGTGGACCCCCGGGACCCTTCCGGTGGTCCCGGTACAATACCGATAACCCCCAAAACTTTCCCGGTGGCCGAAACTGGACTTCCTATATATAATTCTTCACCTCCGGACCATTCCGGAATTCCTCGTGACATCCGGGATCTCATCTGGGACTCCGAACAACTTTCGGGTTTCCGCATACTAATATCTCTACAACCCTAGCGTCACCGAACCTTAAGTGTGTAGACCCTACGGGTTCGGGAGACATGCAGACATGACCAAGACGCCTCTCCGGTCAATAACCAACAGCGGGATCTGGATACCCACGTTGGCTCCCACATGTTCCACGATGATCTCATCGGATGAAACACGATGTCGAGGATTCAATCAATCCCGTATACAATTCCCTTTGTCAATCGGTACGTTACTTGCCCGAGATTCGATCGTCGGTATCCCAATACCTTGTTCAATCTCGTTACCGGCAACTCACTTTACTCGTACCGTAATGCATGATCCCGTGGCTAACTCCTTAGTCACATTGAGCTCATTATGATGATGCATTACCGAGTGGGCCCAGAGATACCTCTCCGTCATACGGAGTGACAAATCCCAGTCTCGATCCATGCCAACTCAACAGACACTTTCGGAGATACCCGTAGTGCACCTTTATAGTCACCCAGTTACGTTGTGACGTTTGGTACACCTGAAGCACTCCTACGGTATCCGGGAGTTGCACGATCTCATGGTCTAAGGAAATGATACTTGACATTGGAAAAGCTCTAGCAAACGAACCACACGATCTTTTGTGCTATGCTTAGGATTGGGTCTTGTCCATCACATCATTCTCCTAATGATGTGATCCCGTCAATGATATCCAATGTCCATAGTCAGGAAACCATGACTATCTGTTGATCAACGAGCTAGTCAACTAGAGGCTTACTAGGGACACGTTGTGGTCTATGTATTCACACATGTATTACGATTTTCGGATAACACAATTATAGCATGAACAATAGACAATTATCATGAACAAGGAAATATAATAATAACCATTTATTATTGCCTCTAGGGCATATTTCCAACACTGCTCCCCTAGGAGATATCATCCAAAACAGAGAAGCCACAGGAAGAGTTGCTAAGTGGGCTATAGAACTTGGGCCTCATGGTCTAAAGTACGTGCCACGCATTGCTATCAAATCTCAAGCATTGGTGGATTTCATCAACGATTGGACAGAGCTGCAGGTGCCTGAAGAGAAACCGGATAATACATACTGGACTATTCACTTCGACGGGTCGAGGCAATTGGAGGGCTCGGGGGCTGGAGTTGTGTTAGCTTCCCCTCGAGGTGACAAGTTTTGTTATGTACTACGGTTGATGTTTCCCTGTACTAACAATGCAACTGAGTACGAGTCCTTGCTCCATGGTCTTCGGATGGCTAAGGAGATGAGCTTAAGCCGGGTAAGGTGCTTTGGCGACTCAGATTTGGTGGCCCAACAAGTATCAGGCAAGTGGGATTCCAAGGACCCCCTCATGGCGGCTTATCGCCGCGAAGTTGATGCCATTGCTGGACATTTTCAAGGTTACCAAGTAGAGCACATTGATCGCAGAAAGAACGAGGCGGCTGATGCATTGAGCCGGTTAGGCTCTCAGCGAAAGCCGGTGCCGCCTAATACTTTCTTGGATACTCTGCATAAGCCTTCTGTCAAGTTACCTACAAAGGAAGACTTGGCTGTTCCTGACCCAGAGGCACAGTTGGTGGCGGCTCTCCACGTTATCCCAGATTGGACAGTGCCATACTTGGCTTACATGACCCGGGGAGAATTGCCTGAGGATGAAACTTTGGCCAGACAAATAACCCGGCGGTCTAAGTCAATGATAATTGTCAATGGCGAGTTGCATCATCGCAGTGTCACTGGAGCTTTTCAGCGTTGTGTTTCCTCTGAGGAAGGTCAAGAAATTTTACGTGAGATTCACGAGGGGGATTGTGGCCATCATGCCGGCTCAAAATCCCTTGTGGCCAAGGCTTTTCGTCATGGTTTTTATTGGCTGACGGCTCATGCTGATGCAGAGGACTTGGTCAATAAATGTGACGGTTGTCAGAAGTTCTCAAGACGGGCTCACGTGCCGGCTCAAGAGTTGAGGATGATTCCAATCACTTGGCCCTTTGCAGTCTGGGGGCTTGATATGGTTGGGCCTTTCAAAAGGTCCAAAGATAAGAAGACCCACCTCTTGGTGGCGGTTGACAAGTTCACAAAGTGGGTTGAGGCAGAGCCAGTTAGTAAGTGTGACGCAGCCACGGCGGTTCAGTTCATGAAAAAGGTGATATTTCACTTTGGTTTTCCACACAGCATTATAACTGACAATGGTACCAATCTATCTAAAGGCGCCCGGATTTTTGTCAACGAGAGCATATTCGGCTTGATGTATCATCGGTGGCTCACCCTCAATCCAATGGTCAAGCTGAGAGAGCCAATCAGGAAATCTTGAAGGGCATCAAGCCCCGGCTTTTGGTGCCTTTGCAACGGACGCCGGGTTGTTGGGTGGAGGAGTTACCTTCTGTATTATGGAGCGTCAATACTACTCCTAACAGCTCTACGGGTTACACACCTTTCTTCATGGTTTACGGAGCTGAGGCGGTCCTCCCTAGCGACATCCGTCATGACTCGCCTCGAGTGGCGGCTTATGTCGAGGCGGATAATGAGCAGGCGCGTCAAGATGCTCTTGACTTGTTGGACGAACAACGTGACGTAGCAGCAGCTCTCTCGGCAATTTACCAGCAAGACCTGCGCCGCTATCACAGCCGCCGGGTTAAATCCAGGACCTTTCAGGAAGGTGATTTGGTGCTCCGGCTCATCCAGGATCAAACAGATGCACACAAACTATCCCCACCTTGGGAAGGGCCCTTTGTGGTTAGTAAGAACTTGCACAACGGGTCATACTACCTCATCGATGTTCGAGAGCACAAAGATTCACGTAAGTCGGAGGAGGAGACCCGTCGGCCGTGGAATATAGCTCAGCTTCGGCCTTATTACACTTGAGCCACCGGCTCTCATAATGTACATATTTCTATAGCCATGTATATATTACGATAAATAATAAAGCAGGACCTCTGTCCTTTTTTCCCTCCAAAGGTAAATGTGTCATTGTTGTTTCCATTGTAATATTACATGGTCACTTGGAGGTTGATCCGGCTTATGATTGTATTCAAATCAAGCTGTTAAAAATATGATCGCTTGGGGGCTTCCTGTTCAAACATAGGTCGTATTCGAACCAAAGAGAACATAGCTGTCGATACCCACTTGATTGGCATATTGCCGAGCTCATTGGGGAATTTCTTGATCATATCTAAATCATAGCTCAACCCCCTTTGGGAACCGACGTGGATCGTATTCGAATCAGCATCGTTAAACAACTCTCAAGGTCATTTGGGGGCTTCCTGTTCAAACATAGGTCGTATTCGAACCAAAGAGAACATAGCTGTCGGTACCCTCTTGATCGGCAACGCCAAAGCCACTAGGGGCTATATGATCGTATTCGAATCTTAGCTTAACCCCTTTGGGACGGTTCTCTGGTCGTATTCGAATCAGAAGCCTCCAAAATTTTGAAATCTTTTTGTTGCAAACAAGTTCTTTTGATCATATCAAAAGTGTTCAAGGGTGGTTCTTATTCCACCGGCTTAACCTTGATTGATAACGTTGATAGCACATAATAAGCATTATATGTGCTGGTGAACCGGAGTTGAGTTCTTAACCTCATTATTCGGGTTACATAAGCCGGAAGTATACTCGAAGGCTCGCAGGTATGCTGTTATGGTTATCTCTAAGATATAATTGAGAACCGGTTTATTATGACTTTGATTCATATTCTGGGTTATATGTACGATATATGACTCTCCATGCGGTGAGCCGCCTAAGGACTTGTGATTTGTTTTCTATGCAGGACAATTAAAGACAGCTCTTTAAACTTAAGGAAAGCAGAGGATCAAACATAACCCGGAAGAATATAAAAGAGAGGCTTAAAAAGTGTTGAGCGCTACACACGTGCACGATGGCACAGCAAAATTAAGTGCTTATCCTACTCTATTACATGACTCCCCGAGTCCAAAAGGTGAGGCATTGTTTTCAAGACATAACCATGAGCCGTCGTAGAGATCAAAGGTGTTGTTGGGCTGAAGCTTCTGGTTCATCCCTCCCCGCTCCTCCGGCTGTTTCCATGTCCTGGAAGGTTGATGATTTCTAGTCAATGCCACTCAAGGCTTCAAATTGAGCTTCATCATCAATTAACCCGGCCGGGTCAACTTCAGGGGCGAAGGTATGCTTACGAGTCGGAGGAATTAGGCTGACTGCTTCATAACGAGGTGTTGGGATCCTCTGATTCTCCGCGTCATAGCCTGGTTGATATTTGGTAAGGTCTATGTCATTACCAATCAAAGTGACCACAGGGCGTACGCTCTTCACGCAAGCGGCGAAGTCCTTCTGGTCAAAGGGAATGCCATCTTCCTTCAAGCTAGGATACCCAAGGGCGATGTCGGCCGGGTCTAGTTCCGGTAGAAACGCCTTGGCCCGGCTTAGAGCGGCTATGGCTCCGGCTCTTGCAGAAGCACGTCTTAACTCTTGGAAGCGTTGAGGAAGCACGGCAAGCCGCCTGAGTACATCCGCCAGATGAGTGGGAACTTCGTTTGACAGAGCCACAACGGCTAAGGCACGTTGTGACCCGGTGTAAAGTTGCTCTACCAAGGTATAAACCGCCTTCAGTTTGGTCAGCACGTTCTGGTTAAGATTGGAACTCCGGGGACCTGCATTACAAAGTCAGGTGAGCTGATGGCAATTGAGATGCTTATGGGAAATGAACGATGTAAACTAGCTAAAAACTTACAGAGTAACTTACCGAAGATTGCGGAAACAATCTGAGATACATGGCGTTTTAAGCCGGATAGCTCGGCGGTTCTTTCAGTAAGAGTGGCCTCCGCTTGTTCGGCCCGGCTGAGCAAAGCAGTTTTTTCATCCGCCCAGGCTTTTCTTTCTGCTTCAAACTTTTTCTCCAGTTTCTCATGTGCAGATACACTGAATTCAAATTTGGAGTTGGCCTTTTGGGTTTCACTTTCCTGAGTCTTCAGGCGGTTCTTCAGATCAGAGATTTCCGATTCAAATTTCTTACAGATGGCCTGTACAAATTCCGGGTTACAGTTAGGGTGATTATAATGCAACATTAAGTCCCAAGCACTTTGCAAGCAAAGACACTTGGCACTTGGGGGCTAATGTATGCTGAAGAGCTCTATTTACAGTGCCGGATCATGAAAATAAGTCCCAAGTACTTTGCAGGCAAAGGTACTTGGCACTTGGGGGCTAATGCGTAAAGCTGCTCAACTACTTGATTAAAACAAGGTAAGGACCGGTTCAACTATGTTGTTTAAACCGGCCCTCGAGTGTTACCAGATAAGCCAGTTTTCTTGCAGTGATTACTAAGCCGGCATTAAGTCTACAACATATTTCATTATAAGTAATAGACTTGGGGGCTGGCATGGTAAGGATAATTATGGAGTAAGCAAGAGAGTCATACCTCAGACTTTTGCTGTATTTGCTTCACCATATCAATTTCCAGGTCCCGGCTGTTGTGCACTTGATTAATATAGCCAGAGACAATATCTCCAATGCTCAGATGAGCATAATCAGTGATGTCCAGCCTGGCCCTGCGGCGTTCCAGAAGTTCTTCCTTGGCAGAGCACCTAGCCAACACGGTGGGTCTTCCTGGTTCAACAAACTCTGTCCGGGTAATTACAACGTCCGGATCATCTGGATGAGCCGGGCTGGGGATTTCCGGGTTATCAGAACCTTCCATAACTTGTTCATCAGATGGAGCAGTGGCGGTTTCAGGAGCTGGTGCAGACGGCGGCTCATGAGCAGAAGCATCAGGTTCAGTCAGGACCGGCTCTTCGGCCGGCTTATTTTTCTTCGCCCTCTTGCTGGGCTTTACTTGTACATTGAAAGTCAAAGGGTTAGTGCAAAAACATGAGTAAGATAAGCACAAAATAAGCTGATCATCATTACCCGGGTGCGGTTTTGAAAGCCGGCAAGCTAGACTGGATGGAGTCGCCGGAGGAAGGTGAAGTTCCCTGATAGTTTGAATCAGAAGAATTGAGTGGTTGACGAGTGACACCCGCCAAAGGATCAAAAGGATATAAGTCGGAGATAACCTCAGTCCGGCGCTTCCTTGATGCTTCGGGTAAGCTGGAGGAGAGGTCTGCATCCTTGCTGGTCCGGGTCTGCCTCCGACTCTCATAAATCTGTCGCTTCAAAAGAAATTGAGGATCTTGATAAGCTAAAGGATGTGAAAATCTTACTTTCCAGGTTACTCTTCGGACTTTCAGTCTTGGCAAGGGCTCCGAGTCGGAGGAAATTATAGTTACCTCTTCAATCACTTCATGACTCGTTCCGGTGTCCTCCTGCTGATAATACATGTCAATAAGATGGTTAAAAAAGGAGCCTAAAGAGTCAAGGGCTACCTCTGACTCGGAGGTGTCTTCCAGGTGAAGCAGGTCTGAGGCGCTAGGTTTACTCCCCTTCTTGCGGGGAGCGGCTTTCCTGGCGGCTTTTTTAACCTTTCTGGCTTTCTTAGCAGCTTCATGGTCATACTTGACCTTCCAGAATTTGTCATTAGCCTGTAAAATACAACAAAGGTTTTTTGAAGTTAAGATGAAATCGTTAAAATGGAAGGTGAGGTGTTTAGGTCAATAGTTTACCGCTGGGGCCGGGTTAGCCTTGCAGAAAGGACTTAAGCCTGTCCTCCCGCAATCTGCCAGGCTCTCATTCAGAAGAGACTTGGTCATATCATCAATGACGTCCTCAGGTAAGTTGTCGGGACTGTGCCAAAGAGGATCATCCTTCCGGCCCGTGCAATCACACATTAAGCCGGGGCGGCGGCTTAAAGGAATCACCCGCCAGGCAATCCAGACCCGGACCATATCAATGCCATTTAGGTCGTTCCCCAGAAGAGCTTTGATTTTGTTGATGGTGGGAATAAGTGGTTGACGTTCAGCTTGAGATAATTTGTCTGGCAGGGGTGATTTGACTCCAGACGCAGGGCGCGAAAGCTGGGCAGAGGGTTCTCATCAGCCGGAGAAGTATCTTGGCAGTAGAACCATGTCTGGTTCCAATCTTTTGGGTGGCTTGGCGGCTCAGCATAAGGGAAGAGACAATCTCTCCATCGTTGGATTGAGATTCCACCGAGTTCCAAGCTAGGCCCGTTGGCACATTCATTCTGGCGGTTCAGATAAAATAACTCCCTAAAGAGTAGCAAGCTGGGCTCTTCTCCAAGGTACACCTCACAGAACACTTGGAAGTTACAAATGTTTGACACGGAATTGGGTCCAATGTCTTGAGGTCGCAGGTCGAAACAGTGTAGGACATCTCTGAAGAATTTTGAGCCGGGAGGAGCAAAGCCCCGGCTCATGTGATCAGCAAATATGACAACCTCTCCGTCCTTGGGTTGAGGTCTCTCTTCAGACGGGTTAGGAGCACGATATGACATGACCTCTTTCTTGGGCAGGTAACCCGTTTTCACAAAGTCAGCTAAGGTGCTATCGGTGACGTTAGATCTAACCCAGTTGCATGTAATGGGCGCCTTGGGAGCCTTGGGCGGCATTGTGAAGGATGGAAGCCTATGACAAAATAAAATTTCCGGTTCAAATTTAAGCCGGAGGAAGGTTTCGGTTTAATATTTAAGGTGGCGGCTTATGAAGGGGCCTAATGATATATGGCTAATTGTGTCAGATTATTTAAGCCGATATGGTTATCTTGAGCAATTAAGTTATTTGAATATATTATGAATAAGCCGGAATATTCATGAAGCATTGCCTTTTCTAAAGCCGAAGATATGAGCCGCCATGGCTAACAGATGCAATTTTTGCCTAAGTGTTGCACAAACAAGTTTCACAGATTGCAATGATTATCTTGGATCAAACGGTCGTCCAGAAAAGAAAATTTTCTAGACCTAAAAACTGGTACAGAGAAGCTCATAAGCTCCAGTGAGGTCTTTTTGCAAGTAAAAGGGGTCTACTAGTGTTGAAAATGGGTGCGAAACAACTACCGCAGGAGGTCTGTACTGTTTTTCGAATCAAAAGAAATCGCGGTGGAAGAACAATGAAGGAACCGAGATGAACTACGAAGAACACGGAGAAAGCACGGAACCTTAATGCGGATCTGACGTTCGAGAAGAAGAAGACTTACGGTTGCAGGTTCTCTGCGGAGAGTCGCCACCGTTCTCTAGACCAGCTCAGGTTGATGCAGCGGCCGAGGCTGAGGAAGACGAGAGGCGCGGCGGCGGCGGCGGAGCTCGGGTTCTGGGGCGTTGAGAGGAGGAAGACGATGGAAAGGGAAGAGTGAGAGAGGACCCGGTTGAGCCTATTTATAAGGGACGGCTGATGAGTGGGCGCGAGAAACGAGGAGGCTGAAGACATGATTATCCAGCTGCAGAGGCGCCTCGATTTTCGGGATAGTTATTAAGATAAGGATCCGTTGAGATACGTTGGACAGAACGTGCATTGATGGCGGATGACGTCACGGCGGGTTACCAAGAATCCAGAAGATGACGTCATGGCGGGTTATAACCTTTGCGCAAACAGAAGCCGGAAGATTTTTTCTTAAGGTATTGAAGATTGACATGAACCGGTTCAAATCAATCTAGGGCCTAATGTTGAGGATATAGCTACTGGTGTAACCCGCCCAAGATGGGCCGGGTTACGTTGCGACAGCTCTTCGTTCAGAAGCCCAAGGACAGGTTAAGGATGGCGGTTTAGTAATAGGTCTAAGGCCCAGAGGCGACTTAAGGCCCGTAGTGGTAAACCGTCGTGGTGGCATGACTTGTAGTGTAAGGCAAGAATAGTTAAGAGTCCAAGCCGGACATAGTTTATGAGCCGGCCGGAACTCTGAGAGCCACTGGGCGTTAACCTTTCTATATAAAGGGACGACCCGGCGGCGGTTCAGAAAAAGTAAGATCAGATCGATAGCCAGGCAGAGCGGTTTAGCTCCTGGTCATCGAAACCCTAAGTAATCCACCTCAACTGGAGTAGGCTTTTACCTTCAACGTAAGGGGCCGAACCAGTATAATCCTCGTGTCCTTTGTCCCGTTTAACCCCTTTAAGCTTTCTAGCTGCGATGGCTCCACGACTAAGTCCTTGCACGAGGACATTTGTCGTGACAATTCCACGACAGAGGAGGAGGAGGCAACCAGAACTTCTGTTGCTTAGCAGCCACTAGTGAGGAAGAAGCAGACTGAACTGCGTCCCTGACTCTCTTCTTAGAAGCCTCACACTTGAGCTGAGCAGCCTCTTGCTTCAGTGCCATATTGTAGAAATCATCATACTTGGTCGGCTCAAAAAGCATGAGAGGTAATTGCAGATCTTCTCTGAGACCACCTCTGAATTGATAGATCATGCTCTTTTCATCAGGAACGTCTTGCTTAGCGAAGCAAGCGAGTTTCTGAAACTGGGTATTGTATTGATACACGGACATGCTGCCTTGCTTGAGATTGCGGAACTCCTCACGCTTGCTCTCAACAACACTTTGTGGAATGTGGTGAGCTTTGAAGTCTCGGCGGAAATCATCCCAGGTAATCACACGACCTCCTCTGGAATCTTTGTATTGTTGATACCACTCGGCATCTTGATCCTTGAGTTGAAAAGAAGCGAACTTGACAAAGTCCTCAGGCCTGACATTGCTACATTCAAAATGCTTGTTGATGTCCATGAGCCAATCATCGGCGTATGTGGCCTCGGCACAGTAGCTGAAAGACTTCGGCTGATTTGCGAGAAACTGGTTGAGGGTAGCGAAGTGAGGCTGATTGTTGCCTTGACCTTGATTTCCTTGATTGCCTTGCCCTTGGGTGCGCTCTTGCAAGAGTTGTAAAATCATCTGAGCATTGGCGTTGGTGGCTGCCATGATAGCTTGCCATGCCTCCGGAGGCGGAGGTGGTGGCGGAGGGTTCGCCTGACTCCCTTCATTGCGTTCCGGATTCTGACGCGTTGGCGGAGCCATCCTGAAGAGGGTGACATCCGTTAGCATCTTGATAGACAAATAGACAAGTAGAATCAACGGATAGAAATTGCAACATATAGTCTTCACAATAAACATTCGAACGAGGATGAACGAATGAATTCCATAGAAAATCATCACACTTCCATTAAGGTGAGAAGCCACTTGATAAGAGATTGATGATTAAAATAAAAAGGTACGAGTTGAACAAATAAGTGGTAAGGATTACCCAATCACAAACCAAATATCTGCAGGAAGAAATGCTAAGAGCTACTTGAATCCCACCTATAAACTCCCGAAACTTTCTGGTTATGCAATCTGGTGATGGGGATACAGGGGACACAAAATATATCACCCAAACTAGCAATCCCTAGATCCAGTTGTATCCATCCGTCAACACATAACCAAGAAACCTTCAGAAATCGTGTACCTCAACCTTCGAAAAGCATCCGTTATACGAGTTATGGCAATACTCCCGAACTCCCGCCCCAGTACTGGGTGGCGTCAAGGTGATCTCACCAACAACTGCATAAAAGAGATTTTCGATGTCGGCAAAACTCAGGTATTCCAGAACTGCAACGATAAAATTGTGACGACAACACCTCGGAGCTCAACTCCCCGGGACACTGCCACAACCCCTAAATGTCAGGAGGCACCAAGAACAATGTTCTTGTCACAAAACCATCGGAACGATTCCAAGATACCCGCGTGATCCTAAAATTTTTTTTACTGAAATTTGAGGAGAGAAGAGTCAAAACTTCTACGTCAGGAGGCCTCACCAGAGCGACGAAGGGACTGAGGAGTAAAAAGAATCCTACTGCCCTATATATATAATCCTAAGACTCAAAACATTTTTGTTCTAGACTCAACAACGCCAGCGATTCGATCAAGCAGGGGGCTCCTAAGTCGGGGATGGCTCTGATTACCAACTTGTAACGCCCACGATGCGGCTATATCTCCCACGTGTCGAGGCACGACTTAGGGGCATAACCGCATTGTGGTATTGTCGCAAGAAGGGTTATCTTCACACAATCCCATGTAATGAACAAGAATGGGATAACGAGAGTTGGCTTACAATCGCCACTTCACACAATACATAAATATAATTCATACATCATCCAAAATCCACACATAGACCGACTACGGTCAAATCCAAATGAAAATAAGATAACCCCAAATGCTAGATCCCCGATCGTCCCAACTGGGCTCCACTACTGATCATCAGGAAAAGAAACATAGTAACGACCACGTTCCTCGTCGAACTCCCACTTGAGCTCGGTTGCGTCATCTGCACTGGTATCGTCGGCCCCTGCAACTGTTTTGGTAGAATCTGTGAGTCACGAGGACTCAGCAATCTCACACCCGTGAGATCAAGACTATTTAAGCTTATAGGAAAGAATGGTGTAATGAGGTGGAGCTGCAGCAGGCACTAAGCATATATGGTGGCTAACATACGCAAGTGAGAGCGAGAAGAGAAGCAACGCAACGATCGCGAAGCTAGAAATGATCAAGAAGTGATCCTGAAACTACTTACGTTCATTCATAACTCAAACCGTGTTCACTTCCCGGACTCCGCCGAGAAGAGACCATCACGGCTACACACACAGTTGATGTATTTTAATTAAGTCAAGTGTCAAATTCTCTACAACCGAACATTAACAAATTCCCATCTGCCTCATAACCGCTGGCACGGCTTTCGAAAGATAATACCCTGCAGGGGTGTCCCAACTTAGCCCATTATAAGCTCTCATGGTCAACGAAGGATAAACCTTCTCCCGGGAAGACCCGATCAGTCTCGGAATCCCGGTTTACAAGACATTTCGACAATGGTAAAACAAGACCAGCAAAGCCACCCGAATGTGCCAACAAATCCCGATAAGAGCTGCACATATCTCGTTCTCAGGGCACACCGGATGGGTTGGCATAGACCCTGGTTGCCCAGGGGGCGCCGGACATCGCCCAGTTTGGGCCAACACTCGAAGGAGCACTGGTCCGGGGGGTTAAATAAAGATGACCCTCGGGCTCGCGAAAACCCAAGGGAAAAAGGCTTAGGTGGCAAATGGTAAAACCAAGGTTGGGCCTTGCTGGAGGAGTTTTATTCAAGGCGAGCTGTCAAGGGGGTCCCATAAATCACCCAACCGCGTAAGGAACGCAAACTCAAGGAACATAATACCGGTATAACGGAAACTAGGGCGGCAAGAGTGGAACAAAACACCAGGCATAAGGCCGAGCCTTCCACCCTTTACCAAATATATAGATGCATTAATTAAATAAGAGATATTGTGATATTCCAAAATATCCATGTTCCAACATGGAACCAACTTCAACTTCACCTGCAACTAGCAACGCTATAAGAAGGGTTGAGCAAAAGCGGTAACTTAGCCAAACAACGGTTTGCTAGGAAAGGATGGTTAGAGGCTTGACATGGCAATATGGGAGGCATGATATAGCAAGTGGTAGGTAGCGCAGCATGGCAATAGAACGAACAACTAGCAAAGCAAAGATAGAAGTGATTTCGAGGGTATGGTCATCTTGCCTGCAAGGTTCTCAGAGTTGTCGAAAGCTTGATCCTCGTAAGCGTACTCAACAGGTTCCTCATTCACGATCTCGTCTCCCGGCTCTACCCACAGCAAGAACACAAGCAATGGAACCACAATCAATCACGGAAAAACGCACAAGCAACATGATGCAATACATGCATGATATGCGGGATATGATATGCGATGCGTATGCGTGCTCCGGAAGAAAAAGGATGAACAAGGCAGTAACTTGGCAAACCAAGTATGCCACTGGAAAGATGAGATGATTTCGGTTGAAATCGATATAAAGATCACCGGAAACGGATGCACAGTTTGCAAATGGCAAGCAAAACAAGAATGACACGATTCTGCGATTAACAGCATGATAGCACATAGAATACATCAGGTAACTATGCTACAGCACTCCCACATAGCAACAAAGCATATGGAAGTAATCTACAGAAGATGCTTGACAAAATATGAACACTGAGCTACGGCTAGATCAGACCATAACAGGTTCAAACAAGCATGGCAGAAGTGCAAAAGATATCAGAATCACAGACTTGGTGAAATTATTGGACATGGCTGGAACAGCATCAGGTAGCAATGTTCAGAGCAAGAAATCAACATGCTACAGGAACTTATCATAGCAAAACAAGGCATAGAATGAATCTACTAAATGCATAGAACAAAAATCCCTTACTGACCATAAGCCAAAAAGGACAAGACGATATGATGGCAACCATGTAAATATAGCAAGTTTCGTTAACAGGTTCCAGACTTGGCAGAAAACAGAGCATGGCAGAAACAGAATTATGAGGGCATCTTGGTGAGCTTGATTCACTCACCACAAAGCAATGCATGACAAAACAAGCATACCTACAGCAATATGGCATGTTTATAAAACTATCCATGGCAAGAGCAAGTTCAAAGCATGTATGAAACAACTACAACAACCTTGGCAAAATTTGAATATCACGTTAACATTCTGCCAGAAATATTTTATAGCAAAAGTGGAGCAAGATTCGGACATGCTATAGCACTCCATAATTGCAAACATGGGCATGGATGGATAGAGTACAACTATATCTACAAAACATCCTTACTGAACATCAACCAAAGGAGTATGGATCTCTCTGTAGACCCATGGATACATAGCAACAAAATAACAGCAGTCACAGACAGTAAAATTCTAAGTCCCTGAAAACAGCAACATCACGAAGCCTAGTTTGCATGCTTGTGCTAGTCACCACATAGATCACAAAAATACATGACATACACCTCTGCAAATATGGCATGGCATACATCAAAACACATGTAGAGCTCCTACTCATAAGATCCACACATCAATTGCAACAAAAATAACAAATCACCAAGTTCTGATAAGTAACGGCAGTTAACAGCATATAGCACTCTTGCACCAGAGATTCGGGCATCAAGATGGACTCAAATGAACATGGCATAATGGAACAAAATGAAGAGCATCTCTAGACAAACATTTCGATATATTACACACACGAAATGGAGCTATATGCAAGGAGTTATGATGCGATGAACAGAGCAATAAAATGCGAAAAACTTGGGGACTTGGAATATTTCGGGGGGGAAGAAAGTCAACCGTCGGTCGGATCGAGATCTGGCGCGGCTGAGGCTCGCCGGAGCAGAGAAGGAGGAAGGGCACCGGAGTTGGAGGGCTCGGGGTCGCCGGAGATGGGCCGGAGGAGGCGTGGGCGGCGAGGGAGAGGAGGCGGCGGTGGGCGTCGGGCGGCGGCGACTGGCGGGCGGCGGGGCGCGCGCTCGGGCGCTGGCGGCGGCGCCGGCGCGGGAGGCGTGGGGTCGACGAGCGTGGCGGCGCCGACGGAGAGGACGGGCGGCCGGGCGCCGGCGCGGGATCTGGCCCGCGGCGGCCCGGGGCGGGCTCCCCGTGGGCCTGGCGGGCCTACGGCGGAGGAAGATGGCGGCGTCCGTGTGGCGCGCTCTGGTTGGTCGGGCGCGGCGGCGAGACTTCGTCCGGCTCGGGCGGACATGTCCGGCGGCGCGGGGTGGAAGAGACTAAGGTTTGATCTGCGAAAAATTTCGGAGGGGGGGTGTTTTTATAGGTAGAGGGAGCTAGGAGGCTCCAAATGGAGTGCGGTTTTCGCCCACACGATTGTGATCGAACGACCGAGAATATGGAGGTGACTTAGATGGGTTTTGGGCTGTTTGGAGGGGGGTTTTACTGCAACACACAAAAGGACTTTGCGGTTACCCGGTTAACCGTTGAAGGTCAAACGACCTCCAAATGGAACGAAACTTGACAGGTGGTCTACCGGTGGTATACCAAGGCCACTTGGCAAGACTCGGTCCATTCCGAGAATGTTCAACACCCGCTCACGAAAAGAAACAAGAGGGGTGCGCCGGTGCATGTGGGAGTGCCGGATTGCAAAACGGACAACGGGGAAAATGCTCGGATGCATGAGACGAACACGTATGCAAATGAGATGCACATGATGGCATGATATGAGATGCATGACATGAACAAAATGCAAAACGAAAAACAAAACCCGACCACGAAGGGAATATCATAACACATAGCCGAATATGGCAAGAGTTGGAGTTACAAATATGGAAAGTTACATCCCGGGTGTTACAGTGGGGGAGAGGAAAATGAGAGGCAAATGGCAAATAATGTAATGCGGGAGATAAGGGTTTGTGATGGGTACTTGGTATGTTGACTTTTGCGTAGACCTCCCCGGCAACGGCGCCAGAAATCCTTCTTGCTACCTCTTGAGCACTGCGTTGGTTTTCCCTTGAAGAGGAAAGGGTGATGCAGCAAAGTAGCGTAAGTATTTCCCTCAGTTTTTGAAAACCAAGGTATCAATCCAGTAGGAGGCTACGCGCGAGTCCCTCGCACCTACACAAAACAAATATATCCTCGCAACCAATGCGATAAGGGGTTGCCAATCCCTTCACGGTCACTTACGAGAGTGAGATCTGATAGATATGATAGGATAATATTTTTGGTATTTTTGTGATAAAGATGCAAAGTAAAATAAAAGCAAAGGAAATAACTAAGTGTTGGAAGATTAATATGATGACGATAGACCCGGGGGCCATAGGTTTCACTAGTGGCTTCTCTCAAGAGCATAAGTATTTTACGGTGGGTGAACGAATTACTGTTGAGCAATTGACAGAATTGAGCATAGTTATGAGAATATCTAGGTATGATCATGTATATAGGCATCACGTCCGAGACAAGTAGACCGACTCCTGCCTGCATCTACTACTATTACTCCACTCATCGACCGCTATCCAGCGTGCATCTAGAGTATTAAGTTCATGGAAACAGAGTAACGCCTTAAGCAAGATGACATGATGTAGAGGGATAAATTCATGCAATATGATAAAAAACCCATCTTGTTATCCTCGATGGCAACAATACAATACGTGCCTTGCTGCCCCTACTGTCACTGGGAAAGGACACTACAAGATTGAACCCAAAGCTAAGCACTTCTCCCATTGCAAGAAAGATCAATCTAGTAGGCCAAACCAAACTGATAATTCGAAGAGACTTGCAAAGATAACCAATCATACATAAAAGAATTCAGAGAAGATTCAAATATTGTTCATAGATAAACTTGATCATAAACCCACAATTCATCGGTCTCAACAAACACACCGCAAAAAGAAGATTACATCGAATAGATCTCCACGAGAGAGGGGGAGAACATTGTATTGAGATCCAAAAAGAGAGAATTAGCCATCTAGCTAATAACTATGGACCCGAAGGTCTGAGGTAAACTACCCACACTTCATCGGAGAGGCTATGGTGTTGATGTAGAAGCCCTCTGTGATGGATGCCCCCTCCGGCGGAGCTCCGGAACAGGCCCCAAGATGGGATCTCATGGGTACAGAAGGTTGCGGCGGTGGAATTAGGTTTTTGGCTCCGTATCTGATCGTTTGGGGGTACGTAGGTATATATAGGAGGAAGAAGTACGTCGGTGGAGCAACAGGGGGCCCACGAGGGTGGAGGGCGCGCCCTGGGGGGTAGGCACGCCCCCTACTTCGTGGCCTCCTGGAAGCTTCTCTTATGTAGGGTCCAAGTCTCCTGGATCATGTTCGTTCCAAAAATCACGCTCCCGAAGGTTTCATTCCGTTTGGACTCCGTTTGATATTCTTTTTCTATGAAACTCTGAAATAGGCAAAAAACCCGCAATTCTGGGCTGGGCCTCCGGTTAATAGGTTAGTCCCAAAAATAATATAAAAGTGGATAATAAAGCCCAATATTGTCCAAAACAGTAGATAATATAGCATGGAGCAATCAAAAATTATAGATACGTTGGAGACGTATCAAACGACAACAAGCGCAAGGCCACGCAGCCGGCTTCCACCAGCCGGCAGGTGGCGACAGTTGAGGACCAGCAGCCTGAAGGACAACCACTTCCAAGCGCCAGAAGGGCGGCAAGCCAGCTTGGTTGCCCGCTTTCTCCTTTGAGCAGACCCTTGATGCTCCCTGCAAGTTCCATAGTGGCGCGAAGCCATCCAACCATACGACCCGGAAATGCCACTGGCTCGTCCGCATCGCCAAGGGAGAAGGACTGCCTCCTCCGCCTGCCGACCCGCCGGCTCCCCCCCTCAGCAGTCGGCCGCCCGTCCAGCAGTCGGTGCAATCCAGGATGAATTCCCTGAAGAACATGGTACCTACGTTGTCTTCACCAGCGTGGCCAACGACAGACACATCCGACGTCAGCAGCACCGTGAAGTGAATGCAGTTGCCTCAACTGCTCCAGAGTTCATGCATTGGTCTGAGAAGCCTATTAGCTCGAGCCGTGCCGACCACCCGGAAGTGATGCCTTCCCCGGGTTCCTATGCCTTGGTGCTGGATGCCACCCTTGCAACGGAGAGGCGAGCTGCTCGTTTCTCCTGGATCCTGATAGATGGTGGTAGCAGCATCAACATCCTTTACGGCGATACCATGGAGAAGTTGAACATCAAAGAGAAGCAGCTGCTGCCCAGTCGGACTGTGTTTCATGGCATTGTGCCCGGCCTTTCCTGCTCACCAATCGACAAGATCAAGATAGATGTCATCTTTGGGGACAAGAATCACTTCCGCCGTGAGGCAATTTGGTTTGAGGTGGTTGACCTGGAGAGCCCTTACCACGTGCTCTTAGGCCGGCCATCTCTAGCCAAGTTCATGGCAGTGCCACATTATGCCTACCTCAAGATGAAGATGCCAGGAACCAAGGGCATTATCACGATCAGTGGAGACTATGAGAAGTCGTCCACCTGTGCTGCAGCCAGCAGCCGGCTGGCCGAGTCCCTTGTGATTGCTGCTGAGAAGAAGCTCCTGGACCGGGTGGTGGCTATGGCCAGCAAGCAGCCGGACCTGTCACCAGAACCCAAAGAGTCAGAGACCCAAGGCTCCTTCCAGCCGGCCAAAGAAACAAAGAAGATCCCCTTGGACCCTGAGCACCCGGAGAGGCACGCTGTCATAGGTGCCAACCTTGATAGCAAATAGGAAAGCGAGCTCGTCGATTTCCTCCGTGAGAATTGGGACATCTTTGCATTATCACCCAAAGACATGCCGGGTGTTCCGACGGATTTCGCCGAGCACAAGCTACATGTCAGAGCCGATGCCAAACCAGTCAAACAACCCCTCCGCCGACTATTGAAGGAGAAGAGAAGAATCGTCGGAGAAGAGATCGCCCGCCTGTTGGCAGCCGGCTTCATTATGAAAGTTTTCTTCCCATAATGGCTCGCCAATCCAGTCCTTATACTGAAGAAGAAGAACAAGTGGCGCATGTGCATTGATTATACCAGTCTCAACAAAGGCTGCCCCAAGGATACGTTTGCGTTGCCTCGGATTGACCAAGTGATAGACTCCACAGCCGGGTGTGAGCTGTTGAGCTTTTTGGATGCCTACTCAGGATACCACCAGATCAAGTTGAACCCGGCAGACCGCCTTCGTCACACCATTCGGAGCTTTCTGCTACCTGACCATGACATTCGGCTTGAGAAATGCCGGTGCCACGTTTCAGTGTTGCATGCAGAAGTGCCTCCTCAAGCAACTCGGTAGGAATGCCCACGTCTATGTAGACGATATTGTGGTGAAGACGGACAAGCGCGGTACCCTCTTGGAAGATCTCAAAGAAACTTTCGAAAATCCGCGTCGGTTTCAGATCAAGCTCAACCTAGATAAATGCATTTTTGGAGTACCAGCCGGCCAGCTCCTTGGCTTCCTGGTCTCAGAGCGCGGCATTGAGTGCAACCCTGTGAAAATCAAGGCCATCGAGAGGATGGAAAGACCGACCCGACTGAGAGACGTCCAGAAATTCACCGGCTGTTTGGCATATAGGAGTAGACCCATCCCCCAAACTAAAAATGGGAAGAAGGTGAAAGAGATGTTGTGCTAGTTGAGGTTTGTTGGCTTGGGAAAGGGAGTTTATTTATTTATTTTATACATGTAAGGAAGAAAAAAAAGGAAAAAGGGAGGCACCCGACCCGCCATGTTTGCCGTGGGGCACCCCGGGTTCCCCAGTATTTCCTCCCCGAGCCCGGGAGCTTGTCCGTCCTGGTCAGGTCAGGCGCTCTCTCGCTCCTCCGTCCCCGCAAGAAATCCCCAATCCTCCTCACTCCGATCCACTCGATCGAGCCCTAGCCCCCCGCCCCCGCCCCCGACCCAATTCCGGCCGCCCCGATCCGATCCGAACCTCCCCTCCCGTCCCGTACCCCGCATGCGAGGCTCCGGCCGGCGGTAGCCTCGGACGGGCAGTCAGGCAGGCAGGCTGGCGGCGATGGAGCCGCGCATCGGCAACAAGTTCCGCGTCGGCCGCAAGCTGGGGAGCGGCTCCTTCGGGGAGATCTACCTCGGTCCGTCCCCTTCCCCTCCGGCCGCCAGATCCCCCTTTCCTCCCAAAGCCATCGCCTTTTTCTCCTCCTCTTTTTTTTTTTTAACAAATTCCGTCTCCGTCTCTCTGTGCAGGCACCAACGTGCAGACCAACGAGGAGGTCGCGATCAAGCTCGTGAGTTCCTCCGTCCCTCCCTCCCCCTCCTCGACGCTCATCAATTTTATCCGCCCCCCGTGGTGTGGTTTCGGGGGATCTAGGTCGAATTGGATGCTAGATTTGGGGAATTGCCATGCTAGTATTGTATTATTTCCCCAGCGTCGGATTAATAAGGCCATGGAAACCCGGAGATTACGCGGCCTGTTAATCCCTGTAGCTAATGCTCATGGAATGGTGATGCATGGATTTGGGGTGCTGGCTGAATCATGTGCTGTGTGCAGGCCATGTGATATTTTCTGCTTAAGAGCTCTCATACTTTCCTGCAATGCAGTTTGTTGTAGGTGCTGGTTACATGCTTTGCTTTAGCTGCTGCCGAAATATGAACCTTCAAGAGGTGGAATACACATATGTCAATGCCAATACACTGCACCTATCTTCAATTTTCGTAGGCTAGGATTCATTTGCTCGATCTCAGTACACGTTTTGTCTGCCAAAATATGAGATTCTTCAAGTGATGGAATCAATGTTTTAAATAGCGGCGGACCTCAAAATCAGCTATAGCGGGCTATTTGTACATGGGACTATTTAGCGGCACCCTGCTGAAAAGGCTATATAGCGGGCGGAGCTATAGCCGGCTATTTAAAACATTAGATGGAATGCACAAATGTTTTGCAGCAGTATACTGCCCTTCTGCTACACTTTTTTCTAGTCTGGTGCTCATTTGCTTGATCTCTTAACCGTAAACTTGTAACTACATCACAAGTACGGTTTATTTTCCTGAAGTGACGCTCTTTGATTTGTCTTGTTCCTGCGTGGTTTTGTTCAGGAAAATGTCAAGACAAAGCATCCGCAGCTGCTGTATGAGTCAAAGCTGTACAGAATACTTCAAGGAGGAAGTAATATATTTTTCTGCTTCCTTGGTCTTACTTGGTCCAGTCTCTTTTCTCCCGTTTATTCAAGGAGGGATCAACTGACTCCCCCTACTGTTCTGCAGCTGGAATCCCAAACGTCAAGTGGTTTGGTGTAGAGGGTGATTACAATGTTTTGGTGATGGACTTGCTGGGCCCAAGCCTCGAGGATCTCTTCAGTTTTTGCAACAGGAAGCTGTCTCTAAAAACTGTTTTGATGCTTGCTGATCAAATGGTATGCAACACTTCAGATTCCCTTGGCATCATTACTTTGGTCTCTTCCGTTTCATCACGTGGGATCTAAACAACTTCCTTTTTGTTAGATCAATCGTGTTGAGTTCGTCCATTCCAAGTCTTTCTTGCATAGAGATATCAAGCCGGACAATTTTCTCATGGGTCTTGGGAAAAGGGCAAATCAGGTAAATGCTACATTCCACTAGACTGCCTTTATTGATGGATGTATTATTGGTGTTCTTATCAGTAACTTTCATCTATCTGTAGGTTTATTGTATAGATTTTGGGCTGGCAAAGAAGTATAGGGATACATCGACACACCAGCACATTCCATATAGGTAAATGTTATATCCCATTGTTGATCTACTTGAAGAGATTTGGATGCATGCTACAGTATATTGTCAAAGTTGCGGCTGTTCTTTTGATGTTGCCACACATAACCTTTTTACATTCATGGCATAAGCATTTTATGTTCATGCCTGAGTTTTGCACTGATATTATTTAAATCAGTGGAGAACACAGTATCTGTGGCAAAACTTATGACCGTTCTCTATTTAATCACAGAGAGAACAAGAACTTAACAGGAACAGCAAGATATGCGAGTGTAAACACTCATCTTGGAATTGGTAAGTTTGCTTGACTGTTGGCTGTGTAGTCCTTTATTCTGTAACTGTACCTAGACTCCTGAGGCATGTAGTGTCATTTGTTCCTTGTAAACTTGTCTTACCTTTCATGCATTTATCTGTTTGCATATCCTAATTTGATTTTCTGCTTCACCGTAGAACAAAGCAGGAGGGATGACATGGAATCTCTTGGATATGTGCTGATGTACTTCTTGAGAGGAAGGTTGTTGACAATAACCACACGCAATTTTTCTGGCATCTCTGCCTAATTATCTGTACTGACACATGCTGTTGTTGCTGTCAGTCTTCCATGGCAGGGTCTGAAAGCTGGGAACAAGAAACAGAAGTATGAGAAAATCAGCGAAAGGAAAATTGCCACTTCAACTGAGGTAGCCTGTGTTCTTCTCTATATCCTGCGTTCAACACCATTGAGGCATTCTTTTCTTAATTGTATTCTCTTGACTGTAGGCCCTCTGTCGTGGATATCCTACTGAATTTGCATCTTATTTCCATTACTGCCGCTCACTGCGCTTTGAAGATACGCCAGATTATCAATATCTCAAGAGATTGTTCAGAGACCTTTTTATTCGAGAGGGTGGGTTTTCTTTTTTGCATGTTGTGAACTTATAATCGTTCATTTAATTTAGTCATTAATGATCAGTTGATGTTTACAACAAAATTCTGCAAATTGCTCTCCATTTTGAACTCTTGACAGAGCAATGCTTTCTACTTGCAGGGTTTCAATTTGATTATGTTTTTGATTGGACGATTCTCAAGTATCAACAGTCACAGATGACCAGTGCTCCACCGCGCGCCATGGTCAGTACATTGCAACTGTTCCTCGTTTCCTTAATGCTGTGCACATGAGGATTCATGTCTTACTGTTTGCTACTTTCCTTTTATGTTAGGCCGCGGCAGCAGGACAAAGCTCTGGGATGGCTCCCATGGCAAATAGACAGTCAGGTACCGTATATTATCCATCTCATGATGGATTCTAGAGTATCTTATGAGTTATTTATATGTAAGGCAATGAGTTAGTATCTGTATTAGATGGAAGTCTGTATTCTTCAAATAAGATGGTATTTCCCTGGAAAATAGATTTTTGAAATGTGCATGTGGTACAACCAGATTGAGATTGAACAAAATGTTTGTAGCAGTAGGAAGTGAGAAATCAGGCTCATTACCTGTCGCTTTGTTCTGTTGAGTTGGTTAATTGTATGTATATCTGGGAACCGTTTAAATGATAATCAGATAAGCGTATGGGAAATACAGATGTATGATAATGAACCCATGGAGACTTGTCTGATTACATGCAGTTTGGTCTTGCCAATATCTTCTCTTCTCGCGTCTTTATGTGGTTAACAACTGTGCACTGAATGGATGCAGCCACTGAAGAAGGGAGGAGGAGCGGGTGGTCAGATATGGATGGCATGCGGCGTCAGGTTCCACCTCCAGCTATAAATGCAGGCAGCCTGGCCAAACAGAAGTCACCTATCAGACATGACCAATCCACCTCAAAAGATGCTATTGTAAGTTGTCAAGAGTTGCTGTGTATTTCATCCCATCTGTCTCTTGTTGCTAGGGAAATATGTAGACCACTGAAGTGGTCTTGTGTACATACATACATAAAACTGGCCTGTAACACCTGACCCTTAAATGACGTGTAGTTCTCCAGTTCGACTTTGTTGGGACGGTCAAGCGGATCCTCAAGGCGACCTGCTGTCTCTAGCAGCCGGGAGCCGAGCACGGACGCGGAGCAGACGCGCAGCCGCACGACGGACGCGAGCCCGGGGGCGTTCCAGCGGTCGTCCGCCCCGCGGTGGAGCCCGCAGGTGGGCGACTCATCGGACACGAGGGGGCGGTCGTCCTCGGGCAGGCACCAGTCGTCGAGCGCCAAGAACTACGAGTCCACGGTGCGGGGCATTCAAGGCCTCAACTTCGACGGTGACGACAACAGGAACCACTACTAGGCCCTGAGGCGGAGGAGGAGGCCGGGCAAATAAGAGGTGTGGTCTGGCGGGGGTGTCTCAGCCAGGCAGCGGCTACCACGGGCGGGCGTGCCGTGGTCTTCTTTATAACGAATGAATGGATGGAATGAATGGTGTTTGATGACG
Source organism: Aegilops tauschii subsp. strangulata (assembly GCF_002575655.3). NCBI lineage: Eukaryota > Viridiplantae > Streptophyta > Magnoliopsida > Poales > Poaceae > Aegilops > Aegilops tauschii. Next base: position 504,318,781 of record NC_053035.3, on the reverse strand, counting down.
GCGGTGGGTTGCTTGGCCGTTTTAATTTGTACAGTTTGTTTCTCCCCTTTGTTGTGGTCGCTTGCAGCGGCGTTAATTTTAGTCCCTTGATGAAGATGGATGATGTTCTATTTCGGAGAGATGTATGCAGGCCGGCGTGGCATAACGCCGCTCGTTTGGAATCCGTTGGTTTTAAATTAAAATGGCCGAATGCCTGCGAATATATAATACATGTTTTAAAGTTTGTGAGACTGAGAGCTGCTGCTGCTGTTGATTCTGTTGGCGAAGCTGAGATGATTGACTGCGAGCAGATGTGCTTTTCATTTTAGTTTGTTGATGATGCTTGAGAATTGCTGCTGTTCATTTATACTTTTGGCAAGGCTGAAGTGGTGTGCTATTCTACTGTTTCATACCAAACCTTTTGGCTTGGGAGTTGGGTTGTTCATGCCATCAAACTGCTGTTGCTGCTGTTGATTCCTCTCTTCCTTCAAAAAATTGAACAAATCCAGCACCTCACTTTTTTTTGTGTGAATGGAGATATGTGGATCTCTTGGAGCTGTTCATGCCATTTTGAGTGATCTGTTTTTTTCTGAGGGAATGTGAATGGTGATCTTTTTCAAAATATTTTTTTTGGAGATTTTTGTATGCTGCTGAATTTACAATTGAGTTTTTGGTTGAGGTCTGGAACCACTTTGACTGTCTGCTTGTATCAACACCAAACTTCATCAATCTCAAGACCGCCCGGCTCAGTGCTCATAGAGGTACGGTATGCATGCGTGCCTTCATGCGTTTGTCAGAAAACAAAATAATCCGATGCAATTTCATAAACCAAATTTTGAACTTTGTTGAAAATCTTGAGACCAAATTAACTTTGCTACACCATCAACTGGCATTCTTTTTTAAGAACAAACTTGGCACCTTTTTATAATCTACTGTATTTGTTTAGTACTCCTGTACTGTACTATATAAGCACTTCTTTTTTTACCATCATTTTTTTGGCAAATCGGAGTAGAACATTTTTTTATCATCAACTTAGCACTTGTTTTTTTTAAATGGTCTCCGTTCAAGTCCGTGGGCCTCGTGGCCTGGCCCTAGCCCAACCGCCAGGCCGGCCCGGCCCGGCCCAGGGAAAGAACGACGCGAAACTCCCCACGAAATTAACCAGAGCCTGGAAAAACAGAAGGGGAAAAAAATCTACTCTTTCTTCTTCTCCAATCTCTCTCTCCAGTCTCCACCCCCACCCTCACCGGCTCCGATCACCCGGCAGGCGGCGCGGCGGGGCGCACCCCATCCCCCCCCCCCCCCCCCCCCCCCCACATGGCCTGGCGGCTCGCCCTCTCCAAGGTACTCCCTCCCTCCCTCCTGCCGCGAACAAGATTCCTCTTCCGTCCCCTTCCGTCCGCCGCGGGCGCAGCAGCAGGCGATCCCCCCCGTCTCGGGGAGCTTGGATCGGCCGCGCGTGGCGCGGGTTCAGGGCGCCCGCCGCGCCGTCTTCCGCGGTGCTAGCTAGGGTTTATTAGGGCGCCTCCAGTCCGACTCTGGAATATTCAACCCCCCGCAATAGACAGATAGATCTTACCGCGCCGGCGTACTTCTCCTCCGCCGTCCAGTGCCTAGCCTAGCCGCCGTAGCCGGTGCCTGTCGAATCACGCGAGTGCAACGGCAACGAGTCTCCTGCTCATTGCGCTATACAGACTAGGAGTAGTTTAGGCTAATTATTCGTCAAAAATAAGGCTCGAATCTGTAGCAGATGGATGGTGCCTAGAATTTCTATCTCGGACCGCCGAATGCCAGGCGGCGGTGTCTCGCCCTTTATTCAGAAATCAGATGTTGCAAATCCAAGGCAGTGGCTACCCCCTTTTCAGGGATATTTGTTTGTTTGTTTGTACCGCTGTCGCTTGCTCTGTTTGGCATGCCGTGCTTCTTGTGTTTTCACTGATTCAAGACTATGAATGAAGATGCTGGAGATTTCACTGTTAGAGAAAGGCTAAAAACTACTCCAACTGTTCACAAATATAAGATGTTTTTTTAACTTTTTTCTGAATCGGATGCATATAGGCCACGTTTTACAGTGTTATTTCACTCACAGTCTGTATGTAGTCCATACTGAAATATCCAAAACATCTTATATTTATGAACGGAGGGAGTAGTATTCACAATTTCACATGAACCTGCTCTTTTATTCAATTGTTGGAGCTATTGGCCTCTTTGGACTCGTGCTGCTTTTAGTCATGCATAGTGCTTGGTGTGTTTTAATCTCCACTTGAGCTTCCATGTTCCATGAGTCACCTGATATGTGATTAACCTTGTTGATTTTCTTTTTATATTTTATTAGTTAAGTCATTTCAGCTCTTTTTTATGGGTGTCGTTGTTGAGATGGCTCTGCTCAACTCAACCATCGAGTGCCGTATGTTTTAACTTCTATTCATGTTGCAGGCTGGAAGGCGGTCGTCGAGTGTGATCTACAATGAGCTAACGAGTACAAGTGCTTTCAGGACACCTGCAAATGGCACCGGTATGGCCTCCCTCCCTCTCTCTCCCCCAAGGACATACTGATGCTCTTATGTGGAAATAAGCTCCTGGTTTCATTATGCCGAGCATTTCTTTCTATTAGTGCGGCAAGAAGAGTCTGTTTGAGTGTTTCCCCTTGTGTAAAAAACTGTATCTTACTGTATTCCAGGTCTCGTGCTTCAGTTGTTGCTCATGAAAGAAATCCTACTGTTTGCAAACTGAGGTTGTGTGTTCTAATTAATGCAGGTGGAGTTCTTAAGGCGCTGCAAGAGAGGTACCGATCAAGCTACGTCGGTAGCTTCGCGCGTAGGCTACGGGACTTTGACACGCCAAGTGACGCCTCCCTTCTTAAAGAGATCTACAGAAGTAACCCAGAAAGAGTCGTCCAGATCTTCGAGAGCCAGCCTTCCTTACATAACAACTCTTCGGCTCTCTCCCAGTATGTGAAGGCTCTTGTCGCTCTCGACAGGCTGGATGAAAGCCCGCTGCTTAAGACATTGCAGAGAGGTAGTGGTCTCTACTGCTTCACTTAAACATATTGATTTTTTGTGCTGTTTGTTCAAGTGCGTCCTTCATTCAACGCACTGAACATGATACTGTCTGTTTACGCCGTACCCGCACCTTTAACTAGTGGGTTTCTTTTATGATATACACATGCCCTTATTTTTAACTTTCTGCTCTCATATTTTGATGTTAACACTCAACATGATCTAAACACGCAGGAATTGTCAATTCAGCAAGGGAGGAAGAAGGGCTTAGTGGCATCCCAGCATTTCAAAGTGTTGGCCGTACGACGAAAGATGGGGCTCTTGGTACTGCTGGTGCACCAATTCACATGGTTGCATCAGAGACTGGCCAATTCAAGGAGCAGCTTTGGCGTACCTTCCGAAGCATTGCACTCACTTTCCTAGTAATCTCCGGCATCGGGGCTCTGATTGAAGATAGAGGAATTAGTAAAGGTTTGTCATTTTGATGACTTTATGTACATCTCCTGATCCTTATTCAGTTCCAGCAGTAATCCCTATTGACTTTGAATTATATATGCAGGCCTTGGATTGCATGAAGAGGTTCAGCCAAGCTTGGATTCGAGCACAAAATTCAGTGATGTCAAGGGGGTTGATGAAGCTAAAGCTGAACTCGAGGAAATAGTTCACTACCTACGAGATCCCAAGGTGAAGTTTTATCACTCTGCTGTTTCCATCCACCAGTGAATTAGGAAGATATTAACAGCTGGGTAATGATAATGTAAACAAATATATCTACCCCAACGAGGTTGATGTATTAAAAATGTTGTTCTGTAATGAAATTTAAACACAGACACAGTTTAATTAATACCAAATCAACCGGTCTGTCACATGATAATTTATAAGGCCATGCCTCCTCTTCCCTCAATTTGTTGTGATTTTTAAGCTCCCAGAAGGAACTGAATATAATTTATTCATCTGGTCTTCTACAGAAACTCAATAAATGATAAAAGTTGCTTTAAGGCTCTCCTGCCTTTCTGTTGAAACCTTTGCCGCACTTTGCTTTGTAGCTGTTGAAGTCTCACGTAGAATGAAATATACTATTGCTTTTCTCATGACATTGTCCTTTTTGCACTGCTCATGTAGGGATGAGTTGATAAACTGTGTTTTGATCTTCAATATGTGTGGAGTTTATCTATTTTGTTTGACGTGATGTTCCCTTATTCCTTTTAAATATTCACGAGCGCCTTTCATGCTTTGCAGCGTTTCACACGCCTTGGTGGCAAGCTTCCAAAAGGCGTTTTGCTTGTCGGCCCACCCGGGACAGGGAAAACCATGTTGGCAAGGGCCATCGCTGGGGAAGCTGGTGTTCCTTTCTTCTCCTGCAGTGGCAGTGAGTTTGAGGAGATGTTTGTGGGTGTCGGGGCGAGAAGAGTGAGGGATCTCTTCAGTGCAGCAAAGAAGAGATCTCCTTGTATAATTTTCATTGATGAAATTGATGCAATTGGTGGGAGCAGAAACCCAAAAGATCAACAGTATATGAAGATGACCTTGAACCAGTTACTTGTTGAGCTGGATGGCTTTAAGCAGAATGATGGGATCATTGTAATTGCAGCAACAAACTTCCCCCAGTCACTAGATAAAGCCCTTGTTAGGCCTGGGCGTTTTGACCGTCATATCGTGGTCCCTAACCCAGATGTTGAGGGCCGACGGCAGATCCTGGAGACTCACATGTCAAAGGTAAAGAATCCTTCCTTAACCCATGCATTTCTCTTGTAATGCTTGATTGGTTTTCTCCACATAATTTAAGGCAGCTGACTCCACCTTTTCTCCCTGAACTGAACTGAAGGTGTTAAAAGCAGACGATGTGGATCTGATGACCATTGCCAGGGGAACACCTGGATTCTCAGGTGCAGACCTTGCAAACCTGGTGAACGTGGCTGCTCTCAAGGCTGCCATGGATGGAGCGAAATCTGTTTCAATGACCGACCTCGAGTTTGCCAAGGACAGGATCATGATGGGCAGCGAGCGCAAATCAGCAGTGATATCCGACGAAAGCAGGAAGATGACTGCATACCATGAGGGAGGGCATGCGCTGGTCGCGATACACACGGCCGGTGCCCACCCTGTCCACAAGGCCACCATTGTTCCCAGGGGAATGGCTCTGGGCATGGTCACGCAGCTGCCAGAGAAGGACCAGACCAGCGTGTCTAGGAAGCAGATGCTGGCAAGGCTGGATGTCTGCATGGGAGGGCGGGTGGCCGAGGAGCTTATATTTGGGGAGAGCGAGGTAACGTCGGGCGCTTCGTCCGACCTGAGCCAAGCGACCCGGCTGGCCAAGGCCATGGTGACCAAGTACGGCATGAGCAAGCGCGTGGGCCTCGTGGCCTACAACTACGACGACGACGGCAAGACCATGAGCACGCAGACGCGGGGCCTGGTGGAGCAGGAGGTGAAGGAGCTGCTGGAGACGGCCTACAACAACGCCAAGACGATCCTCACGACCCACAACAAGGAGCTGCACGCGCTCGCCAACGCCCTCATCGAGCGCGAGACCCTCACTGGCGCCCAGATCAAGAACCTTCTGTCGCAGGTAAACAGCAGCAGTGACACCCAGCAGCCCCAGGCCGCCGAGGTTCCACAGCAAACACCTGCTGCCCCAGCCTCGCCCCAGTCTCCAGCAGCAGCGGCTGCGGCCGCTGCAGCAGCTGCAGCACAGCAAGCGGCGGCTCAAGCCAAAGGAGTCGCAGGCATCGGGTCCTAGCCTCGCCGGGCAACCCCATTAATTAGCATGCCGTTTTTTATGGACAACAGGGCAAATTCTTAGCTGCCGCTGAAGAGAGCATCCGTACTCTAGTAATTTAGCTAGTTGGGAGTACAATTTATATGTGTTCCTGGCTGTTGGTATGATGCAGCCTGAAGAAGAAGAAGATCCGTTCATGGCAGGGGATCCGCTGATTCATGTCAATTAGATTTTGTAATCTCTGCATCAATTAGACCTCTTATCATTTGATCGTTGCGGCGCATCTCGTATGTGTGTCGCAATCTTGGATAAGTTGTAACGTGTCGGTTATACAACGGTTTAGACGTCCACCTTGTTCTTGCCGTGGCAACATTTTTCGATGTTAAAAGCTCACCAGGAATGGCATGGCATTGTAGACCATCGCCTGGTACTCTGTTGTTTCCTTTCTATATCTGCATGGAAATTGATTCTTGATGCAATTGCATCAGGTTCTTGCTTGTGTGATGTTTTTACCTTTGACAAGGTCGGCAATGAGATTTGTAGATCACCTTGTGATCACAGCAGTGTTGGCTAGTGTGCAACAACATTTTGTCTCCAAAATTTGTGGAAGCATGAATGAATGGAGAACCGGCATTCGAGGCCTGGTCGGTGGGCTCGTTGTAGGGTTTGGATTTGTTGAATTTTGGAAGGCCCCACTGCGCGAAGTATCTTGAGAGACCTACATAGATCCCACATATCTGGCACCCACATAGATAATCACAATCATAGTTATAACTAATTTAATGTAATGAAAATTGTAAAAGCGAAAAAATGCTTCCATGGTAGAATCTGAGCAGCCATGTTAACAACAGTACCGCACAGACCGTTCGAACCTTGTGAACAACTTTATTTTTTTGAGTTGTTGATTGATTTTGAGATAGCTACCCGCTTATTCCAAACGGTACCTTGTGAACAACTGTTTGGCCGCAAATCTGCAGTTGATCATACAGCTCATATCAGCAATTCATATGAATCATTGGTGGGTGGTCTTCCCATAGTCAAATAGTGACCTCTTTTTAGAATTTTGTAAGTTCATCTTTATCTCACGATCTTTTTTTTTTGTTTGGCCTTATGAAGTAGATGTGTCATTCAATGACTAGAAAGAGATTGATAGACTACATAAGCCAAAATGGTTACAGATAAAAACAACATAAAAAAAATCTTTGTTTTTACTAAGTAAGCCGTATCATCTTTTGCTTCTAAAGGTGGACTATCGGATTATGCGCCGATGGCGTCGAGGATGAAGTGATGGAAATATATCCTAGAGGCAATAATATTTGAGTATTATTTATTTCCAAGTTTATAATTAATGTTTATATTCTATGTTATAATTGAGTATTATTTATTTCCAAGTTTATAATTAATGTTTATATTCTATGTTATAATTGTTATGGTTCTCGAATCTACAATAACAAGAGGTTCAGAGGAAAACTCATGAGCATGTGTAGGTTATAAACAGTAAAATAAAGATTCCTAGTCTTGCCTCTAGGACTAGCTCATGTGTTGATTAACGGGTCTGTTTTTCTGATCATGGGCATAATGATAATGTCGATAATATTGAGAGCACAATGTTGGTAGAGCATTCGTGTTGAATTAACCCAAGTTGTATATTATACTAAAGGCATGACGACGTTGGAGCAAGGTGTGGCGGAGGCACGTGACGACGCCCACGATCACAAGGGAGCGAGGTTGCAAAAGCAGTGCTGCTGGCAATGGCCCCCCCACTTCCCACCTGGCAGGCATGGCGTACGTGCTCGGAAGCGGTGCTGGCCGAAGGAAGAAAAAGGAAGGAGGAAGAGAGGTAGTGCTTGATCGTCTCATGATGAAGAAAAAGGAAGGAGGGAGAAGAAGGAAGGAGCAACAAGAGGAAGAAGACGACGACTCAACGCCGGCTCTTAAAAGCAATCATCGCTCACACTGAGTATTATTCTGCGCCTGCCCATGGTGATGCAAAAGCCGAAGAGGTTTGGGTCAAGGTGGTTACGGGAAGCGAAATTTAATGATACTGTAAAGGAGGCTTGGTAGAAAGTAGGTTCAGATCCTACTGCTAGCTCGGTGTATGAAAAGCTAAATCGCATGCATGCGATGTTTTATGATTGGGACCAGAGGGTTCTCAAGAAACCTAAACAGCGCCTCGGTAAGGCGCAATGGAACCTTGGAAGGGTGATGGCAGGCGCAATAAGCAATGATAGCGAAGAAGCAATGAAAGAGCTTTCGGAGTTGATTGAATGTCTTCTAGAACTTGAAGAAATCACATGATGCAGTTTCATGGTTGAAAAATGGGGACGAAAATATGACATTCTTTCAAGCATATGCTTCAGCAAGGAGAAAGAGAAACTATATTAAAAAGTTGAAAGACGCCGATGGCAATTGGATGGAAGGAGTGGCGGCTCTAAATCCACATATTCAGAATTACTTTTCCAACCTGTTTTACGTCCGAAGTGCATCATACAAAAACATCTATCTTGGATAAGGTAAATTCTAAGGTCACATCACAGATGAATAATATGTCACTGGCTCCTTACACGCAGGATGATGTTCGTAAAGCTGCCTTTAGCATCGGTTATCTTAAGCCACCAGGGCCGGATGAACTACATGCATTGTTCTTTAAGAAATATTGGCATATAGCAGGGGAGGGAATTACACAAGAAGTTCTCATTGTAACTAATTCAAGGCAAATCCATGCTAAATGGAATGGCACAACGGTAGTTTTGATTCCAAAAATTGACTCCCCACAGATGGTAACTCAGTTTAGACCCATTAGTCTTTGCAATGTACTTTATAAAATTAGTTCAAAGAAGATTGCTGCTCAATTAAAAACATTTCTTCTTCTAGACATTATCTCTCCAACCCAAAGCTCACTGTTGGTAAATATTCTCATCGCTTATGAATGTATTCATAAAATAAAAACAAAAGAGTGGGACAAACATGCCTTTGTGCAGTTAAGCTGGATATGCATAAGGCTTATGATCGAGTAGAGTGGGGTGTTCGTGAGGAACATGATGCCGAAATTGGGCTTTGATGAAAGATTTGTAGAGGAGATGATGGCTCGGTGAGATACAGAGTAAGGTATAATTCGAGGTAATTAAAGTGTGCAGGAATGCGCCGTCAGATGTGTTAAATGCAGCTTCCTTACAGCAAGTGCTAGATACCTAGTGCCAAAAATTCTGGACGGTTGGCGAAGTCAAATGGTTTTTGAGCCCAAATACTAGTGCAATTACATCTCTCCTTAGGGCTCCATGGTATTTGTTGTGGAATTGTCACGGCAGATGTCCTTAGTGTCAGGACTTAGTCGCGAGGCCAGCGCATCTATGTGGTAGCTTGAGAGGGGTTGAGCGGAATCGAGAGATGCAACACAAGACAAGGATTTAGACAGCTTCGGGCCCCGGGAAACATCATCCGGTAACAACCCTACATACTATTTGAGGCTAGGTCTCATTATGATCACGGGAGAGTCGCCGGGAACCGGCTCTCGGTGCCTAGCCCTAGAGATTGTTTCTTCTTACTTGTCCCTCTTTGGGGTGCCCTGCCCCTCCTTATATAAGTGAGGGGCGGGTTACATGTGGAGTCCTAGTAGGACTAGGACTAGTCTATCTTTTCTTACAAGTTGAATACAAGTCCGGGTCTTGCTTCCTCGTAAAGGAAATATTCGTCATCCCTTTCTCCTTAAGCCGGCCCACCAGAGTATAAGCCAGCCTGCTGGGCCTTGGGCCTTGTCGTCCGCCTGATCCGCCGTTGGGGTTATCAGTAAGTCACCAAATACTCGCCGGGTCTCTGTGAGCCGCCAAGTCCGGCCGGGTCATACTTCCGGCCGGGTCATACCGCGGGGTATATCCCCGACATTAGCCCCCAGTTTAATTTGGATTTATCCATGTTAAACTAATCTGCAATATAAACACAAGAACAAATTTGACAGGTTGTGCTCCGGGTTAAATATTCTTGTAAGCTGGCACCTGATCATCTTTAAATCCTTGTCATTTCTTTCTTGATATATGCCCATGAACTCATAGCAAATCTCCTTCAGTAGATATGTTCAAACTTTGTGAATGCAAAAAATCCAGATACTTCTTTTGAGAAATCTGGGTCAATAGGCCAGCTTCATAACCAATTTGTTGACATTGGCTCTTGTAGAGAAATATTATAAGAAATAATCCATTTGAGTCGGCCTTCAATGCTCTGACTTGACAAAAAATATTGGTCTTGAAATATTCAACTGATATACAGCCGACTTAAAGATGTAGATCTTGCCGATTTATGATTGTCAAAATTGCCGGCTTGTAAATATTGATAGCACCGGGTCATAACTGTTACTGACGCCGGGTCATAATTATTGGTGACACCGGATCATGATTGTTGCAAACACCGGGTTAACTTGATCTTCTCAAAACTGAGAATTTTGAAGATGTTCCCCCCTTATATATATATATCACTTGTAGCCCCCAAGTGCCGGGTTGTCATGCTTGCAGCAACCTGGGACTTGTAATTGCCTTATGCTCATAAAACTTCAACCAGTGTAGCCCCCAAGGGCCGGGTCATTATGCAATACTGAGCAGGTACTTTGTAAATAATTCATTGATAATAACATCATATGATGTAATCTCCACCATGGGGCTTGAACCCACGTCCATAAGGTTAAGAGCTTTGTACTCTACCAACTGAGTAGTGGATCTTTCAATGTAATGAACCGAGGCTTGTGTACCTTGAATTTTTGACAGGAGCAATTGGTAACCCCCAAGGGCTGGCTCATTACAATGTGATGAGTCGGGTCTTCAATAAGGCCAGTAAAAATGACTTTGCATTAGCCCCCAAGTGCCATGGTGCATGCTGGTAGTGACATGGGACTTGCATATTTGATGTAATCTCAACTTTGAATAATGTAGCCCCCAAGTGTCGGGTCGTAAGCCTGCAGCGACTCAGGACTATTCTTTCCATTGTAGAATAAATCATATCCATTGATAAAATAATAGCCATTGCGCCAAAGCGACTTTGAATACCTCATCTGTTGATAAGTCAACCCGGAGGTTAAATACCCGGTGGCTCTTGGCCAATGGCGATTTAATACGCCTCCATTGTAAGCTGGAATTTATACAACCCGGCGGCTTATAGCCTTTGAGAAAATCAAGAATTGATAACCTTTTTGAGACACCAATTTCAATCTTTGATTATGGGCTTGAATTTAATCATTTATGTAAGTCATAGCTCTGTAAATCCTGCAGAGTTTAAACAACATATGCCCTGGCGACTTAACGTCAAAAACCAGGGCGTGTAACCACCCAAACGTAGTCTTATCCTGCACATAATTAGATCACAAGATCCCTTGGCGGTTTACCGCATGGCGGGTCATAATATCTCACATATAACCACTGTGATATTGAATTTATACTGCCTGTTTACATGACTTGTGCAGTAAGGGTGATAACCCAATCCTTAGAAACCAAACCTTCCAAGTATTAATATTGTCATATGCTGGCGACTTGTTCGTCGAAAGCCGGGGTGGGTTAATAGAAACCACATATGTATATATGCTTCAGATATGAGCAAAAAGCTTCAAATAAAATCCAAAAAATGTTTGCAAAAAGAGACTTTAAAATTTTTGAGGCTTCTGATTCGAATACGATCAGAAAACCGTCCCACAGGGGTTAAGCTAAGATTCGAATACGATCATATAGCCCCCAGTGGCTTTGGCGTTGCCGATCAAGAGGGTACCGACAGCTATGTTCTCTTTGGTTCGAATACGACCTATGTTTGAACAGGAAGCCCCCAAATGACCTTGAGAATTGTTTAACGACGCTGATTCGAATACGATCCACGTCGGTTCCCAAAAGGGGTTGAGCTACGATTCGAATACGATCAAGAAGCCCCCTAGTGAGCTCGGCAGTGTGCCAATCAAAATGGTACCGACAGCTATGTTCTCTTTGGTTCGAATACGATCTATGTTTGAACAGGAAGCCCCCTAGTGATCATGAGAATATTTAACGACTCTGATTCGAATACGATCAGGGTCACACCAAAAAGGGTTAAGCTAAATTCGAATACGATCAGCTCCCAATGGCCATTAAAGCAGGGTACCTATGTTTGAGCTGTGCTTTGTAACCGACTCTGTTTGGTCCCTTTAATTTTTCCTGAGAATTCAAACTTTGCGAGAGATAAATTCTTTTTGAACCGGAAATTCTTAAACCGGATATTGAGAGTTTCAAAGTTTTGTGGTAAACAAATTTACCTTGAACCGGATTTTGAACCGGATTTGAGAGCTGTAAAACTTTGTGGCAGATAAATTTCCCTTGAACCGGATTTTAAACCGGATATTTAAGAGCTTCAATGCTTTGTGGGAGATGTCAAGTCTCTTGAGCCTCCTTCTTTTTAAGCCAGTAATTTTCTGACGGCCTTTAAACTTTTCACCAATATGGCGGTAGCCTCCGGGACTGGATTATTTTTCCCTCCAATGACCCGGAGTTCTTGAATGCATTGAAACCGACCAATGCTGCCGAGTCATATCATTGTAGCCCCCGAGTCTCAAGACGACTCTAGGAGTTGGCTTTGAGATTCTTCATATTGATCATAGCATAAGGTGTATATCATTGGTGTTGATAGCGCGATGTGAATCCATAGAAGGTTGAAGTGATTGCGGCGGGTTATAAATGATCCCGTATGAGTCGTGTCAGCAACTCGGCCAATGGTTCCTTCCAACTGGATGTTTTAAAGTTAACCAAACTGTAGTGCCGGCGACTTGTGCGCCTGCCCATTGAGCCACCCAGTGCAGAAGGCGGTTGATAGTATATGATAATTTGCCTCCAATTTGTTGGAAGAAAACCGGGCTTCCCAAGCAGTGACTCGCTCATATTCAATAAACAGCTCATGCATACAGGTGCGGCCCAGTGTGTTTATATTGACCAACCCGCGAGAGATGGATGGTAAAGATGACCGTTGCATCAGAGGCGGCACAGACAGATGAGCCGGCCGTGGAGTTGTAAGCCGGTCCAGACGGGCGAATCGATCGCCGGCGCGGTAAGCCGCGCGGATGGGCGAGTCAACCACGTTGTGTTGATGTAGTGAACAATTGTCCTGTATCAAAAACCTCGCAAGCCAGAGTAATTGCTCTTTTTAAAGAAAACAATATATAATATATAAAAATTTACTGGATTGATTTCACCTGATATGTCAGGCCAGAAATTATCCACCGCGGAGTTGATGATCATCACGGTGAAGCTGAAACCAATCACGGCCTAGTCGGCCGCGGGAGCAGACAGATGAGCCGGCCGCGGCATTGTAAGCCGATGCGGTCGGGCGAGTCAATTGCAGGAGCGGTAAGCGACGCGAACGCCGAGTCGGCCGCGGGGGCGGACGGGTAAATTGTCCGTGGCATTGTAAGGCGGCGCAGATGGGTGAGTCAGCTGGCGCGTTGATGTAGACCGGACCGCTGGGGCGGCGGCTTGCATACACCCGTTCAACAACAAGCCGGCGCGGACGCTGATGCAAGATGCTAACACATACTCCATAGCCACAGCATGGCACCACCTCTATAATGAATCATTTGTCCTACACATAAAAATACACAGACCAAAATAATTGTTCGCAAACATATTGCTGTATATAGATGAAGTAGATAAGATGGGTATCACCTGATGTATCTTTTGGACAAAGTGACTGCATAGCAATTTGATCAAATGCTGGCCTTCATATCCGAACAAATCATCATGCATCCATCCAGTTTTTAAGCACTGGTAGAAAAAAGCCCTTTAGTCCCGGTTCGCAACAGCCTTTAGTCCCGGCTGTGCAACCGGGACTAAATATGCGCGACTAAAGACCCCCCCCCTTTAGTCGCGCCTCTTATGAACCGCGACTAAAGGCTTTAGTCCCGGTTCTCGTGGCTGACCGGGACTAAAGGCCCGTCCACGTGGGCGCCAGGGGTCCGTCGGGGCGGAGGACCTTTAGTCCCGGTTCTCTTGGCTAACCGGGACTAAAGGCCTCCTCCGCAGGTTTAGGGTTTTAGCCCCCCTAAACCTGGTTTCTTTTTAATTTGTAGTGTTTTATTTCTTTTATATTTTATTTTGTGTTTTATTTTAATTTTGATGAAGTTTCAGTACACATATTCTACGCTACTATATACATGCATATGAAATTTCAAACAAGAAGAATTCAAGAGGAATATATAATATATATATATATTCAATCTCGGGTGACCATATACAACTTCGAACAAGTTTCCATACACAATTAGGATGGATGACCATATACAACTTCGAACAAGTTTCAATCTCGGGTATGCATATAAATTTCTTCGTCCTCGGTATAGTGTTCTCCTTTAGGATTGATGACTTCCCTCATGAAAAATCCTGCTAATTCTTCTTGAATTGGTCGGAAGCGAGCTTCTGGACTAAGCCTCCTCCGCAAGTTATCCGTCGCGTTCTGCACGCTATCCGATGCCTTCCGCTCAGAGGTGTGTCTCCGGATGTTCTCACAAACATAGTATCCACATAGATTGGTCCCCGGTGGCTGCTTATCCACATTAACTAACCTTCTGAAATCTAGCTCATGTTTGAATTCACCGACAATTTCTTCTGAGAACCGTCTCCAAACCCTACAGGGCAAAGAAAATTAAATGAACAAGGGAGTTATTAGTTACTTGATATTAGGAAATGAACGAAAGAGACCAATCGATATAGAGCTCAAATGATTGAAAATAATTACTTTTGCAGCATTTTTCTCATGTCGGCCCAACGCTTTGGATCCGAATCCATAGAGTCCATGATTAGAACTCTGGAGGTGTGAAGTTCAATATTTAGCAGAATCCAGTGGAACCTGCGGACACGTTACATGCACAGTCATGCATAACTCATCGATTAGACATACCATGCATGGAGTAAACAAAAGAGAATGGGCACAAGAGAGAAACACTCACCCAAAATGGTAAGGAAATAGAATATGACTTTTGAGTTGATGCTTTCTAAGAAACTTGTACAAGTCTTTCTCCACGTCTTCGGGGTGATTTTGTAACACATGTCCATTAACGATATGTGGGTCAATGAACCCAACATCATGGATGTTTCTTATTTTGCATTCCCAAATCTTCAATCTGCATAATAGCGTACGCAACAATATAGTTAGGACAATATATATATATATATATATATAGTGCAGGCAATGAAGAACGAGATGAGGTAGAAATAAATCACTTACAGAACGTAGCAACTCAGCATAGATTTGTCGAGGTCGCGCAGATTGAACAGCTGGAACAATTCACTCATATGAACTTGTACAGAGTACCGTTTGGTGTGATGCTCATCTGTAACATCCGCATAAACATATTCTTTGTCGGCCCATGTTATGAATTGCTTGTACCAACGTAGCAGATTTCGCATTTGTGGTGGTAGACTCTTTTCCCGCGCAGGCTCGACGAGAGGCCCATTCCGCACATATTGTAATGCTATCTCACATACTGGCGCATCCTCAAGGCCTAAGAAGGCACGAAGAGTCAAACCCATCTCGGACGCTTGTTTCATGGCACTCGCTACAGTCAATCCAAGTGCTGCCGCAGCTGCTATGATCTCGGGGTCCTCTTCCGGACCGGCTTTCACTATGAGCGGGGGGATCGATTGTTTCTTCTGCATCCCGAGCTGGTCAACTTGTTTCCCGCTTTTTTTACTTTCTTCTTTCTCCTCCTTCAATATTTTTGCTTGCCTACGAAGTTCATGTCCATAGTCGTCAGGCATATTCAGCTCGGCTTGGGACGGTGTCGTCAAAAAATCCTTAGCCCACTTCTTTTGCTTCTCAGTGAATACTTGCTTGGGCTCAGGCTCTTTTATCGCCTTCATATCCGCCTTCCATTTCTCATAATCAGCAGACGCGGCCAATTTGGTTTCAGCTTCACTAAGTTCCCAAGGCCTTGGGAGGAGAGGCTTCAGTGATGGCTCCGGTACCCTTGTGGTCTTAGGTACATAAGGGTCCGGGTTAATAGTCCAGGAGCGGGTTTCCTTGCTGTCCGCCTGCTTCTGCTTCTTCGCCGAAGGTGGATTGGGGGGCGTCGTACCCGCCGGAGGAGGATTGGGGGGCGTCGTACCCGCCAGAGGTTGTGGATCGGGGGACGGCGTCGAATGGCGTGAAGGAGGTGTAGGTGAACCACCACGACCACCACCACCGCCACCACCGCCACCACCACCACCACCACCACCATCGGAGGGGGGTGGACTTGCTAGCCTTGGCGCCTCGCCTGGAAACACTATGTACTTCTTTTTCCATAGAATGATCTGGCGCTTGACATCTCCAAGTCTTCTCTCCCCTTCGGGTGTAGGTTTGTCAATCTCCAGGTCCTCAAACCCTTGGACTATGTCTTCCACCATGACACGAGCATAGCCATATGCAATGGGGTTGTTGTGGTGGAGTGCTCCAGGTGTACAGGGTAAAGCACTGCCGCTAGCTACCTTCGTGGAAACGTTCCCCACAGGATAATGCAAATCACATTCTTTCATCTCCTTTACATCATCCACGGGGTAGTGAGGCTCGGGTGCACGAATCTCGATCATCGGTGCACTAGCACCAGGCGGGGCATTCGTGGAAGCCACGCTGCTTCTCCGCTGCTGGCTTCCGCGATCCGCTTCATGATCTTCATGCGGCCCTGCAGCCGATTTTTCTTTTACTAGTTCATGCACGGTCTGCTTCAACTCATGGAGTTCCGATGCAAACTTCGCCATAAGATCTGCATCCCAGTCCGTCTTTCTCTTACGGCTTCTGTAACAGTACGGGTCATTGTCCTGGGAAAACCCTACTTTCCACGGAACTTTGCCTTTGCCTCGTACACGTCCTCCGTGTTCATCATTCCCGAGGGCTGTTGTCAGTGCGTCTTTCTCTTTGTTGAACTTGATCAAGCCCTCTTGAGCTTGGGTCATTGCGTCAATAAGGGCTTGGGTGGGAGCAAACTTTTTCTGCCGGTGAACACACACCCCTGTCTCCGGGTCTAGCGATCCCCCATGCCCGTACCACCAGCTTTTGGCCCTTGGGTCCCATCCCTCTGTACCTAGAGGGATTCCTCGCACCCTCAGGTCCTCCTCCATCTTCTGCCACCTAGGCTCCGAAAGGCGGTATCCTCCTGGCCCCATAATATGATGGAACTTCTTCTTACTCGCATTATCCTTATTTTTTTTTGATATTTCCTTGAAATGCTCCGATTGCTTTTGCCTCACAAATTCTGGCCAATCATCTTTCAGTTTCTCGTGTTGTCCATTGAAATCCGGAGTCTTGCCCTTGTTGACATAGTCACGGGTTAAATTTTTCTTGAAGTTCCGGAATGCTTCGCCCATCTTCTGAAGAGCGAACTCTTTAACTAGCCTCCTCCTCTCACGTCCACCCGGAACCTCATTACTGAATTCATCGACTTTGTTGTATTCCGGAGGTAGAATGAAATGTTCCATAAGCTTTCTCCAGCAATCCTTTTTCGTTCTCTTGTCGACAAAACTGAAACCAAGACGTGCCTTCTTTGGCTCCTTCCATTCCTGGACGGTGATCGGGACGTTGTCTCTAACAACGACTCCGCATTGGTTGATAAACTTTGAGGTGTGCTGTAGGGGCTTGCCGGTTTCACTGACAAACTCAATGGCATATGTTTCTCCTGTTTACATCGCCTTGGATTTGCCACGCTTTGTCGTACTCGATCCGGCCGAGGGCTAAAAAAAGAAAGAGAGTCGCGCGCGTTAATACATATGTATTCACATTTCAGTAAGTTTGTATCACGAGAGGCTCAATGTATATATATACCTCGCCGGAGGTGGTTGCTACTTGCAATTCGAGATCGTCGTTTGTTGACGGTTGACCTCCGTCGACAATGTCCGTTCCTTCACCTTCTTGATTATCGCCTTCTTGATCACCGTCAAGGTTCAGAAAAGACGAGACTACATCCTATTCTTGCTCATATTCTGAGCCCGGCACATAAGGAATCTCGTTGTTGATGATGCCCATTAAATAACGTTCAGCCTCTGGATCCCTAAGCGGCTCGGCTCTATCGTCCGCCATATGTCACTCCTGCATGTAGTAAAAATTCTTTAAGTATAAAGGAATTAAAAAATAAGATTAAGGGGACATAGAGGAGGAGGAATTAAAAAATAAGATTATTGAGCACTGCCAAGTATTTTGTTTTTCCTTTTATTTTTCCTTTTCTTCTTCCTTTTCTTCTTCCTTTTCTTATTTTGTTTTTCCTTTTCTTCTGTTTTGGTTTCTTTTGCATTCGTTTCTTTTGTTTTGTTTTCTTTGTTTTTCTTTTTGGTTTTCATTTGGTTTCTTTCTTCTTCCTTTTTTCTTCTTCTTTTCTTCATTTAACATTTAACATTTTCTTATTTTGTTTTTCCTTTTCTTCTGTTTTGGTTTCTTTTGCATTGGTTTCTTTTGTTTTGTTTTCTTTGTTTTTCTTTTTGGTTTTCATTTGGTTTCTTTCTTCTTCCTTTTTTTTCTTCTTCCTTTTTCTTTCTTCTTTCTTTTGGTTTTCATTTGGTTTTCATTTTTTTCTTCTTCCTTTTTCTTTCTTCTTTTTTTCTTCTTCCTTTTTCTTTCTTCTTTCTTTCTTCTTTCTTTTTTTCTTCTTTCTTTTTTTCTTCTCCCTTTTTTTCTTCTTCCTTTTTTCTTCTTCCTTTTTTTTCTTCTTCCTTTTTTTTCTTCTTTCTTTTGGTTTTCATTTGGTTTTCTTTCTTCTTTCTTTTTGGTTTTCATTTGGTTTCTTTTGTTTTGTTTTCTTTTTTTTTTCTTCTTCCTTTTTCTTTCTTCTTCCTTTTTTCTTCTTCCTTTTTCTTTCTTCTTTCTTTCTTCTTTCTTTTCTTCTTTTTTCATTTGGTTTCTTTCTTCTTTCTTTCTTCTTTCTTTCTTCTTCTTCCTTTTTCTTTCTTCTTCTTCCTTTTTCTTTTTGGTTTCTTTGGCGGGCAAGGGCAGGGCCAGGGGCGGCGGGCGGCGGGCAGTGGCAGGGGCGGCGGGCGGCGGGCAAGGGCAGGGCAGGGGCGGCGGCGGCGCGCTAGGGCAGGGCACGGGCGGCGGTGGCGCTCACTGGGGGCGGCGGCGGCGGCGCGCAGGGCAGGGGAAGTGGGGGCCGGCGGAGCTCACTGGGGGCAGGGCGTCGGCGTCGGCGTCGGCGTCGAGAGGAGAATGGGAGGTGGCGGAAACTGCTAAGTGCTGTATATATAGACAGACCTTTAGTCCCGGTTGGGGAGGCGGACCGCGACTAAAGGTACCCTGTAGTCGCGGTCCGCCTCCCCAACCGGGACTAAAGGTTTTTGGCGCCGCTTTCGTTCCCGCGCAGAAAGAGCCTTTAGTCGCGGTTGGGGACACCAACCGCGACTAAAGGGTACCTTTAGTCGCGGTCCGCCTCCCCAACCGCGACTAAAGGTCCTTTTTCATATAAAATAAAACTAATTCATTTTAAAATCTTAAAAATACAATTATATATAAAAAAAATTAGAAAAATAAAACTAATTCATTTTAAAATCTTGAAAATACTAATAATATATCAAAAAAATCAGAGAAATAAAACTAATTCATTTTAAAATCTTAAAAATACAATTATAATAAAAAAATCAGAAAAATAAAACTAATTCATTTTAAAATCTTAAAAATACAAATAATATATCAAAAAAATCAGAAAAATAAAACTAATTCATTTTAAAATCTTGAAAATACAAATAATATATCAAAAAAATCAGAAAAATAGAACTAATTCATTTTAAAATCTTAAAAATATAATTATATATCAAAAAAATCAGAAAAATAAAACTAATTCATTTTAAAATCTTAAAAATACAAATAATATATCAAAAAAATCAGAAAAATAAAACTAATTCATTTTAAAATCTTAAAAATACAATTATATATCAAAAAATCAGAAAAATAAAACTAATTCATTTTAAAATCTTAAAAATACAAATAATATATCAAAAAAATCAGAAAAATAAAACTAATTCATTTTAAAATCTTAAAAATACAAATAATATATCAAAAAATTCAGTTCATCGATCCCTTGAAGGTTTGACAAAAGGTTTGATACATCATTCAGTTCATCGACCAAATACAAATCATCCGGATTCGCCATCGTACGTTTTAATTCACATGATCTATTCAACAAAGTTTGGTACAATAAATTATTACACATGAATTTTTCCCTTGTGTCCCTGCTTGCTTACGATTGTGCCGTATCCATGGAGCATCCTCATCATTTAACTTAATGCTTGGGTCAATGTTCACTTTGAAGGGCGGAATTTCACCAAACATATTATAATCTTCTGACATGTCTGTCTTGTCCTCCACTCCCACGATGTTTCTTTTCCCTGAAAGAACAATGTGGCGCTTTGGATCATCGCATGATGTACTGATCGTTTTCTTATCTTTCCGTTTCCTCGGTTTGCTACTCATGTCCTTCAAATAAAAAACCTGAGCGACATCTTTGGCAAGGACGAATGGTTCTCAAGGTAACCAAGATTGTTGAAATCCACCATTGTCATTCCGTATTGCTCGTCCACCTTTACCCCACCTCCTGTTAGCTTGAACCATTTGCACCGGAACAAAGGGACCTTAAAGGAGGGTCCATAGTCAAGTTCCCATATCTCCTCTATGTAACCATAATATGTGACCTTTCGCCCATTCTCGGTTGCTGCATCAAAGCGGACACCACTGTTTTGGTTGGTGCTCTTTTTATCTTGGGCGATGGTGTAAAATGTACTCCCATTTATCTCGTACCCTTGGAAAATCGTTATAGTCGAAGATGGTTTCTTGGCCAACATGTACAGCTGATCTCCAACATCATCATTGTCAATCATTAAATGTTTTCGCAACCAACTGCCGAAAGTCTCCATGTGGGCCTTTCTAATCCAGGATTCAGGCTTCCCCGGGTTGTCCGAGCGTAAAATATTCTTGTGTTGCTCGAAGTACGGAGCCACCAAGCTGGAATTTTGCAGAACTGTGTGGTGTGCTTCAGTCATAGAATGACCGTCCATACATATCGTGGATTTCCTTCCGATCTTGCCTTTTCCACTTAGTCTCCCCTCGTGCCGCGATTGAGGAATACCAATCGGCTTAAGGTCAGGAACATAGTCAATACAGAACTCAATTACCTCCTCATTTCCATAGCCCTTGACGATGCTTCCTTCTGGCCTAGCACGGTTACGAACATATTTCTTTAATACTCCCATGAACCTCTCAAAGGGGAACATATTGTGTAGAAATACAGGACTGAGAATGGAAATCTCTTCGACTAGGTGGAGCAGGAGGTGCGTCATAATATCGAAGAAGGATGGTGGGAACACCAACTCGAAACTGACAAGGCATTGGACCACATCGTTCTGTAACCGTGGTAGATCTTCTGGATTGATTACCTTCTGAGAGATTGCATTGAGGAATGCACATAGCTTCACAATGGCTACTCGAACATTTTCCGGTAGGAGCCCCCTCAAAGCAATCGGAAGCAATTGCGTCATAATCACGTGGCAGTCGTGAGACTTCAGGTTTTGGAACTTTTTCTCCGCCATGTTTATTATTCCCTTTATATTCGACGAGAAGCCAGACGGGACCTTCATACTGCTCAGGCATTCAAAAAAAATGACCTTCTCTTCTTTGGTAAGAGCGTAGCTGGCACGACCTTGAAACCATTCCGGATGCCAGTCATCTGGGTCTTTCAAAAGTTGCTGGTCCTGCCGTGCTTCCTTTGTATCATTTGTCTTCCCATACACGCCCAAGAAGCTTAGCAGGTTCACGCAAATATTCTTCATAACATGCATCACGTCGATTGCAGAGCAGACATCTAGGACTTTCCAATATTCTAGCTCCCAAAATATAGATTTCTTCTTCCACATGGGTGCGTGCCCGTCAACTCCCCGCGGAACTAATTGTCCGCCAGGACCCTTTCCAAAGATGACTTTCAAATCCTTGACCATATCAAATATCTCAGCACCAGTACGTTCCGCAGGCTTCGGCCGGTGATCTGCCTTGCCGTTGAAATGCTTGCCTTTCTTTCTTATGTTATGATTTCGGGGAAGAAATCGACGATGACCCAGGTACACGTTCTTCTTACAATTAACCAAACGTACACTTTCAGTCTCATGTAAGCAGTGCGTGCATGCATTGTATCCCTTATTTGTCTGTCCCGAAAGGTTACTGAGAGCAGGCCAATCGTTGATGGTTACAAAAAGCAACGCTCGTAGGTCAAATTCCTCTCCTTTGTGCTCATCCCAGACACGTACACCAGGTCTGGCCCACAACTGTAAAAGTTCACCAACTAATGGCCTTAGGTACACATCGATGTCGTTCCCGGGTTGCTTTGGACCTTGGATGAGCACTGGCATCATAGTGAACTTCCGCTTCATGCACAACCAAGGAGGAAGGTTGTAGATGCATAGAGTCACGGGCCAGGTGCTATGGCTGGAGCTCTGCTCGCCAAAAGGATTCATGCCATCAGTACTTAGACCAAATCTTATGTTCCTTGCGTCAGCTGCAAAATCTTTGAACACTTTGTCGATCTTTCTCCATTGCGTTCCATCAGCGGGGTGTCTCAACTCCCCGTCGGACTTACGGTCCTCTTTGTGCCATCGCAACGACTTGGCATGCTTTTTGTTCATGAACAGACGTTTCAACCGTGGTATTATAGGAGCATACCACATCACCTTGGCGGGAACCCTCTTCCTGGGTTTCTCACCCTCAACATCGTCATCAGGGTCATCGCCTCTGATCTTATAACGCAATGCAGTGCATACAGGGCATTCATTCAAATTCTCGTATTCACCGCGGTAGAGGATGCAGTCGTTAATGCATGCATGTATCTTCAGAACCTCTAAACCTAGAGGGCAGACAACCTTCTTTGCTTCGTACGTACTGGCGGGCAACTCGTTATTCTTTGGAAACATATTCTTCAACATTTTCAGCAAATTTTCAAATGATGAGTCACCTACACCTTCCTATGCCTTCCATTTTAGCAAATCCAGTGTGCAGCCCAGCTTTTTTAGACTATTATCGCATCCTGGATACAACGACTTTTTGTGATCCTCTAACATGCGATCCAAATTCTCCCTATCCTTGTCAGTTTCGCAGCGTCTCCGTGCATCAGCAATGGTCCGACCAAGATCATCAGCGGGCTCATCATGTGCCTCTTCTTCACCTTCACCTAACCCTTCCCCACCTTCAGCATCATCCTCCATGAAAGTATCACCGAAATGATCATGATAGTTGTCATCGATATCATCCCCTTCTTCATCTTCTTCCATTCTAACCCCTCTTTCTCCATGCTTGGTCCAACAATTATAGCTTCGCATGAAACCGTGCCGAAGCAGGTGCATGTGAACGTCTCTTGAGGAGGAGTAACCCTTCTGATTCTTACAGACAGCACATGGACAGATAATAAAACCTTGCTGCTTGTTCGCATTTGCCACTACGAGGAAATCTTTCAAACCCGTAGTGAACTCGCCGGAGAGTCGGGGACCGTACATCCATTGCCGATTCATCTGCATTATTATTATATAAAGTATATAATTAACCATCATGCATTTGTTAAACTAACTAGCTAGAAATAATACAAATTAAACAATGAACTACACACATGCATATTTTATCAATGACACATGAAAGGTTCAAGTTGCTAACCGCGATCGCGGAGGAAAAATAAATGAGAAAGCTCAAGTGTGGCTCGGACACTTCATATCATGTTTGTTTCAGGCTCTCGGGCATTTCATCGAACACCTTGTGTGCATAGGAGGAACCAAAAGCAAACCCACCACCCCCTTCTGAAAATTGTGAAGTGAGCTGAGTCCTATATATAGGGATGGGCCTTTAGTCCCGGTTGGCCAGGCCAACCGGGACTAAAGCCCCTCCCGTCCGCCAGCTGGATGGGCCTTTAGTCCCGGTTGGCCTGGCCAACCGCGACTAAAGGCCTTCGGGGACCTTTAGTCCCGGTTGGCCAGGCCAACCGGGACTAAAGCCCCTCCCGTCCGCCAGCTGTCGACCGAGCGCGCTGGGCCCAGATAGTTGGTCGCGGGTCTCCTCCCGAACCGCGACTAAAGACCCCTTTTGTCGCGGTTCGATTGTTTTGGGGACTAATGGGGGCGTATGGAAGCCTCTTTTTCTACTAGTGAAGTAAGCCACACCCCTCAAGCAATGCATTGAACTTGGGTGTCCCTGTCCACTTGTCTTTTATGTAAACAACACTCCACGACTAATGCTTCGTAACTGATCCTTAGCAACTCGCAACGCCACACAAACGTCAATAGCTCAGCGCGGCACGGAGCCAGCGACGCCCAAGGCAGTAGCAACACCAGCGGAGGGAGCAGCGGGAGACGCTCATCGGTGCTCATCGGAAGCGGTAACAGCAGCCAAGGCGATTTCACGGTAGGGGCGGCTTAGCAACTTGGAGTTGAGGCCCAGCGCTGGCGGCTTAACGACGCCGGCGAGTGAAGACGACCGGGTGGCAGTAGTAATCGGTGACAGAGGAGCAGTGGCTCGACGGAAAAGGCAACCCTGCACTGGTGCTGTTGCATGACGGTATTTAATGAATTTCTGAGCGTACTGTTCTCCCTCAAAATACTGTGGCTTTAGCGGCAACTTTGATAGAACCATAAGCATACCTGGCCGGCTGCAGACTTCTTGTTGACCTCGGCGACACGGATCAAAAATTTCCGTCTAAAAAACTCCAATTTTCTTCACACAAATATCTTAATAGAAATCCATACATGTACGCGTGGACATATATCTTTTTTCTTCCTTTTGCTTGATCGCTTTGCACTTGAAGTAGCAGCAGAGAGACCCGGCCATCGTTTGGGGTGAGACCGGGCGCAACTCGGCGTTGACCTGCCATAGAGGAGGCGGCTCTGCGGGCAACTCGGCCACGAAGCATAATCCGGGTCGTAGTTGATTGAGTCCTGTCCAAGTCCTTGCTATATTCTTTTTTTTCCTTTTGTCTTCACGTGATGATGAATCTGTTGTAGTACTCCTTCCAGCCCACGCTCGCGCATAATCCTCAGGTGCTCCGCAAGCCGCCGCTCCTTTTGTTGATTTTTAAACCAGTGCAAGTACGATTAGCAGTACTTTCAACACAACTTGGTTCGCATGAGATGTAGTAGTAGTACCACTTTTGCCTCGGGACTTGGTCCATCAACAGATTATGTGCGGAGGCGTGGCGCAATGAACACAACTTGACGGATTGGTCAGAATAACTACAACGGAAGATTTCCAGTCCGTCTCAACGTAACCTGCGATTGATGGATCGCGGAAAACTCACAGATCATAAATCAGGTCCGACGAACTTGAAACTGATGCAGATCCTTTCAAACCGTCTTTCTTCATCCGAAAATTTGTGAACCTCTCGACCCTGAGAGAGATCCCTCCAAGAACTCAACACCACTGTGCGCAAACCCCACGGTGGGTGCCAGCTGTCGTGAAATTGTCACGGCAGATGTCCTTTAGTGTCAGGACTTAGTCGCGAGGCCAGCGCATCTATGTGGTAGCTTGAGAGGGGTTGAGCGGAATCGAGAGATGCAACACAAGACAAGGATTTAGACAGCTTCGGGCCTCGGAAAACATCATCCGGTAACAACCCTACATGCTGTTTGAGGCTAGGTCTCATTATGATCACGGGAGAGTCGCCGGGAACCGGCTCTCGGTGTCTAGCCCTAGAGATTGTTTCTTCTTACTTGTCCCTCTTTGGGGTGCCCTGCCCCTCCTTATATAAGTTAGAGGGGCGGGTTACATGTGGAGTCTTAGTAGGACTAGGACTAGTCTATCTTTTCTTACAAGTTGAATACAAGTCCGGGTCTTGCTTCCTCGTAAAGGAAATATTCGTCATCCCTTTCTCCTTAAGCCGGCCCACCAGAGTATAAGCCAGCCTGCTGGGCCTTGGGCCTTGTCGTCCGCCTGATCCGCCGTTGGGGTTATCAGTAAGTCACCAAATACTCGCCGGGTCTCTGTGAGCCGCCAAGTCCGGCCGGGTCATACTTCCGGCCGGGTCATACCGCGGGGTATATCCCCGACAGTATTCGTTGGGCCTGGTGGGCCCCGGACAAGGTCGAGGCCGGGCTCCCTTACGTCATGTACCCCGGGTTTTGGACCTGTCAAATATGGGGAGAAGCCGTGCTACGATGGGAAGAGAAAAAAGGGTTTTCTTCATATATAAGAGAGAAAAAACATGTCGTTCACCAAGAAGAAGAAAGCCCACATAGGGAGAGAGAGGAGAAGAGAGCCCAGCCAGGGAAAGGAGAAAGAAAGAAAGGTGGGCCCAAGTCCGAAGGCCGGCCCGAGGTGGTGGAAGCCTGGAAGGGAAGGGAAGCAGGTCGCCTATAAAATAACACCCTCGCCACGCCAGTTCGAACCCCCAACCCCGACCCGGTAGCCCTCCCTCCCTCTGGATCCATCCATCGGTCGGCTAGACTGGACCAGGAAGCAGCGGAGGGAAGCGACCGAGCCCGGGCGCGCGCGTGAGGAACCGAGGATTGGGCTCGCCACCCCGACCCCACACCGCCCCCCCTCCCCTCCCCGGCGGGGGCTCTTCCTTCCTCCTCCCGCGATCCCCTTCTCCCTCCCCCGTCGCCGCCGCGCTCCACCTCCCACCTCGCCGCCGACCCTACTCCGCCACCCCAGGTACTTCCTCCTTCCTCCCTCCCCCACCCCCCTCTCTCTCTCTCTGGCTCTCGATTTGTCTCTTCTCTTTTGCCGCGCGCCTTCTCCCCCCGTACGGATAAGACTGGATCGCCGCGCGCGCGCGCCCCCTCCGCCGCGGCCGCCGCCGGCAATCCGCCTCGCGCGCAACCGCTCACAGGCCCCGCAGCGCCTCGTGCGCCGGCTCCGCGGATTTCGAATCCAATTTGAAACCGTCAGCCGCGCCCGATTTGTCCTCGTCCCGCGCGCGCATGTCCGTTACCTGCGCTCGCCCTCACCCGTCCCGTGTTGTTGTTTGCTGAGCAGGCATGCGGCGGAGCGATTGATTGATTGATTCGAGTGGATTCGAGTGGATGAGTGCCACCCCAGTATGGCCGCGCAGAGCTCCTCCCGCCTTCACCGCCTCCTCACATTGCTCGACAGTATCCTCCCCTTCCTTCCTTCCTACTTGCATAGTACAGTATTATTATTATTATTATTATTATTATTATTATTATTATTATTATTATTATTATTATTATTTCATTCCAAGGGACTTGCACTCTGCACTTGCACTATTATTGTTTTTTGGGTTCATTTACTCTATGCAACTGCCTCCTGTGTTGATTCACTTCTAGTTTGTTTGTTTGTTTGTTTGTTTGTTTGTTTGTGCCCATTCTCTCTCTGGACAAAACAAAACAAACCAAAACAAACACCAGTTGGAATGGAGTATAAAGTTTTCCTTGCTTAATAATAACCCTACTGTTTAGTACTTTAGTTTAGCCACCTAATAATGTAATGTAATGTGAGGTTCAGTGCCTCATCATCTGTTCTGCAAAGTTTCCTTCAACCTCACCTAGCTCAGTTGGAATAGAGTTTCAAGTTAGCCATGCTTAATAATAAATAACCATAGTGTTTACCAACCTATATATATAATAATGTACTGTTATGTGATGTTCACTGCCTCATCACCACCATCATCTCTTCTGCAAAGTTTCCTTTAACCTGACTTAGCCGGTTCGACGCAAGCGACAAGGTTCGCGGCCGCGCGCCAGATCGGAGAAATCGCAAGGACACATCCCCAGGAGCTAAATGCTCTGTTGAAAAAGGTACGTGCACGATGCCACAGACTTTAATGTTGTGAGATTTGCAAACCTGGAAGGAACCCTTCAACTGTTCGCCTAGTATGCTCCATGCTGTGCTGTTCAAGCCATAATGTATGAAGGAATGCATGACTTGTAGCTGCATCAGTTCATTCTTGTTCTTCTTTGATAACACATGAATTCATCCTACATTGTTTCCTCTGTTATATGTTACATCCTCGGTTATGTCTAAGTTGATCCGTCAAATAGCACTTCTGTTGGCTATATATATATATGACCTCACCCATGCATGCATGTTCGAATGTTGATTCGTGTTTTTATGGAGCAATCCAAGTACTCACATATGTTCAGTCAGATTAAATTATGGCTCATACTGTTATGATATCAACATGTTAGCATATATGCTATGCATAGTTTACTGGAGAGTGGCCAGCTTTCATTCTCTATGCATTATGCACGTAATGGTGGCTGAACGTTATGTTCTCATGTGCCAATTTTAGGTGTCTCAGTACCTTCGTAGTAAGAATTGGGACACGAGGGTTGCTGCAGCTCAGGCGATCGGTTCCATAGCAGAGAATGTCAAGCACACGTCAGTCAAAGATTTGTTTGCAGCCGTGGAAGCAGAAAAACATGCTTCTGGGTTATCTGATGAAACTGGTGATGTTGCGTCAGCATTGCCACGCCCTGATACTACTGCAACATCTGAGCTTGCTTTTGGAAGGTTTGATGCATTTGGTTTCCCAATGTTTTGTTTACTTCCCTCTTTCTGTCTTGTTCCCATCTCTTAAAATGAAGAGACTAATAATGCTGTTCTTTTTGTCACAGCTTTGATATAAACAGGGTACTGGAATTTGGGTCTCCTTTGTTGTCATCGGGTGGACAGGTGCATCTTTTGTGCCATTATTCTTGCTCCTCAATATTTGATAAACACAACTAAAATGTTTTGGATTTCTTTCGTAACACATCAATGAACTAAAGAGTTTGGTCTGACTACTTGAGTTCTCTCTGTTTTGATTGCTAGGAATTCGATGTTGCTAACGATAATGGCAAGAATCCATCAGACCGCTTAGCTCGCCAAAAGCAAAATCTTCGGCGGCGTTTAGGTATGTTATTTTTCTTACTATGTATATGGTAAAGCACAATCTGTTTCCAAGATTTAATTAATGTTTCATCTTATTGTTTTTCGGTGTTCACAAAATATAGATTGTTGTGAGATTATAGATTTAAAGATGGATAACTAGCCCTTTTGTCAGTTAATTGTAATATCAATTTTTGTAATGCATTTTCTTGTGTGCCATACATTAGAATTCTGCCGATCAGTTTGAATTTGTATATTGGTGATCACTAAATACTAAGTAGCTAATTTTCTGACCAATTATATTGCGCTGCTTACATCTATTATTGGATTTGCTGAGATTGCGAGCAGGGGTTAAAATATTATTAGTGTCAAAAAGGTATTATATCATTAGTTGCTCCTTCGTTCCCTTTTGCTTAATATATGTGACGCAAAGTGCTATCTGATCTCATATAGGATCTCGTGTGCTGTTTCCATAATGTCTACTTGCATATTTCCAGTGTTATTTTGGATTGGTTTCATACTTCTTTCTTATTCTAGTGCAGGTCTCGATGTGTGCGAGCAGTTTATGGATCTCAATGATGTTTTCAAAGATGAGGATCTTCTTGCCCAAAAGAATTATTGGGGTGCAAATGTCCAAAACAATGGATTTTATTCGTATAATAGTGGTCAGAATATTCAGCACTTGGTTGCCTCCATGGTTCCTAGGTATCCAAAACATTCTACTTTTCGACCTAAGCGGCTAAGTGCCAGGGAACGTAATATGCTGAAGCGTAAAGCAAAGAGCAATGCAAAGGATCATACAAAGTCTATACCGGAGGATGACGAGGTTGTGCTAAAAAGTTCTGCATCGTCCAACGGAGCTTCTTCTGACCAAGCTGGCACATATAATGTAAGGATCAATCATTCACATATTCTAAAATATATTTGACTTACTTTCATGAGATGGTTAACTTATATATTAGATACCTCATTTTTGAAATAATCTAAAGCATCAGCAAATTTATGCCTGCTAGTATTTTTATTTTTTCAATATTTCAAAGCATAAAATCAGTAACATTTTGTTTTGTATCAATTGCTTGATTGTAATATACCTACATATGTGGCATGGTGCAATTGGCTGATACACTTCACTTGCCTTGATGTTCTTGTGCTTAATGCATGGGCAAATTTGCTAGTTTGTTATTGCTGTTGCTTTGTCTGGCAATTAGACGTTACTTTTGCGGTAGCATTCCTAGGAGGATGGCTTTGTCTTCAATCCATGATGATTTGATAATTTCATTTCCCTAATTTCAGGATGCTTCTGACACAGTTGCAGATGAAGACAATGTGGAGTATAGTGACAGTGGGAGATGGCCTTTTCAACAGTTTGTTGATCAGCTTATTCTTGACATGTTTGACCCTAGTAAGTGCACGTCCCAACTCCAACATTTGTCTCTTTTTGTGTTGCTTATATCCTTTAACTGAGTTTTGTTTCCTTTTAGTTTGGGAAGTTCGCCATGGCACCATTATGGCTTTGAGGGAAATTTTGACGCATCAAGGTGCTTGTGCTGGAGTATATTTCCCTGATCTGAGCTCACCTTTTGCTGATCTGGATGATAAAACCGATTCTGACACCCTGAAAAAGCCTCATGGTATTGATCTTAATGAAGACATTGATGCGGAACATCTTGAACCGGTTTTGAAGAGGCATAAGAAAGAAGAGCTAAATCCTTCTGAGATTATGCTTGAACCAGTTGTGGAGAGACATATGGAAGAGGAGAAGCCAAATCCTTCTGAGCTTATGGACATTGACGCGGATAAGGATCTGGTCAATCCTGATGATTCCAAAGCCGAGGCAGGTTTGAGTAATGTGCTCACTGTATCGAGTGGTGAACCTAATTCTGCTCATGTAAAGGTCGAGCCAGAGTTGCAGCTTGATAATTCAACTGATCCGTCTAAAGTGGAAACATCATGTACATCACTCAACAGTGCACTCAACTCGGTATCAAATCCAAGTTCTGTTGTACATGCTCCTGACAATTCAAAATATGTGAAACTGATGAAATTGGCCAAGTACTCGTGTATGAAGAATTGGGAGTTTCTTCAAGATTGTGCAATTCGTTTCCTTTGTGCACTCTCACTGGACCGGTATGCATTTCTAGATTTCAGGATGGACATGCTTATATATCCTTTTCTTGGTTGCCTTACTTCTGCACACCTTTTTCTGCTCGCAGCTTTGGTGATTATGTATCTGATCAAGTGGTTGCCCCTGTCCGTGAAACTTGCGCTCAAGCTCTTGGTGCTGTTCTGAAGTACATGCATCCTTCTTTAGTGTGCCATACACTAAATATCTTGCTGCAAATGCAGGTATGTGTTGTAGTTATCTGTCTCATGATCATCCATTTCTAAAACAAAACATTCACTTTTGTCATCACTGTCATCTCTTTTATTTGTTTTTTCAGCGCAGGCAAGAGTGGGAAGTTCGTCATGGGAGCCTCCTTGGAATTAAATACCTGGTTGCGGTTCGCAAGGTGATTGCTAATCGAGCAACTGATCACCTATATAAGATTTTATTTCCATGTTGCGCTGTTATGTGATTGACTACACCTTGGGCTTTGTACAACTCATGTCAATCTAGATGCTCCAGTGTGCACTGTTAATGGCTTGTTCATCCTTGTTGATGTATGAATTGATACCCAATCTGTATACAAAATTGATAATACCGTTTTCTGCCTCGCCAGGAAATGCTTAAAGATCTGTTTGAGTATGTCCTTCATGCTTGTAAAGCTGGTCTGGAAGATCCGGATGATGATGTCCGTGCTGTAGCTGCAGAGGCCCTGATCCCGGCTGCTGCTTCTTTAGTTAGACTAAATGATCAATTGCTGAATTCAGTTGTGATGTTGTTATGGGATATATTGCTTGACCTTGATGACCTAAGCCCATCTACAAGCAGGTATCACTCAATCTCGTGTCGTGTGGCAAACATACATTAGCGTAAAGTTGAGCATAAGCCAAAGATTATTTGACCAATTTACGGCTGTTCTTTCATCTTCTGAAACTAAACTGTTAACATTTCTTTTCTATTTCAGTGTAATGAATTTGTTAGCTGAGATATATTCGCAACCAGAGATGGTTCCAAAGATGCTTGGCACGGCAGCCTTAAGCGAGAGAGAATTTGATCTAAACAAAGCTACTCAGATGGCTGAGCAAGAAGACAAGTTGGCATACAGCGAGAACCCTTATGTTTTAGCCACACTGACACCCCGTTTGTGGCCTTTTATGAGACACAGTATTACATCAGTCCGGCGTTCTGCTATACGAACATTGGTAAGAATTACTTGGAATTTAGGATCCACTTTGGTTTACTGTGCTGATGTATCAGGCATTCACTGGATATTTTGAATTGAGTTATTAGAAAGAAGTCAAAGAACCATCATTGTTCAGTGAGAAATTTCTACAACCATGTGGTGCAGCAGTCTGAGCCATCTGGCTACTTTTGCAACTTTGTTTACTAAAGAAATCACCAGAGTTTTGGAATGGATTTATATAAATTAGCAGTCATTACCATTCAATCACATGTCTCTACAGCCGGTGTAGTTCAGCAGCTTTGAATCATCTGGCTAATCCCCTTTTCAGCTTTATTTACTAAAGAAACAACCTGCCATGAGATACTTTTGCCAGTCGCAAGAACTGAATAATGCAATTTTGTTGCCTTCAGTGCAAGTCCACGCCTTACATTTGCATCAGTTTTGAGCCATCAGGCTAATGTTTTAGGCAACTTTCTTTAGTAAAATACTACTTTGAGTTGTTTTTTTTCAGCCTCAAGTATGGAATAATGCAATTTCATCGCCATTATGTATACTGAATTTTGCGAGTCCAGTTGTATCATTATGCTTTCCTAGTTAACTGTGAAGTTTTGACTGTTTGTAGGAGAGGCTTCTTGAGGTTTGCAACACCAGGAGTTCAGCTGGAGACGCCTCATCTAATTTCTGGCCTACATCCATATTAGGTGATTCACTGCAGGTTGCCTTCCAGAATATACTTTTGGAGTCGAATGACGAGATTCTTCAATCTTCTGAAAGGGCTTGGAAACTTCTACTTCAGGTTGATGTTCTGGACTTCTGGGCATTTTGTAAAGAGACTTCACTACAAATCTGACGTCAGATTTTTGACCATGGCAAATCGAACCTTTTTTATGGCAATTTGTGTTTACTGAGGATGACGAGTTTAGTTGGCAAGCATGGCAAATCCGCCTCTGTTCTTTTTCTTGTGAGGAAATTGCCATGCTCATAAACTAAAACTGCCATCCTCGTCCCAACTAAAGTTGCCATAAAAAACGTTCAATTTGCCATGTTTAAAAATCTGGCGTCAGAGTTTTAGCATTACCGTTTGTAAATACCCAGAAACTTTAGTAATCTTGTCTATCATAGGATGGTATTAACAAACAAAACCATCTTGGATATTGCAGTGCCCTGAGAAAGACCTTGAGTGTGCTGCAATATCATATTTTAGTAATTGGGTGCAACTTGCTACGACTCCGTATGGCTCAACATTGGATTCTACAAAAATGTTTATGCCAGTTGCCCTTCCCCGAGGAAGCCGTTCAAGAGCTGCAAAGATAAGATCTGCAAAGCTAGAACATGAAAGTTCAAGAATGATATCTTTTGGTTCTACAGGAGAAAATACTTCACACGAGAAGCAATTCGATCTTTCTTCAAATGTTCCAAAGATAATCGTGGGGGCCGATTCTGACAAATCTGTTACCCATACACGAGTGCTAACAGCAATGGCCCTTGGGCTTTTCGCCTCAAAGTTGCCAGTTGGCTCGTGGCAAGTTGTTCTTACTCCACTTGCTAATGATGTCATGTCTCTCTCAGGAGTCCAGAGACAGGTTAGAAATGGCCGCATTATATTAGTGTGTTAATATCTTCACTCCAGAACTATTTGCATTGTACTGATCTGTTTTGTTGATCCAGGTGGCTTCTATGGTTATTGTTTCTTGGTTTAAAGATCTCAGAGGAAGAGATCTCGCTGCAGTGGGCACATTGCTAGCTTTCTTCTCCTCTGTGAAAGAGTATCTTTTGGACTTGCTGTCTTGCTCTGATCCGGCATTTCCAACAAAAGGCTCTGTGCTTCCCTATTCTGAACTTGCAAGAACATACACAAAGATGCGCAATGAAGCCACTAATTTATTCCGCACAGTAGAGTCTTGTGCTGTTTTCAAAGATTATGCCAGCAGCTTAAATTTTAACGCTGACATGCTGAGCGTTGATGATGCTATTAATTTTGCTTCAAAGCTGTCGTTACCCACTGAGTTTGATCTCCCTTCGGACAGTGAGAAAATTGTCCTGAATAACATAGAGTCAGCTAAACAAGGCCTGTTGTCCACATCAGGCTACTTGAAGTGTGTTCAGGTATGTGTCTTCTCCAATTATTGTCTGTTTATATTTGTGTTAAAATGTTGAAGGTCTGTGTTACATTATTCTTGGTCGGTCCATGGTTGCATCTTCACATAAGTTAACTCATTTGATATTGTTATGCAGAACAATTTGCACGTCACTGTCTCTTCTTTAGTGGCTTCTGCTGTTGTCTGGATGTCGGGGTTACCAAGCAAGTTGAATCCAGTCATTTTACCTTTAATGGCTGCAATAAAAAGAGAACAGGTAAAACATGTAGCCTTGTGCTTACTTTAGCAATTCTACTTTGTCAATTTAGCATATGAATTTAGATGTTTCCATGTCATGCAGGAGGAACTACTTCAAGACAAAGCTGCAGATGCACTTGCGGAGCTCATTTTTGGTTGTGTTGGTCGGAAGCCAGGCCCCAATGACAAGCTTACAAAGAACCTCTGCACCTTAGCATGCACTGATATCAGCGAGACACCTCAAGCTGCTGTTATCAATTCAATACAGGTTATCGAGGACCAAAATTTGTTGTCAATCGGGAAGCGTTTTAGCAACCACAAATCCAGGGGTCATGTGAATTCTGATGGTGAAGAAAGAACAAAAACGGAAGGTTATATAAGTCGTCGTGGATCAGAGTTGGCTTTAAAGCATCTCTGTGAGAAATTTGGATCATCATTATTCGAAAAACTTCCCAAGTTGTGGGATTGCCTTACCGAGTTTCTTGAACCTATTAAGATCGAAGATGACATTCAGAAAGATGATCCAAGTATCACACAACTAGGCAGGTCTTGTGAGGATAAGGACCCACAGTCCCTCATAAATAACATCCAGGTTTGTTCCATCAGGACTTAGTGTGGATTCAGTGTTATGTGGCTGTGACAGTTATATTCTCTAGGCTTAGATCGTCATGTCAAATCATTTAGTCTAGACTTATTTGGCTGCATTTCAGTCACATGTCCATGCTTCTAATGGTGTGCCTGATTGTTGCAGGTTGTTCGTTCAATTACACCTCACCTGCCTGAGCCCTTGAGGCCTCAGCTGTTAAGGCTCCTTCCCTGTATTCTTGGGTGCGCGCGTCATTCTCATGTGGCTGTTAGGTTAGCTGCTGCCAGGTGTATCACGTCAATGGCGAAGTCACTGACCGGTAATGTGATGGTAGTTGTCATAGAAAATGCCATTCCAATGTTGTCGGATTCATCTTCTGTGTGTGCAAGACAAGGAGCTGGGATGCTTTTGAGCCTTCTTGTTCAGGGTTTGGCTGTGGAGTTGGTTCCTTATGCTCCTTTCCTTGTTGTACCTCTTCTGAGGTGCATGAGCGACCCTGATGGATCTGTTAGGCAGTCTGTCACTCACAGTTTCGCTGCTTTGGTCCCTTTACTGCCATTAGCGAAGGGAGTTCCGCTACCAAGTGGACTAAGTGAGCGCTTATATAGCAGCACAGAAGATGCGCAGTTTCTGGAACAACTCCTTGACAACTCTCAAATCGATGATCACAAGCTCAACATTCATCTCAGTGTTGAGTTGCGCAGGTCTGTAACTATCATTAAAGTTCCTTAGTCAGAATTTGGCTTCATGATGGCATTCTACTTTATTGAAATTGTTTATTTTGCATGCATAAAAATGAACTTGTCATGTAAGTTGAGTCTAGCTTGCTTCATATGTTGAAAAATGTTCTGCTGTATATTGCCTCTCTGCAGGTTTATGTTTGTTCTGATGTTTTTTTAAAATAAAATCTTGTTTGTCAGGTACCAGCAAGAAGGAATCAACTGGTTAGCATTCCTTAGACGGTTTAAGTTACATGGAATTTTATGTGATGACATGGGGCTTGGCAAGACACTCCAGGCGTCTGCTATCGTAGCAAGTGATATTGCCGAGTCCCGTGCACGGAATGATGACAAAGATCCAAAATCTTTGATTATCTGTCCTTCTACATTAGTAGCACACTGGGAATACGAAGTGGAGAAATACATAGACAGCTCTATCATGAAACCTCTTCAGTACATTGGCTCGTCACAAGACAGGATGACGCTCCGTGCTCAATTCGATAAATTCAATGTCATCATAACATCGTATGATATTATACGCAAGGATATCGATTTTCTCGAGAGTGTCATTTGGAACTATTGTGTTCTGGATGAAGGGCACATAATAAAGAACTCAAGATCTAAAATAACGTCTGCTGTGAAGCAGTTGAAAGCACAGCACCGTCTTATCTTGAGTGGAACTCCTATTCAGGTATACCTTATGCTGCTCTCTATTTGTGTTCACATATTCATTTATGTCTGTGTCCTTTGTGGATAGTAAATTAGCTGCCATTGATTTAATTATTTCTATAAGTTGACACATTCTCTTGAACCGCAGAACAATGTATTGGAATTGTGGTCGCTATTTGACTTCCTTATGCCAGGGTTTCTTGGAACAGAAAAACAGGTAAGTTGTGTGCTATGAATCTGTACTTCCTTATGGAACCGATTGGTAGTAACTTTTAGTCTGCTCTAGCCTCCTACTCCCTACATCCCAACACAGAGTTACTATCAATGACTAGAATTTGGCCTAGCATATCTAAAAGTAACTATCATGGTGTGTTCCATCAGAGTCACAGGCGTAATATTATCAGTTAAGACTAGAATTTGAACAACAATGACTTCATTAATATTTGCTTGTTAGTTGAAGAATGGTCATCTGGCCTTCGTGGTATGTGTATATTTTTATTCTAGAGTCTATAGACACCACAACAACTAAAACTATGAGCCATTACACTTTCTTACATATGATGTTTAGTATGTGCTAGGCTGCATCATAAATTTATTTATTTCAACTAGTCTTTGAATGATAAACCTCGAAGTGGAATACATACAAACCAAAGAAAGTAGACACACCTTTTCTTATTTAGACCTCAACCAGCTGAAAATAAGTTCTTCCCTAAAGATGCAATCCATACTACTCTCGTCAAAAGCACATATTCCATCATGGCAGGCTGGCAGCTATCTTGGTATGCTGAAATCTGACCAAACATTGCTTTGCACAGTTCCAATCTACATATGGGAAACCACTGATAGCAGCTAAAGATTCCAAATGTTCAGCAAAGGATGCTGAAGCAGGCATTCTTGCAATGGAGGCACTTCACAAACAGGTTTTTATCTTGTGTCTTACATATTTAGAAATAACACTAATATTGTTGCCTTGCTGATAAATAAATTAACCTTGCTATACACAGGTCATGCCATTTCTACTCAGAAGAACCAAGGATGAAGTCTTATCGGATCTTCCAGAGAAGATTATCCAGGACAGACATTGCAATCTCAGCCATTTACAGCTGAAACTTTATGACAAGTTCTCCAGCTCCAACGTGAAAGAAGAGATTTCAACTATAGTAAAAGCAGATGAATCAGAGCCATCCACCTCTCAACCAAAGGCAACTCGCCATGTGTTCCAGGTGGCTACAGTTTGCCAACTCTTTCTTGTTTCTTCATTCTGTAGTACCCTGTTTTAGTACTACCCTCTAAATGGATCGATATTCTTTTGTAATAACGCAGGCACTACAATACCTGTTGAAGCTCTGCAGCCATCCTTTACTTGTAATTGGGGAAAGCCCACCTGACTATATTGTGGAGCATCTAAAGGAAATAGGTATGGGAACTGGTGATGAACTGCATGAGCTGCACCACTCTCCTAAGCTTGTTGCTCTTCAAGAGATATTGCAAGAGTGTGGTATAGGATCAGAAATATCTAGTCCTGATGCTTCTGCAGCTGTTGGGCAACACAGAGTTTTGATTTTTGCTCAACATAAGGTACTGAGTCTGTTTCTCTGTGATGTCTCTCTTGTTTCTCTCTTCTGATTTCATCCTTATTCTGTTCTCAACTTTTTCTGTAGGCTTTCCTTGACATTATTGAGAAGGACCTGTTTCAGTCCCATATGAGAAGGTGAGTTTTATGTCATTTTCCTACCTGTATTGGTTGCATCTAGATATGCATTATTTTATATTCAGCAAATACCATTTGGTGCTGTATTCTCACATTAGTAGCAGATGCAAATTATCTGGAAGAACGTTGCTGTATGTAGTACCATTATGTGCCTCACCTTCTGTTTTACTGTTTAAGGAGTCCTGTGTGCTTAAATATTTCAGAATTGCTGCTGCTGAACTGTCTAATGTGTAAATTTGAGTTGGGATACCACTGATTAAATTGACCAAAAACTAATTTAGGCTGCTAGTTTTATTGTAATTTTGCTGCCATTTCATATTCCTGCAGCATTTAAAGTCATCAAGAGTTAATGTGCATTATTATATCATCATATCGCCTTTCTAGGCAAGCCATCTGATCAGGGAGATTTTGATAATGTTGCAGCGTCACCTATTTGCGGCTTGATGGCTCTGTTCAAACGGACAAGAGATTTGAAATTGTCAAAACGTTCAATTCGGACCCAACCATCGATGTGCTTCTACTAACGACTCATGGTAGGTTCAAGGAATTCCTTGTGAAGTGGGGGTTTTACTCCTTGGTACGCTAGAAAGGCTTTGCTTAAATGATTCTTGTTTGTTGCAGTTGGTGGTCTGGGCTTGAATTTGACGTCTGCTGACACTTTGGTCTTCATGGAACATGATTGGAACCCAATGAAGGATCTTCAGGTTCGTCTTTGCATCTGAACAGAGGGACAACGTATTTCCCCCCGCATTAATTAGAATCCATATGCAGTTTTTCTGACTATCAATGACTTCAGATTATCACTTTGTCCTCTGATGAATGTAATTCTGCTGTGACAGGCGATGGACAGAGCACATCGTCTGGGCCAAAGGAAAGTTGTGAATGTGCACCGTCTCATCATGCGCGGCACCCTGGAGGAGAAAGTGATGAGTCTCCAGCGGTTCAAGGTGTCGGTCGCCAACGCGGTCATAAACTCTGAGAACGCTAGCCTGAAGACCATGAACACTGACCAGCTACTCGATTTGTTCACTTCGACCCCTGCTTCCAGAAAGGTAAGATAGTTGGGACAAACTAGTTCCCCTGTGGTATGAACTCATTCCTAATCCTATCTCCAATGTGCAGGCGTCGGTTCTCCCAAGCAGTTCGAGCGCCACGGAAGAAGAGAGCAACAAGGGGAAACCGGGTCGCAAGGGCCTCAAGTCAATCCTGAGTGGGCTGGACGAGCTGTGGGACCAGTCGCAGTACGCGGACGAGTATGATATGAACCAGTTCTTGGCGAAGCTCAACGGGTGAAGCTCACCTTATGATGGCCGCTCGCTTGCTCGTGTACAGTGTAGAGTAAATTGGAACTGAATTGGTCTGTCTAGTAGGCTCACATATTTTTTGTTTTTCGCCAGCCTTGGAGATCTTTCTTGTTTTAGTTTTCATACCTAGAGAAAAAAAAAGAGAAGATCGCAAGATCTCGGACAAGATGGCTAACAAGCAACCAGTTATAGGTGATTGAGATGGAGATATCTCAATTCTTTTGCCGCTTTTGGTAGGAGGGCTAGATGGATGGGCCACAAGAGCCCGTGAAGTTTTGGGGAGTTTTGTGTACACTCAACTTATTTTATGATCCAAGAGTGTAGCTCCTTTGAAATTCAGAATCCAATTGTCATTTTTCACTGCTGAAATTGCGGAGTGAAGCAGTCCCAAAATACAGACATAATCCAATCGTCAAAACTCTACTGTTGCAGTACTATGGAAGTAAGCTGTATCACAGTTTTGATTAATTTAAAATCCATCTGTAACGACCAAACCTTGAAGGATTTGAGTCTCAGTAATATGCTGGTCATCCAACGTCCTGTTGTGAAAGTGTTTAAACAGCAACATTATATCATCCTTGACAATTTCCCAACATGCCTGATAGAACTTGACACAGGACCGGGAGCTCTGTTAGGTTCCATAGCGAACAAAGCTTCCTTCACTTCTAATTCAGTAAACTCTCTACACAGATCAGTATTATCATCTTCATTCAATCTCTTGTCATCTGCCCAAGTCTCGGGATCAAGGTGAAACTGGTTACCAGGGGCTAGGCCAAAGAGCTCCTTATGATATTTAGTGGCGTGGGCAATCAGATCATCAG
This sequence comes from Aegilops tauschii subsp. strangulata, assembly GCF_002575655.3. NCBI lineage: Eukaryota > Viridiplantae > Streptophyta > Magnoliopsida > Poales > Poaceae > Aegilops > Aegilops tauschii. The sequence goes on along the minus strand of NC_053035.3, from coordinate 504,278,854 downwards.
TGCCCTCCACCTCGGAGTCCCCCACCCTAAGCGAATGAATAGTGTTCTTTCTCTTACGACCATTAGCTATTTTGTGAAAATCGCCTTTAAGCAGCCATCTCTCATGGGACTGCTGCAACCAAAAGATCTCCTCATTGACAAACAGCTCATGTAGCTCAACACAAATATCAACTTTTCTGTTATAAAGTTCTGGAGAACTCCTCCAACATGGATAGTTCCATCCTAGGCTCCTCTTTCCTTTTTTTTGTCATGACCGTATTTATTGGACCCCCAACCCTTGAAGTAAGTTTTAATCCTTCTTAACTTGATGTTGAGAATATCTATAGGGTCTGAAGAATTGACTTTCCTAGACCAGATATCCTCAACAATCATCATGAAAATTTCATCTTTAATCCATGTCAGGTCGAAACGGAACTCTCTAGGTTTAGGGGCCTCACGTCCCTCTTCTCCCGAGGAGAGTAACAACGTATTATGATCCGATATTTCACGCACAAGTTTTATAACAGAAACCAGGCCCATCCTAATGTTCCCCCTGGTTTCTACCCACTATATAACCGTGTCCTTCCCCTGGACAGATTGTCTGTTTGTCTTCCCACCCCGACGACTGCCCAAGGATCTCACCGGGGACATCTCTGTAGAGCTGTCTAGCAACCTCGTCGCCACATTCCTATGCACATCAAACAACACAAATTTTTAAAATTGGTCATGTTTTAATTATTTTTCACTTTTTCAAAAAATGTTCATGTTTTAAAAAAATGTTTGAAATTTCTTCAAAATATTTAAAAAATTAGAAATTGGTAGGAATTTCAACTTTTTGTTCACGTTTAAAAAAATGTTTGACATTTCGAAATTTATCACAGTGTTCACTTTTTTTTAAATTGTTTGGAATTTCAACTTTTTTCTTCAAGTATTTTTTTTAAAAATTCACGTTTCAAAAAAATTATTTCAAATTTTACCCTAGTTCTCAATAAATGTTGGGATTTTTTGGTTTGGAATTTCAATTTTTATTTCATGGTTTCAAAAAATGTTCAGCATTTTCCAAAAAAGTAACATTCAATCGTTTCCAAAATTTGGTTTGCAAATTCTTCAATAGAGCTACAGTATTTTCACAAACTGCAAGGTACAATAATCACGGAGTAGCTACAGTATCATGAACTAAACATTATCGCTACAGATCATGGGGGCGTCTAGGGTTCTTGTATTAGGTATTTGGTAGATAATCCCATTTGGGGTTACAACTTACAAGCTCAGCTTTATACCACAGCGAGTGACGCCGATCAACAGAAAGAAAGGAGTAACGGCAAGAAAATGACAGCTACAGTGCTAAAGGAACAGACTACGTTTGGCACGCCAAAATTAACGGCCAACCACTCCTTCAACGAGTGTCCTTGGATGATCATAAACAAAGCGGTATCGGAAGTTAACTAAACTGATCTGGACGTTGATATCTTCAGAGATTCTTATCTTCAGTTCATGACATCTCTGAAGGACAGTGTGAGGAACGTCATGTTCTACCCGCTGAAGCCTGTGATGCTCTAATATTGGCGTGTTGGGTCGTCATTGTAATAATTATGTGAAGAGAGTAGTAATGATCTGCCAGCGGCTGTCTCATGTACCGTACTATGCTGGTCTATGTTTGCTCAAGTACTATCTGTGAATCCTCAACACATGTAAGGTTTTGGAGCTTGAAACCTGAGCATCCCCTGCTTCGCCTTCGTGTGATGTTTCCGATCATGTGATCAGAGCAAAGATAACTTATCAAGCAAAGATAACTTATCAAGAGGTGCCAGTACTCGATAAGTTATCTTTGCTCTGATCACATGATCAGAAAAATTGGAAAGTTTGTGCCATGCATGCAATTAAACAAGTGTCACAAAACATGAGAGGAGATGGAAAGTTTGTGCGATGCATTACCACGTACTCCTACATAGAGCATTGGGACTTGGGAGGATACTTAGACGGCTCGTGAACACCAAAATTCTCCTTTCTATGCTTGTTCTCGGAAAAACCTTTGAATAAGATCCCCTTCGTCGTCTCTCGTGACCGTGTCGCCCCTACGGGCGACCAGCCGCACCCGGCCCCCTCCTCCCCAAGCCCCTCCCTCTCCCATCCCTCTCCGCCGCCCGCCTCTGAGCCTGGCCCCGGCGACGCGGCCCCTGGCCTTTCCCTTCTTGGTGGTGTTCTGGCGCGGGATGGCACGGATCCGGGAGGTGTCCCTAGGCGGCGTCGGTCCGGCGCGGCGGCGGTGTGTCCTGATGGCGCGCGGGAGATCAGCTGGGCGGCGGCGCTGCCGTTCGCAGCGGGGGTGGCGCGGCGGCGGGGTCTGGTGGCGCCTGCTCGGCCCAGATTTGGGCCCTTGGGCCCCATCTGGGTCGGGGCGGGCCGGCGACAGGGTGCGGCGTCTGCGTGGCTCCCGGGAGGCAGAGGAGGTGTGTCGTGCTGGTGGATGCTGGCGGCGCCAGCGCCGCCCTGCTGCAGCATGGCCGGCCGGGCTTAGCGGGCCCGATTTGGGCCTGACCAGGCCAGGGGTGGCCTGGTGTGCCCTGCTGCCACGTCCGGACGGCGACCGCGACGGTGCCGAATGCACGGGCTTCCCGCACGACGACGGTGGAGATGGTTCCCTCCCGCATGGCTTCGGTGTCGCTGCTCCCGACGCCTAGCGCCTTCTCTCTCCGTCTTCTTGGCCTCATGGTGGTGTTCTCAGTGAGGCGGCGTGGGTGGCGGCAAGACCACGGTGGCGCATACAGGTGGGCGACAAGATGGATGGTTGGCTCTGGCCTGGTTGGGTGATGGGGGTTGGGAATGCGGGAGAAATCCTTGCCGGTCCTTCCGGCTCCGATGGGGTGTCGCCTGCGGGTGCCGTCATCCCTTCCTGGAAGGCGTCGGTGGTATCCATCCCCCACTCCCCTCCGCGTGTCGGGGGAAACACCAGGACTTGTCCGGGTAGCAGCGTCGTCGGCGTCACATTCCTTCCTAGAGGTGCTGCTTGGTACACGGTGGATCGAAGCCTTGGTTTGTGGGTCGAGTCCGGAGGGCGCAGCGGTGGCGGGTCACCCGCGCTTTGTCGAGCTGCCGTTGTTGGCATCTGCTTCTTCTTTCTTTCTCTTTTTTTTGGGCTTGTTGTGCTGCTCGCCCCCAGCATTTGCAATGTTGTCGGTGTTGATTGCTTTGTAATACAAAGCGGAGGAACCCTTTTCTGATATGCTTGTTAAGAAAAAGAAAATGCCATATCCAAGTGTTTGGCACGTACTTTTGAACGCGGCACTGGAAGGAGACGTGCATGCCCATGCTTATTTCGTCTTCATAGTAAGCACACAGGACATCGGTAATTTGGAACTGATACATGCATGGTTTATATACAATGGTAATTGCTTTGATGATGTCACTAACTAGTCGGAGCGACGATTGGGCTGGGTTGGCAAAAACAATATGCCACATACAATGTTGACTTGGTCTTCTTCTTCCTCCTCCTCTCTCGTTGGCAATACATCAAGCACCTATGTGCATCAGAGAGAGCGGCAGCAACTCGCTCCAACACCCCTCGCCGGCCGGCGAATCCAGGCCGCCACATCTGCACCTCCGCCGTGAGCCCCTCGTTGCCTTCTTCATACAAATGCACACAATGTTGTGCCCGAATGCGGCGGCAAGACCACCGTGTTGCCGTAGGCGATGAGGAGCTCACACAGGTCCACGACGGGCCTGCGTGAGCGTGAGTGAAGTGAGTGAGTGAGTGATGCAGAGTCCATTTGGCCACTTGAGGAGGAGGAGGTTCTCTAGTCAATTTTCGAAAGCTCAGCTCTTGTCTTTGCTAGTCGTTGTTTACCTATGTTGGAGCTAGCTAGCTAGTGACGACAGCTACGTCACCAGCTACGTTGGGTTTTGGGTAGGTAGGAGGAGCGGCCGCTCGCTGCTCTTCTTCTTCTTCTTCTTATTACATGCCTACGTGGTGTGCGGTGTGTCCGGCAGGGTAGCTTACTGCTGGCGCGCGCAGGGTGGTCTTATCGAACACTTGCTAGCCATTGTCATGATAATTAATTGTCATTACGATGACTTTGATTTAAACTGACACTCTGACAAAGTTGTTAACATGCCTTTGGATCGCCATAATTTACGAAGCTCGCTCGAAAAGAGCTTATAGCCTCCAAATTTGAGGCTATCGAGTCCCCTTTGAAGCTTGCTCTATATCCAACAGCCAACGCGGGAGATAAGTTCCAGCTTCTTCCGCCTCGCACCACGACCGGGTTTTGAAGCTGCGCAGCCTCTCAGGTAGCACCGGTGAAAAAAATCGCCCGGTCATAATGCCACACCCGCCCCCTGGAAACACGTGGCTCCTCAGGACGTGAGCGAGTGTGTGAGTGATGCAGAGTCCATTTGGCCACTTGACGAGGAGGTTCGCGTGTCAATTTTCGAGAGCTCAGTTCTTGTCCTTGCTAGTCGCTTTTTTAATTTCCCGTGTATGTGGAGGGGAGTAGACAGCGGAATGGTACACCACAAGTTAGGGCTAGTCGGTCACCCAGTCTCTGTGCACCGTTGAGTAGGTAGGAGGAGCGGCCGGCCTTCCTGTTAGGTGGTGTGGCCGGGTAGCTGCCACTCCCGCAGCCAGGAGTTAATTGCAAGACACTACCATACTACGGCACGTTGTGACGAATCAGTATCAGTAGTCATTTTTTTTGCCATGCAGTGCCAACTCTAAGTCTAAGTGTTGCAAAACGGTCTGACAGCCGTATAAGCTCGTATTGACCACGTATCTGACTGACCGGCTCCACTTGTCAGGTGCCACGGTGGCCTACCCGCGCGCACCCGCACCCGCGCGGTCACTCATCCCAGCCTGCTCGGTCGCACCAAGTAGCTTGGTCCGGTCCGGTCGAACCCGTACGCGACGAACCCTAGTTTCCTCTCCCCTCGCCCTCGTCTTCCTCTCCCCTCTCAGGCGATGGCGGCAGCGACTCCCGGCGGCGTCGACGGCGCGGGCGGGTACGGGGACCTTCCTGGCCTCGGCCCCGATGACCACTTAGGTCTGGACGACGTCGACGGCTCCAGTTCATACTACTCCAGCGCAGACGACGAGGATTTGGAGGAGGAGGGCGCGCTGTCCATGGAGGACAGGGTGAAGCTGGCAGAGATATGGGTGGCCCACCCTACCAGTAGCCATCAGTGGACCAGTAGCCATCAGTGGCCCACCCCACCCTTTTCATCGAATCCGATCCGACTAAAGTGGGAGAGACAGACACCCGCTAGCCACCTTATGCAACTAGTGCATGTCAGTCGGTGGAACCTGTCTCACGTAAGCGTACGTGTAAGGTCGGTCCGGGCCGCTTCATCCCACGATGCCGCCGAATCAAGATAAGACTAGTAACAGCAAGTAAATTGACAAAATCGACGCCCACAACAACTTGTGTTCTACTCGTGCATAGAAACTACGCATAGACCTAGCTCATGATGCCACTGTTGGGGATCGTAGCAGAAATTAAAATTTTCTACGCATCACCAAGATCAATCTATGGAGTTTACTAGCAACGAGAGGGGAGGAGTGCATCTACATCCCCTTGTAGATCGCGAGCGGAAGCGTTCAAGAGAACGGGGTTGATGGAGTCGTACTCGTCGTGATCCAAATCACCGATGATCCAAGCGCCGAACGGACGGCACCTCCGCGTTCAACGCACGTACGGAGCGGTGACGTCTCCCACGCCTTGATCCAGTAAGGAGGAAGGAGAGGTTGAGGAAGAAGGCTCCAACAGCAGCACGACGGCGTGGTGGTGGTGGAGTGACAGTTCTCCGGCAGGGCTTCGCCAAGCACACGCGGAGGAGGAGAGGTGTTGGGGAGGGGAGGGGCTGCGCCCTGGATGTGGTGCTGCAGCCCTCCCCTTGTTGGGAATCGTAGCATAATTTAAAATTTTCCTACGCTCACCAAGATGCATCCATGGAGTATACTAGCAACGAGGGGAAAGGAGTGCATCTACATACCCTTGTAGATCGCGAGCGGAAGCGTTCCAATGAACGTGGATGACGGAGTCGTACTCGCCGTGATCCAAATCACCGATGACCGAGTGCCGAACGGACGGCACCTCCGCGTTCAACACACGTATGGTGCAGCGACGTCTCCTCCTTCTTGATCCAGCAAGGGGGAAGGAGAGATTGATGGAGATCCAGCAGCACGACGGCGTGGTGGTGGATGTAGCGGGTCTCGGCAGGGCTTCGCCGAGCTTCTGCGAGACAGAGAGGTGTACCAGGGGAGGAGGGAGGCGCCCAAGGCTGTAGTGTTGCTGCCCTCCCTCCCCCCCTTTATATGGGCGCCTTGGGGGGGCACCGGCCCTGGAGATGGGATCTCAAGCGGGGGGGGGGGGGGGGGGGGGGCGGCCAAAGGGGGGGAAGGGGTTGCCTTGCCCCCCAAGGCAAGTGGGAAGCTCCCCCACCCTAGGGTTCCCAACCCTAGGCGCATGGGGGGAGGCCCATGGGGGGGGGGGCGCCCAGCCCACTAGGGGCTGGTTCCCTTCCCACTTCAGCCCACGGGGCCCTCCGGGATAGGTGGCCCCACCCGGTGGACCCCCGGGACCCTTCCGGTGGTCCCGGTACAATACCGTAACCCCCGAAACTTTCCCGGTGGCCGAAACTTGACTTCCTATATATAATTATTCACCTCCGGACCATTCCGGAACCTCTCGTGACGTCCGGGATCTCATCCGGGACTCCGAACAACTTTCGGGTTTCCGCATACACATATCTCTACAACCCTAGCGTCACCGAACCTTAAGTGTGTAGACCCTACGGGTTCGGGAGACATGCAGACATGACCGAGACGCCTCTCTGGTCAATAACCAACAGCGGGATCTGGATACCCATGTTGGATCCCACATGTTCCACGATGATCTCATCGGATAAACCACGGTGTCGAGGATTCAATCAATCCCGTATTCAATTCCCTTTGTCAATCGGTATGTTACTTGCCCGAGATTCGATCGTCGGTATCCCAATACCTTGTTCAATCTCGTTACCGGCAAGTCTCTTTACTCGTACCGCAATGCATGATCCCGTGACTAACGCCTTAGTCACATTGAGCTCATTATGATGATGCATTACCGAGTGGGCCCAGAGATACCTCTCCGTCACACGGAGTGACAAATCCCAGTCTCGATCCGTGCCAACCCAACAGACACTTTCGGAGATACCCGTAGTGCACCTTTATAGTCATCCAGTTACGTTGTGACGTTTGGCACACCCAAAGCACTCCTACGGTATCCGGGAGTTGCACGATCTCATGGTCTAAGGAAAAGATACTTGACATTGGAAAAGCTCTAGCAAACGTAACTACACGATCTTTTATGCTATGCTTAGGATTGGGTCTTGTCCATCACATCATTCTCCTAATGATGTGATCCCGTTATCAATGACATCCAATGTCCATAGTCAGGAAACCATGACTATCTGTTGATCAACGAGCTAGTCAACTAGAGGCTTACTAGGGACACGTTGTGGTCTATGTATTCACACATGTATTACGATTTCCGGACAATACAATTATAGCATGAATAATAGACAATTATCATGAACAAAGAAATATAATAATAACCTTTTATTATTGCCTCTAGGGCATATTTCCAACAGTCTCCCACTTGCACTAGAGTCAATAATCTAGTTACATTGTGATGAATGGAACACCCATTGCGTCCTGGTGTTGATCATGTTTTGCTCTAGGGAGAGGTTTAGTCAACGGATCTGCTACATTTAGGTCCGTATGTACTTTACAAATATCTATGTCTCCATTTTGAACACTTTCACGAATGGAGTTGAAGCGACGCTTGATATGCCTGGTCTTCCTGTGAAACCTGGGCTCCTTCGCAAGGGCAATAGCTCCAGTGTTGTCACAGAAGAGAGTCATCGGGCCCGACGCATTGGGAATCACCCCTAGGTCGGTAATGAACTCCTTCATCCAGACTGCTTCCTGTGCTGCCTCCGAGGCTGCCATGTACTCCGCTTCACATGTAGATCCCGCCACGACGCTTTGCTTGCAACTGCACCAGCTTACTGCTCCTCCATTCAAAATATACACGTATCCGGTCTGTGACTTCGAGTCATCCAGATCTGTGTCGAAGCTAGCGTCGACGTAACCCTTTACGACGAGCTCTTCGTCACCTCCATAAACGAGAAACATATCCTTAGTCCTCTTCAGGTACTTCAGGATATTCTTGACCGCTGTCCAATGTTCCATGCCGGGATTACTTTGGTACCTTCCTACCAAACTTATGGCAAGGTTTACATCAGGTCTGGTACATAGCATGGCATACATAATAGACCCTATGGCCGAGGCATAGGGGATGACACTCATCTTTTCTATATCTTCTGCCGTGGTCGGGCATTGAGCCGTGCTCAATTGCACACCTTGCAATACAGGCAAGAACCCCTTCTTGGACTGATCCATATTGAACTTCTTCAATATCTTGTCAAGGTATGTACTCTGTGAAAGACCAATGAGGCGTCTCGATCTATCTCTATAGATCTTGATGCCTAATATATAAGCAGCTTCTCCAAGTCCTTCATTGAAAAACACTTATTCAAATAGGCCTTTATACTTCCCAAGAATTCTATATCATTTCCCATCAATAATATGTCATCCACATATAATAAGAGAAATGCTACAGAGCTCCCACTCACTTTCTTGTAAACACAGGCTTCTCCATAAGTCTGTGTAAACCCAAACGCTTTGATCATCTCATCAAAGCGAATGTTCCAACTCCGAGATGCTTGCACCAGCCCATAGATTGAGCGCTGGAGCTTGCATACTTTGTTAGCATTCTCAGGATCGACAAAACCTTCCGGCTGCATCATATACAACTCTTCCTTAAGGAAGCCGTTAAGGAATGCCGTTTTGACGTCCATCTGCCATATCTCATAATCATAGTATGCGGCAATTGCTAACATGATTCGGACGGACTTCAGCTTCGCTACGGGTGAGAAAGTCTCATCGTAGTCAACCCCTTGAACTTGTCGATAACCCTTAGCGACAAGTCGAGCTTTGTAGATGGTCACATTACCATCTGCGTCCGTCTTCTTCTTAAAGATCCATTTGTTTTCTATGGCTCGCCGCTCATCGGGCAAGTCAGTCAAAGTCCATACTTTGTTTTCATACATGGATTCTATCTCGGATTTCATGGCTTCTAGCCATTTATCGGAATCCGGGCCCGCCATCGCTTCTTCATAGTTCGAAGGTTCACCATTGTCTAACAACATGATTTCCAGGACAGGGTTGCCGTACCACTCTGGTGCGGAACGTGTCCTTGTGGACCTACGAAGTTCAGTAACTTGATCTGAAGCTTCATGATCATCATCATTAACTTCCTCCCCAGTCGGTGTAGGCACCACAGGAACATTTTCCCGCGCTGCGCTACTTTCCGGTTCGGAAGGGGTGACTATCACCTCATCAAGTTCCACTTTCCTCCCACTCAATTCTTTCGAGAGAAACTCCTTCTCCAGAAAGGACCCGTTCTTGGCAACGAAGATCTTGCCTTCGGATCTGAGGTAGAAGGTATACCCAGTAGTTTCCTTAGGGTATCCTATGAAGACGCATTTTTCCGACTTGGGTTCGAGCTTTTCAGGTTGAAGTTTCTTGACATAAGCATCGCATCCCCAAACTTTTAGAAACGACAGCTTAGGTTTCTTCCCAAACCATAATTCATATAGTGTCGTCTCAACGGATTTCGACGGAGCCCTATTTAAAGTGAATGTGGCAGTCTCTAAAGCATAGCCCCAAAATGAGAGCGGTAAATCGGTAAGAGACATCATAGATCGCACCATATCCAATAGAGTGCGATTACGACGTTCGGACACACCATTTCTCTGAGGTGTTCCAGGCGGCGTGAGTTGTGAAACTATTCCACATTTCCTTAAGTGTGCACCAAACTCGTGACTTACATATTCTCCACCACGATCTGGTCGTAAGAATTTTATTTTCCTGTCACGTTGATTCTCAACTTCACTCTGAAATTCCTTGAACTTTTCAAAGGTTTCAGACTTGTGTTTCATTAGGTAGACATACCCATATCTACTTAAATCATCAGTGAGAGTGAGAACATAACGATATCCTCCGCGAGCCTCAACACTCATTGGACCACACACATCGGTATGTATGATTTCCAATAAGTTGGTTGCTCGCTCCATTGTTCCGGAGAACGGAGTCTTGGTCATCTTACCCATGAGGCATGGTTCGCACGTGTCAAATGATTCGTAATCAAGAGACTCCAAAGTTCCATCTGCATGGAGCTTCTTCATGCGCTTGACACCAATGTGACCAAGGCGGCAGTGCCACAAGTATGTGGGAATATCGTTATCAACTTTACATCTTTTGGTATTCACACTATGAACATGTGTAACATCACATTCGAGATTCATCAAAAATAAACCATTGACCAGCGGGGCATGACCATAAAACATATCTCTCAAATAAATAGAACAACCATTATTCTCGGATTTAAATGAGTAGCCATCTCGAATTAAACGAGATCCAGATACAATGTTCATGCTCAAAGCTAGCACTAAATAAAAATTATTGAGGTTTAAAACTAATCCCGTGGGTAGATGCAGAGGTAGCGTGCCGACGGCGATCACATCGACCTTGGAACCATTCCCGACGCGCATCGTCACCTCGTCCTTCGCCAGTCTCCATTTATTCCGTAGTTCCTGTTTTGAGTTACAAATATGAGCAACCGCACCGGTATCAAATACCCAGGAGCTACTACGAGTACTGGTAAGGTACACATCAATTACATGTATATCACATATACCTTTGGTGTTGCCGGCCTTCTTCTTGTCCGCTAAGTATTTGGGGCAGTTCCGCTTCCAGTGACCACCTCCCTTGCAATAAAAGCACTCAGTCTCGGGCTTGGGTCCATTCCTTGACTTCTTCCCAGTAATTGGTTTACCGGGCGCGGCAACTCCCTTGCCGTCCTTCTTGAAGTTCTTCTTACCCTTGCCCTTCTTGAACTTAGTGGTTTTATTCACCATCAACACTTGATGTTCTTTTCTGATCTCTACCTCAGCTGATTTCAGCATTGAATATACCTCAGGAATGGTCTTTTCCATCCCCTGCATATTGTAGTTCATCACAAAGCTCTTGAATCTTGGTGGAAGCGACTGAAGGATTCTGTCAATGACCGCGTCATCCGGGAGATTAACTCCCAGCTGAGTCAAGCGGTTGTGCAACCCAAACATTCTGAGTATGTGCTCACTAACAGAACTGTTCTCCTCCATTTTACAGCTGAAGAACTTGTCGGAGACATCATATCTCTCGACCCGGGCATAAGCTTGGAAAACCAATTTCAGCTCCTCGAACATCTCATATGCTCCATGTTTCTCAAAACGCTTTTGGAGACCCGGTTCTAAGCTGTAAAGCATGCCGCACTGAACGAGGGAGTAATCATCAGCACACTGCTGCCAAGCGTTCATAACATCTTGGTTCTCAGGGATTGGTGCTTCACCTAGCGGTGCTTCTAAGACATAATCTTTCTTGGCTACTATGAGGATGATCCTCAGGTTCCGGACCCAGTCCGTATAGTTGCTGCCATCATCTTTCAGCTTGGTTTTCTCTAGGAACGCGTTGAAATTGAGGAGAACGTTGGCCATTTGATCTACAAGACATAGTGTAAAGATTTTAGACTAAGTTCATGATAATTAAGTTCATCTAATCGAATTATTTAATGAACTCCCACTCAGATAGACATCCCTCTCGTCATCTAAGTGAAACATGATCCGAGTTTAACTAGGCCGTGTCCGATCATCACGTGAGACGGACTAGTCAAGATCGGTGAACATCTCCATGTTGATCGTATCTTCTATACGACTCATGCTCGACCTTTCGGTCCTCCGTGTTCCGAGGCCATGTCTGTACATGCTAGGCTCGTCAAGTCAACCTAAGTGTATTGCGTGTGTTCCGAGGCCATGTCTGTACATGCTAGGCTCGTCAACACCCGTTGTATTCGAACGTTAGAATCTATCACACCCGATCATCACGTGGTGCTTCGAAACAATGAACCTTCGCAACGGTGCACAGTTAGGGTGAACACTTTCTTGAAATTATCATAAGGGATCATCTTACTTACTACCGTTGTTCTAAGCAAATAAGATGCAAAAACATGATAAACATCACATGCAATCAAATAATGACATGATATGGCCAATATCATTATGCTCCTTTGATCTCCATCTTCGGGGCACCATGATCATCTTCGTCACCGGCATGACACCATGATCTCCATCATTGTGTCTTCATGAAGTCGTCACGCCAACGATTACTTCTACTTCTATGGCTAACGCGTTTAGCAACAAAGTAAAGTAAATTACATGGCGTTATTCAGTGACATGCAGGTCATACAAAATAATAAAGACAACTCCTATGGCTCCTGCCGGTTGTCATACTCATCGACATGGAAGTCGTGATTCCTATTACAAGAATATGATCAATTTCATACATCACATATATCATTCATCACATCTTCTGGCCATATCACATCACATAGCACTTGCTGCAAAAACAAGTTAGACGTCCTCTAATTGTTGTTGCAAGTTTTTACGTGGTTTGTAGGTTTCTAGCAAGAACGTTTTCTTACCAACGTATGACCACAACGTGATTTGCCAATTTCTATTTACCCTTCATAAGGACCCTTTTCATCGAATCCGTTCCGACTAAAGTAGGAGAGACAGACACCCGCTAGCCACCTTATGCAACTAGTGCATGTCAGTCGGTGGAACCTGTCTCACGTAAGCGTACGTGTAAGGTCGGTCCGGGCCGCTTCATCCTACAATGCCGCCGAAACAAGAAACGACTAGTAGCGGCAAGAAGAATTGGCAAACTCAACGCCCACAACTGCTTTGTGTTCTACTCGTGCATAGTAACTACGCATAGGCCTGGCTCTGATACCACTGTTGGGAATCGTAGCATAATTTAAAATTTTCCTACGCTCACCAAGATGCATCCATGGAGTATACTAGCAACGAGGGGAAAGGAGTGCATCTACATACCCTTGTAGATCGCGAGCGGAAGCGTTCCAATGAACGTGGATGACGGAGTCGTACTCGCCGTGATCCAAATCACCGATGACCGAGTGCCGAACGGACGGCACCTCCGCGTTCAACACACGTACGGTGCAGCGATGTCTCCTCCTTCTTGATCCAGCAAGGGGGAAGGAGAGGTTGATGGAGATCCAGGAGCACGACGGCGTGGTGGTGGATGTAGCGGGTCTCGGCAGGGCTTCGCCGAGCTTCTGCGAGACGGAGAGGTGTAGCAGGGGAGGAGGGAGGCGCCCAAGGCTGTAGTGTTGCTGCCCTCCCTCCCCCCCTTTATATGGGCCCCTTGGGGGGGGGGGCGCCGGCCCTGGAGATGGGATCCCAAGGGGGGGCGGCGGCCAAAGGGGGGGAAGGGGTTGCCTTGCCCCCCAAGGCAAGTGGGAAGCTCCCCCACCCTAGGGTTCCCAACCCTAGGCGCATGGGGGGAGGCCCATGGGGGGGGGGCGCCCAGCCCACTAGGGGCTGGTTCCCTTCCCACTTCAGCCCACGGGGCCCTCCGGGATAGGTGGCCCCACCTGGTGGACCCCCGGGACCCTTCCGGTGGTCCCGGTACAATACCGGTAACCCCCGAAACTTTCCCGGTGGCCGAAACATGACTTCCTATATATAATTCTTCACCTCCGGACCATTCCGGAACCTCTCGTGATGTCCGGGATATCATCCGGGACTCCGAACAACTTTCGGGTTTCCGCATACACATATCTCTACAACCCTAGCGTCACCGAACCTTAAGTGTGTAGACCCTACGGGTTCGGGAGACAGGCAGACATGACCGAGACGCCTCTCCGGTCAATAACCAACAGCGGGATCTGGATACCCATGTTGGCTCCCACATGTTCCACGATGATCTCATCGGATGAACCACGGTGTCGAGGATTCAATCAATCCCGTATTCAATTCCCTTTGTCAATCGGTATGTTACTTGCCCGAGATTCGATCGTCGGTATCCCAATACCTTGTTCAATCTCGTTACCGGCAAGTCTCTTTACTCGTACCGCAATGCATGATCCCGTGACTAACGCCTTAGTCACATTGAGCTCATTATGATGATGCATTACCGAGTGGGCCCAGAGATACCTCTCCGTCACACGGAGTGACAAATCCCAGTCTCGATCCGTGCCAACCCAACAGACACTTTCGGAGATACCCGTAGTGCACCTTTATAGTCACCCAGTTACGTTGTGACGTTTGGCACACCCAAAGCACTCCTACGGTATCCGGGAGTTGCACGATCTCATGGTCTAAGGAAAAGATACTTGACATTGGAAAAGCTCTAGCAAACGAAACTACACGATCTTTTATGCTATGCTTAGGATTGGGTCTTGTCCATCACATCATTCTCCTAATGATGTGGTCCCGTTATCAATGACATCCAATGTCCATAGTCAGGAAACCATGACTATCTGTTGATCAACGAGCTAGTCAACTAGAGGCTTACTAGGGACAGGTTGTGGTCTATGTATTCACACATGTATTACGATTTCCGGACAATACAATTATATCATGAATAATAGACAATCACCATGAACAAAGAAATATAATAATAACCATTTATTATTGCCTCTAGGGCATATTTCCAACACCCCTCACCCTTCTATTTATAGGGAGAAGGGGGAAGGGGGCCGGCCCCTCTAGATGAGATCTAGAGGGGGGGCGGCGGCCAAGGGGGGAGGGAGCTTGCCCCGCAAGCAAGGGGGGGGGGGCGCCCCCCCTTTAGGGTTCCCCCCAAACCCTAGGCGCATGGGCCCTAGGGGGGTTGGCGCCCAGCCCACTAAGGGCTAGTTCCCTTCCACCTACAGCCCATAAGGCCCTCCGGGGCAGGTGGACCCTCCCGGTGGACCCCCGGAACCCCTCCAGTGGTCCCGGTACAATACCGGTATACCCCCGAATATTTCCGGTGACCGTATGGTGACTTCCCATATATAAATCTTTACCTCCGGACCATTCCGGAACTCCTCGTGACGTCCGGGATCTCATCCGAGACTCCGAACAACATTCGGTAATCACATACCAACCTTCCTTATAACCCTAGCGTCATCGAACCTTAAGTGTGTAGACCCTACGGGTTCGGGAATCATGCAGACATGACCGAGACACCTCTCTAGCCAATAACCAACAGCGGGATCTGGATACCCATGTTGGCTCCCACATGTTCCACGATGATCTCATCGGATGAACCACGATGTCGAGGATTCAAGCAATCCCGTATACAATTCCCTTTGTCAATCGGTACTTTACTTGCCCGAGATTCGATCGTCGGTATCCCAATACCTCATTCAATCTCGTTACCGGCAAGTCACTTTACTCGTTCCGTAATGCATGATCCCGTGACTAACTACTTAGTCACATTGAGCTCATTATGATGATGCAATACCGAGTGGGCCCAGAGATACCTCTCCGTCATACGGAGTGACAAATCCCAGTCTCGATCCGAGCCAACCCAACAGACACTTTTGGAGATACCTGTAGTGCACCTTTATAGCCACCCAGTTACGTTGTGACGTTTGGTACACCCAAAGCATTCCTACGGCATCCGGGAGTTGCACGATCTCATGGTCTAAGGAAATGATACTTGACATTAGAAAAGCTTTAGCAAACGAACTACACGATCTAGTGCTATGCTTAGGATTGGGTCTTGTCCATCACATCATTCTCCTAATGATGTGATCCCGTTATCAATGACATCCAATGTCCATGGTCAGGAAACCGTAACCATCTATTGATCAACGAGCTAGTCAACTAGAGGCTCACTAGGGACATGTTATGGTCTATGTATTCACACATGTATTACGATTTTCGGATAACACAATTAAAGCATGAACAATAGACAATTATTATGAACAAGGAAATATAATAATAACCATTTTATTATTGCCTCTAGGGCATTATTTCCAACACATGCTGTACCAACAGAAATCAGTGTTTGAGAGGGGAGAAGATCTAATGAACAAAAAAGTATAACTAAAATGAAACTTACCATGGCATCCACGTAGGCGTAGTACCGCCTGCCTGGGTTCTGGCGGCTCCATGAGATCCATCTCGGCGCCTTCCTACGCGGCCTGCACCAGCAGAGCTTCTCCGGCTCATACGCCATCGGGCTCTCACGGCAGGGCACCGGCGACCTCGATTCGTCCCCTCTCCTTCCAGAGGCTCGACGGAAGCTGGGAGCCTGAGAACGACCCGAAGACCACGACATCGACATTGACTTGGGCGCAGCCGCCGCCTACGAGATCGCCTCCGCCACGGGCCCGCTCAGGAATCGCCTCCGCCATCGCGTAACCCTAGTTTTTCCCCCAAATGCACAAACTGTTTCACTCAACTGTTTCCTGGTTGCCCCGCGCATTGCTTTAATAACCAGGGCCACCACTTAGTGCAATCCCTGTTGACAGTGGCCACGTCAGCATTTGTGTTGCTCTAATGTGCGCTTTTTTGGAGCATTTGGCCATCTAACTTGAGCCATCTAACTTGAGCACTTGGCCAGAGGTTCAAGAGGAGATATAATTTGAGCATTAGCTAAATAACATAGCATACATACTGGAGTTCAACATAACCATAGATTCTTACAGCCATAATTACTAGATTCTTACAACATTAGCTAAAGACCATAGCATAGTGGAGTTCAACATTGTTCACAACTACTACATCCATACATTACACTTAACTAAACCACCCTTCACAAAAGATTAGCAAAGCCTTCTATCAAAGCAACTTATATCATGATAGGTATGCTCTGCTTCATCTACCCAGATCATCTTCATGTACCTCATTCCTTCAAGATGTCATGGATCAACTTCAACTTCTCTTTGCTCTTCTCCAGTGACTTCAACTGAACAGCAAGCTGGAGCTTTACCTCATCCCTGCGTTTTATCAGATTCTCATGTCCCCTCTTGAGATCAGACATGTGAAGGTTCAACTGCACATTCTCTTCTGTGACTTTTTCCAAAGACTTGGTGAGCTCATCAACCTGGATCTTTAAATTGTTGTTGCCTTCAGCTAGCTTTTCCTTCTCTTTCAAATGATTCCCCTTCATGTTCCTAATGACAGTGCCTCGAGCTTCTACCAGGTTCATCAACACTTTGTACTTCTCTTTCATCTTGAAGTTCTCTGCCTCTTTCTTCTCCATCTCATTCTTCATGGCAGCCACAACTGATGCACTGGCTCTCTCATCTCTCTTCTCCTTAGCTTGCAGAGAGCTGAAATCCAACACCCTGACCTCCTGGGCACTGAGAAGTTGATGGACATCTTCAACTAGTTTGTCATAGTTGGCATCCAGATTCCTTTTCTCTTCTTTAAGGTGGTGGATAGTAAGTGAACTTTCCAGGTTATCCTTCCCCCTAGCAGTCCTGCTGTCTTCAAACATTTCCCAAAGCTTCAACAATGCATTTTGCATTGTGGGAGGCCACTCTGGGTCAACCCAAGCAAGGAAACCACAATTGACAGCTTCCTGCAATATAGCAAACACTTATATTGTTACTCTCTGAAGAATTACCATTATGAAAGGGCACTTTAAAAAAATGAACTAACAACTGCAGAACTACAACCTATACATGTGGCCAACTAAACAATGCTACTTCAACTGCAACCTATACTGCCTCAATTAAAATTTAGCAACTACACTGCCTCAATCAACTAACAATTTGCTTCATCATCAGTACTAGTGAACATAGCCAACTAAGCTGCTGCCCATATACATATTACAGTGAACATAAGCATCAAAACCATAATCATCAGAACTACTAATAAATAACTAAACCATCAATATATTACAGTGAACATAGCCAACTAAGCTATTGCAGTGAGCATCAGTACTAGAAGCATCAAAACTACTAAGTGGTAAACTATGTGCTTCATCATCAGTACTAGTAACTATATTACAACTATATTACAGTGAACATAAAGAGAGCATGAATCTTACAGGCTGAGCACAAACTAGAAACCTCCTGCCCGTCTCAAATGATTCAAAAGCTACACGGCGCTCAGTTGGCAGCCGATGCTCCACGTAGAGCCCCTCTGGTGCATTCTCCAAGCCATTGTAGTCTTGGTCTTCAATGCTAGCAGGAATCTACAGAGAGCAAATCCTCAAATCAGAAAACCAGATCATCAAATCCGCAAATCCCCAAATCACCTAACCCTAACCCTAGCTCTACCACTGACCTGATAATGCATCCCGTCGTCGTCGGAGGAGATCTGCAGGCCGGACAAGTCGTCGCTGCTCTCATCCTCGAAGACCATGGCGCGGCGGCGGTGGCGGACGCGGCGGTCTGCGCGGCGAGCGGCGGCGGCGGCTAGAGAGACGAGGGCGATGAGGCGAGGAGAGGGACAGAGTGCGGCTGGCTCCGGTTGGGTTCGACCGGACCCGGCTACATGGAGCGACCGAGATGGGTGCGAGAGTTACCGAGCGGGTGCGCGCGGGTAGGCCACCGTGGCACCTGACAAGTGGGCCCGGTCGGTCAGATACGTGGTCAATACGAGCTTATACGGCTGTCAGACCGTTTTGCAACACTTAGGCTTAGAGTTGGCACTGCATGGCAAAAAAAAGACTAGTGATACTGATTCGTTACAACGTGCCGAAGTGTGGTAGTGCCTTGCAATTAACTCCGCAGCCAGCGATGGTCTTCACCAAGGTTCTTCATGTTCGTGTCATGCCGTCTCTCGTCTCGTCACAAGGACAATGCGTTTTATCCGCAATAGAATATTTGTTTTTGCTATGAACTACTCTCTTCGCTTTTAAATACGGAGTATTTGTCTTTCTAGAGATTTAAACAAGTGACTACACATGGAGCAAAATAAGTGAATCTATACTCTAAAATATGTTTATATACGTCTGTATGTGGTAGTCCATTAAAGTCTCTAAAAAGATAAATATTTAGGAACGGAGGAAGTAGTAAATGTGCATAGTCCCTAAAAAAACCTAGTAAATGTGTATGTGCAATACATGTTGATATTTGGGAGGAGATTAATTACACGTTCATATTAGGTATGATGCCAATCACATGTTAATTATGTGATTAGTAGTATGATATTACGTACTACGTGACACTTCTGGAACTTTTATAGCAACTTCGTGTGAAACTATTCCGTACGTGGCCCGGGCGTCTCTAGCAGAAGCTATACCAGTGAAAAATGGACTACAGCGCCTAGCTGAATCCTTAGGACGATACACCAAACTACAAACTGAAGCGGATGCATTGGAGGTGATTAATGCATGCTTGGGCCAAGATAGAACATGGAGTGAAGCCACTGCTACGTATGCGGATTGCTTTGTTCTTGCTGGGTTAATTGGGAACGTCGAATTCTTGCACCGTCAAAGGGAAGCTAATGAAGTTGCTCACAATTTAGCTAAATTTGCATATGATAATGATGCTTCTTGTAGTTGGGTCGATGAACCCCCAGATTTTTGTGTAAACACTCTAGTGAATGAGTAACTGTTTTACCAAATCAATAAAGCTAGCCATGGTGGCATTCCTTAAAAAAAAGTAATATGATTTTAATTGCACGCTAAACATGTTAAGCACTCGTCACTGGATCAATCTAGGTCGTTGGATTAGCATGCTTTAATGGTCCATATTGTTTGGATCTGCCTTTTGAATCTTTTTATATTGGTATAGTGAATATAGATACCTTAAGACTATTATTTTTCATCCTGTTAACGAATGTAATTCTCGAAACAGATTTTCGTTCCGCTTTATATAGTAAAGTAGCACAGCTGAACCACACAGTGTTAAGGAAATCCTATGTTGGCTAGTATTTGTCGGACTATTACTTTGTTTACAATATTATTTTGTTCAGACTTTCGCCCCATTTTGTATATAAAGCAACACAGTCGAACGACATAAAGTGTTGTAGAAGTCCTCACACAAGCTGATTAAAGAAAATACGTGACAAAACATGCCGAGCACGCTAAAAGCATCAGGAGTGCACTACTAGAAGAAGCACATGAGAGGTCGGACCGACACAAAGACGCATCCAAGGGCCGCCAACAACCAGTGAACACGCGCCACTTGAAACAAACCACCGGACTTCATCGCATCAACTGCACCATACTGCTGACGGAGAGGACCCCATACCCTCTCACTCCGGATCAGCAAGCACCGACCCCGCTGACAAGCAGGAAGGACATAGAGAGGACGCCATCACGTGTAAGGTGCACACGGGGCCACTAGTCCGCCGGTGAACCAGATGAACCAAAGGGGCACCGTCTCATTCTTGTCTATCCTTCGGAGCACTCGAGAGTTTCAGCTAGAAACGCCAACGCTCATGGCGTTTTGGCCTGGGCAGCAACGCCAGCTATCTTGGCGTTTCCATGTGGAGCAAAAACGCGAGCTAGCTGGGCGTTTGAATGTGGAGCTGAAACATGAGCTATCCCAGCGTTTCTATATGAAGAAGAAACGCCACGGGCTACGACGTTGCTAAAATGGTCAGATCGTGAAATACTTTCATGTCGAGTCTATTTTATGACAAAAATTGCTGAAAAGGTCAGAACAGTGATTTTGACCGTGAACGGGCTCCTAGCGAAGCTCAGCGGATGAACATCAGATCTGTTGCCGCTCATGTACAGTGTAAAGCAAATCGGCATGAATCTTTTGTTCGAGAAACACCCATAAAACGTAGGTGCACACATGCATAGACTCACACCATCATACATACACAATCACGCAACGTCCAAGACACCAAAACATCACACATGCGATTTGATCCTTGTTGGTACGGACATTTACATATGTTTTACAAAACTTTTCGCCCATCCCCCTCTTTATCTCCCAATCACACTCTTTCAAGTTAGCATGCCTGTTAAACCATATGTGACCTCCCCGTACATGTAGCATTACTTGATTTATAGATAAAGCCATGACCAACTTACAAATTCATATACAACACGCCACCACACCACACACATGCCCAAGGAAATATACAAGGGAGCCGACAAACAACAACACAACCACAAACACCCCAAAGCAAACATCAAGTGAATAAATAGAGCATCACTAGGGGTCTATGGAGTTCTCAACCGTGTACTGCGCCACCGTGAAGAGACGATACTGAAACTCGACGGACCATGCAGTGGCGGAGCGTGACAAGGAACTAAGAGGGGGTCAATTTCAAACTAAAGGAAAAATATGTATGAAAACAAGAGCTGTAGCGTGCAGATTGAAGAACCGCGGCAGCAGCAAGCAGCCGGCGCGGTGGGCAGGAGGCCCGCCGCGGTTGGCAGCCGGCACAGTAGGCCGACTGGTGGCAATGGTTGGCTGTCAAAGACCTAGAACTAAATCTGTATGGTCCATGGAGGCGAGTCGGAAGAAGAAGTTTTGGTAGATTATATTCAACGGTAAGGAGGAGGGACGAGCGTAACATTGGACGATGGGAGGCTGACCGGTGCTTTGGGCTGGGACGTTTTCTACATTGGGCTAGACCTGAATGATTACTAGTACTAAATTTTGTTTTGGTCGTGGCCCCGCGTTAGACTTCGTATTATAGTCCTACTGTGTAAACCATACTTTATTGGTATTGGACTTGTATGTCATCATTATAAATATGTGATAGGCCACCCCTTTGAGGGTTGAGCCAGTACCCCAAAACCTACGTTTTACATGGTATCGAGTCTAACCTAGGTCCTCCACCTCCATCCCACCCGCCGCCGCCGCCGCCCCAAAACCCTAAACCCTCGGGCTGCTGCCGCCGGCGCCATGACCGCTTCCGCTTCGCCGCCAGCTCTGGGTCTATCCCCGCGTCGCTTGCCGCCCTCCTCAACCTCCCACCTCGCCCCTGGCTCCGTCAGTGCCTCAGTTCTTCGGCACCACTGCCGTCGGCTCCCTGTTTTCAGCGCCGATCCCACCGTCACCGCCCGCGACGGCCTCAACACAAGTCGCGCCGCCGCCGCCGCGATGGCCTCCTCTGGATTCTCCTCGACACTCGCCGTCATCCCGGCGACCTCGGGGGAGACGCTGCCCGCGGAGCCACCCGCGGCCTCGCTCATGGCACCACCCGCGGCCGTGATCCCGATCGTCCCCGCGCCACCACCCGCGGCATCAGTCGCGGTCGCGGATCCTGTCGCGGCTCCGCCGCCAATCGTCCCTGCTGCTGGCACAATCACGCCCACCGGGCCGTTCCACTTCGACAACTTGATCGCCATCCGACTCACGCCGGACAACTACTTGTTCTGGTGCGCCAAGGTCCTATCGCTGCTACGCAGCCGGTGTCTCCTCGGGTTTGTTGATGGTTCGCTACCGTGTCCTCCGCAGGTCATCCCTACCGTCCACGGCCCGGCCATCAACCCGGAACACCGTATGTGGGTGCAGCAGGACCAGGCGATCCTCTCTGCCATCCAGGGTTCCCTCGGCGACGGGGTCGCTGGCCTTTGTCTCTTCGCCGCCACCTCCATGGACGCCTGGACGACCCTGGAGCACGCCTTTGCCCAGGTCTCTACCTCCCGCTCGATGGCCCTTCGCAGTGAACTCGCCGACATCAAGAAGCTGGACTCCTCCGCTACGACCTACTTCAACAAGATGAAGGTGTTGGCGGACACGCTTACCTCTATTGGTTGGCCGCTTAGTGACGAGGAGTTCGCCGGCTTCGTCATCAAAGGCCTCGACGCCGACTACGACAATCTCGCCGAGGCCGTCCACAATGCCAAGCCAGCGATCCCGCCTCACGAGCTCTACTCACGCCTCCTCTTCACCGAGCAACGCGTCGAGGCTCGTCGCTCCTCCGCCACCATCACCGCCCAGCCGGCGGCCTTCTGGGCCACTCGTGGCCAGCGCC
The DNA here is from genome assembly GCF_002575655.3 of Aegilops tauschii subsp. strangulata. Classification (NCBI taxonomy): domain Eukaryota; kingdom Viridiplantae; phylum Streptophyta; class Magnoliopsida; order Poales; family Poaceae; genus Aegilops; species Aegilops tauschii. The sequence continues at coordinate 504,256,042 of NC_053035.3, read as the reverse complement.
CACCTGCCCCGTCACCTGGCAAGGCAGCCCCGCCCCCTGCATCGACCCTGGGTGGGGGCCCTAACACTAGGGTGGTGTGCCAGCTATGTGGTCGTGAACGCAATGTCGCCTCCAAGTGTCACCGCCGTTTTCAGAGGAGCTTCCTTGGCATCGGCAACGACGGCAAGGGCAACGAGCGCCAGTTTGCCATGGCAGACTTGGTCCTCCCGCTGCCGCCCCGGCTTCCCACATCGCTGCCGCCCCGTCTGCCCACATCGCCGCCAAGGGCAAGGACCCGCGCGTCGAGCAGGGATACACACCATCCTACCCTGTTGATCCAGCCTGGTACATGGACACCGGCGCCACGGATCACATGGCGAACGAGCTCAACAAACTTTCCACCTACCAGCCCTACTACGTGCATGATCAGGTTCACACCGCCAATGGTGTAGGTATGCCCATCTCTCATATTGGCCAAGCATCTCTTTTGACTAGTCATCCCTCTAGGCAGCTCCATCTTCGTAATGTTTTACGGGTACCCTCGGTAACTCATAATCTTTTATCTGTCCCTAAGCTCACTGTTGATAATCATGTCCCATGTGAATTTCACCCTTTTAATCTTTTTGTTAAGGATCGAGCAACCCGAGACGTTGTGCTTAGTGACCGGTTGAGCCAAGGCTTGTACCGTTTGGAGGATCCATTCGCCCCGTGCGTCTTCAGCGGTGTTCGTGTGTCGCCTTCCCAGTGGCACTCTTGCTTTGGTCACCCCGCGACACCCATGGTTCGCCACATAATCCACCGTCATGAGCTGCCATTAGTGTCTAGCAATAAAGAGATGTCCGTGTGTGATGCCTGTCAGCAAGGCAAGAGTCATCAGCTACCTTTTGTTTCATCTACTAGAGAAGTAAAGAACCCTCTTGAAATTGTGTTTTCTGATGTGTGGGGTCCGGCACAAACATCTGTTAGTGGTCACAACTATTATGTCAGTTTTGTTGATGCCTATAGTCGCTTCACTTGGCTTTATCTTCTTAAGCGCAAACCTGATGTGTTTGATATATTCATACAGTTTCAATTGCATGTTGAACGTTTACTCAAGCATAAAATTATCCATGTTCAATCAGATTGGGGGAGGGGGGCGAATATCGCAACCTCAACACCTTCTTTCATAAGCTTGGGATCTCTCATCGTTTATCATGCCCGCATACACATCAGCAGAATGGCGCTGTTGAGCACAAACATCGCCATATAGTTGAGACCGGCCTCACACTTCTTGCTCATGCTTCTGTACCCTTTCGTTTTTGGAGTGATGCTTTTGCTACCGCGTGTTTTCTCATTAACAGATTACCTACGCGTGTTCTTAATATGAAAACTCCGATTGAGCTTCTCTTAGGTGAAACTCCTGACTATACCTTTTTTAAGGTGTTCGGGTGTGCCTGCTGGCCTCATCTTCGTCCTTATAATGATCACAAACTTGAGTTTCGCTCCAAAAAGTGTGTGTTCTTAGGGTATAGTTCTCTCCATAAAGGCTACAAGTGTCTCCATGTCCCAACCAATCGAGTCTACATATCTCGGGATGTTGTTTTTGATGAGACTGTCTTCCCCTTTTCTGCCATGCCTCAGTCATCCACCACAACACCTTCTATGCATTCATCTCCTCTTATGCCTGGCCAATTTCAAGATGTTGCATATTCGCCTGTGTTGTTACCTAATCCTGGTGCAGGAATTGGACGTGGAGCTCGCCTGGAACTCCTCCCTGACGGACCCGCTACGTCGCCTGTGGTGCACGTCGATCGGCCGGTGCATGCACCGCCTCCCGCCCTCGACCCCACACCGGGCGCCCCGTCTCCAACCGCGCCTGGGCCGGAGCCCATGCTGGCTACTGCGACCAGGCCAGAGCCTGTGACGGCCTCCTCTGAGCAGTCTCCGTTGCCACCTCCTCGCCCGGACTCCCCTCCATCGTCGCCCTCGCCATCCGCGCGGGCGTCCTTGGTGCCTACTTCGCTCGGGTCTGCAGCGGCTCACACGCCGCCGGGGCCTACGTCGCCTGGCCTGCTGTCGCCTGGTCCGCCGTCGCCCGGCCCGACGTCACCCGGTCCTTCTTTGCCGGAGTCCCCTGGACCACCCTCACCTGCTCCGGACATCCCGCCAGCCCCGGTGTTTGCTCCCCCGCGGCATCCACACACTCGCAGCCGCAGTGGCATTGTTCGTCCCAAGGAGCGCACCGATGGCACGGTCACCTATCTTGCTGCTTGCCTGGCTCATGCTGTGGATGATCCAACCGCCGAACCACGCAGTTATCAAGCCGCTATGAGTATTCCACACTGGAGGGCTGCTATGGAACAAGAATATCATGCTCTTATGAAGAATAAGACCTGGACACTTGTTCCCCCTCCGTCTCGCGTCAACATCATTGATTCGAAGTGGGTGTTCAAGGTGAAGAAACATGCAGATGGTTCCATTGAGCGCTACAAAGCGCGCCTCGTGGCTAAGGGCTTTAAACAGCGTCAGGACCTGGACTATGAGGATACATTCAGCCCAGTTGTCAAGCCTACCACTATTCGACTTCTTCTGTCTCCGGCAGTTTCTCGTGGATGGTCTCTCCGCCAGCTTGATGTGCAGAATGCTTTTCTTCATGGATTGCTTGAAGAAGAGGTGTACATGCGGCAGCCACCTGGATTTGTTGATCACACTCAGCCTCATCATCTCTGTCATCTGACGAAGGCCATATATGGACTGAAGCAGGCTCCCCGTGCCTGGCATGCTCGCCTGGCTTCAGCTCTACGCACTCATGGGTTCATTCCTTCGACGGCTGATACTTCACTATTCTTGTTTCCGCGACCGAGTGTGACCATGTACCTCCTTGTGTATGTGGATGATATTGTCCTGGTGAGCTCATCTCCGACCGCTGCTGATGCTCTTGTGACTGCACTTGGTCGTGATTTTGCAGTTAAGGATTTGGGACAACTTCATTTCTTCCTGGGTATTGAGGTCGCTCATCAGTCTCGTGGCAGTTTGGCTCTCACCCAGAACTCTTGTGCCGTGCTGGTATGCTCAAGTGCAAGCCATCGCCTACGCCCATGTCCTCCACTGACACCCTTTCTGCTGCTGATGGTGCTCTTCTCTCTCCTGAGGATGCTACTGAGTACAGGAGTATTGTTGGTGGCCTGCAGTATTTGACGATCACGCGTCTTGATCTCTCCTTTGCGGTTAACAGGGTGTGCCAGTATCTTCATGCTCCCACTGATGTACACTGGTCTGCTGTGAAGCGCATACTGCGTTATGTGCGTCTCACTGTCTCCTTTGGTCTTCACCTGCGCCCCAGTTCCTCAGGAGTTCTTTCTGCATTCTCTGATGCTGATTGGGCTGGGTGTCTAGATGACAGGCGATCCACGGGGGGGGGGGGGGGGGCATGCTGTGTTCTTGGGTCCTAATCTGATCGCCTGGAGTGCACGCGAGCAAGCCACTGTTTCCCGCAGCAGCACAGAAGCTGAGTACAAGTCGGTTGCCAATGCAACTGCTGAACTTATATGGATTGAGTCCCTACTTCGAGAGCTAGGAGTTGCTCAGCCACATCCTTCGGTCCTTTGGTGTGACAACATCGGTGCTACGTTTCTGTCGTCAAACCCGTGTTCCATGCACGGACTAAACAAGTCAGGTTTATCTCTTCAAAAGATCAACTTGCAGACATCTTCACCAAGCCTCTACCTTCTCCCATGTTTGAGGTCTGTAGGCGCAATCTCAACCTCCTAGATACTTCAGGAGTGAGTTGAGATTGAGGGAGGGTGTTAGACTTCGTATTGTAGCCCTACTGTGTAAACCATACCTTATTGGTATTGGACTTGTATGTCATCATTATATATATGTGATAGGCCACCCCTTTGAGGGTTGAGCCAGTTCCCCCAAAACCTACGTTTTACACCCCGTTTGGCCTCCAAGAGGCTCTGCCAGTGGGACCATGGAGTGCCTTCAACAAAGGTACGACGCCAGAGCGTCGCCACCTCCCGATCCAACAGATCGAGGTTTTCACCCGGAGTAACACGAAGGACAAAGGATCGTCACAGCGGTGCCTACATCCATACATTCCGGAGGCCATCAAAGGTACGAGGTTTGAACCGACCAAAATCCGTAGCACCACCAGAGCCGCCGGTGACCGGCCTAGCCCGAACATTGCCTGATCTGGAGCTAGGAAGCACCGGATATGGGAAATGAGGAGGAGAAGGATTGAAGCATGTCCGAACTGACACCACCTACGCCGGTGAAGGGTAACTAGACCACCCATCCCTCCTGTCACCCCTGAAGCCCCACCATGGCCTCCGGCCAGATCCACGTGAGGCGGCGCCGGCCACCTGTCCACCGGCGAGGGCCGCCGAACTAACCGTACCCTTCCGCCGAAGAAGACCTCCAGAGGGGCTAGCACCCTGGCCCGCTCCACTGCTGTGATGCCAAGGCATCCCTTGCCAGGCAATGCCACCTAAGCGGCCCATCGGTTGCCAGGCCCTCCTTGAATCAAGTCGCTGTAGCCCATGCTGCCCTGCGGAGCTGATCCAGCCGAGGCCGATGCCGCTACCCGGCCATGCATCACCACCAACACCACGCCGCCCGCTGCGCCGATGCCACCATGAAGGCCATTACCATGCTGCTGCACCCGATGCTCGTGCAACTCGACCCTGTTGGGGAACGTAGCAGAAATTCAAAATTTTCTACGCATCACCAAGATCAATCTATGGAGTAATCTAGCAACGAGGGGAAGGGGGGTGCATCTACATACCATTGTAGATCGCGATGCGGAAGCGTTGCAAGAACGCGGATGAAGGAGTCGTACTCGTAGCGATTCAGATCGCGGTTGATTCCGATCTAAGCACCGAAGAACGGTGCCTCCGCGTTCAACACACGTGCAGCCCGGTGACGTCTCCCACGCCTTGATCCAGCAAGGAGAGAGGGAGAGGTTGGGGAAGACTCCGTCCAGCAGCAGCACGACGGCGTGGTGGTGATGGAGGAGCGTGGCAGTCCCGCAGGGCTTCGCCAAGCACCGCGGGAGAGGAGGAGGAGGGAGAGGGGTAGGGCTGCGCCGAAAGAGAGACGTTCTCATGTGTCTTGGGCAGCCCAAACCTCAATTATATATAGGGGGGGGGGGCTGCGCCCCCTTTAGGGTTCCCCCCCAAGGGGTGCGGCCAGCCCTAGATCCCATCTAGGGGGGACGGCCAAGGGGAGGAGAGGGGGGGCGCCACTAGGGTGGGCCTTAAGGCCCATCTGGACCTAGGGTTTGCCCCTCCACTTTCCCATGCGCCTTGGGCCTTGGTGGGGGGCGCACCAGCCCACCTGGGGCTGGTCCCCTCCCACACTTGGCCCACGCAGCCTTCTGGGTCTGGTGGCCCCACTTGGTGTACCCCCGGGACCCTCCCGGTGGTCCCGGTACATTACCGATATCACCCGAAACTTTTCCGGTGACCAAAACAGGACTTCCCATATATAAATCTTTACCTCCGGACCATTCCGGAACTCCTCGTGACGTCCGGGATCTCATCCGGGACTCCGAACAACATTCGCTAACCACGTACATACTTTCCCTATAACCCTAGCGTCATCGAACCTTAAGTGTGTAGACCCTACGGGTTCGGGAACCATGCAGACATGACCGAGACATTCTCCGGTCAATAACCAACAGCGCGATCTGGATACCCATGTTGGCTCCCACATGTTCCACGATGATCTCATCGGATGAACCACGATGTCGGGGATTCAGTCAATCCCGTATACAATTCCCTTTGTCTATCGGTATGTTACTTGCCCGAGATTCGATCGTCGGTATCCCGATACCTTGTTCAATCTCGTTGCCGGCAAGTCTCTTTACTCGTTCCGTAACTCACATCATCCCGTGATCAACTCCTTGGTCACATTGTGCACATTATGATGATGTCCTACCGTGTGGGCCCAGAGATACCTCTCCGTTGACACGGAGTGACAAATCCCAGTCTCGATGCGTGCCAACCCAACAGATACTTTCGGAGATACCTGTAGTGCACCTTTATAGCCACCCAGTTACGTTGTGACGTTTGGTACACCCAAAGCATTCCTACGGTATCCGGGAGTTGCACAATCTCATGGTCTAAGGAAATGATACTTGACATTAGAAAAGCTCTGAGCAAACGAACTACACGATCTTATGCTAGGCTTAGGATTGGGTCTTGTCCATCACATCATTCTCCTAATGATGTGATCCCGTTATCAACGACATCCAATGTCCATGGTCAGGAAACCGTAACCATCTATTGATCAACGAGCTAGTCTCCTAGAGGCTTACTAGGGACATTGTGTTGTCTATGTATCCACACATGCATCTGAGTTTCCTATCAATACAATTCTAGCATGGATAATAAACGATTATCATGAACAAGGAAATATAATAATAACCTATTTATTATTGCCTCTAGGGCATATTTCCAACAGTCTCCCACTTGCACTAGAGTCAATAATCTAGTCCACATCACCATGTGATTAACACTCACAGGTCACATCACCATGTGACCAACATCCAAAGAGTTTTACTAGAGTCAACAATCTAGTTCACATCACTATGTGATTAACACTCAATGAGTTCTGGTTTGATCATGTTATGCTTGTGAGAGAGGTTATTAGTCAACGGGTCTGAACCTTTCAGATCCGTGTGCTTTACGAATATCTATGTCATCTTTGTGGATGCTACCACACGCTACTTGGAGCCATTTCAAATAATTGCTCTACTATACGAATCCGGTTTACTACTCAGAGTCATCCAGATTAGTGTCAAAGTTCGCATCGACGTAACCCTTTACGACGAACTCCTTTTCACCTCCATAATCGAGAAAATTCCTTAGTCCGCTAGATACTAAGGATAAGTTCGACCGCTGTCATGTGATCCATTCCCGGACCACTATTGTACCCCTTGACCAACTCATGGCAAGGCACACTTCATGTGCGGTACACAGCATAGCATACTGTAGAGCCTACGTCTAAAGCATAGGGGACGACCTTCGTCCTTTCTCTCACTTCTGCTGTGGTCAGGTCTTGAGTCTTACTCAATACTCACACCTTGTAACACAACCAAGAACTCCTTCTTTGCTGATCTATTTTGAACTCTTTCAAAATCATGTCAAGGTGTGCGTTCTTTGAAAGTATCATCAGGCGTCTTGATCTATCTCTATAGATCTTGATGCCCAATATGTATGCAGCTTTATCCAGGTCTTCTTTTGAAAAACTCCTTTCAAACAACCCTTTATGCTTTCCAGAAATTTTACATCATTTCGGATCAACAATATGTCATTCACATATACTTATCAGAAATGTTGCAGCGCTCCCACTCACTTTATTGGAAATACAAGTTTCTCATAAACTTTGTATAAACCCAAAATCTTTGATCATCTCATCAAAGCGTACATTCCAACTCCGAGATGCTTACTCCAGTCCTTAGAAGGATCGCTGGAGCTAGCATACCTTTTAGCATCCTTAGGATGGACAAAACCTTTCTGATTGTATCACATACAACCTTTCCTTACGAAAACTGGCAAGGAAACTTGTTTTGACATCCATCTGCCAGATTTCATAAATGCAGCTAATGCTAACATGATTCGGACGGACTTAAGCATCGCTACGGATGAGAAAATCTCATCGTAGTCAACTCCTTGAACTTGTGAAAATACTCTTTGCCACAAGTCGAGCTTCATAGACGGTAACATTACCGTCCATGTCCGTCTTCTTCTTGAAGATCCATTTATCTCGGATTTCATGGCTTCTAACCATTTGTCGGAATATGGGCCCACCATCACTTCTTCATGGCTCGTAGGTTCAGTATTGTCCAACAACATGATATCTTAGACAGGATCACGTACCACTCTGAAGTAGCACGCATCCTCGTCGTCCTACGAGGTTTGGTGGTGACTTGATCCAAAGTTTCATGATCACTATCATAAGCTTCCACTTCAATTGGTGTAGGTGCCACAGGAACAACTTCCCGTGCCCTGCTACACCCTAGTTGAAGTGACGGTTCAATAACCTTATCAAGTCTCCACCATCCTCCCACTCAATTCTTTCAAAAGAAACTTTTCCTCAAGAAAGGACTCGTTTCTAGAAGCAATTACTTTTGCTTCCAGATCTGAAATAGGAGGTATACCCAACTGTTTTGGGTATTCTATGAAGATGCATTTATCCGCTTTGGGTTCGAGCTTATCAGCCTGAAACTTTTTCACATAAGCAGCCCCAAACTTTTAAGAAACAACAACTTAGGTTTCTCTAAACGGTGTCGTCTCAACGGAATTGCGTGGTGCCCCTTTTAAAGTGAATGCGGTTGTCTCTAATGCCTAACCCATAAACGATAGTGGTAATTTGATAAGAGACATCATGGTATGCACCATATCCAATAGGGTGCAGCTATGATGTCCGGACACACCATCACACTATGGTGTTCCAGGCGGTATTAATTGTGAAACACTTTCCACAATGTCTTAATTGTGTGCCAAACTCGTAACTCAGATACTCATCTCTATGATCATATCACAGACATTTTATCCTCTTGTCACGACGATCTTTAACTTCACTCTGAAATTACTTGAACCTTTCAATAATTCAGACTTGTGTTTCATCAAGTAAATACACTCAGCATCTACTCAAATCATCTGTGAAGTAAGAACATAACGATATCCACTGCATGCCTCAGCACTCATTGGACTGCATACATCAAAATGTATTACTTCCAATAAGTTGCTCTCTTGATCCATCTTACTGAAAACGAGGACTTTCAGTCATCTTGCCCATGTGGTATGATTTGCATGTCTCAAGTGATTCAAAATCAAGTGAGTCCAAACGATCCATCTGCATGGAGTTTCTTCATGCATATATACCAATAGACATGGTTCGCATGTCTCAATCTTTTCAAAAACGAGTGAGTCCAAAGATCCATTTACATGGAGCTTCTTCATGCGTTCTATACCAACATGACTCAAATGGCAGTGCCACAAGTATGTGGAACTATCATTACTATTTTATATCTTTTGGCACGAACATGTGTATCACTACGATCGAGATTCATTTTAGGTGCAAGACCATTGAAGGTATTATTCAAATAAACAGAGTAACCATTATTCTCCTTAAATGAATAACCGTATTGCGATAAACATAATCCAATCATGCTCAACGCAAACACCAAATCTCGATGGTAGAGGGAGCATGCGATGCTTGATCACATCAACCTTGGAAACACTTCCAACACATATCGTCATCTCACCTTTAGCTAGTCTCCGTTTATCCCGCAGCTTTTATTTCGAGTTACTAACACTTAGCAACCGAACCAGTATCTAATACCCTGGTGCTGCTAGGACTACTAGTAAAGTACACATTCATATAATGTATATCCAATATACTTCTGTCGACCTTGCCTGCCTACTCATCTACCAAGTATCTAGGGTAGTACTGCTTCAGTGACCGTTGCTCTCATTACAGAAGCACTTAGTCTCGGGTTTGGGTTCAACCTTGGGATTCTTCACTAGAGCAGCAAATGACTTGCTGTTTCATGAAGTATCCCTTTTGCCCTTGCCCTTCTAAACTAGTGGTTTTACTAACCATCAACAATTGATGCTCCTTCTCGATTTCTACTTTCGCGGTGTCAAACATCGCGAATAGCTCAAGGATCATCATAACTATCCCTGATATGTTATAGTTCATCACGAAGCTCTACTAGCTTGGTGGCAATGACTATGGAGAACCATCACTATCTCATCTGGAAGATTAACTCCCACTCGATTCAAGTGATTGTAGTACTCAGACAATCTGAGCACATGCTCAACGATTGATCTTTTCTCCCTTAGTTTGCAGGCTTAAGAAACTTGTCAGAGGTCTCATACCTATTGACGTGGGCACTAGTCCGAAATCCCAATTTCAGTCTTCGGAACATCTCATATGTTCTGCGACGTTTCAAAAACCGTCTTTGGTGCCACAATTCTAAACCGTTAGCATTACCCACTGAACTATCACGTAGTCATCAAAACGTGTATGTCAGATGTTTCGCAACATCTACAGACGACGCTGAGGTTCAGCACACCGAGCGGTGCATTAAGGACATAAGCCTTCTGTGCAGTAATGAGGACAATCCTCAGTATACGGACCCAATCCGCATAATTGCTACCATCAACTTTCAACTAAATTTTCTCTAGGAACGTATCTTAAACAGTAGAACTAAAGCGTATGACATAATTTGCAAAGACCTTTTGACTATGTTCATGATAATGAAGTTCATCTGATTATTGAATGAACTCCCACTCAGATAGACATCCCTCTAGTCATCTAAGTGATACATGATCCGAGTCAAACTAGGCCGTGTCCGATCATCACGTGAGACGGACTAGTCATCATCGGTGAACATCTCCATGTTGATCGTATCTACTATACGACTCATGTTCGACCTTTCGGTCTCTTGTGTTCCGAGGCCATGTCTGTACATGCTAGGCTCGTCAAGTCAACCTAAGTGTTTCGCATGTGTTCCGAGGCCATGTCTGTACATGCTAGGCTCGTCAACACCCGTTGTATTCGAACGTTAGAATCTATCACACCCGATCATCACGTGGTGCTTCGAAACAATGAACCTTCGCAACGGTGCACAGTTAGGGGGAACACGTCTCTTGAAATTTTAGTGAGGGATCATCTTATTTATGCTACCTTCGTTCTAAGCAAATAAGATGCATAACATGATAAACATCACATGCAATCAAATAGTGACATGATATGGCCAATATCATTTTGCTCCTTTGATCTCCATCTTCGGGGCACCATGATCATCTTTGTCACCGGCATGACACCATGATCTCCATCATCATGATCTCCATCATCGTGTCTTTATGAAGTTTTCTCGCCAACTATTACTTCTACTACTATGGCTAACGGTTAGCAATAAAGTAAAGTAATTACATGGCGTTATTCATTGACACGCAGGTCATACAATAAATTAAGACAACTCCTATGGCTCCTGCCAGTTGTCATACTCCTCGACATGCAAGTCGTGATTCCTATTACAAGAACATGATCAATCTCATACATCACATATATCATTCATCACATCTTTTTGGCCATATCACATCACATAGCATACCCTGCAAAAACAAGTTAGACGTCCTCTAATTGTTGTTGCATGTTTTACGTGGCTGCTATGGGATTCTAGCAAGAATGTTTCTTACCTATGCAAAAGCCACAACGTGATATGCCAATTTCTATTTACCCTTCATAAGGACCCTTTTCATCGAATCCGATCCGACTAAAGTGGGAGAGACAGACACCCGCTAGCCACCTTATGCAACTAGTGCATGTCAGTCGGTGGAACCTGTCTCACGTAAGTGTACGTGTAAGGTCGGTCCGGGCCGCTTCATCCCACGATGCCGCCGAATCAAGATAAGACTAGTAACGGCAAGTAAATTGACAAAATCGACGCCCACAACTACTTTGTGTTCTACTCGTGCATAGAAACTACGCATAGACCTAGCTCATGATGCCACTGTTGGGGAACGTAGCAGAAATTCAAAATTTTCTACGCATCACCAAGATCAATCTATGGAATAATCTAGCAACGAGGGGAAGGCGAGTGCATCTACATACCATTGTAGATCGCGATGCGGAAGCGTTGCAAGAACGCGGATGAAGGAGTCGTACTCGTAGCGATTCAGATCGCGGTTGATTCCGATCTAAGCACCGAAGAACGGTGCCTCCGCGTTCAACACACGTGCAGCCCGGTGACGTCTCCCATGCCTTGATCCAGCAAGGAGAGAGGGAGAGGTTGGGGAAGACTCCGTCCAGTAGCAGCACGACGGCGTGTTGGTGATGGAGGAGCGTGGTAGTCCCGCAGGGCTTCGCCAAGCACCGCGGGAGAGGAGGAGGAGGGAGAGGGGTAGGGCTGCGCCGAAAGAGAGACGTTCTCATGTGTCTTGGGCAGCCAAACCTCAACTATATATAGGGGGGGAGGGGGCTGCGCCCCCTTTAGGGTTGCCCCCCCAAGGGGTGCGGCCAGCCCTAGATCCCATCTAGGGGGGCGGCCAAGGGGAGGAGAGGGGGGGGCGCCACTAGGGTGGGCCTTAAGGCCCATCTGGACCTAGGGTTTGCCCCCTCCACTCTCCCATGCGCCTTGGGCCTTGGTGGGGGGCGCACCAGCCCACCTGGGGCTGGTCCCCTCCCACACTTGGCCCACGCAGCCTTCTGGGGCTGGTGGCCCCACTTGGTGGACCCCCGGGACCCTCCCGGTGGTCCCGGTACATTACTGATATCACCCGAAACTTTTCCGGTGACCAAAACAGGACTTTCCATATATAAATCTTTACCTCTGGACCATTCCGGAACTCCTCGTGACGTCCGAGATATCATCCGGGACTCCGAACAACATTCGGTAACCACGTACATACTTTCCCTATAACCCTAGCGTCATCGAACCTTAAGTGTGTAGACCCTACGGGTTCGGGAACCATGCAGACATGACCGAGACGTTCTCCGGTCAATAACCAACAGCGGGATCTGGATACCCGTGTTGGCTCCCACATGTTCCACGATGATCTCATCGGATGAACCACGATGTCGGGGATTCAATCAATCCCGTATACAATTCCCTTTGTCTATCGGTATGTTACTTGCCCGAGATTCGATCGTCGGTATCCCGATACCTTGTTCAATCTCGTTGCCGGCAAGTCTCTTTACTCGTTCCGTAACTCACATCATCCCGTGATCAACTCCTTGGTCACATTGTGCACATTATGATGATGTCCTACCGAGTGGGCCCAGAGATACCTCTCCGTTTACACGGAGTGACAAATCCCAGTCTCGATTCGTGCCAACCCAACAGACACTTTCGGAGATACCTGTAGTGCACCTTTATAGCCACCCAGTTACGTTGTGACGTTTGGTACACCCAAAGCATTCCTACGGTATCCGAGAGTTGCACAATCTCATGGTCTAAGGAAATGATACTTGACATTAGAAAAGCTCTGAGCAAACGAACTACACGTCTTATGCTAGGCTTAGGATTGGGTCTTGTCCATCACATCATTCTCCTAATGATGTCATCCCGTTATCAACGACATCCAATGTCCATGGTCAGGAAACCGTAACCATCTATTGATCAACGAGCTAGTCTCCTAGAGGCTTACTAGGGACATGGTGTTGTCTATGTATCCACACATGCATCTGAGTTTCCTATCAATACAATTCTAGCATGGATAATAAACGATTATCATGAACAAGGAAATATAATAATAACCTATTTATTATTGCCTCTAGGGCATATTTCCAACAGACCCGCGCCCGCACCCACCGATTGAGATGTGGAGATCCCTACCGCTACCAACTTGATCGGGCTTAGCTCGGCCAAGCTCTCCGATGGTGGTGAGAGAGAAGGGAGGGAGAGGCTGGGGCCCGATGATGTCCATGGTTGCCTCCCCGTCGCTCGTGGGAGTGCCACGAGAGGGGGTGGGTCGGGCTCTTTTACATGCATATACATCCATTGATGTGGATTCGCGTTCACATATTTTGCTTGCCACCAACCTGTCTTTTGTACACACTCAGAGGTGTATTTACAAAGCTCCTTGTTTGGATGGGCTTTTATCTCAGTGGCATCTGGCGGCAAACTTGAGTTTGAATCTTGTGAACGGAATATTTTGAGTTGATGTTCCACACCCCCTTTAAGTAAAAATGCCATGAGGCTTCTCCCCACTGGTTTATTTTTTAAAATAAAACTCCTTTTCTCGAAAGAAAATTTCAATCTATGCATAATCAATCATGGAAGGACGTAGAATATCAGAGGTAACAAAAACTACAACCAGGCCCATGAACCACCTAGCAATGACCGCAAGCACTGAATCGAGCTCAATATGTGCCGTCGTCATCGCCCCTCTCTCACCGGAGTCGGACCAGTCTTGTTGTATTAGTAGACAGTGGGGAAATCGTCATGCTAAGGCCCCACATGACAATCAAACCAGAGAAGCAACCATCACAGATGAATAGTCATAGATCGAAAGGATCATACCTATAAACACATGAACCAAGACTGGATCCAAACAAATCCACCTAAGACCAGCACCGGCCGAATCCCGCGAGATCCAACGGAGACATGTGAAACTAGGAGATGTAGATTAGATTGGTTCACCTGGAACGGCGGCCTTTGAGTTCATTATATACTCAGCCATCTAGGGCTGCGGCGGTGCCGGATATACACAAGAGTTGTTATAGAGGATATACATAACCCTAGATACTAACAACCTTCTTATCCTAACAACATACAGTTTAACATCCCCCCTCAATCTGAACTTCCTACAAGAAGATTCAAATTATACCGATTTGAAACAAATGAAGTCTCGGCTAGCGGCTTTGTGAAATGTCAGCCACTTGTTCCTTGGAGGATATGAACCGAACATCAAGTGCCTTGGCAGCAAAGCGTTCTCGAACAAAATGAAAGTCCACTTCTATATGCTTTGTTCTAGCATGAAACACCAGATTTGCAGATAGATAGGTGGCTCCGAGATTGTCACACCACAAAACAGGAGGGCGTGACAAGGAAACACCAAGCTCGCCAAGGACTGATTGTATCCAGATTAATTCCATCGTTCCATTTGCAAGGGCCTTGTACTCAGACTCCGTGCTTAACCGAGAGACCGTAGCTTGCTTCCTTGAACTCCAAGATACGAGATTGGGACCAATGAAAATAGCAAAGCCTCCTGTAGATCGCCGATCATCACTGCACCCTGCCCAGTCTGCATCTGAGAAACAACTCAGTAGCATCGAAGGAGACTTCTTGATAGATAGTCCCATGGTACGGGTGTACTTCAAGTATCTCAAGATCCTCTTGGCAGCTGAGAAATGCGTAGTTGTTGGTGCATGAAGGAACTGACAAACACGATTTACTGCAAATGAGATGTCCGGCCTCGTGAGTGTGAGGTATTGAAGAGATCCAACCAAACTACAATATTTTGGGTTGTCTTCCAGAGAGAGAGGTGTTCCACTGCCTTTGTCTAGTTTCTCACTTGTAGACATAGGTGTAATGGTATTTTGCAGTTTTCCATGTTGGCATGAAGCAGGATATCGCCAATATACTTCTGTTGAGACAGAATGATTCCCCTGGCGAAGATTGCACATGAACACCAAGAAAATAGTGCAACGGGCCAAGGTCTTTAAGAGCGAAAGAGGCCTGAAGATCAGCAAGCAGCTTGGTGGTTGCAATAGGAGAGGAGCTCGCCACAATGATGCCGTCCACATAAACGAGCATGAAGATAGTAACACCAACACGATTGAAGACAAAAAGTGAGGTGTCCGCCTTTGACGTTGAAAAACCAAGTTGCTGCAGCCAAGAACTCAACCAAGAATACCATGCTCGAGGAGCTTGTTTGAGACCATAAATAGCCTTGTGGAGTTTGCATAGGTGTTGAGGAGCGGAGGGATCAACAAAACCAGGGGGTTGTCGCATGTATACTTCCTCCTGAAGAATGCCATGAAGAAATGCATTTTGAACATCCAGCTGACGCAAACACCAACCACGAGAGACTGCAATGGATAGAACCAGTCGAACCGTGACAGGTTTGACAACCGGGATGAATGTATCATCATAGTCCAAACCATACCGCTGTTTGAACCCTTTGGCGACAAGATACGCTGTTGGGGATATAGTTATTGAGTTAACCCGCCTAAAAGGGGCCGGGTTATATTCATGGCGACTCATAAAGACAAAGCCCAGGAAGTAATTGAAGATGGCGGTTCATGAAGATAACTTATGAAGGGCCCAAGGCCCAAAGGCGGCTTAAGGCCCATAGGTGTAAACCGCCATATGTATATAACTTGTATGATAAGGCAATTGTTGTTAAGTCCCTGGGCCGGACATGTTTATGAGCTGGTCGGGAATCTGTAAGCCACCGGGCGTCAACCTGAGTATATAAAGGGACGACCCGGCGGCGAGTTAAGGGAAAGAAAGAAGAGATCGAAAGCTAGGTCAAGCGTATTCGCTCCCTGGTAATCGAGACATAAGTAATACCACCTCAACTTGATTAGGCCTTTACCTTCACCGCAAGGGACCGAACCAGTATAAATTTCCTGTGTCCTTTGTCCCATTTTAACCCCTTTAAGCTAATCTCGTTGTGATGGCTCCACGACTAAGTCCTCACATTAGGACATTTGCCGTGACAATCCCACGACAGTTGGCGCCCACCGTGGGGATATCGCATGATGGTTTGAAGTTCTTAGAGGGCAACTTCGAAGGGATCAAGGGATACGCCATGGGCCGGATGACCAAGAGTCGTCGCGGCAAGCTCTACATCGACGACGCGGGCTGGGGCCCCGAGGCCGGCTCAATTGAGTATGGGTACCGGGTCCCCTTGGCAGAATTCACGTCTTCATCGGCAAGATCTGCGAACTGGGCCCTGAGCCGGACATCTGCACTGACATCATCGAGACGGCTCAGCGTGCGAGACCCGCCCGAGTTCAGCCCGCCATGAATCGTGCCTTCGTGGGATTCATCCATGGAGCGGAATCTGAGGATATATCGGCATCTGGTGGTGAGACGGTTGTTTACTCTGATGGTGAGTCGGCCACCGGTGAGACCGAGTCATTGTATCAACTGCAAGACGGCCGGCTTGGGGGCTGTTTCGATGGCGACAGTATTCCGGACCCCTGCGAGCCGCCGAACCGAGTTGCAATCTTCATGGCCGGTATGCAGCCAATACAGCATTCTTCAACTGCAGCGGCATTGATTTTCGGGTCAGCAGCGGCGATGGCAGCCGGGGCAGGAGGCCCTGCGCGCCCACCGGCTCAAGTCTTGTCCGATTTACTAGACACCTTGGCAACACTGCTGACGACGGAGGTTAACCCGGATAACCGAGATCAGCACAACGCGGAAGTCGCAAAATTGCGAGATCAGATAGCTCAAGCTAAGGAAGACCTGGCGGCTGAAGACACCAGGATGGCCGCAGAGCGAGTTACGTTGGATGCTCAGGCACAGCGGATTCAGTCGGAGTCTTACCGGCTTATGCTAGATCAGAACGCTTCAAACGAAGTCATGAGGAGGAGGCATCAGACTCGTCTGCCCCCGGTTTACAAGGCAAGAAATCTCTTTAACACGCCAGGAGCAGGAACCAGTAACCCGCCAGTGGTAAACCAGGTTGAAGCGCTTGGGACGGGTACGTCGGTTCAGCCGCGCACGACGGACCCACCTCGTCAGAACAATATCCCGCCACAACACGTGCTGACACCACCGGGTCATTACTCTAACCCTTTGGATAACATGATCGCTGCGGCGTCATGACTGGCGGCTCTCCCGGTTGAAGGCGAGTCTCCAACGGCGGTTGAAACACGGAGGGCTAGAGAGCTCCTTCAGACAACATTGGTTCAGCAGCAGGCTTATTCTTACAGTCGTGACAGGATTCATTTCACCCCTCGCCCGAGCCGGAGTTACAGTAGGCATATCGATGAGCTGGCTGTGTCAAGTAGCAGGCGACACCACAATCTGCCCCATGGACATAACCCGGCGGGTAATGGAGTCGATGCACAGAATGTAGTGGATCAAGGTAGGGCACATCGGGAGGCCGAGCTGGCGGCTCAGTATGCGGCCCGTCAACCTTCTCCGGTCCGTCCGACAACTTCGGTGGAGCCGGGTGTAACCTTTAGAAATTTGGGCGTGCCATGTTTAGTGCCGACTCTGCGCAATGAGCGTCTGCCCAAGGATTTCAAGGGTCCTTGCAAGGTGTCTAATTATACAGCCGACTTACCTCCTGAATCATGGGTCGAGAGTTATGAGATGGCCATGGAATTGCTAGATGTTAGCGATGTTGCGTGTGCTAAATATTTCCCCCTGATGTTGGATGGAACGGACCGCACTTGGTTGAAGGGGCTCCCTGCCAACTCCATTGGGTCATGGGCCGAGTTAAAAGCCCGGTTTATCAAGAATTTTAAAGATACGTGCAAGCAGCCCATGTCAATTGTGGATTTAGCCTCCGGTGTCCAAGAAGAAGGTGAGTCAACAACCCATTGGGTGCGCCGGGTCTCAACAATCATGCACTCGTCGGATCGCATCAATGCCGATTCAGCAGTCTTGATGTTGGAGAACAATTGTCGTTTCACGCCCTTAAAGCAGAAATTAGGGCGGCTCAAACGCCACTGCAATGACATGGGGACACTCATGGCGGCTCCGGTTAAGTACGCTGACTCTGATGGTACCAAGGACCCCGAGTCTGATGATGAAAAGCCGGGAAAGGGAAAGAAGAGCAGCAGCACCAGAGGGCAGCAGCATAACCCGGCGAATCAGGGAGGCAACGATAAGCGCAAAGCTGATAATAGTTTGGACTATGTGGCTAACACCAATACGCAGAATAATGGTCAGCGTCGTAAGGGTAAACCGCCCCCACGGACTGGAGGATCAGGCTTTAATCTTGAGTAGCAGCTGAATCAGCCCTGCCCAAGGCATGGTACACGAGAAAGACCGTCTGGCCACCTCTAGAAGGATTGATTCATTATGAAGGAGTACAAAAATTCCAATCTTTTTCAAGACAATCATGGGCCGGGTGGTGGCTCAGGATCCGTCTCTCATGGACCAGGTTACGGCGGTGGCGGTTCTAGCTCTGGATTCCAAGGCAGTCAGGGCAACCAGGGTGGCTACCATCAACAGTCAGGTTAGGGGAATCAACAGCAGCAATCTGGGTATCAGAGTAACCCAAAGTAGTTGAATAGTGGGCAGTACCACGTCTTCACCACAAGTTTGTGCAAACGGGATCAGAAGCTTCATAAAAGGGTAGTGAACGCCATTGAAACGGCAGTTCCCCGTTACTTGCGCTGGTCTGAGCAGCCCATTGTGTGGAGTCGGGAAGATCACCCGCCCCAGGTTGATAATCCGGGTCACCTGGCGTTGGTAGTCGCACCACAGGTCGGAGGGTATAAATTCACTAAAGTACTCATGGATGGAGGGAGCAGCATCAATATCCTTATTATGAAACTTTCCGTCGCATGGGTTTGACTGATAAGAATCTGAAGCCGTCGAACACTGTCTTTCACGAAGTAGTACCCGGTAAGTCGGCATACCCGGTTGGTAAGATAGCTCTGGAAGTCGCTTTTGGAGATGATCATGACTCTAGGTCAGAGAAATTGACCTTTGAAGTGGTCAAAATCAAGAGCCCTTATCATGCTCTATTTGGACGGCCGGCTTATGCTAAGTTCATGGCAAGGCCTTGTTATGTTTATCTGCAGCTCAAAATGCTGGGTCACAAGGGAACCATCACGATGCACGGAAGCCAGAAGATCTCTTTAGAGTGTGAGGAAGGTGATGCAACCTATGCTGAGTCGGTCTATGCAACACAGGAGTTGAAATTCTACAAAGATAATGCGGATCCGGCTGACATGACGTCCTTGAAAAAGCCAACTACGGAGCACGACCCGGCGTTGAAGTTTAAGTTGGCAGATGACACCAAGCTAGTTGATTTCGTTCCTAGTGATTCATCCAAGCAGTTCAGCATCAGTGCTAATCTGGATCCGAAATAGGAAAGCGCGCTCATCGAGTTCATCCGTGAGAATCGGGACGTCTTTGCATGGAAACCTTCTGACATGCCAGGTGTACCAAGGGAACTCGCTGAGCACACTCTTAATATTGATCCCAAGTTTAAGCTGGTCAAGCAGTTTCTTCGTCACTTCAACGAAGAGAGGCGTAAGGCCATTGGTGAAGAGGTAGCCCGGCTCTTGGCGGCTGGGTTTATTGTTGAAGTTTTCCATCCGGAATGGTTGGCTAACCCGGTGCTGGTACTTAAGAAGAACGGCACCTGGCGTATGTGTGTGGACTACACAGACTTAAACAAGGCTTGTCCGGCTGATCCTTCTGCTCTCCCTCGTATTGATCAGATTATTGATGCTACGGCGGGTTGTGAGCATTTGAGTTTTTTGGATGCTTATTCTGGGTATCATCAGATCAAGATGGCAGTTAAGGACCAGGAGAAGACAACTTTTATAACTCCCTTTGGAGCCTTCTGCTATGTGTCTATGCCTTTTGGGCTCAAGAGTGCCCAGGCGACTTACCGGCGCTGTGTGCAGAACTGTCTTCATAATCAGATTGGGCGCAATGTTCATGCTTATGTGGATGATATTGTAGTGAAATCCAGAAACAAGGAGACCTTGATAGAAGACTTGAAGGAAACCTTCGATAACCTCTGGGTTTATAAGATGATGCTTAACCCGGCCAAGTGTGTTTTTGGTGTGCCGGCAGGCAAGCTATTGGGTTTTTTGGTTTCTAACAGAGGCATTGAAGCTAATCCGGAGAAGATCAAAGCCATCACTTCTTTAGCTAAGCCGGCGTGTATCAATGATGTTCAACGTTTGGCGGGTCGTATTGCGGCCTTAAGCCGGTTCATAAGCCGGTTGGGAGAGAAGGCTATCCCTCTATATCAGATGATGAAAAAGACAGATAACTTTGTCTGGAGAGATGCCGCTAATGCAGCGCTTGAGGACTTGAATAAATAGCTGGCTGAGCCCCCCGTTATTGCTGCCCCTGTTGATAAGGAGCCGTTGCTGTTACATGTGGATGCTAATGCCCGGGCTGTGAGCGTAGCCATTGTGGTGGAACGGAAGGAGGCAGGCAAGGAATATCCGGTTCAAAGGCCGGTTTACTACATCAGCGAGGTGCTTATTGAGTCTAAGCAGAGGTATCCGCACTGGCAGAAACTTGTGTATGGGGTGTTCATGGCTAGTCGGAAGCTTAAGCAATATTTTTGGGGTCATCCCATCACTGTGGTTAGCTATGCTCCTTTAGGGGATATTATCTAGAACAGAGAAGCCACAGGACGGATAGCCAAGTGGGCCATTGAACTTGGACCTCACGGTTTGAAATATATGCCTCGCACGGCCATCAAGTCTCAAGCACTGGTGGATTTCATCAATGACTGGACAGAGCTGCAGATGCCTGAAGAAAAGCCAGATAACACGTATTGGACTATTCACTTTGATGGGTCCAGGAAATTGGAGGGCTCGGGGGCTGGAGTTGTGCTAGCTTCCCCTCGAGGTGATAAGTTTTGTTATGTTCTTCGGTTGATGTTCCCTTGTACTAACAATGCAGCTGAGTATGAGGCCTTGCTTCATGGTCTTCGGATGGCTAAGGAGATGAACCTAAGCCGGGTGAGATGCTTTGGTGATTCAAATTTGGTGGCTCAACAAGTTTCTGGTACTTGGGATTCTAAGGATCTGCTCATGGCGGCTTATCGTTGAGAGGTTGATGCTATTGCGGGTCATTTCAAGGGTTATCAGGTTGAGCATATTGATCGAAGGAAGAATGAGGCGGCTGATGCTTTAAGCCGACTGGGTTCTCAGCGTAAGCCGGTGCCACCCAATACTTTCCTGGATATTCTATATAACCCCTCAGTCAAGTTGCCTACAGAGGAGGATCTTGCTATTCCTGACCCAGAAGCACAATTGGTGGCGGCTATTCATGCTATCCTTGATTGGACAGTCCCTTATTTGGCTTATATGACCCGGGGCGAGTTACCTGAGGTTGAAACCTTAGCTAGGCAAATAACCCGACGGTCTAAGTCAATGACAATTGTCAATGGAGAGTTGCATCATTGCAGTGTTACATGGGCCTTTCAACATTGTGTTTCTCCAGAAGAGGGCCGTGAGATCCTGCGTGAGATTCATGAAGGAGACTGTGGTCATCATGCTAGTTCAAAGTCTCTCGTAGCTAAAGCTTTTTGTCATGGATTTTATTGGCTGACGGCTCATGCTGATACTGAAGACCTGGTTAGTAGGTGTGATGGATGTCAGAAATTTTCACGATGAGCCCATGTGCCGGCTCAAGAATTGAGGATGATTCCAATTACTTGGCCGTTTGCAGTTTGGAGGCTTGATATGGTTGGACCTTTCAAAAGGTCCAAGGATAAGAAAACACACCTCTTGGTGGTGGTTGACAAATTTACAAAGTGGGTTGAGGCAGAGCCGGTCAGTAAATGTGACGCGGTGACGGCAGTTCAATTCATTAAAAAGGTGATTTTCTGTTCTGGTTTTCCCCACAGTATCATAACTAATAATGGCACTAATCTATCCAAGGGTGCTATGAAAGAATTTTGTCAGCGTGAGGATATCCGGCTTGATGTATCATCAGTGGCTCACCCCTAGTCCAATGGTCAAGCCGAGAGGGCCAATCAAGAGATCCTGAGAGGCATCAAGCCCCGGCTTATGGTTCCCTTATAGAGGACGCCGGGTTGTTGGGTGGAGGAGTTACCTTCCGTGTTATGGAGCATTAATACCACCCCCAACAGATCTACGGGCTACACACCTTTCTTCATGGTTTATGGGGCAGAGGCGGTTCTCCCTAGTGACATACGTCACGACTCACCTCGTGTGGCGGCTTATGTTGAAGCTGATAATGAAAAAGCACGCCAGGAAGCACTTGACCTATTAGATGAGGAGCGTGACATCGCGGCGGCTCGTTCGGCGATTTACCAGCAAGATCTGCGCTGTTACCACAGCCATCGGGTTAAAACCAGAACTTTCCAAGAAGGCGATCTGGTGCTCTGACTCATCCAAGATCAAACTGATATGCACAAGTTATCCCCACCTTGGGAAGGACCTTTTGTGGTCAGTAAGAATCTCAAGAATGGATCCTACTACCTTATCGACATTCGAGAGCATAAAGACTCACGTAAGTCGGAGGAGGAGACCCACCGACCGTGGAATATTGCTCATCTTCGGCCTTACTATACTTGAGCTACTGGCTCTTCTGATGTACATATTTTGACAATGTATATATTATGATCAATATAATAAAACTGGCATCCCTGATAAAGCAGGGCTTCTGTCATTTTCTCTTTAAATAACGAGTTGTTGGTCACTTGGGGGCTTCTGCTTTACAGAGCGAAGTTATGGTTACCCTTTGATCCGGCTTATAGGCCATGGAAAAAAAACTAGGGGGCTTGCTACCCAGGTTAAAGGGACCAAAGAGAGTGTTGCAGAAGCACAACTCAAACATAGGTGCCCATTGAGCACAGCTCAAAAATATTGCTTGGGGGCTATTTGTTCTAAAGGACAAGAGTTTTTATGACCCTTGTAATAGGCTTAAAAGCCAGGCTTGGAAGCCAGGTGTATTCACCTAAAACCCCAGGTTATCCTGCCTTTTTAAGTCTACCACTCCGCCCAGGTAATCCTGGAATGACCCGCCGTGCTTTTGACAAGTCAATCTCATGCAGACCCTGAACTTGTCAAAGTTAAAACGACGATTGGTTATGTGAGGTCCGGCTTAAAAGGTTTGTATAAAGGTTTACCTCAGTGGTTGTGCGGTCCGTGAAAGCACTTGAGATTTAGGCTTGGCGGCCTATGAAAGCCTTGTTTTTTCGTTTGTTTTTATTCAACAATTTTTTTGAGGTTTGTCGAATGAGGCTTGTAAGGTTTTATGATTGCAATTTGCCGGTGTTTATTAACCCGGCTTGGCTTTCGACTATAAGTCGCCAGTATGCGATAAGATAATATCCAGTGTTTATTAACCCGGTCTGGCTTTGTTCATAAGCCGGCAATGAAAGATAATTACCAGTGCTCAAGTTTTGGGTTATCACCCTTACTACACTGGCTTGATAAACCAGAAGTGTGATCAAATATCACAGGAACATATTCAAATTGCTGATATTATAAGCACAAGTGGCAGACCTTCAATTGGCAGATCAACAGTGTCATGCGAATCAAAATATGCACGATGGCATAGCAGGTCAAGAGTTTAAGCTAGCCTATTACAAGGCATCTGATGGCCGAGTCAGATTACGCAGTCATCAAAGTTATCAATACAGCAAATTCTTATGATAAGGAGACCGGCTTATGATTCTTGGTGGGTTGAAGGCTCGGGATCTTCTGGCACCTCTTCCTCATCTTCCCCTCCTTGCTTATCCATCAGCTGGAAGTTAGGCGTAGCCCAGTTGATACCGATCAACGCTCTAAACACAGTTTCATCATCAATAAGATTTGATGGGTCAATGTCAGGGGCAAAGGTGTGCTTACGAATCGTAGGAATAAGATCTGTTGGCTCATGAACCGGCGCAGCAATTTTCTTGTTATCAGCATCATAAGCCGCCTGGTATGTAGATAAGCTGGTTTCGTTAGCTAGTTTGCTTGCTAATGGACACATAGCTCTGGCTATCTCTGCGAAGTCATCAGCACTGAAGTCTCATCCATCTTCTTTGACACCGGGGCAGCCATTGGCCAAATCCTCCGGGTCAAGATCAGCCTGCCATGCTTTCGCCCGGCTTAGCGCAGTCAAAGCACCAGCTCTGGCAGCTCCCCGTTTCAAGTCGTCAATTCTCTTGGGCAGCACTGACAATTGCTTCAAAGTATCTTGGATGAGTGTTGAGGGAGTCTTCTTGTGCATCATAGCAGCGATGGCTCGTTGGGCACCAGTATATAGCTGCTCTACAAGAGTGTAGACAACTTGAAGCCGGACGCGCATATCTGGGCCCAACTTCGCGCTCCGAGAACCTGCATAAATGACGTTATGGGTAAACTGGCAGCAGCTTCTAATATGATTCTTACAAGTACAAGGGGAGTCTGTCTTACCAAAGATGGCTGCTGACATAAGGTTAATCTGCTGCTTTAAACCGGATAACTCCTCGGTTACCGGCTTAAGCGCAGCCTCAGCGTCCTCAGCTCTTTTCAGCAGGGCTGACCTATCTGTATCCCAACCTACTTCTTTAGCCTTAAAGCTTTCCTTCAATTTTTCCATGGCTGCTAGTGCATTGATCAGTTCATCCTTGGCTTTGGAGGTCTCTGCTTGCCGTGATTTGATATTTTCCCGAAGGTCGGCGACTTGGGATTCTTTACTGCTAAGATCAGCCTGCAAGAGGTAAACAATTTGTGAGAAGGCAATGAATTTATACGAAGTCCCAAGTATAATAACAAGTATTATACTTGGCACTTGGGGACTAATGTCTATTGCTTCTTCAAATACTACGAAGTCCTAAGCACAACACAAGTCTTATCCTTGGCACTTGGGGGCTAATGCACATTGCTCTTCTCAAGAAATGAATATATTTATTGGCCCCACGACAGTATTATTGGGGGACAAATGATGATGATCCGGCTTATGAAGACTATGAACAGTATTATTCCTCCCAAGATGATAAGTTTTGACTTAACATACATTGTTAAGCCGATCCTTGGGGGCTATAGATGCAATGTTTACTTCTACTCCTCAAAAGTCCCGGCTTAAACATATCTATTAAGCCGACCCTTGGGGGCTACATATGCAGAATTGCAGAACTATTATCATAAGTCCCGGTTCATATCCAAAATATAAACCGGCCCTTGGGGGCTACTGGTTTTCATCTATGCAATTGTTGAAGTTTAAAGCACATTCTATTCTATCATGTCCGGTAAACTTGGCGGCTAATGAAGATATGTTTATATGAAGGGAAGTAACAGTGTTTACCTCATAGCGATCCTTCATCATATTCACTAAGCCGGCTTCAAAATCACGGCTGGTGTATAACCGGTTCAAGTAGCCAGAATGGAGGTCCTGGGCGTTGAGCTGGGTATAGCGTTCTAAGTCGACATTCCACTTGCTTTTATCTTGAGCAGAAGTTTCTTCTTTGGTGCTGTGCCTGGATAAGGCGGTAGGACGACTCGGGGTTGTGAAGCCATGACCAGTAATAGTAACATCATCATCCTTTTCTGCTGGCTTAACAGGACTGGTGGCCCTGATAGGGCTTGGTGGATTGATATCAGTTGGGTTAACAGTCATCGGATCAATGTCAACATGATGGTCTTCTGGCGGTAGATCATCATCAGGGTTATCAGCAATTGGATGAGAAGACTCTGGTTGCTGCTTTTCTAGCTCAGATAGATTGGGGTCATTGGTCGGCTTATTCAGCTTTGCCTTTTTACTGGGTTTAGCTTGGCCCCTGAAAACAAGGAAATAAAATCAAGGTGATGACCAAGCACAAAATATGGAATAGTTAAAAATAGTCTTAACCAAGTACAGTCTTGAAAGCTGGAATTTGTGTTCATGTTGACTCGCCAGAAGAGGAATGAGAAGTCCCCTGATAGTTTGAATCAGACGGGTTAAGAGGTTGTCGAAAATAACCCTCCTTGGGGTAAAGTACGTCAGAAATATGTAAGACCTTGGGATGGCGTTTGCGAAGTGGAGTGTTCGGTAACCCGGAAGAAGTGATCACATTGCCGCTGTGCCGGGTCGTTCAGCGAGCTTCATGTTGCTGTTTCTTCAAAAGAAAGTTTGGATCCAAGTAAGCTAGAGGGTGAGAAAATCTTACTTTCTGGCTTGCTTAACGAGTTTTCTGTGTTGGCAGAGGTTCTGAGCCGGAGGAAAGAATAATTACCTCTGCATCACCCGCACGGCTAGCCTTTGCGTCGTCCTGATAACAATCATTGTCAATGAGATGTATGAAAAAAGAGCCAAGTGAATCAAGTTCTACCTCTGACTCATGATTATCATCGTCGTCGTCAATATTTAACTCGGCAGACTCGGCGGTTTTCTTTTTTGAAGGCTTTTTGTTGGCCTTAGTTTTGACACGAGGCGCTTTGGACGGCTTATCATGTGGTTTCCTCTTCCAAAATGGGTCGTCAGCATGTTAAGATTGGAAAGATCATGAGAGAATATTGAGAAGGAGGATTAAGTAGGAGTTGAGCAATTATTACGGCTGGTGGCTTGTTGATGGTACAGAAAGGACTGAGTCCAGTTTTGCTGCACTCTTTTACAGGCTCATTCAACAGTTTTTTGGTCGCTTCAGTAACTTCTGCTTCAGTTAGCTGAATATCACAATGGCGCCGGGGATCTTTAGCATCACTAGTATATTCGCACATTAAGCCGGGGCAGCGGCTTAATGGCAGGATACCCCAACACAGCCAACACCGGAAAAAATCGACGCCAGTTAGGCCATTGGCCATAAAAGCTCAGAGTTTTGAGAAGGCAGGTGCATACTTGGCCCGTTCTGTCACGACCGGATTTTTGGGATATAAATTCCCAGAAAAACGGCCTGCGCGCTCATCAGCCCCAGGATTACTGTTAGCTGATGAGGTACCAACTTGATACAAGAATTCCAAGCAAGTACAAAAATATGTAGTACAAGACCATTTAGGCTTAGGAGTACAACACTTGGTTACTAGTGGTTGAGGGCGGAAGCGGTTGGATACATCTGCGTCTATGGGACTCCATTTCCCACAAGAACAGCTGACCAGGATAACTCCTATCTTCGCGAGGCTGCAAACGTCAACGCGTAGGTTCCGAGGTTGTCACCGCGATGCTTATCTCCAAGCAAGGAATCTGGCCAAGACAATAGCCAGGGACAAGCCAGTGAGTACGTTTGAATGTACTCGCAAACATTAAGAACACGGGTATAATATATATCAAACATGCTCTGGGTTAATTAGATGATCACACGTCTGTCACGAAATATACGGAAGACCAAGATGCACACATATGGTTAAAAATATACCAAAACAAAATACTGGGTGCCAAACGAGTGTCTGAATGACTCCTCGAGCGGAAAATGCAGAATAGTAATACTGGTGCCAAACGAGTGTCTGAATGACTCCTCGAGCGAAAAATGCAGAATAGTAATACTGGTGCCAAACGAGTGTCTGAATGACTCCTCGAGCGGAAAATGCAGAAATAATAATGCCGCAGTCGGGCGTCGGGGCGACACCACATAAAGGGCTTATAAGAGAATAATCACAGTGAATATCCAGGAGGTAGAACCATCCCAGGGATACTCAAAAATATACGTAATATAAATGGTTAGTCCAAAAATAAATAAGGATCAAAATCCACATGTGCCACAATCATAAACAATATATAGTACAGTCGTTTCTCCATCCAAAAAAAAACCGATAAATTAGTCAAGCCGTATCTCCATCCGAACACCGTTACCACGTTCCAGTTAAATCGTTCTCCATCCGAATACCGTTACTGAGTTCTAGTTAAATCGTTCTCCATCCGAATACCGTTACTGAGACTCAACTCAGACTGTGGTTTTTACTCAAGGACATGACTATCCAACAGGATATATCCTCTGCAGAGGGAGTACCATTTTCCACGAGTAACGGGATTACTCAGTCCCTTGGGACTAATTCCGTCTACGGTCTTTTGATTGAAAACACGCTTGACCTGCACACACCAGCTTAACTCACCAGTGTCTGGAATCACCCACGACACCTGCCAAGCAAAACTCTAAGTGGGGAGGCTACAACCTCGACGTAGCATGGGATCACAAAATTTATACCGCGCGCAAACTGGGGAGCTACCCCTTCGGCTACAACCGAAACACCCATGCCCCCGGACCGGATGACTGGCTTTAATCCATGGCCATGGGACCCTCATCACGGCCTCTCTGTACGGTGTGTGCTTTGGAAAGGGGTTGACAACCTACTGAACCATACCCTGTCCCCTGCAGGGACAAGTGGTGGTACCGACAAAGAAGGAAGCTATTGATCAAGACTCGGTCTACAACCGACTCAGGTGGTCCAAGTATCCACCAACAATATTACCACTAGTGAAATAAATCACCACTCCTCGAGCCTCACCATGCTATGCCGGGCATACTCGTCTCGACGAGGGATTAGGGACAAGCTCATGTCTACCCAAGACCACGACTTTCCCGGCTTCCTACCGGTGTGCAAGAGAAGCTCACGAGGATGACCCAAATCACTAGTGTATCCATTGCTGACCACAAAACAACTCCAAAGTGCACTCCTGCACGAGACCATATCGATACATAAAGCTATCACATACTCCAAGTCAAAAGGTGTTGTGATCGCATCCCAACACCACAACAAAATATTATGCCAGAGTTCAGAAATGCTTGCCTTCAAGAGTATGCATAGGATGCACTTTTTGGAAGCTTCCCTTTTCCTCCAAAATCCTATTTTGCAAATATACAAATAACAAATATTTCAAACACAGTACCAAAAGTTGTCTCAAATATTTTTGAAATAAATCTTAAAATAAACTAGATGAAAATTGAGAGAGGTAGGAAAAAGAATCAACTCATTTGGAGTTTTATTTTAAAAGTTATAGCCAGTCAAAGTTTGGTCAAATCTCTGTTTTTAAATAAAACCAGAAAAGAAAACGATTCAGAAGAAAATACGCTTTCGCAGTAGAGGAGACGCACTCGGGAGTTTGCGCCTTCACTTAAACAGAGAGAGGGCGGCTGCGCGGGTCACTGACAGTGGGTCCAGAGGGCCCACTGGTCAGGTTTGACCGTTTCTCCCCTCCTTCTCCTCTCTTCTGCCCGACGGGAGCGGGGCTCCGGCGATCGCCGTCGATGAGCGGCAGCGCCTCACGGGCATCCAAGGGCGGGATGGAACGGCTAGACCGAGGCGGTCCTCTAGGTGGTGGTTGGCTCGTCGGAGGTGGAAGGAATCGCCGGCGGCGAGCTCCGCGGCGGAGAAAAGCTACGGTGGTGAAGTGACTTTGGTGCTCCGGTGGTCTCCGATCGAAGTTGAGTAGCTGGGCAGCTCCGCAAGGACCAGAGGGAGCGACTGGTGGTGTTGGATTGGTGGGGGAGGGCTTGGCTGCGACGAACGGCACTGGATTGCGGCGGCGACCGAACTTGCCGGAGTTGAGGAGGATGGCCACTACGGGTCGATCTACTGCGTGGGAAGCTCTACGGGGAGTGTCTGATGTCGCCTGAAGCCTTAAACGAGCTTGGGGTTCCCTTTTATAACGTGACAAGGCTGGCTCCGCGGCGGCAGAAGATAAGATCGCCGGCGACCACTTTCCTGTAGTTGCAGGGTATCGTGGCGGCGATGAACGCGTGCCGACGAGCGGGAGGATAAGAACGGCCTGTGCTCTGGGGCAGCTGGCGTGCGCTGGCGGTTTGGGCGGCGCTGTCCGCGGCGGAATCTGCTGCCGACGCCGGCGTGCTGCCAAGGCGGCGCTGCAGAGTGCCAAGGGGAGCTTGGAGGGTGCTGGAGAGAGGGTGAGTGCCTGGCGGGGTTCGGCAGGTGAGCAGGGGTCAGAGATGGGACGCGACGAGGGCGGCAGTGCGGCGTGTCGGCGTAGTGCGCGCGCGTGCAAAACGTGCGCTCTGGGCGCGCCCAGAGCACGCACGGCACCTGCTCGACGAAATGCCAGCGCGCTCTAGAGCTCGAGGGTGGAGCTGGCGCTGCACAGGATGGAGGTAGGGGTAACAAGGCACTCAGTGGACAAGGTGGATCGGTCAGGGGTTCAAGCCCATAATGCAAACCAGAGAGCTTGCCAAAAAGGACTGTGCACACCAGGTGTTCGACAGAATGTCATATGCACTTCGGCAACTCTTGGAGTGGCCAAAATCTCCAGATCAGTGTCTCTTTAGATGCAGGAGATGGTGGTAAGATTAGTTTGGCAAAAACGGAAAGTTGATAGTGCAAGAATTTTAGAAAACCAGTTTTGGGCAGAAACTAAAGGCTGACATTGCATGCACCAAAAATATGCCAAAGGGTCCAATCTCCTGGACTTAAGAGTTTGGTAGGGAGGACTATAGGTAGGAAAAAGCTCAAAGGTATTAGAGCAAAATAAAAATGGGTTGCAGTACAAATCACCAAACTGGACCAGAATGGAAATGAAGATGATTCACTTAAATTTTTCAAAGAACATTACTGGGTTTTTGCTTGAAGATGAATTGTATGCATCCATTGACATCTTCAAACCCTTGGAAGAAATTTTAAAGAAATATTTAAATGGGTTGTAGTGTAAAATACCTACTGGACCAGATTTGAAAAATTGATGTGGAGCTCAAAATCTCCAATGACCAAAAAATGTTTTTGCATAAAAGTGATGGGGAAAACTCACATGACATCCCCAAATTTTGGTGAAATTTTTAGAAGCATTTATCAAATGGTTGCAGTGCAAAAAGGAGCTCCAAATTTATGAAAGATCATTTTAAAAGAATTAAAACTCATGAAAAATAATTATGCAAATAAATCCACTGATAAAGGATTGATTTTTGTAAAGAGGGCACACAAGTCCAAAAATACTCTTTGAAGGTTTTTTCTCACTTGAAGCAAAAATCCAAAAATCATAAAAGGTAAAACTGGACAAATGGAAAAGTTTTATTTCCTCACAACATTTTAATAAAAAAAAAGGCCAAAATTTTGGGGGTGTCACAACACTACCCCCCTTAAGAAAAATCTCGTCCTCGAGATTTGTTAAAAGTTGTTTTGAACAAGAATTTGTTTTGAAATAAAATTGTTTTTATCAAAGAAATTCTTCAATTGCACAAAAACAAAACGGCTACAGTGAGAGGGCAATAAGTGGTGTAAAACCACAGTGTGTTGCACTGGCGCAGCGTGGAAAAATCCACGGTTAGGGAAAATGAGATATTTCTACGGGGATACAGTAATTTAGGATAAATTCTAAATTACTAAAATACGCTGGTTGCACCCGAGAGCACAATGCTCTCTCTGGCTGACAGGTGGGCCCAGGGCCCATTGTCAGCCTCTTCTCCTTCCTCTGGCTCTCTCTCTCTCTCGCGCGCGTTCTCCCGCGCTTCCTCCACCGGCGATGCCTAGCTCGTACGGCATCGAGGCCGTACCGTGGTAGTGCGCGGCGTGCTAGATGCCGGTGCAGCGTGCACTCACCTTGCGGGCCAGGGCGCTGTCGGCACTGCTCGCGGACTCGCCTCCGAACACCGGCGGCCGAGCGACGAGTGACGCTGGTGGACCTCGCCCACCGTACACCGATCTCGGGCTATAAAACGATCGCGGTGCTCCTCTCTTCTTCCTCACACCCGGCCTTGTTCCCACTCCTCCTCCCTTCTCCTCCATTGCTGCTAGCAGGAGCTCGAGCCGAGGCTCTAATGGCGGAGGCAATGCCGGACTGGTATGTGGTCCTGGTGTGTGGAGGCTTGGCGGTGCTGCTGGGGTTCTCCGTGCTCCTGTGCGCGATGATCCTGGATGATCGTCGTGATGCTGCCGCACGAGTGTTAGCTCTTCGCGGTGGCGGCGATCACGTGGATTAGGCGCGGCATCGGGGCTGACTGCTGTCGGTGCGCTGGGGCAGCTCGCGCTCGAAGGAACACTCACAAATCTCTCTTACTGAGACTGTGGTGTCCTCGAGTGTGGTTAGATAGGCGCAAAAATGTGCTCAAGGATTTGTAATAGTGCTCGAGGTCGAGTGGTGGCTGCGGTGAGTTTGCTGCTACGATGCTGCGCGAATAAAAAAAAATCTATGTCGCGAAAATATGCATATACGCAGCGATAACTCGGGGAAAGGAATCTCCTCAAAACATGTTGCGAGAGACAAAAACAATAATTAACACAAAACTAACAGCAGTAAAACTGCTCACAAAACAGGAACTAAGGAAAATCGGATCCGTCGCACAAATTTTTTACGAACATGCTGTGATACATAAATACACGTACTGGGACAATAAATACATCGGAGGCGTTTACATGGAAAACGGTAAAAAGACAGGGTCCTGAGAAAATGCCTCTGGCACTGGGGCACACTCCTCTTCTATCGGGGGAAGCGGGTTGACCAGTCGATGAATGCGCCCTTCTTGGTCGGGCCTCAGTGGTCTGCCAATAGCGATCCGAGGATTTAAATCAGCGAGGCTCTGGAGATAACCCATTACTCGCTGAGTTAAACGCTCCTGAGCGATGACGTACTGGGCAAGGTTGGCCAGTACTGGATCTCTCTCAATGCGCCCACCGGGAAAAGATGCAACTTCTCCGGGTGCTGCACGACTCGGAAAATAATAGTACCCTCGCTCACTGGCATAGGGCACCGCGAATCGAAGACGGGTGAGCGCCTCGTATGCGGCAGCTTCTATGGCCATATGCGGAGTCGGCATGGATTTCCCCACGAAGGAGACTTCCGTTGGATCTTGGTTTGGGTATGCGGGAGGGATGTGCACCACTGCCCAATATTTCGAGGTGGATGAAGTGATCCTCGATTTGAGCAACTCGTACTGGGGTGGACGGGTGGCGCTCATAGTACTGCAGGTAAAGTCCCACAATAACTTGACAAAACTGCCCGGGGTCGCGTCTGGGGTTCTCAGATAAATACTGGGGGTCGACATGGCAAGGAATGGCTGTGGGTGCTGCGCACAAAGGTGAGGGGTGCTCGGCAAGGTCACGAAGTGGCCTTTATATATCACCGGGGCTGGGATATCTACCGGGGTGAAGGGTAACTGGCTGCCGATCCTGTACTCGGGTCAAAGCCACAGATATACACATCACATAAAGGTGACGCATTACTGTGGGCGCTGACGGGGTTGGTCTTGGCAGCTGTGCCCGAAATATAAAAATGCAACTGTACGCCAACGTACACATGCATAGCTACTACTCCAAAAATAAGAGCGCTCAAACAGACAGCATGCAACAAAAGCGATACAAGGCCACACATTACAAAGCGTAGGAAAACTAAGGCTCGATACAACTTTGAGCGACTTAGTCTACTTCGTTAATGTCTAAGTGGGCTGGCCTTGCGGACGCCGATGCTTCTCCACGGTTCTCACCGTCGGGATTTGCTGGTTGAGGCTGAGGTGCTGCAGGGTCGGGGAAATGGTGATGACCATCGCGGGGGTTGTTGGCCACAATCCCGTTGGAAGGGGTTCCCAAAAGGCGACGAAGCGCTTCTGGGATCACCAAAGTGCTCTGGTTGATGGCTGGCGCAGACCTCAAGGGATCGATCGGGTGTCCGAACAACACGACTGGGTTGTCGGTGTCGGGCTCCACTTCTCTCCTCGCCGGGGCTCGGCGAACCAGCTCTCCACGAGCTGCGATCAGATCAAGAGTGACCTGGTCGAACAGTTGCTCTAGTGCGCTTACATAGCGCACCAGATGCAACAGCGCAGGATCCGTCTCGTGGTCTCCGTTGGCAACTTGGGGCGGCCTACCATACCCGTCACGACTAGGGTAGTAGTAGAACGAGCGACAGTTAACTCTGGGCGACAGGTGCCGGAGTTGAACTATAGCTTCGCGGGCTGCCAGTTGGATGGCTTGCGGCTCGAAGGAAGTTGTCCTTCCAGTGAACCTGTAGGGGCGTTCTGGCGACAGACCCCTACCGTAGATGTGCACAGTGGCCCAGTACTGACGGCCTTCACCGTACATGGGTCCCTGGTACACAACATACTCAGGAGGCTCTTCTAACGCATAGGCACGGCGGGTGAGGTTTGCGAGCACGGTTACAAAACCTCCAAGCTTGGTCGCTGTGGTCTCATTGTGAACAATGGGGCCAGGCATCGTGGCTCGGTTTGGGGGAAAGAGGTTGTGTTGTGATTGAGGCTAGCGTGCCCTTTTTATAGGGGAAGGGGATGGAGTCTTCCTCCGCACGCTTGTGATAGAGACGGGTTGGGTGTCGGTCACTGGCGCGTGATCGACGGGCTAGGCTGATAGGTTGGGCACCGTCCGCCGAAAAGGGCGTCGGGTCACTGAGGGGCTACCTTACGCGGGAAGCTTGACCGGGGTTAGGCTAAGGTCTGGTGGTTAGGGTTAACCTAGGTTTATTGACCTGGCTAGGATAGGATTAGCCAATGGTCAGCCTGGCTCTGATACCAAGTATGTCACGACCGGAATTTTGGGATATAAATTCCCAGAAAAACGGCCTGCGCGCTCATCAGCCCCAGGATTACTGTTAGCTGATGAGGTACCAACTTGATACAAGAATTCCAAGCAAGTACAAAAATATGTAGTACAAGACCATTTAGGCTTAGGAGTACAACACTTGGTTACTAGTGGTTGAGGGCGGAAGCGGTTGGATACATCTGCGTCTATGGGACTCCATTTCCCACAAGAACAGCTGACCAGGATAACTCCTATCTTCGCGAGGCTGCAAACGTCAACGCGTAGGTTCCGAGGTTGTCACCGCGATGCTTATCTCCAAGCAAGGAATCTGGCCAAGACAATAGCCAGGGACAAGCCAGTGAGTACGTTTGAATGTACTCGCAAACATTAAGAACACGGGTATAATATATATCAAACATGCTCTGGGTTAATTAGATGATCACACGTCTGTCACGAAATATACGGAAGACCAAGATGCACACATATGGTTAAAAATATACCAAAACAAAATACTGGGTGCCAAACGAGTGTCTGAATGACTCCTCGAGCGGAAAATGCAGAATAGTAATACTGGTGCCAAACGAGTGTCTGAATGACTCCTCGAGCGGAAAATGCAGAATAGTAATACTGGTGCCAAACGAGTGTCTGAATGACTCCTCGAGCGGAAAATGCAGAAATAATAATGCCGCAGTCGGGCTTCGGGGCGACACCACATAAAGGGCTTATAAGAGAATAATCACAGTGAATATCCAGGAGGTAGAACCATCCCAGGGATACTCAAAAATATACGTAATATAAATGGTTAGTCCAAAAATAAATAAGGATCAAAATCCACATGTGCCACAATCATAAACAATATATAGTACAGTCGTTTCTCCATCCAAAAAAAACCGATAAATTAGTCAAGCCGTATCTCCATCCGAACACCGTTACCACGTTCCAGTTAAATCGTTCTCCATCCGAATACCGTTACTGAGTTCTAGTTAAATCGTTCTCCATCCGAATACCGTTACTGAGACTCAACTCAGACTGTGGTTTTTACTCAAGGACATGACTATCCAACAGGATATATCCTCTGCAGAGGGAGTACCATTTTCCACGAGTAACGGGATTACTCAGTCCCTTGGGACTAATTCCGTCTACGGTCTTTTGATTGAAAACACGCCTGAACTGCACACACCAGCTTAACTCACCAGTGTCTGGAATCACCCACGACACCTGCCAAGCAAAACTCTAAGTGGGGAGGCTACAACCTCGACGTAGCATGGGATCACAAAATTTATACCGCGCGCAAACTGGGGAGCTACCCCTTCGGCTACAACCGAAACACCCATGCCCCCGGACAGGATGACTGGCTTTAATCCATGGCCATGGGACCCTCATCACGGCCTCTCTGTACGGTGTGTGCTTTGGAAAGGGGTTGACAACCTACTGAACCATACCCTGTCCCCTGCAGGGACAAGTGGTGGTACCGACAAAGAAGGAAGCTATTGATCAAGACTCGGTCTACAACCGACTCAGGTGGTCCAAGTATCCACCAACAATATTACCACTAGTGAAATAAATCACCACTCCTCGAGCCTCACCATGCTATGCCGGGCATACTCGTCTCGACGAGGGATTAGGGACAAGCTCATGTCTACCCAAGACCACGACTTTCCCGGCTTCCTACCGGTGTGCAAGAGAAGCTCACGAGGATGACCCAAATCACTAGTGTATCCATTGCTGACCACAAAACAACTCCAAAGTGCACTCCTGCACGAGACCATATCGATACATAAAGCTATCACATACTCCAAGTCAAAAGGTGTTGTGATCGCATCCCAACACCACAACAAAATATTATGCCAGAGTTCAGAAATGCTTGCCTTCAAGAGTATGCATAGGATGCACTTTTTGGAAGCTTCCCTTTTCCTCCAAAATCCTATTTTGCAAATATACAAATAACAAATATTTCAAACACAGTACCAAAAGTTGTCTCAAATATTTTTGAAATAAATCTTAAAATAAACTAGATGAAAATTGAGAGAGGTAGGAAAAAGAATCAACTCATTTGGAGTTTTATTTTAAAAGTTATAGCCAGTCAAAGTTTGGTCAAATCTCTGTTTTTAAATAAAACCAGAAAAGAAAACGATTCAGAAGAAAATACGCTTTCGCAGTAGAGGAGACGCACTCGGGAGTTTGCGCCGTCACTTAAACAGAGAGAGGGCGGCTGCGCGGGTCACTGACAGTGGGTCCAGAGGGCCCACTGGTCAGGTTTGACCGTTTCTCCCCTCCTTCTCCTCTCTTCTGCCCGACGGGAGCGGGGCTCCGGCGATCGCCGTCGACGAGCGGCAGCGCCTCACGGGCATCCAAGGGCAGGATGGAACGGCTACACCGAGGCGGTCCTCTAGGTGGTGGTTGGGTCGTCGGAGGTGGAAGGAATCGCCGGCGGCGAGCTCCGCGGCGGAGAAAAGCTACGGTGGTGAAGTGACTTTGGTGCTCCGGTGGTCTCCGATCGAAGTTGAGTAGCTGGGCAGCTCCGCAAGGACCAGAGGGAGCGACTGGTGGTGTTGGATTGGTGGGGGAGGGCTTGGCTGCGAAGAACGTCACTGGATTGCGGCGGCGACCGAACTTGCCGGAGTTGAGGAGGATGGCCACTACGGGTCGATCTACTGCGTGGGAAGCTCTACGGGGAGTGTCTGATGTCGCCTGAAGCCTTAAACGAGCTTGGGGTTCCCTTTTATAACGTGACAAGGCTGGCTCCGCGGCGGCAGAAGATAAGATCGCCGGCGACCACTTTCCTGTAGTTGCAGGGTATCGTGGCGGCGACGAACGCGTGCCGACGAGCGGGAGGATAAGAACGGCCTGTGCTCTGGGGCAGCTGGCGTGCGCTGGCGGTTTGGGCGGCGCTGTCCGCGGCGGAATCTGCTGCCGATGCCGGCGTGCTGCCAAGGCGGCACTGCAGAGTGCCAAGGGGAGCTTGGAGGGTGCTGGAGAGAGGGTGAGTGCCTGGCGGGGTTCGGTAGGTGAGCAGGGGTCAGAGATGGGACGCGACGAGGGCGGCAGTGCGGCGTGTCGGTGTAGTGCGCGCGCGTGCAAAACGTGCGCTCTGGGCGCGCCCAGAGCACGCACGGCACCTGCTCGACGAAATGCCAGCGCGCTCTAGAGCTCGAGGGTGGAGCTAGCGCTGCACAGGATGGAGGTAGGGGTAACAAGGCACTCAGTGGACAAGGTGGATCGGTCAGGGGTTCAAGCCCATAATGCAAACCAGAGAGCTTGCCAAAAAGGACTGTGCACACCAGGTGTTCGACAGAATGTCATATGCACTTCGGCAACTCTTGGAGTGGCCAAAATCTCCAGATCAGTGTCTCTTTAGATGCAGGAGATGGTGGTAAGATTAGTTTGGCAAAAACGGAAAGTTGATAGTGCAAGAATTTTAGAAAACCAGTTTTGGGCAGAAACTAAAGGCTGACATTGCATGCACCAAAAATATGCCAAAGGGTCCAATCTCCTGGACTTAAGAGTTTGGTAGGGAGGACTATAGGTAGGAAAAAGCTCAAAGGTATTAGAGCAAAATAAAAATGGGTTGCAGTACAAATCACCAAACTGGACCAGAATGGAAATGAAGATGATTCACTTAAATTTTTCAAAGAACATTACTGGGTTTTTGCTTGAAGATGAATTGTATGCATCCATTGACATCTTCAAACCCTTGGAAGAAATTTTAAAGAAATATTTAAATGGGTTGTAGTGTAAAATACCTACTGGACCAGATTTGAAAAATTGATGTGGAGCTCAAAATCTCCAATGACCAAAAAATGTTTTTGCATAAAAGTGATGGGGAAAACTCACATGACATCCCCAAATTTTGGTGAAATTTTTAGAAGCATTTATCAAATGGTTGCAGTGCAAAAAGGAGCTCCAAATTTATGAAAGATCATTTTAAAAGAATTAAAACTCATGAAAAATAATTATGCAAATAAATCCACTGATAAAGGATTGATTTTTGTAAAGAGGGCACACAAGTCCAAAAATACTCTTTGAAGGTTTTTTCTCACTTGAAGCAAAAATCCAAAAATCATAAAATGTAAAACTGGACAAATGGAAAAGTTTTATTTCCTGACAACATTTTAATAAAAAAAAACAAGGCCAAAATTTTGGGGGTGTCACACGTTCCTTTGCATCAAGACGTTGGGGAAGTGGATGGTTGGTGTTTAGCCGGTGTTCGCGGTAACCCGGCAGAGGATTTTCACCAACCGGAGATGTGTCTCGAGCATAGAACCAAGTTTGGTTCCAATCTTTGGGGTGGCTATATAGCTTGGCGTGAGGAAAACTGACATCTTTCCTCTTTTGAATAATGACTCCACCAAGTTCTTGGCATGGCCCGTCAACAAATTCAGTTTGGCGATTTAAGTAATAAAATTCTCTGAATAGATCAACCGTGGGTTCTTCTTGAAGATAGGCTTCACAGAATACTTGAAAATTGCAAATATTAGACACGGAGTTGGGTCCGATGTCTTGAGGATGCAGTTGGAGGAAATGGAGCACATCACGGAAATTTTTTGAGCCAGGAGGGCTAAACCCCCGACCCAAGTGATCAGTAAAAACAATTAATTCTCCATCCTTGGGTTGAGGAGGGACTTCATCGCCAGGAGCTCTCCAATGGATATACTCCTTTTTGGCTAAGCCTCCAGTGACGACATGATTGTTCAAATCTGCCTCAGTAATCCGGGATTTGACCCAATTGCAGGAAGTATATGTCTTAGCCATTTCTGGAAAAAGATTACGCCAGTTTAAGATCACATGGTTAAGCCGGCTTATGATTCAAGGACAAACAATAACGAAGCACAATCAGATATTAAGCCGGAGCATGATATTACAAGCTTACTGAAAAGATATTGGCGGCTTAAAAGGGGACTAATGACACCTGGCGGGTTATTATTTTTAAATTAAGCAGTCCATACCACTGTTGAAGGAACAGATCTACGGATGGAAGTTGCTAAGTGATGAAAAGCAGGTTTCACAGATCGATGTTCTAATTTTGGATCTAATGCGCGTCAGGAAATAAAAATATTCAGACCTAAATATGGGAGCTTGAGCAGTTCACAAGATCCAGATTGAATCTTCTATGCAAAAGGAGATGTTCTGATGATGAAAAAGGAACTATGGCTATGGCCGCACAAGAAAGGTATCAAGTTTGAGTTGAATATCCATGCTATAGCGAAGAACAGTGAAGAACGGCAATGAGCTTCCATGGACTCGTGTAAACCCTAATGAGATCTACGGAGGAGGAAGAGGAAGAACTTACCAAGGCTGTTGAGCGGTGGAGGCGCGCGAGTGGAATCTGGTACGAACAGGTTGATGCAGCGGCCATTGACGAAGCAGAGGCGAGGGTTGCCGGCGGCGGCGGAGCACGAGTGCTAGGGCGTCGCGAGGAAGAAGACAAGACGAAGAGGCGGAGGGGGGAAAGTGAAAGGGAACCCCGGCCCTATTTATAAGGCGAATGGATAAGTGGCAAGTGCGGGAATCGAGGAGGTCAAAAAACGGATCTGTAACAGTGCAGACGCCTCAATTTTCGCAGATTCATTAAAAATAAGGAGATACATTAAAGATTTTGGCTCTGTAAAATTAATGGCAGGTGATGTCACGGTGGGTTATCATGATCCCAGAGGATGACGTCATGGCGAGTTACAAGTTTCGCGAAGGTTATGAAGGAGGGATTTTTCTAAGTGTTGAAGATTGATGTGAACAGGTTCAGATCAACCTGGGGCCTAATGTTGGGGATATAGTTATTGAGTTAACCCGCCCAAGAGGGGTCGGGCTATATTCATGGCGACTCATAAAGACAAAGCCCAAGAAGGAATTGAAGAGGGCGGTTCATGAAGATAACTTATGAAGGGCCCAAGGCCCAAAGGCGGCTTAAGGCCCGTAGGTGTAAACCGCCATATGTATATAAGTTGTATGATAAGGCAATTGTAGTTAAGTCACCGGGCCGGACAAGTTTATGAGCCGGCCGGGACTCTGTAAGCCACCGGGCGTCAACTTGAGTATATAAAGGGACGACCCGGCGGCGAGTTAAGGGCAAGAAAGAAGAGATCGAAAGCTAGGTCAAGTGTATTCGCTCCCTGGTAATCGAGACATAACTAATACCGCCTCAACTGGATTAGGCCTTTACCTTCACCGCAATGGGCCGAACCAGTATAAACTCCCTATGTCCTATGTCCCGTTTTAACCCCTTTAAGCTAATCTCGTTGTGATGGCTCCACGACTAAGTCCTCACACTAGGACATCTGCTGTGACAATCCCACGACACGCGCCTTGTGACGATCCACAGAGCCATCTAATTTATGCTTGAGCTTGAAAACCCATTTGCAGTCAATGACATTAACACGAGATGGAGGAGGAACTAGGGTCCAGGTACCATTCTGATGTAGTGCGTCAAGCTCAAGTTGCATGGCGCGACGCCACTCCGGAGATGTCACCACCTCACGGTGAACAGTAGGCTGCCGGGTCGCCAGGAACGCATGGCGAGACGGGTCATATGTGACCGTACCATCCTTGCGCTGCAGAAGAGTATGAGTGTTGTCGCGGGTGCGCGTCACCATTGCATGAGCTGGAGCAGCGGATTCGGATGCCACAGACGATCCAGGAGGGGCGCATGCAGCCGTACGAGCGGGAGAATCCGCCTGGGATCCCGCGTCGCGAGCTGTCGCAGGAGCGGCTGACAGATCCGTCTCGGATCCCGAGCCGCGGGTGGGATCAGCCAGCGACCCCACAGCAGGTTCCCGCCCTGCAGAGGCCACGCAGACCGGCCCATCCGTGGGTCCTACCATGACCGAAGGAGGCGACGAGGTCAGCCCAGAGGCCGGTCCCGCCGGGTCGGGAGACGCGCGTGCATGGGAGGCAGGCGACGCTGGCGAGGAGGACGGCCTCCCATCCGCAAGCGCCACGTGGCCCACTGGAGGCATGGGCTCACCCCGGTCGCTGTCGCCGGAGGGCGCGTGATCCGAGGAAGGATCTGCTCCGGATCCGGCGCCCGGATCCTCCTGGGATCCTGTAGTTGGGATTTTCTGTGGCAACGAGGATCCTGCATCCAGGTTAGTTCGCGAAACAGACGTGCCATAACTCAGGTGGTCATGC
Source organism: Aegilops tauschii subsp. strangulata (assembly GCF_002575655.3). Lineage (NCBI taxonomy): Eukaryota > Viridiplantae > Streptophyta > Magnoliopsida > Poales > Poaceae > Aegilops > Aegilops tauschii. The sequence continues at coordinate 504,214,453 of NC_053035.3, read as the reverse complement.
GGAAATAGGAGAATGGCATTTTCAGCAACCCAGGTGGAACAGGAGTAGTTTGGGCAGTGGCAAATGGAAAAATATTCTCGTCAAAAATTACGTCACATGAAATGTAAACACGGGCTGTGGGCAAGTGGAGACACTTGTAGCCCTTGTGACGAGTACTATAGCCGACAAAAACACATTGTTGAGACCTAAAAGCGAGTTTTTGAGTGTTGTATGGCCTTAAGTTGGGCCAACAGGCAGAACCAAATGTGCGGAGAGAATTGTAGTCGGGTTTAGTATTGAATAATTTTTCCATAGGGCTCATGTTGCCGATGACACGGCTAGGGAGGCGATTAATGAGATAACAGGCAGAAAGGTACGCCTCATCCTAGAACCGCAAAGGCATAGACGCATGTGATAAGAGGGAAAGACCCATGTCAACAATGTGACGATGTTTCCGTTCGGCGGAACCATTTTGCTGGTGTGTGTGTGGGCAAGATATGTGATGTGTGATGCCAAGTTGATGGAAAAAAGTATTGTGAAGTTTCTCGTATTCCCCACCCCAGTCAGGTTGAACGCATATGAGTTTGCGAGAGTAAACGTTCAACATGGGCAAGATAATCACGAAAAACATCAGACACATCACATGTTCTTTTAAGAAGATAGATCCACACAAACTTATTATAATCATCAATAAACGATACATAGTACTGGAACCCACCAGAGGAAGTCTTGGCAGGTCCCCACACATCGAGAAAACAAGTTCTAATGGAAACAAGGAAACACTTGAAGATCTAGGAAAAGGTAACTGATGTGCTTTGCCTTGTCGACAAGCATTACACACATGCATCAAAGACGACTAGAAGATGGCAATTTATTGGACGCCAAAACATGCTGAACGACTTGTGTGGATGGGTGGCTGAGCCTAGCATGCCAATCTTCAGCAGAGAGCCGAACCGAAGATAGGGCACGAAAAGGTGCGGGCCGAATAGGGTAAAGTCCATTTTCACATCTGCCTTGAAGAAGGACCCTCTTGGTGATCAAATCCTTCATAATAAAATGGGTAGGATAATATTTTAGATAAGCATGATTATCAATGGCAAGACGATTAACAGAGAGAAGATTTTTATCTGCATCGGGAACATGTAAGATGTTGCGAAGTTTAAGGTTGGCAGAAGGGGTAGGGAGGATTGCATGACCACGATGAGCTATGTGCAAACCTGAGCCGTCGGCGGTGTGGATGCGGTCCCTCCTCGGGTACTTCTCCCTTATGGTGAGGCGATCCAGATCTGAGGTGATGTGGTCGGACGCCCCCGTGTCAGTGAACCAGGTCGGTTCACCGAGGATAGACGGCGGAGAAGCAGCCGCCAGGCCGGCCATCTTGGAGTGTTGGGGTTGAAACGCATGATTGTAGCGTTGCCCACATTCCCAGGCATAGTGCCCGGGGCCACGACAGAGTTGGCATTGGATGCGGGTGTCAGCACCACCCCCGTAGTCACCACGGTCACCACCACCACGGTTACCACCGTAGTCACCCTGCTGGCGATTGCCGCCGCGGTCACCGCGATTGCCACCGCGGTCACCGCGATTGCCACCGCGGTTGTTGTTGTCGTAGTCACCGCGGTCACCTTGAATACCGCGGCCCTTGCCACGGTAGTTGCTACGGTTGCCACCGCGGTTGTTGTTGTTGTTGCCGTTCTTGTCGCGGGCGACGTAGTTGAGAGAAGAGCCGCCGACGTGAAGATGAAGGCGAGCAACATGGTACTCGCGGCGACGCTCGAAGGAGAGAGCGTGGGAGTAGAGCTCCCCCAGAGTCATCTCATCGATCCGGGTCGTAACAGCAGTAATGAGAGGCTCATAGTCGCTATCAAGATCGGTGATGACGGCGGTGATGATGTCGTCATCCCGCATGGGACGCCCAGCAACCGCTAGCTGGTCGACGTAGGAGCGGATCTTGGCGAAGTAATCCACCATGGAGAGGTTGGCCTTGCGGAATTTGGCCATGTCAAGCTTGATCTGCACAACACTAGCACGACAATTGGCAGAATACGTCTCCTCAAGATGCGCCCAGATGGCGCGAGAGGTGTCAAAGCGAATAACCTGCTGGAGAACATCATCCGCGAGGGAGGCGAGCAGGTAGCTAAGAAAAATCTGGTCCTGACGGTACCAGACATCATACTCGGGATTGAGCGCACGTTCCCCCTTGTCATCAGGTGGAAGGAGCCGAGGGAGACTGGGAGAAGTGCCATCGACGTAGCCGGTGACATTGGCGATGCAGAGAGGAGGAAGAATCTGTGCTTTCCACAGGAGGTAGTTGGAGATGGTGAGTTTGGCCGTGATGAGGCTAGCAGAGGGAGGCGGAACGGAAGAGGTGGATGACGCCGAGAGGGAAGCCGGTAGAGCAAGGGAGGTCATGGCTGAGGAAGTCATGGCGCCAGCGGAAGGAGAACCCATCTAGCAGTTATGTGAGAGGGCCTGATACCATGTGAAACTAGGAGATGTAGATTAGATTGGCTCACCTGGAACGGCGGCCTTTGAGTTCATTATATGCTCAGCCATCTAGCTAGGGCTTCGGCAGTGCCGGATATACACAAGAGTTGTTACAGAGGATATACATAACCCTAGATACTAACAACCTTCTTATCCTAACAACATATGGTTTAACAAGACAAACCTATACACACGCCGACGATGCTAGATGCACCATCGAGACTAGGATCGGACGTGTGAAACATTATTCATACCGAGGGACATCGTCACCGCCACATAATTAATGCCAAGCAAGACGTTGAACCTAACAAGAATGAGAGCAGGGTCTGTCCCACCGGTCGAGTGCAAGGTCCTCTGCACCACCACCGGCGACGGCGCCCACCGGAGGTGGAGTAGATCTAATCGCCGGTGAGTCTTTCCTTGGGAGGAGGAAAGAACCGAGCCCTAGGCAAACATACACTATTTATTGGTTTGGCTCATTTGGCATCAGCGCCCCTACTAGCATCGGTTCCCTATGTTTCTAATTTGGCAGCACCCCCACAATGGGCGGAACTAGTGGTAAAAGCTAGTTTGGCATTTGGCACCATCATTTTGGCATACGTACATTGTGGATGCCCTAAAGCTCCTTTTAGATTCATTTAAAGCTACTTTATTTTTGCAACTGTGTTTTACAAGAAGTTAGAAAGAGTTTGTGGTGACGTGGAAGAAACATAGAGAGGAGTAGTTAACATATGCGGCTGCCAAGTGAGTGAGTGATGCACATCCCATTTTGGCCATCTCCAAAAGTCGTTTGGAAAGCTCTGTTGTTTGTCCTTCTTCCTCGGACTGTGCATGCCAAGTGCAGGCTCTTGGGTTGGGTAGTTGGGAGGACTGGAGCTAGCGCCACCCATTCTTCTTCCTCCTCACTTGTTTCTTTCTTTCTTTCTTTCTTTCTTTCTTTCTTTGTTGTGAGAGATGAGGGCGTGGGCGTGGGCGGGTAGGTAGCAGGACTGGTAGATCCGGCGATTTAGGTGGAGCACGCGCTCTCCAGAGCTCCCATATTTATACGGCCGCGTCTGCATGCCATGCGCCCGCCCAACTAACAAACAAACATCCCCGCATCCACTGCCACCCTCCATGACCCCAGCCGCCATGGATCACGACCTGCTCCTTCTCCTCGCCTCCCTCGCCGCCGTCATCGTCGCCGCCGTCTGGCACCTCCGCGGCCATGGCAGCGGAGCCAGGAAGCCGAAGCTGCCGCTGCCGCCCGGGCCGAGGGGGTGGCCGGTGCTGGGCAACCTGCCGCAGCTGGGCGACAAGCCGCACCACACCATGGCGGCCCTCGCGCGCCTCCACGGCCCGCTCTTCCGCCTCCGCTTCGGCAGCGCCGAGGTCGTCGTCGCCGCCTCCGCCAAGGTCGCCGGCAGCTTCCTCCGCGCCCACGACGCCAACTTCAGCGACCGCCCGCCCAACTCGGGCGCCGAGCACGTCGCCTACAACTACCAGGACCTCGTCTTCGCGCCCTACGGCGCCCGCTGGCGCGCCCTCCGCAAGCTCTGCGCGCAACACCTCTTCTCCGCCCGCGCCCTCGACGCGCTCCGCACCGTCCGCCAGGACGAGGCCCGCCTCATGGTCACCCGCCTGCTCTCCTCCTCGGACTCGCCGGCGGGCCTCGCCGTCGGCCAGGAGGCCAACGTCTGCGCCACCAACGCGCTCGCGCTGGCCGCCGTCGGCAGGCGCGTCTTCGGGGACGGCGTCGGCGAGGGCGCCAGGGAGTTCAAGGACATGGTCGTGGAGCTCATGCAGCTCGCTGGCGTCTTCAACATCGGCGACTTTGTGCCGGCGCTCCGCTGGCTCGACCCGCAGGGCGTCGTCGCCAAGATGAAGCGCCTCCACCGCCGCTACGACCGCATGATGGACGGCTTCATCAGCGAGAGGGGCGACAGGGCTGACGGCGACGGGAATGACCTGCTGAGCGTCATGCTGGGGATGATGCGGCAGTCGCCGCCCGCCGGCGGCGAGGAGGACGGGATCAAGTTCAACGAGACTGACATCAAGGCTCTCCTCTTGGTATGTGTGTACAAACTCAGTACTATTTGTTTTCATGTGTTTATTTATTAAAGCTTTGCTGACCATAACTATACAAGATTAAAGTTCCAAGGTACTACTATAAGATTTTTGTGTTTATTGGTTCAGTTATATACTCAACTTTTTTGTCTTAAAAAACCGATAAATCGCGAGTGGACATGCCACCACGCGCGTCCGGAATCCACACCGCACGCTGCCGCGCGATGCGTGCAGCTTTAATACCCTCTGGCCGTATAAGGAATTCACCTCGTCGTATAGCATTCGGTATAGCGTGTGTATTTGCACCTGACACATGCAGTGCATGGCCCGCGAGGCAGCGCGTGCATTAATCCCACACCCAACATCCCAATGGCAATAATTCAACGATCTAGCAGCCCACATGCGGGCAACATATCTGGTGATACCGCAACTCAAGTGATACAATGCTCCGATGGATCATGGGCCTTTGGATTATGTTGGAAGGGACACGATGAAGGCACACGTGATGAGCAGCTTCTCCACCGCAAAATATACAAAAACACTCTGATTCATGTTATTAATTAAGCATCACGTCCTTTTCCTACTAGTACTATACTAGTTTATGAGCCTCGGTTTCACTTACGGGCAGAAAAAAATGCTTGCTATTGTGCAATCTCCATATAAAATTATGCCATCTCCGTATTTTGCTTTTATACTGCTAAAAGTTCAACAAAATAAATCTAGTAATTTTTTGTTACTTTGTCTGTCAAACACTAATAGTAGTCTGGTATGTCTAGTCCATAAATTTGCATATAATGTCAATTATGATAATCCACAAAGAGTACTATTATAAATGAATATTTTCCGTTGTTGGTCCTCACATATTCCATGTGCCGTTCTAGCTTGTACAATCTCAAATCAGTTGGACAACTGACCTAGTACATGCTATATTTGCTTTCACGGAAGCTAACTGAGTTTTTTGTAGAGAATGTACAAGCAAGCATTTCCAGCTATCTTGAAGAGGAACTGAATCTAATTGAGTGAATGTTGTGGTTAATTAAAATGCACAACTTTTTTTTTCTAAGTTAACACCTACAGTTTTAGAATGTGTATATGTTTTTTACCAGTAGAGCGTGTCGTACTTTTATTTCTTGTGATAACAAGGTTACATGCATCATTTCACGCATGCTTCTGCTAAATAAACAATGGGCAAAATTGAGGAAATCCAGAAATCATCATCTTCCCATTCCCTTGGGCTTAATTAAGTATAGAATCCCGGGTGTTTCTGGTATATTCTGCGGTGGAGGAGCTGGTCATCACCCTTGCATTCATCATGTCCCTTAGAATATGATCTAGCGGTCGAGGATTCATTTGAGCATTGTAGCACCTGAGACCCGTATTACTAGATATGTCCTCCCCACATGCGATGCACATATTAAAGACACAACAGAGGAGTGAATACGCTCAGCTGCCCCTGCAAAACGTAAATGCACCCAACAATCCATTGATGATCCATCAACGCAACGGCCTCCTAGCTGCGTGTCTCCCGCAACAAAGAAATTTGGAGAGATGCTTACGGGCGTGCCGCAGCTAGAAGACGATGACGACATTGCTGGATTTTTCCTACTTGCTAAACGCGAGAGAAGCGTGCAGTGGGTATGTTGTGCAACCGATGCGCTCTCCGTCTGTGCAGAACCCATCTCCACACCTTGCTCTGTTCGTCCACGGTCGACGGAAAGACGAGATGCGCACTGTGAGAACCGAACTTGGCAACAGCTCAGTTATGTCCAGCCAGCGCCCAAAGCAATTATTCAATCGGTTGGGCGTCGCCTGGCCCGTGTATTCATACGACATTAAATGCAGCCCTGACCCACACAACGGCCGTATAAAGTGAGGTATTTGGGAAGCTTGTAATTAAGCCGCCCGGTATTCCAGATGGCTTATTAAAAGTAGTCATCACGACGCACAAGCGGACGTCCTGGATATGGGCTGCGCGTGGCCGCATGTCCCAAAAATCCGCGTCGCTAAAAAACTTTCTTTTTTGTGCGCAAAGATTTTGGTTATGTCACTTTGGTCAGAATCGAGTTTAGTGAAGAGTGCAAAAAATGAGCCATATGTTTTTGTTTTACATGAACTAAAGCACATGTTTCTTCTTTTAGAATCTGTTCACCGCTGGGACGGACACGACATCAAGCACGGTGGAGTGGGCACTGGCGGAGCTGATACGACACCCAGACGTCCTCAAGAAGCTCCAACACGAGCTCGACGACGTTGTCGGAAATGGCCGCCTCGTCACCGAATCTGACCTGCCGCAACTCACCTTCCTTGCCGCCGTCATCAAGGAGACGTTCCGGCTGCACCCGTCGACGCCGCTCTCCCTTCCTCGGGTGGCCGCCGAGGACTGCGAGGTGGACGGCTACCGCATCCCCAAGGACACCACCCTGCTCGTCAATGTGTGGGCCATCGCCCGTGACCCGGCCTCATGGGGGGATGACGTCCTAGAGTTCAGGCCCACCCGATTTCTCCCGGGCGGGTCGCATGAGAGCGTGGACGTTAAGGGGGGCGACTATGAGCTCATTCCTTTCGGGGCGGGCCGAAGGATATGCGCGGGCCTCAGCTGGGGCCTCCGGATGGTCACGCTCACGACTGCCACGCTCGTGCACGCGTTCGACTGGACCTTGGTTGATGGCATGACACCTGAAAAACTCGACATGGAGGAGGCCTATGGTCTCACCTTGCAGCGGGCCGTGCCGCTAATGGTTCAGCCCGTGCCGAGGCTACTGCCGTCGGCGTACACGATGTGATGTTTTATCGTGGATCTTTGGCGTGTTTTGGTTCCTTTCGATCCGATGTACCTTGTGTTAATTATTTCATAATGTTTGGATCGGTTGTAAAAGAAAAGTGTGCGCGGGCGTGGCGGCGGGTTGTCAATTACTCTGGAAAAATAAGCATGACATTATTTTGGAAGGGATGGGAAGGCAAGGAAGACTGGAGAGCTAAATGTCACTCTTGTGATAGTTCTGGTTTTTGTTGCTTGAATTGTACACACTGTATATGTAATATGTTGGCGTTTGTTTTGTTACAAGCAAGCAAACCAAGTGGTGATATTCGATATATATTGGCATTTATTTTAAGCTCCAAGCAAGCAAGCACCTTGTAATTAAGTGGTGAAAAATGAACAAGTGGTGAAATACTTTTCATTCATCTTAATTGTTTTTCTTTCAGACATGAAATCTATGTGAGGAAGATGCTACTAATTAATTCTATCACGCCTTTGCACTTCCTCACAGTTACTCATTTACGATTGCAGACATAGAAACAAACCAAACTTCATCCTTTTCACCCTACCGTGGATGCTCTTTCTGGTGCATGCGGAGGGTGAATCCTATTTTTAATTTATCAATCTACCTTTTCTTTATAAATGAACATTTTTTCAAAACAAGGTGAATATTTTTCAATATATACTTAACATTTTGTAATACATGGTGAATCATTTCGAAATATACGCTAATTGTTTTGTAATATATGGTGAATAATTTTTATATACATTAAGATCTTTTATTACACACTAAATATTTTGTAATATATGGTGAACCATTATTCCTGAATATACAGTGAATGCTTATATACGGCAAACGTTTTTAAAACTAAAAACTCTTTTCTAACCAGAACATAAATATATTTAAATATATATTTTTCATAACTTTAGAATATTCAATTTATTGTAAGAGCATATTTTGAAAAAAAATATTTTATGGAATTTTTAGAAACATATAGTTTCACCAGAAAATTAGAAAATTATAAATGGACCGATTTACTTCTGGCTATTTTAGATAAATGCGGGTGTTTCCTCGGGGAGCTCCTAGTCAGCGCCTTTGGCGCCAACTAGGAGTTCCGGCGCCCACGCTGCCACGCCTATGGGCCGGCCCAAAACGGAGGCGCAACCAAGATGAAACAAAACAGAAAAAATGCGCGGGTGAGAAGTATCGAACAACCGACCTCCTGTCCCAGAGTACAACGCGCTAACCAGTCGGCCACTTGGGCACATCTAATATCAAGCTTCGTTTCCCAGTTTTCTTATTTCTTTTTTCGTTTTTCGTTTTTTGTTTTTGTTTTTTGTTTTTTCTTCCTTATATGATGAATTCTTTTCAGATACGTGAACTCTTATCAAACCGATCGAATGTTTTTCATTTTTCGAATGTCTGCATTTTATTCAGCATGAGAAAAATCCAGAAAATAGCTATTGTGCGTACAAGCTAGACCTGTCAAAGGCCTATGACAGGGTCGACTGGGGGTTCTTGAAGCAAGCGATGGAGAGGATGGGTTTCTCTCACCGGTGGGTGCAATGGATTATGACATGTGTCACCACGGTGAGCTATTCTGTTAAATTTAATGGAGCCCTTCTGGATTCGTTTGCACCGACGCGAGGGCTTCGGCAAGGTGACCCCTTATCCCCCTTTTTGTTCCTCTTTGTGGCTGATGGATTATCTGCTCTATTGAGACAGGGAGTGCAAGATCATGCCTTCCAACCAGTGAAAATATGTAGTAGGGCGCCGGGAATATCACATCTCCTGTTTGCAGATGACACACTCTTATTCTTTAAAGCTAGCGTTGAGCAAGCTCAGTATGTAAAGGGTGTCCTTCAGAGTTACGCGGGAGCCACGGGCCAGCTCATAAATCCGCAAAAGTGCTCTATTCAGTTTGGTGACAACTGCCCTTTGGTGATACAAACAGCAGTTAGACAAGTACTGCAGGTACACAATGTTGAGTTTGAAGGGAAATACCTCGGTTTACCTACCCCGGATGGGCGCATGCATAAAGGTAGATTCCAAATGCTGCAGGCAAGCTTAACTAAGCGAATTATGGCCTGGGGGGATACGCTCTCACAGGCAGGGAAGGAAACACTGATCAAATCTGTCCTGCAAGCTATCCCCACTTACATAATGGGAGTGTTCAAACTACCTTATTCTGTGTGCGATGATCTCACCCGTTTGGTCAAGAAACTTTTGGTGGGGGTCTAAAGAAGGCAAGAGGAAGACACACTGGCGAGCATGGGAGAAATTGATTGAACCAAAAGGAAAGGGGGGCCTTGGCTTCAGGGACTTCCGCATCTTCAACCAAGCATTGCTAGCTCGGCAAGCTTGGCGCCTTATAACAAGGCCGAACTCCTTGTGCTCCCAGGTTCTCAAAGCAAAATATTACCCTAATGGGTCCCTTGAGGACACTGTTTTTTCAGGTAACGCGTCACCGACTTGGCATGCTATCCAGCATGGTCTCGAGCTGCTCAAACGCGGGCTCATATGGCGCGTGGGCAATGGAGAGCAAATTCGAATCTGGCGCGACCCGTGGATCCCACGCCCAACTTCCTACAGGCCCATCACGCAACGGCGAACATGCCGGCTCAGGCGGGTATCGGAGCTATTGGATGCTAACGGAAGGTGGCGGGTGGACCTCCTCCAACAACACTTCAGCGCCCCCGACATGGAATGCATCTTGGCGATCAAGGCTAGCCCACGAAGGATGGAGGATGTCCTATCATGGGCGCCGGACACGCGGGGCAAGTTCAGTGTCCGCAGCGCATACAAGACCGCTCTCGAGGAGCGGACCAGCACCACCGCGTGCGCCACGAGCAGGGCACCGGACGGCACTCGTGCCGTCTGGAAGGCAGTGTGGGGGTGCCCTGCTCCCCCTAAGGTACGAGTTTTCGCATGGAGAGTCGCGACGAACTCTCTGGCAACGCTTGAAAATAAACATAAACGTACACTGGAGGTGTCTAATATATGTGCTTTATGTGGTTTGGAATGCGAGGACACATACCACGCTCTATGCCGTTGTCCGTTGGCCCGACAGCTATGGACGGCGATGGCGCGTACATGGAGTATGCCCAAGCTGGAGACCGTCGTCAACACTGGGCCGGAGTGGATCATCCACCTGCTGGACCAATGCAAGAACGAGGAGAGACTACCTGTGGTGATGACACTTTGGCGGAGCTGGTATGTACGTAATGAAGTATACCACCACAATCCTGCACCACCACTTGAGGCTTCTACCAGATTCCTGTCCGGCTACATCAATACGCTGTTGTACATTCAGCAAAACCCATCTGATGACGTTGCCAAGGGGAAGGGAGTGATTACCTATGGTGGCCGCACGTCCGGCAAAGAACGACATAAAATACCAAGCACTTGCTCACGTCCTGTTGAGCACTGGAGCAAGCCTCCATTTGGCTGGGTAAAACTAAACGTGGATGGTGCATGGAAGGAACAGGAGGGGACAGGAGGTGCTGGGATGATACTTCGTGATCATACAGGTGCCGTCATTTTCGCTTCTTGCCGGTTCATCCCACGCTGTACGAACGCCCTCGAGGCAGAGATGGCGGCGCTCATGGAGGGAGTGACTCTGGCTATGGAACGGAGCCCGGACAGGTTGATAGTGGAGACGGACTGCTCGACGGCGGCTCACATGGTCAGGGACACCGAAACCAACAGGGCTCCAGTGGCGGCCATGGTTGGGGACATCAAGCAGATCCTAGCTGTCCGGCCACATGAAATAGGGGTGATTAAACGAGAGCAGAATAAAGCTAGCCACGCTCTCGCACAAATGGGCCGTTTACTGCCCAAAACTGCTGTTTGGCTTCGTTGTGCCCCCGATGAGGTTGACATCTTATGTCAACAGGATTGTAATGACTCTGGTTAAGTAATGAAAGTTTCGTTATGCGCAAAAAAAAAGAACGAGGAAGAAGGAAAAAAATAAACAGAAAAATAAAAAATTGAAAATTGAAAAAGTGAAAGAGAAAGATGATAAGGAAAACAAGTGATGGAATTGTGGGCATCAAGTTACTGTGGCGGGGTGGTTACCACAGTGCGCTGTTAACCAGTAAGTCCTTGGTTCGATTCCCAGCTCTCGCGTAATTTTTTCGATTTGTATATAAGCCAACGACTGCGAAGCGAGCGAAATGGGCCAAGCCCAGCTAAAGCGGCTGCAGGCGCGCGTTAGCAGAATACACATTAACGGGCACCTGCAGCACTAAATAGGAAATGTTGTTTCCTCGTCTATGTGACGCGGGCGCCCTTAGAGCAACTCTAGTAGACCCGCAAAACGCCGACCCATAAAACGCGTTTGCAGTTCGCGTAAAACCGCTTGTGCGGGCTGGCGAGGGCTAGCAAACATAAATCATCAGCCCGCAAATCTTAAATCCAACATAATTCAACAATCAAAAACAAACTGAATTATTCAAATCAAACATAAAACAATAATCATCCGCATTACAAATAATTATTCAAATCACTGTAGCAAACTTAAAATAATGCAATACAAAACTTGTCATGAATACAAATACAAATGAATACAAAAATTAGTCACTGCCCAGCCCTTTGCCAATAGTGCTCAGTGAGATCTTCCTGAAGTTGAAAGTGTGTGTCCGCATTTTCAATCTCCCTGTATGTCTGAAGAAAAGCTCTAATGCGGTTTGGGTCTCTAGCTGGTTTGACACGGCTACCCACATTATCATAAAATAATTCAAAGTCCATTCCTCTCTCATCTTCAAGAATCATATTATGCAGAATAACACAGCAAGTCATGATGTTCTTCAGGGTTTTCTTATCCCAAAAACAAGCAGGACCTCGGACAATGGCAAACCTAGATTGCAAAACACCGAATGCTCTTTCAATGTCTTTTCGGGCTGCCTCTTGCACACTTGCAAATTCACATTGTTTTTTTTGTTTTGGGTTCTTTGATGCTCTTGACAAATGTGCACCAAGGAGGATATATACCATCTGCAAGATAGTACCCCTTTGTGTATTCATGCCCATTGATAGTGTAGTTGCAAGCAGGAGCATCACCACTAGCAAGCCTGGCAAACAAATGAGAGCGTTGCAACACATTGATATCATTGAGTGTGCCGGTGTAAGGGCATATTTATCCCTAAGATGTTTTGGTGATTGATGACAATGCTTTTGCAGACTAATCGTGTGCATTGAGTGTCTTTCAGAGATTCATCCTTTTGGCATGAGACGATTCCCTCTCCTCGGAGCTTGAAGCGAAGACGGTGTAGTCCTTTCGGATTAGTTTGGTGGACTAGTTTCATAGGGATCACCGTACTATCAAGAGGGGGTCCGTTTTGGAAAGGCTATGGCGGAATCATCACGTACACTTCCTTTGCCCCTCCCTCCGAGCCTTTCCGTTTCGATGATGGGCTTGTTTCTCTTCTCAGTGTGCCCTCTCTGGTCCCAGCGGTAGTACCGCGGGCCAGAGCGGTAGTACCGCTTGGGTGCTACAAGCAGTAGTACCGCTCAGGAGCGGTAGTACCGCCCAGAGCAGTAGTACCGCTAGTAGCCCCCATTTGTGTGCTCACTCTGGTCCCAGCGGTAGTACCGCGGGACGGAGCGGTAGTACCGCTTGGGTGCCACAAGCGGTAGTACCGCTCTGGGAGCGGTAGTACCGCTCCAGAGCAGTAGTACCGCTAGTAGCCCCCAGCCGTAGTACCGCGGTGGTCTCGTGCTAGTACCGCCTCGATTCGAGGGCTCTTTTTTCGTGTCGGGTTTTACGGTACTGGCCGCGGCTGTGGGGGGCCGTAGTACCGCTCGTATGCGGTAGTACCGCCCTCCCACCGCGGTAGTACCGCTGTGGGCCAAGCGGTAGTACCGCGGTGGGAGGGCGGTAGTACCGCTTATAGTGGCAAGCGGTAGTACCGCTGGCACAACGGTAGTACCGCTCTGTGCGGGGCAGAAGTGGGGTAACGGTTGGTTTTTCCCCCCACTATATAAGGGGGTCTTCTTCCCCAAAGTTGACCTACCTCTTCCCCCAAAAGCTCCATTGTTGCTCCAAGCTCCATTTTCGCCCGATCTCTCTCCCTAGCCAATCAAACTTGTTGATTTGCTCGGGATTGGTTGAGAAGGCCACGATCTACACTTCCACCAAGAGATATTTGATTCCCACCACTTATCCCTAGCGGATCTTGTTACTCTTGGGTGTTTGAGCACCCTAGACGGTTGAGGTCACCGCGGAGCCATAGTCCATTGTGGTGAAGCTTTGTGGTGTCGTTGGGAGCCTCCAATTAAGTTGTGGAGATTGCCCCAACCTTGTTTGTAAAGGTCCGGTCGCCGCCTTTGTAACGCCCACGATGCGGCTATATCTCCCACGTGTCGAGGCACGACTTAGAGGCATAACCGCATAGTGGTTTTGTCGCAAGAAGGGTCATCTTCACACAATCCCATGTAATGAACAAGAATGGGATAAAGAGTTGGCTTACAATCGCCACTTCACACAATACATAAATATCATCATACATCATCCAAAATACAATCATATAGACCGACTACGGTCAAAATCCAGATGAAAATAAGACAACCCCAAATGCTAGATCCTCGATCGTCCCAACTGGGCACCACTACTGATCATCAGGAAAAGACACATAGTAACGACCACGTTCCTCGTCGAACTCCCACTTGAGATCGACGCCATCATCTGCACTGACATCGTCGGCACCTGCAACTGTTTTGGTAGAATCTGTGAGTCACGGGGACTCAGCAATCGCACACCCGCGAGATCAAGACTATTTAAGCTTATAGGAAAGGTTGGAGTAATGAGGTGGAGCTGCAGCGGCAAAAGCATATATGGTGGCTAACTTGCGCAAATGAGAGCGAGAAGAGAAGCAGCGGAACGGACGTCATCTAGCAATGACCAAGAAGTGATCCTGAACACCTACTTACGTCATACATAACTCAGACCGTGTTCACTTCCCGGACTCCGCCGAGAAGAGACCATCACGGCTACACACGCAGTTGATGTATTTTACTTGGGTCAAGTGACAAGTTATCTACAACCGGACATTAACAAATTCCCATCTGCCTCATAACCGCGGGCACGGCTTTCGAAAGATATTACCCTGCCGGGGTGTCCCAACTTAGCCCATCATAAGCTCTCACGGTCAACGAAGGATAAACCTTCTCCCGGAAAGACCCGATCAGTCTCGGAATCCCAGTCAACAAGACATCTCGACAATGGTAAAACAAGACCAGCAAAGCCACCCGAATGTGCCGACAAATCCCGATAGGAGCTGCACATATCTCGTTCTCAGGGCACACCGGATGAGACATCCTACGAGTAAAACCAGACCTCGAGTTTCCAGGAGGGGGCCCCGCAGTCTCCTCAGTTCGGACCAACACTCGAAGGAGCACTGGCCCGGGGGGGGGGGGTTGAAATAAGATGACCCTCGGGCTCGCGAAAACCCGGGGGAAAAGGCTTAGGTAGCAAATGGTAAAACCAAAGTTGGGCCTTGCTGGAGGAGTTTTATTCAAGGCGAACTGTCAAGGGGGTCCCATAAATCACCCGACCGTGTAAGGAACGCAAACTCAAGGAACATAATCCCGGTATAACAGTAACTAGGGCGGCAAGAGTGGAACAAAACACCAGGCATAAGGCCGAGCCTTCCACCCTTTACCAAATATATAGATGCATTAATTAAATAAGAGATATTGTGATATCCCAACATATCCATGTTCTGACATGGAACAAACTTCAACTTCACCTGCAACTAGCAACGCTATAAGAAGGGCTGAGCAAAAGCGGTAACATAGCCAAACAACGGTTTGCTAGGAAAGGATGGTTAGAGGCTGACATGGCTAAAATGGGAGACAAGATATAGCAAGTGATAGGTAGCGGAGCATGGCAATAGAGCGAACAACTAGCAAAGCAAAGATAGAAATGATTCCGAGGGGTGGTCATCTTGCCTGCAAGATTCTCAGAGTTGTCGAAAGCTTGATCCTCGTAAGCGTACTCAACAGGTTCCTCGTTCACGAACTCGTCTCCCGGCTCTACCCAAGACAAGAACACAAACAAATGGAACCACAATCAACAACGAGAAATGCGCAAGCAACATGATGCAAAACATGTATGATATGCGAGATATGATATGCGATGCATATGCGTGCTCCGGAAGGAAAATGATGAACATGGCAGTAACTTGGCAAACCAAGCATGCCACTGGAAAGATGAGATGATTTCGGTCGAAATCGATATAAAGATCACAGGAAACGGATGCACGGTTTGCAAATGGCAAGCAAAACAAGAATGACACGAATCTGCGATTAACAGCATGATAGCACTTAAAATGCAACAAACAACAATGCTACAGCACCCCAACATAGCAACAAAGCACATGGCAGTAATCTACAGGAGATGCTTGACAAAAGATGAACACTGAGCTATGGCTAGTTCACAACATATCAAGCTCAAACAAGCATGGAAAAAGTGCAAAAGATTACAGGTTCACAGACTTGGTGAAAAACTGGACATGGCAGTAAACTACATCAGGTAGCAATGTTCAGAGCACGAAATCAACATGCTACAGGAACTTAACATAGCAAAACAAGGCATGGAAGTGTTCTACTAAATGCACATGACAAAAGTCCCTTACTGACCATAAGCCAAAAAGGACCAGAAGATATGATGGCAAGCATGTAAACATAGCAAGTTTCGTTACCAGGTTTCAGACTTGGCAGAAAACAGAGCATGGCAGAAATAATCATATGTAGGCCTCTTTGTGAGCTTGATGCACTCACTACAGAGCAATGCATGACAAACCAAGCATACCTACAGCAAGATGGCATGTTTATGAATCTAACCATGGCAAGAACAATTGCATAGAATGTATGGATCAACTACAATAAGCTTGGCAAGATTGCATATCATGTTAAGAATCTGCCAGAAATATTTTATAGCAAAAGTAGAGCAAGATTGAGTCATGCTATGGCACTCCATAATTGCACACAATTGCAGGAGTGGATCAATTACAACTATAGCTACAAAACATTCTTACTGAACATCTCCAAAATATGCATGGATCTCTCTGTAGCATCAAGTTTATATGGCAACAAAATTACAGCAGACAAGGACTTGGGGAAATCACTAGTCCCTGAAATCAGAAATATTACCGGGCCTACTTTGCATGCTTGTGCTAGTCACCACAGAGATCACAAAATACATGGACTACACCACTGGAAAGATGGCATGGCATACTTCAAAACACATGTAGAGCTCATGCTCAAAAGATGCACAGATTTAATGATACAAAAATGACAAATCTCCAAGTTCTGATAAGAACCAGAGAATAACAGTAACTAGCCCTCTTCCAACAGAGATTTGGGCATCAAGATGACCTCTAATGAACATGGTGCAATTGAACAAAATGAAGAGCATCACGAGGCAAAAAATTTGACATATTACACGCGTGAATCAGAACTACATGCACGGAGTTATGGCATCACGAACAAGTGCACATGCTGAGGAAATCTGAGGACTTGGAGGATTTGAGGGGGTACGAGAAAAGTCAACGGCACAGAGATTTTCGATCAGATCTGGGGGAGAGCTCGAGCTCGGCTTCGGTCGATGGCGCTCGCCGGCGGGAGGAAGAGGAGGCCGGAGGGGCGACGGCGGGCGGAGCGCCGGCGGGCACGGCGGAGGGGCGCGGTCGCCGGCGTCTCGGGCGGGGCGGCGCCTCGGGCGGCGGCGAGGCACACGGCCGGCGGCGACAGTGACGCTGCCTGGCGCGGCGGCGCGGGGCCACGGTGGCGGCGCGGCGAGGAGCAGGCGGCGGAGCGCGGCGAAGCAACGGGCGCGGCGGGCGCGCGGGCGTCGGGCAGGCGGGCCACGTGGCAGCTTGCGATTCGTCGGGGCGCGGCGGCGGACGTGTCCGGCGGGGTACGGACGCGTCCGGCGGCGCGGAGGGATTTATCTAGGGTTGGACTGAGAATGTATTTCGGGATGCCCACATATTTATAGGTAGAGGGAGCTAGGAGGCTCCAAATGAGGTGCGGTTTTCGCCCACACGATCGTGATCGAACGACCTAGAGCATGCAAGAGAGTTTGGTGGGTTTTGAGCTGGTTTTAGAGGGGGTTTTTTGGACACTCAAATGGACTTTGCGGATGCCCGGTTAACCGTTGGAGTACCAAACGACCTCCGAATGGAACGAAACTTGACCGGTAGTCTCCGGGTGGTATACTAGGGCCACTTGACAAGCCTCGGTCCATTCCGAGAAAGTTTGACACACGCACACGAAAGAAAACAAGAGGGATGCACCGGAGGAGATAGGAGCGCCGGATTGCAAAACGGACAACGGGGAAAATGCTCGGATGCAAGAGACGAACACGTATGCAAATGCAATGCGCATGATGACATGATATGAAAATGCATGACATGACAAAAAACAAAACGAAAGACAAAACCCGACCACGGAGAGAATAACATAACACATAGCCGAAAATGGCAAGAGTCGGAGTTACAAATATGGCAAGTTACATGCGGGGTGTTACAGCCTTCAAGGGCACCAATAGTGGAATCACGGCATCTCGCATTGTGTGAGGGCGGGAGGAGAATACGGTGGCCCTAGTGGCTTCTTGGGGAGCATTGTGCCTCCACACCGCTCCAACGGAGACGTACTTCCCTTCAAAAGGAAGGAACTTCGGTAACACATCCTCGTCTTCACCGGCTCCACTCTTGGTTATCTCGTTCCTTTACTTTCGCAAGTTTACTCGGGTTATATCTCTTACTTGCTTGCGTGCTTGTTGTCATTGCATCATATAGGGTGTTCACTTAGTTGCATATCTAGACAACCTATTTTGATGCAAAGTTTAATTTGGTAAAGAAAAGCTAAAAATTGTTAGTTGCCTATTCACCCCCCCTCTAGTCAACTATATCGATCCTTTCAGCCGGGCATACCAAAAAAGCAATGTCAAATCCATAAATCCTCGGATGCTACGGCCTCTAGCACAATTGTTGCATCACGAGACTTGCCACAATACATTCCTTGCCAAGCCTTGGGGCAATTTTTCCAATTCCAATGCATACAATCAATACTACCTAGCATCCCAGGCCAACCTCTCCTCTCATTAGCTGCCATCAATTTTTTGTGTCATCTTCATTTGGTGCCCGAAAATACTCGAGACCAAAGACACGGACAATCACTTTCGCAAGTCTACGCACATACTCAATTGTGCTATCTTCACCAATGCGAAGATACTCATCGACATAGTCAGCCGGAACGCCATATGCAATCACCCGCATAGCTGCGGAGATTTTTTGATATGCACTAAATCCCTTTAAGCCCGCGGCATTCCTTCTCTGAGTGAAATACCGGAAATTTGCCTCGCAAGCTTCAACAATTTTCACAAAAAGGGATCGGCGCATTCGGTACCTTCTGCGGAAGAGGTGTGCAGGATATGTAGGATTCTCCGAAAAATAATCTTGCATCAACATCTCGTTTCCAATATGGCGATTCCGCGGAATGCACAGACGCCCGACAGTAGATCCTCGCCTCCTCTTTCGGCACTCGTCTTCATGCTCCTTCACGGCAAGCGCCATGACCAATGTTTGCTGCCGAAAGGTCGCAAGCATGGTCTCCACATCCGAGTCGTCCGAATCGGATAGCAAGAACTTCTCGCACGGGGTCAAATCCATCTACACGCACGCCGGCGCGTCAATCTACTACACAGCTCGCGAAAATCACAAAAAGGGACTAACCGGTGGCGAGTGATCCGGGGGCGGCGACGAGGGTGGTGCGCTCAGCGGTGGTCGATCCCAGCGGCGGCGGCGACTGGGGGGCGGCTCTTCTCGCCGGATCCGAGGGGCGGTGCAGCGGCTCGGCGCGGGAGGGTGTGGGGCGGCCCCGCGGAGCGATTCCGCCCGCAGATATGGCCGGAATCGCCGGGGGCGGGCGGGAGGAAGCAAGGGCGGGTGGCGGCGGAAGGAAGGGGGAAAAGAGCGCGGGCTGAAATGTCCCTCCCGCCAACTGCTTCTCTGTGATGCAGGGCACCGCAGCCGCGAGGGGGAAACCCGCGTTTTCCCGAGTTGGGGCCGGAAATTTGCCGCGTCCCCTAAAAATTTTTGCGGGCCGGGGCGGGATGCAGGGTCTGGTCGGGCAGACTTTCCGGCCGGTACCCGCATTTTGGCGGTTATTTTGCGGGTCGGGGGCGGATGCAGGGTCTGCTAGAGTTGCTCTTATGTGTCGCTTATAATGAGAGACCTAGGCAACTCTCGCTTGAGAGCCGCGAAGGGGCCGGCCCAGGGCACGCGAGGCCACAGCCGCGTTTTTCTTTCACGTTTTCTCTGTAAGTTTAATTTCTTTATTTTTTTTTACTTTTGTTTATACATTAGAATATCCTATATATATATATATAGGGTCGCGCTATTCGTCACCCTGGGTGAGGAATAGTTATTCTTCACCCCCTCTCTATTTTGACATCAATGCACCGTATTTTTACGTTTAGTAAATTTTGTCTTATTTCATACGTAAAAAGAGAGCGTAAGAAAATATATACTTGCCGTAAAAAATATTTTATGTTACGTAAAGTTACGAACGTAAAAACATACATAAAATGCGATATAAAGTCACCCTGGGTTGGACTGAGAATGTATTTCGGGATGCCCACATATTTATAGGTAGAGGGAGCTAGGAGGCTCCAAATGAGGTGCGGTTTTCGCCCACACGATCGTGATCGAACGACCTAGAGCATGCAAGAGAGTTTGGTGGGTTTTGGGCTGGTTTTAGAGGGGGTTTTTCTGGACACTCAAATGGACTTTGCGGATGCCCGGTTAACCGTTGGAGTACCAAACGACCTCCGAATGGAACGAAACTTGACCGGTAGTCTCCGGGTGGTATACTAGGGCCACTTGACAAGCCTCGGTCCATTCCGAGAAAGTTTGACACACGCACACGAAAGAAAACAAGAGGGATGCACCGGAGGAGATAGGAGCGCCGGATTGCAAAACGGATAACGGGGAAAATGCTCGGATGCAAGAGACGAACACGTATGCAAACGCAATGCGCATGATGACATGATATGAAAATGCATGACATGACAAAAAACAAAACGAAAGACAAAACCCGACCACAGAGAGAATAACATAACACATAGCCGGAAATGGCAAGAGTCGGAGTTACAAATATGGCAAGTTACATGCGGGGTGTTACAACACTCCACCACTACGAGAGGATCTCGTTCCGAGATCTAGGACTGAAAGAACTCCGGATATTCGGAACGGAGATGGTCCTCGCGTTCCCAGGTGGCTTCCCGGTCGGAATGGTGCGACCACTTCACTTTCAGGAATTTGATTGACTTGTTGCGAGTCTTGCGCTCAGTTTCTTCAAGAATAGCAACGGGGTGCTCATGATAAGACAAATCTTCTTTGAGGTCAATCTCTTCGAAGTTGATAGTGCGCTCAGGCGTCTTGAAGCACTTGCGGAGCTGTGACACGTGGAACACATCGTGCACGTTCGCGAAGTTGGAAGGAAGCTCAAGTTGATAGGCGAGGTCGCCTCTTTTGCCAATGATCTTGAAAGGACCCACGTATCTAGGGGCAAGCTTCCCTTTGATACTGAAGCGACGAGTGCCTTTCATTGGAGAGACGCAGAGGTAGAATGGTCTCCGATCTCGAAAGCCAAATCACGATGCTTACTATCATAGTAACTCTTCTGGCGCGATTGCGCGGCTTTGAGATTATCACGGATGACTTTACACATTTCTTCAGCTTCAGTGATTAAGTCATTGCCAAGAAGTTGGCGTTCACCAGTCTCTGACCAATTGAGAGGAGTACGGCACTTTCTGCCATAGAGAATCTCGAATGGGGCCTTGCCCGAACTCGCTTGGAAGCTGTTGTTGTAGGAGAATTCAGCATATGGAAGACAATCTTCCCATTTCATGCCAAAAGAAATGACACAAGCCCTGAGCATATCTTCAAGAATTTGATTTACTCGCTCGACTTGGCCACTAGTTTGAGGATGGAAAGCTGTGCTGAAGCGAATGTTTGTGCCCATGGCCTTCTGGAAGGAGTCCCAGAACTTAGAGGTGAAGATGCTTCCACGATCTGAAGAAATCAATTGTGGAATGCCGTGCAAGGAGACAATTCTGGAGGTGTAAAGCTCTGCCAGCTGAGCTGCTGTGATGGATTCTTTGATTGAAAGGAAATGAGCCACTTTAGAGAGCTTGTCGATGACAACGAAGATAGCATCATTTCCGCGCTTGGACTTGGGAAAACCAGTCACGAAGTCCATTTCGATATGATCAAACTTCCATTCTGGGATAGCAAGAGGTTGGAGGAGACCAGCTGGTCGTTGGTGTTCTGCTTTCACTCTTCGGCAGACATCACAATCATTCACGAATTGAGCAATTTCTCGCTTCATTCGAGTCCACCAATACGACTGCTTGAGGTCATGATACATCTTCGTACTTCCAGGATGAATGGAAAGGAGAGAATTGTGCGCCTCGTTCATTATGACTTTCCTTAGATCACCTTTCGGAACCACAATCCGGTCCTCGAAGAACAAAGTGTCTCTGTCATCAATGCGATAGCACTTGTATTTGGAAAGACCCTTGTCGATACCACGTTTCACCTTCTTCACCATGGCATCAAGGAGTTGTGCCTCACGAATTTGATCTTCCAAAGTAGGAGATACTATGAGGTTGGCAAGAAAGCCCTGAGGAACAACTTGGAGATTCAGCTTGCGGAAAGCTTCACAAAGATCCGGTTGGAATGGCTTGAGAATTAAGCTGTTGCAATAAGCCTTCCTGCTTAAAGCATCTGCAATGACATTGGCCTTGCCTGGAGTATATTCAATACTCGGATTGTACTCTTGAATCATTTCGACCCATCGAGTCTGCCTGAGGTTGAGGTTGGGTTGAGTGAAGATATACTTGAGACTCTTGTGATCAGTGAAAATGTCCACTTGTCTTCCCAACAGGAGATGTCTCCACGTTATTAATGCATGGACAACTGCCGCAAACTCAAGATCGTGAGTGGGGTAGTTCTTCTCGTTGGGCTTCAACTGACGAGAGGTATAGGCCACAACTTTCTTCTCTTGCATTAACACAGCACCGAGACCTTGGAGAGAAGCATCACAGAAAACTTCATACGGCTTGGATTCATCAGGAGGAGTCAAGACAGGAGCTGTGACAAGTTTCTCTTTGAGAGTGTTGAAAGCAACGTCACACTCAGGAGACCAGACATACTTCACATGCTTCTGAAGGAGGTTGGAAAGAGGCTTTGCAATCTTAGAGAAATTCTCAACGAATCTTCGGCAATAGCTTGCAAGACCAAGAAAACTGCGGAGCTGCTTGACATTTTGAGGAGGTTCCCAATTCACAACTGCGGACACCTTCTCGGGATTAACAGTGATGCCCTTGGCAGAGATGATGTGACCAAGAAAAAGGACTTCATCGAGCCAAAACTCACATTTGGAGAACTTCGCATAGAATTGATACTCTCTGAGCTTGTCGAGCACCAATCGCAAATGTTTGGCATGATCCTGCTTATTCTTGGAGAAGACCAAGATATCATCGAGATACACCAGAACGAATTCATTGGTATAGGGGTTGAAGATGAAATTCATCATCCGAGAGAACACTGGAGGAGCATTGACAAGGCCGAAAGACACGACAGTATATTCATAAGAACCAAAGCTCGTTCTGAATGCTGTCTTGGGAATATCTTCTTCACGAATGCAAATCTGATGATAACCCATACGAAGGTCAAGCTTCGAGAATACTTTAGCACCTTTGAGTTGCTCAAATAGCTCATTGATGTTGGGAAGTGGATACTTGTTCTTGATTGTCTTCTTGTTCAATGGGCGGTAGTCGACACAAAGTCGGTCCGTGACATCCTTCTTCTTGACAAAAAGAACACCACAACCCCATGGAGAAGAACTCGGTCTGATCAAACCCAGACGTTCTTGTTCATCGAGCTGTTTCTTCAATTCCTTCAGCTCGTTGGGTCCAAGCTTGTATGGATGCTTGCAAACGGGTTCAGTGCCAGGCTCCAGTTCGATAACGAACTCAACTGGCCGATGAGGAGGCATACCCGGAAGCTCTTCTGGAAAGACATATTGATACTCGCAAACGACTGGAATTTGAGAGATGGCATTCAATTCGCCCTTCTCATTGAGAGAGAAAAACCGAATGGTTTCATCACGAGCGGCAAAAACAATCACATCCTCAGACGAGTGTGTCAATTGAATTTCCCTGGCTGCACAATCAAGTTGAGCCTTGTGCTTAGAAAGCCAGTCCATCCCGAGAATTAGATCAATATCCGAGTCACCAAGAACAATTGGAGAAGACTGAAATTTATAGTCGCCCATCTTGATGGAAACATCGGGAGCAACCAAACTAGAAGACAAAAGCTTACCCGGAGAAACAACTTGCATAACTTTGGATAAAATCTCTGTGTCAACATTGTGCTTCGATGCAAATGGGTATGACAAGAAAGAATGCGATGCACCAGTATCAAAAAGAACTTTTGCAGGAATATCATTAACTGAGAGATTACCCATTATCACATCAGTAGATTCCTCCGCTTGAGCTGCATTCATCATGTTCACCTTTGCAAACTTTGGATTATGCTTGACCACTGCATTGCTGGAAGATCTGACAGGAGGAGGAGGAGGAAGGCGCCTCTGGTTGAAGCACTTGTTAGCATAGTGACCTTTCTGCTGACATCTGTTGCAAGTCACCTCTGAGAGTGGACGGTGATAAGGAGCATTGGACTTTGGAGCTTGATTCTGAGACTTGTTCTGATAGCCAGAGTTGGAAGAGTTGGAAGAACCATGGCCACCTTTGTTCTTCTGCTGGTAAGGCTGACGAAACGGAGGAGGAGGAGGCAACCAGAACTTCTGTTGCTTAGCTGTCACAAGTGAGGAAGAAGAAGACTGAACTGCGTCTCTGACTCTCTTCTTAGAAGCCTCACACTTGAGCTGAGCAGCCTCTTGCTTCAGTGCCATATTGTAGAATTGATCAAACTGAGTAGGCTCAACAAGAACGAGAGCTAACTGCAGATCCTCTTTAAGGCCACCTCTGAAGTGATAGATCATGCTCTTTTCATCAGGAACGTCTTGTTTAGCGAAGCGAGCAAGTTTCTGAAACTGAATGTTGTATTGATACACATACATGTTGCCTTGCTTGAGATTGCGGAACTCCTCACGCTTGCTCTCAACAACACTTTGTGGAATGTGGTGCGCTTTGAAGTCCCGACAGAAGTCAGTCCAAGTGATCACACGACCTCCTCTGGAATCTTTGTATTGTTGATACTAATCAGTAGCTTGGTCCTTGAGCTGGAAAGAAGCGAACTTGACAAAGTCCTCAGGCCTGACATTGCTACATTCAAAATGCTTGTTGATGTCCACGAGCCAATCATCGGCATCCGTGGCCTCGGCACAGTAGCTGAAAGACTTGGGCTGATTTGCGAGAAACTGGTTGAGAGTGGCAAAGTGAAACTGATTGTTGCCTTGACCTTGATTGCCTTGATTGCCTTTCCCTTGAGTACGTTCTTGCAAGAGTTGCAGAATCATCTGAGCATTGGCGTTGGTGGCTGCCATGATAGCTTGCCATGCCTCCGGAGGTGGAGGTGGTGGCGGAGGGTTCGCTTGACTCCCTTCATTGCGATCCGGATTCTGACGCGTTGGCGGAGCCATCCTGAAGAGGGTGACATCCGTTAGCATCTTGATAGACAAATAGATAAGTAGGATCAACGGATAGAAATTGCAACATATAGTCTTCACAATAAACATTCGAACGAAGATGAACGAATGAATTCCGTAGTAAATCATCACACTTCCATAAGTTGAGAAGCCACTTGAAAAAGATATGGAATGAACATATGAATTCGAAGCAACTCGAGTACCACAATACAAAATAAAACAAAGTATTGGCTTGCAGAATAAGCCGGAACAAACATATGATAGATATTTCTTCCGAAGTTTTCGTGGTGGGGCCCACACGGGCTCAATCGTACAGCACCATCATGTACAAGGCTGTGCACATGACATACGAAGCGTCCCCGAGTCGGCAAAGCCATGGACTCTTTAAGACACTACGAGACCTGTCGTGGAATTGTCACGGCAGATGTCCTCGAGCTAGGACTTAGTCGTGGAGCCATCGCAGCTAGGAAGCTTGAAGGGGTTAATGCGGGACAAGGAACACGAGGGTTTATACTGGTTCGGCCCCTTACCGTGAAGGTAAAAGCCTACGTCCAGTTTGAGGTGGTATTGATTAGGGTTACGATTACCAGGGAGCTAAACTGCAACGCCCGGCTCTCGATGAGATTGTTGTCGTCCTTAAACTGCTGCCGGGTCGTCCCTTTATATAGGGAGGCTGACGCCCCGCAGCTCTCAGAGTCCCGGCCGGCTCATAAGAGTGTCCGGCTCGGACTCTCAGCTATTCTTGCCTTGCACTACAAGTTCTACCATGATAATGATTGTAACTACGGGCCTTAAGCCATATCCGGGTCTTAAGCCCATCTTTGGCCCACCGTCTTCAAGCTTGGCGCCGAGCTTCTGGTAATGACCATTAGAGTAACCCGGCCCCTCCTGGCGGGTGACTCTAAGGTCTATATCCTCAACATTAGGCCCCAGATTGATTTGAGCCGGCTCATGTCAATCTTCAACTCCTTCGACAGAAAAACATCCGGCTTACAATTGTATGAAGGCCATAACCCGGCGTGACGTCATCCTCTGGACTCCGGGTAATCCGCCGTGACGTCATCTCCCATTAAATCCGTTTTTTACTCTGCCAGATCCGCAACGGATCTTTACCTTTACTGTCATCCCGAAAATCGAGGCGTTGCGTGGGGAGATAACCACGCCACGGTCTCCTTGATTCTCGCGCCCACTTTACGAGCTCGCCTTATAAATAGGCCGGCCCGACGGGCCTTTCTCACTCTCCTTCCTCTGTCGTCTCCTTCCTCTCACTGCCCCGTGCTGCTCGAGCTCCGCCGCCGTCGCCGCCATGGGTCTTCTCGTCATCACCAGCTCAGGCCGCTGCATCACCCTGATCGGACCAGAGAAACGCGACAACCTCCGCAGCTCTCCAGCTCCTGTAAGTCCTGCTTGTCCTGTAGAATGGATCTGCCGTAGGGTTCGTCCGTGTTCTTCGTGTTCGTCGCCATTGCCACAAACTCCGGTAGTTTTCTTTCTTACTGCTCCTTTTGATCTTAGATCTACATAGAACTATTGCGGTGACTGTTTAGCACCCATTTTACACGCAAGCAGCTCTCTTTTTACTGCATAGGAACTTTGTTTGTGCCCAAGAACTCCCTCGCTTCTGTTTCTAGGTCTAGAAATTTTTCTTTTGCCCGACCATTTTGATCCAAAAAAGTTACTGCAATGTGTGAAACCTGTTTTACCACACTCAGTAAAAAACTGCAATCATTGAATCTCGGCGGTTTATAGTTCCGGTTTAAAGAAACCACGCGCCGTAGAATCGTCCGGCTTAAAGAAAGCCATGCGCCATAAAAATTTCCGGCTTAGCTGTGATAAGGCCTGTAGACGATCAAATTACTCTCAATCCCTCGGCGGCTTAAATAGCCCGATGCACTTAAGTGTATACCATTAGTCCCCTTCATAAGCCACCACCTTGACATTGAACTTGTAGATTTCCTCCGGCGCATAATTAACCCGGACATTTTTCCTTTGATCATAGGCTGCCGACTTTCACCATGCCTCCCAAAGCTCCCAAAGCTTCCATTACTTGCAACTGGATGAAGTCCAATGTCACCAGTGAGACACTAGAAGATTTTGTTAAGTCCGGATACCTGCCCAAGAAGGATGTCATGTCCTACCGTGCCCCTGACCCGTCAGAAGAGAGACCACAGCCAAAGGACGGGGAGGTAGTGATTTTTGCGGATCACATGAGCCGGGGCTTCGCACCGCCCGGCTCAAAGGTTTTTAGGGACGTTCTAAACTTCTTCGACTTGCGGCCTCAAGATATAGGACCCAACTCAGTGTCCAACATCTGCAATTTCCAAGTCTTCTGCGAGGTTTACCTTGGAGAAGAACCTAGTCTGCTGCTCTTCAGAGAGCTTTTTTATTTGAACCGTCAAAATGAGTGCGCCAATGGGCCAAGTCTGGAGCTAGGTGGCATCTCCATCCAGCGGCGTAGGGACTGCCTTTTCCCTTACGCAGAGCCGCCCAGCCACCCCAAGGACTGGAATCTGACGTGGTTTTACTGCCAAGACACGTCGCCGGCTGACGAGAGTCCGTTGCCCGGCTTTCGCCCCTCGCGTCTAGAGCCGACTCACCCACTGTCGGACAAGCTGATTCAAGCGGAGCGCCAGCCTCTGCTCCCCACTATCAACAAAATCAAGGCTCTCCTGGGCAATGGTCTGAACGGAATCGACCTGGTCCAGGTCTGGATCTCATGGCGGTTTATCCCATTGAGCCGCCGCCCCGGCTTAATGTGTGAGTACACGGGCTGAAAAGATGACCCTCAGAGACACAGCCGCAACGATCTTCCTGAAGACGTTGCAGAAGAAATGACCAAGGCTCTTTTGAACGAGAGCCTGGCAGACTACGGAAGGACCGGGCTAGCCCCCTTCTGCAAGACCAACCCAGCCCCAGCGGTAAGCCGCTGATCTGAACATCTTATCTGTACATGACTTTCATCTGAATTGTTTTAAGAAAACCTCATCGCATTTTTCAGGCTGATGATAAGTTCTGGCGGGTCAAATACGACCATGAGGCGGCCAAGAAGGCCAGGAAGGCGAAGAAAGCCGCCAAGAAAGCCGCCCCTCGCAAGAAAGGAAGCAGGCCTACTGCTTCAGACCTGATGCAATTAAGCGACAGCTCCGAGTCAGAGGTAACCCCTGAGCCTTTAAGTCCTTGCTGTATTCGTTGTTTGTTGCTGTCCGCCTTATCAATACTTGCTCATTGACAGGATGACACCAGCGCAAGTAATCCGGTGGTTGAAGAGGTAATGTCCCTTTCCTCCGACTCGGAGCCCTTGCCAAGGCTGAAAGTCCGAAGGGTAACCCGGAAAGTAAGCTTTTAACATCCTTTAGCTTATCAAGACCCTCAATTTA
Organism: Aegilops tauschii subsp. strangulata; assembly: GCF_002575655.3. Taxonomy (NCBI): domain Eukaryota; kingdom Viridiplantae; phylum Streptophyta; class Magnoliopsida; order Poales; family Poaceae; genus Aegilops; species Aegilops tauschii. The sequence continues at coordinate 504,186,123 of NC_053035.3, read as the reverse complement.
TTTTGAAGCGATAGGTTCATGAAAGCCGGCGTCACACCCGGACCAACAAGGACACCGACCTCTCCGCCGGGTTACCCGACGCATCAAGGAAGCGCCGAACTGAGGTTAGTTCCCACTTGTACCCTTTTCATCCGTTGGCGGGTGTTATCCGTCAGCCACTCAATTCTTCTGACTCCAATTATTAGGAGACCTCCCCCTCTTCGGGCGACTCTATGCAGTCGAGTCTTCCGGCTTTCAAGACCGTGCCCGGGTAATGATAACCCTCTTATATTTGTTCTGGTCCTTGCTCATACTTTTTATACTAACCTTTGTTGTTCTTTCAGTGCCCAGGCAAAGCTCACCAAGAGGGCGAAGAAAACCAAGTCGGCCGGAGTGCCGGATTTGCCTGAGCCGGAGGTGACGGTCCAAGACCCGCCAGCTGCCTCCGCCCCCGAAGCCACCACTCCAATGGACACGGCACCTGTAGAAGCTTCTGCTGACCCGGAGGCCTCCGGCTCGGCTCAACCAACAAATGACCCGGATGTGGTAATCACCCGGACGACATTTGTTGAGCCGGGGGACCTACCGCATTGGCTAAGTGCTCCGCGAAGGGGGAGTTGTTGCAGCCCCACCGGGTGAACCTGGACCTCTCCGACCACACCAACCTGAGCATTGGAGAGCTCGTCTCTGGCTACATCAGCCAAGTGCACAAGAGCCGGGACGCAGAGGTTGCCATGGTGAACCAGATCCAGCAAAAGTCTGAGGTATCCTTCTGCTATCCTCTTACTTACTGCATAGTTACTTTTATCATGCTAGCCCCCAAGTCGGCGACTTATGATTAAATATGTTGTAGACTTAGGGTCCGGCTTACTCAACTGAGCCGACAGCTTGTAGATAGATACGTTCAATATGCATTAGCCCCCAAGTGCCAAGTGTGTTTGCTTGGAAAACGCTTGGGATTTAAAATTTATATAGTACCTGTTCATGTCATAACCCGGAAATGTATGCAGGCTGCTGGAAAGAAGCTAGAGGCTGACATGGCTGATCTCAAGAGCCGGCTGCAGATGCAAGAGATGGAGACCCGGAAGGCAAACGCCAAGTTCGTGTCTAGCATCGCCGCGCAAGAGAAGCTGAAGACGGAGTTCGACGCTGAGCGGAAGGCATGGGCCGAAGAAAACGCCGCATTGGTGACCCGGGCTAAACAGGCGGAGAAGACTCTCTCCGAGAAGACCGCCGAGCTCTCCGGCCTAAAGCGCCAGGTGTCCCAGATGGTTGCTGCAATCTTCGGTAAGTCGTCTCACCGGCTTTCATCAAGCTTAGAATTTTCATATCTCATAATTCATCCTTGTCGGCGGCTTATCTGACTCTGTTAAACAGGTTCCAGAAGTGCCAACCTCAATCAGAGCGTGGTAACCAAGCTGAAGGCCGTGTATACCCTGGTGGAGCAACTCTACACCGGGTCTCAGCGTGCCTTGGCTGTGGTGGCCCTCTCCAACGAGGTGCCGACTCACCTGGCGGAAGTCCTTCGCCGGCTCGCCGTTCTTCCTCAACGGATCCAAGAGCTGTGACGAGCCTCTGCAAGAGCCGGAGCAATTGCTGCGCTGAGCCGGGCTAAGGCGTTCTTGCCAGAGTTAGACCCGGCGGACATCGCCCTCGGCTACCCAAGTCTGAAGGAAGACGGCACCGCCTTTGATCAGAAGGACTTTGCAGCTTGCGTGAAGGCCGTACGCCCGGTGGCCACTCTTATTGGCAACGATACCGATCTGACCAAGTACCAGCCGGGCTACGACGCAGAAAATCAGAGGATTCCTACTCCGCGCTATGAAGCCCTCAACTTGATCCCGCCGGCTCGTCAGCACACTTTCGCCCCGGAGATTGACCCTTCCGGGTTAATTGACGAGGAAGCCCAGTTCGAAGCTCTCAGCGGCATCGACTGGAAGTCATCAACCTTCCGGGTCTTGGGATCAACCGGAGGAGAAGGAAGAGATGAGCCGGAGACTTCCACCCAGCAAGCGTCTTAACTTCCGCAGCCGGTTTACCTAACAATGCTCCACCCTTTTAGACTTGATGAGCTTTGTAATAGAGTAGGTGCAACAGTTTATCTCTGCCGTGCCATCGTGCACGTATTAAATGCTGAAGTCTTTTGAAGTTGTCTCTTTGATGTTTCTCCGGGTCATAATCAATCCTTTGTTTTTCTTAACCTCAAAAGAGGTACCTTTAATTATCCTGCATAGAAAGGCAAATCACAAGTCTCGAGGCGGCTTACCGCCCTGAGAATCATAAGTTTTAGATAACCCGGAATATGAATCAAAAAGGACTTGTCTTCAATGAGATCCTGAATACAGCCGTAAGAACATACTTAACGGCCTGCAAGCATACTTCCGGTTTAGATAACCCGGATAAGAAGGTTGGTACCGCAACTCCGGTTTACCTGTCTTATAACACCCATTGTGTTCAGCAATACCGTAAACCCAGGTTAAGCCGGCAAAGTGAGACCCGGCCGTACACACTTGGGATAATCAGACAAAACTGACTATAAACTGGAAGAACTTAGGGGCTTCCGGTTCGAATACGACCAGAGACCCGGCCCAAAGGGGTTATGCTAAGATTCGAATACGATCATGTAGCCCCAGTGGGTGTGGCGATGCCAATCAAGAGGGTATCGACAGCTATGTTCTCCTTGGTTCGAATACGACCCATGTTTGAACAGGAAGCCCCCAAGTGATTTTAAGAATTGTTTAACGACGCTGATTCGAATACGATCCACGTCGGTTCCCAAAGGGGTGAAACCATGATTCAAATATGATCAAGGAAAACTCCCCAATGAGCTCGGCACTTTGCCCATCAAATGGGTATCGACAGCTATGTTCTCTTTGGTTCGAATACGACCCATGTTTGAACAGGAAGCCCCCAAGTGACCTTGTTGCTTATGGCTAGATTCGAATACGATCATAAGCCGGATCCTCCTTCAAGTCATCATGTAATCTTGTAATGAAAACAACACGTGCATATTTGGAGGAGAAAAAAGGACAGAGGTCCTGCTTTATTGCTTATCATAATATATACATGGCTGAGAGAAGTATGTACATCACGAGAGCTGGTGACTCAAGTGTAGTAAGGCCGAAGCTGAGCTATGTTCCACGGCCGACGGGTCTCTTCCTCCGACTTACGTGAATCTTTATGCTCCCGAATGTCAATGAGGTAATATGACCCGTTGTGCAAGTTCTTGCTGACCACAAAGGGTCCTTCCCAAGGCGGGGACAACTTGTGTGCATCTGTTTGATCCTGGATGAGCCGGAGCACGAGATCTCCTTCCTGGAAGACCCGGGTTTTAACCCGGCGACTATGATAACGGCGCAGGTCTTGTTGGTAAATCGCGGAGCGAGCTGCGGCCACATGACGTTGTTCGTCCAACAAGTCAAGAGCATCTTGGCGCGCCTGTTCATTGTCCGCCTCAACATAAGCCGCCACTCGAGGTGAGTCATGACGGATGTCACTGGGGAGGATGGCCTCTGCCCCATAAACCATGAAGAAAGGCGTGAAGCCTGTAGATCTGTTAGGAGTAGTGTTGATGCTCCATAACACGGAGGGCAACTCCTCCACCCAACAACCCGGCGTCCGTTGCAAAGGGACCAAAAGCCGGGGCTTGATACCCTTCAGAATCTCCTGATTAGCTCTCTCAGCTTGACCATTGGATTGAGGATGAGCAACTGAGGAGACATCAAGTCGGATATGCTCTCGTTGACAAAACTCTTCCATGGCGCCTTTGGATAGATTGGTGCCATTGTCAGTTATAATGCTGTGCGGAAAGCCAAAGCGGAAAATCACCTTTTTCATAAATTGAACCGCCGTGGCCGCATCACACTTGCTAACTGGCTCAGCTTCCACCCACTTGGTAAATTTGTCAACCGCCACCAATAGGTGAGTCTTTTTATCTTTGGATCGTTTGAAAGGCCCAACCATATCAAGCCCCCAGACCGCAAAGGGCCAAGTAATTGGGATCATCCTCAGCTCCTGAGCCGGCACATGAGCCCGTCGTGAAAACCTCTGGCAACCATCACATTTACTGACCAAGTCCTCTGCATCAGCATGAGCCGTCAGCCAATAAAAACCATGGCGAAAAGCCTTGGCCACAAGAGACTTTGAGCTGGCGTGATGGCCACAATCCCCTTCGTGAATCTCACGCAAGATCTCTTGACCTTCTTCAGGGGAGACACAATGCTGAAATGCTCCTGTAACACTGCGATGATGCAACTCGCCATTGATAACAATCATTGACTTAGCCCGCCGGGTTATTTGTCTGGCCAAAGTTTCATCCTCAGGCAACTCCCCCCGGGTCATGTAAGCCAAATAGGGCATTGTCCAGTCCGGTATGACGTGGAGAGCCGCCACCAGTCCCGCCTCCGGGTCAGGGACAGCCAAGTCTTCCTCTGTAGGCAGCTTAACAGAAGGGTTATACAGGACATCCAGGAAAATATTAGGCGGCACCGGCTTTCGCTGAGAGCCTAGCCGGCTTAGAGCATCAGCCGCCTCGTTCTTCCTGCGATCAATGTGCTCCACTTGGTAGCCCTGAAAGTGCCCAGCGATGGCATCAACTTCGCGGCGATAAGCCGCCATGAGAGGGTCCTTAGAGTCCCACTTGCCTGATACTTGTTGAGCCACCAAGTCTGAGTCACCGAAACACCTTACCCGGCTCAAGCTCATCTCCTTAGCCATCCGAAGACCGTGGAGCAAGGCCTCGTACTCAGCCGCATTGTTAGTGCAAGGAAACATCAGCCGTAACACATAATGGAACTTGTCACCTTTAGGGGAAGCCAATACAACTCCAGCCCCCGAGCCCTCCAACTGCCTGGACCCATCAAAGTGGATAGTCCAATATGTGTTATCCGGCTTCTGCTCGGGCACTTGTGACTCTGTCCAGTCATTGATGAAATCCACCAAGGCCTGAGACTTAACAGCAGTGCGTGGCACGTACTTGAGACCATGAGGTCCAAGCTCTATAGCCCACTTAGCTACTCTCCCTGTGGCCTCTCTGTTTTGAATGATATCACCAAGAGGGGCAGAACTGACCACAGTGATGGGATGACCCTGAAAATAATGCTTAAGTTTCCGGCTCGCCATGAACACACCATAAACAAGCTTCTGCCAATGCGGATATCGCTGCTTGGACTCAATGAGCACTTCGCTGACATAATAAACCGGCCGCTGAACCGGATGCTCCTTACCCTCCTCCTTGCGCTCCACCACCATAGCCACACTGACGGCTCGTGTGTTCGCCGCCACATATAATAATAAGGACTCCTTATCAACTGGAGCAGCGAGGACTGGAGGCTCTGCCAGCTGCTTCTTTAAATCCTCAAAGGCAGTATTAGCTGCATCATTCCAGACAAAGTTATCAGTTTTCTTCATCAACTGATATAATGGCATGGCTTTCTCACCCAAACGGCTTATAAACCGGCTTAAAGCAGCGATGCGACCCGCCAAGCGCTGAACGTCATTTAAACACGCCGGCTTAGCCAGGGAGGTGATGGCCTTGATCTTCTCCGGGTTAGCTTCAATGCCTCTGTCAGAAACCAAAAAACCCAAGAGTTTGCCTGCAGGAACACCAAAGACACACTTGGCTGGGTTAAGCATCATCTTGTAGACCCGGAGATTATCAAAGGTTTCTCTCAAATCATCTATCAGGGTTTCCTCCTTTATGGATTTAACCACAATGTCGTCCACATAAGCATGAACATTACGCCCAACCTGTTTATGAAGACAGTTCTGTACGCAACGCTGATAAGTCGCCTGTGCACACTTGAGTCCAAAGGGCATGGATACATAGCAGAAGGCTCCAAAGGGAGTGATGAACGCCGTTTTCTCCTGGTCCTTAACTGCCATTTTAATCTGATGATATCCGGAATAAGCATCCAGGAAACTTAAGCGTGCACAACCGGCCGTAGCATCAATAATTTGATCAATACGGGGAAGGGCAAAAGGATCAGCCGGACACGCCTTATTTAAGTCCGTGTAGTCCACACACATCCGCCAGGTGCCGTTCTTCTTGAGTACGAGCACCGGGTTAGCCAACCACTCTGGGTGGAAGACTTCAACAATAAACCCGGCCGCCAAAAGCCGGGCCACCTCTTCGCCAATAGCTTTCCGCCTCTCTTCATTAAACCGCCGAAGGAACTACCTGACCGGCTTAAATTTCGGATCAACATTGAGAGTGTGCTCAGCGAGTTCTCTAGGTACACCTGGCATGTCAGAAGGTTTCCATGCGAAGATGTCCCTATTCTCACGGATGAACTCGATGAGCGCGCCTTCCTATTTCGGATCCAGATTGGCACTGATGCTGAATTGCTGAGATGAGTCTCCTGGAACAAAATCAACAAGTTTAGTCTCATCAGCTGACTTAAATTTCATTGCCGGCTCATGCTCCGTAGTCGGCTTTTTCAGAGAGGTCATATCAGTTGGGTCAACATTGTCCTTGTAAAACTTCAACTCCTCTGTTGCACAAACAAATTCTGCATAAGCTGCATCGCCTTCCTCACACTCCAGGGCCACTTTCCGGCTGCCGTGAACCGTAATGGTCCCGTTGTGACCCAGCATCTTGAGCTGTAAGTACACAAAACACGGCCGAGCCATGAACTTGGCGTAAGCCGGCCGCCCAAATATAGCATGGTACGGGCTTCTTATCTTAACCACCTCAAAGGTCAATTTCTCCACCCTGTAGTTGTTCTCATCTCCAAAGGCCACTTCCAATTCGATCTTGCCGACTGGATAAGCCGACTTACCAGGTACCACACCATGGAAGATAGTGTTTGACTAGCTGAGGTTCTTATCAACCAACCCCATGCAGCGAAAAGTCTCATAATAGAGGATGTTGATGCTGCTACCTCCATCCATGAGCACCTTTGTGAACTTATATCCTCCCACTTGAGGAGCCACCACTAAGGCCAAGTGGCCCGGGTTATCCACCTGGGGAGGGTGATCCTCCCTACTCCACACTATAGGCTGCTCAGACCACCGCAAGTAGCGTGGGACCGCCGGCTCAACAGCATTCACTGCCCTCTTATGAAGCTTCTGGTCTCGCTTACACAGACTGGTGGTAAACACATGATACTGTCCACCGCTAAGCTGCTTTGGATTGGTCTGATAACCCCCCTGCTGCTGTTGATGACCCTGGCCAGACTGCTGATTAAAGCCCCCTTGACCGCTCTGAGGATTAGAATTTGAGCCGCCGCCCGGGCCATTATAGTTCTTAAAGGCCTTCATGATTGCACAATCCTTCCACAGATGAGTCGTTGGCTTCTCTCTAGAGCCATGCCTTGGACAAGGCTCATTCAACAGCTGCTCCAGCGTCGGACCTGACCCGCCGCCTCGGGGAGGGGGCCTCCCCTTACGTCGCTGGTTATTCCCTTGTGAGCTGGCGTTGGCCACAAACTCTAGGCTGCCGTCGGCCTTGCGCTTGCCTCCTCCTTGGTTCCCCGGGTTATGCTGAAGACCCTTGCCGTTGCCGTTCTTCTTTCCCTTCCCTGCCCTTTCATCATGTGAAGGGGGATCCTTGGTACCATCAGAATCGGCGTACTTGACAAGAGCCGCCATTAGTGTACCCATATCACTGCAGTCGCGCATAAGCCGCCCGAGTTTCATCTTCAGGGGCACGAAACGACAATTCTGTTCCAGCATTAAGACTGCAGAGCCGGCATCCATCTTATCTGACGAATGTATGATCTCCTTGACCCGGCGAACCCAATGCGTCGTAGATTCACCCTCCTGCTGCTTACAGTTAGTCAAATCCACAATTGACATCGACTGCCTGCAGGTATCCTTGAAGTTTTGGATGAACCGGGCTTTCAGCTCAGCCCAAGACCCGATGGAGTTCGGTGGTAGCCCTTTCAACCAAGTGCGGGCAGTCCCATCCAACATCATGGTGAAGTACTTGGCCATTGCCGCCTCACTGACCTCCAGTAGTTCCATGGCCATCTTGTAACTCTCGATCCAGGCTGCGGGTTGTAAGTCTGCTGTGTAATTAGGCACCTTCCTAGGGCCCTTGAAGTCCTTAGGTAGACGTTCATTACGGATAGCTGTCACTAAACAACGGACACCCCCGGTCCTGGTAGGGATACCCACGTCGACGGAAGTCGTCGGATAAGCCGGGGGGGTCTGGTAAGCCGTCAATTGAGGCACTTGCTCCGCCTCTTGCCGCGCTCTGTCCTGGTCTGCTGCGTGAAAGGCTCCATTATGAGCCGGGCCGTGGCCAGGGGGCGGGTCATGGCGTCGAACGTTACTTGAGCCGGTTGTTGAGACCATGTGCCAGCTGTAACTCGGGCTCTGGCATGGACGAGGGGTTGAGTGGATCCTGTCCCAGCTGTAGGAGTACGCCTCTTGCTGCGCCAGTGCTGTCTGAAGGAGTTCCCTGACCCGGCGGGTTTCAATAGCCGTCGGAGAGTCGCCGTCAACTGGGAGAGCCGCCAGCCGTGCTGCCGCAGCGACCATGTTCTCCAGCGGGTTATTATAATGACCCGGGGGTATTGGCACGTACTGAGGCGGGGCAGGGGGCACCTGGGGAGGCCCCATCACTCGTGGCTGAATAGGGGCTCCAGACCCGGGCACTATGACCCCTGGCGGGTTACTAGACCCTGCACCCGGCGTGTTGAAGAGGTTGCGTGGATCGTAAACCGGAGGGAGTCAAGATTGGGTCTTTTGATGCCTCCTTCTCATGACCTCATTGGACGCGTTCTGATCCATCGTGAGTTGGAAGGACTGCGCCTGGATCAGCTGAGTTGGAAGGACTGTAAAATCAACCGTATACAGGCGGACCACTAGATGTCGAACCCCAATCTCATATCATGCGTCTGTCGGAAAGATATCCTAAAGCTACTTGAATTCCCACTTATAAACTCCCGAAACTTTCTGGTTATGATATCTGGTGTTGGGGATACAGGGGACACAAAATATATCACACAAACTAGCAATCCCTAGATCCAGCTGTATCCATCCGTCAACACATAACCAAGAAATCTTCGGAAATCGTTTACCTCAACCTTCGAAAAACATCCGTTATACAAGTTATGGCAATACTCCCGAACTCCTGCCCCAGTACTGGGTGGCGTCGAGGTGATCTCACCAACAACTGCATAAAAGAGATTTCGATGTCGGCGAAACTCAGGTATTCCAGAACTGCAACGATAAAATTGTGACGACAACACCTCGGAGCTCAACTCCCCGGGACACTGCCACAACCCCTAAATGTCAGGAGGCACCAAGAACAATGTTCTCGTCACAAAACCATCGGAACAATTCCAAGATACCCGCGTGATCCTAAAATTTTTTATAGTGAAATTTGAGGAGAGAATAGTCAAAACTTCTACGTCAGGAGACCTCACCAGAGCGACGAAGGTACTGAGGAGTAAAAAGAATCCTACTCTCCGATATATATAATCCTAAGACTCAAAACATTTTTGTTATAGACTCAACAACGCCAGCGATTCGATCAAGCAGGGGGCTCCTAAGTCGGGGATGGCTCTGATTACCAACTTGTAACGCCCACGATGCGGCTATATCTCCCACGTGTCGAGGCACGACTTAGAGGCATAACCACATAGTGGTTTTGTCGCAAGAAGGGTCATCTTCACACAATCCCATGTAATGAACAAGAATGGGATAAAGAGTTGGCTTACAATCGCCACTTCACACAATACATAAATATCATCATACATCATCCAAAATACAATCATATAGACCGACTACGGTCAAAATCCAGATGAAAATAAGACAACCCCAAATGCTAGATCCCCGATCGTCCCAACTGGGCACCACTACTGATCATCAGGAAAAGACACATAGTAACGACCACGTTCCTCGTCGAACTCCCACTTGAGATCGACGCCATCATCTGCACTGACATCGTTGGCACCTGCAACTGTTTTGGTAGAATCTGTGAGTCACGGGGACTCAGCAATCTCACACCCGCGAGATCAAGACTATTTAAGCTTATAGGAAAGGTTGGAGTAATGAGGTGGAGCTGCAGCGGCAAAAGCATATATGGTGGCTAACTTGCGCAAATGAGAGCGAGAAGAGAAGCAGCGGAACGGACGTCATCTAGCAATGACCAAGAAGTGATCCTGAACACCTACTTACGTCATACATAACTCAGACCGTGTTCACTTCCCGGACTCCGCCGAGTAGAGACCATCACGGCTACACACGCAGTTGATGTATTTTACTTGGGTCAAGTGACAAGTTATCTACAACCGGACATTAACAAATTCCCATCTGCCTCATAACCGCGGGCACGGCTTTCGAAAGATATTACCCTGCCGGGGTGTCCCAACTTAGCCCATCATAAGCTCTCACGGTCAACGAAGGATAAACCTTCTCCCGGAAAGACCCGATCAGTCTCGGAATCCCTGTCTACAAGACATCTCGACAATGGTAAAACAAGACCAGCAAAGCCACCCGAATGTGCCGACAAATCCCGATAGGAGCTGCACATATCTCGTTCTCAGGGCACACCGGATGAGACATCCTACGAGTAAAACCAGACCTCGAGTTTCCAGGAGGGGGCCCCGCAGTCTGCTCAGTTCGGACCAACACTCGAAGGAGCACTGGCCGGGGGGGGTTGAAATAAGATGACCCTCGGGCTCGCGAAAACCCGGGGGAAAAGGCTTAGGTAGCAAATGGTAAAACCAAAGTTGGGCCTTGCTGGAGGAGTTTTATTCAAGGCGAACTGTCAAGGGGGTCCCATAAATCACCCGACCGTGTAAGGAACGCAAACTCAAGGAACATAATCCCGGTATAACAGTAACTAGGGCGGCAAGAGTGGAACAAAACACCAGGCATAAGGCCGAGCCTTCCACCCTTTACCAAATATATAGATGCATTAATTAAATAAGAGATATTGTGATATCCCAACATATCCATGTTCCGACATGGAACAAACTTCAACTTCACCTGCAACTAGCAACGCTATAAGAAGGGCTGAGCAAAAGCGGTAACATAGCCAAACAACGGTTTGCTAGGAAAGGATGGTTAGAGGCTGACATGGCTAAAATGGGAGACAAGATATAGCAAGTGATAGGTAGCGGAGCATGGCAATAGAGCGAACAACTAGCAAAGCAAAGATAGAAATGATTCCGAGGGGTGGTCATCTTGCCTGCAAGATTCTCAGAGTTGTCGAAAGCTTGATCCTCGTAAGCGTACTCAACAGGTTCCTCGTTCACGAACTCGTCTCCCGGCTCTACCCAAGACAAGAACACAAACAAATGGAACCACAATCAACAACGAGAAATGCGCAAGCAACATGATGCAAAACATGTATGATATGCGAGATATGATATGCGATGCATATGCGTGCTCCGGAAGGAAAATGATGAACATGGCAGTAACTTGGCAAACCAAGCATGCCACTGGAAAGATGAGATGATTTCGGTCGAAATCGATATAAAGATCACAGGAAACGGATGCACGGTTTGCAAATGGCAAGCAAAACAAGAATGACACGAATCTGCGATTAACAGCATGATAGCACTTAAAATGCAACAAACAACAATGCTACAGCACCCCAACATAGCAACAAAGCACATGGCAGTAATCTACAGGAGATGCTTGACAAAAGATGAACACTGAGCTATGGCTAGTTCACAACATATCAAGCTCAAACAAGCATGGAAAAAGTGCAAAAGATTACAGGTTCACAGACTTGGTGAAAAACTGGACATGGCAGTAAACTACATCAGGTAGCAATGTTCAGAGCACGAAATCAACATGCTACAGGAACTTAACATAGCAAAACAAGGCATGGAAGTGTTCTACTAAATGCACATGACAAAAGTCCCTTACTGACCATAAGCCAAAAAGGACCAGAAGATATGATGGCAAGCATGTAAACATAGCAAGTTTCGTTACCAGGTTTCAGACTTGGCAGAAAACAGAGCATGGCAGAAATAATCATATGTAGGCCTCTTTGTGAGCTTGATGCACTCACTACAGAGCAATGCATGACAAACCAAGCATACCTACAGCAAGATGGCATGTTTATGAATCTAACCATGGCAAGAACAATTGCATAGAATGTATGGATCAACTACAATAAGCTTGGCAAGATTGCATATCATGTTAAGAATCTGCCAGAAATATTTTATAGCAAAAGTAGAGCAAGATTGAGTCATGCTATGGCACTCCATAATTGCACACAATTGCAGGAGTGGATCAATTACAACTATAGCTACAAAACATTCTTACTGAACATCTCCAAAATATGCATGGATCTCTCTGTAGCATCAAGTTTATATGGCAACAAAATTACAGCAGACAAGGACTTGGGGAAATCACTAGTCCCTGAAATCAGAAATATTACCGGGCCTACTTTGCATGCTTGTGCTAGTCACCACAGAGATCACAAAATACATGGACTACACCACTGGAAAGATGGCATGGCATACTTCAAAACACATGTAGAGCTCATGCTCAAAAGATGCACAGATTTAATGATACAAAAATGACAAATCTCCAAGTTCTGATAAGAACCAGAGAATAACAGTAACTAGCCCTCTTCCAACAGAGATTTGGGCATCAAGATGACCTCTAATGAACATGGTGCAATTGAACAAAATGAAGAGCATCACGAGGCAAAAAATTTGACATATTACACGCGTGAATCAGAACTACATGCACGGAGTTATGGCATCACGAACAAGTGCACATGCTGAGGAAATCTGAGGACTTGGAGGATTTGAGGGGGTACGAGAAAAGTCAACGGCACAGAGATTTTCGATCAGATCTGGGGGAGAGCTCGAGCTCGGCTTCGGTCGATGGCGCTCGCCGGCGGGAGGAAGAGGAGGCCGGAGGGGCGACGGCGGGCGGAGCGCCGGCGGGCACGGCGGAGGGGCGCGGTCGCCGGCGTCTCGGGCGGGGCGGCGCCTCGGGCGGCGGCGAGGCACACGGCCGGCGGCGACAGTGACGCTGCCTGGCGCGGCGGCGCGGGGCCACGGTGGCGGCGCGGCGAGGAGCAGGCGGCGGAGCGCGGCGGAGCAACGGGCGCGGCGGGCGCGCGGGCGTAGGGCCGGCGGGCCGCGGCGGTGGGAGGCCGGAGGCGGGCCACGTGGCAGCTTGCGATTCGTCGGGGCGCGGCGGCGGACGTGTCCGGCGGGGTACGGACGCGTCCGGCGGCGCGGAGGGATTTATCTAGGGTTGGACTGAGAATGTATTTCGGGATGCCCACATATTTATAGGTAGAGGGAGCTAGGAGGCTCCAAATGAGGTGCGGTTTTCGCCCACACGATCGTGATCGAACGACCTAGAGCATGCAAGAGAGTTTGGTGGGTTTTGGGCTGGTTTTAGAGGGGGGTTTTCTGGACACTCAAATGGACTTTGCGGATGCCCGGTTAACCGTTGGAGTACCAAACGACCTCCGAATGGAACGAAACTTGACCGGTAGTCTCCGGGTGGTATACTAGGGTCACTTGACAAGCCTCGGTCCATTCCGAGAAAGTTTGACACACGCACACGAAAGAAAACAAGAGGGATGCACCGGAGGAGATAGGAGCGCCGGATTGCAAAACGGACAACAGGGAAAATGCTCGGATGCAAGAGACGAACACGTATGCAAATGCAATGCGCATGATGACATGATATGAAAATGCATGACATGACAAAAAACAAAACGAAAGACAAAACCCGACCACGGAGAGAATAACATAACACATAGCCGAAAATGGCAAGAGTCGGAGTTACAAATATGGCAAGTTACATGCGGGGTGTTACAGCCTTCAAGGGCACCAATAGTGGAATCACGGCATCTCGCATTGTGTGAGGGCGGGAGGAGAATACGGTGGCCCTAGTGGCTTCTTGGGGAGCATTGTGCCTCCACACCGCTCCAACGGAGACGTACTTCCCTTCAAAAGGAAGGAACTTCGGTAACACATCCTCGTCTTCACCGGCTCCACTCTTGGTTATCTCGTTCCTTTACTTTCGCAAGTTTACTCGGGTTATATCTCTTACTTGCTTGCGTGCTTGTTGTCATTGCATCATATAGGGTGTTCACTTAGTTGCATATCTAGACAACCTATTTCGATGCAAAGTTTAATTTGGTAAAGAAAAGCTAAAAATTGTTAGTTGCCTATTCACCCCCCCTCTAGTCAACTATATCGATCCTTTCAGCCGGGCATACCAAAAAAGCAATGTCAAATCCATAAATCCTCGGATGCTACGGCCTCTAGCACAATTGTTGCATCACGAGACTTGCCACAATACATTCCTTGCCAAGCCTTGGGGCAATTTTTCCAATTCCAATGCATACAATCAATACTACCTAGCATCCCAGGCCAACCTCTCCTCTCATTAGCTGCCATCAATTTTTTGTGTCATCTTCATTTGGTGCCCGAAAATACTCGGGACCAAAGACACGGACAATCACTTTCGCAAGTCTACGCACATACTCAATTGTGCTATCTTCACCAATGCGAAGATACTCATCGACATAGTCAGCCGGAACGCCATATGCAATCACCCGCATAGCTGCGGAGATTTTTTGATATGCACTAAATCCCTTTAAGCCCGCGGCATTCCTTCTCTGAGTGAAATACCGGCAATTTGCCTCGCAAGCTTCAACAATTTTCACAAAAAGGGATCGGCGCATTCGGTACCTTCTGCGGAAGAGGTGTGCAGGATATGTAGGATTCTCCGAAAAATAATCTTGCATCAACATCTCGTTTCCAATATGGCGATTCCGCGGAATGCACAGACGCCCGACAGTAGATCCTCGCCTCCTCTTTCGGCACTCGTCTTCATGCTCCTTCACGGCAAGCGCCATGACCAATGTTTGCTGCCGAAAGGTCGCAAGCATGGTCTCCACATCCGAGTCGTCCGAATCGGATAGCAAGAACTTCTCGCACGGGGTCAAATCCATCTACACGCACGCCGGCGCGTCAATCTACTACACAGCTCGGGAAAATCACAAAAAGGGACTAACCGGTGGCGAGTGATCCGGGGGCGGCGACGAGGGTGGTGCGCTCGGCGGTGGTCGATCCCAGCGGCGGCGGCGACTGGGGGGCGGCTCTTCTCGCCGGATCCGAGGGGTGGTGCAGCGGCTCGGCGCGGGAGGGTGTGGGGCGGCCCCGCGGAGCGATTCCGCCCGCAGATATGGCCGGAATCGCCGGGGGCGGGCGGGAGGAAGCAAGGGCGGGTGGCGGCGGAAGGGAGGGGGAAAAGAGCGCGGGCTGAAATGTCCCTCCCGCCAACTGCTTCTCTGTGATGCAGGGCACCGCAGCCGCGAGGGGGAAACCCGCGTTTTCCCGAGTTGGGGCAGGAAATTTGCCGCGTCCCCTAAAAATTTTTGCGGGCCGGGGCGGGATGCGGGGTCTGGTCGGGCAGACTTTCCGGCCGGTACCCGCATTTTGGCGGTTATTTTGCGGGTCGGGGGCGGATGCAGGGTCTGCTAGAGTTGCTCTTATGTGTCGCTTATAATGAGAGACCTAGGCAACTCTCGCTTGAGAGCCGCGAAGGGGCCGGCCCAGGGCACGCGAGGCCACAGCCGCGTTTTTCTTTCACGTTTTCTCTGTAAGTTTAATTTCTTTATTTTTTTTACTTTTGTTTATACATTAGAATATCCTATATATATATATATATATATATATATATATATATATATATATATATATATATATATATATATATATATAGGGTCGCGCTATTCGTCACCCTGGGTGAGGAATAGTTATTCTTCACCCCCTCTCTATTTTGACATCAATGCACCGTATTTTTACGTTTAGTAAATTTTGTCTTATTTCATACGTAAAAAGAGAGCGTAAGAAAATATATACTTGCCGTAAAAAATATTTTATGTTACGTAAAGTTACGAACGTAAAAACATACATAAAATGCGATATTTCTGGTCTTATAACCTATTTTTTTGTTTTCTTATACCAAATTTTACGTAGTGAATCAATATGAATGTAACTATTTGTATTCCAAATGTAATTTATTTATGAAGCGATCGTAAGATTACCTCGGACGAAGAATAACTTATTCTGCAACCTGGGTGATGAATAGTATATATATATATATATATATATATATATATATATATATATATATATATATATATATAGGTAAAACTGTGTCTATCATAGCTTGCCACAAAACTAGTTAAGACTTGCTAAGCATTTAACGGTTTTTAAGTAAGTAAAAAATATGAAATAAATAGGGAAGCCTCACTCTAATATAAATAAGATGATCCAACGGTGTGATTGTAAAAATATGGTAAAACTGTGTCTATCATAGCTTGCCACAAAACTAGTTAAGACTTGCTAAGCATTTAACGGTTTTTAAGTAAGTAAAAAATATGAAATAAATAGGGAAGCCTCACTCTAATATAATAAGATGATCCAACGGTGTGATTGTAAAAATATGCATTTATGTGTCCTCAGCGAAAAAAACAAGCATTTCAGCTCACTGCAGGATCAATATATATTGAAACATTTGTTCTTTTTGTCGAGGACACATGCAATCATATTTTTTCAATCCATCCGTTGGATCATGTTATATTATTGGTGTGTTGGTTCAGTATTTTTTTCAGGATTTTTGGGAACTTTTACACCGTCGAAAACCATAACTAGTTCTGTGGCAAACTATTGTAAATTGTTTGGGACACCTAGGTGCCTGGGCACCTAGGGCTGTTATGGTAACTCATATTCATTAGCGCATGGCATACAATTGATAATTAATGGCTTTCCATTTCTTTTGCATGCACTAGTAACCTAAATGGTCAATGATTTCTTTCCAAAACAAAAATAATCTGAACACTCATACCTGGGTGCGTATACACGTACATGTAACAAAGAGATAACCAGGTGTACATGTTATTTGACCATGACACCAGTTAATGGGTATTATACCTAATGAAAATATGTACGTGTTGTTTTATACTCAATAAAAATATACACATAAATGTCATAAATTTTAATAAGTACGTGTTGGTGTTATATTCAATGAAAATATACACATACATATAGATACCTTAATGTGAATATACACATGAATATACATACCTCGATGTTAATATACACATGAATATGTACGCGTTGGTGTTATACCCAATGAAAATTTTATTTGTATATACCCATAAATTTCACACCTTTTAATAAGTGGTACATGTACCCGAGAAATCCACATATACATTTTATTAGACCGTGATACCGGTTAGCGAGTATTATACCTAATAAAAATATGCACATGTTGGTGTTATACCCAATGAAAATATGTACGTGTTGGTGTTATACCCAATGAGAATATATATACGTGTTGGTGTTATACTCGATCAAAATGTGTACGCGTTGGTGTACGTGCTAAAAATGTTGGGTATTATTTTTCTAATTAATTTATCTTGCATCTACCATTCATGCGAAAAATTATGATAAATAAATAATTACAATTTCCAATCAAGAAGGGACAAATAATGACACGTATTAATTAGACAACCATTATTACTTCCCATAACAATAACGCCATGCAAACAAATAGGAAAGTAGTAATGCAGGTATGCATGCAAAATTTAAACACATCTTATCAACAAAATCTAGTATGATCCAACGGCATCTAGGCAAGGAGCCTGAGCACCTAGGTGTCCCAAACTGTCGTGTGTGTGTGTATATATATATATATATATATATATATATATATATATATATATATATATATATATATATATATATATATATATATATATATATTACAAAGAGCACTGTACGTAATTTTTTTCAAAAATATTAACCAAGCATTTGAAAAATGTTAAATGTGTATAGAGAAAATGTTTATCTTGTACTCGAAAAATGTATCCAAAAAAATTGTATGAAAAATACTTGATGATGTACTTAGAAAAATGTTAAATGTGTATAGAGAAAATGTTTATCTTGTACTCGAAAAATGTATCGAAAAAAATTGTATGAAAAATATTTGATGATGTACTTAGAAAAATGTTAATCAAGCATTTGAAAAAATGTTGAATAAGTTTTTGCAAAATGTTGAATGTGTATAGAAAAGTTGTTGACCATGTATTAAAAAATGCTGATTTTTTTATCATGTATATAAAAATGTTAAACAAGCATTTGAAAATATGTTGACCAAGTATTTACAAATTGTTAATGAGGCACTTGAAAAATTTTAAATGTGTGTTGAAAAAAAATCTTGATAAAAAAGATGAATTTTTTGATCATGTATATAAAAATGTTAATGAAGCATACATAAAAAATATTCAACAAGTATTTGAAAAATGTCAATCAAGCAGTTGAAAAATGTTAAATGTGTTAAAAAATGTGTATAGGAAAAATGTTGACCATGTATTCATAAAATATTAAACTTATATTTTAAAATAATAAAACATGTATTGAAGAATTTATTAAATATATACTAAAAACGTACATAGAGAAGCAACGAAAACCCGATTGAAAACAAAGGAAACACTAATGAAAACAAGAAAGAAAGAATAAAACAAAAGAGAAATGAAGAATATGAAGGAAAATAAAAATCCATTGAAACCTGAGAAAGAACAAAGAAAACCGAAAAATACAAAGAGAAAAATGGGAAAAGGTGAAAACAGAGAAAGAAACGAACAAAAACCGGTGAAAACAATAAAAAGCAAAAAATAATAATTGGAAAGTAGGTGGAAATCCAACTTTTTAACTTCAACTTGTTAGCGCCCGTAAGTATAACGCGAACTTGAGGCTAGCTTAGGGGCTAGCAGCGCTATGCCTTGAACGAGAGATCGTGGGACCGAACCTACAACCACCCACGCCCGTCCACAAGAAATTTGCTCGAAGAAGATGCGGCATGCAGTTTTCTACCGGGACGTTGCAGGATTGGGAAGCACACCTCTGCCGTGCTCAGGACCCCTTCTCGAGCAAGGAGGTCCTCTACCGTATCCGGGACGATGATAGCAACCTGGCACAAAACCTTCACCTTCAAGGGAGCAAAATTGCCCTGGGTGAAGAGAGTGGTTATGCCGCTGAAACCAAAGATTTTATACAGGCCAAGACATCTAGGCTTTGGCGGACAACTTTTGCTATTTTTTCGAAAATGGATGTTTTATTAATTAAAAGGTTTAAGCATTACGTCCGGCCTCTGCATAACTAAGATGCACACAGCCGAACAAAGTCCTTTCGCACAAACGAAAAATAAAAGGCGAAATACAAAGAAACATGTAGAGTCCCTATACGCCTAAAGCGGAGGTGGGCCAATCCTACGATCATGCTGCCAGCCATGTTGGATAAAAGTATCTCTCATCGTATCCTCCAATCATGTACACACCTTCGTAAATACGTCTCGATTCTCCACGCGTTGTAGAGAGGACCATAAATGAAGAGTCCCGATAAATCTGTAGATAACCTACATCAGAGAAGTACTTTTATCGTTAAAAACCTTATCATTTCTACATAACCAAAGCGACCAAATAACGGAAAGTGCTCTCACCCTAAGAAGAGTTCTAAACCTGTGATCAATCCCATGTAACCAGTTGCGAAATACATTAGCAACACTACAAGGAGGATACAAGCCAGAAGCTATATGGATGACTGACCATATAGACCGAGCCAATTTGCATTGAAAGAATAAATGTTTTATTGTCTCATCATGATGACAAAAACACACACTACAGACTTCCATGCCAATTCCTCTTGATAAGGTTATCTTTAGTAAGAATGACTCCGCGACGAAGAAACCATGCAAATATTTTATTCTTAAAAGGTATCTTCATCTTTCAGATCTTCTTATTAGTATCAACTGACACATCAGACTAGATTAACACTCTATACATAGACTCCATTGAGAATTGTCCATTCTCATCTAGGTTCCATCGAAATACATCAGACCCATGTGACAATTGCATTGTGGACAACCGTTGGAGCAGGATGTACCACGATTGGAGTCTGGGTCCAATTAAATCTCTTCTGAACGTCATATTTGACGGAAATGATTCCATTACCGTGGCGATAGTATCACCCGTGTGACGCACAATGTTGTATAGAGCCGGATAATATCACCCGTCTGGACGTTCCATGACGGGTGGACCACCAGTGTTTGCCCGGGGCCACCATCACTGGCCAGCACCTGTCACGCCCGCGTGAGCCACCCCGCCCGCCCGTACGTGCCTGATGGGCCAGCCAGGCTAGACAGCCAACATCGTTTGTTCGGTGGCGTGGCGCGGGGCTACTCGGGGCACTCCAAGCCGTCCAGGCGGCTCGGACCCGGGTGGTCGGTCCATGACGGGTGGCCCGCGTGCTCGCCCGCGGCCACCGTCATGGGGAGGTTTCCGGCGCGCCCGAAGAGCTATTTGGCACAATGCCCCTGCGCGCGACTGGCCAACCGAACCCACATGGCAGTGCCTTTGGCCCAGGGCGGTCTTGTCCGGTCGAGCTAGGGTGGGTGTGCGCCACTCCCGCGCATGCCGGTTTGGTCGCACCAGACATGCACGTCCGGTGTGATGAGGTTGGGTGTGTGTCGCGCCAGCCGGACGCAGTCGGCCCCTACCGGCCCGGGGGCTGTGCATCGTGCCCGTCTTAGCTAGCTCGCGCGTGGGGCCAGGCGGCCGAGGGTCCTGGTCTGCCCAGGAGAGTAGGGGATTCGCCTAGCCGGGGTACGCCGGTTCACTCATGGGGCCAGGCGGCCGAGATGCGGAGGGTCCTGGTCTGCCCGGGAGAGTAGGGGATTCGCCTAGCCGGAGTACGTCGGTTCACGCATGGGGCCATACGGTCAGGATACGGAAGGTTTGGTCTATTCGGATGTGTATTGGGCTTCACCTGGCCTGATCTAGAGGGGCGGCCTACCCTCGACGGGGGTAGGCTGACCGGCAAGAAACATGCGTGACCATTTTCGTCTTCCCTTTAAGTCAGTTACTTAAGGAAAATCAGACCAAAACACATATTGTCCCCCCACCCCCCCCCCCCACCCCCCGAATGAAAATTTTCCGGAATACCCCTTAGTATTTGACCCATATTTGAAGGAAAATCAGCCCAAAACACATATAGTTTGCCCCCTCCCACACCCCCCTAGAATTCAGCCCAAGCCCCGCCACTGCCCGGGAGCAGAAACTTCTTGACCATCTTGAAGTACTTTCGCGTCATTCCTTGGCATGGAAACACCAACGTTAAGAGGTTTTTGCAATGAATGAATTCTAGTGTTTTGTGTGCTATAAATTGTATTCCCACTACCATGATTCACACACACAAATAACCAATCATCACGGAAAGTATCAATGTAGCATGCCGTTAAATTGATCTGGTAACCATGGAAGTTTAAAAAAAATCTTACTCACAAATACGTTCAACTTGTTACAGGTAGGAACCAAATATAGGGCTTAGGAACCGATGAAAGATAGATAGTCCTTCCATAACACTACTAGGTATGCTAATTACTACTATAAACCTCAAAGCTAGTCCACCTGGCGATCACCAACATATTTGTTCTGAAATATACATATTCAGCCTGATATTATTGTTGAAGAGATCGTGGCAAGATGGTCGATTCAGCTGGTAACGTTATTCCACCAGTCAGCAACCAACTTCTTTGGTTGCGGGTCTACTCGTGTGAGCAAGGCATGGATGCCAATTACGCCCAAAATGCCAGAAGTACCCACACCCAGAAACTTGAAGAAAGTATTGCATCTTTCGGTACGTCGGCAGACACGCCTACAATACAATACAATGCAGATGTGATGAATGAGCAGAGCCAGAAGAACATACGAAGAAACAGATTGATTTCTCAAAGACCTAGTCCATCTATATATTGTCCAGATGATCATACATGCATGCATGTTGCAACTGTGAATAAACATATCTGGAAACAAACGAATACTTGAAACAATACGTGTAATCAAACAAATATGTGGTAGTAAGTTATTTTTACCAGACTGGGTCGTTGGGTCTAGGTTTGATCTGTGAGGAGAGTAGCTGCATCAGGAGCAAGTAGCGCCGGTCCGTCTTGTGGGGAACATCGTGGGCGCTGCTAACATGGCCATGGACCATGTCGAAGAGCTGCTCCTTGGTCTTGTTGATTTGCGCCGCGCGGGCTGCGGCGGCTCTCATCTGCTCCGGCGTGCATGTCCTGTACTGGGCGAGGCGGGGCAAAGGCGTTCGCAGGAGCAGCGCCCGGCCGCAGGCGCCGAGCCTCGCCGCAATCGCCGCCACCGCCGCCGCCATCCCTTTCTTCTTGTGTGGGTTCCTCCTGGCGTTGATCAATCTATATATCGTAGGGGGAAAGGGATGTTGCTCAGAGTCCGGCAACCCCACGGCGTCGTTCCATCTACCAATATGGATACTAATTTTTTTTTTTTGCGAGGCCAATAGGGATAGTTTACGTAGCAGTTTTATCCCACGGTGACTTACTACTGTCGTGTTAAAAAGTGTCGGCCGGACATAATATATCTCTCTTCTCACGACAATTTCTTGTGTCGGGGGGTGATGAAATTGCAGTCAAGGCGAAATCTCGGCGCCACCGCCGGCCACCGTTTCGGCTTCTTTCGCAGGTAAATCAAATCTCAACCCTTCTTCCTTGGAGTGATGTTCAAGTGTGCCGTGCTGGTATTCAGGTATTGTGGTTTTGCGTGAGTGGATGTCCAACATTGCCACTTCATCGTTTCCATTGCCTGGCACAATGTATTATTGATGAGGTTTTTCACTAGCTTACTGCTTTCTGCAATTGTGATGTTTATATATTTTTCTCATTGAAACTCTTTTGCAGGAATCACAAGCTGAATGCTGCTATGATTATAGCTATATTCACTGCTGTTGGGTGTCTAATTTGGTGTATGAGCGAGAACCGTAACGAGAGGGAACACGTTGTCAATGAGATTCCCATGGCCTCGTCCAAGGGTCTTAACGCATTGGCCCGCGCTAATGAACCTATTGCAGATACTCAAAAAGGTGAAGCAAAAGGAAGACATGAGGTCTCTTCGACGATCAAAGGTTGACTGGGTTGAGACTGGCGTTGTCTCTCCTGTTGTGAGGGAACAAAAACATTGTGGTAAGTGTCTCAGACTTAATTATCCTTTATTACAATTTTGTGCTTTAAATTGTAGTTTTAGAAGATCATAGTTGCTTCCACCGGCATGCCTACTGATGGACCCCTTCATAATGCAATTTATTACCACCAATCGTGTTTGTGATGACTTAACACATACATTTGAATTACAAAACACTCGTTCATTTGTTGCAGGCTGTTGCTGGGCCATGGCTGCCGTAGCCTCTGTCGAGGCATTACACTATATGAAGACCAATCAGTCAATCATGTTGTCCGTTCAACAGCTCATTGATTGTGATACAAAGAACAACGGTTGCAATGCTGGTCATTCCGAGGATGCGCTCGAATATATCAAGAAAAATGGACTATGGAGTGAATCTTCCTACCCATACATGTACCAGAGTAATAGTTTGGGTTGCAAGGGGAACAAAACGGTAGTAGCAAGGATATCTGGTTTTGAGACTGTCTCCAGAACGGAGGAAGCTCTGGAGGAGGCAGTAGCAAAGCAGCCCGTGATTATACGTTTGAAGTGGCCACCTAGTATGCACAATTACAAAGGAGGCATCGTAGAGTATGAAGACCTGCCAACAACTCTACCTGATGGCACAGAACTCCGCTGGCATGCTGTCATAATTGTCGGATATGGCACGGATTCCAATGGTGTCAAGTTTTGGCGTTTAAAGAACTCGTGGGGAGAGACTTGGGGGGAAGGGGGGTATGGGAGGATCCGGAGACATGTCCATAATGGGCAAGGTGTACTAGGTATCTGCGCATATCCGGCAGTATATCCTGTGGTTTGGTGAAGTTGTACCCACTACTAGCCTTACACTGAGATGTTAACATACACACTTTTATATCTATAATCCATGCTACCTCTCGCTATAGTTTAGACTTTTGCAAGTGAATATGACTTCTCATTTTGTGATGGCTGGGGAAGCCATGACAGAATAAATGCTTGTTTTGATCATGCTATAATTAATATATGTGATCTTGTCGATATCTATTGTGCACCATCCTTTGGATATGTTATTGTATAGCTTTCTCAATTGTCTAAGTGACTAAAGTAAGTTCTAACTTCAAAAATTTGAAATCTATCTTGGCATTAATTATACTATCTAAGGCAATATAATCCACGTGCTTGTTACGAAGCACAAGGTTTCACGAAAAGTCCATTCTGCACCCGAGCTCATATGCTCCCGCATGAACAGTAAAATCGAAAAAAAATCAAAACACATTCAAAAAATTCCAATTTTTTTTGAGAGAAACATTGACAAAAGTTCTAAGTGCCTGCAAAAATTCATCATGAAATCACATTCCCGTAAGGCGTCGCAAAAAAAACAAATTCAGTGCTTCAAAATGCGTTTGAAAGTAGCTTTTTCAGAGTACTGTTTTTGTTTTTTTTGCCACGCCTTCTAGGAATGTGATTTCATGACGAATTTTTGCAGGCACTTAGAACTTTTGTCAATGTTTCTCCCAAAAAAATTTGGAATTTTTTGAATTTTTTTTGATTTTTTTTCGATTTTACTCTTCATGCGGGAGCATATGAGCTCGGGTGCAGATTAGCCGCGTCAAGGTTTCATGAAAGACAAGCCAACAATATTTTCCTCGTGCCAAAAGAATGTTCCTCTCCTGGAGTTGTTGCAAGTGTAATTGTGTTTATAAATATATAATAGGGAGATAGAGATATAATAGGTAGACCAAACACGACTTGTATTGTACTCTAAATCTCTGTCCCACACCATGTACTCTATGTATACCCTCATGTGGTTTTTAGGCCCCAGCTAAATCCTACATGTTTCAAATTCTGATGAAAAGCTGCGCAAAATCAACTCACACCGTTCATGGCGATACAAGATCCACATCGGATCTGACCTGCCTCAGCAGACTAAACCAGATTCATGTAGATCAAGCCGTTGTGTTCGACACTAAAGACATCTCGACTAGCCACCACCATTACCTGAACATACTAACTTTTGATACCCCGCGAAAAAAAACTTTTGACATGATGCGCCATGGTGCACAAGACATGTTTATTTCAGACATAATGTTCAAAAGGATACATAAATACATAACCAGACATGGCAACACTAGTGTAGAACACTTCTATGAAGAAACACCTATGGCACACCTATCAGGATCACGACGAGATCCGTGCAGAAGATGTCCAAAGTATGGAGCACCTTTGCATCGATGGTGGTGTCCACTGTGGTGAATACAAAATCATGGCTATTCAAAAACATGACTAAACGTTCACAAAGCATCGTGACCCTACAGTAGTGGTAGGTGAGGACGTGCTGGTGCATGTACACCTGGGTGATGACGACCTTCTGGTCGTGCCCAGCACACCCGTGGGTGTACTCGAGGTTGAACCTGACCACCTTGTATACTTCTCCTGCCTCAGGAACCCACTCGGACGTGGCGATGCAATGGTCCACCCGGTGCGGCTCATTGGTGTAGTCCACTTTGAAGTTTGTCCGTCCTACCGTGGGATGACACTGGGAAATGCTTAGTGAACTGCTCGTGAGGGTTCACCCCTGGGAACATCATTGGAGAAGTCTTGATCCTCTTTGTATACACAATGTTTTCATGGGTGTGGTTCTTGGGGTTATGGGGAGATCGAAATCTTGAATTGACACAGTTAATGGAGATCGGGAATATACGTGGCCGTCCAACTAGGAATATTGGCACATCTGCATGGTGGTTTGCAGTACTGACGAGTGTAGCCGCATGGTGGTGCCATGCGTGGAGCAACAACATGCATGGCCCCCCAACTATGATCGTGCGTCGTCCCCAATCGCGATCGTGCGATGGCCAACCGAAGCACGCGCAGGTCACGAGCAGAGCGCATCAAGCCTTCCCAACCGTGATCATCGACATGTATATTGGACTTAAAAGACGTTATATATATTGCATGATCTTGTTCTCGGCCCTGCAGACATCTGGCTGCATAGAGGCTTGCGATTGCCGGCGCAACTCCCTCGTGTAGTTGGTGGGGTGTTGGCGGCGGAGGTGCTGCTTCGATGGCAGAAGGCACTGAGTCTGCTGGCTGCAGGGTGGTCGCGGCCGTGTTCGATCGTCGACTGGTGGAGGTGTGGTCGTGCTACGGTTGTGGGTGCGGGGGCAGTCGGATATGGCCTTTCCATGTCCGACAACTGTGGCGATAAGGCATGCGCCATGTCCTTTGCTGATCTATAACAATTTGTCCTTGATCGTTGAGTGCACCTCTGATCCACTCGGCGGCCTTCAGGAGGCACACTACGTTGGTGGGTGTTTGGGTGACAAATTTTTTTTGACGGCGCTACGGCGGGCTTACGCCGGCCTGAACCTTTTCATTAATAACCAGATAATATTTATAGCAGAGGAACAGAGGAGGGAGGAGGAGCAGAGGTATCCGGCTTTAGTTTACAATCTCATAGATAGGTGAAACAACATGGTACCCCAGTCGCGCAGCAAACCTTGCGCTTGCTCATTATTACATCTGCTAGACCAAAGCAGAACATCATCAGCGGCAGAACGAGCGATGAGGTGAACCGGTCGATTGTCATCCCTGAAGACTTTTGCATTCCTTCTTTTCCAAATGTTCCAAAGGATGGCGAGGATTATTGTAGAGCGAACTTTATTCTGCATGTCGTTGGCCCAAAGATCCCAAAGATCTGCGGGTATACCTGGAGTGAGAGAGGAGAGTTCTCCCCACAGAGTAGTGAGCTCCGGGCAGTGCAGAAGCAGGTGGTTTACGGACTCCGTCCCCGGACAGAGAGGGCAAGCCGGAGAAGTTGTGATGCCTCTGCGAAAACGCCGTTCGTTGGTGAAGAGACGATTCTTGTTTGCCAGCCAGATGAAAATTCTACATTTGTTTGGAGCGTAATTCTTCCGGATGGCCATTGCCAAGGGATCGACAGGCTCTCCCACCCACAAAGCCTTGTATGTCGCATTGCAAGTCAGAGGCTTGCCATCAGATCATCCTGTTCGTCGGTCTGGTTCCTGCAAATTCAAGGAAACGGAAGCCAGCAAGTTGCGCAGGTAGCCCAGTTCAAGTTCAGCAGCATGAGTTAGGCGTGGAGCGAGGTCGAGGCACAGATCCGGCGAGCTTAGAACCCTGGCAACAGAAGTCGAGGGTCGGAGAACATGAGAGAACAGAGCAGGATACTGTGAAGCAAGAATATCTGTAGAGCACGGAACCCAAAGATCAAGCCAAAAGGCGGTGGAGGTACCGTTGCCGACGTCCACTTGCATTAAGTTACGAAAGAGGGGGATCCCCTTGGCGATATCACGCCACACATGGGAATCATAAGCATGAGTAGTGCCTAGGTCCTGGTCGTCGGACCACCCATATCTAGCAGCCAACGGAGAAACCCCGCGAGCCGTGGAGCGTGAGTGAAGCTTGGTTAAATGAGAGAGACGTAGGCAAGAGTTGAGGTGTTGAAGAGAAGAGAAACCTAGTCCCCCACGAGTGAAAGGCGCACACACAAAATCCCAAGCAACTTTGCATTGACCTCCCGAAACTTTGTCTTGACCCGCCCAAAAAAAGGCTCTGCAGCGTTTATCTATTTCAGCGACAACACCCATCGGCAGCAGCAGAGAAGTCATGGCGTATATAGGAAGGGCTCGAAGAACAGCTCGAACCAGGATAGCTCGCCCAACAATAGAAAGAAGAATCCCGCGCCATCCAGCAAGGCGGCGGTCGATCTTGTCGATAATGAAAAAAAAATCTGCGATGTGAAGTTTGTGAGTAGATAGAGGAAGGCCGAGGTAGGACTGAGGGAAAGAAGCAACCGGGCAACCAAAAATGTCAGCTAAATCCTTGGCTAACTCAGGAGGCACGTGGATGGGGGCAAACGTGCTCTTATGAAAATTGATATGCAACCCCGTGGCTTGAGAGAATTGAAGCAGGATATCTTTTAAGGACTGAAGTTGTGCAGCCTCCGCCGGCAAGATGATCAACGTATCGTCAGCGTACTGAAGAACTGGGCAAGGAAGCTCCTGATTAATAGGGTGAGCTAACCTACCATCATTGGAGGCCTGGTAGATCAGACGTTGAAGGACATCAGCAACAATAATAAAAAGATACGGAGAAAGCGAGTCGCCCTGTCGCAGCCCCTGTTTGCAGTTGATCCAAGGGCCAGGCTTGCCATTCAGAACAACAGCCGACTGACTGGAACGGTTCAAGCTATCAACCCAATTGCACCAAATCTCGGGGAAACCCTTGGCAAGCATGATAGCTGCTAGAGCGGTCCAAGAGACCGAGTCGAACGCTTTTTTGAAATCAAGTTTAAGCACAATAGCCCATTTTTTGCGCTTAAAGCAAGTTTGAACAATATCAGCGGCATACGTAAAGTTATCCGCAATGCTTCTACCTTTGATAAATCCAGATTGATCCTGGTGGATGATAGAGAAGATAAATGGTTGGACTCTAGAGGTAAGGCATTTGGAGCTTAGCTTGATGATGCAATTTTGTAGGGAGACCAGACGGAAGTTGTCCGGAGAAGTGGCACCTACTTTTTTGGGAAGAAGCACGATGAAAGCTTTATTAATACGATTTAGCTGCGCAGTGCCCTTGTGGAAGTCTTCCATAAGGGCCAAAAGATCAGATTTCACGAGATCCCAATTGGCCTTGAAGAAAGCCGGGCCAAAACCGTCTGGACCCGGGCTTGCATTCGAGTTCATGGCCAGAATAGCCGCACGAAGCTCATCCATAGAGAAAGGCCGAGACAGGGAAAGCGCCTGAGAGTGAGTTAGCTGGGAGTCACGGAAGAGATTCAGAAGATCGAAGGTGAAGAGGGAAGGGGCGGAAGTGCCAAGCAAGTCGGTGAAGTAGCTATGAAGAACGCGTTCTTTGCCTAGGTGGGAGGAGATGTCTTGGCCATCAACATGAAGAGTCTTGATTTTATTTTTGCGAAAACGCACGGAGGCACAGGCATGCATGTAGGCCGAATTCTCATCCCCAACAGTGCACTCTCGCAACTTGGCCCGTTGCCGCCAGTAGTCCGCCAGGCTTTTATTGTAACGATGAAGCGCTACCTTAACCGCCATTCGGAGACTAAGCTCAAGAGTTGAGAGGGGTCTAAACTCCTCCAGCTTGTCGAGGAAATCGATGGTTGTAGTGCAGTTGGTAGCTAGACGCTTTGGGGTTTTTGAATTAACTGCCCACTTTTTCGCAAGATTTCTTGACCGTTTTAATTTCAGGCAAAGAATGCCCGCGCTGCCCAAATGGGAGTGGCGAGGCCCCACGCTAGACTAGGTGGTGGCGATTTGCTGCAGAAATGAGTGATTAGACAGAAGACAGTTATTAAGCCTGAAGATTGATGGTTTTGGGATGTCCGAGGATGCATGTAACAAAATCGGGACGTGATCCGAGGTTGTCCTTGTCATAGAGGAGAGCGTGGAGTCCGGGAACACCGATGACCATGCCATGCTAACGAAAGCCCTATCCAGCCGGACTAGAGTAGGGTTGTCTTGTTGGTTAGACCACGTGTAGAGGCGGTCTAGGAGCGGGATTTCTTGGAGCTGCATGGAGTTAATGGCCGAAGCAAATAACCTAGCCTCGTTAGTGTTAAAGTGGTTGGAAGATTTGTCCCTTGGGCGAAGAATAAGGTTGAAATCCCCGAAGACCAACCAGGAGCAAGTAATCGTAGACGACGCAAGGATTAGGGAGTCCAAGAATTCATGTTTAAGGGATAGATCGCACGGCCCATAGACGTTGGTAATAGCGAAGGAGACGTCAGATGCCCGGAAGGAGAACCAACACGTGATGAAGAACCGGTCTAGATGAACGTTAGTGCACTCTAGATTAGCGTCGTCCCAAGCAATTAGCAGCCCCCCGGATGCCCCAACCGACGGGAGGAAATGGAAGTTTCTAAGGCCGATCGGCAGGAAGGAGACAGCCTTAAAAGGAGGAATATCTTGCAGCTTAGTTTCTTGAAGGCAAAGGATCGAACCTTGGGTGACAAATGACCGGTGATCTACACCATCCTCCGAATTGTCTATGATCTTAAACTTAAAGAATGCTGGTTTTAAGCACGAGTGATTGCCCTTCTCCGACCCTTACTGCACAACCGGAGAGCGGACGGCTAATGTGTTCCACTTATTGTCTACGCCATTGCCATTCGACGATGGAAAAGTCAAGAAACCATCATTGCAAATGAGGCGGGAGGACGTACGGCAAGGACACAGAGGCGACGGTTAATTCCTTGGGTGGTCGAGAAGCTAGCTAGGTTGGATGGAAAAGTGAGGAGGAGGAGGAGGAAGAGGAGAAACATCTTTTAAATTCATGAACAATTTCCAGGCAGCATCAACGTCCCGTTGATCTCTCTGGTGGTCGAGCGACCTGTAAGCAAGCCAGTCAGCAGGCCTTTTTCATCATAGAAGCTACATGCGACCAACACGCATGTCCTCCTCGATTCATAGTGTTAGCTTGATCGCAGTGTGATTCATCAAGGAAAGGAAGATGCCAGCTTACAAGTTAGGCATGCATCCCTCGATAAATCGTAACGATAGATCATCAGTCGCACCCATGCATGTGAGCCTAGTCTGTGGCAACAACACCCATGCATGGGACTATGTGAGGCTAGAGTCCGGTCGCTCTCGTATAGTAGGAGTAACACGTCCTTTTTGTCATGCATTTTGCATGCATGCCACACTTTGTAGCTAGATGCCATCCGAGTCTGATGAGCTTCTCTACGTACTCTGCTGGCTGCATTGGAAAGGAGTTGCGCCATACTTGATCTCCCATAGGATCATGCAATGACCGCCACAATTCTTAGCCGACTCGAGCTCTTGTAATCCTATTTGCTACTTGTTAGACTATTACTTGGCTCTCAAGTTACCTAGTCCTAGTCGTATTGTAATAGGTCTAGTTGGCTTGTAAACTCTTATATATACCGCTATATGCGGCCAGCAAATCAATAACAATAGTTTTATTCAAATCTTACAATGGTAAATGCTATTTGGTCCTCTATCCGACAAGTTGTCAGGCAATTGCACAGAGCAACATGCTCATGGGCTGGCCCAACTAATGAAAGCAGACGTGAGACGGCCGGTTTTCTCTTTCTGCAATTTTAGTTTGTTTATATTCTACAATTAGTGACACCCTTCACGAACAACAACGGAGGGAGTAGTTAGACACAGTTGAATGGGGTTTTCTGGAACGGATGATGATAAATAAGGGATTTGATTCGCATTGGGTGGACATGATTACGGAATGTGTATCTTAGTCAGTTATAGAGTGAGATATAATGATACGGAGACTGAATAATTTTTTTTACCAACGAGAGGTCTGAGACGGGGGATCATTTATCCCCTTATCTCTTCCTATTGTACCCGGAGAAATCTACCATGTTGGCTCATGAGCAGGAAGTGAGTGGAATTGAGAGCATCCACATTTGCATAAATGCTCCATCTATTTCACACCTACTTTTTGTTGATGACTCCTTGATTTTGATGAGGGCAAACATTCATAATTCAAACAACTTGAAGAAGGTATCTTAGTCACTTACGGAGTGAGATATAATGACCCGGAGACTGAAGAATGTTTACCAACGAGAGGTGTCTGAGACAGGGGGATCCTTTATCCCCGTATCTCTTCCTACTGTGCTTCGAGAAATCTAGCAAGTTGGCTCATGATCAGTAAGTGAGTGGAATTGAGGGCATCCACATTTGCAGAAATGCTCCATCTATTTCAAATCTACTTTTTGTTGATGATTCCTTGATCTTGTTGAGGGCAAACGTTCATAATGCAAACAACTTGAAGAATGTGCTTGATACATATTATGGGAGTTGTGGGCAACTTGTGAGCACACCTAAATCAAGTATTTTATTTAGAACTAATACTAGTGTCCTGGTTAGGGAAGAGGTTTGTAGAGATCTGGATATTTTAACAGAAGCTCCTGCTATGGTTGGAGTCGATAGGAGTGATTGCTTCCAACACCTAATTGGCAGAATTTGCCAAACGCTCAAAGGGTAGAAACAAAAAATCCTCGTTATGCAAAGTAAGGAGATTTTGTTGAAAACTATTGACGGCATACACCGGGGGTGGCTCGCCGAGGAGAGCCCAACAGGAGACCTGCCAGAGGGCCCAGGAGGTCCATCGACAGAGGGGAGCCCGAAGAGGAACATAAGCACCCAGCGATCATCTTGACTCCCAAGTTGGTGGCGGCGGCCACCTAGACCCACATTCTTGCGGGCGCACGTGCCGCTGAAGCTTGATGGGCTCTTCCCCAAGGACCATGGATTATGACACAAAGCTTCGAACAACTTCACGATTTTTCTGTCCGTTTTAAGGTGAACTTTTTTTGGTGTGCTTTAAACGTGTGTGAGTTAGTGCACAATTGTATGTTTTAACGAGTTTGAACTATTTCGTAACATGAATCAATCATATTGTCTAACAAAAAAACATCTAAATTTTAAATGATATCACATATGTACCATGCCCATTATGATACATGTATGGGGCACATGAGCCATCTTCCGTGTCGTCGGCTTGCTCCCTTGCCAGAGTGCATGGGACCCACTTTTCTGGTTATTTAGGACATGGCCAAGCACCCTCCCGGCCAGTGCTAGGAGCGGCATCAAATAAGTGGTCTTCTAAGGTTTGGAGATTCCACTACCTCCTGTCGAAGAGCCGTCCATCTACCTACTGCCCACCACCACCTTCTTGTCGCCTGCCTTTGTCTCTCCCCTCTTAGAAAACTCAAAGTCACTAGTAAAGTGGTTTTGAATCCGTTCACTTCTTGCATTTATCATGATGACTAAGCCCAGCCGATAAGTTCCTATAATACAAACCGAGCAGCATTATATTATCTGTTTTTCACTTTTGTCTAAAAATAATAATCTGTTATTTTCATTTGTTTGGTGCCGCTCTACTTTGATATGGTACCTAATATATAGATGCATGAATCAGGCGTAAGTATCGCATCTGTGCCACATGCCCATTGTGAAACATGTGCCATGCAAATGAACGGCTGTGTTTACAGGATCAGACAAACATGTAGGGTACTATGCTAAAGCTAAGCCATGTACAAGTGAGACAGGCACGTGAGCCTCCAACAACAATGGTACGAGATGCATTTTGAGCAAGGTTCACGTGAACATGGGTTCCAAGTAGAGATTCACGTGAACGAATACAAGAAACAATGTGTGTGATCAAAGAATTTTTAGTCATAAATAAAATAGACAGTACGGTAGTAAGTTGTAGTTACCAGACTGGGTCGTTAGTTCTAGGCTTGATCTGTGAGGAGAGTCGCTGCATCGGCAGCAAGTACCGCCATTCCGTCTTGTGGGGAACATCGTAGGTCATGGACCAACAACTGCTCCTTAGTCTTGTCGATTTGCGTCATGCGGGCGGCGGTGGCTCTCATCCAGGTTTTTTTTTCTCGGCCAGTATTCCGGAAAGCGGTCAAAAACCGGCGCTTCCGCTACCCACCGAAAAAATTGAATACTGAATGAAAATTTGAATTTAAGCGTCTAAGTTATGTCAAATAGCACCTGTATGGCTATCCAGACATGAGGTATCTCTTATCATGGTGGTACAACGTCTAATTTTCAGCCGGTCGCAGGATCGAATCCCATTTTTCTCAACCGAGCTTACGAATGACGGAAAGACGCACTGACCACTCGAACAGGAACAACGTTCTGTAAAGCGGCTTCAAATAATTTATATTTTGAAGAAAAAAACAATTTTAAAATTCATTTGAAAATTTTGGGCGAAAAAAATCTAAAAATTACAAGATTTTCCGGAAACCGGATTTTTCGGTGCCAACCTAAAAAAATTCGGAATATCTGCGCCAGGGGCTGGTCATGTTCTGTCCGAGGCGTGCCACAGGCGTTTGCAGGCGCCGAGCCTCGTGGCCGCCATCGCTTTCTTCTTTTGGACCCTCTTGTCTTTGGCCCGGTCGATTTATATATCAGACGGAATAGGATGGTGCTCAGAGTCCTCCTTGATCACGGCTTAGTTTCCTTCCCCACCACGAAAATACATCAGGGAAGGAAGGGAGCAGATCGAATTATATACTCAGATCATCAAACTAGATGGTCTCTCGAGTACTACATACTACCTATGGGAATACCTATATATGCACACGTATGTGCGTGTGGGTGCATAATACCTGTGCACGTACGTGCGTTGCGTGTGGGTGCATCTTCTTATTTCTTACATCGATTCATAATATGGGAGAAGTAGCGTACTAATTATCACCTCCAATATGAACTGAACCCCAGCCTATATAGAACCAATTCCGCGAGCTGCGGCGTGCAGGCATAACATGTCTCTCCCTGCGTTATTTGGCGTCGCAGGGAGGATCCTGTCACGCCGCCAAGCCGGTGCAAGGCTGCTACATGTACGTGCCTCCGTCTCCCCAAGCCAAAGCTTCCCTATTTCATCTTGCAATCCTTATCCAAGTTCCCAACCCTCTTCTCACACCAATTCCTTGTCTTGGTGGTGATGAAATTGCAGTCACGAAGGAATATTCATGGGGCTGGGGGTGTTGCTGCCACCGCCGGCCGCCGCTTCGGCTTCTTTCCGAGGTGATGCTCTAGCCTTCTTCCTTGCAATGATGTTCAAGTGCCATGTGCTGCTATTATGGTTTTGTGAGTGGATGTCTAACATTGCCAATTCTTTGGTTCCATTGCCCGGCGTAATGAATTATTGTTGAGGTTGCACTCGCTTACTCCTTCCTGCAATTGTGATGTTTTTATATTTTTTGCTCATTGATCATGCCCTTCGGTGTTTGGCTGCATAAAAGCTCTACACATTCGCTGTGTCAGTCTGCTCTTGTAGTACTTTCTAAATAGTTTGATCTGTTGATACGGCTTTGGAAGTTTCTCAAGGATTTGTATATAATTTATAAGTACTCAGTCTGGAAACTTTTTTTGCAGGGATCACAAGCTGAATGTTGCTATGATTATAGCTACGTTCTCTGCCGTTGGAGGTCAAATTTGGTGTATCACCGAGAACCATACTGAGAGGGAACAGTTTGTTGATGAGATCCCCAAGTCTTCGTCCAAGGGCCTTAACGCATTGGCTTGCACTAATGAAGCAGAGCGTCCAAGTAACATATTGTTTTGCTCTTTGACAACATAGACTATTATACATTACTTAATGTTGCTACTGGATAAGTGTTGTTACTTGTTGCAGATACTCAAAAAGGCAAAGGAAAGGAAGACATAAGGCTCATACAGTTCGAGGAGTGGATGGACGAATACAACATTCAATATCCAGATGAGGAAACAGCACAGAGCAAATTCTCTATCTTCAAGGCAAACGTAGAATTGCATGGTTATACTACGTACAAAGAGTATAGGGCTGCTTTAGATACGACATCATACGATGATCTTGTGCGCTCACTTCGACGATCAAAGGTTGATTGGGTTGAGGCTGGCGTTGTCTCTCCTGTTGTGAGGAAACAAAAGCTTTGCGGTAATTGTCTCGGACTTAATTATTCTCTATTAGCATTGTGCGCTTTAAATTATTTTATTAGCAAATCATAGTTGATTCCACGTGCATGGATACTCATGGACCCCTTCATAATTCAATTCATTACAACAAACTCTGTTTGTGATTACTTAACACATGCATTTGAATTGGAAGACACTCATTTGTTGCAGGTTGTTGTTGGGCCATGGCCACCGTAGCCTCTGTCGAGGCATTACACTATATGAAGACCAAACAGTCAATCTTGTTGTCGGTTCAACAACTCATCGATTGTGATACAAAGAACAACGGTTGCATTGGTGGTCATTCCGATGTTGCTCTCGAGTATATACGAAAAAATGGACTATGGAGTGAATCTTCCTACCCTTACGTGGACCAGAGTAATAGTTTTGGTTGCAAGGTGAACGAAGCAGTAGTAGCAAGGATATCAGGTTTTGAGACTGTACCCACAACAGAGGAAGCTCTCGAGGAGGCTGTTGCAAAGCAGCCCGTGATTATCTATTTGAAGTGGCCAACTAGTATGAACAATTACAAAGGAGGCATCATAGAGTATGAAGACCTGCCAACAACTCTGCCTGATGGCAGACAACTCCGCTGGCATGCTGTCCTGATTGTCGGTTATGGCACGGACTCCAATGGTATTAAGTATTGGCGTTTCAAGAACTCGTGGGGAGAGACTTGGGGCGAAGGGGGATATGGGAGGATCCGCAGACATGTCCATAATGGGCAAGGTGTGCTAGGTATCTGCACATATCCGGCAGTATATCCAGTGGTTTGGTGAAGTTGTACCAACTACTAGCCTTACATTGAGATGTATACACGTCAATATACACACTTTTAAATCTAATCCATGCAACCTCTTCTATATTGTAGACTTTTCATCCATTTTCTCAGTTGTGGTGTGTGTGAATCGGCATGAAAAATAAACAACTAATAATCATCTATATGGTTATACTCGGGGCAGCCACGCCAAAATGTTTTTCTTATAGTGCTATAATATGTGATCTTGTATATCTCTATTGTGCAGCAACCTTTTCATCTGTTATTGTAGCTATCTCAATTGTCTAAGTGACTAAAATAAGTTCTAACTTTGGAAGTTTGAAATCTATCTTAGTATTAATTACACTATCTAAGGAATTGTACAATATGATCCATGGCCATGTTACCAAGCACAAGATTTTTGGCAAGACAAGCCAAGAGAATATTCCGATGCCGGAGCTGTGAGAAGTGTAATTCAGTTTGAAGATACAGAAATAATAGGTTCATATCGAATACACCTGGTATTACTCTATGTACATTGTCATAAGGACCTGATCAATTACACACAATCAATTTCTAGACATCTATAATTTATCAATGGTATTATAGCTGTTAGATTCTAGGTTATTTTACCACTTCCTGGTGTGCTGCCCCGAGGATATTTTTAGGTTTGCTCTCATCGGGGGAACATCATTCGATCAAATAAAGATTAGATAATTTCTCAAATTTAGATCAGTTCCTAATTTTCAAAATTAGAGTAGACTTTTTTTTATCTCAACCAAATACTACAACCATCAAATTTTGATGAAAAGCAGTGCAAAATTAACTTGTGAATATCATGGCGCTACAAGATCTACATCAGACCTAGTCTGCTTCAACGGGGTAAACCAGACTCACATAGATCGAGTCGATGCCTTCCATGCTTGCAACATCTTGACTAGCCATCATCATTACCCGAAAAATACTAAATTAGAGCATCTCTAATCGATCCCCTATAAATTTATAGGAGTAAAAGGCTAAGTATTCTTTAGAGTAATTTTGCTCCTTTACAAAGTGTGGTTTCTAACCGATCCCCTAAACTGAACTTCCTATTTTTGGTCAAATCTTTCTTGTTTAGTTTACATACATTTCAACTACATATTAGATCTAAACATAATAATTAAGGTTCACACGATTCACAAATATTACAAATTCAAATTTTACAAACCAATTTTTTCAAATTCAAACATAGAGAAGGGTTCGAATGAAGTAGAGAGCGCGATAAAATAACAAGTATGAATTGAAACAGAGATGCCACTAATGCTCAACAAGATCATCTTGGAGCTGGGTATGAACTTCTCAGTTCTCGATGCTATGATGCGCTGCAAGGAATCTACGTATCATGTTTGCATCTTGTCTTGGCGCAACAGGATCCCCATTGGAGATGTACCGAAAGTTCTCTGGCATGCCTCTCTCATCTTCAATGATCATGTTATGCAAGATGATGCAACATGTCATTATTTTCCATAGGACCATGAGCTTAGAATACTCGACAGGGTCACAAATGATGCCAAAGCGCTTCTGAAGCACACCGAAAGCTCTCTCAATATCCCTGCTTGTACCTAAAGTTCTTTAGCATGCCTCTCTCATCTTCAATAATCATGTTATGCAATAGGATGCAACATGTCATTATTTTCCATGGGACCTTGGGCTTCCAATACTCAGCAGGGTCACAAATGATGCCAAAGCACACACCAAAAGCTCTCTCTACATCCTTCCTTGTCAACTCTTGACGCATTGCAAAGTGATCTCTTGTTACCTTTTCGATGCGGGGTTGTCTTGACAGATGTGGCCCATGGAGGATACATGCTATTTGCAAGGTAGTAACCCATCATGTACTCATGGAAATTGAAAACATAGTTGCAAGGAGGAGCATCTCTGACAGCAAGCCAAGCGAACAGTGGTGATGTCGACAACACATTCAGGTAATTGTGAGAGCCAATAAATCTAAAGAATGAATGCCAAATCCATCCTCGATACATGGAGCTCTAGACTTACTCATTGTCTGTTTCTCTTCTTCCACAAGTTTCAAACCACATAAATTATTTTTCATGATGGGGCCCACAAGTTTCTCTCCTCACAGTCTATCCTCAACACATGCTTACCAACGGCGGCACACGACATCACCATTCCTTTCCATTAACCCAAACAACCGTTACACCTTGAGAATCTGTTGCTCATCACCTCTTTAGAAGCTAATGAGCAACTGAAGGTTCAGTATAACAAAATGCTCAATTACAGAAATCTTTAGTGTTGAAGTATATTGCCGCCTATCTCCATCAGTTCGGAATTTTGAAGAAACTACCTGGAGCATGAATTTGGTATGGTATCCGAGTCAAGCGGCATTGAGTTCAAGACCCTGCCAACCCAGTAAAATTGGGTTGTATGACAACTGATTATACTGACCGGAAACTACTATAGCTTGTTTGTTTTACTCTGCCATTTCATCTATCTCTCAACTGATGTTAGCAAAATTTATGTGAATTATTCTATCATCATATCTCATTACTAGTTAAGCCATCTGATTGGGGAAATATTAGCTGCCACTCATTTGTGGCTTGATGGCTCAGTTCTGTTCAAACCGGAGAAGAGATTTGAGATTAAGATTCAACCATGAAATTTTCTGCTCTCACAAGTAATGGATAGAGCACATGGTTTGGGTCAAAGGAATGTTTCCTGTGGTCATACTTGTAGATATTTAAAAACCATCATCAATGAACAAATCTTACAGCATGAGAACCAGCCTGCACCATATATGTGATATGATAAACATTTATTGACTTGAACTCAATACCGATTATTTTTGTGTCTGGTTAGGGTCACAAAATCCAGATTTCCTCTCCGCCACATATATCTGATCATTTTTTCTTGGCAGAAACAGAAAAAAAAATCTGAAATATAGCATTTTGGCATTAACTTATTAACAAAGACTGACTGGAGAACCAGCATTTATAGACTATCAATATATGCACAACCATGCATATCTTGAAGCTCGCCCAATTCCAAGCAGGATAAAAAATACATATACACCCGGATGAGACTGAGTGATCAACAACAGATACGACACAAAGAGAGATAGAGGGAGATAAAACTCCTCAAACAAAGAGGGCATAAAAGAGAGACTACGCCGGAAACACTGAGAGCGGCAGGTGCATATTCACAACATTCTTACGATGTGACAAGAAGCTAGCTAGTAGTAGATATAATAACTTGACTTGTTTCACAGCAAGGTAGCTTGATCCCCATTCATGGCAATGATCTTGCCGATTTCGCGTGGTACTCATTAATGGCGTCTCCAACCATTTTACCGATTAAAACAGCTCCCGCAAATCCGAAGAAATCGTTAAAGTATATTGCCCGCCGACACGAGCGCCCGCATATGAGATGATATAATTAGCTAGTAAGGATAGCTATGTTTAATGATTGGAGAAACAATAACATGGCTCTGTTTTAGGATGAATTTTTACCATGCTGAAGACTCTAATTCCTATGGAAGGCAATGCTAGGACCATGAGAAAGTTTCAGCTAATCAGTTTTTTATGGATGACGAATTGCAGTTTTTATTTATGAATGTAGTTTTTAAGAATAAAAAGATCTAAGGTACATATGGATTGAGTAAGATCCTTCAAGTAAGTTGTCATCGGTGCAAGCAATAAAAATTGCTCTCTAAATATGTATGATATATTAGTGTGAAGAAAATAAGCTTTATACGAGCTAGTGATATGGAAGAGATAAAAGCGACGGACTGCATAATAAAGGTCCTTATCATAAGTGGCAATATAAAGTGGCATTCTTTTGCATTAAGATTGTGTGCATCCAACCATAAAAGTGCATAACAACCTTTGCTTCCCTCTGCGAAGGGCCTATCTTTTACTTTTACCTTCTACCCTCATACAAGAGTAATGGTAATCTTCACCTTTCCTTTTTACACTTTATCCTTTGGCAAGCACTACGTGTTGGAAAGATCCTGATATATATATATATCCACTTGGATGTAGGTTTTCATAAAGTATTATTGTTGACATTACCCTTGAGGTAAAGGTTGGGAGGCGAAACTATAAGCCTTTATCTTTCTCTGTGTCCGATTGAAACTTTGCACCCATAAGTATCGCGTGAGTGCTAGCAATTGTGAAAGACTAAATGATAGTTGAGTATGTGACTTGTTGAAAAGCACTTATATTGACTGTTTCCAGTGTTATGATAAATTGCAATTGCTTCAATGACCGAGATCATAGTTTCTTAGTTTTCAATGAACTTTCTGATTCCTATTTTACATTGTGAATAGATTATTACTTTTGCATAAGAAATCATATAACAATATATGTTGCTTTTCTAAAGATGATCATGATGCCCTCATGTCCGTATTTTATTTTATCGACACCTCTATCTCTGAATATGTGGACATATTTTTTGATATCGGTTTTCGCTTGAGGACAAGCGAGGTCTGAGCTTGGAGACGGCGCTTCGTCCCAAAAGTCCTCTCCTCATTTTTTCTAGGTCAAAATGACTTACATACCAAAAGAGGGGCACCGGAGGTGGGCCGAGGAAGGCACAACCCACCAGGGTGCGCTTGGCTTCCAGGCGCGCCCAGGTGGGTTGTGCCCACCTGGTGCGCCCCCTCTGGTAGTTATTTGCTCCAATAATTCTTATTTATTCAATAAAAAATCCCCGTGAAGTTTTAGCTCATTTGGAGTTGTGCAGAATAGGTAGCCTGACGTAGCTTTTTCAAGTCCAGAATCCAGCTGCCGGTATTCTCCCTCTTTTGTGTGAACCTTGCATATTATGAGAGAAAAGGGCATTAGAATTACTCCAAAAAGCATTATTATGCATAAAAACATTACAAATAATAGTAGGAAAACATGATGCAAAATGGACGTATCACAAACGTCTCGGTGAAGTCAACTCCTGCACGCTAACGGAAACCACAAACCCACCCAGCGAGCCTTATACCGCTCGAGAGTGCCGTCCGGACGAGTCTTGTGGCGAAAGACCCATTTGCCACTGATGACATTGGCGTGACGAGGCCGAGGGACAAGCTGCCATGTGCGGTTCCGCTAGAGAGCGGCGAACTCTTCCTGCATCGCAGCGAGCCAGTGAGGATCATGAAGCGCAGCTCGAGCTGACGATGGGAGAGGTGACAACGTGGATGTAGAGGCCGCGAGAAAAGATACTCATCGCTGGTATATCGCATGCTCGGGCGATGAACGCTGGCCCGAGACTGAGTCATAGGGCGGGGCAGCGGGTCCGGCACGGCGACGGGTGATGATGACGGTGAAGAACCCGTGGCGGCCGAGTCGCCGGGCGATAGTGCGCTGGCGGAGTGGGACGCCGAGCGTGCCAGGGATGCCGGGGACGCCGAGGACGTCCGGGTCCATTTCATGTGGGGTCGGGTGGGTTAGAGTGGGCTGTATCCGACATGACGGGGGCGTCCGGGCGTCCCCATATCCACTCCAAATTTGTGTTGGATATCGAGAGTGTCGGTCAGTCTGGGTGTTTGGGCTGTATATGGGACGCCCGGTTGGATGGTGTTTTTCTTTGATCGGTGACCAGGCAGTTCGTCCGCTCGTTTGGGGTAGGTACGAGGGTCCGGTTGTAGATCCTCTTACGGCCGGTGAAGTATATTTGAAAGCCAAGGTACTCCCTCCGTCTCATAATGTAGGACCGGTCTAGCTGGCGGCTGGGCGCTCGTTGCCGCTCGCGAACGGCCGGCTATTTTAAGAATTTTTTATCCCCTTCCTAATTAACCATCCTAGTTAAGAAAGCTTTTCACCTGGTCCTTAAATGTCTGCACAGCCATCCCTTCGGTACTTGCGTTTTATTCTTTGGTGTATTTAATTCGTGGTTTCAAAAACTAAAAAAAGCATAACTTTCAATCCGCGTGTCGGAATTAAGATCCGTTTTCACCGCTGGAATCCTCGCGACGTGCTCTTCGAAACTAGATCCCGCATGGGGATGTTTCGACGAACTAGTCTTCCTGCCAACTAAACATCAATGTGTGTACAACTAGACTAGATTACCGCGCCAACTGAGCATATGTGTGTCTGCCAAAAAGTCCTGCCAACTAAACATCAATGTGTGTGCAACTAGACTAGATTGCCGCGCCAACTGAGCATATGTGTGTGCAACTAGTGTCCTGCCAACTAAAAATCAATGTGTGTGCAACTAGACTAAATTACAAGCCAACGGAGCATATGTGTGTGCAACTAGTCTTCCTGTCAACTAAACATCAATGTGTGTGCAACTAGACTACATTACAAGCCAACTAAACATCAATGTGTGTGCAACTAGACTACTGAAGGAAATATGCCCTAGAGGCAATAATAAAGTATTATATATTTCCTTATATCATGATAAATGTTTATTATTCATGCTAGAATTGTATTAACCGGAAACATAATACATGTGTGAATACATAGACAAACAGAGTGTCACTAGTATGCCTCTACTTGACTAACTCGTTAATCAAAGATGGTTATGTTTCCTAGCCATAGACATGAGTTGTCATTTGATTAACGGGATCACCTCATTAGGAGAATGACGTGATTGACTTGACCCATTCCGTTAGCTTAGCACCCGATCATTTAGTATGTTGCTATTGCTTACTTCGTGACTTATACATGTTCCTATGACTATGAGATTATGCAACTCCCGTTTACCGGAGAAACACTTTGTGTGCTACCAAACGTCACAATGTAAATGGATGATTATAAAGGTGCTCTACAGGTGTCTCCAAAGGTACTTGTTGGGTTGGCGTATTTCGAGATTAGGATTTGTCACTCCAATTGTCGGAGAGGTATCTCTGGGCCCACTCGGTAATGCACATCACTATAAGCCTTGCAAGCATTGTGACTAATGAGTTAGTTGCAGGATGATGTGTTACGGAACGAGTAAAGAGACTTGCCGGTAACGAGATTGAACTAGGTATCGAGATACCGACGATCAAATCTCGGGCAAGTAACATACCGGTGACAAAGGAACAACGTATGTTGTTATGCGCTCTGACCGATAAAGATCTTCGTAGAATATGTGGGAGCCAATATGGGCATCCAGGTCCCGCTATTGGTTATTGACCGGAGACGTGTCTCGGTCATGTCTACATAGTTCTCGAACCCGTAGGGTCCGCACGCTTAACGTTACGATGACAGTTTTATTGAGTTTTGATGTATCGAAGGAGTTCGGAGTCCCGGATGAGATCAGGGATATAACGAGGAGTCTCAAAATGGTCGAGACGTAAAGATCGATATATTGGACGACTATATTCGGACTTCGGAAAGGTTCCGAGTGATTCGGGTATTTTTCGGAGTACCGGAGAGTTACGGGAATTCGTATTGGGCCTTAATGGGCTATACGGGAAAGGAGAGAAAGGCCTCAAAAGGTGGCCGCACCCCTCTCCATAGTCTGGTCCGAATTGGACTAGGGAAGGGGGGCGCACCCTTCCTTCTTTCTCCTTCCCCCTTCCCTTCTCCTACTCCTACAAGGAAAGGAGGAGTCCTACTCCCGGTGGGAGTAGGACTCCCCCCTATGGCGCGCCTCTCCCCTTGGCCGGCTGCCTTCCCTTGCTCCTTTATATACGGGGGCAGGGGGGCACCTCAGAGGAACAACAATTGATCCTTGAGATCTCTTAGCCGTGTGCGGTGCCCCCCTCCACCATATTACACCTCGATAATACCGTTGCGGAGCTTAGGCGAAGCCCTGCGTCGGTGGAACATCATCATCATCATCACGCCGTCGTGCTGACGAAACTCTCCCTCAACACTCGGCTGGATCGGAGTTCGAGGGACATCATCGAGCTGAACGTGTGTAGAACTCGGAGGTGCCGTACGTTCGGTACTTGATCGGTCGGATCATGAAGACGTACGACTACATCAACCGCGTTGTGATAACGCTTCCGCTGTCGGTCTACGAGGGTACGTGGACAACACTCTCCCCTCTCGTTGCTATGCATCACCATGATCTTGCGTGTGCGTAGGAAATTTTTTGAAATTACTACGTTCCCCAACAGTGGCATCCGAGCCTGGTTTTATGCGTTGATGCTATGCACGAGTAGAACACAAGTGAGTTCTGGGCGATATAAGTCATACTGCTTACCAGCATGTCATACTTTGGTTCAGCGGTATTGTGAGATGAAGCGGCCCGGACCGACATTACGCGTACGCTTACGCGAGACTGGTTTCACCGTTGCAAGCACTCGTTGCTTAAAGGTGACCGGCGGGTGTCTGTCTCTCTCACTTTAGTTGAACCGAGTGTGGCTACGCCCGGTCCTTGCGAAGGTTAAAACAGCACCAACTTGACAAACTATCGTTGTGGTTTTGATGCGTAGGTAAGAACGGTTCTTGCTAAGCCCGTAGCAGCCACGTAAAATATGCAACAACAAAGTAGAGGACGTCTAACTTGTTTTTGCAGGGCATGTTGTGATGTGATATGGTCAAGACATGATGTGATATAATTTGTTGTATGAGATGATCATGTTTTGTAACCGAGTTATCGGCAACTGGCAGGAGCCATATGGTTGTCGCTTTATTGTATGAGATGCAATCGCCATGTAATAGTTTTACTTTATCACTAAGAGGTAGCGATAGTCGTAAAAGCAATAAGTTGGCGAGACGACAACGATGCTACGATGGAGATCAAGGTGTCGCGCCGGTGACGATGGTGATCATGACGGTGCTTCAGAGATGGAGATCACAAGCACGGTGCTTCGGAGATGGAGATCACAAGCACAAGATGATGATGGCCATATCATATCACTTATAT
Organism: Aegilops tauschii subsp. strangulata; assembly: GCF_002575655.3. Taxonomy (NCBI): domain Eukaryota; kingdom Viridiplantae; phylum Streptophyta; class Magnoliopsida; order Poales; family Poaceae; genus Aegilops; species Aegilops tauschii. Next base: position 504,141,173 of record NC_053035.3, on the reverse strand, counting down.
TGATTGCATGTGATGTTAATCCTTTATGCATCTTATCTTGCTTTGTTTGACGGTAGCATTATAAGATGATCCTTCACTAAATTATCAAAGTATAAGTGTTCTCCCTGAGTATGCACCGTTGCGAAAGTTCTTCGTGCTGAGACACCACGTGATGATCAGGTGTGATAGGCTCTACGTTCAAATACAACGGGTGCAAAACAGTTGCACACGCGGAACACTCAGGTTAAACTTGACGAGCCTAGCATATAACAGATATGGCCTCGGAACACGGAGACCGAAAGGTCGAGCGTGAATCATATAGTAGATATGATCAACATAGTGATGTTCACCATTGAAACTACTCCATCTCACGTGATGATCGGACATGGTTTATTTGATATGGATCACGTGATCACTTAGAGGATTAGAGGGATGTCTATCTAAGTGGGAGTTCTTAAGTAATATAATTAATTGAACTTAAATTTATCATGAACTTAGTCCTGATAGTATTTTGCTAATTATGTTGTAGATCAATAGCTCGCGTTGTTGCTTCCCTGTGTTTATTATTGATGTGTTCCTAGAGAAAAATTATGTTGAAAGATGTTAGTAGCAAAGATGCGGATTGGATCTGTGATCTGAGGATTATCCTCACTGCTGCACAGAAGAATTATGTCCTTAATGCACCGCTAGGTGACAGACCTATTGCAGGAACAGGTGCAGACGTTATGAACGTTTGGCTAACTCAATATGATGACTACTTGATAGTTTAGTGCACCATGCTTAACGGCTTAGAATCGGTACTTCAAAGACGTTTTGAACGTCATGGAACATATGAGATGTTCCAGGAGTTGAAGTTAATATTTCAAGCAAATACCCGAGTTGAGAGATATGAAGTCTCCAACAAGTTCTATAGCTAAAAGATGGAGGAGAATCGCTCAACTAGTGAGCATGTGCTCAGATTGTCTGGGTACTACAATCGCTTGAATCAAGTGGGAGTTAATCTTCCAGATAAAATAGTGATTGACAGAATTCTCTAGTCACCATCACCAAGTTAGTAGAACTTCGTGATGAACTATAGTATGTAAGGGATGACGAAAGTAATTCCCGAGCTCTTCGCGATGCTGAAATCGACGAAGGTAGAAATCAAGAAAGAGCATCAAGTGTTGATGGTTGACGAGACCACTAGTTTCAAGAAAAGGGCAAAGGGAAGAAGGGGAACTTCAAGAAGAACGGCAAGCAAGTTGCTGCTCAAGTGAAGAAGCCTAAGTCTGGTCCTAAGCTTGAGACTAAGTGCTTCTACTGCAAAGGGACTGGTCACTGGAAGCGGAACTACCCCAACTATTTGGTGGATAAGAAGGATGGCAAAGTGAACAAAGGTATATTTGATATACATGTTATTGATGTGTACTTTACTAGTGTTTATAGCAACCCCTCGGTATTTGATTCTGGTTCAGTTGCTAAGAGTAGTAACTCAAAACGGGAGTTGCAGAATAAACAGAGACTAGTAAAAGGAGAGGTGACGATGTGTGTTGGAAGTAGTTCCAAGATTGATATGATCATCATCGCACACTCCCTGTACTTTCGGGATTAGTGTTGAAACTAAATAAGTGTTATTTGGTGTTTGCGTTGAGCATGAATATGATTTGATCATGTTTTTTTGCAATACGGTTATTCATTTAAGTTAGAGAACAATTGTTGTTCTGTTTACATGAATAATAACCTTCTATGGTCATACACACCAACGAAAATGGTTTGTTGGATCTCGATCGTAGTGATACACATAACCATTATATTGAAGCCAAAAGATGCAAAGTTAATAATGATAGTGCAACTTATTTGTGGCACTGCCGTTTAGGTCATATTGGTGTAAAGCGCATGAAGAAACTCCATACTTATGGGATTTTGGAATCACTTGATTATGAATCACTTGATACTTGCGAACCGTGCCTCATGGGCAAGATGACTAAAACGCCGTTCTCCGGAACTATGGAGAGAGCAACAGATTTGTTGGAAATCATACATACAGATGTGTGTGGTCCGATGAATATTGAGGCTCGTGGCGGATATCGCTATTTTCTCACCTTCACAGATGATTTGAGCAGATATGGGTATATCTACTTAATGAAACATAAGTCTGAAACATTTGAAAAGTTCATATAATTTCAGAGTGAAGTGGAAAATCATCGTAACAAGAAAAATAAAGTTTCTACGATCTGATCGTAGAGAAGAGTATTTGAGTTACTAGTTTGGCCTTCAGTTAAAACAATGTGAAATAGTCTCACTACTCACGCCACCTGGAACACCACGGGGTAATGGTGTGACCGAACGTCGTAATCGTACTTTATTAGATTTGGTGCGATATATGATGTATCTTACCGATCTACCACTATCGTTTTGGGGTTATGCATTAGAGACAGCTGCATTCACGTTAAATAGGGCACCATCAAAATCCGTTGAGACGACGCCTTATGAACTGAGGTTTAGCAAGAAACCAAAGTTGTCGTTTCTTAAAATTTTGGGGTTGCAATGCTTATGTGAAAAAGTTTCATCCTGATAAGCTCAAAACCCAAATCGGAGAAATGTGTCTTCATAGGATACCCAAAGGAGACAGTTGGGTACACCTTCTATCACATATCCGAAGGCAAGACATTCGTTGCTAAAAATGGATCCTTTCTAGAGAAGGAGTTTCTCTCGAAAGAAGTGAGTGGGAGGAAAGTAGAACTTGATGAGGTAACTGTACCTGCTCCCTTATTGGAAAGTAGTTCATCACAGAAATCTGTTCCTGTGACTCCTACACCAATTAGTGAGGAAGTTAATGATGATGATCATGTAACTTCAGATCAAGTTACTACCAAACCTCGTAGGTAAACCAGAGTGAGATCCACACCAGAGTGGTACGGTAATCCTGTTCTGGAAGTTATGTTACTAGACCATGACGAACCTACGAACTATGAAGAAGCGATGGTGAGCCCAGATTCCGCAAAATGGCTTGAGGCCATGAAATCTGAAATGGGATCCATGTATGAGAACAAAGTAAGGACTTTGGTTGACTTTCCCAATGATCGGCGAGCCATTGAGATTAAATGGATCTTCAAGAGGAAGACAGACGCTGATAGTAGTGTTACCATCTACAAAGCTAGAATTGTCGCAAAAGGTTTTCGACAAGTTCAAGGTGTTGACTACGATGAGAGAGTTTCTCACTCGTATCTATGCTTAAGTCTGTCTGAATCATGTTAGCAATAGCCGCATTTTATGAAATCTGGCAAATGGATAAACAAAACTACATTCCTTAATGGATTTATTAAAGAAGAGTTGTATATGATGCAACCAGGAGGTTTTGTCAATCCTAAAAGTGCTAACAAAATATGCAAGCTCCGGCGATCCATCTATGGACTGGTGCAAGCATCTCGGAGTTGGAATATACGCTTTGATAAGTTGATCAAAGGATATAGTTTTATACAGATTGCGGTGAAGCCTGTATTTACAAGAAAGTGAGTGGGAGCACTACAGCATTTCTGATAAGTATATGTGAATGACATATTGTTGATCAGAAATAATGTAGAATTATTCTGCAAAGCATAAAGGAGTGTTTGAAAGGAGTTTTTCAAAGATAGACCTCGGTGAAGCTACTTACATATTGAGCATCAAGATCTATAGAGATAGATGAAGACGCTTGATAAGTTTTTCAATGAGTACATACCTTAACAAGATTTTGAAGTAGTTCAAAAATAGAACAGTCAAAGAAAGAGTTCTTGCCTGTGTTACAAGGTGTGAAATTGAGTAAGACTCAAAGCCCGACCACGGCAGAAGATAGAAAGAGAATGAAAGTCATTCCCTATGCCTCGGCCATAGGTTCTATAAAGTATGCCATGCTGTGTACCAGGTCTATTGTATACCCTACACTGATTTTGGCAAGGGAGTACAATAGTGATCTAGGAGTAGATCACTAGACAGCGGTCAAAATTATCCTTAGTGGAATAAGGATATGTTTCTCGATTATGGAAGTGACAAAAGGTTCGTCGTAAAGGGTTACGTCGATGCAAGTTTTGACACAGATCTGGATGACTCTAAGTCTCGATCTAGATACATATTGAAAGTGGGAGCAATTAGCTAGAGTATCTCCGTGCAGAGCATTGTAGACATAGAAATTTGCAAAATACTTACGGATCTGAATGTGACAGACCCGTTGACTAAAATTATCTCACAAGCAAGACATGATCACACCTTAGTACTCTTTGGGTGTTAATCACATAGCGATAGGAACTAGATTATTGACTCTAGTAAACCCTTTGAGTGTTGGTCACATAGAGATGTGAACTAAGGGTGTTAATCACATGGTGATGTGAATTATTGATGTTAAATCACATGGCGATGTGAACTAGATTATTGACTCTACTGCAAGTGCGAGACTGAAGGAAATATGCCCTAGAGGCAATAATAAAGTATTATATATTTCCTTATATCATGATAAATGTTTATTATTCATGCTAGAATTGTATTAACCGGAAACATAATACATGTGTGAATACATAGACAAACAGAGTGTCACTAGTATGCCTCTACTTGACTAGCTCGTTAATCAAAGATGGTTATGTTTCCTAGCCATAGACATGAGTTGTCATTTGATTAATGGGATCACCTCATTAGGAGAATGACGTGATTGACTTGACCCATTCTGTTACCTTAGCACCCGATCGTTTAGTATGTTGCTATTGCTTTCTTCATGACTTATACATGTTCCTATGACTATGAGATTATGCAACTCCCGTTTACCGGAGGAACACTTTGTGTGCTACCAAACGTCACAACGTAAATGGGTGATTATAAAGGTGCTCTACAGGTGTCTCCAAAGGTACTTGTTGGGTTGGCGTATTTCGAGATTAGGATTTGTCACTCCAATTGTCGGAGAGGTATCTCTGGGCCCACTCGGTAATGCACGTCACTATAAGCCTTGCAAGCATTGTGACTAATGAGTTAGTTGCGGGATGATGTGTTACGGAACGAGTAAAGAGACTTGCCGGTAACGAGATTGAACTAGGTATCGAGATACCGACGATCAAATCTCGGGCAAGTAACATACCGGTGACAAAGGGAACAACGTATGTTGTTATGCGGTCTGACCGATAAAGATCTTCGTAGAATATGTGGGAGCCAATATGGGCATCCAGGTCCCTCTATTGGTTATTGACCGGAGACGTGTCTCGGTCATGTCTACATAGTTCTCGAACCCGTAGGGTCCGCACGCTTAACGTTACGATGACAGTTTTATTGAGTTTTGATGTACCGAAGGAGTTCGGAGTCCCGGATGAGATCAGGGATATGACGAGGAGTCTCGAAATGGTCGAGACGTAAAGATCGATATATTGGACGACTATATTCAGACTTCGGAAAGGTTCCGAGTGATTCGGGTATTTTTCGGAGTACCGGAGAGTTACGGGAATTCGTATTGGGCCTTAATGGGCCATACGGGAAAGGAGAGAAAGGCCTCAAAAAGTGGCCGCACCCCTCCCCATAGTCTGGTCTGAATTGGACTAGGGAAGGGGGGCGCACCCTTCCTTCTTTCTCCTTCCCCCTTCCCTTCTCCTACTCCCACAAGGAAAGCCCCTTGGCCGGCTGCCTCCCCCTTGCTCCTTTATATACGGGGGCAGGGGGGCACCCCAGAGGAACAACAATTGATCCTTGAGATCTCTTAGCCGTGTGCGGTGCCCCCCTCCACCATATTACACCTCGATAATACCGTTGCGGAGCTTAGGCGAAGCCCTGCGTCGGTGGAACATCATCATCGTCATCACGCCGTCGTGCTGACGAAACTCTCCCTCAACACTCGGCTGGATCGGAGTTCGAGGGACGTCATCGAGCTGAACGTGTGTAGAACTCGGAGGTGCCGTACGTTCGGTACTTGATCGGTCGGATCGTGAAGACGTACGACTACATCAACCGCGTTGTGATAACGCTTCCGCTGTCGGTCTACGAGGGTACGTGGACAACACTCTCCCCTCTCGTTGCTATGCATCACCATGATCTTGCGTGTGCGTAGGAAGTTTTTTGAAATTACTACGTTCCCCGACAACTACATTACAAGAGGAGGTTGCACATCAACTTTTATCGAGGCAATAGACTAGTTGCACATCGAAATTGTCGTGGTTGCTAGGTTGCAACCTCATACAAAGTTGCAGCTCCAAACATTAGTTTTGGAAAAAGTTGCACGATGTAGTACTAAATTGCACAATACAGTAATAGAGTTGCACAATATAGCATCAAAGTTGGCATCAAAAAAATTTCGTCAAAGCATACCCATGCGGGATTTAGTTTCAAAGATCTCGTCGCGAGGATTTCAAAAGTGAAAACAGATCTAAATTCCGAAGCACAGTTTAAAAGATATGACTTTTTAAAAATTTGAAACCCGAATAAATGGACATGCGCATCCATGGAATAATGCGGTGTCTTGCGCATGTGACCATCCTAGTAGTACATGCCACGTCACGAATAAAGACAAAATTTAGACCACAAAACTAGATGCATGCGTGTGTAAGACCGGCCGCTTGTTTTCTCTAATTAATGCGTATGCACTTTTTCGATTTTAGGCATAATGTAAGACGTTTTTTTGAAGTAGTATATTTGGAAGCTGTACGTTTTCTCCTAGTATAGTGCACGTGACAACGGCCGGTGAAGCATATTTGGAAGCCGTAAGTTTTCTCCTCGACACGTTGAAATGAACTTTACTGGTGTTCAAAAAAAAGAAAAAGGAAGAAAAATGAACTTCACCACGAGCGACTCCTCCCTCGGGCGACTCACGAGCCGTTGGATCGGGCGTTGACTTATCCAACGGCCGCCGCGTGGATAGATCTGCGACGTCACAACTTTTCAGCGCGGGTGCGTTGCCCGTTCGGGAGCGGTGAATCCTACCCCGCTGGTTGGCTGTCCACCACCGATGAGGAAACGGTACGAGGTTTTTCCCGGCAGTAAAAAATGGCGTGGCGGGATGGGTAAAGGAGGAGAGGAGAGATACTGAACCGCGGCGTGAATCAAGGAAGGATTTTTCTGCTCCGTCGTAATTAAGGTAAATTAATTACCCTTGCTAAAAATAAAACAAAAGTAAAGAAAAAAAAAGGAAAAAAGAGGGTTCCTCTCTGTCTGTCTCCTTCACTGGCGCATGGGCCAGGGAGTGAGGGTGCCACTGAAGGGTACGGTCCGGTCGCAGCAGAGCTGAGCTGAAATCTCGGGTCATCAGGCCATATATAAGCTCAGCTCAGCTCAGCTCAGCAAGAAAACTAAAAAAATAACTTGCACACAAGTATGCCCTGAAATTGCACTTTTGTAATATGCAAAAAATAAGCATATACGGTGCAAGTTTTGCTCTGTACTATAATTTACACACAAGGTGTATCATATTTGTGTGTATACTTACTTAAAAACACACAAAAAATCTAAGAAGAAATAGTGTATAGCGGTATTGGTACCACCATTTAAGTAGAAAGAAAGTGAAAATAATAATGATACAATTTGCACACAATTTACATATTTATTGCACTTTTTTAGTTATGTAAGAATAAACATATAATAGTGAATTTTACGTAAAAGTAAAGTTTTAAACAAGGAACAAATTAGTGGCATTGGTATTGTCCTTACAGATAGGAAATGAATTAAAGACTAAACATAATAAAACAAATAATATTTTTAAGAGAGAGTAAATTAGTGACATTTTCATTACTCTTAAGAAGAAAGAAAATAAAGCAAAACTTGCACACAACTTTGTAGTGAAATTGCACTTTTTATAATATGAAGTGAATACACATTTAATAATGCAACTGTAGCAGTCTCGTATAATTTACACAAACATTATATAGTAATTTCATGCATACATACACATAAATAATAGAAAACTGTATTTCATTAGCAAAAAAATAGCACAAAACAATTAGCATTGTTATTACCCTTAAAGAATAAAGAAAGTAAAAAAAACAATGTTTTCCATACAATTAGCACAAAAAATTGCACTTTTTATAATATATAGGATAAATATATAAGAGTGAAGTTTTCGTACTCTAATGTAATTTGTACACGTATACATTTACACACACTCAACATCCGAAAATACACATAAAAAACAAAACTCAGCTGATAATAGAAAAATAAAAGTGTACACATGCAGAAAACAAAACACAAACCATTGAAAAAAAGCATGCACATGCGAAAATCCAGCCCAAAAAGAAAATTGACTGAACCAAAATAGGGCTCAGCCGAATCCAGCCCAATACAACAGCAAAACAGGATAGAAAAAAAAGAAAAACTACACAAATCTTAAAGCACAATCCAACGACCAGAAAAACGACTGACCACAAACCTAAAAGTCAGCTGACTGAAATCTAGCTAAAGTGGAATGGTTTTGTTGTCTGAAGAAGAGCTGATGAAATTATTATTCTACCTCTGTTCCTAAATATTTGTCTTTTCAGCTTTCAAATCAACTACCACATACGGATGTATATAGACATATTTTAGAGTGTAGATTCATTCATTTTGCTCCGTATGTAGTCACTTGTTGAGATCTCTCGAAAGACAAATATTTAAGAACGGAGGGAGTAGAAAGCTGGTGACGCTGTAGAGTTGTCAGGAACAAGCTAGCGTGGAAGCACATGGTAATGCGTGAGACACGTACGAGCACAAGGCAAATGTTATCCCAAAGCAGCAGGCAGGGAGTGAAGTCTCAAACAAACCTTGAACTCATCTTTGCTGAATCCTTGAAATCAGTACCCTGTACTCTTGGATCCTGGTCTAGAGCAAACCTTCAGGCCCTTTCCCAAACAAGGATCGTAGATGTGGCATAGAAAGGCCGGTTCTCTCTTGGCTAAATCGATTGATCCTCTCATCGCCCGCGCCTCCACTAGAATTCCTCTTCGCTGTGGCACGGGCACGCTGGGGTGGTTTGCTCCTGCCCATGTCCTACTCGTATATACCCGCGTCCGTGCGGCCGGTTCTCACGATCTCAGCTGCACCACGTGCTCGTCTGCATCTATTCGATCGACATGATCGTTGCAGTTGCAGCTCTACTGTATGCCGACCCCCGCGCGCCTATGGGCTTGATCATTGTCGAGCAACACGTGTTGGCAAACCAAACTGCCTGCTCGATCCTTGCTGCAACCCTGCTTCAAAGCTATCTTGATCTATCCGGATCAGCTATACACACGTAAACAGCAGTACGTACAGCACCCAACAAAGCTTGTAGCATACTTGGATCCATCCACTTTAATCTAATCCGTGTTTCTTCCACAACCTCTTCATTGCAACTGTATAAAAAGTATATAACGGTGCATAAATGCAGTAAAAATAAATGAAATACGCACTAATAGTAGTGGTGAGGGGCAAAAAAACAGGCGTTACTGCTATTTAGCAGTAGCACAGGTACAATTCACGCTACTGTTAGCACCCGTAGCAGTAGCGTGTGGTCAGACCGGCACTACTGCTACTGTAGTGCCCTAGCGGTAGCATGGGCCCCCTCGCTACTGCTAGCACATTACCCCGCGCTACTACTAGGGAATTCCACAGTAGTGACACTATACCTGGCCATGGGCAGCCCGGCCCGGTCGGCCAGACCTGACCCGACCCGACCTTGTCCATGGCCCGGGCTCAGGCCTAGATTTTGAGCGCGAAGCCCGGGCCGGGCTAGGCCCGGGCTCGCCATATTAGCGCTTTAACAAAGGGGGTCGGCCCAAGGCCCGGCGGGCTTTTAAACTAGCGGGCCGGGCTTGGGCCTGAGTTTTAGGCCCGACGCCCGGCTCGGGCCAGGCCCGGGCCTGGGGTTTTTACATCGGACTTGATTAGGCCCGGCCTGAAGCCCGGTCCAAAGCCGAGGGATGGCCAGGTATAAGTGACACCATCAACTACCCCCATCATAATGTACCATGTGGTCAGTATTAAATTTATTTTATGAAGGGTTTAGTGATGAATGCAAGTCCAAGTTAGACCTTGCTTCTGGAGGGGCTTTTACTGAAAATCATGTATCCCGAGTGTGGGAATTATTAGGAAATATACCTGCCAATCACGAAGCTTGGGGGAAGGATGGAGGTGGAAGGAGGAGTAGAGATAGATTATGACTGTATGAAAACTTATCTTAAGTCAGAGTTGATAAATTAAATTAAAACTTATGTCTTGACCCTGATATTGTGGTGCAGATCGTCAAAATGGTTTGTTGAATTTTTGCAGGCCCGATAGAAAAATCATAATATTACACCAACGAGGAGCCTCAGGAGGAAACTATGAAAACATCCACAACTGAACCACTGGAGATATCCGTGGAGTACATGTATGAACCAGCCCCACAACTACCATTCCAGAGAGAGTGGTGCAACTCGAGCACGGGCGCAGAAAGGTACTGTAGAAACATGAAAAGGAACAAAGCATATTTGTGGTTCAAGCAAAGCCGAAACATGCAAATAAAAGTAAAACTCAGAAGCTGGTAAGTAATATTGTAGTAGATGGAAAAAGAGATGACGTCTCTTATCAAAGTATGTGTAAATTCTACAGATACTGGTAAACATGTGTTACCCTGCTCTTTTGGAAGTACATGTGCCTCGATTAATGTCATACCTTATACGCTTTGTGATATTGTTTCCTTGATTAGTGCCATGCCTTATACGCTTTATGCTAAGATACGAGATGAAGTCTATTCTAGCGAACTTCAAACCACTGATATGAACATCAAATTAGCGGGAAGTGCATTTAGAACACCCTATAGTATTCCTCCGGATACTTCGCAAAAAAAAAATAGTATTCTCCGGATGTTCATATAGTCCATGGCACTTTTACTTACCTAGTTGATCTAGTTGTTACGGAAATTCCTGAGGATGACTTTTGTCCAACTATATTTGGAAGACCCTTCTGGAACACTACAGGAGCTAGAATAGATTGTAAAAGGGAGGCGGTTTCTCTCCGATACATAGAGGAAGAGAGAGAATTCCACTTCTCTGAGTTTAAGACTCGTCTGCGACAAAATAAAGATAAAAGCACAAAGGAAAATACTATAGCACAACTTGTTGCCACTTACTTCGAGACCCCAGAAGACGAACTAATAAGAAGCCTCACAGAATATGAACAAAAGCCTCAAGGATCCCAAGAAGAAAGAGATTGACCAGCATATCAATGAAGCACCTCCTTTGGACTCCTCGATGAATGAAACCTATGAGGTACTTGAGTAGAATGAATACAAAGACTCGCGCCTCTAGAATTGAAACCACTATCGGAGGACTCAGGTATGAACTTTTAGATGAAAATAAGAGATATCCTGTCGTGCAAGCCAAGAAGCCCTCGCACATGAGGTCGGTTGGGAATGTTGTAAACTCTATCTCTCGTCCCCTTTTCAAGGCAAGGCTAGGGGTAGCTTATGGGATTTGTTCCATTAGACATAAATCTCAGTGGTCACCATCATCATCCTTTTGTAACCCCCTTGCATGAGGTGCTCCTACATCAACAAAACAAAGAGGATATAGGGTATACATCACCATGAGGGTCCGAACCTGGGTCTGCGAACTCCCCCCTGGTACGCGCGGCTACGCTCACTACCCTCCTGAGGTATCTGACGTGACAGGCACGGGCTGTGTTGGCCCAAGACCGACTCTATGTTGGCTCATCAATAAACCCCCTATGACCTCGAACCGAGGCAAAGCCTCACTTTTATCTCACTCGCCTTTGTTTTGGATGGAGAAGGACGGGTAAATATCAACCCACCACCCGCTCCGGCTCGCACTATCTTCTTTGGGACGCTTGCCTACGTCATCAACCTCTACGGCGACCTCAGACTCTGGGTTCCCCAATCTAGCAAGCTGGAAACACGACATTCGTGGAACTGATGCCGACACCACTAGCCTCTGATCAGAGGATGACAAGACTCGCTCTACGATCCTCCCGGTCAAGGCCCGGATCACGATAATTGGGCTAGGATGACGGGAAGAGCCTACAACCCACCAACCTGCCCTCGCATCTCATCTAGTTGTCATGGTATGCTCCAACTGCATTGATGACCATGATCCAGAAGACTGCATCTGGGACTACATCTCCAACAATAGCGCCTCTTCCGCAAGCCTCATCTCTCTTCCGTAAACAGAAGTCGACAACAACGACGCAGCACGCCCCACCATACTCGTCAACGAACGAAGATGAGCTACTACGTTCGATCACCTTGGAGCAAGTCCTCATGACGGCTCCAAGAGGCTCTAGAGGGAAAGATAACCGATCTTCGACACCCGGCAGCTCTCCCATCATTGCCAACCCTAGTAGAGAAGGGCCCATGGCTATTGTTCCATCGACTTCGGCACCACCGAATTCATCACAACCAGTTATCATCCCATCAGCACCACCAGCTTCCACACCAATTGGGCGGAGCCGCCTCACGTTCACAACCCTAGGCACTAGACCCCCGAAGTTCATGACTTAGAGGGGCAGCCCCTCGGTCTTCACTACACCGACTATGACTCCCCCAATCATCACAAACGAGGCAGTGCAGCTGCTTACCGCACCTGTGCTAGGAAACAATCCCACGAGAATGGCAATGGAGGCCATCGAACAAGCCACCATGGCCGCCTATATCAACTACGAAAGAGCAAGAAAGAGGCCCTTGCACAACACGCCCGACAGAATGAAACCATGGCCAACAAGTAGCGTCGGCGACCCTGGAGCCAAACCCACTCGACAACCGACGCCCTTGCGGCTCGCGACTGCAAGGCGGTCAACGACTCTGATTACATCGGAGAACTTGACTACGTATAGACACCAACTCGCAACGTTTAGGCAGTTGCGGTCCTGGAAGACAAACTTCACGCAACCCTAATATTCTATCCATGCTCAAGACAGTATTGTATAATGTGGTCGAGTTCCAAGAAAACGTGAGTGAATCACGGCCCCGTCACGCACACTCCGACAACATGCTCTCCGCCGCAGGTCACCCTCGACAACATAACTGCTAGGGCTCCCGGCCGAGGACGTTGGCGCCCTCATGGAAAAGCGTGCGGTCTGCAACAACTAATCTCGATCATTGTAGGACGGAACCCGACACCTGCCCCGTGGCCTCCATCCGTGCAAGAGCGCCTTGGCCATCAACTCGACCTTCGCGGCCACACCACAGCATGGGAAAAGAAACGGTGTGGTTATTTACAAATGTTCAGGATTGCCAAAAAAACAATTTCAAAACACGTTCATGAATTTTAAAAAAAAATATTTTTAAAAATTCCAAAAAATGTACATTAATTTGAAAAATTGATCACAAGCACAAAAAATGTTCATGTTTTGAAAGAAATGTTCAAAAATTTGAGTATTTAATTTTTTCATGAATTTGAAAAAATGTCCTCAGATTTCAATAGAAATGAGCACAAATTTTAAGTATGTTTATGATTTCAAAAATATTCACAGATTTTAACGAAATATTAAAAAATTCCAAACAATGTTCACAAATTTGAAAAAAACACAGATTTCGAAAAATATTCACAAATTTCGAAAAAAATCTTGAATTTTGCGGAAAAAAGGCCCAAATTTGAAAAAATGTTCATGATTTTATAAATTTGAAAAATTGTTCATGAATTTTAAAAAAATGACCACGAATACTGAAAATGTTAAAAAGTTGATAATATGTTTTGGATTTAGAAAATGTTCCTGAATTAAAATAAAGAATCGGATAAACATTCTCTATTTTAAAAAATGGTCATGATTTGCAGAAATATTGTAAATTCAAAACATGTTCACCTATTTGAAAAAATGTCCTAGGTATCCCAAAATGTTCGTGAATTTGAAGTAAAAAATGAAAATTAATAAAATAAATGGAAAAGGTAGAAAGGAAAGAAAAGAATAGATGAAAAGGAAACAATTAAAGAAAGAGAAGAGAAACAGTTCAAAAAAAGAAAGAGAAGAGAAAATTAAAAAACGAAAGAAAAAATGAACCTTCCCAAAATCGGAAAGCTAGTCTCCTTGAAAAGTCTACTTGGGCCCGCCCAAAACTGCATGCGCTATACCTCTTGGGTGCCTCGTTACTGTGGCGATTAGGATTCCTGGTCCGACAGTTTGACGCTTAATGTGTCATATAGGGCGTGTTTGGTTGCCCACATGCAGCCCAACCAGGCCCGTGCGGGATGTGCGCGGTCTGTTTGGTTGCCTGGGCTGCATGCGGTTTGAGGCCTGCACGGACCTTAAAGTAGCCCGCAGCCTGGCCCGGCGGAAATTGCCGAATCGGCAGTTTCTCACGAGCCTGGCCGAACGCGGCCACGCGTGCGAGGCAGTTGCACGCCTCAGGCAGCATGGGAGACGGAGGTGACGTTTCATTACTCGCCCCCTACTCTCCTGTCACCGCCTAGACGCACCGTTCCCACCGCTCCCTCTCTCTCCCTCACCGCCCCTCCCTCTCCTCTTCTCTGATGGCTCCGTCACGCCCACCGCCGCACCGCCCTCTGACCCCCGTCGACCTGCGCATCGCCAGCATCGAGGAGCGGTGGCTGGCCGGGCTCCAGAACTCGGGCGTGACCAGGCGTCGGCGCTGCGAGCGTCGTCCCCCATTTGCTGCCGGCCACCACTAGCGCCGGCCAATGCGGTGTCGGCCACTCCTGCTCCGCCGCCGATTCCGGACCTCGTGGTCCTGGGCTCGGCGCCGGTGCCGTCGACGGAGCCGCCCCTTCTTGGGACCCCATTGGGCACGGGGATTTTCTTGACCCCCGTCCAAGGGTTTTCTCCTATCGGCGGGCCATCCTTCTCGACCTTCGGCGTGGCGTTCAGCACGGGGTCGATGCCGCAGGCCGTCGCCGGGGCCGGCTCCTTCTCTGCTTCGCCACCTCTCTCCTTCCCGCCGGGGTTTTCACCACGGTCTCAGTTCGCCGCGGCTGCGCGTGCTCCGGTCAGTCAAACCCCCTCAATGCTTGCTCCTAGATGTAGATTAGGGGTTAATTTCTGAGGCATGTGCTAGTAGTTAGTGGATTCGATAGGATTAGATAGGATTCTAGCAGATCCAATTGGATGCGATCCCAGTCGAATCCAATCGGTCTGATATGTTCTTGTTTTGTACAGTGTGTGTGCTAGGATAATTTTCTTGTGCTACTGCTTGTGTGTCCTAAGATTTGTGCTACATGCTAGTAGCTGTGTTCATGCTAGAATCATGATGATTGTTGACTGATGAATGTTATACTGATGGCATGTTCATGTTGACTGATGAATGCTAGAATCATGTTGACTGATGACATGTTTATGTTAGGATCATGTTCATGTTTCATGTTGCTAACATACATGTTGAAGCTAGGGTTTGTGCCATCAGTGGACTTGCTCAATTGAATGTTATACGTGCATGTAGTAGGACCATTTTAGGATGGTGCCAAATCTGGATGGCTGCACATGGGTGTTATTGGCACTTGCTGTTGCTATTTTTAGATGTTTCCATGTTTAGGATAGTGCAATGATAAATGCCAGTTGCAGCAAAGAAGATGCCACTGATCATTGGACTTGCGCAACAGCAAGTCAACTGATCAGTGACACTGATCAGTGTCATTTGCCCAAGAACAAGTGTCATTGATAAGTGGCATTTGCCCGTAGGCAAATGCCACTTATCAATGGCGCTTGCTGTTGGGCAAAGTGCCACTTATCAATGGCACTTGCTATTGGGCAAGTCCACTGAACAGTGTCATTGATCAGTGCCATTTGCCTAACAGCAAGTGCCATTGATAAGTGGCATCTGCTCAAAGAGTTTGTGCACTGATCAGTGGCATTTGCTCTTGGGCAAATGTCTCTAATCAGTGCCATTTTGCAAAGAGTTTGTGCACTAATACTTGTCATCTTAACTGACAAGATATTGAAGACTGACTGGGATGTGGCGGGAGGAGGAGCTCAGGTGGTGGCCGGAGCTGAGCGTACTGAGGATTTCGTCCCCGCGAACAGGTGGCTCAGGACGGTGTACCTGCCTGGCAGGATCACCTTCATGAGCATGCCTCGTTCAAGGGGACGATCTCTGAGGCAGGACCACGAGGAGGGTGTTGGGGATCGTTGCAGAATTTTAAAATTTTCTACACATCACCAAGAGACATCTATGGAGTTTACTAGCAACGAGAAGGAAGGAGTGCATCTACATACCCTTGTAGATCACGAGTGAAAGCGTTCAAGTGAACGGGGTTGATGGAGTCGTACTCGTCGTGATCCAAATCACCGATGACCGAGCGCCGAACGGACGGCACCTCCGCGTTCAACACACATACGGAGCAGCGACGTCTCCTCCTTCTCGATCCAGCAAGGGGGGGAGACGTTGATGGAGATCCAGCAGCACGACGGCGTGGTGGTGGAAGTAGCGGGGATCCCGGCAGGGCTTCGCCAAGCGCAAGCGGGAGAGAGAGGTGTCACAGGAGGGAGAGGGAGGCGCCAGGGGCTAGGGTACTGCTGCCCTCCCTCCCCCCCACTATTTATAGGGGCCCTGGGGGGCGCCGGCCCCCTGGAGATCCCATCTGAGGGGGGCGGCGGCCAAGGGGGTGGCTTGCCCCCCAAGCCAAGTGGGGCGCCCCCCACCCCCAGGGTTTCCAACCCTAGGCGCAGGGGAGGCCCATGGGGGGCGCACCAGCCCACCAATGGCTGGTTCCCCTCCCCACTTCAGCCCATGGGGCCCTCCGGGATAGGTGGCCCCACCCGGTGGACCCCCGGGACCCTTCCGGTGGTCCCGGTACAATACCGATAACCCCCGAAACTTTCCCGGTGGCCAAAACTGGACTTCCTATATATAATTCTTCACCTCCGGACCATTCCGGAACTCCTCGTGACGTCCGGGATCTCATCCGGGACTCCGAACAACTTTCGGGTTTCCGCATACTAATATCTCTACAACCCTAGCGTCACCGAACCTTAAGTGTGTAGACCCTACGGGTTCGGGAGACATGCAGACATGCAGACATGACCGAGACGCCTCTCCGGTCAATAACCAACAGCGGGATCTGGATACCCATGTTGGCTCCCACATGTTCCACGATGATCTCATCGGATGAACCACGATGTCGAGGATTCAATCAATCCCGTATACAATTCCCTTTGTCAATCGGTACGTTACTTGCCCGAGATTCGATCGTCGGTATCCCAATACCTTGTTCAATCTCATTACCGGCAAGTCACTTTACTCGTACCGTAATGCATGATCCCGTGGCTAACTCCTTAGTCACATTGAGCTCATTATGATGATGCATTACCGAGTGGGCCCAGAGATACCTCTCCGTCATACGGAGTGACAAATCCCAGTCTCGATCCGTGCCAACCCAACAGACACTTTCGGAGATACCCGTAGTGCACCTTTATAGTCACCCAGTTACGTTGTGACGTTTGGCACACCCAAAGCACTCCTACGGCATCCGGGAGTTGCACGATCTCATGGTCTAAGGAAATGATACTTGACATTGGAAAAGCTCTAGCAAACGAACTACACGATCTTTGTGCTATGCTTAGGATTGGGTCTTGTCCATCACATCATTCTCCTAATGATGTGATCCCGTTATCAATGACATCCAATGTCCATAGTCAGGAAACCATGACTATCTGTTGATCAACGAGCTAGTCAACTAGAGGCTCACTAGGGACATGTTGTGGTCTATGTATTCACACATGTATTACGATTTCCGGATAACACAATTATAGCATGAACAATAGACAATTATCATGAACAAGGAAATATAATAATAACCATTTTATTATTGCCTCTAGGGCATATTTCCAACAGTCTCCCACTTGCACTAGAGTCAATAATCTAGTTACATTGTGATGAATCGAACACCCATAGAGTTCTGGTGTTGATCATGTTTTGCTCTAGGGAGAGGTTTAGTCAACGGATCTGCTACATTCAGGTCCGTATGTACTTTACAAATATCTATGTCTCCATTCTGAACACTTTCACGAATGGAGTTGAAGCGACGCTTGATATGCCTGGTCTTCCTGTGAAACCTGGGCTCCTTGGCAAGGGCAATAGCTCCAGTGTTGTCACAGAAGAGAGTCATCGGGCCCGACGCATTGGGAATCACCCCCAGGTCGGTAATGAACTCCTTCATCCAGACTGCTTCTTGCGCTGCCTCTGAGGCTGCCATGTACTCCGCTTCACATGTAGATCCCGCCACGACGCTTTGCTTGCAACTGCACCACCTTACTGCCCCTCCATTCAAAATATACACGTATCCGGTTTGTGACTTCGAGTCATCCATATCTGTGTCGAAGCTAGCGTCGACGTAACCCTTTACGACGAGCTCTTCGTCACCTCCATAAACGAGAAACATATCCTTTGTCCTCTTCAGGTACTTCAGGATATTCTTGACCGTTGTCCAGTGTTCCATGCCGGGATTACTTTAGTACCTTCCTACCAAACTTACGGCAAGGTTTACATCAGGTCTGGTACACAGCATGGCATACATAATAGACCCTATGGCCGAGGCATAGGGGATGACACTCATCTTTTCTCTATCTTCTGTCGTGGTCGGGCATTGAGCCGTGCTCAATTGCACACCTTGCAATACAGGCAAGAACCCCTTCTTGGACTGATCCATATTGAACTTATTCAATATCTTGTCAAGGTACGTACTCTGTGAAAGACCAATGAGGCGTCTTGATCTATCTCTATAGATCTTGATGCCTAATATATAAGCAGCTTATTCAAATAGGCCTTTATACTTTCCAAGAATTATATATCATTTCCCATCAATAGTATGTCATCCACATATAATATGAGAAATGCTACAGAGCTCCCACTCACTTTCTTGTAAACACAGGCTTCTCCATAAGTCTGTGTAAACCCAAACGCTTTGATCATCTCATCAAATCGAATGTTCCAATTCCGAGATGCTTGCACTAGCCCATAGATGGAGCGTTGGAGCTTGCATACCTTGTTAGCATTCTTAGGATCGACAAAACCTTCCGGCTGCATCATATACAATTCTTCCTTAAGAAAGCCGATAAGGAATGCCGTTTTGACGTCCATTTGCCATATCTCATAATCATAGAATGAGGCAATTGCTAACATGATTCGGAAGGACTTCAGCTTCGCTACGGGTGAGAAAGTCTCATCGTAGTCAACCCCTTGAACTTGTCGATAACCCTTAGCGACAAGTCGAGCCTTATAGATGGTCACATTACCATCCGCGTCTGTCTTCTTCTTAAAGATCCATTTATTTTCTATGGCTCGCCGATCATCGGGCAAGTCAGTCAAAGTCCATACTTCGTTTTCATACATGGATCCTATCTCGGATTACATGGCTTCAAGCCATTTGTTGGAATCCGGGCCCGCCATCGCTTCTTCATAGTTCGAAGGTTCACCGTTGTCTAACAACATGATTTCCAGGACAGGGTTGTCGTACCACTTTGGTGCGGAACGTGTCCTTGTGGACCTACGAAGTTCAGCAGTAACTTGATCCGAAGCTTCATGATCATCATCATTAACTTCCTCCCCAGTCGGTGTAGGCACCACAGGAACATCTTCCCGCGCTGCGCTACTTTCCGGTTCGGAAGGGGTGACTATCACCTCATCAAGTTCCATTTTCCTCCCACTTAATTCTTTCGAGAGAAACTCTTTCTCCAGAAAGGACCCGTTCTTGGCAACAAAGATCTTGCCTTCGGATCTGAGGTAGAAGGTATACCCAATGGTTTCCTTAGGGTATCCTATGAAGACGCATTTTTCCGACTTGGGTTCGAGATTTTCAGGTTGAAGTTTCTTGACATAAGCATCGCATCCCCAAACTTTTAGAAACGACAGCTTAGGTTTCTTCCCAAACCATAATTCATACGGTGTCATCTCAACGGATTTCGACGGAGCCCTATTTAAAGTGAATGCGGCAGTCTCTAAAGTATAGCCCCAAAATGAGAGCGGTAGATCGGTAAGAGACATCATAGATCGCACCATATCCAATAGAGTGCGATTACGACGTTCGGACACACCATTTCGCTGAGGTGTTCCAGGCGGCGTGAGTTGTGAAACGATTCCACATTTCCTTAAGTGTGTGCCAAATTCGTGACTTAAATATTCCCCTCCACGATCTGATCGTAGGAACTTTATTTTTCTGTCACGTTGATTCTCAACCTCACTCTGAAATTCCTTGAACTTTTCAAAGGTTTCAGACTTGTGTTTCATTAGGTAGACATACCCATATCTACTTAAGTCATCAGTGAGAGTGAGAACATAACGATAGCCACCGCGAGCCTCAACACTCATTGGACCGCACACATCAGTATGTATGATTTCCAATAAGTTGGTTGCTCGCTCCATTGTTTCGGAGAACGGAGTCTTGGTCATCTTACCCATGAGGCATGGTTCGCACGTGTCAAATGATTCGTAATCAAGAGACTCCAAAAGTCCATCTGCATGGAGCTTCTTCATGCGTTTGACACCAATGTGACCAAGGCGGCAGTGCCACAAGTATGTGGGACTATCGTTATCAACTTTACATCTTTTGGTATTCACACTATGAATATGTGTAACATCACGTTCGAGATTCATTAAGAATAAACCATTGACCAGCGGGGCATGACCATAAAACATATCTCTCATATAAATAGAACAACCATTATTCTCGGATTTAAATGAGTAACCATCTCGAATTAAATGAGATCCTGATACAATGTTCATGCTCAAAGCTGGCACTAAATAACAATTATTGAGGTTTAAAACTAATCCCGTAGGTAAATGTAGAGGCAGCGTGCCGACGGCGATCACATCGACCTTGGAACCATTCCCGACGCGCATCGTCACCTCGTCCTTCGCCAGTCTCCGCTTATTCCGTAGCTCCTGTTTTGAGTTACAAATATGAGCAACCGCACCGGTATCAAATACCTAGGAGCTACTACGAGTACTGGTAAGGTACACATCAATTACATGTATATCACATATACCTTTGGTGTTGCCGGCCTTCTTGTCCGCTAAGTATTTGGGGCAGTTCCGCTTCCAGTGACCACTTCCCTTGCAATAAAAGCACTCAGTCTCAGGCTTGGGTCCATTCCTTGGCTTCTTCCTGGCAACTGGCCTACCGGGCGCGGCAACTCCCTTGCCGTCCTTCTTGAAGTTCTTCTTACCCTTGCCTTTCTTGAACTTAGTGGTTTTATTCACCATCAACACTTGATGTTCCTTTCTGATTTCCACCTCCGCTAATTTCGGCATTGAATATACCTCAGGAATGGTCTTTTCCGTCCCTGCATATTGAAGTTCATCACAAAGCTCTTGTAGCTTGGTGGAAGCGACTGAAGGATTCTGTCAATGACCGCGTCATCCGGGAGATTAACTCCCAGCTGAGACAAGCGGTTGTGTAACCCAGACATTTTGAGTATGTGCTCACTGACAGAACTATTTTCCTCCATTTTACAACTGAAGAACTTGTCGGAGACTTCATATCTCTCGACCGGGGCATGAGCTTGGAAAACCATTTCAGCTCTTCGAACATCTCATATGCTCCGTGTTTCTCAAAACGCTTTTGGAGCCCCGGTTCTAAGCTATAAAGCATGCCGCACTGAATGAGGGAGTAATCATCAGCACGTGATTGCCAAGCGTTCATAACGTCTTGGTTCTCTGGGATGGGTGCTTCACCTAGCGGTGCTTCTAGGACATAATCTTTCTTGGCAGCTATGAGGATGATCCTCAGGTTCCGGACCCAGTCCATATAGTTGCTGCCATCATCTTTCAGCTTGGTTTTCTCTAGGAGCGCATTGAAGTTGAGGGCAACATGGGCCATTTGATCTACAAGACATATTGTAAAGATTTTAGACTAAGTTCATGATAATTAAGTTCATCTAATCAAATTATTCAATGAACTCCCACTCAGATAGACATCCCTCCAGTCATCTAAGTGAAACATGATCCGAGTTAACTAGGCCGTGTCCGATCATCACGTGAGACGGACTAGTCAAGATCGGTGAACATCTTCATGTTGATCGTATCTTCTATACGACTCATGCTCGACCTTTCGGTCTTCCGTGTTCCGAGGCCATGTCTGTACATGCTAGGCTCGTCAAGTCAACCTAAGTGTATTGCGTGTGTTCCGAGGCCATGTCTGTACATGCTAGGCTCGTCAACACCCGTTGTATGCGAACGTTAGAATCTATCACACCCGATCATCACGTGGTGCTTCGAAACAACGAACATTCGCAACGGTGCACAGTTAGGGGGAACACTTTCTTGAAATTATTATAAGGGATCATCTTACTTACTACCGTCGTTCTAAGCAAATAAGATGTAAAACATGATAAACATCACATGCAATCAAATAGTGACATGATATGGCCAATATCATTTTGCTCCTTTGATCTCCATCTTCGGGGCGCCATGATCATCTTCGTCACCGGCATGACACCATGATCTCCATCATCATGATCTCCATTATCGTGTCTTCATGAAGTTGTCACGCCAACGATTACTTCTACTTCTATGGCTAACGTGTTTAGCAATAATGTAAAGTAATTTACATGGCGTTATTCAATGACACGCAGGTCATACAAAAAATAAAGACAACTCCTATGGCTCCTGCCGGTTGTCATACTCATCGACATGCAAGTCGTGATTCCTATTACAAGAACGTGATCAATCTCATACATCACATATATCATTCATCACATCTTCTGGCCATATCACATCACAAGGCACATGCTGCAAAAACAAGTTAGACGTCCTCTAATTGTTGTTGCAAGTTTTTACGTGGCTTCTATAGGTTTCTAGCAAGAATGTTTCTTACCTACGTAAAACCACAACGTGATATGCCAATTTTTATTTACCCTTCATAAGGACCCTTTTCATCGAATCCGTTCCGACTAAAGTGGGAGAGACAGACGCCCGCTAGCCACCTTATGCAACTAGTGCATGTCAGTCGGTGGAACCTGTCTCACGTAAGCGTACGTGTAAGGTCGGTCCGGGCCGCTTCATCCCACAATACCGCCGAAACAAGATAAGACTAGTAGTGGCAAGAAAAATTGACAACATCTATGCCCACAACTGCTTTGTGTTCTACTCGTGCATAGTAACTACGCATAGGCCTGGCTCATGATGCCACTGTTGGGGATCGTTGCAGAATTTTCAAATTTTCTACGCATCACCAAGAGACGTCTATGGAGTTTACTAGCAACGAGAAGGAAGGAGTGCATCTACATACCCTTGTAGATCGCGAGCGGAAGCGTTCAAGTGAACGGGGTTGATGGAGTCGTACTCGTCGTGATCCAAATCACCGATGACCGAGCGCCGAACGGACGGCACCTCCGCGTTCAACACACGTACGGAGCAGCGACGTCTCCTCCTTCTTGATCCATCAAGGGGGAAGGAGAGGTTGATGGAGATCCAGCAGCACGACGGCGTGGTGGTGGAAGTAGCGGGGATCCCGGCAGGGCTTCGCCAAGCGCAAGCGGGAGAGAAAGGTGTCACGGGAGGGAGAGGGAGGCGCCAGGGGCTAGGGTACTGCTGCCCTCCCTCCCCCCACTATTTATAGGGGCCCTGGGGGGCGCCGGCCCCCTGGAGATCCCATCTGAGGGGGGGCGGCCAAGGGGGTGGCTTGCCCCCCAAGCCAAGTGGGGCGCCCCCCACCCCCAGGGTTTCCAACCCTAGGCGCAGGGGAGGCCCATGAGGGGCGCACCAGCCGACCGGTGGCTGGTTCCCCTCCCCACTTCAGCCCATGGGGCCCTCCGGGATAGGTGGCCCCACCCGGTGGACCCCAGGGACCCTTCCGGTGGTCCCGGTACAATACCGATAACCCCCGAAACTTTCCCGGTGGCCGAAACTGGACTTCCTATATATAATTCTTCACCTCCGGACCATTCCGGAACTCCTCGTGACGTACGGGATCTCATCCAGGACTCCGAACAACTTTCGGGTTTCCGCATACTAATATCTCTACAAACCTAGCGTCACCGAACCTTAAGTGTGTAGATCCTACGGGTTCGGGAGACATGCAGACATGACCGAGACGCCTCTCCCGTCAATAACCAACAGCGGGATCTGGATACCCATGTTGGCTCCCACATGTTCCACGATGATCTCATCGGATGAACCACGATGTCGAGGATTCAATCAATCCCGTATACAATTCCCTTTGTCAATCGGTACGTTACTTGCCCGAGATTCGATCGTCGGTATCCCAATACCTTGTTCAATCTCGTTACCGGCAAGTCACTTTACTCGTACCGTAATGCATGATCCCGTGGCTAACTCCTTAGTCACATTGAGCCCATTATGATGATGCATTACCGAGTGGGCCCAGAGATACCTCTCCGTCATACGGAGTGACAAATCCCAGTCTCAATCCGTGCCAACCCAACAGACACTTTCGGAGATACCCGTAGTGCACCTTTATAGTCACCCAGTTACGTTGTGACGTTTGGCACACCCAAAGCACTCCTACGGCATCCGAGAGTTGCACGATCCCATGGTCTAAGGAAATGATACTTGACATTGGAAAAAAGCTCTAGCAAACGAACTACACGATCTTTGTGCTATGCTTAGGATTGGGTCTTGTCCATCACATCATTCTCCTAATGGTGTGATCCCGTTATCAATGACATCCAATGTCCATAGTCAGGAAACCATGACTATCTGTTGATCAACGAGCTAGTCAACTAGAGGCTCACTAGGGACATGTTGTGGTCTATGTATTCACACATGTATTACGATTTCCGGATAACACAATTATAGCATGAACAATAGACAATTATCATGAACAAGGAAATATAATAATAACTATTTTTTTATTGCCTCTAGGGCATATTTCCAACAGAGGGGGCCAAGGAGCCGTTGCACTTCTACCAGCAGATCAAGGACAATGAGGACCTCGCCATGCTCGTCGTCCCTCCCAAGTTCGTGGAGGTGATGAACACCTGGCGGGTCATCAAGTGGCTCCCGCACGTGGTCAGGCTGTCGGCGAACAAGCGGTGCGTGTTCTGGGTGCAAGTCCAGAACTTCGAGGGGCACATGGTGCTTGGCCGGGGCTGGAACTACTTCTGCCGCCGCCACCGGATCGTCCACGGCGACCTCGTCGTTGTGCGCATCTCAGGATTCGGACTAAAGGTTCAGATCTACAACCACGACTCCTCGGTTATGTGCAGGTTTCGTTGCAGCAGGCACAACTGCCATGGTGACATCGAGTAGGCTATGTAGTTAAGTTAAGTAAGGTGTTAGTGGAGAACTTTTATGGTGTGTGGCGAGACTTGTGCTGGGAACTTGTTCATATTTTGGCCAGGAGCAGCACCCTGGCACGGAGCAGGGAAGGAGGATGTCCCTGCTGTTAATCTAGACTTATGCTATGTAGTTAAGTAGTTTGCTGTCATTTCCTTGCTTGCTGTGTTAAGTTTGCTGCCATTACATTGCTTGCTTTGTTTGATCTTGTTGTTGTGCTGTTGATGTTGTGCTAATCATGTGTGGTGGTAAGGCCACCACATTTGAATGGAGTGAGCAGAACACAAACGTTGTTTGCAACCAAACAGCTGAAGTTTGCACCTGCTCACACCCTAAGCACAAAAATGGGAACCAAACAGCAAGGGGGTAAGTGCCTCTCCATGCGATGCAAGCAACCAAACAAGTTACATCTGTTGCATATGAGGCTGCATTTCATCAACCAGACTGGCTGGAGATGGACATGCAATGCAACTACGGTTGCAAACTGCAACCAAACACGCCCATAGAGAACTCCCTAATTCATGGTGTCATAACGTCAACAGTTCATCGTAGGAGACCTCCTCCCAGCGCCCGCGCTGACGCCCTACAGGCCGCATGGCGTAATAGCACTCGCCTCACTGTTTCGCTTGTGCTCGATCTCTCGGTAGGCACATAAAAACAATGGTGTCACATTAAAACAGTAGTTCAGACAAAATTCACTTTTTGTTTTTTCTTTAGATAAAACAAAATATACATTAAAACGTTCAAGAATTTCAAAATTCTCATTATTTTGGAAACAAATCACAAATTCAAAAAGTATTCATAAATTTGAAAAAAGTTCAAAAATCTATAAAAGATTCACAAACTTTGAAAAAAGGGAGTGCATCTAAAAAATCATTAATTAAAACAAAATTTCTCGAATTTAAAAAATGTTCACGAATTTTGAAAATAGTTCATTAATTTAAAAATTAACAAATTTAAAAAGGTCATGAATTTAGAAAATAAGTTAATGTGTTTAAGAATGGCGAATTGCAAGAATAGAAAATTAATAAATCAAGACAGAGAAATCCGGTCGAAAACTTTTAGAAACTTCACAAACCAATGCAAGCCTAAAAACCCAAGTAGAAAGCATTTTCTCCGTCCGGAATAATTGACACTTTTTTTTAAAACGAAGACGCTGGACGCGTCCGGCTTTAAATTAATAAAGCCCACAACTTAGGCAGCGTAATAAACATAGTCTTAGACGATAAACACGAGCACGGAGGCTCAGGCCAATACCGACGCGGAGTATCGGGAGTTATCGAACAGGCCAAAAGTAGCACGCTGGAACGCAATTACACGGCCCGAAGCCTGAGCTTAGAGCACGCAGGCTCGCTCGCGCGCAAAACAAAAGGGCCACTTCACGGCGTAGAAGTGGCAGATGGCTCCCTAGCCATCGCATAGACCTGGCGTAGACGATCTTGAGCATGTTTCAGTTTATCAGCATCCTTGCGCCTCGCCAATGGACTCCACTGCTGCAGAAAAAGGTTGCATTTGTAGATGATGTTAGCAGGGTGGGTTGGGAAGATACCCTCGATTGCAAGTTTGTTCCTCGTAAGCCAGAGAGCCCAGGCCAAGGCTCCAATACAGCTCCAAAGCACTCCTTTAACTGAATCTATTATGGTTGCGAGGTCGGAGGCCGAGCGCGGGTTCCATGAGGTGTTGGCTGCGGTGCGAACCGCACTCCAAGCGAAACGTGCGAGCGGGCAGCGGAAGAAAACGTGATTCGCATCTTCCGAGACGTTACATATCGCACACAGGCCAGTCGACGGGCCATTGCGTTTGGCAACATTAGACGAAGTGGGCAATCTATTACGAAACAGTTGCCAAACGAACACCTTAATCTTAAGCGGGAGGCGCGCGTTCCATAAGCCTTTCGGCACCTGGAATGACTGGCCCTGGCAGAGCTTCCGGTACAGAGATTTAGCCGAAAACTTGCCGGATGGGGTAAGGGACCAAGTCACGGTGTCCTCGGTCGTTGATAACGACACCGGCGCGATGAGATCAAGCAAGACCGTTAGGTGTGCTTGTTCTGTTCCTGTTAACTCACGCCGGAAATATAGCGCCGGGGGGGAGGTGGCAAGTGTCGTGGCAACGTTTTGCTCCGGGTTGACCGCCAGGACATAAAGGTCCTGGAAATCTGACCATAGGGGCTGGGTACCCACCCAATGATCTAGCCAAAAACGGGCCGAGCGGCCATTACCAATGGAGAATTTGGCTCCCAGGGCGAAGGCCGGCCGGACTGCTTGCAGGTCGTTCCAGAAAGGGGAACCCCTCGCCACTCCTTCGAAAAAATTCCTGGACGGGAAGTACTTTGCACGCAACAGATCTACCACAGACCCGTCGCCCCCTGCGAAAGCTTCCAAATCCACTTGCACATCAGCGCGATGTTTAGGATTCTGGTGTTCGTGATCCCTAGCCCTCCGTGGGCTTTGGGACGACAAACCGCATCCCATCTAACCATGTGGTACTTGCGCTTGGGTCCCGATCCTTCCCAAAAGAAACGAGACCGAGGTGTGTCCATCTTGACATGCACCCCTTCTGCCAGGAGGAACCGACCCATGGCAAATTGCGGCAACGAGGAGAGGCTCGCGTTCGTGAGCACCAACCTAGGTGCACGGGCATACCCGCCCTCCCACCTTGGTCCAGAGCGGAGCACACCCATCGATTGTTATGTGTTTGGCGTCCAACGGTAGACCCAAGTAAGTAAACGGGAGTTTGCCTAACTTGCAGTTCAGTAGGTCCGCAATGCGCCTACCGTCCTGCGCTTCCATACCCATAGACATCACTTCACACTTGTGGAAGTTGATTTTAAGTCCCGACATGAGTTCGAAGCTAATAAGCAAGGCTTTAACCGTTGCCACGCTGTGGAGGTCTGGTTGGAACAGCAATAGCGTATCATCCGCGTATTGCAAGTGTGATATCCCCCCTGGGATGAGGTGTCCCAGCACCCCTTTTATGTGCCCAGCCTCCACGGCTTTCCGCGGCATAGCTGCCAGCGCATC
This sequence comes from Aegilops tauschii subsp. strangulata, assembly GCF_002575655.3. NCBI lineage: Eukaryota > Viridiplantae > Streptophyta > Magnoliopsida > Poales > Poaceae > Aegilops > Aegilops tauschii. Next base: position 504,113,063 of record NC_053035.3, on the reverse strand, counting down.
GGCGACAAAATTGAACAGGAGCGGTGACATGGGATCACCTTGGCGCAAGCCGCGCTTGTTCCTGAAGAAGTTCCCTACTTCTCCATTTACCGAGACCACAGTTTGGCCCCCCGAGCCCAGCTGCATGACTCGGTGCACCCACACTGACGAGAAGCCCCTACTGGTGAGGATCTGTCGGAGGAAATCCCAATTGACGCGGTCGTAAGCCTTCTCGAAATCTAACTTGAGTAGAATCGCAGGTTCGTGCGTGCGTTTGAGCTCGTGTAGTGTCTCTTGCAATGCTAACGGCCCCTCCAGAATGTTTCTACCGCGGATGAATGCCGACTGGGAGTGACTAATAGTGCGATGTGCGATCAGCGTGAGCCGGGTGGCGCAGCCTTTTGCACAAATTTTGAACGGGACATTAATGAGCGCAATGGGTCTGTACTGGCGGATGTTGTCCGTGCCGGGCACTTTCGGGATTAGCGAGAGCACACCGTAGTTAGGCCTAGCAATGTCCACGAAGCCACGCATGAATCCGTTACACACCTCGTATATGGGATCGCGCAGCAATGACCAAAAATGCTTAAACATCGCCACCGGCCACCCATCCAGTCCCGGGGCCGTGTCTGATTTCATGCTAAGGAGTGCATCGTCTATCTCCTCAGGGAGACATGCGAGCCCCAGCCCCTCGTTCTCGCTATCTAGCACCCTTTGAGATGGTAGCCAGACGTGCGCGCGCAGCCGTGCTCGCTGGGCCTCATCCGTCCCCATCAGACTAATATAAAAGTCGTAGATGTGTTGGGAAATGTCTGATTGCTGAAGAAGAAGCCCCTGCTCCGTCTGCAACCTAAGAATTGAGCATTTCATGCGCCGTCCATTCGCATATGCATGGAAATACTTTGTGTTCGCATCACCTTTGAGCGTCCACTTGAGGCCGCCCCTGCGCCTCCAGTATTCCTCTTCGGCCCGCAGCAGCGCTTCGACTTGCCCCTCTAAGGCATATCGCCGCGCCCATTCTTGCTCAGAGAAAGGTCGCGTGTCCGCCTGGACTTCGAGGTGTGCTATCTCGTCAAGGAGCCTCGCCCTGAGGACCTTGTCGTCACGCCCCTGGTTCGCGCCCCAGCCCTTTAGGCTTGCGCGGAGGCGGCCCCCAACCGCGATCCAGAACTCCATTGGGCCGCGTTGTTGGCATGTGAGTTGAACACATCGCTGCCATCTCTCCCTAAAGATGGTGTCAAAGTCTGGGACCTCGAACCACGCGGTTTCAAAGAAGAAACGCGGGCTACGTTGAACTCTGTTTTCCCTGGAGGATAAGATTAGAGGAACATGGTCCAATCCGATCCTTGTTTCAGCAAGGAGCGAACATAAGGGAAACACAACTTCCTAGTCCGGAGACATGAAAGCACGATCCAGGACGGATCGCACCGGGGCTAGTTGTTGGGGAACGTAGTAATTTCAAAAAAAATCCTACGCACACGCAAGATCATGGTGATGCATAGCAACGAGAGGGGAGAGTGTTGTCCACGTACCCTCGTAGACCGAAAGCGGAAGCGTTAACACAACGCGGTTGATGTAGTCGTACATCTTCACGATCCGACCGATCAAGTACCGAACGCACGGCACCTCCGAGTTCAGCACACGTTCAGCTCGATGACGTCCCTCGAACTCCGATCCAGCCGAGTGTTGAGGGAGAGTTTCGTCAGCACGACGGCGTGGTGACGATGATGATGTTCTACCGACGCAGGGCTTCGCCTAAGCACCGCTACGATATTATCGAGGTGTAATATGGTGGAGGGGGCACCGCACACAGCTAAGAGATCAATAGATCAATTGTTGTGTCTATGGGGTGCCCCCTGCCCCCGTATATAAAGGATCAAAGGGGGAGAGGTGCGGCCAGCCTTGGGGCGCGCCAGGAGGAGTCCTACTCCCACCGGGAGTAGGACTCCCCCCTTTTCCTAGTTGGATTAGGACTTGGGAGGGGGGAAAGAGGAGAGGGAGAAGAAGGAAGGGGGGCGCCGCCCCCTTCTCCTTGTCCTATTCGGACTAGGGGGGAGGGGCGCGCGGCCCAGCCCTAGCCGCCTCTCCTCTCTTCCACCTAGGCCCACTAAGGCCCATTATGTTGCCGGGGGGTTCCGGTAACCTCCCAGCACTCCGGTAAAATCCCGATTTCGCCCGGAACACTTCCGATATCCAAACATAGGCTTCCAATATATCAATCTTTATGTCTCGACCATTTCGAGATTCCTCGTCATGTCCGTGATCACATCCGGGACTCCGAACAACCTTCGGTACATCAAAACATATAAACTCATAATATAACTGTCATCGAAACGTTAAGCATGCGGACCCTACGGGTTCGAGAACTATGTAGACATGACCGAGACACATCTCCGGTCAATAACCAATAGCGGAACCTGGATGCTCATATTGGCTCCCACATATTCTACGAAGATCTTTATCGGTCAGACCGCATAACAACATACGTTGTTCCTTTGTCACCGGTATGTTACTTGCCCGAGATTTGATCGTCGGTATCTCGATACCTAGTTCAATCTCGTTACCGGCAAGTCTCTTTACTCGTTCCGTAACACATCATCCCGCAACTAACTCATTAGTCACAATGCTTGCAAGGCTTATAGTGACGTGCATTACCGAGTGGGCCCAGAGATACCTCTCCGACAATTGGAGTGACAAATCCTAATCTCGAAATACGCCAACCCAACAAGTACCTTTGGAGACACCTGTAGAGCACCTTTATAATCACCCATTTACGTTGTGACGTTTGGTAGCACACAAAGTGTTCCTCCGGTAAACGGGAGTTGCATAATCTCATAGTCATAGGAACATGTATAAGTCATGAAGAAAGCAATAGCAACATACTAAACGGTCGAGTGCTAAGCTAACGGAATGGGTCAAGTCAATCACATCATTCTCCTAATGATGTGATCCCGTTAATCAAATGACAACTCATGTCTATGGCTAGGAAACATAACCATCTTTGATCAACGAGCTAGTCAAGTAGAGGCATACTAGTGACACTCTGTTTGTCTATGTATTCACACATGTATCATGTTTCCGGTTAATACAATTCTAGCATGAATAATAAACATTTATCATGATATAAGGAAATAAATAATAACTTTTTTATTGCCTCTAGGGCATATTTCCTTCAGTCTCCCACTTGTACTAGAGTCAATAATCTAGTTCACATCGCCATGTGATTTAACATCAATAGTTCACATCACCATGTGATTAACACCCATAGTTCACATCGTCATGTGACCAACACCCAAAGGGTTTACTAGAGTCAATAATCTAGTTCACATCACTATGTGATTAACACCCAAAGAGTACTAAGGTGTGATCATGTTTTGCTTGTGAGATAATTTTAGTCAACGGGTCTGTCACATTCAGATCCGTAAGTATTTTGCAAATTTCTATGTCTACAATGCTCTGCACGGAGCTACTCTAGCTAATTGCTCCCACTTTCAATATGTATCTAGACCGAGACTTAGAGTCATCTATATTAGTGTCAAAACTTGCATCGACGTAACCCTTTACGACGAACCTTTTGTCACTTCCATAATCGAGAAACATATCCTTATTCCAGTAAGGATAATTTTGACCGCTGTCCAGTGATCTACTCCTAGATCACTATTGTACTCCCTTGCCAAAATCAGTGTAGGGTATACAATAGATCTGGTACACAGCATGGCATACTTTATAGAACCTATGGCCGAGGCATAGGGAATTACTTTCATTCTTTTTCTATCTTCTGTCGTGGTCGGGCTTTGAGTCTTACTCAATTTCACACCTTGTAACACAGGCAAGAAACTCTTTCTTTGACTGTTCCATTTTGAACCACTTCAAAATCTTGTTAAGGTATGTACCCATTGAAAACTTATCAAGCGTCTTGATCTATCTCTATAGATCTTGATGCTCAATATGTAAGCAGCTTCACCGAGGTCTTTCTTTGAAAAACTCCTTTCAAACACTCCTTTATGCTTTGCAGAATAATTTTACATTATTTCCGATCAACAATATGTCATTCACATATACTTATCAGAAATGCTGTAGTGCTCCCACTCACTTTCTTGTAAATACAGGCTTCACCGCAAGTCTGTATAAAACTATATCCTTTGATCAACTTATCAAAGCATATATTCCAATCCATAGATGGATCGCTGGAGCTTGCATATTTTGTTAGCACCTTTAGGATTGACAAAACCTTCTTGGTTGTATCATATACGACTCTTCTTTAATAAATCCATTAAGGAATGCAGTTTTGTTATCCATTTGCCAGATTTCATAAAATGCGGCAATTGCTAACATGATTCGGACAGACTTAAGCATAGATACGAGTGAGAAACTCTCATCGTAGTCAACATCTTGAACTTGTCGAAAATCTTTTGCGACAATTCTAGCTTTGTAGATAGTAACACTACTGTCAGCGTCCGTCTTCCTCTTGAAGATCCATTTATTTTCTATGGCTTGCCGATCATCGGGCAAGTCAACCAAAGTCCATACTTTGTTCTCATACATGGATCTCATCTCATATTTCATGGCCTCAAGCCATTTTGCGGAATCTGGGCTCACCATCGTTTCTTCATAGTTCGTAGGTTCGTCATGGTCTAGTAACATAACCTCCAGAACAGGATTACCGTACCACTCTGGTGCGGATCTTACTCTGGTTGACCTACGAGGTTCAGTAATAACTTGATCTGAAGTTCCATGATCATCATCATTAACTTCCTCATTAATTGGTATAGGCGTCACAGAAACTAGTTTCTGCGATGAACTACTTTCCAATAAGGGAGCAGGTACAATTACCTCATCAAGTTCTACTTTCCTCCCACTCACTTCTTTCGAGAGAAACTCCTTCTCTAGAAAGGATCCATACTTAGCAACGAATGTCTTGCCTTCAGATCTGTGATAGAAGGTGTACCCAACTGTCTCCTTTGGGTATCCTATGAAGACACATTTCTCTGATTTGGGTTTGAGCTTATCAGGATGAAACTTTTTCACATAAGCATCGCAACCCCAAACTTTAAGAAACGACAATTTTGGTTTCTTGCCAAACCACAGTTCATAAGATGTCGTCTCAACGGATTTAGATGGTACCCTATTTAACGTGAATGCAACTGTCTCTAATGCATAACCCCAAAATGATAGTGGTAGATCGGTAAGAGACATCATATATCGCACCATATCTAATAAAGTACGGTTACGATGTTCGGACACACCATTATATGGTGGTGTTCCAGGTGGCGTGAGTAGTGAAACTATTTCACATTGTTTTTACTGAAGGCCAAACTCGTAACTCAAATACTCTTCTCCACGATCAGATCGTAGAAACTTTATTTTCTTGTTACGATGATTTTCACTTCACTATGAAATTATATGAACTTTTCAAATGTTTCAGACTTCTGTTTCATTAAGTAGATATACCCATATCTGCTCAAATCATCTGTGAAGGTCAGAAAATAATGATACCTGCTACGAGCCTCAATATTCATAGGACCACATACATCTGTATGTATGATTTCCAACAAATCTGTTGCTCTCTCTATAGTTCCGGAGAACGGCATTTTAGTCATCTTGCCCATGAGGCACGGTTCGCAAGCATCAAGTAATTCATAATCAAGTGATTCCAAAATCCCATCAGTATGGAGTTTCTTCATGCGCTTTACACCAATATGACCTAAACGGCAGTGCCACAAATAAGTTGCACTATCATTATTAACTTTGCATCTTTTGGCTTCATTATTATGAATATGTGTATCACTACGATCGAGATCCAACAAACCATTTTATTGGGTGTATGACCATAGAAGGTTTTATTCATGTAAACAGAACAACAATTATTCTCTAATTTAAATGAATAACCGTATTGCAACAAACATGATCAAATCATATTCATGCTCAACGCAAACACCAAATAACACTTATTTAGTTTCAACACTAATCCCAAAAGTATAGGGAGTGTGCGATGATGATCATATCAATCTTGGAACTACTTCCAACACACATCGTCACCTCGCCTTTTACTAGTCTCTGTTTATTCTGCAACTCCCATTTCGAGTTACTACTCTTAGCAACTGAACCAGTATCAAATGCCGAGGGGTTGCTATAAACACTAGTAAGTACAAATCAATAACATCTCTATCCAATATACCTTTGTTCACTTTGCCATCCTTCTTATCCACCAAATACTTGGGGCAGTTCTGTAGGGGAACGTAGCAGAAATTCAAAATTTTCTACGCATCACCAAGATCAATCTATGGAGTAATCTAGCAACGAGGGGAAGGGGAGTGAATCTACATACCCTTGTAGATCGCGATGCGGAAGCGTTGCAAGAACGCGGATGAGGGAGTCGTACTCGTAGCGATTCAGATCGCGGTTGATTCCGATCTAAGCACCGAAAGTACGGTGCCTCCGCGTTCAACACACGTACAGCCCGGTGACGTCTCCCACGCCTTGATCCAGCAAGGAGAGAGGGAGAGGTTGGGGAAGACTCCATCCAGCAGCAGCACGACGGCGTGGTGGTGATGGAGGAGCGTGGCAATCCCGCAGGGCTTCGCCAAGCACCGCGGGAGAGGAGGAGGAGGGAGAGGGGTAGGGCAGCACCAAAAGGAGACTTTCTCGTGTGTGTATGGCAGCCCAAACCTCAAGTATATATAGGGGGGAAGGGGGCTGCGCCCCCCTTAGGGTTTCCACCCCCAAGAGGAGGCGGCCAGCCCTAGATCCCATCAAGGGGGGCGGCCAAGGGGAGGAGAGGGGGAGGCGCCCCACTAGATGGGCCCTAAGGCCCATCTGGACCTAGGGTTTGCCCCCTCCCACTCTCCCATGCGCCTGGGCCTTGGTGGGGGGGCGCACCAGCCCACCTGGGGCTGGTCCCCTCCCACACTTGGCCCACGCAGCCTTCTGGGGCTGGTGGCCCCACTTGGTGGACCCCGGGGACCCTCCCGGTGGTCCCGGTACATTACCGATTTCACCCGAAACTTCTCCGGTGACCAAAACAGGACTTCCCATATATAAATCTTTACCTCCGGACCATTTCGGAACTCCTCGTGACGTCCGGGATCTCATCCGGGACTCCGAACAACATTCGGTAACCACGTACATACTTTCCCTATAACCCTAGCATCATCGAACCTTAAGCGTGTAGACCCTACGGGTTCGGGAACCATGCAGACATGACCGAGACGTTCTCCGGTCAATAACCAACAGCGGGATCTGGATACCCATGTTGGCTCCCACATGTTCCACGATGATCTCATCGGATGAACCACGATGTCGGGGATTCAATCAATCCCGTATTCAATTCCCTTTGTCTATCGGTATGTTACTTGCCCGAGATTCGATCGTCGGTATCCTTATACCTTGTTCAATCTCGTTACCGGCAAGTCTCTTTACTCGTTCCGTAACTCACATCATCCCGTGATCAACTCCTTGGTCACATTGTGCACATAATGATGATGTCCTACCGAGTGGGCCCAGAGATACCTCTCCGTTTACACGGAGTGACAAATCCCAGTCTCGATTCGTGCCAACCCAACAGACACTTTCGGAGATACCCGTAGTGCACCTTTATAGCCACCCAGTTACGTTGTGACGTTTGGCACACCCAAAGCATTCCTACGGTATCCGGGAGTTGCACAATCTCATGGTCTAAGGAAGTGATACTTGACATTAGAAAAGCTCTGAGCAAACGAACTACACGATCTTGTGCTAGGCTTAGGATTGGGTCTTGTCCATCACATCATTCTCCTAATGATGTGATCCCGTTATCAACGACATCCAATGTCCATGGTCAGGAAACCGTAACCATCTATTGAACAACGAGCTAGTCTCCTAGAGGCTTACTAGGGACATGGTGTTGTCTATGTATCCACACATGTATCTGAGTTTCCTATCAATACAATTCTAGCATGGATAATAAACGATTATCATGAACAAGGAAATATAATAATAACCTATTTATTATTGCCTCTAGGGCATATTTCCAACAGTCTCCCACTTGCACTAGAGTCAATAATCTAGTTCACATCACCATGTGATTAACACTGACAGGTCACATCACCATGTGACCAACACCCAAGAGTTTACTAGAGTCAACAATCTAGTTCACATCTCTATGTGATTAACACTCAATGAGTTCTGGTTTGATCATGTTATGCTTGTGAGAGAGGTTATTAGTCAACGGGTCTGAACCTTTCAGATTCGTGTGTGCTTTACGAATATCTATGTCATCTTTGTGGATGCTACCACACGTTATTTGGAGCCATTTCAAATAATTGCTCTACTATACGAATCCGGTTTACTACTCAGAGTCATCCGGATTAGTGTCAAAGTTCGCATCGACGTAACCCTTTACGACGAACTCCTTTCCACCTCCATAATCGAGAAAATTTCTTAATCCACTAGGTACTAAGGATAAGTTCGACCGCTGTCATGAGATCCTTTCCCGGATCACCATTGTACCCTCTTGACCAACTCATGGCAAGGCACACTACATGTGCGGTACATAGCATAGCATACTATAGAGCCTACGTCTAAAGCATAGGGGACGACCTTCGTCCTTTCTCTATCTTCTGCTGTGGTCAGGTCTTGAGTCTCACTCAATACTCACACCTTGTAACACAGCCAAGAACTCCTTCTTTGCTGATCTATTTTGAACTCTTTCAAAATCATGTCAAGGTGTGCTGTCTTTTGAAAGTATCATCAGGCGTCTTGATCTATCTCTATGGATCTTGATGCCCAATATGTAAGTAGCTTTATCCAGGTCTTCCTTTGAAAAACTCCTTTCAAACAACCCTTTATGCTTTCCAGAAATTTTACATCATTTCGGATCAACAATATGTCATTCACATATACTTATCAGAAATGTTGTAGCGCTCCCACTCACTTTATTGTAAATACAAGTTTCTAACAAACTTTGTATAAACCCAAAAACTTTGATCACCCCATCAAAGCGTATATTCTGACTCCGAGATGCTTGCTCTAATCCATGGAAGGATCGCTGGAGCTAGCATACCTTTTAGCATCCTTTAGGATCGACAAAACCTTTCTGATTGTATCACATACAACCTTTCCTTACGAAAACTGGTAAGGAAACTTGTTTTGACATCCATCTGCCAGATTTCATAAATGTAGCTAATGCTAACATGATTCCGACGGACCTAAGCATCGCTACGGATGAGAAAAACTCATCGTAGTCAACTCCTTGAACTTGTGAAAATACTCTTTGCCACAAGTCGAGCTTCATAGACGGTAACATTACCGTCCACGTCCGTCTTCTTCTCAAAGATCCATTTATCTCGGATTTCATGGCTCTTAACCATTTGTCGGAATATGGGCCCACCATCGCTTCTCCATAGCTCGTAGGTTCATTGTTGTCTAGCAACATGACTTCCAAAACAGGATCACGTACCACTCTGGAGTAGTACGCATCCTCGTCGTCCTACGAGGTTTGGTAGCGACTTGATCCAAAGTTTCATGATCACTATCATGAGCTTCCACTTCAATTGGTGTAGGTGCCATAGGAACAACTTCCTGTGCCCTGCTACACCCTAGTTGAAGTGACGGTTCAATAACCTTATCAAGTCTCCACCATCCTCCCACTCAATTCTTTCGAGAGAAACTTTTCCTCGAGAAAGGACTTATTGCTAGAAGCAATTACTTTTGCTTCCAGATCTGAAATAGGAGGTATACCCAACTGTTTTGGGTTTTCTATGAAGATGCATTTATCCGCTTTGGGTTCGAGCTTATCAGCCTGAAACATTTTTCACATAAGCGTCGCAGCCCCAAACTTTTAAGAAACGACAACTTAGGTTTCTATAAATGGTGTCGTCTCAACGGAATTGCGTGGTGCCCCTTTTTAAAGTGAATGCGGTTGTCTCTAATGCCTAACCCATAAACGATAGTGGTAATTTGATAAGAAACATCATGGTATGCACCATATCCAATAGGGTGTAGTTATGATGTTCGGACACACCATCACACTATGGTGTTCCAGGCGGTATTAATTGTGAAACACTTTCCACAATGTCTTAATTGTGTGCCAAACTCGTAACTCAGATATCTCTATGATCATATCATAGACATTTTATCCTCTTGTCACGACAATCTTCAACTTCACTCTGAAATTACTTGAACCTTTCAATAATTCAGACTAGTGTTTCATCAAGTAAATACACTCAGCATCTACTCAAATTATCTGTGAAGTAAGAACATAACGATATCCACTGCATGCCTCAGTACTCATTGGACTGCGTACATCAAAATGTATTACTTCCAATAAGTTGCTCTCTTGTTCCATCTTACTGAAAACGAGGACTTTCAGTCATCTTGCCCATGTGGTATGATTTGCATGTCTCAAGTGATTCATAATCAAGTGAGTCTAAACGATCCATCTGCATGGAGTTTCTTCATGCATATATACCAATAGACATGGTTCGCATGTCTCAATCTTTTCAAAATGAGTGAGTCCAAAGATCCATCCACATGGAGCTTCCTCATGCGTTCTATACCAATATGACTCAAGTGGCAGTGCCACAAGTATGTGGTACTATCATTACTATCTTATATCTTTTTGGCATGAACATGTGTATCACTACGATCGAGATTCATTTTAGGTGCAAGACCATTGAAGGTATTATTCAAATAAACAGAGTAACCATTATTCTCCTTAAATGAATAACCGTTTTGCGGTAAACATAATCCAATCATGTTCAACGCAACCACCAAATCTCGATGGTAGAGGGAGCATGCGATGCTTGATCACATCAACCTTGGAAACACTTCCAACACATATCGTCATCTCACCTTTAGCTAGTCTCCATTTATTCCACAGCTTTTATTTCGAGTTACTAACACTTAGCAACCGAACCAGTATCTAATACCCTGGTGCTGCTAGGAGTACTAGTAAAGTACACATTCATATAACGTATATCCAATATACTTCTGTCGACCTTGCCTGCCTTCTCATCTACCAAGTATCTAGGGTAGTACTGCTTCAGTGACCGTTCCTCTTATTACAGAAGCACTTAGTCTCGGGTTTGGGTTCAACCTTGGGATTCTTCACTAGAGCAGCAAACGACTTGCTGTTTCATGAAGTATCCCTTTTGCCCTTGCCCTTCTTAAACTAGTGGTTCTACTAACCATCAACAATTGATGCTCCCTTTTGATTTCTACTCTCGCGGTGTCAAACATCGCGAATAGCTCAAGGATCATCATAACTATCCTTGATATGTTATAGTTCATCACGAAGCTCTACTAGCTTGGTGGCAATGACTATGGAGAACTATCACTATCTCATCTGGGAGATTAACTCCCACTCGATTCAAGCGATTGTGGCACTCAGACAATCTGAGCACACGCTCAACGATTGAGCTTTTCTCCCTTAGTTTGCAGGCTTAAGAAACTTGTCAGAGGTCTCATACCTCTTGACGTGGGCACTAGTCTGAAATCCCAATTTCAGTCTTCGGAACATCTCATATGTTCTGCGACGTTTCAAAACCGTCTTTGGTGCCACAATTCTAAACCGTTAGCATTACGCACTGAACTATCACGTAGTTATCAAAACGTGTATGTCAGATGTTCCGCAACATTTACAGACGACGCTGAGGTTCAGCACACCGAGCGGTGCATTAAGGACATAAGCCTTCTGTGCAGCAATGAGGACAATCCTCAGTTTACGGACCCAGTCCGCATAATTGCTACTACCAACTTTCAACTAAATTTTCTCTAGGAACATATCTTAACCAGTAGAACTAAAGCGTATGACATAATTTGCAAATACCTATTTGACTATGTTCATGATAATGAAGTTCATCTGATTATGAACTCCCACTCAGATAGACATCCCTCTGGTCATCTAAGTGAAACATGATCCGAGTTCAACTAGGCCGTGTCCGATCATCACGTGAGACGGACTAGTCAAGATCGGTGAACATCTCCATGTTGATCGTATCTTCTATACGACTCATGCTCGACCTTTCGGTCCTCCGTGTTCTGAGGCCATGTCTGTACATGCTAGGCTCGTCAAGTCAACCTAAGTGTATTGCGTGTGTGCCGAGGCCATGTCTGTACATGCTAGGCTCGTCAACACCCGTTGTATTCGAACGTAAGAATCTATCACACCCGATCATCACGTGGTGCTTCGAAACGACGAACCTTCGCAACGGTGCACAGTTAGGGTGAACACTTTCTTGAAATTATTATAAGGGATCATCCTACTTGCTACCGTCGTTCTAAGCAAATAAGATGCAAAAACATGATAAACATCACATGCAATCAAATAGTGACATGATATGGCCAATATCATTTTGCTCCTTTGATCTCCATCTTCGGGGCACCATGATCATCTTTGTCACCGGCATGACACCATGATCTCCATCATCATGATCTCCATCATTGTGTCTTCATGAAGTTGTCACGCCAACGATTACTTCTACTTCTATGGCTAACTCGTTTAGCAACAAAGTAAAGTAATTTACATGGCGTTATTCAATGACACGCAGGTCATACAAAATAATAAAGACAACTCCTATGGCTCCTGCCGGTTGTCATTCTCATCGACATGCAAGTCGTGATTCCTATTACAAGAATATGATCAATCTCATACATCACATATATCATTCATCACATCTTCTGGCCATATCACATCACATAGCACTTGCTGCAAAAACAAGTTAGACGTCCTCTAATTGTTGTTGCAAGTTTTTACGTGGCTTGTATAGGTTTCTAGCAAGAACGTTTCTTACCTACGTAAGACCACAACGTGATATGCCAATTTCTATTTACCCTTCATAAGGACCCTTTTCATCGAATCCGTTCCGACTAAAGTGGGAGAGACAGACACCCGCTAGCCACCTTATGCAACTAGTGCATGTCAGTCGGTGGAACCTGTCTCACGTAAGCGTACGTGTAAGGTCGGTCCGGGCCGCTTCATCCCACAATGCCGCCGAAACAAGATAAGACTAGTAGCGGCAAGAAGAATTGGCAACATCAACGCCCACAACTACTTTGTGTTCTACTCGTGCATAGAAACTACGCATAGACCTAGCTCATGATGCCACTGTTGGGGAACGTAGCAGAAATTCAAAATTTTCTACGCATCACCAAGATCAATCTATGGAGTAATCTAGCAACGAGGGGAAGGGGAGTGAATCTACATACCCTTGTAGATCGCGATGCGGAAGCGTTGCAAGAACGCGGATGAGGGAGTCGTACTCGTAGCGATTCAGATCGCGGTTGATTCCGATCTAAGCACCGAAAGTACGGTGCCTCCGCGTTCAACACACGTACAGCCCGGTGACGTCTCCCACGCCTTGATCCAGCAAGGAGAGAGGGAGAGGTTGGGGAAGACTCCATCCAGCAGCAGCACGACGGCGTGGTGGTGATGGAGGAGCGTGGCAATCCCGCAGGGCTTCGCCAAGCACCGCGGGAGAGGAGGAGGAGGGAGAGGGGTAGGGCAGCACCAAAAGGAGACTTTCTCGTGTGTGTATGGCAGCCCAAACCTCAAGTATATATAGGGGGGAAGGGGGCTGCGCCCCCCTTAGGGTTTCCACCCCCAAGAGGAGGCGGCCAGCCCTAGATCCCATCAAGGGGGGCGGCCAAGGGGAGGAGAGGGGGAGGCGCCCCACTAGATGGGCCCTAAGGCCCATCTGGACCTAGGGTTTGCCCCCTCCCACTCTCCCATGCGCCTGGGCCTTGGTGGGGGGGCGCACCAGCCCACCTGGGGCTGGTCCCCTCCCACACTTGGCCCACGCAGCCTTCTGGGGCTGGTGGCCCCACTTGGTGGACCCCCGGGACCCTCCCGGTGGTCCCGGTACATTACCGATTTCACCCGAAACTTTTCCGGTGACCAAAACAGGACTTCCCATATATAAATCTTTACCTCCGGACCATTCCGGAACTCCTCGTGACGTCCGGGATCTCATCCGGGACTCCGAACAACATTCGGTAACCACGTACATACTTTCCCTATAACCCTAGCGTCATCGAACCTTAAGCGTGTAGACCCTACGGGTTCGGGAACCATGCAGACATGACCGAGACGTTCTCCGGTCAATAACCAACAGCGGGATCTGGATACCCATGTTGGCTCCCACATGTTCCACGATGATCTCATCGGATGAACCACGATGTCGGGGATTCAATCAATCCCGTATTCAATTCCCTTTGTCTATCGGTATGTTACTTGCCCGAGATTCGATCGTCGGTATCCTTATACCTTGTTCAATCTCGTTACCGGCAAGTCTCTTTACTCGTTCCGTAACTCACATCATCCCGTGATCAACTCCTTGGTCACATTGTGCACATAATGATGATGTCCTACCGAGTGGGCCCAGAGATACCTCTCCGTTTACACGGAGTGACAAATCCCAGTCTCGATTCGTGCCAACCCAACAGACACTTTCGGAGATACCCGTAGTGCACCTTTATAGCCACCCAGTTACATTGTGACGTTTGGCACACCCAAAGCATTCCTACGGTATCCGGGAGTTGCACAATCTCATGGTCTAAGGAAGTGATACTTGACATTAGAAAAGCTCTGAGCAAACGAACTACACGATCTTGTGCTAGGCTTAGGATTGGGTCTTGTCCATCACATCATTCTCCTAATGATGTGATCCCGTTATCAACGACATCCAATGTCCATGGTCAGGAAACTGTAACCATCTATTGATCAACGAGCTAGTCTCCTAGAGGCTTACTAGGGACATGGTGTTGTCTATGTATCCACACATGTATCTGAGTTTCCTATCAATACAATTCTAGCATGGATAATAAACGATTATCATGAACAAGGAAATATAATAATAACCTATTTATTATTGCCTCTAGGGCATATTTCCAACAAGTTCCGCTTCCAGTGACCAATCCCTTTGTAGTAGAAGCACTTAGTCTCAGGCTTAGGTACAGACTTGGGCTTCTTCACTTGAGTAGCAACTTGCTTGCCGTTCTTCTTGAAGTTCCCCTTCTTCCCTTTGCCCTTTTCTAGAAACTAGTGGTCTCGTCAACCATCAACACTTGATGTTTTTCTTGATTTCTACCTTCATCGATTTCAGCATCACGAAGAGCTCGGGAATTACTTTCGTCATCCCTTGCATACTATAGTTCATCACGAAGTTCTACTAACTTGGTGATGGTGACTAGAGAATTCTGTCAATCACTATTTTATCTGGAAGATTAACTCTCACTTGATTCAAGCGATTGTAGTACCCATACAATCTGAGCACATGCTCACTGCTTGAGCTATTCTCCTCCATCTTTTAGCTATAGAACTTGTTGGAGACTTCATATCTCTCAACTCGGGTATTTGCTTGAAATATTAACTTCAACTCCTGGAACATCTCATATGGTCCATGACGTTCAAAACGTCTTTGAAGTCCCGATTCTAAGCTGTTAAGCATGATGCACTAAACTATCAAGTAGTCATCATATTGAGCTAGCCAAACGTTCATAATGTCTGCATCTGCTCCTGCAATAGGTCTGTCACCTAGCGGTGCATCAAGGACATAATTCTTCTGTGCAGCAATGAGGATAATCCTCAGATCACGGATCCAATCCGCATCTTTGCTACTAACATCTTTCAACATAATTTTTCTCTAGGAGCATATCAAAAATAAACACAGGGAAGCAACAGCGCGAGCTATTGATCTACAACATAATTTGCAAAATACTATCAGGACTAAGTTCATGATAAATTTAAGTTCAATTAATCATATTACTTAAGAACTCCCACTTAGATAGACATCCCTCTAATCCTCTAAGTGATCACGTGATCCATATCAACTAAACCATGTCCGATCATCACGTGAGATGGAGTAGTTCCAATGGTGAACATCACTATGTTGATCATATCTACTATATGATTCACGCTCGACCTTTCGGTCTCCGTGTTCTGAGGCCATATCTGTTATATGCTAGGCTCGTCAAGCTTAACCTGAGTATTCCGCGTGTGCAACTGTTTTGCACCCATTGTATTTGAATGTAGAGCCTATCACACCCGGTCATCACGTGGTGTCTCAGCACGAAGAACTTTCGCAATGGTGCATACTCAGGGAGAACATTTATACTTTGATAATTTAGTGAGGGATCATCTTATAATGCTACCGTCAATCAAAAGCAAGATAAGATGCATAAAAGATAAACATCACATGCAATCAATATAAGTGATATGATATGGCCATCATCATCTTGTGCTTGTGATCTCCATCTCCGAAGCACCGTCATGACCACCATCGTCACCGGCGCGACACCTTGATCTCCATCGTAGCATCGTTTGTCGTCTCGCCAACTATTGCTTCTATGACTATCGCTACCGCTTAGTGATAAAATAAAGCAATTACATGGCGATTGCATTGCATACAATAAAGCGACAACCATATGGCTCCTGCCAGTTGCCGATAACTCAGTTACAAAACATGATCATCTCATACAATAAAATTTAGCATCATGTCTTGACCATATCACATCACAACATGCCCTGCAAAAACAAGTTAGACGTCCTCTACTTTGTTGTTGCAAGTTTTACGTGGCTGCTACGGGCTTAGCAAGAACCGTTCTCACCTACCCATCAAAACCACAACGATAGTTTGTCAAGTTGGTGCTGTTTTAACCTTCGCAAGGACCGGGCGTAGCCACACTCGGTTCAACTAAAGTTGGAGAAACTGACACCCGCCAGCCACTTCTGTGCAAAGCACGTCGGAAGAACCAGTCTCGCGTAAGCGTACGCGTAATGTCGGTCCGGGCCGCTTCATCCAACAATACCGCCGAACCAAAGTATGACATGCTGGTAAGCAGTATGACTTATATCGCCCACAACTCACTTGTGTTCTACTCGTGCATATAACATCAACGCATAAAACCTGGCTCGGATGCCACTGTTGGGGAACGTCGTAATTTCAAAAAAATTCCTACGCACACACAAGATCATGGCAATGCATAGCAACGAGAGGGGAGAGTGTTGTCCACGTACCCTCGTAGACCGAAAGCGGAAGCGTTAACACAATGCGGTTGATGTAGTCGTACGTCTTCACGATCCGACCGATCAAGTACCGAACGCACGGCACCTCCGAGTTCAGCACACGTTCAGCTCGATGACGTCCCTCGAACTCCGATCCAGCCGAGTGTTGAGGGAGAGTTTCGTCAGCACGACGGCGTGGTGACGATGATGATGTTCTACCGACGCAGGGCTTCGCCTAAGCACCGCTACGATATTATCGAGGTGTAATATGGTGGAGGGGGGCACCGGACACGGCTAAGAGATCAATAGATCAATTGTTGTGTCTATGGGGTGCCCCCTGCCCCCGTATATAAACGATCAAAGGGGGAGAGGTGCGGCCAGCCTTGGGGCGCGCCAGGAGGAGTCCTACTCCCACCGGGAGTAGGACTCCCCACTTTTTCCTAGTTGGATTAGGACTTGGGAGGGGGGAAAGAGGAGAGGGAGAAGAAGGAAGGGGGCGTCGCCCCCTTCTCCTTGTCCTATTCGGACTAGGGGGGAGGGGCGCGCGGCCCAGCCCTAGCCGCCTCTCCTCTCTTCCACCTAGGCCCACTAAGGCCCATTATGTTGCCGGGGGGTTCCGGTAACCTCCCGGTACTCCGGTAAAATCCCGATTTCGCCCGGAACACTTCCGATATCCAAACATAGGCTTCCAATATATCAATCTTGATGTCTCAACCATTTCGAGACTCCTCGTCATGTCCGTGATCACATCCGGGACTCCGAACAACCTTCGGTACATCAAAACATATAAACTCATAATATAACTGTCATCGACACGTTAAGCGTGCGGACCCTACGGGTTCGAGAACTATGTAGACATGACCGAGACACGTCTCCGGTCAATAACCAATAGCGGAACCTGGATGCTCATATTGGCTCCCACATATTCTACGAAGATCTTTATCGGTCAGACCGCATAACAACATACGTTGTTCCCTTTGTCATCGGTATGTTACTTGCCTGAGATTCGATCGTCGGCATCTTAATACCTAGTTCAATCTTGTTACCGGCAAGTCTCTTTACTCGTTCCGTAATACATCATCTCGCAACAAACTCATTAGTTGCAATGCTTGAAAGGCTTAAGTGATGTGCATTACCGAGAGGGCCCAGAGATACCTCTCCGACAATCGGAGTGACAAATCCTAATCTCGAAATACGCCAACCCAACAAGTACCTTCGGAGACACCTGTAGAGCACCTTTATAATCACCCAGTTACGTTGTGACGTTTGGTAGCACACAAAGTGTTCCTCTGGTAAACGGGAGTTGCATAATCTCATAGTCATAGGAACATGTATAAGTCATGAAGAAAGCAATAGCAACATACTAAACGGTCGAGTGCTAAGCTAACGGAATGGGTCAAGTCAATCACATCATTCTCCTAATGATGTGATCCCGTTAATCAAATGACAACTCATGTCTATGGCTAGGAAACATAACCATCTTTGATCAACGAGCTAGTCAAGTAGAGGCATACTAGTGACACTCTGTTTGTCTATGTATTCACACATGTATCATGTTTCCGGTTAATACAATTCTAGCATGAATAATAAACATTTATCATGATATAAGGAAATAAATAATAACTTTATTATTGCCTCTAGGGCATATTTCCTTCACTAGTTGCTTGTTTGTCCAAGTATACCTCGCCCCTGATCTGGCCACTTCCCTAAGTGCCATAGACGCAATCGCGTTGTTGAACATGGCCACCCTTGACCAGTTGATGTTGTCGTTGTTTTTATCTGCACCCGAACGGATCAGGTTAAAGTCCCCCCCACCATTAGCGGGGTCTGAGCTGCAGATAAAACCATCACCTTGGCTTCCAGTTATCCCAAGAACTCAGCCGAGCGTGAGTGATCTGCCGGTCCGTAGACTTGCACGATCGCGAGCTCGCGAAGCGACGCTCGCACGCGGATGTTGGCCGCAATGAAGAAGGTGCCAACCTCCCAGGTTAGCACCTCGTACGTGGCACTGCAGAAACCTAGCAACATGCCACCTGAGTGGACGTGGGCCGGGCTGTGGTGACAAACAAAGCGCTCTAAGGGATCAATCGCTAAGATATCTTGGTGTCGGAACTCTGATTTAATCGTTTCCTGGAGTCCTACGATATCTATCGTTTCTTTCCTAATGTAATCGCTTAGTTGGGTGCGCCGACCCGAGTGGCCGGAGCCATGGATATTCCAAAGAAGCGCACGCATCTAAATGACGCGGTTACGCAGGCGCACCCCCCTGGAGGTGATCGCCTTGGCCACGCGCCTCACCTTGCCGCAGCGAGGCGAGGGGGGGATAGCAACCCCTATTGCTGTATCCCCATCGGGCCGGGTTGTTAGCACCGTCGAGGCCTCCGCCTCCACTGCCAAACGATCCGCGTGTTGAGCAGCCGCCGCTTCCAGCGCCGCCTGCGCCATCTCCTTTGCATGAATCAACGAGATAAGCTCGCTCATCTCACCCTCTCCCATCGGTTCCACCCCACTCTCCCCCAAGACCTCACTCAAATGATCATCTGAAAAGGAGTCCAGAATCATAAAACGGGGCAAGGGATTACCTGAGGTTTCTAAATTCTTCTGCGCTTGGAGAAGTTGGGCGCGCTGAAGCGACGGCATGTTTCCTTTGGCGCCCTTGGCACGCGCACTGACCCGCACGGGAGCCGCCTGCCCCTCCACCACCGCCTTGGAGCGCTTGGCCTTCGGGAAGGGCGCCGTCTTGGACGTCTCCAGAGTGATCGGAGCAGGGGCGGGCACGGCCAGAGCCATCACCGCCTGGCGCGGCGTCGCCGGAGCCCCCAAGATCTCCGCTGCGCGTCCGGCCTCCGCGCTCACCTTGCGCACCGCCACCTTCTTGAGCTGCTTCACCGTGCCGAGCTTGCTGCTGCTGCGACCGCCTTGGGATGGAGAGCGCGAGGCGAGAGGCAATGGCAGCGAGTCCGCAGACACCGCAATGGGGGTGCCCACCGGCTCCTCCGTCTGGTGTGAGACCATCGCCGCCTCCATCCTCACCGGAGGAGATGTGACCGACCCCAGGTTGGAGCCGTACTGGTTCGGAATGGAGAGCTCCATCTCCGACGACCCTCCCGCCAGAGATTGCTCCATCATGGGCTGCAGCGCATGAGTCTTCGCCCCGCCAAGATCGGTGATGCCCAGCTTCTCCCACGCCGCCGTGTCGATGGAGTCGTCCTCCATGCTAGCATCAAGCTCCTTGTCGCCATCCTTGTCGTCGTCGCGCCCCGTCCCGCCCGGGCCCTTGCCGTCAGGGGGAGGGGGTGGGGAGGGGAGGGCGGGCGCTAATGTCCCCTGCCATGCGCCGACACTTTGAGGCCCACCTCCGTACACTAATGTCCCCATATCTCCCCAACAACGTGCCTCATTCAGCCATCTATTGGTGCTTCGGGTGGCTTGCTTATGGGGGTTAGAGAAGATTTATTTGAAGTAGATACTTGTGTAGCTAGTAAATACTTGACTAGGATGACTCTTATGGATAAGAGGATTGGTTTCAAATGGAATCTGGCCAATGTCTATGGAGCTGCTCACTCTAGAGACAAAGAGGAGTTCTTGATTGATTTTGTGCATATGCTTGGGTGTGATGATCATCCTTTTGTTGTTGGCGGTGATTTTGATATCATTAGGAGGAGTAAGGATAGGAACAAGGCCAAGAAGCTTCCTAAATGGTCTTTCTTTTTCAATTCTATTATTGAGCATTGGGGCCTGAAAGAGCTTGAGCTTTCTGGGCGAAATTTTACTTGTCAAATAACCATATTCACCCCCTTTTTGTTAAGTTGGATAGGATCTTAGTTAGCCCCGCTTGGGAGTTAAAATTTCCACTAGTTACTGCCAGGACACTGGTTAGAGGTGTCTCTGACCATGCAGCCTTACTTATGCATAACGGGGTTAAAACTGTTATAGCTAATAAACCCTTTCGCTTTGAATTATGTTGGTTTACAAGAGATGATCTTGCTGCTGTAGTTAATAAAATTTTGCATACTAGTGAGAATGGCAAGGATAATTTGGCCATTTGGCTGCAGAAATGAGGATTTAATTTGTTCTGATCTACTTCGGTTGTTTAATGATTTTTTTATGGCAAATTGGACCTATCTAGGCTAAATTATGGTGTTGTTATTTTGATTGCCAAAGGCAGAGGACTGATAAGATTCAAATGTATAGAACTATTTGCATGCTTAATGTTCCTTTTAAGATTCTTACCAAGGTTTTGAACACTAGAGCTATGTTAGTTGCTGACAAGCTAGTGTTAGGAATAATCCTAGTGGGATTCACATAACAGGTCGTAAGCCTAGTCATCAGATCACCTAATTGCATTATGAACAGAAAGGTGAATTGGATCTTACCACTAATGGAAGCAGCCATTGGTGTAGGCGATGTGAAGTCCCATGCCTGCTCGATGCAGTCTTGATGTAGATATTCGCAGCGGGTAGCGGCGTCCCTCCGGGCACCAGCGGCACTGCCTTGGCACCGGAGCAGAGGTAGGAGGAGGCCTTCCCGTCGCACAGCACTCCTCCAGATCGGATTGTGGTTTAGGGATTTAGGAGGGCAAAGTAGACGCACGTGAACTAGGTCAGATCGTGTGTGGCTGGCTGCCCCCCTCTTTATGTGTGGCGCTGACGATCAGGGAACTTCAACCACGTTGGTTTGGGTCGCCCCTGATCAGGGCGCTATGGTTGGGATCGAGGGGTACGAACGTTGGTTCGTGACCTCCCTGTTTCCCTCTTTAACGTAACTTTTTTTTCTTTTTTTTCTTTTCGTTTTGGCCCATTGGGCCTTTAGATCAATACCAACATTCTCCCCCTTAATCGTTAGGCTCAATAACTTTTTCCCATTCTCCATAGGAATGATATACTAGAGTAAGGTGCTACAACAGCCAATGAAATGCCATTGAACCTCAATACTCATAGCACACATCCTATTTCAAAGTGGAAAACATTTTACTTATTAGGAGTGGTTTATATTAGCGGTCCCATAATTCCAGAATCAAGAGGCTTCCAATAATCCCATGCCGGCTACATGCTCACGAAATATATTGGGTGGTAAGCGGATCCGCAAGCATACGTGTCGTGCTGATATGCTACATTAATAGTTTGATCATGGATTCTATGTTGAACAACACGGTACTTTAGGTAATGTGCTTGGCAGCAGCACTTGACTTGTTGTTATTCGCATAGAAAACTGCGGGTTCATTATCGCAGTACAATGTCAGTGGTTTGAAAATGTTGTCAACCACTTTAAGTTTGGAAGGAAATTCTTTAGCCATACAACCTGCCTAGTGGCCTCAAAACATGCTAGATATTCTGCCATCATCATAGATGAGGCAACTATAGTTTGCTGGGAGATTTTCCACGATATGGCTCCTCCAGCGAGTGTGAATATATAACCTGACATGGATTTCTTACTATCCACACACCCGGCAAAATCAGAGTCTGGGTAACAAATAACTTCCAGGTTATCAGACTTTCTATATGTAAGCATGAAATTTTTAGTACCTTGCATATAAAGCAAGACTTTCTTTGCGGCCTTCCAGTGGTGTGGTCCTGAATTAGATTGAAATCTACCAAGCATCCCGGTTACAAAAGCTAAGTCAGGGCGTGTACAAACTTGAGCATACATGATGCTTCCGACAGCTGAAGCATAAGGAACCGACTTCATCTGATCAGTTTCATTTTGGTTCCTCGGACATTGGAATGTCCCAAACTTATCACCCTTGACTATGGGGGCAGGTGAGGAAGAGCACTTATGCATATTGTATTTCTTTAGTACTCTCTCAAAGTATGCCTCTTGTGATAGTCCTAATGTTCCTTTGGACCTATCTCGATGAATCTCAATGCCAAGGACATACGAGGCTTCACCGAGATCCTTCATGTCAAATTTTGAGGACAAAAATCTCTTGGTCTCATGCAACATATCTTTATCGCTGCAAGCCAATAGAATATCGTCCACATATAGGACTAAAATTATGAACCTACTGCCTTTGAATTTAACATATATGCAGTTGTCCACTTCATTTTCTTTAAACCAAAAGTTCTAATAATCTCGTCGAACTTGAGGTACTGCCTTGAGGCTTGCCTCAAGCCATATATGGATTTCTTTAAATGACATGCCATATGTTCTTTTCTTTCCACAACAAAACCTTCAGGTTGAGTCATGTAAACTTCTTCTTTTAAGTCACCATTCAAAAATGTCGTCTTGACATCCATTTGATGCAGCCCTAAATCATAATGAGCTACAAGTGCCATGACAATTCTGAAAGAATCTTTGGATGACACAGGCAAGAAGGTCTCCTTATAATCGATCCCTTCTCTCTGTGTAAAACCTTTTGCTACAAGTCTCTCTTTGAACCTTTCGACGTTCCCTTTGGAATTATATTTGGTTTTGTAGACCCACTTGCAGCCTGCCCTTTTGGCTCCATCAGGAACTTCTACTAAGTCCCACACATCATTCAAGCTCATAGATTTCAATTCGTCTACCATGGCGACCAACCATTTGGACGAGTCTTCACTTTTAGTGGCTTCTTTATATGAGGTCGGATCTTGTGACTTCCCTATGTCATTTTCATCCTCACACATGAAAGTGACATAATTGCTAGAGATGGCATTTTTCTTTTCTCGTTGTGATCTTCTCATAGGCTCATTAGTATGTGCATTTCTACTTGCCCGAGAAGGTTGAGGATCATCATTTGGCCGAGGGTTCTCATCATGCTGAGGATCTTCATTATGTTGAGGCTCCTCGTCAGATTGAGGATCCACTTCAGGTTCGGGATCACCAGTAGGTGTCTAGTGCATATTAGGCATAGGGATAAAGTTCTGTTGGATAGTCGGGGTTGGAACATGCACCCGCTTCTCCTCAAGATCAATCACCCTAACCTCAGTGATTTC
Source organism: Aegilops tauschii subsp. strangulata (assembly GCF_002575655.3). Classification (NCBI taxonomy): domain Eukaryota; kingdom Viridiplantae; phylum Streptophyta; class Magnoliopsida; order Poales; family Poaceae; genus Aegilops; species Aegilops tauschii. The sequence continues at coordinate 504,089,189 of NC_053035.3, read as the reverse complement.
ATTATCCTCAAAAAACACCGCTTGCCTGGTTTCCACAAACTTGGTGGTATGACCTGGGCAATAAAAGCGATATCCTTTTCCTCTATGAGGGTACCCAATGAAAAAACAACTGACTGTCTTTGGGTCAAACTTCTAAATATGTGGATTGAATACTTTAGTTTCAGCTGGGCAGCCCCACGCATGCAAGTAATTCAAGCCCGGTTTCTTTCCCGCCCATATCTCGTAAGGTGTGCTCGGCGATGACTTAGTTGGAGCAAGATTCAGGATGTGTGCATAATGCCTCCATCCAAAGGCTTACTGGTAAGTTTGCATGACTAAGCATGATACGTACCATATCCATAAGAGTGCGGTTGCAACGCTCAGCTACGCCATTTTGTTGAGGTTCACCGGGCATTGAATATTGGGCAATAATTCCATTTTTCAGCAAGATATTTCGCGAATGGTCCTGGAATTTGCCCATAAAGAGCATGCCTACCATAATATTCTCCCCCATGATTAGAACGTACTACTTTGATCTTTAGGTTGAGTTGATTTTCAACCTCGGCTTTATAAATCTTAAATTTGTCCAAAGCTTCGGATCGATCACGTATGGGGTAAATGTAGCCATAGCGAGAGAAATCATCTGTGAAGGTAATGAAAGAATCAAAACCATCCATAGACTTCACGTTAAAAGGTCCGCATATGTCAGTATGAATTAGTTCAAGGACCGTTGTGGCTCTTACTGCTACTTTCTTAATTGTTTTCACATATTTTCCCTTAATACAGTCAATACAATTGCCTGCATCGGAGAAATCTAGCAGAGGGAGTATTTCTACTTTAATCAATCGCTCCATTCTCCCCCTCGAAATGTGGCCCAAGCAACGATGCCACAATTTCGAAGAAGGATTGATACTTCTCCCATTCTTTACATGATTGCGTTCATTCATATTCGTCTCGCGGAGATTCACACACATAGGAGAACCAAAAAGATTTAACATATAAAGTTTGCCTCGTCGGACGGTGAGACCAACATCCTTATTACAATACTTTAAAAAATATTGTTTCTCCCCAAAGGTACAATGAAAACCAAAATCATCTAAACATGAAACTGAAATCAAATTTACCTCATAAAGAACGTCCTTGAGCTGAAGTAGGAAACCAGTGTGCAGCTTCAAGGTGAGGGAGTCCACGGCTTCAACTTCAGCCTCCTTCCTTTTTGCAACACTAAGTCTTCTTGTACCCCTTAGGGTGTGGCTTATATGGAATCCCTGCAAAGAATTCACGACATGAACAGTCCCACCTGAGTCAATCCACCATGTAGATTCAGAAAAATCAACATACAGAGATTCATCTACAAGAGTGATCTCATCCTTGCCCTTTTTATTCAGCCACTTAAGAAAACCTGGACAGTCCGCCTTGACATGATTTGGCTGCTTGCAAAAATTGCAAAGTCTTTCTCCAGTGGCATTTGTAAGATTAACTGGAGCAGACGCTGAAGGAGCGGAACGTGAACAACCTGCCTCGTTGCATTGCTTAGGCTTTGGAGGATTCTTTTTGGAATATTGCTTTTTGTTGGGCACATTATTGTTATGAGCACTGTTCTCATGCTTCCTCTTTGCAGAGTTAACATGGAGAGCTTGATCTTTCTGCTCACTCTTCATTCTCTCTTCTTCCTGAACGCAATGTGCAATGAGTTCAGATAGTTTCCATTTGGTTTCAAGAGAATTATAGTTTATCTTGAATGGATTGAACTGTGAGGGTACTGACCTAAAAACTAGGAGCACAAGCAGCTCTTCGCTCAAGTCACACTTCATGGTTTTAAGCTTTGCCGCGGCATTGCTCATGCTCAAAATATGCTCCCTCACATTTCCATTTCCTTCATATTTTGCAAGCAGCTTGTGTAAAAGCTCATCTGCATACACTTTCTCTGAGCCCTTAAATTGTTCTTCCACCGATTGCAAATATTCAGCGGCACTTTCATTAGCAGGAATAGCCCCATTAATCTCAGTCGAGATGGAGAAGTTCATAATTAGGAGCGCCATTCTGTTTGACCTCTCCCACTTCTCAACTTTAGTGTCATACGCTTTCTTAAGCTCAGCATACCCAGTGGCATCCTTTTTAGGTTCCACTGGTTTACTTTCCCTCAGTGCCAGGTCAACCTCATGCCAGCCGAAGTGCAAAAGCAACGAGTCCTTCCATGTTTGGAAGTTATTCCCAGTAAGTGGCTCGATCTCGAGGCCACGAGAACCGGAAGCTGTCATGATTTCAAAGTACCATAAGTAAAGGAAAAGAACATCATAATTAAATTAAATTGCACAAAAATTAACCTACGTTGGTTTGATCAATTTTCATGCAAAAATTAATTCCAAATTATATCACCGTTGGGCAGAAAATAATAAGGAATTAACGGAGTGATTCAAAAATGTAAAACAACGTTGTTCTGTATTACAAAAATGATCACATAAATCTCGTGTGCAATATCAATTTCTCAACATTAATAATTCATCATTTATTGATATTACCATGAGATGAACATAAATGTGCCATAAAATGACACAAACATTAATTTCATAAAAGTTTTCTAAATAAAATTTCTCGTTGGTTCCATTTCATTCAGAAAACTAAAACATAATTTTCAGCATCATTTTTCTTTCAATTTTTCTATTTATAACAGTGCAAAACATTTTGGAAATAATCATAATACGTAAACACACTGAATAAATAGAAAACGCTCAGAACTTAATTCTTCGCTCATCAACCGACGAAAGTGTTGACACCAGATTTTAGCACGGTCAAGAACTTAATTACTATGGCCTCAGATGGAGAAGTGATCTACATAAAAAAGTTTTGTATTGTCGATATGAACATCTTTGAAATTTGGGCCATCGCCATCCGATCTCATCTCGAAGGCCAAAGTTGTGTTCGAAATACTGAGATTTTGTATTCAAAACACTATTCGGCTCATTACGCCCCCAAGACTGCCTCGTATGGAAAAATGATCTACATGGATTGTCTTCGTCTCGTCGAAACGATCGATTTTGATATAAAAAGTGTTCCAATCCGAATTTATATGCAAAAGTTAGAGCTATCAGAATGCAGCTCTGTTAGGAGGCCGAAAGTGGCGCGCCCCAGCAGACGCCCCGTCTGATGGGTAGCGCGAGTAATAGCCGGATTTGCGCGAGGTAGCGCGAATAATAGTCTATTTTGCGCGAGTGATTTAACTCTCAAGATGACCTCTGATCAGAAAATGTTTAACATGAAAGTTGTTCGCCTCGTCGAAACGGTCAAGATTGCTTTTGGACTCGTTTTCATCCGAGGTCGTTTACCACCACAAAAAAGACCCGCGAGGTGCAACCAGTTTAAACCGAACAGTTTAGGAAAGTTCAGACAAAACCAATCCGAATTTGACTAGGATTTTGGACGTGAATCCAAGCCTTTTTCTTGCACGGGAAGTCCAGCCGCCTCTTATATACCTAAGGGGTGACAGCCGATTGAACAACAACACACAATCGCAAAACCCATCTACAAACTTTCATCTCCTACCCTAGTTTTCTGCTTCTCGTTCATCGGTGTTCTTCGCTTCGGAGAGCTTCGATCTAAGCCCTAGGGGCGGGCGAACCGACCTAGGGCAGCCCATCACCGCCGTGCATCCAGACGGGGTCTCTCCCGGCCGCGTGGGGTTTCGGGTCTTCAAAAGAGCTCGCCGGATTGTCTTGCGTATCGCGCTTCCGGTGAGCCTCCTTCGGCGATGTGTCCTGCGTATCGCGCTCAACGCCGAGGGTACACGGTGACGTGTTCGTGTGCGAACAGGAAGCCCGTTAAATTTCTAGCCCAGCAGACACAGAAAAAAACATTAAATAAACTTTTTCTACGAGCTAAGGCAACTTGGGCCAAAGCCCAGGCATGAAAAGCGGCCCGTTTAGGCGGCCGAAGGCCCGTCCCAGCCGCGCGTCGGTCTCGTCCGTTGGATCGAGCCGACGGCTCCGATCGCTCAGAGCGGAGCAAAACCAGCGCCCGGTCAAACCCTAATCACCAATTTCCCATTCTCCCGATTTTCTCGCTCCCTACAGAGTCAGCGACCAGGGTCGCGGTCATAGAGACGGCGCCATCGGCGACCGAAACGTGCCGGCCATGGCGGCGCGGTAGCTGCCCTTGCCGGAGCAGCGCACAACGGACTGAATCCAGTGCGCTCCTCTGGCGAGCGTGGCTCCGGCGTCGCACACATGGCGCCCTGTGCTGCAGGAGGTCCATTTCGCCGGCGGCTGCGCGGCAGGGGATTCATTCGAAGGCGGCGGCGGCGTGCAAGGCGCAGAAAGCCAGGCGGCGCGCGCGTCCGCGAGCACAGCAGAGGCGACTGCGTCTTCCTTCCGCGCGCCATCCCGAAGGGCAGCGGCGTTCCGGCCATGGGATTCCTGAACGGCGTCGGCCGTGCAGACCCCGAAGGCCGGCATGCTCAAAAAGCATAAGATCCAGCCCCTCTTTAGTTCAGTTTCTGTCGATTTGAGGCGTGGGATTTGACCTTTTAGTGTTCCAAAAATCTAGAGTTAGGGTTCGTCTGAATTTGGGGGAAAATGAGGCTTTCTGTAATTTCGCCAATTCATCATGTTTTAATCGCTAAAACAGGGGCTAGCAGTCGTAATTACATTAGGACGCCGCTAACTGCCACACGTGTGGCGTTAAGGGATCTGTCCACACGTTCCGTGTGGTGCCTAAGAGGACCAGCCCACACGCCTGTGTGTGGACAAAACAACTAGTGCCCACACGCCTCTTTTTTCCCCTCCTGGTCCCTCTTACACGCGTGCGTGTGAGCAAAATAGATAAGGCGACTGATAGGCGCCGGTGGCCGGCCCAAAATTTTGGCCGGTCGCACCCCAGCCGCCCGATTGGCCCACCACGAGCCGTAGGATCCTCGTCCATCCAGTTCGCTTTCTTCTTTCTCACCCCGTTCACAACAGATCTGAAGAAACACTGCAGGACATGGCGGCCACCCATCATTGCTGCGTCGCGCAGCGCGCGGCTGCCCTCCCCCGTTTGTCGCTGTCGACAGTCGCCGCCGCTGATGCTTGCCGTGGACGCTCACAATGAAAAAGTTGTCAAAAAGCAGCTCTGTGTCACGGCCCCTGTTGAATCTTTTGAAAACCTGGATCCAGCAAATTGAAGCTATTGTTGTAGCAAATGTTGCTGGTCCATCAAAGAATTAAACTCTGGAGGAAACATTTTTGGATGTTGGTTCCAGCAAAACAAAATTGTGGTTGTAGCAAATAATCGCTGGTACAAGAAGAACAAATTCTGGTGGAAGCATTTTTGGATGTTGGTTCTAGCAAAACAAAACTGTGGTGGTAGCAAAAAATCGCTGGTACAGAAAGAACGAATTCCGGCGGAAGCACTTTTGGGCGCTGGTTCCAGCAAATCGCCCAGTCGGTTCCAGCAAACCTGGTCGTGGTTGCAGCACTCCCCGCCATGGTCACCCTGCAGCTCGCCGCTGTCACCGGTTCCAGCAAAATCCGGGGGCGGTTGCAGCTCCTGCCTCAACGGTTGTAGCATCTCGTGTGCTCCGCCGTCGCGCCTGCCAGTCGAGGTAGTAACAACTCCTTGCAGGTTGTAGCATCCACACCAGCCGGTGGTAGCTCGTCAGCTTGCGGTTGTACCTCGGCTGTTACCAGCGTCGTCGCCGACCATCACCAACCTCGTCGACCGGCCTGTTGAAGCTCGCCGGCCGCCGCCTCCACAATCTCCTGCTCGCCCCAACTCCCGTACCAGCACCCCCGTGCCCCTTCCTTCACACCGATGTGACTTGCAGCTAGTGGAGAGGGGGATTTAGTTGCGTTGGAGATCAGCAGAGGAGAGGGATTATGCAAGGAGAGGAGCAGAGGTCGTGTAGATGGGGATGGGGAATGAGTGCTGGAGCTCAGGGGCGAAGGGATAAGGCAGTCACGGGCGTGGGCGGTGCGTGGGGCCAGTGATGCGTGGAGAGGAGAAAAGAAAGCGGTATCTGCGCGAGTGAGCGGCGCGACCGGCCGAAGCTTGGGCCGGTCCGCCGATTTCAAACGTTTCCCAATAGATAACGCCCACACGCCCGGTACGTCAGGCCTCGTACCTCGTGGTCCCGCACGCCCCACGTGACACTTTACCGCGCGCCCGCAGTTGCCATGGGCCGGACCCTCGTCCATATTCGTTTAAGTGCAGTTGTCATGTCGCTGAACTACGGTTGACACGTCGGACAACTACAGTTGCCATGTTTGCTCAACTGCAGTTGCCATCTCAGGTCAAAGTTCCAGATTGCCATTTTTTTGGACAACTACAGCTGTTGCCATGTGTGATCTGGTCTACTGCAGTTGCCATGATTTCAAAACTTTAGGAGTTGCCACCTACTAACACTAGGCAGTTGCCATGTAGCGCTATAAAAAAAGGCATGGCAAAAAAACATGTTCGGGTAAAAGAGAGAGTTGCCATGTGCTCACAAAGCATGCTAGGGCAGTTGCCATGTAAAAAGAAAGAGTTGCCATCTACTTACGTGCACGCTAGGGCAGTTTGCCATGTACCATGCAAAAAATATGGCAACTGACATGTTCGGGGTAAAAAAAAGAGAGAGTTGCCATCTTCTTGCAATCACACTAGGGCAATTGCCATGTACACTGCAAAACGCATGGCAACTGGCAGCTTGGGTGTGGGAGAGGAGGCGGGCGTGTGGGCGAGATGGCAAACGCCCACACACCAGCCCTTGTGCGTGACTGAAAACTGGTGTGTGGGCGAACTGCTAAACGCCCACACACCGGCCCCTCCGTGTGGTAAAACGGATGTGTGGGCGACCTCTCTCACACACCACACACACGTCTTGTCCTACGTGGCACACAAAATCAGTCAAAACGTGCCAAGATTCGTGCAGATACTGCTGGACGGCGATGGAGGCGTGTGGTTGAGATGGCTCACGCCCACACGTGTGGGCGTTAACATTTTCGTTACATTAACATAATGCGGAAGAATGGCAAAAAAAATTTGATAATTTGACTCTTCTCTGATTTGGTACCAAACCCCCTAGCGAATTAGACCACCACCGAAAGGCATGAACCCTAATTCTAGATGCCAAACACCAACAGATGGGAATCAACTATAAACATTAATCATTAACCTTAAACAGTAATCATCTAAACTTAATCATTGGCATTAACATAACCAAAAGATCATTAGGGATCTAATCTAGGCTTAAACGGCTTTGATACCATTGTTAGGAATAATCCCAGTGGGATTCACATAACAGATCGTAAGCCTAGTCATCAGATCACCTAATTGCATTATGAACAGAAAGGTGAATTGGATCTTACCACCAATGGAAGCAACCATTGGTGTAGGCAATGCGAAGTCCCGTGCTTGCTAGATGGAGGCTTGATGCAGATGTTCGTAGCGGGTAGCGGCGTCCCTCCGGGCGCCAGCGACACTGCCTTGGCACCGGAGCAGAGGTAGAAGGAGGCCTTCCCGGCGCACAGCGCTCCCCCAGATCGGATTGGGGTTTAGGGATTTAGGAGGCAGAGTAGATGCACGTGAACTGGGTCAGATTGTGCGTGGTTGGCTGGCCCCCTCTTTATATGCGGCACTAGCGATCAGGGGACCTCAACCACGTTGGTTTGGGTCGCCCCCGATCAGGGCGCTTTGGTTTGGATCGAGGGGTACGAACGTTGGTTCGTGACCACCCTGTTGCCCTCTTTAACGTAACTTATTTCTGTTTTTTTCGTTTTGGCCCATTGGGCCTTTAGATCAATACCAACAACTAGTGCCTAAGATCCAAACAACATTTGTTAAAGGGCGTTATTTGTTGGATAATGTAGTGATGCTGCATGAGACCATACACTATCTTCATAGAAGCAAGCTCTCAGGTGTGCTTTTTAAAGTCGATTTTGAGAAATCTTACGATAAAATTAACTGGGACTTTATGCTTTATGTCTTAGAGATGTAAGGGTTCCCTGAAAAGTTTGTTCAGTGGACCAAGTCAACCATTGTTGATGGGAAAGTGGCTATTACTTTGAATGATATGTTGGGTAATTATTTTACTACTAGAAAAGGTCTTAGGCAGGGGCATCCCTCCCCCCTTGCTGTTTAATATAGTTGTTGATGTCCTGGTGACCCTGGTTGGAAGGGCTCGGGAGCAAGGGTTTATAAAAGGTCTAGCCCCTTAGATTTATGAACGTGGCCTTTTACAATATGCTGACGACACGATATTTTGTTTCGAGAACGAGTTGGAAGGAGCTAGGAATCTTAAAATCATTCTTTGTGTCTTTGAGCACTTGACTGATCTTAAAATTAATATATATTTTTTAAAGCGAGGTTTACTACTTTGGTGAGGCAGAACTAAGACAGAAGGAATATGCTCAGATCTTTACTTGCGCAATTGGAACATTTCCTTTTTGTTACCTGGGTATGCCTTTACACTACAAGAAACTTAGTAATCGCGATTGGAAACCTGCTGGGGAGAAATGTGAGAAGAAAGCAGCTACCTGGCAAGGGAGCTTGCAGCTTGCTTCCTATGGGAGAGAGACTCATTCTAATTGAGGCTTGCTTGAGTAGTGTCCCTAGTCACATGCTTTCCTTTTTTAGATTGCCTAAAGGTGTTGGTAAACGTTTTGATTTTTTTTTTCGAGCTCATTTGGTTTGGCAAGAAAAGGAGGGAGTGCGCAAGTACCACCTGGTCAACTAGAATGATGTGTGCCAACCTAGGGACCAGGGAGGACTGGGGGTTACTAATCTAAATGTTGAAAATGTTAGTCTTCTTTGTAAGTGGCTCTGGAGACTAGAAAATGAGGAGGGGGTTGGCAGGAGATGGTTAGAGCAAAATATCTGAAGAAGAAAACTTTGACTCAATGTGAATCATCTCCTAGCTACTCCCACTTCTGGAACGGCTTCAAGGAAGTTAAGAATATCTTCTATAGCTGTTGTCAGAGAATTGTGGGGGATGGGCGTAAAACTAGATTTTGGGGAGATGCGTGGATAAAGGATAAACCTCTTTGTTTGATTTTCCCTCGTCTTTATAAATTAACTTTTTGCAAACATGTTACTGTTGCGACAATATTTACCTTGAAGTTTAATTGTATTAGGTTCAGAAGGTGTTTACATGGGAAGACTCTTGATGTGTGGAATACGTTACTTGATATGTGTGGTCGGGTGATTTTGTCGGATAAGCCTATCAAAGTTAAATGGTTACTTACAAACTCCGGTAGCTTTTCCGTTAAATTTCTTTATCACTATCTTATTGCTAGACAAGATGTTTTCCCTTTTAAAAAACTATGGAGGATGAAGATGCCTCTAAAATTTAAGCATTCTCTTGGTTAGTAATCAAAAACAGGATTCTGACCAAGGACAATTTGAGTAAAAAAGGCTGGAAAGGTACTAAGTTTTGTGAATTTTGTGACTGTGAAGAGAGTGTGAATCATTTATTTTTCACTTGTTCCTTAGCTAAGTTCCAATGGAATATTGTGGGATGTGCTCTAGGGAACGAGAGAGCTCCAATGTCTTATTTCGACCCGTGCCAGAACTAGTTGTCTAGCTATACTGGCAAAGATAGGGTAGTTGTTTTATTGGGTACTATTGCTCTCTTGTGGTCTATATGGAAAAAAGGGAAGAAATCATGTTATCAAAGTGTTATGCCTAGAGATCCTACTGACATTATCTTTCTTGTTTGTTCCCTACTTGACTCTTGAAAAATTGGCAGAAAAGAGGGGTACAAAACATGCTTCATCAGGTGTCTAGACGTATCGTGAAGGTGACTCGTGATGTCTACATAGGCGGGCATGGTTTGGCGCCGCATGTGAGAAGGATTTTGTGAAGCTAGCCGCTGGAAATGCTTGCTGGCCTCGAAGCCTTTATGTTAATTTGGTTGTCGTCCTTTAATCTGTTGATACCTTTGTAGCTAGTGTGACACTAGGCCCTTTCCGGGCTAGTTTTGGGTAGATTGAAGCATCCTGGTGTGGTGATATATATCAGTGGTGTGATGATTAGGCTTGCTAGGCTGGAGCATCCTGGTGTGGTTTTAGATCAGTGATGTAATGGTTGGTTAGTTTCCCTGTAAACAACTCCATTTTTATAACGAAAATGGGGGCCGCGTGGCCCCTTCGATCAAAAAAACGACGTGCCTCATCGCCTGCCCATCCCAAACGCCACAGCAGCACGTTGTCATGCCTCCGGATCCCCATACCCAGTGGCGGAGCTTTGTGGAGAGCAACCTGGGCCATTGCCCCCCCCCCCCCCACAAACCCATGAGAAAGTTAGCAAATATCCCCTAGTATTCAGCCCATATGTCGAGTTAAAATCAGCCTAAAAGCATGTTTCTTGCCCCTCCAGCCCATTTGCCCCTCCATAAATTCAGCCCAAGCTCCGCCACTGCCCATACCCGCAGCAAAGCCAAACAACGTTGCCCCACCGTTGTCGCCGAAGGTTATTTCCATTTTCTTTTCATTCAAAGTCAATTTGAAATGGATGGTTCACATGTGAATTTCCAAACGTAAGTCTATATGCATGTGCACATGTTAAATGGATGAAGTCATGAATATAAATGTCGATTATATTGCATTTGTTCCCTGCAAAAAAACTGTATTTATGTGGTGATGGTAATGAGGTGTTTGCAATAGATGGTGTTCTTATGTCAATATGATGTGCGATGTTGCATTTCATTGTCTGGCCAGTGGTACTTAAGCCTTTTTGCTAAAACCAAAGATTAGGCAACTACACTCATGATTAGGCAACTAAACCAGGTGCACTATCTCTGTCTTTCTTGCGAAGGTGCCATATTTTCTTTTTAGATCTTCCTGGGTGTCATAAGACCAGTAAGAGCGATGAAAAGCAACCGGAAACAAAAAACACAACTTCTGCAGCTCAGCAGGCTGCTACTACTTGTCATGGCAGGAAGTTGACAGCACCACTTGTTTCGGTATCTCTCCTCACCCTGCACAAGCACTCATCTGTACTCCTAATCGTATTTCATGCATTTCAAAGACCCGGGACAAGCAGGGCTGATGCGTGTTTGTGCTCGCGGCTAGCACCATGGAGGAATAGAGGCCGCGCCCGGTGGTACCATGGCCGAGGTCGAGGCTGGCAGGCTCACTAGTAGGAAAAGGGGCTTTTACCCCGGTTTGTAAGGGCCTTTTGTCCCGATTTTCGAACCGGGACTAAAGGGTCGTTACTAAAGCCCTAACCCTTTAGTCCCGGTTCTTACACGAACCGGGACAGAAGGTCCTCCACGTGGCCGCTGCTGCTAGCCCAGGCAGGAGGGGCTTTGGTCCCGGTTGGTGCCACCAACCGGGACCAATAGGCAGGGCCTTTCGTCCTGGTTGGTGTCACCAACCGGGACCAATAGGCATCCACGCGTCAGTATTTCAGGGGCTGGGGTTTTTGTTTTTGTTTTGAAAGGGGGGTGGGGGGTTAATTTAGGTGTTTCGTATATTATGTTAGCTGGCTAATTAATAGAGAGAAGTGTCTTCTCTTATCTCCGTGCTTGGTCGACGCTACGTACTATATACGTATGGAGAGGACTAGACACGCTAGCTAGTAATCAAATGAAGGAAACAGAAGATTGTCATGAACATATGCATACAGAGAGAAGTGATATCGACCACCTCTCCTTCTCCGAAAGATTGGTTGAACAACAAGTTCTTGTATATCTATCCGACACTACCGGCTACATATATACAATAATTATCTCTTACAATACAATCTCCTAATTAAATTGTAAGAACACAGGGTCCACATAGTATTCTCCGTTTTCAGCGATCACGTGGTCAAGGAAGAATGCCGTCAATTCCTCTTGAATTGCTCGCATACGATCTGGTGCTAGGAGTTCATCCCGCTTCCGAAACATCTAATTTGAAGAAGGGGGTCAATACATATATATATGAATAAATGAAACTCAACACAAATGATGGTAATAAAATAAAATTGTAAATATTATTGCTTACGCACTTCATATTATTCGTCAGAGTAGCCCCGCTCACAGGTCGTGTAGCGGATGGACTCGCAAACGTAGTATCCACAGTAATTATTCTCGGGTTCTGCCACAACCACTTTACAAGAAATAGAGGTCAATCAAACTGATAAGCAAGCATGCTAAATGGTATTGATGAAACTAGCGCTTGAATCACTAGGAGATGCGCGGAACATGCTACTATAGTACTTACTTTCGGGTGTTTAAATTGCAGCTTCTTCGGCAGTCCCGGAGCTTTTGTGGTGAATTTTCTCCAAACCCTGCCAGACAAAGAAAACAATTACTTGATATCAGGAAATGAACAAAGTTGCTGATATGGTGGATAATGATCGATTTAACTTACTTCTGGAGCATTTGAGTCATGTTCGCATAGTCCTGGGGATCTTTTCGTCTCGAGTCTAAGACGGTTACTACTCCCTGCTCAAGCTTAATCTCTAGGAGAATATAGTGGAAGCTGCGCATGCATGCATAAGTCATCAATTACATTACCATAACCTGGACTAATAAGGAAAACCGAATATGCACAAGACAGTAACACTCACTTGAAGTTGTAAGGAAAGAGTACTATATCTTTGTTTTGATTTAATACCAACGATCGTAGCAAGTTGGCCTCGGCTTCTTTGGCATGTTTTTCAACCGTATATGCATCTATGAGATTTGTGTTAATGAACCCAATATCACCGATTTGTCTTTTCTTCAATTCGGCGATCTTCAATCTGCATAATATAGTGAGGATAATTATAAATACATGCAATGAAAGAGCTTACCTATATAGAGAGACTTAATGACAGAAGTAGTACTTACAGACAGTAGCAAGTGATCGTTGTTTTATCGAGGGCCTTTTGATTGTAAAACTGGAAGAAATCCTCAAATGGAACATTTAGCAGTTCAATTCCAACGAGGTCATGCTCCGGTTTAACTCTCAGCGTCAAAGTATTCATCCCATCAGACTCTCTGCAGGTTTTCATGTACCAATCATGTAATCTTCGCATCATTGTTGTTAGAGATCTTTCATCTTTGACGAGAGGCTTCCCGTAATGGTATTTGTGTTCGTCCACCTCCATGATTTCATAATGTACATCATCGGGCAGGTAATCTCCAAGATTCCTATAACCGGCCACCATCCTCGGATCATTAGCGACGATGTCTTTTGACACCTTGAGCGGGGGGCACGATTGGTTCGCTTGTTCGCCGAGCTGGGCAATTTTTTTCCCAGCTCGTCGTTCTTTTAACCTTTGGTCACTGACAGTACTTCCCGACCGCTCCTCTTCGGCATATGTCTTTGCAAGAATGCACTCATAGTTGCCTCTCGGCGGAGACTTTGGTGGTTTTGTCAGGGCAGCCAGAGTGCGCTTTGCTTTCACCGGATCTACCTTCTCCTCCGGAGGTGGATGTTTCTTTGCTTTCACCCCTTCAAAGAAGTTTGTCACTTCGGCTCGCACGATCTTCCTGGTTTCCTCCTCGGTCCTCTCGTATGGTAACTTCTCTGGAGTCTTCAGAGAAGGACCGAATCTGTATTGCCTCCCGCCTCTGGCAGCTGTACTGCTATACGCCGGCAGAGCAGACGGAGCGGCTGCGGCTGTCTTCTTTCCTTACTTACGAGGCGGAGGAGAAGGACTACGATGCGCCGGAGCAGCCGGAGCGGCGGCGGGCCTCTTCCGCCCTTGCTGACGAGGCGGAGAAGGAGGAGGATGGCTGCTCTGGCGTGCCGGCGCATGCGGAGAAGGAAGCGGAGTGCCGCCACGCGCCGGAGAAGGAGGCTGAGTGCCCTGATCACTCGCCGGAGGAGGAGGCGGAGGAGGAGGCGGAGTGCCGCCACGCGCCGGAGAAGGAGGCTGAGTGCCCTGATCACTCGCCGGAGGAGGAGGTGGAGGCGGAGTCCCTTACTCGCCGGAGCCGTCCAGTTCGGAAGGTTGATGAGCTCCTTCCGCCATAGGCACGGAGTCTTCAGAGCTAAACCCAGCCGAGTCTCCCCTTCACCGGTAGGGTGGTCAAGCTGGAGGTCCTCAAATCCCTCCGTTATTTCATCCACCATCACCCTAGCATATCCTTCTGGAATCGGCCGGCAGTGGTAGGTTGCGCCGGGTTCAGGAGGTAAAACAGAGCCAACAGCCACCTTGACTTTGAAGTTCTGCCATTGCGCCATAAGGTGGCAATGTTGAGACTCCGTGATAGCATCCACGGGGTAGCTAGCAGGAGCCGTCAAGACATGCTCCGGCTGAAGCAGCTCGGTGGAAGCCACGCTGCTTCTCCACTGAGATGGCGGGGTAGCTTCGGGGGTAGTTTCGGCATGTCGATTGCCGTCTCGTTCCTCGAGCGCTTGAACCCTTTCGTGCAGCTTCTGAATTTGGGTCTGCTCCATTTTTTTCCTCCTCTCCTGGCTTTTGTAACCGCCTGCGTCCAGAAAACCAGCCTTCCACGGAATGGAGCCTGGCGTGCCTCGTGTCCGTCCAGGGTGCTCAGGATTCTCGAGGGCCATTGTGAGCTCGTCGTTCTCTCTGTCTGGAACGAACGTCCCTTCCTGCGCTGCATCGATATATTGCTGAATCTTCTTGACTGGTATTCTCAAAAGCTCGTTCGTCCAAACGCACCTCCCTGATACAGGGTCCAAGGTTCCGCTAGCCCCGAAGAACCAAGTCCGGCAACGGCCTGTCCAGTTCATTGTCTGTGGTTCGATCCCTTTTTCAAGCAGATCATTCTCAGCCTTGGCCCACTTAGGCCGGGCTTTGAGGTAGCCACCTGACCCCGTGCGATGGTGAAGCTTCTTCTTCGCAGCATTCTTCTTGTTTGTCGCTGACATCTTCTTACTCTTTTTCGATGTCTTGTGGGCCACAAATGCGGGCCAGTGATCTCTGATCTTCTCATACCGGCCGATGAATTCTGGTGCCTCTTCTTTGTCGACAAACGTTTTCAGCTCATTCTTCCACCTCCTGAATAGGTCTGCCATCTTCTTAAGAGCATGAGAATTGATTAATTGCTCTTTAACTGGCTTCTCCGGATCCTCCTCTGGCGGTAGGGTGAAATTTGCCTTCAGCTCAGTCCAAAGATCATCTTTCTGCATATCATTGACATAAGACACCTCAGGGTCTTCCTTCTTAGGCTTATACCATTGCTGGATGCTGATCGGGATCTTGTCCCTAACTAGAACCCCGCACTGATCAGCAAATGCATCCTTTGTCCGGATGGGTTCAATCGGTTGGCCGTCACGCGCGATTGCTGTGATCTCAAACCTTTCATCCGAGCGCAACTTTCTCTTCGGGCCTCGTCTCTTTACCGCGGTTGTGCTCGGTCCGGAGGGCTAGAAAAAAGAAGAAAGACGAGTGTAATTAATATGTGTACATACCAAAACAATGAATGCATCAATTAGCTAGTCAGCACAGGCTTAACTAATATATTTACCTGGCCGGACTCTGTTCGGTCACCGGAGCCGTCACCACGGGCTCCTTCTTGCACCGGCATTGGGTCACCGGAGCCATCATAATCATGTCTTTCCTCCTCCACTCTTTGATCACCGTAGCCTACTTCTTCACCCTGTTCTTCCAGACCATCATTGTCGTTAAGATACGACAAGATATCACCTCTGGCTAAGATTATGTCCCCCAACACCTCTTCTGCTTGCTCGCCTCGTCCGTGCTCCATTGTTTCTACAAATATTACAACATGGCAATTATTACACAAACATGACAGCAGGTGGTTAGTGCAAACGTAGACCTAGCTTATTCTGGGTTTGGGGTGGCCTCGGCAACGCTTCAAGGGTAGGGGCGCGGCGGGAGGGGGTAGGAGACCGACATCGTTTTTTTCTAGGGTTTGGGTGTCCTCGAGAGTTTTGGTCGAGCGAGAGGGCCGGGGGGTGCTCCCATGGTATAAGTTATCACGGTCGAGAGGTATAAATATCGACCGTCCATCATGTCGAAGTTATCTGGGAGGGAGTTATATATATCGACAACGACGACAAACATACATGGGAAAATAATGTTATCGGGGAGGGGGTATATCGACCCCCCCCCCCACGTGTTGAAGTTATCGGGAGGGGGTTATATCGACAACGACGACATACATACATGGGAAAATAATATTATCGGGGAGGGGGTATATCGACCCCCCCTCGTGTTGAAGTTATCGGGAGAGGGGTATATCGACGACGACAGACCCGATAAAACATAAGAAAACGAAGAAAAAAAGAGGAGAAGAAGAAAGGAATAGAGGAGAGAAGAAGAAAAAATAGAATTTTTTCTATTTTTTCTTGTTCTCTTCTATTCCTTTCTTCTTCTCCTCTTCTTTTTCTTCTTTTTTCCTCTTATTATTTATTTCTCCTCTTCTTCCTCTCCTCTTCTTCTCCTTTCTTCCTCTTCTTATTTTCCTTTTTCCTCTCATTCATAAAAAAATGTTCAAATAGAAAATTTCGAAAAAAAGTAAAGGTTTTGCCTAATGCATTGTTCATATGAATATACAAACATTTGCATATTCTACAATAATTAATATCACCCAAAAAATCTATGAACAGAAAAAAATCCTAACTTTTCTAAAAATCTATCTTTTGCATATATACATGAACATATATATACACAGAGAACATATATACATACATATACTCATACATGAACATATCATCATATATAAAAAAACAAGCATATATATGAAAAAAAACAAGCATATATATGAAAAAAGGGCGCCGGCCGGACCAAGGTGAGGAGGACCGCGGGGTTGGCGGCGAGGATGGTGACGGGGCAGTGGGCGCGCGCTCGGGGTAGGGGGCGACGGCGGCGAAGGGCGGGGCAGGGCAACGGCGACGACG
Source organism: Aegilops tauschii subsp. strangulata (assembly GCF_002575655.3). Classification (NCBI taxonomy): domain Eukaryota; kingdom Viridiplantae; phylum Streptophyta; class Magnoliopsida; order Poales; family Poaceae; genus Aegilops; species Aegilops tauschii. Next base: position 504,072,450 of record NC_053035.3, on the reverse strand, counting down.
GGGACGGGCCGGGGCGGCGCGCGTCGGGGCAGGGGCGCGGCTGACGGCGAGGGCGCGGGCAACGGCGACGGCGACGACGGGCACGGGCGACGGCGACGGCGACGGCGGGGGCGGCGGGCGGCGTCGGGGCAGCCTGGCGGCGTCGGGGCGGCGGGCGGCGTCGGCGTCGTCGGGGCAAACTGCAGATGAACTCTGAAAAATTTCCTAAGTGTTTGCTTATATAGCAAAGCCTTTAGTCCCGGTTCGTGGCACCAACCGGGACTAAAGGTAGGCATTAGCAACCGGGACCAAAGCCCTCTTTTCAGCAGCCCGAAGGGCGGGAAGCGGCGGCCTTTGGTCCTGGTTGGTGGCACCAACCGGGACTAAAGGGGGGGCATTGGTCCCGGTTGGTGCCACGAACCGGTACCAATGCACCCCTTTAGTCCCGGTTGGTGGCACCAACCGGGACCAAAGGCCCCTTGCTGCCCGCGTCGCGGCCAAAAGTTTAGTCCCACCTCGCTAGCCGAGGGGCGCCCGCACCAGTTTAAAAGCCCCGGCGCGGCTGCTGTCTCGAACTCCTCTCTATAGCAGGCTTCTGGGCCTATATTTGCAAACCCGAGGGTTGGAAGGCCCAGCGGGCAGCGCCCCAACAATTTTTTTTGCTGTATTTAGTTTTTTTGTTTTATTTTTTGCTTTATTTATTTTGTTTTGTTTCTACTTACAACAAAAAACTTATTTATTTTATTTTATTTTGTTTCTAATTACTTAGTTATTTTACTTTATGATAATTCTTTTTGCTATTAAAGTTTCTATCAAAAAAAGTTCTTTATGAAAATTCTTTTTGCTGTATTTAGTTTTTTGTTTTCTTTTTTGCTTTATTTATTTTGTTTTGTTTCTACTTACAACAAAAAACTTATTTATTTTATTTTATTTTGTTTCTAATTACTTATTTATTTTACTTTATGATAATTCTTTTTGCTATTAAAGTTTCTATCAAAACAAGTTCTTTATGAAAATTCTTTTTGCTTTTAATGATTTTGAACAGAAAATACTTCGATAATTTTAGTTGCATCAATTTTATATGATTTTAGTTTCAATAATACTAGAGGTTTCTTATAATGTTTTGAACAGAAAATACTTTGTTAATTTTAGTTTCATAAATTTTATTAAAGTTTATTTTATTTTGTCGTAACACAAGAAGTCCGGAGTTGTAATAAGTTATTAAAAATAAAAAAGAGGCGCAATGCTCGTTGATTAGCTTCAAGTCTTTCGGAATAGTGTAGACTGCACTGCACATAGCTCCATGCAGTCTACCTTATTCCTCAAGGCTTGAAGCTAAGCAACGTGAAGGTGAGCATTGCGCCTCTTCTTCATCGTCTCTGCACTCAGGGCTTATAAACCGCTCCTAGTGCCTCTCAGCTAGCGAGGTGGGACTAAAAAACTGCTTAGTAAGAAACTCTAGTACCGGTTCGTGCCATGAACCGGTACTAAAGGTGCTCGTGGGGCCACAGCCTCATTAGTACCGGTTCGTGGCACCAACCAGGACCAAAGGGTGGAATTGGTTCCGGTTCGTGCCACCAACCGGGACCAATGGCCTTGCACAGCGGCGTGGTGGTGGGAGTTTAGTCCCACCTCGCTAGCTGAGAGAGAGCCGCACCTGTTTATAAGGTGCGGTGCGCCTGAGCTGTCGAGCTCCTCTCTAAAGCAGGCTTACGGGCCTAACCTCTCTGTACATGCCTCTGGGCCTTCTGCGGGCCTGAATCCTGGCCCATGGATGGGTTTCTAATCGTATTCAGGCCATGGTGGCCCAGTAGGTGGCATAATTTTTAATTTTTGGCCTGTTATTTTTCATGCATTTACTAATTATTTTGAGCTATAAGACCCTAAAATTGAAAAGCATTTCAAATGAACTCTGAAAAGGTTGAAAGTTGGCATGGTATCATCATTTCATCCACATAGCATGTGCAAGAAAGTTGAGAGGGTTACGGCAAAAACTAGATGCACTTCGTGTACAAAACGGACAATGGTATCATACTCGTTTGTTACAAAGTTGGCATGGTATCATCATAATAGTTGCGGGAGAAAGTCTTCACTTTTTCTTCGCTTGTGTCATTTGCTTATTGCGCCATAACCATGGATAATCTTCATCGTTTATCAGGATGCTTGGGTCAGTCTTGACTTGCAAGGGAGGAATTTCATAAAACTTTTCATAATCTTCAGACATGTCTGTCTTGCCCTCCACTCCCACAATGTCCCTTTTTCCTGAAAGAACTATGTGGCGCTTTGGCTCATCGTATGATGTATTTGCTTCCTTATCTTTTCTTTTTCTCGGTCTGGTAGACATGTCCTTCACATAGATAACCTGTGCCACATCATTGGCTAGGACGAACGGTTCGTCAGTGTACCCAAGATTGTTCAGATCCACTGTTGTCATTCCGTACTGTGGGTCTACCTATACCCCGCCTCCTGACAGATTGACCCATTTGCACTTAAACAAAGGGACCTTAAAATCATGTCCGTAGTCAAGTTCCCATATGTCCATTATGTAACTATAATATGTGTCCTTTCCCCTCTCGGTTGCTGCATCAAAGCGGACACCGCTGTTTTGGTTGGTGCTCTTTTGATCTTGGGCGATCGTGTAAAATGTATTCCCATTTATCTCGTATCCTTTGTAAGTCAATACAGTCGAAGATGGCCCCCTGGACAACGAGTACAACTCATCACAAACAGTGGTGTCACCTCTGAGACGTGTTTCCAACCAACTACTGAAAGTCCTGATGTGTTCACATGTAATCCAGTCGTCACACTGCTCCGGGTGTTTGGAGCGCAGACTGTTCTTGTGTTCATCGACATACGGGGTCACCAAGGTAGAGTTCTGTAGAACTGTGTAGTGTGCTTGAGACCAAGAATATCCGTCCCTGCATATTATTGAGTCCCCTCCAAGCGTGCCTTTTCCAGTCAGTCTCCCCTCATACCGCGATTTAGGGAGACCTATCTTCTTAAGGCCAGGAATGAAGTCAACACAAAACCCAATGACATCCTCTGTTTGATGGCCCATGGAGATGCTTCCTTCTGGCCTAGCGTGGTTACGGACATATTTCTTTAGGACTCCCATGAACCTCTCAAAGGGGAACATATTGTGTAGAAATACGGGCCCCAGAATGACAATCTCGTCGACTAGATGAACTAGGACGTGCGTCATGATATTGAAGAAGGATGGTGGGAACACCAGCTCGAAACTGACAAGACATTGCGCCACATCACTCCTTAGCCTTGGTATGATTTCTGGATTGATCACCTTCGGAGAGATTGCATTGAGGAATGCACATAGCTTCACAATGGCTAATCGGACGTTTTCCGGTAGAAGCCCCCTCAATGCAACCGGAAGCAGTTGCGTCATAATCACGTGGCAGTCATGAGACTTTAGGTTCTGGAACTTTTTCTCTGGCATATTTATTATTCCCTTTATATTCGACGAGAAGCCAGTCGGGACCTTCATACTGAGCAGGCATTCAAAGAAGATTTCTTTCTCTTCTTTCGTAAGAGCGTAGCTGGCAGGACCTTCATACTGCTTCGGAGGCATGCCGTCTTTTTCGTGCAAACGTTGCAGGTCCTCCCGTGCCTCAGGTGTATCTTTTGTCTTCCCATACACGCCCAAGAAGCCTAGCAGGTTCACGCAAAGGTTCTTCGTCACGTGCATCACGTCGATTGAAGAGCGGACCTCTAGCTCTTTCCAGTAGGGTAGGTCCCAAAATATAGATTTCTTCTTCCACATGGGTGCGGTCCCTCAGCGTCATTCGCAACAGCTAGTCCGCCGGGACCCTTTCCAAAGATTACGTGTAAATCATTGACCATAGCAAGTACGTGATCACCGGTACGCATGGCGGGCTTCTTCCGGTGATCTGCCTCGCCTTTGAAATGCTTGCCTTTCTTTCGACATTGATGGTTGGTCGGAAGAAATCGACAATGGCCCAGGTACACATTCTTCCTGCATTTGTCCAGGTATATACTTTCAGTGTCATCTAAACAGTGCATGCATGCGTGGTATCCCTTGTTTGTCTGTCCTGAAAGGTTACTGAGAGCGGGCCAATCGTTGATGGTTACAAATAGCAACGCGTGCAGGTTAAATTCCTCCTGTTTGTGCTCATCCCACGTACGTACACCATTTCCATTCCACAGCTGTAAAAGTTCTTCAACTAATGGCCTTAGGTACACATCAATGTCGTTGCCGGGTTGCTTAGGGCCTTGGATGAGAACTAGCATCATAATGAACTTCCGCTTCATGCACATCCAAGGAGGAAGGTTATACATACATAGAGTCACGGGCCAGGTGCTGTGATTGCTGCTCCGCTCCTCGAAAGGATTAATGCCATCCGCGCTTAAACCAAACCATACGTTCCTTGGGTCAGCTGCAAACTCAGCCCAGTACTTTCTCTCGATTTTTCTCCACTGCGACCCGTCAGCGGGTGCTCTCAACTTCCCGTCTTTCTTACGGTCCTCACTGTGCCATCGCATCAACTTGGCATGCTCTTCGTTTCTGAACAGACGTTTCAACCGTGGTATTATAGGAGCATACCACATCACCTTCGCAGGAACCCTCTTCCTGGGGGGCTGGCCGTCAACATCATCAGGGTCATCTCGTCTGATCTTATACCGCAATGCACCGCATACCGGGCATGCGTTCAGATCCTTGTACGCACCGCGGTAGAGGATGCAGTCATTCGGGCATGCATGTATCTTCTGCACCTCCAATCCTAGAGGGCATACGACCTTCTTTGTTGCGTATGTACTGTCGGGCAATTCGTTATCCTTTGGAAGCTTCTTCTTCAATATTTTCAATAGCTTCTCAAATCCTTTGTCAGGCACAGGATTCTCTGCCTTCCACTGCAGCAATTCCAGTACGGTACCGAGCTTTGTGTTGCCATCTTCGCAATTGGGGTACAACCCTTTTTTGTGATCCTCTAACATGCGATCGAACTTCAGCTTCTCCTTTTGACTTTCGCATTGCGTCCTTGCATCAACAATGACCCGGCGGAGATCATCATCATTGGGCACTGGTTCCTCTTGATCTTCAGCAGCTTCCCCCCTTGCAGCATCATTGGGCACATCGTCTGGTTCCTCTTGATCTTCAGCAGCTTCCCCCGTTGCAGCATCACCGTATTCAGGGGGCACATAGTTGTCATCGTCCTCTTCTTCTTCGCCGTCTTCCATCATAACCCCTATTTCTCCGTGCCTCGTCCAAACATTATAGTGTGGCATGAAACCCTTGTAAAGCAGGTGGGTGTGAAGGATTTTCCGGTCAGAGTAAGACTTCGTATTCCCACATATAGGGCATGGACAACACATAAAACCATTATGCTTGTTTGCCTCAGCCACTTCGAGAAAATCATGCACGCCCTTAATGTACTCAGAGGTGTGTCTGTCACCGTACATCCATTGCCGGTTCATCTGCGTGCATTATATATAATTAAGTGTGTCAAAAACCATTACAAAACATCATGAATAGATAATTAAGTGACCAAATTAATAGAAGTTCATCATCACATTAAAACCAAAGTACATACATAGTTCTCATCTAACAACATATATATAGCTCTCCAGAGCATCTAATTAATTAAACCATACATTGAAACTATGTAAAAAAATTCAATGCAAAAACAAATGCGATCATAATCGCAACCAAAGTAACAATTGATCCAACGGCATAATGATACCAAGCCTCGGTATGAATGGCATATTTTCTAATCTTTCTAATCTTCAAGCGCATTGCATCCATCTTGATCTTGTGATCATCGACGACATCCGCAACATGCAACTCCAATATCATCTTCTCCTCCTCAATTTTTTTTATTTTTTCCTTCAAGTAATTGTTTTCTTCTTCAACTACATTTAACCTCTCGACAATAGGGTCGGTTAGAATTTCTGGTTCAACCACCTCCTAGATAAATAAAATCTATGTCACGTTGGTCGGTATATTTGTCATAAACAATAAATGAACCAAATAGTTATAAAAAGATAATATATACCACATCCGAATCATAGACAGGACGAGGGCCGACGGGGGCGGATACCAAAACCATCGCACTATGTAATAAGAAGGAATAATAAAAGTAACAAAATTAGACAAGTAACTATCTAAAGTAAGAATTTTTTCCTTTCAGAAAGAAGATAAGAACAAGAGGCTCACCACGGTGGTGCTGGCGACGAGATCGCCGCGGGCGATCGACGGCGGTGAAGACGGGGACGGGACGTGACGGACCGCTAAACCTAGACAAATCTCGGGGAAAATGGAGCTCGGAGGTCGAGTTTCGAGAGGAGAAAGATTAACTAGTGTGGCTCAGACATTTCATCGAACACCTCATGTGCATAGGAGGTGAGCTAGAGCACCCAAATGCCCTCCCCTCGCCGGCCAGAAAAAACAGAGCACTGTGGAGTGCTCTGCTGTGGCGATGGGGTATATATAGGGAACTCATTGGTCCCGGTTCGTGGCACCAAACGGGACTAAAGGCCTTTGGTCCCGGTTGGTGCCACGAACCGGGACCAATGACCCCCTTTAGTCCCGGTTGGTGGCACCAACCGGGACCAAAGGCCTTGTGCTGCCCCGCGTCAAAAGTTTAGTCCCACCTCGCTAGTTGAGAGGGCTCGAGAGTGGTTTATAAGCGCTGCTGCGCCCACCCTCTCGAGCTCCTCTCAATTGCAGGCTTTCGGGCCTAACCGTTCTCTTTGCCTGTGGGGCCTACTGGGCCTTCTGCGGGCCTGAATCCTGGCCCATGGATGGGTTTCAAGTCGTATTCAGGCCTTGGTGGCCCAGTAGGTGGCATAATTTTTTTTCTCTGTTTTTTGTTTTCTCTTTTGCTTTATTTGTTTTGTTTTGTTTCTACTTACAACAAAAAACTTATTTATTTTATTTCTAATTACTTATGTATTTTACTTTAATTATTTTATTTTTATTTATTTTACTGCTGCTATTTTTATTTATTTTACTGCTGCTATTTTTATTTAATTTATTAAGGTTTATTTATTTTAGTTACTATAGTTTATTTTATTTTATTTTATTAAGGTTTATTTATTTTTATTTATTTTATTAAGGTTTATTTATTTTATTTACTATAAAAAAATGAACATAGATGCGCCTATAGAGAAAATTCAACCTAAATTCATAATAAATTTCTATGAAATTCAAAGAAATTTACTGTGAATTTAGGTCAAATTCCCTGTATAAGGGCATCTATTTTCACTTTGAGAGGAGCTCAACAAGGCAGAGAGGGACGGGCTTATAAACTGGTGTGAGCGCCCTTCGGTTGGCGAGGTGGGACTAAACACTGGCCGCAACTAGGACCAGCCCTTTAGTCCCGGTTTGTGGTATGAACCGGGACTAAAGGGTGGTGGGCCAGGAGCGTGGCCCATTGGTCCCGGTTTGTCCCACCAACCGGGACCAAAGGGCCGGACGAACCGGGACCAATGCCCCCACGAGGCCCGGCAGGCCCCTGGCCGCACGAACTGGGACCAATGCTCGCATTAGTCCCGGTTCGTGACTGAACCAGGACTAATGTGAATATTGCCCTGTGACCAAAGCCCAGTTTTCTACTAGTGGCTGCCTAACACGTGCTGGTGGAAACTAAGCCACAAGAGCAAGAAGATGACCACGTATACAAGACAAAGCCTTGAGGTGCATACAAGACAACATTTTTTCCGAAAAGGAAGATGACCCCCGGCCTCTGCATCATCAGGGCAATGCATGCAACCATTTTATTAATTATTCACCGAGACCTTACAAAGCAATACATCAATAAGTCTGAAGTCACTATCTCGACAACTTCTGTCACTACTTCTATCAACTTGATGAAGAAACCTCCCGCACCTCCCGGGTCGCCTCCACTCGAGTGACTCGGGAGGTTCCACCGAACCCTAGCCAAGCCCTCCCCCAGCCTGATTCCCCTGTCCGATGCCGCCACCGGCACCGGCGGTGGTGGCGGCGCCCGTGTCGCCGAAGGTGGAGGGCACAGGAGACACGCAATTGTGGTGCATCTATGCGGGGATGCACGACGAGGGATGCACGTGCGAGGTGGTTTGTGGAGATAAAGACGAGGTGCGGCGGCGTTGGGCGATGGCGAATCGGACGTGGACGGCTCGGCGGCGCGATGTGAAACGTTGCTGGCATGGCGTGTGGCGGCGGCAGCGAGCCCGTTCTGGGGCCGATCTAGGCCGACGGGCCACGGCCATTACGCGCGTCGGATGGACGGGCGGATGTCGACGAGGCGGAGCGCTACACCAGCGCGATGCGGCGCAACCGCGCTCGAGAGTCGACGACGCGGGCCCTATTTGGATCTAGGCCCAATGGGCGGTGGCTGCCACTCGCGTAGGTTGGCGTCTGGATGCTGGGCAGGCGCGTTGGAAGCCTTCTGGGTCAACTGTTCGACAGTGCGCTCAATTTCAGCGCCGGATAACCAGCGTGGTCGGCGAGTTTCGTCTTCTCCTCTACAACCGGCCGGTGGCGTGGGGGCTGCTGGCTCCGCCTGAATAAAGGTGGTTTGGCCCTGCTAATCTTCGAGCGCCAGGTCATCGATCTGCTTCATGCGGCCTCCTCAATCTGTACGAGTTCCGATCTTCCTCTCGGAGATTTCCGCTAACTGGCGCATGGCGTCATTGGATATCTAGATTGCAATCGATCCGGTTGTGCACTCCCTTAGGCTTCATGAGGGCGTGGCGCAAAGCTTCGCCTTTTTGTCAGTGTCATGGGACATGTCTAAATATAGATTTTCATGGTATTGACGGAGGTGGAGAAAGTCACGGTGGTTGTGATCAGAGATTTGTAATGTTGGAGAATTGTATTGGTGGCAATGAAGATTGGCGGCACAGGTTCTTCTAGTGTGTCGGGTGTTGGTGACTTGCAGCAGCGGCCTTGGCAAGGGGGTCGCAGCACATGTGGACTGCATATTGGGTGGTGCTCCTCGATTACTGAGTCACGATTTCCAGGGTGAAAACCCAAGGTCTGGCCTTCATTGGTTGTGCCTGGCAATGGCCTTGTTGAAGGCATTGTTTTGTGAACTCTGACTTTCTCTAGGGTAAAAACTCAAGATCTTCGATCTGGCGACATCAATATTTGTGCATTGTTTCCTTCTTGGAGACGCCATTTTTAGATAATCTCTTTGTGGTTCGGGTGTTGTCTTCGGCGGTGGTTAGAGTGTTGCTGTTGTTGTGAGTGTTTCATCACCGCGGGCAGGGTCTTTCTTTTCTATTTCTCTCTTTTTTATTTTTTTTTCTTGGTTGTATGCATCCTTGGACTTTGGACATCTTGTTGGTGCATAGGCTGGGTGTAATTGGTATCATTCGCGATTTTAATATATACCCTTTATCGAAAACCAACTTGATGAGGGGGTGCGGATTGCCTGAGCCGCATACCCAAACCTCACACCAAAACCCCACATCTAAAGCCGGAAGCCCCAACCAAGCCGCATTGCCGGGTCTGGGGCACACACCGGTCCGGCGCACTGTCAGTGGTCACCGCACGCGCATGCTGCAGAGGCTGCCGCCACCATCTTCCACCGGTCCATCTTCGGAGAATTTACTGGCGCATCGACCTTGCCAGGCCTAGCTGTCGTCGACGTCACCACCACACCTGACAATGCCACCATCTTGCGCTCGTCCATCATCACACGCCCACCGCCGAGACCCACAGTTGTCGACGTGCCAGATGCCAGCCGCTCCTCCTTCGCGAACACCACCTGCTGCCACTAGTCCCATCCCCTCCGGCTCCAGTTCCTCTAACCGAGCATCGGAACGCCCCAGACGGCACCTCCAAGAAGGGCACGCCACACGTAGTGCCGCCGCCACCCAATCTGAGGAGATTTTGGGTCTGCACCCGGGCATGGGGTCGGGGTGGAGGGTAGGGACCTCAAGGGCGCCTGGAAGGAGGAGAACAACGACCTTGGTCATTGCCACCGTCGAGATGAGCTAGCCATCCAGAGTTTCCTCCAATCCGATGCCACCTCTACCAGCCCCAGCGAACGCACGAGGCCAACGATTGAGACCGCAAGCCACCAAGTGCAGCGAGAGAGAGGCTGCAGTGGGGAGGAGATCCATCGGAAACTCACCGCCCACGCGAGGGGGACGAAGCGAGAGGAGGGAGCCGCGAGGTCAACCCTCATACAAGATAGCGTGACAGTCAAAAGCTTTAGATGCTTCCTTTTATACAAAATTTCACGGAAAACAACACCAAGAAGTCATTGAGAATTGACACAAAGCAGAAAGTGTTGAGGCAACTTCCAGCAGTGGTAATCCATCACACAGCTTGATAATCCATAACAAGTAAGTAGTAGATGTTGAAGATCCTACGTACCTCCCCCGCGACTTGAGACACGCCGCTACAAGGATTTTATTTTATTACTGTTGTGCTTCGACTCCGCTGTTGCGGCTATGGCGAGCAGGTGGTTGCATTGGGGTAGGTAGACCAGAAGGATCTGGCAGGGGTGGTGGGCGAGAGGCTGCCGGAGCTGGGGAAGAAAGCCTTCCTGGCGCTTGATTCTCGCCGTATGCCGCCATGGACGCGACAGTTGCGCTGGCTATCGCGGAGTGGCTTGATGCGACAGGTGATAGCGGGGAAGATAGTAAAAGGCGCTAAAGATGAGCGGAAACAGACAGTGCCTTACTGTTGGGATTTAGGAGGCGGCGCGGGGTCCAGAGGTCGTACGTGGACGGTAGTGAGGCTGTCGGCTCTCGTGTACAACCCCGGGGCAGCCGGAGCGATGTGAGCTCATGGCATGCCGGCAGCATGGTCAACGCGCGACCCGTCTGGATTCAGTTGGTTCGGGTCGAGCAAAAAGAAAAAGGCCACGCCGGCCAAGTCGCCCAACCGATAGACGCATTTAGTCCGGGTGTCAAGTTTGTTTGTTTTTTAAGAAAATGATAAAGTCCGTAGCGTGGTTCGCGTCGGCATACTTCATGTCTCGCCCCCTCCCTAGTTCATATAACATTCTAGATCAAGCATCACCTTTTGCACTTGTTCTGCACAGCGCTGCGGTAGGCTACAGTTCCTGCCATCGGCCCTGCGGCCACATGATGCATAGCATGGACAAAGAGACGGCCCGAGAAAAACAAATACAAAAACAAGACTGGTCGTAACAACACATCAATTTCTATCAAGTTGCAACAACAGATCCATTTCCATCATCACAGTACAAAGACCTAAAAGACATGAGCCCAACCCAACTATTACGTATGCTTTCTAACGTATCTCCGCCCAACTGGTAATCAATTCTACCAGTCTAGTCTCTCCAAGCTTTTTTACAGGAGCAAAACCAATGCTCAAAACCCGCAACCGTATGCAATCCTATCTATCCAAGTTACTTTACAAGAGCAAAAGGATGCTCAAAACCCATGGGGGGTTTGTGTTGTTGTGTGCTGTACATCCATCACAAAACACAACAAAATTGCTCAGGCCAACTTTTGAGACCTGGAAGAGCAACAAGGGTGCCAACTCTTGAAACCTGGAAGAGCAAATATACTTCTTGAAGGGGTGCCAACTCTTGAAACCTGGAAGAGCAAAAATACAGAAACTTAGGTTACACAAGGAAACAAAGTACAAACATACTTTCTTGGTAAACATGCATGAATATCAAGTTATAGGATCAACAAGAGGGCATGAGATACGAATATCTTACACTAAGATACATTGAATAAGCACGAAATTGGGATGTAGATGAGTACATCAAAATTAGCATTAGTAAGAAACACGTTGACAAAAGGATTAAAACGAGATAATGAAGTGTAAATCTAATGCAGAGCTATTCTAACAATAGTCCACATAACTTGAAAATGTATCTCACTGTGCCTGATCATTTGAGAAAACCCAAAGAATTAAACCCTATATTATCGACAAGGTACGGAAAATTACCACAAAACTTGGAAGTGGTGGTCTTCAGGTTAATGCTTTATTTAGACCTTTGTTTACTGTATGGTAAGCATTGCTATTTCAGTTGTGCAAAATAAGTACTCAAAACATATATGATTCCTATTTACAACTCTGTAACTCTTCTTCTCATAAAATGCAGTTTCCCACATCTAACCATTCAGTTTCTCATCAAGTACAAAAAGGCCGAGAATTTTAATCATCTACAGAGTTAAGTGTTAAAAAAACTACTACTCCCTCTGTAAAGAAATACAAGATTGTTTAGATCTAAACAATCTTATGTTCTTTACGGAGGGAGTATCAGTGCATCAAGGCCCTAGCATGGAATAGGGTATGTACAGTGGTAAATACACAAGAGCAGATAAGGCTAAAATATTGTAAACGTTTATTTTAAATTACTTCAAGATTAACAAGGGGTTGATATATAGAACATGTTAAAACCTAGGAAAAAAAGACATTTCATGTAGATGAACTACCACATTACCAACAAGATACAATGGAAGTAAGAATACAGCAAGACAATATAACTAATACATGCTACAAAGAGGCATCAATATATGCATAATAAAGTTACCTTACTCTCATTGTCAGCAAACTCCCTCACCGAACAACCCTACAATCGATAGGAGCAGATCATCAAAATCAGATCACAAAAAAGAGCAATGTGAGTAAACCAAAGTCAGAACTACTAGCATAACCAAATTCAATTAGGACCCAAGTATTCGGAAACAATTTGCAATAACATTTCTATCAGCTAGATAATAGATATGGTAGTCTGCAAACTAGAATTAACTACGAACGAAAATTAACATTGGAATTTCCTTTGCAAACAAAACACAGAGACAAACAGGTTTTGTAAATAAGCCAGAAGGCTGTTGCCTTATGCCTATATCAAATCAAGAAATAAATATGATAGTCTGCAAATTGATGTTAAAACAAGGTCAGGGGTGCTGTAAATAAGCATTCGGACAAACAGGTTCTGTAAATAAGACAGATGGCTGTTGGCTGCCTATATCAAATCAAGAAATAAATATGATAGTCTGCAAATTGATGTTAAAACAAGGTCAGGGGTGCTGTAAATAAGCATACGGACAAACAGGTTCTGTAAATAAGACAGATGGCTGTTGGCTGTGCTTTACAAGCTATTCTGTCAGCAAAGTTGACACACTGGTGCATCAAATAATGAAACAAAAATAACAAAACAAGGTCAGCCCAACAGGACACCAAGATAGTCACAAATACTAAATCTACTTCGGAACAATGGATGGGGGGAGACTTAGCGAAGGATATAAGAAGAGGAGAATCTTCAAAACTTGAGGGTAGCAAAAAATGTTAATATTTCAAATTGCAAGACCATCATTTTTTAGTAAATACAAGAACTGTCCATCCATATCGCATAGTGAGTTTGGTCAATTTTTTAGTAAATCACAGTTTACCAAAGTTGCAAATGGACTGCAGAAAATATCCCTTCAAATACCTTTACTTGTTTCAACAGAACAGTGCAAAAGAGAGGTTTAGTAGGTACAGAACACAAGGTAGAATCTTATTTTTTTCACCAACTGTGATTAAAAATCCAGCTGCTAATAAGGATACAACATAACAGACAAGAAATTCAATTTATAAATAGAAAAGATACAACCCTAAGTAATTTAGTTTACAGAATCAATGTATTAGAAGTTAGATTGGCAAGCCAAAAAGTTAGCATGCCAAAAAACAAACCTGTTAAGTGTCTCAAGGGAATGAAAAATAAATCCCAGCACGGGAAAGCTTCCGGAAGTCCTTGAAATTAACTTCAGCTACAAGATTGAGACGGGATTTGCCGAAGCTCTTGGAGACAAAACTTCTGAGGACTTTGTCACTTCCAATGCAGCTCTTCAGATACATAGAGCTATCAACTGAATGCTGAACTCCAGCAGCAAACTTGGTCCGGTCCTCCTCATAGCTATAACTGATATAACCCCCAAGAACAGTGCTACGATTGCCCATACGGCTGGAACAAGTTGCTGTGAAGAGGCCTGGTTGCTTACTGGAAAAGGAGAAGGGTAAGACAGGTTAACAACTGAGAACAACTTACAAAGAACTTATATTGAACAAAAAGTTTGGGAAAGCATATATAACATACAATGTAAGGCCAAGGTTGCACCACAGGGATGAGACAGAGACACCAGCAGAACAATTGATCCATGAATCCCCATCATTTATGTGAAGCTTTCCACCAAACCCAAGGCTTTCAACATTATATAATTTCAGATCCTTAACACCACAAAAACTAGATATGGAAAAGGATGGCTCTCTGTCCCTGTTCAGCCCAATACAACCAGAAATAGATTGGAATGGTTGCAGACATTGCAACTCAAGCTGCATTAATAAAAACAAGTTGGGCAATTTATACAATGGATCCAAAGGTCAAACAAAGAATCACTACATTATTGACAAGCCTTACTTTAGAATTTCTAAGGGAGTAAGGTATGTGAAGCATTCCTTTGATGTTATCAGCAAACAGTTTCTCCGCATGCAACTCAGCATAATTCGGCTGCTACAAAAAATAAGTCAAATAAAACAACAGAGTTTTTAATAGCTGTGAAAACTACAATGACTGAGTACATAATTTATGTGGATACTTCAATAGATAACTTACATTATACAGATTAACATCAGCGCCATTTGGTTCAGCAGCCTGACCAGGTGTAACTTCCGATGCGGACAAGAATATTGATAAATCAAAATTTCTCACACCCAACATCATTTTCTTGAGCAGGTTCATTCCAACAATTTCAGAGCCAAAAGTTACAGACTGGTAGAGTAAGGTTTAAAGGTTAGACCAAGGACACGATAGTTTCAGAGACGGAAAGGAAAAAAAGGACAAGAACAGATGTAAAATAAAACCTACATAGTTCTGCATTGCACCCAAATATACACTATTTAGCAAAAACGGGTCTCTTGTCATATCAGTAACTTCCTTGCCTATATCATCAAAAAGTGCAGGGTCACCACCCATCTGGGATACACGATATGCCACATCTGTGATCATCAGCCAAATTAGAACACAGCATCAAATAATAAAATTAATAACTACATATATAAACAAGACAAGGTTCGTAAATTACCGGCAAAGCTATTAAAAACTCTGAACACACTGCCAAAAGATAAGAGCTTATCAGCAAGAGAGGAGACATTTTCAGGTAGCTGTTGCAATGCCTCCAAAAAACGGCTGCGATCACGAGCCAACACCATTGAAACATTTGTGTGAAACTTCCTCAGCTCATTTAGCAACTTACTAGCGGATTCAGCAGAAATTTCATCATTTTCTCGAGCGTGATCAACCAAAGCTTTCATATTCCAAGTGAACTCGTTAAGCAATCTAACATATTTGCTATTTATAGATTGATTCTCCATCGCTACATCAACAGCAGTGACGCCAAGTTTCCAACGCATTTGAATTGCACCCGGTCGTTTCATAGACGCAAAGGCAATCGCTGACTTCAAAAGAACACCCTGCCAGGGCTTCAGGAGGGTCACAGAAATATTAGTTTCAAAATCATCAGGAGTCTTCAACCTAAGCCTCGCCTCTTTCAAAAGATCATCAAGATGTTTCTTAAATTGATACAGCTCAGCCCTGGACAGAGAATGAACGGAGTGCATCAGGATTATAACTTTTTGGACAAAGAATTTGGAAATGGTGAGTACATTTCTATTTTTTAATCATATGTTTTCTTCTCTTTCTTACCACGATAAGAAAATGTTTACTCCTCACAGCAAGTAGAAACATTAAATGAATCTCATTGGATTCTAAAAGATGCAAAATAGACTGCCCACTCTGTTCAGCACTACTTTACATCCATCTAGTGCTTCATAATGGTCAAAAGACCAGCAGGGAAGGTTCATAGCTATGCACTGATATTTGACATTTGATACTCTCTTTTATCCAACATCAATATACCCAAAACCAGAAGACACTAGCTCAAGAATATAATATACAGCAAGTGCACTGGACAAGCATTCATTATTGAGAAAATTTCCCTATTTAACACTGCCAAAAAGTTTCTTCCTTATATAACGCTAACTATAAAGTTTATGCCTTTTGTAGCACTTCCGTCACTTCCGATAGCATATACTGTTTAGATGCTTGTCAGTTTTTTTAAGCGGACAAAACTACCCCCACTTATAACGCACAGGAAAAAAGGCCAGGCCGAACAGTCAGCTGGCCAAGCCACGACCCGCCCTGTCTTTCTTCCCTGTACCTCCGGAGGCGGTGGGAGGGGACTGCACAAGAGACTTGACGACCACGCTGCTAGGGGAGATTGCTGCGGAGGGCGTCCGTGAAGGGGCTGCAGATGGCAGCCAAGGAGGGGCTATAGATGCGGTGGACAGCGACGGTCTGGCTACAACAAGGTTTGTGGCTGGATACTCGGCCTCTAGCGTGGCTGCAGTATCAGGACAGGGTATGGCCGGCTCCTTGGCCTCAGCTACATGGACTTGTCCTGAAGGTTAAGGTTCACACCTTTTTTTTTATCTCAATGCATCATTACATTAGTAGGAGTCTGTACAGTATGTGCAGTAGCAAAGATCATGCACAACTTTGTCTAGCTCATGCCTATGTTTGTCTTTAATTTACAGGATGGATCCAAACTAAGTTATTTGCTGAAAATTAAATTGTTTTTAGTCGTACTATTGGCAATTTCATGAACTACAGTGTGATGGTCCAAACCATTTGTGTTTGTGGGTGTGACCATGTGAACTGGATTAGGATGCAATGAAATTCAGAAGCAGTAGAAATGTACTGTTTTTTTCCTTTCTGGAATGAGAAGTACTGAGCTGCTGTTGCATGGTTAATTATTGGCATGCAAGGCCTCAATGGATGTTAGGTACCGGATTAGTATATTTCTATGAGTACGAGATGAATGACATTCTTATCTGACATGTACAGATTCTACATGGTAGCCAAAGACTGCATGGAAAAAAGAAGGTTCCTCTTGAAGAAACTGAATACGAGAGTGCAGCTTCTCTTTCTTTTTTGGTCTTCTTTTGTTAGTCTAACACTTCTCACTTAGACTGTAGGCTATAATCAACTCAATTTTTTTCCCATGGGGTGTCTAGGTAGGCAGGTAAGTGCAGAGAAGATAGAAGTGAAAATCTCTTCCAAACAAGTTTCATGAAGGGTAAAATTGTATTTCATGTGTCTTTTAACACCATTAGTAGTCAAAATGAATGAAAGTGTTACAAAGGGAATAAAATTTAGATGTGGTGTTAGATAAGGAAGAAAAAAAATCAGTGTCAAAAAGGGAACAAAAATTTAACGCAGTGTTAAATAAGGAATTCTCTCTTCATTGTCATGTAGAGTAAGCAAAATATTTGAGCTCATTCATAGAAACATAAAAGAGACAAGTGACATTACGAAGTTGTTGTACTGCAGAGAAGATTAATTCATTTTGATCAAAGTGACCATGTTGCAACGGTATGATCCAAGCATATGAAATTAACAAGACTAAGGTGCATCAATTTTTCAACAAGTCGGGTCACGAGAAGATCCTGTGGAATTTGATGACTGGGGGAGATAAGACTTTTTACCTTTCAATCTGGGTCGGTGAGAGGTCAACAGGCGCGATTTGAGTTGGCGTTGGGGTGTAGCCCCGCCTTTTGTTGGGGTCGGGCCTGAACCCGATGGCCACAGCCAGCCTGCTGAACCATCGAAGAGGTTGACCAGGATTCAGGCCTGGTGCTTCCCACGGCCTGAAGAAGCGCACATCATTCGGGATCAGTTCCCGAACTTACAGATCGGGAAAACAGGAATCGACGAGAACGTGGAGATATCGAGTACCTGGCCAAAGAGAATCCCTCGCCGGTGTGTCCTGGGGCATGGCCGCGGCCACCGGAGTCAGCGCCGCGAGCGCCCTCGCCTGGGTGGTGCCCTCGAGCATGGGCGCGGCCACCGGAGTCGGCGCCCTCGCCGGGGTGCCCTCGAGCATGGCCGCGGCCACCGGAGTCAGCGCCCGACACGCCCTCGCCGGATCCGGCATCAGCGCCTCCATCAGCGGACGGAAACGCCATGGAGAGGCAGGATTCGCGATGGCGGAGGTGGAAAACCCTAGCAATGGAGAGATTTGGGGGCGGATGGTGGGCGGGCGGGCGGTTGCGACTCTGAGCGGGAAGGGGCTCGGCTCGGGTGGAGTAGTCTGATGTTTGCCTACTGAGGCCGCGTCTCGGCTCGTCTTTGTCGATCCAGTTGGCCTCCAACGAGGCCGCTGGGCCGGCACCCCAAACGGACCGGAGAAGCCCATACACACACTAGGATCCGATCTCCGACGCATCGTCGTCGTGTGTTGGCTACGTCTGCGACCTGAAAGATAAGATAGATGAGATGGGGAACGAACGAGAACGAGCACGAGCACTCGTCAGATCTAAAATTCCAACAAAAAACGAATCGATTCGAGCCTTCCCATGGCAACATACCAACAGCAAGATGGATGGGTCATCTCTTGAGCCAGGCCAAGCAATCTGAAGAGGCAAAATTCAGTTAGTCCCCACGACAAATCCATGGATGGCACAGAAAGACGGGTTGAAACGAGCCTCGCCTCACCTCACCTCACCTCACCACACCATGGTGGATTATATATACCCAAGCACAAGTAGATGGAGGTCCTGCAGACGCCGCCTTCTTCGGCGAGGCATGATGATGAGACGCTTGTTTTCGCGTGCTCGGAGCACACACGCCATGGCTGCTAGGGTTGGGTTGGGGGAGGGGAAAGAGGCGAGAGGCCCCGAGCCAAGTTATATACGGCCAGGGCCAGGCTTCAGCTCAGGAATCATGTCCTCAGTAGGAGCCCTCACTCTCGCTCCCTGGCCCACGCGCCAGCGACAGATGGAGACGCGTTTCCCCTCCGCTAATTACGAGGACTAGTAGTTTTTTTTTAGCACGTCCTGACTGGCTCTGCGCGTAATTAGGGATATCTGTTTCCAACCGCGAAAAAGAAGGAATCCTTTTATTCACCGCCAGAAAAGTCAGCCCGCGTTATACGGGGCACCAATTTGTTTGTTTTTGTTTCCCCTCAAAAAAAATTTTGTTTGTTTTTGTTCGTGGTAAAAAAAGAGAGGAAGGTTTCCAATCGCGAAAGAGAATCCTTTGATTTACTGCCAAGAAGAAGAAGATTTCATCCCCACTTCCGGCTCAAGGCCGACGGTGCACGCAGCCGCCCACAAACGGCAAGCACCGTAAAGGTATGACGCCACCGCGCTGACTTGTGGGCTCTCTGCCCCACGTGCTGCGCTGCCCTCGGCCGTTGGATCAAGTCAACGTCCCATCGCACGGTTCGCAGCTCGCCCCCACGGAGCACGCCATCCGATCCGTGCGCTCCTTCCTCATTGGTGGACTCAGCAGCTCTCTCGCCTCGCTACTGCTACTAGTGCTCTACATTGCCCTCACGTCAAGGTTGTTGTCACGTTACTTAAAACCAACGGCGCGGACCGTGTACCGCGTGACGCTTCCGGGGACTCTACCAGCTACTCTACTGTATTTCTCGGCCAAAAACAAATTAACAACATTTTGTACAAGCTACAACCTAGTACGTGACACGTCGGGAGACAACACCTTCTTTTTTTTTTTTGAGGGGGGGGAGACAACACCTTCAAGTGGTACAAACCATTGTCGCACAAAGCCACAAACGCCACTAAGAACATCCCCCCTACCATCTTGTCGTCCTCCTCCTTCACCTACGCCGCCACGCCTCTCCGTCACGCCGACGAAGAAGGAAGATACGACACCATCCAAGCTTCGACCCAAGGCTGCCACTAATAAAAAAGCTTCGGTCGAAGGTGCCTCGTCGACAAGTATTTCCGATATCACATCCGACAATGGGATCACCTTGAACTTCAACAACACATGTGTTCGTATGGCTCCTTAGGTTCGAGGGGAGACGTTCAACATCATGGGGTCAAGATTATCTCGACGGTGAACTTACCGGGGGAGGGAGAGTAGTGGTCCATTAGAGTTGTCGGGCTCGCATAAGAGAATAATAAGACGAGTAATGCGTGGAACGTGTTGATGCGGGCGGTATTCACGGTTTTGTAACCTTTACAATGTGTTTGGTAGTCTTAAGGGAAGGGGAATGATAGTTTTTTTTTGCATGGTAATACGTGTCTCATTCATATCATAAAGATCAAAGTACAAGTCACGTAAGGACTGATATGACAAAACTGAAAAGATAGCAGAACATCTCTGAGTTTGACACCAACGCCCGTCATCTGCCTCCGGCACCACCATGGCGGCCACCGAAGAAAAGAATGACAGATCACCTCCTCACCCGAGCTCGACGCGGCTCCATAGCTGATATGCAGCTTTGCGGACCTCCAAGATGGCTCACCAAAAGTGAAACCCTTGCCGTTGAACGAATCAGACCGGGGCAACACCCCGGACACGCCATCGAACTCCAGATCTGGAACACCACCACGACTAAAACGCCGAAGGAGGAAACCATACCTGCCATCCACGAACCACGAACTCAGCACACGTTCCGTCTTCCATATGTCGTCGATGCAGACCGTAATCTGCATCCGCTCCTGGACTACCTCCCAAGCTCCGCGCCGACGCCGGAGCAAACGCCGTCGCAACGGTGGAGCTCGAGGACACAGGTCCACCACGAAGATGCCGTCGCCGCCACGCCATCCTTGCTTGAACAGACTGGTTTCCAAATCCATCCCCAACCGTAGGACCGATAGCCTCGTCAGGGAAGGATCCGAAGAATCTTTATTCAGCGCTGTCATCGTCATCGCCGAAGCCAAAGCGATGAACAGCCTAAAATACCTAGACTACGAGAGTAAAAACGATCCACACACGTGGATCCGGCGACCCCCCTCACCACCGACGACCGAGGTCGCCGGTGTTGGGTAACGTAGTAATAATTCAAAAAAAATCCTACGTGTCACCAAGACCAATCTAGGAGATGCTAGCAACGAGAGAGAGGGAGTGCATCTTCATACCCTTGAAGATCGCTAAGCGGAAACGTTACAAGAATGCGGTTGATGGAGTCGTACTCGCGGCGATTCAAATCGCGGAAGATCCGATCTAGCGCCGAACGGACGGCGCCTCCGCGTTCAACACACGTACAGCCCGGGGACGTCTCCTCCTTCTTGATCCAGCAAGGGGAGAGGAGAAGTTGAGGGAGAACTCCAGCAGCACGACGGCGTGGTGGCAATGGAGCTCGTGGTTCTCCGGCAGAGCTTCGCTAAGCACTACGGAGGAGGAGGAGGAGTTGGAGGAGGAGAGGGTTGCGCCAAGGGAAGGGGTGTGGCTGCCCTCCCACCCCTCCACTATATATAGGGGCAAGGGGAGAGGGGGAGGCGCCCTAGGGTTTCCCCTAGGGGGCGGCGGAACACTTCCGGACTCCAATACCCTTCGTCCAATATATCGATCTTCACCGTCGGACCATTCCGGAACTCCTCGTCATGTCCGGGATCTCATCCGGGACTCCGAACAACCTTCGGTAACCACATACTATTTCCCATAACAACTCTAGCGTCACCGAACCTTAAGTGTGTATACCCTACGGGTTCGGGAACCATGCATACATGACCAGGACACCTCTCCGGCCAATAACCAATAGCGGGATCTGGATACCCATATTGGCTCCCACATGTTCCACGATGATCTCATCGGATGAACCACGATGTCGGGGATTCAATCAATCCCGTATACAATTCCCTTTGTCTATCGGTATGTTACTTGCCCGAGATTCGATCGTCGGTATCATCTCGTTACTGGCAAGTCACTTTACTCGTTCCGTAATGCATGATCCCGTGACTAACTACTTAGTCACATTGAGCTCATTATGATGATGCATTACCGAGTGGGCCCAGAGATACCTCTCCGTCATACGGAGTGACAAATCCCAGTCTCGATTCGTGCCAACCCAACAGACACTTTCGGAGATACCTGTAGTGCACCTTTATAGCCATCCAGTTACGTTGTGACGTTTGGTACACCCAAAGCATTCCTACGGTATCCGGGAGTTGCACAATCTCATGGTCTAAGGAAATGATACTTGACATTAGAAAAGTTCTTAGCAAACGAACTACACGATCTTGTGCTATGCTTAGGATTGGGTCTTGTCCATCACATCATTCTCCTAATGATGTGATCCCGTTATCAATGACATCCAATGTCCATGGTCAGGAAACCATAACCATCTATTGATCAACGAGCTAGTCAACTAGAGGCTTACTAGGGACATGTTGTGGTCTATGTATTCACACATGTATTACGGTTTCCAGTTAATACAATTATAGCATGAACAATAGACAATTATCATGAACAAGGAAATACAATAATAACCATTTTATTATTGCCTCTAGGGCATATTTCCAACAGTCTCCCACTTGCACTAGAGTCAATAATCTAGTTCACATCACCATGTGATTAACACTGAAAGTTCACATCGCCATGTGATTAATACCCAAGAGTTTACTAGAGTCAATAATCTAGTTCACATCACCATGTGATTAACACTCAATGAGTTTTAGGGTTTGATCATGTTATGCTTACGAGAGAGGTTTTAGTCAACGGGTCTGCAACATTCAGATCCGTGTGTGCTTTACAAATCTCTATGTCATCTTGTAGATGCAGCTGCCACGCGCTACTTGGAGCTATTCCAAATAACTGCTTTACTATACGAATCCGGTTTACTACTCAGAGTCATCCGGATTAGTGTCAAAGTTTGCATCGACGCAACCCTTTACGACGAACTCTTTTACCACCTTCATAATCGAGAAAATTCCTTAGTCCACTAGATACTAAGGATAAGTTCGACCGATGTCATGTGATCCATTCCTGGATCACTATTGTACCCCTTGACTAACTCATGGCAAGGCACACTTCACGTGCGGTACACAGCATAGCATACTGTAGAGCCTACGTCTAAAGCATAGGGGACGACCTTCGTCCTTTTTCTCTCTTTTGCCGTGGTCACGTCTTGAGTCTTACTCAATACTCACACCTTGTAACACAGCCAAGAACTCCTTCTTTGCTGATCTATTTTGAACTCCTTCAAAATCTTATCACGTTATGTATTCATTTGAAAGTACTATTAAACGTTTTTTATCTATCCTTATAGATCTTGATGCTCAATGTTCAAGTAGCTTAATCCAAATTTTCCATTGAAAAACACTTTTCAAATAACCCTGTATGCTTTCCAGAAATTCTACATCATTTTTGATCAACAATATGTTAACAACATATACTCATCAAAAATTCTATAGTGCTCCCACTCACTTCTTTGGAAATACAAGTTTCTCATAAACTTTGTATAAACCCAAAATCTTTGATCATCTCATCAAAGCGTACATTCCATTTCCGATATGCTTACTCCGGTCCTTAGAAGGATTGCTGGAGCTTTGCATACTTGTTAGCATATTTCAGGATTGACAAAACCTTCTGGTTGTATCACATACAACCTTTCCTCAAGAAAATCGTCGAGGAAACAATGTTTTTGTTGGGGAACGTAGCAGAAATTCAAAATTTTCTACGCATCACCAAGATCAATCTATGGAGTAATCTAGCAACGAGGGGAAGGGGAGTGCATCTACATACCCTTGTAGATCGTGATGCGGAAGCGTTGCAAGAACGCGGATGAAGGAGTCGTACTCGTAGCGATTCAGATCGCGGTTGATTCCGATCTAAGCGCCGAACCACGGCGCCTCCGCGTTCAACACACGTGCAGCCCGGTGACGTCTCCCACGCCTTGATCCAGCAAGGAGAGAGGGAGAGGTTGGGGAAGACTCCGTCCAGCAGCAGCACGACGGCGTGGTGGTGATGGAGGAGCGTGGCAATCCCGCAGGGCTTCGCCAAGCACCGCGAGAGACGATGAGGGAGAGGGGTAGGGCTGCGCCAAGAAAGAGATGTTCTCGTGTCTATGGCAGCCCCAAAACCCCCACTATATATAGGGGAGGGGGAGGGGCTGCGCCCCCATCTAGGGTTCCCCCCAAAGGGTGCGGCCAGCCCTAGATGCATCTAGGGGGCGGCCAGAGGGGGAGAGAGGGGGCGCACCACTAGATGGGCCTTAGGCCCATCTGAGCCTAGGGTTTCCCCTTTCTCCCCTTCCCTGCGCCTTGGGTCTCTTGTGGGAGGCGCACCAGCCCACCTAGGGGCTGGTCCCTTCCCACACTTGGCCCACGCAGCCCTCTGGGGCTGGTGGCCCCACCTGGTGGACCCCCGGGACCCTCCCGGTGGTCCCGGTACGTTACCGATAGCACCCGAAACTTTTTCGGTGACCAAAACAGGACTTCCCATATATAAATCTTTACCTCCGGACCATTCCGGAACTCCTCGTGATGTCCGGGATCTCATCCGGGACTCCGAACAACATTCGGTAACCACGTATATCTATTCCCTATAACCCTAGCGTCATCAAACCTTAAGTGTGTAGACCCTACGGGTTCGGGAACCATGCAGACATGACCGAGACGTTCTCCAGCCAATAACCAACAGCGGGATCTGGATACCCATGTTGGCTCCCACATGTTCCACGATGATCTCATCGGATGAACCACGATGTCGGGGATTCAATCAATCCCGTATACAATTCCCTTTGTCTACCGGTATGTTACTTGCCCGAGATTCGATCGTCGGTATCCCGATACCTTGTTCAATCTCGTTACCGGCAAGTCTATTTACTCGTTCCGTAACACATCATCCCGTGATCAACTCCTTGGTCACATTGTGCACATTATGATGATGTTCTACCGAGTGGGCCCAGAGATACCTCTCCATTTACACGGAGTGACAAATCCCAGTCTCGATTCGCGCCAACCCAACAGACACTTTCGGAGATACCTGTAGTGCACCTTTATAGCCACCCAGTTACGCTGTGACGTTTGGTACACCCAAAGCATTCCTACGGTATCCGGGAGTTGCACAATCTCATGGTCTAAGGAAATGATACTTGACATTTGAAAAGCTCTTAGCAAACGAACTACACGATCTTGTGTTAGGCTTAGGATTGGGTCTTGTCCATCACATCATTCTCCTATGATGTGATCCCGTTATCAACGACATCCAATGTCCATGGTCAGGAAACCGTAACCATCTATTGATCAACGAGCTAGTCAACTAGAGGCTTACTAGGGACATGGTGTTGTCTATGTATCCACACATGTATTTGAGTTTCCTATCAATACAATTCTAGCATGGATAATAAACGATTATCATGAACAAGGAAATATAATAATAACCAATTTATTATTGCCTATAGGGCATATTTCCAACAGTCTCCCACTTGCACTAGAGTCAATAATCTAGTTCACATCACCATGTGATTAACACTCACAGGTCACATCACCATGTGACCAACATCCAAAGAGTTTACTAGAGTCAACAATCTAGTTCACATCACTATGTGATTAACACTCAATGAGTTCTGGTTTGATCATGTTATGCTTGTGAGAGAGGTTATTAGTCAACGGGTCTGAACCTTTCAGATCCGTGTGTGCTTTACGAATATCTATGTCATCTTGTGGATGCTACCACGCGCTACTTGGAGCCATTTCAAATTACTGCTCTACTATACGAATCCGGTTTACTACTCAGAGTCATCCGGATTAGTGTCAAAGTTTGCATCAACGTAACCCTTTACGACGAACTCCTTTTCACCTCCATAATCGAGAAAATTCCTTAGTCCACTAGATACTAAGGATAAGTTCGACCGCTGTCATGTGATCCATTCCCGGATCACTATTGTACCCCTTGACCAACTCATGGCAAGGCACACTTCATGTGCGGTACACAGCATAGCATACTGTAGAGCCTACGTCTAAAGCATAGGGGACGACCTTCGTCCTTTCTCTCTCTTCTGCTGTGGTCAGGTCTTGAGTCTTACTCAATACTCACACCTTGTAACACAGCCAAGAACTCCTTCTTTGCTGATCTATTTTGAACTCTTTCAAAATCATGTCAAGGTGTGCGTTCTTTGAAAGTATCATCAGGTGTCTTGATCTATCTCTATAGATCTTGATGCCCAATATGTAAGCAGCTTTATCCAGGTCTTCCTTTGAAAAACTCCTTTCAAACAACCCTTTATGCTTTCCAGAAATTTTACATCATTTCGGATCAACGATATTCACATATACTTATCAGAAATGTTGTAGCGCTCCCACTCACTTTATTGTAAATACAAGTTTCTAACAAACTTTGTATAAACCCAAAAACTTTGATCACTCCATCAAAGCGTATATTCTGACTCCGGGATGCTTGCTCTAGTCCATGGAAGGATCGCTGGAGCTAGCATACCTTTTAGCATCCTTAGGATCGACAAAACCTTTCTGATTGTATCACATACAACCTTTCCTTACGAAAACTGGTAAGGAAACTTGTTTTGACATCCATCTGCCAGATTTCATAAATGCAGCTAATGCTAACATGATTCCGACGGACTTAAGCATCGCTACGGATGAGAAAATCTCATCGTAGTCAACTCCTTGAACTTGTGAAAATACTCTTTGCCACAAGTCGAGCTTCATAGACGGTAACATTACCGTCCATGTCCGTCTTCTTCTTAAAGATCCATTTATCTCAATGACTTGCCGATCATCGGGCAAGTTCACCAAAGTCCATGCTTTGTTCTGATACATGGATCCTATCTCGGATTTCATGGCTTCTAACCATTTGTCGGAATATGGGCCCACCATCGCTTCTCCATAGCTCGTAGGTTCATTGTTGTCTAGCAACATGACTTCCAAGACAGGATTACGTACCACTCTGAAGTAGTACGCATCCTTGTCGTCCTATGAGGTTTGGTAGTGACTTGATCTGAAGTTTCATGATCACTATCATAAGCTTCCACTTCAATTGGTGTAGGTGCCACAGGAACAACTTCATGTGCCCTGCTACACATTAGTTGAAGTGACGGTTCATCAAGTCTCCACCATCCTCCCACTCAATTCTTTCGAGAGAAACTTTTCCTCGAGAAAGGACCCGTTTCTAGAAACAATCACTTTTGCTTCCAGATCTGAAATAGGAGGTATACCCAACTGTTTTGGGTATTCTATGAAGATGCATTTATCCGCTTTGGGTTCGAGCTTATCAGCCTGAAACTTTTTCACATAAGCGTCGCAGCCCCAAACTTTTAAGAAACGACAACTTAGGTTTCTCTAAACAGTGTCGTCTCAACGGAATTGCGTGGTGCCCCTTTTTAAAGTGAATGCGGTTGTCTCAAATGCCTAACCCATGAACGATAGTGGTAATTCGATAAGAGACATCATGGTATGCACCATATCCAATAGGGTGCAGTTATGATGTTCGGACACACCATCACACTGTGGTGTTCCAGGCGGTATTAATTGTGAAACACTTTCCACAATGTCTTAATTGTGTACCAAACACGTAACTCAGATATTCATCTATATGATCATATCATAGACATTTTATCTTCTTGTCACGATGATCTTGAACTTCACTCTGAAATTACTTGAACCTTTCAATAATTCAGACTTGTGTTTCATCAAGTAAATATACTCAGAATCTACTCAAATCATGTGTGAAGTAAGAGCATAACGATATTCACTGCGTGCCTCTCTTGTTCCATCTCACTGAAAAACAAGGCCCTTCAGTCATCTTGCCCATGTGGTATGATTTGCATGTCTCAAGTGATTCAAAATCAAGTGAGTCCAAACGATCCATCTGCATGGAGTTTCTTCATGCATATATACCAATAGACATGGTTCGCATGTCTCAATCTTTTCAAAAATGAGTGAGTCCAAAGATCCATCAACATGGAGCTTCTTCATGCGTTTTATCCCAATATGACTCAAATAGCAGTGCCACAAGTATGTGGTACTATCATTACTATCTTATATCTTTTGGCAGATCGAGATTCATTTTAGGTGCAAGACCATTGAAGGTATTATTCAAATAAACAGAGTAACCATTATTCTCCTTAAATGAATAACCGTATTGCGATAAACATAATCCAATCATGTTTATGCTCAACGCAAACACCAAATAACAATTATTTAGGTTTAACACCAATCTCGATGGTAGAGGGAGCATGCAATGCTTGATCACATCAACCTTGGAAACACTTCCAACACATATCATCATCTCACCTTTAGCTAGTCTCCGTTTATTCCCAGCTTTTATTTCGAGTTACTAACACTTAGCAACCGAACCGGTATCTAATACCCTAGTGCTGCTAGGAGTACTAGTAAAGTACACATTCATATAATGTATATCCAATATACTTCTGTCGACCTTGCCTGCCTTCTCATCTACCAAGTATCTAGGGTAGTTCTGCTTCAGCGACCGTTCCCCTCATTACAGAAGCACTTAGTCTCGGGTTTGGGTTCAACCTTGGGATTCTTCACTAGAGCAGCAAATGATTTGCTATTTCATGAAGTATCCCTTTTGCCCTTGCCCTTCTAGAAACTAGTGGTTTTACTAACCATCAACAATTGATGCTCCTTCTTGATTTCTACTTTCGCGGTGTCAAACATCGCGAGTTGCTCAAAAATCATCATCTATCCCTGATATGTTATAGTTCATCACGAAGCTCTAATAGCTTGGTGGCAGTGACTATGGAGAACCATCAGTATCTCATCTGGAAGATTAACTCCCACTCGATTCAAGTGATTGTAGTACTCAGACAATCTGAGCACATGCTCAATGATTGAGCTTTTCTCCCTTAGTTTGCAGGCTTAAGAAACTTGTCAGAGGTCTCATACCTCTTGACATGGGCACTAGTCTGAAATCCCAATTTCAGTCTTCGGAACATCTCATATGTTCTGCGACGTTTCAAAAACGTCTTTGGTGCCACAATTCTAAACCGTTAGCATTACGCACTGAACTATCATGTAGTCATCAAAACGTGTATGTCAGATGTTTCGTAACATCTACAGACGACGCTGAGGTTCAGCACACCGAGCGGTGCATTAAGGACATAAGCCTTCTGTGCAGCAATGAGGACAATCCTTAGTTTATGGACCCAGTCCGCATAATTGCTACTATCAACTTTCAACTAAATTTTCTCTAGGAACATATCTTAAACAGTATAACTAAAGCGTAAGCTATGACATAATTTGCAAAGACCTTTTGACTATGTTCATGATAATTAAGTTCATCTGATTATTTAATGAACTCCCACTCAGATAGACATCCCTTTAGTCATCTAAGTGATACATGATCCGAGTCGAACTAGGCCGTGTCCGATCATCACGTGAGACGGACTAGTCATCATCGGTGAACATCTCCATGTTGATCGCATCTACTATACGACTCATGTTCGACCTTTCGATCTCTTGTGTTCCGAGGCCATGTCTGTACATGCTAGGCTCGTCAAGTCAACCTAAGTGTTTCGCATGTGTTCCGAGGCCATGTCTGTACATGCTAGGCTCGTCAACACCCGTTGTATGCGAACGTTAGAATCTATGACACCCGATCATCACGTGGTGCTTCGAAACAACGAACCTTCGCAACGGTGCACAGTTAGGGGGAACACGTCTCTTGAAATTTTAGTGAGGGATCATCTTATTTATGCTACCGTCGTTCTAAGCAAATAAGATGTAAACATGACAAACATCACATGCAAATCATAAGGTGACATGATATGGCCAATATCATCTTGCGCCTTTTGATCTCCATCTTCGAGGCGCGGCATGATCACCTTCGTCACCGGCATGACACCATGATCTCCATCATCGTGTCTTCATGAAGTTGTCTCGCCAACTATTACTTCTACTACTATGGCTAACGGTTAGCAATAAAGTAAAGTAATTACATGGCGTTTTCATTGACACGCAGGTCATACAATAAATTAAGACAACTCCTATGGCTCCTGCCGGTTGTCATACTCATCGACATGCAAGTCGTGATTCCTATTACAAGAACATGATCAATCTCATACATCACATATATATAATTCATCACATCCTTTTGGCCATATCACATCACATAGCATACCCTGCAAAAACAAGTTAGACGTCCTCTAATTGTTGTTGCATGTTTTACGTGGCTGCTATGGGTTTCTAGCAAGAACGTTTCTTACCTACGCAAAAGCCACAACGTGATATGCCAATTTCTATTTACCCTTCATAAGGACCCTTTTCATCGAATCCGATCCGACTAAAGTGGGAGAGACAGACACCCGCTAGCCACCTTGTGCAACTAGTGCATGTCAGTCGGTGGAACCTGTCTCACGTAAGTGTACGTGTATGGTCGGTCCGGGCCGCTTCATCCCACGATCCCGCCGAATCAAGATAAGACTAGTAACGGCAAGTAAATTGACAAAATCAACGCCCACAACTACTTTGTGTTCTACTCGTGCATAGAAACTACGCATAGACCTAGCTCATGATGCCACTGTTGGGGAACGTAGCAGAAATTCAAAATTTTCTACGCATCACCAAGATCAATCTATGGAGTAATCTAGCAACGAGGGGAAGGGGAGTGCATCTACATACCCTTGTAGATCATGATGCGGAAGCGTTGCAAGAACGCGGATGAAGGAGTCGTACTCGTAGCGATTCAGATTGCGGTTGATTCCGATCTAAGCACCGAACCACGGCGCCTCCGCGTTCAACACACGTGCAGCCCGGTGACGTCTCCCACGCCTTGATCCAGCAAGGAGAGAGGGAGAGGTTGGGGAAGACTCCGTCCAGCAGCAGCACGATGGCGTGGTGGTGATGGAGGAGCGTGGCAATCCTGCAGGGCTTCGCCAAGCACCGCGAGAGACGAGGAGGGAGAGGGGTAGGGCTGCGCCAAGAGAGAGATGTTCTCGTGTCTATGGCAGCCCCAAAACCCCCACTATATATAGGGGAGCGGGAGGGGCTACGCCCCCATCTAGGGTCCCCCCCAAAGGGTGCGGCCAGCCCTAGATGCATCTAGGGGGGCGGCCAGAGGGGGAGAGAGGGGGGGCGCACCACTAGATGGGCCTTAGGCCCATCTGAGCCTAGGGTTTCCCCTTTCTCCCCTTCCCTGCGCCTTGGGCCTCTTGTGGGAGGCGCACCAGCCCACCTAGGGGCTGGTCCCTTCCCACACTTGGCCCACGCAGCCCTCTGGGGCTGGTGGCCCCACCTGGTGGACCCCCGGGACCCTCCCGGTGGTCCCGGTACGTTACCGATAGCACCCGGAACTTTTCCGGTGACCAAAACAGGACTTCCCATATATAAATCTTTACCTCCGGACCATTCCGGAACTCCTCGTGACGTCCGGGATCTCATCCGGGACTCCGAACAACATTCGGTAACCACGTATATCTATTCCCTATAACCCTAGCATCATCAAACCTTAAGTGTGTAGACCCTACGGGTTCGGGAACATGCAGACATGACCGAGACGTTCTCCAACCAATAACCAACAGCGGGATATGGATACCCATGTTGGCTCCCACATGTTCCACGATGATCTCATCGGATGAACCACGATGTCGGGGATTCAATCAATCCCGTATACAATTCCCTTTGTCTACCGGTATGTTACTTGCCCGAGATTCGATCGTCGGTATCCCGATACCTTGTTCAATCTCGTTACCGGCAAGTCTCTTTACTCGTTCCGTAACACATCATCCCGTGATCAACTCCTTGGTCACATTGTGCACATTATGATGATGTTCTACCGAGTGGGCCCAGAGATACCTCTCCGTTTACACGGAGTGACAAATCCCAGTCTCGATTCGTGCCAACCCAATAGACACTTTCGGAGATACCTGTAGTGCACCTTTATAGCCACCCAGTTACGTTGTGACGTTTGGTACACCCAAAGCATTCCTACGGTATCCGGGAGTTGCACAATCTCATGGTCTAAGGAAATGATACTTGACATTAGAAAAGCTCTTAGCAAACGAACTACACGATCTTGTGCTAGGCTTAGGATTGGGTCTTGTCCATCACATCATTCTCCTAATGATGTGATCCCGTTATCAACGACATCCAATGTCCATGGTCAGGAAACCGTAACCATCTATTGATCAACGAGCTAGTCAACTAGAGGCTTACTAGGGACATGGTGTTGTCTATGTATCCACACATGTATTTGAGTTTCCTATCAATACAATTCTAGCATGGATAATAAACGATTATCATGAACAAGGAAATATAATAATAACCAATTTATCATTGCCTCTAGGGCATATTTCCAACAGTTTTGACATCCTATCTGTAAGATTTCATAAATAATGTAGTAACTGCTAATATAATTCCAACAGACTCTTAGCATCGCTACGAGTGAGAAAGTCTCATCGCAGTCAACTCCTTGAACTTGTCGGAAAACATCTTAACGACAAGTCGAGCTTTCTTAATGGTGACACTTACCATCATTGTCTGTCTTCCTTTTAAAATCCATCTGCACCCAACAGCCTTATGACCATCAAGTAGTTCTTCCAAAGTCTATACTTTGTTTCTATACATGGATCCTCTCTCAGATTTTATGGCCTCGAGCCATACGTCGGAATCCGGGCCCACCATCGCTTCTCCATAGCTCGTAGGTTCATTGTTGTCTAGCAACATGACTTCCAAGACAGGATTACGTACCACTCTAAAGTAGTACGCATCCTTGTCGTCCTACGAGGTTTGGTAGTGACTTGATCCGAAGTTTCATGATCACTATCATAAGCTTCCACTTCAATTGGTGTAGGTGCCACAGGAACAACTTCTTGTGCCCTGCTACACACTAGTTGAAGTGACGGTTCAATAACCTCATCAAGTCTCCACCATCCTCCCACTCAATTCTTTCGAGAGAAACTTTTCCTCGAGAAAGGACCCGTTTCTAGAAACAATCACCTTGCTTCCAGATCTGAAATAGGAGGTGTACCCAACTGTTTTGGGTATTCTATGAAGATGCATTTATCCGCTTTGGGTTCGAGCTTATCAGCCTGAAACTTTTTCACATAAGCGTCGTAGCCCCAAACTTTTAAGAAATGACAGCTTAGGTTTCTCTAAACCATAGTTCATACGGTGTCGTCTCAACGGAATTATGTGGTGCCCTCTTTAAAGTGAATGCGGTTGTCTCTAATGCCTAACCCATAGACGATAGTGGTAATTCGATAAGAGACATCATGGTATGCACTATATCTAATAGGGTGCAGTTATGATGTTCGGACACACCATCACACTATGGTGTTCCAGGCGGTATTAGTCGTGAAACAATTTCCACAATGTCTTAATTGTGTGCCAAACTCGTAACTCACATATTCATCTCTATGATCATATCATAGACATTTTATCCTCTTGTCACGACGATCTTCAACTTCACTCTGAAATTACTTGAACCTTTCAATAATTCAGACTTGTGTTTCATCAAGTAAATCTACTCAAATCATCTGTGAAGTAAGAACATAACGATATCCACTACGTGCCTCAACACTCATTGGACTGCACACATCAAAATGTATTACTTCCAACAAGTTGCTCTCTTGTTCCATCTTACTGAAAACGAGGCCTTTCGGTCATCTTGCCCATGTGGTATGATTTGCATGTATCAAGTGATTCAAAATCAAGTGAGTCCAAATGATCCATCTGTATGGAGTTTCTTCATGCATGTATACCAATAGATATGGTTCGCATGTCTCAATCTTTTCAAAAACGAGTGAGTCCAAAGATCCATCAACATGGAGCTTCTTCATGCGTTTTATCCCAATATGACTCAAATAGCAGTGCCACAAGTATGTGGTGTTGGGGATCGTAGCAGAATTTTAAAATTTTCTACGCATCACCAAGATCCATCTATGAAGTTTACTAGCAACGAGAAGGAAGGAGTGCATCTACATACCCTTTTAGATCGCGAGCGGAAGCGTTCAAGTGAACGGGGTTGATGGAGTCGTACTCGTCGTGATCCAAATCACCGATGACCGAGCGCCGAACGGACGGCACCTCCGCGTTCAACACACGTACGGAGCAGCGACGTCTCCTCCTTCTTGATCCAGCAAGGGGGAAGGAGAGGTTGATGGAGATCCAGCAGCACGACGGCGTGGTGGTGGAAGTAGCGGGGATCCCGGCAGGGCTTCGCCAAGCGCAAGCGGGAGGGAGAGGTGTCACGGGAGGGAGAGGGAGGCGCCAGGGGCTAGGGTACTGCTGCCCTCCCTCCCCCACTATATATAGGGGTCCTGGGGGGGCGCCGGCCCCCTGGAGATCCCATCTGAGGGGGGGCGGCGGCCAAGGGGGTGGCTTGCCCCCCAAGCCAAGTGGGGCGCCCCCCACCCCCAGGGTTTCCAACCCTAGGCGCAGGGGAGGCCCAAGGGGGCGCACCAGCCCACCAGTGGCTGGTTCCCCTCCCCACTTCAGCCCATGGGGCCCTCCGGGATAGGTGGCCCCACCCGGTGGACCCCGGGGACCCTTCCGGTGGTCCCGGTACAATACCGATAACCCCCAAAACTTTCCCGGTGGCCGAAACTGGACTTCCGATATATAATTCTTCACCTCCGGACCATTCCGGAACTCCTCGTGACGTCCGAGATCTCATCCGGGACTCCGAACAACTTGCGGGTTTCCGCATAATAATATCTCTACAACCCTAGCGTCACCGAACCTTAAGTGTGTAGACCCTAAGGGTTCGGGAGACATGCAGACATGACCGAGACGACTCTCCGGTCAATAACCAACAACGGGATCTGGATACCCATGTTGGCTCCCACATGTTCCACGATGATCTCATCGGATGAACCACGATGTCGAGGATTCAATCAATCCCGTATACAATTCCCTTTGTCAATCGGTACGTTACTTGCCCGAGATTCGATCGTTGGTATCCCAATACCTCGTTCAATCTCGTTACCGGCAAGTCACTTTACTCGTACCGTAATGCATGATCCCGTGACCAGACAATTGGTCACACTGAGCTCATTATGATGATGCATTACCGAGTGGGCCCAGAGATACCTCTCCGTCATACGGAGTGACAAATCCCAGTCTCGATCCGTGCCAACCCAACAGACACTTTCGGAGATACCCGTAGTGCACCTTTATAGTCACCCAGTTACGTTGTGACGTTTGGTACACCCAAAGCACTCCTACGGCATCCGGGAGTTGCACGATCTCATGGTCTAAGGAAATGATACTTGACATTGGAAAAGCTCTAGCAAACGAACTACACGATCTTTGTGCTATGCTTAGGATTGGGTCTTGTCCATCACATCATTCTCCTAATGATGTGATCCCGTTATCAATGACATCCAATGTCCATAGCCAGGAAACCATGACTATCTATTGAACAACGAGCTAGTCAACTAGAGGCTCACTAGGGACATGTTGTGGTCTATGTATTCACACATGTATTACGATTTCCGGATAACACAATTATAGCATGAACAATAGACAATTATCATGAACAAGGAAATATAATAATAACACATTGCCTCTAGGGCATATTTCCAACAGTCTCCCACTTGCACTAGAGTCAATAATCTAGTTACATTGTGATGAATCGAACACCCATAGAGTTCTGGTGTTGATCATGTTTGGCTCTAGGGAGAGGTTTAGTCAACGGATCTGCTACATTCAGGTCCGTATGTACTTTACAAATATCTACGTCTCCATTTTGAACACTTTCACGAATGGAGTTGAAGCGACGCTTGATACGCCTGGTCTTCCTGTGAAACCTGGGCTCCTTGGCAAGGGCAATAGCTCCAGTGTTGTCACAGAAGAGAGTCATCGGGCCCGACGCATTGGGAATCACCCCTAGGTCGGTAATGAACTCCTTCATCCAGATTGCTTCTTGCGCTGCCTCTGAGGCTGCCATGTACTCCGCTTCACATGTAGATCCCGCCACGACGCTTTGCTTGCAACTGCACCAGCTTACTGCCCCTCCATTCAAAATATACACGTATCCGGTTTGTGACTTCGAGTCATCCAGATCTGTGTCGAAGCTAGCGTCGACATAACCCTTTACGACGAGCTCTTCGTCACTTCCATAAACGAGAAACATATCCTTAGTCCTCTTCAGGTACTTCAGGATATTCTTGACCGCTGTCCAGTGTTCCATGCCGGGATTACTTTGGTACCTTCCTACCAAACTTACGGCAAGGTTTACATTAGGTCTGGTACACAGCATGGCATACATAATAGACCCTATGGCCGAGGCATAGGGGATGACACTCATCTTTTCTCTATCTTCTGCCGTGGTCGGGCATTGAGCCGTGCTCAATTGCACACCTTGCAATACATGCAAGAACCCCTTCTTGGACTGATCCATATTGAACTTCTTCAATATCTTGTCAAGGTACGTACTCTGTGAAAGACCAATGAGGCGTCTTGATCTATCTCTATAGATCTTGATGCCTAATATATAAGCAGCTTCTCCAAGGTCCTTCATTGAAAAACACTTATTCAAGTAGGCCTTTATACTTTCCAAGAATTCTATATCATTTCCCATCAATAGTATGTCATCCACATATAATAAGAGAAATGCTACAGAGCTCCCACTCACTTTCTTGTAAACACAGGCTTCTCCATAAGTCTGTGTAAACCCAAACGCTTTGATCATCTAATCAAATCGAATGTTCCAACTCCGAGATGCTTGCACCAGCCCATAGATGGAGTGCTGGAGCTTGCATACCTTGTTAGCATTCTTAGGATCGACAAAAACCTTCCGGCTGCATCATATACAATTCTTCCTTAAGAAAGCCGTTAAGGAATGCCGTTTTGACATCCATTTGCCATATCTCGTAATCATAGAATGCGACAATTGCTAACATGATTCGGACAGACTTCAGCTTCGCTACGGGTGAGAAAGTCTCATCGTAGTCAACCCCTTGAACTTGTCGATAACCCTTAGCAACAAGTTGAGCCTTATAGATGGTCACGTTACCATCAGCGTCTGTCTTCGTCTTAAAGATCCATTTATTTTCTATGGCTCGCCGATCATCGGGCAAGTCTGTCAAAGTCCATACTTCGTTTTCATACATGGATCCTATCTCGGATTGCATGGCTTCAAGCCATTTGCTGGAATCCGGGCCCGCCATCGCTTCTTCATAGTTCGAAGGTTCACCGTTGTCTAACAACATGATTTCCAGGACAGGGTTGCCGTACCAGTCTCGTGCGGAACGTGTCCTTGTGGACCTACGAAGTTCAGCAGTAACTTGATCCGAAGCTTCATGATCATCATCATTAACTTACTCCCCAGTCGGTGTAGGCACCACAGGAATATCTTCCCGCGCTGCGCTACTTTCCGGTTCAGAAGGGGTGACTATCACCTCATCAAGTTCCACTTTCCTCCCACTCACTTCTTTTGAGAGAAACTCTTTCTCCAGAAAGGACCCGTTCTTGGCAACAAAGATTTTGCCTTCGGATCTGAGGTAGAAGGTATACCCAATGGTTTCCTTAGGGTATCCTATGAAGACGCATTTTTCCGACTTGGGTTCGAGCTTTTCAGGTTGAAGTTTCTTGACATAAGCATCGCATCCCCAAACTTTTAGAAACGACAGCTTAGGTTTCTTCCCAAACCATAATTCATACGGTGTCGTCTCAACGGATTTCGACGGAGCCCTATTTAAAGTGAATGCGGCAGTCTCTAAAGCATAGCCCCAAAATGAGAGCGGTAGATCGGTAAGAGACATCATAGATCGCACCATATCCAATAGAGTGCGATTACGACGTTCAAACACACCATTTCGCTGAGGTGTTCCAGGCGGCGTGAGTTGCGAAACTATTCCACATTTCCTTAAGTGTGTGCCAAATTCGTGACTTAAATATTCCCCTCCACGATCTGATCGTAGGAACTTTATTTTCCTGTCACGTTGATTCTCAACCTCACTCTGAAATTCCTTGAACTTTTCAAAGGTTTCAGACTTGTGTTTCATTAGGTAGACATACCCATATCTACTCAAGTCATCAGTGAGAGTGAGAACATAACGATATCCTCCGCGAGCCTCAACACTCATTGGACCGCACGCATCGGTATGTATGATTTCCAATAAGTTGGTTGCTCGCTCCATTGTTCCGGAGAACGGAGTCTTGGTCATTTTGCCCATGAGGCATGGTTCACATGTGTCAAATGATTCATAATCGAGAGAATCTAAAAGTCCATCAGCATGGAGCTTCTTCATGCGCTTGACACCAATGTGACCAAGGCGGCAGTGCCACAAGTATGTGGGACTTTCATTATCAACTTTACATCTTTTGGTATTCACACTATGAATATGTGTAACATCACGTTCGAGATTCATCAAGAATAAACCATTGACCAGCGGGGCATGACCATAAAACATATCTCTCATATAAATAGAACAACCATTATTCTCGGATTTAAATGAGTAGCCATCTCGAATTAAACGAGATCCTGATACAATGTTCATGCTCAAAGCTGGCACTAAATAACAATTATTGAGGTTTAAAACTAATCCCGTAGGTAAATGTAGAGGCAGCGTGCCGACGGCGATCACATCGACCTTGGAACCATTGCCGACGCGCATCGTCACCTCGTCCTTCGCCAGTCTCCGCTTATTCCGCAGCTCCTGTTTTGAGTTACAAATATGAGCAACCGCACCGGTATCAAATACCCAGGAGCTACTACGAGTACTGGTAAGGTACACATCAATTACATGTATATCACATATACCTTTGGTGTTGCTGGCCTTCTTGTCCGCTAAGTATTTGGGGCAGATCCGCTTCCAGTGACCACTTCCCTTGCAATAAAAGCACTCAGTCTCAGGCTTGGGTCCATTCTTTGACTTCTTCCCGGCAACTGGCTTACCGGGCGCGGCAACTCCCTAGCCATCCTTCTTGAAGTTCTTCTTACCCTTGCCTTTCTTGAACTTAGTGGTTTTATTCACCATCAACACTTGATGTTCCTTTTTGATCCCCACCTCCGCTGATTTCAGCATTGAATATACCTCAGGAATGGTCTTTTCCATCCCCTGCATATTGAAGTTCATCACAAAGCTCTTGTAGCTTGGTGGAAGCGACTGAAGGATTCTGTCAATGACCGCGTCATCTGGGAGATTAACTCCCAGCTGAGACAAGCAGTTGTGTAACCCAGACATTCTGAGTATGTGCTCACTGACAGAACTATTTTCCTCCATTTTACAACTGAAGAACTTGTCGGAGACTTCATATCTCTCGACCCGGGCATGAGCTTGGAAAACCATTTTAAGCTCTTTGAACATCTCATATGCTCCATGTTTCTCAAAACGCTTTTGGAGCCCCGGTTCTAAGCTGTAAAGCATGCCGCACTGAACGAGGGAGTAATCATCAGCACGTGATTGCCAAGCGTTCATAACGTCTTGGTTCTCTGGGATGGGTGCTTCACCTAGCGGTGCTTCTAGGACATAATCTTTCTTGGCAGCTATGAGGATGATCCTCAGGTTCCGGACCCAGTCCGTATAGTTGCTGCCATCATCTTTCAGCTTGGTTTTCTCTAGGAACGCGTTGAAGTTGAGGGCAACGTGGGCCATTTGATCTACAAGACATATTGTAAAGATTTTAGACTAAGTTCATGATAATTAAGTTCATCTAATCAAATTATTCAATGAACTCCCACTCAGATAGACATCCCTCTAGTCATCTAAGTGAAACATGATCCGAGTCAACTAGGCCGTGTCCGATCATCACGTGAGACGGACTAGTCAAGATCGGTGAACATCTTCATGTTGATCGTATCTTCTATACGACTCATGCTCGACCTTTCGGTCTTCCGTGTTCCGAGGCCATGTCTGTACATGCTAGGCTCGTCAAGTCAACCTAAGTGTATTGTGTGTGTTCCGAGGCCATGTCTGTACATGCTAGGCTCGTCAACACCCGTTGTATGCGAACGTTAGAATCTATCACACCCGATCATCACGTGGTGCTTCGAAACAACGAACCTTCGCAACGGTGCACAGTTAGGGGGAACACTTTCTTGAAATTATTATAAGGGATCATCTTACTTACTACCGTCGTTCTAAGCAAATAAGATGTAAAACATGATAAACATCACATGCAATCAAATAGTGACATGATATGGCCAATATCATTTTGCTCCTTTGATCTCCATCTTCGGGGCGCCATGATCATCTTCGTCACCGACATGACACCATGATCTCCATCGTCGTGTCTTCATGAAGTTGTCACGCCAACGATTACTTCTACTTCTATGGCTAACACGTTTAGCAATAAAGTAAAGTAATTTACATGGCGTTATTCAATGACACGCAGGTCATACAAAAAATAAAGACAACTCCTATGGCTCCTGCCGGTTGTCATACTCATCGACATGCAAGTCGTGATTCCTATTACAAGAACATGATCAATCTGATACATCACATATATCATTCATCACATCTTCTGGCCATATCACATCACAAGGCACATGCTGCAAAAACAAGTTAGACGTCCTCTAATTGTTGTTGCAAGTTTTTACGTGGCTTCTATAGGTTTCTAGCAAGAACGTTTCTTACCTACGTAAAACCACAACGTGATATGCCAATTTCTATTTACCCTTCATAAGGACCCTTTTCATCGAATCCGTTCCGACTAAAGTGGGAGAGACAGACACCCGCTAGCCACCTTATGCAACTAGTGCATGCAGTCGGTGGAACCTGTCTCACGTAAGCGTACGTGTAAGGTCGGTCCGGGCCGCTTCATCCCACAATACCGCCGAAACAAGATAAGACTAGTAGTGGCAAGAAAAATTGACAACATCTACGCCCACAACTGCTTTGTGTTCTACTCGTGCATAGAAACTACGCATAGGCCTGGCTCATGATGCCACTGTTGGGGATCGTAGCAGAATTTTAAAATTTTCTACGCATCACCAAGATCCATCTATGGATTTTACTAGCAACGAGAAGGAAGGAGTGCATCTACATACCCTTGTAGACCGCGAGCGGAAGCGTTCAAGTGAACGGGGTTGATGGAGTTGTACTCGTCGTGATCCAATTCACCAATGACCGAGCGCCGAACGGACGGCACCTCCGCGTTCAACACACGTACGGAGCAGCGACGTCTCCTCCTTCTTGATCCAGCAAGGGGGAAGGAGAGGTTGATGGAGATCCAGCAGCACGACGGCGTGGTGGTGGAAGTAGCGGGGATCCCGGCAGGGCTTCGCCAAGCGCAAGCGGGAGGGAGAGGTGTCACGGGAGGGAGAGGGAGGCGCCAGGGGCTAGGGTACTGCTGCCCTCCCTTCCCCCACTATATATAGGGGTCCTGGGGGGGCGCCGGCCCCCTGGAGATCCCATCTGAGGGGGGCGGCGGCCAAGGGGGTGGCTTGCCCCCCAAGCCAAGTGGGGCGCCCCCCCCCACCCCCAGGGTTTCCAACCCGAGGCGCAGGGGAGGCCCAAGGGGGCGCACCAGCCCACCAGTGGCTGGTTCCCCTCCCCACTTCAGCCCATGGGGCCCTCCGGGATAGGTGGCCCCACCCGGTGGACCCCCGGGACCCTTCCGGTGGTCCCGGTACAATACCGATAACCCCCGAAACTTTCCCGGTGGCCGAAACTGGACTTCCTATATATAATTCTTCACCTCCGGACCATTCCGGAACTCCTCGTGACGTCCGAGATCTCATCTGGGACTCCGAACAACTTTCGGGTTTCCGCATAATAATATCTCTACAATCCTAGCATCACCGAACCTTAAGTGTGTAGACCCTACGGGTTCGGGAGACATGCAGACATGACCGAGACGACTCTCCGGTCAATAACCAACAGCGGGATCTTGATACCCATGTTGGCTCCCACATGTTCCACGATGATCTCATCGGATGAACCACGATGTCGAGGATTCAATCAATCCCGTATACAATTCCCTTTGTCAATCGGTACGTTACTTGCCCGAGATTCGATCGTCGGTATCCCAATACCTCGTTCAATCTCGTTACCGGCAAGTCACTTTACTCGTACCATAATGCATGATCCCGTGACCAGACACTTGGTCACATTGAGCTCATTATGATGATGCATTACCGAGTGGGCCCAGAGATACCTCTCCGTCATACGGAGTGACAAATCCCAGTCTCGATCCGTGCCAACCCAACAGACACTTTCGGAGATACCCGTAGTGCACCTTTATAGTCACCCAGTTACGTTGTGACGTTTGGTACACCCAAAGCACTCCTACGGCATCCGAGAGTTGCATGATCTCATGGTCTAAGGAAATGATACTTGACATTGGAAAAGCTCTAGCAAATGAACTACACGATCTTTGTGCTATGCTTAGGATTGGGTCTTGTCCATCACATCATTCTCCTAATGATGTGATCCCGTTATCAATGACATCCAATGTCCATAGCCAGGAAACCATGACTATCTGTTGAACAACGAGCTAGTCAACTAGAGGCTCACTAGGGACATGTTGTGGTCTATGTATTCACACATGTATTACGATTTCCGGATAACACAATTATAGCATGAACAATAGACAATTATCATGAACAAGGAAATATAATAATAACCATTTTATTATTGCCTCTAGGGCATATTTCCAAAATGTGGTACTATCATTACTATCTTATATCTTTTGGCATGAACATGTGTATCACTACGATCGAGATTCAATAAACCATTCATTTTAGGTGCCAGACCATTGAAGGTATTATTCAAATAAACAGAGTAACCATTATTCACCTTAAATGAATTACCGTATTGCGATAAACATAATCCAATCATGTCT
The DNA here is from genome assembly GCF_002575655.3 of Aegilops tauschii subsp. strangulata. NCBI lineage: Eukaryota > Viridiplantae > Streptophyta > Magnoliopsida > Poales > Poaceae > Aegilops > Aegilops tauschii. The sequence goes on along the minus strand of NC_053035.3, from coordinate 504,030,017 downwards.
ATGCTCAACACAAACACCAAAGAACAATTATTTAGGTTTAACACCAATCTCAATGGTAGAGGGAGCGTGCGATGTTTGATCACATCAACCTTGGAAACACTTCCAACACATATCGTCATCTCACCTTTAGCTAGTCTCCGTTTATTCCGTAGCCTTTTATTTTGAGTTACCAACACTTAGCAACCGAACCGGTATCTAATACCCTGGTGCTACTAGGAGTACTAGTAAAGTACACATTAATATAATGTATATCCAATATACTTCTGTCGACCTTGCCTGCCTTCTCATCTACCAAGTATCTAGGGTAGTTCTGCTTCAGTGACCGTTCCCCTCATTACAGAAGCACTTAGTCTCGGGTTTGGGTTCTGTAACACCCTGATAATCATGCTGCGGTAACTTCCTGCTAATGACTTCCAAGTCATCACAATTATTTTGTTAATCATCGCTTTGTCCCAAATCAAAGCCAAGTTCAAATTTAAATTGCAAGACAAAATTTTATTTCTTCAACAGTAAAACAAAAATATTCGTTGTGTGGAAAATATTCAATAAGAAATTGTGATGGATTAACCAACCTAAGTTGAATTATTAAAATGCCCTTAACAAATTAATAAGTGGTCCGACAGCACATAACTTGGCCACTTTGAATTCTAAAAATAATTATCATTTACCAAATATTCTGCAAACTTGTGTGTGGCTCAACAGCATTGCCCTGGATTTTTGTGCAATGTTTCACATTCTACTAAATTCATTTGGTCACTCAATTAAAATGAAGAGTAGTAACGAAATAAAGAAAAACAAAAAAGACTAGCTAAAGGAAAACAGAAAAGAGAGAAGTGGTACTGGGTAGTTTGGCCCAGCTAACTACAGAAACCAGCCCGACCCACCTAGGCTATCCCTTAGCTCACGCTACAGGGGGCAAGGGAGGCTGTGGCGTGCATCCAGCCACCATAGCCATGGATGGCCTCCACGTGCCCCCCTTGGCCTATAAACACGCCCAACGGAAACCCTAGTTCGCCCTCTTCCTTTCCCCCTTTTCTTCCCCGTCGCCCCCCTTCCTCTTCTGCTCGTTTTCGAGTTCGGGAGCTCCACGGTGACCGTGCTCGTCGTCACCGTTGCCGCAGCCACCGTTGTCTTCATTGCGGGAGGAGACGTCCAGGAGGTCCGTTGCGGTCAACTTCATCCATCCCGAGCATCGAATCGAGCTGGGGCGGCCCGCGCGCTCGCCATCGCCATCGTCTTCGTCGCGTACATCACGGACCGCCATCGTCGATTCCCACCGCTTCGGTCCACCCCCGGCTTCCTCAACCGCGCACCCGAGCTCGCTGTGAGCTCCTCTTCCAAACCCCCTTTGCCCCGGTCTCGATCCGTTGCCGTATGACGTTGCCTTGAGGTCGCCGTGGCCGCACCCGTACACTGTGCCCCGCCGTGCGTGCCAGCCCGCGCCCACGTGCGCCTGCTGCCGCTTGCGCGCGCCCGTCCGGCTGCTCGCCAGCCCGCGCCCACGCCCTTGGGCCTCGTGCACATCCGCAGCCGCAGCTGCTTGCACTGCTACTGCTACTCGCGTGCTTCTGCTGCTCTGCGTGCTGCCGCTTTGCTCGTACAGCTGCTCGGTCTGCTAGTGCTGCTGCTGCTATGCGTTGCCGCTGCTCTCTGCTCTACTGCATCTTGCCGCTGCGCTGCTGCTTGGGGTTGGCCATGGCCAAGGCCATGGCCGAGTATGGCTTGTGCTATGTGTGCATGTGTGTGTGTGTGTGCAGAGCCTCACGGCTGGATGTGCCACCACGCCGGCCCAAAATCTATTAGGGCTAACCCCAATTAGTACTAACCAACAACCCCATTAATTAGTCACTGACAGCAGGGCCCACAACCAGTTAGTTTACTTAAAATGAAAAACAAAACAATCTGTTAATCAAATGTCTCACTAACACATGGGTCCCACTGGTCTTTTGACCAGTCAAACTTGCTGACTGGTCAGTCCCAGTCAGTGACAGGTGGGACCCCAGCGACCCTTGACTAGTCAATGTTGACCCAGTCAACTGCTGACTGGGCAGTTGATTGGACCCATGTGTTAGTCTCTATTGCTGGGTGGGCATTTTTATTTCATTTTCGAATTAAATTAATTTCAGAAATTAATTTAAACTTTAAGAATTAATATAAAATAAACCGTAACTTGGATTAAAATAATTTATACATGAAAGTTGCTCAGAACGACGAGACGAATCCGAATACGCAGTTCGTTCGCCCGCCACACGTCCCTAGCATAGCGAGCATGCAACAATCCCCCTCCGGTTCGACTGTCCGAAAACGCGAAACACCGGGAATACTTTCCCGGATGTTTCCCCCTTTCACCAGTATCATTTACTACCGCGTTAGGTCACCCCTAGCACGGCGTATTGCCTAGTTATATTTTGTGATGCTTGTTTGCTCCGTATTTACTGTTTCTTCCCCCCCTTCCTCTCCGGTAGACCCCGAGACCGGCGTTGATGCGACTGAGTACGACTACGTCACCGATGACCCCTTCTTGCCAGAGCAACCAGGCAAGCCCCCCCCTTGATCACCAGATATCGCCTATTCCTTCTCTATACTGCTTGCATTAGAGTAGTGTAGCATGTTACTGCTTTCGGTTAATCCTATACTGATGCATAGCCTGCCATTGTTGCTACAGTTGTTACCCTTACCTGCTATCCTACTGCTTAGTATAGGATGCTAGTGTTCCATCAGTGGCCCTACACTCTTGTCCGTCTGCCATGCTATACTACTGGGCCGTGATCACTTCGGGAGGTGATCACGGGTATATACTATATACTTTATATACATGACACATGTGGTGACTAAAGTCGGGTCGGCTCGTTAAGTACCCGCAAGTGGTTCTGATGAGGGGGCTGAAAGGACAGGTGGCTCCATCCCGGTAGAGGTGGGCCTGGGTTCCTGACGTCCCCCGACTGTTACTTTGTGGCGGAGCGACAGGGCAGGTTGAGACCACCTAGGAGAGAGGTGGGCCTGGCCCTAGTCGGCGTCCGTGGATACTTAAAATAACACGCTTAACGAGTTCTTGGTATTTGATCTGAGTCTAGCCATTTGGTCTATACGCACTAACCAGCTACGCGGGAACAGTTATGGGCACTCCACGTCGTGGTATCAGCCGAAGCCTTCGTGACGTCAGCGACGGAGCGGCGCGCGCCGGATTGGACTGGAACGCCTGCTAGGCTAGGTCTGCTTCCGGCCGCCCTCGCAACGTGCAGGTGTGCAATGGGCGATGGGCCCAGACCCCTGCGCCATAGGATTTAGACCGGCGTGCTGACCTCTCTGTTGTGCCTAGGAGGGGCGCGACGTGTTGATCTTACGAGGCCGGGCATGACCCAGAAAAGTGTGTCCGGCCAAATGGGATCGAGCGTGTTGGGTTATGTGGTGCACCCCTGCAGGGAAGTTTATCTATTCGAATAGCCGTGTCCCTCGGTAAAAGGACGACCCGGAGTTGTACCTTGACCTTATGACAACTAGAACTGGATACTTAATAAAACACACCCTCCCAAGTGCCAGATACAACCCGGTGATCGCTCTCTAACAGGGCGACGAGGAGGGGATCGCCGGGTAGGATTATGCTATGCGATGCTACTTGGTGAACTTACCATCTACTCTCTTCTACATGCTGCAAGATGGAGGTGGCCAGAAGCGTAGTCTTCGACAGGATTAGCTATCCCCCCCTTATTCTGGCATTCTGCAGTTCAGTCCACTGATATGGCCCTTTACACATATACCCATGCATATTAGTGTAGCTACTTGCTTGCGAGTACTTTGGATGAGTACTCACGGTTGCTTTTCTCCCTCTTTTCCCCTTTCTATACCTGGTTGTCGCAACCAGATGCTGGAGTCCAGGAGCTAGAGATCCCGAGGATGATTCTACATGGAGTTCGGCTTCGAGGAGTAGTTAGGAGGTCCCAGGCAGGAGGCCTTGCCTTTTCGATCGTTGCTACTTTTGTGCTAGCCTTCTTAAGGCAAACTTGTTTAACTTATGTCTATACTCAGATATTGTTGCTTCCGCTGACTCGTCTATGATCGAGCACTTGTATTCGAGCCCTCGAGGCCCCTGGCTTGTATTATGATGCTTGTATGACTTATTTATGTTTTAGAGTTGTGTTGTGATATCTTCCCGTGAGTCCCTGATCTTGATCGTACACGTTTGCGTGCATGATTAGTGTACGGTCAAATCGGGGGCGTCACAGGTTCAACCTTGGGTTTCTTTACTAGAGCAGCAACTGATTTGCCGTTTCATGAAGTATCCCTTCTTTCCCTTGCCCTTCTTGAAACTAGTGGTTTTACTAACCATCAACAATTGATGCTCCTACTTGATTTCTACTTTCCCGGTGTCAAACATCGCGAGTTGCTCAAGGATCATCATGTCTATCCCTGATATGTTATAGTTCATCACGAAGGTCTAATAGCTTGGTGGCAGTGACTATGGAGAACCATCACTATCTCATTTGGAAGATTAACTCCCACTCGATTCAAGCGATTGTAGTACTCAGACAATTTGAGCACATGCTCAACGATTGAGTTTTTCTCCCTTAGTTTGCAGGCTTAAGAAACTTGTCAGAGGTCTCATACCTCTTGATGTGGGCACTAGTCTGAAATCCCAATTTCAGTCTTCGGAACATCTCATATGTTCTGCGACGTTTCAAAAACGTCTTCGGCGCCTCAATTCTAAACCGTTAGCATTACACACTGAACTATCATGTAGTCATCAAAACGTGTATGTCAGATGTTCGCAACATCCACAGACGATGCTCGAGGTTCAGCACACCGAGCAGTGCATTAAGGACATAAGCCTTCTGCGCAGCAATGAGGATAATCCTCAGTTTACGGACCCAGTCCGCATAATTTCTACTATCAACTTGCAACTAAATTTTCTCTAGGAACATATCTTAAACAGTAGAACCAAAGCGTAAGCTATGACATAATTTGCAAAGACCTTTTGACTATGTTCATGATAATTAAGTTCATCTTATTATTTAATGAACTCCCACTTAGATAGACATCCCTCTAGTCATCTAAGTGATACATGATCCGAATCGACTAGACCGTGTCTGATCATCATGTGAGATGGACTAGTCATCAACGGTGAACATCCATGTTGATCGTATCTACTATACGACTCATGTTCGACCTTTCGGTCTCTTGTGTTCCGAGGCCATGTCTGTACATGCTAGGCTCGTCAAGTCAACCTAAGTGTTTCGCATGTGTAAATCTGGTTTACACCCGTTGTATGCGAACGTTAGAATCTATCACACCCGATCATCACGCGGTGCTTCGAAACAACGAACCTTCGCAACGGTGCACAGTTAGGGGGAACACATCTCTTGAAATTTCAGTGAGGGATCATCTTATTTATGCTACCGTCGTTCTAAGCAAATAAGATGTAAACATGACAAACATCACATGCAAATCATAAAGTGACATGATATGGCCAGTATCATCTTGCGCCTTTTGATCTCCATCTTTGAGGCGCGGCATGATCACCTTCGTCACCGGCATGACACCATGATCTCCATCATCGTGTCTTCATGAAGTTGTCTCGCCAACTATTACTTCTACTACTATGGCTAACGGTTAGCAATAAAGTAAAGTAATTACATGGCGTTTTTCATTGACACGCAGGTCATACAATAAATTAAGACAACTCCTATGCTCCTGCCCGTTGTCATACTCATCGACATGCAAGTCATGATTCCTATTACAAGAACATGATCAATCTCATACATCACATATATATAATTCATCACATCCTTTTGGCCATATCACATCACATAGCATACCCTGCAAAAACAAGTTAGACGTCCTCTAATTGTTGTTGCATGTTTTACGTGGCTGCTATGGGTTTCTAGCAAGAACGTTTCTTACCTACGCAAAAGCCACAACGGTGATATCCCAATTGCTATTTACCCTTCATGAGGACCCTCTTCATCTAATCCGATCCGAGTAAAGTGGGAGAGACAGACACCCGCTAGCCACCTTATGCATCAAGTGCATGTCAGTCAGTGGAACCTGTCTCACGTAAGAGTACGTGTAAGGTCGGTCTGGGCCGCTTCATCCCACAATGCCGCCGAATCAAGATAAGACTAGTAACGGTAAGCAAATTGAACAAATCATCGCCCACAACTACTTTGTGTTCTACTCGTGCATAGAATCTACGCATAGACCTGGCTCATGATGCCACTGTTGGGGAACGTAGTAATAATTCAAAAAAATTCCTACGTGTCACCAAGATCAATCTAGGAGATGCTAGCAACGAGAGAGAGGGAGTGCATCTTCATACCCTTGAAGATCGCTAAGCGGAAGCGTTACAAGAACGCGGTTGATGGAGTCGTACTCGCGGCGATTCAAATCGCGGAAGATCCGATCTAGCGCCGAACGGACGGTGCCTCCGTGTTCAACACACGTACAGCCCGGGGACGTCTCCTCCTTCTTGATCCAGCAAGGGGAGATGAGAAGTTGAGGGAGAACTCCAGCAGCACGACGGCGTGGTGGCAATGGAGCTCGTGGTTCTCCGGCAGAGCTTCGCTAAGCACTACGGAGGAGGAGGAGAGGGCTGCGCCAAGGGAAGGGGTGTGGCTGCCCTCCCACCCCTCCACTATATATAGGGGCAAGGGGAGAGGGGGAGGCGCCCTAGGGTTTCCCCTAGGGGGCGACGGCCAAGCAGATTGGATCTCCCTAGGGAAAATCCTAGGGAGACTTGCCCCCCAATCCAAGCAGGTGGAGGCTTGCCTCCCAAGCCAGGTGGAGGCGCCCCACCTCCCCAAGTAACGTGGGAAAGGGTGTGGGGGGCGCACCACCCCTTAGTGGGATGGTTTGCCCCTTCCCCTTTGGCCCATGAGGCCCTACAACACTTGCCGGGGCTCCCGAAACACCTTTCGGTCATGCTGGCCATAGCCTGGTACCCCCGGAACACTTCCGGACTCCAATACCCTTCGTCCAATATATCGATCTTCACCGCCGGACCATTCCGGAACTCCTCGTCATGTCCGGGATCTCATCCGGGACTCCGAACAACCTTCGGTAACCACATACTATTTCCCATAACAACTCTAGCGTCACCGAACCTTAAGTGTGTAGACCCTACGGGTTCGGGAACCATGCAGACATGACCAGGACACCTCTCCGGCCAATAACCAATAGCGGGATCTGGATACCCATATTGGCTCCCACATGTTCCACGATGATCTCATCGGATGAACCACGATGTCGGGGATTCAATCAATCCCGTATACAATTCCCTTTGTCTATCGGTATGTTACTTGCCCGAGATTCGATCGTCGGTATCCCAATACATCGTTCAATCTCGTTATTGGCAAGTCACTTTACTCGTTCCGTAATGCATGATCCCGTGACTAACTACTTAGTCACATTGAGCTCATTATGATGATGCATTACCGAGTGGGCCCAGAGATACCTCTCCGTCATACGGAGTGACAAATCCCAGTCTCGATTCGTGCCAACCCAACAGACACTTTCGGAGATACCTGTAGTGCACCTTTATAGCCACCCAGTTACGTTGTGACGTTTGGTACACCCAAAGCATTCGTACGGTATCCGGGAGTTGCACAATCTCATGGTCTAAGGAAACAATACTTGACATTAGAAAAGTTGTTAGCAAACGAACTACACAGTCTTGTGTTATGCTTAGGATTGGGTCTTGTCCATCACATCATTCTCCTAATGATATGATCCCGTTATCAATGGCATCCAATGTCCATGGTCAGGAAACCATAACCATCTATTGATCAATGAGCTAGTCAACCAGAGGCTTACTAGGGACATGTTGTGGTCTATGTATTCACACATGTATTACGGTTTCCAGTTAATACAATTATAGCATGAACAATAGACAATTATCATGAACAAGGAAATACAATAATAACCATTTTATTATTGCCTCTAGGGCATATTTCCAACAGCCGGTAGAGAGGGGCCGCCGGAGGATGACGCTGGAAGACTGGCCTCTCCTGCCGGCGGCTAGGGTTGAAGCCGCCAGGGGAGAGGAAACAGTGGGAGTTTGCTGGGGGGTTTGGACGTGGGAAATAGACTTCTACTCCTATTCCCTTGTTTGGTGATTGAAAGGGATTTATACTAGGAATTTGATAGGAGAATGTGAATTTATATATGAAAAAAGAAACACAATTTATACACGATTTATACTGTATTCAGTTTAGTTTAATTAAACACACAATACAAACTAACACACAATACGAATTCTCAGACCTAGTTTTGCACTCCCAATCTAGTTTCAAACTCTTGCTCTCTTTGGCTTCATGTACAACATTGCGATTCATAATCACATATTGGTTTCTTAACAAGCACACAAAGAGACAAGAGGGGCATTTTAAGAAAATGGCCATGCAATTCCCTCTCCCTCGACTCAATTACCTGCCCCTACCTGGGATGAGATATGCGGGAGTTTCACCCTCAAATTCCCCTTCCCCGATGAATTCCCATGTACCTGAACCAATCATGGGACGTTGAACCTCACACCCTGTGAACTCCCATTCCCCGCGTCCTACTCCCCCAACCAAACGCGTTGTTAGTAGATTGATGGACCGTTTTGTAAGCTTGACTACAGGCCATGCGCGGCCGGTTCCTGTCACTTCCTTCTCGTCACTACCATTGCCCTCCTTCTCGTTTCACCTTGTCTACTTTGCGCGCCCCCTCTCCCTCTCTCGGATCCAGTGGCGATGCCAGAAATGTAGTCTTGTGTAGTCAACTTTAAAATGTGTAGTCAAATATATGAATTTATACAAATGTGTTCCAACATTTCTACATCTATATGCTAGTTTCATCAAAAAGCTCGGTAGTCAGTTGACTACCCAGCTTATACGTGGCTTCACCACTGCTCGGATCTAGTTTGCATAGATGACAACAACATGTACCACATTTCCCAAATCGGTCACGAGGACCCAAGCTAGCTGGCAAAGACGGCGCGCGCATCGTAGGACGCGTTTGGTAGCTTGTATCGCCTCCCAACAGGCATGCTGGGTGCAAGAAAAAACCATTTAGGGCATCTCCAACAGTTTGTATGTTAGCTTGTTGGTAAAATATGCCATGTCATCAACCAACACCTTAACACACAACAACTCCAATGGTTTGTATCTAGTTTGCCCAATAGGATGTGAGATAATAAATGAGGTGCTATCTCTCATTCTACATTGGAGCTTGTGCAAGGGGTGTTGGTTCATGTACATACAACCTTCCTCTCTTCCCTTATTTATTGTATGACACATCATCAAAAATCCTGTGAGTCACGAGGCTCCTCGCCACCCTGCACAACCACATCCCGGGCACACGCAGCGGTTATCACCATTTCATCAAACAACTACCGTGCAACATTGACACCACAAACGTCGTCATCCTCAACTCAATACCACCTATCAAATGAGCAAAACGACTTAGAGCGGGAGACTTATTCGGTTTGGCATTTTTTAGGTCCATTTGGCAGATTCGAGGGGCTAAATATTAGGTTTTGGAGTTTTTTTAAACACAGTACAGATGCAAGCGCTCATATACACGCGCATACACTCACTCCTATGAACGCACACACGCACACCCTACCCCTATGAGCATCTCCGAATGACTGAGCCGACATATCATCTTGAAATTTACGAAGTCACCATAGGCACCTCGTCGTCGAAGGGAACGTCTCCTCCCACTGAATGCGCATCGCCGGAAATCCTGAAATAAATCCAGGAATAAATGCGTGCACCATGATTTGAACCCTGGTGGGCTGGGGATACCCACAGTCCCTCTAACCATCAAACCACAGGTTGGTTCGCAGGTTTTGGAGTTGGTTGAAAGGGTGTGGGTGGGTGGGGGAGTATATTTTTCCCTAATATTTCTTTAGTGGAATATTTTCCTCTAATAAAAAAAAATTAAGGGCGCTGCTTTTTCTCGCCCTCCCCGTCTCTACATATTGGGCCGGCCCAAGTATCTTCTTCTCCGCTTCTTTGTTGTTTTTCAAACATTTTTTTTATTTTCAGAAATGTTCTAAATATATATATTTACAAAACTTATTTTTTAGAAAAATTACAACAGCATGTGCACGTATTTTTTTTAAAAAAAATCTTCCATTCAAAGAAATTGTTTAAGCATTCCAAAAAATATTCGTGACATTTAAAAAAGTTTATACAATGTAAAAAATGTTCGCATAGTTTTAACAAAATGTTTCGTGGCATTTAAAAAAAAAAGTTCACGCGTTCCACAAATAAGTTTGTCACATTTTTAGAGAAAATTTATACAATGTACACGTAGTTTTTGAAAAGTATTTCCTATCATTAAAAGAAATGTACATGACGCATACCAAAAATATGTCTGTGGCATTTAGAAAAATGTTTATGCAATGTAAAAAAAATGTTTGGTGCAAAACAAATGAACCTTCTTCGCGGCGTAGGGTGGTCTCATTTGTCTCTTATCTAATAGACGTGACCTCGCCGTCAGCATGCAGAAAGAATATACCACGACCCAAGACAAGAGGGTGGTTAGCACTCTCCAGCGATAACTTGGTGTCAACGATACATCGTCCCATGGTTTCTTTAGGAGGTGTAGGCTCCTTACTTGTTGGTGGTCTTGGGTGTCTCTTATTGGGTGTGGCGGCTCGTGTAATCAACCTTGCACTCAACAGGTGCTTGAACCAGTTGGAAAATACTTGTTCACTTGTCTGATTCACCCAAAAGGATTGTCCTCATAATTAGTGAAAAAAACCACTAGGACCTTTTGTATTCAGAAGAATGCGATGCCCTTTTATACTTGCACTGGATTTGTGTAGTGTTCTGATTTTTAGATTTAGGTGATTATAACTGAATTTGCTGTGTAGTCGCAACTGAACCAATGTTTCTACTTCTTGTTCAATTTCCTTCCAATTTCATATATATGTTGGGGGTTGTTTTGCAATTTGTTGCACTAGACTCTTTCACCGAAGATGCATGGGTGGGCGGGTGGCGTGTATCACCTCACACTTTCTTCAGAAGAGAGAAGATATTGGTCCGCGCCTCAATTTTTTTCTCCACCGACACTTCAACGACGTCGAGTTGTTTCTCAAGTGATTCCACCATTACCAAACACGTGTTCACATCATCAACTTGCTCAAGGATATTGTCCTCCTTGAGCCCCATCACCATCCCCTCACCACGTAGGTGCGTCAAGCTCCTCGGTGATCTTGGTGTGCTTCATGGGAGTGCCCCATGGCCGGATCGAACACAACTCAAGAATTTTACCGCGGGGATGCTTACAGAGCCCTCGCTGGTGGCCTCCCCCTTTCGTCGCCAAATAATTGCCACCGATTGGTGTCGTCTACCACCGCCCTGACCGGGAACGCTAGTGGGATTTTACAAAGTCGAAACCCAACCACTACTCCTCCGATCATCCCGCCGATGAAAATCGACTAGCTACTGATACCAATTGTTAAGAGCAATCAATGATCAATAAGAACACACACAAGAGATAGCCGATCAATTCACTTTCAGATAACACAGATTGATAATTTGAATACAAGCATCCGATGCACAGAATGCTGCGAGCGTTTAATAGCACAACAGCGTGAAGTTAACAGGGGAGCTCCTGGTTGACGACAACCGTTGATTTCCTCTTGCGCGGATGAATCTTGAGCGTCCGTTCAGGCATCCCTGCGGTTCGAATTTTCTTTGGTCCAACCGGCGTATTCTTTTTTCGTCAGTGTGGATGAAGTTCAGGTGCTCCGCTCCTCCTCGTTCGCCGGCGATGGCCGCCGCCGTATCCGAGTCCGGGAAGAGGATGCGATGAGTCTCGGGACCAACAGCGCCTGCGACCTCCACGCCAACTCCTCCGTTTCCTCTCCCCCACTCTCCGTCCGCTGCTGCTGCTGCTGAAACATGAGATGATCCAGTCCCGGAACAGGAGCGGCGGGCGTGGGAGATTGCGCCCGCTTCTTCCGCGGCGCCGGCGTCCGGGAGGGGGAGTGCGCCCGCTGCTTCCTCGGCGGCATCCGGCCATCGGCCCCAGGCGCTGCTACTCGCCGGGCATCGGTGTCGCGTCGCTCCTGCACCCCCAGCAGCCGCGGCTCTCGGATTCGGTGGCCTCCATCAACGGCAGCCTCCACAGACCCACGCCCGCGCGCCATCAGGCCTCGTACGCAACCGCAACCGCATAGCGCCTCCTCCCTGCTGTTTGATTGATTATCTGATTGGAAACTTGGTATAATCTGCTAGTGTTCAGAAAGAATAGCATCAGACTGAAACCGGTGCAATTTCCAACTGATTATATGTTTGCCTGTGCAATCTTCATCTTGTGAATGAACGGCCAATCTACTGTTCCTGCCATGGTTGTCTTCATCTTGTGAATGAACGGCCAATCTACTGGTATTTCTGTTTGTTGCACATGTACTCAAAGTCTGAAGCATGAGGGTCAGGGTCTCAGCTAGTTTATCTGCATTTGCCTTGCTTCTGCCGGACTGACGCCGGTATTGTAGATGCAGTCCGTTGTATGCAACCTCTGTTCGTCCTCAATGGTTTCCTGATGCGTCTGAAACATGAGGGTCAGGGTGTCCAAACTAACCATCCTCTTTCTGCTAAATGTTTCACTCACAGCACTTGTCTCTCTACTTCAGAACTCACTAGTTACAAAATATTCCTCCATGTTCCGTTCCTCCTAGTTCAGTGTCTCATGCACAAGAAGAACCCAAGCAGCAACTGGCAATGATATCGAACAGCATTAGCCACCACCGGAACCCCTCTCCCGAAGACACCACATGTAAGCTCTCAAGCCCAAGTACTGCATCTGATAGATCTAACATTGGGATCCCATTTCACACAGACTTCACAACAGCTATCTAGTTCACCTCTGTTTTCTATTTAATCTCATTTACTGGGCATGTAAACTGAACTGGCGTGTGCTTTCATAGTAGAAGGAGCACCGGAAGCCGTTCTCTATCTAGAGCCCACCATCATTAAACTGCCACATTAACATGGCACATTTTGTCTGGTCTGCTTGATGGTAGTTTTTTTTTACAGGTCAGGTTAATAACGAGGATGATGAGCGCAGATTTCAGCAGCTGGCAGGTTCGGTACACAATGTGGGGATGGGACTGGACATGGTACAAACTGATGTTATCCAGTTGAACGGAGCCATGAAGGAGGCGTCGACTGATTGTAAGTCCCGGTGCTGCTGATCATAACAGGCATTGCAGCAGCTTCTGCTTTGCTCATGACCTTTTGCACTCCAATCTTGTCTAATTTGCCAACTGGTGCATCACACTAATTTGACAAACTGGTGCTCAAATAATTGAATGGTACTGTATTTGTTTGCTATGTGCAGGTGGTAGGGTGCAGCAAAGGTTGATCTCTTTAGAGGATACACTTCAGCAAATTGTAAGGATAGTTGATGGCTTCGTCCTACTATTTCGTTGTTTGCGCAGACAGTCTTTTTTATGATTTATTCAAACATATTATCACTGATTAAAGGGAAAAAAGATCTCAAAGTACTTTCTAGAGGCAGCATGAAAAGCAACCCTGATCTGCTGAATGCCTGAACTCTCGCACCTGCAAACTGAATGAGATGTCTTTGATCGTTTCAGTCTGCGCATAACAAGTGCAAGCAGATTTAAGGAAATTGCATGGTGATGTCTTTGATCGTTTCAGTCTACGAATAACAAGTGCAAGCAGATTTAAGGCAATTGCATGGCGAGGTGACATCTTCAGGGTTCTTACAAACGATATGGAGGTAATTCTTCTGCTGCTAGTTGTGGTGCAATTTTTCGGTTCATCTGTCTTTAGGGATTATCCTGATAGTTGGCATGTGCATATAAGTAAATGATGTACCAGCATCTCAAGTTCTCTGTAATCTCCATACGTGTGGATTCAGTTCCATGTAAACATAAAGTTTTTTAAATTTCCTCAAGCATCCATATAAGTTTTTTAAAATTTCCTCAAGCATCCAGGTTCTTGAAATAAAATCCTTTTTCTTGTATAATCCTATCACAGAACATTCAACATTCTCAGTAGGTGCTAGTGTTTACTTTCTCTTTGAGATGGCTCAAGAAGCACACAGTCCTATCTATCAAGTGGCGTGTCACTCTTTTCGTACAGAATAAACTTACGTGGATGGTTTTGCACTACAACAGCATGATCTTTTGTCTCTCCATCCAGGGGGTTGTTGCATCGTATTCTTAAGTATCATAGGATTACAGTTACAGTACTCAACTGTTGATCGGGGAACTCAATATGTTGTGCAATGATTCTGCATTGCGTGCACTGAGCTGATCCTTGGCATTCAAGGTTCAGAAGGTAGCCCACATTACCATCTGATGACATAACCTGCATTCATGTTTTGGAGTTTCAATTAATGATTAAAATCCAGTTTGACATGTTGGATGACTCGAATTTCAGCACACTGCCTGTGTAGGCAGGCCACTGCTTGCATGATTTTATGGTTTATCATGTTACTAATCGGTTCTGATGAGTTGAGTCATGCCTGCCTACACTGGTAGTGAGTGTCACTACCATTCCTATCGTTATTCAGGCCCTGTTTTCTTGTGTTCCTCACCAGCCTTTCCACTCCATCTCCAGGGAATGCATCATGCATGTACTCCACTGCCAGGTGACACACTCAGGACCCTAGTCAGGGTGTTGCTGAAGAAGCATCAGGGTGTCTCCGTGAACATGTGCCATGCAGCTGATGTTAACATATACGTATATTTTTTTATCTCGGCGAGTCACAAACAATGCAGTCCGTTGAATATTGCAGGCATGTAGTGTAGGGTCTTCGAATGAGTACTGGAGGCGGGCTGCCTGGTTGATGAGTTTTTTATTGCAGTGCAAACATGAATGCCCGCAGCTGCTAGTTTTACTGTGGGCGATGTATGTATCTCCATCTCCATCTCCATCTCCACTACTATAAAACAATCCAACAATAACTTTCTTAGGTGCACCCCGCAATTACCCCAGCACAACAGCCGACCCATTCACCACCGCACGATTAGTCCCACGAATCTGAATCCAACAGCCATAATTGATCTAATACCGCTATGGTGTGCACGTAGCAATTTCCATTGACTGACCGTGCTTCACCAGGAGACTACCGAAGCCTTCCCTCCAACTACCAATCGCATGTCCCCCAACAATCGGGCAACTCCAATCGCATATACTCCCTCCGTAAACTAATATAAGAGCGTTTAGATCACTAAAGTCTTATATTAGTTTACGGAGGGAGTACTAAGGAATGAATTGATTCTCCTAGCCCAATCGCCCAGGACCCTCGCTGCCTTCCGTCACCATCACGCCAACACCTTCTTCTCCGGCCGCCGACCTCGCGCCACTCCACAGCGCAGCCGCCTCCCTGCACGATCGACGTAGCGGGCGCCCAGGAGGCTGCCCTGCCCGCTCGCAGCGTGGCACAAGTCTGCTAGATCGCCAGTGCCCACGAGCCCGCCCAGCACCCGCGCGGCAGCCCCCGCCCTGCATGGCCCCTGGACGGCTGGACCAGCTGTAATTCTTCCCTGCACTCAAGATTACAGTTTTCAGAACAGAAGATCAAACATTAGGCATACAAAAAAGGTAAGATCGTAAAAGTAAGACATTTAGATTGCAATTGCACAGCATTCTACTATACCTAGGGCACAGGAAAAATACATCACGCCAGTTTACAGCAGTTTATAATCATGTATTACATTATTTTTCTCATTGCACTAATGTTTTCTTATTCTTATTTTAGTCGATGTTCCACTATGCACGAAACTCAATTCTTCGTGAAAATATGGACATTGCTACACTGAAACGGTTGTTCCATAGCTGTCCTGACAGCAATGAATATCACATCTCACAATGTGATATGGTAAGATTTTAAATTTTCATTTACGACGGTGCTTTATTTTGTCTTAATTAATTTTCCATGTATCATTTCTAAACTATTGCATCATTGCGGATTTTATTGCCTTGGTATATGTTTGGACTATTTCTACTGTTTGTCTTGGATCAAAATAGAAAAGTTGTCTCAACTTTTGATCCGATACCAATACCTACCTTTGGGAAGAATATACTTAAAACTGTGGTCGGCAACCTAAACATTGCGCTTGAAGTTGCAAACCCTGCATTCAAGGACGATATCTCTAAATGGGAATGCATAGTTCCTGTTGCTCCAACAAACTCACAATGGTATGATTTTTTTAATTCATTACAATATTTATTGATTAATTCAAAGCACATGTCTTTATTTCATACATGCAGTGCCTTGTCGGGTTATTTAGTTTTTAATTTCATGCACTCATTGTGCGATGGAAAACTATATTTTCCCATACCCAAGGTGAGTATTTACACCAAGCTTATTTGTACACACATTCAACATGCAACTTGTTATAACAAAATGTTGTATAATGCATATGTAGGATGGTTTTCAACTGAGGAAGCAATTTTTGGTGCATATTCTGAAGTATGAAGAGAATGAAGCTCAAAACAATATCCCTTCCATTGAACGAAGCATCATCGATCGCATCTATAGATGGACCTTCATTGCTTCAAAAGATGGACCTTCAAGACATGCTTAGTTCTGGTTTTTAAAATATATTTTTTGTAACAATTATAATACAATTATTATGTGACCGTTAATTTTATGCGGAGACATGTTTCTGGATCATGTGTTACACGCGCGCTAATAATCATTGGGCATTACACACACTTGAATGGCTCGGTAAAAAACTCACTAAAAAAATTAGATTCGTAATAGATATTTTTCCTATAGATCATGATACGTGATCACAAATATGTCACACTTTTGAAAATATAATTTGAGTGACATCATAACATTTAATAGCCATCCGATTTTTTTTTGTAGTATTATACCATGTGAACTCATTTTGTTGCAGACGTGCGTTGCACGTGCATGTTTACTAGTCAGGTGAAAATCTGAAAACTTGCGTTTTGGTGCGTTCAATCGGCAATGGAAATGATAGCATATCTCAGTTTACTGTGCTGATTACGTGTTGATGGTTTCTTCCTCTTGCCGAATTCACCCTCTCTATTTGATGCATTCTTGGAAGTGATAGCATATTTCAGTTTAGTGTGCTGATTACCATATTAGTAGTTAAGAGCTGTCTTGTTCTTGCTACAGGGCGCCATTTTTGTTACCATGTTGCTCTTGATTCCGCCTTTTTATGTCCGGCACTTATAATATCCAGCTTTCCTAATCTGTTGGCAGCCACTTGGATCTGGACAGGCATCAAAATTCTATACACCCTTAGAAAGTCTGATTATGCAGGTACTGAATGAACATGCGGTATGTTCATGTTTTTAACTGAAGGAATAAACAGCAACAACTGATGTATATTACTCCCTATATCCAGAAACTGAGGGAGTACAGAAAGAAAGAGCTTGAATGGATTTATAACTAGGAGCACAATCTTACCATGTACGTACTATTCTTTAGTTTGTCAGTCAGCTGTACACACTTGGAGACCACCATGTTTGTGTAGGTAACTGAAGAGAAATGGAAATCTGAAATTGTATTTCTGTAAGTAACTGAAGAAATGGGCCCGCGTCTGTTGTTTAACCAAGCAGTGCAGTACAGTCAGGAGTGGTTGAGAAGCAGTAGGCATCAGTTGAAGCAATCCACTGGAGCATTAATTTGTGGATAGTAGATTAGTAGTAGTCTAGAGTAACATTTAATTTGTGGAGTTGAAACTGGAAGATTTTACGTAATATGTACTTTATGAATTTGTGAAAAGGTTCTGAAATTCACTGGAAACAAGTTTGGGTGTTTCTGAAATTCAATGAGAACTGAAATATATAGTACCTTTTTAATGTAGATAGTTTAATACCCCGCACGTTGTTGCGGGAATATTTTGCAACGTATCTCAATGTGATTCATTGTATGAAACATATATAAAAGGACAAAACTGAAACTACATATAGTTTATTGTGTTTGATCACTATATAGTTGTAAAATGTTTATTAAACATAAATAGAATAATATAATAGAAATTCGCATGTTGAGATAGGTCTTTTTCATGCATGTTTCATGATGAAGTGGCATGCTTGCATGTTGCGAGACATATGGTAGTGAGTGTGGGCCTTTTCTCGTGCATGTTGTGCGATGGTGTGGCATGCTTGCATGTTGAGAGAAATAGTTAGTGGGGACTAGCTATTTAGATATAGAAGATTCAATGAAAACTGGCTAGAAAACTGAAAAATATAGTACCTTTTTAACGGAGAGAGGCGTTTTGGAGGCCGAGCTCCATGGAGGCCTTTATTTTTAAAAAATTCAAATTCAATCTTTTATGGTATGGATGAGGTGTAGCAAAAGGCACACTTCTCTTTAAGAGAGCTTTAAAAATCATGGCAAACAGACTGGAAATTATTCTTCCATAAATCATTGCAAAAGAACAGTCGGCTTTTGTACCAAGAAGGTTACAATAGATAATACTATCACCGCTTTTGACTATTTACATTTCATTAAGGGAACAATGCATATGATAATTAAGAGTAGAGCTAATTACAAATAATCATGCTCAAGGTGGGTTCCATAGTCGGTGGGTGGAGATGACGGCAAGACTTGTTTCTTCGGTTCCTTTCTCTATCCTTTTCAATGGATCGAGGATGCAAACTTGAAAACATATTTTTGAGCTGTGAATTTTTAAAATTGTAAAATATATTTTTTAATGGTATGAAACATTTTTCAATTACACAATCATTTTCTACAATTGTATAAATTATTTTTAAATGTCATGAATATATATTTGAAACATGTGAACATTTTTAAAAGTCACGTAATTTTATTATTAATTGTATAAAACACTTTTGGAATCACCAGAATTTTTTATCACAATGTATAAAAATATTTTTCTATGCACCATGATTTTTTTTACAAAAAGGAAAGTAGTTTTCCATCAAAGAAATATAAGTAAAAAAAATGAGAAAAAATAGGCAGCGGAGAGTAGGCGCTCCGCCCACGCTGGGCCGGGCCAGTCAGAGGGCGCCTGAGGCGATCATATTCATTCAAATCGCAGCAAGAGAGAAATGTAAAATCCTATATGACGCACGCTGCGTGTAGAGGTTTCGCACAAGCTTCCCGAGCGAGGGACGTGATATGGACCAGCCTGTTAGCCGGGTTTTTCCGGATTTGAGAATTCCTGAACCGATTTTTCCTTTCTTTTTTTCTGTTTCTATTTTTAATACTTTCCTGATTCCTTTTATTTACTTTTCTCTCCTTTTTTCTCTTTTAATGCTTTTGTTCATTTTTTTCCAATTTTTTTTGTTTATATGTTCGTGTTTCTAAAAAAATGTTCGCGTTTTCAAAAATCGTTCATGTTTTCAAATTTGTTCGGGATTCTAAAAATGTTCTAGTTTTCAAAAATTGTTAGCAAGTTGCAAAAATGTTTGTGTTTTCATTTTTTTTCTTCGTAGGAGTTTAAAAAAAATGTGCGCATTTTCATTAATTGTTCACGTTTTCCAAATTTTGTTAATAGTTTCTAAAAATGTTCAGGTTTTAAACATATTCATATATTCAAAAACATGTTCATATTTTTTCAAATGTTTGAGTTTATTCAAAATTTGAAAAGTTTGTGTATATTGTTAAACATTCATTTTCCTTGGAAAACGTCATATTTTTTTGGGAGAATTGAAAAATCTTAATCATTCATTTGAAAATGTTCATTTTGTCGAAATTTAAAAAATGTTCATTTTTTCGAAATTTCAAAAATGTTCATTTTTTTCGTCAACATTCATTTGGAAAATGTTCGTTTTGTCGAACTTTCTTCGCAGATTGAAAAAATGACGTGTTTCCAAAATTTGTTCGGAATATTTAAAAAAAATTCACTTTTTTTAAATTTGTTCCTAAATTCAAAGAAGGTTCATAATTTCCGAAAAAGAATTGCGGTTAAAATTTATTCATGAACGCCCAAAGGGTTCATGTTTTCAATTTATTTTCGCAAATTCAAACAAATGTCTGCAAATTAAAAAAAACGCACTTTCAAATTTTATTTGTGAATTTCAAAATATTTTCCTGTTTTAAAAAATGGTTGTGTTTAAAAAAAATGTTCATGTTTTCCAATTTTTGTTCACAATTTCAACCATGTTCACAGATTGTATTTTTTTCACTGTTTTCATAAAAATGAGAGTTTCCTAAAATTTATTCACGTTTTTAATTTTGCTTGAGTTTCTAAAAATATTCCTGTTTCAAAAAACTGTTCCAGTTTGAAATTTAAAATGTTTCAGATTTGGCGCTACTTTTTAGTTCTTATAGTTTTGCCCTGATATATAGATAAGAACCCAGATTCCCAGATTCACTCCCTTTGCTAGCAACACGAGCGCATGTACATAAGATCCTGTGTGCGAATCTAGGCGAGCGCATTACTTTTTGCTGATTTTTGCTTTTTTTTAGGAACTGCTGATTTTAGCTATACAGTAGCCTACCTCGCGACACCCTCTAATGGGCGAGCCCAGTTGTGCTCGCCCTTGTGCGTCGCGTATCTGTTTGATGTAAAACGCGTCGAATATAAATGGGCTAGGCCCAGCGTGTGTCTCCCGCCACTACGTGCCCAGGGGCGTACGCTCTTTTCTTTTTCTCTTTCGATTTGTTCATGTTTTTCCCTCTAAATTTGGAAATATTATAAAAATAACATGTTTGAATTTCTTAATTTATTAAAAGTGCATGTGAATATTTAAAATATTCTTAAATTTAAAACTATTTTGAATTAAAAAAATTTCATGTATTTAAAAAATCGTGGATAAATAAATTTCCATGAAATTTAAAATATTCGTGAATTGCAAAAACGATTTTTAAATATATTCATGAATTCAAAATATGTTCACAAATTTTAAAAATTAAATTATTCAAATAATTAAATTTGCGGGAGAGAAAAAGGCTTTATCTCTTTCCATTAAAGTTCATGACTTTTTTTAAAGAAATATTCACGACTAAAATATGTTAAAACTATTCGAAAAATTGAAAAAATGTCCATGTATTCTAAGAACAATTGCCTTATTTTTGTAGATTTCAAATTTTTTTATGAATTCAGAAAGCGATATTCATGAATTCAAAAATAATCAAAAAACTGAAATTTTTGACGAATTATAAGTATTATTGTAAAAATTGAGAGAGCTGAAAACAACAAAGGGACAGAGAAAATGACTTAAAACAAAAATGGAAATAAAAAACAAGAAATGTGGGTGCAGTAAAATAGAAAAAAGAATAGAAAAAATGGACAGCAGGTTCCGTATCTTTCTTAAACCGCTCTGCGCTTACACGTAGAAGCTCAGGGGCTTCTTCGTGCTTGATTGTATTTCTATCTTTGGTTGTTGTTCCTTTGTGCAAAGCCTAACGTTCAGTTGGTTGTTTTTTAAATTTTGTTTCTACCTAACTTGTACTATGATCTTTATTATATAAATAAGACACATATTGCCGTGAATAAAAAGCCGGTTGTTGTACAACTTTTCGTGGCCGACCACCTAGTAGTGCCATAATGAAATGCCTGGTCTTCTTGTAAATAAAAGCCTCGTTGTAGTGCCTAGAACAATGCGGTAGTGCACTCATCTTTATTAAGTTATTCAACAAGGTCTGACAAAATAAATACAAAGAGTAACGCAATGCCACCTCCGAGGCAAACAAAGTCTCTACACCTACATTATAAAAATGTGCCCTGACAGCATCAACGGACACCATGTAATCCAATGGCCTCAAGAATCCGCCCGCCTGGCAGCTGGGAGCACCAATCGGTCTAGGCGTCCTACAACGCGCAACGCATCCGCACGATCTAGGATATGCCACCGCCATCATCCCTCGTCCCATCTTCAGGAGGGATCATTGCGTAGAACTTGCCAGGCCCATATGCCTCCGACGTCACCATGACGCTAGACAATGCCACCAGCCTACGCGCGTCCATCAGACCCCGTC
Source organism: Aegilops tauschii subsp. strangulata (assembly GCF_002575655.3). Classification (NCBI taxonomy): domain Eukaryota; kingdom Viridiplantae; phylum Streptophyta; class Magnoliopsida; order Poales; family Poaceae; genus Aegilops; species Aegilops tauschii. The sequence continues at coordinate 504,008,120 of NC_053035.3, read as the reverse complement.
CAACGCTGAGACTCTGTCGAGACCCGCCGTCTTCAATGCGGTAGATGCAACACCGCTCCACCTGTTGGCCCCTCTAGTGAACCTCTACTCCGAAACAATGCCCTCGGGAGGAAAAACGACACCATAGTCTCCGTCATCATTCGATCCGAGAGACTCAGATCTAGAATTTCCCTCGGACCAGATGACCCCTGGAGGAAAAGGGGAATGACATCTACACCTGCCAATGAACCCAAGCGATCCCACCATCACAAAGTTCTCACGGCGACGCATCCAGGAAGGACAGGACGCCTTTAGCGCTGTAGCCGCCCACTGCAGTTAGGGCTTTCACCCGAGATTCCGAGAAGCAGTGAGGTGGGAAGAGGTAGGGCATCTAGATGAGCCCTAACCACTCCCATTTTCGTACCCCTCCATGTCATGGTGATAGGCACAATCCGGTGACAATTTATTAGGATTCCTATTTTTTTGTATCTACCAGTTGGTATGTGAGTCCTTTTATTAGTTAGGTACTACTCACTCCGTTCCTTTATATTAGGTAGTATTTGTTTTTTGATAAAATTTCACAATGTAAGGTGCATTTGTTCTAATTCCTCATAATTCCGTTCTTAGCCCTCTAGAAAAAGAGAAGTATTTCTCACCTGATTGCATGTATCTCTCCTTTTTAGAGAAAAAAAGGAAACTATATCTCTCCCAATTGCATGTATCTCTTTCTTTCCTAGCCTAAATGATTTACTTACCGATAATCAATGAATTAGATAAGGGTAATTTCATCATAAATTGTGTATAATTATGTGCCTTGATCACCATGCTAAAAATTATACACCTTACATAAAGGAATGGAGGGAGTACTAGTTAGGATTTTATTTGTCATCACATGACGTGAGAGGTTTTGCGCCCAGGTGAGGATGCACCATATAAAAGTTAAGGCTTTGTCCATGTATACGTGTAGATAAGTTTAGTTTAGTTTTTTGAGTTGGAGTTTAGTTTTCATATTTGTGTAATCAAAATATATAGAAAACGCCCCAATCGGGCCAATCATGTCATGTATACTATTTATGAATTTTCATTAATGAAATTTACTAGCGATGGAGGATCGATCATCACAGCGCCGCATATTTTTATCCGAGGAGGTAATTTTTTTTCATATTTTCTTACATGGGTAAAGATTATATTTGGAGGTTGCGCAGAAGAACACAGGGGGAGAACAGTTGATCAAGAGGCGTCATGAAAGATCGGCCGTCTACGCGCATAATTTAGTGTCTTGCTATTTTAGGTTTCATCGGGTCTTGCATTGATGAGCTTGCAAAACGAGATAAAGGTACACGATTTTCCCATCAGCGAGAAAGTAGGAGAAGGAAGAAAAATACTATATCATGTTTGAAACCGCGTGGAAGGTTCTATGGATGAAAACCCATGGGATCTAGGAGGTCTGGCTACGGATTTTTCTTTTCCAAATATTTTTTTTTGCGAGGAATTTTTCCAAATATTTAGACGAACGAACCCGCTCATATACAATATGCAGATGATACCATTTTAGTGGCCAAGGCTGATCACAGACATATCCAGCACATCAAAAATCTCCTCTTACACTATGCTCAATACACTGGACTTAGGGTGAACTATGGTAAGTCCACAATGATCTCAATCAACACTCCTGCTGATAAAATGAATGCTCTATCAAATCTTTCAGGCTGCAAGATTGGTACACTGCCACACACTTATCTGGGACTGCCACTGTGTCTCACAAAGCCTAGAGTGGAAGATTTCATTCCCTTCTTGAACAGAATTGAGAATAGATTGCTGAGCTGCTCTACTATGTTATTCCCTGGAGATAAATTGACCCTTATCAAATCCATTTTCACAAGTATGCCTACTTTCTTCATGAGTACACTGATGATACCCAAAACAGTCATCAAGCAAATCAACTCATACCTTATGAACTGTTTTTGGAGAAAGTATTGCTCAATGGACAGGGGTACTATGCTTATTTCATAGGATAAAGTTAGCAGGCCAAAGAACCATGGATGCCTGGGGGTGTTAGACCTTCACATGCACAACAAGGCCCTTCTCCTAAAGTTCCTGCATAAGTTCTTTAACAAGATTGATACACCATGGGTGAATATCATTTGGGAGAGACACTATCAGAACAGATTACCAGGTGAACAAAAGGTGGGATCTTTCTGGTGGAGATATGTTCTGAAGCTTCTCCCTGTATTCAAGCAACATGCCATATGTAAAGCAGGCATTGGTGATTCTGTTTACTTCTGGTCTGACAAGTGGCAAGAGTTACCACTACACACCAAATTCCCTGAATTACACTCTTTTGCAATCAATCAGGCAATCTCTTTGCATTATGTGCTGGAGCACAATGACATCAGTCAACTTTTCCATAGGCCACTATCTCAGCTAGCATTTGAACAATTCAACTCCTTGCAAACTGTACTGAATGGTTAAGCATTATCTACAAACCAAGACAGATGGTCATACACATGGGCAACACCTAAATACTCATCCATGAAAATGTACAAAGTGTTGGGGATCGTAGCAGAATTTTAAAATTTCCTACGCATCACCAAGATCCATCTATGGAGTATACTAGCAACGAGGGGAAAGGAGTGCATCTACATACCCTTGTAGATCGCGAGCGGAAGCGTTCTAGTGAACAGGGTTGATGGAGTCGTACTCGCCGTGATCCAAATCACCGATGACCGAGTGCCGAACGGACGGCACCTCCACGTTCAACACACGTACGGAGCAGCGACGTCTCCTCCTTCTTGATCCAGCAAGGGGGAAGGAGAGGTTGATGGAGATCCAGCAGCACAACGGCGTGGTGGTGGAAGTAGCGGGGATCCCGGCAGGGCTTCGCCAAGCACAAGCGGGAGGGAGAGGTGTTGCAGGGGGAGAGGGAGGCGCCAGGGGCTGTGGCGTTGCTGCCCTCCCTCCCCCCACTATTTATAGGGGTCCTCGGGGGGGGGGGGGGCGCCGGCCACCCTGGAGATCCCATCTGAGGGGGGGCGGCGGCCAAGGGGGTGGCTTGCCCCCCAAGGCAAGTGGGGCGCCCCCCACCCCTAGGGTTTCCAACCCTAGGCGCAGGGGCAGGCCCAAGGGGGGGGCGCCCCAGCCCACTAAGGGCTGGTTCCCTTCCCACTTCAGCCCATGGGGCCCTCCGGGATAGGTGGCCCCACCCGGTGGACCCCCGAGACCCTTCCGGTGGTCCCGGTACAATACCGATAACCCCCGAAACTTTCCCGGTGGCCGAAACTGGACTTCCTATATATAATTCTTTACCTCCGGACCATTCCGGAACTCCTCGTGACGTCCGGGATCTCATCCGGGACTCCGAACAACTTTCGGGTTTCCGCATACTAATATCTCTACAACCCTAGCGTCACCGAACCTTAAGTGTGTAGACCCTACGGGTTCGGGAGACATGCAGACATGACTGAGACGCCTCTCCGGTCAATAACCAACAGCGGGATCTGGATACCCATGTTGGCTCCCACATGTTCCACGATGATCTCATCGGATGAACCACGATGTCGAGGATTCAATCAATCCCGTATACAATTCCCTTTGTCAATCGGTACGTTACTTGCCCGAGATTCGATCGTCGGTATCCCAATACCTTGTTCAATCTCGTTACCGGCAAGTCACTTTACTCGTACCGTAATGCATGATCCCGTGGCTAACTCCTTAGTCACATTGAGCTCATTATGATGATGCATTACCGAGTGGGCCCAGAGATACCTCTCCGTCATACGGAGTGACAAATCCCAGTCTCGATCCGTGCCAACTCAACAGACACTTTCGGAGATACCCGTAGTGTACCTTTATAGTCACCCTGTTACATTGTGACGTTTGGCACACCCAAAGCACTCCTACGGTATCCGGGAGTTGCACGATCTCATGGTCTAAGGAAATGATACTTGACATTGGAAAAGCTCTAGCAAACGAAGTACACGATCTTTTGTGCTATGCTTAGGATTGGGTCTTGTCCATCACATCATTCTCCTAATGATGTGATCCCGTTATCAATGGCATCCAATGTCCATAGTCAGGAAACCATGACTATCTGTTGATCAACGAGCTAGTCAACTAGAGGCTCACTAGGGACATGTTGTGGTCTATGTATTCACACATGTATTACGATTTCCGGATAACACAATTATAGCATGAACAATAGACAATTATCATGAACAAAGAAATATAATAATAACCATTTATTATTGCCTCTAGGGCATATTTCCAACAGTCTCCCACTTGCACTAGAGTCAATAATCTAGTTACATTGTGATGAATCGAACACCCATAGAGTTCTGGTGTTGATCATGTTTTGCTCTAGGGAGAGGTTTAGTCAACGGATCTGCTACATTCAGGTCCGTATGTACTTTACAAATATATATGTCTCCATTTTGAACACTTTCACGAATGGAGTTGAAGCGACGCTTGATATGCCTGGTCTTCCTGTGAAACCTTGGCTCCTTGGCAAGGGCAATAGCTCCAGTGTTGTCATAGAAGAGAGTCATCGGGCCCGACACATTGGGAATCACCCCTAGGTCGGTAATGAACTCCTTTATCCAGACTGCTTCCTGTGCTGCCTCTGAGGCCGCCATGTACTCCGCTTCACATGTAGATCCCGCCACGACGCTTTGCTTGCAACTGCACCAGCTTACTGCCCCTCCATTCAAAATATACACGTATCCGGTTTGTGACTTCGAGTCATCCAGATCTGTGTCGAAGCTAGCATCGACGTAACCCTTTACGACGAGCTCTTCGTCACCTCCATAAACGAGAAACATATCCTTAGTCCTCTTCAGGTACTTCAGGATATTCTTGACCGCTGTCCAGTGTTCCATGCCGTGATTTGTAATCAAGAGACTCCAAAAGTCCATCTGCATGGAGCTTCTTCATGCGTTTGACACCAATGTGACCAAGGCGGCAGTGCCACAAGTATGTGGGACTATCGATATCAACTTTACATCTTTTGGTATTCACACTATGAATATGTGTAACATCACGTTCGAGATTCATCAAGAATAAACCATTGACCAGCGGGGCATGACCATAAAACATATCTCTCATATAAATAGAACAACCATTATTCTCGGATTTAAATGAGTAGCCATCTCGAATTAAACGAGATCCAGATACAATGTTCATGCTCAAAGCTGGCACTAAATAACAATTATTGAGGTTTAAAACTAATCCCGTAGGTAAATGTAGAGGCAGTGTGCCGACGGCGATCACATCGACCTTGGAACCATTCCCGACGCGCATCGTCACCTCGTCCTTTGCCAGTCTCCGCTTATTCCGCAGTTCCTGTTTTGAGTTACAAATATGAGCAACCGCACCGGTATCAAATACCCAGGAGCTACTACGAGTACTGGTAAGGTACACATCAATTACATGTATATCACATATACCTTTGGTGTTGCCGTCCTTCTTGTCCGCTAAGTATTTGGGGCAGTTCCGCTTCCAGTGACCACTTCCCTTGCAATAAAAGCACTCAGTCTCAGGCTTGGGTCCATTCTTTGACTTCTTCCCGGCAACTGGCTTACCGGGCGCGCAACTCCCTTGCCGTCCTTCTTGAAGTTCTTCTTACCCTTGCCTTTCTTGAACTTAGTGGTTTTATTCACCATCAACACTTGATGTTCCTTTTTGATCTCCACCTCCGCTGATTTCAGCATTGAATATACCTCGGGAATGGTCTTTTCCATCCCCTGCATATTGAAGTTCATCACAAAGCTCTTGTAGCTTGGTGGAAGCGACTGAAGGATTCTGTCAATGACCGCGTCATCCGGGAGATTAACTCCCAGCTGAGACAAGCGGTTGTGTAACCCAGACATTCTGAGTATGTGCTCACTAACAGAACTATTTTCCTCCATTTTACAGCTGAAGAACTTGTCGGAGACTTCATATCTCTCGACCCGGGCATGAGCTTGGAAAACCATTTTCAGCTCTTCGAACATCTCATATGCTCCATGTTTCTCAAAACGCTTTTGGAGACCCGGTTCTAAGCTGTAAAGCATGCCGCACTGAACGAGGGAGTAATCATCAGCACGTGATTGCCAAGCGTTCATAACGTCTTGGTTCTCTGGGATTGGTGCTTCACCTAGCGGTGCTTCTAGGACATAACTTTCTTGGCAGCTATGAGGATGATCCTCAGGTTCCGGACCCAGTCCGTATAGTTGCTGCCATCATCTTTCAGCTTGGTTTTCTCTAGGAACGCGTTGAAGTTGAGGACAACGTGGGCCATTTGATCTACAAGACATATTGTAAAGTTTTTTTTAGACTAAGTTCATGATAATTAAGTTCATCTAATCAAGTTATTCAATGAACTCCCACTCAGATAGACATCCCTCTAGTCATCTAAGTGAAACATGATCCGAGTTAACTAGGCCGTGTCCGATCATCACGTGAGACGGACTAGTCAAGATCGGTGAACATCTCCATGTTGATCGTATCTTCTATACGACTCATGCTCGACCTTTCGGTCTTCCGTGTTCCGAGGCCATGTCTGTACATGCTAGGCTCGTCAAGTCAACCTAAGTGTATTGCGTGTGTTCCGAGGCCATGTCTGTACATGCTAGGCTCGTCAACACCCGTTGTATGCGAACGTTAGAATCTATCACACCCGATCATCACGTGGTGCTTCGAAACAACGAACCTTCGCAACGGTGCACAGTTAGGGGGAACACTTTCTTGAAATTATTATAAGGGATCATCTTACTTACTACCGTCGTTCTAAGCAAATAAGATGCAAAACATGATAAACATCACATGCAATCAAATAGTGACATGATATGGCCAATATCATTTTGCTCCTTTGATCTCCATCTTCGGGGCGCCATGATCATCTTCGTCACCGGCATGACACCATGATCTCCATCATCGTGTCTTCATGAAGTTGTCACGCCAACGATTACTTCTACTTCTATGGCTAACGCGTTTAGCAATGAAGTAAAGTAATTTACATGGCATTATTCAATGACACGCAGGTCATACAGAAAATAAAGACAACTCCTATGGCTCCTGCTGGTTGTCATACTCATCGACATGCAAGTCGTGATTCCTATTACAAGAATATGATCAATCTCATACATCACATATATCATTCATCACATCTTCTGGCCATATCACGTCACAAGGCACATGCTGCAAAAACAAGTTAGACGTCCTCTAATTGTTGTTGCAAGTTTTTACGTGGCTTCTATAGGTTTCTAGCAAGAACGTTTCTTACCTACGTAAAACCACAACGTGATATGCCAATTTCTATTTACCCTTCATAAGGACCCTTTTCATCGAATCCGTTCCGACTAAAGTGGGAGAGACAGACACCCGCTAGCCACCTTATGCAATTTGTGCATGTCAGTCGGTGGAACCTGTCTCACGTAAGCGTACGTGTAAGGTCGGTCCGGGCCGCTTCATCCCACAATACCGCCGAAACAAGATAAGACTAGTAGTGGCAACATCTACGCCCACAACTGCTTTGTGTTCTACTCATGCATAGTAACTACGCATAGGCCTGGCTCATGATGCCACTGTTGGGGATCGTAGCAGAATTTTAAAATTTCCTACGCATCACCAAGATCCATCTATGGAGTATACTAGCAACGAGGGGAAAGGAGTGCATCTACATACCCTTGTAGATCGCGAGCGGAAGCGTTCTAGTGAACGGGGTTGATGGAGTCGTACTCGCCGTGATCCAAATCACCGATGACCGAGTGCCGAACGGACGGCACCTCCACGTTCAACACACGTACGGAGCAGCGACGTCTCCTCCTTCTTGATCCAGCAAGGGGGAAGGAGAGGTTGATGGAGATCCAGCAGCACGACGGCGTGGTGGTGGAAGTAGCGGGGATCCCGGCAGGGCTTCGCCAAGCACAAGCGGGAGGGAGAGGTGTTGCAGGGGGAGAGGGAGGCGCCAGGGGCTGTGGTGTTGCTGCCCTCCCTCCCCCCACTATTTATAGGGGTCCTGGGGGGGCGCCGGCCACCCTGGAGATCCCATCTGAGGGGGGGCGGCGGCCAAGGGGGTGGCTTGCCCCCCAAGGCAAGTGGGGCGCCCCCACCCCTAGGGTTTCCAACCCTAGGCGCAGGGGGAGGCCCAAGGGGGGCGCCCCAGCCCACTAAGGGCTGGTTCCCTTCCCACTTCAGCCCATGGGGCCCTTCGGGATAGGTGGCCCCACCCGGTGGACCCCCGGGACCCTTCCGGTGGTCCCGGTACAATACCGATAACCCCCGAAACTTTCCCGGTGGCCGAAACTGGACTTCCTATATATAATTCTTTACCTCTGGACCATTCCGGAACTCCCCGTGACGTCCGGGACTCCGAACAACTTTCGGGTTTCCGCATACTAATATCTCTACAACCCTAGCATCACCGAACCTTAAGTGTGTAGACCCTACGGGTTCAGGAGACATGCAGACATGACCGAGACGCCTCTCCGGTCAATAACCAATAGCGGGATCTGGATACCCATGTTGGCTCCCACATGTTCCACGATGATCTCATCGGATGAACCACGATGTCGAGGATTCAATCAATCCCGTATACAATTCCCTTTGTCAATCGGTACGTTACTTGCCCGAGATTCGATCGTCGGTATCCCAATACCTTGTTCAATCTCGTTACCGGCAAGTCACTTTACTCGTACCGTAATGCATGATCCCGTGGCTAACTCCTTAGTCACATTGAGCTCATTATGATCCCGTGGCTTGTAAAATTTGTCAATTTGTTTTGTTTAAGGAAACCGGAAACACATTTTCCCGTACACGGTAGCAGTAGGAATCGACTGGAAAAAGATACGAGCAAAGCAAGCCGGGCGATCGAACAAACGAGAGACCAAAGAGCTAGCGAGCATGCCAATAGGTCACCGCTCGTGAGCGTTTAGTGCGAGCTAGCGCTAGTCATCAGGACTTAATCCAGAGTGATGGCCCACGCGGCTTCTTCGTCGTTAGACGCTGACACCGGTGCTGGGGCCTGGGGTTGCCTCGCTGTTCCCGGTCTCCGAGGTGGAGATGATGCCAACTTCATTGTCCTCCATCTCTAGGAGCGAGACGAGGCTAGCCGAGCTGAGGCTACAGTCCAAGGCGTATCTGTGCCAGATGCAATCTTCCGGGACGTGGTCGTTGAAGCAATTGTCGCACACCATGGAGGCCGGTGGGCTGTCGAGAGGTCGATGCAGCGATCCAATCTCGAGGCCAGGATTCGGGCCTCGGACGCGAGGCCGTCGTCCTTTGAGTCAGAGGTCCGTGGTATAGACACCGTGGAACCTCCTGATAGGGCGATGCATGTGATCTGTTGAGGTCGCTATACCGGTCGATGACAAACGCCAATGACCCCCAAAGAAGATGGTGCGGGTCGGGAAGGTCGGTGGGTTGATATTGAACCTTCCTGACCTCTCTGCGGCGAAGGTGAGGGAGCCAATTGTAATTAAGGGAGCCAATGGTAATTAAGGCTCTCTCCTAGCACGGAGCTCTCAGCAGCGATGGGAGATCAATATGGATTCGGTCTCCGACCGGCATAACCCCTGGCGCGCCAAATGACGTTCAGAAAACTGTCAGTACTCTCGGTAGGATGGTGAATGCTGCCAGAAGTATCAGAGAGGGGTCTGCACAAGGGGGTTTACCTAGGTTCGGGCCCTCATTGTGAGGTAATACCCTACATCTTGCTTTCTATTTGTATTAATGTGGAGCACCTCGTGTACGGTGGAGAAAGTATATGCCTACGGAGAGTATACGCTACGTTGTAGATTGGAATGTCTACCCCTAGGCCCACCTTATATAGATGATGAGAGCTAGGGTTGAGATGGGGTTCGACCATTCTCATACCGCTGCCATCTTGGCTTACATGCCAAGGAATCTCCTGATTTCTTTGGGCCTCCGGGCTACCCCCTACTCGGGTCTCTATCAGGCCACCTGAGCCCCGAGGCAGGCCTACTGCCAGGCTTCCCACCGAGGGGCCACCCCTGGTGTATTACACTGCTAGCTGCAAGTATGCGGCTAGGAGTGGCGTCTTTCCTAGCCGGTCATTCAACGGCTGGACATTCAATGGTTGCAGCATCACTAGTTGGGATGGTCTTTTCTGACTGGTCATGTGGTTGAGGCCTCATCTTCTAGGAGTAGTGTCTTTTCCTTTCCTTTGTTTGTTGTCTTGCCATGGGGTGGGTGTACTTCTCACTTCCCTTTGAGTATGCAGATTTTTCAGTGTGCGGTTCTCATGCATTTGATTGTATGGATGTTATTAGTTGTTTTTATGGAGTGTGTTGGTACACTAGAGCAGCTTGTTGTTGGCATGCTTCACGAGTTTGGCTTGGATTGATGTTGGAAGTTTTCTTAGTTGGTAGTTGGGTGTTTCTTTTATCTGAATGGTTGATGCTTACTCTTATAATGGTCTTTCACTCATGGGAAACCTTTGCTCTTTTATCCACGGTGTTTTTTTTGTCATGGCATGGAGAGGAATCTTTGCTTTTTAGTTTCCGATTTTGGGTTGATGTGTTGTATTTCTTTTGCTGATGTGAGGTAATGATCCGTTGTAGTTTCTCCATGGCGATATGATGAAATATTATTGCCACTAATACAATCACAGTAGGGGGATGCAAACATATTTTGACATGTCGCTGATGTTTATGTCAGTAGGCCAATATTGATGCATGTCCCTGCATTGAGTGTGTTAGGTTGTCATGGCATATACAAATGTGGATGCCACAGTCCATCTGCAGACGAGGCACAACAAAGCACACGAAATGCTTCTTGTACAAATCTAAATCTAAACATGTACATCAAACCGGAAATGTGCGTCAAACTCAATTGCTACTTCCATTTTATATTAATTCATTTTAAATTCTTGACTAAAATCTCCAATTATAATTTTATTAACCCTCATTTGTTTTCAGTTTTCACAACCTCAAAAAACCAGGATGTTACATACGCCATCTATTTTTCTATGTAATTACGCACAACATAAACAATCGCGCATTCTACAAACATCTCTAAAGATATTTTTTATGTCATATGTCATAGCTTCCTGGCAACATATTTATTGATCCTACCTAAAATGGTGCAAACATCTATACACGTCATAATTCATCTAAGAGAGACATGATTTTTTTCACAAAATAAAATTTCAACGCATCATAACACAAATATATTTTTTAAGAGACACTAAAATTTCATAACAAACAACATTGTAATTGATATTTAGCGACTTAATTGTGTTATTTATGATTAATCAAGTAATATTAAATATTAGTATGTAAATATATTTTATAAAATTGAATATAAAAAGTATAAGATTTTAGTACAATTGCCCATGTTGGTTACTGCAAACAAAAAATAAATCACTAGACAACGAATATGAGGAGCAACGGTTTCACATGGAACATAACCAAAGAGACGACAATGACTAACACAGTCAAGATAAACTAGGGTAGTGAAACTATAACATGGAATCATCTGAATAAATCGAACAAAAACATATGCAACAATACAATAGACAGTATAAATCGGAGGCACAGACCAGACATCTGAATAAAAACATCCGCAACTATTACAGAACAAGCAATTGAACAAAACCATTCATGATAAATTAAATAAGGAGGGAATCTCTTACCAAACCCCTCATGCCCTGGTGGAGCATCTCGTATTCAATATGGCCTAAAGCCATCTCATATTTTATGATAGAATATGCATCCTCCCAGCTGCACAAGCAAGAGGTTTTTCCCATTTAAGAAAATCAATAAAAGATTGTCCAAGATTGTTTTGTGCTAAAATCAAAAACTGACCTGTGATCAAGCATTTTAGTTGTTTGCCGGATAATCATAGTCGCCACAAAATGATGTCAAATCCTCGATCGGCAGAGCCTTCTGAGATAAAAGCTCTTTGAAGAATGAACCCCTGCCATTCCAATAAAACAAATAAATCATTGCTTGGGACAGTAAATAGCAGGACACAAAAAAACTAATACAAGGAAGCATCATATAAAACATATCAATAAGTATAGAAAATGAATGGACCAACATTCTCCAAAAAATGCACTAAATAATGCATTTGGTATGTCTTACTCTGAACAAATGTTATTTAAGAAAGCCTCCTGGGCAGTATCATTTGTTGCTTGAAGTGCCCTGCAACCAAAAGATTTCACACAAAAAGAAATAAGCATGCAACACATACCAAGAATAGGATGTTTCATCCCTAAACAAAGCAATTATCAGTAAAAAAACATATTAATGCATCACATTCAGATTTATCAGTACACAACTAAAACAAGTTTCACTAGTAACAAAGGAGAACCAGTAATACACCATTTTGGAGAGTGTAGCAATTGCCGATCATCGGGCAAGTCCACCAAAGTCCACACTTTATTCTCATACACGGATCCTATCTCAAATTTCATGTCCTCAAGCCATTTGTCAGAATCTAGGCTCATCATAGCTTCTTCATAATTCATAGGTTCGCCATGGTCTAGTAACATGACTTCCAGGACAGGATTACTGTACCACTCTGGTGCGAAACGTGCCCTGTTCGACCTATGAGATCCATTAGTAACTTGATCTGAAGTTTCATGATCATCATCATTAACTTCCTCTCTAGTTGGTGTATGCATCATGGGAACAAATTTCTCTGATGTGCTACTTTCCAAATTGAGAGAAGGTACAGTTACCTCATCAAGTTCTACTTTCCTCCCACTCTCCTTCTCTAGAAAGATTTCATTCTTGGCAACAAAGATATTGCCGTCGGATTTGTGGTAGAAGGTGTACACAATTGTTTCCTTCAGGTATTCTATGAAGACGCACTTCTCCGATTTGGGTTCGAGCTTATCAGGCTGAAGCCTCTTGACATAAGTGTCGCAACCCCAAACTTTAAGAAATGATAGCTTAGGTTTCTTGTCAAACCACATTTCATACGGTGTCATCTCAACGGATTTAGACGGCACCCTATTTAACGTGAATGCGGCTGTCTCTAATGCATAAGCCCGAAACGATAGTGGTAAATCGGTAAGAGACATCATAGTTCGCACCATATCTAATAAAGTGCGATTACGACGTTCAGACACACCATTACGCTGTGGTGTTCTAGGTGGCGTGAGTTGTGAAACAACTCCATATTGTTTTAAATGAAGGCTAAACTCGTAACTCAAATATTCGCCTCCGTGATCAGATCATAGAAACTTCATTTTCTTGTTACGATGATTCTCCACTTCACTCTGAAATTCTTTGAACTTTTCAAATGTTTTAGACTTGTGTTTCATCAAGTAGATATACCCATACCTACTCAAATCATTTGTGAAGGCCAGAAAATAATGATACCCACCGCGTGCTTCAACACTCATCGGACCGCATACATCGATATGTATTATTTCCAATAAGTCATTAGCTCGCTCCATTGTTCCGGAGAATGGAGTTTTTGAAAGTGCAACTATCCCTGGGTGGTTTTGGTAATTCCTAACAACATATATCTCATTGAGCTAATGCTATTTCAAGATAAATATTTCAGGAAAGCTCAATGATTGGCATGGCATGGATGAGAAAAGTGGATCCCTCAAAATGCTAAGGATAAAAGGATTGGCTCAAGCTCAAAGCACAAGACTCTACATTTTCTATTTTAGTGATCCAAGATCACATTGAGTCTATAGGAAAAGCCAATACTATCAAGGAGGGATGAGGTGTTGCTTAATGGCTTTCTTGCTCAAAATGCTTAGTGATATGCTCCAAAGCCCTCAACTACTTTCTCAACCCACATATGACCCAAACCAAAAGTCCAACTCGGCCCCACCAATTCTTTCTATCCGGCGCCACCGAGTTCAGATGTCATAGCCACTGCCACAAACCCTAGTCAAATCGGTCTCACCAATAGGGATCTCGGTCTCACCGAGATGGGATTGTAATCTCTCTGTTTCCCTTCGTAACGTTTCGGTCAAACCGAGATGAGCGATCGGTCCCACCAAGATTCTGTTTCGGTCCCACCGAGATGAGCGAATCGGTCCCACCGAGTTTGCCTGACCAACTCTCTGGTTAGCTTATTACCAAAATCGGTCCCACCGAGTTTGTGTAATCGGTCTCATCGAGATTACGTTATGCCCTAACCCTAACCATACCGGTCCTACCGAGTTGACATGTCGGTCCCACCAAAAATCCTAACGGTCACATTATTTGCTAAATCGGTACGACCGAGTTTCACGATTCGGTCCCACCGAGATTGGTAAGTTGTGTAACGGTTAGATTTTGTGTGGAGGCTATATATATACCCCTCCACCCACTCTTCATTCATGGAGAGAGCCCTCAGAACGTGCCTACACTTCCAACTTACATTTTCTGAGAGAGAACCACCTACACTTGTGTTGAGGTCAAGACATTCCATTCCTACCATATGAATCTTGATCTCTAGCCTTCCCCAAGTTGCTTTCCACTCAAATCTTCTTTCCACCAAATCCAAATCCTGTGAGAGAGAGTTGAGTGTTGGGGAGACTATCATTGGAAGCACAAGAGCAAGGAGTTCATCATCAACACACCATTTGTTACTTCTTGGAGAGTGGTGTCTCCTAGATTGGCTAGGTGTCACTTGGGAGCCTCCGACAAGATTGTGGAGTTGAACCAAGGAGTTTGTAAGGGCAAGGAGATCGCCTACTTCGTGAAGATCTACCCTAGTGAGGCAAGTCCTTTGTGGGCGACGGCCATGGTGGGATAGACAAGGTTGCTTCTTCGTGGACCCTTCGTGCGTGGAGACCTCCGTGGACTCGCGCAGCCGTTACCCTTCATGGGTTGAAGTCTCCATCAACGTGGATGTACGATAGCACCACCTATCGGAACCACGACAAAAACATCCGTGTCTCCAATTGTGTTTGCCTCCTCAATCCCCTCCCCTTTACCTTCATATGCAATTGTTTTACATTCCGCTGCTATACTCTTAGAATTGCATGTGTAGGTTGATTGCTTGACTTGTGCTAAGTTGCTAAAATCTGCCAAGAACTAAAATTGGGAAAAGGCTAGATTTTTATTTGGTCAAGTAGTCTAATCACCCCCCCCTCTAGACATACTTTCGATCCTACAATTTTAGTCATCTTGCCCATGAGGCATGGTTCGCAAGTATCAAATGATTCATAATCAAGTGATTCCAAATGTCCATCTGCATGGAGTTTCTTCATGCACTTTACACCAATACTAAATGGAAGTGGCACAAGTATGTTGCACTATCATCATCAACTTTGCATCTTTTGGTATCAATATTATGAATATGTGTATCACTACGATCAAGATTCAATAAACCATTTACATTGGGTGTATGACCATAGAAGGTTTTATTCATGTAAACAGAACAACAATTCTCTAACTTAAATGAATAAACGTATTGCAATAAACATAATCTAATCATATTCATGCTCAACGCAAACACCAAATAACATTTATTTAGCTTCAACACTAATCCCGAAGGTAGAGGGAGTGTGCGATGGTGATCATATCAACCTTGGAATCATTTCCAACACACATCGTCACCTCACTGTTAACTAGTCTCTGCAACTCCTGTTTCGAGTAACTAATCTTAGCAACTGAACCAATATCAAATACCTAGGGGTTACTACGAACACTAGTAAAATACACATCAATAACATGTATATCAAATATACCTTTGTTCACTTTGCCATCCTTCTTATCCGCCAAGTATTTGGGGCAGTTCCACTTCTAGTGACCATTTTCTTCGCAGTAGAAGCACTCAGTTTCAGGCTTGCGTTCAGCTTTGGGCTTCTTCACGGGAGTGGCAACTTGTTTGCCATCCTTCTTGAAGGCCCCTTTCTTTCCCTCACCCTTTTTCTTGAAACTAGTGGTCTTGTTAACCATCAACACTTGATGCTCTTTCTTGATTTCTACCTTCACCGATTTCAGCATCGTGAAGAGATTGGGAATCATTTTAGTCAACCCTTGCATATTATAGTTCATCACAAAGTTCTAGTAGCTTGGTGATAGTGACTAGAGAACTCTGTCAATCACTATCTTATCTGGAAGATTAACTCCCACTTGATTCAAGCGATTGTATGTGACGCCCTCGATTCAATCGTACACTAATCATACACGCATATGTGTACGATCAAGATCAAGGACTCACAGGAAGATATCACAACACAACTCTAGACACAAATTAAAAATAATACAAGCTTTATATTACAAGCCAGGGGCCTCGAGGGCTCGAATACATAGCTCGAAAACACAAGAGTCAGCGGAAGCAACAATATCTGAGTACAGACATAAGTTAGACAAGTTTGCCTTATGAAGGCTAGCACAAAAGCAACATCGATCGAAAAGGCAAGGCCTCCTGCCTGGGAGCCTCCTAACTACTCCTGGTCGTCGGCGGTCTCCACGTAGTAGTAGGCATCGACGTTGGCATCTGACTCCTAGGCTCCGACATCTGGTTGCATCAACCGGAAAGAAGAAGGAAGGGGGAAAAGGGGAGCAAAGCAACCGTGAGTACTCATCCAATGTACTCGCAAGCAAGGATATACACTACATATGCATCGGTATCAACGAAAAGGGCTGTATATGTGGACTGGACTATAGAATGCCAGAAAAGAAGGGGAAAACCTAGCCTATCGAAGACTAGCATCTTCAAGCAGCTCCAAGCATCTTGCAGCATCAGAAGAGATGAGAGTAGCATAAAGTAAAGTAGTAGAAGTGTTATCAACCTCGGCCAAAAATCCTTTCTCGACTCCCTGCGAGAAAGCAATCCCAGAGCCATAATATCCAGTTATCATCACAAACCAATTCTCATCACAAGTATCCAGTTCTAGTTGTATCGATCGGGATACAACTCCAAGTGTCCGTTACCGTAGGACAGGCTATCGATAGATGTTTTCTTCCCTCCAGGGGTGCACCAACTTACCCACCACGCTCGATTAACTCTGTCCGGACACACTTTCCTGGGTCATGCCCGGCCTCGGCTAAACAATACGCCGCAACCCGACCTAGGCTTAATAGAGAGGTCAGCACGTCAGACTAAACCTATGCCCCCAGGGGTCATGGGCCATCTCCCCGGGAACTCCTGCACGTTGCGAACGCGGCCGGTGAGCAGACCTAGCTACCTCCTTAAAAAAGGCAGGTGCTTACCAGTCCAACCCGGCGCACGCCGCTCAGTCGCTGACGTCTATTAAGCTTTGGCTGATGTATACGACGCAGAACGCCCATACTATGCCCACGTGATGGTTAGTGCTATCAGGCCAGAGGCCCCTCGGATCAAATATCCAAATCATGGTGGATTAGGAACGCGCGGTAACAAGCAGAGACTCACGAAAGATGTGACCCCGTTGCCCCGTCTTGAGGACTTGCGGCAAGGGCTAAGAATGCCCGGCCATGCCTCGTAATTATCTCGCGGGCACCTTCCAGGTCAACCCGACGCCACATCACTCGCAATTATGCTCGCGCGGGTACCCCTCAGGGTCGACCCGTCTTTAGTAACATGGTTCAGTGTAAAGTCATAGTAATCATAGTAACTGTGTGTCTAAACATCAAGGGGAAAACCCGAGGAATCACCCCCGGTCAATTCCACTCGATGTAATCATCAAGGTGAACGTAAGAGGAATCACCCCCGAGGTTCACACTTGAGGGGTTGCACGACAGAGTCGTATCGAAAGTGGTTAAGGCAGAATCACCCTCGATGACCACGACCGAATAGCTACACTATAGGGTTAACATCAGAAATGCTGTAGAGGTCTCACCCTCGGCACTCGATAGTAACCCAGCAGTGTCGAGCAACTAAGGGGAAAGTGATGTGCGGTGCCGGGGCCTGGTCTTCGATCTCGTTGATCGGGTCTTCGATGATGAAGCAGGGGCAACAAGGACAAGGTGGGGGTCACTGATGGATCACTAACCAACCTATACTAAGCAGTTTAGGATAAGCAGGTAAGGTAACAATAAGCAGGTTACAAAAGCAGGCTATGCATCAGAATAGGAGCAAACAATAACAATAGCAAAATCTAATGCAAGCATGAGAGAATGGAATGGGCGATATCGGGATGATCAAAGGGGGGGTTTGCCTGATTGCTCTGGCAAGGAGGGGTCGTCGTCGACGTAGTCGATCACAAGGGCAGCATCGGTCTCGGGGTCTACCGAAGAGAAGAGGGGGAAGAAACAGTAAATATAAAGCAAACATAGCATCACAAAGCATAACATGGCAATATGTTGTGCCGGGTGTGACCTAACGTATGGCTACATGATATAGGTGAAGGGGGAATTCAACCGAGAATGTATTCCCGGTTCTGGACCTGTGTCAGGCAGATGACCGGAGGGGAATGTTCCATGTTCAGATAATTAGAGGCATCTGACAGGTATGTGGTTAGCGTATTCGGGTTCGTCTCGTCGTTCTGAGCAAGTTTCATGTATAAAGTTTTTCCATCCGAGCTACGGTTTATTTTCTATGAATTTCTAAAGATTTAAACATTTTCTGGAATTAATTAAATTGACAGAAAAGAAATACTATGTCAGCATGACATCATTGTGACGTCAGAAGTCAACAGGACGGCTGACCAGGTCAAACTGACCAGTGGGTCCCACCTGTCATAGAGAGTGGACTAACAGAAGTTAAATTTAACTAAACTGAGGCTAATTAGAAGCTGGGCCCCACATGTCAGTGGCTGGTCAGGTTTTAACTAATTAAGTTTATTTTTAAAAACGTTTGACTAACCTAATTACGTGGTGGGGCCTATATGTCAGTGGCTGGGGAATAGTACCCCGCGTTGACCGTGGTCAACGCGGTCAAACAGAGGCGCAGGGGCCAACTATCAGCGGCAGTGGGCGGGCCCACGCCACGCCAGGTCAGGACCGGCGCCGGAGGAGCTCCGGCGAGCGCGTCCGCGGCGGTTTCTCGCCGGAGTTCGTCGGGACTTTCGCTTCAGCAGGCCAAAACGTGCGTCGTGATTTGTGTTCGAACGAGTGGAGAACACCGCGTCCAACGCGGGTGGTGACGCGAGCAGGGTTGGCCGGAGTCGTCGCCGGCGACATGGACGGCGGAGACCCGAGGCACGGCGAGCTTGCAAACGGCGCAACGTCGAGCAAAACGAGCAGTGCTGAGCACGTATGGCGTCTACGCGTGCGGGCGAGCATGATGGACACGCTTGCGCGGGCGTTCGGTCACCGGAACATGGCCGGCGATGAGCTCGGCGGAGGCGAGCTCGGACATGTGGGGAACGACACCTACGGTTGCGACAACGGCGAGAAGACGGAGGGGAGAGAGGCGAGGCTCACCGGGCGGCTACGTAAAGCCCCTGGAAGGTTAGTAATAGCAGCAGGCGTCGCCGGATTAGAAGGGGGTCGCCGGAGCAGAGGCGGAAGGAGGGCAGTTCGATCCGCTGCCTGTGGTGCTCCCCGGCTTGGGCTCGTGGACGGGGACAAGGAAGTCGACGACGGCGGAGCTGGTGGACAGGTCGGCGAGGCGAGGCGAGGTCGGTAGCCGCGGCTGCGACGGCAAGCGGCGACGGAGGCGCACAGGATGATGGGGGAGTGAGGAGCGGCGCGAAGTAGAGGGGAACTGGGGGCGTTAGGGTTAGGGTTTAGGTCGGGGGCGACCTAGTAGGCGACGGGGGAGCGGCGGATGACCGCCGCGTGGCCATCCTTGGCTGCGGGCGGTCGAACGGCGGCCACCACGCCTCAGGTGAACAGAGGTAAGGGGTGACCCCTTATGTGGGCTGGGCTGTGCACTAGGCATGTGCACTGTGCACTTAGGCCCAGGGCATAGTGGGTTTTCTTTTTTACTTCCCTTTTATTTTGATCTTTCTATTATTTCTTTTCTATTTTCATTTAACAGTAGCCTTTTGCATTTTCTTTTGCAAAAAAATGTGCCACTGGTGAAAACAGATACTAGGGGAAGTGGTGCACTGCCACCATAAGCTTGGGATTTATTTGAATCCATATGGAATTTTCCTAATTGGAAAGGCATTTTAAAATGCTGTTTTGCACTGTAATAGTTGCTTCTGTCCATCTTAGCATTGTGGTGAAGTTGTTTTCCCTTAACAATAAATTGTTTTGGAATATTTGCTAAATGATGAACATTTTTCCAGAAACTTTGTGCAACTTGAAAATTTTCACTTTGAATTTGAATTGGATTAAGAGAAGGAATTTGAAAAGAGATACTAGTCCAATATGATTAAGCTTTGTAAATCAAGATGGCTTGGCATTGATCATAAGGGATTACTGTAGTGTGATGCTGGGGACATTACAAAACTCCTCCACTACAAGAAATCTCGTCCCGAGATTTAAGTGAGGAAGTAAAGAGTAACTTCGGGAGAATTGGCCCTTATAGGGTTAATTATCTGGTGAACAATTCAGGGAATGAGGCAGAAGTATCTCTCGAGTTGAAACTTAATAAAACATCGAGAGTAAAGTATGAAGGTATCATGAGAAGTTTTAACGGGCAGGCAATCATTCGATGCCTAATCAAAAGGTGAAAGGGGTTCAAAGCAACAACAACAAAAATTATTGCGTCTGATACTAGAATAGATCACTAGGGAGGTGGCTCATGAATTACATACGAAGGCAAGTGAAAAAGGATACTTTGGAATCAAGGATGTACAGGAGTCCGGTTTCGATCCTGTGGAACTGTGGGTTATGGCCCCACCATGTGGTTCAAAAGTAGGAAGGACGCCGACATATTGCACGGTCATGGTAGCAAGGCATGTCAGAGGATAGCCTGTCAGTTATGTTGGCAACAACGTTGGTACCAAGGGCGAGGGACGAAGAGAACCATTTTCCTGCTCGTGTGCTCTGATACCAACTTTATAGTGACCAGACCTCAAATGGTCTGTGCTGCTGTGCACCAGTGTCATCCCTGGATCAGTAATGCTGACACGCACAGTACAAATGGAGGATTTATAAAAGAGTAGCAATCACACACTTATTACATCGAATATCTCCAAAGAGATTAAGTATGACAAACATGGCTTAAGGCCATCTAAAAACGATAACAGCGGAAGACTTGGAAGATAAGTGAGTCCATCAACTCCAGCGGCATCACTGAGTATAAGACCACGACCTAAGGCACCTTACTCGTCGTCTGAAAAGTCTGCAACATGAAACGTTGCAGCCCGAAAACGGGTCAGCACATAGAATATGCTGGCAAAGTAACACATAGAGAATAATGAACAATAATAATGCTATAATACATGCATATATGGCTAGTGGAAAGCTCTATGGTTACAGTTTTGCGAAAAGCCAATTTTTCCATACTACAAAGGAATAATCTTTATTTAACTATCATGGTGGTTGTTAAACATTGAGAAGGTACCTCCAACTCAATCCCAATTAAGTGTCATCAATAACCCAACAATATTAATTAAAAGTAACATGGTGATGAGATTCAAATGATAATCCAGGTACTAGATACTCAAGTTGTCCATAACCGGGGACACGGCTAACCATGATTAGTTTGTACACTCTCCAGAGGTTTGCGCACTTTTCCCCACAAGACTCGATCGCCTCCGCTTTATTTCTCGCACTGCATGATGTTTGAGAAACGGATGACCGAGACACAGTCTTTCAGAAACAATCACTCTTTACTCTGGATGGACCGGTACACCTACTTTTCCCTACATCTGCTAGCCCACCTCTTCAAGAGATCATGTAACCTACTCAACTATGCTAGAGCCCATAATAGCTTGTGGCTGCACACGGAAGTTTCTAGCATGAATAATCTTATGATCCCTTTGAGCCTGGGTGGCGGTCCTTATACAAACAGACAACATTGGGTTCTCCAGGTGCCTCAATCCATCCAGATGTGAGTTTTAGTTGCCACCTTAGGTAAACCATTATTAAAATCTCACATCTGTCATGAATATCACTCAAACCCAATCCACGTCTACGAGCATAGCATGGCAATATAATAGCAACGTAGAAGTAACTCCCAAGGGTTTGATAATAAAACAGGTAATAGGTAGTACCTCAACTACTTCCCAATACCCACAATTTAATTAGATCCTAATCATGCAATTGTTTGAGGAAAAGATCTAATGCAATAAAACTGGGTATGGAAGGTATGATCAAAGTGTTACTTGCCTTGCTGATGATCCGCAAAACCTAGCGATTCGAAGTAACAAGCGGCACACTCCGGGTACTCTATCGCAAACAAACAAGCAGACAATCAGTACTCAACTAATGCACAGGTAAAACTCGAATAAAAGATCCAACCAGAAAGTTCAACTTAAGAACTCCGGTTTGCAAAAAGAATCAACTCGAAAGAAGCAACGAAAGTCAAACTGCGAAAGAAACAAGCTTCGTTTACTAATCTGGATCTAGGTCAAATTTTACAGTAGCAAAACTTGTTT
Organism: Aegilops tauschii subsp. strangulata; assembly: GCF_002575655.3. Taxonomy (NCBI): domain Eukaryota; kingdom Viridiplantae; phylum Streptophyta; class Magnoliopsida; order Poales; family Poaceae; genus Aegilops; species Aegilops tauschii. The sequence goes on along the minus strand of NC_053035.3, from coordinate 503,985,826 downwards.
GAGTAGGTTAAACGGAAAGAGAATTTCGAGACGAAACTCTAGGCGTTTGAATCGCCTGATTCCGATAAACGAGCGAGAAGTTAAACAGAAACGAAGATTCGATCAGAAATCGAATCTGAGATAATCGCAGAAAATCCGACGAAAAAGAAAAACAGACGAACGGTTAAAGAACGGATGTTCGTTATCAGATATAAACCAACGAACGCGTTCGTTAAAACGAACGGTTCGGTGAACGTTCGCAAAATAACAAAACCGAAAAAAACCGATCTAGGGTTTTTTTAAACGAACGGGTTTTTTTAAAAGAACACCGGCAACGAACGGGGCAGTACCTCGTCGGGGGCGGGGTCCGGCGAGGCTCGGCTACTCCGGCAAGGGCGACGGGGTGCGGGGCTCGGGGGGGGGGGGGGGCAGCAGCTTGGGGGAGGGGCAAGGTGCGGCGGCGGGGCTCTCCCGTGTCCAACATGGACACGGCGGCGGCGGCGCTCCCGTACGCGGAGAGGACGACGGGGCGGAATGGGCCGACGGCCTGGCTCGGCTGGGCTCGGCCCAGTCGGGCGGCGCGCGTTTTTTTTAAAAATAAGTTCCGCGGAAAATAATTCGTAGAAAAATAAATAAAAATCCAAAAAAGATAAAACAAATTTTCCCCGTCTAGTTAGAAAATCTAGAATAGGGTGGACATTTTTTAACACAAAATAAATTTTTGAAAACATGCAATATTTTTTTAATGCAATTAAATTTGCAGATAAAATCCGAATAAATTCCAATAAATGATTTTAACACTTTTCCTCCGGTATTTCAATTGTTTTGGAGAAGTCATATTTTCTCCTCTCGTTTATTTTTTAAATGAAATATTTTTCCGGAGAGAAAATAATTAGAACCAAAATCCTCGTCTTATTATTTGATGAAAATCAAATATGAAAATTCGAGAAAATCCCCAACTCTCTTCGAGGGTCCTTGAGTTGCTTAGGATTTATCGAGGATTTGTCAAAATGCAATAAAACATGATATGCAATGATGATCTATGTATAACATACCAAATTGAAAATTTGGGATGTTACAAACCTACCCCCCTTAAGATGAATCTCGCCCTCGAGATTCGGGTTGGCTAGAAAACAGGTGGGAGTGGTCCTTCCGTAGATCTTCCTCTCGCTCCCAGGTGGCTTCATCTTCCGTGTGGTGACTCCACTGGACTTTGCAAAACTTGATAACCTTACTGCGGGTAACTCGGCTGGCATACTCCAGAATCTTAACTGGTTTCTCCTCATAGGTCAAATCACTTTCCAGCTGAATCGCTTCCAGCGGCACAGTATCTCTCAGTGGTATCTCAGCCATCTCTGCATGGCACTTCTTTAACTGGGAAACGTGAAATACATCATGAACTCCAGACAATCCTTCGGGCAATTCCAGCTTGTAGGCAACCTCTCCCATACGTTCCACAACTCTGTATGGTCCGATAAAACGGGGCGCTAACTTTCCCTTAACTCCAAAGCGCTTCACTCCTCGAAGTGGTGATACTCGAAGATACACTCGGTCTCCGACTTCGTGAACTGTCTCCTTTCGTTTAGAATCAGCATAACTCTTCTGCCTGGATTGGGCTACCTTGAGTCTATCGCGAATCAACCTCACTTTCTGTTCAGACTCTTTAATCAAATCTGGTCCAAACAACTGACGGTCTCCAACTTCGTCCCATAACAACGGTGTTCTACACCTCCTTCCGTACAAAGCTTCGAAAGGGGCCATCTTCAAACTGGTTTGATAACTGTTGTTATAAGAAAACTCCGCATATGGCAGGTTGTCGTCCCAACTAGATCCATAATCTAGTGCACAAACTCTCAACATGTCCTCCAAAATCTGGTTGACTCTCTCGGTCTGTCCATCTGTCTGCGGGTGAAAAGTTGTACTAAATTCTAGCCTGGTTCCCAATGTTTCATGTAACTGCTTCCAAAACTTTGAGGTAAACTGGGTTCCTCTGTCTGATACAATGGTCCTCGGAACTCCATGCAAACATACGATCCTGGTCATGTATGTCTTTGCCAACTTAGCACTGGTGTAAGTGGTCTTCACTGGAATGAAATGAGCCACTTTCGTCAAACGGTCGACTACAACCCATATTGAGTCATAACCTGAACGAGTCCTGGGTAATCCCGTGATAAAATCCATGCCTATTTTATCCCACTTCCATTCGGGTATCGGCAATGGTTGTAGCAATCCTGCTGGCTTCTGATGCTCTGCCTTCACTCTCTGACACACATCACAAACTGCTACATACTCCGCAATATCCTTCTTCATTCCGGTCCACCAGAAAGTTTTCTTCAGATCCAAATACATCTTGGTATTCCCTGGGTGAATCGAGTACGGTGAATCATGGGCTTCTTGCAAAATCAACTTCCTGATCTCCGGATCATTTGGCACATATACGCGGTCCTCAAACCATAAGGTATCGTGCTCATCCTCACGAAATCCCTTGGCTTTTCCTTTGCTCATCTTCTCTTTTATCTCTTCAATCTCCTTGTCTGTCTTCTGGGCTTCTCTGATCCTTTCCATCAAGGTAGACTGAATCTCCAATGTCGCTAAATAGCCTCTTGGGACTATCTCCAAACATAGCTCGCGAAGGTCCTCGGCTAACTCCTGGGGTAACTCTCCTGTCATGAGGGTGTTGACATGACTCTTGCGGCTCAACGCGTCTGCTACTACGTTAGCCTTTCCTGGGTGATAATGCAATCTCATATCATAGTCCTTAATGAGCTCCAACCATCTCCTCTGTCTGAGATTTAACTCCTTCTACGTGAAAATATACTTCAAACTCTTGTGATCCGTATACACCTCACAATGGTTTCCGATGAGAAAATGTCTCCATGTCTTCAATGCATGCACCACGGCTGCTAATTCCAAATCATGCGTAGCATAATTCTTCTCATGGGGTTTAAGTTGTCGTGAAGCATATGACACAACTCTTCCTTCCTGCATAAGCACTACTCCAAGTCCTCGACGAGAAGCGTCGCAATAAACTTCATAGTCCTTGCGTTGATCTGGCAGAATCAACACTGGTGATGTAACCAATCGTTTCTTCAACTCTTGGAAACTAGCTTCACATTCCTCAGTCCAATTGAATTTGGTGTCCTTCTTTAATAGCTCAGTCATGGGCTTAGCAATCTTTGAGAAATTCTCGATGAATCTCCGGTAGTATCCTGCGAGTCCAAGAAAACTCTGGATTTCTCCAACTGTCGTGGGTGATTCCCAACTTGTCACTGTGTCAACTTTGGCAGGGTCTACTGCTATTCCTTCTCCAGAAATAACATGTCCGAGGAATCCAACTTCCTTCAGCCAAAATTCACATTTGCTGAACTTGGCATATAACTGATGTTCTCTGAGCTTCTTAAGTACCAATCGTAAATGCTCCTCATGCTCTTCCTCATTCTTGGAAAAGATTAAAATATCATCAATGAACACCATGACGAACTTATCCAAAAACTCCATAAATACTTTGTTCATCAGGTTCATGAAATAGGCAGGTGCGTTAGTCAGACCAAATGACATAACGGTATACTCATACAATCCATATCTGGTGGTAAAAGCCGTCTCAGGTATATCCTGCTCTCGAATCTTTAACTGATGGTATCCCGATCGTAGATCGATCTTGGAAAATACTTTAGCTCCTTGTAAGCGGTCAAACAAATCATTGATCATCGGCAGTGGGTACTTGTTTTTGATGGTCACTTCATTCAATCCACGGTAATCAACAACCATCCTCAGCGATCCATCTTTCTTCTCTACTAGAAGTACTGGTGATCCCCAAGGTGACGAACTTGGGCGAATATAGCCTTTATCCAGTAACTCCTTGATCTGCTTCTTAATTTCCTCCAAATCCTTTGCGGGCATCCTATACGGTCTCTTAGATATTGGCCTTGTGCCTGGCAAAAGTTCAATCAAGAACTCGATGTCTCTATCCGGTGGCATGCCTGGCAACTCTTCTGGAAATACATCCGGATAATCTTTCACCACTGGTACTTCCTCCTGTACAACTCCTGATAAGGAATTTACTTGAGTCCTCTTCGGCATATGCCGGGATACATACTTGATCCTTTTTCCTTCCGGGGTGGTAAGCAAAATTGTCTTGCTGGCACAATCGATGTTTCCTCCGTACAACGATAGCCAATCCATTCCCAAAATCACATCCAAACCTTGCGACTCCAAAACTATGAGGTCTGATGGGAAAACATGCCTACCAATGGCCAATGGTATCTGAAAACATCCTTGGCTGGCCATATACTCAGCTCCTGGCGAGGTTACTAACATAGGGGTTTTGAGAACTTGGGTGGACATCTTAAACTTATTCACGAATCCCCTTGATATGTATGAATGCGATGCACCGGTATCGAAAAGAACGGTTGCACTAAATGACTTAACCAAAAACTTACCTATTACTTCATCCGGCTGAGCTTCAACCTCCTCCACGCTCACGTGGTTCACATGTCCCTTGTTGAACGGGTTCGGCTTCTTCCCAGAGCTTCCATTGCCATTTCCATTTTGGGCTTCAGGACAATCAGTTGCATAGTGTCCAGTCTTCTGGCACTTGAAACAAGTAATGTGACTTAGATCCCTCTTGGTTGGGGTAGATGGGTTGGTGCGGTTCTGTCCGTTGCTTCCTCCATTCCCATTACCATTCTTGGAGCCATTATGGTTGTGCGAACTACCTCCTCCATGGGTATGCTGAAACTGTCCTCCCGGCTTCGGGGTAAATCGTGGCTTCTGCTGAGCTCCAGAATTGTACTTCCCTTGTCCATACTTTCTCTTACGATTTTCAATCTGCTGTTGCTTCCCTTCAATCATGAGAGCTCTATCTACCAGCTCCTGGTAGTTGTTGAAGGTTGCTACCATCAACTGCATACTCAGCTCATCATTCAGCCCTTCCAAAAATTTCTCCTGCTTGGCTGCATCTGTAGCAACGTCATCTGGTGCATAACGTGCTAACTTACTGAAATCCTCCACATACTGGCCTACGGTGCGTCCTCCTTGGCGTAGGTTGCGAAACTCGCGCTTCTTCATAGCCATAGCTCCTGCTGAAACATGTGCTGTACGGAAAGCTTGCTGAAACTGGTCCCATGTGACAGTGTCAATAGGGTGCGTGGCTGTATAATTCTCCCACCATGATGCTGCGGGTCCATCAAGCTGATGTGCGGCAAAACGCACTCTTTCCGCATCTGTGCATCCTGCAGTGGTCAACTCCCTTCCAACTTTGCGGAGCCAATCATCTGCAACAATCGGCTCGGTGCTACTGGAAAACACCGGCGGGTTTAGCCTTAAGAAACGGGCTAAGTGATCAACAGGTGGTGGTGGTGGTGGTGGGTTGTTGTTGCCTTGGTTCTGCACTAACACTTGCATCAGGGCATTCTGTTGCTGAATCAACTGGGTGATCTCTGGTGGAAAAAGAAATCCGTTGTTGCGTCTCGGAGGCATCTGATAGGTTTAGAAAAGATGAGAGTTAAGAATAGAATGAGGTCTAGAGAGAAAACACTACCCATATGCTCATGAGACAAATTCAATCAATATCACTCAATCAATTCAAACAAGGCAAAACAATCGATCTAACTAGCGTTACAAAGTGCTTGAACTATACTATTAAATGGGGGAAAACTACTACTGATATGGTGGTCTACTAAAAATTCTGATCCGTTGAAGACTCCATGATGTCTGCTCCAGCTTCGTCAACAAAGTCATCTTCACTTGGTTCCGAGTCGGTGTCGTCGATGATGATGTAGTTATCCGGACAAGTGCATTCGTCGACTTCTGCTTTTGGCACTGGATTTCCCATGAATACTCCAATCTTCTTCTCCAGGTCGTCATTATTCCCTACTAGTGCGATGATTTCCTCCATATAGTCCTCGCGTGTAGCCTTGAGTTCTTCTTGGAGCTCCTTGATCTTGGTTAATGCCTTCTTCAGTTCTTCCTTGTCCGTGCACATCTGGTTCTCCTGGCGACGAATATGTTGGTTTTGCTCCTGGATGAAAGCTGCAATTGATCCATCCTTCTTGGTTCTGATCATCTCCCATTGCGCGTCTCGGCGTCCACAAATTTGGTAAATTGTATCTTTAAGCTCCTGGTGGTAGACTTCTCCAATGCGTCCCATGGCGATGTGTGCGGCCATGCTCTTCCCTAAACTCCAGGTTGGTGCTTCGAAAACCAATCTTATGGGTTCAGTAACTGGCACAAACGTCCTTCCTGGAATGTGAACTTGAATCTTCCAGCTCTCCTCTTCGGGTAATGTGGCGTTGTAGGTTCCGGTGATGCTTGGTATTCCTATGTTCAAGTACTTGGTGACTTCCTTCAAGTGTCGACCAAAAGGCGTGTCTTCATCGGGTTGCATGAACTTGCTCCTTGCATCCGTCATTCCTAAAAGAGTAGAAAGTGGAGAGGGGTCAGAAATGAGAAGAGAGAAGCTTTCTAGGGCTTAAGCTTAGTGGTCGTGTCCTACAGTCAGCGTGTGCTCTGATACCAACTTTGTAGCGACCAGACCTCAAATGGTCTGTGCTGCTGTGCACCAGTGTCATCCCTGGATCAGTAATGCTGACACGCACAGTACAAATGGAGGATTTATAACAGAGTAGCAATCACACACTTATTACATCGAATATCTCCAAAGAGATTAAGTATGACAAACATGGCTTAAGGCCATCTAAAAACGATAACAGCGGAAGACTTGGAAGATAAGTGAGTCCATCAACTCCAGCGGCATCACTGAGTATAAGACCACGACCTAAGGCACCTTACTCGTCGTCTGAAAAGTCTGCAACATGAAACGTTGCAGCCCGAAAACGGGTCAGCACATAGAATATGCTGGCAAAGTAACACATAGAGAATAATGAACAATAATAATGCTATACTACATGCATATATGGCTAGTGGAAAGCTCTATGGTTACAGTTTTGCGAAAAGCCAATTTTTCCCTACTACAAAGGAATAATCTTTATTTAACTATCATGGTGGTTGTTAAACATTGAGAAGGTACCTCCAACTCAATCCCAATTAAGTGTCATCAATAACCCAACAATATTAATTAAAAGTAACATGGTGATGAGATTCAAATGATAATCCAGGTACTAGATACTCAAGCTGTCCATAACCGGGGACACGGCTAACCATGATTAGTTTGTACACTCTCCAGAGGTTTGCGCACTTTTCCCCACAAGACTCGATCACCTCCGCTTTATTTCTCGCACTGCATGATGTTTGAGAAACGGATGACCGAGACACAGTCTTTCAGAAACAATCACTCTTTACTCTGGATGGACCGGTACACCTACTTTTCCCTACATCTGCTAGCCCACCTCTTCAAGAGATCATGTAACCTACTCAACTATGCTAGAGCCCATAATAGCTTGTGGCTGCACACGGAAGTTTCTAGCATGAATAATCTTATGATCCCTTTGAGCCTGGGTGGCGGTCCTTATACAAACAGACAACACTGGGTTCTCCAGGTGCCTCAATCCACCCAGATGTGAGTTTTAGTTGCCACCTTAGGTAAACCATTATTAAAATCTCACATCTGTCATGAATATCACTCAAACCCAATCCACGTCTACGAGCATAGCATGGCAATATAATAGCAACGTAGAAGTAACTCCCAAGGGTTTGATAATAAAACAGGTAATAGGTACTACCTCAACTACTTCCCAATACCCACAATTTAATTAGATCCTAATCATGCAATTGTTTAAGGAAAAGATCTAATGCAATAAAACTGGGTATGGAAGGTATGATCAAAGTGTTACTTGCCTTGCTGATGATCCGCAAAACCTAGCGATTCGAAGTAACAAGCGGCACACTCCGGGTACTCTATCGCAAACAAACAAGCAGACAATCAGTACTCAACTAATGCATAGGTAAAACTCGAATAAAAGATCCAAACAGAAAGTTCAACTTAAGAACTCCGGTTTGCAAAAAGAATCAACTCGAAAGAAGCAACGAAAGTCAAACTGCGAAAGAAACAAGCTTCGTTTACTAATCTGGATCTAGGTCAAATTTTATAGCAGCAAAACTTGTTTGAGTAGGTTAAACGGAAAGAGAATTTCGAGAAGAAACTCTAGGCGTTTGAATCGCCTGATTCCGATAAACGAGCGAGAAGTTAAACAGAAACGAAGATTCGATCAGAAATCGAATCTGAGATAATCGCAGAAAATCCGACGAAAAAGAAAAACGGACGAACGGTTAAAGAACGGACGTTCGTTATCAGAGAAAAACCGACGAACGCGTTCGTTAAAATGAACGGTTCGGTGAACGTTCGCAAAATAACAAAACCGAAAAAAAACCGATCTAGGGTTTTTTAAACGAACGGGTTTTTTTAAAGAAAACCGGCAACGAACGGGGCAGTACCTCGTCGGGGGCGGGGCTCCGGCCGGGCTCGGCTGCTCCGGCGAGGGCGACGGGGTGCGGGGCTCGGGGGGGGGGGGGGGGCAGCAGCTTGGGGGAGGGGCAAGGTGCGGCGGCGGGGTTCTCCCGTGTCCAACATGGACACGGCGGCGGCGGCGCTCCCGTACGCGGAGAGGACGACGGGGCGGAATGGGCCGGCGGCCTGGCCCGGCTGGGCTCGGCCTAGTAGGGCGGCGCGCGTTTTTTTATTTAAAAAACGTTCCGTGGAAAATTATTCGTAGAAAAATAAATAAAAATCCAAAAAAGATAAAACAAATTTTCCCCGTCTAGTTAGAAAATCTAGAATAGGGTGGACATTTTTTTAACACAAAATAAATTTTTGAAAACATGCAATATTTTTTTAATGCAATTAAATTTGCAGATAAAATCCGAATAAATTCCAATAAATGATTTTAACACTTTTCCTCCGGTATTTCAATTGTTTTGGAGAAGTAATATTTTCTCCTCTCGTTTATTTTTAAAATGAAATATTTTTCTGAAGAGAAAATAATTAGATCCAAAATCCTCGTCTTATTATTTGATGAAAATCAAATATGAAAATTCGAGAAAATCCCCAACTCTCTCCGAGGGTCCTTGAGTTGCTTAGGATTTATCGAGGATTTTTCAAAATGCAATAAAACATGATATGCAATGATGATCTATGTATAACATACCAAATTGAAAATTTGGGATGTTACAAATTGGGAGTATATTGCTACTTCTTGAGTTTGCGTTGGTTTTCCTTGAAGAGGAAAGGGTGATGCAGCACAGTAGCGTAAGTATTTCCCTCAGTTTTGAGAACCAAGGTATCAATCCAGTAGGAGGCTCCTCAAAAGTCCCACGCACCTACACAAACAAACAAGAACTCGCAACCAACACAATAAAGGGGTTGTCAATCCCTTCACGGCCACTTGCGGAAGTGAGATCTGATAGAGATAATATGTTAAGATAAATATATTTTTGGTATTTTTATGATATAGATAAGAAAAGTAAAGATACAAATAAAAGTAGATGGCAAACTTATATGATAAAAGATAGACCCGGGGGCCATAGGTTTCACTAGTGGCTTCTCTCAAGATAGCATAAGTATTACGGTGGGTGAACAAATTACTGTCGAGCAATTGATAGAAAAGCGAATAATTATGAGATTATCTAGGCATGATCATGTATATAGGCATCACGTCCGTGACAAGTAGACCGACTCCTGCCCGCATCTACTACTATTACTCCACACATCGACCGCTATCCAGCATGCATCTAGAGTATTAAGTTCATAAAGAACAGAGTAACGCATTAAGAAAGATGACATGATGTAGAGGGATAAACTCATGCAATATGATATAAACCCCATCTTTTTATCCTCGATGGCAACAATACAATACGTGCCTTGCTGCCCCTGCTGTCACTGGGAAAGGACACCGCAAGATTGAACCCAAAGCTAAGCACTTCTCCCATTGCAAAAAGATCAATCTAGTAGGCCAAACCAAACTCATAATTCGAAGAGACTTGCAAAGATAACTTAATCACACATAAAAGAATTCAGAGGAGATTCAAATATTTCTCATAGATAAACTTGATCGTAAACCCACAATTCATCGGATCTCGACAAACACACCGCAAAAAGAGTTACATCGAATAGATCTCCAAGAAGATCGAGGAGAACTTTGTATTGAGATTCAAAGAGAGAGAAGAAGCCATCTAGCTAATAACTATGGACCCGAAGGTCTGTGGTAAACTACTCACAACTCATCGGAAGGGCTATGGTGTTGATGTAGAAGCCCTCCGTGATCGACTCCCCCTCCGGCGGAGCGCCGGCGAAGGCTCCAAGATGGGATCTCGCGGATACAGAAGGTTACGGCGGTGGAAATAGTTTTTCATGGGCTCCCCTGATGTTTTCGGGGTACGTGGGTATATATAGGAGGAAGAAGTAGGTCAGTGGACGCTCGAGGGGCCTACGAGACAGGGGGCGCGCCCAGTGGGGGGGGGGCGCCCTCCACCCTCGTGGCCGCCTCGATCATTTCTTGACTTGCACTCCAAGTCCTCTGGATCACATTTGTGCCAAAAAGATCGCTCCCCAAGGTTTCATTCCGTTTGGACTCCGGTTGATATTCCTTTTCTTCGAAACACTGAAATAGGCAAAAAAATAGCAATTCGGGCTGGGCCTCCGGTTAGTAGGTTAGTCCCAAAAATGATATAAAAGTGTAAAGTAAAGCCCATAAACATCCAAAATGGGCAATATAATAGCATAAAACAATAAAAAATTATAGATACGTTGGAGACGTATCAAGCATCCCCAAGCTTATTTCCTGCTCGTCCTCGAGTAGGTAAATGATAAAAACAGAATTTTTGATGTGGAATGCTACCTAGCATAATTCTCAATGTAATTTTCTTTATTGTGGCATGAATGTTCAGATCCAAATGATTCAAAATAAAAGTTCATATTGACATAAGAAATAGTAATACTTCGAGCATACTAACAAAGCAATCATGTCTTCTCAAAATAACATGGCTAAAGAAAGTTCATCCCTACAAAATCATATAGTTAGGTCATGCTTCATTTTCTTCACACAAAATGCTCCCATCTTGCACACCCCCGGTGACAAGCCAAGCAATTGTTTCATACTTAAAGCAGTCTCAAACTCTTTCAACTTTCACGCAATACATGAGCGTGAGCCATGGACATAGCACTATGGGTGGAATAGATTATGATGATAGGGATTGTGTGGAGAAGACAAAAAAGATAAAGTCTCACATTGACGAGGATAATCAACGGGCTATGGAGATGCCCATCAATTGATGTCAACATGAGGAGTAGGGATTGCCATGCAACGGATGCACTTAGAGCTATAAACGTATGAAAGCTCAACAAAAGAAACTAAGTGGGTGTGCATCCAACTTGCTTGCTTACGAAGACCTAGGGCATTTTGAGGAAGCCCATCGTAGGAATATGCAAGCCAAGTTCTATAATGAAAAATTCCCACTAGTATATGAAAGTAATAACATATGAGACTCTCTATATGAAGAACATGGTGCTACTTTGAAGCACAAGTGTGGAAAAGGATAGTAACATTGCCCCCTTTTATTTTATTTTCCTTTTTTCCTTTTTCCCTTTTTTTCTTTCTTTTTTTGGGCCTTTCTTTTTTTTCTTTTTGGCCTTTCCTTTTTTTCTTTTTCCTTTTCTTTTTCTTTTGGGGACAATGCTCTAATAATGATGATCATCACACTTCTATTTATTTACAACTCATGAATTACAACTCAAAACTAGAACAAGATATGACTCTATATGAATGCCTCCGACAGTGTACCGGGATGGGCAATGAATCAAGAGTGACATGTATGAAAAATTATGCATGGTGGCTTTGCCACAAATACGATGTCAACTACATGATCATGCAAGGCAATATGACAATGATGATACGTGTCATGATGATGAACGGAACGGTGGAAAGTTGCATGGCAATATATCTCGGAATGGCTATGGAAATGCCATAATAGGTAGGTATGGTGGCTGTTTTGAGGAAGATATAAGGAAGTTTATGTGTGATAGAGCGTATCATATCACGGGGTTTGGATGCACCAGCGAAGTTTGCACCAACTCTCAAGGTGAGAAAGGGCAATGCACGATACCGAAGAGGCTAGCAATGATGGAAGGGTAAGAGTGCGTATAATCCATGGACTCAACATTAGTCAAAAGAACTCATATACTTATTGCAAAAATCTACAAGTCATCAAAAACCTAAGCACTACGCGCATGCTCCTAGGGGTATAGATTGGTAGGAAAAGACCATCGCTCGTCCCCGACCGCCACTCAGAAGGATGCACAATCTAAGAACACCTCATGTTTCAAATTTGTTACACAACTTTTACCATACGTGCATGCTATGGGACTTGCCAGCTTCAACACAAGCATTCTTTAAATTCACAATTACCCAACTAGCATGACTCTAATATTACTACCTCCATATCTCAAAACAATTATCAAGTATCAAATTGATCATAGCATCCAATTCACTTCCTATGATAGTTTTTATTATACTCAACTTGGATGCCCATCATTCTAGGACCAATTTTATAACCATAGCAAATACCATGCTGTTCTAGAAGACTCTCAAAATAATATAAGTGAAGCACGAGAGATTAACAATTTGTTCAAAATTAAACCACCGCCGTGCTCTAAAAAATATAAGTGAAGCATATAGAGCAAAACTATCTAGCTCAAAAGATATAAGTGAAGCACAAAGAGTATTCTAATCAATTTCAATCAAGCGGGTTTCTCCCAAAAGGTGTGTACAGCAAGGATGATTGTGGTGATCTAAAAAGCAAAGACTAATATCATACAAGACGCTCCAAGCAAAACACATATCATGTGGTGAATAAAAATATAGCTCCAAGTAAAGTTACCGATAGACGAAGACAAAAGAGGGGATGCCTTCCCGGGGCATCCCCAAGCTTAGGATTTTGGCTATTCTTGAATATCTTGGGGTGCCATGGGCATCCCCAAGCTTAGGCTCTTGCCACTCCTTGTTCCATAATCCATCAAATCTTTACCCAAAACTTGAAAACTTCACAACACAAAACTCAACAGAAATCTCGTAAGCTCTGTTAGCGAAAGAAAACAAAACACCACTTCAAGGTACTGTAATGAACTCATTATTTATTTATATTGGTGTTAAACCTACTTTATTCCAACTTCTCTATGGTTTATAAACTATCTTACTAGCCATAGATTCATCAAAATAAGCAAACAACACACGAAAAACAGAATCTGTCAAAAACAGAACAGTTTGTAGTAATCTGTAACTAACGCAAACTTCTGGAACTCAAAAACTTCTACCAAAATAGGAAGATCTAGATAATTTGTTTATTGATCTACTGCAATTGGAATCAGTATTTTATCACGTTCTGGTGATTTTAAACAATTTGTTTCGTGAACAGAAAGTTTCTGGAATTTTCAGCAAGATCAAATAGTTATCATCCAAGAAGATCCTATAGGTTTAACTTGGCACAAACACTAATTAAAACATAAAAAAACATCTAAACATAAGGTATATGAAAAATTTATTACTAAACAGAAGCAAAAACAAAAAACACAAAGAAAATTGGGTTGCCTCCCAACTAGCGCTATCGTTTAACGCCCCTAGCTAGGCATAAAAGCAAGGATAGATCTAAGTGGTGCCATCTTTGACACTCAATTCATAAGTAGCTCTCATGATAGATTCATAAGGTAATTTAACTTTATTTCTTGGAAAGTGCTCCATGCCTTTCCTTAATGTAAATTGGAATCTAATATTCCCTTCCTTCATATCAATAATTGCACCAATCGTTCTAAGGAAAGGTCTACCAAGAATAATAGGACATGAAAGATTGCAATCTATGTCAAGAATGATTCGTCCCATAGGCTTTTTAATAGTGGAATCCGCAAGGTGCAAATTTAAAGAGCAATCATCAAGATTATGGAAACCTAGAATATCACATAAAGTTTTTGGGATCATGGAAACACTAGCACCCAAATCACATAAAGCATAACACTCATGATCTTTAATTTTAATCTTTATAGTAGGTTCCCATTCATCATAAAGTTTTCTAGGTATAGAAACTTCCAAATTAAGTTTTTCATCATAAGATTGCGTCAAGGCATCAACAATATGTTTGGTAAAAGCTTTATTTTGACTATAAGCATGAGGAGAATTCACAACGGATTGCAACAAGGAAATACAATATTTTAAAGAACAATTATCATAATTAAATTCCTTGAAATCCAAAATAGTGGGTTCAATGCTATTTAAAGTCTTGACCTCGCCAATCCCACTTTTACCAAATTTAGCATCAAGATCTAAAAACTCCGAATCATTGGGACGCCTTTTAACTAAAGTTGACTCATCTCCGGTCCCATCATTATTAAGATTCATATTGCAAAACAAGGATCTAATAGGGGACACATCAATAACTTTTAGATCTTCATCAATATTTTCATGGAAACTAGAAGAACACGCCTTTACAAAGCAATCTTTCTTAGCACGCAATTTAGCGGTTCTTTCTTTGCATTCATCAATGGAAATTCTCATAGCCTTGAGGGACTCATTGATATCATGCTTAGGAGGAGTAGATCTTAGTTTTAAAGAATCAACATCAAGCGAAAGTCTATCGACGTTCCTAGCCAAATCATAAACTTAAGTAATTTTTCTTCAAGCATGGCATTAAAATTCTTTTGAGAGATCATAAATTATTTCACACTATTCTCAAAATCAGAGGGCATCTTATTAAAATTACCATAAGAATTATTGTAGGAATTTCCATAATTATTAGAGAAATTACTAGGGAATGGTCTAGGATTAAAGTTTCCTCTATAAGCATTGTTACCAAAATTATTCCTACCGACAAAATTCACATCCATAGATTCATTATTATTCTCAATCAAAGTAGACAAAGGCATATCATTGGGATTAATAGAAGCATTCTTAGTAGCAAACAATTTCATAAGTTCATCCATCTTTCCACTCAAAACATTAATTTCTTCTATAACATGCACTTTCTTACTAGTAGATCTTTCGGTGTGCCATTGAGAATAATTAGCCATAATATTATCAAGGAGTTTGGTAGCTTCTCCTAAGGTGATTTACATAAACGTGCCTCCTGTGGCCGAATCTAAAAGATTTCTAGAAGCAAAGTTCAAGCCGGCATAAAATTTTTGTATGATCATCCATAAATTCAAACCATGAGTAGGGCAATTGCGAATCATCAATTTCATTCTTTCCCAAGATTGGGCAACATGCTCATGATCAAGTTGTTTAAAATTCATAATATCGTTCCTAAGAGAGATGATCTTAGCGGGAGGAAAATACTTAGAGATAAAAGCATCTTTGCACTTATTCCACGAACCAATAGTATTTTTAGGCAAAGACGAAAACCAAACTTTAGCACGATCTCTAAGTGAAAACGGAAATAACTTCAATTTAACAATATCATTATCCGTATCTTTCTTCTTTTGCATTTCACACAAATCAACAAAGTTGTTTAGATGGGTAGCGGCATCTTCACTAGGAAGGCCGGAGAATTGATCTTTCATAACAAGATTAAGCAAAGCAACATTGATTTAAGAAGACTCAGCATCATTAAGAGGAGCAATCGGAGTACTAAGGAAATCATTATTATTGGTATTCGAAAAGTCACACAATTTGGTATTATCTTGCGCCATGGCGACAAGCAATCCAACACACAAGCAAACAAAAAGGCAAGGGAAATAGAGAGGAGATTGGGAAAAAGAGGGCAAATAAAACGGCAAGGGTGAAGTGGGGGAGAGGAAAACGAGAGGCAAATGGCAAATAATGTAAGTGCGAGGGAGATGAGTTTGTGATGGGTACTTGGTATGTCTTGACTTGAGCGAATACCTCCCCGGCAACGGCGCCAGAAATCCTTCTTGCTACTTCTTGAGCTTGCGTTGATTTTCCTTGAAGAGGAAAGGGTGATGCAGCACAGTAGCGTAAGTATTTCCCTCAGTTTTGAGAACCAAGGTATCAATCCAGTAGGAGGCTCCTCAAAATTCCCACGCACCTACACAAACAAACAAGAGCTCGCAACCAACGCAATAAAAGGGGTTGTCAATCCCTTCACGGCCACTTGCGAAAGTGAGATCTGATAGAGATAATATGATAAGATAAATATATTTTTGGTATTTTTATGATATAGATAAGAAAAGTAAAGATACAAATAAAAGTAGATGGCAAATTTATATGATAAAAGATAGACCCGGGGGCCATAGGTTTCACTAGTGGCTTCTCTCAAGATAGCATAAGTATTACGGTGGGTGAACAAATTACTGTCTAGCAATTGATAGAAAAGCGAATAATTATGAGATTATCTAGGCATGATCATGTATATAGGCATCACGTCCGTGACAAGTAGACCGACTCCTGCCTGCATCTACTACTATTACTCCACACATCGACCGCTATCTAGCATGCATCTAGAGTATTAAGTTCATAAAGAACAGAGTAACGCATTAAGAAAGATGACATGATGTAGAGGGATAAACTCATGCAATATGATATAAACCCCAACTTTTTATCCTCGATGGCAACAATACAATACGTGCCTTGCTGCCCCTGCTGTCACTGGGAATGGACACCGCAAGATTGAACCCAAAGCTAAGCACTTCTCCCATTGCAAGAAAGATCAATCTAGTAGGCCAAACCAAACTCATAATTCAAAGAGACTTGCAAAGATAACTTAATCACACATAAAAGAATTCAGAGGAGATTCAAATATTTCTCATAGATAAACTTGATCATAAACCCATAATTCATCGGATCTCGACAAACACACCGCAAAAAGAGTTACATCGAATAGATCTCCAAGAAGATCGAGGAGAGCTTTGTATTGAGATTCAAAGAGAGAGAAGAAGCCATCTAGCTAATAACTATGGACCCGAAGGTCTGTGGTAAACTACTCACAACTCATCAGAAGGGCTATGGTGTTGATGTAGAAGCCCTCCGTGATCGACTCCCCCTCCGGCGGAGCGCCGGCAAAGGCTCCAAGATGGGATCTCGCGGATACAGAAGGTTACGACGGTGGAAATAGTTTTTCGTGGGCTCCCCTGATGTTTTCGGGGTACGTGGGTATATATAGGAGGAAGAAGTAGGTCGGTGGACGCTCGAGGGGCCCATGAGACAGGGGGCGCGCCCAGTAGGGGGCGGGGGCGCCCTCCACCCTTGTGGCCGCCTCGATCATTTCTGGACTTGCACTCCAAGTCCTCTGGATCACGTTTGTTCCAAAAAGATCGCTCCCGAAGGTTTCATTCCGTTTGGACTCCGTTTGATATTCCTTTTCTTTGAAACACTGAAATAGGCAAAAAAATACAACAATTCGGGCTGGGCCTCCGGTTAGTAGGTTAGTCCCAAAAATGATATAAAAGTGTAAAGTAAAGCCCATAATCATCCAAAACGGGTAATATAATAGCATGGAACAATAAAAATTATAGATACATTGGAGACGTATCATAAATCCTTCCCAAGGGGGAAGTGGAGCAGGATATACATGATATGACAGCAAGTTCAAAAGCATTTAGATAAAGGGGGCGAGGGAAGAATCATGATATTACCCATACAACGGTGTTTGGATAATAGATCAAGAAACATTCGACAATGTGCTTCCAATGTTCTTGTTTATATGCAGAATACCTCAGTCATGCTTCGAGGTACCATTAACATGGTGTTACAAGTAGGGGTTAGAGTTGAAGATCACAAGAAATACTCAAGGAACAATTGCAGGAATAGCAAGGAGTCCAAGGTATAACCAAGACATGATCAAACATGTGTTGGAAAGGAGACATGGGGGGGGGTGTCGATGATAACTCAAATTATCGAAGGTCAAGGATGGTATTTCTCACCACGAATTTGATTGATATGTTGGAAGAGCTCAGAATGTTGACGAGCACGACACAATTGTCGAGAGATTTCAGGAAGATGTAATCGATCGGCGATGACATCAAGTCAAAGGAATGATGAAGCGAAAGGTTATTGGAACCACGGGTACGACACAAACTCGAAATTAAGCTTGCTATTCAAGACAAAATGATATGACGAGGAAAATCGATGTAGGCTTAGCTCATCGTCGAAAATTGTGCTCCGGGAAGAAGGATCAGGTAGCACAGTTAAAATTTATCACGATAATGATATAGCCGATCAGGCTAGGAAGGATTATTAAACTCGTAAGGAGTGAAAATTACTTAAGAGTTGTTGAATCGGAGTGCGGGATCGATTCTCTTATCGACATTCTCGAGTGACTGATAACTCAGAACCCGGGGGAAAATCTGAAATCGATGAGAAGTAATACTAGATGAATATTCATAGGAAGCAACTCAGTTTTTTCATATTCTCGAGATACCAAGGGTAATACTCGAAGGTAGACCATATTAGAGTTTGGACATGTGTATTGATATGCAGAAGGCAAGCACTTCAACTTGTCCAAGAAAGGGGATCAAAGAAGACAATCTTGGTTGGAACCACGATTGCAAAGGCCAAAATCACAGATACAAGATCAAATTATACCAAGGGAATAATTATTGTTACGAGAAGCTTCCATGATAAGATCTACATCGTTTCCATGGGCATGAACACAAAGTTGAAGGTCGACTCCCACATCTCCAATGCATAACCTTTCATTCACTTCTCGCGTTCAATGAATTTGTAGTGTTGAAATGTTATCTGGCAAGACACCAGAAGAGTATGACTCGTGAAAACTCTCGGGTTCACATGGATTAAGGAAGGCATAGGTTCAACCCGTAGGGGTATCTTAGGAACATATACCACTAAGTTCCAGAGCATATAACATCAGCTCAATAGCAGAGCATGGTTGACAATAAGCAGATGATACAATTTATCAAAGGCATTATGTATCAGGGGGAGAACTCAAGGATTTGAGAATAGGCAGGAACAGTCAGATAATAATCCACCAAAGGATATGGCTGACCACAAAGAATCTGATGTGAGTAACAATGCTCAACCAGAAGAAGAAATAGTGCAAAGGCATCGGATTATAGAAGCAGCTGAATAATTTCGATGTTCAAGTTGAAGGGAACTAGGTGGACAATCAATTACAACATGATTGGCCGAGATCCAACTCATGTCCAAAATGACATATGAGCAGGAAGGTCAAATTTCAGGGTTTGACTGATGATTGCGAGCAATGCAACATATTGAATCAATAGGCTCAGGATGACAAGGACAACAGATGTCAATGAATATTGCCGAACATATGGATTTAACCATAATGCAGGCAGACAAGACTTTCGGGAGCACTAGGCTGCACAGGATCATTGGGAGATCCAATTGCATTCAAAGAATTTTGTGAGACATATGATCAACTGGGGATGAACGAATCCTCGATAAGTGTGAGGAATTATTCGTAGGGGTATTCAGGCAGAAAAGGAGCTGCAAGGCAGCAGGCGCAAAAGATTCTCGGAAAAATTCGCAAAGTATTTCAAGGTATCTTGTAGGAACAAGAGCAATTGGAAAAGAAGGTATGGACGGCAAGTGTATGTAGCTATCCATGGGGATTTATCGGTGGTAGGGAATTGTAACGGCGAAGGGCACAAGGGTCTCGGTAAAACATCGAAGAGTATCTTCGGAATCTTCTGGTGCACCAAGCGACCATCTAGAATGAGGGGCTCTCCGGGAGGAAGTAGTTACGAGAACCTAAGGTTAGAGTTAGTAAAATCTTTAACCCAAATAGAAGAGAGATCAGGGTCCCAGAGTAAAGACGAGGAATAAAAGATCCTAACACCACCCAATGGCGACGTGGGCCCGTAAGACACACAACTAATGTTAGTAAAAGTTTTTCAGTGACTAGACTCAACTTCGGCCAAGGAGTTGGAAAGGGGGCTACCTACAGGCAGTCGGCTCTGATACCAACTTGTGACACCCTCGATTCAATCGTGCACTAATCATACACGCAAATGTGCATGATCAAGATCAAGGACTCACGGGAAGATATCACAACACAACTCTAGACACAAATTAAAAATAATACAAGCTTTATATTACAAGCCAGGGGCCTCGAGGGCTCGAATACATAGCTCGAAAACACAAGAGTCAGCGGAAGCAACAATATCTGAGTACAGACATAAGTTAGACAAGTTTGCCTTAAGAAGGCTAGCACAAAAGCAACATCGATCGAAAAGGCAAGGCCTCCTGCCTGGGAGCCTCCTAACTACTCCTGGTCGTCGGCGGTCTCCACGTACTAGTAGGCATCGACGTTGGCATCTGACTCCTAGGCTCCGACATCTGGTTGCATCAACCAGAAAGAAGAAGAAAGGGGGAAAAGGGGAGCAAAGCAACCATGAGTACTCATCCAAAGTATTCGCAAGCAAGGATCTACACTACATATGCATCGGTATCAATGAAAAGGGCTGTATATGTGGACTGGACTGCAGAATGCCAGAAAAGAAGGGGAAAACCTAGCCTATCGAAGACTAGCATCTTCAAGCAGCTCCAAGCATCTTGCAGCATCAGAAGAGATGAGAGTAACATAAAGTAAAGTAGTAGAAGTGTTATCAACCTCGGCCAGAGATCCTTTCTCGACTCCCTGCGAGAAAGCAATCCCAGAGCCATACTATCCAGTTATCATCACAAACCAGTTCTCATCACAAGTATCCAGTTCTAGTTGTATCGATCGGGATACAACTCCAAGTGTCCGTTACCGTAGGACAGGCTATCGATAGATGTTTTCTTCCCGGCAGGGGTGCACCAACTTACCCACCACGCTCGATTAACTCTGGTCGGACACACTTTCCTGGGTCATGCCCGGCCTCGGCCAAACAATACGCCGCAACCCGACCTAGGCTTAATAGAGAGGTCAGCACGCCGGACTAAACCTATGCCCCCAGGGGTCATGGGCCATCTCCCTGGGAACTCATGCACGTTGTGAACGCGGCCGGTGAGCAGACCTAGCTACCTCCTTAAAAAAAGGCAGGTGCTTACCAGTCCAACCCGGCGCGCGCCGCTCAGTTGCTGACGTCTATTAAGCTTCGGCTGATGTATACGACACAGAACGCCCATACTATGCCCACATGATGGTTAGTGCTATCAGGCCAGAGGCCCCTCGGATCAAATATCCAAATCGTGGTGGATTATGAATGCGCAGTAACAAGCAGAGACTCACGAAAGACGTGACCCCGTTGCCCCGTCTCGAGGACTTGCGGCAAGGGCTAAGAATGCCCGGCCACGCCTCGTAATTATCTCGCGGGCACCTTCCAGGTCAACCCGACTCCACATCACTCGCAATTATGCTCGCGCGGGTATCCCTCAGGGTCGTGCGGTCTCTGTGGCCCGTCTAACAACATGATCGGCCCAACAGTTTTTCTTTGGGAAAATAGGTAGCCCAGTATTTCTTTTTGAAGAATACCCAAGCTAGGCCTATTTGTTTTCTCCGACTTACTGGGCTACAAATCTTTCAAGACAAGGAGGGATGCATTCCAGCCTGGCCAAAGAGTATGGTCAGTGTCTGTTAAAAGTAATATCAAAGGGGTTGAAAATTCCAAAAAAAATTTATAGCAAATGGGAAATTAATTTCTTCTTTTGTTTTTGTTCTTCACTGATATTTTATATTTCATTGGATTTAACATGACATAGTACTAATTTATTTTTAAATTTGTTTTAGTATGGCTACTAATTTTTGGATTAAGAATATTTTGTTCCACAGTAAAAATTTGCAAATATTCAAAATTTCGCACATATTAATTCAATTTTTTAACCCTGGTACTGACCAGAAAATGGGAAGCAATTCTAAAAATGGAAAATGGGCTGCAATAAATTCCATATGAATTAGAAAATGAGTAAAAATTATATAAATAATAGCAAATGGGTTGTACACGCCACAGATTTCGAGGCTGACTTGTTTACGCAAGGCTTTGTCAGTCAACACACGATTCTAGCAGCAGGGACTGTTGGATGTCCATCCAACGGGCGATGTGCTTTTTCAATCTCTGATCTTCCTGCTCTAGCCGCCTAAACCAGCGCCGGCGGGACTGCCTGCTCCGTCCTCTTGTGGCTCATTGTGATGCCACGCAGGCTTCACCGGCCCACCCTACTCCCTCCGCTGGCCTGGCCGCACGCAATCAACTGTCTCCTTATTACGAAAAAAATGATTCCTCCCACTGACATCTGGAGTGCACCGGTTGGGAGGCTGACCTGTGGGCCTACTAAGTTGACACGTACGCAGGGCTTGTCAGCTTAGTCAACAAACGATTCTAGCAGCAGTGACCATTGGATTTGAATCGAACGGTCCTGCTGCTTCTTCAATCGCTGCTCTTCTTGCACCAGCTGCCCAAACTAGCGCCGGCGAGACCGCCTGCTCCTGCCTCCAGTGGTCGGCTGTGCTGCCGTTGAGGCCTCACCGCCCTCTACTACTCCCACCGCTAGCGAGGCCCTGCGGCGACGGCAGCCTCACACTGCAGTCGAACCAGTGAACCCTCGTACTCCTCTCCGCATGGGCATCCACTGCCGCGTCTTCCCCGGCTCCGCGGCGTCCCCTTCCTAGGCCTCGCCGTCGTCCACCGCCCTGGTGCTCTCGGCGCGGCATGGTCAACGTGGTCAAGGAACGACTTCCATCGGAAGAGTATTGTACGTGGAGAGGCTGACAGTTGGATCCACGGCCGCAGCAAGGAAGTGCCTCCTTATTACGCGAAAAATAATGATTCCTCCACCTAACAGCGAGGACCCACCGGACGAGCCACCGTATTTCGTGAAAAAAACGTTTCCCCCCTGACTGCTGGGACCCATCAGCTACATCTTCGCACGCAAGGAAGTGCATTCATATTACAGGCAAAAAAATGATTTGCCCCCTGACTGCTGGGAGCCACCAGCTACATTTTCGCACGCAAGGAAGTGCCTGACAGTCGGGACCCACCTGGTCGAAGCGTACGTAGCGTTGTCATTCTGGTCGCGAACGTGTACGTACATACTGGTCGATGTAGAGGCGCGCATGTGTTGTAGTAGAGGCGCGCACGTAGCACGTACAGTACGTACAGCGGCCAGGGTGCAAGAAAGAAAATACGTCCACGTACATACATATGGGCGGGGTCTCGAACACCTACTCGCGCATACGTACGGCCAGTGCTCGTGTACATGGCTGGGTCAGAACAGAGAAACGGCGTCCTGTTCATCGGGAGGCAACCGAATGGGTCGGAATACGTCGTGTTCATCGGGAGCCAACCGGCTTGGACGGAACAGTCGATGGAAACGAGGCCTGGCGTACCGCGGAACGGAGGAAACGGCCTTGTGTTCGACCGGCCACGGTCGAAACGGGATCCTGTTCATGAGGAGGGTTCTGGCGTACCGCAAAACGGAGGAAACGGACTTCTGTTGGACCTCCTACGGTCGAAGCGGGGTCTTGTTGATCGGGAGGGGTGTGGCGTACCGCAAAACGGAGGAAACGGACTTGTGTTGGAGCGCTACGGTCGAAACGGGGGTCCTGTTCATCGGGAGGGGTGTGGCGTACCGCAAAATGGAACTCCACGTGATACTGTTCATCTCCACCGTCGACCTCCTCCAGCCTCCACGGGCTACTGTTTATCCACCGTCGACCTCCTCCAGCCTCCACCTGTGACTGTTCATCCACGGGCTCCTATTCATCCAGCCTCCACCGCTCCTCCACCGACTACTGTTCAACCAGCCCTCTCCACGGGGTCCTATTCAACCACCCCTCCACGGGCTACTGTTCATCCAACCCTCCACCGGCTATTGTTCAACCAGCCCTCCACCGGCTACTGTTCAACCTTCCGTCCATGGGGTCCTGTTCATCTAGCCCTCCACGGGGTCCTGTTCATCTAGGCCCAACTGGCTCAATCGATCAGGGTCCTGTTCGTCCAGCGGCAACACGACGGGGTCCTGTTCATCCAACCCCCCACCGGGAACTATTCATCCAACCCCCCCAACAACACTCACTATTTATCAAGGGAAGGAGGCAGCAGGTTCGATCGACTTCAATTAGCAGCAGTAGCGAACGAAGGAATCGCTCGGTCGGGTTCATTTAACAGCCATCGATCGATCGCTCGGGTTCAGTAACGCGTAGCCTGCAGTGCAATCGCTCGGATTCAGTTAGGCGAGCGCCTCGCTCGGGTTCAGTTAGAGCCCAACGCCTCGCACTCACGCGCATACGTGTACGAGAGAAACACGCATCGCTCGGCCCCCGACCACTCACCGTAACCGGGAACTCCCCGATATGTTCCTTGCCCTCGCTTCTACCATGGTTTTTTCCGTCATGGACGGCCCAAAGAATGTCATGCAGCTGCGTCTCCGGCTCGCCCAGGACGAAAAGCCCATTTTCTGTCATGACTTTTTGTCATAGAAGTAGGAGCCCACCACATTTATTATGATACCGGGTTTTGTCACAATTATCGTCATAGAAGTGTCATAAGCATGACAGAAAAAATTCTGTTCGGCCCTAAATGTCACAGATGTGTCTTTTTTTGTAGTGAAAGCAATAGTCTAGTTTTGACATGAAGACTTTAATACTCAAGCGTACCAACAGGCAACCATGTCTTTCAAAATATGAACACTAAAGCAAGTTATCCCTAGCCCATCATGCTCAATCATTGATCCATTCATGAAACACACTCGAATGTTAGCTACACCCAATGCTCAAGTACGATCATAGTGCCCCTTAGTTGGTGCTTTATAAGAGAAGATGGAGACTCAAATTCAAAATAAAAATTGCATAAGTAAAAGAAAGGCCCTTCATGGGGGGAAGTAGTGATTGGTAGAGGTGCCAAAGCTCAAAGCTTAAATTGAGAGATAAAATTATTTTTGAGAGGCATACTTTTCCTACCAACGAAAACGACTTGGAGCATCCCAACACTTTCCATGCTAGATACATCATAGGCAGTTCCCAAACAAAAAATAAATTTTATTCCTTTTTCCACCATAACTTTCACTTTCCATGGCTAGCGTATCCACGGGTGCCTTCCATACCAACACTTTCCAAGGAATTTATTATTTGACAACATAAAGTAAATTCATTTTTCATTTCAGGACTGGGCATCCCTAATACCTTTGTCGTACTCTCGTGCAATGACAAGTGAATAAACTCTCATCATGAGAATAACACATCTAGCATGGAACATATTGGCTACCCTTTACCGCCTCGCGAGTAGTAGAGCACACAAAAGAGAAATTTATTTTGAACATTAGAGACGGCACATGAAAATTTGCTTAGAACGGCATAGAAATACCGCATATAGGTAGGTATAGTGGACTCATATGGCAAAACTAGTTTAAAGGGTTTTGGATGCACAAGTAGTGATCATACTTAGTGCAAAATGAAGGCTAGCAAAAAGATTGAGGAGCGACCAACCAAAAAGCGAAAAATCTCATACCCAAGCATTAAGCATAAGTAACACCGAATAATGCACCATGAGTAGGATATAAATTTCATTGCATAACTATTGACTTTCGTGCTTGCATAGGGAATCACAAACCTTAACATCAATATTCTTACTAATTCACAATTACTCATCAACATGACTCACATATCATATCGTCATATCTCAAAACCATTACTAACAATCAAGTTTATTTTGTCCAATGCTCTTCATGGAAGTTTTTATTATATCCTTCTTGGATATCTATCACTTTGGAACTATTTTCATATGTTGCTTTTGGTAGGCTCAAACAAATATAAGTGAAGATCATAAGCATAATTTTTTTCTTTCTCTCAAATTAATCTAAGTGAAGCAAGAGAGAATTTCTTCAAAATTTACTAACTCCCAAATAAATCTAAGTGAAGCATGAGAGAATTTCTTCAAAATTAACAAAGCACACCGTGCTCAAAAAGATATAAGTGAAGTATTAGAGCAAGTCCATGGCTCTAAAAATTTAAGTGAAGCATAGGAGCAAGCATAGCATAATTTTTGGCTCTCTAAAAAGGGTGTGTCCAGAAAGGATTCGACACTAGAAACACAAAGCAAAACAAGCAAAGACTCATTTCATACAAGACGCTCCAAGCAAAACTCGTATCATGTGACGAATAAAAATATAATTTTAAGTAAAATACCGATGGTCGTTAGAAGATAGCGGGGATGCCACTCGGGGGCATCCCCAAGATTAGTTGCTTGCTACTTCTTTGAATATTATCTTGGGGTGCCTCGGGCATCCCCAAGCTTATCCTTTTTCTTATCCTTATTCCTTCATCCATCGTAAGATAACCCAAAACTTGAAAACTTCAATCACACAATACTCAAACAAAACCTTCGTGAGATCCGTTAGTATAAGAAACCAAATCACGACTATAAGTACTGTAGAAAACCTATTCCTATTTTGTTTTTGCATTACTCTATCCCGAATTTTCTATGGCAAAAACTCATTAAATAAAACCATAGAATCATCAAAACAAGCACACAACGCAAAGAAAACAGAATATGTCAAAAACAGAACAGTCTGTAGCAATCTGAAACTTTCGAATACTTCTGTAACTCAAAAAATTATGAAATAAATTTGTGGACGTGAGGAATTTGTCTATTAATCCCCTGCAAAAAGAATCAACTTAAAATCACTCTTCTGTAAAAAAAATGACAACGAATCTCGTGAGCGCAAAAGTTTTTGTTTTTCAGCAAGATCAAATAAACTTTCACTTAGGGCTTCCCAAAGGCATTGCTTGCACAAACACTAATTAAACACAAAAAACACAATCATAACAGTAGCATAATTGTTCTAACACTCAAGAACAGAAAGCAAAAAGCAAAAATAAATTTTATTCATTGGGTTGTCTCCCAACAAGCGCTATCGTTTTACGCCCCTAGCTAGGCATAACGCGTAGGATCTAAGTTTTGTCATCTTTGGTTCTAGATCCATAAGATGCCCTCATGATTGATTCATATGGTGGCCTAATTCTTGTTCTAGGGAAGTGTTCCATTCCCTTCCTTACTGGAAATTGAAATTTAATATTGCCTTCTTTGATATCAATCACGACACCAATAGTACGCAAAAACGGTCTACCAAGAATAATTGGACAAGACGGATTGCAATCATTATCAAGAACAATAAAATATATGGGCACATAATTCCTATTTGCAAGAATAAGAACATCATTAATCCTTCCCATAGGTTTTTTAATAGTAGAATCCACTAAGTGCAAATTTAAAGAGCATTCTTCAATCGGTAAGACCAAGCACATCACATAAAGATTTCGGAATTCTAGAAACACTAGCACCCAAGTCACATAAAGCAAAACACTCATAATTTTTGATCTTGACTTTGATTGTAGATTCCCATTCATCATGCAATTTTCTAGGAATTGAAACTTCTAATTCCAATTTTTTTCAAAAGCTTTCATCATGGCATCAATATGTTTAGTAAAAGCTTTATTTTGTTCATAGGCATGGGGTGAATTTATCATGGATTGCAACAAAGAAATACTATCAATCAAAGAGCAATTATAATAATTAAAGTCTTTGTAATCCAAAATAGTGGGCACATCACTAGTTAAAGTCTTGACCTCTTCAAACCCACTTTAATCAATTTTTTCAACAAGATTTTCACCCTCTGAATCATAGGGACGCCTTCTAACTAAAGTTGACTCTTCTCCAGTCCCTTTTTCATCAATCTTAAATTTACTAAACAAGGAATCAATAGAAGAAACAACAATCATTTTAAGATCTTCATCACTTTTATCTTCTAACGAGATTGGTTTAGCGGCCATTTTATTCACTAAAGTGGCTTGTGCATCGGATATTTTTTCCAACAAACTTTCAGCAAATGCATACTTAGATTGAAGATTGCAAACTTCTCTACTAATATCATCAAGTTGTTTCGTTATAGCTTCTAACACAATGGAGTGTTCCTTAAGTTCTTCAGTAAAATATTTATTATGCTCAAATTGTGTAGTCATATATTCCTTAGTACTTTTCTCAATTTCAAGCAAAATATTTGGATAAGGAACATCATAATATTTTATTAGAGGCATCATGACTACGCAAACAAGGACACACACAAAAACTGATCTGACAAGAAAACGGCGAAAGAAAAAGAGGGCGAATAAAACGGCAAATTTTTGTTAAGTGGGGGAGAGGAAAACGAGAGGCAAATGGCAAATAATGTAAATTGCGAGGAGATGATATTTGTGATTAGGAACCTGGTTGATGTTGAAGATCCTCCCCGGCAACGACACCAGAAATTCCTTTTGATGTCGCTTGAAGCTAGGTCGGTATTTCCCCAAAGAGGAAGGGATGATGTAGTATAGCGACGGTAGGTATTTCCCTTAGTGATGAGATCAAGGTTATCGAACCTGTAGGAGAACCTCCTCACACCACGTAAACAACACCTGCACACAAATAAAAAATACTCGCAACCCGACGTGTTAAAGGAGTTGTCAATCCCGTTCGGGTACGGCGCCTCAAGTAGGCAAATAACGTGAGGTAAAAAGTGGTAGATAGGATAAATAGATCGCAGAACAAATAAATTGCAGCAAGGTAATTTTGTATTTTTGGTTTAATAGATCTGAAAATAAATGCAAGAGAAAATAGATCGCAAAGGCAAATATGATGAAAAGAGACCTGGGGGCCGTAAGTTTCACTAGTGGCTTCTCTCGAGAAAAATAGCAAACGGTGGGAAAACAATTACTGTTGGGCAATTGATAGAACTTCAAATAATTATGACGATGTCCAGGCAATGATCGTTATATAGGCATCACGTCCAAGATTAGTAGATCGACCCCTGCCTGCATCTACTACTATTACTCCACACATCGACCGGTATCCAGCATGCATCTAGTGTATAAAGTTCATGAGAAAATGGAGTAATGCAGTAAGAACGATCACATGATGTAGACGAGATCTGTTTATCTATTGCGGCAGATATAGATCTCATCTTGTTATCCCTAGTAGCAACGATACATATGTGTCGATTCCCTTTCTGTCACTGGGATCAAGCACCATAAGATCGAACCCACTACAAAGCACCTCTTCCCATTGCAAGATAAATAGATCAAGTTGGCCAAACAAAACCCAAATATCGGAGAAGAAATACGAGGCTATAAGCAATCATGCATATAAGAGATCAAAGAAGACTCAAATAACTTTCATGGATAAAAACATAGATCTGATCACACTACAAAAAAAGACACATTCGTGACATTTTGGGCCGAACAAATTTTTTTCTGTCATACATATGACACTTCTGTGACGATAATTGTGACAAAACCCGGTATCATCATAGATGTGGTGGGCTCCTACTTCTATGACAAAAAATCATGACAGAAAATGGGCTTTTCATCCTGGGCGGGCCGGAGACGCAGCTGCATGACATTCTTTGGGCTGTCCATGATGGAAAAAACCGTGGTAGAAGCGAGGGCGAGGAAAATTTCGGGGAGTTCCCGGTTACGGTGGGAGGTCGGGGGCTGAGCGATGCGCGTTTCTCTCGTACACGTATGCGCGTGTGTGCGAGGCGTTGGCTCTAACTGAACCCGAGCGAGGCGTTGGGCTCTAACTGAACCCGAGCGATTGCACTACAGGCTACGCGTTACTGAACCCGAGCGATTGCACTGCAGGCTACGCATTACTGAACTCGAGCGATCGATCGATGGCTGTTAACTGAACCCGATCGAGCGATTCCTTCGCTACTGCTGCTAACTAAAGCCGATCGATTGGATGAACAGTGAGCGTTGCCGGGGGGTTTGGATGAACAGTGAGCGGTGGCGTTGCCTCTGGATGAACAGGACCCCGTGGTGTGGAGGGCTGGATGAACAGTAGACGGTGGAGGGGTGGTTGAACAGTAGCCGGTGGAGTAGCGCGCGGTGGAGGCTGGATGAACAGGAGCCCGTGGAGGCTGGAGGAGGTCGACGGTAGCCCGTGGAGGCTGGAGGAGGTCGACGGTGGAGATGAACAGTATCCCGTGGAGTCCCGTTTTGCGGTACGCCACACCCCTCCCGATGAACAGGACCCTCGTTTCGACCGTAGCGCTCCAACACAAGTCCGTTTCGTCCGTTTTGCGGTACGCCACACCCCTCCCGATCAACAGGACCCCCGTTTCGACCGTAGGAGGTCCGTTTCCTCCATTTTGCGGTACGCCACACCCCTCCCGATCAACAGGACCCCGTTTCGACCGTAGGAGGTCCGTTTCCTCCGTTTTGCGGTACGCCAGACCCCTCCCGATGAACAGGACCCCCGTTTCGAACGTGGCCGGTCGAACACAAGGCCGTTTCCTCCGTTCTGCGGTACGCCAGGCCTCGTTTCCATCGCCTGTTCCGTCCAAGCCCTCCCGATGAACACGACCACGCATTCCGTTACGACCCAGCCGGTTGGCTCCCCATGAACACGACGACGACGCTGTTTCTCCGTTCTGACCTAGCCATGTACACGAGCCCTGGCCGTACGTATGCGCGAGTAGGCGTTCGAGACCCCGCCCGTATGTACACATACGTGGCCGTATTTTCTTTCTTGCACACTGGCCGCTGTACGTACGTGTACATGCTACGTGCGCGCCTCTACTACGACACGTACGCGCCTCTACTACGACACGTGCGCACCTCTACATCGACCAGTATATATGTACGTACACGTTCACGACCAGAATGACAACGCTACGTACACTTCGACCAGGTGGGTCCCGACTGTCAGGCACTTCCTTGCGTGCGAAGATGTAGCTGGTGGGTCCCAGCAGTCAGGGGGCGAATCGTTTTTTTCGGACGCACTTCCTTGCGTGCGAAGATGTAGCTGGTGGGTCCCAGCAGTCAGGGGGGCGAATCGTTTTTTTGACGCACTTCCTTGCGTGCGAAGATGTAGCTGGTGGGTCCCAGCAGTCAGGGGGAAACGTTTTTTTGCGAAATACGGTGGCCCGTCTGGTGGGTCCCTGTTGTCAGGTGGAGGAATACTTATTTTGCGCGTAATAAGGAGGCACTTCCTTGCTGCGGCCGTGGACCCAGCTGTCAGCCTCTCCACGTACAGTCCACGTCCGATGGAAGCCGTTCCTTGACCACGTTGACCACGCCGCACCGAGAGAACCAGGGCGGTGGACGATGGCGAGGCCTAGGAAGGGGACAATGCGGAGCCAGGGAAGACGCGGCAGTGGATGCCCACGCGTAGAGGAGTATAAGGGTTCACTCGTTCGGCTGCGGTGTGAGGCTGTCGTCGCCGCAGAATAACTGGGGGTGTGGGTGCGTAGAGGGATGGCCTGGCCAGCGGTGGGAGTAGTAGGGGGCGGTGAGGCCTCCGCGGCATCACAGCCGGCCACGGGCGGCAGGAGCAGGCGGCACGACCGGCGCTGCTTTGGGCGGCTGGAGCAAGAAGACCAGAGGTTGAAGAAGCACTACGGCCGTTGGATGGACATCGTACGGTCACTGGAGCTAGAATCGTTCATATATTGACTAAAGTTGACAAAGGCCTCCGTCCCAGTCAACTTAGTAGGCCCACAAGTCAGCCTCCCACCAAGGTGGGTCCCAGCTAGCAGGGGGTATTCATTTTTTTGTGCGTAATAAGGAGGCACTTCCGGTGGGTCCGAGCTGACAGCGGGGGAACGTTCTTTTCGCGAAATTCGGTGGCCCGTCCGGTGGGTCCCAGCAGTCAGGGGGAAACGTTTTTTTCACGAAATACTGGTGGCCCGTCCGGTGGGTCCCTGCTGTCAGGTGGAGGAATAATTATTTTCGGCGTAATAAGGAGGCACTTCCTTGCGGCTGCCGTGGACCCAGCTGTCAGCCTCTCCATGTACAGTACTCTTCCGATGGAAGTCGGTCGTTGACCACATTGACCACGCCGCGCCGAGAGCACCACGGCGGTGGACGACGGCGAGGCCTAGGAAGGGGACGACGCGGAGCCGGGGAAGAGCGGCAGTGGAAGCCCGCGCGGAGAGGAGTACGAGGGTTCACCGGTTCGGCTGCGGTGTGAGGCTGCCGTCGCCGTAGAATAATAGGTGGTGTGGGTGAGTAGAGGGATGCCCTGGCCAGCGGTGGGAGTAGTAGGGTGCGGTGAGGCCTGCGCGACAGCACAGCCGGCCACGGGAGGCGGGAGCAGGCGGTCCCGCCGGCGCTGGTTTGGCGGCTGGAGCAAGAAGATCAGAGATTGAGGAAACACGACGGCCGTTGGATTGACATCCAACGGTTACGTCTGCTAGAATCGTTTGTTGACGTATATAATAACTAAAAAAAATCTTGCATACGCGTCAACTAAACAGGCCCACAAGTCAGACCACTCCCTCTTTTTTTAATAATTTATATATAGCTCATGGCAATTTCTTATGCAATTTATTGCAGTCGTTTTTTTTGGTTGGCCAGGGCCAATTTCGCATATTTCTGTCGGTTCCAAACTATTTTTAATACTGAAATGTCGAGCGAGATTTATAGTAATTTTAAGATATATTTAAATTAGGTTAATGCCCAGTGAAATAGGAATCTGAAAATGTGAAAAAATTCAGAAATTATAAAGTAATTGCCAATTTGTCATCTGTTTTTATATTTACAACCCATTTCATATTACTTTCAAGATTTGCAGGCGTCTTGAAAGAGTTGCAGCCCATCAGGGCGTAGAAAAATAAGTAGGCCTGGATTGGGTATTCTTCAGAAAAAATAAACTGGGCTCATTTTCACAAAGAAAAAATAGCTGGGCTGGTCACATGGTGAACATAAAATATAAGCCTGGGCTAGATGGGCCACAACCCAGTTCAAACCCTGCTCCGTCTCAACAATAAAAAAAAATACTGCTCGAGTAGCTACGTCCCAGGTGTCAGCCGATTTTGCGCTGTTCTCTTGTCTATTGACTATATACGCTCACAATGTCGTGGGTCCCAGATGTCAGGAAAACACTAGGAGGAAGCATTTTATTTTTCCATATGCTGACGTGGTGGGCCCCTACTGTCATCCTCTCCACGTACTTCTGCCAATTCCTGTTGTTTGTTGACCATGTTGACAACGCGAGAGGGCGGCGCCGCGGCGAGCGCACCAAAGCGCGCGGAGGACGTCGGCGTTAACGATTTAGGAGACGGTGGGGCAGCGATGCGTGCGCTGAGGTGCACCCAGCCGTGGGAGGCGGAAGCAGGCAGCCCTGCCGGCGCTAGTTTGGTTTTGGCGGTTGGAGGAAGACAGGATTGAAGAAACACGACAGACTGTAAAAGCAGCAGGAGTACTTAACAACCTTAACTGAAACCAGCAGGGGCACTTAACAACCAAAGCTGAAAGCAGTATGAGTACTTATACAGGTTCAACCGTACAAAGCACGCCTCGAATAGTGCTACTTTTCCTACAGTTAACCAAGGGTGAGGCCGCCAAGCCCCAGGACAAGGCCGAGGCGCCACCCCACGCATCCACAACCTTCTGAAAGCGGCTTCATCTCGCAACGTGGTCAATAAACAGGATATTTGCTTTAGAGCCATGGAAAAGCATGAACATAATCTGCTGTCCTATTCTCCAAGGTGGACGGGCCTTCATTATTTGAGACCACCCATGAATAAGTATCTTTTCACCTCCAAGGGGAATTGAGTAGATCAACATAAACATCATGTTGTGACCAAGCGCAAGTCTGACCCGACCATGGTCAGGCATCTGTATAGGAACAATAGAACTAGGCAGTTCCTGTTTCAAGAAGATCACAGCTGTAAAACTGTGTATAAGCAATAGTTTATGAACAACATATATAACAGAAAACAGCTCGTACCATAAGTTTCTCGACACAGTTGGACCTGTTCAACGAGTGCAGCAGTGGCACACATATCCCACGTGGCCTTCCACCATTGAAATGCCCCACAAGGACCTCAAGACGATCAATAAAGTGTAGGAACTTGTGGATGTCGATCCAGTCAACTTCAGTGCCATCAGTAACAGCCGAGTTATTACAGAGTAACAAACGAGCAGACTGCTTAACTCTGAAAAAACCTACACGTGCCACCAATTATAAGAAAATATTAGTTAGAAGTAGCATCTTCGTGAGAGATTTGTTGCTACTTCTAAAGTTAAATTGTGATTAGTTAGACAGAATAGGTGGATTAAGAAGTAATCGAGGCAACAAGCAAGAACCAGATACAAAACTAACATGGATGAACAACTGGAACGACGTCGGGGTGGAAGATCGCAGTGAAGATGAGACCAGGTTCTGCTATTTCCATCAACATTCGTGCGCCAACTTTCAGTCTGTAACACTTGAGAAAGTTTATCCAAGTTCGGCCATAAAAAAAGCAGCGATCTTCTTGGTTCATGAACCCAACTCGGAACTTATATCCATGGCTTGTCTTCACTGTGACCATTAAACTAGTGTATTCAGTTATGGCAAGGCCGAGCATCTTGAGTACATGTGTTCTGGCAGAGCAAATAATACACTGCAGGAAAAATAATATGAGAACACAGCATGTTCAAAAAAACCCCACCCTCCCGGATAGAAAAGAGGATTCTAGGAACATACTGTGCGCGTTTCAAAATGCTGTGTTAGGATGAGAAGGAACAAGTGTGGCGTCTCGCCGAGGGCGCAGACACCTGTAGGGTACTCGCACTTTGGGCACTGCAAATGAAACACACTAGATTCAGTAGGAAGAAAAATGCATCAACGGCGGCAGCTGCCATCCTAGGATTACCTGCGACCAAGGGACTTGGATTTATCGGGGATGGATGAAGAATTCGTACCTGGTTCTCCATGAGAAAACCCTATGCAATAGCCGAGAGGGGGTTTTCTCTGAACAAGCAGACAAGGGAGAAGGGGATTCAGGCCCAGTGAAATATTGCCGCTTCGTACGTCCAGCTTACTACTAAAGCTGGAACGGGGGGGGGGGTTGTGATTTGACGGCTCATTGGGCATTACTGCGGCGCTACGACCGGGGTGTGTCTACCGTGAAGTTGTGCACTCTAATTTGTGCATATGGCACGTGGACCCCGTTGCCGGTTGCCCCACATATCAGCGAAAGGAAGTAGAAAGACAGGAGTAACTAGTTACACATAAATATTTTTTTTGACAGAGAGATACTCCCTCTGTAAAGAAATATACAAATCTTTTATATCACAGACAGGCTCACCTTGCCGAGAAATATACTCCCTCTACAACGCATGGGCATTATGGGGGTTCAGCTTTTTTTGTGGGGGTTCAGCTGAGAATATAATACTCAGATAGGCTCACGGTTCTGGACTTTGGGCCGCAGGACGACCCTGCATGTTTGGGTGCCCATGTGTTCTACCTCAGCGCTTTTCATATTGCAAGCGATCGGCACAGCGCTGGTTTTAGATGCTGTCGCAAGGCGAATACACAAAATTGAATAAAGCACGGCAGCTGTTGGAATGAAATCGAACGACAGTTCCTAACCAGCAATCAGAGTTGCAATTCTATCAACGATATACCATGTGATAAATAATACTGTCGTACTACTTATACACACAGGACACTTGTTTCACCGTGCTAGATTATTACATCAAAATCTCTCGGAGGATAGATCAGTTCGTCAGTTGCGTGCTGCTACTGAAGAATTTCAAAGTTGATTTGGACCAGCTCTCCTTGCCGAGAAAGTTCGATTTTGACATCATCCCCTACCGCAAGATATGATTTATATTTGAACCTTGACCATCCTTTATCATCAATCATCATGCGACCATCCTTTGTACTTACGGTATATTGAGCAGGTTCATTCACACCAAGGCTGCGCATGGTAAGAGAAACTTGGCCGCGGTCGCCCGGATTGTTGAACGACTCCCTCGTTGCTCTAGGAATTCTCTGTTTGCAAACAAGAAGACATACCCAAACAGTTAGATCAACACAGTGAATCATGTGAACAACATGGAAAGAAAAAAGAACGAAGGACTTGGGCGGCCAATGCTTACCAAGAAGGTGGACATGTCGGTTTTTGTAAGGACTTTGGTATATGAAGTGCGAACTGCAGCCCAGTCTGTTGCCGGTGCAACTGCACGGGCCGGAGCAGATGCAAGTGCAAGTGTTGGTACAGGTGCCGAAGCCGCCGCTGCTGCCGGAGATGGTGCTCCTTGTAGAGCTGGTGCCGGTGTCGGAGCAGGTGCCGGTGTCGATGCCCGATCCTCCGGTAGATCAGACTGATCCGCTGCCGCGGTCGGTGCCCAATCCTCAGCTAGATCAGACTAAGCTACTGCCGCTGTCAGTGCTAGAGCAACTGCCGGTGCTCGATCCGTTGCTGAAGGTGGTACCGATGTGCGAGACAGCGGCGATCGTGTCTGGTCTGCTATGATCAGCTTTCTAACTTGACTAGGATCCGTGACCGTGATCTAGTTTTTTTCTTCATTTCTTTTAAACGCGAGAAGGACTTATTGTGGCGTTTTTGTTAAACCAAACTGCAGTTCATCATAGGGATTTAGCTTGTACTCAGGCAACAGACTGATCCAATTTTTTCCAGTAATATAAGTGACGGACAGTGCCTTCGTTACTGACACGACATAAGAAGTGAAACCTGCAAAAATAGCCATCGTAGAGCAAACCAAACGGTTTATTCTGTGATGTATGTCACATGGCAAAACCTGCATCGTAAAATTGCAGGAAAAGAAAGAAAACATGACATTAAATCAATAAGATTTAGATAGTAAATCAATAAGATTTACTTGATGTGACACGAGTGAATCCTTACCAGGAAATCACTATGTTGAAGTACTAAACAGAAGATTGATCGTCCAACTACGCGTGGCATGCAGGGGCCCCGCCTACTCCCACAAGCAGGACAGTCCAAAGGTCGTGACAAATCGTATGGACCAAACATCCATGGGACTGGAAATCCTGGTGGGTGCGGTAAACCCTGCAATGCACACAGATATTGGAGTGTAACCATAATTGATAAACTGTCCTCACAAAAAATATGATCTGGATACTTCAAAATACACAGACTGAATTGAGTGGACAGACATTAACATAGACCGTTCTCAGGACTGACCACACACCAAAAGCGGCAGTACTAATAAATAATACAGGGTTCACAAACACAAATCAAGTACTGAACAATAGTACTTACTACAGACAAGCAAAGTTGCACTAACTAAACTCTGCAGACTATTTCTTACCACCGACCTACGGGATGAAGCCCGCATAACTGACTAGGCCATGGACTTCGTGTGAGATGTCTACATGCACCATCGCCATCTTGTCAACCTCGGAGAACCTAACTGAGTGGTCTTTCCACTCATAAACATGATGATGAAGACAGGCCGCATCAGATTTGTTGGGAAGCTTTACAAGAACCACACCCTTCGTAATCGAAGGCACAGCCAGGAAATTGTTGTGGTCAAGTACAGCCTCAAGAACACGCCTGACAACAAAGCTACATGAAAACACTA
The DNA here is from genome assembly GCF_002575655.3 of Aegilops tauschii subsp. strangulata. Classification (NCBI taxonomy): domain Eukaryota; kingdom Viridiplantae; phylum Streptophyta; class Magnoliopsida; order Poales; family Poaceae; genus Aegilops; species Aegilops tauschii. The sequence continues at coordinate 503,948,680 of NC_053035.3, read as the reverse complement.
GTTCAGGACACGTGGCGACAAGGACACAGCAGCTGGATAGTTCAGCAGTAGAACTCATCATCAGGTCCTCCAGTTCACACGGCATGACTTTGAGAACTTCATCTCCACCGCGGACCTGGTTCTAATTCAAACAGAAACCATATTTTATTACTACCTCCGTTCAGAAATATAAGATGATTTTCGATATTATACTCCATAAAGTAGTTGAAAGGTAGCATTGATGTTCATAAAGTACTGAGGCAAATATACCCTCTTCAAAGGTTACAAGTTACTGAGGCAAATATACCCTCTTCAAAGGTAGCATTGATGTTCATAAAGTACTCCCTTCGTCCCAAAATTCTTGTCTTAGATTTGTCTAGATACGAATGTATCAAGTCACATTTTAGTATTAGATACATCCATATCTAGACAAATCTAAGACAAGAAATTTGGGACAGAGGGAGTAGTTGAAAGTAATCTATAAGAAATCAGTGTCAACCTCTCGCATGTTTTGGTCAAAAGAGGAATTTAGAACCGTCATTTGGCACACTAAAATCACATGCAAGATCACCCAGAAAGTTGTACTACCAGTACTAGTACTGCGTGTTAGATGAAAAAACACGATCAAGATCGAGAAAAAGATCGTCAACAAGAGACATTACCTGGACTTGCTTAATGAGGGATCCCGGAGAGGGGGATTGGACAGGGCGATGGCTTTGAGCTTGTCTGCGGTAGTCTCGGCGGGGTGCTTGCGCTTCTTCATACCATGAGCCTCGACGGTTTTGGCCAGAGCCATAGACATCACGTCGGTCGGTGCTCCGGCGTCCATCCAAGAGAGGAAGCTGAGAGAGAAGAGTGAAAGGAGGAACGAGATGAGGGAGAAGCGAAGCGAGTGGGGGTTTTCTTCAAGAGAGGAAGCTGAGAGAGAAGAGTGAAATGATGGTTGCTTCGTCCATCCAACTTACTACTGGAAAGGAGGGGGTTTTGTGATTTGACGGCTCATTGGGCATTACTGCGGCGGTTCGATCGGGGTAGTCTACTGTCACTCTACTACGGAGTAATTTAGTGCATGGGTGGTGGACCCAGGTGCTGGCTGTCCGACACGTCGGCGAAAGTGAGTAATTTAGTGCATGGCTGGAGGAGGATCCGCACGGTAGAGCGTGTCCACTGTTTTTCTGAAGTAAAAATGATTACAGCAAGCGTTTCCACTCTTACGATGGAGGAGTGCGAAACACGGCAGCCACTTGAACATACACAGTGCTCCTACTACTAGGCATGTGCAGTGGTTCATACGTCAGTACCACACAATCTTGTTGCTAGTGTAGTAAGATATGACGATAACAAATGATGTTGTGCGCATGTCAACTACTCCTATATGTAACATAGTACCGCTTTTTCGACTGTCCGGTCGAGAATGAATGGTGAGATCAATGTTAACAGAACTAGGTCCATAGCGCACGGAGAGTACGGTGCTACAGTACTCCACGAAACATGAACCATATGAAGCACGAATAGTGTTAGGCAGGGTGTATGAAGGGTGCACGGGATGGGAGCAAAAGTTCCCTTCTCGACCCACTTTTGGGTGTTTGGTAGAGTGCATGAAGGGTGCATGAGTCCACACTAGTAGGTTGACAAAAATACACGAAGAGGAAACAACTATATTGAGATGAGAATGCAACCAAACACACCCACACGCTTTGTGCTATAGTGACTGATCTGCATCGTCTGAGTTTGATCCAACGGTCATGTTGCGCCGAGACATGGACATGCCCATGCAGAGGGCACCTAAACACCACCGAAGTGCCTCTGCTTCTCGAGGCGTACGACATTGCTGATGCAGGGTGCAACCGCCCGCAGAGCCCGCTCCCGGTCGACGGGAGCCAGCTCGTCAAAGATGGCGTCCAATGGAACGAATGGATTCCGGTGACGGAGCCCTAAAAGGATTCGCCCGGCAACGGCGACGGCAGCCCGCAACCCCTCCTTGTCCAGCTCAGCCCCCACCATCGCGCGGAGACGGCTCAGCTCCTCGGAGATATATGTGAAGAAGGAGACCAGGTCAGGAAGCCGTAGCTCGTTGAAGTCGACCGGGTGGTTGAACGGGTTTAGCACGACGGCCGGCATCGTCGCGCTGGCACGACGGTAGGCATCACGCAGCCGCAACACGTGCGTGGCAACTTGGTTCACCAAGTGGCTGAGGCGATCCTGGACCTCGTCACGATCGGCCTGCTCGCGCTCCAGCCGGCTCCCCTGACGGCCTATCGTATCTCCCGCTTTCTGCAGCAACGCCGCCGACACCTCGAGCATCTTTGTGGTGGACGCCTGCCGCTTTTGAAGCTCCGTGAACTCCCGCACATAACGGAGGAGCATGTCACTCCTCTCGTCCTTGAGCTCACGGAGCTCCACGTCCTTGGCCCTGAGTTCCGCATCCTTGGCATGGAGCTCCTGTGTCAGGCGCCTCACCTCGGACTCCGTGATCTGCTGCGCCGCCATGGCACCAGGTAGAAGCAATGGGGAGAGGAAGCAAAGGGGGCGAAATGGCTGAAAGGCAATGCAATCTACGGGAAGGCGGAGGGAGCCAGCCGAGGAGCGGGGAATCTTTTGGTTTTCACCACGGTAAAACACCAGTCGACGACTTCTCAAATCAGGGAGCAGTGGGTTTTACAGGCGGCGTCATCGTGACTAATTGCTGCTGCGCCTGCTCCCGTCAATCACAAAATTAAAAATCCTGCCGCGCCTGCTCCCGTCAATCAAAAAATTAAAAATCCTGCCGCACCCAAACACCAGAGCAACGCCGCGGTGGATATTTAAATTTACCTACCGGCAAGTAGATAAAAAAAGGGGTGAAAAAACAAATGTGGCGGCGTGATACGTCTCCAACGTATCTATAATTTTTTATTGTTCCATGCTATTATATTACCCCTTTTGGATGTTTATGGGCTTTATTTTACATATTTATATCATTTTTGGGACTAACCTACTATTGCAAATAGGAATTTGGTGCCCGTAGATTTTATCGTTCTTGATATAGATTGCAATCTTTCTTGCCCTATTATTCTTGGTAGACCTTTCCTTAGAACGATTGGCGCGATTATTGATATGAAGGAAGGGAATATTAGATTCCAATTTCCATTAAGGAAAGGCATGGAACACTTTCCAAGAAAGAAAGTTAAATTACCTTATGAATCTATCATGCCAGCTACTTATGAATTGAGTGCCAAAGATGGCACTACTTAGATCTATCTTCGCTTTTATGCCTAGCTAGGGGCGTTAAACGATAGCACTAGTTGGGAGGCAACCCAATTTTATTTGGGTTTTTGTTTTTGGTTCTGTTTAGTAATAAATTTATCATCTACTTTCTGTTTAGATGTGTTTTTATGTTTTAATTAGTGTTTGTGCCAAGTAGAACCTATAGGATTTTCTTGGATGATGAATATTTGATCTTGCTGAAAATTCCAGAAACTTTCTGTCCATGAAAACAATTGTTTAAAATCACCAGAACGTGATAAAATACTGATTCCAATTGCAGTAGATCAATAAACAAATTATCTAGGTCGTCCTATTTTGGCAGATTTTTTTGAGTTCCAGAATTTTGCGTTAGCTACAGATTACTACAGACTGTTCTGTTTTTGACAGATTCTGTTTTTCGAGTGTTGTTTGCTTATTTTGATGCATCTATGGCTAGTAAAATAGTTTATAAACCATAGAGAAGTTGTAATACAGTAGGTTTAACATCAATATAAATAAATAATGAGTTCATTACAGTACCTTATGTGGTGGTTTTGCTTTCTTTCACTAACGGAGCTTACGAGATTTCTGTTGAGTTTTGTATTGTGAAGTTTTCAAGTTTTGGGTAAAGATTTGATGAACTATGGAATAAGGAGTGGCAAGAGCCTAAGATTGGGGATGCCCATGGCACCCCAAGATATCCAAGAATAGCCAAAAGCCTAAGCTTGGGGATGCCCCCGGAAGCCATCCCCTCTTTCGTCTTTGTTTATCGGTAACTTTACTTGGAGCTAAATTTTTATTCGCCACATGATATGTGTTTTGCTTGGAGCGTCTTGTATGATATTAGTCTTTGTTTTTTAGTTTTCCACAATCATCCTTGCTGTACACACCTTTTGGGAGAAGCCTACTTTGTTAGAATTTATTAGAATACTCTACGTGCTTCACTTATATCTTTTTGAGCTAGATAGTTTTTGCTCTATTACTTCACTTATATCTTTTAGAGCACGGCGGTGGCTTAATTTTGTAGAAATTGCTAGTCTCTCATGCTTCACTTATATTATTTTGAGAGTCTTTTAGAACAGCATGGTATTTGCTATGGTTATAAAATTGGTCCTAGAATGGTAGGCATCCAAGTTGGGTATAATAAAAACTATCATAGGAAGTGAATTGGATGCTATGATCAATTTTATACTTGATAATTGTTTTGAGATATGGAGGTAGTAATATTAAAGTCATGCTAGTTGGGTGATTATGAATTTAAAGAATGCTTGTGTTGAAGTTAGCAAGTCCCGTAGCATGCACGTATGGTTAAAGTTGTGTGACAAATTTGAAACATGAAGTGTCCTTGGATTGTGCATCCTTATGAGTGGCGGTCGGGGACGAGCGATGGTGTTTTCCTACCAATCTATCCCTCTAGGAGTATGCGCGTAGTGCTTGGTTTTTGATGAGTTCTAAATTTTTGCAATAAGTATATGAGTTCTTTTGACTAATGTTGAGTCCATGATTATACGCACTTTTACCTTTCCACCATTGCTAGCCTCTTCGGTACCGTGCATTGCCCTTTGTCACCTTGAGAGTTGGTGCAAACTTCGCCGGTGCATTCAAACCCCGTGATATGATACGCTCTATCACACATAAACCTCCTTATATCTTCCTCAAAACAGCCACCATACCTACCTATTATGGCATTTCCATAGCCATTCCGAGATATATTGCCATGCAACTTTCCGCCGTTCCGTCTATCATCATGACACACATTACTTTTGTCATATTGCCATTGCATGATCATGTAGTTGACATCGTATTTGTGGCAAAGCCACCATGCATAATTTTTCATACATGTCACTCTTGATTCATTGCACCATCCCGGTACACCGCCGGAGGCATTCATATAGAGTTATATATATTGTTCTAGTTTTGAGTTGTAATTCATGAGTTGTAAATTCATAAAAGTGTGATGATCATCATTATTAGAGCATTGTTCCCCCCAAAAAAAGAGAAAGGCAAAAAAAAGGGGGCCCAAAAAATAAAAATAAAAGGGGGCAATGTTACTATCTCTTTTTCCACACTTGTGCTTCAAAGTAGCACCATGTTCTTCATATAGCGAGTCTCATATATTGTGCTTCAAAGTAGCACCATGTTCTTCATATAGTGAGTCTCATATGTTGTCACTTTCATATACTAGTGGGAATTTTTAATTATAGAACTTGGCTTGTATATTCCTACGATGAGCTTCCTCAAAATGCCCTAGGTCTTCGTGAGCAAGCAAGTTGGATGCACACCCACTTTGTTTCTTTTGTTGAGCTTTCATTCATTTATAGCTCTAGTGCATCTGTTGCATGGCAATCCCTACTCCTCATGTTGACATCAATTGATGGGCATATCCATAGCCCGTTGATTATCCTCGTCAATGTGAGCCTTTCTCCTTTTTTGTCTTCTCCACACAACCCCCATCAGCATATTCTATTCCACCCATAGTGCTATATCCATGGCTCACGCTCATGTATTGCGTGAAAGTTGAAAAAGTTTGAGATTATTTAAGTACGAAACAATTGCTTGGCTTGTCATCAGGGGTGTAGAATTTGGGAACATTTTTGTGTGACGAAGATGAAGCATAGCCTAACTATATGATTTTGTAGGGATAAACTTTCTTTAGCCATGTTATTTTGAGAAGACATGATTGCTTTTATTAGTATGCTTGAAGTATTATTATTTCTTACGTCAATATGAACTTTTATTTTGAATCATTTGGATCTGAACATTCATGCCACAATAAAGAAAATTACATTGAGAAATATGCTAGGTAGCATTCCACATCAAAAATTCTGTTTTTATCATTTACCTACTCGAGGACGAGCAGGAATTAAGCTTGGGGATGCTTGATACGTCTCCAACGTATCTATAATTTTTTATTATTCCATGATATTATATTACCCCTTTTGGATGTTTATGGGCTTTATTTTACACATTTATATCATTTTTGGGACTAACCTACTAACCGGAGGCCCAACCCGTATTTCTGTTTTTTTTCCTATTTCAGTATTTTGAAGAAAAGGAATATCAAACGGAGTCCAAACGGAATAAAATATTCGGGAACGTGATTTTTGGAACGAACATGATCCAGAGGACTTGGAGTGCACGTCAAGAAGCGATCGAGGAGGCCAGGAGGGTGGAGGGCGCGCCCTTCCCTGGTGGGCGCGCCCCCTGTCTCCTGGGCCCCACGAGCGGCCACCGACCTACTTCTTCCTCCTATATATACCTACGTACCCCGAAACCATCCAGGGAGCCACCAAAAAACAATTTCCACCGCCGTAACCTTCTGTATCCGCGAGATCCCATCTTGGAGCCTTCACCGGCGCTCCGCCGGAGGGGGAATCGATCATGGAGGGCTTCTACATCAACACCATAGCCCCTCCGATGAGTTGTGAGTAGTTTACCACAGACCTTCGGGTCCATAGTTATTAGCTGGATGGCTTCTTCTCTCTTTTTGGATCTCAATACAATGTTCTCCCCCTCTCTCGTGGAGATCTATTCGATGTAAACTCTTTTTGCGGTGTGTTTGTCGAGATCCGATGAATTGTGGGTTTATGATCAAGTTTGTCTATGAGAAATATTTGAATCTCTTCTGAATTATTTTATGTATGATTGAGTTATCTTTGCAAGTCTCTTTGAATTATCAGTTTGGTTTGGCCTACTAGATTGATCTTTCTTGCCATGGGAGAAGTGCTTAGCTTTGGGTTCAATCTTGCGGTGTCCTTACCCAGTGACAGAAAGGGTTGCAAGGCACGTATTGTATTGTTACCATCGAGGATAAAAAGATGGGGTTTATATCATATTGCATGAGTTTATCCCTCTACATCATGTCATCTTTCTTAATGCGTTACTCTGTTCTTTATGGACTTAATACTCTAGATGCAGGCAGGAGTCGGTCGATGTGTGGAGTAATAGTAGTAGATGCAGGCAGGAGTCGGTCTACTTGTCACAGACGTGATGCCTATATACATGATCATGCCTAGATAATCTCATAATTATTCTCTTTTCTATCAATTGCTCGACAGTAATTTGTTCACCCACCGTAATACTTATGCTATCTTGAGAGAAGCCACTAGTGAAACCTATGGCCCCCGGGTCTATCTTTTATCATATAAGCTTTCAATCTACTTTTATTTGCATCTTTACCTTTTTGCATCTATATTATAAAATACCAAAAATATATTTATTTTATCATATTATCTCTATCAGATCTCACTTTCGCAAGTGGCCGTGAAGGGATTGACAACCCCTTTATTGCGTTGGTTGCGAGTTCTTTGTTTGTTTGTGTAGGTGCGTGGGACTTTGAAGGAACTTCCTACTGGATTGATACCTTGGTTCTCAAAAGCTGAGGGAAATACTTACGCTACTGTGCTGCATCACCCTTTCCTCTTCAAGGAAAACCAACGCAAGCTCAAGACGTAGCAAGAAGATTTCTGGCGCCGTTGCCGGGGAAGCTTCCATCAAGTCAAGACATACCAAGTACCCATCACAAACTCATCTCCCTCGCATTTACATTATTTGCCATTTGCCTCTTGTTTTCCTCTCCCCCACTTCACCATTGCCGTTTTATTTGCCCTCTCTTTCCCAATCTTCTCCTCTATTTTTCGCTTGCCTTTCCCAATCACCCTTTCCTCTTCAAGGAAAACCAACGCAAGTACTGTATAAAATCAAGTTATGGGACAAAGCCAACAACCGTTTGTTTTTTCTGGCTATCGACTTACGCTTTGTAGTCCAGGTTGCCAGTTCGAATCTCGTCTTTCAGATTTGTTAGTTTTGGGTCCAAATTTGATTAATGACAAGTGGGACCCCCGTGTGTTGTTCCGATATTTCAGTGTAGGATGGTTTTTTTGAACAAACACTTTGCGCGGTTAGACAAGTAACGACACGAGTTACACGTATTTTGCAAGTTTACGAACAAAAATGACAGCGGCATAGAATATCACATCCACTCCGCAACTTAGATACTATGGTGATACGAGTTTTTACACCGTTGGAAGTGAGATCCAATGGCTTGGGAGTAGTCTTTGTAATTATGCGCAATTTCCAAACTCTCCAAAGGTTTTTTTGCAAATAAAACATTCAGGCCTCGTGTGTGCCGCTGCATCTTCGATCCAACGGCTCCCCATTGCTCATATTAGGTGCTCCCCGTAGCTTAATTACCCGCTACGGTGATATGAGCATCTAGGTCGTATGATCAGTGATCAGATGGCACATGCATAGTACTTGTACTTTCTGCGCATTTCCCAAACTCTATCAGCCGTATATTGCAAAAACATTCAAACCTCCTACTGTGGGCCGTTAGATCTCAGTGAACTCGTATCACCATAGAATCTACGGTGCGGGAGCACCTCATATTCTTCCGTGCGAGAAAACATAAGGTGCTATCGCAGCTTGGATGCTACGGTGATACGAGCTTGGAGGTCGTTTGATCTGAGATCCAATGGCATCTGAGCAGTCTTTGTGCTTGTAAGCAGTGGCCGAACTCTTTTGGGGCTTTTCTGCAAAAAACCATTCGAACCACCGAGGAGGTGTTGGGTCACAAATCCAACGCCTCCGAAGAGCTTGTATCACCAAAGCATCTAAGGTGTGGTAGCACATGATATTCTTACATACAGGAGAATATGATGTCCTCCTTCATCTTAGATGCTACAGTGATACGAGCTTTGAGGTTGTTGGATATGGGATCAAAGGGCATCTGAGTAGTTTTTGTACAAATTGTGTGCAATTCTCAAACTCATCAAGGTTTCCTACAAAAATATTAAGACACATCATGTGAGCTGCTATATCTCAGATCTACAAGCTCCAAGCAACTCGTATCGGCATATAGCATCTAAGGTATGGGGGCACATGATATTCTCCCGGGGAGGAGGGGTGGGGGGTGCACAACCAATCGGTGGTTGGGAGGGTGGGGACAAATATAATCTAAACAACCCTAAACAGAGCTCCACAATTTTATCTAAGGTCGAGGGGTTGACCCCCGACAATCATAGCTCCGCCTAAACACAACATTTGCATGTACTGTAGTACTATACTTAATATTCATGTTTCAGTTTCATGTTCATTTTAAATATTAAACTGAGGACCATGGATGTCTTACATTTTACTCCCTTCGTTCCTAAATATTAGTATTTTTAGAGGTTTCAAATGGACTGGCACATACGGATGTATATAGACATATTTTAGAGTCTATATTCACTCATTTTGCTCCGTATGTAGTCACTTGTTGAACTCTCTAAAAGACTAATATTTAGGAATAGAAGGAGTATTTTTTAATTCGTGTCATACATGCATGGTTTGGAAAAATAGATGCACTATACTTATTGGATTGTTGTTGCGTTCGTGCGTGTGTGTCTCTGTGTGTGTGTGTGTGGTCATATGCTTGATACATACAAAGTTTTCTCACCTCCATATTGTTCATCTTTTAAATTTGAATTTGCATTGGAAAACTTACTAGGGATACCATGAAATGTGAAATCCACGTTGAGATCACTACATCAAAAACTCACTCTAATTCAACAACTCGTCATAAATCAATTACCACGTTGAGATTAGTATTTGCAAGGAAAATACGGGTATTGTGATACACATAGATTCGTTTGGCAATTTAAAAGGTTCCTTTCGTATTCTCGAATGGTAGGACCCAATGGCGTACCAGCCAGACCTTGGCTCGTGTTGATCCTAAAAAATAAAAAAACCGGGCTCGTGTCCTTCGGTGGCGTGTGTGGTACACACATTAGGCAACCCCAACTAGTCGAGCCTCAGCGTTTCAAGTCGAAATATCTGGCGGCCAGAATTCCAGCCCTAGGAAATTCCCCTCATGTCCCCGGTCCATAATGACTACCGACGAACAAGGGAGGGATGCTTTAGTAACTAGACAACGTTACCTACCGTGCCGAGCACGGTTCAATTCCCTCGGTCGCCGCTCGTCAAGGTCACCCGTCAACTGCATTGCCTAGTACTACTACTACACCAGGATGAGCACATAATTGAGCCCGTTTGTTCGTGCCTAGTACTTGAGTTAATATATCAGGCAATGCACTGGTACGGAGGGATTATCCTTTTACTCTGCATATATAACTTGTCTGAAGTCTAACTAAGCAAAATGTTTGACCAAATCCTTTCTTAAGAAATACAACAGGACAGATGTACGGCTTGAAAATTTATTGCATGATGCAGGTTATGATATTGTTTCGAATCCTGGATCTTAAATTTCAGAAAATCCAAAAGTGAGCATAAATTCTTGAAACTGAGCATGGTCACGTGATATGGCACAAATATTACTTCGTAAGTTTTTTCTTCAATTTGAGACAAGCTGCTTATGACAAGTTGCACAAATGAAGAGCCAAGGTATTTTGGATTAAAGACCTGTCACGTTAAGGCGAACGCTTTCACTATTGAAACCGTGGGCGTTTATGTGCCGCCACGAGTCCCCGCTTCTCATCGGCAGGTGCCGTCCGAGCAAGCGTGTGAGTCGACGGGAGGCGTGCGAGCAGACCGCTGCATTGGCTGTCAGGGAGGCGTGCGAGCAGACCGCTGTGCAGGCTCACCGGGAGGTGAGCCCTTTGACCAGGCTCCGCGGCCCACCGTCGTCCCAACTGCTCCCACTTTTAATGTCGCCGGTGCCGCAGTTTAAAATCAACCCCGCACTACCCGGTATCGCTACAATCTTCTCTCTTCCTCTCCGATTCTCCTGTCGTCTACCTCCAACTAGCCTGACCTAAACGTACGCCATGCCGCATCACGATGGTCTGCCCTTAGTGTTCAAGTTTCCTGAGGAAGACACCCAGCCGGAGTCTCAAGAACATAAGGCGCTTTGGGACGAGCTTGAACTGGCCTTGCAGGAAGACGCCGCGCCTGTCCCCGCTCCTGTTCCGGCTCCCGTCGCCCCGACTGCGCCAACGCCCATCCCCGTCGCATTGATGGGCTGGGAGCCGCACATTGTCGCCGAGCTTGATTCCACGGGGTTCCACGAGGTCCCCGCCGACTTTCACGCGCCCGTGCACCTGCCAGCGCGTGCACTAACGCGCACGCCCGTGCCGGTGCCCGTGCACCTGCCAGCGCATGCGCCTGCGCGTGCACTAACGTGCGCGCCCATGTCGGTGCCCGTGCACATGAATATCTCCGCCGCGCCGTTGACAGCGCCTGTCCCCGCGCGGGTGCCAGTGCCCCCCTCGGCGGCATGGATGGCCGCCGTCGACCGCTTCCTTGCACCAACGCCAGTCGCCTCCTCCTGCCAGTTGACTCGCTCCGAAGTCCAGAACATTTTGGCCTTCCTTGAAGCTAGGCCAACGTCCAGGAGTACACCAACAACGGCGCAAGATGCCGCCGTCGCCGTCGGTCAGTGGCCCGACGACACACAGAGCACGGCAGAGGAGCCGCTTCCCACCGCGAGACGCCCCCGCTGCCGCCGCGTAATCTAAATTTGCCATGAAAAACGTTCGGATTGCCATGCTTAAAATCCGAACGTTTATCATTTCCGTTTATTTTATATCGATTGTCGTATAATTTAAAGTCGGAGTCAGACTGAACGAAATCTATGGTTTGATCGATTGAATGTTCTGCTAGAGCCGTATCAAATTAAATATAAAACGTCATCAAGCCACATGTATTCCTTGTCATCCAACGACCTAGACTGCTTCAATGTCGAGTGCTCAACACGTTTAGCGCGCAGTTAATTTCATGCCAAAAATAGTGCTAATCACATAACAACACGCAAATAATATCCTAGTACTTAATATCCGCATGCACTTAATATACTTCCAAATTAACGTGCATTGCACGTACACACTGACTAGTGCTGCTAGTACGTGAAACTGGTGCCGTGACTTGTGAACGCGTCTAGATATGGTCAACGGCAACATCGCCCGCGAGTTCTTCCTGTTTGCCCGTGCGTCTAAATGCAGAAGGGGAGGAGAGAGAGAGAGCACACATGGAACCCACCAGTAAGTGAAGGCAAATAGTACTAAAAATAATATTACATGTTATCCATTAATTAGGCTGTGGTAATATAAAAACATTATGTGAACAAAGGGGGGGGGTACAACAAACATTGCTATTCTACGTATGTTGCCTATTGACGTGCGGCTTGAAGGCCCGGTCGCATGTTCGATCCTCGTCCTTTATTATTTAATTTGTATATGGGTCCAAATTTGTTTCATGACATGTGGGCCCCTCGATGTGTAGTTTGTAGCACTTTAATTTGTGGGTCGAAATTTGTTCCATTCCAAGTGGACTATCGGTGTGTAGTTTTGTAGCTTATTTATAATAATTAAAGAGAACAACATAGTTTTTTCAATAATACCATGGTGCGACGTTGAAGGCGAGAAAGGACGTGCGAGAGAGCGATGACCAAGCCAGAGGGAAATCAACTAGGGGAGTTGCGTGGGTTGCAACGGTGTTTGGAGTAGTTGTGGGCCGAATGCTATGAAAATATAATCTAAACCGACCGGAATAAATGCCTACACAAATTAATCCAAGGTTGGAGTGCCCCTCGCAATGTAAATAGCTCCGGCTTTGCGAGGGATGGAGAGGTAGTAGCTTCAACGCGTGGAAGATACGGTGTGAGAAAGAGAGGTCAATCAAGAGACATATAGATAGAGAGACAAAGTGAGTGTGGTCCGACATTCATTGAACAAATATATATGCTCTGGAGAGATATTGTCCGATTGAGCTTTTGGCAAGGGTGAGGGCTGTAAGATAGAGCTTAAGAGATGATCCAGTCACAGACGTGTAGATATATTTTGTGCGTGGGGGGAAGCAAGGTCAACCGATCACATAGGGTCGCCGTGCGATCGAAAGAGTGAGACGGGTTGGAGAGAGTGACCTAGATAGACAATGTGCGTGAGAGAGTATACAATGTGAATAGGTCGAATTGGGCTCAAACATGGTGATATATCGTTTTTGTCCGAGAAAGAGCGAGGTCAATCGAGACATACAGAGAGAGAGAGAGAGAGAGAGATTGAGTGAGCGTAGCCCACCATGAGGTCGAAAGAGTGGCGACGGCTTGGATGGACTGACCTAGATAGACAATCTGCGTGAGAGAGTATAGAGTGTGTCGACCGAGGCCCGAACAGGGAGATATATCATTTGTGTGTGAAAGAAAACGAGGTTAAACGAGACTCAGATAAAGAGAGCGAGATTGAGCGAGTGTGGCCCACCGTGCGGAAGAAAGAGTGAGACAGTCTCGAGGGAGTGACCTAGATATACAACGTGCGTGCGTGCGCACGAGAGGTTGGGGGGGCTAGATAGGCAATGCATGTATTTAGCGCGAGAGGGTGAGAGGGAGAGGGGGGAGAGAGAGAGCTCGGCATGGGGTGCAATGGCGGGTGTGTGAGGTAAATACATTTGGTAACAGAGTGGAAAAAGGGGTTGTGTAGTTGAGAGACTTAGAGATCGAAACATGTAGAGAAAGAATGAACGTGTGTTGGAAACCGATAGCTTCCTAAGGTGGTTAGGAGAGGAAGATTGACCGATACAGGAAGTATGTAGCCTTTGTGCGGGGGGGGGGGGGCTAAAAACAACATTTGAATGTACATAGTACGAGACTTAATATCGATGTTTCAATTCGGTGTACATTGCAAGATTTGAACCGAGGACCAGGCATACGGGTAATTATTTCGAATTCGTGCCATACTAAGTTTTGAAAAGTTGACATTGACTCAATTTGTTGTGCTTTTTTGTAGGTCATATGTTTGAATCCATCAAAAAGTTTTCTCACTACCATGGTGTTCATCATATACATATGAATTTGTATTAAAAAAGTAGCGTGGATATAGTGAAATGCGAAATCCACGTTAGAATTGGAGATCGCTACGTGACACACACTCTAATTCAAATAACTAACTACGTGGCACACACTCTAATTCAAATAACTAATTATGTGACAGACACTCTAATCCATGTTAGCGTGGGTACCGTTTCGTTTTTTTTTAATAACTCCTCATTAATTAATTTATAGTACTCCCTCTGTTCACTTTTATAAGACCTTGAAGACATTTCAGACAATGTGCAAACCAGTTCATTTTAAGTTGTCTGAAACGACTTACAAAAGTGAACGGCGGGAGTATCTCGTTTCGAATGACTAATTATTGCAAGGAAAACACGGGCATGGTAATACATACAAATTCGTTTGCAAATGAAAGAAGATTCGTTTGCATTCTCAAATGTAGGCGCACCAGGCAGACCAGGGTCGTGTTGGGGTGGACGCTGCTTCGGTGCCTTAAAGGCAACTGCCTTTGGGTCATTGACATGTGGTCCAGCCACCTGTTGGGCCCACATGTCATGGACACAAAGGCAGGTGCCTTAAGGCACCGAAGCATAGTCCTGTCGGGGTGGTCGCGTGTGTCGGACGGACACGTAGCACCCAGCCACACCCCCCCCCCCCAAAAGGACGACAACAAAATAAGTTCGCGCTTCCATGTTTCGGATTGAAATATCTGGCGGCCCCAATTCCAGCCCTGCGAAATCTCTCTTCTCCACCGTCCCCTTCCGCGCCCAGATTGCTCAAATCCCTAATTCGCCGCCAACCCAAGCAAAGTTCGAATCGCCCCTCGTCTCATCTCTTTCCCCGCCGTTCCCCACCTCTGTGCCGGACGACGACGACGAAGACGACGGTCGCGCTTCACCACCGCACCGGAGCTACCTCATCTACGCCCTCGTCCACCGCACCAGTTGGTCCACCGACAACGTCGGCCGCCGCAACCGATGTGCCTCACAGACACCAAGTTCCACCGCATCAGGTGCGCTTCGCCGACGCCGTCTCCCAGCTCACCGGGGCTACTTCACCGAGCACATCGTCGCACCTCCGCCCCCCGAGGCCGTTGGGGCTTCACCAACGGTCTCGTCCACCGCATCGTAGCGCTCCGCTGCCACTCAAGATCTGCATCTGTGCGCGGCCAGCCAACGCCAGCGCATCACCCTCAACGGCTCTGAAGTGACCCGCACTCTAGCTAGGCGAGCATGCCCAAACGCCGGCCCGAACTAGGTATCCACACATCACTCCCTTGTGCACTGTTCCGACGATGTTTGGATATCCTTTCACTGCTCTCTTAGCTTACACGCCTATGCAACTCTGACTTTAACACTTATTTCTTCTGGAGATATCATCTGAAACAAGAAAATCCATTTTTAGCGAAGCATGACGGCGCTACGGGATCTGGTACACATCCTGCACACCCGTATAACCTTGTAAGTATCTGTCCTCCGGTACAACATCAAGGTCGATTCCTCTTATTTGATCAACCGTTCGCCGTGTCAAAAATGAAGAGGGGGATGCAAGGAGCACAAGGCCTGCACATCCAAGCAAGTGGTAACATGGACTTGTACATGGAACATCCCAAGCGCAAGCAGAGCTGCAGTGAGCCTGTACAACGAGCTAGCGTAAGTCCCCGCATTTCATTTAATTCGTACTGGCATTCGTGTATGATTTGTGTGCAGTGGCTGATCCACGAATTCAAGTTACCAGGGGCGAACATTTAACTTAAAAAATACGAAGGCACTTGCACTCCGGAAATCAACATAACTTGAGAAATGTGAAGCTACATGCACTTTGAAAACCAGCTAATGATCCAAAGTAGTTTAGATTATAAACACTAAATGATGCAAGCACCAAAAAACACAAAATGCAACATGGTGTACAAGGACTACAAACATGGTCTATACCTGCTTGAATTATTCGTTCTCTGGCTGAAAATATCGAAGTGTAATTGCACGTATAACCAGTGCGCAAACTGCATATCAATATATCTATCCTGCACAAGTATGCCAATAGTTTCAAACAACAGATTAGAAAAGTATTTATGCTATGTTGTCATGATACGGGGACTTTCTGGTAGATGGCCTCGACGTTTCCTCAAGCTATGAAAATGCACTATAATTTTCTTGTCATCAATGCCTGCAAATCTCAGTCTCTCTCAACATAGTAGATCATCATTAGACACTAAATCCTTCAATGAGCTTGCAAAATGCTTGCATTAGATCCCTCATTAGACACTATATGTTCATCACCAGGAGCATGTAAAATGTTTGCATCAAATTCTTCATTAGCAGTCTGTTCATTAGACACTTCAGGCTCAAGAACAACATGAGCTTGTATGTTTGCACCGGAAACTTGATTAGATACATCAGATTCAGTCCGTTCAGTATTGATTGGGGGAGTTATAAAATAAGTAGAAATTGGTTTCATTTTCTCATAGATTCCCTACATACAAGCAGTTTTACAACACCGTCAGGTTTAACTATTGGCTAGAAATTGACGAGTTGAATTAGATATAATCAGGGATGTGATGTACCTGCTCATTGCGCATGCTACTCTTGCAAGTTGCGACTATCCGTTTGTGCAAGCTCGATGCCATGCCCGTGCTGCCGCCGCTGCCTCCCACGCAGGCTACACCCAGGGTTGGATCTTCATCTTCTTGTCCTTCCATTCGCTTGAAGCCCGGCGACCGCCCTCCAACGAGGGCGCGAGGAAGTGCTGTGTCGGACTGTCCAGCGGCGGCTAGGTTAGGAGCGAACCAGACTGGAGGCTGGAGCGAATGAATTGGGATTTTTCCTGCTGTCGATCGATATGGGAGGCGCTCGTTTGGGCCGCGAGCCTGCTATAGGGCCTGCCTTGCACTTATGTTATTGGCCCATCCAAATTGAAACATTTTTCTTCATTTTTTACATTGCCTGCTCGTGCGTTGGGGCAAACAAAACTAGCGTGGGCCAACCTAGACGGCTCAAACTAGGTGCACACTTTCCAGCCACCTGAGGCGACCGCCCATACCAGCCCCTATGGTGGCGTCGCCCCTTTTTGCGTGTATGATTGGATAGTGAAAAATATTCCAGTGGCGCTTTTGATTTACCCACAGAATGGTTGAATTGCTTGTTTCTATGAACTGAGTTCGCCAATAAGTGAAGGATGCCAATCTTTTCATCCTATTGTAGATTGCTTAGATCTCGATATGCCAAAAGTAATCGCATGAAATATACAGTAAAAGCCAGTGTGATGTGTGTGGCTACAACTAGTCTGACTACATGTCCTCATATAACATATCAAGGACGCACCATCTTACCAGATTAACCATTCGACTTACCCATGCAGTGTGCGAAGAAAGAAGTATTGGGACTGCGTATCCAAGCAATTGATGCCATGGACTCCTTCGTACAACCTTGTAAGCGAAAAAGAAGTTGCAGTGTGCCTGTACAAAGAACTAGCGTAAGTTCAGTTACCTGCTTCTCGGAATTTTAGTTAGCCACTTATTGCAAAATTGTTCAATTACGTTGCTTGGCTTAATTTAGTTTGCTACTGATTACATAATGCCACAGCCTGTTAATATATTGTAGACTGCGCCTATCTATGTGTTTGATACTTACTGTTAAGAATTACCTGTTTGCCTTAACTTAAATATCTACTTGTTTGTTTAACTGCTTTGTTGCTGCAACAACGGGTTACAATGATGTTAATAACTACTTTTCAGCATCTAATTGAATCTCTTTAATTCCTTGTTTGTTTAACTGGTTTGTTGTTATAACTCCCAGTTGAGATGTTTTGCTAACTTCAACTTTTCTGAATCCAATCGGAACTTTAATGGCAAAACAGGTTAGCCCAAGATCAAAGAGCGAGGTCCCCATGGACGTTGCATCATCCCACAGCAGTGGCACCGGCCCAATCGTGCATTATGAATTGCCAACTGCTGATGCTCTAGAGGCTAAACTAGTGGTAGAAAGAGATTCTGCTTCTGCACTTAGAGATGAAGTTGACATGTTGAGGAAGCAAACAACACAATCACAAGCTGTACTCAAGACAACCATTAAATATTTGGTGGATTTCAAAACGAAGCAAGCTGAGACTGACCAGATTGTTAAGGTCCTGAAGGAAAAAAGGAAATTAAATTTCTACTTGGTAAATCATAGGTGAAATGTTCTTTCCATCGTTGAATAACCTTTGTGTTGTCTGTTCATGTAATCAATCAAACCATTTGTTTTAGAGATCATGTAATAATTGTTTTTTTTTGTTTTTTGGTTTGTAATTTTATTTGAGCACAAGTCTGTATTAATTGATAAGACTCGGAGACATTTCATTTGGATTGCTGTGCCAGACCTACAAATATGCCAATCGGGCTGAATGTGCATTCAGCAATAGTAGTAGTATTGATGGACCATAAGTGGCACGCATCGGAAAGGGCCAAGATGCTGGCTAAAAAAATGATGTTGTTGTAGCCCAAAAAAGTACAGCAGCCTGGCTTATGTATGTTAGTTGATATTATTGATCCATATACTCTATAAGTGTTTATACGTCTGTTAGTTCTGTACATTCTTGGTTGATTGACTTGGTATTTGAATATTGATACATCGCTTGTGTACATATTTAAATGGGAGTACACATTATGCTGCGTGTGACATTTGAGTTGGACATGAAGTGTTCCAAATATTCGAATTCACCTTAAACTGGATTCTAGCTTCTGAATTTGAGTATCAGCATTTGTAAACCATATTCATATATGACAGTGGAATACATCTTTGTCGTCCTTTTGAAGATATATAAAAACACATAGAATGATTTATAAAGATTCATATAGGAATACAAAATGGATTCGAATTTAGTTGCCAGGGTAAACGTGGATGCTTATTGTCCCAAAATTCGAAAGAAGCGGCAAAATGTCCACTCCCACGTCGGCTGCCCGAAGCCAAGTGTTTGGGAGATGGAAATTACTGTCTACCCATTACACGGACAATCCATCGGCCCGATTTCCACTGCTCTAAATAGGGGTAGGTTAGTAACTTCAATTAGACATGACACGACCGCCTTTGAGCCCATTCCGACACGGTGGGCGTCAAACATGGGCGGCAAAACACATTTGATTCAAGCTCGTCCGAAAGACCTCTGTTTCTCCCTCCATTCCCCATTCATACACGGTGGGCGGCAAAACAAACTCGACTCAGCCGAAATCGATGTAGGCAAATATTTTCAATAGGGGCAGGTTTGTAACTTCACTCAGACGTGACACAACCGCCCTACCTGTCAGCCCTGTTCATACACTGTGGGCGCCAACCACCCTCTCCTCGCCCGAAATCTCTCTGGGCAAATATTGGCGAGATGCGAGATTACCGTCATATCCCCAACCGACGAGACGTCCAAATTTTAAACGGGGGCTAAGTTCGTAACTTTCCCATATTTCAGACAGGCGCGTCCCAAAAACATGGTTCCCCGTACCTCTCCCTCCATTTTCCCATTCATACACCATCCGCGCTAGAACACCCCATCCCCACACCAGCCTCCGTCCGCCACCCCATCCATCGCCGCCGTCCTCCACCACATCCATCGACACCGTCCTCCGCCATGCCGGAGCGCCTACCAAGACCGCGTCGTCACTGCTAGAGATGGAAGTTTCTCATCCACGGCGACGGACCAATAGCCTTGCATCGCGTCCTCTCGCTTCATCGGCGCCATCGTCCTCTTTGTCGGGGCCGCTCACACGACCTTCTCTTCCACCGCAACTGGACTTATCCCCCGATGCACCCGTCTACCATCGCAGATCTGCTTCAACGCCACCGACAGCCATCGCACCCCCGATGCCTACACGGCGCCACAAGAGAGGTGGTACTTCATATCTCCTCAGCTTTTTGATCTCAACCAGAAAATAGATCTTAACTTGGTTACTATACTTTCTTTTCAGCTCTTAGAATTTAGTTCTTAGTTCGAAGCAAACAATGGATGCTAAATATCATTTCTCCGGTTTGCAGCTTCAAATCTGCCATGGCACAGCCATAATACGGTTTAATTGATCATGCTTAGGGTTTAATTGATCATGTTGGTTCCGTGGTGGTTTCTTTAATAGATATCGGAGGGGAATCCCTCTTTTGCTAAAAAAATATGCTTAGAGTTTCCCCCTTTTATGATCACTATACGATCAGAATACGTGCTTCGTGTCATAATAACACTGCTCCATCCATCAAGCTAAACAAGCTTAGTTGTTCAAATACGAATCTGATATTATTAAAACAGAGTTGTTTAATTGGTCAGCTAAATGTTCCTAAATTAGTTTCAAAAATGCATGTTCGCCGCTCGGGTGTGTATCTCTACAGGGTGCCCACGGTGGGCCGGCCCACCCTGGGATTTTGGGTCGTCCCAGGCCCCGAATCCCCTCTGTTCTGCTGCGCGCTTCCGATCTCTACTCGGCCCCAGCCGCCTGCCTCGCCGGCAACTTGCCGTCCCCGGACGGCATGACTCTAGGAGGAGACGCCGGACTAACAGGAGGCCAGGAGCCGCTCGCCCAACAGCGTCACCGCTGCCCGGGCGCGCTGCCGTGCCTACCTTCCCAGTCCGTTCAGGGCTCAGGCATGCAGCACCCACCAAGCCAACCCGATTTATCCTGAGATACGTCCTCAACACTCAGCAGCCACTCCTCATCACCCATTTTCTAATTGATTCATTACTCATTAGGCAGGACTATCATTAGGGTTTGTTGTGTGCTCAGTGCTACCTACACTTACTGGTTCAGATGTATTTCGGTAATCTTTAGTACCTCTAAAGTTCACAGGGTTTTCAAAATTCCATCCCTCGGAACAGACACTAGTCATTTTGGATTGTTGGTCGTAGTGACATTGACCCAGATTACTACTGCAAGCCAGGTTTGTTGACAATTTTACTTGTCTTTCTTACTCATTCGATATAATATCCAATTATTCACGTCGATTAGTTGCAAACAATAAGTGCTAGACAAACTTCTTCATTCAGATTTTGGACGGTCTCTTACTGCAGTTACAATTCTGCATACTTGTCCTAGTAAGCTCACAAGTAAATGATTGATTCACTACATCTATGCTTGCCTTGTCATATTTGTTGTCAATATTCTTTTAGGGTGGACCACCCTGTTTCTAAATACTGGAACCGTAGACATGAGTGAATAGTATTTCTCTATGTGATCTCTTCCATCATGTGTGGGCAACGAACACTGCATTGCATAGAAAGAAAGTGTCATTTCCAGCTTTTACATAGGTTTCAATCTTTTACATGGAATACAATCTGCCTACTTGCTTTGTGTCACACTACCAACACTCCACCCTTGAAGCTAAACATTATGCCACTCATAATTGCTTAGTTTATTTGTTCAAATACGAATTTCATATGATTCTAATGTTCCTACTTCAGTTTTGAAATGTGTGCCTGCCTGTTATAGAGACATAAGGGGTTTGTATTTCTGTGTGTGGTCTGGTCAGCACGGTTGGGGAGGTGAACTTTGCATATGCAGGGGTTTATAGGGAGACACTCTCCAAGTTGAATCCGCAATGCATTCCATAGATAACCTGGCTACTTTTTATGTTTTCATGAATCTCAGATCTAAACAGCATCATAATGATTATGAGCTTGCGCGCATGAAAAGAATAAAGCAGAATAATGCCATGGCTGTCAAACTTGGCATTAAGGGACTGAAATCAAGTCTGGATGCAATGCAATGCAAACGCTCTCCACCTACAGATTCATGCTCAGAATATGATCCTAATAGTGATTCTGAGCTAGAGGGATACCTAAGTCAATGTAGCTCCCTAGTGGAGGAGTCAGAGGAAGATGCCCTATCTTATTCACCCATCAAGGTACTTGCTCTAACTTTCCAAGGTTACATTGCTCGCACATATCTTGCAACTGATGCTTTGCATTGCTTCTACTTTGTTGAACTGCCATTAGCTTAGCTTACACATCGTGTATGTGAATACGCCCTGCCTATCCATTTTCAGTACATATTCCATCTGTCATCGTACCATATTTATCCATTCAAATGCTATTCTTGTGTATCAGACGTTCAAAAGGAAGAGGGCGATTGCTGATCGTGGAGGAGCACAAGCAAAGTATTTGGAAAAGGTAGTGGCACCTGATAAATCAAATAGCCCATTAGGTGTAGTTGCAATATCACCTGACCCACAAAACACCCCAACTCTAGCAGACTCTAGCCCTACTACACTGGTCATTTCTGATGCCCCAACTCAGCAGACCCCAACTGCAGCAAACAGTATGATTATGCCAGTTGACATAGCACCAGCTGTACGGCGCAAAACCCCCATTCCAGCAAAGAGTACACCAAATCCAGTTACCAAATCCCTTTTTCGAACCAGAGAGAGCCCCAATTGCAGCAAATAGGACCCCTGTTCCATTTCTTCCCAGTTTAGAAGACGAAGCTTATGTTGTTGTCAGGAACTTTGTGCGCATCTTTCCTTCATGGAAAGATTATACCGCAGACACAGAACAATTTCTAGTCTTCCTCCGCAAGTTACGCGTAAGTAATGTACTAATGTTATTCATGGTCATTACTGCATATGTTTCTGCTGACAGAAGACACAAGATTTCATTCTTTTAAATAGGCGAGGAGCAAACTGGATTGTGATGACGAGCAAGGGTTGGTTGCGCTTTTCAAGCACTCATTGATGAAGTATCGTTCCTACCTGAGGCAAGCGCACTTCGATGGCAAGCGTCTGAACGAAATTTCTGTAAAGTCTCCGGTGCTACATTTATCCGACGGTGACTGGAATAATCTTGTTACACATTGGTCTCGGCTGCAGCGTAAGGTACTGTCTATGATATCACATCACAATTTGAACTACATTTCTGCATTTGCCTTAATGTCTCACTTGTACGAAAACTGTTAGCAGAAGAACATTCGTTCTCAAGGGACCATAGAATCTCGCAACTATACTTCACACTGCATTGCTCTTGTGAGTACCTCTTGCCCTGTATGACCATACTTACTTTCATAGCTGTTTGATTATGTAGCATCACTGCACATGTTAGCCTTGTAATCGTCCATTTGGTGGACATTATAAGATCCGTATGGACTCTTACATAAATTTAGAATCAACCCAATGCTTTTGAAGAGGTTTAGCTCTGCAGTCCTCTTGTAAGGACCGAACGTGGTCTATCACTGTACTTACATTAATAGCTACTCCCTCCGTCCCATAATATAAGAACGTTTTGTACAGTACACCAGTGTTCGAAACACTCTTCTATTATGGGAAGAGGGATTGGTTCATTTTGTAGCATTCTGCATCTTATCTCCCTCGCCCACCATTTACTAAAAAAGATCAGATCTATATTTAATCTTACCAACAAGTAGAATACACAGACAATGCCAGTGCAGAAGTGTAGCCCATTGCTCTTGTCAGTACATTTTGTCCTGTAATGCTTGTACTTCCAGGGATTGTAGCATCAATCTGCATCTTATCTTCATTATCCTCTATCCCTTCAAGTATTATCATATCTATAATTACTCTCTACAAAATGTAGAGTACAGGCAATGCTTATGAAGAAGATTCTGTGCTGAAATTCTTGAGTTATCCTTCCCTTGACATGGACAAGGGCATTATAAAGCCGGTGTTAACTGTTAATGTAAGTCAGTCCTTCTAAAGCCTTTATCCTCAATACTGTTTAATTTGCTCATACTCCCTATCGTTTACTGCTGTTTAGTTTGCTGTTTCTACCAAAATGCATGTTCGCAAGAACTGTAAGTTCTAAGTTTTACTTGTAAAACCAAATTCCTTATTCATACCATGCACATTACTTAATACTCCCTATATGTATGCTTGTTTTTGTGGATCTATAATCCAGTGTGTGGTGAAGCAGCCCACGTTTGCACCTTGTCATCTCCTGTTTTATCTTACTGATGTGGCTGATGATATAACAACATGCCATGCACATTATCCAAAATAGATACAATGATTTTCTTTGCCCTTCATCTATGCTTGTTATGTTGACATGGTAATCCAGTAGTGTGGTGAAGCTCCCCGCATTATGAACAATGCCAAATTATGCTATTGATATTTTGAACTTACTCTTTATTTTCTAATTTGAAATTGGATGGAATTGACAGCACGGTTATCATCTTTGTTTATACACGTGCAAAATCTGTCATCTCTCTGCTTTGTTTCAGGGTGATATGCCTGATGGCATGCACAAGTCTGCTGAAGGCTGTGAGACAAACCCAACATATATTGCAGCAAAGAAGGCAAAACATCTTGAAGATAGCGAGACAACCCCAAAGTCTTGTCTTGATGCAGTGTTCAAGTTACTTGAGACTAACAGTCAGACAAGCTCACAGAATTCGTTGTCTGAATCAGTTCGACTTCTTCAGTCCCAAGTTCTAGCAGAAAGGCATTCTGCAACTCAACTTCGACTTGAAGTCCTATCTCTAAGAAAGATTGCGGAGACCACCAATGAGAACCTCATCGCTAAACAGCTACACCTGGAAGCTATGACCGACATGCTAGGCCGGTCTCACAGCCTTGCTCAGCAGCTTGCGCAGCAGTTCCCCCGCAAGGCTAACCTTTCTTGAACTGTCTTGGAAGTGGTCTCGGTTCAGTATTATTTTGTTACGCTGCAATGGTGCCCAGTTTTTTAATCTGCTTCTTCGTTGCGCTTTATGATCACTGGTGGCGAACTTCGATGCCCAGTGGATGTAATATACCTTAAATCCTTTATTGTATAGTGTAGGTTTATTCTTAGTTACTATGCCGTAATTTCTTTATTGTATAGAGTAGGTTTGTTCTTAATTCCTACTAGTTACTGCCATCATTCGCTATCTGAAAAAAAATCAGTTGTAGTCGACCGGGCCGAAACATTCGACTCTAACGGGCCAGGTTTTTAGCGGGCCACAATTGGGCCGGCCTGTGTCTTTCTTGGGCCCAAATGATTGGGGCCTTCACACATTGCACCAGGCCCAAACTTACACCGGCCTATATTTTAGTTGGGCCTTTTGTCGACCCAGCGCTTAGTTTGGCCCAGGTAGCGTTGGGCCATTAACAGGCTGAATATTGTACTGGCCTGTTACGGCCGAGATGAAACCACGGGCCTTTAGCAGGCCAAAATGCATGTTGGGCCTCAATTTTCACTAGTCGTCGACGGGCCTTCAGCAGGCTGAAATGTAGACTGGGCCTTTTTGGGCCCAGTTAGCTCACGGGCCGTTACCAGGCCGAAACATATCTCGGGCCTTAGTTGGCCCACTAATATCATGGGCCTTTAAGAGGCCGAAAGCTCAGTACAGGCATCAACGGCCGAATTATGCGACAGGCCTTTAACAGGCCCAAAGTCACGTTGGGCTTAACTGTTGCCACCTTTAGCACGGGCCGTTAGTGGGCCCGATGTCCCGTCGGACCATATATGGCCCATGGGCAGCACGGGCCATTCCGAGGCCGAAAGTCACACCGGGCTGAAATGGGCCCATGTCTACATCAGGCCTCTAACAGGCCGAAAGTCACTGGGCTGTAGTTAGGCCCAAATATTCGGCGAACAATTAACGGGCCAGATCTGTCTTCGGGCCGCAAATGGGCCCAAATATTGGGCGAACAATTAACGGGCTAGATCTTGCTTTGGGCCATAAATGGGCCTTTATTAAGCAGGCCGTTATTGGGCTGGCTCACTAGTACCTGATTAAGTACTACGGGCCTTTGACTGGGCCGGCCTTTTTAACCTATATGGGCCTCTGTTGGGCCCAGCCACGGTCGACGTATCATAGGCATGTCTCCTCCAATGGACGAGCGACATCTGGCCCACTGACGAGCTGACAGGTGTTCCCTTCGGCCAATCAGAATTTTACAC
Organism: Aegilops tauschii subsp. strangulata; assembly: GCF_002575655.3. Classification (NCBI taxonomy): domain Eukaryota; kingdom Viridiplantae; phylum Streptophyta; class Magnoliopsida; order Poales; family Poaceae; genus Aegilops; species Aegilops tauschii. Next base: position 503,922,879 of record NC_053035.3, on the reverse strand, counting down.
GTGGAAACTTCCCATTGGTCAGGGCTGTTAACGGGTTATCGGATCCAAAATCCGACCTGATAGCTTAACGGCGTTCCGTTATGGTGGATGCCACGTGTCAGTCACCCTTGACGAAAGCACTTCTATGACGCGCGATTTATCGTCATGGAAGTGGACACTTCCGTGATGATAATTTTGGTAATGTCATGGAACACTTCTACGACAACACAGGTATGACTATCTTGATTCTGTCATAAAATCGTCATGGATGTACATGCATGACAAAAAACGTGGCCTACTGTGACAAACACGTATCATCACGGAAGTGTATTTTTTTGTAGTGTCATAAACTCAAAGTTCATCTGATCCCAACGAACACACTGCCAAAAGACTTACATCATATGGATCTCCAAGAGACCATTGTATTGATAATCAAGAGGGAGAGAGAGGAAGCCATCTAGCTACTAACTACGGACCCGTAGGTCTACAAAGAACTACTCACGCATCATGGGAGAGGCACCAATGGAAGTGGTGAACCCCTCCGTGATGGTGTCTAGATTTGATCTGGTGGTTCTAGACCCTGCGGTGGCTGGATGAATATTTCGTCGACTCCCCTAGGGTTTCTGGAATATTGGGGTATTTATAGAGCAAAGACGCGGTCCGGGGGGCACCCGAGGTGGGCACAACCCACCAGGGCGCGCCTGGGCCTCCTGGCGCACCCTGGTGGGTTGTCCCCTCCTCGGGACTCCCCCCAGGTGCCACCAGGGCCCAACTTCTTCCTTTTGGTCCATCAAAAAATCATCGTAAAGTTGCGTGGCATTTGGACTCCGTCTGATATTGATTTCCTGCGATGTAAAAAAGATGCAGAAAACAGCAACTGGCACTTAGCACTATGTCAATAGGTTAGTACCAAAAAATAATATAAAATGATTTTAAAACATCCAAGAATGATAATATAACAACATGGAACAATCAAAAATTATAGATACGTTGGAGATGTATCAGTCATTCCGAGAACTTTTATTTCTGCACAAAAATAACACCAAGGCAATTCTGTTGAAAACAGTGTCAGTCCGGATTAGTTCCATTCAAATCATGAAAATTAGAGTCCAAAATAAGAGCATTAGAGTTTGGAAAAGTAGATACGATGGAGACGTATCAAGGCCTCGTAGACGACATGGGACTCCCCTAGGTGCTCCTGCCCATGGCGGCCTTTTGGTGTTGAAACTTCGCGACATATTTTAATTTTATTTTTTCTCCCCGAGAAATATTTTTCTATAAATTCTAAAAATAAGTAGAAAACAACAGATTAATAAGTTAGTGCAATAGATTAGTATAAAACATGTTGAAACTATGTAATAATGGTACAAGTAGCACGAATATAGCAAAAAGTATAGATATTTTTTCGGCATATCAGGAATCACCCAACACTACCTTCTTCTTTCTTTCCTTGGATCTCTCCTCCATGGAGGTGATCGATGGAGTGGAGTCAAATGGGATGTTTGTGGAGTGGAGAGCTGGCAGTGAATGAAATGAGTGGGTGGAATGACTTGAGATATTACTAAATTGTCGCAGCCACAAACAAGCATGGTAGAGATTATAGAGAGGTAGCGAGGGTAAAAATTCTACCTATTACTGAAAAGTAACAATGGGTCAGAAGCACAAGTAGAAAACTAGACAAAACTACCAAATCAAATCAAATAATTTTGAGCAACCAATGCAATGTTCAGGAACGTGGGAAAAATATAATAATCGGAAGTACGATGGAGAAGTGAGCGGACATACCAAACACAAAAATGTAGCACCTTTTCCGTGAGGATAGAATAGCTCAGAAGTACCAATAAAAAGCAATTGCTCTGTACTACTGCTCCAAATAGAGCAGTTACTTGACTATATGAATTTGCAGAAAAGCGCTAAGCCACAACTCAGAAGTACTAGACAAAAAATCAGATGTACCGGACTTATGATAAGCAAGTTGAGACGGCTGAGAAGTGTTGGTGAAAAATGTTGTGCACGAAAATGGCACAACAAAGAGACCAAGTATCGAAAGGAATTGGCTCTGATTTTTTGGAACAAAATGAACGGTGCTTTCGAATTGTTGTACTTGGATTTGATCTCTAACTCTAAGTATAAATAACCTTATGTTTCGCTGTAGGACCTACAACAAAACTTCGGAGGTATGGAAAACAGATTACCATTTTCTCGTGAATGACAAGTGAATCAACACTCATTGTGAGAATAATCCACCTAGCATGGAAGATACTGACAGCCCCTAGTCGCTACATGAGCGATTCAGGTATACAAAACATATTATCATTTGAAGGTTTAGAGTTTGGCACATGCAAATTTACTTGGAACGACGGGTAAATACCGCATATAGGTAGGTATGGTGGACTCATATGGAACAACTTTGGTTTATGGAAGAGGATGCACAAGCACTATTCCTGCTTAGTACAAGTGAAGGCTAGCAAAAGATTGAGGAGCGACCAACTAGAGAGCGAAAACGGTCATAAACATGCATTGAGATTAATCAACATTGAGTGCAAGCATGAGTAGGATATAAATCACCATGAACATAAATATCGTGGAGGCTGTGTTGATTTTGTTTCAACTACATGTGTGAACATGTGCCAAGTCAACCCACTCGAATCATTCAAAGGAGGATATCATCCTATCATACTAAATCACTACTATTTTAAAAGCATGTTGGCACGCAAGGTAAACCATTATAAGCTCCTAGCTAATTAAGCATGGCATGAGTAACTATAATCTCTAATTTTCATTGCAAACATGTTTCATTCATAATGGGTTTAATCAAGAACGATGAACTAATCATATTTACAAAAAGAAAATAGGTCGAGTTCATACCAGATTTTCCTCATCTCAATCATTTCTTCATATATCATCATTATTGCCTTTCACTTGCACGACCGAACGGTGTGGATAATAATAATAGTGCACGTGCATTGGACTAAGCTGGAATCTGCAAACATTTATTCAAAGGAGAAAACAAGGTAATATGGGCTCTTTGTTAGATCAACAATAACGCATATGAGAGACACTCAGCATTTTCATCATGGTCTTCTCCTCTCGATCCAAAGAAAGGAAAAATAATTTCAAAGAAACACACTGAAATGTTTTTGGAGTTTTTGATTTTTGAAGAAAGTAAAACAAGAACGAGAAAAACTATTTACACGGGAAAGCTCCCAACAAGCAAAAGAAGAATGAGAAATCTTTTGGGTTTTCTTTTAATACTACAACTAAATAAACAGGAAACTAAAAAAATCTACAACTAATTTTTTGGATTTTCTCAAAGTTTTTCATACACACAAGAAGAAAGCGAGAAAATGAAATAAACTAAAATGGATAATACAATGAAAAAGTATGAACACCGACAACTGGAATGAATGTGTGAACATGAATGTAATGTCGGTGAGAAATACGTACTCCCCCAAGCTTAGGATTTTGGCCTAAGTTGGTTTATGGCCACTGCTGGCCTGGCGGATATCGAAAGTTGTAGTCGGGGTTGTACTGGGATGCAGCAGCTACTACCTGAAGGGCTGCAACATGGAGGCGAGCGGCCTCCACCTCTCTCTCATACTCATTTTCCTCCTCGCTGGTTATAAAATATCTCCCTCTGACCTAAAAGTTAAAGAAGGCAGGAGTAGGAAGAGCAATATGGATAGCACGTTGTCGGTCAAAGATTAGTCGGTACAGGAGGGACTTCTCGTTCCTCACAAGAAACTGGTAGCGTACCAAAGCATTATAATCAAGGAAAGCTGGTGGTAACTCAATGTCATTCTTCCTTATGGGTACCTCAAGATAATTAGCTAAACGGGTGGCATAAATTCCACCAAAGAGATCTCCATCTTTAGCATTAAGGTGTAACCTCCTCGCAATAATATCCCCTAAATTATATCTCTTATCACCCAACACTGCACACTTGAGGACACTAAGATCCGATGCACAAAGGTGGCTACAATCATGTTTACCATTAATGCATCTACCTATAAGAGAGCAAAATAATGTATGGCAGGAAAATGAATGCTCCCCATGGAAGCTTGTGTGATATTTCTAGTTTCTCCCACAGTGATGCTAGCAAGGAAATCAATGTATTCAGTTTTGCGGGGCTCACTATGAATGCCCCATTGTGGGATTTTGCATGCACCATTAAAATCTTCTAGGTCCATGATATATGATTTATCATAAAGATCAAATAGGACAGAATGAGTATTGCGCTAGGATGTAAATTTAAATCTCCGCACAAATGAATCAGTGAGGTGATAGTATTGTCAGCACTTATCTGACACGAAGTCCTCAAGGCCAGCATTTTGTACGTATGCATCAAATTCATCCTTGAAACCTGCATGAGCCATGAATTCATCCAACGGCCATTCACAAGGCCGCAGTTGAGCTTCCCTTGGTGGTTCAAGGTTCAGCTCATGTATCGCGAGCCTTGGGGCTTGCTTCCTCGAGGAACCACCTTGGTATAATTTTCTAAACATTTTTCTTCCTCTGAAAAATTTCTGAAATTTTTAGCGACTCAAAATAAAAGTGAACCAAACTCAACAAGATTGATAGCAACTACTCCTACAAGTGTCTAGAGGCTATATCATGCATCAAAACTACTTTAGACCATATAAATTTGACATGCAAGCTCAAGAACAAGGTCACCACAGCAGCAAAAATTTGCAATATATAAAGCACTAGAACAAAAACTAATTGGACCATTGGAGGAGCCACATACCGGAGAACAATCCCCCAAAACAGTTTTGCAAATGGAGCTTTGCACAAGGAGATCGAAAATGGCAGCAAGATGAGCTAGAACATGGGTTTGAGCAACAGGATGATTTTTTCTTGAGGAAGACGAAGTGGATGGGTGCTGGAATAAGTGAGGGGAGCCCACATGGGACCCACAAGGCAGGGGGCGCGCCCTCCACCCTTGTGGTCCGCTGGTGCAGCCCCCTGGTGCATTCTCAGTGCCAGAAATTCTAAAATATTCTATAAAAAAATCATACTAAATTTTGAGGGCATTTGGAGAACTTTTATTTTCGGGACATTTCTTTATTGCACGGAAAATTCAGAAAACAGACAGATAATACTATTTTTGCTTTATCTATTCTAAATAACAGAAAGTAAAAAGTAGTTATAGAAAGTTTTGCTTTCTAAATTCATCCATCTCATACTCAAAAGGAATCCATTAACAAGGTTGATCGAGTCTTATTAACAAACTTCTTTCGAATAACATGAAACCGGAGAATTTTTGAATAACGCTAGGTTACCTCAACGGGGATATGCATGTCCCCAACAATAAGAATATCATATTTCTTTTTGACAGTAGGAAGAGGGAATTCAAAACCTCCGATAGTAATAGTCGAAATTTTTCCAATAGAATTGATACTATGAACTTGAGGTTGTTTCTTCGGAAAGTGAACCGTATGCTCATTACCATTAACATGAAAAGTGACATTGCCCTTGTTGCAATCAATAACAACCCCTGCAGTATTCAAAAAATGTCTAACAAGGATGATTGACGTACTGTCGTCCTCGGGAATATCAAGAATAACAAAGTCCATTAAGATAGTAACGTTTGTAACCACAACAGGCACATCCTCACAAATACCGATGGGTATAGCAGTTGATTTATCAGCCATTTGCAAAGAGATTTCAATAGGTGTCAACTTATTCAATTCAAGTCTACGATACAAAGAGAAAGGCATAACACTAACACCGGCTCCCAAATCACATAGAGCAGTTTTAACATAGTTTCTTTTAATGGAGCATGGTATAGTTGGTACTCCTGGATCTCCTAGTTTCTTAGGTATTCCACCCTTAAAAGTGTAATTAGCAAGCATGGTGGAAATTTCAGCTTCCGGTATCTTTCTTTTATTTGTAACAATATCCTTCATATACTTAGCATAAGGAAACATTTTTAGAATGTCAGTCAAACGCATACGCAAAAAGACAGGTCTAAGCATTTCAACAAAGCGCTCAAAGGGCATGGGTTTCTGAACCCATGGTTCTCCTTCTTTACCATGTTTCCTAGCAACAAAGTCTCTCTTATCACAACGTTGATTCTTTGATTGTGGGTTATCAACATCAACAGCAGGTTCAATATCCACGTCATTATCATTACTAGGTTGAGCATCAACATGAACATCATCATTAACATTATCACTAGGTTCATGTTCATCACCAGATTGTGTCTCAGCATCAGAAATAGAAATATCATTTGGATTCTCAGGTGTGTCTATAGTAGGTTCACTAGAATCATGCAAAGTCCTATCAGTTTTCTTTTTCTTTTTATTACTAGGACTAGGTGCATCGGTATTAATTCTCTGAGAATCTTGCTCAACTCTCTTAGGATGGCCCTCAGGATACAAAGGTTCCTGGGTCATTTTACCACCTCTAGTCATAACCCTAACTGCATTATCATTATTCTTACTATTCAACTCATTGAGCAAATCATCATGTGCCTTAAGTATTTGTTCTACTTGAGTTTTTACCATGGAAGCATGCTTACTAATAATCTTAAGATCACTAACAGTTCTACTCATATAATCACCCAAGCAGTCAAGCATGTAAGCATTATGTTTCAATTGTCTACTAACATAAGCATTGAAGTTTTCTTTTTTAATAATAAAGTTATCAAATTCATCCAAGCATTGACTAGCAGACTTATTATGAGGAATATCACCTTCATCAAATCTATAGAGAGAATTTACCTCTACCACCTATGTCAGGTTATCAAGACCATGTATTTCTTCAATAGGTGGTAAATTCTTAACATCTTCAACTTTAATACCTTTTTCTTTCATAGATTTCTTTGCCTCTTGCATATCTTCAGGACTGAGAAATAGAATACCACTTTTCTTCAGAGTTGGCTTAGGAAGTGTCTAATCATTATCATTACTCAATATATTATTCAATAGCAATTCAGCTTGCTCAACAGTTTGTTCCCTGAAAACACAACCAGCACAACTATTTAGGTGGTCCCTAGAAGCATCAGTTAGTCCATTATAAAAGATATCAAGTATTTCATTTTTCTTGAGAGGATGATCAAGCAAAGCATTAAGTAATTGGAGAAGCCTCCCCCAAGCTTGTGGGAGACTCTCTTCTTCAATTTGCACAAAGTTAAATATTTCCTTTAAAGCAACTTGTTTCTTATGAGCATGGAAATATTTTTTAGAGAAGTAGTAAATCATATCCTGGGGACTACTCACACAGCCAGGAGCAAGAGAATTTAACCATAACTTAGCCTCACCCTTTAACGAGAAAGGAAACAATTAAGAATATGGTAATAGCAAATTTTTTCCTCATGAGCAAATAGGGTGGATATATCATTCAATTTAGTAAGATGTGCCACAATAGTTTCAGATTCATAACCATGGAAAGGATCAGATTCAACCAAACTAATTAGCTCAGGATCGACAGAGAATTAATAATCCTTATCAGTAACAAAGATAGGTGAAGTAGCAAACTTAGGATCATATTGCATTCTAGCATTCAAAAAGTTTTCTTCCCACTTGCATAATAATTTCTTAAGATCATGTCTATCTTTACAAGCAAGAAAGTCCCTAGCGACCTCTCCATCCATAACATAGCCCTCGGGCATAACAGGAAGTTCATATCTGGGAGAGCTAGTCTTATCAGGTGTTTCAAAGTTTTTAGTTTCAATAATTTCATTAGTTTCAGAAATATCATCATCTTCAGCATAATCAATAGTTCTAACTCTAGCAAGATGTTCATCAAGTAATTCACCCAGTGGCACAGTTTTATCAAGCAAAGTAGTAGCAACATTCGTAGCAGAAGTAGCATCATCAATAACATGCGACATATCAGAATCAATAGCAGGTGTAGGTGTCGCAAGCTTACTCAAAACAGAAGGTGAATCAAGTGCAGAGCTAGATGGCAGTTCCTTACCTTCCCTCGTAGTAGAGGGATAGATCTTGGTTTTGGTATCTTTCAAATTCTTCATAGTGATCAACAGATATAAATCCCAAGTGACTCAGAGAATAGAGCTATGCTCCCCGGCAACGGCGCCATAAAAAGGTCTTGATAATCCACAAGTATAGGGGGTCGCAATAGTTTTCGAGGGTAGAGTATTCAACCCAAATTTATTGATTCGACACAAGGGGAGACAAAGAATATTCTCAAGTATTAGCAGCTGAGTTGTCAATTCAGCCACACCTGAAAGACCTAATATCTGCAGCAAAGTATTTAGTAGCAAAGTAGTATGGAAGTAACGGTAACGGTGGCAAAAGTAACAATAGCAGTTTTGTAGCAGTTGTAATAGTGGCAACGACAAAGTAACGTAGCAAAGATCAATATATGAAAATCTCGTAGGCAATGGATCAATGATGGATAATTATATCGGATGGCATTCATCATGCAACAGTTATAACCTAGGGTGACACAGAACTATCTCCAATTCATCAATATGTAGGCATGTATTTCGAATATAGTCATACGTGCTTATGGAAAAGAACGTGCATGACATCTTTTGTCCTACCCTCCCGTGGCAACGGGGTCCTAGTGGACACTAAGGGATATTAAGGTCTCCTTTTAATAGAGAACCGGACCAAAGCATTAGCACTTACCGAATACATGAACTCCTCAAACTATGGTAATCACCGAAAAGAATCCCAATTATTGTCACCTTGGGGTATGCGGATCATAACTCGTAATAGGTGTCTACAACTTGCAAGATAGGATCAAGAACACAAATATATTCATGAAAACATAATAGGTTCAGATCTGAAATCATGGCACTCGGGCCCTAGTGACAAGCATTGAGCATAAGAAAGTCATGGCAACATCAATCTCAGAACATAGTGGATACTAGGGATCACACCCTAATAAAACTAACTCGATTACATGATAAATCTCATCCAACTCATCACCGTCCAGCAAGCCTACGATGGAATTACTCACGCACGGCGGTGAGCATCATGAAATTGGTGATGGAGGATGGTTGATGATGACGATGGCGATGAATCCCCATCTCCGGAGCCCCGAACGGACTCCAGATCTGCCCTCCCGATGAAGAACAAGAGGTGGCGGCAGCTCCGTATCGTAAAATGCGATGAATCCATCTCTCTGAATTTTTTCTCCCCGAACGTGAATATATGGAGTTGGAGTTGAGGTCGGTGGAGGTCCAGGGGACCCACAAGGCAGGGGGCGCGCCCTAGGGGGGTGTCGCGCCCTCCACCCTTGTGGACAGCAGGTAGGTCCTCCTCGGTTGATTATTTCACCAATATTTTTTATTTATTCCAAAAATATTCTCCGGCTTTTCAGGTCATTCTGAGAACTTTTATTTCTGCACAAAAATAACGCCAAGGCAATTCTGCTGAAAAAAGCGTCAGTCCGGGTTAGTTCCATTCAAATCATGTAAATTAGAGTCCAAAACAAGGGCAAAGAAGTTTGGAAAAGTAGATACGATGGAGATGTATCAAGGCCACGTAGACGACATGGGACTCCCCGGGTGCTCCTGCCATGGCGACCTTTTGGTGTTGAAACTTCGCGACATATTTTAATTTTTTTCTCCCCGAGAAATACTTTTCTATAAATTCTAAAAATAAGTAAAAAACAACATTTGTCATTGTGCACTGGATTAATAGGTTAGTGCAATAGATTAGTATAAAACATGTTGAAACTATGTAATAATTGTACAAGTAGCACGAATATAACAAAAAGTATAGATATTTTTTTCGGCATATCAGGAATCACCCAATACTTCCTTCTTCTTTTCTTTCCTTGGATCTCTCCTCCATGGAGGTGATCGATGGAGTGGATTCAAATGGGATGTTTGCGGAGTGGAGAGCTGGCAGTGAATGAAATGAGTGGGTGGAATAATGACTTGAGATACTAGATGATATCCCGCACGTTGCTGTGGGACTTTTTGCCTTCATAAGCAGTTTCAACGAAAAGTGTGATCGAATGAAAATAAAATTAACAACTAAAGATCCAATCAAACATTGGTATTTATGTTGAACAAATACAATTTGGTATAAACTTGCAAAGACATATCACTACCATGGCATTCCGATCCTTAATGTTCAAGTTAGCTTTGTAAAACCATTGAAATAATTCGAGTACACTTGGTTGGCTTGTAGTGACTTCAAAAGAGGCATTTTTTCACCTGTACGCAAATGCTAAAGTTAGTGTAGCCGGGTAGCAACCACTGAAAGAGAAAATATGGATATATAGCCATATGATATGAGAGGTAAAGCGTACCAAGTAAAAGGTGAGCAGCAAATAATATCTTTTTTATTTTGGTACAAAAATTTCAAATAGTTTCCAGTAAGTTAAACCAAGGAAGTCCAACCCTCCATGTACCATAACAATTATACTTTGTTGTTCTGATTTAGGAAATCAGAAACGCTATCTGAAATCAGTCCAAAAGACTACCCTGCAAAAAAAACAGCCCAAAAGACCAACCAAAGAAAATGAATTGCGTTATGGCAAATAATACGACATTCACTCATATATGCACATAATTATAGAAGTGTTGGCAGTAGATAGTCCAAAATCCTATATGGAAGTAAGCACCAACAGGCCAAGTGGATTACAAATTCATTCTGTCCCGCACCACTTGTAGCCTGCCTCTAGGAACAGAGTAAGAGCACTTGTAGCCTGTAGGCGATTTAGTGCAGGATTAAGGGGCACCCATCACGAATTCAGGACCACCAGGGCCTTCACCTGATCAACGATTCAACAAAAAGCAACTTTGTAGTAAATGTTGACACCACCAACCCAAACATGCGAGATTGTAGGCAGCAATACTTGGGAGAGCTGGAGCTTGGGGAGCCAGTAGGAGCCGAGTCGTTCTAGCATCTCAGTCATGTCGAAGGCGTACAACAACATGGGCTTGAGAATCGAGACCTGGAGGAGGTGTGGACGCCGGTGAGGGGAATACGGTGTGAGAAGAGACATTTGAGAGGCGGGTGGGTGTCACGACGTGGGACGACGAACCTCGGGAAACTTCTTGGAGGTGATGGCGACGACCGTGCTCGGGGAGGTCGATGTTGACGTATCCTCTAAATCTCCACACGTTGGTGGTAAAAGCATTGGGGATAGTACTAACAGGCGATGTGGCAAGGACGACAGGGCCTTAAAATTCATCGGTTCCCGTAGGTTTTAAAGTAGAAGTAGTGGAGGTGAAAAGGAAAGACATTCAGAACATTAAAACCCATCTGTTTCTTTGGGAAAACGTTAATACTCCCTCCGTCCTTTAAAGAGTGTACTTCCAACTTTGTTGGAGAGTCAAACTATTTCAAAGGTTGACCGAGTTTGAGCAAAAATATATTAGTGTTTGTGAAACTAAATAGGTATACGATGAAAATATATTTTATCATGAATCTAATGCTACTAATTTGATGGCATAAATGTTGGTACATTATTGTACAAATACGGTCAAACATAAAAAAGTTTGACTTTCCAACAAAGTTGGAAGTACACTCTTCAAAGGACGGAGGGAGTATGTGATAGTAGATGAATGGAAATTGATGGAGAAGGTGAAGAGGGGGAGGGAATTAATAGGTAGGAGAGTAATTGTCAGTGGAGAAGATGGACACCCCCAACTAGAACCGAGCTCTAGGGGGGAACGTAACTGCAGCAGCTCTCCATGGTTGAAACAAATTGATAGAATCTAGTACTAACTGAAGATGATGTGGCTCAAGGAAATCACAGGAAAACAATTAGTGGGTGCTGATGTGGCATATTGATGAGGTGGATAGGTTGCATGTCAAGAGAAATAGGATAGTGGGGATGAACTATTTAAGTATTATAGATTACTAAATGGTCGCAGCCACAAACAAGCATGGTAGAGATTATAGAGAGGTAGCGAGGGTAAAAATTCTACCTATTACTGAAAAGTAACAATGGGTCAGAAGCACAAGTAGAAAACTAGCGAAAACTGCCAAATCAAATCAAATAATTTTGAACAACCAATGCAATGTTCAGGAACCTGGAAAAAATATAGTAATCGGAAGTACGATGGAGAAGTGAGCGGACATACCAAACACAAAAATGTAGCACCTTTTCTATGAGGATAGAATAGCTCAGAAGTACCAATAAAAAGCAATTGCTCTGTACTACTGCTCCAGATAGAGCAGTTACTTGACTATATGAATTTGCAGAAAAGTGCTAAGCCACAACTCAGAAGTACCAGACAAAAAAAAAATCATATGTACCGGACTTATGCTATGACCCATAGAGAAGCAAGTTGAGACAGCTGAGAAGTGCTGGCGAAAAATGTTGTGCACGAAAATGGCACAACAAAGAGGCCAAGTATCGAAAGGAATTGGCTCTGATTTTTTGGAACAAAATGAACGGTGCTTTCGAATTGTTGTACATGGATTTGATCTCTAACTCTAAGTATAAATAACCTTATGTTCCTCTGTAGGACCTACAACAAAACTTCAAAGGTATAGAAACTTAGAGAAATACATACAGATTTTTTCTAGGGAGTGGATTTTGGATAAGTTTGTCTTGGAATCTATTCTTGGAGTTCAAAGGAAAGTGTTTGCTTGTGCCCCTCTTCATAGAACAATTGTCCTATACTCAATGCGAATCTTGGATTAAACCCTAGAAAAAACATACTAACCACTTGAGGAGGAAAACAACTAGTTGTTTTTCGGGGTCATTAATGACCTTCCATTAATAGCCAAGAACCTATAAATGAAAACTAGTTCACATTTATGTAATAAACTAATGTAAATTGTTAGTCATGTAAGATGGTTTTTTCATAAACCATCAAAACTCACTATGGTACATAGTGGAGATGCACTTTTAATAGCGTCAAAAAACCAATGCCAATTGTTCAACTTATACTCAAGAAGTTTCTGTAAACATGATTACCTAGTTATACACTAGAAGCAGCTATTAACATATTTATTTTATTATACGCTTTACAGTTCTCCATTGTGATATTTAACAATATTAGATTACATATATGAGTACACACACAATCACACTATACAGTTTATATGTAAAATTTTCAACAATAATGTAAGGAGAGTTTTGTACAAAATAAAACTTAAATTGAGAACAAAGCGGGTGTATTTCATAATGATACATAATACAAATGTATAAGAAAAACCTAATAACTAATATTTAGCAACAATATACTTGCTAAGACTGTAGAATTAAGTTATACATAAATATAAAAGTTTTGAGGAAATGCAACCTATGTTTTGGTAGAGGAGATGCAACCTTGTATGCACTATACAACCATCTGGGTTCTAAAGTTATAGAATTTGGTAGTATGCTGCATCTTGTTCGTGGCCATAAAGAGCAGTTCATTGGTTTTGTGGGGGGTTCCAAGGCCGCAACCAAAACAATCTATAATTTCCGTCAAGCGCCAGGCCTCTTCAGGGATATAGGTCAAGAAGCAAAATGTTCCTTCACTACATGATTGTTGTTATAATATTTTCATGCAATTCTGCCTGCTTGTCTTGTGTTACACTTTGGAGTTTCCTATTTTTTAGCATGTCTCTTAAGCAAAGGTCTGCTATTTGCTATGCATTGTTCAAATTATCTGTTGGTTATTGCAGTTTATTGCCAACAAATTACTTAGTACATGCTAGTTGATAGATGTTTGCGCCTGTAGTTGCTATTTCCTGACATGTTGGCTTGTATTTAGATTCCTGGCTGCTGCTTCTTTTCACCAAAATGTATACAAGAAATGAATTATGTAGACAAATCTTTTGTTTAAAATCTCTTTTGCACATAGAACTATGATGACCCACTACGAAGCACCAATACAGATTTGTAAATTTGCCATTTTGAAGAAGTGGACTACGAAATGCTGATATGGATACGTTGTACTATTTTTAATTAAAAAGTATAGAAGTGCATTCAGAATGTCAACTGTGACCTTTGTATTCCATGGCTCATTGCCTCCTTCAGCAAACGAGAAGAAACTCTAGAGTAGCTACTCAAAGGAACATGACCACTGTAGTTACATTTCCATTTAGTGTTGCCCCCTCCAGGTGATTTCTCTATAATTGTGACATGACCCCACAATGGTGCCCTTAGATTCATAGGAACAACACGAGGTTCAACAGGAGGAGCCCTCTAGAAGTGATGAATATGAGAATATGAGATCTTCAAAGGAGAAAGAATAGGAGATGAGCTTGGCTGGGCAGGGAGGGGACATTGGTGAGGAGGAGGAGCTCGTCGTCGGCCAGCTACCGCCGCCTTTGGTGCTGGGTCAACTGGCGCCGCCTGGTGAGCTCAGGAGGGAGGAAAGAAACTGGCGGGAATGGATGGGGGACACACTACATGGAAATACCTTATAGGTAGAACCTTAACATTAGCGTGGGGTACAGGGCCACCACTACTGCTACTTAGCGGTACCGCTGGGTGTAAACCAAAGCTACAAGTAATCCTATAGAAGTAGCGCTGGCCGCCCACCCAAGGCTGCTGCTAAGTGGTCCTGACCTAACCCTCCAGGGCTACCCGTAACAGTAGCGCGTCCTGGGTAAAACACGCTACTGCTAAACTAATAGCAGTAGCGCGGCTACGCCGAACAATGCTACCACTACCGCTCTAATGTTCCTGGCTTATGGGGCCAAGTTAGCAGTAGCATGTGCGCCCAAACCCGCGCTACGGCTATGGCGTTTAGCAGGAGCGCTATCCCCTAACACACGCTACTAAACCCATCCTATCTTCTTCGTGTGGCTTCCCTCACTCCCCCTCTCCACTCCACTCTCACTCTCCCCCGCACCGGCCCTCCCCGACCACCGCCGCCGCCGACACTCCTGCTCCTCCTCCACCGAGGTAGCTCCTACCTCCTCCTTCCACCTTCCTTCCCTCCTGCCCCTTCACCTCCCGATCCCTCCCTCCCTTCTTCCACCTCCCGATCCCTCCTCCCTCCCACCCCCTCCCTGCCACGTTCGTCCTCCTCCTCCCTCCGTCCTCCTCTTCCCTGCCTCATCCATCCTCCTCCTCCGTCCCTCCCTCACTCACCCCTCCCTTCGTTCCTGCTCCCTCCACCTCCCTCTGTTTTAATAATAGAAATTTTAATAATAGAAATTTTTAGGTATTAAATTTAGTAATAGAAGTTTGTAGTAAGAAAATTTAGGTATAGCAATTTTAGTAATAGAAACTTTTAGTAAGTGTTGAATAGAGTAGAACTAGGGTATTTAGTTATGTCAACATCACATTGCCAAATTTAGAGAGAGAGACCTATATTGTCCGAATGAAATTTTTAGTAAGTGTTGAATAGAGTAGAGCTAGAGTAGAACTAGGGTATTTAGTAAGTGTATGATGGTCCAATTTAGTTATGCTTCTTGTCTGAATAAAATGTTCAGATTATAAGATATATGAAATGTTTTTGTTAATATTTTGAACCATTGAAATGCAATGGGCATTAAGTTTGAATGCTCATGTGGCGCAAGGTACGTAGATCACCGACGAGCCGGTCGACGATGCCTAGAAGATCACCGACGACACCCTGATACGTCTCCAACGGGTAGCATGAGTTATTATTGTTGACATCACCCTTGAGGTTAATACGTTGGGAGGCAAAATTATAAGCCCCTATATTTCTATGTGTCCGGTTGAAACATTTTGCTCATGTGTATGCAGTGAGTGTTAGCAATCATAGAAGACTATATGATGGTTGAGTATGTGGAGTGATACGTCCATTTTGCATCATGCTTTTATATTGATATTTATTGCATTATGGGCTGTTATTACACGTTATGTTACAATCTTATGGCTATTCTCTCTTATTTTACAAGGTTTATCATGAAGAGGGAGAATGCCGTCAGCTGGGATTCTGGGCTGGAAAAGGAGCAAATATTGGAAACCTATTCTGCACAGCTCCAAAAGTCCTGAAACTCCACGAAAGTCATTTTTGGAATTATTAAGAATTATTGAGCGAAGAAAATACCAGAGGGGGCCCACACCCTGGCCAGGAGGGTGAGCCCCCCCTACTGGGCGTGCCCCCTGTCTCCTGGGCCCCCTGGTGGCCCTCCGGTGCCCATCTTCTGCTATATAAAGGCTTTTACCCTGGAAAAAATCATAAGCAAGCTTACGGGATGAAACTCCGCCGCCACGAGGCAGAACCTTGGCGGAACCAATCTAGGGCTCCAGCGGAGCTGTCCTGCCGGGGAAACTTCCCACCGGGAGGGGGAAATCATCACCATCGTCATCACCAACGATCCTCTCATCGGGAGGGGGTCAATCTCCATCAACATCTTCACCAGCACCATCCCCTCTCAAAACCCTAGTTCATCTCTTGTATCCAATCTTGTATCAAAACCACAAATTGGTACCTGTGGGTTGCTAGTAGTGTTGATTACTCCTTGTAGTTGATGCTAGTTGGTTTATTTGGTGGAAGATCATATGTTCAGATCCTTAATGCATATTAATACTCCTCTGATCATGAACATGAATATGCTTTGTGAGTAGTTACGTTTGTTCCTGAGGACATGGGTGAAGTCTTGCTATTAGTAGTCATGTGAATTTGGTATTCGTTCGATATTTTGATGAGATGTATGTTGTCTCTCCTCTAGTGATGTTATGTGAACGTCGACTACATGACACTTCACCATTATTTGGGCCTAGAGGAAGGAATTGGGAAGTAATAAGTAGATGATGGGTTGCTAGAGTGACAGAAGCTTAAACCCTAGTTTATGCGTTGCTTTGTAAGGGGCTGATTTGGATCCACTAGTTTCATGCTATGGTTAGGTTTACCTTAATACTTCTTTTGTAGTTGCGGATGCTTGCAATAGGGGTTAATCATAAGTGGGATGCTTTTCCAAGTAAGGGCAGTACCCAAGCACCGGTCCACCCACATATCAAATTATCAAAGTACCGAACGTGAATCATATGAGCGTGATGAAAACTAGCTTGACGATAATTCTCATGTGTCCTCAGGAGCGCTTTTCTCATTATAAGAAATTGTCCAGGGTTGTCCTTTGCTACAAAAAGGATTGGGCCACCTTGCTGCACTTTATTTACTTTCATCGCTTGTTACCCGTTACAAATTATCTTATCACAAAACTATCTATCACCTACAATTTCAGTGCTTGCAGAGAATACCTTACTGAAAACCGCTTGTCATTTCCTTCTGCTCCTCGTTGGGTTCGACACTCTTACTTATCGAAAGGACTACGATAGATCCCCTATACTTGTGGGTCATCAAGACTCTATTCTGGCGCCGTTGCCGGGGAGTGAAGCGCCTTTGGTGAGTGGAACTTGGTAAGGAAACGTTTATATAGTGTGCTGATATTTCTGTCACTTGTTACTATGGAAATTAATCCTTTGAGGGGCTTGTTCGGGGCATCTTCGCCCCGACCAGTAGAGCAAAGAATTGCTCCTCAACCTACTGAACCTATTGAAAATGTTTACTTTGAGATTCCTTCGGGTATGATAGAGAAACTGCTAGCTAATCCCTTTGCAGGAGATGGAACATTGCATCCCGATTTACACCTTATCTTTGTGGATGAAGTTTTTGGATTATTTAAGCTTGCAGGTATTCCCGATGATGTTGTTAAGAGGAAGGTCTTCCCTTTATCTTTGAAGGGAGACGCATTGACATGGTATAAGCTATGTGATGATACGGGATCTTGGAACTATAAACGATTGAAGTTGGAATTTCACCAGAAGTTCTATCCTATGCATCTTGTTCATCGTGATCGTAATTACATATATAATTTCTGGCCTCGCGAAGGAGAAAGCATCGCTCAAGCTTGGGGGAGGCTTAAGTCAATGTTATATTCATGCCCCAATCATGAGCTCTCTAGAGAAATGATTATTCAAAAATTTTATGCTCGACTTCCTCTCAATGAGCGCACCATGCTCGATACTTCCTGTGCTAGTTCTTATATGCTGAAGACTACTGAATTCAAGTGGGATTTATTGGAAGAATTAAACGCAACTCTGAAGATTGGGGTTTCGACGATGGTAAGGAGTCAGGTATGACACCTAAGTTTGATTGTGTTAAATCTTTTATGGATACCGATGCTTTTCATGGATTTAGCGCTAAATATGGACTTGACTATGAGATAGTAGCTTCTTTCTATGAATCTTTTGCTGCTCATGTTGATCTCCCTAAGGAGAAGTGGTTTAAACATAATCCTCCCACTGAAGTAAAAGTAGTTGCACCTATTACAGTTGAAGAAAAGACTATCACTTATAATGATCCTATTGTTCCTACTACTTATGTTGAGAAACCACCTTTTCTTGTTAGGATAAAGGATCATGCTAGAGCTTCAACTGTGGTTCGTAAGAGTAATACTAGAACATATACACCCCCTGAGCAAATTAAAGTTGAACCTAGTATTGCTATGGTTAATGATCTCTTGGATGATAATATAGATGGGCATGTTATTTACTACTGTGGTGAAGCTGCTAATATTGCTAAACCCGATGCTAAGATACATAGACCTGTTGTAGGCATGCCTGTTATTTCTATTAAAATAGGAGATCATTGTTATCATGGCTTATGTGATATGGGTGCAAGTGCTAGTGCAATACCTTTTTCCTTATACAAAGAAATTATGCATGATATTGCACCCGCTGAATTAGAAGATATTGATGTTACAATTAAGCTTGCCAATAGATATACTATTAATCCATTTGGGATTGTTAGAGATGTCGAAGTCTTGTGTGGGAAAGTTAAATATCCTGCTGATTTTCTTGTTCTTGGTTCCCCACAAGATAGCTTTTGTCCCATTATATTTGGTAGACCCTTCTTGAACACTGTCAATGCTAAGATTGATTGTGTAAAGGATGTTGTCACAATTGGCTTGGGGGATATGAAACATGAGTTTAATTTTGCTAAGTTTCGTAGACAACCCCGTGATAAAGAATTGCCTAGTAAGGATGAAATTATTGGTCTTGCTTCTATTGCCGTACCTCCTACTGATCCGTTAGAACAATATTTGCTAGACCATGAAAATGATATGCTTATGAATGAAAGAAGGGAAATAGATGAAGTATTCCTTCAACAGGGTCCTATTTTGAAACACAACTTACCTATTGAAATCCTAGGGGATCCTCCTCCACCCAAGGGTGATCCCGTGTTTGAGCTCAAACCCTTACCTGATAATCTTAAATATGCTTATCTTGATGAAAAGAAGATATATCCTGTTATTATTAGTGCTAACCTTTCAAAGCAAGAAGAGGAAATATTATTGAAAACTCTGAAGAAGCACTGTGCTGCTATTGGATATACTCTGGATGATCTTAAGGGCATTAGTCCCACTCTATGCCAACACAAAATAAAATTGGAGAAAGATGACAAACCAGTTAGAGATCCTCAACGACGGTTAAATTCTAAGATGAAAGAAGTGGTAAGGAAGGAGATACTGAAGCTCCTAGAGGCAGGTATAATTTATCCCGTTGCTGATAGTGATTGGGTAAGTCATGTCCATTGCGTTCCTAAGAAGGGAGGTATTACTGTTGTTCCTAATGATAAAGATGAATTGATTCCGCAAAGAATTATTACAGGTTATAGGATGGTAATTGATTTCCGCAAATTAAATAAAGCTAATAAGAAAGATCATTACCCTTTACCTTTTGTTGATCAAATGCTAGAAAGACTGTCCAAACATACACATTTCTGCTTTCTAGATGGTTATTCTGGTTTCTCTCAAATACCTGTGTCGGCGGAGGATCAATCAAAAAACACTTTTACTTGCCCTTTCGGTACCTTTGCTTATAGACGTATGCCTATTGGTTTATGTAATGCACCTGCTACCTTTCAAAGATGTATGATGGCTATATTCTCTGACTTTTGTGAAAAGATTTGTGAGGTATTCATGGATGATTTCTCCGTTTATGGATCCTCTTTTGATGATTGCTTGAGCAACCTTAATCGAGTTTTGCAGAGATGTGAAGACACTAGTCTCGTCTTGAATTGGGAAAAGTGCCACTTTATGGTTAATGAAGGCATTGTCTTGGGCATAAAATTTCTGAAAGAGGTATTGAAGTTGATAAAGCTAAAGTTGATGCGATTGAAAAGATGCCATGTCCCAAGGACATTAAAGGTATAAGAAGTTTCCTTGGTCATGCTGGTTTTTATAGGATGTTCATTAAGGACTTTTCTAAAATCTCTAGGCCTCTGACTAATTTATTGCAAAAAGATATTCCTTTTGTCTTTGATGATGATTGTGTAGAAGCATTTGAAATACTTAAGAAAGCTTTGATCACTGCACCTATTGTTCAGCCACCTGATTGGAATTTACCCTTTGAAATGATGTGTGATGCTAGTGATTATGCTGTAGGTGTTGTTCTAGGGCAAAGAGTTGATAAGAAATTAAATGTTATCCAGTATGCTAGTAAAACTCTTGATACTACCCAGAGAAATTATGCTACTACTGAAAAAGAATTCTTAGCAGTTGTATTTGCTTGTGATAAGTTCAGAAGTTACATTGTTGATTCTAAAGTTACTATTCACACTGATCATGCTGCTATTAAATATCTTATGGAAAAGAAAGATGCTAAGCCTAGACTTATTAGATGGGTCCTCTTGCTCCAAGAATTTGATTTGCATATTATTGATAGAAAGGGAGCTGAGAACCCCGTTGCAAACAACTTGTCTAGGTTAGAGAATGTTCTTGATGACCCACTACCTATTGATGATAGCTTTCCTGATGGACAATTAGCGGTCATTAATGCTTCTTGTGCTGCTCCATGGTATGCTGATTATGCTAATTACATTGTTGCTAAATTTATACCACCTAGTTTCACATACCAGCAAAAGAAAAAGTTCTTTTATGATTTAAGACATTACTTCTGGGATGAACCACACCTTTATAAAGAAGGAGTAGATGGTGTTATTAGACATTGTGTACCTGAGCATGAACAGGAACAGATCCTACGCAAGTGTCACTCCGAACCATATGGAGGACACCACGCTGGAGATAGAACTGCACATAAGGTATTGCAATCCGGTTTTTATTGGCCTACTCTCTTCAAAGATGCTCGTAAGTTTGTCTTGTCTTGTGATGAATGTCAAAGAATTGGTAATATTAGTAGACGTCAAGAAATGTCTATGAATTATTCTCTTATTATTGAACCATTTGATGTTTGGGGCTTTGATTATATTGGACCTTTTCCTGCCTCTAATGGATATACACATATTTTAGTTGTTGTTGATTACATTACTAAGTGGGTAGAAGCTATTCCAACTAGTAGTGCTGATCATAACACCTCTATTAAGATGCTTAAAGAAGTTATTTTTCCGAGGTTTGGAGTCCCTAGATATTTAATGACTGATGGTGGTTCACATTTTATTCATGGTGCCTTTCGTAAAATGCTTGCTAAGTATGATGTTAATCATAGAATTGCATCTCCTTATCACCCTCAGTCTAGTGGTCAAGTAGAGTTGAGCAATAGAGAGCTCAAATTAATTTTGCAAAAGGCTGTTAATAGATCTAGGAAGAACTGGTCCAAGAAACATGATGATGCATTATGGGCCTATAGAACTGCATATAAAAATCCTATGGGTATGTCTCCGTATAAGATGGTTTATGGAAAAGCATGTCACTTACCTCTCGAACTTGAACATAAGGCATATTGGGCTATTAAAGAGCTCAACTATGATTTCAAACTTGCCGGTGAGAAGAGGTTATTTGATATTAGCTCACTTGATGAATGGAGAGCCCAAGCCCATGAGAATGCCAAGCTGTTCAAAGAAAAAGTTAAAAGATGGCATGACAAAAGAATACAAAAGCGAGAATTTAATGTAGGTGATTATGTGTTGCTATTCAACTCTCGTTTAAGATTTTTTGCAGGAAAACTTCTCTCTAAGTGGGAAGGTCCTTACGTTATCGAGGAGGTCTATCGTTCCGGTGCCATAAAAATCAACAACTTCGAAGGCACAAATCCGAAGGTGGTGAACGGTCAAAGAATCAAACATTATATCTCAGGTAATCCTATAAATGTTGAAACTAATATTATTGAGACCATAACCCCGGAGGAATATATAAGGGACACTTTCCAGAACGTTTCAGACTCCGAAAAGGAGTGGTACGGTAAGTAAACCGACTCCAAAACAATTCTAATGGCAATTTTTATCCGTTTTGGAATATTTAAGAATTTTGAAAAGCAAGAAGTAATCCGGGAAGGACACGAGGCCTCCACGAGGGTGGAGGGCGCGCCCACCCTTACTGGGCACGCCCCCCTGTCTCGTGGGCACCTCGTGTGCCTCCCGGACTCCGTTTTCTTGCATGTTACTTCTTTTGGTCGGTAAAAATTCATTATATAATCTCCCGAAGGTTTTGACCACCGTATCACGCAAAAATCCTCTATTTTCGTTTCGAGCTGTTCCTGTTGCAGAATTAGAGCAATATGTCGTCCCATGATTCGGAGGGAGAAAGCTATGTTGCTGATTTCCTTGCAGACCCTAAGGTCTACGGGGACTTGGAGCATGGTGGCTGGACCACTGAGGAAGAGGAGGACTATGAGCCTAAGGGAAAGGAGGAGACGAGCTCAGACAAAGACGAAGCCCCATTACCTCAACCTGGGGACATGCATGTGGAGTTTAAAAAGTCAAGCCTCCCTGATAGAGCAAAGAAGCCAAAGATCGAGTTTATCCCTTTTCGTCTCTTGCAGGAAAATAAACAGGAATTATGCAGAAGAATATTAAGCCTTGAGCAGGAGATCGATGATCTAAAGGAGCAAAATACTATCCTCAAGCGTAAATTGAGGAAGAAGCCTACATCACCACCTCCGAAGACATAATCACATGGGTATGGGCACTCCCCTTGGCAACTGCCAAGCTTGGGGGAGGTGCCCCGGTATCGTATCACCATCACACTCCTATCTTTACCTTTTTACTTAGTTCGATCCTTTTAGTACTATCTTGATCTAGTAGAATAAAGTTTTGGGTATGAATTAGTTTCGAGTTTTGCTTTGTGATCCCTTTATGTAATCAAGTCCGTGAGCTATATAATAAAGATTAGTGTTGAGTCAAGGGCTTTGTTATCTTGCTATGATCTTGAGAAATAGAAAAAAAAATAGAATAAAAGAGTTCATATTGATCTTATGGATAGTAATGACTTCACATATAAAGAGTATGAGGCATAAAAGTTGTTGAGAGTTGACAAACGTAGTTTTGGTCATCGTTGCAATTAATAGGAAGTAATAAGAAAGAGAGGCTTCACATATAAATATACTATCTTGGACATTTTTTATGATTGTGAGCACTCATTAAGTATGACATGCTAAAGAGTTGATGTTGGACAAGGAAGACAATGTAATGGTTTATGTTTTCTCACATCTCAGTTAAAGTATATTGTCATGGATCTTCCGAACATGTTGAGCCTGCCTTTCCCCCTCATGCTAGCCAAATTCCTTGCACCAAGTAGAGATACTACTTGTGCTTCCAAATATCCTTAAACCCAGTTTTGCCATGAGAGTCCACCATACCTACCTATGGATTGAGTAAGATCCTTCAAGTAAGTCATCATGTTGCAAGCAATAAAAAATGCCCTCTAAATATGTGTGACTTATTATGTGGAGAAAATAAGCTTTATACGATCATGTGATATGGAAGTAATAAAAGCGACGGACTGCATAATAAAGGTTCATATCACAAGTGGCAATATAAAGTGACGTTCTTTTGCATTAAGATTTTGTGCATCCAACCCTAAAAGCACATGACAAGCACTGCTTCCCTTTGCGAAGGGCCTATCTTTTACTTTATGCCTTTTATATTATGCAAGAGTCAAGGTGATCCTCACCTTTCCCTTTTTCATTTTATCCTTTGGCAAGCGCCTCGTGTTGGAAAGATCCTGATATATATCCAATTGGATGTAAGTTAGCATGAGCTATTATTGTTGACATCACCTAAAGGTGAATACGTTGGGAGGCGAAACTATAAGCCCCTATCTTTCTCAGTGTCCGATTAAAACTTCATAACCATAAGTATTGTGTGAGTGTTAGCAATTGTAGAAGACTATATGATAGTTGAGTATGTGGACTTGTTGAAAACCTCTATTCTTGACTCTTTCTGATATTATGATAAATTGCAATTGCTTCAATGACTGAGATTATAGTTTGCTAGTTCTCAATGAAGTTTCTGAACCATACTTGACATTGTGAATAGAATGTTACTTGAGCATAAGAAATTATATGACAAAATCTATATATGTTACTGTTATGAGAATGATCATGATGCCCTCATGTCCGTATTTTATTTTTATCGACACCTCTATCTCTAAACATGTGGACATATTTTTCGGTATCGGCTTCCGCTTGAGGACAAGCGAGGTCTAAGCTTGGGGGAGTTGATACGTCCATTTTGCACCATGCTTTTATATTAATATTTATTGCATTATCGGCTATTATTACACGTTATGTTACAATACTTATGGCTATTCTCTCTTATTTTACAAGGTTTATCATGAAGAGGGAGAATGCCGGCAGCTGGGATTCTGGGCTGGAAAAGGAGCAAATATTGGAAACCTATTCTGCATAGCTCCAAAAGTCCTGAAAGTCCACGAAAGTCATTTTTGGAATTATTAAGAATTGTTGAGCGAAGAAAATACCAGAGGGGGCCCACACCCTGGCCAGGAGGGTGGGGGCGCGCCCCTCCTACTGGGCGCGCCCCCTGTCTCCTGGGCCCCCTGGTGGCCCTCCCGTGCCCATCTTCTGCTATATGAAGGCTTTTACCCTGGAAAAAATCATAAGCAAGCTTACGGGATGAAACTCCGCCGCCACGAGGCGGAACCTTGGCGGAACCAATCTAGGGCTCCAGCGGAGCTGTCCTGCCGGGGAAACTTCAATCCGAGAGGGGGAAATCATCACCATCGTCATCACCAACGATCCTCTCATCGGGAGGGGGTCAATCTCCATTAACATCTTCACCAGCACCATCCCCTCTCAAAACCCTAGTTCATCTCTTGTATCCAATCTTGTGTCAAAACCACAAATTGGTACCTGTGGGTTGCTAGTAGTGTTGATTACTCCTTGTAGTTGATGCTAGTTGGTTTATTTGGTGGAAGATCATATATTCAGATCCTTAATGCATATTAATACTCCTCTGATCATGAACATGAATATGCTTTGTGAGTAGTTACGTTTGTTCCTGAGGACATGGGTGAAGTCTTGCTATTAGTAGTCATGTGAATTTGGTATTCGTTTGATATTTTGACGAGATGTATGTTGTCTCTCCTCTAGTGGTGTTATGTGAACGTCGACTACATGACACTTCACCATTATTTGGGCCTAAAGGAAGGCATTGGGAAGTAATAAGTAGATGATGGGTTGCTAGAGTGACAGAAGCTTAAACCCTAGTTTATGTGTTGCTTTGTAAGGGGCTGATTTGGATCCACTAGTTTCATGCTATGGTTAGGTTTACCTTAATACTTCTTTTGTAGTCGCAGATGCTTGCAATAGGGGTTAATCATAAGTGGGATGCTTGTCCAAGTAAGGGCAGTACCCAAGCACCGGTCCACCCACATATCAAATTATCAAAGTACCGAACGCGAATCATATGAGCGTGATGAAAACTAGCTTGATGATAATTCCCATGTGTCCTCGGGAGCGCTTTTCTCATTATAAGAAATTGTCCAGGGTTGTCCTTTGCTACAAAAAGGATTGGGCCACCTTGCTGAACTTTATTTAGTTTCATCGCTTGTTACCCATTACAAATTATCTTATCACAAAACTATCTATCACCTACAATTTCAGTGCTTGCAGAGAATACCTTACTGAAAACCGCTTGTCATTTCCTTCTGCTCCTCGTTGGGTTCGACATTCTTACTTATCGAAAGGACTACGATAGATCCCCTATACTTGTGGGTCATCATGGAGCTCTTACTTACACTATGTTGAATAAGTTGAATTGAAATTGTGTGGTGACTAAGAATATAGGTTGTTGAGTTTCAATAGAATTCATTGTTTGAACCTTAACATGTGAATTTGTTGCTACTTGGTCATGATAAGTTTTATAAGAAAGAATTGCTCTTATGATGATAGGAAAAGTGATTGAAATAGTCATTGATCAAACTTGTGCACTTTGCTAGCATTCACACTTCATAAATTATTTGTTTTATCATTTACCTACTCGAAGACGAGTAGGAACTCAGCTTGGGGATGCTAATATGTCTCCAACGTATCTATAATTTATGAAGTATTCATGCCATGTTTACAATAATTTTATATGGTTTTGCTATGATTTGCATGGAACTAACCCGGACTAACGCTGTTTTCAGCAGAACTACCGTGGTGTTGTTTTTTGTGCAGAAATGAAAGTTCTCCAAATGAGCTGAAACTTTTTGACAATTTTTTTTGAACAAAAGAGACCCTCGAAGCTTCGTGGGAGGGCCAGAAGAGCCACGAGGAGGGAACAACCCACCGGGGCGCGCCTAGGCCCTTGCCCGTGCCCAGGTGTATCGTGCTCACCTTGAGGCCCATCTGGACGTGAGACCGACGCCTAAAATTCCTATAAATAGAGAAACCATCAGAAATAACCCTAGATCGGAACTTCCGTCGCCGCAAGCCTCTGTAGCCACCATAACCAATCGGGAGCCCGTTCCGGCACCCTGCTGGAAAGGGTGATCATCACCGATGGCCATCTTCATCATCCCGGCGGCAACCACGATGAGGAGGGAGTAGTCCACCCTCGGGGTTGAGGGTTTGTACCAGTAGCTATGTGTTTAATCTCTCTCTCTCGCATGATCTTGAGATTTCACGATCTTGATGTATCATGGGCTTTGTTAACATAGATGGATCATATGATGTTTCTCCCCTCTCTACACTTGTTGTGATGAATTGAGTCTTTACCCTTTGAAGTTTTGTCTTGTCGGATTGAATGTTCAGATCTGAGAACACATGATATGTGTCTCGCATATGAATACCCGTGGTGACAATGGGGTATTATTTTGATTCACTTGATATATGTTCTGGCACTCAACTTGCGGATTCCCGAAGTGACTTTGGGGTAATCTATGCATAGGGGTTGATGCATGTTTTTATTATCTTTTCTCTGATAGAAACTTTGGGGTCTCCTTGTAGTTCTTTGTGTGGATTGAGTATTATGAATCTGAAATTGTTTGATACATATCGTATAATTAACTCACAGGTACTCGTGGTGACATTGGGGTATCTAGGTGACATTAGAGTTGGTTGATATGTATCAGATGGTGTTATTTTAGTACGAACTCTTGATTAGATCGATCGGAAAGAATAGCTTGTTGTTATTATAGTACGAACTCTAGGATAGATTGATCGGAAATAATAGCTTTGAGGTGGTTTTGTACCCTACAAACAATTTCTATCTTTTGTTCTCCGCTAATAGGAATTCGGGAGTGATTCTTTATTGCACTATGAGGGATAATCATATGATCCAACTATGTTAGCATTGTTGAGAGATTGCACTAGTGAAAGTATGCACCCTAGGCCTCATTTTCCATTATTGCAATACCGTTTGTGCTCCATTTTACTATTTACTACCTTGCTGTTTTTTTATTGTTCGCACTACAAAAACTCATATCTACTATCCACACTACACTTTTATCACCATCTCTTCGCCGAACTAGTGCACCTATACAATTTGCCATTGTATTGGGTGTGTTGGGGACACAAGATATTTCTTGTATTTGATTGCAGGGTTGCTTTAGAGAGACTATCTTCATCCTACGCCTCCCACGGATTGATAAACCTTAGGTCATCCACTTGAGGGAAAATTGTTGTTGTCCTACAAAACTCTGCGCTTGGAGGGCCAACGCGTGTCTACAAGAATAAAGTTGCGTAGTAGACATCAAGCTCTTTTCTGGCGCCGTTGCCAGGGAGGTGAGTGCTTGAAGGTATATCTTTAGATCTTGCAACCGAATCTTTTAGTTTCTTGTTTTATCACTAGTTTGGTTTATAAAATAAAACTACAAAAAATGGAATTAAGGTTGCATCATATTATTGATCATCTTTATAATGTCTTTCGTGAAAATGATGGAAAGGAAAATTGTGCTCAATTGATAGAAGAAGAATTCAATAGAATGTTTGGCATAAATGATGAGCATGAGTGCAATGTTGTTAGTATGAATTCTTTGAATATCCATGATGTTAGTGATATGCAAAGCCATAAGCTTGGGGATGCTATGTTTGATGAAGATGATAGTTTTAGTCCCCCAAGATGTGATGTGCAAACTTGTTATAATGGTTACATGCCTCCTATTTATGATGATTATAATGATGAAAGTGAATTTGGAGAGGTCATGACTTTACTTAGTGATGATCCACCATTTTGGATGAGGCTTCAATTGACTATGATAAGAAAGTTGCTATCTATGATGATTATTGTGATGATATGTATGCTGAAAAGAATAATAATATCCATGGAACTTTTCATCATGATTTTAATTTTCAGTCACATGATAGTTATTTTTTTGAGTTTGCTCCCACTATTATTGATGAGAAGAAATTTGCTTATGTGGGGAGTAATAAGTTTTCTATGCTTTTGTGTCATGAAAGGAATGCTTTATGTGATGGTTATATTGTAGAATTTCTTCATGATGCTACTGAAAATTATTATGAGAGAGGAACATATGCATTTACATATTGCAATAATATCAAGTTTCCTCTCTATGTGTTGAAAGTTTTGAAGTTGCACTTGTTTTGCCTTCCTATGCTAGTTGATCATTGCTCCCATAAGTTGTTTGCTCAAAAAATCCCTATGCATAGGAAGTGGGTTAGGCTTAAATGTGCTAGTCATATGCTTCATGATGCTCTCTTTGTGTTTCAATTCTTTACTTTTATGTGAGCATCATTGAAATCATCTTGCCTAGCTTAAAAGGCATTAAAGAAAAGCGCTTGTTGGGAGACAACCCAAAATTTACCCCTACTGTTTTTGTGTGTTCACATGATTAGGCTACTGTAGTAATCATGTTTTTTTGTTTTTTTCTTACAATAAAGTGCCAAGTAAAGCCTTTGGGATCTTGTTGGGTGATAGTTGATTAGATCTTGCTGAAAAACAGAAACTTTTTCGCTCACGAAAATAACTCCCATTTTTAACAGAAGAGTGATTTTGAGTTGATTAGTTTTGGAGAAGATTAATATACAAATTTCTCACGTGGTCCTAATTTTTTCATAATTTTTGGAGTATTAGAATTATGGTTTGAGTACAGATTACTACAGACTGTTCTGTTTTTGACAGATTCTGTTTTCAACGCATAGTTTGCTTGTTTCCTAGTTTCTATGGCTTATATTGCTCAATATAAATTGTAGAAATGATATGCTACAGTAGGCATTGTGTGGAAACAATTATTACTCTTTTCTTTGACAGTACCAAAGTGAAATGGTTTGCTCTTTATCATACTAACCTATCTCACGAAGTTCCGTTAAGTTTTGTGTGATTGAAGTTTTCAAGTTTTGGGTGAGATGTCGATATGAGGAGAATAAGGAGTGAAAAGACCCTAAGCTTGGGGATGCCCGAGGCACCCGAAGGTAATATTCAAGGAAGATCCAAGCAACTAAGCTTGGGGATGCCCTGGAAGGCATCCCCTCTTTCGTCTCCAACATTATCGGTAACCTCACTTGGAGCTATGTTTTCATTCATCACATGATATGTGTTTTACTTGGAGCGTCAATATATTTTGTTTTGACTTGATTGCTGCTATCCGAAATAATCTTTTGCATCTTTACTTCAATAAAAATGTCAAGTATAGCCTTTGCCATGCTTATTTTGCATGTACACATGTTGCTGTTTCAAAACAGCAAGTTTATCGCTGTTGCAAAAAAATCCCTAGAAAATTCAGAATGTGATAAAATGCTTAAAATTTTTCCAAAATAATCTCTGATAAATTTTCTAAACTGTGGTAATTTTTTCAGAATTTTTGGGGTTAGGGAAATATGATGAATCTTGCATTCTTTATAGACTGTACTGTTTTGGCAGATTGCTGTTATGGTTGTATTGTTTGCATATGTTTGCTTGTTTAATGATTCTATTTGAGGATAGGACTATTAAATATGCAGAGGCATTTAGTATGCAATGTTGAATAATAATATTAGTGATTTGCTACAGTAGAGTATAATAAGGTTATTGCATTGATTTATACTAACTTATCTCACGAGTTCTTGTTGAGTTTTGTGTGGGTGAAGTTTTTAAGATTTAGGTAAACCGTGGTATAAAAGGAATTAAGGAGACACAAAATCTCAATCTTGGGGATGCCCAAGGCATCCCAAGATAATATTCCAAGAAGTCTCAAGCATCTAAGCTTGGGGATGCCCCGGTAGGCGTCCCACCTTTCTTCTTCAACTACTATCGGTTAGTATCGGTTGAGCCTAAGTTTTTGCTTCTTCACATGAGTTGTGCTATGCTTGAAATGTCATTTTGTTTTGTTCTACTTGTTGTTATAATAAAATACTTAGATCCGAAAGTTTTAAATAAAAGAGAGTCCTCAATTAGCTACCCATTTACATAACTACTCGCTTGATCTTCACTTATATCTTTTTGGAGTAGCTTGTCATTTACTCTTGTGCTTCACTTAAATCCTATGAGTAAATTGTTGAATGAATTGAATATCATGAAGCTGAAATTGTATTCTCATATCATGCCTAGTGGTAGCTTCACATTGGGTTTAGAAAGTGAAATCTTTTGAAGCTTGACAATCACAATATTGGTCATACAAGCAATTCATGAATGATTATTATAAGGAAGAGAACTTTCACATGCAAATACACTATCTTGGAAATCTTTTATGATTGTGAGCCCCCATCAAAATATTATATGCCAAAATTGTTGACGTTGGACAAGGAAGACAACGTAATGAGTTATGTTTGTTCATATTCACATATAAGTTATATTGTCATAGATCCTTCAACATGTGGTGCTTGCCCCTATCTCTGCTAGCCAAAAATTCCGCACCAAGTAGAGATACTACTTGTGCATCCAAAAACCCTTAAACCCAAATCTTGTTTTGAGACTCCACCATACCTACCTATGGATTGAGCAAGATCCTTCAAGTAAGTTGTCATCGGTGCAATAAGAAAATAAAAATTTCTTCTAAAAGTGTAAGATAAAATTGAGCGTTGTACAGACTTGTGATGGCGAAGAATAAAAGCGACAGACTGCATAATAAAGGTTGCTATCACAAGGGGCAATATAACGTGACGTTCTTTTGCACGAAGGGGTTGAGCATACAAACAAATAAGCGCATGGGAGCCTCTGCTTCCCTCTGTGAAGGGCCTATCTTTTACTTTTATGTATTTACTTTCATGCAAGAGTCAAAGTCTTTCTCTCTATTGCTTTTTATTTTTCTCTTTTGGCAAGCATCATGTGGTGAGGAAAGATCTAGGCACATATATCTAGTTGGATATGGGTAGCATGAGTTATTATTGTTGACATCACCCTTGAGGTGAATACGTTGGGAGGCGAAATTATAAGCCCCTATATTTCTATGTGTCCGGTTGAAACATTTTGCTCATGTGTATGCGGTGAGTGTTAGCAATCATAGAAGACTATATGATGATTGAGTATGTGGAGCTCTTACTTAGACTCTGTTGAATAAGTTGAATTGCAATTGTTTGGTGACTAAGAATATAGGTTGTTGAGTTTCAATAGAATTCATTGTTTGAACCTTAACATGTGAATTGGTTGCTACTTGGTCATGATAAGTTTTATAAGAAAGAATTGTTGTTATGATGATAGGAAAAGTGATTGAAATAGTCATTGATCAAACTTGTGCACTTTGCTAGCATTCACACTTCATAAATTATTTGTTTTATCATTTACCTACTCGAGGACGAGTAGGAATTAAGCTTGGGGATGTTGATACGTCTCCAACGTATCTATAATTTATGAACTATTCATGCCATGTTTACAATAATTTTATATGATTTTGGTATGATTTGCATGGAACTAACCTGGACTGACGCTGTTTTCAGCAGAACTACCGTGGTGTTGTTTTTTGTGCAGAAATGAAAGTTCTCCAAATGAGCTGAAACTTTTTGACAAATTTTTTGGAACAAAAGAGACCCTCAAAGCTTCTTGGGAGGGCCGGAAGAGCCACGAGGAGGGAACAACCCACCGGGACGCGCCTGAGCCCTTGCCCGTGCCCCGGTGTATCGTGCTCACCTAGAGGCCCATCTGGACGTGAGACCAACGCCTAAAATTCCAATAAATAGAGAAACCATTAGAAATAACCCTAGATCGGAACTTCCGCCGCCGCAAACCTCTATAGCCACCGTAAACCAATCGGGAGCCCGTTCCGGCACCCTGCCGGAAGGGGTGATCATCACCGGTGGCCATCTTCATCATCCCGGCGGCAACCACGATGAGGAGGGAGTAGTCCACCCTCGGGGTTGAGGGTTTGTACCAGTAGCTATGTGTTTAATCTCTCTCTCTCGCATGATATTGAGATGTCACGATCTTGATGTATCATGGGCTTTGTTAACATAGATGGATCATATGATGTTTCTCCCCTCTCTACACTTATTGTGATGAATTGAGTCTTTACCCTTTGAAGTTTTGTCTTGTCGGATTGAATGTTCAGATCTGAGAACACATGATATGTGTCTTGCATATGAATACCCGTGGTGACAATGGGGTGTTATTTTGATTCACTTGATATATGTTATGGCACTCAACTTGCGAATTCCCGACGTGACTTTGGGGTAATCTATGCATAGGGGTTGATGCACGTTTTTATTATCTTTTCTCTGATAGAAACTTTGGGGTCGCCTTGTAGTTCTTTGTGTGGATTGAGTATTATGAATCTGAAATTGTTTGATACATATCGTATAATTAACTCACAGGTACTCGTGGTGACATTGGGGTATCTAGGTGACATTAGAGTTGGTTGATATGTATCAGATGGTGTTATTTTAGTACGAACTCTTGATTAGATAGATCGGAAAGAATAGCTTGCTGTTATTTTAGTACGAACTCTAGGATAGATTGATCGGAAATAATAGCTTTGAGGTGGTTTCGTACCCTACAAACAATTTCTATCTTTTGTTCTCCGCTAATAGGAACTCGGTAGTGATTCTTTATTGCACTATAAGGGATAATCATATGATCCAACTATGTTAGCATTGTTGAGAGATTGCACTAGTGAAAGTATGCACCCTAGGCCTCATTTTCCATTATTGCAATACCGTTTGTGCCCCATTTCACTATTTACTACCTTGCTGTTTTTTTATTGTTCGCACTACAAAAACTCATATATACTATCCATACTATACTTTTATCACCATCTCTTCGCCGAACTAGTGCACCTATACAATTTGCCATTGTATTGGGTGTGTTGGGGACACAAGAGATTTCTTGTATTTGATTGCAGGGTTGCTTTAGAGAGACTATCTTCATCCTACGCCTCCCATAGATTGATAAACCTTAGGTCATCCACTTGAGGGAAAATTGTTGTTGTCCTACAAAACTCTGCGCTTGGAGGCCCAACACGTGTCTACAAGAATAAAGATGCGTAGTAGACATCACACCCACGCCCGGTCGACAACCATCGTCTATAGTGAGTAAACATGGTTTATGTGGTCTATGTGCACTACTAGGGAAAACCTTATACACTGAATCTTAGCAGCAGCGCGGCACAAAAAGAGGCGCTACTGCTAATTAGCAGTAGCGAGGTTATGAAAAGCGCGCTGCTGATGAAAATTTAGCAGTAGCGCTTGATGGATAAACCGCGCTGCTACAAAAATGTACCGACAAAACCCAACAACCTCAGTTTACCAGCAGCGCGGTGGCGCGACGCGCGCTACTGCTAAAGCAATAGTAGTAGCGCGCTTTTTTGTCACGTCGCTGCTGCTAATTTTGAAATTGTCCACACGGTTGGCCCGTTTAGCAGTAGCGCGTGTCTGGAAAGCGCGCTGCTGCTACACCCTTAGCAGTAGCGCTCTTTTCCTCCCGCGCTACTGCTAAGGCGCAGCCCCCACCACCTTTTTCCCACCCATCCTCCCCTCCCCCATCTCCTCTCCTCCCTTTCCCCTACCTCCCACATCCTCCCTCTCTCACTCTTCTTCTTCCTCAAGACTTCTCCCCCATTACTCTCCCTCTTCTACCTACCTTTCTCTCTCTTCATTACTCCTAGCTAACTACACCACCTCCATTAATGCATCTCCTTTATCTTTTTCCTTCCCTCCACTAGTTGAAGTTGTCTCCTCCCAAATTAGCTAGCTAGGTAGATGTAGCATTTATTCAAGTGACCTATTTGCCCCCTAAATAGATCTATCTTTGTCAAGAAGAGATTTGTGCACTTTTGATCTCCCTACATCATCATCTCCACCGTGTGCTCGATCTCGAGATAGAGGTGATTAAAATTTCATGCTTTTTGCAAAATGGAAATATGTGTATGTGTGTGTGATATGATAATTGGGAAATATTATCGAAATTGTGTGTGTGGCATGAGTTGACGCCAAATTGTGCTTTTGAGTTGCCTATGTTTTGCCGAAATGTCGATTTATTCCCGTTTCGGCGAATTCTGGGCAAACTCTAAATCTATATATGTCCTATTTTTAGGGAAGGTCATGCCGAATTTTTGTATGACTTTGATGCATGCACGCATTTTTATAATCAGTTTGTTTTTTATTACCGTGCAGACATTCATGATGGTCAGTGGAACGATGGTGGACAGGTGGTTGCGGTCGGCGGTGCAGGACATGAAAGAAAATAACCGGATAGAGGTTTTATGTCCGTGTCGAAAATGCAAAGGAATAGTTTGGCTTGACCCCTATGACAATGGTCGTGTCGAAGCGCACCTGCTCATGACTGGTTTCATGGATGGCTATACTCGGTGGATAATTGAAGATGAGGATGACGATGTTGAGGACGCCGACGGGGCAGGCAATGATGACACGGGGCAAGACGAAGAGATGATCGATAATGGCGGCGAGAAGAGGCCGGATATGGCGGCGGAGAAGGGGCCCGACATGGCGGCGGAGAGAACGACGTGGACTCCACGCAGCAGAGTTCGTCGGTACTAAGTTCAATCGTGCGGGACCCTCATGTTCAAGCATTGCTTCGCAAGGAGACGAGTACTGAGAGAGCTGCTTCTAGAGAGGAGGCTAAGCTGGCCAACTGGTGGTAGACTCGAACACTCCATTGTATGATGGTTGCAATCCTGAGGTGACCCGCTTGAGTTTCACGCTCCAACTCCTGAAGACGAAGGCTAAAAACAAATGGACCGACACTAGCCTCGATGAGCATCTCAAGTACCTAAAGGACGTTCTTACCGCGGGGAATCTATGTCCTACTAGTGTTGATGAGGCCAAGAAGATCGTGTGCCCTCTTGATCTGCCGCATGTTAGATACCATGAATGCATCAATGATTGCATAATTTATCGGAAGGAGCACGCGGAAAAAACAAGCTGTCCGGTGTGCAATGCTTCTCGATACAAGAAGGCCGGGAAGAAATGTCCCCAGAAAGTTGTATGGTACTTACCGATCACTCCCCGTCTCCAGCGGTATTTTGTAGATCCCAAGGAAGCAAAGCTAATGCGCTGGCACGCGGAGAGGAAGAAGCTCGACGATGGAGATGATCCGAAGCTGAGACACATCAAGGATGGAAGCCAGTGGAGAGCGTTGAACAGCTTCTATCGGTATTTCGAATGTGATGCAAGGAACATCGTGCTCGGTGCGTGTACCGATGGCATAAATCCGTTTGGCAACAGAACACCAACCATAGCACATGGCCCGTGTTTGTATGGATGTACAACCTCCCCCTGGTTGTGCATGAAGTCGAAGTACATTCACATGAGCATGCTTATTCAAGGGCCGAAACAACCAGGAAATAATGTTAATTTGTATCTGGGGCTACTTCAAGAGGAGTTAGACACGTTATGGAAAACACCGGCCAAGACATGGGACGCCAGCAAAGGCGAGTATTTCTACATGAGAGCCGCGCTGATCACGACGGTGCACGACTATCTCAGTTACGGATATGTCGCAGGCCAGGTGTGCCATGGATATTGCGAATGCACACGGTGCATGGATGATACGATGTCTTGGCAGCTAATGTCAAGGAAAGATGGCGGGTCTGGGAAAATCGTGTACATGGGGCATCGAAGATGGCTCGAATAGGACGACCAGTGGAGAAACCGTGGAGATCTATTCAATGGTCACGCTGAGCATCAAGGACCTCCACGTAAGTAGAGCGGTGCCGAAATCCATGAGCTGTTGAAAAACTAGAAGGAGTGCCCCGCGTCGGGAAAGACGATGAGAAAGGCGTCGGAGCCGCTGCTGAAGGTATGGAAGACGAGGTCTGTGTTTTGGGACTTGGAGTACTGGCACAAACTCGATACACCTCATTGCCTTGATCAAATGCATATCTGTAAGAATGTCCTTGAGAGCTTGCTCGCGACACTGATGAACATGCCGGATAAGACCAAGGATGGGCCGAAGGCAAGAAAAGACTTGCAAGATTTGAATATCAGGGAAGATCTGCACATGCCGCCCCGTAAAATGGTAGATGAGACAGAGACGGAGACAGAGGCACGGGAGAAGAAGGGCAAGAAAATAAAGAAAGAGGATTATTGCCCCCCTTCTTGCTTCACCTTAAGTCAGGCTGAGATCGGTCAATTCTTTAAGTGCCTTACCGGAGTCAAAGTTAGTTTCGGTTACTGTGGCAAGATAAGCAGATATCTAGACACGGACAAGAAAAGGTTCAGCGGGATGAAGTCCCATGACTGTCATGTGATGATGACGCAGATACTACCTGTTGCCCTTAGAGGGATAATGGACAAGCACGTTCGTGACACGCTTATTGGTCTTTGCAACTTTTTCGACGTCATCTCTCGAAAGTCGATCAGTGTAAAGCAGCTCCGAAGGCTACAGGAAGAGATCATTGTGATACTGAATGAGCTTGAGATGTACTTCCCGCCTGCGTTCTTTGACGTGATGGTGCATCTGTGTGTCCATATTGTGGACGACATAATAGACCTGGGGCCGTCATTTCTGCACAACATGATGCCGTTTGAGAGGATGAATGGGATAATCAAAGGATTCGTTCGTAACATGTCCCGTCCAGATGGAAGCATTGTCCAGGGCTATCTGACACAAGAGTGCATCTCTTTCTGCGAGAATTTTCTATATGGCGCAGACCTGTAGCCGCCTGGTGTTGGTGTTGGTTTGCCCGTTAACAAGCACGATGGGAGGCTCGAAGGAGAAGGTCACTCCAACGGTCGCAGGGAACTGCACGTGGCATACTCAGATCGACGCAGCGACTTTGACAGAGCAAACTTGGTAGTGCTACAACACCTAGACGAGGTAGATCCTTTCGTGGCACTGCACAAAGAAATTATCGCAAAGAAGTATCGTGACCGGGGGGTATGCAGGACGGACGCCGAAGTTACTAGAGAGCACAACTCCACTTTCCTGCATTGGTTCAAAGAGCATATTATTGCTAATCCCCCGGAGGAGGGCTCTAAGGACGGATTGCTCATATACGCCTTAGCACATGGCCCCTCGCCCAACCTCGTAACCTATCAGGCATACGATATCAACGGATACATGTTCTACACGGAGGCCAAAGATATGGACAGTGATGATCAGAACTCAGGGGTGACGATGGAATGCATGACCGGCAGCGACAACGGCGCAACTGAAAGATTTTATGGAAGGGTTGAGGAGATCTGGGAGCTTGACTATGCTGGACTGCACAACACGACGATGTTCCGTGTCAGATGGGCTAAGAATGTCGAAAGAGAAAACCGGAATTTCACTACCATGACTATACCCGATGCCAAGAGCGCTACCGTGAACGCTATCGCAAAAAACGAGCCATGGGTACACGCTAAGCATGTGACACAATGCTTCTTCATAACTGACCCGTGCAATCCCAGCCGTGTTGTCGTGAGGAGAGGCAAAAGGAACATCATTGGAATGCATGGAGTCGCCAACGAGGAAGACTACAATCACTACGGAAACCCAATGAGGGAAGATGACGATGATGATGAAGTATACGTCAAAACAAGAATCAATACTACATTACCTAAGAAAATCGTACTCCATGGAAAAGGCAAAGTCACAATGAGGGGCTCAATTATTCTTCAACGAACAAGAAGGGAAAGAAGCTGACTCAAAAACGAAAATTTCAACGCTGAGGAACCGTATGTTATCGGTCAAA
Organism: Aegilops tauschii subsp. strangulata; assembly: GCF_002575655.3. Lineage (NCBI taxonomy): Eukaryota > Viridiplantae > Streptophyta > Magnoliopsida > Poales > Poaceae > Aegilops > Aegilops tauschii. Next base: position 503,884,864 of record NC_053035.3, on the reverse strand, counting down.
TGATGTATATATATATATATATATATATGTGTGTGTTCCTATTTTGTATACACACTTAGCCATTATTATGCATGGGTCCAATGATGTAATATATATGTTCCTATTTTGTATACATATTTAACCATCAAATGATGCAATATATATCGCCTTCCCTTCGTTCACTGCTCTCGGAAAAAAAGTGAGAGAAAATAAAGGAAAAGAAAAAGGAAAACTGGTTATAGTAGTAGCGCTTGACTAAAAAAGAGCTACAGCTAGTCAAGGTAGCAGTAGTGGTTTCCGTATAAAACCGCTATAGCTGCCTGTAATAGTAGTAGTGCGTTTGGTCTAAACGCGCTACTGCTACGTCCACTTAACCCAAAATCCTCACTCTCTCTGCTTCATCCCGCCTCTTTTCCCCCCAAATCCCCACTCTCTCTTCCCCCGTCGCACCGCCGCGCCCCGGCGCTCGCCCCCGACCCCGACGCGCCACGCCTCCCTCCTCTGCTTCCTCCCTTCCCAACCTCGGCCGTCGTCGGGCCTGCCTCCTCGCCCCTGCACCCTCTGTAACCCCCCCCCCCTCTCTCTGCTAGCTAGGGTTCTTCGGTTAATTTACTTAGGTTTTAGTTAGGGCAGTAGGTTAATTAGGTTATCTATTTAGTTATGAATTTAGCTAGGTTTTAAAATAGGACAGAAATTTAGGGTTAAGCAATTGTAGTTAAAAGAAAAGGCAGCATTTAAGCAATTGTCCAAATCAACATCCCTTGTTAAAGCAAATTTAGGTAGGCTGAATTTATATGCAAATTTGAACTGGACATGTGATATGTGGACATGTCATGTTTGGAATTTGGACATGTCATTTGGACATGTGATGTTTTGGTTCAATTTTGGTAAATGATCCGAGTGGCCTATGTTACGTCGGAATGTTGATTCATTTCCGTTCCGGTGAATTTCAGGCGCTCGATATGTCCATTTTTTAGCAAAGGTCATGCCAAAATTTTCCGTGAATTTTGGCATGATTTGTGCTAGATAGTAGGCATATCGAGTGCTGGCACATAGATTTCTTTTTTATATCATTTCTCATTTTTTTCATACTTTTAGAAATAAACGAGGAGACTTAATCATAGGAAACATGTCGAACAACGAAAAAACTGGGCCTTCTGACCAAGATGCAGACGAGATGGATTATGAGGGTGAACAAGAGTACCTCGACTATTTGACTGCTAAGCAAGGTTTGCAGGTCGGCCTCGATGATGGTACTGACGCCGACATCGACACCGACGGCGCGGCACCGATGGCGGAGCCAAGACCGGCGGGGAAGGTACCGGCGCCGATGCCGCTACCGAAAAGAAGAAGTAGAAGAAGCAGAGGATACGAAAACCTAACAAACTAGGGATTGGACGACTAGTGATCACAAAGATGGCACCTGGCAAGTTTGAGCCATTAGAGCCGGAAGAACCTCGTAAGTGCTATGGGAACCAAGTAGGATGCATCCTACGGGAATGCGCGAGCATCAACGACGATGACTTAAGGAGTAAAGAACATTTGACGCAGTTGCTCCTGACGAAGTTGCACAAGAGATTCAAGTTCCCCGACCAGGATGATAACATAGAACAACCGTGGGATGATCCGAAGATGAAAAAGATTAACAATCATGCCATGGGCATGTTCAGAAATGATTTGGCCTCCTGGAAAGGGAGGGTGAAACGAGCTATTGAGGCTGAGGAACCCCTGTCCAAGATTCTGGAGGAAAATCCGACACTTACGGAAGAGGAGTTCGAAAAGTTCAAGGACCTTGCGCTGCCGAGGCAGCCAAGGCTAAGGCTGCGAAATTCAAGAGCCTTCAGCAAAGGAACACGGGGAAGCATCACCTCGGAAGCCGTGGCTACCTCGGTAAAAGGCCCATATGGGATAAGGAGGACGCGGAACGTGAAGCCGCGGGTCTCCCAGACCCCTTCGCGAAGTTCACCAACCCCTTGGAGCGTGACTTCATCAGGGCCCGCTACAAGTGGGACAAGGAAAAAAAGGTTTTTTACACGGACCAGGTCACGAGGAAATTGATTAGACTACTGGTAATTATTCTTTTAGCACCTTACATTTAGCTCCATATCTAGTCGACTACACATTCCTAAACGGTTCACGCTCCTTCTGCGGGAGAAGCAACACCAGCTTGCAGCCGAAAGCCCTACTTCTCCGATGAGGCCCAAGTGGGACACACCTCTCAACTGGGCCTTGAACGAACTTAAGGGACTCCCTTTGGGCCAGCGGCCGCAATATGGTCGTGTGCACGGCACTGGAGACGGCGCCACATGGAAGGTGTTTTACAATGAGGGCCCGGAGGCCAAGAAGCAGAAAAAGAAGTTTAGTCACGCGGACATCGACGCGAAGGTGAAGCTTGCGGTCGAGAAAAATGTTGGAAATATGCCCTAGAGGCAATAATAAATGGTTATTATTATATTTCTTTGTTCATGGTAATTGTCTATTATTCATGCTATAATTGTATTGTCCGGAAATCGTAATACATGTGTGAATACATAGACCACAACGTGTCCCTAGTAAGCCTCTAGTTGACTAGCTCGTTGATCAACAGATAGTCATGGTTTCCTGACTATGGACATTGGATGTCATTGATAACGGGATCACATCATTAGGAGAATGATGTGATGGACAAGACCCAATCCTAAGCATAGCATAAAAGATCGTGTAGTTTCGTTTGCTAGAGCTTTTCCAATGTCAAGTATCTTTTCCTTAGACCATGAGATCGTGCAACTCCCGGATACCGTAGGAGTGCTTTGGGTGTGCCAAACGTCACAACGTAACTGGGTGACTATAAAGGTGCATTACGGGTATCTCCGAAAGTGTCTGTTGGGTTGGCACGGATCGAGACTGGGATTTGTCACTCCGTGTGACGGAGAGGTATCTCTGGGCCCACTCGGTAAGACATCATCGTAATGAGCTCAATGTGACTAAGGGGTTGGTCACGGGATGATGTGTTACGGAACGAGTAAAGAGACTTGCCGTAACGAGATTGAACAAGGTATCGGTATACCGACGATCGAATCTCGGGCAAGTGCTATATCGGTAGATAAAGGGAATCGTATACGGGATTGATTGAATCCTTGACATCGTGGTTCATCCGATGAGATCATCGTGGAACATGTGGGAGCCAACATGGGTATCCAGATCCCGCTGTTGGTTATTGGCCGGAGAGATGTCTCGGTCATGTCTGCATGTCTCCCGAACCCGTAGGGTCTACACACTTAAGGTCCGGTGACGCTAGGGTTGTAGAGATATATGTATGCGGAAACCCGAAAGTTGTTCGGAGTCCCGGATGAGATCCCAGATGTCACGAGAGGTTCCGGAATGGTCCGGAGGTGAAGAATTATATATAGGAAGTCCAGTTTCGGCCACCGGGAAAGTTTCGGGGGTTACCGGTATTGTACCGGGACCACCGGAAGGGTCCCGGGGGTCCACCGGGTGGGGCCACCTGTCCCGGAGGGCCCCATGGGCTGAAAGTGGAAGGGAACCAGCCCTTAGTGGGCTGGGGCGCCCCCCTTGGGCCTCCCCCCATGCGCCTAGGGTTGGGAACCCTGGGGGGAGCTTCCCCCTTGCCTTGGGGGGCAAGGCAACCCCTTCCCCCCTTGGCCGCCGCCCCCCCCTTGGAGATCCCATCTCCCAGGGCTGGCGCACCCCCCAGGGGCCTATATAAAGGGGGGGAGGGAGGGCAGCAACCTACAGCCTTGGGCGCCTCCCTCCTCCCCTGCAACACCTCTCTCTCTCTCTCTCGCAGAAGCTCGGCGAAGCCCTGCAGGAGACCCGCTACATCCACCACCACGCCGTCGTGCTGCTGGATCTCCATCAACCTCTCCTCCCCCCTTGCTGGATCAAGAAGGAGGAGACGTCGCTGCACCGTACGTGTGTTGAACGCGGAGGTGCCGTCCGTTCGGCACTCGGTCATCGGTGATTTGGATCACGGCGAGTACGACTCCGTCATCCACGTTCATTGGAACGCTTCCGCTCGCGATCTACAAGGGTATGTAGATGCACTCCTTTCCCCTCGTTGCTAGTAGACTCCATAGATGCATCTTGGTGAGCGTAGGAAAATTTTAAATTATGCTACGATTCCCAACAGTGGCATCATGAGCCAGGCCTATGCGTAGTTACTATGCACGAGTAGAACACAAAGAAGTTGTGGGCGTTGAGTTTGCCAATTCTTCTTGCCGCTACTAGTCGTTTCTTGTTTCGGCGGCATTGTAGGATGAAGCGGCCCGGACCGACCTTACACGTACACTTACGTGAGACAGGTTCCACCGATTGACATGCACTAGTTGCATAAGGTGGCTAGCGGGTGTCTGTCTCTCCTACTTTAGTCGGAACGGAATCGATGAAAAGGGTCCTTATGAAGGGTAAATAGAAATTGGCAAATCACGTTGTGGTCATACGTAGGTAAGAAAACGTTCTTGCTAGAAACCTACAAACCACGTAAAAACTTGCAACAACAATTAGAGGATGTCTAACTTGTTTTTGCAGCAAGTGCTATGTGATGTGATATGGCCAGAAGATGTGATGAATGATATATGTGATGTATGAGATTGATCATATTCTCGTAATAGGAATCACGACTTGCATGTCGATGAGTATGACAACCGGCAGGAGCCATAGGAGTTGTCTTTATTATTTTGCATGACCTGCGTGTCATTGAATAACGCCATGTAATTTACTTTACTTTGTTGCTAAACGCGTTAGCCATACAAGTAGAAGTAATCGTTGGCGTGACGACTTCATGAAGACACAATGATGGAGATCATGATGATAGAGATCATGGTGTCATGCCGGTGACGAAGATGATCATGGTGCCCCGAAGATGGAGATCAAAGGAGCATGATGATATTGGCCATATCATGTCACTATTTGATTGCATGTGATGTTTATCATGTTTTTGCATCTTATTTGCTTAGAACGACGGTAGTAAGTAAGATGATCCCTTATAATAATTTCAAGAAAGTGTTCACCCTAACTGTGCACCGTTGCGAAGGATCGTTGTTTCGAAGCACCACGTGATGATCGGGTGTGATAGATTCTAACGTTCGAATACAACGGGTGTTGACGAGCCTAGCATGTACAGACATGGCCTCGGAACACACGCAATACACTTAGGTTGACTTGACGAGCCTAGCATGTACAGACATGGCCTCGGAACACGGAGGACCGAAAGGTCGAGCATGAGTCGTATAGAAGATACGATCAACATGGAGATGTTCACCGATCTTGACTAGTCCGTCTCACGTGATGATCGGACACGGCCTAGTTGAATTCGGATCATGTTACACTTAGATGACTAGAGGGATGTCTATCTGAGTGGGAGTTCATTAAAAATTTGATTAGATGAACTTAATTATCATGAACTTAGTCTAAAATCTTTACACTATGTCTTGTAGATCAAATGTCCCACGTTGTCCTCAATTTCAACGCGTTCCTAGAGAAAACCAAGCTGAAAGATGATGGCAGCAACTATACGGACTGGGTCCGGAACCTGAGGATCATCCTCATAGCAGCCAAGAAAGATTATGTCTTAGAAGCACCGCTAGGTGAAGCACCAATCCCAGAGAACCAAGACGTTATGAACGCTTGGCAGCAGCGTGCTGATGATTACTCCCTCGTTCAGTGTGGCATGCTTTACAGCCTAGAACCGGGTCTCCAAAAGCGTTTTGAGAAACATGGAGCATATGAGATGTTCGAGGAGCTGAAATTAGTTTTTCAAGCTCATGCCCGGGTCGAGAGATATGATGTCTCCGACAAGTTCTTGAGCTGTAAAATGGAGGAGAACAGTTCTGTTAGTGAACGCATACTCAGAATGTCTGGGTTGCACAACCGCTTGTCTCAGCTGGGAGTTAATCTCCCGGATGACGCGGTCATTGACAGAATCCTCCAGTCGCTTCCACCAAGCTACAAGAGCTTTGTGATGAACTACAATATGCAGGGGATGGAAAAGACCATTCCCGAGGTATATTCAATGTTGAAATCAGCTGAGGTAGAGATCAGAAAAGAACATCAAGTGTTGATGGTGAATAAAACCACTAAGTTCAAGAAGGGCAAGGGTAAGAAGAACTTCAAGAAGGACGGCAAGGGAGTTGCCGCGCCCGGTAAACCAGTTACCGGGAAGAAGTCAAAGAATGGACCCAAGCCCGAGACTGAGTGCTTTTATTGCAAGGGAAGTGGTCACTGGAAGCGGAACTGCCCCAAATATTTAGCGGACAAGAAGAAGGCCGGCAACACCCAAGGTATATGTGATATACAAGTAATTGATGTGTACCTTACCAATACTCGTAGTAGCTCCTGGGTATTTGATACCGGTGCGGTTGCTCATATTTGTAACTCAAAGCAGGAACTACGGAATAAACGGAGACTGGCAAAGGACGAGGTGACGATGCGCGTCGGCAATGGTTCCAAGGTCGATGTGATCGCCGTCGGCACGCTACCTCTGCATCTTCCCACAGGATTAGTTTTAAACCTCAATAATTGTTATTTAGTGCCAGCTTTGAGCATGAACATTGTATCTGGATCTCGTTTAATTCGAGATGGCTACTCATTTAAATCCGAGAATAATGGTTGTTCTATTTATTTGAGAGATATGTTTTATGGTCATGCCCCGCTGGTTAATGGTTTATTTTTGATGAATCTCGAACGTGATGTTACACATGTTCATAGTGTGAATACCAAAAGATGTAAAATTGATAACGATAGTCCCACATATCTATGGCACTGCCGCCTTGGTCACATTGGTGTCAAGCGCATGAAGAAGCTCCATGCAGATGGACTTTTGGAGTCTCTTGATTAAGAATCATTTGACACGTGTGAACCATGCCTCATGGGTAAGATGACCAAGACTCCGTTCTCCGGAACAATGGAGCGAGCAACCAACTTATTGGAAATCATACATACCGATGTGTGTGGTCCAATGAGTGTTGAGGCTCGCGGAGGATATCGTTATGTTCTCACTCTCACTGATGATTTAAGTAGATATGGATATGTCTACCTAATGAAACACAAGTCTGAAACCTTTGAAAAGTTTAAAGAATTTCAGAGTGAGGTTGAGAATCAACGTGACAGGAGAATAAAATTCCTACGATCAGATCGTGGTGGAGAATATTTAAGTCACGAGTTTGGTGCACACTTAAGGAAATGTGGAATAGTTTCACAACTCACGCCGCCTGGAACACCTCAGAGAAATGGTGTGCCCGAACGTCGGAATCGCACTCTATTGGATATGGTGCGATCTATGATGTCTCTTACCGATTTACCGCTCTCATTTTGGGGTTATGCTTTAGAGACTGCCGCATTCACTTTAAATAGGGCTCCGTCGAAATCCGTTGAGACGACACCGTATGAATTATGGTTTGGGAAGAAACCTAAGCTGTCGTTTCTAAAAGTTTGGGGATGCGATGCTTATGTCAAGAAACTTCAACCTGAAAAGCTCGAACCCAAATCGGAAAAATGCGTCTTCATAGGATACCCTAAGGAAACTATTGGGTATACCTTCTACCTCAGATCCGAAGGCAAGATCTTCGTTGCCAAGAACGGGTCCTTTCTAGAGAAGGAGTTTCTCTCGAAAGAATTGAGTGGGAGGAAAGTGGAACTTGATGAGGTGATAGTCACTCCTTCCGAACCGGAAAGTAGCGTAGCGCGGGAAAATGTTCCTATGGTGCCTACACCGACTGGGGAGGAAGTTAATGATGATGATCATGAAGCTTCGGATCAAGTTGCTGAACTTCGTAGGTCCACAAGGACACGTTCCGCACCAGAGTGGTACGGCAACCCTGTCCTGGAAATCATGTTGTTAGACAACGGTGAACCTTCGAACTATGAAGAAGCGATGGCGGGCCCGGACTCCGACAAATGGCTAGAAGCCATGAAATCCGAGATAGAATCCATGTATGAAAACAAAGTATGGACTTTGACTGACTTGCCCGATGAGCGGCGAGCCATAGAAAACAAATGGATCTTTAAGAAGAAGACGGACGCGGATGGTAATGTGACCATCTACAAAGCTCGACTTGTCGCTAAGGGTTATCGACAAGTTCAAGGAGTTGACTACGATGAGAATTTCTCACCCGTAGCGAAGCTGAAGTCCGTCCGAATCATGTTAGCAATTGCCGCATACTATGATTATGAGATATGGCAGATGGACGTCAAAACGGCATTCCTTAATGGCTTCCTTAAGGAAGAGTTGTATATGATGCAGCCGGAAGGTTTTGTCGATCCTAAGAATGCTAACAAAGTATGCAAGCTCCAGCACTCAATCTATGGGCTGGTGCAAGCATCTCGGAGTTGGAACATTCGCTTTGATGAGATGATCAAAGCGTTTGGGTTTACACAGACTTATGGAGAAGCCTGTGTTTACAAGAAAATGAGTGGGAGCTCTGTAGCATTTCTCATATTATATGTGGATGACATATTATTGATGGGAAATGATATAGAATTCTTGGAAAGTATAAAGGCCTATTTGAATAAGTGTTTTTCAATGAAGGACCTTGGAGAAGCTGCTTATATAGTAGGCATCAAAATCTATAGAGATAGATCAAGACGCCTCATTGGTCTTTCACAGAGTACATACCTTGACAAGATATTGAAGAAGTTCAGTATGGATCAGTCCAAGAAGGCGTTCTTTCCTGTATTGCAAGGTGTGCAATTGAGCACGGCTCAATGCCCGACCACGGCAGAAGATATAGAAGAGATGAGTGTCATCCCCTATGCCTCGGCCATAGGGTCTATTATGTATGCCATGCTGTGTACCAGACCTGATGTAAATCTTGCCGTAAGTTTGGTAGGAAGGTACCAAAGTAATCCCGGCAAGGAACACTGGACAGCGGTCAAGAATATCCTGAAGTACCTGAAGAGGACTAAGGATATGTTTCTCGTTTATGGAGGTGACGAAGAGCTCGTCATAAAGGGTTACGTCGATGCTAGCTTCGATACAGATCTGGATGACTTGAAGTCACAGACTGGATACGTGTATATTTTGAATGGAGGAGCAGTAAGCTGGTGCAGTTGCAAGCAAAGCGTCGTGGCGGGATCTACATGTGAAGCGGAGTACATGGCAGCCTTGGAGGCAGCACAGGAAGCAGTCTGGATGAAGGAGTTCATTACCGACCTAGGGGTGATTCCCAATGCGTCGGGCCCAATGACTCTCTTCTGTGACAACACTGGAGCTATTGCCCTTGCGAAGGAGCCCAGGTTTCACAGGAAGACCAGGCATATCAAGCGTCGCTTCAACTCCATTCGTGAAAGTGTTCAAAATGGAGACATAGAAATTTGTAAAGTACACACGGACCTGAATGTAGCAGATCCGTTGACTAAACCTCTCCCTAGGGCAAAACATGATCAACACCAGGATGCAATGGGTGTTCGATTCATCACAATGTAACTAAATTATTGACTCTAGTGCAAGTGGGAGACTGTTGGAAATATGCCCTAGAGGCAATAATAAATGGTTATTATTATATTTCTTTGTTCATGGTAATTGTCTATTATTCATGCTATAATTGTATTGTCCGGAAATCGTAATACATGTGTGAATACATAGACCACAACGTGTCCCTAGTAAGCCTCTAGTTGACTAGCTCGTTGATCAACAGATAGTCATGGTTTCCTGACTATGGACATTGGATGTCATTGATAACGGGATCACATCATTAGGAGAATGATGTGATGGACAAGACCCAATCCTAAGCATAGCATAAAAGATCGTGTAGTTTCGTTTGCTAGAGCTTTTCCAATATCAGGTATCTTTTCCTTAGACCATGAGATCGTGCAACTCCCGGATACCGTAGGAGTGCTTTGGGTGTGCCAAACGTCACAACGTAACTGGGTGACTATAAAGGTGCATTACGGGTATCTCCGAAAGTGTCTGTTGGGTTGGCACGGATCGAGACTGGGATTTGTCACTCCGTGTGACGGAGAGGTATCTCTGGGCCCACTCGGTAATGCATCATCATAATGAGCTCAATGTGACTAAGGCGTTAGTCACGGGATCATGCATTGCGGTACGAGTAAAGAGACTTGCCGGTAACGAGATTGAACAAGGTATTGGGATACCGACGATCGAATCTCGGGCAAGTAACATACCGATTGACAAAGGGAATTGCATACGGATTGATTGAATCCTCGACACCGTGGTTCACCCGATGAGATCATCGTGGAACATGTGGGAGCCAACATGGGTATCCAGATCCCGCTGTTGGTTATTGACCGGAGAGGCGTCTCGGTCATGTCTGCCTGTCTCCCGAACCCGTAGGGTCTACACACTTAAGGTCCGGTGACGCTAGGGTTGTAGAGATATATGTATGCGGAAACCCGAAAGTTGTTCGGAGTCCCGGATGAGATCCCGGACATCACGAGAGGTTTCGGAATGGTCCGGAGGTGAAGAATTATATATAGGAAGTCCAGTTTCGGCCACCGGGAAAGTTTCGGGGGTTACCGGTATTGTACCGGGACCACCGGAAGGGTCCCGGGGGTCCACCGGGTGGGGCCACCTGTCCCGCAGGGCCCCATGGGCTGAAAGTGGAAGGGAACCAGCCCTTAGTGGGCTGGGGCACCCCCCTTGGGCCTCCCCCCATGCGCCTAGGGTTGGGAACCCTGGGGGGAGCTTCCCCCTTGCCTTGGGGGGCAAGGCAACCCCTTCCCCCCTTGGCCGCCCCCCCCCCTTGGAGATCCCATCTCCCAGGGCTGGCGCACCCCCCAGGGGCCTATATAAAGGGGGGAGGGAGGGCAGCAACCTACAGCCTTGGGCGCCTCCCTCCTCCCCTGCAACACCTCTCTCTCTCTCGCAGAAGCTCGGCGAAGCCCTGCAGGAGACCCGCTACATCCACCACCACGCCGTCGTGCTGCTGGATCTCCATCAACCTCTCCTCCCCCCTTGCTGGATCAAGAAGGAGGAGACGTCGCTGCACCGTACGTGTGTTGAACGCGGAGGTGCCGTCCGTTCGGCACTCGGTCATCGGTGATTTGGATCACGGCGAGTACGACTCCGTCATCCACGTTCATTGGAACGCTTCCGCTCGCGATCTACAAGGGTATGTAGATGCACTCCTTTCCCCTCGTTGCTAGTAGACTCCATAGATGCATCTTGGTGAGCGTAGGAAAATTTTAAATTATGCTACGATTCCCAACAAAAAAGCAGCTGAGGACGCGAAAAAAATAGCCGAGGAGAAAAATGAGTTGCTACAGCAGGCAGTCAATGCAGCTGTAACTGCCTGCAGAAATGATTTTGCTACTAACTTGGTTCCAGCTATCATCAACTGGACGAAGGAAAATCCAAACAAGACGGTACATGATTTCCCGATGCCCAGTTTCGTCGGGAGCAACTCCATGAACAACAACAACACCGCACCATCACTTGCTCATGCAACCGGGCCTCCTCTTGCAGTCGCTCCCGCTCATAGCAGCCCGTCCTCAGTCTCTGGCGCGCTAGGTGGGCCTTTGTCTTTGGCTGATCTCGACGCCGTCACGGTAATTACATGTCGCACCAACATATATATATATAGAATATTCCATTTTCGTTGCCTTTCGGATGTTTTACGCCACAGACATATGTGTTTGCAGGGCGAAGAAACCCCGTGCACCATACTCTACTTGATCAAAGGCCAGAAGGTGGACGTGGGAAAGGGGATGATAATGAACCCCTTGCAACCCACGTTCCACAACCAGCCGATCCCCGCTGGGCACTTCAGGGTTAGCTTGTCCAGTGTGGAATCGGGGCACGAGGCTTTGCCTCCTCCAGTACAGCATGTGGGAGAGGACAACGAGACCCCGCCGTGGATTAGAAGCTGCAAGGGTTGGGTGCTGCTATGGCCGAAGAATCTTAGTCTGGAGCCGGCCGAGAGCACACCAACAACCACACATCAACAAGCATGTGCGGAGACCACCACCCCGCCTACGCAATTACCAGCTCCTGTAGTGCCGGGTGAGAGCGGCGGACGACGTGATGAAGGGGGTGCAATAGTACTGGCTGATGTAATCGGTCCTGTAGAACATAGAATGGATGATGAGACGGAGGTCGACCCTGTGGGTTTACTCAATACAAACGCGTATGACTGTGACATAGATATGATGAGTCAACCATATGACGAATCGGGCTATCAGCATGCTAATGAGGATATGGATGATATGCCCGGGCAGGAAGGTCGTTGGAAGGATTGCAAAAAGTCTCTCTTCATGAATTCCTCACAGGACACGCCTGAAGATGCCGCCTCAACACAGGCTCAACTAGCCGGGGGTCGTATAGTGCTTAGCTCGGGAACCCTGGGGCAGGGGTTAAGGAAGGGTCTGGAAGGTGTGCCCAAGAAAAAGGAGAGGAAGAGATCGGGGAAGATAACTGCCTCCAAACAAGCTAGAGCACATAGCAGCCAGACGATGGATTCTGGAGAGCGTGTACCCGTGAAAGGTGCGGCCATGTTCCATCTCACGGGCGAGCCGATGCTACCGCCGAAACCGCTGGAGGCACTATCAGGGGATCTCAGGAGACTGCACGACCATGTGTTGTCGACTGAGAAAAGCCTACTAGCCTCAAAGGATCCAGGATATCCAACATACGCGGCTCATGTGCCTGAGGGGAGGTGCTACGTCGACACACGGCCCGCGGAGGTGTTCTTCCTGCGGTTTGACCATATCTTTGAGATGTTTCTGACAAGGCGGCTCGATTTTACAATTGTCCGCCTTTTTGCGCTACATATGAGCTCCGTCATGAAGAGTGAAGAAGTCTCTCAAATCTGTGTGGCGGATCCGTACTACATGCACGAGTCTTTCTTGAGTCTCGGCAACTTTGAACGGGAAACTGCTAGGGACTACCTCCAAAACTTCATGGTACATAATAAGGACCAGGAAATTGTCCTCCTGCCTTATCATCCAAAGTAAGTCAGTTCCGGACAACCCTTTCGTACATTTCAATCATTCCTTCTCGCTCATATGGAGAATAATTTGAGGTGTATTTTCCCCGCAGCAACGGGCGCGCCGTCCTTATCGTTCTTTACTCGCGAGTCTCCCACGCCGTGTATTTTGACCCTTCCAGAGACTACGAGAAAAAGGACTACACCCACATAATGAATATTCTAGATGATGATCTCCAAGGCTTCAGCATTAGAGGTGGCCACATGCAGATCAGGAAACAAAGGAACAAGAAGATGGGTTTCGCGCATAAAACTAACTTCTCCTGCATCCATGTCCCAAAACCAAGCAAGAAGGATGGATTCTACATCGTCCATCTCATGATTGAGTTCAGCACGGATCACCAAAAGCTTCGCATGACAAGCAGAAATGATGATCATATCCACAAGTGGCTAGAATCTCATGGAGAAGGGGATTATAAACTTAGAGATGACTTCTTTCGCATCCAAAGGGACATTGCGACGATCATCATGAAAGAAGTCGTCGATGAGAAGGGGATGTTCCACTAGGGCCCTATATCGCGAGCTGACGTCCGAACTCGCATAGGCATGCAACGTCTAGACCTCACGCCATTCAAGAAGCTAGGGTCCATCCTCGATGATATGGAAGGATGGAACTTCTAGTGATTTACGATGCCGATGATGATGATATGTGTCGGTTGAACTTGTATACTTTCTGTAGCGATGAAACTTTGTGATGTCCACGGTCCCTGCCGAACTTGCGTAACGCTACTTTGTTAGTTTGCGTACGATGACCTGCGTACCTCTAGTTAATTAGTTTGCGTACTGTATGTTGCATCTAGTTGCTAACCCTTTCTTTTTCGTGTTGCTCTAGTATATTTTGTTGCATATGATTGTACATCCTCTTCATGAAGATGCATCTCTAACAGGTACCTAGTTTCTTGATGGCGAGATGGCAGTGCTATGTCGTGTACAAAGGGAAGGTTCCGGGGGTGTACAACGAGTGGCAGGAGTGTCAGGCGCAAGTAAATGGGGTCTCGGGCGCCAGCCATAAAGGCTTCAAAAGCAGACAAGAAGGAGAAGCTAGTTACTTGAGGTTCACGCTAGCGCGAGAGAGGACTCGTAACCGCCGCCTCATGTACCGCATAGTTCCGCTCTCACTCATACTGATAGCTCTTCTCGCGTATACCATTGTTTAGATGGATGGCGTTGTAGTTGCAAGTATTCGAGACTTGCATATGTATCGCTATTTTCGAGATGATGACGAGATACCACTTTGTGTTGGATGATGATTATGATGAGACTATTTGTATGTATATGCTATGATTACATTTGTGGTCTTGCAGCCATTTGTATGTGTATCATGATGACATTTGTATGTGCTAAAGATTCTTGTATAAAGCCTGTTTAAATACAAAACAAATATGCAGAAAAAAAATCAAAAACTACTGAAATTAGCAGTAGCGAGTGGAGAAAAGTTAGCAGTAGCATGACAGTAGCAGTAGCGCGTACAGGTAAAGCGCGCTAGAGCTATTAGCAGTAGCGAGCATCCACGCAGCACGCTGCTGCTACACTTGTATAGCAGTAGCGCGGGGGTGCACGCGCTGCTGCTACGCTTAGCTGTAGCGCCTTATTAGTAGCGCCGGACCCCGCGCTACTGATATACCTAGAACCCGCGCTGCTGCTAGGCTTTTCCCTAGTGGTGGTGGTTTGATAGATGTACTAGTAGTAGATAAGTAGTTGTGACAATGTGTATGGACATCTTTGTATCACAGGAAAATTCGAGTGGCCTATGTTTTGTCAGAGTGTTAATTCATTTCTGTTCCGGCAAATTTCAGGCGCTCGATATGTCCTATTTTAGCAAAGGTCATGCCGGATTTTTTCGTGAATTTTAGCATGACTTGTGCTATAAAGTAGGAAATATCGAGTGCCCGTGATTTGCCAGAACAGGAAATTAATAACATTCCGGCAAATCATAGGTAATTTTTTTATGTCAGTACTCGATATATGTAACGGTTGACTGTCATTCTGTCGGGCTCCTTGAGTGACTTTGGGTTTGTTTTTGAAGGAAGGATGTAGATTGTTGTCGTGAAGGTCGCTTCTCCTTCTTCTTCTTGTGCTAGACCTTTGTTATGTACTAATGGAACAAGGAGTAGCGACCATCACCGACAGTCGTAAATGTCTGAGAGGAATAATCCCGACTGCTGTCGTGGATGTGTGTGCCAGACACAAAGCGCACTACTGATCCATTGCCGTCTTTGACAACGGAACAAGTGATACCTCTACTGATCCATTGCCGTCCGGCTGTATTCGGCTTTGCGTTTTTATGTATAGAAGTACATTTATTAGAAAAAAATAAGAAAAAAGAAAGATGTCAGCTCACATATTTGTAAACCACTTGAGTGCTTCACACGTAGGTGCAGCGGCTGCGCTGTACCTATGCTCTGAATAAATGGACTTTCTCGTTGTTTGCTGCTGCTGTCTTTTTTGGCTCCAGTTAGCAGCATTTAATGGTACAACATATGATACGAACGCAAGGGACTTGAACATGATACACAATGAGATGATATGTAAGTTTTGCGTATTCCCAAAAAAGTTAGCAGCATCCGTTTCCAGCTAAGAGACGATGATACTGCAACGCAAAGCAATGAACAAATACTAACTGAACTTGGCAACCACATTCGATTCGATTCCATGACGTCCTAAATTCAGCGAGTTCCCAAAAAAAAACACATATATTCCATCAAGGAAAAGAGAAATGCAGAGTCACGGACTTGCAAGCCCTTGTATCTTTATTATCAAAGGAAAAGAGGAATGGAGAGTCACGGATTTGCATGTTCAGGGAGTTACCACCAGAGAAAGATTGAGTCGTGATATTAAATTCACTGTGGGAAACAAACATACGTATATTTTATAGTTTTCTCGGGGATTAACGTGTCCAAGTCCTTGATGCTTTATTATCAGGAGTATTAAGTAATTATTACACTTGCTATGGCTAAGTTGCTGATGATGTGTCAAGCCTCTGTTTTTTCTCAGGTTTTGTGCCGCTGTTAGTGCTTTGCCTATCTAATCCATCCACTTGTTCCTTAGAGCATCTCCACCTGGCCCCTCGACGGCCCTCCCGGAGCACTTTTTTAGCGCCGGTTGTCAAAAAACGTCCTAGGCATGCATCCAGGACCTCGTTTTTAGCCGGATTTAGCGAATATTACGGCCGGCGCGCCCACCCCACACCCAGCTCCCTGGGAGCAGCTGGGAACGCCGGCGCTCGCCTTTTGCATGCGCAGGCCCACCTGCAGCCCCTCTCTCCCCTCTCTCCTTTCTCTCTTCCTTCCACCACCGCCCAGCACACAGCTCGCCAAGCTGATGCAGCCCCGACGCCTCCCTCGCCTGGTGTCACCGGCCCTGCCCCGCATCTCCCCGCTCGCCGCCTTGCTCCTCTCCTTGCCGCGCTGCCTCGCCGCTCCCTGCCTGCTCGCCGCCCCGTCCGGCTCCACCCGCGCGCGCCTCCCGCCCTCGCAGCAACCGCCTCCCGCCCTCGCAGCAGCAGCCGTTGAGCCCAGGAGGTCGCCGGACTGGACGGGGCGGCGAACTGACGGGGCCTTCCGCGCCAGCTTCGACGGGGGCGCGCGCCCGGCCTTCAGTGTGTGTGTGGAGCGGCCGTCGCGTGAGCCGGAAGGAGGCCGCGGTTCCCCTGCTCCGCCTCGCCGCGCCGGAGGTCGCCGCAGTCGCGCGCGCCGCCGCTGCCGCTGCCTCGCGGAGCTGCTCAGTGCGGCGACGACGAGGGCGAGGCGGACGCGGCCGTGCGTGGCCGGGCATGGTGCACCACGGGCAGCAGCAGCCTCGACGGGTTGGTCAAGTGCGTGACGAGGAGGAGTCCGTCGACGTGCTGTGGAGCCGGAGAGCACGTAGCGGGAGCGGCCGGCGT
This sequence comes from Aegilops tauschii subsp. strangulata, assembly GCF_002575655.3. Taxonomy (NCBI): domain Eukaryota; kingdom Viridiplantae; phylum Streptophyta; class Magnoliopsida; order Poales; family Poaceae; genus Aegilops; species Aegilops tauschii. The sequence goes on along the minus strand of NC_053035.3, from coordinate 503,868,061 downwards.
GGTGCGCCTCGAGGTGGAGCCGGGAGGAGGCCGCGGCAGCCAGCCGTCACCGTGCGTGACGAGATGCAGTCTGCGCGGCGCGGGGAGGACGTCGGCGGCGGCGCCGGGGGGCGCGCCGAGCTCGAGCAGCGCGTCGCCGGTGGCGGAAGACGAAGACGCGGCCGAGGGAGTCGCCCGGTCGGCTGGGGTCGTCGCCGACGAGCTCGAGCTCGCGTGGCCCGGCAGTGCCCACAACATGTTTGTTGTAATGACAAAGCGAAAAAAATAAGACACAACCTGAAGGGCACAACGGCTGGAATTTTTTTGCACTCAAAGGCAAAATTAGCACTGGGGCCTCCCCAGGAGGCCGAGAAAACGCCTCCTGGGGGGCACAACGACTGGAGATGCTCTTAACAAATTCGAAACAATTTCTGAAAATAAAATTATATAAGGACCACATTACAGCGTTCATATGTAAAACAATTTCTGAAAATAAAATTGAAACTTTTCTTGAAAAAAAAATGAACAATTTGCACATGCCGAATATTTTTAATAAATAGCAAATGATTTATGAACATAACATGATTTTTTTTATTTTCCAAGTATTTTTCGGGAACGTGGCCAATTTTTTTAAATGCAAATAAGTTTAGACAGCAGGCGCCCGACGGGAGCGATACCGTCACCTAGTTGGGTCAAGGCCTAAGTTTTTTCTCTATTTTTTCGTTATTTTGTCTTTTATCATTAATTCATTTTTGTCCTTTCTATTTTACTATTATTTTTTAAAGCAGTTCAAAATTTTGAAATATTGATATTTTTAAGGAAATGTTTTAAATTATGATTTTAAATTCGTTTTTTGTCAAACATTTATTTAATGCTTTAAATTATTATCCTTTTCCATTTTATCGCTCTGTATTTATTAGTTATGTTAAAAAGTTTAAATAATAATTTTAAGTTCCTATTTAAATTATAATTTTAAATACTTTTTCTTCAAACTTGGCATGGGATGTCTACCATGGGCTTGCCCACCTTCTGGCCAAAATTCTAGTAATGTCAAGAATGTCCCGAAAACACCATGTTCATCGTAGGGTGTCCAGGTAGGCCAGAAAGCCCCGATTGAGAGCACGTTGTTTCACGACAACCGTCAAATGACTCCATTCTTTTCCTTGGCTTGTATGACCAATTCAAGGTAGCATGCCAGGTTATTTTAGTTTTCAATTTTTTTTGCATTTTCTAGAATTTTCTCGGTCAAAACAGGCCAATAAATGGTCGGACATGTCACAACTTACCTACACTATCGGGAATCGTTCAATCCTAGCATGGATGCATCAGGGGCATGCCCACCTGCTTGCAAAAGTTTGCATCATTTTAAGAGTGTCCAAAACTAGAATATGTTCAACGGAGGGTGTTCGGATAGGCCAGAAGGCTTTGTTTGAGAGCACGTTATTTCTCGACATCCCTGAATTGGCTCATTTATTTTCATAGCCTTATATGACAAATTCAAGGCATCATCCCAAGTTGTTTGGGTCTTCGACTAGCTTTGCATTTTCTAGAGTTTTCTCAGTGAAAAGCCCAATAAATGGTCGGACGTGACAGAAGTTGCATAATGTATCAAAATTCATTCAAACCTGACATGGATGCCTATCGTGGGCATGCCCGCTTGCTCGAAAAAGTTGGGGTTATTCCTTGCATGCCTATGTTAGGCATGAAGGGTCCGTTTGAGAGCTCATTTTTTTACATCTTTTAGATAACCCAAATTTTTCTCATGAGCTTATATGACCAATTGAAGGCACCATGCCAAGTTATATTTGTTTTTCGACAAATCTTGCAATTTTCTAAAGTTTTCTAGGTGAAAAATGACCAATAAACGGTTGGACATGACGCAACTTGCATACGGTGTCGGAATTAGTTCAAATCTGACATGGATGCCTACCATGGGCATGCCCACCTGTTGGCCAAAGTTGGGGGTCATTTCATGCATGTCCAAAAAATAAATCATGGTTAGGATATTTTTATTGATTTTGAACAATAAAGTTCGCAATTTTTGAAAATTTTGTAGAATTTTAAATAAGCTCCTGAATTCGAAAAAAGTTCATGGGTTTTGATAAAAAATGTAAAATTTGAAAAGAGTTCGTGGATTGAAAAAAATCATGCTTTTGCAAAAAGGTTCATGCATTCGCGAAAAACCGAAGAAAATACCGTCTAAAACAAAAAATCATGACTACGAAAGGTTCATGAATGTAACAAAAAATCATGATTTTATAAATGAAGCAAAAAATAAATTAAAAAAGAAAGAGAACGAGAAGCAAAAACCAAAGAAAATACCGCCTAAAACAAAAGAAAAACCAAACAAGAAAGCCGCTATGTGTTTTTAGGGCGTCTGCTATTTGGCACGTATGTCGCTCGTTAGTGACCTAGCGCGTATCCTAAGCGACCGATTTTCTTTTGGGCTTAACTGTTTCAAACTCCTTCCCCATCGATTTTTTCATTTTTCCTTTGGTTTTTCCGCATTTTTCTTGCTTTTACTCTTCCCTTTTTTTCTTTTACTTTCTTTTTTATTTTTTCCCTTTTCCTTTTGCTTTCCCCTTTTTCTTTTATCTTTTCTTTTTTTTTTATTTTTTTTTTTATTTTTTGTGGACATATTTTCTCTAATCGTAAGGAATTTTTGAGAATCATGACTATTTTTAAAACTAGCGAAAATTTCTGAAAATGTGAAAACTTTTCAAATTCATGAACATGTTTTACAATTTCGAATACATTTTTGGGAATTGTGAACATCTTTTAAACCCGTGAATATTTGTTTTGAATCAGCGAACATTTTTCCAAAATTGGGGGAACTATTTTTGTAATTCATGGACCTTTTTTGAACCGAGGAACATTTTTGTAGTTCATGAGCATTTGTAAATTCTGTAAACTTTTAAAAATGCAAGTGGAATTTAGAAAATTTATTCAATTTCATAACATTTTTCGAATGCGCCAACATTTTCTGAAATATGGAATTTTTTTTGTAAAATCGCAAATATTTTTGATTTCTTGAACATTTTTTTTTAGAATCTACAGTGGTTTCAAATTTTGGAATTCGGTATTATTTAATATAGAAAAGAAACAAAAACAGATTAGAAAAAGGAAAAGAAAAGCTAAAAAGGAAAACTAAAATTAAAAAACCGAGCGCGCCGCACATGGGCCAGCCCAAAAGGGCGCGCTGGGGTGCGAGGTCCCGTTTTTAGCGTTGGTTGTGAAAAGGAAAAACGAACTAAAAGAGGCACAGTGGCTTAGTTGTCCCAGTTGGTTGATACGGTTCCAGTTAAGCGGGAGGTCACGTGTTCGAATCGGGTCACTATACATTTATTATGAAGGGGTATGGAGAGATCTCCTCCGTTGATGTGTTTAAGGGGGTTCTACTGAAGCGGAAGTGCAACTAAATGAAGATGGTGCTAGGTTGTTGTCCAATGATGAAGAAAGTGAGAGCATTGTGAGAGTGGTAAATAATGGGCACAACTTCTTGATGTTTTATGTGGATCATGACGATAGCTACAATGGTGGAGGAGGAAAACAGTGGGATGATATAGTTGCAAATCCCATAGCTCATTTACCAACTGTTTTCAGTCCTAAGAAGGAAAGCATTGGTGTAGTTGAAGAACAAAGCAAAACTGATCGGAGCATTGTTGACGATAACAATTGTTGCGGAAGATAAAAGAAAAGCTAGTGAGGAGAAAAAGAAAAAATCCCAAGAGGAGAAACTTACAATGGCAGAGAAGAGAAGGTAAAACACGGCTGAAAGAAAAAGAAATGCAGAGATAGCGAAACAAAGGAAGGCTAAAAATAGGAAAAGAATTGCTGATGAGAAGAGAATGATTGCCCACACAACTTTGCAGCAAGACGAAGCATATTTTCTTATTCATCAAGCAGAGGAGGAGGAAAGGAGGCAGAGTTGGGACCATTTCAAGGAGGCTGGTGAGGCTGCAAGGCAACAAGCTTGGGAGTGGCAGAGTCATGCTCGGGACACACAAAGGATTGCTGACTGGGAGGAGAGAAAGACAAGAGTTGAGGAAGCAAATCTAGCAAAGCATCAAGCCAAGGAGATCAATGAGAAAAATAACGAGGAAGAAGCAAAGTGAAGGCAAGGGCTGAGGACATCATGAAACAAAGGCAAGTTCAGACAAATACATATAAGCACATGAAAGGCGACCGGGCGACTGGCCAGGCGACTGCGCCCGCGATGGTGACCTCCGCGTCCAGCGACCGCCGGCGGGTCGGCGGGAGGTTTTGGGCGCTCGCCGACTCAGACGAAGAAGACGTGGACGACGATGGGGATCCTCCGGTGGACTCCCTGCCCTCACCGACTCCTTCAGATCTCATTTGCGAATTTTTTCGTTCAGGTTATACCGAAGATGAGGTGGCTACGACGATTGATCGCGTTCTGCCATTGGAGGATCCGGCGTGAATCGGTCTTCGTGCGGACGAGACGACAGAGATGATTCGACGTGTAGTACATCGGAGGACGGCGGCATCTGCGATTCGACCTTGGAAGGGTCCCATACCTAAGGTGAGTCTTCCGAATCTTACGCTTTTCGACATGATTCGGCCGGAGTCGTGGATTACTGTTAAGAAGAGGAAGAAGGCGAGGCAGATCGGCGGTTGTCAGGCACCGGCGGCGCCGATCTTGGCAGCGCCGGCGATGGGGATCGCGGAGGCGAGAGCGCGGCGTTTGAACAGCTTGTTGGGCTACGTTGGGCCGGCTCGGAGGGAGTCGAGTCCACGAGGAGTTGGGCCTAGGTCAGATGGGTATGAGGCCCATGCTGAACCGGACCAGCCTCCATCCCGCAATGCAATCACATGCACGTACGAGAGGGATCGGTTTCCTTCCTGTCGTGCGCCGTCGTCTGTCTCTGTCGCTGTTAGGGTTCGCAGGCGAGGGACTAGGGGTTTCCCCACGTGTGGTGCTCGTCGGGCGCGAAGAATCCGACCGCTCTTGCACATGGCCGGTCGAGGGGCTGCGCCGCCTCCACCGAAGAGGATCGCCCCGGCCGCTCCTGCTGGGCGGAGCGGGGAGGAGCCGCTCCTGCTGGGCGGGGCGGGGAGGAGCCGCCTCCGGCGGCGGGGGCCGGGCGCGGTGCACTCGGGCCACCAGGACAGAGGCAGCCGGCTAGCGTTCCACTGGGACCGGGCCGCGGTAATGCTCCTTCGGGCGGGAGGCCGCCGGCGCCCGTTGCTCATCCGGTAGTAGGACGAGGTGGGCCTAGACCTCCAGCGCCGGTGGCGTCCCTTCAACCGGCGGCAAGAAAGGGCGGGCTCAGGCCTCCGGCGCCCGTCGCTCCGCAGGCAGCGGGTAGAGGGGGGCCTAGGCCCCCAACGCTGGGCGAGGCTGGTGCAGCCGGTACTGGCAGAGGTCAGTCTCATGGCGCGCCCCCGCCTAACTTCGTCGCGCGGCCGGCCCAAAACCGGTCGGGACCATCTCAGACGCGGCAGATTTCTAGTTCTAAAGATTCCCGTGCTCCGCCCCGAGGCCAATGGGGGAACGATGGGTTAGATGTGTATGGCGATGGACAGCACCGGGGTTCCTCATCCACGGGAGGGGGGCGTGGTTATGCCTGGCAGAGTGACGGGTCTGCTGAGAGACCGTTTCTCGGGCCTCCAGGAGGTTTTGTTGAGGGTGCTTCCGGTCCGGATCACCGCCAGAGAGGGGGTCACCGTGGACATCGCGGTGGTCGGGGCGGTGGCCGCGGGAGGTATCTGTTGGAAATATGCCCTAGAGGCAATAATAAATGGTTATTATTATATTTCTGTGTTCATGATAATAGTCTTTTATTCATGCTATAATTGTATTTTCCGGAAATCGTAATACATGTGTGAATACATAGACCACAACCTGTCCCTAGTAAGCCTCTAGTTGACTAGCTCGTTGATCAACAGATAGTCATGGTTTCCTGACTATGGACATTGGATGTCATTGATAACGGGATCACATCATTAGGAGAATGATGTGATGGACAAGACCCAATCCTAAGCATAGCATAAAAGATCGTGTAGTTTCGTTTGCTAGAGCTTTTCCAATGTCAAGTATCTTTTCCTTAGACCATGAGATCGTGCAACTCCCGGATACCGTAGGAGTGCTTTGGGTGTGCCAAACGTCACAACGTAACTGGGTGACTATAAAGGTGCATTACGGGTATCTCCGAAAGTGTCTGTTGGGTTGGCACGGATCGAGACTGGGATTTGTCACTCCGTGTGACGGAGAGGTATCTCTGGGCCCACTCGGTAAGACATCATCGTAATGAGCTCAATGTGACTAAGGGGTTGGTCACGGGATGATGTGTTACGGAACGAGTAAAGAGACTTGCCGTAACGAGATTGAACAAGGTATCGGTATACCGACGATCGAATCTCGGGCAAGTGCTATATCGGTAGATAAAGGGAATCGTATACGGGATTGATTGAATCCTTGACATCGTGGTTCATCCGATGAGATCATCGTGGAACATGTGGGAGCCAACATGGGTATCCAGATCCCGCTGTTGGTTATTGGCCGGAGAGATGTCTCGGTCATGTCTGCATGTCTCCCGAACCCGTAGGGTCTACACACTTAAGGTCCGGTGACGCTAGGGTTGTAGAGATATATGTATGCGGAAACCCGAAAGTTGTTCGGAGTCCCGGATGAGATCCCGGACGTCACGAGAGGTTCCGGAATGGTCCGGAGGTGAAGAATTATATATAGGAAGTCCAGTTTTGGCCACCGGGAAAGTTTCGGGGGTTATCGGTATTGTACCGGGACCACCGGAAGGGTCCCGGGGGTCCACCGGGTGGGGCCACCTGTCCCGGAGGGCCCCGTGGGCTGAAAGTGGAGGGGAACCAGCCCCTAATGGGCTGGGGCGCCACTTTGGGCCTCCCCCCATGCGCCTAGGGTTGGGAACCCTAGGGGGGGAGTTTCCCCTTGCCTTGGGGGGCAAGGCAACCCTTTTCCCCTTGGCCGCCGCCCCCCCCCCCCCCCCTTGGAGATCCCATCTCCAAGGGCTGCGCACCCCCCTTGGGGGCCTATATAAAGGAGGGGGGGAGGGAGGGCAGCACACTACAGCCTTTGGCGCCTCCCTCCTCCCCTGCAACACCTCTCTCTCGCGCGCAGAAGCTCGGCGAAGGCCTGCCGGAGAGCCGCTACATCCACCACCACGCCGTCGTGCTGTTGGATCTCCATCAACCTCTCCTCCCCCCTTGCTGGATCAAGAAAGGAGGAGACGTCGCTGCACCGTACGTGTGTTGAACGCGGAGGTGCCGTCCGTTCGGCACTCGGTCATCGGTGATTTGGATCACGGCGAGTACGACTCCGTCATCCACGTTCATTGGAACGCTTCCGCTCGCGATCTACAAGGGTATGTAGATCCACTCCTTTCCCCTCGTTGCTAGTAGACTCCATAGATGCATCTTGGTGAGCGTAGGAAAATTTTAAATTATGCTACGATTCCCAACAGTATCATCGCAGACCACCTCCGCCTTCGGCAGTTGTTGACCAAGCGGAGTCAGTACTGGAGACCGATTGCGTTTCCACGGAGCTCCCTCCCCAGGCAATGGAGGTGGTAGCGGCTTTAGCCAATGTTGAGGTTCCGGCGACTGGGAGTGTGACTGAGGTTACCGACAGGTCTGAGGCTGAGAGGGCGTCCAAGTGGGCGCGCAAGAAGGAAAGGATGCTTTGCTGCCGTTGTGGTGAGAAGGGCCACTTCATTGCTGAATGCGTGGCAGAGCTGTGTGAGTCCTGTGGTAAGCCGGCACATGCCTCGGGGGATTGCCCGTTGTTGCGTGACCAGGCTCCGTCTTTGACTATGTATGGAGTTTATTGTGCTGAGCTAATGTTCTTTGAGTCCCCGGCAGCGAGAGAGACTCCGGAGGAGACTTTGAGCTTGACCACCGGGGTTGTCAAAGCTACTCAGGGTGAGGTTTCGGAGGCTCAGATTGTGCAGAGGCTTCAGGAACTGGCACCGGGAGACTTCCATTGGGAGCTCGTTCCTCTCGAGGCCAAGGTTTTTAAGGTGGAGTTTCCTTCAGTGGACGATCTGCAGCGACTGTTGAGTTTTGGTTTATGCAGAGTTCCTGGCACTAGGTGCATTCTGGAGTTCCATGAGTGGCAGCAGGTGGAACCTAAAGGAAAGCCGCTTACGCAGGTCTGGTTGCGGTTTTCGGGGGCTCCATCTAAGCCTTTGCAGGATGTTCGTGTCGTGGCCAGTATGGGCATTATGGTTGGCAAGACGGAGAAAGTGGATATGGCCTTTACTCGTGCACATGGAGTGGCCCGCATCTTAGTGAGCATTTTGGATATTGAGTTCGTGCCTGACGTGGTTAACTGGACTTATAGAGGAGAGGTGTTTCCTCTTGAGATCGAGTTTGAGGACGCTGCCCTGTTTGCTGAGGCAATGATTGGGAATGATGTTGACATGCACGAGGGGGAAGACAGTGCGGGAGCTGAGGAGGCACCGACTGACGAGTCGACTCGTGAGGGGACTAACGGCTCTCGTCCTGTGGCTCAGACCGGGGATGGAACCGGGGTTGAGCCGGCACCTTCACCATCGGTGCCTATGACTTCGTTGCGGTTCGGGTCCTTTGAGCCAGCCTCTGCCCCTCCCAGACTTTGGAGTGACCGGGTAGATTCTGATGATGCGTTTGAGCAGTCACTACCTTTGTTGGCGTTCGAGGATGCCGGTGGGCCACTGGCTGGATGCTTGCTGCGGACATCGTCGGTGAGGACTTTGGTTGGTTCCGGGGACGGGGAGTCGGTGGTTGCTCCACCGGAGGTCGACGTTTCGGCCCTAATGGCTGCGGCTGAGGTGGGGCGTGGGGGAGGGGGTCGGGGCAGGTGGCTCCCACCTCCACCTTCACTATCCCGACATCGGCATCGCTGGTCATGACGGGACCGGCAGGTGATGGGAGAGGAGGCCCGAGGCAGGCGGCCTCGGCTCTCTCTCCTTCGGGCGTGGCGGCGGCGGCCGCGCCTTCTGTGGTGTTGGGGGAGGGGGTTTGGGGCAGGCGGTCCTGACTCCTCCTTCCTCGCCGGCGGTCAGGAGGACCGCGTCTCCTTCGGTTGTGGCGGCGCCCGCGCCTTCTGTGGCGTTGGGGGAGGGGGGTATGGGGCAGGCGGCCCTGACTCCTCTTTCCTCGCCGGCGGTCAGGTGGACCGCTTCTCCTTTGGCTGTGGCAGCGCCCGCGCCTTTTGTGGCGTTGGGGGAGGGGGGTTTGGGGCAGGCAGCCCTGACTCCTCCTTCCTCGTCGGCGGTCAGGAGATCCGAGCCTCCTCCCAGTGTACCCGTTGCTATGGGTCTCGGATTGGGGCACTTGTCCGAGGGGTATGGGAGCCCGCAGCCGCCTCTTCCTGTATCCTTGGTTGACCCTTCGCGGGTGTCAGCGCGAGGAGTTACTAGGGAGGAGGTCGTTGCTTTTGGCGGGATCCCGGACCCGGCCTCGACGGGGAGGCGGATGAGTGCTCGCATTCAGGAGCTTCCGGAGGTTGATGACATGCAGCAGAGGTGCGCTATGAGGGCGGCCAAGCTTCATGATGCTGCGATCTCTACTGGTATGTCCGTCAACATATCTAATTCTTTACTGCATTTTTCTAATGAGGAAATTATAAATAATGCAAACCAATTAGGAGTTTCACTCGGGGCTACAGATAGTGAGATTTCCAATTCGGTGAATGATTTGTTAGATTTGGAGGCGGAGCGTGCCTTAGAAACTATTCGTAATCTTGCTGCGGTTAAACCCATGAATGATAATGAGATTGATGCATTAGGGGTTAGAGTGCTCGATAATATGTGTGTGGATCTAGCACCATCCAATCATGAGTCTGAGGACGATGATATGCCCATAGATAATGCAGTTGTTTCTTCCGCCGAGCCCGGTTATGAGGATCGGGAGTCAGGACCTAGTAAACCCAAGCGTAAGTGGAAACGGAAAATTTACCCCGATTCTGCAGTTCGTAGGAGTGCTAGGATTCGGACTACTAAAAAATTTCATGATGAGTGATGAAAGGAATCTTTTGGAATAGCAGAGGTCTGAAAGACTTGGCTAAACGAAGGTTTCTTGCTGAGGCATCTCTGGAGCATCGTTTAGATTTTATTGCTCTATCGGAAACTGGTAGAGACAACTTTGCGCCCCAGTTCCTTTCCTCTCTTGCGGGTGGTGTTGATTTTGATTGGCATTGCCTCCCTCCGCGAGGAAGATCGGGTGGTATCTTGCTGGGTGTGAGATGCGATTCGCTTGAAGTCCGTAGTGTAGTGATGGGCGACTTCGCGGTTAAGTTTCGAGTGAGGTCTAAGGTTGATGGTTTCAACTGGGCGTTGGTGGCGGTTTATGGTGCTGCACAGCCCGAGCTTAAACCGGAATTTTTGGCGGATCTTGTTCGGATTTGTGGGTCCGAGCAGCTTCCCATCTTAGTAGGGGGTGATTTCAACATCATTAGGAGGAGAGAGGAGAAGAATAATGATAACTTTGACGGTAGGTGGTCGTTCATGTTCAACACTATTATTGAAAGCTTGGATCTGAGGGAGATAGGGCTTTCTGGTAGAAAGTTTACCTGGGCTAACTCTTTGCCCAACCCGACTTACGAAAAGCTTGATCGCGTTCTTGCGAGTGTGGAGTGGGAACAGAAGTTCCCGCTCGTGACGGTTCAAGCTCTTTCACGGGGTTTTTCCGATCACACACCCCTGTTCGTTGACTCAGGGGAGCCGAACCACGTGGGGAACAAAAACACCTTTTCTTTTGAGATGGCCTGGTTCGAACGCGAAGGGTTCCTAGACCTCATCGCTAGGGAATGGGCGAAGGGTGTTGGAGGTAGGACCGCGGTTGAGCGTTGGCAAAATAATATTAGGAGTTTGAGAAGCTTCTTACGGGGTTGGGCTAAGCACCTTAGTGGGGTGTATAAGATCGAGAAGGACAGGCTCCTCTCTCTTATACAGAATCTGGACGTTAAGGCAGAATCCACGATTTTGATGCCTGCTGAGCTCCAGGTTAAAACTGAAGCAGAGAAGAGGTTGAAAGAACTTCTCCGCGAACAAGAATTGAAGTGGGCTTTGCGGGCTAAGGTTCGCAAAGTGGTCCAAGGGGACGCGAATACTCAATTCTTTCATCTGATTGCTAATGGTAAGCACAGAAAGAAGAGAATATTCCAACTTGAACAAGATGAGGGCACTATTGTAGGACAGGATAACCTAAAAACATATATAACCGAGTATTATAGGCAGTTATTTGGACCTCCGGAGGATAATTGTGTATCTCTCGATGAGTCCAGAACTGAGGATGTGCCTCAACTTTCGGCTGCTGAAAATGATATTCTGGTTGCCCCGTTTTCGGAGAAGGAGGTGTTTGATGCTATAGCACAGTTGAAAAATAATAAGGCTCCCGGACCGGATGGATTTCCGGTGGAGTTCTACAAGAAGTGTTGGCATATTATTAAGGGGGATTTGCTACCTATGTTTCATGATCTGTTCTCTGGACAGCTTCAATTATTTCACTTGAATTTTGGAACTATCACACTGCTTCCTAAGAAGACGGATGCTGTGAGAATTGAGCAGTTCAGGCCGATCTGCCTTCTCAATGTTAGTTTTAAAATATTCACCAAGGTCGGGACTAATAGGCTCACACAGATTGCGCATTCTGTGGTGCAGCACTCCCAAACTGCTTTCATGCCGGACAGAAACATCCTTGAAGGGGTGGTCGTCCTTCATGAAACGCTCCATGAAATCCATTCCAAGAAGTTAGATGGTGTCATTTTTAAGGTGGATTTCGAGAAAGCGTACAATAAGGTCAAATGGCCATTTCTCCAACAGGCATTGCGTATGAAAGGTTTTGATGAAGCCTGGCGACGTCAGGTTGAATCATTTACGCAAAAAGGGAGTGTGGGAATTAGAGTGAATGACGATATTGGTCATTACTTCCAGACACATAAAGGCCTAAGACAAGGAGATCCGATGTCCCCTATCCTGTTTAACATTGTGGTTGATATGTTAGCCATCTTGATAGGAAGGGCTAAGGAGAATGGTCAAGTGGGTGGCTTGGTACCTCATCTGGTTGATGGAGGTGTATCCATCCTTCAGTACGCTGATGATACAATCATCTTTATGGAGCATGACCTGGCCAAGGCGAGAAATATGAAGCTGGTGTTATGCCTTTTCGAACAATTGACCGGGTTAAAGATTAACTTTCATAAGAGCGAGCTGTTCTGCTTTGGTAGAGCCAAAGACGAACAGGAGGCTTATAGGCAATTGTTTGGGTGCGACTTGGGGGATTTACCTTTCTCTTACCTAGGTATTCCAATCCACCATCGAAAGCTGACCAATAGAGAATGGAAGTGCATCGAAGACCGGTTTGAGAAGAAACTGAGTTGCTGGAAGGGCAAGCTCATGTCATATGGAGGCCGATTAATTCTGATTAATTCGGTGCTCACGAGTATGCCTATGTTTCTCTTATCGTTCTTTCAAGTCCCAGTTGGTGTTAGGAAAAGACTGGACTTTTATCGATCGCGTTTCTTTTGGCAGGGTGATGAGCTAAAAAGAAAATACAGACTTGCAAAATGGGATATCATCTGTAGACCGAAAGACCAAGGGGGTCTTGGTATTGAGAATCTTGAAGTTAAGAACAGATGCCTTCTTAGCAAGTGGCTGTGGAAGCTTTCTTTTGAGACTGATGCCATGTGGGCCCAAATCCTTCGCAGCAAGTACCTACAGACAAAGTCCTTGTCCCAGGTCACAGTCAGGCCAACTGACTCGCCTTTCTGGAAAGGTCTGATGAAAGTCAAACATTCTATGTTTAATAGGACAAAGGTTGTTATTGGCAACGGCGCTAGTACACGATTCTAGGAGGATACTTGGCTCGGCGAGACACCCTTGGCCATTCAATATCCGTCTTTATATCGCATTGTTCAACGACGTGAGGTGTTCGTTGCTACGGTGTTTCAATCCACCCCCCTTAATATTCAGTTCAGAAGGTCGTTAGTGGGCAATCGTTGGGAAGATTGGCTCCGTCTAGTTCGGAGACTAATGGATGTCCATCTTTCTCAACAATCCGATGAATTACGCTGGAAACTGACTAGGTCTGGAGTATTCACGGTTAAATCAATGTATATTGATGTAATTAATTCGAGCTCCATTCCTACCTCCAAGCATGTTTGGGCTGTCAAAGTTCCTTTGAAAATAAAAGTGTTTATGTGGTTTGTCCATAAACAGGTTATTTTAACCAAGGATAACTTGATTAAGCGTAATTGGACAGGACCTACGAGGTGTAGCTTCTGTGATCGGGTCGAGACGATCAAACATCTCTTTTTTGATTGCCCGTTTGCCAGAGTTCTTTGGCGGACGGTTCACATTGCTTTTAATATTGCTCCACCGAATTCTGTCACTACGTTATTTGGGACATGGCTCACTGGGATTGAGCCTGAATTAGAGAGACATATTCGTGTTGGAGTTTGCGCTTTGTTGTGGACTATCTGGACTTGCAGAAATGATTTGGTTTTTAACAGAATATCACGTATTCACTTTTTGCAGGTTATTTTCCGAGCCACGGCCGTGATCCGTTCATGGTCGCTACTCACTCCGATGGAGGCCAGGGAGCATTTGGTTACTGGATCTATCCGCTGGGAGATGGTAGCTCGGGATATCTTCAACCGGTTTGGATGGCGGTCATGTAATAGGATAGGCAATTAGTTTACCTATTTATCTTTAGCCAGCCGGTTGTGGCGTCTTATCTTGGCTAGTCTGTGTGTCCAGCCTCTTTAGCTCTATGTGAGCTGTCTTTTTATTACTTTTCAGCCGGAGACTTTGAAACCTTGTTGGAACCTTTTTTTCGTTAATAAGATGGCCGTATGCATCATTCTGATGCAGAGGCCGGGGAGATCCCCCTTTTCAAAAAAAAAAAGACAAATACATCAAAGAGAGCACCTTCCTATCAGCCAAGGTCCAGTTTTTAAAAGCCAAGAAGATGAGCTAAGGGGTGGCTGAATGTCGTGTGATAACTTGTAATGGTTAGATCATTTTGTTAATGAACTAGAAGTGATTCTGACTTTCGCTTGTACATAAAGCACAAACTGTGCTTTTTATATACTGTTGAATGGAGATTCGGTAATATATACTGTCTTTATATATATATATATATATATATATATATATATATATATATATATATATATATACTTATCTTGATATATGATGTTGTTTCATGAATTTTCAGTTGATATGTGTTGTGTTTCATGAAGATTCAGTCATACATATATGTCATTCAGTCAAACAAAATTCAGTTAGACGTACTTTCTGTTATCTTCAGTTAAACAGTGCTACCTTTCAAGCATTTTGAGTTATATGTTGTCTCAGTTTCTGAGAATTCAGAGAAATGCTGTCAAAATGAGCCCATATTTAGTCGGATGTGTGCCCAAATTACAGCTATATTTTCCTCTTAGTCAAAATGCTGTCAAACTATACCCAAATTTAGTCAGAAGACCAGTTTATATGTTCCTCTCTGAAAATTCAGAAAAATGTTGCCAAAAAATTGTTGATGCAACCACATTTCACTGTATGAATCCACAACACATTGCTTCAATTGTACTAATAAGCTCACTACACAGCACCAAGCTCACTCGGCAATGGATCTCACTACACAATCAGCAGCTCACGGCCATGTTCACTCAACAAACAAGACACAGCTCGCAAGTTCACTACACAAGACCAAACTAGCCAGAGCCATCAGCCTTGCCCGGCCAGAACAGGGGTGAACTAAATCCACCGGCGGCAACACTTGTGCACTGCTCCGGCGTCGAGAATGACAGCCACGGGTCGTGCAGGGGGGGCACAAGACCTCGGAGGGGAGGACGCCGCACGCTTCTCGATGGCGTCCACAAGTGCTGCCGGCGTCACCGCATCGCTGCCATCTCCGAGCGCCGACGCTACTGTAGCGCGTTTCCAGCGCCTCCATGGAAGGCGTCCCGCGCGAGGACATGGCCACCTCCTGCGGAACCCTTGGCCCAAGGATGATGCGGCGACGAGAATGCCGCAGTCGCCGGAGAGCGGAGACAGGGCTGTCCGTCAAGCTGGCACCGCCTATGGAGCTCGATGCGGGAGCGTGGAGGATTGCGTCGCGGGGCTGCAATTGGGGAATTTGACCAGGAATTGATGAAGCAACCAAGTTGTCCGTCTGCCGCGACGTGGCAGCGGCGTCGTACACGGAGACGTAGTATTTCAGGACCAGTTGCCCAAGTTGGAGGACCGTATGTATCGCTGTTGTATTTCCAACATCCAGGATCGTATTGACGCCGTTCTACATGCATTTTACTCCATTTCTTGTCTAGGTGAGGTTCGTTTTCTTAACGTCACAACTCACAACCTCCAGATCCCTCAAAAAAAAAAAAACTCACAACCTCCAGCTCCAGCGCCAGGAGAACGGAGGTCGAGATCCGTACGCGACGCGAGGCACCAAGTCCAAACCCGTACTCGTGTGCTTCCTCGGGCCACTTGCGCTTGCGCGCCGTGTGACTAATCCAACGGGCGTGGCCGGCTAGCCGTTTGGTGCAACTCTCTTCACAGTGACATGTGGGGCAGAGTGCAGGGGAGGAGCCCGCATGTCATTTGGCCAGGCTCCAGTCAGACCAACACCAACGCGTCCATCTTTTTTTTTTTTTGAGAGAGAGGCATACATATAGGTTCTTCTTTATTCAATCACAACATCCAAAGGTAAAATACATATATCAGGTAATGAACCTAGCCAAATATAACGGCCGGCGCCCAGAGATGACACCACCTTTGCCAAGCTATGAACTTCTAGTGTAGACTCCCTTTTTCTCATGAGCCACATTAAATCTAGCAAAGAGCTTACTTGTCTCCTCCACTTCTTGCAAGATAACTAAATAAGTACAATTCACCTTCCTTTGTAAAATCATCACCACTTCTATAAAACAAGCTTAACCGATCTGATATGAAGATCTTGGGCAAGTGCAAGGCCTTCATTGCATGCTATAGCCTCCAAACAGGATGGATCTGTCTGGCCATCAAGAACGACCACATAAGCCCCCAAATTATGTCTGAACTCATCGCGACAGACTGCTGCTGCTTCTCCTCTTCGTCCGTCTCTCGACAACCCTCCGTCAACATTTATTTTACACCACCCGGGTTCCAGCGGAATCCACTTTCCATTGCACCTTGATGGTTCTCCTGTTGGCTGTGCTTCCTTCTTTAATTTCACCGGCACCTCGATCTCTGCTAGGAACTTCGTGATGAAAATGTGTGTTGATATAGGATTCTGGAACTCACCATCATGTATTGCCCGTCGCTTCGCCCACCATATATATAGCCCGTAGAGTAACTAACACCATTGCCAATTCATCTTGTTTCACTGTATCAAACAGCCAAATCCGCGCATCTTCTGATTTGTTCATGATCACATGCTCTACTACTTCCTCATCTGCTAATGCCGATACCGATCTGGACATGTTACAATCTAACGACGCGTTTCTCCATGTATCCGAGGCGGCATTGCAAATTGGGCAAGTATCATCCGTGGCCATATTTCTGTGAACACGAACTTCTCCGGTAGGGATAGACATCTTTGCTAGTCTCCATACGAACATCCGCACTTTTGGCAGGAACCCGAACATGCCACCACTTCACCCAAGATTTTTGGTCTCGCTTGTGTTAGAGTTGCTAGGTCTATGTTCTAGCCAATCTTCTCGTTGATTTTTAATCCCCACCCGCATCCGGTATGCCGATCAAACCGAGAAATTGCCATGCTTCTCATAATGCCATGCCCAAAAATCATCTAGTGTCCTTGAGCTGATGGGAATTTTCTGTATTATCTCCTTGTCCATATCAATAAAATGATCCTCGAAGACAGCAGTATTCCAAGTCCTAGTCGCATTGGATCAACTCACTCACCATCTCTAGGGGGGGGGGGGTCGCTGCTTTCGCCACAATCAGCCTAAGACTATAGTCTCTAGGCAACCAATTGTCATCACATACTCTTGTTTTCTCACCGGTACCAATCCGTTTTATCAGCCCTAGCTTAAGTGTATCTCTTCCCTCGAGTATAGCGTGCCACACTTGGCTAGGTGATGACCCCAATTCAGCTTCCAGCAGGTCTACGTTTGGGTAGTAGACCGCTGAGGGAGTCCTGGATTAGGGGGTACTCGGACAGTCGGACTATATACTTTGGTCGGACTGTTGGACTATGAAGATACAAGATTGAAGACTTCGTCCCGTGACCGGGTGGGACTCTCCTTTGCGTGGAAGGCAAGCTTGGCAATTCGGATATGTAGATCTCCTTCTTTGTAACCGACTTTGTGTAACCCTAGCCCCTCCGGTGTCTATATAAACCGGAGGGTTTAGTCCGTAGGACCAACAACAATCATAATCATAGGCTAGCTTCTAGGGTTTAGCCTCTACGATCTCGTGGTAGATCAACTCTTGTAATACTCATATCATCAAGATCAATCAAGCAGGAAGTAGGGTATTACCTCCATCGAGAGGGCCCGAACCTGGGTAAACATTGTGCCCCCCGCCTCCTGTTACCATTAGCCTTAGACGCACAGTTCGGGACGCCCTACCCGAGATCCGCCGGTTTTGACACCGACATTGGTGCTTTCATCGAGAGTTCCACTGTGTCATCACGGTAAGGTTTGATGGCTCGCCTGTTATCAAGGACAACATCACCTCTGGGGGAGCTCTGGCTGTAGGCCAAACTCTCCGACTAGGCGGCTTCGTCATGACCGCCCGTTCGGCCACCGCGTCGATGATGACTTCTCGGGTCATCGAAAACAACCTCCACGTCAGCTCGGAATACGCCGAGCGGATGGATCCAATGGAGCTTTCATCCTTGAACGAGCTCTTGGATCGCATCGCCGCCCTGGGAGTCGCTACAGACTATGATCGGATCGGGCTTAAACCCGACCAAAGAGAGATTAACTCTCCGCCGGTCACCCATCAGATAGCGGTGGTGGAGGAGCAATGCAGCGATTCTTCATCTATTTTGAGGACGAACTATGTCCGGATTCCCGAGCTCTCCGAGCCGGATACCCGTCTGCGGGAGGACATGACCCAAGCTCCGGACTTAGAACCGGACAGCAGGCCAGAGAAATTGGGCAACATCCCAGAGCCCGAACTGCCTAGTTCGGAAGCTCCTCTGCCTCTGAGTCTTAGATCGGGTCAGGGTTCGGACTTAAATCTACCCACCCGCCCAGATACAAGCGATCTTTCCCACATTAGACAAGAGTCCCAAGAGACAGTACATCACTTTTGGGCCAGATTCCTCCTCGTAATGAACAAGGTCAAGGATTGTCGCGAGGAAGACGCAACTTCATTATTTTGCAAAAATTGCACGGACAAGGGAATCCTCAACGCCATACGTCGCCGTGACATAGTACACTTTGCTGACTTGGCGGCCATAGTACAGAAGTACTGTGCGATGGAAAGCGCCTGGAAAACCCAAGCAAAATTCTGGGATCCACCGGCCCTCAATAAACCCCTCGTCCGAACTAAAAGGGTGCACTCTCACAAGTCACCCGATCCAAAGAAACCAAAGCCCACTACAGGGCGCGGAACCGTATTGGAGGGATGGCTCAATGGGCCATGCAAAATTCACACCACACCGGATACCATACCAATACACAGCCTTAGAGCATGTTGGATACTTCGGCAAGTGGCCAAGAGCGGCGAGGATCTCCTCATCAACGATACCGCAGAGCATCATCCCGTAGAAAGCAACAATACAGTATTGACAGTCTTCGAGACTTTCGCCTCAAATAACAGGCGCAAGAGAGCACTCCGCAGCCTCGCTGAAGTCTGCCACGTTGCAGCAACAAATCCCTGGAACGACACGGCTATAACCTTTAATGCCAGTGACGAACCGCCATTCCGAACAGTCTGAGCTCCGGACGCTTTGGTCCTTAGTCCAATTGTGGACGGCTTTCGGCTTACTAAAGTGCTCATGGACGGCGGCAGCGGATTAAACCTCATTTACGAGGAAACTCTCAATAAGATGGAAATAGACAAAGGCCGCATTGAGCAAAGCAGCACTACATTCCGAGGGATTATCCCTAGTCGGGAGGCGCGATGTGCGGGAAAAATCACCCTTGATGTGGTATTTGGCACGCCGGAAAATTACAGGTCCGAGGAGATAACATTCCAAGTGGCCCCGTTCAATAGTGGATACCATGCCCTTTTAGGGCGGGATGCATTCGCGAGCTTCCAAGCCATACCCCATTATGGGTACATGAAGCTCAAGATGCCCGGGCCCAACGGAATCATCACTCTAGCCAGCAACCCAAACATAGCACTCCACGCCGAAAACAGAACCGCCACCCTCGCCCTTGAGGCATTATCCGAAGCCCTAGCAGCCGAAGAATTAACTGCACTACGCTCTACAGTGGATAGGGACGATGTGATACTCGACAAACAATACAAATCCACCACTTTCAAGCTAGCGGACGAAATCGTCAAATTCCAAGTCCACCCAACGGACTCTACAAAAACAACAACCATTGGGGCACAACTGGACCCCACAATCGACGCCGCACTGCGGGCGTTCTTACGCGAGAATTGGGACATCTTTGCCTGGCACCCCTCAGACATGCCAGGGATCCCACGCAGGCTGGCCGAGCATAGCCTTAATATACAAAAGGGATACAAGCCGGTCAAGCAGACACTACGGCGCTTTGCAGAACCTAAACGACAAGCCATGGGAGAGGAGCTAGCCAAGTTACTCGAAGCCGGATTCATCAGAGAAATAGAACACCCAGACTGGCTAGCAAACCTGGTGATGGTACCAAAGAAGAACAAATCCTGGTGCCTATGCGTCGAATTCAAGGACCTCAATAAGGCTTTCCCAAAGGATCCCTTCCCCCTCCCTCGCATCGACCAAATAATCGATGCCACCGCAGGACACGACTCATTGTGCTTCCTCGATGCATACTCCTGATACCATCAAATCAAGATGGCGGAGTCCGATCAAGCCGCAACGGCATTCATAACTTCATACGGTCCCTTCTGTTTTAACACCATGCCTTTCGGGCTCAAAAATGCCGGTGCAACCTATCAACGCATGATTCAGACATGCCTGGAAACACGAATCGGCAAAACAGTGGAGGCATACGTAGACGACGTAGTCATTAAAACCAGATACGTCGAGTCTTTAATAGATGACCTGAGGCTTACGTTCGACAATCTTCGAACATATGACATCAAGCTCAATCCTGAAAAATGCGTTTTCGGCGTTCCTGCCGGAAAGCTCCTGGGTTTCATCGTTTCCAATAGAGGAATTGAAGCAAATCCGGCTAAAATTCGAGCCTTGTCATAGTTGGCTATCCCAACAGACCTCAAGCAAATCCAGAAATTAACTGGATGCGTGGCTGCCTTAAGCCGCTTCGTCTCCCGATTGGGAGAAAAGGCACTACCTCTCTATCGCCTTCTTCGACGCACCGAACACTTCGAGTGGACGGATGCGGCCACGGCCGGACTGGAAGAAATAAAGGCCCTCTTGGCCAGCAACCCAATCCTGGCCTCACCAAACATCGGCGAACCCATGCTGTTATATATAGCTGCAACGCACCAAGTTGTTAGCGCAGTGCTCGTCGTCGAACGAGAGGAGGACGGACATAAGTTCCCGCTTCAAAAGCCGGTATACTACGTATCTACCGTCCTCACACCATGCAAATCACGGTACCCACATTATGAAAAGATAGCATGCGCGGTCTTCATGGCATCCCGGAAACTACGACACTACTTTCAAGAGTGTTCAATCACGGTGGCCTCTGAAGTACCACTCAACGATATAATAAATAACCGCGATGCCACGGGCCGGATTGCTAAGTGGGCTATTGAGCTCCTCCCGTTTGACGTCATATACAAACCACGACGAGCCATTAAGTCGCAAGTACTGGCTGACTTCGTCGCCGAATGGACAGAAGCCAAACTCCCTAAAGAGTATGGCGCGTACTCCAATCGGATCATGCAGTTTGACGGCTCTAAGATGCTGGCGGGTCTGGGAGCAGGCGTTGTCCTGACATCCCCCACCGGAGATACAGTCCAATACGTACTACAAATATTATACACAGACTCCAACAATGCATTCGAATACGAGGCTCTATTGCATGGTCTTCGGATGGCAGTCTCCATGGGCATTCAACGCCTGGAAGTGCGTGGGGATTCGAACCTCGCAATATCTCAAATAAATGGAGACTTTGACGCCAAGGACCCAAAAATGGCGGTTTACCGCAATGCCGTCCTCAAAATGTCAGCTCGGTTCGAGGGGCTCGAATTCCACCATGTGGTCCAAGAAAACAATCAAGCGGCGGATATCCTCGCCCACATCGGCGCTAAGCGCGACCCCGTCCCACCTAATATCTTTTTGGAAAGGCTGTTCAAGCCATCCGTGGTGTGGAAAGGAGAGGCCGGCAATACCAGTCCGGATCAGAACACAACCCCTGATCCCGAACACTCTGACGTAATCGGAGGCTCCGCCACCGAAATAACACCTTTGGCCCACGTGATCATGGCTGTCATCGCCCCGTGGACAGAACCCTTCTTAGCCTACCTAAATAGGCAAGAACTCCCCGAGGACCAAAATGAGGCACGCTGCATTCTGCGGCGCTCTAAAGCCTACAAGGTTCATGAGGGAGAGCTTTATAAGAAAAGCGCGTCCGGAGTGCTCCAAAGATGCATCTCCGAAGAGGAAGGGCGACAGCTCTTGGTCGAAATTCATGCTGGACTCGGCGGCCACCATGCCGCAGCTCGGGCCCTTGTAAGCAAGGCCTTCCGTACAGGTTTCTACTGGCCGACAGCCCGAGCAGACGCACAGGACCTCGTCCAACATTGCGTCGGTTGCCAGCTTTTTGCAAATCAAAGCCATATGCCACCTACCGCTCTCCAAACAATCCCCATAACTTGGCCCTTTGTGGTCTGGGGGCTTGATATGGTCGGACCCCTTAAAGGAGGAAGCCATAAGAAAAAATACTTGTTGGTCATGGTGGATAAATTCACCAAATGGATAGAAGCCAAACCAGTTAAAACGGCCGAATCCGGACCAGTGATAGACTTCATATCCGGGGTCGTACACCGTTATGGTGTCCCCCACAGCATCATCACCGATAACGACTCCAACTTCACAGCCGACGAGGTGAAAACTTGGTGCGGCAACATGGGCATTAAGCTCGATTATGCCTCCGTCTATCACCCCCAAACAAACGGTCAAGTCGAACGAGCAAATGGTCTTATTATGAGCGGCATCAAACCCAGACTAGTGCGATCCTTGAAGGAATCAGATACGCACTGGGTCGAGGAGCTCGACTCCGTACTATGGGGGCTGCGGACCACGCCGAACCGCACTACCGGATACACACCATTTTTTAGGTGTACGGCGCAGAGGCGGTATTGCCCTGCAATATCATTCATGACTCACCTCGAGTGCGCATGTACGAAGAAAGAGAAGCCGAGCTGGATCGGCAGGACAGTTTAGATGCCCTGGAGGAGGAGCGCGACGTCGCAAAAGCCCGTTCCGCATTCCTATCAGCAACAGGCTCGAAGGTATCAAAGCAGGGAAGTACGGGCCAAAACTTATAACGTTGGCGAACTCGTTCTACGCCTACCGGAGAAGAAAAAGGACAAACTCAAGCCCAAGTGGGAGGGTCTCTTCATCGTTGATAAAGTTCTCACCGGAGGAGCGTACCGTCTGCAAGATGCATCCGATAATCGACTCGAGCCAAACCCATGGAACGCGGCCAGGCTCCGAAGATTCTATGCCTAGTGCTGAACTCCGTGTTCGTCCCCTTCCCTCCGCGTTTCTTTTTTAAGTTATACCCTCTTTATTTCTTTCTTTTTTTACAGCCTTACAGGCTTCAAGTGTGCCTCGGCCGCACACTCTTGCCGCACTATGCGCGCTCAATATACCTGGGGGCTTCTTATACAGAAGCTTAGTATAATTATCTTCCGGGCTTCATGCCCACTACATATGTGTCACTTTTTCCATATTTACCTTTTCTTCGCCATTATATGCATCGATATGACTTAGTTTTGGCCAAGCTAGGTTGCCTGGCTCTTGTGTTTATGCCCTACGTTCCCGTTAATTCGGCTAGGGCATAAGGGGAGCACCTCTGTGATTGTTACTGCCAGGTCAGCCGGATGTGTACCTCAGACTGGGTGAAGCCGAAAGCTAGCGTTCTTAAGGGAATATTCGGTTGGTGAACAAAAGATGTTTTCTTACCTATTACAACATAAGCCCTCGGATGTTTTGTGTCCTGCATCTCTATTCACAGTTCGGACATGCACATTCACGCATGCGTACCCAGGGAAAGGAACCTTTAACGAAACTATTCTCCCTGGAAGATGTTTATTACTATCCATGTAATATAACATAACTAGTTGGGTACTTGTCTGTTCAAGCACTTATGACCCCTACGCCTGGTTTCCACGCGTACCCCGGTTTACATAACCGAGCGGGTATTCGGATACACTTCGGACTGTCGGGTCCGGAGGTTGAAGCGAAAAGGTCCGCCATGACAAATGATTTACAATCCGGCTAGGGACAAAATATGTCCATTGAAGTACACAGTCATTTAGACTGGCTAAATTCTTCTTCTATACCATCCAACAGGCTGTCTAGCCTACAATCCCGTTGGGAATACTTTGCGGCTACTCCTACCTGGTCATATACCAGACTTACGGGAATCTCTTTCCCATCTGACCCTACAGGTCCGACCTATGCCATGTGATTCAGATCAACCTTGGTGTACCGTGTCTTCACCATAGCCCAGGCTTCCCTCGCACCTTGTCGACAGGCCGATATCTTCCATAACCGGAAACGCCGCCGCGCTCCCTTGAGCATCTCTACAAGCTCTTCCATGCCTCCTGGCAGGGAGGCGGATGGCCACAAGGCTTGGGCAATACCCTACATCACTTGCCGAACTCGTTCGTGCAATTGTGAAAGCTCTTGTAGCAGATCACCTGCGAATCCGGGCATCTCCTCTTCAGGGCGACCTGTCAGTATACCTACGGACATAACTCTGTTAACCCGTTTCTTCGCCGAACTGTATAAAGGTTCGTTCGAGCACTTACTAAAAATTCCGCGTCGAAGCCTCTTATTTTCCTTCACGGAGTCAGCAAGCTGGGCCCGAACATCTTTTAGTTCAACGCCCAGCCGGGTATGGGCATCCTGGAGATCATTTTTCTCTCGAATGACCCGTGCAAGCACGCGCTCGCCAGCCTCTAACTGTCGTTGAGCATGTTGCTCATCCCCTGGTACTATCTCCGGATTCACTCCGGCATTGCCTGCAGAATCTATTGTTAGATTTGCGCACATGCCGAATACTAACTGGTACGTTATTACATTCTTGTTGATCAAGACAAGTATTACCAGAAGAGGCCTTCTTGGATTCCTCCATTTCGGCAACTGTGGCCCTTAGCTGGGCTTTGCACTCCTCTAGCTCTTGAGACAAATGGGTATTCTTCTCTGTAAGAACCTAGGCATACAATGATTCTTAAATCAGTTGTGCCAACTGTTTCAAGTCTCAGGGGCTACTGATATACATAATTATCAGATTTTTCTTACCTGTATATCCTTTAAATACTAGTATGTGGCTCTAGCGAGCCCACCTCAAGCAGCCCGGATGTACGCGTCTCCCGAGTTGAAGGCATTAAACGCCTCTTCGGAGAAATTAGGGTCGCGGAGTACGGCCCGACGACGCCTGTGATCCATGGCGCTCTCCACCTCGGAATTTGTAGCGGATATTCTATCCGCATCCTCTGTAGGAGGACCGTCCGGCATTGTCCCCACGTTGGCCTCCGCCCTCGAGTCCGGTTCTTGAGTCCGGCTGGTGGAGGCGGGGCTGGCAGGATCTCCGGTCACAGTCCGGCGAGCACTCTTTCTGCCAGGGGACAAGGGACATTGTTATATTTTAAAGACGACAATTACAGAGCAGGTTTTAAATCATACCTTTGCGACGGCGTCTCGGTCCTGACCGCCTTCCTTTTAAGCCTACCCGGCTTCGGTGCCCCTTGTTGGCGAGTCACCGCGGGTTCGGCACGACGCCCCGATGGCCTTCCCTGTGAAACGCAATGCATGTGCGGTGGGTAAGGTGCAGAGAGGGGATCCGTCTTGGAAGTTAGGACTCCGGTTTTACTTACATGCGATGCAGGGAGTAGGCCGGGATAATCGGCTATGATGGCCACCAAAGCACCGTCACGGCTTGACTGATAAAACATCCTGTCGACGAGCTCCACAAATACGTCCGGATCTTCTTCGAGTCCGGGGTCGAGGGCCCGGTCAGGGTCCTCTGGCTGTGGAGGCGGGCTGTGGACCTCCCTCACAGCTTTTCTCAGTTCCTGCTATGAATTAGCAAGATAAATATTTGTGATGAGGAATGCGGAATGAATGGAGTTGAGTAAAAGATAGCGGCTCACCCAGCTTGGGGGGTTGTACATGGAAAATCCGTCCCGTGGCTTAATACGGATACCAGATTTTCGCCAGAGCGGTGGCGGAGTCCAGACCTTTACGACTGCAGCGGGTGGCATCGTCTTCTCCATTGAAGTGCCACATGGGTTTCCCCCGATACTGAAGTGGCTGCACTCCCCGCATTATACATATTGACATAACCTCGATTATTGTCAATCCTGATTTGTCCAACATTCTTATCCTGCCCATCAGGTAAAGGACTTCCCTGTTATCTTCCTCTTGGGGGCTCCGGGGGCGCCAGCTGTGGCGTTTCTTCAACGGGGCATTAGCAAACTCAGGCAGGTCCATCCAAATAGGGTCCGGAAGGGGGACGTCCTCCATATAAAACCACTCCGAAGGCCAGTCTTCGGATGTCTTCTTCGGAGTACCGGACAGGTATCAGGTTTCGGCGATACGCCATATTTCGGCTCCGCCCACTTGATATATCGACCCCTCCTGACTGCGGGGGATGAGGCAGAATAGCCTCTTCCATAGCTCGAAATGAGCTTCACAGCCCAGAAAAAGCTCGCAAAGGGCAACGTAGCCTGCGATGTGCAATAGGGAGGCAGGAGTGAAGTTATGCAGCTGGAGGCCGTAGTACTCCAGGAGCCCGCGGAGGAACGGATGGATTGGAAATCCGAGGCCCCTCGGCAAGTAAGGGACAAGGCATACTCGCTCCCCCCGGATGGGTTGGGAAAACTCTCCACTTGCTCCCCGCCATTGTAGGTGGCTAGTCCGGCTCGGACGGGGACCATGTATGCGGGCGGGAGAAACCCCTGGGTCCGCAACTCCACCAATCGGCCGTGGGGTACGGTACACTTCACCCAATCGCCTGGCTTAGTGCTACGGGAGCGAGAGGAGGAGCTGCGGTGGCCGGCCATGATGGGATGGTTTTTCGGGCGCGCTCTGGTGATTCCTCGCTTGGGGAAGATGGTGTGATTTGGATCTGAGGATCCCCGTCTCTTTAATAGACGATTTACTAACATGGTCAGGGTGGCAGATGTAAAAAATGCCCCGACTTCTCGCATTCGCTCGCCACGTGGAGATTGCCATTATTAAGGTACGGAAGCCGAGGAGTGCAACATTAATGGGAAGGCGGACACTACTCGTTACAACAGGTACTCTGGATTTGGAGAAGAACCCGCCTTGCAATGCCGAAGACAATCTGCGCGCCGGACTCATCGTCATTGAAGCCTGGTTCAGGGGCTACTGAGGGAGTCCTGGATTAGGGGGTACTCGGACAGCCGGACTATATACTTTGACCGGACTGTTGGACTATGAAGATACAAGATTGAAGACTTCATCCCGTGTCCGGGTGGGACTCTCCTTTGCGTGGAAGGCAAGCTTGACAATTCGGATATGTAGATCTCCTTCTCTGTAACCGACTTTGTGTAACCCTAGCCTCCTCCGGTGTCTATATAAACCGGAGGGTTTAGTCCGTAGGACCAACAACAATCATAATCATAGGCTATCTTCAAAGGTTTAGCCTCTATGATCTCGTGGTAGATCAACTCTTGTAATACTCATATCATCAAGATCAATCAAGCAGGAAGTAGGGTATTACCTCCATCGAGAGGGCCCGAACCTGGGTAAACATTGTGTCCCCCGCCTCCTGTTACCATTAGCCTTAGATGCACAGTTCGGGACCCCCTACCCGAGATCCGCCGGTTTTGACACCGACAGCCGCCTTTAAAATCTGACCGCTGAGGGAGCTCTGATATTGCCACAGTCTCCAGGCTTGTTTTGTTAACATTGCTAAGTTGAAGAGCTCAACATCTCTGAACCCGAGGCCCCCATATTCTTTGGCTATGTCATTTCGGACCATGAAACCCAAGCCACTTTCCGCTCTCCGTCCTTACTCCCCCACCAAAATTTGTGAATCACTACAGGAAACAGCTACTTTGCCGTCTGCCATGGCGGACGGCAAAGGCTCGAAAGGCGGACGGCAAAAGGCTCCGGCAAAGAAGGCTACGGTAAACAGCTGCTTTGCCGTCTGCTTCCTGGCGGCGGACGGCAAAGTCTCTTTGCCGTCTGCGGCGGACGGCAAAGAGGGCGGACGGCAAAAATTGCGCTGTCAGTCCGTTAAGTGGCTAACGGCAGACCTTTGCCGTCCGCCGCAGACGGCAAAGAGCCTTTGGTCTTTGCCGTCCGCCTTATGATGTCATCTACACGTCACTAGAGATGGCAGGTTCTTTGCCGTCTGCCACTGATGGCAAAGTACAGGCTCTTTGCCGTCTGCCACGGACGGCAAAGTCTTTGCCGTCTGCCACTGTAGGCAAACTGACCAAATGGGTCAGCTCCCAGGAAGCACAGTTGGCTGCCACGTGGCTTCTTTGCCGTCCGCGGCAGACGGCAAAGAGCGCTTTGCCGTCGGTGGCAGACGGCAAAGAGCCTGCATATTGTCTGTTTTTTATTAAATCCCACAATTTGCAGCACATATCACATATATAAGTTTCATATCCAGCACATATCCAACACATATCTAGCACATAAGTTTCATATCACATATCACATCAGTTTCATCCATACACATTGTTCATACATAAGGAAGTTCCATCCATACATATTGTTCCATCCATATATATATTACAATGCAAAGTGTCATGAAGATAGCAAGCTAGATACAATGCAAAGTTTCATCAAAGGAAAAGCAAGCACTCCATCATAGCAAGCTAGCTTCCATCAAGTGAATGAAATCTGCAAAATGGTAAATAAGAAAGTTAGAAATAGGTGACTAGAACAAGAAGAAGACTAGAACAAGAAGAAGACTAGAACAAGAAGTATATGTCATTTATGAGCTAACTTAGGTGAAATGGATCATATATGAGCTAACTAAGTTGAAATGGGTTGTTTATGAGCTAACTTAGTTGAAATGGATCATTTATGAGCTAACTTAGTTGAAATGGGTCGTTTATGAGCTAACTAAGGTGAAGGGCATCGTTTTTGAGCTAAGTAAGGTGAAATGGGTCATTTTGGAGCTAACCTAGTTGAAATGGATCGTTTTTGAGCTAACTTAGTTGAAATGGATCGTTTTTTAGGTAACTAAGGTGAAATGGATCATTTTTTAGCTAACTTTGTTGAAATGGATCATTTTTTAGCTAATTTAGTTGAAATGGATCGTTTTTAGCTAACTTAGGTGAAATGGATCATTTAAGAGCTAATTTAGGTGAAATGGATCATTTTTTAGCTCACTTAGGTCAAATGGATCGTTTATGAGCTAAATTAGTTGAAATGGATCGTTTATGAGATAACCTAGGTAAGATGGGTCATTTTGGAGTTAACGTAGGTGAAATGGGCCATTTTAAAGCTAACGTAGGTAAAATGGATCATTTAGGAGCTAATCTAGGTAAAATGGGTCATTTTTGAGCTAACTTGGATGAACTGCATCATTTATAAGCTAACCTAGGTAAAATGGGTCATTTTGGAGGAAAATAAGCTAACTCTAGGTCATTATGGTAAGCATATTGGAGGAAATAAAGCTAAGTCTGGGTCTTTATGCATTTGTTAAGCAAAACACTAGAGAAACTTACCGTGATCAGGGAGGTGTAGGAGCGGGGTGGCTAGTGCCGCTACCTGGAGAAGGATCGTGCGATGCGTTTCTGGAGTTAAGCTGCAACAAAGATCATTTCCAATGCCTCGTTAGCATTACGACACTCAAATGTTGAGACTACCAACTAATGTCCATTCAAACTAAACTCACCGTGCTCCCAGGAGCAATCACTGGCATCGGCGGAGCGGGCTGACCGGACTTCTCGCACACAGACTGCACATTTGGTTTTCAGAACAGAGTCATACTAGTTAGTAATGAGACTCAAATGTTAAGACTAGCAAGTAATCTGCAGAAGAAACTTACCACAAGGAGCTCGTACATGGCCCTTGCCTGCATGTCATTCCGTGCCCTCTCCTCCTCCATCATCTTTCTCGTCCTCTCCTCCATCTCCCGCTGCCTCTCCGCCGCCTCCGCCAGAAGTTTCTCCGTTCTATCTCTCTCAGTCTGTATAGCAGCCTGCAACACCACTCACATGACCATTTGTAATCATTGATGGAAGCGCACACAATGTAATGGAGAAAGATAACTGAGTACGTATCACTAACCTTGATGGCGAGTTGCACTGGCCGTTCACGAGGCCTTATCTCAGGAGCGGAGCTCGACTGGCGCGCCTTGATCTCCGGGAGAGTGCTAGGACAACGGATAAGTCCATCTCCAATGGCTATGGAGCCATGGGACCTCCCGCCACCAGATATCATCACCAGCTCTGGATCAATGGGACCCTGGCTCGGGTTAAAGTACTCCCCTTTCCTCGCCTTCCCCTCATCTCTATATCTCACGAGCTTGTTGTGGGAGGAGATGTTGGTGAAGTTGTTTGCATCATCGAGGTCAGACTGAGAGAAAGCCTTGACTTTCTTGTAAGAGCCAGTGTGGGCCATGGCATATAGGTCGTACACCTCTGGCACCTTATCCGCCTTATTGTGGCGTGCCTAAAAGAGAGAAACAATGAAAATTAGTAATTAAAGGGCTCAAGCTAGCATGATGAATGAATTGCATGAATCATGAAGCAAACCACATACCCAGTTGCACCAACGATTTTGCACGGGCCCCCCCAATCTTGCCTCGGTCGGGAGATGCAAAATCAAATGTTGCATTGGATTAAAGAAGCCCGGTGGAAAGATCTTCTCTAACTTGCAGATCAACTCCGGCGCCAACTCTTCCATTTCTTCTAGCACGCTAGGCGATAGTTCTTTCGCACAAAGAACACGGAAGAAATAGCTGAGTTCTGCCAGTACTAGCCATTCATCCTCAGGGATGAAGCCACGCAACATCACCGGCATTACCCGCTCAATCCATATGTGCCAATCATGACTCTTGAGACCAAATATCTTCAATTTATCAAGACTGGCTCCCCTTTGTAGATTCGCTGCATACCCATCGGGGAACATCAACTGCATTTTCACCCACAAGATAATTTCCCTCATAGCCGGCCTTCCAAGATTGAACCATGCCTTTGGCTTCGTCCAGTTCTGCTTTCCTTTTGGTTCTTTCATGTTTTGTAACGGCCTATCACATAGCGCCTCCAGATCGACTCTAGCCTTAGTATTATCCTTTGACTTCCCATCTATGCCGAACAATGTACCAAAAAGTGCCTCGGCGATATTCTTCTCAGTGTGCATCACGTTGATGTTGTGTGGGCAAAGGAGGTCTTTGAAGTAAGGCAGATCCCATAAGCATGTTTTGTGAGTCCAGGCGTGCTTAGAATTATACCCCTTGAAGTACCCTGGACGCTCGGGATCTGGCTCGAGAGCGTTTAACTGATCCAGGGTCTGTTGGCCTGTCAATGCATGTGGTGCAGAGTTTTTGACAACTCTACCTCTGATGAAGTTCTTCTTGTCTTTCCTGAACTTATGGCGAGGATTCAGGAACTCTCTATGCATGTCGAAGCAAGAAAACTTGCGACCGGCCTGAAGCCAACGAAACTCAAGAGCTCCCTTGCATGTGGGGCACGGGAACCTTCCATGCACACACCAGCCAACGAATAGCGCATACGCCGGCAAGTCATGCGTCGAGTACATGTACCAGACACGCATTATGAAGTTCCGTTTGCTATAGGCATCGTATGTCTTGAACCCATTATCCCAGGCTTCTTGCAATTCGTCCTTAAGCGGTTGCATGTACACATTCATATTTTTCCCCGGATAGTTGGGCCCTGGAATTATCAACGTCAGGAAAATGTTCTTTCTTTGCATAATCTGTCCGGGGGGGAGATTGAGTGGAAAGACAAATACGGGCCAACAACTGTATTGGGCTGCCGTCATACCAAACACACTGAACCCATCCGTGCTGATGCCGACTCGAGGATGCCTCGGATCTGCCGCTTTGTCACCATGTAATTCATCAAACTTTTTCCACGCAACACCATCCGATGTGTGTACAATCATCAGATTCCCATCTGCATCTAGTTCGGTTCTTTTGCCCGTTTTGTGCCATGTCATCTGTCTGGCCGTCTCTTCGACCATGAAAAGACGTTGAAGTCTTGGTACGATTGGCATATACCGAAGAACACTAACGGGGATTTTGGTCTGTGTCTTCTCACCCATACCGTTGTCTACCACAACATACCTGGAAGACTTGCAAATGGGACAACAGTTCAAGTCCGCATAGTCAAGCCTAAACAAGACACATCCTTTCTCACAGGCATGTATCTTATCATAGGGCATCTTCAGTGCACGGAGGATTTTGTCCGACTGGTACAGGTTTGCAGGCATTACATGGCCTTTGGGTAGAAAGCGTCCAAATACTGTCATCATTGCATCGTAGCATTCTCTGCCCAAGTTGAACTGAGCCTTCAGAGCCATTACTTGTGAGATGGCATCCAACTGACAAAGCTCAGTGTGCTCATGGAGCGGACGTTTTGAAGACTCCAACATTTCATTGAAGGCCTTTGCAGATTCCTCCATCTCCTCGTCCGAATCCCGAGCATCATCAAAGTCTTGCACCATGTTTTCCATACCGGTACCATGCTCGTCGGTGCGACGACGATCCACCTCAGCTCGGTCACGTTGGGCAGACTCACCATGAAATGTCCACACCGTATAATCGGGCGTAAAACCACTCTTCTGCAGGTGTTTGCCCATTTCAGCCTCTGTCCTCTTTTCCCAATTGCCGCACCGTAAACAGGGGCACCAGGTTTTCCTCTGGCCATTTGCAAATGCGGCTCGCACAAACCCCTTGGTTTTTGTGAACCATTCAGTGCTCCATTTGTTCTGACCAGTGTGACCGGTGTACATCCACGCACGATCACTCATCTTGACTTTCAGAGCTACTAGACACACAACAAATATATATATATATAATTCACCATGTATGTATTCATCAGTTGATCTACTTTGTCAATTTTATTACGTCCATGCAACCTACACTCTAATAGGTAATGATAGGTCCTAATCCCACCCGAGTATGTTTAGATTGGGTTCATTTTCCCATGCTATGCCCCGGATCCTACGCAAAATTTCGGCAGCACCTCCCCGCTGTTCTCCTGATACACGTCTCTGCAATAAACAGAGAGGATGTGTACCCGGAGAACAACAGGGGAGGCACTGACGAAATTTATGCGTCGGATCCGGAGCAAAGCATATGGGAAAACGAACCCAATCTAAACATACTCGGGCTATCCATGGATAGCGTTGGACAATTCGAAAGAATCAAGGTTATAAATATGCAAATGCATGCATATTTATAACTATGACGCTTTCGAACGGGAGACACATATTGGTTACGCATACTGATGATTCAAGACACATATATATCTAGCTATCAAGTTTCATCGGAATAGATCAAATAATTAATGGGGGAGGAGGACATGTCATTTGTGCTCACCCACGAACGAAGGGGCAGAGCTCGTCAAACGCACGGCGAGGTCGTCGAACACCAAACCTCGCAGTGATGAAACAACTGCACATTTAAAACTACCCGATCAACACAATTATATATGATGTTTTTCATAACAAAATCGAAAGATATATGACCTAACTAATAATTCACAAATATATGACCCCGTCGGCTTCTGGAAGGCCAAAGAACACCTTTTCGGGGTCGGGGTCTCGGGGTCGGGGTGTCGGGTCGGGGTCGGGGTGCCGTGTCGGTGTCGGGGTCGGGGTGTCGGGTCAGGCTCGGGGTCGGGGTGTCGGGGTCGGGGTCGAGGTCGGGGTCGGGGTCGGGGTCTCGGGGTCGGGGTGTCGGGGGTGTCGTGTCGGGGGTCGGGGTGTCGTGTCGGTCTCGGGGTGCCGTGTCGGGGTCGGGGTGTCGTGTCGGTCTCGGGGTGCCGTGTCGGGGTCGGGGTCTCGGGGTCGGGGTGTCGGGTCGGGGTCGGGGTGCCGTGTCGGTGTCGGGGTCGGGGTGTCGGGTCAGGCTCGGGGTCGGGGTGTCGGGGTCGGGGTCGGGGTCGGGGTCGGGGTGTCGGGGGTGTCGTGTCGGGGGTCGGGGTGTCGTGTCGGTGTCGGGGGTCGGGGTGCCAGGTCGGTGTCGGGGTCGGGGTGTCGGGTCAGGCTCGGGGTCGGGGTGTCGGGGTCGGGGTCGGGGTCGGGGTCGGGTTCTCGGGGTCGGGGTGTCGGGGGTGTCGTGTCGGGGGTCGGGGTGTCGTGTAGGTGTCGGGGTGCCGTGTCGGTGTCGGGGTGCCGTGTCGGGGTCGGGGTGCTGTTTCGGGGTCGGGGCTTCGGGGTGTCTCCTCCTCCTCCTCCTCCTCTTCTTCTTCTTCTTCTTCTTCTTCTTCTTTCTCCTCCTCCTCCACCTCCTCCTCCTCCTCCTCTTCTTCTTCTTCTTCTTCTTCTTCTTCTCCTCCTCCTCCTCCTCCTCCTCCTCTTCTTCTTCTTCTTCTTCTTCTTCCCCCTTCTACTTAACCTAAACCTAAACTAACCTAAACTAAAAACCTAAACTAATTAAAACTAAACTATTTAAACTAATTAAACCTTAACTTAAACAGAAAAAAAAACAAAAAAACAGAAAAAAAACAGAAAAAAAGGGAGGAGGGGCTCACTGTGGGGGAGGGCCGGGGCGGGGCCGGCGACGGAGGGCCGGGGCGGGGCGGTGGAGGAGGCGGGGCGGCGGGGGGCCGGGGCGGGGCGATGGAGGAGGCGGGGCGGCGGGGGCCCGGCCGGCGGGGGGCCGGGGCGGCGGGGGGGATGGGGGGCGGGGGGCCGGGGCGGGGCAGTGGAGGAGGCGGCGGGGGGCCGGGACGGGGCAGTGGAGGAGGCGGCGGGGGGCGCGGGGCGGCGGGGGGCCGGGACGGCGGGGGGCCGTGGCGGCGGTGGGGCGCGGGGCGGCGGTGGGGCGCGGGGCGGCGGGGGGCCGGGGCGGGGGGGGCGACGGGGCGGTAGGGCGGCGGGGAGCCGGGGCGGCGGGGCGACGGGGCGGCGGGGGCGACGGGGCGGCGGCGGCGGCGGGGTGGGAGAAGAAGGGCGAGGCGAGGACGAAGTGAGTAACGGGCGGGGGGTACCTGCCGTTAGGCAAGTGCCCTCTTTGCCGTCCGCCAGCCTTTGCCGACGGCAAAGAGGTGGGCCGTTAGGATTTTCTCAAACGAGCGGGGGGTGGGGGCCACCACACTCTTTGCCGTCCGCCAGCGGACGGCAAAGATTCTTTGCCGTCCGCTGGCAGACGGCAAAGAGCTGGCAGATGGCAAAGAGCTTCTTTGCCGTCAGCCTTTTCTTTGCCGTCTGTTTATGTGTAGCTGATGGCAAAGAGCTTCTTTGCCGTCAGCTAGCGGACGGCAAAGAGCTGGCAGATGGCAAATTAGCTGATTCCAGTAGTGAATCAACCCATTCAAATGATCACATAATCCATGAGGTAACTTAAAACAAGACATTGAAAAAGACAGGGATTGCCGGTGCAACTGCTTTGACCAGTACCTCCTTTCCGCTGTCGATAAACACTTTTCTATCCATCCTTGAATTCTTGCCCATAATATGTCCTTTAGAAACTTGAAAGTTCCATTCCTTGAGCTACCCACAGCAGTTGGCAAACCCAAATACTTTTTCCGAAAGTGTCTCATTAGGAACCTGCATCACTACTTTAATTACTTCCTTCACTTGTTTGGGGCACCCCCTTAGTAAAGAAGATAGAGGGTTTCTCATTATTGATCCTTTGTCCCGAAGTATCACAATAAGATTTCAAAACTCTTTTCACATTCTCTGCTTGGGCGAGTGTTGCAACGAAGAAAAGTAAGCTATCATCTACGAACAACAAATGATTTACACTCGGCGCAAGCGGTGCAACTTGAAGCCCTCCAACATGACCACTAGCTTCATTTGCTTTTAGCAAACATGATAACCCTTCCGCTGCTAAAAGAACCAAAGAAACGTAAGCTATCATTTGCGAACAACAAATGATTTACACTCGACGCAAGCGGTGTAACTTGAAGCCCTCCAACATGACCACTAGCTTCATTTGCTTTTAGCAAACAAGATAACCCTTCCGCTGCTAAAAGAAAGAGATAAGGTGATATTGGATCACCCTGGCGGAGTCCCCTTGTTGGCCTGAAATCATCTAGTTTTCCCCCATTAAATGAAACTGAGAAAGAAACCGATGTAACACCGATAAAACATGGTGATATGCTATTTTTCTTCATCACGGCTTCTAAATACACCCATTCCACTATGTCATAAGACTTCATCATATCAAGCTTCAGTGCCACGTGAGCATTGCTCTTCCTCTTCTTCCTTCTCATAAAGTGAAGACACTCATACGCTGAAATTATATTGTCCCTGATCAAACGGCCTGGTACAAAGGCTGACTGCTCAATATAAATCACCTCCGGGAGAATAATTTTCAGTCGATTGGCAAGAACCTTTGAAGCGATTTTGTATATCACATTACAAAGGCCGGTCGGCCGAAACTGCCCTAAATTTATTGGACTAGCTATCTTTGGGATTAAAATGATGAATGTTCTGTTAATTTCCTCCGGCGAGTCATCTCCATTTAAGACCCACAACACAATGCTTGTCACTTCATCACCAAACAAGTCCCAATGTCTTTGAAAAAAGTGCGCGGGAAACCCGTCAGGCCCCGTCGACGGACGAACCGGCCTACTACAACGACTACATGAATGAGATGATCAACGAGGTGGCCAAGCGTACGATGACGACGAGACTTAGAGACAAGACTACGACGGCCAGTACACCGACGACCACAACCAAGAAGACACTGACGGGCACATCCAAGAAGACATCGATGGCCATGGCCAAGATGACACCCACGACAACAATGACCAAGAAACCCAAGGCGAAGAAGAGGAAGATGGTGTCGACATCGACGTCTAGCCATTGTTTCATGATGAGTTATCTCATCAAGCCAATGCACAAAGGAGGCGGCAAAGTGCGAGGATGGGAGGATGCATGGTGGATGAGGACATGTTGAGTTGCGAAGCTTGGATGGAAATTGGACAAGATCCCAAGACCGGCGCCGAGCAAAAAAGGAACACCGTTTTGGAAGAGGTTCCATACACAATTCCATGAGCGTCTCAAGTTTGAGCTGCACAAGTTTGAGAGCAACCATGGTGATGTTTCAATCGAAAAGAGGTGGTCCTTCATCCAACAAGTTCTATGCCCCCCTTGAGAACATCATCGGCCGGCCCGTGAGTGTACTTGGTGTCAAAGACACGGTATACAATTTCTCGCTTGTTCATATGAGCACTTGCCATTGTCCTATGCATCTGAATGATCTTGCTTTCATCTTCATCTGCACGTTTTTCAAACTTTGGAAACCTTCAAGGCCCAAAATACGAACAAGTCATTCACCTTGACCCTATTATTAGCCGACGATTTTGCGAGTGCCCAAAGTTCAAGGAGAGATATGCAGCCTAAAAGAAAGGTGGGGGGCCTTCAGTGGTGGCCGAACCAAGAGCAAAGGTGAGAAGCGATCGAGGGGGAAGACCAACTCCAATTGGATGACAAGCGTGATGCATCAACACTCGCCTTGCAAGAAACATTGAATGGGTCCATGACGCAAAGGAAGCAAGGGAGGAGAGAAAGCGCCAAAAGCAAATGAAGACATACTTTTGACATAGAAAAGAAGAAGCTCGAGATCGAGGAGAGCATGCAAAAGAAGAAGCTCGAGATCCAGGAGAGAGTTGTCCGGACAAAATCAAACGAGGTGAAGCTCTCGCTAATTTCGAAGGAAGTGAAGATCATGTCGGTCGACTTGAGCAAGATGTCCCAAGGAAGATGGTTTGGTAGGTTCGAGAAGAACCAAAAGGAGATGCTCGAGCTAGCATGAGCTATGGCTGAGACACGTTCTTTTTTGAATGTCGGCATGAACTATGGCCCATATGGGTGAATTAGTCGAGAGGCGATTTTTTGTAGGCCGACATGTATACCGGCTGCTGACAGTATACCGCCATGAACTATGGCTGAGACGCGTTTTTTTAGAACATGTATGACACATATGCTGGCATGAATATGGCTGAGAGGCATAAACTAGCTCTACTTGTGCAAAAAAATATTTACTGGACAAAATTTGGGCAGACCGTGTGGGAGTTGGCCTCATTGGAACACTTGGACGCGTTGGAGTTGGCCTCACAATTTCCAGCAGGCTATCTAGATCTTTTTTTTTTTAATTTTCTGAGGGGAGGTGTAGATCGTGTGAGGGCATGTACAATGGTTCTATCTTAATAATGCCACGTAGGATAAATGATGAGGTGGAGGAGAGAGAAATCATAAGAGAAGGCTTGTCTTCTCTTAATTAAGAGAAGCCAAAAAATGATCTCTTAACACAATATGTCTCACCATGTTTTTAGGAATAACTAGTTATTGAAGATAAGGCTAAGAGATGATCCATTGTAGACATCTCTAAATTACATGCAAGATCTAAGATAAAACTATCTTATCGAAGACCATTGTACATGCCCTGACGTGATAGTAGTAGTACCACCTTTCTACCGCTTGCCGTATGTGGCTTGGCTGGCGTGCGTCACACGATCAAACTTTATCATAATCTTTTAGCGTGGAAGGGGCAAACTTCCCAGGTTGACTTGGAAAAAACCCTTTAGCGTGACGCGTATCATAGTGTGAGTAACTTAGCTAGTAACATAGCGCACTTCAAATTTTTTTTGCTTATGTAGCAAGTATTTAATGTGAGGTGGTAACATATTATGTTACTGTAACATAGCGCTTCCCAAGACAAAATGAGTCTACAAGCTAATAAATGAAGTCATCTATGACACTACTATCATGTTACTTTGCATTATGAAGGTCATGCATATGACACTAGTCTAAGTTACTCCCCACTATGACCAGCCTAATTGTTGCAGCGGCCACGTAGAAATCTCTCTCGCTGGCGCGTGGCCAGGGAGTAGGGAGTGAGGAAGGCAGCGTGCCAGGTAAACGCGCGTCGACGATTACGAGTTGAGGAGGAGAGCGTTTCTACCGGGCGGGCAGTTATTACTACTACTCGAAATCGAGATTTGCAAGCGCCGCGTTAATTAATTAATTACAGTACAAATGGTAAATCGTTTTTTGTCCCCGAGAAAAAGGAGGAGGAGGAGGAAACCGCGGTCCGTCTCTCCCTGGCGCGTGGGCCAGGGAGTGAGGAGGCTACTGAATCAGCTGGCGGCTCAGCTGAATCTGCGCAGCTGCCTGGCCCTATATAAAGCTCGCTCGGTGCCTGCCCTCTTTCCCCTCCACCAACCCTACCCTACCCGAGCCGCCCCCTCGTCTCTCTTATCCTCTCTCTCAAGCACACGAGCAACAACGCCGGCCATGGCATGGCGCCCAAGCCCAACTCACCTGGGAGACCTTCGTCCCGCCACACCGGGGACGGAGAATAAGACGGATCTTGGCTCGATCTACCGCCTCCGTGGTAAGCCTTGCCCTCACCGATCCAAACTTGATCGATTTCCTTGGTACTGACTGACCCATGGAATTTTTGCAGATCCATTCTTTGCCCAAGGGGATTACGCATCACCCAGCGTGTCAAGATCCACTCGGGTCTGTCCTTTTTGTATGATGAATTCATCTTTAATTTGGAACAGATGGGGATTTTTCAGTAACCTGATGGCTGATGGGTTCATCCTCTGTCTCTGTGTATGCAGGCGCACGCGCACGCGCGTCTCGGGCCACCTCACCGTTAGTGGGCCGCTGGCAGCCGGCCCAGTCGTGCCGTCAGCCCAGCCCAATGGAGGGCCGCATCCTGCCTGCGAAACACTCGGCCCCGAGTATCGGCCGCCTCCTCGCCCACCCAGTGTGCGCTGGGGTTTTAGTCGCCCACCTTCCACCGCCTCCCCGTCCCCATTTCGCACCCGTCGGCGAGCCCCTCCCCCTCCCCTCCGCCGCCCCTCTCCCCCAACGCCGCCTGCGCCAGGCGAAGGTGCCGCCTCTTCCCCTCCTCGTCCCGGATTTGGTGCCATGTTTCTCTTCGTCTTACCCGGTTGAACTCGCAGGATGCCTCCAATGGCGGGAGCAGGTAACCCTGGTGAGGGAGGAGGAGGTGAGGGTGGAGGAGGAGAA
This sequence comes from Aegilops tauschii subsp. strangulata, assembly GCF_002575655.3. Lineage (NCBI taxonomy): Eukaryota > Viridiplantae > Streptophyta > Magnoliopsida > Poales > Poaceae > Aegilops > Aegilops tauschii. Next base: position 503,828,665 of record NC_053035.3, on the reverse strand, counting down.
GGAGGAGGTCCGACGGGCCGTGCACCACCGCCCGCTCCAACCTCGTCCCGCGGACGGTAAGATCGCGAAACCCCTTTCCCCGCCCAGTTTCTCGACGATATTGCTCCATGTGGGCCGGTATACTCTGGGATTGGTGCTTTCTGACCCTAGACCATGGATATGGACTTGGTGATCTCGTCGTTTTGAGTAGAATCAAGCACGTGGTAGCGTTTCATCTGAGAACGAGTGGTTGTCGTCGTCGTTCTGCACTAGAATCTAGCACTTGGTAGCGATTCATCTCATGTGTTGTGGATTTCGAGGTTCTGCACTGGAATCCATGTCGTGGTTGCATTTCATCTCATGTCTAGTTGATCTTGCCGTTTTTGCACTAGAATCGAGCTTGTGGTTGCATTTCGTCTGATGTCTAGTGGATCTCGTCGTTTTTGCACTAGAATGCAGCTCGGGGTTGCGTTTGATCATAGGGGTCTAGTGCTCTTCCTGCCATTCTCTTGTTGTTTTTATCTGTGGATGAACTAGGTGTTTAACCAGATCATGGTTCAGTTGTTCTGTTTAATTGCCAGATAGAGAATCTGACATTTATACAAGGTAAAGTTTTGTATGTCGTTGGCTTATTGTGGTCTGCTCCAAGTGTAATGTTACATGTAGTGAAATATTCTGTTTAATTGACAACTTGGTCTTGGATTTCATTGCTCCTAGTGCTTTTGTTTAATTTATGTGACAGGGTGTGTGATGAATTACATAATTTCTTACATCGCGCTTCTCCATTTGTTATGCTTATGAATTGCTGTGATGTAAGCTTGTTATCAATTTTCACGGCTGGAGTGATTTTTGTTCCATTTCACCCTTCTAATCCCCCCCCCCCCCCCCCCCCCCCCCCCTGATATCTTCCATTCCTTGCAGATCTGGGAAGGAGGGCCACGGCATGGAATCTGATTGCCCTGTGCCCTGGTACACAAGGACGCTGGTGGCGCTTGGGATCAAGTCCCATGGCGACCCTTCTGGTCCATTGAGGCAGGGAACTTTTGATCCGTTGTTGGGGGTTGTTGTCACCTCTGAGGGATACCTCTCAAGGTAAATCCTATAACCTCCAAAATCCTGGCACCTGCTATTTGTCTGCGGTTTGAAATCTGGATGTGCTCTCTGCTGTACCTTCTCAAACTAGGGTCGAGTCTGGATGTCCTCTCTGCTAGGCCATAACTGGCAGTACTGTTTAAAGCTTCTTTTTAACTCAGTGCCTGTTTGGTAAACTAATGGAAGGGGAATGGGAGTTTAACTCTAATTCCCTTAACCCATCTCAATTACAAGCCCTCCCACAGTTAATAGATATGTGGGACCTCTACACGTGAATTCCCCTTGCTCTTCTGTGTTAAATACCCAATCCACCTAAACAAACAAAGGAATACAACTCTTTTTGCCTCAAATTCCACCAAACCAAACATGCTGCTAGGTTAGGGCTAGGAGTACCCACCTGTCCTAGTGATCACATAGGGGGAAAGCTGAGGGAACATTAGGGTTGTTAGCTTCACTGTTTTTATTTAACCCTTAACATAGGGAAGCGTTAGGTTGTTAGCTTATCTGTGTTTATTTAATGTACTTGGCATGGTTGAATTTGTTAAAGCCCACCAAGGCAACAAAGGATGTAAACAAATGAAGTCTTAGTAATTACAGTATTTTGATCATCCACAACTTTGGAAACTACTGTACTCTACCCTGTTTACTGCTGATATACTATACTCCTATTTGATATTCCATTTTCAGAAGATTTTTATAACAGCAGTTCTCATCTGGTGCCCATCTCCAACTAGTTTTCTGTCCATCTAAAATACTCTGTATTCGGTGTTTTGCTGTCTCTATGTAATTTTTATTTAACTGTATTATTTAATATATTTGCATGCTTGAATTTGTTTAAACACCAAAGTACCAAGGACGTGTCACAATATTTTGTTCATTGTCCAAAATGATTGGAAGTGTTGTACTCTACTCTGGTTTCTTCTTATCTGATATATTTTGTCATTATAGGCTGATGGTCTAAAAGCTGTTCAAACTATAATTTGCATGTGGTGCCCACCTGATATGCTCTGTATTTGGTGTTTTTCTGTCACTATGTAACTGTTTGTGTTTTTTCTGGTCTATTTCTTTACCTGGAAAGTTGTTTTTCCCTCTTCAACAGGTCTGAATCTGAAAGGATAAACAACTACCTTGAATGTGTTCTTAATGAAGTGAAATCTGCATTAGGTTCTTGTGCTGAGGATGTCGAGGATGAATACGGGTGCCAAGATACTGTCCCACCAGTTACTCAGGAGTCTTCCAGTGGCCCAGGCTTGAAGACCATAGCGGCAATTGTTCTAGGTGCTGCGTCTAGGGATGCATGTGAAAGTCCTCAAAGCAGTCAGAGTACCAGTGTGAGGGGTAAGATAATGCCAAAAAATGCGGAGCATGTGCAGGTTATTCAACAATCCACCCAGGAAATCAAGGCTTTCATTCATGATGCTCTTAGAAGAAATCTGATTGGCCCAGACTGTGCACGGGACCTGGTTTTCAAAATAGATGAGCTGGGCAAGTATACTTCAAGGGCCGTCTCTCGAAATGGAACCCGCATTTTTACATTGGATGGATTGAAGAAGAGACCTACCAGACTTTAGTTCTCTTCCAGAGAAGATTATAGCTTTTGGTGGTTCATTCCATTCTGTTATAACCATTACTGGTAATAAACAAATCTTTCATAACTTGCTATTTAGCTGTTCTGTTAGCGCAATACAAACTGCAGTCTGTTGTCTTAATTTGCTGTTTGTAGCTGCTCTGTAAATGTCAGTGATCTTTACTGAAACTGTAAATCGTAGGAGCTGCGTACCGTGTATCTAAATCTGATGGCCCAGGATATTTTCATGATGTCGGGAAAGAGGCATTAGGTAAATGACCTATTTCACGTAATATTTTCAGCACTTATTTTGTTTTTGAATGTGTATTGATATTCTATTTTGATTCAGAACTTATCAGGGATCCTTTTTATCTCCAAAACCATGTTTGGAATTCTGATCGTAAATCTGTGAGTACTATTTGGACCTGCTACTATTTCTTTTGTGTTATTTTGTTATAGTTTCATCGCTCTAACATGCTTAATACTTTATTCCAGTCTCTGATATGTGGCAGTGAACTTACAACTAGCCAAAACTTGGTGAAGAAATTGATGTTGAGTTTCAAGAATGATGGCTCCTTCATGTGTTTCAAAGCTTCTGTTTTCGATCACCTTGTAGATGTTCCAGTAAATGACCCAGAACATGGTGTGGCTGACGATGAAATTCCTGATATGGAAGATGTGAGTCATCTCCAGCTGGTTCAAAATCTTTGTTTTTTGTTTGAATTTTCGTGTTTGATTGATAAACTTTTTTTTTACCAGCCTAATTCTGCACAGTTATTGGTGGAGAAGCTTGTTGGTCCTGATGTGAATACAATGTTATATCTGCCCTACTCTCTTAAAAAATCAAAAGTAAGTTTGAGTTTTTTAATAGCATCTTACTATATAGGTTTGTTTAAGATTTTTCATGCTTTTATCTTGGGAATGTAGGTTGAATTCCAGCTACATCAACCTTATCATGGGTCTGTTCTTAGCATTGGTTTGAACAACAAAAGGATGCCTTGCTTATCTGTTTCGAGCTTATGCGGCCTGCAGGATATCTGTTTGGGAGGTGTTGACAGCCTTGCTTTTGGGGGCCAATTGAAAATAAACGAGTCCAATTCATGGTTCAGTGTTTCTGCTGGGTTGTCAGTCCGTGCTGAATTGTTCAGTGCTGGCCTAACTTTGTAAGTTGTGTCTTCAATATGCTTATGTCCAATTCCTTTCCATTACTGTTTTTCCTTTTCTAGCTAGTTGTTCTTACTCACTCTTTAATGAGCATCTGATCTTTAATAAACTTGTCCGAAGGGTGTGAAACAACTGTATCATCTCTTTGTTTTTTGCCTATTACTGTAGTCATCAAATATTTCATCTTTAATAAACTTGTCTGAAGGGTGTGAAACTACTGTATCATCTCTTTGTTTTCTGGCTATTACTGTAGTCATTTGATATTTCATCTGTAATAAACTTGTCCGAAGGGTGTGAAACTATTGTATCATCTCTTTGTTTTCTTCCTATTCTGATATTTCACTGTGCAATGCTGAATGTGAAGTTTAGCTTATTGTTTTTTTTTTTTGCAGTAAACAACCTGGTCAGTTTGATTATACTTTCTGCAGCAATATTCTCAATACAAGCACTGTATTAGGTGGCCTGGCTAGCTATAGCTATCTGACCAATCAATGGAAATTGATTGGCGGAATTGGTCACACTTTTGACCCCACCTTGAATATCAAAGGGCGTATTGGTAATGATAAAACTGTCAATGCTCTTATCTCTAAGAAGTTCGCTGGCAAAGGCAGTCTTCATTTTGCATCGGAGGTTGATTTAAAGGATTTTTGGAGATATCCTCGGGTTGGTTTGTCATTTTTGTTTCCTTAGGTTGGTGCCTTTTGTTTTCTGGTATTAGCATGCTTTAGTCAGAACACATAATTTTTATATAATGATTTGAGTCTAAATTATATGCTTGTACAAATGTGCTGCTGGGTTCATATTGCTTAAGCGTCAAAAGTTTTAGTACATGCTGCTTTGTTGTTTGATGATGTCTTTGCGTACAGATGTTTTTCGGCACCAATATTATTTGGTGTTTGACGTAGTATATACAGTGTACTAATCCTTCCAGTTTCTCTATTTTTTGCTCTTAGCAGGTTGGAGGAAGCTTCATGCTGAAGCAGTTGGCGGTAGCGTTTCTGAATCGCTGATGGTAGGCAATACGAGTCACTGAAGACGCAAGTGTTCAATTACTAAGGTCCTGTATGCTGTAGTTGTCAGCAAACCCCAGGCTAATTTTGTACAGCTGTGGTATTAGTGTTCACACTAAACACAGATACTCTGAACACTCAACCCGGAGGGATTTCGACCCTGGGGTGTTTTGCTTGTGTAAATTAGCTCACGGACAGGTTTTCCTGTGAAGTAGCTCACGGATGGTCTCGAGGTTGGTTCTGCTTGCCGAAAGTTGCTCATGGATGGTCTGTTTGTGTTCTTTGTTTCCTCTTGCAAACATCTAGCCTGGTGGTGCCAAATTTGCAGTTATGCTGAACGTGCTACATGCTAAGCTTGTTTTGAAAAGATTTTAAGTTGCTGCAATGTTACATATCTTGTGGAGTTTGTATAGTCTTGCCATGTTGTCGTTCGGGTGCACTGCCATGTTGTCTCGGGCATTTTTATGTGGTAACACTATGCTAGCCACATAAGTGAAAATGTTTGTTTTTAAAAGAGTACACAGCTTGTCGTACACTTGAAAGTTTTTCAAATTTTATGAACACTGGCTTGGAGGCGGAGCCGCCCGATAACACAGCTCTTGTCTCACCTCGCCTGGATTCCACCGCCAGTGCACTGTGCTTGCTGTGAAGTGTGTGTATAAGCCCTCTCTTACAACACATTGCATCCAACAGGTTGTGTGCACCGGGTCTCCTTGCCTTGCCTCGACGTTGGCCTGGTGTACCTGTACGTCTTCCTCGACGGACGCGACGACAACGTCCGCGTTGGCTCTGCGCAGCGCGTCGACGCTGCCGTTGGCTACTGGAATAAGCTGACTTGACCATCGCGGCGGCCAGGAAAGAGCTCCGGTCCGGGATCGATTCCTTATGCACAGAGAATTGGCAGGCTGCAGTAGCAAGCAACACGCGCACACAGCGCCTCCAGTTGTCTCGGAGGAAAGGAAGCGTGCGTCGCCCTGCCTCCCGGCGCGCCGACGGAGCTTGGCCGTGGTGGCAGAGTTCGCAGAGACTTGCAGGTCACCGGCCTCGGCCTCGATCTCCTCGTGCCAGTGGTGAAGCTCTAGAGCACGATCCGGCGGTGAAGCTCTGGAGCACGTGCTTTTCGCCGGCATCGACGAGCTCGTCGCCCTCGATATCCTCCGCTGGTGAGCGTGAGCCTGGAGCGCTAGCCCGCCCCGTCTTCCCGCAGCAAGTGCGACACTGCCCCGGAACGCACGGGAAGCGGCAGTTCATTGCCGCGCGAGGCCGGCGACTGAGCCGTAGAGGTAGGAGCGAGGACACTCGGCGTCTACTGCGTCATGCTTCTCGTCCTCCTCCCATGGACGCCCGTGCGGCGGGGCGGCAGCGCGCGTCGGGAAGGAGGGATGGGTTCCCGCCTCCCGGCGGCGGCGCGGGCTCAGAGGAGGTGACGTAGGTTCTGGTGGCGCCACCACGCATGTAACGCCGTCCTCCAGGTCGATCGGCAAGGAGCCGACCCATCCGAGTGAACGCCCACAACCTGTTTGATGCAATGTGTAAGAGAGGGGGAGATAGGAGAAGCAAGAAGAAACGTCCACGTGGCGATTTTTTTGCCAAGTCAAGTGGGCCCCACCTGTCGGAAACACTTTCAAACGTCGCAAAGCGAGTTATCAGTGTTTTCTGCAAGCTTTTGCAAATAATTAGCGACTAGGTGGTTTTTCACATAAATACATGCTTCAGCTAACAGAGCTTATGATGTAAAACACCTGTGCTGAACTGCAGATAACACCCTAGTTATGCTTCTTTCAGAGCAAGTCTAATAGATCCTTGTCAGCTGACTATAAGATGTTACAAATCAGCAAAATCTTATGTGGAAGAGAGAGAACGCAGGAGAGAGAACAGAGCCAGTGCTTGTCCATTGCGCGATAACACAAGCTACGATGAAATTGACCCTGCATGCAGCTGGCGAGCAGGGCAGAGCATGCATGCAGCCAATCACTATTCATTTCCTTGCATTTTTCTTCATCCAAACATTAAAGACTACAGCTAACCTACAACCAGTTTATTATATGCGTTGGCTATATAGCTGACGTGGTACTAGTGTAAAGCCGGCAGCAGGCTATTCTATTAGCTTTGCTCTCAGTATGATGTTGGCTAGTTGCGTCTTTTTATGTTGCTAAAAAAAGTATATCTCAGTAACAATAACCCTATTGATGACATGGGACAAATTCAGTTACCGTCATTTGTGAAACTTTCTTCGGTCTTTGCTGTTCTAGTTCTAGCATTTATGACCCACATCAGATTTATATCAGTATAATCGGAATTCTGATTGACTTTTTTCCTTCTGTATTCTCAACATTGTTATTTTGTGTTTCCTCGTGCCATGTCAACTAAGACTGTTGTGCCACGCTCCATGAAATGTACAAATCTAAACGCTTTTATATTTCTTTACGAGGGAGTACATTTCATCTTTGCATGCTAGCTGATCTTCTTACAAAATAATTTCCTTCGTCTCCGTTGGTATGTTTAATTATTTATGGTGTATGTAAGTATCTTGTAAAATCCATTCATCTGCACTTATTAGCTACTACTAGTCATGATCTAGAACATAAATGTGTGTTTGTTGTTACCACTAAATTTGAGCTAGAGTGAATTTATCTGGAGTTAGCATTGAATTTCAGATTTGACTTAGTACTCCTTAGTCCCAACATTCTAGAACAGCCAATACTGCACACCATTCGTTGACATGATGATGATTGCTTCTAGTTGAGCATCTCCTTGTTGGTTCTTAGCTTATTGTGGCATGATATTTATGGGGTTGTTTTCCATGTATTTCCTGATGGCCTATGAGAAGCCTTTGCCAGTCATCCATTTGGACCGGTTCATTAAGCATGTTTCTCTCATCCAGGAACACCATTATGTATGGCTCCAGTACTTATGAGCAGATTTATGGTCCCTTGGGGTCATCTTGAATGTAAGGCTCTGTTCGGTTCACAGGAAATTTAAAGGAAACTTTGAAGGTAGGAATTCCACAGGGTTTTTCATCTTTGATGTGTTCGGATCAAAGGAATTGTGAATAGTGAAACATAGAAAAGTCTCCCTATTCCTACAGATTTCAGAGGATGTGAAGCCCGATGTGATGGGCCATGCAACGGATTTATAAAGCAAATGTATGGATGGGCTGAGAGAGAGAACAATGTGTAGCCAAATAAAAATTATAGAAAGTACTACTTGGTACTCCTGCAAACTTTTCTTTCCCTTCGCGGATTGCTACTCCTCCGAACGCCTCACTTAAAACTTTCTTTTGTTTTCTGGCTCCTCTGTTTCACGCATGTAGTCATCCTCCATTCCTGCAGAGTTTTTTAATACTTTGTTTTGGATACCTTCGGTCCGAACGGGGCCTAAATTCTTTTTCCCCCTATTGTGCATTGTTATTTTAACAAATAGTCTCTTGTGTGCTCTGTGTACTACGTCATGCTCCTTTTTGTGTGACTGTATTCCATGATGTCATTCCAACAATGCGTGAGTTAGAACATGTTTGGAATACGGTTATACTGCAAATGTGGTTAGGGATCAGTGAAACAAACAAAATGTAACTGTCAGTCTAGACATCATCTAGTGCAAGCATAGTGTGAAGAAGTAAGTCTGAGGGACAAATTCCAAACACCGCCGGCTATGCAATTCCATCCTCATTTCTTATATACTTTGAGCTCTTTTACGGTGATTGGCGTAGTAATCGGAGTACTATCCAGTACCGACCCCTCTGATTTTTATTAGCCGTCTAATTTGTTGGGGATTAATAATTATGAAATTTAATTTGTTTAATCCGAGAAGGGCATAATGGTCCATGATGAAATATTTCTTTTTGAACCAATCACCTCAACGACCAGAACCACGTCTAATCGATCTAGATCGAGGTCAATTCATCGTCCTCGTCCCCTTCACTGTCCCCGACGCGCCCGACGAGAGGAATCAATTCACCGTCCTCGTCCACGTCCTCCTCCCCTTCACTGTCCTCGAGTGCTCGACAACAAGAAGAAGAATAAGGCACCACATTGCGCCGGCTGAATCGGCGGCGACGGGGGTGGCGCTATAATCTGGAGGAACTCTACGCCAGCCTATCCCATCTCTCCCCGCCTGTCATCTTAAAGAATGAATCCGGATTTGTAGCCTCCACTTCCTACTTAGTTTAGTTTATTATCATTGATTTAGGTTCCCGTAGTGCATGCAATATAATTTAGTTTTTTTCATCATCTAGTTCAATAGTTTATCGACATTGATGATCGGTTGGTCTCACATGTACAATGAGCAAAGTTTAATATTCCACACAATATTTCGTACTGGCTTTTGAATGCATTTGTTTTTGCCCATGAGCTATTGTTCATATGCAACATGGATAAACGTTGATGATTGGTTGGCCTCACATACAGGAAGACATGACGGATGTAAGTGTTGCGTGTATGTTCGAGTACTATAATATTGCAAATAGGATGTTTCATGGTGAGGAGAAGCTATGTTGAGTGGCATCGATCCAACAATCATATAATTTGAAGGAAAATTATGTGTAGTCGTGAAGGGGTTTGTGAAGAGAAGCACATGAAGAGGAAGATGGAAGATAGAAAAAGGAGGCCATAGAGTATTACTCGTGTTGGGTGTAAATCTAAATTGGTCATTGCAAGATACGAGGAAGCAGGGCGGTGGTTCGTGAAGGATTTAAGTGATGAAGACAACCATCCTCTAGCCCCAAGGGATCTTTCATGTCTTTTGTGTTCAAACAGACAAATTAGCGATGAGCAGAAAATGGACATTATAGACATGGAAAAATCTGGGATCCGCAAACACCATATTATGAATATTTTGTGGATGCAATACGATGGATATGACCAGGTTGGATGCACGAGGAGGGACATTTACAATTTCTGCCATGCTAGTAAGCAGGAATCAATCGCTGCCGGTGAGGCCGGCGACTGAGCCGTAGAGGTAGGAGCGAGGACACTCGGCGTCTACCGCTCCTCCCATGGACGCCCGTGCGACGGGGCGGCAGCGCACGTCGGGAAGGAAAGGGATGGGTTCCCGCCTCCCAGCGGCGGCGCGGGCTTAGAGAAGGTGACGTAAGTTCTGGTGGCGCCAGCACGCATGTAACACCGTCCTCCAAGTCGTCAGCAAGGAGCCGACCCATCCCAGTGCACACCCACAACCAGTTTGATGCAATGTGTAAGAGAGGGGGAGATAGGAGAAGGAAGAAGAAATCTCCACGTGCTGATTTTTTTGCCAAGTCAGCTCCTGACAAGTGGGCCCCACCTGTCGGAAACACTTTCAAACATGGCAAAACGAGTTATCAGTGTTTTCTGCAAGCTTTTGCAAATAATTAGCGACTAGGTGGTTTTCCACATAACTACATGCTTCGGCTAACAGAGTTTATGATGTAAAACACGTGTGCTGAATTGCTGATCAAGTTATGTTTCTTTCAGAGCAAGTGCAATAGATCCTAGTCAGCTGGCTATAATATGTTCCAAATCAGCAAAATATTATGTGGAGGAGAGAGAACGCAGGAGAGAGAACGCAGGAGAGAGAAGAGAGCCGGCGCTTCGTCCATTGCCAGGCGATAATACAAGCTACGATGAAATTGACCCTGCATGCAGCTCGCGAGCAGGTGATGACCCACAAGTGTAGGGGATCTATCGTAGTCCTTTCGATAAGTAAGAGTGTCGAACCCAACGAGGAGCAGAAGGAAATGACAAGCGGTTTTCAGTAAGGTATTCTCTGCAAACACTGAAATTGTAGGTAACAGATAGTTTTGTGATAAGATAATTTGTAACGGGTAACAAGCAATGAAAGTAAATAAGGTGCAGCAAGGTGGCCCAATCCTTTTTGTAGCAAAGGACAAGCCTGGACAAGTTCTTATAATGAGAAAAGCGCTCCCGAGGACACATGGGAATTATCGTCAAGCTAATTTCATCACGCTCATATGATTCGCGTTCGTTACTTTGATAATTTGATATGTGGGTGGACCGGTGCTTGGATACTGCCCTTTCTTCGACAAGCATCCCACTTATGATTAACCCCTATTGCAAGCATCCACAACTACTGTCGGTGTACAAAAGTAGGGGCTCTCCTTTCGACCCTTTACTTGTGCACGGACAGTCAGAACCACGCGCCACGGCCGCACGTAACAGGGCAAGGGGGGGGGGGCGGAGAGAAGCCGAAGGCACAAGAAAAACAAGGGAATGCCAAGACCAGCAACACCAAAGAGCAAGAGGGCGAGGTGGACTCCCCCGACAAGACCCTTGCCGGGGCGACTTCCGCGGCCCCGGCAGGAGCCTTGCCGGGGCAACTTGCCCAACGCCAACGGAGTGAGCCACCCTTGAGCCCAAGGGCTCCAACATCACCAACAACTACGATTGGACCCAGGGCTCGGGAGGCACCTCTGTAGTGGCATGCAGGTCTTCGTCAAGATCATGAACATACGGGATCAGATGAGGATTGGAAGACGACGATCCTCGACGAGATTCTTGCCGAGGAAGCCCACAAGACCCCCGGCGAGATCCTTGCCGGGGACGACCGCAACGCCACGGCAAGACCCTTGCCGGGGCCCCGGCAAGGCCCTTGCCGAGGGCGTCCGCGAGGCCGCAGCCAGGCCCGCACCCACCAAGCTTTTTGCCACCAATCCCATACAGCTGCCAGCCCACCAGCCGGGCAGGCACCCGCGTGTCGACGCAAGGCTCCTCCGCCAACCCAGCATCTGCCTACGTGGCGGCATGAAAATCTTCATGAAGGCCCCGCCACCACGCCACCTTAGCTACCCGCCATCCTACATGGCGCCACCGCCTCGCTGGCCCAGGCGCGTGTCGAGGCGGGGCGAAGCGGCGGTAAAGTGGAGGGGACACGTCAGGGGCGCATTAAATGCGTCTTGTCCCATAATAGCTAGCGATAAGCTTAACCACGGTACCCCGATGCCACCTCCTGGTGCCACTGTGGCGATCCCTTTGCCTATAAAAAGAGACCCAGGGCATCCATGAGAAGGATTCGGACTCTTGGACAAGTTACGCCCCTTGTAGCTAGTTCGAGAACCTCAAGAACACAGATATACACATCCAAGCAGGACTAGGGTATTACGCATCTCGGCGGCCCGAACCTGGGTAAATGATCCGCGTGCTTGTACTGACTGCTAATCCTGCTCTCCTCACCACCCAGCGCCCCGCAACCGCAGAAGGGATCCTTGTGATCCCATAGGTGTCGTTTCCCACCGACAACTACAAAAGAAGTATTAAGGTAAACCTAACCATAGCATGAAACAAGTGGATCCAAATCAGCCCCTTACGAAGCAACGCATAAACTAGGGTTTAAGCTTCTGTCACTCTAGCAACCCATCATCTACTTATTACTTCCCAATGCCTTCCTCTAGGCCCAAATAATGGTGAAGTGTCATGTAGTCGATGTTCACATAACACCACTAGAGGAAAGACAACATACATCTCATCAAAATATTGAACGAATACCAAATTCACATGACTACTAATAGCAAGACTTCACCCATGTCCCCAGGAAAAACTTAACTACTCACAAAGCATATTCATGTTCATGATCAGAGGGATATTAATATGCATTAAGGATCTGAACATATGATCTTCCACCAATTAAACCAACTAGCATCAACTACAAGGAGTAATCAACACTACTAGCAACCCACAGGTACCAATCTGAGGTTTTGGTACAAAGATTGGATACAAGAGATGAACTAGGGTTTGAGAGGAGATGTTGCTGGTGAAGATGTTGATGGAGATTGACCACCTCCCGATGAGAGGATCGTTGGTGATGACGATGGTGATGATTTCCCCCTCCCAGAGGGAAGTTTCCCCGGCAGAACAGCTCCGCCGGAGCCCTAGATTGGTTCCGCCAAGGTTCCGCCTCGTGGCGGCGGAGTTTCGTCCCGTAAGCTTGCTTATGATTTTTTCCAGGGTAAAAGACTTCATATAGCAGAAGATGGACACCAGAGGGTCACCAGGGGGCCCACGAGGCAGGGGGCGCGCCCTGTAAGGGTGGGCGCGCCCCCACCCTCGTGGCCAGGGTGTGGGCCCCCTCTGGTACTTCTTTCGCTCAAAAATTATCATTAATTCCAAAAATGACTTTCGTGGAGTTTCACGACTTTTGGAGCAGTGCAGAATAGGTCTCCAATATTTGCTCCTTTTCCAGCCCAGAATCCCAGCTACCGGCATTCTCCCTCTTCATGTTAAACCTTGTAAAATAAGAGAGAATAGCCATAAGTATTGTGACATAACGTGTAATAACAACCCATAATGCAATAAATATCGATATAAAAGCATGATGCAAAATGGACGTATCAGTAGGGCAGAGCATGCATGTAGCCAATCACTGTTCATTTCTTTGCGTTTTTCTCCATGCAAGGATTAAAGACTACAACTAACCTGAAGGAAATATGCCCTAGAGGCAATAATAAAGTATTATATATTTCCTTATATCATGATAAATGCTTATTATTCATGCTAGAATTGTATTAACCGAAAACATAATACATGTGTGAATACATAGACAAACAGAGTGTCACTAGTATGCCTCTACTTGACTAGCTCGTTAATCAAAGATGGTTATGTTTCCTAGTCATAGACATGAGTTGTCATTTGATTAACGGGATCACCTCATTAGGAGAATGACGTGATTGACTTGACCCATTCCGTTAGCTTAGCACCCGATCGTTTAGTATGTTGCTATTGCTTTCTTCATGACTTATACATGTTCCTATGACTATGAGATTATGCAACTCCCGTTTACCGGAGGAACACTTTGTGTGCTACCAAACGTCACAATGTAAATGGGTGATTATAAAGGTGCTCTACAGGTGTCTCCAAAGGTACTTGTTGGGTTGGCGTATTTCGAGATTAGGATTTGTCACTCCGATTGTCGGAGAGGTATCTCTGGGCCCACTCGGTAATGCACATCACTATAAGCCTTGCAAGCATTGTGACTAATGAGTTAGTTGCGGGATGATGTATTACGGAACGAGTAAAGAGACTTGCCGGTAACGAGATTGAACTAGGTATCGAGATACCGACGATCAAATCTCGCGCAAGTAACATACCGGTGACAAAGGGAACAACGTATGTTGTTATGTGGTCTGACCGATAAAGATCTTCGTACAATATGTGGGAGCCAATATGGGCATCCAGGTCCCGCTATTGGTTATTGACCGGAGACGTGTCTCGGTCATGTCTACATAGTTCTCGAACCCGTAGGGTCCGCACGCTTAACGTTACGATGACAGTTTTATTGAGTTTTGATGTACCGAAAGAGTTCGGAGTCCCGGATGAGATCGGGGATATGACGAGGAGTCTCAAAATGGTCGAGACATAAAAATCGATATATTGGACGACTATATTCGGACTTCGGAAAGGTTCCGAGTGATTCGGGTATTTTTCGGAGTACCGGAGAGTTACGGGAATTCGTATTGGGCCTTAATGGGCCATACGGGAAAGGAGAGAAAGGCCTCAAAAGGTGGCTGCGCCCCTCCCCTTGGTCTGGTCCGAATTGGACTAGGGAAGGGGGGCGCCTCCTTCCTTCCTTCTCTTTTTCCCTTCCCCTTTTCCATTCCATGTGGGAGGAGGAATCCTACTAGGACTAGGGAGTCCTAGTAGGGCTCCAACCTTCTGGCGCGCCCCAGGGGCTGGCCGGCCTCCCCTCCTCCATCCTTTATATACGGGGGCAGGGGGCACCCCATAGACACAACAATTGATCCTTGAGATCTCTTAGCCGTGTGCGGTGCCCCCCTCCACCATATTACACCTCGATAATACCGTTGCGGAGCTTAGGCGAAGCCCTGCGCCGGTGGAACATCATCATCGTCACCACGGCGTCGTGCTGACGAAACTCTCCCTCAACACTCGGCTGGATCGGAGTTCGAGGGACGTCATCGAGCTGAACGTGTGTAGAACTCGGAGGTGCCGTGCGTTCGGTACTTGATCGGTCGGATCGTGAAGACGTACGACTACATCAACCGCGTTGTGATAACGCTTCCGCTGTCGGTCTACGAGGGTACATGGACAACACTCTCCCCTCTCGTTGCTATGCATCACCATGATCTTGCGTGTGCGTAGGAATTTTTTTGAAATTACTACGTTCCCCAACAGTGGCATCCGAGCCTGGTTTTATGCGTTGATGCTATGCACGAGTAGAACACAAGTGAGTTGTGGGCGATATAAGTCATACTGCTTACCAGCATGTCATACTTTGGTTCAGCGGTATAGTGAGATGAAGCGGCCCGGACCGACATTACGCGTACGCTTACGCGAGACTGGTTTCACCGTTCGGAGCACTCGTTGCTTAAAGGTGACTGGCGGGTGTCTGTCTCTCTCACTTTAGTTGAACCGAGTGTGGCTACGCCCGGTCCTTGCGAAGGTTAAAACAGCACCAACTTGACAAACTATCGTTGTGGTTTTGATGCGTAGGTAAGAACGGTTCTTGCTAAGCCCGTAGCAGCCACGTAAAACTTGCAACAACAAAGTAGAGGACGTCTAACTTGTTTTTGCAGGGTATGTTGTGATGTGATATGGTCAAGACATGATGTGATATAATGTGTTGTATGAGATGATCATGTTTTCTAACCGAGTTATCGGCAACTGGCGGGAGCCATATGGTTGTCGCTTTATTGTATGAGATGCAATCGCCATGTAATAGTTTTACTTTATCACTAAGCGGTAGCGATAGTCGTAAAAGCAATAAGTTGGCGAGACGACAACGATGCTATGATGGAGATCAAGGTGTCGCGCCGGTGACGATGGTGATCATGACGGTGCTTCGGAGATGGAGATCACAAGCACGGTGCTTCGGAGATGGAGATCACAAGCACAAGATGATGATGGCCATATCATATCACTTATATTTATTGCATGTGATGTTAATCCTTTATGCATCTTATCTTGCTTTGATTGACGGTAGCATTATAAGATGATCTCTCACTAAAATTTCAAGATAAAAGTGTTCTCCCTGAGTATGCACCGTTGCAAAAGTTCTTCGTGCTGAGACACCACGTGTTAATCGGGTGTGATAGGCTCTACGTTCAAATACAACGGGTGCAAAACAGTTGCACACGCGGAATACTCAGGTTAAACTTGACGAGCCTAGCATATACAAATATGGCCTCGGAACACAGAGACCGAAAGGTCGAGCGTGAATCATATAGTAGATATGATCAACATAGTGATGTTCACCATTGAAACTACTCCATCTCACGTGTTAATCGGACATGGTTTAGTTGCTTTGGATCACGTAATCACTTAGATGATGAGAGGGATATCTATCTAAGTGGGAGTTCTTAAGTAATATGATTAATTGAACTTAAATTTATCATGAACTTAGTCCTGATAGTATTTTGCAAATTATGTTGTAGATCAATAGCTCGCGTTGTTGCTTCCCTGTTTTATTTTTTATATGTTCCTAGAGAAAATTATGTTGAAAGATGTTAGTAGCAAAGATGCGGATTGGATCCGTGATCTGAGGATTATCCTCATTGCTGCACAGAAAAATTATGTCCTTGATGCACCGCTAGGTGACAGACCTATTGCAGGAGCAGATGCAGACGTTATGAACGTTTGGCTAGCTCAATATGATGACTACTTGATAGTTTAGTGCACCATGCTTAACGGCTTAGAATCGGGACTTCAAAGACGTTTTGAACGTCATGGACCATATGAGATGTTCCAGGAGTTGAAGTTAATATTTCAAGAAAATACCCGAGTTGAGAGATATGAAGTCTCCAACAAGTTCTATAGCTAAAAGATGGAGGAGAATCGCTCAAGTAGTGAGCATGTGCTCAGATTGTCTGGGTACTACAATCGCTTGAATCAAGTGGGAGTTAATCTTCCAGATAAAATAGTAATTGACAGAATTCTCTAGTCACCATCACCAAGTTAGTAGAACGTCGTGATGAACTATAGTATGCAAGGGATGACGAAAGTAATTCCCGAGCTCTTCGTGATGCTGAAATCGACGAAGGTAGAAATCAAGAAAAACATCAAGTGTTGATGGTTGACGAGACCACTAGTTTCAAGAAAAGGGCAAAGGGAAGAAGGGGAACTTCAAGAAGAACGACAAGCAAGTTGCTGCTCAAGTGAAGAAGCCTAAGTCTGGTCCTAAGCCTGAGACTAAGTGCTTCTACTGCAAAGGGACTGGTCACTAGAAGCGGAACTACCCCAACTATTTGGTGGATAAGAAGGATGGCAAAGTGAACAAAGGTATATTTGATATACAGATTATTGATGTGTACTTTACTAGTGTTTATAGCAACCCCTCGGTAATTGATACTGGTTCAGTTGCTAAGAGTAGTAACTCGAAACGGGAGTTGCAGAATAAACAGAGACTAGTAAAAGTGAACAAAGGTATATTTGATATACAGATTATTGATGTGTACTTTACTAGTGTTTATAGCAACCCCTCGGTAATTGATACTGGTTCAGTTGCTAAAGAGTAGTAACTCGAAAACGGGAGTTGCAGAATAAACAGAGACTAGTAAAAGGCGAGGTAACGATGTGTGTTGGAAGTAGTTCCAAGATTGATATGATCATCATCGCACACTCCATGTACTTTCGGGATTAGTGTTGAAACTAAATAAGTGTTATTTGATGTTTGCGTTGAGCATGAATATGATTTGATCATGTTTATTGCAATACGGTTATTCATTTAAATTAGAGAACAATTGTTGTTCTGTTTACATGAATAAAACCTTATATGGTCATACACACCAACGAAAATGGTTTGTTGGATCTCGATCGTAGTGATACACATATTCATAATATTGAAGCCAAAAGATGCAAAGTTAATAATGATAGTGCAACTTATTTGTGGCACTGCCGTTTAGGTCATATTGGTGTAAAGCGCATGAAGAAACTCCATACTGATGGGATTTTGGAATCACTTGATTATGAATCACTTGATGCTTGCGAACCGTGCCTCATGGGCAAGATGACTAAAACGCCGTTCTCCGGAACTATGGAGAGAGCAACAGATTTGTTGGAAATCATACATACAGATGTATGTGGTCCGATGAATATTGAGGCTCGTAGCAGGTATCATTATTTTCTGACCTTCACAGATGATTTGAGCAGATATGGGTATATCTACTTAATGAAACAAGAGTCTGAAACATTTGAAAAGTTCATATAATTTCAGAGTGAAGCAGAAAATCATCGTAACAAGAAAATAAAGTTTCTACGATCTGATCGTGGAGAAGAGTATTTAAGTTACGAGTTTGGCCTTCAGTTAAAACAATGTGGAATAGTTTCACAAATTCATGCCACCTGGAACACCACAGCATAATGGTGTGTCCGAACGTCATAACCGTACTTTATTGGATATAGTGCAATCTATGATGTCTCTTACCAATTTACCACTAATCACTTTGGGGGTTATGCATTAGAGACAGCTGCATTCACGTTAAATAGGGCACCATCAAAATCCATTGAGACGACGCCTTATGAACTGTGGTTTGGCAAGAAACCAAAGTTGTCGTTTCTTAAAATTTTGGGGTTGCGATGCTTATGTGAAAAAGTTTCATCCTGATAAGCTCAAACCTAAATCGGAGAAATGTGTCTTCATAGGATACCCAAAGGAGACAGTTGGGTACACCTTCTATCACAGATCTGAAGGCAAGACATTCGTTGCTAAGTATGGATCCTTTCTAGAGAAGGAGTTTCTCTCGAAAGATGTGAGTGGGAGTAAAGTAGAACTTGATGAGGTAACTGTACCTGCTCCCTTATTGGATCACAGAAATCTGTTCCTGTGACTTCTAGACCAATTAGTGAGGAAGTTAATGATGATGATCATGTAACTTCAGATCAAGTTACTACCAAACCTCGTAGGTAAACCAGAGTAAGATCCGCACCAGAGTGGTACGGTAATCCTGTTCTGGAGGTTATGTTACTAGACCATGACGAACCTACGAACTATGAAGAAGCGATGGTGAGCCCAGATTCCGCAAAATGGCTTGAGGCCATGAAATCTGAGATGAGATCCATGTATGAAGAACAAAGTATGGACTTTGATTGACTTGCCCAATGATCGGCGAGCCATTGAGATTAAATGGATCTTCAAGAGGAAGACGGACGCTGATAGTAGTGTCACTATCTACAAAGCTAGAATTGTCGCAAAAAGGTTTTTCGACAAGTTCAAGATGTTGACTACGATGAGAGTTTCTCACTCGTATCTATGCTTAAGTCTATGCTTAAGTCTCTCCGAATCATGTTAGCAATTGCCGCATTTTATGAAATCTGGCAAAGGGATAAACAAAACTGCATTCCTTGATGGATTTATTAAAGAAGAGTTGTATATGATACAACCAGAAGGTTTTGTCAATCCTAAAGGTGCTAACAAAATATGCAAGCTCCAGCGATCCATCAATGGACTGGTGCAAGCATCTCGGAGTTGGAATATACGCTTTGATAAGTTGATCAAAGCATATAGTTTTATACAGACTTGCGGTGAAGCCTGTATTTACAAAAAAAAGTGAGTGGGAGCACTACAACATTTCTGATAAGTATATGTGAATGACATATTGTTGATCGGAAATAATGTAGAAATATTCTGCAAAGCGTAAATGAGTGTTTGAAAGGAGTTTTTCAAAGAAAGACCTCGGTGAAGCTGCTTGCATATTGAGCATCAAGATCTATAGAGGTAGATCAAGACGCTTGATAAGTTTTTTTCAATGAGTACATACCTTAACAAGATTTTGAAGTAGTTCAAAATAGAACAGTCAAATAAAGAGTTCTTGTCTGTGTTACAAGGTGTGAAATTGAGTAAAGACTCAAAGCCCGACCACGGCAAAAGATAGAAAGAGAATGAAAGTCATACCCTATGCCTTGGCCATAGGTTCTATAAAGTATGCCATGCTGTGTACCAGATCTATTGTATACCCTACACTGATTTTGGCAAGGGAGTACAATAGTGATCTAGGAGTAGATCACTGGACAGCGGTCAAAATTATCCTTACTGGAATAAGGATATGTTTCTCGATTATGGAAGTGACAAAAGGCTCGTCGTAAAAGGTTACGTCGATGCAAGTTTTGACACTAATCTAGATGACTCTAAGTCTCAGTCTAGATACATATTGAAAGTGGGAGCAATTAGCTAGAGTAGCTCCATGCAGAGCATTGTAGACATAGAAATTTGCAAAATACTTACGGATCTGAATGTGACAGACCCGTTGACTAAAATTATCTCACAAGCAAAACATGATCACACCTTAGTACTCTTTGGGTGTTAATCACATAGCGATGTGAACTAGATTACTGACTCTAGTAAACCCTTTGGGTGATGGTCACATGACGATGTGAACCATGGGTGTTAATCACATGGTGATGTGAACTATTCATGTTAAATCACATGGCGATGTGAACTAGATTATTGACTCTAGTGCAAGTGGGAGACTGAAGGAAATATGCCCTAGAGGCAATAATAAAGTATTATATATTTCCTTATATCATGATAAATGTTTATTATTCATGCTAGAATTGTATTAACCGGAAACATAATACATGTGTGAATACATAGACAAACAGAGTGTCACTAGTATGCCTCTACTTGACTAGCTCGTTAATCAAAGATGGTTATGTTTCCTAGTCATAGACATGAGTTGTCATTTGATTTAACGGGATCACCTCATTAGGAGAATGACGTGATTGACTTGACCCATTCCGTTAGCTTAGCACCCGATCGTTTAGTATGTTGCTATTGCTTTCTTCATGACTTATACATGTTCCTATGACTATGAGATTATGCAACTCCCGTTTACCGGAGGAACACTTTATGTGCTACCAAATGTCACAACGTAAATGGGTGATTATAAAGGTGCTCTACAGGTGTCTCCAAAGGTACTTGTTGGGTTGGCGTATTTCGAGATTAGGATTTGTCACTCCGATTGTCGGAGAGGTATCTATGGGCCCACTCGGTAATGCACATCACTATAAGCCTTGCAAGCATTGTGACTAATGAGTTAGTTGCGGGATGATGTATTACGGAACGAGTAAAGAGACTTGCCGGTAACGAGATTGAACTAGGTATCGAGATACCGACGATCAAATCTCGGGCAAGTAACATACCGGTGACAAAGGGAACAACGTATGTTGTTATGCGGTCTGACCGATAAAGATCTTCGTAGAATATGTGGGAGCCAATATGGGCATCCAGGTCCCGCTATTGGTTATTGACCGGAGACGTGTCTCGGTCATGTCTACATAGTTCTCGAACCCGTAGGATCCGCACGCTTAACGTTACGATGATAGTTTTATTGAGTTTTGATGTACTGAAAGAGTTCGGAGTCCCGGATGAGATCGGGGATATGACGAGGAGTCTCGAAATGGTCGAGACGTAAAAATCGATATATTGGACGACTATATTCGGACTTCGGAAAGGTTCCGAGTGATTCGGGTATTTTTGGAGTACCGGAGAGTTACGGGAATTCGTATTGGGCCTTAATGGGCCATACGGGAAAAGAGAGAAAGGCCTCAAAAGGTGGCTGCGCCCCTCCCCTTGGTCTGGTCCGAATTGGACTAGGGAAGGGGGGCGCCTCCTTCCTTCCTTCTCTTTTTCCCTTCCCCTTTTCCATTCCATGTGGGAGGAGGAATCCTACTAGGACTAGGGAGTCCTAGTAGGACTCCAACCTTCTGGCGCGTCCCAGGGGCTGGCCGGCCTCCCCTCCTCCATCCTTTATATACGGGGGCAGGGGGCACCCCATAGACACAACAATTGATCCTTGAGATCTCTTAGCCGTGTGCGGTGCCCCCCTCCACCATATTACACCTCGATAATACCGTTGCGGAGCTTAGGCGAAGCCCTGCGCCGGTGGAACATCATCATCGTTACCACGCCGTCGTGCTGACGAAACTCTCCCTCAACACTCGGCTGGATCGGAGTTCGAGGGACGTCATCGAGCTGAACGTGTGTAGAACTCGGAGGTGCCGTGCGTTCGGTACTTGATCGGTCGGATCGTGAAGACGTACGACTACATCAACCGCGTTGTGATAACGCTTCCGCTGTCGGTCTACGAGGGTACGTGGACAACACTCTCCCCTCTCGTTGCTATGCATCACCATGATCTTGCGTGTGCGTAGGAATTTTTTTGAAATTACTACGTTCCCCAACATAACCTACAACCAGTTTATTAGACTACCCACCACAGTGGGAGTAACATAGGTAGTAACATCACACTTATCAAGATAAAATAGATAATGTGGCAAACAAATGAAGAAAGAAATGCATGTGGTAACATAGTTAGTTACTAGTAGTATGAGTAACATCACACATATCAAGGCAAGATGAGTCTATAGCCTAATAAATTAAGTGTTGCATGTTACCACACATATGTTACTCCACACTATAAAGGTAGTAACATAGACTAGTAACATAGGCATGTTACAAGTCTAAGTTACTCCCCATTGTGGCTAGTCTTATATGCGTTGGCTATATAGCTGACGTGATACTAATATAAAGCTGGCAACATGCTATTTTATTAGCTTTGCTCTCAGTATGATGTTGGCTAGTTGCGTCTTTTTATGTTGCTAAAGAAAAGTATATCTCAGTAACAACAACCCTTAGGTCAAAGACCGAATTGATGACATGGGAAAAATTCAGTTACCGTCATTTGTGCAACTTTCTTCGGTCTTAACTGTTCTAGTTTTAGCATTTATGACCCACAACAGATTTAAATCAGTATAATTGGAATTCTGATTGAGTTTTTTCCTCCTGTATTCTCAACATTGTGATTTTGTGTTTCCTCGTGCCATGTCAACTAAGACTGCTGTGCCACGCTCCATGAAATGTACAAATCTAAACGCTTTTATATTTCTTTATGGAGGGAGTACATTTCATCTATGCATGCTAGCTGATCTTCTTACAAAATAATTCCCTTCGTCTCCGTTGGTATGTTTCATTATTTATCGTGTATGTAAGTATCTTGTAAAATCCATCCGTCTGCACTTATTAGCTACTACTAGTCATGATCATGAACATAAATGTGTGTTTGTTGTTAGCATTAAATTTGACCTAGAGTGAATTTATCTGGAGTTAGCATTAAATATCAGATTTGACTTAGTACTCCTTAGTCCCAGCATTCTAGAACAGCCACTACTGTACACCATTAGTTGACATGATGATGATTGCTTCTAGTTGAACATCTCCTTGTTGGTTCTTAGCTTATTGTGGCATAAGACTAGCCACAATGGGTAGTAACTAGAATAGTAACATAAACATGTTACTAGTCAATGTTACTACCTCTATAGTGGGGAGTAACATATGTGTGGTAACATGCAACACTTCATTTATTAAGCTATAGACACATCTTGTCTTGATATGTGCAATGTTACTCATACTACTAGTAACTAGCTATGTTACCACTTTCATCTATTTCTTCATTTATTGCTTGCCACATCATCTATTCTATCTAGATATGTGTGATGTTACTACCTATGTTAGGGCATCTCCAATAGTTGTAAGATAGGTCTTGGTCAATTTGCCACCTAGGACATAGTGATGATGTGGCATGTAATAAATGCGTAGAGAGAGCAAAGTTGTATGTAGATTAACCAACAACCTTTGCACAAGCTCCAAGGTGAAATAGAGAGCAATCACATTTATTTTCTCACCATCCATTGGATAACTTAGATACAACCCATTGGAGTAGTTGTATAATAACTTGTTGGTTGATCACATGGACATTTTACCAACAAGACTAACATACAACCTGTTGGAGATGCCCTTACTCCCACTATGGGTAGTCTAAGATGATATTTATGTGGTTGTTTTCCAAGTATTTCCTGATGGCCTATGAGAAGCCTTTGCCAGTCATCCATTTGGACCAGCTCATTAAGCATGTTTCTCTCATCCAGGAACACCATTATGTATGGCTCCAGTACTTATGAGCATACTTATGGTCCCTTGGGGTCATCATGAATGTAAGGCTCTGTTCGGTTCACAGGAAATTTAAAGGAAACTTTGAAGGTAGGAATTCCACAGGGTTTTTCATCTTTGATGTGTTCGGATCAAAGGAATTGTGAATAGTGAAACATAGGAAAATCTCCCTATTCCTACAGATTCCAGAGGATCTGAAGCCCGAGGTGATGGGCCATGCAACGGATTTATAAAGCAAATGTATGGATGGGCTGAGACAGAGAGAACAATGTGTAGCCAAATAAAAAATAATAGAAAATACTACTTGGTACTCCTGCAAACTTTTCTTTCCCTTGGCGGATTGCTACTCCTCCGAATGCCTCACTTAAAACTTCCTTTTGTTTTCTGGCTCCTCTGTTTCACGCCTGTAGTCATCCTCCATTCTTACGGAGTTTTTTAATACTTTGTTTTGGATACCTTCGGTCCGAACGAGGCCTAAATTATTTTTCCCCCTACTGTGCAATTTTATTTTAACAAATAGTCTCTTGTGTGCTCTGTGTACTACTGTCATGCTCCTTTTTGTGTGATTGTATTCCATGATGTCATTCCAACAATGCATGAGTTAGAACATGTTTGGAATACGGTTATACTGCAAACGTGGTTAGGGATCAGTGAAACAAACAAAATGTATCTGTCGGTCTAGACAACATCTAGTGCAAGCATAGTGTGAAGAAGTAAGTCTGAGGGACAAATTCCAAACACCGCCGGCTATGCAATTCCATCTTCATTTCTTATATACTTTGAGCTCTTTTATGGTGATTGCCGTAGTACTCGGAGTACTATCCAGTACCGACCCCTCTGATTTTTATTAGTCGTCTGATTTGTTGTAGATTAAAAATTATGAAATTTAATTTGTTTAATTCAAGAAGGGCATAATGGTCCAGGATGAAATATTTCTTTTTGAACCGATCACCTCAACGACCAGAACCACGTCTAATCGATCTGGATCGAGGTCAAGTCATCGTCCTCGTCCCCTTCACTGTCCCCGACTCGCCCGACGAGAGGAATCAATTCACCGTCCTCGTCCACGTCCTCCTCCCCTTCAGTGTCCTCGAGTGCTTGAGAACAAGAAGAAGACTAAGGCACCACATTGCGCCGGCTGAATCGGCGGCGACGGGGGTGGCGCTATAATCTGGAGGAACTCTACGCCAGCCTATCCCATCTCTTCCCGCCTGCCATCTTAAAGAATGAATCAGGATTCGTAGCCTCCACTTCCTACTTAGTTTAGTTTATCATCATTGATTTAGGTTCCCGTAGTGCATGCAATATAATTTAGGGTTTTTCATCATCTAGTTCAATAGTTTATCGACATTGATGATCGGTTGGTCTCACATGTACAATGAGCAAAGTTTAATATTCCACACAAGATTTCGTACTGGCTTTTGAATGCATTTGTTTTTTCCCGTGAGCTATCGTTCATCTGCAACATGGATAAACGTTGATGATTGGTTGGCCTCACATGTAGGAAGACATGACAGATGTAAGTGATGAGTGTATGTTCGAGTACTATAATATTGTAAATAGGATGTTTCATGGTGAGGAGAAGCTATGTTGAGTGGGATGGATCCAACAATCATATAATTTGAAGGAAAATTATGTGTAGTCGTGAAGGGGTTTGTGAAGAGAAGCACATGAAGAGGAAGATGGAAGATAGAAAAAGGAGGCCACAGAGTATAACTCGTGTTGGGTGTAAATCTAAATTGGTCATTGCAAGATACGAGGAAGCAGGGTGGTGGTTCGTGAAGGATTTAAGCGATGAACACAACCATCCTCTAGCCCCACGGGATCTTTCATGTCTTTTGCGTTCAAACAGACAAATTAGCGATGAGCAGAAAATGGACATTGTAGACATGGAAAAATCTGGGATCCGCAAACACCATATTATGAATATTCTGTGCATGCAATACGATGGATATGACCAGGTTGGATGCACGAGGAGGGAAATTTACAATTTCTGCCATGCTAGTAAGCAAGAATCAATCGCTGCCGGTGAGGCCGGCGACTGAGCTGTAGAGGTAGGAGCGAGGACACTCGGCGTCTACCGCTCCTCACATGGACGCCCGTGCGATGGGGCGGCAGCGCATGTCGGGAAGTAAAGGGATGGGTTCCCGCCTCCCGTCGGCGGCGCGGGCTTAGAGAAGGTGACATAGGTTCTGGTGGCGCCAGCACGCATGTAACACCGTCCTCCAAGTTGTCAGCAAGGAGCCGACCCATCCCAGTGCACACCCACAACATGTTTGATGCAATGTGTAAGAGAGGGGGAGATAGGAGAAGGAAGAAGAAATGTCCACGTGGTGATTTTTTTGACAAGTCAGCTCCTGACAAGCGGGCCCCACCTATCGGAAACACTTTCAAACATGGCAAAGCGAGTTATCAGTGTTTTCTGCAAGCTTTTGCAAATAATTAGCGACTAGGTGGTTTTCCACATAAATACATGCTTCAGCTAACAGAGTTTATGATGTAAAACACCTATGCTGAACTACTGATCAAGTTATGTTTCTTTTAGAGCAAGTGCAATAGATCCTAGTCAGCTGGCTATAATATGTTCCAAATCAGCAAAATCTTATGTGGAGGAGAGAGAACACAGGAGAGAGAAGAGAGCCGACGCTTCGTCCATCGCCAGGGAGTAAATAGCATAAAACTACTACTTTACAGGCTAGGGTTCCAAAAAACTACCGGTTTTTAATTTTTCTTAGATAACTACCAACTCGGTGGTCGGCTGTTTCAAAAAACTCAAATTGCCGGGTGGTTGACATATAATTAGGTTTATGACAGCTGGAACCCGCTCCTAAACAAACAGCTGGTTTGACCGTTTGTTGACCGTCAACTTACACGTTTGGCCCACATGTAAGCTGACTCTTCTTCCTTTTCTCTTTCTTTCTCTCCCTCTACTCCCCTTCTCTCCCGATAGATGCTGCCCGGAGCCGCACTCGCGGTCGACATCGACCTTGTCGGGATGGCCGAGTAACCCGACGCAGAGGGCATGAAGGCAGGGGCTGTCGGCGACGGGTGCTGCGGCCTGGCGACGACTGACACGGCCACAACGGCTCTGCAGCGCGCGACGCACGGGAAGGGCCGTCCCGAGGAGGCCGCCGTCGTGAAGGGGCGCGCCGGGGAGAAGCTCGTCGGCGACCGCGCGTGGAAGGATGAGGTCGACGAGGCTTGCCGGATCTCAACGCCTCGAGGCCGCCGAGGCACGGCGTGGAGGTGGCGCAGGAGAGGCATGGCGAGGCGGCGGCTACGGGCGAGGCACGTCGGGGCGGCGACCGCAGGCAAGGCACGGCGGGGCGGCGGGACCCGACCGCTGCGGGATGCGGCTCGCCGGCCTCAGGTGGTGCACGTCGTGGATTCCACCGCCGCGGGCGCGGCTTGCCGGCCGGAGGAGACGGCGTTGCCTTGCCTTGGGGACCCGATTGCTTTTTCAGAAAACTCACAGGGACCTGATTGCTTTTTCAGAAAACTTGTAGGGACCCGATTGCTTTTTTACAAAACTTACGTGTAGGACCCACATGTAAGTTAACGGTCAAAGTAAACGGTCAAACAAACGGTTATCTTACATGTGGGCCTCAATTGTCATAATCGCGATCAACTGATAAAGACTCAGGGATTTGGGTTTTTGAAATAGCCGACCACCCATCTGGTAGTTATCTGAGAAAAATTAAAAAACGGTAGTTTTTTGGAACCTTAGCCTGTAAAGTAGTAGCTTTATGCTATTTACTCATCGCCAGGGGATAATACAAGCTACGATGAAATTGACCCCGCATGCAGCTCGCGAGTAGGGCAGAGCATGCATGTAGCCAATCACTGTTCATTTCTTTGCGTTTTTCTCCATAGCTAGTGACATCACACTTATCTAGATAAAATAGAGAATGTGGCAAACAAATGAAAAGAGAGATGCATGTGTGTGGTAACATGCAACACTTCATTTATTAAGCTATAGACACATCTTGTCCTGATATGTGTGATGTTACTCATACTACTATGTTACCACTTTCCTCTCTTTCTTCATTTATTGCTTGCCACATCATCTATTCTATCTAGATATGTGTGATGTTACTACCTATGTTACTCCCACTATGAGTAGTCTAAGATGATATTTATGTGGTTGTTTTCCAAGTATTTGCTAATGGCCTATGAGAAGCCTTTGCCAGTCATCCATTTGGACCGGTTCATTAAGCATGTTTCTCTCATCCAGGAACACCATTATGTATGGCTCCAGTACTTATGAGCAGATTTATGGTCCCTTGGGGTCATCTTGAATGTAAGGCTCTGTTCGGCGCACCGGAAATTTAAAGTAAACTTTGAAGGTAGGAATTCCACAGGGTTTTTCATATTTGATGTGTTCGGATCAAAGGAATTGTGAATAGTGAAACGTAGGAAAGTCTCCCTATTCTTACAGATTCCAGAGGATCTGAAGCCCGAGGTGATGGGCCATGCAACGGATTTATAAAGCAAATGTATGGATGGGCTGAGAGAGAGAGAACAATGTGTAGCCAAATAAAATTTTTAGAAAGTACTACTTGGTACTCCTGCAAACTTTTCTTTCCCTTGGTGGATTGCTACTCCTCCGAACACCTCACTTAAAACTTTCTTTTGTTTTCTGGCTCCTCTGTTTCACGCCTGTAGTCATCCTCCATTCCCACGGAGTTTTTTAATACTTTGTTTTGGATACCTTCGGTCCGAACGGGGCCTAAATTCTTTTTCCCCTATTGTGCATTGTTATTTTAACAAATAGTCTCTTGTGTGCTCTGTGTACTATTGTCATGCTCCTTTTTGTGTGACTGTATTCCATGATGTCATTCCAACAATGCGTGAGTTAGAACATGTTTGGAATACGGTTATACTGCAAACGTGGTTAGGGATCAGTGAAACAAACAAAATGTAACTTTCAGTCTAGACATCATCTAGTGCAAGCATAGTGTGAAGAAGTAAGTCTGAGGGACAAATTCCAAACACCGCTGGCTATGCAATTCCATCCTCATTTCTTATATACTTTGAGCTCTTTTACGGTGATTGGCGTAGTAGTCGGAGTACTATCCAGTACCGACCCCTCTGGTTTTTATTAGCCGTCTGATTTGTTGGGGATTAAAAATTATTAAATTTAATTTGTTTAATCCGAGAAGGGCATAATGGTCCAGGATGAAATATTTCTTTTTGAACCGATCACCTCAACGACCAGAACCACGTCTAATCGATCTAGATCGAGGTCAAGTCATCGTCCTCGTCCCCTTCACTGTCCCCAACGCGCCCGACGAGAGGAATCAATTCACCGTCCTTTTCCACGTCCTCCTCCCCTTCACTGTCCTCGAGTGCTCGACAACAACAAGAAGAATAAGGCACCACATTGCGCCGGCTGAATCGGCGGCGACGGGGGTGGCGCTATAATCTGGAGGAACTCTACGCCAGCCTATCCCATCTCTTCCCGCCTGCCATCTTAAAGAATGAATCAGGATTCGTAGCCTCCACTTCCTACTTAGTTTAGTTTATCATGCAATATAATTTAGGTTTTTTCATCATCGACGTTTAGTTCAATAATTTATCGACATTGATGATTGGTTGGTCTCACATGTACAATGAGAAAATTTTAATATTCCACACAAGATTTCGTACTGGATTTTGAATGCATTTGTTTTTGCCCGTTAGCTATTGTTCATCTGCAACATGGATAAACGTTGATGATTGGTTGGCCTCACATGTAGGAAGACATGACGGATGTAAGTGATGAGTGTATGTTAGAGTACTATAATAATGCAAATAGGATGTTTCATAGTGAGGAGAAGCTATGTTGAGTGGGATGGATCCAACAATCATATCATTTGAAGGAAAGTTACGTGTAGTCGTGAAGGGGTTTGTGAAGAGAAGCACATGAAGAGGAAGATGGAAGATAGAAAAAGGAGGCCACAAAGTATAACTCGTGTTGGGTGTAAATCTAAATTGGTCATTGCAAAATATGAGGAAGCAGGTCGGTGGTTTGTGAAGGATTTAAGCGATGAACACAACCATCCTCTAGCCCCACGGGATTTTTCATGTATTTTGCATTCAAACAGACGAATTAGCGATGAGCAGAAAGCGGACATTGTAGACATGGAAAAATCTGGGATCCGCAAACACCATATTAAATGACCAGGTTGGATGCACGAGGAGGGTCATTTACAATTTCTGCCATGCTAGTAAGCAGGAATCAATCGCTGCCGGTGATGCTCAACCCGTGACCAGTCACATGATGGCGCGGCGACAGCGAGATCTAGATTTTTTTCTTAAAGTACTTGGTTGATGAACTTGGCCATCTGAAGGGACTGTTTTGGTCTGATAGTCAATCCCGACTTGACTACGAGGCTTTCAGAGACTTTATTATTTTTTATAGCACATACAGAACCAATAAGTACGATCCGCCATTTGTGCCATTTGTCGGGTTGAATCACCACCGCAACACTATTATTTTTGGATGTGGTATCATTTCTCATGAAACAAGCCAGACATACGAGTGGATGTTGCAGACCTTTTCTGATGCAATGGGACAGAAGCATTCGATATCTGTGATCACGGACGGGGACCAGGTAATGCAGACATCGATCAGGGTGGACATGTTGTATATATGGCACATTCAGTAGAACACTGTACGTCATCTGCATTATGACGAGGTAAAGGAGGAATTCAGATCTTTCCTATGATTCATCTTCCATTGAAGAGCATGAGAGAAAATGGATACAATTATTACAGCGGAATAAAGTAACCGGTGAGGAGTCTTGGCTGCATCAGATGTATCAGATGATAAAGTTGTGGTGTGCTCCATATATTGAGGAGCGTTCTTTTCTAGGATTGATCAGTAATCAACGGAGTGAGAGCTTGAACTCTGTGCTACATACACATCTTGAGGGTAAGATGACGTTGTTTCAAATGCTAGAGCACTATGAGCATTGCCTTGCGACGCGACTCTTGAAAGAGGCTCCCCAAGACAACGAGGCCTACAAAACAAGGCCTTGTAGTCTGTTCCATTTATAAAGGAAAATGCTTCAACACGTTGCAAAAGTTTTCACTCCTATTGTGTTTAACTTGGTCTTATGGAGCATAAATGTTGTCAGCAAATGTGTGATCGAGAGGTTCTAGATGCATCAGAAGTTACCACCTATGTTGTGTCTAAGAAGGAAAGAATGGATGAAAAGTTCGAAGTGCCCAGTGAGGAGCAGGAAGGTATTTTGCACTGGATCTGTTGTTCTTGCCGTAAGGTGGAATGCGCAGGCACACCATGTTCCCACATATTTTATATATTATGAATTTTACAAGAAGAAAGACTGCCTAGGTGTTGTGTTCCCACTAGGTGGACAATGAGTGCAAAATCTGCATACGCGCCGACCAAAAAGAGCAAGATGTATGACTATTCGGCAAGCCTGCAGAGGTACCGTCAGTTGCGAAATTTAGTCACGCAACATGTTTTAAGGCATGCGACTCTGATGAGGCATTGCAACGTCTAAAGATGGTTTTAGATTCACAAGATGATAGTAAGGAATCAACTATGGAACAAGCTGACAACAAGGAATCAAGTAATGATCAGAGTAACAACATTAGGTTTGGCCAGTTGATGCCGCAATCGGCGAACCTTGACGGTGAAGGTTTTGATACGGTTCTAGATCATGTGCATGTGCCAGGTCGAGGTGCACCGAAGAAAAGGCTACAGACGAAGATGAAGAAGACAAGATCATATGGTTAATGTGGCTATTGCAAGGTGCCAATTCACAATGGACGTACATGCATCCAATTGTTAGAGGTAGAAAAATATGACCAAATTTAATTTTTGCATGTGTTTTACTCATTAATATAGTGCATAGCATTAATTATATTCTTCTGTGTGGGATCTCAAAGCAAAACTCTGATAGCTACAACTTTGTGCACACGGTCGGGGTGTACGAAATCGACCATGAACCTGATAGTGTCATGTGCCATTGATAAGTGATATTTTTACACTCATTTCACCTTTGTTTAAACCGAGATATTTCATTTAAAGATATATTCACTTCGATGTTGCTACTAATGACTAATGAACGTAAATGATTCACTACTAGGGAAAACCTTATACACAGAACTTTAGCAGTAGCGCTTGTTAAAAAAGCACGCTACTGCTAACTACCAGTAGCGCGTTGGCGAAAACCACGCTACAGATACATATATAGCAATAGCGTGTCTAGCCATAAAAGCGCTACTACTAAAATTCACACTGCCGAGCCGATAGGCTACACATAGTAGTAGCGAGCTTACAAAAACAACGCTACTGCTACTTTTGACTTAACCGCGCGGTTCGTTCTTCCCCCACGGCCACTTCCCCCAAATCCCTACTCCTCCGCTGTCCCCGCCCTGCATCGCCGTCGGCCGCCGCGCGCGACCCGTCGCTCTCCGCACACCCTCGACGCCGCCCCCGACCCCGACCCCGACCTCGACGGCGCCCCCGACCCCGACCTCGACGGCGCCCCCGACCCCGACCTCGACGCCCCCCTACATCGCCGCCCTCCGCCGTGTGCCCGCCGCCCCGACCCCAACCCCGTCCCCGACCTCGACGCCGCGTGCCCCTCTCCCTAACTCCGCCGGCGCCCGAGGTGAGCACGCCCTCCTCCTCCTCCTCCCCTACCTTTGCCTAGCTAGGGTTCTTAGGGTTAAATTTCAGAGTTCATCTACTTAGTTAGGGTTCATCAAATTAGATGCTAATTATGGCAGTAGTTGTTAAATAGAATTAGTTTTAGAGTTCATCGAATTAGTTAGGGTTAAATTTTAGAGTTCATCAAATTAGTTAGGGTTCATTAAACTTTAGAGTTCATCAAATTAGTTAGGGTTAAATTTTAGAGTTCATCAAATTAGTTAGGGTTCATTAAATTTTAGAGTTCATCAAATTAGTTAGGGTTAAATTTTAGAGTTCATCTAACTAGTTTTTTTTACTGTTTTTTAGTAAGTGTTTTATAGAATTAGTAAGAAAATTAATATAACTAGTCGAACTAGTTTATTTTTAGTAAAAACTAGTTTATTTTTATTTATAGTAAGTGCTTAATTGAACTAGTTGAGTTAATACAACTATTTTATTTTTAGTACGAAAATTAATAGAACTAGTTTACTTTTTTAGTTAAAGCAATTATTCCCGCATCGACGTCGACGATGCCTATCCCGCATCCTCGTCGTCGAGTCGGCGGAGGACACCTGCGTCACCATATGGGCCATGTCCGGGACTGGGCTCCGTCGGGGTGGTACTGGGAGGCGCTACCTACCGGGGGGCGCAGGTTGGTGAGGAGTCAGCCCGTCGTTGACCCGAACCTTCTTTGGTGGCGGTCGCGTGGGCCAGTGACGGTCCAGAGGCTCAAGGACCCCGCGGAGGTGGTGCGTCACCGTGTCAGTGAGGAGGGCGCGCACGTTCGTCGCTACTTGTTTGCGTTGGAGCACAGGTTCTCCAATACCTGGCAGGTTCTCCAGGGATCTCACTGGAGCTATGATCCTGTGATGGTTCCTTCTCCGTGGGTGTCCACCGCCCGTGCCGATACCCGTCGTGCGCTAGGGTTTTAGTTGTATTAGTGATGTTATATGTATGATACTATTCGGGATGTATTAGTGATAATATTCGACGATGTACGGACGCATGAGATGATTTACTTTTGCTTATTGAATGCATGCTAATTTGAATACTTATTTATTTTACGATTTGGTTTTGCTTATTGAATGCTCATGTCAATATGAGTCCTATAAGATATTTTGAAATGTATATCTTGTGTTGCTCAAATAGGATATGTGCTTACCCAAGTGGCCGGTCATGTTTGCAGGCTACACCTCCGAGTGGCCTATGTTTTGCCGGAGTGTTGATTCATTTCCGTTCCGGCAAATTTCAGGCGCTCGATATGTCCTATTTTAGCAAAGGTCATGCCGGATTTTTCCGTGAATTTTGGCATGACTTGTGCCAGAATATGTAGAAAATAACGAGTGCCCTGGATCTGTGTGTTGAGTATCCTGGTAGTTGCCTTTGATCGATTTTCAATTAATGTTTCAACTATGAACATAGGAAATGTCTGACGACGAAAAGGATTTCGGTATTTGCGAATACTGCGAAGACGAGCGCGGCCTGTGCGACAGAATCTTCCTAGATGATGGTAGGCGCTTCAGCATCAAGCTGGACGAGAACTTCGAAGTGGATACAGTAAGTCACAACGACAAGTCTTTTTTCGTAATTAAGCATGACATCTGCTTCATTTGCTTCAACTTATAATTTTTTTTAAAACTATTCTACTAGCGTATCCCCTGCCATGCAAGAGTTCTTGTCTTGGATAAGATAGGTTTCAGTCCTATGCAAACTACTACGGAGGTAAAGAGAGTTAACTTGAAGACCGAGCATGGTTATACTTTCCACGCAAAATTATACAACGCAGACACCTACACCTATTTTAAATGCAAAACTTGGCAAGCACTATGCAACGCTTATGCATTTGAGCCTGATATGTTTATCACCTTTGATATTCGTCCCGAAGATGATATTGAAGGTAATAGAGACATCCGGGTCGACGTGCAGCCACTCCAGTTATACCATCATGTGAGTTTCTCAACCATATTTATGTCTTTGATATTGTTTATTCAAAAATAGTTGACACATAATTTCTATTGACAACTTATTTTCATTCAAGCAAACATGTCTGGCGCTTGGTAGACATGACCGTCCACTGTCCCGGGGCTGAACTAAACTGCGAGGAGATAGGTCATTATGTTTCATGGCTTGAGAATCTTCATACTGTCAAGAAAAATTATTTTTCTAGACTTAAAAATCTTAGTACCCAAAACGTGCGACCAATAGTGTTCGTACTAAACTATGGTAACATCTATTTAGGAAAGATGGTGAGATTTTTACTATTTGTCCTCAGTGCATCTTTTGCATACATTATTTTTTAAGCTAAACTTCATTGCTAAGTATGTTACTATACGATGTTCGTCAACAGGGACTCCCGATGAATGTTGTGCCTCATTGGATCGAGACTAAAGGTCCCATGAGAATTGTTAGCTTACGGCCAAGATATCCTACAATGCACTTTAGTGCATACATGATTTCTAATAGCGAGGAATGCTTAATAGTGAAAGACTGGAGCAAAATTGTGAACGACCGCAGAGAAGTACTAGGGGGCAGCAGTCAGAAGCGCAGCCCACGATTAGGAGACATGTTCATCTGCATGCTCCAACTTGATGAAGCAGGAGTGCTACACATGTTTTATGTTATTTTACCTGAGAGAGAGCAGCAGGAGTGATTAGCTAGCTAGAAATGAGTTATGATGATTAAATAGCTAGTGTTGGTGGTAATGACTATGATGATTATTATTAGCTAGTGTTGGTGGTGATTAGATAGCTACCGCAGCTAGTGTTTGGTGGTGATTAGCTAGCTAGAATGAGTTTGAAGATGATGATGTGTAGTGTTGGTGGTAATGACTATGATGATGATTAAATAGCTACTGTTGGTGGTAATGACTATGATGATGATTAAATAGCTTGTGTTGGTGGACTAGATTCAAGTGGAGGCAACATGTGGTGCACATCGAAAGTACTACTAGTCCAAACTAGATCAAGTTTGGATTAGTAGTATACTTTTGACATGCACCACATGTTCCCTCCACTTAAACCTAATCCACCTTCATTTGACGCACTGTTATGGACATATTGATATAACAGCCTTATAATTGGTATTGTACCAAAATTTGTATAACAGCATATAAATACACTAAAAATTAAAAAAAAATAAGAAAAAGAATACTAGTAGCGATGGAGAGTAAACACGTTACTACTAGCTATATTAGCAGTAGCGCTGGTGCTATATGTCTTAGCAGCAGCGCGTGTAGCACACGCTACTGCTAAGGAATAGCTGTAGCGCCTTATCAGTAGCGCGCCCTTCCCCGCTACTGATAAGCAAAATACCCGCGCTATTGATAGAGTTTTCCCTAATAGTGATTCCACAAATCTCTTTTCGATGTTTTTTCACAGGAAATGGGCTAAAAAGGGAAGAAATCGCGTGTGAAAATGGAAGGGAAGAAAAATGAAGGAAGACGAAATCAACAAGAGGCGTTTCCTGTGAAAACAGAACAAAAGACGACATTCCAACGAGCGCCCGTTTGGCGTGGGTTCCTTCGGTCCCTTTGAGGGACAATAGACTAAGCGCTTCCTCCCGGCTGTCGTAGTGGTGCCAGATCCCTAGTCATCCCGACCATCCATCTCCTCTGCCTCATCCTCAGGATCGGTAGCGAGGAAATCCGGCGAAGGAATCCTCCGACTCCTCGTCCGGAGGGGGCTTACTGTGGTTTTCTGTGGCGAAGGGTACAAAACCAGCCGAGGACGAGTGCTCTACGTCCCCACCGTCGGCAATGCTTGGTACTACTTGATATCGCTTCTTCACCTTCAACATTGAAGAAGCACTTGCTACAAAAAAGACAGAATAAATATAAGATTGCATGGTTGATAGCTATCATTTGTAGGTAGAACAAGCCTTGTGGATGGGGGTAGGACGAATGGGCGGATGGGGGTTCACGTTGATTTAGTCCAGACCTCCAACCTTCCCAGAATCAATGCGGCGAGGGCTAGCTATGAGTACGAGCTCAAGTCCTAGCATAGAGGCATGCCCTGTGCATTCTGAGGTCATGTACTCCCTTCGGTCCTTTTTACTTCGCGTATTAGATTTATATGAAGTCAAACATTGCAAAGTTTGATCAAATTTATATTAAAAAACATCAACATCTACAATACTGAATATATATACTATGAAATTATATTTAATAACGAATCTAACAATATTGATTTGACATTGTCAATGTTGATACTTTATTCTATAAATTTGGTCAAACTAGACATACTTTGACTTCAAACAAAATTTATATGCAGATTAAAAAGGACCGGAGGGGGTATGAGTCAATTCAGGTCAGTTCTTCAATTGTCAATACAATGGTCATGCATGTTTGCCTTGCAACACTGGTGACAATGCGTTGGCATGTTGTAGGCTCGTCTGGATGCAAAACATGGACCGTGGGAGGAGCAGCAGAGATCGCGGGCCGAAGATCGGTCTATCATCAAGAAAGAAAACTAGAAATTGCAAACGTTGAAAGAGATGGTTGCACATCTTTATGCCATGAGCGACAAAACTATGCTGGTATCACCAACCCACCTTACAAATGATCCTGCCTTGGACATGGTGAGTTCTCTTCGAACTTATTTAACTCATGTGCTTACAGGTCATTCCGTCAATTGGGTCTAACAATGTGCCAGTAGCTAAACCTGGAGTTGGGCAAGCAATCCCAATAGCTACTTTCGATGTTCCCGTTCCAAACCCCAAAACCGTGTGAACTCCTAGTTATCTTCATGAACTTTGTGCTTTTCTATGCATGCACTTGTGCTTTTTACTTGCTATGCTTGAGAACATTGTGTTTGTGTGCTTGAGACGTTGTATTTGTGCTATTTGAGACCACATTTTGTTATGTATGTTGTGCAATGGTGTTTGACTATAATGTGGCAATGGTTGAGTCATTTGAGAAGTGATATTGTTGTTGTATATGTGTGGGATACTATTTGTATGTGATTTGTTGCAGGGCTAAAAAATATATAAAAATTAGCCCCTGCCAGAGGCTTTGTTGAGTTCCTTACTCGGCTAAACATTTTTACCGAGTGAAACACTCGGCAATAAAGCCACGTGGCGCGACCTGGTATCTCGTTCTGGTCATTGCCGAGTTGGTTCCTTAAATCGCGATAAAATTTATAACATGTGTTACTACTGACATAGCTTTGTCGAGGGTGAAACTCAGCAACAGAGGAGAGACTCGGCAAACTGTGCAAGTCTTTGCCGAGTATCTACTTGTGTACTCGGCGAACAATGCGATGATTTTCCATCTACCAGAGAAAGAATCTCGGTGAATAGTCCAAATTTGCCGAGTGTCAGTATAAAAATCTCGGTGAAGACTAAAAATTTGTCGGGTACAGACTCGAGGGGTCTCGGCGAATAAGGCATCTCGACACTATATGGCTGCCACGTGTCTCGCTCCGGGGCTTCCGAATTCGTCGAGTCTGCACAATTGGCTCGCGGCAAAGAGGTCTGCCACATGGCAGCCGCCGTCTCCGTCTGGCCCGTCAGATACCTTTTTTGTGCCGAGTCCCGTGTTTAGTGCTCGGCAAATACTTTGCCAAGTCCCCAAATGGCGGCCCTCGGCAAAGTGGTCTTTGCTGGCAGGTTTCCGGCCGAGTACCCGAGGCCGAGAACTGCACTCTGCAGAGTCTCTGCCAAGTGCGAAACGGTTTTCACCG
Organism: Aegilops tauschii subsp. strangulata; assembly: GCF_002575655.3. Classification (NCBI taxonomy): domain Eukaryota; kingdom Viridiplantae; phylum Streptophyta; class Magnoliopsida; order Poales; family Poaceae; genus Aegilops; species Aegilops tauschii. Next base: position 503,790,643 of record NC_053035.3, on the reverse strand, counting down.
AATTTTTCCGGTACTCGACAAACTCTAAAATTCTAGTAGTGTAATCGACATTGATATTCATGATGTCTTGCACATTGCAAATGAAATTGACTTCACATATACACATGTGCAAAATTCAAAAATCACATATGAACATACACATGAATCGTCCATTTAACATGTGCACACACATATAAAATTTCAATTCGGAATTCCCATATGAACCATCCATTTCAAATTGACTTTGAATAAAAAAATGGAATTAACCTTCGACAACAGCAGTGGCGAGGCAATGTTGTTTGTCTTTGCGATAGGTGTCGTGATCTGGAGGCATGGTGACATGGTGCTGTGGTGTCTGGGATGGGTAGGCAATGAGACACATCGTGAGGAGATATGGGGACATTAGTGTGTGGAGGTGGGCGTCGAGATGTCGGCGCATGGCAGCAGATGCACGACAGGGTCGTCATTGCAAGAGGAAAGAGGTGGGTGTGGTGGGGCGAGGGTGGGAGCGGGAACACCTACATGAGGGTTTTAGGGACCTCAACGCTGGAGTGGTTTGTTAGTTGAGGTTTTGTACAGTTTCATAGTCGAGGGACCAAACATTATAAATGGATCGACGAAAAATATACTTTTCTAGTAGAAAGCAAGGATAATTGAAATGATTATCGACAGACTATGGTAAACAGATATCACAAAGGATTAGGTTCTTGCAGAGTGATCGAACATGAGAAACAAAATAACTAGACCTGGTGGGTGGATATTGATCATTCACCTTCAGCCACCTGCTAGTGATGGACTAAATTGATAGCAAACTAAACCTAAGAGGAGTATTCATCATGGATCTTGAGCTACAAGGATGCATGCAGAAGGAGTTTAGGTAGCTAGCGGCTGTTCCACCAGTCATGTAACTGCTGGGACCAACTCTTCTTTCCAGACCACCAATCCTCGAAATCATCCAGCCCGTTCCTTCGTTTCAGCCGTATCTCCTTGCTCAAAATCTGCACGCCGCCCTCTGCAGTCTTCAAAACCAGAGTAAATACCCCCCAAATTATCACAAATCGCTTCATCCTCTCCATCCAACGCCGCCGCATCCTAGTTAATAATCAAGCGACCAATCAATGATATACGAGAGAAACACCATGATGTAATAATTTCTAGAAGCAGAAAAAAAAATCGAACAAACCAGTAGACATCATTGGGTCTGGGGTGGACTTGCACCGAGAGCAGCTCCAACAGCTCTTTGTTCTCTCGGCGGACACCGCGAGGGAGATCGTACTCAGTTGCCAAGGAAAAGCCCATGTTGTAAAGCTCCTCTTTCTTCTCCTTCATCTCCGCCAAGCGGATCGCGAGAGGTTGCTTTCCCTCAGGGGCGGTGGCCTGCTTGCATGCAGGGTGAAGAATAAGATCGACAACAAAATAGATAGATACTACTACAATCTTTGATCACAGCACGACATTCAGAGGGAGAGAAATCCAAGGTTGCACGCACGCTCGTGTCCGCGAAGAGCCGCCGTTGCGGATCCGAGAAGACGCGCCGCCCTTGCTGTTGAGTTCGTCGGAGCAGCATGCGACCGCCGAGCCTTAGCGCCGCCGCCGCCGCCATGGCTATTAATCCTAGCTAGTTTCGATTTCTAGTTTTTCGGATCGGGTCTGGTATGCAACGATCGACCACGTATTATATCTATTATAGGTTTTCCTTTCGAGTCCTCCTCTACCACAAACACGTAGCGGCCTGGATCTTGAAAGGAGATCGAATTAAGAGAGAGAAGATCCTGGCTAAGCCCAAAGCCGAGGAATCAGCCCAAGCCCAATCTTGAAAGTCCACTTGGTTAGGTCTTCTTCTCAAAAAAAAAAAAACTTGGTTAGGTCTGGACCATGAAGCCTACTCGGTTGAGCCGAATCCTATTTGACGCCTTAAGCGGGGCACACCTATCTCTCGATTTCTGCGACAGCGAGGGAATGCTGGCAATTCCTATTTCCAAATCACGGAGTACTCGTTGCGAAGATCACCTCAATCCTCCTGGTTGCAACTAGTGGCATGCAGCGCGTTACTTATCGCAACCTGAGAATTTTTCTTTTTTTCATAGATTCGTTTATTCAAAATGGTTTATCTCTCAAATCATGCGTTCAAATCTCGAATCGCTTTCACCGTTGGATTCCTCGCGTCGAGATCTTCAAAACTAGATCCCATAGATCCCATATTGATAGATTTTGACGAAATTTTTTTCACGAAAAAAAACCGGACGAAAAAACCGAACCGGGAGCACGGGTTTTTTCCCTTCCGAAAGAGGCACGTCCGTGCCTCTCACGATATCACAACCGTGCCTCTCGTGGAAGCAAAACCGTGACTCTCGGAGAAGGAAAAAAAGAGAAAACGCGTTTTTTCCGTTTCCGAGAAGGCACGGCCGTGACTCTCGTGAAAGCACAACCGTGCCTCTTGAGAAAGCAAAACCGTGACTCTCGCGGAAGGAAAAAAAGAAAACGCGTTTTTTCCCTTTCCGAGAGGCACGGCCTTGACTCTCGCGAAAGCACAACCGTGCCTCTCACGGAACGAAAACCGTGACTCTCCCGAAAGAAAAAAAAACAGAAAACGCGTTTTTTACCTTTCCGAGAGGCACGGCCGTGACTCTCGCTAAAGCACACCCGTGCCTCTCGTGGAAGTAAAACCGTGACTCTCACGAAAGAAAAAAAATAGAAAACGTGTTTTTTGCTTTCCGAGAGGCACGGCCGTGACTCTCGCGAAAGCAAAACCGTGCCTCTCGCGGAAGCAAAACCGTGACTCTCATTAAAAAAACATAAAACATGTTTTTCCCCTTTCCGAGAGACACGACCGTGACTCTCGCGAAAGCAAAACCGTGCCTCTCGCGGTAGGGAAACCGTGACTCTCATGAAAGGAAAAAAAAAGAAAACGCGTTTTTTCGCGCAATTTTTTTTTCAAAATTATTTTTGCTTGAAAAGCTAAGGAAGACCAGTGGAAAACTAAAATGTCAAAAAAACGAAAAAAACTGTTTAAAAAGCCAAAAACGCGTGCGGAAAAATAAAAAACAAAATCCGGAAGGAGCGCCCAGAGCGCGACACGTGGTGAATGGCTGAGAGCGCGCCAAATGGCACTTATCATTACGAGGCTCCCGAAGAAGAGCTCGTTACAGTGCAATTTGCGAATGGCTGAGAGCGCGCCAAATGGCGCTTATCGTTACGAGGCTCCCGAAGGAGCGCTCGTTACAGTGCAATTTGCAAACGGACGCCTGCAGCACTCCCAGAGGTAAAAAAAGGTGCGACCGTGACTCTCGCGAAAGCAAAACCGTGCCTCTCGCGGTAGGGAAACCGTGACTCTCATGAAAGGAAAAAAAAAAGAAAACACGTTTTTTCGCGCAATTTTTTTTTCAAAAATATTTTTGCTTGAAAAGCTAAGGAAGACCAATGAAAAACTAAAATGTCAAAAAAATGAAAAAAAAACTGTTTAAAAAGCCAAAAACGCGTGCGGAAAAATAAAAAACAAAATCTGAAAGGAGCGCTCAGAGCGCGACACGTGGTGAATGGCTGAGAGCGCGCCAAATGGCGCTTATCATTACGAGGCTCCCGAAGAAGAGCTCGTTACAGTGCAATTTGCGAATGGCTGAGAGCGCGCCAAATGGCGCTTATCGTTACGAGGCTCCCGAAGGAGCTCTCGTTACAGTGCAATTTGCAAACGGACGCCTGCAGCACTCCCAGAGATAAAAAAAGGTGCAACAAACAGGGTTCGAACTCTGACTGCCTTGTTGCGAAGGCTACGCCCTAACCACCTGGTCGTCGCCCCATGTGTAATGTAACTTCGCTTTTGTCTCTTATATTAGGTATACTTCAGTCCGGTTCTTTTTTTTTCTTATCCTTTTTATGCATTTTTACAAATTCAGGAACTTTTTTCTCTATATTGATGAACTTTTGTAAAATAAATGATTTTCCAATTTTATGAACTGTTTTCAAATTCGATGAACTTATTTTCAAATTTGTGAACTTTTTTTTCATAATCGATGAATTCTTTTTCAACATCAACGAAATTTTTCCATGTTTTCAAATTTGAACCAAATTTGATGAACTTTTTCCGATTCGATGAACTTTATTGGTATCTGAACTTTTTTTCAAAATCGATGAACTTTTTCTCAAAATCATAAAATTGAAAACAGTTCACCAAATTTTCAATTTGGATGAACTTTTTATAAATTCGATGAACTTTTTTCAAATTCAGTGAACTATTTTCAATTTGGATGATTTTTTTTCAAATTCGATGAATTTTTTTCAGATTTGATGAACTTTCTTCAAATTTGTGAACATATTTCGAAATTTCATGATTTGTTTTTCAAATTGTACGAATCTTTTATTTTCTGAATTGTTTCGAAAATTCGTGGTTTTAAAAAGTTTCTTGATTTTTTTTTCAAAGTTTACGTTTTTTTCATATAATTTATATAATGTATATAATAGTATATCTTAATGCTGTACTAGAAGAAGGTCAAATAGAGCTCTTTCCCGTTATTGTTCGTCAAAGGGAGCTTGGTCTGGTGGTTATTTGCGACTTCATGTTGTCTGTAGCGAAAGGAGTTCGAGACCCGTTACTCCCAGTTTTTTTAACGTGACAATCTTTTGTATGGGCCGATTGCAGATACAGCCCAGCTACGAGCATTGCGGGCGCCAGTTCTCCTAACCGGCGCTGAAAGCGCGGATTAGGAGCTCCCGGGAATGCTCTATCAAGGGGAGGGCGAATTGGGCCGGCCAAGGCGCGAGAGAGGCCACAGCCTCGTTTTCCTCTTCTTTTTTACGTTTTTTATTTGCTTTATTTTTGTACTTTTGTTTATAACTTAAAATTTGAAACATGTTGAACAAATATTTGAAAATGTTGAACATGTATTTAAATTGTTTTTAACAAGTAATTGAAAAAATGTTGATCATGTATATAAAAAATGTTAATCAAGCATTTTAAAAACAAATCTTGAACAAGTATTTGGAAAATGTTAAATGTGCATATAAAGAATGTTGACCATGTCTTAAAAATTAAGAAATGATGAATTTTATTGATCATGTATATAAAAATGTTAATCAACCATTTGAACAAATGTTGAACAAGTATTTCAAAATGTTAATCAAGCATTTCATAAATGTTAAATGTGCATAGAAAGAATGTTAATCATGCATTGAAGAAATGATGAATGTTTTTAATCATGTATATAAAAAATGTTAATGAAGCATTTGGAAAAAATGTCGAACAAGTATTTGAAAAATGTTAATCAAGCAATTGAAAAAATGTTGAACAAGTATTCAAAAATCAAGAATTGTTTTATCATGTATATAAGAATGTTAATCAAGAATTTGAAAAATTGTTGAACAAGTATTTCAAAAATGGTAATCTGGAAATTAGAAAATGTTAAATTTGCAAAGAAAAAAAATGTTTACCATGTATTTAAAAGTGTTAAATTTGTATTGTAGGAATGTTAAATGTATATTAGAAAAATGTTGTTGACATATACCAAAAGAAACAAAGATAACAAGAAAATAAAACCTAAAGAAGCAAAATAAACCAAAGAAAAAAGGAAGAATAGCAAAGAAGCAAATGCAATAAAGATTGAAAAAAGGAGAAGAAAGATGAAATGAAAGAAAATAAAAGAAAGAAAGAAAGAAAGAAAGAAAAAAACCCAAAGAAAAAAGAAAGAAAATAAAAAACTAATGAAAAGATTGAAAAAGCTGAGAAAAAACTAAAAAACAGGAAAAAAACCGAAAATAAACAATGAAAAAACCAGGCTTGTTTCGACTTAAGAACAAGCAACCTACTTGTACACCACCAACAGGAGCCTTGCCCACTGGTTATTCGCACTTCCCCATAACCAGGAGGGCAGGGTTTGAGTCCTTCTAGCACCCATTTTTCCTCTTCCTTTTCCTTTATTAACTGCACGCGAGTGCGTCGGCCCAATAACTACGCAGATGCTACAGGGAGAGAGATTTTTCATCTGGCTTAATGCGATAAATAGTTGCCGCGTTAGAGCGCCCCTTTTTTCGATTCTCGCAAAGGGGCGCACACCCCCTTCGCGCGCTTGGCTGGCCCATATTACTTTTTTTTTCTTCTGTTTCTCCAAAATGCAAAAAATAGTGAGACTGTTGTGATTCGAATGGCCGATATCTTGATACATTGTACGATGCACTAACCACACGACCAACCAAACCTGATGCGATTAGTTACAACCATTTCGCTCTATTCTTCTTTCTTTTTATTCTTATTTTTGGAATGGTTTCCTCATTTTTTAATTTTCTTGTTTCTTTTCTCTTTCATCCTTCTCGCCTCCATTTCTCTTCTTCTTTATTCCCTTATTACTTGCCTGCGAGTGGGCCGGCCCAATAACTGCACACTTGCTGCAGCGAGAGAAAGTTTTCATCTGGCTTAATGCGATAAATAGTCGCTGCGTTAAAGTGCCCCTTTCTTTGATTCTCGCAATGGGGTGCACACCACCTCCACCACGCTTGGCCGGCCCATATTACTATTTTTTTCTGTTTTTCCAAATCACAATAAACTGTGAGACTGCTATGATTCGAATAGCCGATATCCTGATACATTGTACGATGCACTAACCACACGACCAACCAAACCCAATGCAATTAGTTACAACTTTTTCGGTCTACTCTTCTTACCCTTTTTTCTTTTGTTGGAATGGTTTCTCATTTTTTTTATTTTCCTTTTCCTTTTTTCTCTTTCCTTTTTTTATAAATACATGATATTTTTTAAAAAATTGATGATCTTTTTTATAAACAGATGAACTTATTTTCAAATCGCTGAACTATATTTTTAAATTCAATGAACCTTTTAAAAAATTGATGATTTTTTCTTTGAAATTGTGAAGTTTTTTCAAAAGTGATGAACTATTTCTTCAACTCCATGATCTTTTTTCAAAATTGATGAATTATTTATTCAAATTTGTGAAACTTTTTCAAAAGCGATGAACTAAGTTTCAAACTTAATGGACTTTTTGTCAAAACAGATGAACATTTTCAATATTTATTAAATTTTTTAAAAATTGATGAACTTTTTAAAAGTTTGTTAACTTTTTTTTTAAATGATGAATTTTTTCTGAAAATCGATGAACTTTTTTGAAGTTTGTGTACTTCTCTTAAAAAATGGTGAACTTTTTCTAATACATGATTGTTCTAAAATATATCAAAAATCTAGATTGTGGGGCCCCACTTATTCTTATATTAATAGTGCTATTATTAGTCACAACTGTCCAATTGTTATAGTTTAGGTAAGCATGAACAGGTATGTGGCGACGCGGGTTCGAACTTGGGACCTCCTATACGCCGCTAATTGCGGCAAAGAATCATCGAGTCACACAGAGGTTAACTAACCGGGGCCGGCCATTCGCGGTAGCGCGGTGTTAAAAATCAACAAAACAGAAAAGTGCTGGGGGTAGGAGTCAAACACGTGACCAGCGGCACAACCGACCACGCTGTTGCCACCGCAGCCAGCTCACTTTTTTAAAGATTTGCAGCCTGACGCTTAAAGAAGTACGCGAACAGGAGGGATCGAACACATGGCCTCTAGCGAGTGAACCACGCCGCTACCTACTGCTGTCTCTGTGATTTGTTCTCCATAAAATAACAACCTAGTTTAAATAATTATAAGGAGCGAAAATTTTACTTATTTTTTGAAATTTTGAACGTGATTTTCTTTTTGAAAACAGTAAATGTATTTTGAATAACGGTCATTTTCAAAAATTGTTGAAAAAACATAAACTCAAACATTTACTGAAAACGCAAACATTTTTTGGGAGCTCACACAATTTTCACAAAAGAAGGAACAAAATAGATGACAAGAACATTTTTTAGAACTATGAACAATTTTTGGACAATGCAAACATTTTACGAAAAACACAAAACAAATCGTAATTACGATTTTCTTTTAATACCGTGAACATTTTATGAAATTCCTTGAACGTTTTTGAAATTTGTGAACAAATTTTGAAAACATGAACATCTCTTTACTTTGAGAACAAATTTAAAAACAGGAAACTTTTTTGAAAATCCTGATTTTTTTGACATTATGATCTAAAAAACAATTTTTTTTACAAATTTCTCGGAATATATTTTGAATTTGCAAACAAATTTCGAGGAATATCTTTTGAATTTGTGAACAAATTGTGCAAATAGGATCGTTTTTCCAAAAAACAATTTTTTTTAAAAATTTCTTGGAATATATTTTGAATTTGCAAACAAATTTCGAGGAATATCTGTTGAATTTGTGAACAAATTGTGCAAATAGGATCGTTTTTCCAAAATAGCGAACATTTTTTAGATATTTGAACAAATTTTGAAAACATGAACATCTCTTGAATTTGCACAAATACTGAAAACAGGGAAATATTCTGAAATTCACCAACAATTATGGAATTTGTGATTTTTTATTTTGAGATTCAAAACTTTTTAAAAATTTCTAACAATTTTTTAAAAGAAGCAAACAAATTTTAAAATGCTAATATTTTTGGAATTTCTGAAAAAATCGGAAAAGAGGAACATTTTTCCAAAAAAATAATTTTTGGAAAATGCAAACTTTTTAGGAACTTTTGAATATTTGGTGGAAAAAGAAAATAAAATTGAAAAATAAAAAGAAAAATGAAATAAAATAAAAAGGAAAGAAAACAAAACAGTAAAAAAAGAAAGAAAAAGGAAAAAAATGTTTCAGGAACATTCTAAGAGGTTCGCAAAACCGAAAAAGCCGGCTGGAAACCACTAGAATGTTACCAAAACCGGAAACAGAAAGCTTCCCGTACAGCTACAAAATGGGCCAGCCGAGTCTGCTCGATATCGATCACTGCATGTGCTTGCGGCGACAATTTGCAGCAAAGTGTGGCAAATAGGAAAAGCGCCATGGAGGGGCCACTTTTTTTTGCTGGGAAATGTTTCTACGCGACACGCCGGCCAAACTTTCAGCCGGTCCCATGCGAGCCATGCGATCGAGGCCATCGTACGCTTTGCGCAACCCACCTCCCCCTGCCTTATCTGCTTCCTCCCGATCCCTTTCTTCCTCGCTACCTTCTTCCTCCTGAATTCTCTCTCAGCCGCGTCCACACACGGGGGTGGCCACACCCTCCTGTTCCTCCTTCAGATCTCGCTGCCGGGCGCCGGCTAGCCCCAATCCCATGCAGGTCCATACCTCCAACGTCAGCGCCATGCCCACTTCTTCCGCTGCCCCCGGCTCTAGGTTCCTTCCGCACCGTCGAGCCGAAGTTGGATGCTGCCATGGATATGCCATCCGAGAGCTACTGGAACCGTCCACCGGAGATGCTACCACAGCGGGGGCGCGACCTCCTCTCCCCGCTGCTGGCTGCTGCAACCATCTTCTTCCAAACGAAATTGAAAGCATTTGCTCCTCCACCTATGTTGCAACTGACGACCAAAAAAGCTACAGCCGTTCGATTCGAAAGATTCAACCGGTGGTATATAAAGCTTCAACAAGACACCATGCACTGAAAAAAGCTACAATCGTTCATATGAAAGCTTCAACTATAGTTTGAAAAAGCTTCGATGGACCCCCGTACAACTGAAAAAAGCTTCAATAGTTCATGTGAAAGCTTCAAACCGTATTTGAAAAAGCTTCAAGCGGTGGAGTGGAGAGGTTTCAATCCACCACTATGAAATAAAAAAAATCTACAACCATCATTTTGGAAAGCTTCAACCGTTGAATTGAAAAGCTTCAATCGGTTTTATAAAAAGCTTCAACTGGCTTTATAGGAAGCTTCAACCCGCGAGTACACAATGAAAAAGTTGCAATCGTTGACATGAAAAGTTTCAACCCGGCGACAAAAAGATGGAACTGGCACCTCACCATTGATGCAATGGCGGCATTCCTTCGCCGGAGCTGCAACCTTCGCCGGTAGGAGCTGCATGCGGCGGAGCCGGCCAGAGCCACGGTGACGAGGGGTGCTGCGATCGGGGCAGGCCACGCTGGGAACAAGAGATGGTGATGCTGGAGAGGAGCCGTCGGCCAGGAGGATGTCCAAGCGATGGGGGGTGGTCGAGGGCGGCAGCCGGCGGCGACGTGGACGACCGGCGAGCTGGCTGACGGCTGGGGAAGATCATGGGGGGCTGCTCGGGATGAACATGCGCCAAGGTTTTTTTAGCTACCGAAGCAGTTGGGGAAGAAGGCATTGTGGGTCTAATACAAAACAAATCGTATATACGCGGTGCGACCGGCCGAAATTCGGCGGCGCACCGGCGTCTATCACTCGCCTTTTTTATTTTTTGCGTTTTTCTGGATTTATTCGTTCGTTGTGATTTGCTTCGCGGGCCGGCCGAACCAGGCGCTGTAGTGGGCGCCAGCCGCCAGCCACCTGTTCGGTGGCTTAAGGCGCCGAGCAGGGGCTGTTAGAGTTGTTCAGTAGACAGAGGCACTCCGGCCCATGTAGGTATTACTTTTATGCACCGGTTTTGTGAAGCTTGTAGAAGCTCCTGATGAAATTTTTCATTTTGGTTTTTTAATTTTTAGATTCACCAATTTTACAATATATTAATTTTCTTAATTGATAAACTTGTTTAGTTCGTGATTTTTGTCCAAATTCATGAAGTATTTTTAAAATTCATGATCAATTATTAAATAACACAAACATTTTTCGAATTAATGATTTTTTTTCAGATGCACACACTTTTCCCGAAGTTCATGAGATCTGCAAACTTTTATCGAAGTCACGACTTCATTTTTCAAAATGCTGATCTTTCTAAAGTTCTTGAACATTCTTTTATGTATGGATTTTTATCTATAGAAAAACAAAATGTAATCGCTCAGCACTAGTGAATCGCTCAGCAAGGCAATGAAAAAAGAAAAATGTATTTTCATTTGATTTTCTTTTTTATTCACCTTTTCATTTTATTTTTTATTTTTATTTTTTCTTTTTTGATATTCGTTCTTTTTATTTTATTTTTCCATTCTTAGGTCTTATGCATACCCTTTTGAAGAATTGCAAATTTTATGGTACGCGAGATCGACACTTCAGATATAACTGAATCAATCCTTTCAATTTGGGGCAGTCTTATGGTTTGGTATGAAAATAAGTTATAGCTTCGCCCCTCCTAAGATTTCTTTGAAGCTCCGCCACTGCCCGGGTAGCGTGAAGTTTGTGTGCCAGGACGGCAGCTGCCTGAAGGTTGCAGCCGGTGTCTGTACGAAGTCAAGTTCTCCAATATAGTTGGAGTCGTTGACCGCCTTGCAGCCACGAGCCGCAAGGGCGTCGGTTGTTGAGCGGGTCTGGCGTCGGGGTTGCCCACGCTTCTCGTTGGCCATGGTTTCCTTCCATCGGACGTGTTGTGCGAGGGCCTCTTCCTTGTTCTTTTGTAGTTGGATGTGGGCAGCAAAAGTGACCCGCCTGATGGCTTTCATTGTCATGCTCTTGTGATCATTTCCTGGCACCAGGTGGTAAGCAGCCATACTGCCTCGTTTGTGATGATTGGAGGAGTCATGGTTGGTGTAGGGAAGACTGATGGACCGGCCCCATGAGTCATGAACTCCGGGGGTCCGGTGCCTAGGGTTGTGAACCCGAGGAGGCTCCGCCCTATTGGTGTGGAAGCCGGTGATACTGATGGGATGACGACCGTGTTAGTGATGGTTGGTGGTGATGAAGCCGGTGGAACAAGGGTTTTGGGCCCTTCTTCACTAGGGTTCGGTGATGGGGGAGCTGTCAGGTGCCGAATATCGGTTATCGTTCCCTCCAGAGCCCCCAGAGCCGTCATGAGGACTTGCTCCAGGCTGATGGCCCATGGTGGCCTGTCTCCGTCCGTTGATAAAGATGTGGTGAGGCCAACTCCACCGCGCGACCCCATCCCGTCCGGCCCCGTCCGTTTAGGGTAAAAAGGACAAATCAGACGGCCCAACGCGTGACGGCTTGGACCTATCTGGTCCGTTTTGTGTCCGGCCCGACCTATTTCGAGTGCAAATATGCGCCGGGTTTGGGTCGCGGCGGGTAGCAAACGGACGCGATGCTCGTCCGCGTCGGGGCCGCGTGGCAGGCAGCCACCTACCTCCCACCCGCCAACATCAGTGCGCACGGGCGGCCGGCCCCACCTGTCATCCGCCCAGGCGAGGGGGCCGCTGTCCTTCTTAAATGGGGAGGCCGTAGACCGGTCGTCGTCCACACTCCCCACTCCAGCCCGCCGCCTCCTCGAAACCCGACACCCCCAAACCCTAGCCTCTCCCCGTCCTCGAACTCGCCGGCCGACCGCCTCGCAGCCATGGGGCTATGGAACCACGGCCCCAGCGCCTGCCCCATTCACCATTGGCCCTAGGGCCGCCGACGAGCGCGACCGGTAGTACATCAACGCGGATGTATGCCGGCGCTATTGGGAGACGAGGACGCCGGTCCCGTGGAGCGACGTCCACCTCCCCAACGACCGGGTCCCAATCCCGCCGGTCCCGATGAGCAGCCGTGCGCACCACGAGGAGATCCAGCGCCGCCGCCGCCTCCTCCCTGACGACCTCTATTACGAGATAGGTACGCCCCCGACTCCGTGCTCTGGGACACGTGACTACAGGACGAGCACGACGTGCGGCGCGCCTCTTACTTCGCCGGCACGGCGTCAGGACCGCGGCGGCCACGCCGGGAGGTGCGCGGGCGTACGCGGGTGCGTGGCCTCACGCCCACGCCGTCGCCTTCCCCATCTCCGTTGCCACCTCCACCTCCTCGCATGACAGCGGAGGAGGAGGCCCGGCTCATGCAACGTGTCACACGCACGATGAGCGCCAATGGCCGGGCCTCGAGGAGACGATGGCCCTCTCTGCGGCCGGCGATGTCGCCATCCCCGAGCTGGAGATGGTGACGGCGGAGGAGGTGATGGAGGAGGAGCTGGTGGCCGCGTTCCACCCGGGCCTGGTGGGCCAACAGTGGAGCTGGTCGTGCACGGCTCCGGAGATGGCCGACGCCGTGGGAGGCGTGAACTGGTGCCGCACGCCGCCGCGGTCACCGGAGCGGGACGCGTCGCCACGGGAGGTGGTGCAGGCACCTCCCACCTTCCAGCCCCCCCCCCCCCGCGCGTACCGCGGACCGCAGGCCCACCTCTGGACGCCGCCGGACTACGTCGACATCGTCAGCGACGACGACGACACCGGCGACCACTGAAGACGGCGACGGCCACATCATCGACGGGCACGGCAGGAGCGCGCCGGTGGCGTTTTTTTTAATGTTAATTATGACAATGTGAACCGTGGAACTAGGCCGTTTTGTGGCCGTGATGGTTAATCTATGTTTTATGTTTTTATATTTGCTTTTATTTACTTTTTTCGGCATTTTATTTTTATTTTTATTTTATTAATCACGTCCACCCGGACATGATTTGGGATGGGGCCGCGTGTTGGGCGCACCCACGACCCAACGGACACAAGCGGACATGGGCGAACCCATTGCCGCCCCAAAGAGACGAAATCCGGCCAAACCGGATGTCCGTTTGGGGTCGTGCGGTGGAGTTGGCCTGAGGGCTTGCCACATGGTCATCGGCGGCTTCCATTCCGAACCTCCCTACCCAGAGCGGCGCGGTCGACAGCAGGAGTCAATGAGTCGTAGGACGGTGGCCGTGCAGACCGGGGGCATGGCGGCCACACCCGTCTCTCCTCATGCTTCCAAAGGTCTCGGTGTTGCACTAATTCTGGCTGCACTCCTCTTCTTCTCCTCCTCTGATAGAAGTTGCCGCCGTAGTAGCCCATGATCGTGTCGAGACGACCTAGAGATCCCTCTTGGGCCAAATCACTTGCTCCCCGTTCATTGCAAGCGAGAGGCCTCCCATGAGCGCAACGTGGGCATGAGCGCATGACGGATTGTTCTTTTTGCCAGGGACAGAGAATATAAAGATCTTTATGTTTCTTTTTTTTTCGGTGGGTCCCACTCCCACATGTAAGGCGGGGTCAATGTGGTCAAAACTAATCAAAACCGGTCAACATGGTCAAAACCGAGTGGAGGGTTGTCTTCTAAACCAAGTGGCAAGTTAAGGGAAAACTTACCCACGACGAACAAACACAAAGAGCGGCGCAAATCCACATAGCGATTAGAGGGCTGGCCGCAAACTTTGCTATCGCATGCAGTCCAAAAGCAAAAATACACAAAACTACTTGGACGAAACCCAGGAACGAGTTAGATGAAATTGAATGTTGATGCTAGCTTCGATGAGGATCAACTAGAAGGGACTATTGGTGCTAATACCGTGATCATAGCGGAAAGTTATAACAACGGCCAATAAGAAATCAGTTACATTTGGGCTAAACTTGGCTAGAACAGTCAAATGTAACAAGCTAGAGCTGGAATCTGATAGTGCCGAGGTGGTTTTGGCCTTGTAAGAAGAAACATCGAGTTCAGTGACGGAAGCTATCTTTGATGATTGCTACTATTTGACTAAAGACTTTAATCATGTTTTGTTCGCTCATTGTGATAGGGAGAGCAATCAAGTTGCTCATGAAATAGCTAAGTTAGCTAGATTCTGTACACCCAGTACCTGGATGGAGTCACATCCAGTACGTTGGTTCTCACATATGAATAAATAAAGTATCGTTTGTCAAAAAAAGAGGCAAGTTAAGGGTGTGGAACAACTGGTTTTCAAGTTAAGGGTTGAATCCTAAACCGAGTGGTATGTTAGGGGTTGTAATGTGGTCTTTTTTTCTTCATATACAGAAGCTCGCTGAGTTCAAGGCAAGAGTAGACACATTGGATGATACACTCCTTGAACAAACACCATATAAAACAGAGGCGATGCCGGAAATAGTCACAACGGCAGGTACATATTCACACTATTTCTTAGGGTATGATATATGTCCTAACTTAATTTGCACCATGTAAGACCAGATACTAATTGACTTGTCACGGTGAAGCAAGCAGTTTGATCCCTCAGTGATCATGATCTTGTTTCCCTTCGTACTCACTCAAGGCATCTCCTACCATTTTGCCCATCAAAACTGCTCCCGCAAATTTGAAGAAATCATTAAAGTACATTGCCCGCCAACACGAGCGCATGAAGATCAGATGATATTAAGGATGATACTAAGTATAATCAATTGATAACAATAAAAACAACAAACAAAAGATACAAAATGTTATAGATGTTATTGAGGTTGATCCATTAGCTATGTTTAATGATTGGGGAAGTAATAACTTAGATCTCTTTAGGACGGTCATGCTAGGACCATGAGAAAGTTCAGGCCAATCAGTTTATTGTATCACAACTTAAGATTTTTTATAAGGTATTTACTGATAGGTCATCTTTACTCATGAATAGGTTGACCTCCCTTAATCAATGTGCCTTCATAAAAGGCAGATTCATTTTAGAAAGCATGTTACCCATGAAACCCTTCATTCGATTAACTCTAAAAACATGAGAAAGGACTAATTCTGAAATTGGACTCTGAAAAATCTTACTGCATAGTTAATTTGGATTTTCTAATAGATATTCTTGAGTTAAGAGGTTTTGGTTATAAATGGGCTGTGGACGTATCATAAATGAGAAGGCTCATAAATGGGGTATCATCTCTAGTTCATGCAATGAGAAGGCTCATAAGTGGGGTATTAACATCGTAATTGTGGAAACTGATGATGCATAGCTAGTTGATACGTCTCCAACGTATCTATAATTTATGAAGCATTCATGCTATTATATTATCTGTTTTGGATGTTTACGGGCTTTATTATACACTTTTATATTATTTTTGGGACTAACCTATTAACCGGAGGCCCAGCCCATATTGCTGTTTTCTTGCCTATTTCAGTGTTTCGAAGAAAAGGAATATCAAACGGAGTCCAAACGGAATGAAACCTTCGGGAGCGTGATTTTTGGAACGAACGTGATCCAGGAGACTTGGAGTTGAAGTCAAGGAAGCTTCGAGGTGGCCACGAGGGTGGGGCACGCGCCCCCCTACTGGGCGCGCCCCCTTGTCTCGTGGGCCCCTCGTGGCTCCCCTGATCGACTTCTTTCGCCTATATAAGTCCATATACCCTAAAAACATCGGAGAACAAGAATAGATCGGGAGTTCCGCCGCCGCAAGCCTCTGTAGCCACCAAAAACCAATCGAGACCCTGTTCCGGCACCCTGCCGGAGGGGGGGATCCCTCACCGGTGGCCATCTTCATCATCCCGGCGCTCTCCATGACGAGGAGGGAGTAGTTCACCCTCGGGGCTGAGGGTATGTACCAGTAGCTATGTGTTTGATCTCTCTCTCTCTCTCTCTCTCTCTCTCTCGTGTTCTTGACTTCGCACGATCTTGATGTATCGCGAGCTTTGCTATTATAGTTGGATCTTATGATGTTTCTCCCCCTCTACTCTCTTGTAATGGATTGATTTTTGCTATTATAGTTGGAGCTTTGCTATTATAGTTGGAGCTTATAGTTGGATCTTATCGAGAGCCGCCGCCGCACCAGCCCTCTTCCTCACCTCCTCTCCTCCTCGCCGCCGCCGGAGGGCACCGCCGGGCGAAGCCCGATTGGCATCGGCGGCGGAGGGGTCTTCTGGCCCCCCTCCCCTGTTGCTCGCGGCGCAGACGCCACAGCTTGGCAGGGGCGCGTCGCTCGCGCGGGGCGGCGCGGCGGCGACCCGGGCGGCCGTGCTGGTGGCGCGGCCTGCCAGTGGAGCGGCGGCGGCTGCGCGGATGGATGGACGGCTGGTGAGGCAGAGATGGAGGGGTCGGCTCCTTCGGTCCAGATCCCCTTGTCGGCCGGCTCGGGCTGCGGCAGCGAGGGCCGGAGGGCGCTCTGCCTTGGCGGGCTGCTGCTCTGGCGATGCTGAGGAGCCGCCTGCTTCTGTTGCCTGGCGGCGGGCGGGGCTCCGGGGGCGACTCGCCTGGTGGCGGCGGTGGTCCAGCTCCGATCACGGGCTGCAGCGGGCGGGTCCCGGTGGACCCCTTCTCTTCGGCCATGGCTCGGCCTCCTTCTCCTCTCGGTCGGGGTCGGAGGCGCGCTGGTGCTGGTACAGGTGGGAGCGTGCCGGCCGGATCTGATGCGAGTTTTCCTGCAGGCGGCGCGGGTTGGGCAGCGGCCGGGCGTGGCCACTGCTCCGGCCGTGGGCGGCGGCGTGGGAAGGTCTCGGTGATGGCCTCCCGGTGTTGTGGCGGCTCCACGGTAGCTCGACGGATCTGTTCGCGAAAGCGGCCGGCTTCTCCAGCGTCGGCTCGTTTGCGGTCGGGACGTTTCGGCCTTCACCCCATCTCCTCGTCGCTCGGGCGTTACTCCCATCAATGGGTTGGTCCTCTCCCAGCTGCGGTCCACCGCTCGTCTCGTGCCCCGGTGCTGCAGGACCGAGCTCGTCCCGCGCCCGATGCAGCAGGACCGAGCTTGTCTCGCGCACGGTGCAGCAGGACTGACCTCGTCCCCCTGTCGATGCAGCAGGACCGAGCTCGTCTCGCGCTCGGGGCTGCAGGACGGGTCGGTGGATGCCAGTTTTGGCCGACCTATTGGGTCTCGACGCTGGGGGTCGCCTAGGAGGGCGAAAGGTGGGACCTTTCCGCTCGTCTCTTTCGTTGGGGAGCGACGGGTCTCGGGTGAGGTGGTGTCGAGGTCTTGGATGCTGGGGCGGCGACCCTGGTGGTGGTAGCGCAGTGCTCGTGGGCAGAGCCCGTGCCTTGGTGCTGCCCGGTCTCCATGGCCGTGTGGGCGACGTGGTTGCCGGGGTGTGGCGTTCGGTGACGGTGAGTGTTGGCCGAGGTGAAAACCTGTTCTATCTTCGGACGGACCGGCGGTGGCGAAGATCATTCCCTTCTTGAAGGCGTCGTCGCGGCTATCATTGCCCGTCATGTGGCTCCGGGGGAAACTCTGATCCTTGGATCAGGCGGTGGCGGCGCGGCGGGTCGTTCCCTTCTTGAAGGCGCCGCCTTGGAGTGCATGGTTCGTCATATGTAGCTTCATCTCTGTGTGGTAGTGCTAGGGGTGGTGTTGCTGCGCTCATCGCCTTTGTATCCTGCCCTGGGTGTGTGCGTGTGTTGCGGTGGCGTGACGTCTGTTTGTACTGGATGCTTGTTGATTGGTGCTTTATATATAAAGCGGGGCGAAAGCCTTTTTCGGTAATGGATTGAGTTTTCCCTTTGAAGTTATCTTATCGGATTGAGTCTTTAAGGATTTGAGAACACTTGATGTATGTCTTGCCGTGCTTATCTATGGTGACAATGGGATATCACGTGATCCACTTGATGTATGTTTTGGTGATCAACTTGCGGGTTCCGCCCATGAACCTATGCATAGGGGTTGGCACACGTTTTCGTCTTGACTCTCCGGTAGAAACTTTGGGGCACTCTTTGAAGTACTTTGTGTTGGTTGAATAGATGAATCTGAGATTGTGTGATGCATATCGTATAATCATACCCATGGATACTTGAGGTGACAATGGAGTATCTAGGTGACATTAGGGTTTTGGTTGATTTGTGTCTTAAGGTGTTATTCTAGTATGAACTCTATGATAGATTGAACGGAAATAATAGCTTCATGTTATTTTATTACAGACTCTTGAATAGATCGAGCAGAAAGGATAATTTTGAGGTGGTTTCGTACCCTACCATAATCTCTTCGTTTGTTCTCCACTATTCGTGACTTTGGAGTGACTCTTTTTTGCATGTTGAGGGATAGTTATATGATCCAATTATGTTATTATTGTTGAGAGAACTTGCACTAGTGAAAGTATGAACCCTAGGCCTTGTTTCCTAGCATTGCAATACCGTTTACGCTCACTTTTATCATTAGTTACCTTGCTGTTTTTATATTTTCAGATTACAAATACCTATATCTACTATCCATATTGCACTTGTATCACCATCTCTTCGCCGAACTAGTGCACCTATACAATTTACCATTGTATTGGGTGTGTTGGGGACACAAGAGACTCTTTGTTATTTGGTTGCAGGGTTGTTTGAGAGAGACCATCTTCATCCTACGCCTCCCACGGATTGATAAACCTTAGGTCATCCACTTGAGGGAAATTTGCTACTGTCCTACAAACCTCTGCACTTGGAGGCCCAACAACGTCTACAAGAAGAAGGTTGTGTAGTAGACATCAAGCTCTTTTCTGGCGCCGTTGCCGGGGAGGTGAGTGCTTGAAGGTATATCTTTAGATCTTGCAATCGAATCTTTTAGTTTCTTGTTTTATCACTAGTTTAGTTTATAAAAGAAAACTACAAAAAAATGGAATTGAGTTTGTCTCATACGCTTCATCTTTTTAATATCTTTCGTAAGTATGAGGGAAAGGAAAACTGTGCTCATGTGCTAGAAGAAGAAATCTATAGAATGTTTGGCACTAAATATTTGAATGATGAGCATGATTGCAATGTTGTTAGTATGACTCTTTGAATATCCATAGTACTAATGATGATTGCACTAGTCATGATGAAAATATCTCTTATAAGCATGTCGATTTTTGTGGAGTGCATTAGGTTTGCAAGTACACACCAAATAGAGAAGATAGGTATTGCAAGAGGCATAAGCATTTAGAAACTAAATTGTTGCAAGAAAGGCTTGATGTTTGTGCTGAAAAATTCAATATTTTTCGCGATCCTTGTGAACTTTGCAATGAACATGGTCATTTAAATCTCCAATGCAAATTGTTTCATGATCGAATCGTGTCCAAAAATTGTGATAACTTGATTACCCTTGAGCATCACAAAGAGCTTAGTCTTCTTTGGGGGTATGAAGAAATGGAACGTATAACTGAGGGTATTCCAAAATTTAATCTTGATAGATTTCTTGATTTTAATCTAGAGGAAATTTATATGTATTGTGCGGTGAATTGCATTGAAAATCCTTATATTGCCAATTACCTAAAGAAAAGAAAGCAAATAGAAGATGAAGAGAATACTAATGAAAGGGAAGAGACTTCCCAATACCCTCCTATTATTTCTTATGATGAATCAGGTAGCAAGGAGGAGCCTTCTATTCAACCAATCTCATTAATAAGGAGCTCAAAGAAGAGGGTTGAACCCACACATGATGTGAAGAAGAAAGAGAAAAGACGGAGAAGCAAAGGTAAAAAGGTATCCATCCCAAATGATGTTGCTCCTACTACTCATTGTGATGATGAAAATTGCTATACTATTGGTGCTATCCATACTATTAATGATGAGAGTGATTATGCTTATGATATGAAAAGGCCCAAGCTTGGGGAAGCTATGTTTGATGAGGATGACATATTTGAGAATATATTTGCTGAAATTAATGTTTGTCCCAAGCTTGGGGATGCTACGTTTAATGAAGATGATATTTCTAGCCTCCCAAGTTTTGATATGCAAAGTTATTATGATGATAGCATGCCTTCTACCTATGATGATTATATTGATGAAAGTGGGTTTGGAAGAGTGTCAACTTTAGGAAGTAATGATCCCACTATTTTGGAGGATGTTGAATCTTATAATATTTATGAAAGTGGATTTGGAGAGGTCATGACTTTATTTAGTGATGAGTCCACTATCTTGGAAGAGGTTTCAATTGATTATGATGAGAACAAAGTTGCTACTTATGATGATTATTGTGATAAAACTTATGCTATTAAAAGTAGTGATGATTATATTTATAAAACTTGTCATGATTACGATTACCTTTTTTCTGAACTTTATTCTTTCAATGTAGAAACAATTTATAGTATTCGAGTCTCTTATGATACTCCCACTATTCCGAATAAGAAGAATTTTGCTTATGTGGAGAGTAGTAAATTTTCTATGCAAGTAGATCATGAAAAGAATGCTTTAGGTGCTGGTTATATTGTTGAATTTATTCATGATGCTACTGAAAATTATTATGAGGGAGGAACATATGCTTGTAGGAGTTGCAATAATATCAAGTTTCCTCTTTATGTGCTTAAAATCTTGAAGTTATGCTTGTTTTGCCTTCCTATGCTAGTTGATTATTGTTCCCATAAGTTGTTTGCTCACAAAATCCCTATGCATAGGAAGTGGGTTAGACTTAAATGTGTTAGTAATATTCTTCATGATGCTCTCTTTATGTTCCAATTCTTATCTTTTATGTGAGCATCATTGAAATCTTCATGCCTACCTAGGGGCGTTAAACGTTAGCGCTTGTTGGGAGGCAACCCAACTTTATTTTTGTTCCTTCCTTTTTGTTTCTGTTTAGTAATAAATAATTCATCTAGCCTCTGGTTAGATGTAGTTTTATTTTTTAATTAGTGTTTGTGCCAAGTAGGACCTTTGGGAAGACTTGGGTGAGGTCTTTTTGATCTTGCTGTAAAAAAAGAAACTTTAGCGCTCACGAGATTAGCTACAACTTTTTACTGGAGAGTGCTAATTAGTTGATTCTTTTTGCAGATGATTAATAGATAAATTCCTCAGGTTCACCAATTTATTTCAGAATTTTTGGACTTACATAAGTATTCGAATGATACAGATTACTACAGACTGTTCTTTTTTTGACAGATTCTGTTTTCTTTGTGTTGTTTACTTATTTTGATGAATCTATGAGTAGTATCGAAGGGTATGAACCATAGATAAGTTTTAATACAGTAGATATTACACCAATATGAATTTAGAATGAGTACACAACAGTACCTAAGTGGTGATTTATTTTCTTATACTAACGGAGCTTACGAGTTTTCTGTTAAGTTTTGTGTTGTGAAGTTTTCAAGTTTTGGGTAAAGATTCGATGGACTATGGAATAAGGAGTGGCAAGAGCCTAAGCTTGGGGATTCCCAAGGCACCCCAAGGTAATATTCAAGGACAACCAAGAGCCTAAGCTTGGGGATGCCCCGGATGGCATCCCCTCTTTCGTCTTCGTTCACCGGTAACTTTACTTGGAGCTATATTTTATTCACCACATGATATGTGTTTTGCTTGGAGCGTCATTTTGTTTTGTTAGTATTTGCTTGCTGTTAATTTTAATAATGTTTTGCATCTCTATTTTCAATAAAAATGTCAAGGATAGCTTTTACCATGCTTATTTTGCAAGTATACATGTTGTTGTTTCAAAACAGAAAGTTTACCGCTGTTGCAAAAATTCTCTAGAAAAGTCAGAATGTGATAAAATGTTGAAACCTTTTGCATAATAAGCTCTGATAAATTTACTACAGTGGTAATTTTCTCTCATAATTTTTGGAGTTAGGGAAGTATGATGAATCTTGCATTCTTTACAGACTGTACTGTTTTGGCAGATTGCTGTTAGGTTTGCATTGTTTGCATATGTTTGCTTGTTTAATGATTCTATTTGAGGATAGGAGTATTAAATATGCAGAGACATTTAGTATGCAATGTTGAATAATAATTTTAGTGATTTTCTACAGTATAGTACGATAAGGTTTTTGCATTGGTTTATACTAACTTATCTCACGAGTCCTTGTTGAGTTTTGTGTGGAGGAAGCTTTTGAGATTTAGGGAGACCGTGATATAAAAGAAATTAAGGAGACACAAAAGCTCAAGCTTGGGGATGCCCAAGGCATCCCTAGATTATATTTCAAGAAGTCTCAAGCATCTAAGCTTGGGGATGCCCCGTTAGGCATCCCACCTTTCTTCTTCAACAACTATCGGTTAGTATCGGTTGAGCCTACAAAACTCTGCACTTGGAGGCCCAACAACGTCTATAAGAAGAAGGTTGTGTAGTAGACATCACTAGTCCATGCAATCAAGACTATCTTGCCCCTAATGGTGTGATTTTAGAGAGATAAAAGTTTTTTGCATTTTTGAACTTTAGCTATTTTGCAAATTTTCAATGTCCACGGGCATGTTATACGGTGGCAAACGCTTTTGAGCTATTTGGGTCGAAGATGGTTCATGAGTCCCAAGTCGTACGGCCGGGTGATGTTCCTACCTTTGCACAGCCTTTGGTTGCCAAAGATATTGCTCGACACGTTAATTAATGGAATGCGAATTTCCAGATAAAAAAGAAGACTGGATGAGAGGCATGAGGGACCAATGATATTTTAGACTGTCATCTTCTTTGTCTATATAGTCAGCCCTCGCTGACATATTTCTCTCAGCATGTGAGTATGCCACCTCGTCATAGAACATATATGGGAAAGATCCACCTCAACATTCGACCATGCATAGAAAAACCTCACCTGAACATGCAAACATGCATGATAATTTCCACTTCACTAAGTTATTCTTATTTAGTAAATATTTTACAACTATACGACAACCAAACATAATCAATCATATGAATTTTAAGTTTAGTTATCTCATTATTACTCTAACTATTTATGTTTCATATAACCAAATCTCATTAAATTATATTGCAAAAACATTCCCGCAACAACGTCTCGGCCTGCGGGGTATCATCTAGTTTTGATGTTGGCCTAGGCTTATTTACTTTCAACATTTCAGGGTTAAGAGTGGTGCCCGCTATGGGCCAGTCTGCTGGTAGGCTGTTGTTTATCTTCAGTTGTTTTCTTTTAATTTGTTTTGTGTTGTTCTTAAAATATTGTGCTGGTTTCTTTCAAAATATACGACGAGGGCACTACCGCGTCGGTCTAGGCACTATAATGAGGCTTGTATTTACAAGAATCCCATGCATTCCATTATGGCACAACTAGGTGTTCATCAACCATAGAGAATGGTATCTCTAAACATGCCTAATACCCAAGGTAGCCAGCTAACAATGGGCTGGTCTATTTACATACAATGGGGCTTATTTGCTTCAAACGTCACGTTGCGTCGGGCCTTTAGAGCAGAGCGAAGCCGTGACTACTACATATCGCTCGCTGCAAGAAATATATAGTGCTCGCCTACAGCAAGCGCACACGCGTTTTAGGAAGATTCTGGAACCTGACGTCAATTTTTTTTTCCTATTTTACTATACCCACTTTTCCTGATTTCTATTTGTTTCCTATTTGCTTTTTTATTTTTGTCATTTTCTCGGTTCCTTTTTTTTGTTTTTAGCTCCCCTATTTTTACAATACTTTTTGTAATTGATGAACATTTTGTAGTATTTTCAATACTTTAAAATTCATGAACATTGTTTTATGAATTCACAAACATTTTTTAAATACACAATTTCAATTTTATGAATTTTGATTCTGTGAATGTTTTTCAATTTTACAAATATTTTAAATTGTGAACATTTCTTAAAACGTCATGAACTTAAATGGAAAGAGCCACGAGCTTATCTCTCCAGAAAATTAAATTATTTACATAATTGAATAAGTACTAATAAATATCACCGATTTTGAAAAAGTTCAACAATTTGGAAAAAAAGTTCATGAATTCGAAAAAAATTTCATCAGTTTTGAAAAAAGTTCATCCAAATTGAAAAAAACTTCACCAAATCTGAAAAAACGTTTATCAACATTAGAAAAAGTTCATCGAAATTCAAAAAAAGTTCATTGATTTTGAAAAAAGTTCATCAATTTGAAGAAAATGTCCATGTATTTGCAAACCAATTCATCGGACCAAGATGAAAGAAAAAAAAGAAAAAAGTTCACCGCTTTTGAAAAAATTTCAACAATTTGGAAAAAAAGTTCATGAATTCAAAAAAAGTTCATCGATTTTGAAAAAAGTTCATTGGTTTTGAAAAAAGTTCATCGAAATTGAAAAAACTTCACGAAATCTGAAAAACAGTTTATCAACATTAGAAAAAGTTTATCGAAATTCAAAAAAGTTCATTGAAATTCAAAAAAAGTTCATGGAATTTGAATAAAAGTTCATCGAATTCAAAGAAAGTTCATTGATTTTGTAAAAAGTTCATCAATTTGAAGAAAACTTCCATGTATTTGCAAACCAATTCATCGGAGCAAGACAAAAGAAAAAAAAAAGAAAACGAAAAATTTAAAATGGAAAACGAAAAAAGGGAAAAAGAAAGAAGAACGAATAATAGAAGGGAAAAGTAAAATATAACCAGATCCCGGGCGCCGTTTAGGAAATGCCGGTACTGGGCGCCCCTATTCGTCGCGTTCAACGAGACAGGAGCGAAGGTCTCGTGCTTGCGGATCTCCACATGGGCCGTGGCCCAGCCGCGCGGGAAGCTCCATCCTCCTTTTTCTGTTTTTTATCTTTCTGTCCTCTGTTTTCTGTTTTCCTTTTTTGCTTTTTTACTTTTGCTTAAACTTTAAAAAACTCTAAATTTATAATCATAATATTTTTTATTGTGAATAAGTATTAAAAAAATTGAACAAGTATTTGAAAAAATGTTGAACAACTATTTGAAAAAAATGTTGAATAAGTATTAAAAAATGTCGAACGAGTATATGAAAAATGTTGAGTAAATATTAAAAATATTGAACAATTATTTAAAATATGTTGCATAAGTATTAAAAAAATGTTGAAGGAGTATTTGGAAAATGTTTAACAAGTTATTGAAAAATATTGAATAATTACTTGAAGAATGTTGAACAAGTATTTGAGAAAATGTTAATCAAATATTTGGAAAAGAATGTTGAGCAATTGTTTGAAAATTGTTAATTAAGCATTTGGACAATGTTAAATGTGTATAGAAAAAATTGTTGACCATGTATTAAAAACTATTAATCTTTTCATTTGAAAATAGTTAATCAATCATTTAAATAAATGTTTAAAATGTATAGAAAAATGTTGAATTTATATTAAAAAATAGTAATATTGTTTTTGGACATATTACTCCAGAATTTAAAAAATGTTAAAAGAAGTGAATAGGAAAATGTTGATTATGTATTACAAAATTGTTTATTGGAAAAATGTTAGACATATATTAGGATTTTTTTGGCATATACAAAAAATGTAGAATAATAACGAAATGAACAAAAAACCCAAAAAAGAACCAAAATAAACAAAAGAAAAATAAAATGAAAAAATAACAAAAAAAATGCAAAAAAGAATGATATAATGAAAAAAATGGAGAAGAAAAAGAAAAGAAACAAAAGAAAACTCAAAACTAAAAAAACTGGCTCGAACCAACTCAAGTAGGACGTGCTCCTACAACTAACTATGTATGGGTACTGGGTGGAGTCACTAACAATTCATGCGATGTCTCTGGAGACCAGGGATCGAGTCCTCCTTCTCCCCTTTTCTTAGGTATTTTAACTTGCTAACAATTCATGCGATGTCTCTGGAGACCAGGGATCGAGCCCTCCTTCTCCCCTTTTCTTAGGTATTTTAACTTGCTAACAATTCATGCGATGTCTCTGGAGACCAGGGATCGAGCCCTCCATCTCCCCTTTTCTTAGATATTTTAACTTGCTATCCTTGCCCGAATGGGCTGGCCCAATACGACATGCGGGAAGGAGAAACCTTCAGCGAGGCATCCCCGCGCGATCACTTAATGCGATAATAGCATCCCCCACTCCCCCAACAGCGCGACGTGCGGGAAGGAGAGACCTTCAGCGAGAAACCTTCAGCGATACAACCGACATAGTTCTATGCATCGCTTACGCAAAATATAAATCCTGCGTAATGCAAGTCTTACACCGAGCTCGCCAACAGAAGCTATGAGTTTGGCCCGTCCTAGCTTCTCATGTTTATCCAAATTTTCTATTGCTGATTTTCAGAATTGTTCTCAAGGCAGTTCTTTTGGTGGCCGGTTTTCATCCATTTTTTCCATTTCTTCTATTGCTGACTTTTTCATTTTCCTTTCTCTTCTTTTGTTTTGTTTCCATGTTTTTATCTTTTACTATTCCTTTTTTATTTCCATTTATTTATTCATTTTCTATTCTTATTATTTTAAATTTTTCAAAATAACTCTAATTTTTTCAAATTGTACTATCACTTTTAAAATATATTAGTTTTAAATAATGCGTGTGCATTATTAAAAATTAAATGAACATTTTGAAACATATATGTTTTTTAGAAATTATATGAAATTTTTTAAAAATATGTGAACATTGTTTTAATTACATGATCATTTTCATATACACAATGAGAAATTTATAAAAATTAATGAACATTTTTTGGTTGCAGTAGGGACATTTTAATAAATATAGGATGAATGTTTTAGTGTGCTATGAACATTTTTTCCAAATGCGATGAATATTTTCTGAATACATGATGAGCAATTTTCCTATATCTAACGTTTGACAAATATGTGACGATTATTTTCTGTAAATTTGATGATCAATTTTCCAAGGACAACACTAACGCCCACACGTGTGGTGGGAGTCAAACCCGCCCACACGCCCCATAACACACAGACTACGCCATGTGACCGCATGCATGTATGTGGAAATCTTTTTGAATTTTCTATTTTTAAAATATTTTTCACTCTTAAATGAAAAATCCAATTGAAAATCCGTTTTCACCATTAAATCCCTCGCGACGAGATCTTCGAAACTAGATCTCATATCAATATATTTCAACGATTTTTTTTCGTTAAAAGTTGTCGTGTCTATTGCACATTAATTGCCATGATGTTTACACTGAAGTTGCCATAATATGTTTCAGCTATTTTCTTCTATATTTAAAGTAAATTTTGACATATTATAAAATGAAGAATTAAGAAACTAGACTTGCCATGCACCATAAACTA
This sequence comes from Aegilops tauschii subsp. strangulata, assembly GCF_002575655.3. Lineage (NCBI taxonomy): Eukaryota > Viridiplantae > Streptophyta > Magnoliopsida > Poales > Poaceae > Aegilops > Aegilops tauschii. Next base: position 503,763,282 of record NC_053035.3, on the reverse strand, counting down.
AAATTGACATGATACATGCACTTACAATTTCCATGGTTCATACAAAAAAATACTTTCATGGTCAAAGTACTGGAATTGCCATAATAAAAAAACTAAAATTGCCATGATCTACAAACTAAAATTGCCACATGGCAACTTTAGTTTAAGCACTATGTCAACTACAGTGTAACCATCATGGCAACTTTTGGGCAAATTTTTTTTTCGTCAAAACATATCAACATCGGGTCTAGTTTTGAAGATCTCGTCGAGACGGATTTAATGGTGAAAACGGATTTTTAATTCGCTTTTTTAATTAGGAGATAAAACAGTTTTAAGCCAAAAGCTAAAAAGATTTCTGCTGATGTCATCTTTTCATACGTGGCAAAATAAGTGATGATGGAGGCGTGTGGGCGATGTGCAAACGTCAACACGTGTGAGCGTTAGTTTTTCCGTTTTCCAATGGCCGACATGCCTTTTCTAAATACCAGGAGAACCATTGGCTGCATTGCCAATCTATTGGCGTTGACTAAGGCATCACTACTTGTTTTAGTCTCGGCGCAGCATCCCAGTCCCAGCACAACTATCATGGTCTAGGACTTGACCAGGAGGATCGTTGAGGGAGTCTCATCATCCTAATCATGGGTCTAGTTTCGCTGTTTGGCTTTGGTTTTGCTTATCACGCTTGCCGCGTGATTAATCATGGGTCTAGTTGTTCCCTCAAAAAAAAAATCATGGGTCTAGTTGCCTAATCTTTGGTTCAGCCAAAAGGCTTCAAGTACCACTGGCCACGACAATGAAATGCAACATCGCACATAAAAAAAAAAAAACTGACATAAGAAGCATCTCCTCCATCCATTGCAAACACCTCATTACCATCACCAGTTAAATTCAATTTTTTTTGCAGGGAATAAATGCAATGTAATCGACACTGATATTCATGACTTCATGTACATTGCAAAAGAAATACGATTAGGAGTACACATGAGTGCTTTTGCATGGTGAGGACGTACAGATGCCGAAACGAGTAGCAGCATGCTGAGGTGCAGGATTTGTGCTTTTTTGTCGGTTGTGTTCATCACTCTTACTGGTAGTATGACACCCAGGAAGATCTAAAAAGAAAGTATGGTACCTCCGCAAGAAAGTCAGAGATAGTGCACCTGGTTTAGTTGCCTAATCATGAGTGTAGTTGCCTAATCATGAGTGTAGTTGCCTAATCTTTGGTTTAGCCAAAAGGCTTCAGATACCACTGGCCATCTTTGATGGGAAGACGTTCTACCATTCGCTAGCGCATCTGTGGTCTAGCGAGGGGTACGTATTGGCTGGCATGATTATCATTAGATCCAAGGAGTACGTATTGGCTGGGATGATCATCAGCAGATCCATTTTCAAGATGGTGGATGGGACAATGCTTCATGTCCGAGGTGAAAACCCCTGTTGTCATTACCTTGTTGAAGACGTTGTCTCATTGCTGATGTACCGAGCTTCTGAGCTTCAGTGGTCCATGACCGGGGTGAAAATCCTTGTCCTGGCTTTCTTCATCTGGATGTGGCAACAATGGTGCAAGGTCGTGTACCTCTTCCTGAAGGTGTTGCTATAAGACCATCTCCAACAGGCGCCTAAAAAGAGCTCCGCGCGTTAAAAATTCGTTTTTTGGCGCCGAACAGCTCCAACAGATGCTGTAAAATATTGCGCGCGCTAAAAAATTTTGGGCACGCGCTGAAAAACGCTATCGCGCGCAGCATATTTTGGGCTCCGGATTGCGCGTGCTTCACAATTTGCATTGCGTGATTTTTTGGGCGCGCGTTTTTGGGCGTCTGCTAAAACAATGTTGATCCCGGCGCATTAAAAGTGCTACAGTGGCCCGCTATAACTTTTATTCGGCGCGAAATTTTTGTGCGGCTATTGGAGATGCTCTGAAAGAAGTTGACTTAGTCATAGATGATTTATTTATCTCTCTTGTAATAATGGTTCGACTGTGATCGTCTTTGTTCTGTGCTCTACTTAGTAATAAAAATAATATTGGTTGTGTGTATCACAATGATGCAGAGGAAAAAAACCCTGGCCACGACAATGAAATGCAACATCGCACATCATACATAAGCAGCATCCATTGCAAACACCTTTATTACCATCACAACATAAATACAATTTTATGCGGGGAATAAATACAATAGAATCCACATAGATATTCATGTACATCGCAAATGAAATTCACTTCACACACAAATGTCCCAAATTCAAAAAATCACATATGAAGATACACATGAACCATCCATTTAACATATGCACGTGCATATGAACTTTAACTTGGAAATCATATATGAATCATCCATTTCAAATTGACTTTGAGCCAAAAAATAAAAACAAAATAATACAATTAACCTTTGACGACAACGGTCGCGAGGCAATGTTGTTTGGCTTTGCGGCAGGTATCGGGATCTGGAGGCATGGCGACGTGGTGTTGCGGCGTCTGGGATGGGCGGGCGACGAGGCCCGTCTTGGGGGGGGGGGCATTACTATTTGGAGGTGGGCGTTGAGGTGTCGGCGCATGACACGCTCGTCATTGTAAGAGGAAAGAAAAAGTTTCATAGTCTTCAATCACCCAACCAAAAGTAACCGATTTTGTCAGCTGAGGTTTTGTACAGTTTCATAGTCTAGGGACCAAAAGTTATCAACATGATAAATGGATGGACGAAAAAACATTTTTTTCCTGGACTCTTAGTGTGCTACTTCATGCCACATGGTGAGTGTTTTTAATCCATGATTGATCATGTTATACGAAAAATTAGTGGATGGAAAGAAAAATTATTATCCGCTGGAGGGAAGGAAATTCTGCTCAAATCTTTGTCCAAGCTATCCCCACCTATGCCATGTCCGTCTTTATAATTCCTAATTTTTTTTGCAAGGGAATCATTGACGCGATGTCGCAGTTTTGGTGGGGAGACGAGGACAATCAGAAGAGGATGCATTGGATGACTTGGTGGAAGATGTGTGTTCCAAAAAATCAAGGAGGTATGGGATTCCGGGATATTCATTGTTTCAACCTAGCATTACTAGCTAAAGAAGCATGGCATCTCCCCGATAATCCGGATTCTCTATGTGCGCGTCTGTTGAAAGCTAAATACTTCCCTGATGCCGATTTGATGAATGCAAGTTTAAAAAAGGGCCCTTCTTTTACATGGCAAAGCAATATGGCGGGAGTAAATTCACTGAAAAATGGTTATATCTAGAGAGTTGGTAATGGATAGAATATCTATATTTGGAAAGATGCTTGGATCCCGAAGTTTGCAAATGGGAAAATCATTACCCCTAGAGGAGGACACCTTCTATCCAAGGTTTCCGATCTTATTGATCCAGTCATGAAAAATTTCTGGGATGAAGATTTGGTGAGGCAAACCTTGTGGCCAATTGATGCTCAACAAGTTCTCGCTATTCCTCTCTCTATGCATAATATGTCGGATTTCATTGCTTGGAGCTATACAAAACACGGCTTTTTCACTGTTCGATCTGCTTATTTGGTGGAATGAAATCATCAACATGGAAGGAAATTGCAATATACAAATGGTATGGGTAGATCCAATGTTAACCCTATATGGTCTAAGATTTGGAAAGTTTCGTGTCCGACAAAGGTAAAGATCTTTATTTGGCGCACGTTGCATGGAAATCTCCCGTGACGGGTTACGCTTGCAAATAGACACTTAAAACTTTGCCAGTCTGCCCATCATGTTCGAAGGGGCCAGAAGATACAAATCACATCCTATTTCTTTGTCAGAAAGCGAAAGAGGTGTGGGAGAAGTTGGGGATGACTGACATGATTAAATGAGCTTGTGCTATTGATCATGCGGGTGAAGCGGTACTTGGATTCTTACTCCATATGCCAGACCAAGACCTATCTATTCCGGGAGTCCGGAATGTACATGAGATGATCGCTATAGCCGCATGGTATCTATGGTGTGATAGACGTATGCTGCTCCATTAGGGAAATATTCAAGATGCGTACCACACATCCATGGGGATCTAGGCTATCACGACTAATTTTGTTAAAGCTTACTCCCCTAATGCGACTAGTAAACGAGGGGATGGAGTAAACCTCCTATGGGTTTTGTTAAGCTCAATGTTGATGCATCTTTTGATCACGACTAGCACAGGGTACTGCGGGAGCTATCCTTAGAGATGATAAAGGAAGTTCCATAGTCGGCGAAAACTAGAAGATTGATTGGTGTGTGGATGTTCTGACGGCAGAAGCTATGGCTCTAAGGTTTGGCTTATATCTGGCACAAGAGGCAAGATGCAACCGTCTGATAATTAACTCTAATATGAAGAATGGAGGGCAATTTGCGGGAACAGGGGCAGCAATTTTCGATGACTGCTATTTTTTTGGCTTGTGACTTTCCCCTTACTAGTTTTGAACACTGTAATAGGGAAGCGAATAGGGTTGCTCACGAATTAGCTAGGTTAGCTAGAGTTTCCGCGACGAATGAGTGGTTTGAGGAGCCTATGGAGATATTGTACCTTTTCTTATAGACGATGTAACCGTTATTTTCAATTAATAAAGTTGTGTTAACTTAAAAAAAAGGGATAATTGAGACAATCATCGACAAAGGATTAGGTCTTGCAGAGTGATCGGCACATGAGAAACTTAATTATAACTAGACCTAGCGGGTGGATATTGATCATTCACCTTGAGCCCTCTGCTAAAACCGAAGAGGAGCAATCATCATGGATCTTGAGCTACAAGGATGCATGGACAAGGAGTTGAGGTAGCTAGCGGCTGTTCCACCAGTCATGTTTCATGTAAGTGCTGGGATCAACTCTTGTTTCCAGACCACCAATCGTCGAAATCATCCAGCCCGTTCCTTGGTTTCAGGCGTACGTATCTCCTTGTTCAACATCTGCAGGCCCTCCACAGTCGTACACACCAGAGTAAATACCCCCCAAATTTTCACGAATCGCTTCAACCTCTCCATCCTCCGCCGCCGCATCCTAGTTAATAATCAAGCGACCCATCCATGAGAAACGACATGACATAATAATTTATACAGTACGTAGTAAGCAAAGAACAAACCAGTGGACATCATTGGGCCTTGGCTGGACTTGCACCGAGAGCAGCTCCAGCAGCTGTTTGTTCTCTCGGTCGACACCGCGAGGGAGATTGTACTCGGTTGCCAACGAAAATCCCATGTTGTAAAGTTCCTCTTTCTTCTCCTTCATCTCCGCCAAGCGGATCGCGAGAGGTTGCTTGCCCTCAGGGGCGGTGGCCTGCATGCATGCATGCAGGGTGAAGAATAAGATCCACCACAAAATAGATAGATACTAGTACAATCTTTGATCACACCACGACATTCAGAGGGAGAAAAATCCAAGGTTGCACGCACGCTCGTGTCCGCGAAGAGCCGCTGTTGCGGATCCGAGAAGACGCGCCGCCCTTGCTCTTGAGTTCGTCGGAGCAGCATGCGACCGCCGAGCCTTAACGCCGCCGCCATGGCTATTAATCCTAGTTTCGATTTCTAGTTTTTCGGATCGGGTCTGGTCTGCAACGACCCACCACGCATTATACCTTTGGAGTCCGCTACCACCACGAGCGCGTTTTTTTTCAGAACTACCACGAACACGTAGCGGCCTGCCGGGCCTGGATCATTCAAAGGAAGGAGATAAAATTAAGAGAGACTGACAGCGGGACCCAAGCCGAAGAATCGGCCCAGGATACCTGGGGTGGCCTAAGCCCAATCTAGAAAGTTCACTTGGTTGGGCCTGGACCATGAAGCATACTCGGTTGAGCTGAGTATGACACCTTTATGTCTAAAAAAAAGAGTATGACACCTTTAGTGCCGGTTAGAGTTGTTTCGGTAGACAGCGCCCACGCCGGACCATGTACTTCGGAATTCATTGACGCTATATAATATGTGCCTAGACATTTTTTGGTGCTAGATAGATACATCTGTCTAAGTGTCAACTAAGTCCGGACGTAGGAAGTACTTTCTACTTGGGTTCTTAAGCTTGCACGGTTTCGTGAAGCTTCTAGAAACTTCTGACCGGATTTCTCTGTCTTGATTTATTATTATTATTTTCTTGTAATTCACCATTTTTAAAGACAATAACTTATTTTTAAAATTCATAAACTATTTTCAAAATTCGTGAACATTTTTAATTTCGAGAAATGTTTTCAAATTAATTATTTTTTGAGATGCGACCACTTTTTCCAAAATTCGTGAACCTTTTTTAGATTTGCGAATTTAAAATTCATTAACATTTTATGAATTTTTGATTTGTTTCAGAACCATATTTTGTTTGAAATTATTGAACATTTTAAATGTATATTTCTTTATCTTTAGAAAAAAAGTGATTTTTATTTGAACCATTGTTTTTATGTGGCTACCGAGCGAATCACCTAGTGAGGCGAGCACTATTAGGCCAAGCGACCTGTTTAGCGTCAGCACTGGCGCTGGCGGCGAACCGACACCTTCAGCGCTAGGGATGGCCAGGGATGAGGTCTCCTCGGTTGAACTCTTATCGTTACGACACCATGAATTAGGGAATTTCCTATATGATGCATTAAGCGTCAAACTGTCGAACCACGAATCCTAATAGGTCTACCTTTGCGGAGCAAAGGCGCATACGCCGGCCCAAGTGAACTTTTCCAGAAGACTCCATTTCTGGTTTTCGAAAAGTTCCTTTTTATTTCTTTCGATTTATTCTATTTTTATTTTTATTTTCTCTTATCTTTTTTATTTATTTTCCTTTTTGTTTGTTCTTTTCTTTCTTTTCCCTTTCTTTTCGTATTTTTCATTCTTTTACTTCAAATTCAGAAACATTTTTTGATACCTGGGAACACTTTTTCAAATTGGTGAACAATTTTGAAATTTACAATATTTCATCAAATCATGAACATTTTTAGAAATTGATATTTTTATCCGAAACTTTACTCAAATTTATGAACATTTTCGAAATCCAAAAATATTTGTTCAAATTTGTAACATTTTCAGTATTCGTGGACTTTTTTAAAATTCATGAACAGTTTTTCAAATTTAGAGAATTTATCAAATCATGCACATTTTTGAAATTCGGGATTATTTTCGCAAAATTCACAAAAAAATTAAATCATGAAAGATTTTCCAATTTATGAACACTTCCTGAAATCCACGAACCTTTTTTCAAATTTGTGAAAAAGTTGGTATTTGTTAACATTTCTTTAAAATCCATGATTTTTAAAATCATAAAGATAATTCAAATTTGTGATCATTTTTTCGAAAAGTCTGAGGACATTTTTCAAAATCATGAGCACTTTTAAAATTAAAAAATATTCATATTTGTGAAAATTTCTTTCAAATCCGTTAACACTTTTTGTGCTTGTGATCAAATTTTCAAATTCATGTACATATTTTTTAATCTTGAAATAATTTTTAAAATGTCGAACTTTTTTTATTCATGAACATGTTTTGAAATTGGGTTTTTGGTACTCCTGAACACGTTTAAATACCCGCAATGTTCCTTCTTCGAGGCTCTGATGTGTCCCCGGAGGTCGGGTTGATGGCCAAGGCGCTCCTACACGGGCGGAGGCCACAGTGCAGGTGTCTGGTTCTAGCCTACAATGGTCGAGATCGGTTGTCGTACCCCGCAAAAAGGGTGATCGTTTGTCGCAGACCGCCAGGCTCTTTCACGAGGGGCGCCAACATCCTTGGCTGGGAGCCCTGGTAGTTATGTTGTCGAGGGTGCCCTGGGGCGGAGAACATGTTGTCAGAGTTTGCGCGACGGGGCCGTGATTGACTCACATTTGCTTGGAGCTTGATGACATTATGCAATGCTGTCTTGAGCTTAGATAGAATACCAGGGTTGCGTGGGGTAGCATGAAGTTTGTCTTCTAGGACCGCAATTGCTTGAAGGTTGTGAGTTGGTGTCTATACGTAGTCAAGTTCTCCGATCTAGTCGGAGTCGTGAGCGACTTGCGGCCGCGAGTCGCAAGTGCGTCGGCTGTCGAGCGGAACTGGCGCCGGGGTCGCCGACGCTGCTCGTTGGCATGGTTTCCTTCCATCGGGCGTGTTGTGCGAGGGCCTCTTCCTTGCTCTTTCATAGTTGATGTTGGCGGCCACGGTGGCCCGTCTCATGGTCTCCATTTCATTCCCATGGGATCATTTCCTGGCACCGGTGTGGTAGCAGCTCCACTGCCTCGTTTGCGATGATCGGGGGAATCATGGTCGGTGTAGCGAAGACCGAGGGGCCGTCCCCTGAGTCATGAACTTCGGGGGTCTGGTGCCTAGGGCTGTGAACCCGAGGAGGCTCCGCTCAATTGGTGTGGAAGTTGGTGGTGCTTATGGGATGATGATTGGTGGTGGTGATTGATGATCCTTACTTGTATCGTATCTGCGTAAGTTTTTTCCCCAAGGAGGAAGGGATGATGCAGTACAGCGAAGGTAGGTATTTCCCTCAGTTATGAAACCAAGGTTATCGAACCAGTAGGAGAACTAAGCAACACTATGTAAACGGTACCTGCACGCAAAGAACAAATACCTGCAACCCGACGCAAAAGAGGGGTTAACAATCCCTCTCGGGTAAAAGATAGATTGGTTTGTATGATTTTGGATAAATAGCTCTCACAATAAAAAAAATAGAATAAATAAGAAAAAAGTGCAGCAAGGTATTTTTGGGTTTTTGGAATAATAGATCTGAAAATAAAAGCGAGTAAAAAAAGATCTCAAAGCAAATATGATGGAGAATAGACCCAGGGGCCGTAGATTTCACTAGTGGCTTCTCTCGAGAAAAATAGGATACGGCGGATAAACAAATTACTGTTGGGCAATTGATAAAACTTAAAATAATTATGACGATATCCAGGCAATGATTATTATGTAGGCATCATGTCCAAGACTAGTAGACCGACTCCTGCCTGCATCTACTACTATAACTCCACACATCGACCGCTATCCAGCATACATCTAGTGTATTAAGTTCATGGAGAAACGGAGTAATGCAATAAGAACGATGACATGATGTAGACAAGATCTATTCATGTAGGAATAGACCCCATCTTGTTATCCTTAATGGTAACGATCAATACGTGTCTTGCTGCCCCTTCTGTCACTGGGAAAGAACACCGCACATCCGAACCCATCACAAAGCACCTCTTCCCTTGGCAAGAAAAATCAATCTAGTTGGTCTAACTAAACCAAAGATTCGAAGAAGAAATACGAGGCTATAAGTAATCATGCATATAAGAGATCAAGAGAAAACTCAAATAACTTTCATGGATAAAATAGATCTGATCATAAACTCAAAGTTCATGGGATCCCAACAAACGCACCACAAAAAGAGTTACATCAAATAGATCTTCAAGAGACCATTGTATTGAGAATCAAAAGAGAGAGAGATAGATAGATAGATAGATAGATAGATAGATAGAGAGAGAGAGTAAGCCATCTAGCTACTAACTACGGACCCGTAGGTCTACAATGAACTACTCACGCATCATCCAAGAGGCACCAATGAGGATGATGAACCTGAGGGAGTCCTGGATTAAGGGGTCCTCGGGCGTCCAGCCTATGTGATGTGGGTCGGACTGATGGGCCATGAAGATACAAGATAGGAGACTTCCTCCCGTGTCCGGATGGGACTCTCTTTGGCGTGGATGGCAAGCTTGGTGTTCGGATATGAAGATCCCATCCTCTGTAAACCGACTCCGTACAACCGTAGGACCCTCCGGTGTCTATATAAACCGGAGGGTTTAGTCCGTAGAGGGAATCACAATCATACAGGCTAGACATCTAGGGTTTAGCCATTACGATCTCGTGGTAGATCAACTCTTGTAATCCTCATATTCATCAAGATCAATAAAGCAGGAAGTAGGGTATTACCTCCATCAAGAGGGCCCGAACCTGGATAAACATCGTGTCCCCTGTCTCCTGTTACCATCGACCCTAGACGCACAGTTCGGGACCCCCTACCCGAGATCCGCCGGTTTTGACACCGACATTGGTGCTTTCATTGAGAGTTCCGCTGTGTCGTCGTCAGAAGGTTCGATGGCTCCATCAGTCATTTACAACAACGCCGCCCTGGGGGAGGTTTTCCTCCCCGGCCAGATCTTCGTGTTCGGCAGCTTCGCACTGCGGGCCAACTCGCTTGGCCATCTAGAGCAGATCGATAGCTACGCCCCAGAGCACCAGATTAGTTTTGGAAATCTGGATTACGTCGCTGACATCCGAGGAGACTTGATATTCCAAGGGTTCACGACCCCAACCTCCGCGCTGGCCTTAGATCCGGAGCGCATCGCCAGGTCCGAAGACGGGATTCCTGAGCCCGCTGGACTATCTGCGGCCACTAAGCCCAGCATGGGAGAGCCGGAGGAAGTAGAGTCGCTGGCAACCATCATGAAGCCGGACTCCTCCCCGAACATTGGCTCCGAACCCTCGGAGCCAGCATCATGTGAGTTCGGCCAGGGAGTCTCCTTCTCGCCGTGCTCCACGGACTCTCTCCCCCCGGCCAAACCTCACCTTTAAGCGAGGCTCTGTACTTGATGCGATCCCTCGTCATTACAGAGGAGCAACGTTCGAACTACGCCCAGCCCGGACTAGGGGCTGAGAGCGGGGAATTTTACGTCCCACCCACCACCCACTTCATAGCCAGTGTCGATGACTTAATTGACGTGCTCGATTATGGCTCCGAAGACATCGACGGTATGGACGATGATGCCGGAGAAGAGCAGGCCCAAAACCCGCCGTTTACCGGATGCTGGACGGCCACCTCTTCGTATGACGTGTACATGGTGGATACACCCAAAGAGGGTAACGACGATAACGAGAAGGATCCGGTCGAGGATAAACCTCCTGAGATACAGCCAAAGCGCCGATGTCAGCGGCGCCGCTCTACATCACGCCGTGGAAAAGACAACAATACCGGCACGGGAGACAACAATACTCCAGACGGCGCCGAAGACCAAGAAGACCCCGTCGAGCCAACCTCCGAACAGGACGATCGGGAAGATGGGCAAGCTAGCCCTGATGAACAGGCTGTAAACGAAGACTCGGAGGACAATAATTATCTCCCACTCTCCGAGGATGAGGTGAGCCTCGGCGATGAAGACTTCATCGTGCCTGAGGAACCCCTCGAGTAGGAGCGCTTTAAGCGCCGGCTAATAGCCACTGCAAGGAGCCTGAAAAAGAAGTAGCAGCAGCTTGAAGCTGATCAAGATCTACTTAACGACAGATGGACTAATGTCCTGGCAGCCGAAGAATACGGCCTCGAGCGGCCAACCAAAAGTTACCCGAAGCGTAAACTACTACCTCAATTCGGCGATGAGGCACTTGAGCCCGTAACATCAGTGCGTAACGCGGCTGACCGGCCACCACGTGGCCGGGACAGAACGGCAATTCAAGCCGAACACCAGCCCATACTACCTCGCCGTAAGGGTAGAGACACAACAACCCGGGGATATACATATGACCTGCGGCAGCACCTGGAAAATAGAACAGGTCAGACCAGATCGATCTACGGATCACGGGAGCGTGCCCCGGCGCGCGATGACGGCTATCTAGCTGGACGTGACAAGCACAATCACGTCCGGGCCGAAAACCGCAGACGGACTCCATCCGAGCTACGTCGCGACTTGGCCCGATATAGAGGCGCCGCACACCCCCTCTGCTTCACTGATGAAGTAATGGAGCACGAATTCCAAGAAGGGTTTAAACCCGTGAATATCGAATCATACGATGGAACAACATATCCCGCAGTATGGATTGAGGACTTTCTTCTTATTCATATGGCCTGCGGTGATGATCTTCATGCCATCAAATACCTCCCGCTAAAACTCAAGGGACCAGCTTGGCACTGGTTAAACAGCCTGCCAGAAAACTCTATTGCCAGCTGGGAGGACTTGGAAGACGCCTTCCGCGACAACTTCCAAGGTACATACGTCCAACCTTCGGATGCCGATGACTTAAGTCACATAGTTCAACAGCCCGGAGAGTCAGCTAGGAAATTCTGGACTAGGTTCCTAACTAAAAAAAAACAGATCGTCGACTGTCCGGATGCCGAAGCCCTAGCGACCTTTAAGCATAGCATCTGCGACGAATGGCTCGCCCGACACCTCGGCCAAGAAAAACCGAAGTCCATGGCGGCCCTCATGGCACTTATGACCTGCTTTTGTGCGGGAGAAGATAGCTGGCTAGCCCGTAGCAATAATAATGCAAGCGAACCTGGCACCTCTGAAGCCAGAAATAGCAACGGCAAGCCCCGACGCAACAGGCACAAGCGGCGAAGCAACAGTGATAATACCGATGACACGACGGTCAACGCCGGATTCAGTGGCTCCAAGTCCAGCCAGCGGAAGAAGCCATTTAAAAGAAACAATCCGGGCTCATCCAGCTTGGACCGCATACTCGATCGTCCATGTCAGATCCACGGCACCCCTAATAAACCAGCCAACATACCAACAGAAGCTGTTGGGTCTTTAAACTGCCCGGCAAGTTAAATGCCGAGAACAAGGAGAAGGGGTCGCAAAGTGAGGACGATGACAAGGAGCCCCGTCCGCCGAACACAGGGGGATAGAAGAAGTCCCCCCCAAGTTAAAACAGTGAGCATGATATACATTACCCATATCCCCAAGAGGGAGCGCAAACGCGCGCTTAGGGACGTCTATGCGATAGAGCCAGTCGCCCCAAAATTCAACCCATGGTCGTCCTGCCCGATCACCTTTGATCGCAGGGACCATCCGACCAGTATCCGTCATGGCAATTCAGCTGCACTAGTCCTCGACCCAATCATTGACGGATTCCACCTCACTCGAGTCCTCATGGACGGCGGCAGCAGCCTCAACCTGCTCTATCAGGATACAGTCCACAAGATGGGCATCGATCCATCAAGGATCAAGCCCACAAAAACCACCTTTAAAGGAGTAGTACCAGGTGTAGAGGCCTGCTGCATGGGCTCAATCACATTGGAAGTCGTCTTCGGATCCCCGGACAACTACCAAAGCAAAGACTTGATATTCGATATCGTCCCCTTCCGCAGTGGCTACCACGCACTGCTCGGACGAACTGCATTTGCTCGATTCAATGCGGTGCCACACTATGCTTATCTGAAACTCAAGATGCCCGGGCCACGCGGCGTCATAACAGTCAATGGAAACACGGAACGCTCCCTCCGTACCGAGGAACACACCGCGGCCCTGGCAGCAGAAGTACAGAGCGGCCTTATCAAGCAGAATATCAATTCAGCGGCCAAGCCCCCGGACATTGTCAAACGAGTTCGGACTACTCCGCAGCATGACAGTCCAGCTCGTCAGGAGTTTGACTAGCAAATCGGCCTCCGTCTTAGTCCCGACCAAATGGCGGCGTACATAACTACGCACTCAAAATACCATGGGCAAAGACGGAGGCATAACCCGATTGTGGTCCATAATACGGCTCGACCTTCCCTGGGCACACATACTTTTCCTTTTCTTTTTATCCTTTTTAGGTTTCTTTTCCACAGGCCCCTCACGACGGCCAGATCATCGATCCTTTCGAAGGATGGATATACCAAGGCGGCAAATAGCATAGACGTGTGGGGGAGTCTCTAGGTGGTCTTCTTGACAATCACTCTACCTGTTTTCAGGACCCGCACGCAGCCCCTCTTTGGTCTCGGCATGTTAAACAACCCTGTTGCTTATCGCAGTATTTGTACAAATACGCTTTGGCGTATTAATCAAATTATAATGGAAACAGTTTGCGGCCCAAATTACGTGGCACTGGCTTACTGCTTCATTTTATTTCGCTATTCTTATCGATCGCACCCGTACACTTTGGTACGCCATAATTCGCCAGGGGCTTCATTGCGCTCCATACTACGACAACAAGTCTGAACACTTTTACAGTATAGTTCGGCACCCCAGATTTTAGCATTATATGCATAGGCTCCGAATCATGTCTTTGGTCAATAGTTGGGTTGCCCGGCTCCTGTGCTTACTACCTTACGTTCCTTTTTTCGGCTAAGGTAGTAAAGGGAGAACTACTGCGATTGTGTTCCTGGTTTATCCGGATAAACACCTCAGTAGAGAAAGCCGAAAACTGACTGTCATGATGCAGCGAGAGCTGGTTAGCTATTCGGAGGTTAAAATATCTTGCGATTTTTTCCGCATTATGCGACGGATCGGCCTCCACCTGATCAGGTGTCTACAACACCCTAGTCCGGATTAACTAGGGGCTGCGCCTACATTCCTATTATCAAACTCCTATGGCTAAGTGAGGGTGATAAAGCCATATAGTCCGATTGCCTGGTTTATTGCGCTAAACACCTCCTTCATGGACCAATCTCTTGGATCAAGAGTGTTTAGGTTCCAACCCAAACACCCACATACTACCTATGTGGGGCCTGAAGCCGACGACAGGCGAACTCTCAGATTTAATAAAACGGCCGCACAGGAGGCAAAATTTTTAAATAAACAACAAGCATTATATTACATATCGGCTTTGTTTCATAATACAGGACGGGATAACATGAATGTCATCATTCAAAGATAACATCTTTTGCACACTGGCCCTCCACAATGCGGGATCCCTTCAGGTCATCATCAAAATAACGCTCGGGCGTGCGGCGCTCCTTGCCTACGGGCTGTCCCTCGGTCGCAAGCTTGACGGCGTCCATCTTCACCCACTGCACCTTGACACAGGCGAAGGCCATCCGCGCACCTTCGATGCAGACCGACCACTTGATGGCATCAAGCCGAGGGCAAGCATCGACCAGCCGCTTCACGAGCCTGAAGTAGCTGCTGGGTATGGCTTCGACAGGCCATAAATGGATTATCAAATCCTTCATGGCCAGTTCGGCCACCCTATGCAGTTCGGTCAGCTGTTTTAGCTGATCACTAAAGGGCACCGGATGCTCTGGCGCAAGGTATTGTGACCAGAACAGCTTCTCCGTTGAGCTCCCCTCTTCGGCTCGGAAGAACTCCGCAGCATCAGCAACACTGCGCGGCAGATCAGCAAACGCTCCTGGAGAACTCCAAATCCGAGTCAGAAAGAGGTACCTTTTCTTCACATATTTGCTTTGCATAATAAAGGCCTTACCCGCCGTGATTTTCCTGGCCTCCTGGATTTCCTGGAGGGCACCCTGGGCTTCAACCCAGGCCTCTTGTGTGCTTTGTTGGGCCTTAGCAAGTTCGGACCCTTGGTTCGCAATCTTGCGCTCCAAGGACTTGCATTTCTTTACGGCATCCTGGAGCTCCTGCTGGACCTCCCCAACCCTTGCCTCGTGCTTTTCATGGGCGGCTTGTTCCTCCGCCGCTCTCTTCTAGGCCTCGGCCAGCGCGTTCTTGAGGGTCTCCACCTCGGTCGCAGCTCCTATGAAATATCATGATAACATGATCAACACAAACAATTCGTATCTTTCCAAGATCAGTATAGGCCATTACATACCTTGCTGGTCCTCTAGTTGTTTCTTCACATGGCTGAGCTCTTCCTCGGTACGCTCCAGACTCTGCTTCAGTTAGGAGACTTCGGCAGAATGGGAGGTCGCAGCCAGCATCAACGCGTGCTTATTCACATAGACATGTATGGTTAGTCTCCTGAGAAAATTATTTGATCCTTTGTCCGGCTTTTCTTTTAGAACACCGGACAGAGTCTCAGGGGCTACTGTCTATACTATGACATTCTTTTTGCATAATTATGTCACATACCTCAAAGCCTGTTAGAAGGCTGGTGCCGGCTTCGGTCAGTCCGCTCTTGGAGGACCGAACCCTCTCAACCACCGTACCCATGAGGGTACGGTGTTCCTCAACAATGGAAGCACTTTGCAGCGCTTGCAGAAGAGTATCCGGTGCCTCTGGGTGGACAGAGGTCACCGGCAGAATAGGTGCACCTCCTTCTTTCGAAGGAGGCTGCTTGCCTGATTCCGGAGCCGTATGGGTCTCCGGAATAGTATTTGGCCGGGGGCCGAACTGGATATGGCCCCCGTCGACAGTCTCCAGGGTGATTTGCTCCCCCATGCGTCCGGCGGCCGAGGTATCACCCTCTGGCGCCACCCTGACGGCCTCCTGTACCTCTCCCTGGCCTGGGAAGGTCCTTCGGGACAGCACCTCGGCTCGTCCATGGCCTTGGGAGAGGAGGCCGCTGGAAGTGACCCGCTGTCCATCACATTCGGATCCAGTGAATTCCCCGAAGATGAGGATCGCTGGGGGCGGGCATGGGCCGGACTGCAACACATGGTTCAACATATTAAAACCACTAAGCAAAGGAGTTGGGTATATATGAGCATGAGTGCCTCGGAGTACTTAGGATTCGGCTAGGGGCTTATCCTTGGGGCGCCACTCGGAGCTGCTACCAGTGTCCATAACGGAGTAGTCCGTGAGGGAGGCCTTCCCCTTCTTGGACGCCCCTGCCTCCAGATCCGTGGAGGCCGCCCTTTTCTTTCTTCCTCCCTCAGGGGGAGAGTTGCTTTCCTCCTCCTCCTCCTCGACTTCGGTGGCGGGGGAGGAGTGGGTTTCGGCGTCTTCGGACGTTACGTCCGAAGTGCCTTTACGGCGGAGACCACTTCTGGTCTCCTTGGCCTTCTTCTTGGCCTTCTTCTCTGGCGCCTGGTAGGGCGCCGGAACCAGCATCTTCGTCAGAAGTGGGGTAGCTGGGTTTTCAGGCAGCGGAGCCGGACACTGGATCTGCTCCGCCTTGTTTGTCCAGCCCTGAGAAGAAATATAGGGAAGCTTAGACATCTTCCTTGAATGTACATGTAAAGGATACACCTTGAAATACAAAAAACTTACCGGACTGGCGGGATGGGTCAGGTTGTACCCACGGTCCTCGGTCGTCATCGGCCACGTCTCATTGGCCTTCAAAAGCACCTTCCATAAGTCTTCGTTCGTAGAGCCAAAGAACTGTTGCAAGGTCTGGTGCTTGGCCGGATCGAACTCCCACAAATTGCAAGTCCGGCTTTGGCAAGGAAGGATCCGGCGAAAAAGCATCACCTGGATCACATTAACAAGCTTGATGTTCCTGTCCACCATGCTCTTGATGCGCTTCTGCAGCGCTGTCAGCTCATCTGACAAACCCTAGTCCAGGCCCTTCTCTAGCCAGGAGGTGAGCCGCATCGGGGGGCCGGACTTAAATTCAGGAGTCGCGGCCCAGGTGGTGTCGCGGGGCTCTGTGACGTAGAACCACTGCTGCTGCCACCCTTTGACTGTCTCCACGTAGGTGCCTTTGGGCCACGTGACGTTCGACAATTTGCTCACCATAGCACCTCCGCAATCTGCGTGTTGACCACCCACCACCTTCGACTTCACATTGAAGATCTTTAGCCACAATCCGAAGTGGGGTGGGATGCGGAGGAAGGCCTCGCACACGAAAATGAATGCCGAAATGTTGAGGAAAGAATTTGGAGCTAGATCGTGGAAATCTAGCCCATAGTAGAACATGAGTCCACGAATGAAGGGGTGGAGAGGAAACCCTAACCCGAGGACGAAGTGGGGAATGAACACCACCCTCTCATGGGGCTCCGGGGTGGGGACGATTTGCCCCTTGGCCGGAAGTCGGTGGGCGATTTCCGGGGCCAAGTACCCCGCCTCCCGGAGCTTCGTGATGTCCTTCTCCTTGACGGAGGAGGCCATCCACTTGCCCTGTGCTCCAGATCCGGACATGGCCGGAGAGCTTTTTTGAGGCGGAAAGGATGGAGGCTTGGGCACTGGAGCTCGAGGATGGGTGGGCAGAGAGAAAGAAGGCGTGGGTGAAAAGGTGAATCCTTATCCTCTTATAAAGGCAGCGAATATCAAACGCTTCCCCGCTCGCCTTAAAACTCGCCTATTCCCCAAAGGTTGTGCAGACGGTGCGGTTGGATTACCCACGCCTGTATTGATGAGAATCCCGCAATAAGGGGACACGATCTCTGCTTTGACAAGACGTGCCAATGAAAACCGCATCTCGAAACATGGAGCGGGAGGCTAAAAAACAGTTCGAAATAATGACCGGGCGGGGACGTGGCGTCTCACTACAAAAAATGTCAGTAGATGGGACTTGTTAAAAATTGTACTCTTTGCGGAGCTTGTTTTGCAGAGCCGGACACGTTCTTTGTGTTCGAGGACTACTTTGGAGTATTTGGAGCAGGAACCCGCCTTGCAATGCTGAAGACAATCTGCGCGCCGGACACATCGTCATTGAAGCCTGGTTCAGGGGCTACTGAGGGAGTCTTGGATTAAGGGGTCCTCGGGCGTCTGGCCTATGTGACGCGGGCCAGACTGATGGGCCATGTAGATACAAGATAGAAGACTTCCTCCCGTGTCCGGATGTGACTCTCCTTGGCGTGGATGGCAAGCTTGGTGTTCGGATATGAAGATTCCATCCTCTGTAAACTGACTCTGTACAACCCTAGGCCCCTCCGGTGTCTATATAAACCAGAGGGTTTAGTCCGTAGAGGGAATCACAATCATACAGGCTAGACATCTAGGGTTTAGCCATTACGATCTCGTGGTAGATCAACTCTTGTAATCCTCATATTCATCAAGATCAATAAAGCAGGATGTAGGGTATTACCTCCATCAAGAGGGCCCGAACCTGGGTAAACATCGTGTCCCCCGTCTCCTGTTACCATCGACCCTAAACGCACAGTTCGGGACCCCCTACCCGAGATCCGCCGGTTTTGACACCGACAGAACCCCTCCGTGATGGTGTCTAAATTGGATCTGGTGGTTCAAGAACTTGCGGCGGTTGGAATTGTGTTTCATCGGCTCCCCTAGGTTTTTGGATTTTTGGGGTATTTATAGAGCAAAGAGGCGGTGCGGGAGGCGGCCGAGGTGGGCACAACCCACCTGGGCACGCTTGGCCCCCAGGCGCGCCGTGATGGGTTGTGCTCCCTTTGGAGCCCCCCTCTAGTACTTCTTTGGCCCGACAGGTGTCTTTTGGTCCAGAAAAATCTCCAAAAAGTTTCACTGTGTTTGGATCCGTTTGATACTCATTTTTTGTGAAGTAAAAAACAAGCAAAAAACAACAACTGGCACTGGGCACCATGTCAATAGGTTAGTCCCAAAAAATGATATAAAGTTGCTATAAAATGATTATAAAACATCCAAGAATGATAATATAACAGCATGGAACAAGCAAAAATTATAGATACGTTGGAGACGTATCAACATCCCCAAGCTTAATTCCTACTCGTCCTCAAGTAGGTAAATGATAAAAACATAACTTTTGATGTGGAATGCTGCCTAACATGTTCATCACATATTCTTTTCTTTTTGTTGCATGGACATATGGACTTTATATGGTTCAAAGCAATAGTCTAGTTTTGACACTATTACTCCACACATCGACCGACTCCTGCCTGCATCTAGAGTATTAAGTTCATGAAGAACAGAGTAACGCATTAAGGATGTAGACGAATAAACTCAAGCAATATGATGTAAACCCCATATTTTTATCCTCGACGGCAACAATACAATATATGCCTTGCTGCCCCTACTGTCACTGGGAAAGGACACCGCAAGATTGAACTCAAGGCTAAGCACTTCTTCCATTGCAAGAAAAACCAATCTAGTTGGCCGAACCAAACCGATAGTTCGAAGAGAATTACAAAGATATCAAATCATGCATAAAAGAATTCAGAGGAGATTCAAATAACATTCATAGATAAGCTGATCATATCCACAATTCACCGGATCTCGACAAACACACCGAAAAGAAGATTACATTGGATAGATCGCCAAGAACATCGAGGAGAACATGGTATTGAGAATCAAAGAGAGAGAAGAAGCCATCTAGCTACTAGCTATAGACCCGTAGGTCTGTGGTAAACTACTCACGCTTCATCGGAAGGGCAATAGAGTTGATGTAGAAGCCCTTCATGATCGAATCCCCCACCGGCAGGGTGCCAGAAAAGGCCCCAAGATGGGATCTCACGGGTACAGAAGGTTGCGGCGGTGGAAAAGTCTTTTCATGGATGGTTCTGGTGGTTTGGGGATATTTGGGAATATATAGGCGAAAGAATTAGGTCAGGGGAGTCACGAGGGCCCCACAAGGCAGGGGCGCGCCCTCCACCCTTGTGGCCGCCTCGTGGCTCCTCCGACTTCATCTCCAAGTCTCCTGGGTGTCTTCTGGTCCAAGAAAAATCTTAGCGAAGGTTTTATTCCATTTGGACTCCGTTTGGTATTCCTTTTCTATGAAACTCAAAAACAAGGAAAAATCAGAAACTGGCACTAGGCTCTAGGTTAATAGATTAGTCCTAAAAATAATATAAAATAGCATAATAATGCATATAAAACATCCAAAACAGATAATATAATAGCATGGAACAATAAAAAATTATAGATATGTTGGAGACGTATCACTAGACATAGTGACAAGGTAGGCAAGCAAGATCACACACATAAACAGATCTGACGAGAAAACGGCGAACGGAAAAGAGGGCGAATATAAACAACAAATTTTTGTGAAGTGGGGGAGATGTAAACGAGAGGCAAATGGCAAATAATGAAAATTGCAAGGAGATGAGATTTGTGATTAGGAACCTGATAGATGTTGATGATGTCTCCCCGGCAACGGTGCCAGAAATTCAGTTTGATGATCCTTATTTGTATCGTATCTGCGTTAGTGTTTTCCCCAAGGAGGAAGGGATGACGTAGTACAGCGAAGGTAGGAATTTCCCTCAGTTATGAAACCAAGGTTATCGAACCAGTAGGAGAACAAAGCAACACTATGTAAACGGTACCTGCACACAAAGAACAAATACTTGGAACCCGGCGCAAAAGAGGGGTTGTCAATCCCTCTCGGTAAAAGATAGATTGGTTTGTATGATTTTGGATAAATATCTCTCGCAATAAAACAAAATAGAATAAATAAATAAAAAGTGCAGCAATGTATTTTTGGGTTTTGGGAATAATAGATCTGAAAATAAGAGCGAATAAAAAAAGATCTAAAGCCAATATGATGGAGAATAGACCCGGGGGCTGTAGATTTCACTAGTGGCTTCTCTCGAGAAAAATAGCATACGGCGGGTAAACAAATTACTGTTGGGCAATTGATAAAACTTCAAATAATTATGACGATATGTAGGCAATGATCATTATATAGGGCCAAGATTAGTAGACCGACTCCTGTCTGCATCTACTACTATTACTCCACACATCGACCGCTATCCAACATGCATCTAGTGTATTAAGTTCATGGAGAAACGGAGTAATGCAATACGAACAATGACATGATGTAGACAAGATCTATTCATGTAGGAATAGACCCCATCTTGTTATCCTTAATGGCAACGATCAATACGTGTCTTGCTACCCCTTCTATCACTGGGAAAGAACACCGCACGACCGAACCCATCACAAAGCACCTCTTCCCATGGAAAGAAAAATCGATCTAGTTGGCCTAACTAAACCAAAGATTCGAACAAGAAATACGAGGCTATAAGTAATCATGCATATAAGAGATCAACAGAAAACTCAAATAACTTTCATGGATAAATAGATCTGATCATAAACTCAAAGTTCATCGGATCCCAAAGAACACACCACGAAAAGAGTTACATCAAATAGATCTCCAAGAGACCATTGTCTTGAGAATCAAAAGAGAGAGAGGAAGCCATCTAGCTACTAACTACGGACCCGTAAGTCTACAATGAACTACTCACACATCATCGGAGAGGCACCAATGAGGATGATGAACCCCTCCATGATGGTGTCTTGATTAGATCTGGTGGTTTTGGAACTTGCGGCGGTTGGAATTGTGTTTTGTGGACTCATGTAGGGTTTTTGGATTTTCGGGGTCTTTATAGAGCAAAGGGGTGGTGCGGGAGGCGGCCGAGGTGCACGCAACCCACCTGTGAGCGCCTGGGCCCCCAGGCGCGCCCTTTTGGGTTGTGCTCCCCTCGGAGCCCCCTCTGGTACTTCTTTGGCCCAACAGGTGTCTTCTGGTCCAGAAAAAATCTCCAAAAAGTTTCGCTACGTTTGGACTCCGTTTGGTATTGATTTTCTGTGAAGTAAAAAACAAGCAAAAAACAGCAACTGGCACTGGGCACTATGTCAGTAGGTTAGTCCCAAAAAAATGATATAAATTTGCTATAAAATGATTGTAAAACATCCAAGAATGATAACATAACAGCATGGAACAAGCAAAAATTATAGATACGTTGGAGACGTATCAGTGATGATGCCGATGGTGCTGAAGTCAGTGGAACAATGGTCATGGGCCCTTCTCCATTAGGGTTGGCGATGATGGGAGAGCTGCGGGGTGCGAAAGATCGGTTATCTTTCCCTCTAGAGCCTCCCGGAGCGGTCATGAGAGATTTCTCAAGGGTCATGGGCCGTGGTAGCTTATCTTCGCCCATTGATGAACCTATGGCGGGGCTTGCCGCATCGTCAGTGGCGGCTTATGTTTCCAGAAGAGAGATAAGGCTTGCGAAAGAGGCGCTATTGTTGGAGAAGTAGTCCTAGATGCAGTCCTATGGATCATGGTCATCAATGCAGTTGGAGCATACCATGACAACCAAATGAGATGCGAGGGTGGGTTGGTGGGTTGTAGGCTCGACCTAGCATCCCAGCCTAGCTATTGTGATCCACACCTTGACCGAGAGGATCGTTGAGCGAGTGTTGTCATCCTTCGATTCAGAGACCGGTGGTCTCGGTGCGGGTTCCATAGATGCTGCATTTCTAGCTTGCTGGGTTGGTGGAACTAGAGTATGAGGTCACCGTAGAGGCTGATGATGAAGGCGAGCGTCTCGAAGAAGATAGTGCGAGTCGGTGCGGGTGGTGGGTTGGTGTTGACCCATCCTTCCACATATGAGACAAAGGTGAGGGAGATAAACGTGGGTTTCTACCCTGGCGTGATGTCATAGGGGTTGATTGATGAGCTGATATGGAGTCGATCTCGGGCCACCGCAGCCCATGACTCGCGCCCAAACTAATGATGCGGAAAACTGCCAGGTATCTTAGTAGGGTAGTGATACGTCTCCATCGTATCTACTTTTCCAAAGTCTTTTGCCCTTGTTTTGGACTCTAATTTGCATGATTTGAATGGAACTAACCCGGACTGACGCTATTTTCAGCAGAATTGCCATGGTGTTATTTTTGTGCAGAAATAAAAGTTCTCGGATTGACCTGAAAATTTACGGAGAATATTTTTGGAATATATAAAAAATACTATCACAAGAATTAACCAGAGGCCACAAGCCTGGGGGCATTCCTAGAGGGCTTGTGGGCCCCCTGGACCTCCTCCGATCTCAACTCCAACTCTATACAACCCTATTCGGGGAGAAAAAATTAGAGAGAAGGATTCATCGCGTTTTCCAATACGGAGCTGCCGCCACCTCCTGTTCTTCATTGGGAGGGCAGATCTGGAGTCCGTTCGGGGCTCCGGAGAGGGGGATTCGCCGCCATCATAATCACCAACCTTCCTCCATCACCAATTTCATGATGCTCACCGCCGGGAGTGAGTAATTCCATCGTAGGCTTACTGGACGGTGATGGGTTGGATGAGATTTATCACGTAATCGAGTTAGTTTTGTTAGGGTTTGATCCCTAGTATCCACTATGTTCTGAGATTGATGTTGCTATGACTTTGCTATGCTTAATGCTTGTCACTAGGGCCCGAGTGCCATGATTCCAGATCTGAACCTATTATGTTTTCATGAATATATGTGTGTCCTTGATCCTATCTTGCAAGTTGTAGACACCTATTACGAGTTATGATCCGCATACCCCAAGGTGACAATAATTGGGATTCTTTCCGGTGATTACCGTATTTTGAGGAATTCATGTACTCACTAAGTGCTAATGCTTTGTTCCGGTTCTCTATTAAAAGGAGGACTTAATATCCCTTAGTTTCCATTAGGACCCCGCTGCCACGGGAGGGTAGGACAAAAGATGTCATGCAAGTTCTTCTCCATAAGCACGTATGACTATATACGAAATACATGCCTACATTATATTGATGAATTGGAGGTAGTTCTGTGTCACCCTAGGTTATAACTGTTGCATGATGAATGCCATCAGACATAATTATCCACCATTGATCCGATGCCTACGAGCTTTTCACACATTGATCTTTGCTTAGTTACTTTGCCATTGCCACTATTACAATTGCTTCAAAACTGCGACTGTTACTTTTGCCACCGTTACCATTACTTCCATACTACTTTGCTACTAAATTTGCTGCAGATATTAAGTATTTCAGTTGTGGTTGAACTGACAACTCAACTTCTAATACTCGTGAATATTCTTTGGCTCCCCTTGTGTCGAATCAAAAAATTTGGGCTGAATACTCTACCCTCGAAAACTGTTGCGGTCCCCTATACTTGTGGGTTATCAAGACCTTTTTTTGGTGCCATTGCCGGGGAGCATAGCTCTATTCTCCGAGTCACTTGGGATTTATATCTGTTGATCACTATGAGGATTTTGAAAGATAACAAAACCAAGATTTTTCCCTCTACTATGAGGGGATATAAGGAACTGCCATCACACTCTGCACTTGATTCACCTTCTGTTTTGAGTAAGCTTGCAACACCTACACCTGCTATTAATTCTGATATGTCACAAGTAATTGATGATGCCACTTTAGCTATGCATGATGCTTATGATGATACTTTGCTTGATAATACTGTGCCACTGGGAGAATTTCTTGATGAACAACTTGATAGAGCTAAACATATTGAGAATGATGAAACTGATGATATTTCTGAAACTGATGAAATTATTGAAAATGGAAACTTTGAAACACCTGTTAGACCTGGCTCTCCTAGATATGAATTGCGTGTTATACCTGAGGGTTATGTTATGGATAGAGAGGTAGCTCGGGAATTTCTTTCTTGTAAGCATAGAGATGATCTTAAGAAATTATTATGCAAGTGGAAAGAAAAATCTTTGAATGCTAGAATGCAATATGATCCTAAGTTTTCTACTTCACCTATCTTTGTTACTAATAAGGATTATGAATTCCCCGTCGATCCTGAGTTAATTACTTTGGTTGAATCTGATCCTTTCCATGGTTATGAATCTGAAACTCTTGTGGCACATCTTACTAAATTGAATGATATAGCCACCCTATTTGCTCACGAGGAAAAAAATTTGTTATTACTATATTCTTAAGTTGTTTCCTTTCTCGTTAAAGGGTGATGCGATATGGTTTAATTCTCTTGCTCCTGGTTGTGTGCATAGTCCCCAGGATATGATTTATTACTTCTCTGAAAAATAGTTTCCTGCTCATAAGAAACAAGCTGCCTTAAAGGAAATATTTAACTTTGTGCAATCTGAAGAAGAGAGTCTCCTAGAAGCTTGGGGAGGCTTCTCCAACTACTTAATGCTTTGCCTAATCATCCTCTCAAGAAAAATGAAATATTTGATATATTTTATAATGGACTAACCGATGCTTCTAGGGACCACCTAGATAGTTGTGCTGGTGTGATTTTGGGGAACGGACTTTTGAACAAGCTGAAGTACTATTGAATGATATATTGAGTAATGATAATGATTGGACTCTTCCCTAACCACCTCCTAAGCCAATTCTGAAGAAGAGAGGTATTCTACTTCTCAGTCCTGAAGATATGCAAGAGGCAAAGAAATCCATGAAAGAAAAAGTATTGAAGTTGAAGATGTTAAGAATTCACCACCTATTGAAGAAATACATGGTCTTAATACTCCGACATAGGTAGTAGAGGTAAATTCTCTCTATAGATTTGATGAAGCTGATACTCCTTATAATAAGTCGGCTTGTTAATGCTTGGATGAATTTGATAACTTTAATGTTAAACAAGAAAACTTCAATGCATATGTTAGTAGACAATTGAAACGTAATGCTTATATGCTTGACTCCTTGGGTGAATATATGTGTAGAACTGTTAATGATCTCAAGATTATTAGTAAACATGCTTCCATGGTAAAAACTCAAGTAGAACAAAGTTCTTAAGGCACAAAATGATTTGCTTAATGAGATGAGTAATAAGGTGAATGATAATGCTGTTAGAGTTATGACTAGAGGTGGTAAAATGACTCAGGAACCTTTTTATCCTGAGGGCCATCCTAAGATAACTGAACAAGATTCTCAGAGAATTAATACTAATGCACCTAGTCCTCCTAAAAGGAAAAGAAAACTGATAGGACTTTGCATGCTTCTAGTGAACCTATTATAGACACACATGAGAATCCAAATGATATTTGTATTTCTGATGCTGACACACAATCTGGTGATGAACATGAACCTAGTGATAATGTTAATGATGATGTTCATGTTGATGCTCAACCTAGTAATTATAATGATGTGTAGATAGAACCAGCTGTTGATCTTGATAACCCACAACCTAAAAATAAAATATATGATAAGAGTGACTTCATTGCTAGGAAACATGGTAAAGAAAGAAAGCCATGGGTTCATAAACCCATGCCCTTTCCTCCTAAACCATCCAAGAAAAAGTACGATGAGGACTTTGAGCGCTTTGTTGAAATGCTTAGACCTGTCTTTTTGCGTATGCGTTTGACTGGTATTCCAAAAATGTCTCCTTATGCTAAGTATATAAAAGATATTGTTACTAATAAAAGAAAGACACCGGAAGCTGAAATTCCCACCATGCTTGCTAATTATACATTTAAAGGTGGAACACCAAAGAAACTAGGAGATCGTGGAATACCAACTATACCATGCTCCATTAAAAGAAACTATGTTAAAACTGATTTATGTGATCTTGGAGCTGGTGTTGTGTTATGCCTTTCTCTTTATATCGTAGACTAGAATTGAATAAGTTGACTCCAATTGAAATCTCTTTGCAAATGGCCGATAAATCAACTGCTATACCCATCGGTATTTGTGATGATGTACCTATCATAGTTGCAAATGTTACAATTTTAACGACTTTGTTATTATTGATATACCCGAGGACGACAATATGCCAATAATCCTTGGTAGACCCTTCTTGAATAATGCAGAGGCTGTTATTGATTGCAACAAGGGCAATGCCACTTTTCATGTTAATGGTAATGAGCATACGGTACACCTTTCGAAGAAACAACCTCAAGTGAATAGTATCAACTCTATTGGAAAATTTTCAACAATTACTATTGGAGGTTTTGAATTCCCTCTTCCTACTGTCAAAAGGAAATATGATATTCTTATTGTTGGGGACATGCATATCCCCGTCGAGGTAACCTAGTGTTATAGAAGATTCTCCAATTTCATGTCATTCAGAAGAAGTTTGTTAATGAGACTTGATCAACCTTGTTAATGGATTCCTTTTGATGGGCATGAGATGGATGAATTTAGTAAACACAAATCTCTGTACCCTCTTTTTACTTTCTGTTATTTAGAGTAAATAAAGAAAAATATTATTATTTTCTCTATTTTCTGAATTATCCGTGCAATAAAAAATGACCAGAAAATAAAAGTTCTCCAAATGCCCTGAAAATTTAGTATGATTTTTTCTAGAATATTTAAGAAATGTTGGCACTGAAAACACCTCAGGGAGGTGCACTAGTGGGCCGCAAGTCCACAGGGCACACCCACCCCCCTAAGCGCGCCTACAGGGCTTGTGGGTCCCCCTCACTTATCCCAGAACTCATCCACTTCGTCTTCCACCAGAAAAAATCCCACCATTGCCCAAACCCGTGTTCTTGCTCATTTTGCTGCCATTTTCGATCTCCTTGCTCAGAACTCCATTTCTGAAACTGTTTCGGGGGATTGTTCTTCGGTATGTGACTCCTCCAATGGTCCAATTAGTTTTTGTTCTGGTGCTTTATATATTGCAATTTTTTGCTGCTGTGGTGACCTTGTTCTTAAGCTTGCATGCCAAATTTTTATGGTCCAAAGTAGTTTTGTTGCATGTTATAGCCTCTAGGCACTTGTGGGAGTAGGTGTTATCAATCTTGTTGAGTTTTGTTCACTTTTATTTTGAGTCACTAAAATTTTCAGAGAGAAAAACCATGAAGAGGTGGTTAAGAGGCTCTTCAAGCCGGAGTTCGGGAGAAAATGAGAATGAGGAGAAGAAGAAGCCCAAGTACACACTTCCTCGCGCTGCTGAGGTTCGGCCATGTGAATGCCCAAGTGATACATTCTTGAGGGTGGCCGGAATTTATGATGATTTCTATTTTTTGGCGGAGAATGCTGGCATCACCGCTTTCCCCCAAGATAAGTGTGACCAATACCTCCTACTCACTAATACCTTCGTGCAAAATTTTCACTTTCATTCTAGGAAGGATCCTCCCATGGTAGAATTTCACTTGTATGATGTGCCTAAGAGAATGTCACTTTATGATTTTTGCAATGTTTGCAAAATACCTTATGAGGGCAGCATCAGTGAACCACGTCCTAGAGACGTGGAGGATTTCATTAATGAAACTACTATGGGGGAAGAGAGAGGAGTGTCGGAGGCGAGAGTGGCTAGTTTACATTTTCCTATTTTACACTATTATTCACTATGTCCTAGGAGATGTTTGATTGTTCGTGGGGAGAGTGGAGGCCTTAGTGCCCCTGACCTTGCCATTTTGCGCCATGCTTTATATTCTGATAGAACTTTTAGTTTGGGTGCCATTGTTGCTCGATGGTTGAACACGAACTGCTCGAAGGGTTCTATTTTCGGAGCTATCTATGCTTCTCGCCTTGCTAAACATTTTGAGATACCCATTAGGCATGATGATGATGATGAGGAGATGTTGTTACCCGTTAAGTATTTAAACTATTCTAGTATGGTAGCACATGACTTTATTAAGAAGGATAAGGACAAGAGGCTCCTCTACAACCAGTCAGGGTACTTGTGAGACTATTGCTCTGCCTGCTTCTTCTTTGTTCGATATTCATTCAGGCAGGTACACTATTATGCCCGAGAACATCTTCAGATTTTGGGGTCTTTCACAACCCCCAGCACCTGAGCCAGCACCAATTCTTGATCCATATCAGGAGCCTATTTATCAGTGGGAGCCGCAGGAGCTCGCCAACCAGTGGAACCCTTAGGACCCTCCTCAGTATCCAAGAGAGGGTTATTTCGAGCCATGGCCCTAGACCAACTTAGGCCAAAAGCCCGAGCTTGGGGAGTACGTATCTCTCACCGACATTACATGCATGTTCACACACTCATTTAAGTTGTCGGTGGTCATCCTTTTCCATTGTATTATCCATGTTAGTTTATTTTTCTCGCTTTCTTCTTGTGTGTTTGAAAAACTTTGAGAAAATCCAAAAAATTAGTTCTCGCTTCTTTTTAATTTTCCTTTCTAGTTTAATTTAGTTGTAGTATTAAAAGAAAACCGCAAAAGATTTCTCATTCTTCTTTTGCTTGTTGGGAACTTTCCCGTGTAAATAGTTTTTCTCCTTTTTGTTTTACTTTCTTCAGAAAAACAAAAACTCCAAAAATATTTCAGCGTGCTTCTTTGAAATTCTTTTCCTTTTCTTGGGGTGTAAGGAGAAGACCACGATGAAAATGTTGAGTGGCTCACATATGCATTATTGTTGATCTAACAAAGAGCCCATATTACCTTGTCTTCTCCTTTGAATAAATGTTTGCATATTCCAGCTAGTCCAATGCACGTGCACTCTTATTATTATTCACATCATTTGGTCATGCAAGTGAAAGGCAATAATGATGGTATTTGACGAAATGATTGAGATGGAGAAAAGCTGGTAAAAAATTGACCTATCTTGTTTTTGTAAATATGATTAGCTCATCATTCCCGATTCAGCCCATTATGGATGAACATGTTTGCAATGAAAATTAGAGATTATAATTACTCATGCCATGCTTAATTAGCCAGGACTGGATAATGGTTTGTCTTGTGTGCCAACATGCAATTTAAAATGATTATGATGTAGTATGATATGACGGTATCCTCCTTTGAATGATTTAAGTGGCTTGACTTGGCACATGTCCATGCATGTAGTTGAATCAAAGTCAACATAGCCTCCACGTTATTTATGTTCATGGTGATTTATATCCTACTCATGCTTGCATTCAATGTTGGTTAATCACAGTGCATGTTTATGACCGTTGTCGCTCTCTAGTTGGTCGCTCCTCAATCTTTTGCTAGCCTTCACTTGTACTAAGCGGGAATACTGCTTGTGCGCCTACTTCCTTAAACCCAAAGTTGTTCCATGTGAGTCCACCACACCTACCTATATACGGTATCTACCTACCGTTCCAAGTAAATTTGCATGTGCCAAACTCTAAACCTTCAAATGATAATCTGTTTTGTATGCCCGAATCGCTCATGTAGTGACTGGGGGATGTCAGTATCTTCCATGCTAGGTGGGTTATTCTCATGATGGGTGTTTATTCACTTGTCATTCATGAGAAAGTGGCTGGTAATCGGGAGGCCTAGTTCCATGCTCGAAATAAAATTAAAATATAATCATAAAACAAAACTCCCCCAGGACTGTTGTTGGTATGGACGGTACCCGTGGATCGGCTAGCCGTGGGGTGTGATTGTTGGTGGAGGGGGAGTAAAAACTTTACCATTCTGTTTGGGAAACGCCTATAATGTATCTAGCATGGAAGATAGTGAGATCTCTTGGTTGTTATGTTGACAATGAAAGCATCCGCTCAAAATTATATTCATCTTTGTTTTAAAAGCTCCAAGCTCTGGCACCTCTGCAAATCCCTGCTTCCCTCTACGAAGGGCCTATCTATTTACTTTTATTGCTGAGTCATCATCTTCTTATAAAAAGCACCAGTTAGAGAGCACCACTGTCATTTGTATGCGTTGTTATTAATTGATATTGAATATGACTGTGACTAGATCTCTTTTGCCATGAATTACAATGGCTAGTCAGTCCTTGATCTTCATGGGTGCTCTGCATTTATGTTTTGCGGTCTCAGAAAGGGCTAGCGAGATACCATTTTGTCATATTGTATCATGATTGTTATGAAAAAAGTGTTGTCATCCGAGATATCTTATTATTGCTCGCTAGTTGATTATGCCATTGATATGAGTAAATGTGAGACCTAAATGTTGTTGTGAATATGGTTAGTTCATAGTCTTTGCTGAAAACCTGAATGCTGGCTATACATATTTGCAACAACCAGATCAAACAGAGTTTGTAAAAGTTTTTCTTTATCACTTTCAGTTTGTCAACTGAATTGCTTGAGGACAAGCAATGGGTTAAGCTTGGGGGAGTTGATACGTCTCCATCGTATCTAGTTTTCCAAACTCCTTTGCCCTTGTTTTGGACTCTAATTTGCATGATTTGAATGGAACTAACCTGGACTGACGCTGTTTTCAGCAGAATTGCCATGGTGTTATTTTTGTGCAGAAATAAAAGTTCTCGGATTGACCTGAAAATTTACAGCGAATATTTTTGGAATATATAAAAATACTGGCGCAACAATTAACCAGAGGGGGGTCCACCCAGAGGCCACAAGCCTGGGGGCGCGCCTAGAGGGCTTGTGGGCCTCCTGGACCTCCTCCGACCTCAACTCCAACTCTATATAACCCTATTCGGGGAGAAAAAACCAGAGAGAAGGATTCATTGCGTTTTACGATAGGAGCCGCTGCCACCTCACGTTCTTCCTCGGGAGGGCAGATCTGGAATCCGTTCGGGGCTCCGGAGAGGGGGATTCGTTGCCATCATCATCACGAACCTTCCTCCATCACCAATTTCATAATGCTCACCGCCGGGAGTGAGTAATTCCATTGTAGGCTTGCTGGACGGTGACAGGTTGGATGAGATTTATCATGTAATCAAGTTAGTTTTGTTAGGGTTTGATCCCTAGTATCCACTATGTTCTGAGATTGATGTTGCTATGACTTTGCTATGCTTAATGCTTGGCACTAGGGCCCGAGTGCCATGATTTCAGATCTGAACCTATTATGTTTTCATGAATATATGTGTGTCCTTGATCCTATCTTGCAAGTTGTATACACCTATTACGAGTTATGATTCGCATACCCCAAGGTGACAATTATTGGGATTCTTTCCGGTGATTACCGTAGTTTGAGGAGTTCATGTATTCACTAAGTGCTAATGCTTTGTTCCGGCTCTCTATTAAAAGGAGGCCTTAATAGCCCTTAGTTTCCATTAGGACCCCGCTGCCACGGGAGGGTAGGACAAAAGATGTCATGCAAGTTCTTTGCCATAAGCACGTATGACTATATACAGAATACATGCCTACATTATATTGATGAATTGGAGGTAGTTCTGTGTCACCCTAGGTTATAACTGTTGCCCGATGAATGCCATCCGACATAATTATCCATCACTAATCCGATGCCTACAAGCTTTTCGCACATTGATCTTTGCTTAGTTACTTTGCCGTTGCCACTGTTACAATTGCTACAAAACTGCTACTATTATGTTTTCCACCATTACCGTTACTTCCATACTACTTTGCTACTAAATACTTTGTTGCAGATATTAAGTCTTTCAGGTGTGGTTGAACTGACAACTCAACTGCTAATACTCATGAATATTCTTTGGCTCCCCTTGTGTCAAGTCAATAATTTTGGGATGAATATGTTGGGGAACGTAGCGATACTTCAAAATTTCCCTACGTGTCACCAAGATCAATCTAGGAGATGCTAGCAACAATAGAGAGGGAGTGCATCTTCATACCCTTGAAGATCGCTAAGCGGAAGCGTTACAAGAACGCGGTTGATGGAGTCGTACTCGCGGCGATTCAAATCGCGGAAGATCCGATCTAGCGCCGAACGGACGGTGCCTCCGCGTTCAACACACGTACAGCCTGGGGACGTCTCCTCCTTCTTGATCCAGCAAGGGGAGAGGAGAAGTTGAGGGAGAACTCCAGCAGCACGACGGCATGGTGGCGATGGAGCTCGTGGTTCTCCGGCAGAGCTTCGCTAAGCACTACGGAGGAGGAGGAGGAGTTGGAGGAGGAGAGGGCTGCGCCAGGGATGTGGTCCTGCAGCCCTCGCTCCACCCCTCTATTTATAGGGAGAAGGGGGAAGGGGCCGGCCCCTCTAGATGAGATCTAGAGGGGGGGCGGCGGCCAAAGGGGGAGGGGACTTGCCCCCCAAGCAAGGGGGGCGCCCCCCTTTAGGGTTCCCCCAACCCTAGGCGCATGGGCCCTAGGGGGGATGGCGCCCAGCCCACTTAGGGGCTGGTTCCCTTCCACCTACAGCCCATAAGGCCCTCCGGGGCAGGTGGACCCTCCCGGTGGACCCCCGGAACCCCTCCGGTGGTCCCGGTACAATACCGGTATACCCCCGAATATTTCCGGTGACCATATGATGATTTCCCATATATTAATCTTCACTCCGGACCATTCCGGAGCTCCTCGTCATGTCTGGGATCTCATCCGGGACTCCGAACAACCTTCGGTAACCACATACTATTTCCCATAACAACTCTAGCGTCACCGAACCTTAAGTGTGTAGACCCTACGGGTTTGGGAACCATGCAGACATGACCGAGACGTTCTCCGGCCAATAACCAACAGCGGGATCTGGATACCCATGTTGGCTCCCACATGTTCCACGATGATCTCATCCGATGAACCACGATGTCGGGGATTCAATCAATCCCGTATACAATTCCCTTTGTCTATCGGTATGTTACTTGCCCGAGATTTGATCGTCGGTATCCCTATACCTTGTTCAATCTCGTTACCGGCAAGTCTCTTTACTCGTTCCGTAACACATGATTCCGTGGCTAACTCATTAGTCACATTGAGCTCATTATGATGATGCATTACCGAGTGGGCCCAGAGATACCTCTCCGTCATACGGAGTGACAAATCCCAGTCTCGATTCGTGCCAACCCAACAGACACTTTCAGAGATAGCTGCAGTGCACCTTTATAGCCACCCAGTTACGTTGTGACGTTTGGTACACCCAAAGCATTCCTACGGTATCCGGGAGTTGCACAATCTCACGGTCTAAGGAAACGATACTTGACATTAGAAAAGCTCTTAGCAAACGAACTACACGATCTTGTGCTATGCTTAGGATTGGGTCTTGTCCATCACATCATTCTCCTAATGATGTGATCCCGTTATCAATGACATCCAATGTCCATGGTCAGGAAACCATAACCATCTATTGATCAACGAGCTAGTCAACTAGAGGCTTACTAGGGACATGTTGTGGTCTATGTATTCACACATGTATTACGGTTTCCAGTTAATACAATTATAGCATGAACAATAGACAATTATCATGAACAAGGAAATACAATAATAACCATTTTATTATTGCCTCTAGGGCATATTTCCAATAGTCTCCCACTTGCACTAGAGTCAATAATCTAGTTCACATCACTATGTGATTGTAATGAATCCAACACCCATGGGGTTTGTTCATATCTCGCTTGTGAGAGAGATTATTAGTCAACGGGTCTGAACCTTTCAGATCCGTGTGTGCTTTACAAATCTCTATGTCATCTTGTAGATGCAGCTACCACGTGCTACTTGGAGCTGTTCCAAATAACTGCTCTACTATACGAATCCGGTTTACTACTCAGAGTCATCCGGATTAGTGTCAAAGTTTGCATCGACGTAACCCTTTACGACGAACTCCTTTTCCACCTCCATAATCGAGAAAATTCCTTAGTCCACTAGATACTAAGGATAAGTTCGACCGCTGTCATGTGATCCATTCCTGGATCACTATTGTACCCCTTGACTAACTCATGGCAAGGCACACTTCAGGTGCAGTACACAGCATATCATACTGTAGAGCCTACGTCTAAAGCATAGGGGACGACCTTCGTCCTTTCTCTCTCTTCTGCCGTGGTCAGGTCTTGAGTCTTACTCAATACTCACACCTTGTAACACAACCAAGAACTCCTTCTTTGCTGATCTATTTTGAACTCCTTCAAAATCTTGTCACGGTATGTATTCATTTGAAAGTACTATTAAGCGTTTTTGATCTATCCTTATAGATCTTGATGCTCAATGTTCAAGTAGCTTAATCCAGGTTTTCCATTGAAAAACACTTTTCAAATAACCCTGTATGCTTTCCAGAAATTCTACATCATTTCTGATCAACAATATGTTAACAACATATACTCATCAAAAATCTATAGTGCTCCCACTCACTTCTTTGGAAATACAAGTTTCTCATAAACTTTGTATAAACCCAAAATCTTTGATCATCTCATCAAAGCGTA
This sequence comes from Aegilops tauschii subsp. strangulata, assembly GCF_002575655.3. Classification (NCBI taxonomy): domain Eukaryota; kingdom Viridiplantae; phylum Streptophyta; class Magnoliopsida; order Poales; family Poaceae; genus Aegilops; species Aegilops tauschii. The sequence goes on along the minus strand of NC_053035.3, from coordinate 503,728,333 downwards.
CATTCCAACTCCGAGATGCTTACTCCAGTCCTTAGAAGGATTGCTGGAGCTTTGCATACTTGTTAGCATCTTTCAGGATTGACAAAACCTTCTGGTTGTATCACATACAACCTTTCCTCAAGAAAATCGTCGAGGAAACAATGTTTTTGACATCCTATCTGCAAGATTTCATAAATAATGCAGTAACTGCTAATATAATTCTGACAGACTCTTAGCATCGCTACGAGTGAGAAAATCTCATCGTAGTTAACTCCTTGAACTTGTCGGAAAACATCTTAACGACAAGTCGAGCTTTCTTAATGGTGACACTTACCATCATTGTCTGTCTTCCTTTTAAAATCCATCTGCACCCAACAGCCTTACGACCATCAAGTAGTTCTTCCAAAGTCTATACTTTGTTTTTATACATGGATCATCTCTCAGATTTTATGGCCTCGAGCCATTCGTCGGAATCTGGGCCCACCATCGTTTCTCGATAGCTCGTAGGTTCATTGTTGTCTAGCAACATGACTTCCAAGACAGGATTACGTACCACTCTGAAGTAGTACGCATCCTTGTCGTCCTACGAGGTTTGGTAGTGACTTGATCCGAAGTTTCACGATCACTATCATAAGCTTCCACTTCAATTGGTGTAGGTGCCACAGGAACAACTTCTTGTGCCCTGCTACACACTTGTTGAAGTGACGGTTCAATAACCTCATCAAGTCTCCACCATCCTCCCACTCAATTCTTTTGAGAGAAACTTTTCCTCGAGAAAGGACCCGTTTCTAGAAACAATCACTTTTGCTTCCAGATCTGAAATAGGAGGTATACCCAACTGTTTTGGGTATTCTATGAAGATGCATTTATCCGCTTTGGGTTCGAGCTTATCAGCTCGAAACTTTTCCACATAAGCGTTGCAGCCCCAAACTTTCAAGAAACGACAGCTTAGGTTTCTCTAAACCATAGTTCATACGGTGTCGTCTCAACGGAATTGTGTGGTGCCCTATTTAAAGTGAATGCGGTTGTCTCTAATGCCTAACCCATAAACGATAGTGGTAATTCGATAAGAGACATCATGGTATGCACCATATCCAATAGGGTGCAGTTATGATGTTCGGACACACCATCACACTATGGTGTTCCAGGCGGTATTAGTTGTGAAACAATTTCCACAATGTCTTAATTGTGTGCCAAACTCGTAACTCAGATATCTCTATGATCATATCATAGACATTTTATCCTCTTATCACGACGATCTTCAACTTCACTCTGAAATTACTTGAACCTTTCAATAATTCAGACTTGTGTTTCATCAAGTAAATATTCTTAGCATCTACTCAAATCATCTGTGAAGTAAGAACATAACGATATCCACTGCGTGCCTCAGCACTCATTGGACTGCACACATCAAATGTATTACTTCCAACAAGTTGCTCTCTTGTTTCATCTTACTAAAAACGAGGCCTTTCAGTCATCTTGCCCATGTGGTATGGATTTGCATGTCTCAAGTGATTCAAAATCAAGCGAGTCCAAACGATCCATCTGTATGGAGTTTCTTCATGCATATCTACCAATAGACATGGTTCGCATGTCTCAATCTTTTCAAAAATGAGTGAGTCCAAAGATCCATCAACATGGAGCTTCTTCATGCGTTTTATACCAATATGACTCAAATGGCAATGCCACAAGTATGTGGTACTATCATTACTATCTTATATCTTTTGGCATGAACATGTGTATCACTACGATCGAGATTCAACAAACCATTCATTTTAAGTGCAAGACCATTGAAGGTATTATTCAAATAGACAAAGTAACCATTATTCTCCTTAAATGAATAACCGTATTGCGATAAACATAATCCAATCATGTCTATGCTCAACGCAAACACCAAATAACAATTATTTAGGTTTAACACCAATCTCGATGGTAGAGGGAGCATGCGATGCTTGATCACATCAACCTAGGAAACACTTCCAACACATATCGCCATCTCACCTTTAGCTAGTCTCCGTTTATTCCGTAGCCTTTTATTTCGAGTTACCAACACTTAGCAACCGAACCGGTATCTAATACCCTGGTGCTACTAGGAGTACTAGTAAAGTACACATTAATATAATGTATATCCAATATACTTCTGTCGACCTTGCCTGCCTTCTCATCTACCAAGTATCTAGGGTAGTTCTGCTTCAGTGACCGTTCCCCTCATTACAGAAGCACTTAGTCTCGGGTTTGGGTTCAACCTTGGGTTTCTTTACTAGAGCAGCAACTGATTTGCCGTTTCATGAAGTATCCCTTCTTTCCCTTGCCCTTCTTGAAACTAGTGGTTTTACTAACCATCAACAATTGATGCTCCTACTTGATTTCTACTTTCGCGGTGTCAAACATCGCGAGTTGCTCAAGGATCATCATGTCTATCCCTGATATGTTATAGTTCATCACGAAGCTCTAATAGCTTGGTGGCAGTGACTATGGAGAACCATCACTATCTCATCTAGAAGATTAACTCCCACTCGATTCAAGAGATTGTAGTACTCAGACAATCTGAGCACATGCTCAACAATTGAGTTTTTCTCCCTTAGTTTGCAGGCTTAAGAAACTTGTCAGAGGTCTCATACCTCTTGACGTGGGCACTAGTCTGAAATCCCAATTTCAGTCTTTGGAACATCTCATATGTTCTGCGACGTTTCAAAACCGTCTTTGGTGCCACAATTTTAAACCATTAGCATTACGCACTGAATTATTACATAGTCATCAAAACGTGTATGTCAGATGTTTCGCAACATCTACAGACGACGCTCGAGGTTCAGCACACCGAGCAGTGCATTAAAGACATAAGCCTTCTGTGCAGCAATGAGGACAATCCTCAGTGTATGGACCCAGTCCGCATAATTGCTACTGTCAACTTTCAACTAAATTTTCTCTAGGAACATATCTTAAACAGTAGAACTAAAGCGTAAGCTATGACATAATTTGCAAAGACCTTTTGACTATGTTCATGACAATTAAGTTCATCTGATTATTTAATGAACTCCCACTTAGATAGACATCCCTCTAGTCATCTAAGTGATACGTGATCCGAGTCAACTAGGCCGTGTCTGATCATCACGTGAGACGGACTAGTTATCATCGGTGAACATCTTCATGTTGATCGTATCTACTATACGACTCATGTTCGACCTTTCGGTCTCTTGTGTTCCGAGGCCATGTCTGTACATGCTAGGCTCGTCAAGTCAACCTAAGTGTTTTGCATGTGTAAATCTGGCTTACACCCGTTGTATGCGAACGTTAGAATCTATCACACCCGATCATCACGTGGTGCTTCGAAACAACGAACCTTCGCAACGGTGCATAGTTAGGGGGAACACATCTCTTGAAATTTTAGTGAGGGATCATCTTATTTATGCTACCGTCGTTCTAAGCAAATAAGATGTAAACATGACAAACATCACATGCAAATCATAGAGTGACATGATATGGCCAGTATCATCTTGCGCCTTTTGATCTCCATCTTCGAGGCGCGGCATGATCACCTTCGTCACTGGCATGACACCATGATCTCCATCATCGTGTCTTCATGAAGTTGTCTCACCAACTATTACTTCTACTACTATGGCTAACGGTTAGCAATAAAGTAAAGTAATTACATGGCGTTTTTCATTGACACGCAGGTCATACAATAAATTAAGACAACTCCTATGGCTCCTGCAGGTTGTCATACTCATCGACATGCAAGTCGTGATTCCTATTACAAGAACATGATCAATCTCATACATCACATATATATAATTCATCACATCCTTTTGGCCATATCACATCACATAGCATACCCTGCAAAAACAAGTTAGACGTCCTCTAATTGTTGTTGCATGTTTTACGTGGCTGCTATGGGTTTCTAGCAAGAACGTTTCTTACCTACGCAAAAGCCACAACGGTGATATGCCAATTGCTATTTACCCTTCATAAGGACCCTCTTCATCGAATCCGATCCGACTAAAGTGGGAGAGACAGACACCCGCTAGCCACCATATGCATCAAGTGCATGTCAGTTGGTGGAACCTGTCTCACGTAAGAGTACGTAAGGTCGGCCCGGGCCGCTTCATCCCACAATGCCGTCGAATCAAGATAAGACTAGTAACGGCAAGCAAATTGACCAAATCATCGCCCACAACTACTTTGTGTTCTACTCGTGCATAGAATCTACGCATAGACCTAGCTCTGATACCACTGTTGGGGAACGTAGCGATAATTCAAAATTTTCCTACGTGTCACCAAGATCAATCTAGGAGATACTAGCAATGATAGAGAGGGAGTGCATCTTCATACCCTTGAAGATCGCTAAGCGGAAGCGTTACAAGAACGCGGTTGATGGAGTCGTACTCGCGGCGATTCAAATCGCGGAAGATCCGATCTAGCGCCGAACGAATGGCGCCTCCGCGTTCAACACACGTACAGCCCGGGGACGTCTCCTCCTTGATCCAGCAAGGGGAGAGGAGAAGTTGAGGGAGAACTCCAGCAGCACGACGGCATGGTGGCGATGGAGCTCGTGGTTCTCCGGTAGAGCTTCGCTAAGCACTACGGAGGAGGAGGAGTTGGAGGAGGAGAGGGCTGCGCCAGGGATGTGGTCCTGCAGCCCTCCCTCCACCCCTCTATTTATAGGGAGAAGGGGGAAGGGGGCCGGCCCCTCTAGATGAGATCTAGAGGGGGGGCGGCGGCCAAAGGGGGAGGGGGCTTGCCCCCCAAGCAAGGGGGGCGCCCCCCTTTAGGGTTCCCCCAACCCTAGGCGCATGGGTCCTAGGGGGGATGGCGCCCAGCCCACTTAGGGGCTGGTTCCCTTCCACCTACAGCCCATAAGGCCCTCCGGGGCAGGTGGACCCTCCCGGTGGACCCCCGGAACCCCTCCAGTGGTCCCGGTAAAATACCGGTATACCCCCGATTATTTCCGGTGACCGTATGATGACTTCCCATATATAAATCTTCACCTCCGGACCATTCCGGAGCTCCTCGTCATGTCCGGGATCTCATCCGGGACTCCGAACAACCTTCGGTAACCACATACTATTTCCCATAACAACTCTAGCGTCACCGAACCTTAAGTGTGTAGACCCTACGGGTTCGGGAACCATGCAGACATGACCGAGACGTTCTCCGGACAATAACCAACAGCGGGATCTGGATACCCATGTTGGCTCCAACATGTTCCACGATGATCTCATCGGATGAACCACGATGTCGGGGATTCAATCAATCCCGTATACAATTCCCTTTGTCTATCGGTATGTTACTTGCCCGAGATTTGATCGTCGGTATCCCTATACCTTGTTCAATCTCGTTACCGGCAAGTCTCTTTACTCGTTCCGTAACGCATGATCCCGTGGCTAACTCATTAGTCACATTGAGCTCATTATGATGATGCATTATCGAGTGGGCCCAGAGATACCTCTCCGTCATACGGAGTGACAAATCCCAGTCTCGATTCGTGCCAACCCAATAGACACTTTGGGAGATACCTGCAGTGCACCTTTATAGCCACCCAGTTATGTTGTGACGTTTGGTACACCCAAAGCATTCCTACGGTATCCGGGAGTTGCACAATCTCATGGTCTAAGGAAACGATACTTGACATTAGAAAAGCTCTTAGCAAACGAACTACACGATCTTGTGCTATGCTTAGGATTGGGTCTTGTCCATCACATCATTCTCCTAATGATGTGATCCCGTTATCAATGACATCCAATGTCCATGGTCAGGAAACCATAACCATCTATTGATCAACGAGCTAGTCAACTAGAGGCTTACTAGGGACATGTTGTGGTCTATGTATTCACACATGTATTACGGTTTCCAGTTAATACAATTATAGCATTAACAATAGACAATTATCATGAACAAGGAAATACAATAATAACCATTTTATTATTGCCTCTAGGGCATATTTCCAACAGAATACTCTACCACCGAAAAATATAGTGATCCCTATAGTTGTGGGTTATCAGGTAGTGAGCATAGCCGGGAGTACCAGGGAGGAGTTTGCACGAGGGTTTTACCCAGGTTTGGACCCTCATGCTGATGTACTATCCTGTGTACTCTTTGTTTTATTGTTGTAGGAGGACCTCGCGTGAGGGGCTTACAAAAGGATGATGACGGCGACCACCAAGATTTATGTCTAATTGAACAAATTTCATAAGCTACCCCTAGCCTTGCCTTAAAAAGGGAATGCTGGCTAGAGTTTATAGGGTTCTCGACCGACTTCATGTGTGAGGGCTTCTTGGCTTGCATGACCGGATATCTCTTTTTCTTCTAAAAATTCATATCCGAGTCCACTAGGAGTGGTTTTGGTTTTGAGAGGCATGAGTCCTTTGTATTCTTTCTTCTCAGGTGCCTCATAGGTTTCATTCATCAAGTAGTCCAAAGGAGGAGCTTCGTTCAGATGCTGGTCGATCTCTTTCTTCTTAGGATTCTTCAAGCTTTGTTCATATTCTGTGAGGCTTCTTATTAGTTCATCTTCTGGGGTCCCAAAGTAAGTGGAAGCAAGTTGTGTTATAGTCTTTTCCTCTGTGCTTTTATCTTCATTTTTTCGCAGATGATTCTTGAACTTCGAGAATTGGAATTCTCTCTCTTCCTCTATGTATAGGAGATAAATCACCTCCCTTTTACAATCTATTATAGCTCCTGTAGTGTTCCAGTACGGTCTTCCAGATATAATTGGACAAAAGTCATCCTCGGGAATTTCCTTAACAACGAGATCAATTGGGTAAGTAAAAGTGCCAAGGACTATACGATCATCCCGAAGAATATAGTAGGGTGCATGCATTTTCTGCTAATATGACGTTCATATAAGTGGTTTGAAGTTCGCTAGAATAGGCTTCATCTCCTATCTCAGCATAAAGCGTATAAGGTATGGCATTAATCAAGGAAACAATGTATGACATTAATCGAGACATATGTACTTCCAAAAGAGCAGGGTAACACAAGTTTACCGGTATCCGATAGCATTTACACATCCTTTGATAAGAGACGTCATCTCTTTTTCCACCTACTACATTGTTATTTACTAGCTTCTGAGTTTTACTTTTCTTTGCCTGTTTTGGCTTTGCTTGAACCACGCATATTCTTTGTTCCTTTTCTTGTTTCTATAATAGTACCTATTTGTGCTCGCTCTCGAGTTGCACCACTCTATCTGAAAATGGTAGTTGTGGGGCTAGTTCATACATGTCCTCACAGATAACTCCGGTGGTCAAGTTGTGGAAGTTTTTGTAGTTTCCTCCTCAGGCTCCTCTTGGTGTAATATTCCCATTTTTCTTTTGGGGCCTGAAAAAATTCAGCATACCATTTGATGACCTGCAGCACAATGTCAGGGTCAAGATAAAAGTTTTCATTTAATTTATCAACTCTCCTTGACTTAAGATAAGTTATGATACAATCATAATCTGTCTCTACTCCTTCCAACTTCACCTGTCCCCCAAGCTTCATGATTGGCATGTATTTTTTCTAAGAATTCCCACACTCGGGACACTTCATTTACGGTAAACACCCCTCTAGAAGCAAGGTCTACCTTGGACTTGCATTCATCATTAAACCCTCCATATAATAAATTTAATACTGACCAATATGGTACATTACAATGGGGGCAGTTGATGTTGTCCCGGACTAGGGGGCACTTGCCACATCGTCTCCTGGCTAGGTGGGTTGGGCAAAGAACCACATGGCGGTTCACTGATGGTCCATCCCCAGGAGGTCCATGGCACCTAGGTGGAATGTTCCCGAAGGCTTGGTGCATACTCCATGACGGTGTGCTACACCGGGGTGGCCTGCCAACCGGGAGGCCCGACGGTGGGCTGTCCTTAAGGCCCCGCTGCTACCTAGGCCCCTCGCCCTAATAGAAGGCCTCCTCTAGAAGGATACCTCTTACTTGTACTACCCCTCTCTTCCGGTTTATAGGGCTTATCTTAAAAAATTTGTTTTCCCATTTTGTAGGTCTCAATTTTGTTGCTCCCATTCGCATGTTCAGATATCAAGGTGCATCAAACCATTTCATGTAAGGATTAAGAGAAAACTCACCAATGCATGTAAACATTTTTGGTCATTTATTTATCACACATTCATGCATTGCAATTAATACATTAGTAAACACAATTTCTTTAGAAAAATGAGCCCACCAATTTGGTACTTCTGCAAACTACAAAAATTATTTCACCACTCGCCATCTATTGACTGATCTTTCAAAGTTTATCTTAGCATTCCTGTATGCAGTGATTTATAACAACGACAACATAAATTTTGTTAGATGCACCGGCCAGAAAGAAAGGCAATATGATCACCGTGAACGAGTAAAGGTGTGAAGGTTTGAGTCTATTGGTGAAGATTCTTGCAATCAATTCTATAGGGAAATTTTGGATTAATATAAGGTGAAATGCATCATGTGTTTTTTCATCCGCATTCTTTGGAAGTACCATAACTAGGGCATGACCGAAACTTGCAATGTCAGCGATTTGGTTAAGAAAAGGATAGGAAAAGGTCAAGGATTTTTGGCTTGGTAGTGTTCCAAATATCATGTTTAACCTAGTTTGACCCTTGTAGTATTTCTTTTGTAGAAGCCCGGACCAAACCCGCCAAGGCCTGCACTAGCAAGTGGGTTCGCGGATGCAAGGCGTTGAAAAACTCTTATTCGTTGAAAGGGTCAGCAAGGTGTGCAAGCTGCGGGATTGGGTTAGGGTATACCGACAGAAAAAAGACCAAACTGATCCATAGGCATGTCTAAAAAGTGAAGAGCAGTAGTTTGAAAGGATTTTTGATCTCGGGCCCGTATTTAAAGAGCTCGAATGCATTATGAATGTAAAGAAGGAAGCGATCTTGTGTTTTACGGTGACACTAAGAGGCCGAGATGTGGAAGTAGCTGAAATGGGTACCCCTTGCAATGTCACTTCCATTTTCTTTGATGGTGACAAGTGGCGCAACACATGTGTGCCACTTATCACCCGCAGAGATTTTTGGGGTGTTTTCTCACCTGCGCGAGGAGGATGAGTCTAGTTGTTCGTGCTTTTTATTTTCTTTCTAGATGCGTTTTTTTAAAATGAATATCTTGTGAATTGTACATCCAAATTACAAACCGTTTTCATCGATGCATTCCCCGAGTCAAGATCTTTAAAACGAGATCTGTTTTGACTATTTTTTGGCAAAAATTAAAATCCCAAAGTGAACTAACTCATGCTGCTAAATTTACTAACTTGTGCTTTCAAGTGAACTAACATGTGCTTTCGTTGGATTAAGTACACTTTGTGCTCCGAAAGTGAAGCACACATGTGCTTCCAAAGTGAACTGTACTAACACATGCTTACAAGTGAACGAACTTGTGCTCCCGCAAGGTGAAGCATACGTTGTGCTCTAAGGTGATGCACACATATGGTTCCAACATGAACCAATCCATGCTTCCACCTAGCACTAACCCATGCTTCCAATGCAAAGCACAAACTATGTTCCCGCGTGAAGCACTCGTGCTTCTGCATGAAGCGCACAGTGTGAAACATAAAGTTTGTTCCCTCCTGAAGAACACTTGTGCTTCCGGACAAAGTGCACTTGTTCTCCCGCATGGTGAAGCATGCCTTGTGCTCCTAAGAGAAACACACCTATGCTTCCAGCATGAACTAACATGTGATTTAGATGGAAACTAACCCCTGCTTGCACCTAGCACTAACCCGCGCTTCCAATGTGAAGCACAAACTGTGTTCCCGTGTGAAGCACACTCGTGTTTCCACATGAAGTGCACTTGTGCTCCCACAGGGTTAAGCACGCCTTGTGCTCTGAGCGTAAATCACATCTATGCTTTCAACATGAACTAATATGTGCTTCCAACATGAACCAACCTATGCTTCCACCTAGCACTGAACTGTGCTTCCAACGTGAAGCCCAAACGATATTCTCGCATGAAGCACACTTGTGCTCCCACAGGGTGAAGCACACGCTTGTGCTCTGACGTGAAGTACCCCTATGCTTTCAACGTGCACTAACATGTGCTCCAGAGGTGAACTAACCCGTGCTTCCAATCTAAAGCACGAACTGTGTTCTCGCGTGAAGCACACTCGTGCTTCCACGTAATGCACACCCGTGCTCCACAAAAAATATGAGAAAAAACAATAAAAGGAGAAAACCTATAAAAACAATAAAACAAAAACCAAGCATAAAAATGCTTCCACGCGGGGTGCGTCCAGCGTGCGACACATCACGACAAGTGGACACACCACTTGACATGCTCTCTTGCTCTCACGCCCTTGGGAAGACCCCCCGGCGGTGATTACTTGCTCCTAGAAGTAGCGTGTCACCAAGAATCATAATAAACATTTATTTACTTTTTATTTTTTAGTGTGAACACACGCCCGCTCATACGCGCTACAATCTATCTCCTCGACGCGCTTGTGCCGCACGAGGGCTATATCTCGCTTATTGTGAGATATAGCCCGGCATGGCCTCTGCATTGGGGCACACACGTCTTACTGGGCCGACCCATTAAATCAGTTTTGGGAGGTTATGTAAACCTGTATGATTTGGTTTTAGAACCTTCAATGCACTTTATTTTTTAATTTTTAGTGTTTCTTCACGCTTTTCTTTGGGTTTTCAGTTTGTTCTTTTTTCCCTTTTAATACATATCAATATTTTTTATACACGTTGTACACTTTCTGTATGCACGTGGATCATATTTTGATAGAATTAAACATTTTTATAGGGAGATCATTTTTAATATTTTTTAAGTGTTTTTCCAAATACATTTTGAATATTTTTTGTATAAATGTTAAACATTTTTAAATGCAGGTTCAACATTTTTTTGAATGATACATGAACATTTTTTACATTGTATTAACATCTTAAAAAAATGTGTTGAACACATTTTTGAAACGTGGGAACATTTTCTTTGAGTGGTACGACATATTTTTGAACACAAACAAATTGACGTCACTAACATATTTTTTGAAGCGTGTGAAATCTTTTTCTAAATGTCGTTATTTTTTTTGAAGTGTGCTCCATCTTTTTTTAATGTCACTAACAAGTTGTGCATTACTCATCAAACCACCATTTCATGCATATATTAGGGCCACAAATTCGAATGTAAGCATGTTACTTAATTATGTTCGATGTACTAGCTATGTGTGGTTATGATTGTACTGATTATAGAGCATTCATGATTTTCTTTTGGTAGGAAATCGGAAAGTTTGCTTTTGATGTCATTCTTGGCCCTCAACCTAGAGGACTAATGTCTATACCACTGCCAAATGGGCGATCAAAAGTCAGTAATTTATTTGACTCTTTTGCCTCTTTTAGTTTGATTTGTTGCATCTGATTTTTTTCCAGATTTAATTGCAAGCTCCAAGACCTAATCTAGTTTGTCTTTTTTCCTTTCACACGCCCATGTATTCGCCCATGAACGTATCATGTTTGATTGGAACTAAGTTGTTATGTCTGTTGGTTCCTTTGAGGCTGCATATGATACAGATTCACAAACTTCTACCTTTGGTCACTGGATTGGGTTGGCTGCAAAGTTTCCTACAACTTCTATCAGCGTGACCATGTGAGTTCACTGGCTTGTTTTATAGTGACATGTTGCATATAATTCTCTTGTATGTTTGTGTGTTTGTGTCACTACAATAGCTGTTCGGGATTTTCCAGCCTATCACACATCTTTTGGCTTGTTGGCCAAGCATCGGTTGATTGACCCCAATTGAAGATGTTGTTGTTGTCATGGGTGCAAGGTATCGTTTAGCCGAAACATTGTCTTTCAAGCTTTGGGCATCAAGCAATATCTTTGCAAATGCAATGGTTAAGGCATCCATTCACCTAAGGCTCAACATTGCTCTCTCAGGTGAAATGAACCTGAAGAACATCTGGCATGGTTAGAAAGTTGTCCTGATGTTTCTTTCTTTCAACAACTTTTTAACATACTTTGTGAATTGACATCTTTTGTTTACATTAAACAAACTGGACAATTGTACTAAAATTTTATACTTTTAATATTAGATTATACTCAAAATATATTTACATACTAAAACTTGATATCACTTGATTAATCATAGTTAACAGAGTCAAGTCTCTAAATATCAATTACAGTGTTCTTTGTTATGAAATTTTCATGTCTCTTAAAAACATACTTGTGTTATGATACATTGAAACTTTATTTTGTGAAATATTTCATGTCTCACTATAGATAAATTATGAAGTGTATATATGTTTGCACCATTTTAGATAGGATGAATAAATATGTTGCTAGGAAATATACAACCTATGACATAAAAAATATCTTTAGAGATGTTTGTAGAATCTATGATTGTCTACGTGGTGCGTAACTAATTAGTAAAATAGATGGTGTATGTAACATCCTAGCTTTTTGAGGTTGTGAAAATTGAAAACAAATGAGGGTCACTAAAATCCTAACTGGAGATTTTAGTCAAGAATTTAGAATGAATTAATATCAAATGGAAGTAGCAATTTGTTTGACGCACATTTTCAATTTATGTACATGTTTAGATTTAGATTTGTACAAGAAGCATTTCGTGCGCTTTGTTGTGCCTCTTCTTCAGATGGACTGTGGCATCCTCATTTGTATACGCCAGGACAAACTATCACACTCAATGCAGGGACATGCATCAATATTGGCCTACCGAGATAAACATCATCGACATGTCAAAATAGGTTTCACTACCCAAAAAACACTTCCATGATGATACGTGTTTGTCACAGTAGGTCGCGTTTTCTTTCATGCATGTACATCCATGACGATTTTATGATAGAATCAAGATAGTCATACTTGTGCTATCGTGGAAGTGTTCCATGATAATACTGACATTATCATCACGGAAGTGTCCGCTTCCATGATGATAAATGTCGCATCATGGAACTGTTTTCGTCTAGGGTAACCGACACGTGGCATCCACCATAATGGGTCGCCGTTAAACTATCGGGTCTGGTTTTGGATCCGATAACCTGTTAACGGTCACAACCAATGGTGATTTCCACGTATAAAATTCTCATTGGTCGAAGGAACCACGTGTCTGCTCCGCGTTGGGATAGATGTCATCCATCCAATGGGCGAGACGTGCCTATGATACGTCGACATGTGGCATGGCCCAATAGAGGCCCATATAGATTAATTAAAAAGGTCAGCCCAGTCAGAATAAGCGGGCCGACCCATTTATGCCCTACTTGCGTCTAGCCCATTTACAACCATGGCCCATACGATTTTTGCCATTTTAACCTGTCAAAGGCCCGTTAAATATCTGACACCATTGTGGCCCATTGTCAGTTCCAGCCCGTTACCAGCCCACTATGTCTTTCGGCTCAATTGCAGCATGAGCTTCTTTCGGCCTGTCGGCGACCCATTCTGGAGATGGGCCAATGTCCAGGTGTACGTCTTTCAGACTTTTATTGGCCCAGTCTGTAGTTGGTCCAATTTACAGCCCTATGTGTCTTTTGGCCAGTTAAAGGCCCGCACCACAGTTGGCCCGTTTACGGTCCAACCTGACTTTGGGTCCATTAGTGGCCCATGTTCTCCATGGCACTATTCCAGACTGATTTGACTATCGGCCTGTTAAAGGCCCATGTTGTACACACGACCGCTTTCGGCCCGATAGGATTCTGGCCTGTTAACGGTCTGACATGGAAATGGACCAAGACTTAACTGGTACTTATTTGGGCCTGCCAGTAGGCCGTGTGCTCGTTACCATTATTGCGGCCCTATTGAGCTTTCAGCCTGTTAATAGCCTGGTAAGAGCCCATGTTAGGATTGGCCCACATTCGATCCCAAAATACTTTTCTTGCCACGTGACGGCCCATTATTATAATGGGCCTCCTAGATTGACCATCCGAGTCAGGCCCATGTGTAGTTTAGGATCCACTTATTATTAGTTGACCAGCCCAATTACGGCCCGCTTTGACTATCCATTTTCGTTCTGTTTGGATGGCGTCTAGGTAATGTTTTGGCCTATTGGCCCCCATTTCAATGATAGCATATAAAATAACAAAGAATTATCCTACTCTACAATCCCCTAAAAAACCTACACTATACAGTAGAGATTAAGGCACATAAACGAAGAATAATCCTACACTATACAATAAAGAAATTATGGCAGATTACATCCACTTGGCATCGTAGTTCTCCACCAGTGATAATAAAGCATAAACAAACAACAAATTACATACACTGGGCCCATACAACTCATACATCATGGACGCGTATCGACACAACTTACCATTTGAACTATAATCTCTTCAGAAAATAGGATTGGCGGATTTAGAGAGCACATATTCTAGTCTGCAAAATCTCCACTTTCTTTGTGGTTTCCTCAGTCTCTTGTTTCATTTTTTGACTCTTGCATCCGATATCTGCACCTGCAATCTCAACATGCTGATTGAATCTTGAGACTCATATGCATGTTGTCTTGCCACCTCTAGTTGATTCTCTAGAACATCAGGACCTTCCCATTCCAGTCCATAATCATTTGGTAATGGCCATGCCGCACTGCTCTAAGAGCTTTGTGTGGATGTCACTTTATCCTGAAATGTTTCTGTAAGTACACATGACTAGGGCAAAAATATAGTTACAACAGCGAAGCGAGCAAGACAAACTATCTTGTACATGGCAAAACAGAACATTAGATATATCTTGCACATAAGTAAGCAAGCAGTTAGCCACTGTGTAGCTCATATTAACTAGCTAGAACATTGTGTGCCATGTTTCAAATGAGTGTTAGGGAGCATAATGAACATCATAGGATTCAGACAAACCTACTAAAGCAAGCAAAAATATGCAATCATTAGCCTCGTATAAACTAGATTTTGAGCCTCATACAGTAATAGTTGGTTAACGGACTTCAAAGCTTCAAGCACACTTCGCCAGAGTAATGAAATGGTAAGGCATTTAATTATGTCAACTAATAGTTATACAAGTACCGTACATCAGGCAACATTGTTTGGGAATCTCATTAACTGAGGTCAAATAAAGCAATTGAGAAGAGCAATTTAACTATGCCTGAAGCAAACAGGCAATTGAACTGTTCAGTTGGCAACATGAATACATGCACGCCTCAATAACATCCTTGGCCTGGCTACATTTGAATCAACTGATGTATCTTCTATATAATTGATACATCTCCGTCGTATCTATAATTTTTGATTGTTTCATGCCAATATTCTACAACTTTCATATACTTTTGGAAACATTCTATATTATTTTTGGGACTAACTTATTGATCCAGTGCCCAGTGCCAGTTCCTGTTTGTTGCATGTTTTCTGTTTCGTAGAATATCCATATCAAACGAAGTCCAAACGCGATAAAAATTTACGAAGAATTATTTTGGAATATATGTGATTTTTGGGGAAAAGAATCAACGCGAGACGATGCCCGAGGGGCCCACAAGCCCATGGGGCGCGCCCCCTACCCCAGGCGCACCTAGCAGACTTGTGGTGCCCCTGGAAGGCAGTTGGTGCCCTTCTTTCGCTGCAATAAACATAATATCCAGAAGAAAATCATGTTAAAATTTCAGCCCAATCGGAGTTACGGATCTCCAGGAATTTATGAAACGGTGAAGGGCCAGAAAACAGGAACGCGAAACATAAGAGAACAGAGAGAGTGAGAGATCCAATCTCGGAGGGGCTCCTGCCCTCTGGGATCCATGGAGATAATGGACCAGAGGGGAAACCCTCCTCCCATCTAGGGGGGGCAAGGAAGAAGAATAAGGAGGGGGCTCTCTCCCCCTCTCCCCCGGTGGCGCCGGAGCGCCGCCGGGGCAACCATCTTGACGGCGATCTACACCAACAACTTCGCCGCCGTCATCACCAACTCTCCCCGCTCTATGCAGCAGTGTAACACCTCTTCTCCCCGCTGTAATATCTACTTAAACATGGTGCTTCATGCCACATGTTATTATCCAATGATGTGTTGCTATCATATGATGTTTGAGTAGATTCGTTTTGTCCTATGGGTTGATTGATGATCATGATTGGTTTGAGTTGTGTGTTTTATTTTGGTGATATCATATGGCTCCCTCCATGTCTCGCAAGCATGAGGGATTCCCTCTGTAGGGTGTTGCAATGCATTCATGATTCGCTTATGGTGGGTGACATGAGTGATCATAATACATACCCGAGTAAGGGGGTTGTTGCGTATGGGAGTAAAGAGGACTTGATACTTAATGCTATGGTTGGGTTTTACCATTATGAATGTAAAGAAGGAAACTAAGGGATATTAAGGCCTCCTTTTAATAGAGAACCGGAACAAAGCATTAACACATAGTGAATACATGAACTCCTCAAACTACGGTCATCACCGAAAAGTAACCCGGTTATTGTCACCCCGGGGTTTACGGATCATAACACGTAATAGGTGAATATGACTTGCAAGATTGGATCTAGAACATAGATATAATGGTGAAAACATAAATGGTTCAGATCTGAAATCATGGCCCTCAGGCCCAAAGTGACAAGCATTAAGCATGGCAAAGTCATAACGACATCAATCTTAGAACATAGTGGATACTAGGGATCAAGCCCTAACAAAACTAACTCGATTACATGATGAATCCCATCCAACTCCTCACCGACCAGCAAGCCTATGAAGGAATTACTCACTCCCGGTGAGGAGCATCATGGAATTGGTGATGTAGGAGGGTTGGTCCTGAACGGGCTCCAGATCCGGCCTCCTGGTGAATGACAGGAAGCGGCCGCAGCACCATATTGTGAAACACGATAATTCTTCCTCTCTGATTTTTTTCTCTGAAAATAGGGTTTTATAGCTTCGGAGATAGGGTCTGCGGGGCCACCAGGTGGGCACAACCCACCTGGGCGCGCCTGGAGGGGGGCACCCTGGTGGGTTGTGCTCACCCAGGGCTCCCCTTTGGTGGTTCTTGGCTCCAGTATTTTTCTTTTATTGCACACAAATTCTCCAAAAAGTATCGTTCCATTCCGAGAACTTTTATTTCTGCACAAAAACAACACCATGGTAGTTCTGCTGAAAACAACGTTAGTCCGGGTTAGTTTCATTCAAATCATGCAAATTCGGGTCCAAAACAAAAGCAAAAGCATTAGGAAAATTAGATATGACGGAGACGTATCAACCACCAGGTCAGAATGAAGGAGAAGGACATACACAAAATAGCCTTCACTACTTACTGTGGTCGCTATGAATTTCTAGTCATGCCATTTGGTTTGGCCAATTCTCCAGGCACTTTTCAAGCTCTAATGAACTTTGTATTTGGCCCTCACCTCAGGAAATTTATACTAGTGTTCTCTGATGACATCCTCATCTATAGCAAAACCTTGAAGGGCCACATCAAACATGTGAGAATATCTTTACAACTCCTCCAACAACATCAATTGGTTGTCAAGCTGTCCAAATGTGTTTTTGCTGTACAACAAGCTGAGTACTTGGGCCATATTATCACTGAAAAAGGAGTAGCAACAGATCCTGCAAAAAATGCTGCTGTGGTCAATTGGCCTACACCAACCACAGTGACACAACTAAGGTTTTTTGGGGTCTCTGTGGATATTACAGGAGGTTCATTCAACAGTTTGGCTCAATTGCTAGACCTCTCCATGATCTTCTCAAAAAGGACAGTTTCCTTTGGACCTCTCAACAGGACAAGGCCTTTTCTTAACTGAAAGCAGCCATGACTACTGTAGCCTCTTTCGATAAGTAAGAGTGTCGAACCCAACGAGGAGCTAAAGGTAGAACAAATATTCTCTCAAGTCCTATCTGCCACTGATATGACTCTACGCATGCTTAGTGTTCGCTTTACCTAGAACAAGTATGAAACTAGAAGTACTTTGTAGGTGCTGTTGGATAGGGTTGCAAGATAATAAAGATTACGTAAATATAAACTAGGGGCTGTTTAGATAAAGAAGCAATAAAGTAAATATAGCGAGTGTGGAAAAGTGGTGGTAGGAGTTATGGAATTGTCCCTAAGCAATTGACTACTTTACTAGACCGATAGCAAGTTTTATGTGGGAGAGGCCACTGCTAGAATGTCATCCCTGACTTGGAATTCTATGCACTTATGATTGGAACTATTAGCAAGCATCCGCAACTACTAACGTTCATTAAGGTAAAACCCAACCATAGCATTAAGATATATTGGTCCCCCTTCAATCCCGTATGCATCAATTTCTATGCTAGGTTGAAGCTTTTGTCACTCTTGCCCTCCAATACATAGTCCTATAAACATACAACTAACCCTATGTTGTGATCCACGCGCGTGCTCATATGATGGGCACCAAAGGACAGCAACATAACCACAAGCAAATTAAATCAATCATAGCAATTCATCAATCACCAATAGGACAACGAAAATCTACTCAGACATCAAAGGATGGCAACACATCATTGGATAATAATATGAAGCATAAAGCACCATCTTCAAATGGGTACAGCGGGTCGCGGGAGAGTGGACCGCTGTAGATAGAGGGGGGAAGGTGATGGAGATGTTGGTGAAGATTGCGGAGGTGCTGGTGTAGATCGCGATGATGATGATGGCCCCCGGCGGCGTTCCGGCGCCACCGGAAGCAAGGGGGAGAGAGCCCCCTTCTTCTTCTTCTTCTTCCTCGACCTCCTCCCTAGATGGGAGAAGGGTTTCCCCTCTGGTCCTTGGCTCCCATGGCGTGGGAGGGGCGAGAGCCCCTCCGAGATTGGATCTGTCTCTCTGTCTCTCTCTGTTTCTGCGTTCTCTCCTGGCTCTGTTTCACCGTTTCGTGTATATATGGAGATCCGTAACTCCGATTGGATTGAAACCTTCGCCACAATTTTTTCCGAAAATTAGCTTTCTTGCGGCAAAAGAATAGCAACAACTGCCTTACGGGTGGCCTAGGAGGGTGGCAGGCGCGCCCAGTAAAGGCAGGCGCGCCCCCTGTCTCCTGGCCACCTCGGGCACCGTCTCGCGTTGATTCTTCTTCCCATATTCTCCAAATATTCCAAAAATATTCTCTGTCCGTTTTTATCCCATTTGGATTCCGTTTGACATGGGTTTCCTGTGAAACATAAAACATGCAACAAACAGGAACTGGCACTGGGCACTGGATCAATATGTTAGTCCCAAAAATAGTATAAAAAGTTGCCAAAAGTATATGAAAGTTGAATAATATTGGCATGGAACAATCAAAAATTATAGATACGACGGAGACGTATCAGCATCCCCAAGCTTAATTCCTGCTCGTCCTCGAGTAGGTAAATGATAAAAAAAGATAATTTTTGATGTGGAATGCTACCTAGCATAATCTTGATCAAATATCTAATCATGGCATGAAGACACGAGTGATTCAAAGCAATAGTCTATCATTTGACATAAAAACAATAATACTTCAAGCATACCAACCAAGCAATTATGTCTTATCGAAATAACATAGCCAAAGAAAGCTCATCCCTACAAAATCATATAGTCTGGCTATGCTCCATCTTCACCACACAAAGCATTCAAATCATGCACAACCCCGATGACAAGCCGAGCAATTGGTTCATACTTTTTAATGCGCTTCAGCCTTTTTCACTCTTACGCAATACATGAGCGCAAGCCATGGACATAGCACTATATGTGGTATATGGTGGTGGTTGTGAGGACAAAAAGGGAGAAGATAGTCTCACATCAACTAGGCGTATCAACGGGCTATGGAGATGCCCATTAATAGATATCAATGTGAGTGAGTAGGGATTGCCATGCAACGGATGCACTAGAGCTATAAGTGTATGAAAGCTCAAACTGGAAACTAAGTGGGTGTGCATCCAACTTGCTTGCTCATGAAGACCTAGGGCATTTGAGGAAGCCCATCGTTGGAATATACAAGCCAAGTTCTATAATGAAAATTCCCACTAGTATATGAAAGTGATAACTCAAGAGACTCTCTCTATGAAGAACATGGTGCTACTTTGAAGCACAAGTGTGGTAAAAGGATAGTAACATTGCCCCTTCTCTCTTTTTCTCTCATTTTTTTATTTTTTTATTCTTTTTTTTTTCTTTTGGTGGGCTTCTTTGGCCTTTTTTTATTTAGGCTTCTTTGGCCTCTTTTATTTATTTTTAATGTCTGAAGTCTCATCCCGACTTGTGGGGGAATCATAGTCTCCATCATCCTTTCCTCACTGGGGCAATGCTCTAATAATGATGGTCATCACACTTTTATTTACTTACAACTCAATATTGCAACTTGATACAAGAACAAAGATATGACTCTATATGAATGCCTCCGGCGGTGTACCGGGATATACAATAAATCAAGAGTGACATGTATGAAAAATTATGAAGGTGGCCTTGCCACAAATACGATGTCAACTACATGATCATGCAAAGAGCAATATGACAATGATGGAGCGTGTCATAATAAACGGAACGGTGGAGAGTTGCATGGCAATATATGTCAGAATGGCTATGGAAATGCCATAATATGTAGGTATGGTGGCTGTTTTGAGGAAGGTAAATATTGGGTGCATGATACCGGCGAAGGTTGCGTGGCACAATAGAGGCTAGCCAAGTGGAAGGGTGAGTGTGCGTATATCCATGGACTCACATTAGTCATAAAGAACTCATATACTTATTGCAAAAGCTTATTAGCCCTCGAAGCAAAGTACTACTACGCATGCCCCTAGAGGGATAGATTGGTAGGAAAAGACCATCGCTCGTCCCCGACCGCCACTCATAAGGAAAGCAATCAAAGAACACCTCATGCTCCAACTTCGTTACATAACGGTTCACCATACGTGCATGCTACAGGACTTGCAAACCTCAACACAAGTATTTCTCAATTTCACAATTACTCAACTAGCACGACTCTAATATCACCACCTTTATATCGCAAAACTATTGCAAGGAATCAAACATATCATATTCAGTGATCTACAAGTTTTATGTAGGATTTTATAACTAACCATGTGAATGACCAATTCCTGTCATCTCTCTAAATAGATATAAGTGAAGAAAGAGAGTTTAATTCTTTCTACAAAAGATATGCCCACGCTCTAACAAATATAAGTGAAGAAAAAGAGCATTCTACAAATGGCGGTTTTCTATGTGAAGAGAAACAGGCAATCCAAACTTCAAATGATATAAGTGAAGCACATGAAGCATTCTATAAAGCCATACTCAAAAGATTTAAGTGAAGTGCAATGAGCATTCGATAAATAAACCAAGGACTATCTCATACCAGCATGGTGCGCAAAAGAAAACTGAAAACTAAATGCAAAAGACGCTCCAAGACTTGCACATATCGCATGAACGAAACGAATCCGAAAACATACTGATACTTGTTGAAGAAAGAGGGGATGCCTTCCGGGGCATCCCCAAGCTTAGACGCTTGAGTCTCCTTGAATATTTACTTGGGGTGCCTCGGGCATCCCCAAGCTTGAGCTCTTTCTTCTCCTCCTTTTCCTCATATCGAGATCTCCTCGATCAAACACTTCATCCACACAAAACTTCAACAGAAAACTCGGTAAGATCCGTTAGTATAATAAAGCAAATCACTACTCTAAGTACTGTTGCAAACCAATTCATATTTTTTTTTGCATTGTGTCTACTGTAATATAGCTTTTCCATGGCTTAATCCACTGATATAAATTGATAGTTTCATCAAAACAAGTAAACTATGCATCAAAAACAGAATCTGTCAAAAGCAGAACAGTCTTTAGCAATCTGAACATTCACCATACTTCTGGTACCCCAAACATTCTACCAAAATTAGGAAAAATAAACAATTTGTACAGAAAGTTAGTGCAAAAGGAATCAGAACCATTTGACGTCCCAGGTAAAAATGTAAAATCGCGCACTACAGACAAAGTTTCTGTCCTGCACCGTACAAACCAACAAGCACTGTAAACATCCTAAAGGCAAACCTTGGCACATTATTTTTATAATACAATGGAATTGTACAAGGGGATAATTATTTTTATTGAAAAGTTTCTGTAATCAAGATTCACAAAGTTTCCGTGAGCATGAACAAAGTTCAAGGCTAGCTCCCACTTCAACAATGTTTATCTCTCTTACTTTCACTTTCCTTTTTGAAAAGTTTTTAGGTTCCCCTCTTTATTTTTTTGTTTTTAAACTATATGAAAGCACTCAACAGAAATAAATGACTCTCTAAAACTTCTGGGTTGTCTCCCTGGCAGCGCTTTCTTTAAAGCCATTAAGCTAGGCATATAGTGCTCAAGTAATGAATCCACCCGGATCCCAAGGTATATCAAAGCCAATTTTAATTAACAATGATTTGTTATTTAGTAGTGAGCACAAAGTAACATATATCATGCAACAAAGAAGTCTAACTCTCTTCCTATTCATCGGCATGTCATAAAAGAATAATTCATGCACACATAGTAAAGGCCAATGCATAGTATAAGCAGTTTCTTGCAATTCTATCATATTGGAAACATAGAGAGGTGGAGATATAGTTCCTCTCTCATAATAATTGCAAGTAAGAGAAGAAAGCACATGCGTATTATATCTATCAAAATCATCATGTGTAGTAGTAAAACACAACCCATCAATATAATCCTTAATAAGCACAAACTTCTCCGATATAGTGTAGTTTGGAGAATTCAAAAAGATAATAGGACTATCATGCGTGGGTGCAATAGCAACAATTTCATGTTTAACATAAGGAACTATAGCAAGTTCATCTCCATAAGGATAACTCATATTGGCATCTTGGCCACAAGCATAGCAAGCATCATCAAAAAGGGATATTTCAAGAGAATCAACGGGATCATAGCAATCATCCTTCGGTAAGCACGAAGGGGAATTAAACAATGTATGAGTTGAAGAGTTGCTCTCATTAGAAGGTGGGCACGGGTAGCTAATCCGCTCTTCCTCCTTTTGTTCTTCGCTCTCCTCATCATCTTTTTCATCCAATGAGCTCACAGTTTCATCGATTTCTTCTTCCATAGACTCCTGCAAAATATTAATCTCTTCTTGGACAGCGGATACTTTCTCAATAAAAGCATCAATATCGGAATTATATTCATAATTCTCATAACAATATTTCAATATAGCAAAATTTTCAGGCCTATAAACATCATCATCAAAAGCTTCATACTTTTCAAAGAAAGATTCAATTTCATAAGCAGCCTTAAAAGCAACAAATTCTTCAATTTGTTCAACATCATAGTAATCATATATACCATTAGCATAAGAAGCTAAGGTTTCATTATCATTAAATTTGCATGAAAAGGGAAGGTGTAGAGACTTCATCCTAGAGCAACAATTATAATCATATCTCAAGCATAGATCCCGAGCATACCAACGCAACATATAAATTTGATCCCATAATAGTTTCCCTTTTTTTGTCAAGCGATAATCCCTAAAGTATTCACGTTCATCCAACATTACTCCCATTATAAAGTTGAATGGGGTTTTCTCAGGATTATCAAAGTAGTACATAATATTTTTCACATAATGATCATCGAGGGTTTTAGGAGGTTCCCCATCTCCATGAGTAGCAAGTACACCTAATTGTTTTGGTATTTCGTGTTCCATATCCATAACTAAAGATAGAAAACAACTAAGAACAGCAAATATAAATTACTTAGTGATAAAGCAAACAAGCACACACGAGAATATTCACCCCACGCTATGACTCCCCGGCAACGGCGCCAGAAAAAGGTCTTGATGACCCACAAGTGTAGGGGATAGTTGTAGCCTCTTTCGATAAGTAAGTGTCGAACCCAACGAGGAGCTAAAGGTAGAACAAATATTCTCTCAAGTCCTATCTGCCACTGATACGACTCTACGCACGCTTAGTGTTCGCTTTACCTAGAACAAGTATGAAACTAGAAGTACTTTGTAGGTGTTGTTGGATAGGGTTGCAAGATAATAAAGATTACGTAAATATAAACTAGGGGCTGTTTAGATAAAGAAGCAAGAAAGTAAATATAGCGAGTGTGGAAAAGTGGTGGTAGGAGTTATGGAATTGTCCCTAAGCAATTGACTACTTTACTAGACCGATAGCAAGTTTTATGTGGGAGAGGCCACTGCTAGCATGTCATCCCTGACTTGGAATTCTATGCACTTATGATTGGAACTATTAGCAAGCATCCGCAACTACTAACGTTCATTAAGGTAAAACCCAACCATAGCATTCAGATATATTGGTCCCCCTTCAATACCGTATGCATCAATTTCTATGCTAGGTTGAAGCTTCTGTCACTCTTGCCCTCCAATACATAGTCCTATCAACATACAACTAACCCTATGGTGTGATCCACGCGCGCGCTCATATGATGGGCACCAAAGGATAGCAACATAACCACAAGCAAATTAAATCAATCATAGCAATTCATCAATCACCAATAGGACAACGAAAATCTACTCAGACATCATAGGATGGCAACACATCATTGGATAATAATATGAAGCATAAAGCACCATGTTCAAGTCGAGGGTACAGCGGGTTGCGGGAGAGTGGACCGCTGTAGATAGAGGGGGGAAGGTGATGGGGATGTTGGTGAAGATGGTGGAGGTGTTGGTGTAGATCGCGATGATGATGATGGCCCCTGACGGCGTTCCGGCGCCACCGGAAGCAAGGGGGAGAGAGCCCCCCTTCTTCTTCTTCTTCCTTGACCTCCTCCCTAGATGGGAGAAGGGTTTCCTCTCTGGTCCTTGGCTCCCATGGCGTGGGAGGGGCGAGAGCCCCTCCGAGATTGTATCCGTCTCTCTGTCTCTCTCTGTTTCTGTGTTCTCTCCTGGTTCTGTTTCACCATTTCGTGTATATATGGAGATCCGTAACTCCGATTGGATTGAAACCTTCGCCACGATTTTTTCCCGAAAATTAGCTTTCTTGTGGCAAAATAATATCAATAACCGCCTTAAGGGTGGCCCAGGAGGGTGGCAGGCGCGCCCAGTAAAGGCAAGCGCGCCCCCTGTCTCCTGGCCACCCCGGGCACCGTCTCGCGTTGATTCTTCTTCCCATATTCTCCAAATATTCCAAAAATATTCTCCGTCCATTTTTATCCCGTTTGGATTCCGTTTGATATGGGTTTCCTGCGAAACATAAAACATGCAACAAACAAGAACTGGCACTGGATCAATATGTTAGTCCCAAAAATAGTATAAAAAGTTTCCAAAAGTATATGAAAGTTGAATAATATTGGCATGTAACAATAAAAAATTATAGATGTGACGGAGACGTATCAACTACAACACCAATGCTGGCACTACCAGACTTTTCTCTTCCTTCTATTATGGAAACTGACGCATCAGGCTCTGGACTAGGAGCTGTATTAATGCAGAACAACAAAGCCATTGCTTACTACAACACTGCCCTCTGCCCTAAGAATGCTGCTCTCTGTACCTATGAAAAAGAAGCATTAGCAATTTTACAAGCACTGAAGAAATGGAGACACTACTTCATTGGCAACAAGATCATTATAAGAACTGATCACCAAAGTCTCAAGTTCATGACTGACCAGAAAATAAGCACTAATATGCAGCACAAGTTGATGCTGAAACTCTTGGAATTTGATTACAAATTGTAATATAAAGGAGGAAAGGATAACATTGTTGCAGATGCTCTCTCCAGAATGTTCCAACTAAATACCATCACATTTGTTACTCCCAAGTGGACTAAAGAGGTGGAAGAGAGGTCACCTCACCAA
This sequence comes from Aegilops tauschii subsp. strangulata, assembly GCF_002575655.3. Lineage (NCBI taxonomy): Eukaryota > Viridiplantae > Streptophyta > Magnoliopsida > Poales > Poaceae > Aegilops > Aegilops tauschii. The sequence goes on along the minus strand of NC_053035.3, from coordinate 503,702,751 downwards.
GTCCCAGCCCCAGGAAAATTTTTCTCCTTGCCAAATCATTCTGTCGAACACCTGCAGGGCGTTGTCAAAATCAGGTTCATTCAAATTCAGAGAACAGTTCAGTGTTGCTGTCGTTTTCTTCAGAACTTGTTGTCGATCTCGCCAGTGCCCCGATGTCGCCTTGCTCCCCGTCCCCTCCCCCTTGTTCCTGCGCCGCACGATCCCCTGGAACCTTGCGGGCGTCGGCGACGAGCTGGAGGAGGTGCGCCGCCCCGTGACCGACGCCAGCGGCGGCTTTGCGGCCGCTAGAGAGGGGCGCAGCGTAGACGGCGCCACCCAGCGCCGCCCAAGCCACCGGAGGCCGCCGCGTGGCCACCCACTCCCCCGTGCGTGCTGCCACCCTCGTCGTGAACCGCTGGGCGCGGAGCGCGCTCTCTGCCGCCGTCGTGCCCGTGCGGCCACCCCACCGTGGACCGGCGCCATTACGCCAAGACCGACCAGGATTAGCGGGGGAACGGCACCAGTACATCTCACTGATGCTGCCTGGCCACCTAAACTCCCTGCCAAGCCACTGCCTCGCCATAATCGCTCGCCGGAGCAACCCCGTTCACGGCCACCCCCTCGATCCTCCTATAAATAGAGGCCCCGAGCTTCAACTCGAACCCACACCACCTCTACACTCCACCTAGACCACACCAAGCCACTGGAAGAGCCCCGAGGGAGCTTTCTTCCCCGACTCCGGCCGCCGCGACCCGCCACGGGATCCAGCTCGATTCGCTCCCGTGCGTGCACCTCTGCCTCCCATCTCTTGCCAGTAGCCTCCCTATACATCCACCCTCCTGACCCGCGCTTCAATTCGGAGTTTGCAGCACCCACCGGAGTTCTACACCATCACCCGAGCCACCGTCCGCCGGAGAAAGTGTCGCCGTCGACGTGGTGCTCTCCGTCGGTCGAGTCCACCACCCACCGACGCGAAAGGACACGCTGAAGCTCTTGGTACACTCCGATCTCCCTGTCTCGCCGCGGTTCGACGCCGGCGACTATCGCAATCTTCGGGCGCCGGCGAACTTTTTAAACCTGACATGCGGACCCCCCCTGTTAGCCTCTATTCTCTTCTCCCTCTAAACGTTTTCTGTTGGCGCCTTCGGGCAAATACGTTTTCCCTTTTGAGCTGGCGCGTTTCTTTCCGAAGCGTTTTCTGTTTTCTCAGTTAAACCCCTGGAACTTTTCTATTTCATTACAGATGAGTCCCTGGACAGAAACCCTTATAACTTTTTAATAAAAAGTGATTTTTGAATGATTCTTTTTCTGCCAATCTTATAATTTTGTCTAGTTTTTTATGGGATTTATTTGGAAAATTTTTGGAACAACTTTTATGCACGCGTTGGTTTTCACGTTAGTATGCTTTTTCGCTATACCGTAGGTTCCGGAAGAGGTGACGGAGCTGCGAACTTCGCCGAGCTAGACTCCGACTTCTCCGAACCAGGCAAGCATGTTTGAACCTTTGATATGATAGGTGTTTTGCATGTTTGCGTGAGAGGTTGTGCGTGACATATGAGTATCGGTGAGTACCTCGTTGCTTGTAAGGCAACTACCCGCATGTTCCAAAGTTGCGACGATCTCTGATGAGAGATGGCCTAATCATGTGGTGACATGAAGGGCAGCAAGGTGGTACTGTTGTAGCATGCCAGCCTTGCGTCATCTGACAAATTCCAACGTTAACGTGGACGGAGTCACGTTATCGTTCTTTCCCCTTCCGTGCTACCACTTGTTTTCTGCCAGAATGCGGTTTAGTAAGTTGGTAACCTCTTTCCGTGTACACACCAAACAGAGGGGCCGGGATGATGGTTCCATGGCCCTGGATTAAAGCCAGTCATCCGGTCAGGGGGCATGGGTGTTTCCGGTTGGGACCGAGAGGGGGGCACCCCTTAGAGCGCGCGTCTAGAAATTTGATCCCATGCTACGCGAGGTTGTAGCCTCCCCGTCTCAAGGTTTTTCTTGAACGTTGCCGAGGGTGATTCCTGGCTTCGGATTGTTGAATGGGTGTGTACTGGTTAGATGTGTTTCTTCCAAAACACCGTAAACGGAACTAGTCCCCGTGACTACTGAAATCCGTTGGCTGTGGTTAAGTACAAACTCTGCAGAGTCAAATCCTTCCGAGTCATCGTATCCATGGTCAAGTAACGTGATCAGTGGATCCACGTCTATGTTAAACCCTCGCGTTATATTCCCTTCCGGTAAGCATGCGTGAGTAGTAAACTTGGCTGAACGTCATTCCTGTGGATGGACTAACCCTGTTGTTTACCTCATGTCTGATTATTCTCTTGATATGATTTAAATTCATGAGCTATTAAGTTATGAATATAAGCCTTTATGCGATGTCGCTCAGACGTCCGACTGTGGCATGTTTGTCTTTTACTTTCAATATAAGCCCTTTATGTGATATCGCTCACACGTCCGATTGAGGCACGCACTGTCTTTTATTTCCTATTATAAGCCCTTTATGTGGTGTCGCCCCGACGCCCGACTGCGGCAATATTATTCTTGCAGTTTCCTCTCGAGGAGTCATTCAGACCCTCGTTTGGCACCCGCGGCATTATTATTCTTGCAGTTTCCTCTCGAGGAGTCATTCAGACCCTCGTTTGGCACCCAGTATTTATTTTTGGGATTTCGGGAGGACTACCGCCCGACTTCTCGGTTATTTTCCCATGCATTATGATCTCTATGTCTGAACGCACTTGTTGATCTGTTCATATGCTTCATGTTTACATTTGTTATATCTTATGTCCGAACTGTCTTGCGAGTACTTTCATAGTACTCACCTGGCTTGTTGATTTGGCCAGATGTTGACGAAGGCGATCTCATGGATGAAGAGTTTGATAGTGAGTCCGACGCCTAGAGGAGTCCCAGTCAGTTCCGTGCGATCCTGGATTTTGGTCACTTGTTTTATATACGCTTCCACCACCCGCATAAGTCTCCTCGAGCCTCACTCCGACGCTCGAAGAGCTGTAGTTTTCAGGAGTCATATCACCCACTCCGCTGTGATATTTCCACCACCGTTGTTATCGTGAGTTAGTAGTTATGCCACCCTATCCGCCGTTATGTTTTATCGGCGTGTTTGTAATAAATTGTTGAGCAGTCTCCGCTCAACCTTGTATTATATTCAGTACTCCTGGTATTTTTCTTCTGTGACCAAGATATTGTCTACCAGTGAGAAGGAATTCTTCTTTACTGGTCCATAAAAGGGATTGGTCTCCCAATTAATGTTTTATTGAAAAACCGGTCGTGACAAGCTTGGTACCAGAGCCAGGCTGACTGTAGGAAGCCACTAGGTGCGATCGCTAATCGGTTATTAGCGTCTTGTGTGCTTTTTCAGCATTTTTGCAAATGTAGCTATTTTCTGTTGGTCATCATAAATTTATGACATGACTACTCAGAATTTTTGCCTACTTTTGTAGATGGCTGGCAGCAACTGCGAGACTCGAGTGTTCACGAACGTGCCCGAGGGGTTTGTCAAACTCCTCGTCTCCATCACCAAGCTCGCGATCGGGCCAGCGACTCGTCCGGAGTTCACGCTTTATCAGCACAAGCTCAGCGACGACGTGTCTATGCACCAGGCCGTGGTGCAATTCAAGGGAGGACGTTCTGCATCTCGCCACTTCCGTTTTGTGGGAAGAGCCATGCCTACGGAGAGGCATGCCATGCAGATGGCTGCCCGTGAGGCAATAGCTCGCCTTCGGGACACCCTTCCTATGATGAAGACTCGTCGCTACCGCTATCTCCCATGCCATGTGCCATATACTTGTCACTATGCATTCGCCTGCCATCGGGGAGAGCGAGATGAAGCCATCGAGATGGTTGTTGAGTACCTCAAGGCTCTGGAGGAATCTTTCGACAACCTCGTAGATGATCTTGTGGCTGCCCGCATGGACTTAGTCCGGGGCGGTCCTGCCAGCAGGAAGGAGCTTCTCCACACGGCACCACCTCTGACATTCGTCTCGTCTTCAGCCTCTTATGCACCGGCCATTTTGGCTACTGCCCGCCGTCTGCCTACGACTGAGGAGTTCGACCGAGTCATCGCCCCTACTCCAGTCAGAGCTGCACCGCCTGCCGCACCCGCTCTGCCGCCTGTCGCCCCCGCGCCATCACCGCAGTACAGTGCTTCGCGCCAGGAGCCAGCTAGAGAGGAGGTGGAGGTTGATTCTCCTGCACCGCTGAGTCTTGCCCTCGGCAAGGGAAAGGACATCGTCACCATCTCCGACTGAGAACGCCGAGTAGCCGCGCGTTATGTCTGCTTGTATAATGTGTTTTCTCTGTACGCTAGTCTAAATAACATGTCAGGATTGTGTACACACATCCTGAGTGCTGTATCATGTGTTTGCTTTTCGCGTGTAAGATTTGTGTTAAGCAGTCATTTCTCCCTGCAAAATCGTTTATGTTTTCTTGAAAAACCTTGAGGTCTTTTAAATTGTTGCATTTGCAAGATTTTCCTAGTGTCACACAGGTCCTCTCATGAGTTTTGCAAAATAATGCCCCAGACTGGAAAAATGTCTCGCCCGTGGACTCGCTCCATGCCCAATCAGCCAGAAGAGGTTTATGGGACACAGACTAGCAACAATTTCACTCAGGGTCAGTCCAGTCAACAGGACAGCGAAGCAGCCCTGTCTCAAGTATGTCGTCTCTTCGAACAAAGCCAGCAACAGCACCAAGAGATGATGAATCACGTCATCAATATGGGAAACCACCGTGAACCCTATCAGCCTCATTCCAAGTTATCTGAGTTACAGAAAACTCGCCCTTCAACGTTTGCTCACACCGATAGGCCGCTAGAAGCCGACGATTGGCTTCGCGACATCGAAAGGAAGCTGATTATTGCTCAGTGTTCAGATCATGAGAAGGTGCTTTATGCACCACACTACCTTACTGGAGCAGCTGCAGCATGTGGGAAAACTTCCTACACATGCACCCCAGTGAACACAACATCACCTGGGAGGAGTTCAAGGAAGGCTTCCGTGGGGCACACATCCCCAGGAGCATCATAAAAATCAAGAAGAGAGAATTTGATGACCTGAAGCAGAGAGGCATGTCAGTGACAGAATACAATGGTCAGTTTACCCAGCTATCTCGTTATGCCTACGACGAGCACATGACAGAGAACAAGAAGATGGAAAAATTCCTGGACGGCCTGGCACCGGCACTAAAATGCCAACTGGTTGTACACACTTTCCCGGATTTTAAAACTCTGGTTGGCAAGGCCATTACCTTGGAGAATGAGCGCCGCAGCCTGGAAGATATCCGTAAGCGAAAGAGGGACAAGACGACTCTTGCTCGCAACAACCGAAGCAAGACTGAGGTTCCAAGGACAGGAGCAAGGAAATCCACGACTACTGATCTAAGGCCCGTCAGGCAGTTTCATGCCAGGGACAAGGAGTTCACGTACCATCCAGGAGTCACCTGCTATGCTTGCGGTGAAGAAGGGCACTATGCTAAACAATGCCCAAAGCCGAGGAACGCGGCCCCCAAGCCAAACAATGGTGGGAACAATCCAGCCCCCAAGCGCAACAATTTCAACCCCAGCAACAACCACAGGAAGGGTCACCTGAACCATGTGACCAGGGAAGAAGCGCAGAATGCCCCAGACATCGTGCTCGGTACGTTCCCTGTCAACACAGTACCTGCCACGGTTTTGTTTGATTCTGGAGCTTCCCATTCGTTCGTTTCGAAGAGTTTTGTTTTGCAACATGGTTTTCCGATACTTCCCTTGGAAAAATCTATGATCATCAAGTCCCCCGGAAATAAGCAAATCGCTCAGAGTTACTGCCAAGGAGTAATCATTGAGTTTGAAGGACTACAGTTCCAAGCAAATCTCATCGTGTTGGAAAATAAAGGACTGGATGTCATTTTAGGGATGGACTGGTTAACCACCAACAAAGGATTCATTGACTGTTTCAATCGGACCGTGATTCTCACTCACCATCATGGCAAGACAATAAAGGTTACAGCCCAAGAAAGACCACGGTCACGGCAACCAAAACTGAACAAAGTGGACATTTCAGAACTGAGAAAAGTTCCAGTGGTATGCGAGTTTCCGACGTATTTCCTGAAGAACTGCCAGGCATGCCACCAGACTGAGAGATAGAATTTAGCATCGAACTAGCACCTGGCACCGCTCCCATCTATAAGAAACCTTATAGAATGGCACCCTCAGAATTAGTGGAGTTGAAGAAGCAGATAAAGGAATTATTGGACAAAGGATTTATTCGAGCCAGCTCCTCACCATGGGGTTCGCCAGTATTATTCGCCAAGAAAAAGGATGGGACACTGAGATTGTGTATAGACTATCGAGCTCTCAATATGGTCACCATCAAAAACAAATATCCGATGCCACGGATAAATGATTTGTTTGACCAGCTCGCACAAGCCAAGGTGTTCTCAAAGATTGATTTGAGATCGGGATATCACCAATTGAAAGTTCGGACAGAAGATATCCCCAAGACAGCATTCACTTCCAGATATGGGTTATATGAGTTCACAGTGATGCCTTTTGGACTAACGAACGCCCCCGCATATTTGGTCCACCTCATGAACAAAGTGTTCATGAAATTCATGGACAAATTTGTTGTGGTGTTCATTGACGATATTCTGGTATATTCAAGGACACCAGAAGAGCATGCTGAGCATCTCAGAATTGTTTTGGGAGAATTGAGGAAACATCAGTTGTACGCCAAATTTAGCAAGTGTGAATTTTGGCTAAGGCAAGTTGGTTTCCTAGGCCACATATTAACCCAAGAAGGCGTGGCCGTAGACCCAGAGAAAGTCAAAGCCATACTTGACTGGAAGCCACCAGCCAACGTGACAGATGTGCGGAGTTTCCTCGGGATGGCCGGATATTACAGAAGATTTATTGAAGGATTCTCCACTGTGGCAAAACCAATGACACAATTGCTCAAGAAGGACAAGAAGTTTGTATGGACGGAAGCATGCGAGAAAAGCTTCCAAGAGCTCAAGAAGAAACTAACCACCGCACCGGTCTTAACTGTGCCAGACATACACAAGAGTTTTGAAGTGTATTGTGACGCATCTCGAAAGGGCCTCGGATGTGTGCTGATGCAGGATGGCAAAGTTGTCGCGTATGCTTCCCGACAACTACGGAAGCATGAGGAAAATTATCCAACTCATGACTTGGAGCTAGCCGCAGTCATCCATGCACTCAAGGAGTGGAGGCACTTTCTATTGGGAAATCGCTGTGAAATATATACGGACCATAAGAGCCTCAAATATATTTTCACACAGCTAGAGCTAAATTTACGCCAACGACGCTGGTTGGAATTGGTCAAGGACTATGATGTTGGCATTCACTACCATCCAGGAAAAGCAAATGTAGTGGCTGATGCCCTTAGTCGAAACCCCAGCCCGGACAACGACGGTCCGCAAAACTTGAGGCCTGAGTTTCAGCAAGAGTTCGCTAGGCTCAACATGATGTTAGTCTCTGAGGGCACCATATCAAATCTGGAGATGCGACCCACCCTGGTGGAACAAATTAAGAAGGCTCAACAGGGACATCCCAGCATCGAAGGTATAAAGAAGAAAATGAACCTTGGTAAGGCTTCAGAGTTCGTCACAGACAGTGAAGGAATATTATGGTACGGAGACAGACTTTGCGTACCTAACGTTGAGGTACTCAAGCAACAAATCCTAACCGAAAGCCACACCGCACCATACTCGATCCATCCTGGAAGAACCAAAATGTACAAAGACATTCAGGAAAGATTTTGGTGGCACGGTATGAAAAGGGATATAGCCGCATTTATTGCTTGTTGCGATTCATATCAGCGCATCAAGGCCGAGCATCAGAAGCTAGCAGGGCTACTCCAGCCAAACAGGATACCGGAGTGGAAATGGGATGAAATAGGAATGGACTTCATCGTCGGACTACCCCGATCACAACGCGGAAATGACGCCATATGGGTCATCACAGACCGACTAACCAAGGTTGCTCATTTCATTCCCGTGAAGACTACCTACTCCACACAAAGACTGGCCAAACTTTATCTCTCCCGCATAGTTTGTTTGCATGGAGTCCCAAAGACTATAATATCCGACCGAGGCACACAATTTGTCTCCAAATTTTGGGATCACCTGCAACAAGCTCTGGGCACGCAGCTAGCTTTCAGTACAGCGTACCACCCTCAGACTGATGGACAAACAGAATGTGTGAACCAAATCCTAGAGCTTATGCTGAGAGCCTGTGTGCTCACCTATGGGTCCAGTTGGGAAGAGAGTTTGCCATATGCCGAGTTTGCTTACAACAACAGTTACCAAGCCAGCTTGCAAATGGCACCCTTTGAAGCATTGTACGGGCGGAGGTGTCGTACCCCACTGAATTGGTCAGAAACAGGTGACAGCCGTATCTTCGGCCCAGACATGCTTAAAGAGGCCGAGGAGAAAGTTAAGCAAATCAGGGACAGACTCAAGACAGCACAGAGCCAACAAAAGAGCTACTACGATGAAAAACATCGTGAGGTCAGCTTTGAACCCGGTGATTCCGTGTACCTACGAGTGTCTCCTATGAGGGGCCTGCAACGGTTCAAAATTAAGGGGAAGCTAGCCCCGAGATTTATCGGATCATTTTGTGTAGAGGCACGAAGAGGCACAGTGGCCTACAAACTAGGCTTACCCAAGGAGCTGTCAGACGTCCATGACGTATTCCACGTCTCCCAATTAAGAAAATGTGTGAGTAACCCGGAGAAGCATGTATCTCATGAGGACATTGATGTACAACCAGATCTCACCTACAGAGAGCAGCCAGTAAAGATATTGGAAGAGTCTGAACGGAGGACCCGACAGAAAACAACAAAAAATTTCAGAGGCCAAGAGGAGTAAGATCGACATGGAGGAGGCGGCCCAGCAAAGGAAGCTCAACATGGAGGAGGCGGCCCGGCAAAGGCAGCTCGACATCGAGGCAGACAACGTCAAGGCCAGGCAGAGGCAGCTCGACCTCGAGGCCACCAATGCCGCCACCAAAGCGAAGGAGGTGGCCCTTGCGATCATGAGCGTGGACTTGTCGAAGATGAGCGAGAAGACGAGGGCCTGGTTCGAGGCCAGGCAGAAGGAGATGCTCGACGCCGAAGGCCTGAACTAGGTCGTTCGATCGGCCGTGGTCGTTCTTTTTTGGAGGCTGGCATGGGTGCCGCCTGCCCGCTAGGCCGCTGGCAGTGTGCCGGCGAGAAAAACATTCACTTTGGTGGCCGGCTGTGTTGCCGGAAGCTGGCTGTGTTGCCGGCGAGGACAACTATTCATTTTGGAGGCTGACTGTGTTGCCGGCTGCTGGCTGATGCCGGCGATGGACGTGTAGGCCGCTGGCTCTGTTGCCGACGTGATGAACTGGGCCGCTAGCCTGATAAACTAGGGCTTGGCATTTGAAAGTTGTTCCTTTTCTGAAAATAGACGCGTACAGGATTGGGCAAACGGATACGGCCGCGCGCTAGGCGCACGGCCATCGCATTTCAGGACACGCCCGGACACGACCCCATTGCCCTACCCAAACGGACAGAATCCGGACAAAACAGACGTCCGTTTGAGATCGTGTGATGGAGTTGGCCTAACTCATCGGCATGTGGAGGAACGCCGGCTCTGATTACCAAGAAGAATAGTGGAAACCGTTGCTGTTGTTCGTGTTACTCACAGATGGGACACACAAGTACAAGGAGAGGTCACCTCCGAACCCTACATGCCGGGAATATGCGTGAAGTGGTGCCGTGAGACTAGCTCCGACTGTTACAAGGGGAATACACACGTACAAGGACAGAGTCCAATCATGTTACAATATGTACCCCTTTGTAAACTAATATAAGAGTGTTTAGATTACTACTATTAGAGCAACCCTAGCAGACCCCGTATGCCGCCCCGACTTGTAAAATAACCGCCAAAATGCGAGTCAGGGCGGAAAAACCAGCCCGATCAGACCACGCATCCCGCCCCGGCCCGCAAAAAAATTTGAGGGGCGCGGCAAAATCCTGACCCTAACCCAGGAAAACGCGGGTTTCCCCCTCGCGGCTGCGTTGCCCTGCATATAAGCGGAAGCGGTTGGTGGGGGAACGTTTCATCCCGCGCTTTCCCCACCAACCACCTCTCCTCTCCCCCCCTCGCGCCGCCGCCGGCCACCGCCCAAGATTCCGGCGAAAGCAGCCGGCAGGAGCACGCCGGAAGGCCGCCACGCGCACGAGGCCTCCCCTCCCTTCCCCTGCGTCGGCGGGCCGCCGGATTTGCGGATCTGCGGCACTTCAACGCTGGCCGCCGGATTTCCGCCGGATTTCCAGGATTATTTTTTTTACAGGTCCATTATGCGGGGTCTGCAACTGTGGCCGTCCGCGTCGGTCCGCAAAGGCGTTTTTGCGTTTTTGCGCGCAGTTATCACTGAACCTCCCTCGCCAGTTATGTTACTCTCCAGGCGTCGATGTGCCCACGCTGGTCATCACTGAACCTCCCTCGCCAGCTGTGGCGGAGCTACAATAAAAAACCTGGACGGCAATGTTAGGCATTTACTCACACATGGACGTTGTTTTGCTCACGAACCACACTTTTACTCATGCATATGTTGTAAGCTGCCAGCCATGGCATAGTTTAACCCCAATTAAGCTCCCCCAGTGCTCGCCAGAGTAGTGCGTCATCTCGGCAGGCCTTGAGGGTGAGGACGAGAGAGGGCGTCGCCTACCGAACACCATGGCGTTCCGGCGCTTCCACAAGACCAAAGCACCTGACGAGGCCCTGCCGACCGAGGCGGACGCGTCGAAGAGGTGGAACTCTCGAACAGAGGCGCAACGGTTGAGAGATTCAGGTGGCTCCAGAAACTGCGGGCGAATGGGAGTGGAAGATGAGGTGGTCGACTGTCTTCAAAGGCTCGGGGCAGGCGGGGCATCCAGCGCCGGCGGCGTCCACGATGGTTTCCCGGAGCAAGACGTCGCGAGTGTCAGTGGGCAGCCACGTGAAGAATATACGTGGGAGGGGCACCGGATCCCCAGAGAAACGAGAAGGTGGGTGCCTACTCGTGGAATAACGTACGCTATAGCCTATAGGAACACATGCGTCTCCTGTTCCTGTTCCACGATCCCCGCAACGTCACACGTTTGGTCCTTCAAGTCTTTTTTTTTTTCAGGGTAATACGTGTCTCATTCATATCATAAAAATAAAATACAAGTCACATAAAGACCGACATGACAAAACTGAAAAGATAGCAGAACACCCGAGGACGTTGAAGAAATGGAAGGCTGATGGTTCCACTTCAGCCCCAAGGACATCGCTGTTCCTATGCCTCTCATGGATTGATAAATCTTAGGTCATTCACTTGAGAAAAAATTGCTATTGTCCTACAAAACTCTGCGCTTGGAGGCCCAACACGAGTCTATAAGAATAAGTTGTGTAGTAGACATCATGTATCAAGATATCTGATTGTGCAAATCAGAAACTAACCATCGATCCAACTTCACAGTGTTTGGTGGGTAATCAGAATCACCACTGAATGAGCTCATGACCTCGTCAGGAAGAGTCTTCTGGGAGAAAAGGACCTTTAAGAATTGTTGACACCTGGTTTTGGCAAGATACAGAGTGAAAGGGGTTTTCAGCATGAGAAGGTTTCACGTCGTCGGGTTTGATGTTTAGGCTGTCGCCATTCGACCTCATCTCAGTGGCCGAAGTTGTACTCCGAGTGAAAATTTAGTGTTTTGAGTGCTTTTCGGCCGATTACGCCCTCAATATGACCCCAGAAGAAGGCGTACTCTAAAGGAATTGTCTTTGTCTCGTCGAGATGATCGATTTTCATATATAAATCATCTTAATCCGAGTTCATATGCAAAAGTTACAGTCAATACGGTTTGGACAGGCCAGAGACCAAAATATTACGCTTGACACTAGACACATGTTGATGAGTGTCTGATGCAATGCGTGAGCAATTCGGCCCTTAAGACGGCCTTGAATCGAAAAACCTTCAACACAGAAAAGTTTCGTCTCGTCGAGCCGATCGATTTTCATATATAATTCATCTCAATCCGAGGTCGTATGAGGCCTGGAGAGACAAGACAAGATCAGGCTGTGTTTTCAGTCGGAAATCCGAATGAAAAAGTTTACCATCCGAGTGAAAATTTACCGGTCGAGTGAAAGTTTGCTGACCGGATGAACTTATTATTATCCGAGTAAAAATATAGTCATCCGAGTGAAATTGTCCTCCAGGTGAAAATATTCCGAGTGAAAAGATTGCCATCGAAACGAAAACTTGCCGATCGAGTAAGATATTGCCTTCCGAGTGGAAATATAGTCATCCGAGTAGAAATATAGTCATCCGAGTGAAAAAGCCCAGTCGGACGATCCGAGCGAAAGTCTCTAATATTCGAGTGGATGAGCTCGAATCCGAGTGAAACTGAACATGTGCCCGAAAGTTTATCAAGATGACCTCGGATGAAGAAGTGTTCAATACAGAAGTTGTGCGTATCATCAAGACGGTAAACTTTGGTTTTGGAGTCATCATCATCAGAGATAGTATATGGCCTGCAAATTCACTACGAGACTCGGATAATCCAGTCTACTGCAAGACCGAGTCCGACTGGAAGGTAAAGATGACCTCGAAAAGTATTCAAGATGGTCTTATTTGAAAAAGTGATCAACATGAGGGTTGTTCGTATCGTTGAGGCGCACAAGTTTGATATTTGGGCCGTCTTGATCGGAGATCATATGCAAGCTCGGCGGCCCGCACAAGGAGAATGACACAAGTTGGGCCAGATTCAGACTGAATCCGAGTTGGAATAGAACTAGGACTCTAGGACGTGAATTGATGTAATTTCTTGTAAGGAAAGCCTAGATGAATCCTTTAATTGTACGGGAAGTCCAGCCGCCTCTTATATATATTGGGGGTGATGGCCGATTGAACAACACACAATCGAACAAATCAATATACTACTTTTTCATCTACGTTTTATCTCTCTACCGTTTTTCTCTCTCGTTCTTCGCTGTTCTTCATGTTTGAGAGCTGCGAATCCCGAGGCTCTAGGGGCGAGCGAATCGACCTAGGGCAGCCCATAGCCGCCGCACTCCCTGACGGGGTCCCTCCCGGGGTTGTGGGGTTTTCGGGTCTGCAAAAGCGCCCGTCGACTGTCTTGCGTATCGCACTGTCGATCGGGTCTCCTTCGACGTGAGCTGCGGTGCATCACCCCCAGCGTCGAGGGTACACGTGACGTGTTCGTGTGTTAACACACTTTTTGGCGACTCCGCTGGGGAACGAAGATCAATCATCATCATCCACCATATCCGATCTTCCCAAGCCATCTGAGGTAGACGCCGATAACATCATTAAGCGCAGTCTTGATGAGATATCGGCCGATCATCGCCAAGTCTATGAGGAGTACAAGAAGGCGCGCGAGGAGAAGGACCTGCAGGAGTTCCTTGCAAAATTTAAGAAAGATCGCCAAGGCAACATCACTCCGATTGAAGAAATCAAGTTCCCTCCTCTTCAAACTGAATAGGTTAAACCCTCTGTAAGTACTGCCTTTTCTCCTGAGCAGTGGGCTGAGATTGAAAGTCGTATTGCTGATGGTAACAATCTAGTATATCAAACTTTCATAGAAAATACTAATGCTCAGCAGAATATATCTCAATCGTCTAGTGGTAATGATGGTGTAGCTGCTAGTGTGCAAAACCCTAATCTGTCTTTACCTATTGCATCGGCGCCTCCCGTGCCGATGGCTTATTATCCTACCCAAACAAATCAGATTGTGGATGGACCCATTAATCCTATTATGAGCATGCCAGGTTCGGTGGCAACGCCGAACCAAACTCTACCTACCGCTACAACCACTCGACCACTACCAAATTATGGGTCGACATACATGCCAATATTCCTACCTACATCTAGTAACCATACTCTTCCTATGTCACTGCCACAAGCTTCATCGTCCACTACGGATGATGGTCTAGCTAATCTTAGAGAGGAGATGGCTAAGATGCTTCGAGAGAATTTTGGAGTTGAGTTACCTCGGAATCGGATTTACCAAAAGCCGTACCCCGAGTACTTTGATGCCATCCAGTGCCCTCCGGGATATAAGATTCCAGATTTTGTTAAGTTCAATGGAGAGGGCACAAAAACCACATGGGAGCATGTTAGTCAATACTTAGCACAGCTAGGTGAAGCAGGCTCACTAAATGAGTTGAAAGTGCGTTTATTTCCTTTGTCATTAACTGGTACCGCATTTTCATGGTTTTCTTCTTTACCACATGGTTCCATTCGAGTTTGGTCGCAGCTAGAGCAGAAATTTCATGATCACTTTTATAGCGGCGACAATGAACTCAAGTTGTCACATCTAACATCGGTTAAACAGAAGCATGATGAATCGGTCTCCGATTATGTCAAGAGATTCAGAGAAACAAAAAACCGGTGTTTTAGTTTGGTGATAACCGAGAGGGACTTGGCGGACCTAGTACTGAGTGGTTTGAGAACTCCCATTAGAGAAAAGCTAGAAGGCTATGAGTTCTTAAATATCAACCAAGTCTTACAAAGGGCTTTGGCTCAGGAAAGCTGAAGCAAAGACCTCAAAGAAGTGCATAGATACAAAGCCGATCGTCCAAAGATGAATATGGTGGAATATGATAGTGATCACTCGGACGATGAGGGTGATGTTTTTTCTACTGAATTTGTTTGGCCATCTAAGGCCAAACCCTTTACTTGCAATGATCTGAAACCGATTCATAAGAATCGTGATGAAGAGATGAAGTTTACTTTTAACATTGCTAAGTGTGATAGAATATTTGATGCTTTGTTGCAGGCTAAGATTATTAGAATATCTCATACTTTACCACCGTTTAAAGAACTAAAACGGCGTGCTTATTGCAAGTATCATAATTCTTTTTCTCATGCTACTAACGATTGCAATGTTTTTTGACGACAGATACAATCGGCCATTAATGGCGGACGATTGAACTTTTCTGAGATGCAAGTTAATAAACAGCCTTTTCCAATGAATACCATGGATTTGGAGGGGAAGAAGCTACTCATTCGGCCGGAGGTAGACGAATCTGCTAATAAAGCTAATGTCATTGTTGGTGAGGCCAGGAAAGACAAGGAGGACAACAAGGTCTTGGGGAGACAGGTTGTGCTTGGTAAGCAACCCGATGGCAAGGAAGTGATCAAAATCGCCATCAAGAATCCTACACTCGAGGGGCAACTACAAGTGCAAGAAAATGCACGTGTGAGATTTGTCAAGCCCAAGAGTCCAGAAGTTGGCAAGTGGAAAAGGAATGAAGTTGAAGTACAGCGCAAGCGGATCAAGCCAACTTTTGATATGTTGCTGTCCAAGTACACCAACCAGTCGGCTGGTTCTAACTTTAATCGGCCGACTCATCTGAAACGACCAAGGTCACCATCAGCTGATATGTTCAGTCAGTATATGAAACCGAGTGGACCAAGGGTGCCGTTTCCAGAAGAGCATAGGGATCGACTTGACTATTCATATAGAGGCCGACTGAACATTGGTGGCTATCAGTCGGCTGGTCAAAATATGCGACCGAGTGGAAACTATCCTAGTGTAAGAATGCACTCAGGGAGAAGCTATGCGAGTGAAAAAATGTGGATGGGTAGATCCCATCCGACTGAATTCCATCCGAGTGACATTCATCCGAGTGGATTCCATCAGAGTAAAAAGGTGTGCTTGAGTGGAAATTTCATGCATCTGGAAAGTCGAAAAGAATGGTGTGTTAAATCACCAAGTGTTGCAGCGGTTGAGTCGGGAAAAGGCAAGGAGAAAATGGATGCCGACTCACTTATCTTGGGCACCAAAACATTAGCCATACAGTAGCCGATTGTGCATAGCAATCCGACTGAGTCGATACTTGCTATCGCGCCAAAGCACTCGGCTAATGACCATGAAGCAAGCACCAGCCAAGTAAAAATGAGAGATCCTAAATACACACAGCCAAAGTGGTGTCCTCCAGGGCTAACAAAGACACAAAAAAGGAAACTACAAAGGTTAAGGAGTCAAGAGATGGCAGAACAAGAGGCCGAGAAGCAAAGGGATAAGTTGTTCAATGACACTCGGCCTATTGTACCTACAAAACAAGTGTGGAGGCCCAAACAAATACAAGATGCAGTGGCTTCTACACCTATCACAGCAGCACCTACAGTACCAAAAGAGGACGACACAATCATTGCATCGTCTATGTTACCTATCGCTTCCTCTTCACTCGGACAAATTACAGAATCGGTGGATGCACTCGAGAGGAGGTTGATATGTTGGACTATGAGTCTACGCCGGTTCATGAAGGTATGGATATCAATATGGTGTATTACTTACCTACTGAGTTTCGTGCTGTAGATGAGGAAGGGGAAGTGGCTCAGCTGGATTTTGGCCCTAAAAATGCAATATTCGAGAAGCCAAAAGAACCAGTAACGCATCTGAAACCGTTATATCTCAGAGGTCATATCAATGGGTCGCCACTCACTTGGATGCTTGTTGATGGAGGTGCTGTGGTAAATCTTATGCCCTATTCGGTCTTCAAGAAATTGGGTTTGCCTGATGAAGAATTGATCAAGACCAATATGGTGCTCAACGGGTTTGAAGGCAAAGAGAAAACTGAAGCCAAAGGTGTAATGTATGTGGAGCTTACAGTCGGAAGCAAAATTTTGGCTACTGCGTTCTTTGTCGCTGAGGTGCAAGGTAACTACAACGTTATACTAGGCCGTGATTGGGTTCATGCAAACCAGTGCGTGCCATCCACTATGCACCAGTTTTTGATTCAGCGGGTTGATGATGAAGTGGAAGTCATTCATGCGGATAACTCGTCCTGTGTTGCTTTGGCCGATGCATCGGTGGATTGGCAACATCCCAATGCTACTTGCTTGACGGGACGTGACTTATCAGAATTTGATTTTCTCAGCGCGACCAAGAATGGTTTTGTGCCCGTCTCTTTAAAGCTGACTGAATGCAATCGGCTCCAAGGTATGATATGCTTGAGTGGATCCTAATTCCGAGTGGTTACAAAAACGTCTTGTAAAGTATCAGTCCAGTGAGAACGATATGTATGAGTCTATAGAGGAGTTGGATGACATGGATAAACTTGGACAAGGTTTTACATCAGCCGATCCGTTAGAAGAGGTAGATATTGGAGATGGTTCAGTCACTCGACCGACATTTATAAACAAAAATTTGAAAGCCGATTGTAAGGCTAAGTTAATCGAGCTATTGAAAGAATATGTTTGTTGCTTTGCATGGGAATATCATGAGATGCCAGGGTTTAGCCGAGAGCTAGTGGAGCATCGGTTGCCTATAAAGGCCGGTTTTAGACCTTATAAACAGTCGGCCAGAAAATTTAATCCGAAAACATATGACCGGATCAAGGAAGAGATCGGTCGACTGCTTGAAGCTAATTTCATTCGACCTTCACTAGTAGAAAACAGGGCTTTGGTCACAGGGCAGTTTTCACATTAGCCCCGGTTCAGTCACGAACCGGGGCTAATGTGAGCATTGGTCCCGGTTCGTGAGCCCAGGGGGCCGGCCGGGGCCTCGTGGGCACTGGTCCCGGTTCGTATGGACCCTTTGGTCCCGGTTGGTGGTACAAACCGGGACCAATGGGCCACGCTCCTGGCCCACCACCCTTTAGTCCCGGTTCATACCACAAACCGGGACTAAAGGGCTGGTCCTAGTTGCGGCCAGTGTTTAGTCCCACCTCGCCAACCGAAGGGGGCTCACACCAGTTTATAAGCCCGTCCCTCTCTGCCTTTTAAAGTGAAAATAGATGCCCTTATACAGGGAATTTGACCTAAATTCACAGTAAATTTCATAGAAATTTATTATGAATTTAGGTTGAATTTTCTCTATAAGCGCATCTATTTTCATTTTTTTATATTTATAAAATAAATAAACCTTAATAAAATAAATAAAACTAAATAAACCTTAATAAAATAAAATAAAATAAACTATAGTAACTACAATAAATTAAGTAAAAATAGCAGCAGAAAAATAAATAAAAATAGCAGCAGTAAAATAAATAAAAATAAAATGCGTTTGGAAGAGATTGTCCGTTTTGTACACGAAGTGCATCCAGTTTTTGCCGTAACCCTCTCAACTTTCTTGCACATGCTATGTGGATGAAATGATGAAACTATGCCAACTTTCAACCTTTTCAGAGTTCATTTGAAATGCTTTTCAATTTTAGGGTCTTATAGCTCAAAATAATTAGTAAATGCATGAAAAATAACAAATGAAGTCAGAAAGGATTGAAAAAGGATGATGTGGCTTTGAATGGTGCATTTTGAAAACACAAAAAGTCAGGAGTTCAAATAAGTTTTAAAAAATGAAATCCCTTTGTAACAGACGAGTTCCCGGATGAAATCCTGATACTTTGAAAGAGATTGTCTGTTTTGTACACGAAGTGCATCCAGTTTTTGCCGTAACCCTCTCAACTTTCTTGCACATGCTATGTGGATGAAATGATGAAACTATGCCAACTTTCAACCTTTTCAGAGTTCATTTGAAATGCTTTTCAATTTTAGGGTCTTATAGCTCAAAATAATTAGTAAATGCATGAAAAATAACAAATGAAGTCAGAAATGATTGAAAAATGATGATGTGGCTTTGAATGGTGCATTTTGAACACACAAAAAGTCAGGAGTTCAAATAAGTTTTAAAAAATGAAATCCCTTTGTAACAGACGAGTTTCCGGATGAAATCCTGATACTTTGAAAGAGATTGTCCGTTTTGTACACGAAGTTCATCCAGTTTATGCCGTAACCCTCTCAACTTTCTTGCACATGCTATGTGGATGAAATGATGATATCATGCCAACTTTCAACCTTTTCAGAGTTCATTTGAAATGCTTTTCAATTTTAGGGTCTTAGAGCTCAAAATAATTAGTAAATGCATGAAAAATAACAAGTGAAGTCAGAAAGGATTGAAAAATGATGATGTGGCTTTGAATGGTGCATTTTGAACACACAAAAAGTCAGGAGTTCAAATAAGTTTTAAAAAATGAAATCCCTTTGTAACAGACGAGTTTCCGGATGAAATTTAAACTATTCAAATTTGGAAACCAATGGATTAACAGAAAGTTTATAATTATTCTGAGCTAAAAGCAAAAAGAATTAAAAAATAAAGCAAAAATCAAAAGAAAATAAATAATTCAAAAAACAAAAAAATACTGGAAAAAAAATGCCGCCTAATGGGCCACACAGCCTGCATACGACTAGAAACCCATCTGCACATGGGTCAGGATGCAGGCCCGCAGGCCCAATAGGCCCAACATGGCAATGACAAAGGTAGGCATGTATAATGCCTGCATATTAGAGAGGAGCTCAGCACCTGAGCTGCAGCGCAGCTTATAAACAGGTGCTGAGCTCTCTCAGCTAGCGAGGTGGGACTAAACTTCCCACCGCACCGCGCCAGCACATTAGTCCCGGTTGGTGGCTCCAACCGGAACCAATGCTCCCCTTTGGTCCCAGTTGGTGCCACCAACTGGGACCGAAGCCCTCTGCTTCCCGCCCTTTGCGCTGGTGAAAAGAGGCCTTTAGTCCCGGTTGGTGGCACCAACCGGGACCAAAGGGTGGGTATTGGTTCCGGTTGGAGCCACCAACCGGGACCAAAGCCTTTGCTATATAAGTAGCACTTTGGAAATTTTCAGATTTCCATCGCCAGTTTCCCCCCGCCCGACGACGCCGCGAGCTCGATCTACGCCGCCAGGCTGCCCCGTCGTCGTCGCCGTCGCCCGTGCCCCCGAGCCCACGCCATCGCCCGTCGCCGTCGTCCTCCGCCCCCCCCCCCCCGGCCGCCGTCGCCGTCGGCCTCCGCCGCGCGCCCCCGAGCCGTCGCCTCGTATACGTCACCGTCGCCGCCCTCCGCCCCCGGCCCGCCACGGTCGCCGTCGCCCTCCGCCACCCTGTGAGCGCCGCCCCGGTCCCCTCCTCCTCCTCCCTGTAATGGCCGCCGCCGCTGCCGCCGCGCCCCCTAGCTATAGTACTATAGATGTATTAATTTAGTTAATTTAGATGTATTAATTTAGTTAATTTAGTTTAGTTAATTTGGATGTGTAGTTAGATGTGTAGTTAAGTTAGTTGTTGTAATTTAGATGTATTAATTTAGATGTGTAGTTTAGATTTTTCATATTTAGAAGTCATTTATGTATGTTCATATTTAGAAGAAAAAGAAGGAGAGAAAAAAGGAAAATAAGAAGAGGAAGAAGGAGAAGAAGAAGAAGAAGAATAAGAAGAAGAGGAGAGGAAGTAGAGGAGAAATAAATAAGAAGATGAAAAAGAAGAAAAAAAGAGTAGAAGAAGAAGAAATAAAGGAGAAGAAGAATAGATAGAATAATATATTATTCTATTTTTTCTTCTTCTCCTCTATTCCTTCTTCTTCTCCTCTTTTTTTCTTTTTTTTTTCTTCGATCTCCTCCTCTATTCCTTTCTTCTTCTCCTCTTTTTTTTCGTCTTCTTCCTCTTCTTATTTTTTATCGGGTATGTCGTTGTCGATATATGTACCCCCCTCCCCGATAACTTTTAGTAAGTACTACTTAGAAAGTGTTTAATAGAATTAGTTAGAAAAATAATAGAACTAGTTAAACTAGCTAGTTTATTTGTAGTAAGTACTACTTTATTCTATTTATAGTAAGGACATTAATAGAACTAGTTTGTTTTTTTAGTTAAAGCAATTATTCCCGCATCGACGTCGACGATGCCTATCCCGCATCCTCGTCGTCGACTCGGCGGAGGAGGCCGGCTTGATCAGAGGGGCCATGTCCGGGACTGGGCTCCGCCGGGATGGTTTTGGGAGGTGCTACCTTCCGGTGGGCGTAGGTTGGTGAGGAACCAGCCCGTCGTTGACCCGATCCTTGTTTGGTGGCGCTCGCGTGGGCCAGTGACGGTGCCGAGGCTTCCGGACACCGCGGAGGAGGTACGTCACCGTGTCAGCGAGGAGGACCAGCACGTCCGCGCTACATGGTTGCGTTGGAGGGCAGGTTCGACAATACCTGGCAGGTTCTTCAGGGATCTCACTGGAGCTATGATCCTGTGATGGTTCCGTCCCTTTGGGTGTCCACCGCCCGCGCCGATACCCGCCGGGCGCTACTGTTCTAGAGCTGTACTAGCGATGCTATATGTATGATAGTATTCGAGGTGTATTAGTGATAATATTCGACGATGTACGGATGCATGGAGATGATGTAGTTTTGCTTATAGTTGAATGCATCCTAATTTGAATACTACTTTATTTTGTGATTTGATTTTGCTTATTGAATGCTCAAAGTGGAAAACTACTCCGATCCTACTTTGAATGCTAAAATTGGAGAGCACTATGATTAGTTGATAGCTTATAGGGTTTTTGTTTTCGCAGAAATCTAGGAGCCCCCGGCCCCTCCATCATCCCCGCCGTCGTCCCCGTCACCGCCCCCTCCGACATAGAGGTGAGACCAGCCAAATCCTCTTTTAGAAAGATAATTAAACGATATTTCGGGTTGACTGTAAGTCTGTCGAGTCTCCACCATATATGAGAGGACGAAGAATCCCGACTGTTGTCGTGGGGGTAGCTTCTCCTTCGTTCCCGTGTGCTAGACAATTTGGTGTAATTCACTCGAGAACGAAAGGAGGAGCTACCATCACCGACGGTCGCAAATGTCAGAGAGGAATCAGTGAGGGAGAGTTCCACCATATATATATGAGAGGACGAAGAATCCCGACTGTTGTCGTGGGGGTCGCTTCTCCTTTGTTCCCGTGTGCTAGCTAGACATTTTGGTGTAATGCACACGGGGACAAAGGGAGGAGCGACCATCACCAACGGTCGAATGTATACACCACGTGAGCTGAGAGTTTTCAAGAAAAGACTCGACAAAACCGATAGTCAACCCGTGATGAATAATAATGATCTAACTTAGGTTTTTTAGTACATATATTTAATTGTAGATGTTTAATATTTGAATTATAGATGAACATAGGAAATGCCGTACTCGGACGACGAAAGTCTCCCGGGGGAGTGCGACTGGTGCCACGACGACCGAGGTCAGTGCGACAGGCCTCACCTGGACGAAGATCGGCGCTTCAGTATTACGCTGGAGGAGACGTTCGATGTTGAAACGGTACGCAACGACGACAAGTGTTATTTTTTCGTAATTAAGCACGACTTCAACTATTTCAACGTGTACTTTTCATCTTTTACAATTCGGCTAGCTTATCCCATGCCATGCAAGACGCTATGTCTTGGAGAGGATGGGTTTTGAAGACCATGAAAGTATGGAAACAAAGAAAATTCACCTAAGGACCCATCATGATATAGATTTTGAAGTAAAGCTGTATAATTCTGAGAGCGTAACCCATTTTGGTTGCAAAAATTGGGAAGCATTTTGCAAGATGTATGGTTTTGATGAGGGTATGCTTGTCACCATGGATCTTGGTGATCCTGACATCGAGCAAGACAATATGGACATTTGGGTCCTTGTTGATACGCCTCCAATTCTACCGCTATGTGAGTTTCTCAAACATAGTTATTAGCTAATTTATATTGTTCATTTCAAAATAGTTGACAGCTTATTTTCATTGACAGCTTATTTTGATTGTTCAAACAATGTGCGGAACATGGTAGACAGAACCTACTACACCGATGGCTCTGAGTTAACTTATAAGGAGAAAACTCATCTGGTCGAATTTTGTACTGATATTGAGAATTACAATATCTACAATCAAACTCCTCATCATTATGGTCCTCCATACGTGCCACTAGTGCACGTGTTGAACTACGGTAACTACTATGGAGATACCCTGGTAAGATTTCTTACTATTACGACATCCGTGCATATTTTGCATAGTTCTAAAACTAGTGCATTATCATTGCTAACTATGAAGTTATTACTATGTTTTTCAACAGATAATCCCAGAGGATTGTGTGCCTCATTTGATGTATCAGAATGGTAGGCTTGATGTTTTGAATATACAACCAGGTCATCCTACGAATCTCAACTGTCCATACCGGATTTCTAAAAGAAGTGGAGACATGCAAATCAAAGAATGGAAAAAATGTATGGACAGTCGCAAGGAGCTTCTTGGAAGCAAAAGGAAGCGAGGCGCAAGAATTGGAGAGAGGATGATCTCCATTCTCCATAATGGAGAGTCAGGGTCTATATTGTTTTATGCTATTTTACCTTAAAGAGGGTATTTCGGTCCTACCTAATACTGATGATCATGTGCTAAGAACAATTAAGTAGGGTTGGTTCGATGACTGTGAGGATGATGATCGTATGACTTGTTATTAATAACGAGTAGAAGTTGTATGATGATGATTAGTAGGACTTGTTATTATATATGATGATGCATGATGCGTGCATGAAGAGTTATTATATATCAGCGGGTGAAATGAACATGGATTGGATTGAAGCAGTGAAGGCAACATGCATGTGGTGCGTGTCGAAAGTAGTACAATCCAAACTTGATCAAGTCCGGATTAGTATTACTTTCGACATGCACCACATGTTGCCTTCACTTCAATCTAAGCCATGTTTAGGCATAGCAGTACGTAGCGTTGGTAAACCAAGCACGGAGATATAAGAGAGGACACTTCTCTCTAATAGCTACCTAATAACAACCTAAATTAACCCCCCAAAACCCCCAAACCTCCCCCCTTTCAAAAAAAACAAAAACCTCAGCTCCTGCCAGGTGCTGACGCGTGGATGCCTATTGGTCCCGGTTGGTGGCACCAACCGGGACCAAAGGCCCTCCTGCCTGGGCTCCCCCCACCGGCCATGTGGACGGCCTTTAGTCCCGGTTCGTGTAAGAACCGGGACTAAAGGGATAGGGCATTAGTAACGACCCTTTAGTCCCGGTTCCAGAACCGGGACTAAAGGCCCTTATGAACCGGGGTAAAAGCCCCATTTCCTACTAGTGCTTGCAGGTATGCCGAGTGGATTTCTAACATTGTCCCAGTGGAGAAGAAAGGATCCGGCAAGTTGAGGGTGTGCATTGATTTCAGAGATTTGAATAGGGCTACACCCAAAGATGAGTATCCTATGCCAATAGCTGATATGCTTATTAATGATGCTTCTGGACATAAGGTTATTAGCTTTCTAGATGGTAATGCCGGATACAATCAAATTTTTATGGCCGAAGAGGACATGTACAAAACGGCTTTCCGATGTCCTGGTTTCCTTGGTTTATTTGAGTGGACAGTGATGACATTCGGATTAAAAAATGCTGGAGCCACGTATCAAAGGGCTATGAATTTAATTTTTCATGATTTACTCGGTGTCATACTTGATGTTTATATTGATGATATTGTTGTCAAATCGGATGCTTTTGAATCTCACTTGGCCGATTTGCGTTTAGCTTTCGAAAGAATGAAAAAGTATGGACAGAAGATGAATCATTTAAAGTGTGCATTCGGCGTATCAGCTGGCAAGTTTTTGGGTTTCATTATTCATGAAGATGGCATAGAGATTGATCCTAAAAAGATAGAGGCCATACATAAAGTGGAGGCTCCAACATGCAAGAGAGATATGCAAACGTTCCTTGGCAAGGTCAATTATTTAAGAAGGTTCATAGCTAATCTATCAGGGAAAGTTGATGCATTTACTCCTATCCTTCGGTTAAAGAATGATGCTGATTTCACTTGGGGGGCAAAACAGCAAGAAGCATTTGATATGATCAAGAATTATTTGTGCACTCCTCCGGTGATGAAAGCACCCAAGCATAGGGAACCCTTCAGACTTTACATTGCAGCAGAGGAAGGAGTTATTGGTGCTGTTCTAACTCAAGAGACCGAAGGAAAAGAGCATGCCATCACTTATTTGAGCCGCCGCTTATTGGACGCAGAGACAAGGTATACATTTATTGAGAAATTATGTCTATGCTTATATTATGCTTGCACAAAACTGGGACATTATTTAGTGTCGAGTGCTTGTGTAGTAGCTTGTCAAACCGATGTCATTAAATACATGTTGCATAGGCCAATTCTTAGTGGTAGAATTGGCAAGTGGGCTTATGCTTTGATTGAATATGATTTGGCTTATGAATCTCTAAAATCCATGAAAGGCCAAATTGTTGCTAATTTCATTGTTGAACATCGGATTAATGACAAGCATGATGTTGATATGAAACTTGTTTCATTAGTACCATGGAGATTATACTTTGATGGTTCAGTTTGTAGCAATGGCCAAGGTGTTGGTATTGTTTATATATCTCCTCATGGTGCTGTTTTTGAAGCCTCAGGCCACTTAGAATATTTTTGCACAAACAATCAAGCCGAATATGAAGCATTGTTATTCGGCCTAGAGATGTTACTTGCTATAGGTGTTACACATATTGAGGCTTATGGTGATTAGTTACTAGTGGTGCATCAAATATCCAAAGTCTTTTAGTGTTTGGACGAATCACTTAATGTTTATCTTGATAAATGTCTAGATATAATCTCTACTTTGGATTGTTTTAGCATTGCACATATATCTAGACATGACAACTGGAAAGCAAATGAGTTGGCACAGCAAGCATCTGGATACCATGTTGATCATGGCATGTTTCATATTTCTCAAAGTCCGATGTCTTGTCTTACCAGTATAGAAGAGGACGAACCAGAACCCACTGATTCGGTCATTAACAAAAAATCTAGTGCAGGTGACAATCCCGACTGGAGGAAGCCCATTGTTGATTACTTGTGCAATCCGAGTGAAAGGGTGGACAGGGCTGTTCGGCGTATGGCTTTCAAGTATACAATGAGAGATGATGGTCTTTATCGCCGAACAGTCGATGGTGTTCTTCTAAAGTGTTTGGATGAGGACCAGGCAAGAGTTGCTATGGGAGAGGTACATGAAGGCATTTGTGGCACTCACCAGTCGGCTCCCAAGATGAAATGGTTATTGCGACGTGTTGGGTTTTATTGGCCGACTATGATTAATGACTGCTTCAGATATTATAAAGGGTGTGAAGCTCGTCAAAAATTTGGTGATATTCAATTGGCTCCTGCTGCTATGTTGCATCCTATTATCAAGCCGTGGCGCTTGAGAGGATGGGGTTTAGACTTTATTGGGCAAATTCATCCATCTTCCTCAAAGGGGCATCGGTTCGTATTGGTGGCAACTGATTATTTCACTAAATGGTCTGAAGCAGTACCTCTCAAGAACATGACACATACAGAGGTAATTCAATTCATAACTGAGCACATTATTCATAGATTCGGTATTCCTCAAACGTTAACAACAGATCAAGGTTCATCTTTCATGTCACACCAAGTCAGAGAGTTTGCCGAATCTTATAACATAAAGTTGCTCAATTCCTCTTCATATTATGCCCAAGCTAATGGACAAGCTGAGTCTAGCAATAAAATTTTAATCAAACTCATCAAGAAGAAGATTGAAGATAATCCAAGGAGATGGCATGAGTTGTTATCTGAAGCTTTGTGGGCACATAGAATTTCAAGGCATGGTGCTACGAAGGTGACCCCATATGAGCTAGTATATGGTCAAGAGGCCGTTTTACCAGTGGAAGTAAATTTGAATGCTTTGAGAATAGCCAAAGAAAATGATTTATCGGCAGTAGACTTTTATAACTTGATGATGGACAATATTGATGAGGTTGCCGATAAACTTTTGGTTGCTTTGAAGTCCATAGAGAGAGACAAGTTGAGGGTTGCAAGAGCTTACAATAAGAAAGTTAAGTTGAAGAATTTTCAAGTTGGTGATCTCGTCTGGAAAGTGATTCTGCTGATTGGTTCAAGAGATAGAAAATTCAGAAAGTGGTCTCCAAGTTGGGAAGGTCCTTTTAGGATTACAAGAGTTGTTCCCGGAAATTCATATTTGGTGGAATCAATACAAGGGGCATTGTTACCTCGAGCTCTCAATGGCAAATATTTGAAGAAGTACCATCCGAGTGTGTGGCAGGAAGCCTAAGTAGGCAATGGCCGATATACGATTATCGCCCTTAGCACAAACATGGCCGATACATAATTATCGCCCTGAGAAAAATAAATGGCCGATGGAGTGTTGACATCGTCCTTAGAACGAACACCATGCATATTATTTTTCGGCATGCAAGCTTTGCCGAAAAACAGGGGGGCATGTGTTGACACCTGATTTTGGCAAGATACAGAGTGAAAGGGTTTTTCAGCATGAGAAGGTTTCACGTCATCGGGTGGAACAACTTTGATGTTTAGGCTATCGCCATTCGACCTCATCTCAGTGGCCGAAGTTGTACTCCGAGTGACAAAATTTAGTGTTTTGAGTGCTTTTCGGCCGATTACGCCCTCAATATGACCCCAGAAGAAGGCGTACTCTAAAGGAATTGTCTTTGTCTCGTCGAGACGATCGATTTTCATATATAAATCATCTTAATCCGAGTTCATATGCAAAGGTTACAGTCAATACGGTTTGGACAGGCCAGAGACCAAAATATTACGCTTGACACTAGACACATGTTGATGAGTGTCTGATACAATGCGTGAGCAATTCGGCCCTCAAGACGGCCTTGAATCGAAAAACCTTCAACACAGAAAAGTTTCGTCTCGTCGAGCCGATCGATTTTCATATATAATTCGTCTCAATCCGAGGTCGTATGAGGCCTGGAGAGACAAGACAAGATCAGGCTGTGTTTTTAGTCAGAAATCCGAGTGAAAAAGTTTACCATCCGAGTGAAAATTTACCGGTCGAGTGAAAGTTTGCTGACCGGATGAACTTATTATTATCCGAGTAAAAATATAGTCATCCGAGTGAAATTGTCCTCCAGGTGAAAATATTCCGAGTGAAAAGATTGCCATCGGAACGAAAACTTGCCGATCGAGTAAGATATTGCCTTCCGAGTGGAAATATAGTCATCCGAGTAGAAATATAGTCATCCGAGTGAAAGATTGTCTTCCGAGTGAAAAAGCCCAGTCGGACGATCCGAGCGAAAGTCTCTAATATCCGAGTGGATGAGCTCGAATCCAAGTGAAACTGAACATGTGCCCGAAAGTTTATCAAGATGACCTCGGATGAAGAAGTGTTCAATACAGAAGTTGTGTGTATCATCAAGACGGTAAACTTTGGTTTTTGGAGTCATCATCATCAGAGATAGTATATGGCCTGCAAATTCACTACGAGACTCGGATAATCTAATCTACTGCAAGACCGAGTCCGACTGAAAGGTAAAGATGACCTCGAAAAGTATTCAAGATGGCCTTATTTGAAAAAGTGATCAACATGAGGGTTGTTCGTATCGTCAAGGCGCACAAGTTTGATATTTGGGCCGTCTTGATCGGAGATCATATGCAAGCTCGGCGGCCCGCACAAGGAGAAAGACAGAAGTTGGGCCAGATTCAGACTGAATCCGAGTTGGAATAGAACTAGGACTCTAGGACGTGAATTGATGTAATTTCTTGTAAGGAAAGCCTAGATGAATCCTTTAATTGTACGGGAAGTCCAGCCGCCTCTTATATATATTGAGGGTGATGGCCGATTGAACAACACACAATCGAACAAATCAATATACTACTTTTTCATCTACGTTTTATCTCTCTACCGTTTTTCTCTCTCGTTCTTCGCTGTTCTTCATGTTTGAGAGCTGCGAATCCCGAGGCTCTAGGGGCGAGCGAATCGACTTAGGGCAGCCCATAGCTGCCGCACTCCCTGACGGGGTCCCTCCTGGGGTTGTGGGGTTTTCGGGTCTGCAAAAGCGCCCGTCGACTGTCTTGCGTATCGCGCTGTCGGTCGGGTCTCCTTCGACGTGAGCTGCGGTGCATCACCCCCAGCGTCGAGGGTACACGTGACGTGTTCGTGTGTCAACAAGAATGAAACCCTGCCATTCAAATACAACAAATTAATCAGTCCAATAATAACATTCACCACATATTGTCTGTTATTCATAGCAGCCACATAAAAAGTAGGGCGTCAAATAACACAAAAGCCCTAGCTCGACAGTAAATGGCAGGACACAAGAAACTAATACAAGCAAGCACCATGTAAAAACATGTTAGTTTAAGTAAGTCCAGCTCACCCGCTAGAGAAAATAGAACCTTGTTTCCCTGGAAACATTGTGAGCTCAAACTCACGCAATAGTTCTGGCCTGCAAGAACAAAGTTATGCTAAATTGTAAATACCAGGGACCACTAGCAGATTATTGAACATGTGAAATTACAGAACAAGGGATATCGTTATAACGGAAGAACGAAATGCACAAAAAACTAAGTTCTATAAGAACATAAGATGTAAACAACTAAGACTGCCCTACAATGTTACACAGGTTAGTGAACATAACATGCGGCATATTATCCCTAAACAATCATATAAGACATTTTGGAAATTTCACAGGCAATCATATTCCTGTCTACAACCAAGTTAGGAATAAAAGTACTCCTTCTGTTCAAAAATATAAGATGTTTTGAATATTTCAATATGGACTACATATGGACTGAAATGAGTGAACAAACAAACTAAAACATGTCTATGTACATCTCCTTAACAAAAAAGTTCGACCATCTTATATTCATGAACGGAGGGAGTAATTGACAGATGGTAGTCATATGACTAGAAACAACTGCCAATTGTTCACAGGCATGTACTAACCAGAACAGAGCATATACAACATGCAAACATACACACTCGTGAAACAAATGGTACGGAAGAAGGTACATTTAGAGCCTTACTCTGAAAAGTCAAACAATACCATATCTAGATTTGAGAAAAATTATATATAGAAGAAGTGTGCTTTTCTGCTAATCACAAACAAGCAAGGTAACATATAAAAATTGACAGAACAACACAGCAGACAAAGCATTTTAAATGTTATATGCAAGGCAGAACAGAGTGCTGGTTAGAGAAGCACAACTAATTTAACAACACATAAAACGACAACTTAACTGACATGACAGAAA
The DNA here is from genome assembly GCF_002575655.3 of Aegilops tauschii subsp. strangulata. Classification (NCBI taxonomy): domain Eukaryota; kingdom Viridiplantae; phylum Streptophyta; class Magnoliopsida; order Poales; family Poaceae; genus Aegilops; species Aegilops tauschii. The sequence continues at coordinate 503,672,932 of NC_053035.3, read as the reverse complement.
TCAGTAACACTATTAAATGTGAACATGGCCTGATTTTTCAGCATATATTTACTTTCTACTATCTAATCATCAACTAGTAGCAGGACATGCTCCAATAGCATATATGCTATAATGAGGATATAGAACTGCTTACGCAAGCTGACAAGTCCAATGAATCTAGGCTGAAATGACCAGGTATAGCACGCTAAAAAACAATAAGCATTACAGACAACCACTGTCCTTCGTCCATGAACAGGACACTAGTGACTTCAACATCCATAGAAAATAATAGTCAAATCAGCAATAGAGTATATTGCAAGGCCAAACATCTCAGCAAGCAGATAGAGTAACATATAGGGTGCTAAAATAAATTAAATCATGTGGCACACGCATAAATACAGTAATATTTCGCACATGAAGCACCCTTGACCGGTAGACACGAACAGATAGATATAGGACAAAAGCAAAACTCCAAGCATTTCTACAGGTACAGTTTTTTCTCATGAAAAGGACTACAAGTCGAATAGGACAATACCTCCTAGAGCCAGGTGACACATGGGAGGAGAAAGGATCCCGACGAGCCTCTTCATGATGGGGCTGCTCTAGGGGCCACTGCTGGGTCCACAAAGAAACAAGTGAAATCAGGGTCAGATCCGCGATTCAAAATGGAAACGAAGAAAACGAGCCGAGATTAAACGAGGTAAGTACGTACTGGTCGTCCCTCAGCTCGATGCTGCTTCGAAGATTGGCATGGCGCGTGTGGACCAATGTTCTCGTTGGTGAGTTCACGCTCAGATCCGGAGGGAAGAGGGAAAGGGAAGCAACCGAGCTGGTCATCCCAGCGCACCAAAAGCAGGAGGTCCTGGGATTGAGTCCGAGGCGCCCCAATTTTATTGCCCAGATGTGGCAGTGACCATACCCCCTTACTCTGGGACTCAAGCGTAGATTCACAACCTAAAAAAAGTAGTTTTAAGCTTGAAAATGGTGGTTATTAAGAGCAGATCTCTCTGATCTAGTTCATAAAATTTGGAAAGAACCTACCAACTCTACTTCTCCTATAGATAATTAGGTAAAAATTAGAAAACTTAGAAAACCCACTAAAGGCTGGAGTTCCAATGAGGAAGCCAACCTTAGGAGGTATTAAAAAATCCTCCTAGAGGAACTTGATACCCTAGATATTAAGGCAGAATCCTCTGACATTTCCGAAGCTGAATTTGCCAGAATGAAATTCATTCATACTGAGCTACAGAAGATCTGGGCTTCAGGAAGAAACTAAAGCTAAGCATAGATCTAGAGACGGGGAAATTAAAGAGGGGGATAGGAGCACTGCTTACTTTCATGCAATTGCTAATCAAAGGAGGAGGAAAGCCCTCATCCACTCCCTAGATGGCCCCCATGGACCTGTCACTAACATTTAAGATATGTTGAATGTAGCTAGTGATTTTTACAAGGACTTGTTTAAAAGGGAAGTTAATAGTGGGTACAAACTTACAATTGACTTTTTCTCTGCTGTGGAATTGGTCACTCACTCTGAGAATGACTCACTGGAAGCACCTTTCTCAGAAGAGGTAATTAAAAAAGTAGTTTTTCAATCTTATCCAGATGGTGCTCCTGGACCATATGGGATTCCTTTTTTCTTTTACCAGCACTTCTAGGACTTGATGAAGCATGACCTACTTGTCATGTTTGAAGAGTTTCATAAAGGCTCCCTAGACATTTATAGACTCAATTTTGCTATGTTTACCTTAATCCCAAAGGAACATGATGCTACTTCCATGGAGAAATTCAGGCCTATTAGCTTGATTACTTGTAGCTTCAAAATATTTTCTAAGGTCCTTACTAATAGACTCTCAAAAGTTCTTCAAAGATACATACTGGAGAGTGTGGTCACTGCCCATGAGGTTGTACTCTCTATCTGTTCCGGTAAAAACAAGGTCTTGTTTTGAAATTAGATTATTAGAAAGCTTTTGATAAGGTAGACTTGAATTTACTATCCGAGCTTTTAAAAAGAGAGGTTTGGGGGAGAAATGGTTACTTGGATTCATCAACTCACACATGGAGGCTCCGTTGGGGTCCAGTTAAATAATGTTGAAAGTAATTTCTTCCTCACTGGGAAAGGTCTTAGATAGGGTGACCCCATTTCGCCACTCCTCTTTAACCTAGTGGTAGATGTTCTTACAAAAATGTTGGCCAAAGCTGCAACTCAAGATTTAATTGTTGGACTTTGCCCTGAGGTTTGCCCAGGTGGTATCATCTGCCTACAGTATGCATACGATACCTTTTTATTTCTGGACCAATGTTCTCATTGGTGAGTTCACGCTCAGATTCGGAGGGAAGAGGGAAAGGGAAGCAACCGACCTGGTCATCCCTATTAAGAAATGAGGAACCTACTCTGAACAGGTGTCTGGCATGAGGATTAATTATGCTAAGAGTGAGCTCATCCCTATTAACATTGAGGAAGCTGCCTTCCAAAGCTTTCTCTCAATATTAGACTGATGTGGGGCTTCCCCATAAAATACCTAGGGATACTGCTCCATCATGATAAACTGAGGAGGGAAGACATATAACCTCTTGTAGACACAATCTTGAAAAGAATTGCAACCTTTTACTCCCTTAACTTTTAGGGGATCGGTTAGAAATGCCCTAAGTGAGTAGGGAGACTGCATCCAGGTTACCATTATCCACAACATGAAGGACAGTTAGGACGTAGGATTGCTGCAAGTGTTCTTTCGATGCCCACCTACCCTGCAGTTTCACAACTTGGCTTCCTTCCTCTGTTTCTGATGGTGGTCACCATGTTGTGCACAGGTGTGCTCTTGTGACCTGGTTGCCGGCGAATACTGCAGAAGCGTCTACGCTTGCTTCTCCGGCATTCCCCACCAACAGCTGCTCTTGGTTCAACCTTAATGTTAATGCGGACAAGCTATGCAGAGCGAGTCATTTTTTTCTTCTTATTTACCTTGACTGAATGACAACAGAGAGCAGACCCGTTTGCTCAAAATTGCCAATCACACATATCTCCTTACCATTATCACCAACTCCCACGGCATACACAACCCTGCACCATTTGTCATGCTTCTCTGGATGGTAACGATGTACGAGGTACTTTGCACCTTTATCCACCTCCTCCACCTTGTACTGACCAGCCTTGTAAAGAATCTCCCCGAATTTCTCGAACATAGCCCTTGTGTACATGTTGCCAGCATGTAATTCCAAGGGTGTGTTCCTTCATCCTCATCACTGGAGCAGCCTGCCCTGAATGCAATGCAAGGGTACAATTTTCAGGAATCACGAGCACAAACTGAAGTAGAGCAACATCACCTGCGCTGTAAAGAAACTCAATGAGAATTACTCTGGAAGAAGTGCACATGTTTGCGTCATGATCATATCAGCCGGCGTCCATAGCTAACGTACGCGAGGAACATAATTTCTTTCTAATTCTAATCCAGGACTACTGCATGTTTAAATGTCTTGTTCCTAGCGTTACTGACACAACAATAAACATGGCTACAGGAACAGTAGGTTCAGTTTACCTCTTCATCCACCACGGTGCTTGCCGGTCGTCCTTGCCCATTGACTGTTCAGAGCCCACGTGTCTGGACGCATTAATATCCCCATGTTCAGAACTCGATCTCAGTCAAAACGCAAACCCATTTTCTGCTGCTGGACTGAAACTTTAAGCAGAATAACTAAACCCAAGTGCTCAGCCACCACATCTGCATGCATTGACACCTGAATACCTGATGCTGATTTACCTAAGATAACAAACCCATATCTCTGCTGGCAACGCCGAAGTAAAGGCGGCGAGAAGGGCGCAACCATCACAGGCTGATGTCACTGCATCAAACAGTTTCTGAATTTTATAACCATGATGCCATTGCAAACAGGTTCCTCACCAGGTTAGGCAGCAGAAACACAACAGCTGTTGGGTAATCCTGAAGCCATGTCTTAGTGCAAAAAGTTCTGAATTCACATGCTGTCATGTCCAAGGCGGCGACACTCTGAAGAAGTGAACTGTGGAGCGACCGCCAGGAGTCCGACCCTGGTCTTATATCAACAAAACCAATAGTTTCCATATGAAGGTTCAGTGTACTTTTTTGACTTATGAAAATCCAGACAAGTCCTACTGCAGTTTCACACAAGTCCTAACTGAGGCTTCAGTAAACTTCGTAGCAAACTATTTTTCAGACCACCAGTTTCAGACTAAAACAGCTTCAGCAACCTGTTTTTCAGAATAACAGTTTAAGGCGTTGCTTTCCAAGCACGACCAGATTAGATCATAACATCCAGACATTAAGTTCATATTACAGCAAATATGAGTTTCTTGCTAAAAGAGAATCATAGGATGGTGGAGCAAAGGCAGTTCGAAAAATAAGAAAGGCGTTCATACTACACGAGTGCCCGAACTTAGAGAAAGCAAAGGCATATCGAAATATGGTTGTGCTCTCTTTCTTCTCTGCATTTCCTTTTCTCTGGTTTTTGGCCACCTCGACGCTTTCTCCTGTTACAAAATGAGGCACACCACTTTCTCTGGTGTTTGTCTGAACATCGAGCAGGCAGAGAGATTGTTTCAGGATTCAGAAGCATAGTAGCTGCTAGTGTAAACAGATTACAACGTTACATCACACAGGAAAGAAACAACCGCTGCAAAATATACGGAAAAGGAGTCAAATACCAACATTCAAGCACAACGAAACAGAAAATATAGCTTTTGAAATATTAGAGGCCCTGCCTTCTAAAGCCAGTACAGAAGCAAGCTGATGCTGTAGACAGCTCACAACTTACAACATCACATCAACAGAAAAGATACTAAATACTCTCTCCGTAAAGAAATATAAGAGCGTTTATAGATCACTAAAGTAGGGTAACATTTAAGCACAACGGAACAGAGATTCATAAGGGGAGGATTACTTTGAGTTACAAAAGAGGCATTCCGCGCCGACTCTGCATGCATCATCAAAGCACTTGAAGGGATTGGCCATTGATAAGTCATGTGTATGACTATTACCTAGGCCATTACGCCTACAATAACGACTTGTGAACTCGAATCGAGCGTCTCGAGAAGCTCTGCTGTCCACTTGTAACCACATGTGTTGATTAGACTTCCACTCGCGGTCGCGGCTGTGAATGGATCCAAATTTCATTTCTTCTAGCAGCTTCGCATTCAAAACGAAAATTTTGGCAAATTCAACATCTAGCATGTCCCCAGAGTAGCCCTCCAACACCACTCTTTTGAGATGGCTCTCGAGGCATTCAATTGGATCCAGTGGGCCATATTTTTGCATGCTTTTCATCTTCATCCGCGTCAAACTGTAGATGGAGGGAATGAACAATGTAAAGGCGGTTGGTTAATGTATTAGAGCACAAGTCAGTCATGCTTATGTTGATAACTAGTTCAGACAGGCAAATACTAAGAATACTACTCACAATGACATACAGCCTCTCCAAGCAGGGGAAGCACTTGAGCAGGCCAATTAGTGCATCAAGATTAGGGCCATCATATTCAATAGCTAAAACCTTGACGGTGGGCATTGTGGTTGTCACGCTGATGGAAATTATTTTCTGATGAAAATGACAAACCGAAATAAGAAGAAATACTTGCATACTACATGTGAGTTTTGACTGCTTGGTCGTAAAAGGCTGATGTTACCTGAAAAACCGTGGTTCGAATGTAGAGTTTGAATATTTGCCTCGACAACACACCTAATACTTGCAGCTTAGGTGCTTGGATTACCCGGACAGTCTCCGGACCAGAACCTGTATAGAGGGGCAGCAACCTCTCAAGGCAAGGAGCGTCCTCGATGACAAGCTCTTGCAAAAGGTCAGCGAAATCCCAATCACAATCCCACCCCAATACCCTCCGCGGAGAATGGGTAACGACGGTTTCGGCGGATTGGAGTGATATACTGAATTTTTAGGGTCTGTTTGGTTCTTTGGCAAGCGCTTGCCTTGCCCAGCCTAGCAAGGAAGCCGATTATTTGGTTCGTGGGCGATCAGACCTCGTTACCTGTGGTTTCCAGTTTTTTCTTCAATCATGCGGGCGAGCCGATTTGGCTAGCCTCCATCGGCAAGGCTAGCCTCCCCAGCAAGGTGAACAGGCAAGGGAACCAAACAGACCCTTATTTTTCTCTTTTACCACTCCCGAAGGGGCAAGGAACCGGCGGTGAAAAGTTGTGACGTTGGATAAGTCAATGAGGGATCCAACGGGTTGTAATTCGCGCGAGGAAGCACGCGATCCGTGTGCTCGTGGTGAAGTTTATTTCAACGTGACAAGGAGATTCAAATGAACTTCACGTACTCTACAATACAAATAAGAGGAGTACATCGTACAATGAACGGGCTGTTTTACCAACGTCCCTTGGCACCGGGAACCATAACCCCCACCAGCAGAGGCTCACCATCCGACGACGGCTCCCCCTGCCGACAACCTCTCAATCGTCGATGGTGACGAGGATCGTCGGACCCAGCGTGTGCGGTTCATGTAGCTTTATGTTTCAGGGCCCTAATAGTTTAGATTTTGGGTTGTTCGACGAAGGCGTTAAATACAGAAGCTCCAGATCCTCTCCTGACGAGGCTATCGGCCTATGGTCGGTGATGGATTTGGAGTTGACGTATCGTGGCCTCCTCCGACTGTGAGTCACTACCCTGTCTTTGTCGTGTCGTGTGCAGGATCGGGTTCACCGAGGGCCTCGATGCTCAGGCTTGCTTGTTGCATTCAACGCTCGTTAGTGGCTTGTTCCGTGTCTTGTATCTGTACCGTTCTTACTCTTTTCTTTCCCTTTGTTGTATGGACGGTTGTATGTTTGAAGTGTTGCTTTATAATATAAAGCGGGGGAAAACCCTTTATCGTTAATTAAAGCGCCAGAAGGGTCGCACCGGCAGGCAACAGCCTGCGTGCGGGCTCCTTCCTTGGTGGGGAGGAGAGAGATGATGGTGCAGAGGACGGCGTCGGGGAGGGCGTTGATGAGATTGAGGCCGTCCACCGGCGGTGATTCTTGGTCGGACTTGCGCTTCTTCCTGGAGCGCCACGGCGGCGGCGGCGGCGGCACCGACGCACATGGATGCAGGGCGGCGGCGGCGGTGGTGATAGTGGAGCGGGACTGGAGAATGGGGAACGACAGTTTCGGCGGCGGATTGGTGATGATGGAGTTTTTCTTTTTCTTTTTCTTTTTACCACTCCCCACGGGGCAAGGGATCTAGCTGAAATGAACTTCACGTACTCTACAATACAAAGAGGACTATATCGTACAACGAATGGGCTGTTTACGAAAGTGGTTATGATAATCTCCGTCTGACACCATTTTCAAATATATCTTACGTGTTTTCCTCTCGTCCCTTGGCGACTGGGACCATAGCCGCCACCAGCAGAGGCTAGCCTCTGCCGACGACCTCTCAACCATTGGTGGTGAGGATGATTGTCGGATCCCATGCGTGTGGTTCATGTAGCTCTTAGGTTTTAGGCCCTAACAATTTAGGTTTTGGGTTATTCGGCGGCAGTGACCGCAGCGCTGAATAAAGAAACTCCCGATCCTTTCTTGACGAGGTTATCGGCACTATGGTCGGTGATGGATTTAGAAACCAGTATGTTCAAGCAGGGATGTCATGGCGGCGACGACAACCTTGAAGTGGACTTGTGTCCTCGGGCTTTGCCGTTGCGACGACGTCTGGTCCAGTGTTGACGCAGAACATGAGAGGTAGTCCAAGAGCTAACCCTAGCTAGATTTATGCGCTGCACTGTTGGCGAAGCGTCTAGCCCAACACACCCTGAACTCTTCCAGCGAGGCGAGACACTCTTTGATCCCCTTGAGCAAAGGGCCAAACCGCGATCTGTTCAGTTCCTTGTTCATCAAAGCTTGCACCACACCCTGGTTGTCAGTACTCCTCACTGGAAGGCCAGCACCTCCGAGTGCTCCAGGTCGGTGATAGATGGAAAAAGTGGCATGTGCCTCCCACGAAAACGCCGTGATGATCGCGTACGACCGCTCCACCGCCACCTGGCTCCTTCCACTTTGTGTGTGTGTGTGTGTGTGTGTTAGCCCACTCCTCCAGCAGTCTCCAGACACGATCTACCAAAGTACGAGTATCCTCTATGAGCTTCCCATCTCTTGTTGCATTCCTCGCGAGCCACATGTGCCATAGCATCATGATCATCACACTCTTATCAGCCTCGCACGCCTTTCCAAACCCCGGTCCAAAATCCATCTCTTGAGCGTTTGTTGTGACGAGACGTTCTGTTGTGGAATGAAGACACCGTCCCCTGTCTCCAGTCCTCATTGATCAACGCCCAACAATGTTTAGCATATGGACACTTTCAAAACCTATGAAGAGCTTTCGCTTCTCTCTCACAAACTGGGCACCGGACACCCTGCTTTATATGTCGCCGATGTAACTCGGTTCCCGCAGCCAGGCCATTTCTTCATACATGGATTTTGGCTTTTGCTGGAGCGTTCCACTCCCACAGATTGATCCCTTGTGCTAAGCCGGTCCTTCGAACCCGCTTCTGCACCCCCGAGGCTGTGGAGTGATCGGGTTGAGTCCGACGAGGCTTTTGAGCTCGCGTTGCCTGCTTTGGGGTTTGAGGATACTGACTGTTCTATGCCTGTAGTTACTGAGGTTTCGTCGATCACGGGCAGCGGAGAGGTGGAGGTGAGTCGGCAGGTGGCCACTCTCTCTCCTGCTCAGCACGTTGTCCATCCTCAGGGCGTGGCGCCAGTGTTTGTGGATGGGTTGTCGGGAGGGACCCCGGGGCAGGCGGCCTCGGGTCGCTCTTCTCCGGCTGAGGTAGGGGACTCGGGGCAGGTGGCTCCCGTGTCCTTCTCTGCGTTGGGAGGGGGTCTGGGGCAGGTGGCCACGGATACCTCCTCGCCTATTCCTCTCTGCTGGTGACGTCGGTGCCTTGGGGGGGGGGGGGGGGGCTCGGGGCAGGTGGCCTCGGGGCCTCCTTCTCCTAAGGCGCCCATGTTGGTGGCCTCTGCGGTGCTGGGGGGGAGTTAGGGCAGGCGACCCTTGCACTCCCTTCCCCCCGTTCGCCACCGGTGCCGTCCTGTGGGGAGTGCCAGTCCGTGCAGACGGACCGGCTTGGCGGTTGGGGTGAGGCAGGAGGCCTTACCCCGACCAGGATCTCTCGGGAGGAGGTGATTGCGTTCGGTGGGATCCCGGATCCGATGTCAGAGGGGTGACGGGTGAGTGGCCGTCTCCAGACACAGCCGGATGTGGACGACATTCAGCAGCGGTGCGCCATGAGGGCGGCTAAGCTCCGTGACATTGAGGTCACTACCGGTATGTCGGTTAATACTTCTAATTCTATTCTGCATTTTTCTAATGATGAGATTATTGAAAATGCGAACCAATTAGGAGTTTCACTGGGTAGTAATGTTACTGAGATCTCTAATTCTGTTAATGATCTTCTCGATCTAGAGGCTGAGCGGGCCTTAGAGATGATTCGTAATTTAGCGGCCGTTAAACCCATGAGTGATTCTGAGGTTGATGCGTTGGGGGTCAGGGCTCTTGACAACTTTTGTGCGGATCTTATTCCACCATTCCTGAGGCGGAAGAAGAGGATGATTCTTCTGAGCTGGTTATGGCTGGACCTTCTGAGACTGGTTGTGAAAACCGGTTGCAGAGTCAAAATGTCTCTAAACACAAGTTGAAACGGAAGGTGTGCCCGGTGTCCGCAGTGCGTAGGAGTGCTAGGATGCGCACTGCTAAAAAATTCCATGATGATCTATGAAAGGCATCTTTTGGAATAGCAGAGGTCTAAAGGACTTGGCTAAAAGACGGTTTCTTGCTGAGGCGTCTGTCGAGCATCGATTAGACTTTATCGCTCTATCGGAGACAGGTAGACATAATTTTGCGCCTCAATTTCTAAATACGTTGTCAGGAGGTATTGATTTTGACTGGCATTGCTTGCCTCCGAGAGGAAGATCGGGTGGGATCTTACTCGGCGTGCGATGCGATGCGCTTGAGGTTCGAAGTGTGGTTATGGGTGATTTTGCAGTCAAGTTTCGGGTGCGTTCGAAGGATGATGGGTTTAATTGGGCTTTGGTTGCGGTATATGGTGCTGCACAGCCCGAACTCAAGCCCGAGTTTTTGGCTGATCTTGTTAGGATCTGCGGGTCCGAGCAGCTCCCTATCCTGGTGGGGGGTGATTTCAATATCATTAGGAGGCGTGAGGATAAGAATAATGATAATTTTGACGGCAGATGGTCGTTCATGTTTAATACCATCATTGAAAGTCTTGACCTGAGAGAAATTGAGCTCTCGGGTAGAAAATTCACATGGGCTAATGCGCTGCCAAATCCGACATATGAGAAGTTGGATCGAGTGTTGGCTTCTGTTGATTGGGAACAGAAGTTTCCGCTAGTCACAGTTCAGGCTTTGTCACGTGGAATTTCTGATCACACACCGTTACTCGTGGACTCTGGTGAGGCCACCCATCTGGGTAACAAAAACTCTTTCTCCTTTGAGCTGGCTTGGTTTGAGCGAGAAGGTTTCTTTGATCTCATAGCCAGAGAATGGGCTAAGGATGCAGGAGGGAAGACTGTGCTTCAGCGCTGGCAGAATAAGATTAGACATTTGCGAAGTTTTCTGCGTGGGTGGGCTAAGCATCTTAGAGGGATTTATAAGGTAGAAAAGGAAAGGCTCCTTTCCCTTATTCAGTCCCTAGATGTAAAAGCAGAAACCACGGTGCTGCCGGCCGCGGAGCTTCATGCCAAGCTTGACGCGGAGATGAGGCTGAAAGAACTTCTTCGAGAAGAGGAATTGAAGTGGGCGTCGCGGGCCAAGGTCCGGCGAGTAGTCCAGGGGGATGCGAACACCCAATTCTTTCATATGATTGCTAATGGTAAACATAGAAAGAAGAGGATCTTTCAGCTTCAGCAAGATGAAGGAGCAATCTTAGGACAGGAAAACCTAAAGTTGTATATTACAGAGTATTACAAGCAGTTATTTGGTCCTCCAGAGGATAACTATGTGTCTCTGGATGAGTCCCGGGTTGAGGATGTTCCTCAACTCACTGAGGTGGAGAATGATATTCTTGCGGCTCCTTTTTCTGAGAAAGAGGTTTTTGAGGCCATTTCGCAAATGAAAAATAACAAGGCGCCGGGACCCGATGGTTTTCCTGCCGAGTTTTATAAGAAGTGCTGGCATATTATTAAAGGGGATCTGTTGCCTATGTTCAATGATCTCTTTTCTGGGCAGCTTCAGCTTTTTCAGCTGAATTTTGGAACGATAACCCTTCTTCCTAAGAAAACAGAAGCTGTGAGAATTGAGCAATTCAGGCCCATCTGTCTTCTTAATGTAAGTTGCAAAATCTTTACCAAGGTCGGGACTAATAGGCTCACACAGATTGCGCATGCTGTGGTGCAGCCTACCCAATCTGCTTTCATGCCGGACAGGAACATCCTTGAAGGGGTTGTGGTCCTTCATGAAACGCTCCATGAGATCCACACGAAAAAGTTGGATGGGGTAGTTTTCAAAGTGGATTTCGAGAAAGCGTACGGCAAGGTCAAATGGCCCTTCCTGCAACAGGCTTTACGCATGAAGGGTTTTGATGAAGCTTGGCGGCGCCAGGTAGAATCCTTCACGCAAAAAGGGAGTATTGGAATTAAAGTCAATGACGATATAGGTCATTATTTCCAGACACACAAAGGTCTGAGGCAAGGTGATCCAATGTCCCCTATTTTGTTCAATATTGTGGTTGACATGTTGGCAATTCTCATAGGTAGGGCAAAGGAGACCGGCCAGGTGGGTGGCTTGGTGCCCCACCTAGTCGATGGGGGTATATCCATTTTACAGTACGCTGATGATACAATTATCTTCATGGAGCATGACTTGGCAAAGGCGAGAAATATGAAGCTGCTGCTATGCTTATTCGAACAATTGTCAGGATTAAAGATTAACTTTCATAAAAGCGAGCTATTCTGCTTTGGTAGAGCCAAGGAGGAACAAGAGGCTTATAGGCAATTGTTTGGATGTGAATTAGGGGCCTTACCCTTTACTTACCTTGGTATACCCATTCACCATCGCAAGCTCTCAAACAAAGAGTGGAAATGCATCGAGGATCGGTTTGAGAAAAAATTTAGTTGCTGGAAGGGCAAACTTATGTCTTATGGAGGCCGATTGATCCTTATCAATTCGGTGCTCACGAGTATGCCGATGTTCCTACTATCTTTCTTTGAAGTTCCAGTTGGGGTTAGGAAAAGGCTGGACTTCTACCGATCAAGATTTTTTTTTTTGCAGAGTGATGAACTAAAGAGAAAGTACCGACTAGCCAAGTGGGATGTAATCTGTAGACCAAAGGACCAAAGGGGTCTGGGTATTGAGAATCTTGAGGTCAAGAACAGATTCCTTCTCAGTAAGTGGCTGTATAAGTTATCTGTTGAGACTGACGCAACTTGGGCGCAGATTCTCCGTAACAAGTATCTGCAGTCCAAAACTTTGTCTCAGGTGACAGTGAGGCCAACTGATTCGCCGTTTTGGAAGGGTCTTATGAGAGTTAAGACAGCTTTCTTTAATAGAACAAAGTTTATAGTCGGTGATGGCAACAATACCCGTTTCTGGGAGGATACTTGGCTTGGTGATACGCCACTGGCCCTCCAGTACCCGTCCCTGTACCGTATTGTTCAACGACGTGAAGCGTTAGTTGCAACGATTATGCAGTCCATTCCCCTTAATATCCAATTTCGGAGGGTGCTTGTTGGTGATCGATGGGAAGCTTGGCTCCATTTGGTGAGTAGACTGATGGAGGTTCAGTTAGCTCATCAGCCCGATCAGTTGTGTTGGAAAATTACTAGGTCTGGAGAATTTACGGTCAAGTCGATGTACATCGACGTAATTAACTCCAGTGTCATTCCTAGTTCCAAATATGTTTGGAAAGTAAAAGTTCCTTTGAAGATCAAAGTGTTTATGTGGTTTGTACATAAACAAGCCATTTTAACAAAGGACAACTTGGTTAAGCGCAATTGGACAGGATCTACTAGGTGTAGTTTCTGTGATCGGGACGAGACCATTAAGCACCTCTTCTTTGAGTGCCCGCTGGCAAGAGTTTTGTGGCGCACCGTGCAAATTGCCTTTAACATCACTCCTCCGAATTCGGTGGGTACGTTATTTGGAACGTGGCTTGACGCGATTGAGCCCGACACAGCTAGACATATTCGTGTAGGAGTATGTGCGTTGTTATGGGCAATTTGGAACTGCAGAAATGATTTGACTTTTAACAGAACAACAACTATTCATCTTTTGCAGGTTTTATTCCGAGCTACGGCGCTGCTCCGTATGTGGTCCTTACTCACTCCGATGGAGGCCAGGGAGCGTTTGGTTACTGGATCTGTCCGGCGGGAGATGGTAGCGCGGGATATCTTCAACCGATTTGGATGGCGGCCATGTAATAGGATAGGCGATTAGTTTACCTATCTTTGTTTTGCCAGCCGGTTGTGGCTCTATGGCCTTTTTTTGCGGCGTTGAGGCTCTTTGTGAGTTCGCCTTTATTTTGTTTTGTTTCCAGACTTTAAGATCTTGTTGAACCTTTTTACTTATTTATTAATGTGGCCGTATGCATCGTTCTGATGCAGAGGCCAGAGAGTCCCCTTTCGAGAAAAAAGAAGAAAAAGAAAAAAAAGCCACCAACGAGGATGATCCGATGCGCCCACCTTTTGCCGCTTCATATCCACCGCGAGGTGATAGGCTGAGCGTATGGTAAAATTCCCATTTTTGGTGTGGTTCCACGCCTGGTAGTCTTCACGTAAAGCCCCTCCGACTTGGCACCTGTAGCATATGCAGCATATCGCCAGGGAAGAAAGCACACTTGAGCAAGGGCTTGTCCTAGTCCTTGCCAGTGTAATCTAGCATATTCGAGACCACATCAATGTTGGTGTTGTCGAGCGTCCAGTAGCCTCCGGGCGTCCGGCTGTGGAATCCAACTATCTCTACTCCTATAAAAAAAGTGAGTTGGTGGTGATGGTGTGCCTGCCTGCACATCATCTGAACCGTTTGATACGTAACGTATGGCTGAGATGAAGAGAAGTTGCCCCGTACCACTTGCACTTTTACAAAAACACCCTGCATTTAGAAAGAATTCTGGAGCAGGGACATCTACACAACAGATCTTCTCTCGTGAAGGAAACAGAGTCTTCGCGAATCTCCCAAATTACTCGCCGTCGGCTCGTACCATCTCTTTCCCAGCGACAGCCGGAGTTGACTTGCCCCCCCCCCCCCCCCCCCCCCCCCGCCCCCGGCGCCATGTAGCTGTAGTTCGGCTGCGATGTTGCAGGTCAGCAGGCATGTTCGATGAAGTATTTTGTTTTCTCTTTGTGGCTGTCGAGTTGATTTGCTTTCGTGCAGGCCCTGGTTCTCAACCTCCAACATGAGTCTATTTCTTCCATGCTGCCCATGGAGGTCACCGGTAGCAGGAACGCCATGAGTCCGCACAGGCATTGCAGACGCGGAGGATTTTTACCGGGGGCGAGCTACTCGTTCCCGGCAGCGCCGGTGTCAACTACCTCGAGCCACTTCTTGTTCATGTAATTGCATCTCCCCGTAAGTTCTGTGGTTCTCCTACAAGATCAAAGAATGGAGTGCAGATGTGTCTCAGAGCCATTCATGGTTGAAATTATGGTCTCTCCTAAACATGTGATGTTAGCTATGGTTTTAGATTTTACTAGGTGGAATTGCGCGCTCCACTGCCGCGCGGATATTATGGCATAAAATGCTCCATGAGTACATTATAGCGTGCATAAAAAAACTGCAATATGGTCAACGTTGATGTCGTAAATTTGTACCACTTATAGTTTATGTGATTGAGTAGTTAGGATGCTCATAGAACATATATAAACATTGATGTTGTACAACTTAATTTATTTGTCAGTCATCGAATGTCCCTTTCATATCTATCATCAATGTGAATTTGCATGACGAACAGAGTATAATTCAGGTCTCAAATGAGGCTCATCATAAGAAATGTCGCTATTGTGGAAGCGCCATCTAACAACCCCAAGCTTGCTCCTGAACTCAAAGTGGGCTCACTCCCACACATTAAAGTCCAAACCGAAGTAGCTGAACCTAGAACACGTGTAAGCCATAAATTCCTCCTGGCCCAGGCTCTCAAAGAGAAGACAATCTAAACCAAAGTTGCTAATTGTAGCAATACGCACATAGAATCAGATAGCCATGGTCAACTAATGATATACTTAACACCCTTGGTGCTTGTCTGCTTGAGCTATCAGCAACATTGCAGAGCTATGAAGTAAATACATGTAGACGAAGAATGGACTAAGGAATTATGCTGACAACCTTCGCATATGAAAATACAAGACTGAATCTTCTTTTTGTGGAAATATTAATGCACTCGACCATCTAGATTATCAGACATCTGAAACTTAAAATCCAGAATATGAAGTTATGACAAAAATATGTCAGGATCATAAGTTCTAGAAATGATAAAGCTAACCTAAGATATAAAGTTATGACATGATATAAGTTAACACCGATGAACATTAGCTTCGGTCTGGGCAGAAACAACAGCTTCTTTTTTTTTTGCTGCAGCTGTACTGTTCTTCTCTAATGTCAATTACATGGTTACTTATTCGCCTCTGCTTCATCTACTCCCTCAAGCCTCAAGGCAGATGCTAACTTGTTTGCCTCTGCATCTTGTGCGCCCTTCTGTACTGCAACCAACTTACTTCAACCTATTTGACTTACACCTTGTGCCTTCTCTGTTATATCCAAAATAGGGTGGCACGGTGATGGAGACGGCGTTGGTGCCAGCCCGCAGCTACTCCGGGATCAGCTCGATGCTTGGCACCGCCGCGCTCGTTGGCTGCAGCTGGGGCATGGCGACGACCGTTGGAACGAAGGCCAGATCGGAGGTGCCCGTCGCTGCTGCCACAGGGAGGGGATCAGGAGACGCCCGTGGAAGATGCTATGGTGAACACAATCTGAAATAATCACTTTTACAGAAAACATATACATCCATAATTACATATACATGCCAGTGTAGTTGTGTGAGATCAATTTGGAAGTCCTAATTGATGGAAACTGTAGCATTAGCAATATCCTTCTGATATTTGATAGTAAATGAGCGCAGTGTTGCTTGTAGATAGATTTTTCATGACTTCAACATGTGCCTTCCATCTCCTTGATGATGTGAACTCGGATTTTACTGCATTATATGGTCTCTTGGCACTTTTAGTTTCCCCTCGAAAAATGGTATCAATTTGTTTATGTTGAATAATATTTAAGTGTTGCGAGGCAACAACCACTAGAAGAAAATTTTTAAATTTAGTATGTTTAGCACATTGTGGTCGTGAGTAGTTGTCTTTAATTTAAGGAATATGTGCCCTTGTGGCCACTTGCGAAACAAATATTGCAGTTTAACACTTTTGTCAAAAAAAATTCCTTTGCCTAAATACTACATGCTCATTGTTTTTTTCCTTTGATTAAATATACTACAGACCGTTATGCATGCAATACTGATTATCTGATATCTTTTAGGTGAGAAGATAGATGAAGAAAGAACTCAAGAGCTAATATTGTTGTTGCGGATGTTTTGTGCAAACAACTAAAATAAGATAGATGCTCTAGCATGTTGAGCCCATGATTGAAGCCAAAGGATGAAATGACTTGTCATCATACCTCCATTCCGCAGATTGGGGATGGATAATGAAATTGTGACATTGTCGTTCTTTCGTTATTGATATCAAGGTTATGCCAAAGTGACATGCTTAATGTGTCAACGTTTCTAGCAGAAAATAATGTGTAGGTGAAGCAAATGCTAAGTGAAGAGGAACAAAGACAAAGACTGATTTGAATTTAAGAGGTGTCATCTCAAATTCGCAATTGGCAGACGTGTGGCAGTATTTGCTTTTGCCACATGCTCTCGCCCCTCAATATAGGACGTAACAGACAGTGGGAAAGGGCAGAGAGAGCAACAAGTCTTCTTGCAAGGTTAGGATCAAGAGGGAAAAGTTTGGTGTAGAATAAGGGATTTATCTGGAAGCCGTATGTTCGATTGTTCTCGATGTGTACCCATCAAATATATGACTTCAGTTTGATCAATGTGTCGCTAGCCCCTTAGCGTTGCATTTACGCTTCTTTTTGTGATTCCGTAGCGTAGCACGGGCATCTTACTAGTCAGAGCAAACTTTTATGTTATGTCCACTCCCTATACGCGACACCAAGCCTGCCCGAGGAAGCACTCTTCCAAATAAGATACTTCGCCATGTACAAGAGGCATTCTTTGGACACGGCGCAACTAGGAATTTAGTACCCTGGTGAGAGTAATGCTACATACTACTAAAAATTACGTTAACTTTTACATAAATAACCAGGTGGCGAACGTGATTGGGATTAGAGGGGAGGAGGGGCCCACCCCCCTAGAAACCGGGGCAGGGGCGGAGCCAGGATTTGACGATAGGGGGGGCGAAGATGACATCGAACATATGATTTTTTTTCCTGACAATGACCATACAATAGAGGAACACGAGATACCATGTATTTTTCAATTAGAAAATTGTATTTTTGTTCGTTAGTTTGAATGTGGCTCTTATACTCAAAACACAGAACAAAGTCGATAATCCTATATGGCGATTCTAGCTTGTTGTAAATTTTACTCGTGCTAGAATATTTGATCGGTAGTTTGTGTATCAGCTACGTTGTCCCAAGGGTGAAATTTACAACTAAGATGATAAATCAGCGCAAACCTAATTTACAGTACCTATTATTGAGAATAAAACAAGAAATTGCTACCCTCTGAAGCAAAAAAGTTTCTAGTCTTTTGGAGCCAGAAGCGTATCAGTTCAACAGTTGTATTCTACAGTATAAATCAACAAGCGAATCAAATGCCCTAGCGTAGGCTGACCAACAAGTGCATATGGGCTTCAACTAGGAAAGCTCCTGGGCTTTAAGCCTTGAGCGCGTGGTTAGGGGGGCTAATTAGCGCTTACTCTGGCACACCTTGTACCACCAAATCCAGTGAGAGAAGCTCTCTCCTTAGCGGATGATCTATATGCCGACGTATTCATGTTGCTTCAGACTGCAAGGTAGTTGTTGATGATCTGCATCATGGCAAGCTAGCCACTTATGGAGCGGTTCTTCGTGAGATATCGGACCGTTCGTCAAGCTTTCTTTCATGTAATATAGGTCATGAATTTAGGAGCTCAAACTATGAGGCTCACAATCTAGCGAAACACTCTCTCTCCCTCGTGGTTGGCCGCCATGTTTGATTAGGCCAGCCGGGAGATCTTCCATTCGTTCCTGTAAACATTGTGACGGGTTAATAAAGTTTCGCGAGGTTGTCTAAAAAAAAAAACCAAATCCAGTGAACCTTGCGCCTACCATGATCCGCTCCCTATCAAAATTTTAAAGAGAATGATGTTAGGTTCCGACACATTTTTTTGGCAAACTACAAGCAGCTCCGAGAATACGTAGTGGTTGCTTCTAGGATTGATTTCACTAGCACCTCTCTACCCACTTTCGACAAACCTTGTCCCTTCCACCCATCTGTCATTGCAACTGATCTTTCAGTCATGTAATTGAAAAATCCGTCCTTCAAGAACCCAACCAGTGTCGGTAGCCCACAATATCGCTCATCAGAACTGATTTCCTTTCATCATCATATCCGTTACCAAAAAGATAGAGGATTCCTGGTAGTTCATCGTTTTACCTGAAGCAATCTCATAAACGTTCACAATACGGTGGAGTTCAAGCAGGCTATCCTCAGTGGCCTCCAGGAACTCCTTTGAACTCGAGAGATACATCCAAGGTCGATATGCATGGGAAAAAAGAGAGTATTACATGGTTAGAGCATCTTATACTCGGACCCTTAAATCTCCCGCAACCGTCCAGAACCCATCTGTTTGGACGCATCTTTCCATCCAACACGGTATCCCAACGGTGCGGGGACTAGCCTGGTTACCCGAAATCTCGTAAACTGATAGCACACCAGGGAGGACTTTGCTGGAGTCCGAACATCCATATGGCTGATCAAAAGCTACCACACACCTTCTCTCTCCATCTGAATGGTGGAAGGCCCCGCTGGCTGTTATGTTTAGCGAAAGATTAGCTTGGCGTTTTGGCGGAAGGCTTTGAAACCTCCTAGCATGTTTGGCAAAAGCCACCTTGTTTCATTTTTTCTTCTTCAAATGCTTGGGCGTAAGAAAATTACTAATTCATGCGTTAGTATCAAGCCATGCATTAGTTCCGTGAAAAAAGTTATGCATTAGTGTTTGGTGAAAGGCTTCCACCAACACGTCGATGGGATGGTTGTTTTGGCTCTGGGGTCTATATGCTCTCAGATCAACAGTAAATTTAAAATAAATAGTAAGTAAAATTTCTGATCTTTTTATAGATGTTTTTGTTAGACTACCCACAGTAGGAGTAACATAGGTAGTAACATCACACATTTTTAGATAAAATAAATGATGTGACAAGCAATAAATGAAGAAAGAGAGGAAAGTGGTAACATAGCTAGTTACTAGTAAGATGAGTAACATCACACATATCAAGGCAAGATGGGTCTATAGCCTAATAAATGAAGTGTTGCATGTTACCACACATATGTTACTCCCCACTATAGAGGTAGTAACAGGCATGTTACTAGTTTATGTTACTACCCATTGTGGCTAGTCTTAGTGTAACAAGTGTGTTTGATAATTTTCATGTGAAATAGGATAGCAGTGCTTCATCGATAAAAATAAATAAATTTAAGTGCTTGGTAAAACAAAGCTACTAATCCACGCACTAAGTGCTTGATTAAACAAAGCTACTCGTAATGCACGCATTAGTATTATAGTGAGTCATGCATGATTTAGTGAAATGCTATTTTTTTGAAGTTAATAAAAATGAACATTTAAGAAATAGTGTTGGATGACCGTCTCCTGTATCCGCGTTCGGACAAATACCGTGTCCCAAAAGAGTCATGCCCTTACGTACTCCGGGTGTGCCCAAGCAAGGCAAGAAGCGTGAAAAACGCTTGAGGACGAGCGAACTCCTCTGAACTTGACGAACACGCATGGAAAAGGCCCGAACTCCGCTGAACTCGACGGAACTGCTATGAACTTGAGGGCGGGAGGTAAGTATTCAGCGTCATTTTAGTCCGGGTGGGCCCAAGCAAGCCAAGCATGGAATAGGCTGGTGGTCGAGCGAACTCGTTTGAACTCGATGGAACTGCTCTCTTCTTCAAAACTGCAACGAGCGCCTCTGAACTCGGCTGAACTCGACGGAACTGCTCTGATCTTGAGGGCGTGAGACAAGTACTGGGCGCAATCCAAGCGGCATGGAATAGCATGGAGGTCGAGCGAACTCCTCTGGACTTGATGGAACTCCTCTGTTCTTGGCGCTCATCAAGGTCCAGATGCATGGAAAAGCCTCGAATTCCTCTGTACTCGACGGAAGTAGTCTGATCTTGGTGCATGTCAAGCCGAGACGTATGATCATACGAGGAGGTGATCCAAGCACAGATGAAGAACCAGCAGAAGACGAAATGTTCATTCCTGCCTGCCCTACAAAAGGAGGCTTGACACGCCGGCAAATCAACACCACGCCATTCAGTTGAACGCTATCAATCACACTCTCCATTGCAATTGCATCCACCTGGGAGGATCCTGTCAGCTCGATCGACTAGGTTGTTTGCTCGACCACACCTCAGAAGCAGCAAGAGCAGAGCTTGGAAGCAATGGCGGCGTGGGACTCTGTTCTTGGCGTCGTGGCTTCCTTCTTCCAGATCCTAGGAATCGAAGGTTGGATGCTGGTTCTTCTTATCATCGTGCACATGCTCCGGCTCCCCCAGTGCAAAGAGGAGTGGATCAAGCTGAGGCTGACCGTACGCGGCCTGAAGCAGCTCAAGCCCATGTTCACCGCCGGCGACGGTGCACAGGCGGCGACGGCACGCAACGACGAGGTCATCGACGACGCACAGGCCCTGCTCGACATGTACGGCGACGGCTCAACCTGGTACAAGATCTGCAACGCCAGGACTCTGGAGATACAACTCGTCGAGAAGCGGCACGACGCCAAAACGTGGCAAGCGATCCTCGTCAACAGCCACTGCCACTGCAACTGCAAGACAGCCACGACGCCACGGTCACGTAAAAATACAAGGTGAGATGCCCCCCGTCGATACATGCACATCCTTAACTCAAAAAGTTTGGTTGATGATGATCCCTAACACAAAACCTCGCTTTGTTTATTTGCCAGCCAAAGCACCAGCCCTCAAGCGGGAGACAACAGTCCAGCCAGCTCTGATCGCCAGACTAACACCACGGAGGAGAATCAGACCGAGTTTTCATCTCCCGTTTAGTAATCTCCGGCCATGTATTACTTAATTATTTTTACTATTACTACTACAACCGATACCTTTCCGGAAGAAAAAACTTGTAAGGGCATCTCCAACGGCGACCCGTAAATTTTCTCCCGCATCCGTCCGGAAACAAAGGGGGACCAGTCTGCGGATACAGATGCCGGAGGACGATGTCCAACACTAGGTGTATATATTCAAACTCTTTTTCAACAAACCGGATGAAATTCATGCAAACACAGGCGGATTTTATATAAACATGACGGATTTCATACAAACCAAAAAAGAACGGTTACATTTTGGACATATTTTAACTATAAAGGTAGGCACGTACGGTCGCGCGGAGCTCCACTCCCACGACACGGATACACTACACTAGTCTACGACCGGCCGCGGCGGATCCCTTTTTCTTCCCATATCCGTCAACCCGCTAACCGGACTGCAGGGAGTCCCGAAGGCATATTCTTCGCTGTATCTTCCCAATGTCCGGCTACGCCGCTCACTGGAGTGGCGGAGAGGGTGCTTCAGCCAGAGAGGAAGGATGCTTCCGTGAGCTCAGATAGGTGCCCAGGATGGTTTGAGATAAAGAACTGGACAGGTCACCGGCTATACAAGTCGGCGACGCACCCAACTTTCCACCACAACCAGCGCCACAATATGCACCACAGGTTCACTTTGAGCAGCCACATGACTATGTGCCTAGGGTTGAGTTTCGGCAGCTACAGGAACAGGTAGGAGGGATCCATACGAAGCATGTGCATAGCGGTGCAAATTATCTCACGTTGTGAGAGAAGTGCTAGAAGTTTTTCATTCAGCATCGACACGTACGTTGGCATGCTTTTCAGAAATATGGCGTCGGTCACATAGTGAAAGGTTTAAACCTTCGTCCTTTAAAATCGCTTTAAAGGATACTGTAAAACATTTTTATAACATTTTAGGGACGACGCGTGTGTCGGCAAAACAGATCCCGCATAAATTTTTTCATGTCTCTGCAAAATAGCATAAAGCCTCCTACAAGCAAAATAAAGATTGCACTTGGGTCCTTCGCAGACGAGGCACAGGCTTGGGCGGAGGTGCCGTGACGCGAGGAGGAATGGGCGTGTCTTGCCGGTGGCGGCGGAGGACGAGGAGCGCTGGGGCAGACGCGAGGAGCAGGAAGCAGCAACGAGCTAGCGGTAGCGGCAGTGGCAGCGACAGCTAGCTAGCTCGCGCCGGTGGCAACAACAACTAGCTAGCTCACGGCCGCACCTTGCAGCGCTCCGCACCATGCGACTCGAGCAACAGCGGCAACTTCCGGGGCAGCAGCTAGGGTCCGATGGTTGCCGATGGTACTTGCAGACCGAACAGGGTAGTGTAACATTTTTGCAGAAGTATTTCAATGAATAATCATCCCAACAAAGAGTAGAGCAGACTATTTATTAAGGCGTTTCTGTCACACAAGGTGTCCCAGCTGTTGTGTGAAGTACTACTAGAGCTTCTGCAAATATTGTTACTATCCTCGGCAAATGATAAACTAAATTTGCTAGTAAAAGGGGATTTAAAAGTATTTACTAGAAAACTTATAAAAGTAAATAACAAGAGCTTGAAATGTAAATAGCATTTCCTGCAATGAAGAGATTAGGTGCGGAGGGATTTCAGTTCATGGTAAAAAATATATGAATTGTGCCAGTGCGATAGTGTTGGGGAACGCAGTAATTTCAAAAAAAATCCAACGATCACGCAAGATCTATCTAGGAGAAGCATATCAACGAGTGGGGAAAGTGTGTCCACGTACCCTCGTAGACCGAAAGCGGGAAGCGTTTTATCAACGCGGTTGATGTAGTCGTACGTCTTCACGATCCAATCGATCCTAGCACCGAACGTACGTCACCTCTGTTTCAGCACACGTTCAGCTCGATGACGTCCCTCGTACTCTTGATCCAGTTGAGGCCGAGGGAGAGTTTCGTCAGCACGACGGCATGGCGACGGTGATGATGAAGTTACCGGCGCGGAGCTTCGCCTAAGCACTACGACGATATGACCGAGGTGTATAACTGTGGAGGGGGGCACCGCACACGGCTAAAAGATCAACTTGTGTGTCTATGGGGTGCCCCCTCCCCCGTATATAAAGGAGGGGAGGGGGGCCGGCCGGCCTCAAGGGGCACGCCCAGGGGGGGGGATGCTACTCCTACTAGGAGTAGGTTCCCCCCTTTCCTAGTCCAACAAGGAGGGGAAGGAAGGAGGAAGGGGAGAGAAGGAAGGAGGGGGGGCGCCGCCCCACCCCTTGTCCAATTCGGACTGGGGGGGCACGCGCCACCTCCCGGCCGGTCCTCTCTCCTTTAAGGCCCATGGTGGCCCATTAACTTTCCGGGGGGTTCCGGTAACCCTCCGGCACTCCGGTTTTATCCGAAACTCTCCAGAACACTTCCGGTGTCCGAACAACATGGTCCAATATATCAATCTTTATGTCTCGATCATTTCGAGACTCCTCGTCAAGTCCGTGATCTCATCCGGGACATCAAACAACCTTCGGTACATCAAATCACATAAACTCATAATACCAATCGTCATCGAACGTTAAGCGTGTGGACCCTACAGGTTCGAGAACTATGTAGACATGACCGAGACTCATCTCCTGTCAATAACCAATAGCGGAACCTGGATGCTCATATTGGCTCCTACATATTCTACGAAGATCTTTATAGGTCAAACCGCATAACAACATACGTTGTTCCCTTTGTCATCGGTATGTTACTTGCCCCAAGATTTGATCGTCGGTATCATCATATCTAGTTCAATCTCGTTACCGGCAAGTCTCTTTACTCGTTCTGTAATGCATCATCCGATGACTAACTCATTAGTCACATTGCTTGCAAGCCTTATAGTGATGTGCATTACCGAGAGGGCCCAGAGATACCTCTCCAAAACACGGAGTGACAAATCATAATCTCGATCTATGCCAACCCAACAAACACCATCGGAGACACCTGTAGATCATCTTTATAATCTCCTAGTTACGTTGTGACGTTTGATAGCACACTAAGTGTTCCTCCGGTATTCGGGAGTATCATAATCTCATAGTCATAGGAACATGTATAAGTCATGAAGAAAGCAATAGCAATAAACTAAATGATCATAGTGCTAAGCTAACGGATGGGTCTTGTCCATCACATTATTCTCTAATGATATGATCCCGTTCATCAAATGACAACACATGTCTGTGGCTAGGAAACTTAACCATCTTTGATTAACGAGCTAGTCAAGTAGAGGCATACTAGGCACACTCTGTTTGTCTATGTATTCACACATATACTAAGTTTTCGGTTAATACAATTCTAGCATGAATAATAAACATTTATCATGATATAAGAAAATATAAATAACAACTTTATTATTGCCTCTAGGGCATATTTCCTTCAGTCTCCCACTTGCACTAGAGTCAATAATCTAGTTCACATCACCATGTGATTTAACACCAATAGTTCACATCTTTATGTGATTAATACCCATAGCTCACATCGCCATGTGACCAACACTCAAATGGTTTACTAGAGTCAATAATCTAGTTCACATCGCTATGTGATTTAACAACAATAGTTCACATCTTTATGTGATTAATACCCATAGCTCACATCGCCATGTGACCAACAGTCAAAGGGTTTACTAGAGTCAATAATCTAGTTCACATCGCGATGTGATTAACACCCAAGAGTAATAAGGTGTGATAATGTTTTGTTTGTGAGAGAAATTTAGTCAACGGGTCTGCAACATTCAGAACCGTATGTATTTTGCAAATTTTCTATGTCTACAATACTCTGCATGGAGCTACTCTAGGTAATTGTTCCCACTTTCAATATGTATCTAGATCGAGACTAAGAGTCATCTAGATCGGTGTCAAAGCTTGCATCGACGTAACTCTTTACGATGAACTCTTTATCACCTCCATAACCGAGAAATATTTCCTTATTCCACTAAGGATAATTTTGACCGCTGTCCAGTGATCCACTCCTGCATCACTATTGTACCCTCTTGCCAAACTCATGGTGAGGTACACAATAGATCTGGTACACAGCATAGCATACTTTATAGAACCTATGACTGAGGCATAGAGAATGACTTTTCATTCTCTTTCTATTTTCTGCCGTGGTCGGGTTTTGAGTCTTTACTCAACTTCACACCTTGCAGCACAGGCAAGAACTCCTTCTTTGACTGTTCCATTTTGAACTACTTCAAAATCTTGTCAAGGTATGTACTCATTGAAAAATTTATCAAGCGTCTTGATCTATCTCTATAGATCTTGATGCTCAATATGTAAGCAGCTTCCCTGAGGTCTTTCTTTGAAAAACTCCTTTCAAATACTCCATTACGCTTTCCAAAAAAATCTACATCATTTCCGATCAACAATATGTCATTCACATATACTTATCAGAAAGGTTGTAGTGCTCCCACTCACTTTCTTGTAAATACAGGCTTCACCGCAAGTCTGTATAAAACTATATGCTTTGATCAACTCATCAAGGCATATATTCCAACTCCGAGATGCTTGCATCAGTCCATAGATGGATCGCTGGAGCTTGCTCATTTTGTTAGCACCTTTAGGATTGACAAAACCTTCTGGTTGCAACATATACAACTCTTCTTTAATAAATCCATTAAGGAATGTAGTTTTGACATCCATTCGCCAGATTTCATAAAATGCGGAAATTGCTAACATGATTTAGACAGACTTAAGCATCGCTACGAGTGAGAAACTCTCATCGTAGTCAACACCTTGAACTTGTCGAAAACCTTTTGCGACAATTCGAGCTTTGTAGATAGTAACACAACTATCAGCGTTGCTACCTCTTGATCATTGCGTTGGTTTCCCTTGAAGAGGAAAGGGTGATGCAGCAAAGTAGCATAAGTATTTCCCTCAGTTTTTGAGAACCAAGGTATCAATCCAGTAGGAGGCCACGCACAAGTCCCTCGCACCTACACAAACAAATAAATCCTCGCAACCAACGCAATAAAGGGGTTGTCAATCCCTTCACGGTCACTTACGAGAGTGAGATATGATAGATATGATAAGATAATATTTTTGGTATTTTTATGAAAAAGATGCAAAGTAAAATAAAAGGCAATGGAATTAGCTTGTTGTTGGAAGATTAATATGATGGAAAAATAGACCCGAGGGCCATAGGTTTCACTAGTGGCTTCTCTCATGAGCATAAGTATTACGGTGGGTGAACAAATTACTGTTGAGCAATTGACAGAATTGAGCATAGTTATGAGAATATCTAGGTATATATGATCATGTATATAGGCATCACGTCCGAGACAAGTAGACCGACTCCTGCCTGCATCTACTACTATTACTCCACACATCGACCGCTATCTAGCATGCATCTAGAGTATTAAGTTCATAAGAACAGAGTAACGCTTTAAGTAAGATGACATGATGTAGAGGGATAAACTCATGCAATATAATATAAACCCCATCTTGTTATTCTCGATGGCAACAATACAATACATGCCTTGCTACCCCTACTGTCACTGGGAAAGGACACTGCAAGATTGAACCCAAAGCTAAGCACTTCTCCCATTGCAAGACGGATCGATCTAGTAGGCCAAACCAAACTGATAATTCGAAGAGACTTGCAAAGATAACCAATCATACATAAAAGAATTCAGAGAAGATTCAAATATTGTTCATAGATAAACTTGATCATAAACCCACAATTCATCGGTCCCAACAAACACACCGCAAAAGAAGATTACATCGAATAGATCTCCACGAGAGAGGGGGAGAACATTGTATTGAGATCCAAAAAAAGAGAAGAAGCCATCTAGCTAATAACTATGGCCCCGAAGGTCTGAGGTAAACTACTCACACATCATCGGAGAGGCTATTGTGTTGATGTAGAAGCCCTCCGTGATCGATGCCCCCTCCGGCGGAGCTCCGGAAAAGGCCCCAAGATGGGATCTCATGGGTACAGAAGGTTGCGGCGGTGGAATTATGTTTTTGGCTCCGTATCTGGTAGTTTGGGGGTATGTAGGTATATATAGGAGGAAGAAGTACGTCGGTGGAGCAACATGGGGCCCACGAGGGTGGAGGGCCCGCCCTGGGGGGTAGGCGCGGCCCCCTACCTCGTGCCTTCCTGGTTGATGTCTTGACATAGGGTCCAAGTCCTCTGGATCACGTTCGTTCCGAAAATCACGTTCCCGAAGGTTTCATTCCGTTTGGACTCCGTTTGATATACTTTTTCTGTGAAACTCTGAAATAGGCAAAAAAAACAGCAATTCTGGGTTGGGCCTCTGGTTAATAGGTTAGTCCCGAAAATAATATAAAAGTGTATAATAAAGACCATTAATGTCGAAAACAGAATATAATATAGCATGGAACAATCAAAAATTATAGATACGTTGGAGACGTATCAAGCGTCCGTCTTCCTCCTGAAGATCCATTTAATCTCAATGGCTCGCCGATCATCGGACAAGTCAATCAAAGTCCACACTTTGTTCTCATACATGGATCCCATCTCAGATTTCATGGCCTCAAGCCATTTCGTGGAATCTGGGCTCATCATCGCTTCCTCATAGTTCGTAGGTTCGTCATGGTCAAGTAACATGACCTCTAGAATAGGATTACCGTACCACTCTGGTGCGGATCTTACTCTAGTTAACCTACGAGGTTCGGTAGTAACTTGATCAGAAGTTCCATTGATCATCATCATTAGTTTCCTCACTAATTGGTGTAGGAATCACTGGAACTGATTTCTGTGATGAACTACTTTCCAATAAGGGAGCAGGTACAATTACCTCATCAAGTTCTACTTTCCTCCCACTCACTTCTTTCGAGAGAAACTCCTTGTCGAGTACATCATCATTAGCTTCTCGAGAGAAACTCCTTCTCTAGAAAGGATCCACTCTTAGCAACAAAGATCTTGCCTTCGGATTTGTGATAGAAGGTGTACCCAACAGTTTCTTTTTGGGTATCCTATGAAGACTCACTTCTCCGATTCGGGTTTGAGCTTATCAGGTTGAAACTTTTTCACATAAGCATCACAGCCCCAAACTTTAAGAAACAACAGCTTAGGTTTCTTGCTAAACCACAGTTCATATGGTGTCGTCTCAACGGATTTAGATGGTGCCCTATTTAACGTGAATGCAGCTGTCTCTAGTGCATAACCCCAAAACGATAGTGGTAAATCGGTAAGAGATATCATAAATCGTACCATATCTAATAAAGTATGGTTGTGACATTCGGACACATCATTACGCTGTGGTGTTCCAGGTGGCATGAGTTGCGAAACTATTCCACATTGTTTCAAATGAAGACCAAACTCGTAACTCAAATATTCGTCTCCGCGATCAGATCGTAGAAAATTTATTTTCTTGTTACGATGATTTTCCACTTCACTCTGAAATTCTTTGAACTTTTCAAATGTTTCAGACTTATGTTTCATCAAGTAGATATCCCCATATCTGCTCAAATCATCTGTGAAGGTCAGAAAATGACGATACCCGCCGCAAGCCTCAACACTCATCGGACTGCATACATCAGTATGTATTATTTCCAATAAGTCAGTTGCTCGCTCCATTGTTCCGGAGAACGGAGTTTTAGTCATCTTGCCCATGAGGCATGGTTCGCAAGTATCAAGTGATTCATAATCAAGTGATTCCAAAAGTCTATCAGCATGGAGTTTCTTCATGCGCTTTACACCAATATGACCTAAACGGCAGTGCCACATATAAGTTGCACTATCATTATTAACTTTGCATCTTTTGGCTTCAATATTATGAATATGTGTATCACTGTGATCAAGATTCAATAAACCATTTATGTTGAGTGTATGACCATAGAAGGTTTTATTCATGTAAATAAAACAACAATTATTCTTTGGCTTAAATGAATAACCATATTGCAATAAACATGATCCAATCATATTCATGCTCAACGCAAACACCAAATAACATTTATTTTAGGTTCAACACTAATCCAGAAGGTAAAGGGAGTGTGCGTTGGTGATCTTATCAATTTTGGAATCACTTCCAACTCACATCATCACCTCGCCCTTAACTAGTCTCTGTTTATTTTGTAACTTCCGTTTCGAGTTACTACTCTTAGCAACTGAACCAGTATCAAATACTGAGGGGTTGTTATAAACACTAGTAAAGTACACATCAATAACGTGTATATCAAAAATACATTTGTTCACTTTGCCATCCTTCTTATCCGCCAAGTATCTAGGGTAGTTCCACTTCCAGTGACCATTTCCTTTGCAGTAGAAGCACTCAGTTTCAGCCTTGGGTCTATCTTTGGGCTTCTTCATGAGAGTGACAACTTGCTTGCCATTCTTCTTGAAGTTCCCTTTCTTTCCTTTGCCCTTTTACTTGAAACTAGTGGTCTTGTCAACCATCAACACTTGATGCTTTTCTTGATTTCTACCTTCGCTGATTTCAGCATCGCGAAGAGCTCGGGAATCGTTTTCGTCATCCCTTGCATATTATAGTTCATCACGAAGTTCCAGTAACTTGGTGATAGTGACTAGAGAATTTTATCAATCACTATCTTATCTGGAAGATTAACTCCCACTTGATTCAAGCGATTGTAGTACTCAGACATTCTGAGCACGTGCTCACTGGTTGAGCTATTCTCCTCCATTTTGTAGGCAAAGTACTTGTCAGAGGTCTCATCCCTCTTGACTCGGGCATGAGTCTGAAAAATCAATTTCAGCTCTTGGAACATCTCATTTGCTCCGTGACATTTCAAAACATTTTTGAAGTCCCGGATCTAAGGCGTAAAGCATGGTGCACTAAACTATCAAGTAGTTATCATACAGAGCTTTGCCAAACGTTCATAACATTTGCAACTGCTCCTGCAATAGGTCCCTCACCTAGCGGTGCATCAAGGACATAATACTTCTGTGTGGCAATGAGGATAATCCTCAGATCACGGACCTAGTCCGCATCATTGCTACTAACATCTTTCAACTTAGTTTTCTCTAGGAACATATCAAAAAATAAACGGGGAGCTATATCGCGAGCTATTGATCTACAACATAATTTGCAAATACTATCAGGACTAAGTTCATGATAAACTAAAGTTCAATTAATCATATTACTTAAGAACTCCCACTTAGATAGACATCCCTCTAGTCATCTAAATGATCACACGATCCATATCAACTAAACCATGTCCGATCATCACGTGAGATGGAGTAGTTTTCAATGGTGAACATCACTATGTTGATCATATCTACTATATGATTCACGCTCGACCTTTCGGTCTCAGTGTTCCGAGGCCATATCTGAATATGCTAGGCTCGTCAAGTTTAACCCGAGAATTCTGCGTGTGCAAAACTGGCTTGCACCCGTTGTATGTGAACATAGAGCTTATCACACCCGATTATCACGTGGTGTCTCGGCACGAAGAACTGTAGCAACGGTGCATACTCAGGGAGAACACTTGTACCTTGAAATTTAGTGAGGGATCATCTTATAATGCTACCGCCGTACTAAGCAAAATAAGATTCATAAAGGATAAACATCACATGCAATCAAATAAGTGATATGATATGACCATCATCATCTTGTGCCTTTGATCGCCATCTCCAAAGCACCGTCATGATCACCATCATCACCGGCTTGACACCTTGATCTCCATCGAAGCATCGTTGTCGTCTTGCCAACTATTGTTTCTATGACTATCGCTACTGCTTAGTGATAAAGTAAAGCAATTACATGGCGATTGCATTTCATAAAATAAAGAGACAACCATAAGGCTCCTGCCAGTTGCCGACAACTTATACAAAACATGATCATCTCATACAACAATTTATATATCATCACGTCTTGACCATATCACATCACAGCAAGCCCTGCAAAAACAAGTTAGACGTCCTCTACTTTGTTGTTGCAAGTTTTACGTGGTTGCTACGGGCTTCTAGCAAGAACCGTTCTTACATACGCATCAAAATCACAACGATTTTTCGTCAAGTGTGCTGTTTTAACCTTCAACAAGGACCGGGCGTAGTCAAACTCGATTCAACTAAAGCTGGAGAAACAGACACCCACTAGCCACCTCTGTGCGAAGCACGGCGGTAGAACCAGTCTCATGAACGCGGTCATGTAATGTCGGTCTGGGCCGCTTCATCCAACAATACCGCCGAATCAAAGTATGACATGCTGGTACGCAGTATGACTATTATCGCCCACAACTCTTTGTGTTCTACTCGTGCATATAACATGTACGCATAGACCTGGCTCGGATGCCACTGTTGGGGAACGCAGTAATTTCAAAAAAAATCATACAATCATGCAAGATCTATCTAGGAGAAGCATAGCAACGAGTAGGGAGAGTGTGTCCACGTACCCTCGTAGACCGAAAGCGGAAGCGTTTTTTCAACACGGTTGATGTAGTCGTACATCTTCACGATCCGACCGATCCTAGCACCGAACGTATGGCACCTCCGTGTTCAGCACACGTTCAACTCGATGACGTCCCTCGTACTCTTGATCCAGTTGAGGCCGAGGGAGAGTTTCATCAGCACGACGGTGTGACGATGGTGATAATGAAGTTACCGGCGCAGGGCTTCGCCTAAGCACTACGAAGATATGACCGAGGTGTGTAACTATGGAGGGGGCACCGCACACGGCTAAAAGATCAACTTGTGTGTCTATGGGGTGCCCCCTCCCCCATATATAAAGGAGGGGAGGAGGGGGCCGGCCGGCCTCAAGGGTGCGCCCAAGGGGGGGATCCTACTCCTACTAGGAGTAGGTTCCCCCTTTCCTATTCCAACAAGGAGGGAAAGGAAGGAGGAAGGGGGGAGAAGGAAGGAGGGGGGCGCCGCCCCCACCCCTTGTCCAATTCGGACTGGGAGGGCGCGTGCCACCTCCTGGCCGCCTCTATCCTCTAAGGCCCATGGTGGCCCATTAACTTCCCGGGGGGAGGGAGGTTCCAGTAACCCTCCGGCACTCCGGTTTTATCCGGAACACTTCCGGTGTCCGAACAACATGGTCGAATATATCAATCTTTATGTCTCGACTATTTCGAGACTCCTCGTCATGTCCATGATCTCATCTGGGACTCCGAACAACCTTTGGTACATCAAATCACATATACTCATAATACCAATCATCATTGAACGTTAAGCGTGCGGACCCTACGGGTTCGAGAACTATGTAGACATGACCGAGACTCATCTCCGGTCAATAACCAATAGCGGAACCTAGATGCTCATATTGGCTCCTACATATTCTACGAAGATCTTTATCGGTCAAACCGCATAACAACATACGTTGTTCCCTTTGTCATTGGTATGTTACTTGCCCGAGATTCGATCGTCGGTATCATCATACCTAGTTCAATCTCGTTACCGGCAACTCTCTTTACTCGTTCCGTAATGCATCATCCGATGACTAACTCATTAGTCACATTGCTTGCAAGGCTTATAGTGATGTGCATTACCGAGAGGGCCCAGAGATACCTCTCCGAAACACGGAGTGACAAATCCTAATCTCGATCTATGCCAACCCAACAAACACCATCGGAGACACCTGTAGAGCATCTTTATAATCACCCAGTTACATTGTGACGTTTGATAGCACACTAAGTGTTCCTCCGGTATTCGGGAGTTGCATAATCTATAGTCATAGGAACATGTATAAGTCATGAAGAAAGCAATAGCAATAAAGTAAACAATTATAGTGCTAAGCTAATGGATGGGTCTTGTCCATCACATCATTCTCTAATGATGTGATCCCGTTCATCAAATGACAACACATGTCTATGGCTAGGAAACTTAACCATCTTTGGTTAACGAGCTAGTCAAGTAGAGGCATACTAGGGACACTCTGTTTGTCTCTGTATTCACACATGTACTAAGTTTCCAGTTAATACAATTCCAGCATGAATAATAAACATTTATCATGATATAAGGAAATACAAATAACAACTTTATTATTGCCTCTAGGGCATATTTTCTTCAGATGGTAATACCAATTACCTTGTATTGTACTCATAATATATGACATAAACTTTCTGTAGACGGTTCTCCCTAGAATTATGAAACTCCTTCACTAGGGGTTATATTTCATTCTATGGTCCAGCTTCTCCGTTGCCACAGGGTGGTCGTTTCCACAACTAAGGTCATAAGACCGGAACCAAGCAGTAAGTTCAATGGATCACAGTTATCTCATATTGTCTTCGGTTCTCATAGATATATTCACTTGTAATGTCGGAGGTCACATAGTTCCTACACAATATTTGTTACCTGTGTAGGTCTTGAGATCATGTTGCCTGCTCCCTTAAATTGGATAACACGTATAGGGTTCACCACAGTATAACAACATATTAAATAGATCACACTACTACGAATTCAAATGACGACATATAGGGTGGGCACATATCAATCTTACCACTTACCTACATCTCCCACACCTGGGGGAATTACTCACACATCATAAGAGGTGAATCAATCAGAATAGAGAGAAAAAACCCACGAAAACCATATCAATAATACTGAGGGGATCCACAATGAGATGAAAAGGTACTCAAATTAATAGTCGTGATCCCGGATGCGATGGAGTAGAGATTACAAGTTCCAATCCATCTTACAATAGTGAAAGAGATGATGATGATGATGATGATGATGATGTTGATGATGATGGAGATGAAAGGACCAAAAACTACGATGATCTTCTCCTCTCCTGTTCTGGATGGTGTGGCGGCGGCTAGGGTTCTCTTCTCCTCATGGTCCTTTCATCGAAGTTTCTTGTTTAGATGAGGGGGAGCCATGGGCACTCCAAACGACCGCTCAAACGAGCGCGTGCGGTCGTGGAACGCCGTCTTTCACTCTGGCGCGCCTGTTGACAATGCTCTCTTCAGGAAAGTTGCTCCAATTGGCTTGATTTGTAGCAATCTCCTTTGGTTTCCTTCCAAATGTAATATTTCCTGCCATCCAAAGGTCAAAGTAGATTTTCCTCTCTTTTGTTGGATTAGCATTAGAAATATCTAAAGAATAACAAAAATCCAATGAAACCAAATGGAAGTCACTATGAAAAACATCGTAAATTCTCGAGCTATCAACTTCCCCAAGCAGAAGATTTGCTCGTCCCCGAGCAAACAAGAAATCAAGAGAGTGAGAAGGAGCTTGGTTGAATGAAAAGAACTTTACCGGCTCAAGAAAATATATCATATCCATCCTCTCTTAACCTGCAAGATCATTCCAGAAAGTATTTGCAATTGAATAGCTGCACCTAAACTCACTGCCTAACCACGGATAGGCTCATACCATTAGTTATAACTTCTCAAAGGAAAATTTCTTCGTTAACCAAGTATTTAGGCAAATGAAGGTGTTCACCAATTAGATGGATATTCGACTTAAGCTCAATCATCAAAATGCATTTCAAAGGTTTGGAGAACAAAGATAGCAAAGTACTCAAGTTTTTCATTAACACCCACTAATGCCTCTTAGTCATGGCTCTCAAACACTTCTCTCGGTTATTGTTCTTCGGGATTTCAACTCTAGGTGACGGGGTTATGCCGAAATTCATTATATGCAATTGGTTTCTGTCGTGGCTTAATTTCATGCACTATGGAACAAGAATGACTGTCTCTTTCAAGCTCAGCAATCAGTGCTTTTATTTACCACTTACACACTCTCTTGGGGAAGGTCGATCATTTACCACACAATCCTCAAGTTTGTGACAGAGTTGCAGTTACATGAATTATCTCAACATATAGCAAGAGGACATAAAGCCAGCCTAAGACTGGAGCTCCACGATTTAAGTATTGCGAATAAATTTTGGCATAACCTCAATTACATCAAATAATCATCCCTCTAAACAACTCCATCAATAGGTGTCATCACGTCAATCAAAATCAGCATGTGGAGTTGAATTGCTTAAATACTCGTTCTCTTTGAAAGCTCATATCCTCTAAAAATTTCAGATTTTTCATTAAAACAAATCATCCTTTTCCACAAGGTTTGACTAGCAAAATCAGAAATTGAGAGTTATGACTAGATGATATTTAACTAACGCGGGGAACTAATTTAAGTGCAGCCAGTCAACTGAAAATTCTTTCTCAAATAATATTACAAGACAAGGGATTATGTATATGGCATACCTTCTTGCGCTAGCTCACTCTTCCCCTCCATCAAGTCCCAATTCATTTTCTTCATTTCCTCTTGCTAGGTGAGAACAAACATGTAGGCTCAAAGAAAACAAATGAAGAGAACTACGACAAGGCAAGACCAAAGTGTGCTCCTCACTTTATTATGCAAACTGAAAATAAACAAGCAAAATACAAAAACAAATGAAATAACAATAAATAAAATAAATATGCATGCATGGGTAACTAGAGGATGAGCTCCCCCAAGCTTAACCTCTTAGCCAGTGTGGCCAGTGGAAGGATGGGCCACTAGAGGACGGACCTCTGCCACAGGATGTGGCTGCTAAAAAAGAAAAGAGGGACTGCGTGTTCCCACTCAGCACGTTAATGTTATTATTGGCCAAACGGAAGCCACGTGCATAATAAACAAATCTGTCAACCTAACTACTCCCTCCGTCCCATAATATAAAAACGTTTTTAACACTACATTAGTGTCGAAAACGTTCTTATATTATGGGACGGAGGGAGTACTTCCTTCATTCTTAAATATAAGTTTTTTTTAAGATTTCAATACGGACTAAATACGAAGTACTCCGTTAAAAAAAACTTGTCCTAAATTTGTTCCTCTAGATACATCCATTTGAGCGACAAGTAAAATGAGTGAATCTACACTTTAAAATATCCCTATATACATCATATGTGAAACGTATACCTAGGAAGGGAGGGAGTACCAGAGTCTCCTTTCTTCCTCGTGAAAAAAAGTACCAAGCTCTACCTCGCACGATCGGTTCAGCTCTTCCCCACTTCCTCCGCATCCTAGCAGACCGTGGGGCAAAATATCCCCATCCAATTCATGCGGATCCATCAACTTCCTTAACTCCTCTTCTCGATTCAACGTCTGGTCACTAGATCCATGTCGGATGGAGGTTCTACGGCGGCGGAATTGGAGCGGGGCATGGCGGGGCGGAGGTCGTGAGCCGGGCAACCACGCAACGGAGGCTGCCGGCGCCGGGCCGCTCAGAGGCGTGGTCGCAGGCGGGTCTGGCTCGCGTTTGGGGACGAAGCTAGCACCCAGAGGGTGGTGGTTGCGGGCGGCACGATCTCGCGACCGGAGGCATAGCCGCGCGAACCGGGCGACGGTGGAGCCTAGGAGACCGGCGGGGTGCACAGCACAGCGATGCGGCGCAAAGTGCAGCGTCGACGGCAGGTGGTAGAGACCTCACCGGAGACGGTGGAGTAAGGCGGAGGTACAGTTGATGGCTGTTGCTTCGCGCCAGAAAACAGAGAGCTGGACCGTCGAATGGATTTTTTATACTTGCTCCCATGCCCTGAATTTTTTTTAGGCACCGGCTGGGCAATCGAGGGCATCAATAACAAATACACAACTTTTGTCATCACTTTTGTCCTATGTAGTGGAGGGCCTAAGGCGCGCACAATCCTGCTGTGAAAATATCAGAGTTGGTGGGAAAAAAACGCGGTTTGGTCCCCGCGGAGATTC
The DNA here is from genome assembly GCF_002575655.3 of Aegilops tauschii subsp. strangulata. NCBI lineage: Eukaryota > Viridiplantae > Streptophyta > Magnoliopsida > Poales > Poaceae > Aegilops > Aegilops tauschii. The sequence goes on along the minus strand of NC_053035.3, from coordinate 503,636,092 downwards.
GCCCCCAAGAAATGTACACCACCGATACCGCTCCTAAATGGGAAACAGAGTCAAAGGCTTCACAGCGAAGAAGGACGGCAAGCTCGGGCGGTGAATCGCCATGGAGAAGAACAAGGAATCCGATCAGCAAAAGTACGTATACCTCTTCAGAGAGCAGTTAGTGTTTCATCTTGTTTTTGTTTGCAGAGTGGCTTCTTGTGTATCTCATTTCAATCCAGGTGTGTTCATTCAGTTTGCCGCTCTCTCTTCTTGTGGAGGAAGTTCGGTGGCTTAAGGAGCAGAAGTGCTCCATAGAGGAACGGATTGACAAATTGGAAAGCAAAATTGCTAGTATTCAGGTACTTCGACCAAGCGCCCCCCCCCCCCCCCCCCCCCCTCTGGAAATTCGTACTGGGATCTAGATCTTGAGCCCTGGGTGGGATTCCCCCCCCCCCCCCCCCCCCCCCCCTTCCTTTCATGTTGAGTCGAGCTGTTCCAAACTCACTTTTGAACTATCATTCTTCTTTGGGAATTTGTGCTGGGGATCTAGATCTTGAACCCTCGGATTCCCCCGCCCCGCCCCCTTCCAGATCACACATTCTAGTACCGAGTATAGACACATCTATGACGAAGCTGTTAGCAATAATCTTGATGTGTTGGGTTGATTAGCGTGTTCACATATGGTTTGGACTTGCATCGTGAGTCCATTCTCTAGTAGGCTTGTTAGTTTGGTTAAATCTAGTACAGTAGTAATCAATCTTGCCGTGTAATTAGATTAGCCGTGTCCTAATTTAGGACTACTAGCAACAGAAGAAAAAAAATACCACATGTCCCTAACACGACAGCATGAATACTACTTCGATCAAGCGCATTTTTTCTTTGGAAATTTGTGCTGGGATGTTCCAAACTCACTTTTGAACTATCATTTTTCAAATCAAACATTTTAGTAGCGAGTATAGACCAAATTAGTACACTCTTTGTTTCTAAATTGAACTGCAAAAACATCGTACATCTATGACAGAGGTAGTACCATGCTAATACTTTAATTTGAATGATGACGGATCTTATCATGTAAAATAGTATGCATGCTCCTTATGAACTTTGACTAATTTAAATTTGTTTCTTTTGCTTTGTAAAAAGCAGCAACAGGCCCAGGAAACTCCGATTGCACCTCCACCTCTGAGGTAGGAGCTTCCTCTAGCAATCATTTGGTTAGGTGCAAAACTGCTAGCTTCCTCTAATAATCTTCTCAGCATGGTTCCGTGCCCAGGATGCGCCATAACCCCAATAATAACGGTTTTTTCTTTTACGTGAGCACATGGTTCAAGTGAGCACGGGAATATTTTATTTGTTGCCCTCTAATTGAACTTACTATATATTTTCTGTATATTCTGCTGCAGCTCACAAGCGGACGAAAGCATCACAACGAAATATAAACTAGTAATCAGAAGTGTTGTGAACGAGATAGTTCATATAGGGTGCCCTATAGGCACCTGGGAGGGGAATGGCATAACGGTGGTTGTGGAGGATTTGCAGGGAAATCAAATTGCAGCTGGTCATCACCTTGCTTCACTGAAAGTTGAGCTAGTTGTCGTGAAAGCAGAGTTCTATGAAAATGTCTGGGACTGGACCAAGGATGAATTTGAGGCAAGTGTAATAAAGACAGATTCTGTAAAGGAGAAAATTAAAAGTGCCATATTTCAACTGAAAGATGGGAAAGGTGTTCATGAAAACACCAGAATTCACAAGAGCTCTAATAAACAGTATGTCAAGCTTGGGGTAAAGGTCATTGAGCATACTGGAGAAAGAGTTCTGGAAGGAGTATCAAATAGTTTCTTTGTGCAGCATAGGCCAAGAGGTGATTTGCTTTTTCTGAAGATGTTATAGTAATAACAATATGTTTGATACGATTGTACCAGTTTTATTTACCTTTGCTATTTTCGAACTTTCCAGGCAACAAAAGCAAAGAGGGGTCGTCACCAAGGTTCGTGGTAAAAAAGATATAAATTGCATCTTGATATGGTCCTACCGCAGTGAGTTGTTGACTAATGGTTTTTTGACGTGCAGATCAAGAAGAGAGAACTCCCCAACAAAGGAACGAAGAGGTATATGTGAGCTTCAAATCCATTGCTTCCTCATATAGATAACTATAGGCCTGAATTATGAACTACATACAAATATGTTTCATGTTTAATGTTCAACATTTTGTTTAGTTTTGGGAAACCATTTTCATTTTCCACGAAATGCCAGTTAGCAATGTTTTGTCACTAAATTTCAAAATTCAGACTCAACAGTGTCTAGTACAAACTTCATTTATCTTCTTTTCCTTTCTTTGTCGTCATTTATTTAGTTTGCGTATAACTGTTTTTTCTCCATAGAACGAGGAGTAATTTTAGAGTGGAGGCCAATGCTACTTAATTCCCACTTGCTAGCTTATCCTTTTCCAGTCCATCCTTTCTCACCCCTTCAACGGTGCTTAAACGGTTCGGCTTCAGCGACTCTTCAAATCAGCACCTTGTGTTTTTTTTTTCTTTCGAAAAGAGGGTGAAAACCCCTGGCCACTGCATCGAATCAGCACCTCATGTAAGGTGTCCATCAACCCTAATAACTACATTAGTCTTTAATAGAGAACATTGATAGAGAATTAGAAGCTCATCCATGATGATTCGTCACGCCATGAATTTCCTACCTTGCATAGCGTGTGCATTCACCTGTCAACTAGATTGATCTGGCCGGGCCCTTTGTGTGGTTCTCAAATAAGCCAAGTTGAACAGTTGTACATTATTGTCATAGAAGCAAATGTGAAATGGTGCTATGAAATACGTGGCAAAAAATAAAAGACATGGAGTGAGTTGGGTCTAAAGGTTTTATTGTCATTCCTTTCTCTATTAAGTACTATTGAGGGCTACGTGTCATGTTCAATTTCAGGGGGAAAAAGACGAGCAACAAATAATGGACTTGTTCCATTAGAGCTACCTGGTAGGAGCTTTCTTCATCTACGTTGCCTTCCTTCCTCCTATCAAGTTTATGAGCAATTGATATCTTTGCACGTAGTGAATTGATGCACAAAGTTTCCTATTAAATTGCAGTATTTAGCAGGCAACCATCTCAACATGTTGGTACTTCTAACGCAGGCACAGACACAGATACGTCTATGGGGACGGTAAGCACGTTTTAATCAGTTGATTTCCGAAAATGAGTTGGTGCAGGCCGATGTTTGATAGGAAGACATGAAAAGGAATGCCGTACAAAAGGTTGCAAGTAAAATAATGGAACGTTGACTGTTAGTTCAATCCTAGAAATTGCTGCGTGTGTAACTATGTTGAACATCGAGTGAATTCAACAACTCGTGGCCTGTAATCAGCTCCCAACACATAACAATATGAAATTTCTTACATTATCTTCTCTTTGACCCATGCAGGATGTTACTGATGATGATGATACGCCTCACAACTTTGGAGATAATTTTTTGCATGATGGAGTGCATAGGGATCCGGTTTTGGATATGGACGATGTGACTTTTTTAGAGTTTTGGGATAACTTGTTTGCAAGCGGACAATTGAGTACTGCCCTTCCATTGGTAAGTATGAGTATAATTTATTTTTATTTTCAAAGTACCCACGTGTCGTGGAAACGATTTCGACAGTAGAAGAGGGCTAGGATAAATGAGTGTGGTCTATCGAAATGCAAACGGGTGACACAAAAATGTTGAACAAGTATTTGAAAAATATTAAAATGTATTGAAAAATATTGAACAGGAATTTCAAAATGTTGAACAAGTATTTAAGAATGTTAAATAAGTATTTAAAAATTGCGAACGAGTATTTGAAAAATATTGAACAAATACTTAAAAAATGTTGAATAAGCGTTCGAACAATGTTGAACGTGTATTAAAAAAATGATGATCACTTATTAAAAAATGTTTTTGACATTTACGAAAACATAGAGTGAAAACGAAAACAAACATAAGAAAAACTAAAAAACAAAAACTGGAGAAGAAAAAATAAAAAAATGAAGAAACAAATGCAAAAAAGAAAGGAAAAATGGAGAAGGAAAAAAGAAAAATAAAGAAATACGACGAAGAAAGAAAGAAAGGGAAAAAACGAACGAAAAGAGAGAACGAACAGAGAAAAAAAAACTGCAAAAAAAGGAGAATAAACAATGACAAACCCGGCTTGTTTCCAGTTAAGAACAATAACCCTACTTATCCATCACGAACACAAGCCTAGAACAGTCGCTTGTCGCACTTCCTGTGAACCGGGAGTGCAGGGTTCGAATCCCAGGGCACCCCAATTTCTCCTCCCCTATTTCCTCCATTAACTGCCCGCGAACAATTAGCATACCCCTTCAGCGAGATATAGTCATCGCGCCTTGTAGCCCAGGCACGAAACCAATGGTAGACGTTGATATTGCAGACATTTACTTGTAAATATCTGGGCATGTGTGGGCTGCGGCTCTGTGGGGCTCCGGCTGTGGGGCTTGCTCATGGCGGAGCGTGGGCGTCAGGCCGGCGGCCCCGGGTCTCTTCTGCAGAGACGGCGAACATGGTGGCTGCGTGGGTAGCGCCATGGACGGATCTTGGGATCGATCGTGGCGGGTCCGAACAGGCCTGCTGCGGGACGGTTTCTTGATGGCGCTGTAGATTCTCCATGGCGATCCTCAAGTGACGGCACTGTCTGGCCAGCAAGGCTTCGTCCTGGTTCCGGCCATGCCGGCCCCTAGGCTGACGGCCTATGCAGAGCTCTCTCTTGCGGTGGCCATCGAAAGGCCATTGTGAAGACTCCTTCCTTCAGATCCGATGGTTTACTTCAATGGTGAGATGCAAACTATAAAAGACGGCTTGACGCAGAGGGATGGTGGTGCAGCAGCGTTGGTACATATCGCATTTTGTTGCTGGGATCGCGGAAGAGTGGTGGTCACAACACACGTGTGATGTCGACGGTCGTGCTACTCGAGCTTCCGGTCTTGAGATCCGGGGGGAAAGCCTAGGTCTGACTCGGGTTGGTTATACCTGGCAATGTACCTTATTGAAGGCATTGCTCGGTTTTGCTCGAACTGATTCTTCAGGGTGAAAACCTAGATTCTTGCCTTTGGTGGTTGGATCCGACGACGGTGACGTATGAGCGTTGCTCCCTTCCTGAAGGCGTTACTGTTGAAGAACTTCATCGTCCATGTGTTGTTATTGAATTGGTTGGTGCGGATATGGTGTTTGTTATAGCTTGCTGATTGCAGGTCTGATCGCTTTAGGGTTTTTTTCATCGTCTATGCATTGCTTTGGTCTTATTTGACTTTGCTATTTGCTGACGATTTTTCTGTGTGCGTTGGTGTTGGTTGTGTGCATTTTAGCTATGCAGAGGCTGGGTGTGTGCTCGTTGTGTTTGTATCCTCTTGATGCTCCATTCGGAGCCAATAAAATCCACCATTTATCGAAAAAACTTAACGATCGTCATATATCACACGCCTAAATTATTGTATTTAACAGCTCCATTCTGACATATGTCTAACTTTTAATATTTTCCATTTCTTTAATTTTGTTCAGGTGACTCCCAATGATGAAGCAAATCATCGGTCAGCACAAGGTCAAATAATGGGTAAGTTCAAGTTAGAGGGCTATACCATTCCTCTTCAACTGATAATCATTATCAAGAAATGTAAGAAGGATGCAGAGATGATACTATTTGCCGTTCATATACAGGAAATGGCACAGACGATCACAATCAACGTGGTCATTCACATGGAAATGCATACATGCCATGCACGAACTCTCAGGACACTCTACCCGAGATACAGGTGATTATCCTGCGTGTTGAATTGAAGAATGAAGAGTGCTATTGGGTTCAGTCAGTCCATATAGAGAGGAATGCCAGTTTTTCTTTACACATTGACCGCATTGACCACGTTGCCACCTATCTAAATCTCTCTTTTTTTCACAATTTTTTTTATTTTGTTCAGGTGGATCCCAGTGCTTACCCACATCATTCATCTGCACAAGGACAAATGATGGGTAAGTTCAAAATAGAGGACCATGCCCGCTCCTCTTCAACCTATAATCATTCCCACAGCATATGCTGGATGTTGCACGTCTTTTTGGGGTGAATATATCTTTTTACCAAAATATAAAAATATAACAAATGAAATTCATCTGTACATTAACGATATATTGTTTAATTTGTTAGATTTACTTTTTAAATTTAATTCATCTAGAAGTTTAACCTTTATTGTAGTCACTGTTATTTTCCCTTGGATAAAATTTGAAAGGACCTTGCAATGTTAAATCAATTAGAAAATTATACAAACAATTTGGCCACATATGTTTGTGCTCCTTTTCTCCTTATCCAATTAAGTTATATCACAAAGAGAAGGTCTTCACAAAAACACGAACAGAAGGGAATGCTCCTTTTTTCGAGAAGGAGGATATCCCCCCGGCCTCTGCATCAGGACGATGCATGCAGCCATACATTGGCCCTGTTTGGATACTCTAACTTAGTTAGAGGTTAGAGTTAGTTTCTAGCTCATGACTATAATCCTGAACTAACTCTAGCCAAAGAGGTGTTTCGATGACAGGGTTAAATTGACAATAAATGCACTTGATGGAGAGAAAAATGTGATTTTCCAGTGGGCCCCGCGAGAACTAGCTCCAATTAGCACCTCTTGGCTGGCGGGATAGAGAGAGAAAAGTGATTTTTCAGTGGGCCCCATGAGAACTAGCTCCAACTAGCACCTCTTGGGTGGGATATTTTTTGGATGGGTTAGATGCAACTAGCTCCAATCTAGCCCTCATGTTTGGATATTTTAGGGCTATTTGAGCCCCAACTAGCTCAGACTAACTCTAACCCATGGATCCAAACAGGGACATTATTATTAATGCGGAATTCAGCAGTGGAACAACATCAACCTGGAAATAAAGAAGAAGAAACCTGAGGCCACATGCCTCGCGACAGTAACTTCACCAGAGAGCCACTAATCCTATGTTACAAGACACAACAGAAATGAAAATACACAACTCCTAGACTACACCTTCAAGAAGGAATCACCGCACGTGCATCGATGATGGCGAATCCACCACAAGGTTGAACTCCGGATTCTCATCCTCAAGCCAAGCTTCAATCCATCACCTTCAAGAAGGACATGACATAGGCGCGTGTCGACATAGCCCGATCAGAGATCTTGTGTTTCCACCGGAGTGCATAAACCCTTCATTGAAACTGTCTGTATCATCTGCCCTTATCTTGTTACCGACGCCTTGATAGTCGGATACCTTTGGAGAAGACGACGGAAGACAAAGATGTCACATACCGCCTGCCTCCCGCTACAGTCGCACCACCTTCGATCCAGCAGCAACACGCTAAGCATGGCACCTCTGCCAGAGCCACCCTACAGCACGTGGCTATAGCAGGCATGACTTGACATCTCCGCATAACACGTCGTGCGTAGCATCTGTCAGTGACTTGACCTGCCAGCGACAGGCACTGCACGACAACTCCGAATGAGGCACATGTTTCTCCTGCCGAGCCGCATCAAACCCGATCTGTTGATGGAGGTGACGTCCCATACTGCCACCAGCCCCATAAAGGTCATCACCACCTCGAGATCCAAACTTCGAGCCACCGACACGACCCTAGAGTCCGCCGCCTTCAACAAAGAGGGGCCGCCAGCCTGATTCCGGGTACTATAGGAAGCACCCACCGTCGCGCCAGTCCTTATTGTCGCCCTTACAGTGGCAACAGCCGCCGCGATCGTGCAGCAAGCGTCGTCAACACCTGAGAAAGCTCTGGCCGCCACGCGCGTCCTGTGATGTCCCTGGGAGCGGGATCCCAAGATCCGCCACGACCGGCACCGCCACAAGGACCCACGACCTGGCCCGTCATCCTCGACGAAGGGGATCCCTCACTTTAATGCTTATCTTGGTGGATGCTTCGTAAATAAGCGGTGCTATCTCCTTTGTCTTACACTTCTGAACCCATGGCGCATCCCAAAAGGAGGTTTTGGCTCCATTGCCCACAGTGATTGTTGTGAGCCCATAGAAAAGATCAAGGTCTTTTTCATCACATGTTTTGCTCAATCCGACCCATAACTTCAAGGGTTCTTCCAACTTGTACCAAGGCCATCTCAATCTAAGGGCACTCAAAAATTTCTCAGTGTCAAGAACCCCAAGCCCACGCTCTAAAGGCCGACACACTATGTTCCAATTTATTTTGCATTTCACCCCGGTTGTCTTTTCCGAACCGGGCCATAGGAAGTTAAGTTTAATATTGTTGGTGTTGTGTAGAGTGGTTGGCCGGACAACAAGGGGAGTGATTTACTACACCGCTTGGGAGGAGAGAATCAACTTGAGAAGGGTGGTCCTCCCAATGGTGACGATGCCATTTCCTTCCAAAGGCACAAGCTTGGCCGCCACCTATCTTCAAGAATTTGGAAATCATCAAACATCCCTCTTAAGTTGTCGCACCGAAAGTGGGAGTCCACAAATATCTCATAGGGAAGAACGTTCGAGTGGTCGGTAGACTTTGTAGGATGTCGACCAAGCTGATGTGAGCACATCTAATGGGGATGACCGAGCTCTTGTGGAAGTTGGTTCTGAGGCACGTGTCCTCGCCAAAACACTTGAGAAGGATGGTAAGCATGTCAATGTCTTTCTTAATGGAAGCTATATAAATGGCTTCATCATCTACATAGAACGATGTCCAAGCTACGGGTCCACACCCCCTCATCTTTGAAGAAGGCCTTTCCAGGTAGCGAGCTCAATAAGTTGTTGGAGAGGGTCCATCGCTATGACAAAAAGAAGTGGCGGTAGGGGGTCTCCTTGATGAAGGCCCCTCCCATGCTTCATAGGGGAGCTAGCCACCCCATTGAGGAGAATCCGGGAAGATGAGGTGCCTAGGAGGGCGGTGATCCAATTCAGGAATTTGGTTGGGAAGCCTCTAGGTTGAACATCAATGATGTACTCTCACTTGACAGAATTGAAGGCCTTTCAGATGTTGACTTGAATAGGAGAGATGGATAGGATTGTTGCTCTTGTGAAGACGCCAGGCGCAGTTTCTCGCATACATGAAAATGTTGTGGATACTTCTTTCCTTGATAAAGGCACTTTGTGCATTGGAAACAAGGGCATCCTTGTTAGAGCTAAGGCGAATTGCAAGGACCTTTGCAATCGCATGAATGAGACCTATGGGCCTATAGTCAAAGATTCCCTCCACCCCTTCTTTCTTGGGAAGCAAACTACACTCGCGGAGTTGAGCCAATGAAGGTTGTTCCCATGGAGACCTTCAAAGAGTTGAATGAATGGCATGGTGTTGTCCTTGGTAATGTCCCAACATTTATTGAAAAAGATCCCAGTGAAACTGTCCAGCCAAGGGCCTTGTCTTTTGGCATTTTGTTAATGACCGATCTAACCTCCTCCTCGGTGATGTGCTCGTCCAAATCGGTCAAGTCATGTGTTTCTAAGTTGAGCTCGTGCCATTGAAGTGCACACATCTCGGAGCCCCTTTTCCCATAACTTGGAAAAATGCTCATGAATTATGATCTTTTAAGTCATGCTCTGTGACCCAACCTTGGTTGTGTTGTAGTCTATGGATGTGATTTTTTTCTCCTCCTAGCATTGAAACACCAGTGGTGGTGTTTGCGTCACCTTCCTTGAAATTACTGCTCTATACAACCTCAAAAATAATAATTGGTAGACTGGTTTGGCAAAGGACTACAAAAACAAATGTTGGTTACAAATAACATAGAAAAGGTAACCATGCAAAATATCTGAATTTGCCGAAAATATGAAGTTGCTTACCAACTTCTTGCTTAAGCTCTTCAAAGGTCCTTATTGTGCTTCATCATGCTTTCCACATGTCGTGCATTCCTCTGTTCAGGTGCAGGATACTGGACAATTGGTCGATATCCAACGTTGGTGGATGCGCAATATCATGTAAGTGGAACTGAATATTATAAAAAATAGTCAGGTAACTACAATATGTTCTGTGTAGTAGGGTTGAGAATTTTTGTCCTCTCCATTTCAGAAACCATACTCCAAATGGTAGATTCAAAGGCTGCTAATGCTGATTTGATATTTTTAGCAGTTTAACTATGCCCATTACTGCTCAAGATTCTACAAAGTTAAATTTAATGAAATACCCTCATCTCTCATGCTTTGCTTTGTCACACAAAGAAAAAGTCAGGCTTGCTATAGACACCTTTTGTCTATCTAGCATGATTTGTCCGGGTACCTAACCAAACATGACCTTAGTAATGGTGCCCAATAGGAACGGTTCCGTGGTCTAATGGGACTCAAAATTGGGACCTGGTTGATCTGAGTGTTTCTTCCTAGTCTATTCTCTTGTGGATATTATCAAGGAATTCTAGGCTCATGATGTGAGGATAATAAAACATAGATTGTTTTATTTAACTCTGAAATATAGGAGAAGATATATTAATATCTGTACCTTGTTATATTCAGCAAGGCTACTCTTTCCCCAATGAACATTGCAAGGCGTTTGCTGCCAAGGAAGAACATCAAATTGCATGTAAGTTCAATTCAGATGGCAATGCCATTTCTCTTGAACTTAATAATCATTGTGATATAAAAAAATCGTGAGAAACTTCCCATCTATTCAACTTCGATCATGGCAGTACAAATTGTACATATTTGCGAAACTACTTTCATTGAGTCCCTAGTTCAATTTGAACAAAAATTGTGGAATATCTACACAATTTGAGCAAAATGTCTATATAACAATTAGCCTTGTACTTATTTACAAGCCTGGTTTACCTTTAAAATGTGTGGAATATCTGTACAGTTTGAGCAAATTGGCTTCACTGCATTTAACCTTGTACTTATTTTAGCCAGCTTCTGTTTTTGTTCCTCGCCTTTCATTCAAATCTTTGAAAGCACCTTTTGTTTTATTTACAAAACTATGTTCATTGAGTCCCAAGTTCAATTTTAATTCACCAACATTAGTGCGCCTTTTCTTATCCAAACCGTTAGAACATGAAGCGAAGGGATAAGAGCACGTGGTACAAGAATGCATGCAAAGAAAAAAGAAACATAGTATCTTAACCAGGTCAAGTTTTGTTGCATCTCCGCTTCACAAACAGTTTGACGGACTGTTCCAATTCAACAAACATTGGTGGCTTAGTTTTTTTTTTTTTTTTTTGCGGGTGTGTGTGAGTGGCTTAGCTAGTGCACCGTAGAAACTCCAAATAAATTGATAGACTAGGTTATTTCATAGCTAACAAAAGAGACATGCTTTTGAAAATATATACCAAGTTCTTTTACCAATTAATTTCGCTGTAGCCAGTTTTCCTCGAGTCATGAGCTACAGGAGAAAAACGGGTGAATTTTTCGAAAAAGTTGTTACCCAAACCTAACTGTTACTATTTTGTAGATGGACCACTTAACTATGGTGAAGGACAAGTCTCATTGGGTTTGAGAAGTTTTGTGCCCAGGCCACGTTTGAACCATAAAGCCTCTGCTTATTCCTTGCATACCAGAAGAAGTTCGCCCGGTCCACTACTGTTACCACTCGATTCTCTTCAGTTGAAGATGGGATGTCTCTCTATCAATGATGAATTTGCGATGATGATGATGGTGATGATGGTGATAAGTTCGCAAGCCATATGGCAAAATCCTCCGAAGGAAATTGTTCTCGTTGAGCAAGAGTGCGTTTTCCCTAACTTCACTTTCTCGATCTTTATGTAACCTAGCAAAGTGCCGTCCTTGTTAAACTGATGTTGCTGGATCTATTATTCTTAGGCCATCAGTTAAGCAGAAAAGCCATGCTTTCTGTGGAGATAACAACAATGAGGTCACTGAGTCGTACGATCACTTCGTGATTGTAGACTTGAAGGCGACTGGCGAGAAGGGCGTGAATATCAACCCGCTGGAGATCATCGAGTTCTCATCCATCCTCGTCGACGCCGTCACCGGCCAACAAGCGTCCACCTTCCACACTTACGTCTGCCCGATAATGCACCCTGAACTGAGCGAGTTTTGTAAGGAATACAACGGCATTCTGCAGACAAATGTGGAGGCCGGCGTGATGCTGTCGGAGGCGCTGCAGATGCACCAAGCCTGGCTGAAGGAGGCAGAGACAAAGAATGGAGGTAGCCTTAGCTTTGCCGTCGTGACGTGGGGCGATTGGGACTGCCGTACCATACTGATGCAGGAGTGCTCGTTCAAGCATGTCACCATTCCTTACTACTTCTACCAGTGGATCAACCTCAAGAAACCCTTTGCGGAGAAGTTCGGTGACAACTACTTGTTGGCCCCTGTGCTGGAGGCAGTCCAGGCAGCCGGGCTTAAATGGAAGGGCTGCCCCAAAGGGGGGCAGAGCCACGCAGACAACAAGGCGCGGCTTCTTGAGTTGCTGATACGGCATAGCGCCAAGCTCTACATCACCGACAACCTGCTGGCGATGTAACTTAATTTGTACTGCAGACCCGACGTTCGTTTGTTTCCGTTTCCTTAGTGTCCCTTCTTAACAACCATGTTTTAAGTCCCATGCTCTTCTGTGTGTACTCTCTAATGCACTAGTCTTAGATTTGGTTACAGAAAGGTTTCGTCCCGTAGAAGGTTCCCCTGCTGTTTCCAGATCTGTTAAGAGTTTCTTTTCAGTTCCATCAAGAGTCTGGTTTACTTTCAAACTGTAATTGGGTTATTCACAGTCTTCTAGTCAATCAATGTAACCTGACTACTTGAGCCACTTGAACATATTTAACACATGCATAACTGAGCTTCTTCGGCAATTTGCTGACTTCATCCAGAAATGCTAGATATAGAATGTGTAGAAGATTGTCAAAGCTACCTGAAACATTGGTGGCATGTCGGTGCTTCGAGGGTGGCTAAGTGTGTCATGGCTATGGGGTTTTTGCATGATAGTCCGATGATCAATCATGTGGTCAGGGTTTTTGCACAATTATCCTTTAATCAATCGCGTGGTCTGGGTTTTCACATGGTTGTCTCTTATCAATCGTATGTAGGTGTGTGTGTTTGTAACAGGTTTTTGCCTTGTTACCCCTGATTAACCAAGCAATTCTCTTCTTCTTAATGAAATGCAGGTGTTAAATGTGTATAGTCTCTTTTCGGTATATCCCCATTGTATAAGGGGTTTTCTGCATTTTACACACATGTATATGTAATGGCCTTTCGCCCTAAGAGAAGGTCAGTTGCTGATTATCTAACATGGTGTCAGATTCTAGGCTAGCCTCCCGCACGATGCAACTCCGTGCTCCTCGTTCCTAGCCTGCCTGTCTCCGGCCGCTGCTTCTCCGGTCGTCTCCTACCCAGCCCCTGGCCCGGTCCGGCTCTGCTATCTCTCCGTCCCGCAGCTGCTCCGTCAGGCCACTGCCGCCTCCTCCCCCGTTCGGCCACGCCCTGCCCGGCCGCCGCCGAGTACGGCCGCCACCCAGTCCAGCCTGCTCCCTCTGGCCACTGCCCTGCCCGGCCCGTCTCGTCCGGCCGCCGCCTTGTCCGCCTGCCCCGTTCGGCTGCTGTGGCCGCCTGTGGCCGCTGCTCCGCTCCGGTCTTGCCGCTGCTCCGCTGGCTGCTCCTGCCCGGTGCCCCGGTTGCGCCTCTTGGGCTTGCGTCCCTCGATCTGGTTTTGGTAGCCGGTGTCTCCCGATCCTGCCTCGCGCTTGTGGTCGTGTGCGCTCCTGCTGCTTCGCTCGATCTAGATCGGGTTCAGGCCGTTGACCAAAAAAAAAGACAGCAAGTTCGTCATGTCCTCTTCGGGCTATGTTCATGTCCCTCGCTATTTGGTGATCTTCGATGGCACCAACTATACTGAGTTTGTGGGATTCATGCGCATCCACATGCGTGGACTTCTTCTGTGGGGTGTTCTCTCTAGCGAGGTCCCTTGTTCGCCATGTCCTGTTGCGCCCGTGGCCCCAGTTCCACCGGTGCCGCCGGTACTTGCTCCTGATGCTTCTCAGGCCGATCGGGATGCTGCCAAGGCTCTAGATGATGCTGTCGTCGATGCTTATGATCAGCAGGTATCCGCTTATTCAGATGCTCTTTCTGTGTACCGTGATGATCTGTCTGCTTACACTCAGTGGTGCAATGATGATGCTCGAGCTGCTGCTGTTCTCACTACGAGTGTCCTCCCTCAGTTTGCTTCGGAGTTCATGGGACTTGGCACAGTTGCAGCGATGTGGTCTTATCCCTGTCAGCGCTATCAGCCCTCTGGTGATACTCTCTACCTATCTGTGGTGCATCAGGAGCACGCCCTCCAGCAAGGTGATTCCTCTGTTGATGAGTTCTATTCACAGTGCTCTGCCATCTGGCGCCAGCTTGACTCTCTTCGGACAGTTTTTTGTGGAACTTGCCGTTGCTGTCAGACTACTCGGTCAGATTTGGAGTTTCAACGGGTTCATGAGTTCTTATCTCGTCTCCGCTCTGAGTTTGAGCCTCGACGTGCTCACTTGCTTGCTCGTGGGCATGTTCCTATCTCGGAGGTGCTTGCTGAGCTTCGTGCTGAGGAGACCCGCCTTCGCTCTACTGGGCTCCTTGTGGTTCCATCAGTATTGGCCGCCCGAGCTCCTGTGTCATCTGCTCGCCTCACCGCTCCACTGCTACTGCCGGGGGGGGGGGGGGAGTCGCCCTCTTTATGCTGACAAGGGTACGTCACGCCATGACACCTTTTGTGGTTACTGTTCCCTGTCAGGTCACCCAGAGTCTGATTTTTGCCAGAAGAAGCGAGACCAAATGCGCTCTTCCAGTGGGACTCCTGCGTCTTCCTCGACTCCGTCACTCACTGGCCAGGACATTATACGGCTCAAGCATCTACTTGCTTCCTCTGGTTCTTCATCGACGGGTTATGCTGCTGCTGTGACTGCTTCCACCACACCGCGAGCATCTACACCGTCAGGTACATCTTCGTGGGTTCTGGACTCTGGAGCTTCCTTTCATATGTCCTCTGATTCTTCAGTGTTGTCTTCTCTTCGCCCTCTTGATACTCCTATTAATGTTCTTACTGCCGATGGCACATCTCTTCCTGTTGCTAGTCGTGGTATTCTTTCCACTCCGTCCTTTTCTGTTCCGAGTGTTTCACATATTCCTCGTCTTACCATGAATCTTTTTTCCGCTGCCCAACTTACTGATTCTGGTTGTCGTGTCATTCTTGATACCGACTCTTGCTCCATTCAGGATCGTCGCACCAAGGCTTTGGTTGGTGCTGGCCCCCGGCGCCGCGAGTCAGAGGGCCTTTGGGAGGTTGACTGGCTTTGTGTTCCTTCCGCTGCCACCACTTCTGCCAGCTCTCATGCTCTTACTGCCTCTTCGTCTGCGTCCTTCCAGCAGTGGCATCATCGCCTTGGCCACATCTATGGCTCTCGCTTGTCTTCTTTAGTTCGTCAAGGCCTTTTAGGGTCTGTATCTGGAGATGTTTCTTTACATTATAATGGTTGCAGACTTGGCAAACAGACCTAGTTACCTTATCCTACCAATGAGTCGGTATCTCAGCGCCCTTTTGACTTAGTTCATTCTGATGTCTGGGGTCCTGCTCCCTTTGATTCGAAAGGTGGCCATCGCTACTATGTTTTGTTTATTGAGGATTTCTCTCGCTACACTTGGCTCTACTTCATGAAATCTCGTAGTGAGGTTCTCTCTATATACAAACGTTTTGCTGCTATGGTTCACACCCAGTTTTCCACGCCTATTTGCACTTTTCGTGCTGACTCCGCTGGAGAGTTTATCTCCCAGCTGTTGTGTGGTTTTCTCGTGGAACAGGGTACTCTTACCCAGTTCTCTTATCCTGGTGCTCATGCTCAGAATGGTGTTGCGGAACGTAAGCATCGTCATTTGCTTGAGACGGCTCGTGCGCTAATGATCGCCGCTTCCCTTCCACCACACTTTTGGGCTGAGGCTGTTTCTGCATCCACCTACCTCATCAACATTCAGCCATCGACTGCCCTGCAGGGTGGTATTCCTATGGAGTGTCTCTCTGGTCGCTCTCCTGATTACTTGACCCTTCGTATGTTTGGATGTGTGTGCTATGTCCTTCTTGCCCCGCGAGAACGCACCAAACTGACTGCTCAGTCGATTGAGTGTGTTTTCCTTGGCTACAGTGATGAGCACAAGGTCTATCGCTGTTGGGATTCTGTTGGTCGTCGCTTGCGAATTTCGTGTGATGTGACCTTTGACGAGTCTCGTTCTTATTACCCATGTCCATCTTCCTCGAGCTTCTCTGTGGACGATATTTCTTTTCTTCTCCCCGATATACCTTGCTATGTGCCTCATGTTTCACCTCTTCCTACTCTTGCACCTCTCATTCCTTCCCATTCACCACCGACACCATCCTCCCCATCCTCCTCCTCCACCTCTCCACCATCATCTCCAGTCCGTCGCCCTCTCTCACCATTTCCTCTCCACTACACTCGTCGCCCTCGTTCTGAGGATGCTTCTCCTGATGCGCCTTCCACCTCTGGTTCACCTCCCTTCACGCCTCCCCTGGTTCATAACCTCCGTGCTCGGCCTCGTCCCCCGCCTGATCGCTACTCTCCTGACCGGTATAGTCTCTCTGTTATTGCTGAGCCCACTTCCTATCGGACTGCCATGACTCAGCCTGAATGGCAGCTTGTGATGGCCGAAGAGCTTGCTGCTCTTGAGCGCTCTGGCACATGGGATCTGGTTTCCCTTCCTTCCGGTGTTCGTCCCATCACCTGCAAGTGGGTCTACAAGATTAAGACTCGCTCTGATGGTTCTCTTGAGCGCTAAAAAACGCGTCTTGTGGCCCGTGGTTTTCAGCAGGAGCAGGGACGCAATTATGATGAGACATTCGCTCCTGTGACCCACATGACCACTGTCCGCACTCTTCTTGCTGTGGCTTCTGTTTGTCATTGGTCTATCTCTCAACTTGATGTTCAGAACGCCTTTCTCATTGCGAGTTGCGTGAGGAGGTTTATATGCAGCCACCACCGGGGTACTATGCTCCTGATGGTATGGTCTGTAGACTTCGCCGCTCCCTCTATGGTCTTAAACAGGCCCCTCGCACCTGGTTTGAGCGCTTCGCCTCTGTGGTAATTGCCGCTGGTTTCTTGCCCAGTGATCATGATCCCGCGTTGTTTGTTCACACATCTCCTCGTGGCCGGACTCTTCTTCTTCTTTATGTTGATGACATGATCATCACTGGTGACGACTCTGACTACATTGCCTTTGTTAACGCTCGCCTTCGCGACTAGTTCCTCATGACTGATCTTGGTCCACTTCGCTATTTTCTTGGGATTGAGATCTCCTCGACCTCTGATGGCTTCTACATCTCCCAAGAAAAATATATTCAGGATCTTCTTGCTCGCGCTGCTCTCGGTGATGAGCGCACTGTTGTGACTCCTATGGAGCTCAACGTTCGGCTTCGTGCCTCTGATGGTGACCCTCTTCCTAATCCCACTCGCTATCTTCACCTTGTTGGCAGTCTTGTCTATCTTGCTGTTACGCGCCCTGACATCTCCTATCCTGTCCACATCCTGAGTCAGTTTGTTTCAGCCCCCACCTCTGTCCACTATAGTCATCTCATCCGTGTTCTACGATACCTTCGTGGCACGATCTCTCAGCGCCTTTTCTTCCCCCGCTCCAGCTCTCTTGAGCTCCAGGCCTACTCTGGTGCTACCTGGGCTAGTGATCCCTCTGATCGACGCTCGCTGTCTGCTTATTGTGTCTTTCTTGGTGGCTCTCTTATTGCCTGGAAGACAAAGAAACAGACTGTCGTTTCTCGCTCGAGTACAGAGGCTGAATTGCGAGCCATGGCTATGTTGACGGCTGAGGTGATCTGGTTATGGTGGTTACTTGAGGATTTTGGTGTGTCTGCTACTACCTCGACTCCCTTACTGTCAGACAGCACCGGTGCTATCAGTATCGCGCGTGACCCGGTGAAGCATGAGCTCACCAAGCACATCGGTGTGGATGCCCACTTTGTGCGTGCTGCTCTGCAGGATCAGACTCTCGCTCTTCACTATGTGCCCTCTGAGTTACAGTTGGCTGACTTCTTCACGAAGGCATAGACTCGAGTGCAGCATGGCTTTTTCCTCTCCAAATTCAATGTTGTTGATCCACCATGAGTTTGAGGGGGGTGTTAGATGTGTATGTCGGTGTCAAAACCGGCGGATCTCGGGTAGGGGGTCCCGAACTGTGCGTCTAGGATCGATGGTAACAGGAGACGGGGGACACAATGTTTACCCAGGTTCGGGCCCTCTCTATGAAGGTAATACCCTACTTCCTGCTTGATTGATCTTGATGAATATGAGTGTTACAAGAGTTGATCTACCATGAGATCGTAATGGCCAACCCTAGAAGTCTAGCCTATGAGTATATGGTAATGAATCTGTCCTATCCGGACTATGCTCTCCGGTTTATATAGACATCGGAGAGATCTAGGGTTACATGAGGTCGGTTACATAAGAGGGAATCTTCATAGTCGGTCGCCTAGCTTGCCTTCCACGCCAAGGAGAGCCCACTCCGGACACGGGTATAGTCTTCGGTCTTCGTGTCTTCACAGCCCATCAGTCCGGCCCATGGATAACAGGCCGGACGCCCGAGGACCCCTTAGTCCAGGACTCCCTCAGTGTATAGTCTCTTTTCGGTATATCCTCATTATATAAGGGGTTTCCTGCACTTTACACACATGTATATGTAATGGCCTTTGGCCCTAAGTGAAGGTCAGTTGCTGATTATCTAACAGCAAGAACCCCTTGTTCCTCTCGAGGTGTTCTAAAAAAATTACATATTACTACAGCCTAACAACAGGCAAGCATCAAGAATAACACATGCGTAGGTCTAATTAAACGAATTCCACATGGTAGCACAATTTACCTCTATATATCTGGAGTCATCGTATAACAATATGCCGCCCTATATGTTGAACACAAAGTGTGTAGCATCTCCTGACAACTAGCTAGCTGGCCTAAAAGCTAGGTACCTAAAGGCAATATCAGACAACGGGGGCCTGAGAGTGCGAAGAAGCAAGGACCACGGTCCTGAGCAAGGGAAGAAGCGACTACATTGGCGAACATGGAGAGTCAGCAGCGACAGTAGTCGCCATATGTTGTGCGACAACGAGCGGCTCTTCCCACGGCGAGGATTGATGTGCCTAGATGATACAAGCCGTTTAGAATCGGTTGCAAATGGCGAGGCGCGAGATATGGTGTCTGAATTGGCTCCGGTTTGTCCTCGGCTACACCCTAGCTCCAAGCTAGCCACATGCTCACCGCTGATCCCCTGCAAGCCATGCTTTCAGGGCCTAATTAACTTCCATTCTGAGTGGACTAGATGAGCTCTGTGTTAGTCACAACATGCAATTTGTGATGCTCAAGTGATGGACATCGGATCGACCGCCCCTCGTGTACAAGCAAGTATATTGGAACGTGTGATATAGTTTCAAATGGTTTGGTGTCGACACTAATGGCTCATTTGGTTACCAGGGATCCTCCTGAGATCCATTTCCTTTCCTTGGCTGGGAACACCTGGGCCGAATCGATCCGGGGGAGCGTACCGCCGCATTTGGTGCCCAACAAAGGGGTGGGACCTGGGCCCTTTCCACGCCCCTTTCCCGGCTGAGACTTCCACGCCTCCACAGGTCGTGGAGACCCGAGGCACCTGTTCCCCGGGAATAGCTCCCCTGAAATCCAAATGAAGCCTAAGAGGGTTATTTCCCCTTCTCCATAGCGGGAAGGAAAGGAGAAGATCACATGATCTAGAACGGACTTGCATGGGCTTTAGGAGGATGAGGATCTCAATTTTTGTTCCTTCAGCTTTTGCTAAGAAGGTTAGATGGCTGGCGATAAGTAAGAGCCTAAGGTAGCTCCTTCTAAGTTGCACTTGTTTAATTGTTTGGAGTTTAGATTAACAAGTTTGTAAAATAGTGTTGAATGAAATAACCTCCCATTGATATTGGATAGATAAAAAGAACGTCCAGAATGGACAGGGAAAGCATAGGGGGTCATAATGTGAATGGATCTCTATAAGAAGTCACACAATTTGTTTGAGAGAGTAAACCTTCTAAGATGATTGGAATGTGATCCACTAATAAAATACTTCTTGATATTGATCCTTCGAAGATACTCCCTCCGCCCCATAATGTAATACGTTTTTTGATATTAAATTATTGGACGGAGGGAGTATATAAATAGAGATATAATAACGTACCATGTCACACAATATCAGAAAGATTACATATGTAGTGCTAGCTATAGCCTAACTTCAGAGGTTATGATTAAACTGAAATAACAAGCTGGGGCTATCTTCGGTTCTCAATTTTCGATCTTGTCTTCATTGGTTGTAGTCTGGCTTTTACTCTTCATGTGCATAATGATGAAAAAAATCGGAGAAGAAAATAAAAGGAGGCAAAATGCCAACTCGAAAAGAATGGCACAAATCTCAAACAAAATGCAGAATGCCAACACAACAGTGTCTTTTACCGCAGTAGCGAACCGCGCCAAGCGCCTGCATGTAGAGAGAGGTAAGTCAAAGTGAGATTTATATGTATCAACTCCTGTCAAACAGACAGGAAATGAAGGATGAAATAGATCAAATAGATCAAGTAATTTCGTATGTGCATGCCTGCTGTTTGATTCCCTGATGTTGTACGTACGACCACCGAGAGTCACCTTGTACGACTTAAATATCGCATTATACATCTCCTGCTTCATCTGCTCTAGCTTAGATGTCAGATTTCGTACGTGCGTGTTGTTTGGTTGATACGATTGCTGTGGTCTTGGGGTGACTTGTATAGAAAAATGCTGAGCGGCGCCAATAGTCATGGAATCCTTCTCCCACTTGGATATCACATCATGCATTTCTTTTTTCTTCTGCTGGATATCTCGTGTAAGGTCTGCACGGGCATGCTGGATTGACACACGCAAAGATTCTAATGATCGATGTACCCTTGATGACGTACGTACGTGAGAAAATTAAGGGGAAACGATGTCAGTAGTTTTGGTTGAGATACCTCGCCACGAGTGTGCATGAGTCTGCTTGGCGAGAACAGCTGGCGTCGCTCCGCCGCATGCGCGTGTTCGCTGGAGCAGGGAGCCGCCGAGCCTCCTCGCTGCGCATCGAAGAAGCGCCGTCATCGATCGCTTCGCCGCCGGCCTGAAAACAATTACAGTAGCTAGGTAGGAGTAGGTACTAGGACAAGTCCGCCAGCTACACAAGCGATGATCTCCGATCTGGTTGCAGCCTGCGGGAATTGGTTTCTGAGCATAGTACCTTACCTTGATGAGCGTCGCTTGCTAGGGTTCTTGGCCGATCGATCGCGGACTTGACCGTCTGATAGCAGACGAGATAGAGTCTCGCGACTTGACCGTCTGATAGCAGACGAGAATAACTAACGTGCTCTGCAAGCCGTCCCCGAACATGCGCCATCCAGCCACCAAGGGAACAAGTTAGCCCACCCAGGGAAACAAACTAAATGTGTTAATTTTAGTGAATATTGAGCTACACCTCAAAAAAAGTGAATATTGAGCTCTCTTTTTTTTCCGAAAAAAGTGAATATTAATTGAGCTACTCACAGTTACAACCATATAGTTACAGGGAACAAAAGAGAGTGTACTCAGATACGACCCTAGAATTTGATCCAATATGCGTAATTTGTTCTCAGGTATCTGTACGATTCATGTTTTCTCGAATATTTTTGTCCTTCTTCCATTAAGATGGATGGGCGCAGCAACATGAGAGTGGCGATAGCGCGCCCGAGCTCGCGTACTCCTGGTACATGGACCAATGGCACAACGTGCACGTGCGGATGATATTAATTGATCGTGGAAATACGCGGCCGGTCTTGGCCAGTATGGCGGGGTTACGGCGTCGGCCTTTGCGTGACGGGAATTGACGAACCGTTCAGGATGGTCGGGCATCACTTGTTCCCTCGTCTCCCACAGGATGGTTGAATATGATCGGACAGGTAGTAGTAGCGTGTACGCTACAGGTCCATGACATTCGTGAGCGGATTTTTTTCCTCTATAACATGGCAAGTTTGAAATCAATTTCTATGGGCCACAAAACAAATTCAGAACATCATGTTTCCCATCACATGGCAAATTTTAGGAAAAATTGTAACTTTGACACAACATTTTTATGAATTCTGTTTTCTAAATCACAGCAAAATCTTGAAACAAAATTATAGTTGTCTCATGGCAATTCTGGAAACAAGTTGTGTTTTCTAAATCATGGCAATTGTTAAAACAAATAGTATACGACCATGGCACCTTAACATATATCGCCATGTTAACATGGCAAATGCAGGTATTCTTTTTCGAATCGGGCCATGGCAAATGCAAGAACTTGCACTTATCATTGTAGCTACCATGGCAAATTATCTTTTTTTTAACCATGGCATTTTCTTATACTAGATACCTTGGCAATTATTGAACATGTGGCAAATTTCTCTTTTGTAGCATGATAAATTCCTAAATTTGTCGTGATCCTAGAGAACAAGTTTCCTAAAAAATCATGTGCCCAAGAAAAAGTCCTAAATTTTCCATCTTTTTTAAAAGAACAAAATTCTTCAAAATTTTCCATGATGTGCATTGTTTTTAAGAGTGCCATGCTTTATAGAAAAAACATTAATTACCATGCGAGCATTGCAAAAATTGCCATGTGAATACTACAAATAATTACCAGTGTGTGCTCTTTTAGGAAAATAGCAAAATGTAATTCTGAAATTTGCGGTCTGGGTATTAGAAAAATTATCGTTAGAATTTTTGCCATGCTTCTTTAGGAATCAAATTATTCCAAACTTGCCATTGTAAGTACAATAGGCTCGTCGGTCGTTTCGATCGCGCTAGATCCCGTCATACATTAAAAATTGTATAAGGTTTATGACACGTTCTTATTTATATATTTTTGTGGGGAAACTTTTGATTTATTTAACAACTGTCAAGGTAGTGCAGAGAACATCAAAAGTAAAAATTACATCCAGATCCATAGACCACCTAACAACAACTACAAGCACTAGCGCAAGCCGAAGGCGCACCGTCATCATCACCCCGCCATCACCGGAGTCGAGCAAACCTTATTGTAGTAGATACCCGGGAAGTCATCGTGCTAAGGCCCTAATGGACCAACACACCAGAGCAGCAACCGCACCCAATGAAGAGAAGCGTAGATCGAAAGGATCCAATTTGTAGACACACAAACATAGACGATCAAAGACTATATCCAAGCGAATCTACCGGAGACAAACGCCGGACGAAACTTTTATTTTTACGAGCATGGCAATTTTTATTATCTAGATTATTTGTAGTAGGTGTGTCAGCATAAAATAATCCTGGTGTTTCCAGTCATGTGCCAATGTTTATCATCTCTCCCTGTATGCCTAAGGCCTTGTACAAAGCAACGTGCTTAAAAAATAAATTAGTTTTTCTTTAGAAACCGATGCTTATTTATAGAGTATAGACGCTTAATTAAACAACTCTCATGTGGAAATAAGCACTGGTGCTTAAGGAAAACTCGTTTTATCTTACTAAGCATCTAACTAAGAGCATCTACAGTCGGATACATCATATCCGGACCCTAAAACTGACAGTGCATGGTCACACCTCAAATTTTTGTTTTCACAATCGGTGCCTCATTTAGCACACCGCAAATTCATACAACCACATACACCATAAACTAGAACATAGCAATCTCAAGAGGTCTCAAGAAATCATAAACTAGAACTACGCTTACATAGTTAACTATGCATTTGGGTGAAACCAAATTGCATTCCTGTATTGACGAACTACGCTTACATCGGTCTGGTTGAAACCAAATTTCAACCAAATTTCTTGAGACATCATAAACTAGAACTACGCTTACATCGTTAACTATGCATTACATCGTTAACCAAACTAGAACTACGCTTACATCATTAATTTCCTGCTGGCCCCGCCCAGGGTGCTGCGACATTTTGACGTCGAACAAGGACCCTCCGCCGTGAGAGAGGCGATAGGTAGGACGAGCTCGCTTGCTCCTGCTACTTGGACCAATGAAACGGCGCGGTGCTGAAGATGGCATTTAATACGTGTGAGTTTTGCACAGCCGGAAAAGCAGGCATACGGGTGTGGGGCCCTACGAGGAGACAACGGTTTGTTGTGCGGTAAGGCTGGTTGTAATGGGGAGCATTATATACTAGTATCATGCATATTATACTAGTGTATAATACTACATCCGTAATGCATGGTATCATATGTTGGTATCATAGATGACTATATTTATTGTTATGCATGACACAAAGTAGGACATCATTTAATATGATACGGTATCATGATATGATACTCAAGCCTTTCTTTCTTCATTTAATTCTATGCAGCCTTATCAAAATTGCTTAGTTGACATGCATGATACTACCTGTAATACTCTCATTACGGGCAGCCTAACAGAGAGGTGAGGAAATGTTTCGTTGGTACATCACTGAGCATATCGGTACATGACAGAGTGCGGTGGGCACTACTATTTCGTGAGTACAAAAAGAGCTAGAAACACAATTCGTCCACAGAAGACAAAGTTAGCAAGGCACATAGTAAAAAGGCTAGTTTTCTAAAATGAAAGTAAAAGAGGCTAGTGTAGCGAATACTAATTTTTCTTGTCGGTTGGTTTACATTTTATTTTTGACTTTTCTATTCTTTGGGTAAAATACACGCGCTAAAAAAATATAAAATTTTCACGTACGCCAAAAAATGTATATAAAAAAGTTCATGTGTATGTGAAAACATATTTTTCTATGTGCGTTAAAAAAAGTTCATCGTGTACAAATATATTACATGTTTTTTAAACAATATGTAAGTATTTTAAAACTTGTTTGCCGCGCACTAAACAAATATGGGAAATATCCCTAGTGTAATTCAATCATTTTCATCGTGTAATATGAAAATGTTCATCATGTGTTACGACTTTTTATGGTTACATGAACATTATCTAAATGTGTGATACTTTTTAAAAAGTGTTCATCGTGTATTAAAAATGTTCATCGGAAAATTTAAAACTGAACCTCGTGTATTCTATAAATTCATTGTGCATTTAAAAAGAATCATAATGCATTAAAAAAATTGTTTGTCGTGTATTATAATGTGCTCGTCCATGTATCATAAAATGTTTGTATTTTGCCAAGAAAGAAACGGAAAAGGCAAAAAAGAAAAATGTTCATCACATGTTTTAAAAAATGATCATGGTGTATCAAAAAAATTCAATGTATGTCTTACAAAATGTTCACTCGCATTTAGAGTATGTTTGCTATATTTTTGGAAAAAAAAAGTGCGTTCAAACATTTTCACCATGTATTTTGAAAATGTCGGCGTGTATCCTATGAAATGTTCCGACATTTCAAAAATATACCATGTTTATTTAGAAACATATTTGACATGTCCTTGAAAAATCTTCTCTTCATATCCAATACCCATCTACAACCAACCTGCAATAGAAATCCTGGTGTGTGTGTGTGTGTGTGTGTGTGTGTACCGACAATGTTTGATCTGCTTCCAGCGGCAGCTCTGCTAGCCATGTCTCCGCCACTTTGAGCTCAAGTGCTCTTGCCGTCGGCAGTGTCCAGGCACACTATGTCCCCCATGTTGGCTCTGCAGCCGACGCAGGCGGCGGGAGCGGTGCATCACATGGAGCCTGGATGCCCGATCGTTCTCCGCTTAAGGTACGTGCTGCTTGTAGTTCAACTTGACAATCCACCGGCAAAGCGACCAAGCTTGTTGTCTCATCAGTCAGAAAGTCCAAAAAGTACTGAAAAAGTAGTATTATCCTAGAGGACACGTTGCTACAGGACATAAACGTCGCTTCTATTCCTTGGACGCCGTCGCCCGTCACCGTACAAACGTCCGATCTCTCCGTCCGCATGTCGCATTAATTAACACGCCCTGAAATGCTGCATGCGCTCCATATCCCGACGCAATTGAACGCCTACAGATACCGTAAGCAGGCGAGCCCGGGCACGCCAAGGAATTTTCGGCAGCAACATGCGCTTTAATGTCTTATTGTGCGGGTGTGTCTATTTATCGCTTATAACGAGCTGGAAGGAACACTCGCCCGCGCAGCCCCTTCTCCATGGGCCAGGCGGGCCATAACGACTTCGTCTCCAGCTGCATTGTCCACTGCGCCAAGCGCGCACACGTATTGCATAAAAAAACGTACTGCATCGGCTGGCACGGCCACCCGCGACTGTGGCGGCGCCAAGTCGAAACCTGCCAACTCAAGCGCCTTCAATATTCTTTTCATAGCACGGCTCCTTCGCTCCCTTCTCTCTCTTCTCTCTACAGAAAAGGGCGACTGGTTTTCCGGCGCCGGCTCCGGCGGCTCTGCTTTCCCGAGGACTTTATGCTCGTCGGTGGGAGTGGAGTCGCCGGATCCGCCGTGCGGTTGTATATAGCAGTAGACTAGTTGTAGTTTATGTAGTTTGGGTATGGCCATCCCTCCGTTCTGCTCTCATGGAGACGACGACGGCAGTCAATAAGTTCTCTTCAGATCTTCGTCCGGCCCATCGGTTTTCCATGGCGTGGGTCACGGATCTGGGAGATGCGTCTCGCGGCGCCTGGTTTCCTCGGTTGGAGCTGGGCGGGCGCGTTCGTTTTCCAGGCGGCGGTGCGGAGGCAGCGGTGGAACCGTCGGCGTGGACTTTTGTTCTTCCCGGGCCGCTCCTTCTCTGGCGTCCTTTCGTCCAGCTTCTCCAGAGTTCCTGTGAGGATTTGTACAGGATGTGGCCGGCGGCTGCTGCTTCTTTCGGGGGTAGCAGCGCTGGTGCTCTACAGGTGAACGGCTGCTTCAGATCAGGGTTCTTGGTTGTTGGGAGGCAGATCCGGCCGGCTCTCCTCGACGTGGTCGATGGGGTGCGGAGGATCTGGATCGAGCGGCGTTTCGGGGATGGCCCCGGCCGGCCGACGAGCCACAGGGACAAAGTCTTCGTCGTTCGCGGCGGAGCGCTCAATCGGTTCACAAAGCCATGGTGCGAGAAGACGCGTCTGGATCTGGGCTTCGCGGCGTCTCGTCTCCTCCGGTCGGCGTCCTGGCGGCGACTGCAGCAGGCGATGGGCGATGGTGTGTACGACACAGGAGATCCCAGGGACTTGTTTGCTTATTATTTTTTCTTTAGGGTTCTTTGTGTTGTTGTGCCTAGACAGGTGTTCTCTCTGGAGCTTTCTCGATGGGTTCCGCGTGGGCGTGGGTGTGCTCTCTGTTGTACTCGTGTACCTTATAGTTGTATGAAATGAAATGCTGCGCGGCTCCCTCAAAAAAAAATATTCTTTTCATTTTTTTTGTTTTCTTATTTCTTCTTTTACTTTTGTTTATACTTCCAAAGTATTTTAAATAAATATATTACAAAATTTTTTTACATAAAAACATTTGAAAAAATATTAACCAAACATCTGAAAAATGATAAGCACATATAGATAAAATGTTTCTCATGTATACAGAAAATAACAAAAATGTGTATGAAAAACAGTTGACCATGTAAAAATGTTAATCAACCATTTGAAAAATGTTAAATGTGTATCAAAAATGTTGACCATGTATTAAAAAATATTGGCCACGCATTCAAAAAATTTAATCAAGCATTTGAAAATGTTAAATGTGCATAGAAAAAATATTGACCATGTACTAAAAAAAAGTTAATCTTGTATTGTATTCAAGAAATGTTAAACTTGTATTTGAAAAAATGTTAATCAATTATTAGAAAAATGCTAAAGTATATAGAAAAACTATTGACCATGTATTCAAAAATAGATAAACTTCCATTTAAAAAATGTTAACTATGTATAGAAAAAAATGTTGACCTTGCATTAAAATAAGTTAATATTGTATTTGAAAAAAGTTAATCAAGCATTTAATAATGTTAAAAATATATTAAAAAAATGTTGACCGTGCATTCAATTTTTTTAGTATCATATTTGAAAAACGTTAATCAAGAACGAAAACCCTCAAAAAAGAAAAACGCAAAGAAACTCGTGCAGATCCATGAGAAAACAAATAAAAACAAAATAAAACTGAAGAAAAAAGAAGAAAACTGATGAAAACTAAGAAATAATCAAAAATGGAAGAAAAATAGAATAGGAAAGAAAAAACCAATAAAATGAAGAAAGAAATGAAAGAAAAACGGAAGAAAAAAACCTAGTAAAAACAGAATAAAACGAAGAAAACAATGAGTGATACATTTTGGTTTTGTTCACTCGTGTGCCTTCATCCATCTGTCGGCCCAGCCTCCCTCTCGCTAGAGATGTCATATAATACATGGAAAAGAACCCTCCTAGCAATAATTACATTTATTACATATGAGATGTTAGGCACAAATATGGAGAAGAATTGTCCGTTATCATGGAGATATTTGGTTGCCAGCTCACATGCTCGCCATCAAGCACGCATGACAGATCGCTCAGAGATCGTCAAGCAAGTCGGTCACAATTTATCGTCACCTCGACATCACATGAGTTTACCATCGACCAATTGCACAGTCTCACTTTCATCGCCCGGAGGTGAGTTCATCTTTGACACCGGCTCTGACATCCCCTTTCTGTCAAAGCAATCTAATTCCCCGATGTCGTGGTGTCCCCCCCAACTGGTCTTCATAGTACATGCAAGTAAATTAAAAGCTTAAATATGTCATTATTCATATGTTCAGTTTGCAAAAGACAAGGCATGATGAACCATTACTAAGAAAGACATCATAGTTTCTACAATTCATAGGCTAGACAGGTTCTAATTACATAAAAGCTCTTATCAAGAAATATACTATGGCACGTCTTAATTTTAATTAACTTCAAGAATGAAATACAAAAAAATAGACAAATCTGAATGTCGTATTCACTAGCAAGAGTCACCTGCATCACAACTGGTGGTCACACTCCACCGTGACCGTTCAACATGGACAATAAGAAATGCAACCTTGCGAAGCAAACCCCTAGAATTTCAATAAAATTTAGTCATTCATGTATGACTGGAGGAGATAATAATGTGCACGTGGATCATAAATTGCATAAATAGGAAATTCTTTTTCTTTGTTTATGAACCATTGTGATGAAGGTTTAAAGGCCCTTAATCACTATCCCTCCACCATTTACTACTAAGGTGTCTTATTTGTTGTGAAATCTTTATTGCCTGAAATGGTGGTATGACTAACTTTTTTTTTATTGTGAGACAGTTCAAAGGCCATTAATAGTAATCCATGTGACATTTGCTTATAAGGGGAAAATAGTATGGTATTTTCTATCAAAATGTGTATACATAATGTCTTAATTGATAATTTTTATCTGAACTTGCAATAATCTTAACATTTTTTGTGAAGTTGTTAGCTAGCTATGTGAACATCCACCAAATTAGCTACAGGGTATCCGACAATGAGTACCATCATAAAATTGGGGCCAAAAGAGAATGTAGAAACATCAAGTGGTATCACCCTTTCACATGCTATTTTCCCAATGGAGTATGATTATCTATTTAGATTCTTGGAGTCTAACCCTGCGTTGGGCATATTGCTTCAAATCTGGGTCTTTTTTTTCGAAAAGGGGGGACTCCCCGGCCTCTGCATCAGAACGATGCATACGGCCACATTAATAAATAAGTAAAAAGGTTCAACAAGATCTTAAAGTCTGGAAACAAAACAAAATAAAGGCGAACTCACAAAGAGCCTCAACGCCGCAAAAAAAGGCCATAGAGCCACAACCGGCTGGCAAAACAAAGATAGGTAAACTAATCGCCTATCCTATTACATGGCCGCCATCCAAACCGGTTGAAGATATCCCGCGCTACCATCTCCCACCGGACAGATCCAGTAACCAAACGCTCCCTGGCCTCCATCGGAGTGAGTAAGGACCACATACGGAGCAGCGCCGTAGCTCGGAATAAAACCTGCAAAAGATGAATAGTTGTTGTTCTGTTAAAAGTCAAATCATTTCTGCAGTTCCAAATTGCCCATAACAACGCACATACTCCTACACGAATATGTCTAGCTGTGTCGGGCTCAATCCTGTCAAGCCACGTTCCAAATAACGTACCCACCGAATTCGGAGGAGCGATGTTAAAGGCAATTTGCACGGTGCGCCACAAAACTCTTGCCGGCGGGCACTCAAAGAAGAGGTGCTTAATGGTCTCGTCCCGATCACAGAAACTACACCTAGTAGATCCTGTCCAATTGCGCTTAACCAAGTTGTCCTTTGTTAAAATGACTTGTTTATGTACAAACCACATAAACACTTTGATCTTCAAAGGAACTTTTACTTTCCAAACATATTTGGAACTAGGAATGACACTGGAGTTAATGACGTCGATGTACATCGACTTGACCGTAAATTCTCCAAACCTAGTAATTTTCCAACACAACTGATCGGGCTGATGAGCTAACTGAACCTCCATCAGTCTACTCACCAAATGGAGCCAAGCTTCCCATCGATCACCAACAAGCACCCTCCGAAACTGGATATTGAGGGGAATGGACTGCATAATCGTTGCAACTAACGCTTCACGTCGTTGAACAATACGGTACAGGGACGGGTACTGGAGGGCCAGTGGCGTATCACCAAGCCAAGTATCCTCCCAGAAACAGGTATTGTTGCCATCACCGACTATAAACTTTGTTCTATTAAAGAAGGCTGTCTTAACTCTCATAAGACCCTTCCAAAATGGCGAATCAGTTGGCCTCACTGTCACCTGAGACAAAGTTTTGGACTGCAGATACTTGTTACGGAGAATCTACGCCCAAGTTGCGTCAGTCTCAACAGATAACTTATACAGCCACTTACTGAGAAGGCATCTGTTCTTGACCTCAAGATTCTCAATACCCAGACCCCCTTGGTCCTTTGGTCTACAGATTACATCCCACTTGGCTAGTCGGTACTTTCTCTTTAGTTCATCACTCTGCCAAAAAAATCTTGATCGGTAGAAGTCCAGCCTTTTCCTAACCCCAACTGGAACTTCAAAGAAAGATAGTAGGAACATCGGCATACTCGTGAGCACCGAATTGATAAGGATCAATCGGCCTCCATAAGACATAAGTTTGCCCTTCCAGCAACTAAGTTTCTTCTCAAACCGATCCTCGATGCATTTCCACTCTTTGTTTGAGAGCTTGCGATGGTGAATGGGTATACCAAGGTAAGTAAAAGGTAAGGCCCCTAATTCACATCCAAACAATTGCCTATAAGCCTCTTGTTCCTCCTTGGCTCTACCAAAGCAGAACAGCTCGCTTTTATGAAAGTTAATCTTTAATCCTGACAATTGTTCGAATAAGCATAGCAGCAGCTTCATATTTCTCGCCTTTTCAAATCTGGGTCTTAGATTTAACAATTTATGCATTGGCAATGCAGAGAAAACCCTACAACACCTCAAGGGACACTAAGTGGTGGTGAACATATTGCTGCCAATCCAAGTCTTACACAAGAGAAAAATCAACAAAGCCGGAACCGTGATAAAGCACAATGAGATAGGATAACACCCGTGCAAAGAGAGGAAATGAATGCACGATGAAGAGCACATAGACAAAATAAAATTAATGAAGAGAGAAATGCGAGCCAAAGGCAGCATGGAAAAATCTGACAACTTAAGAGAGGCAAGAGATGAACGCTCGCAGAAGGGAAGCCAGTAAAAATAAACCAATTGATCATAGGCAAGAGGCGAATGCCTGCCGAAGAGCACACAGGCAGAGGATACCACCTGACGAGAGGCAGGCATTGCGGACTCAACGCAATGCAGACCCCACAGCTAAGCAGAAGATCCCATGCGACGAACCATCGCAATGCCTCTCCCAGATGCACATCTCTTATGAATCACCATATTATGCTACTGAGGTTTTTATATGTCCAGTTTATATTTCAATTACTTGTTAACTCACTTAAATTATTTAAAGTTGAGAAATTGCAATTTATGGCTGAGGACTGAGTATATGTGGCTTAGCATACTGTCGACTTGTTTTAATTTTACATTTGTAATGATTGAAACAGTGTATGTTCAACAATCGCAATCCATGAGATCATTCATATGGGAAGCAATAACCCTTCTAGCTGCTCTAGATCTTTCTATTCTCTAATGGTGTAAGAAATAGTTTATGCTTCTACTTCCCAAACGTATTGCTTTTCTGACCTTGGTGGACTATTTTCTTAGTACCTAGCATCCACTAACAATAAAAAATCACAAAACATACATATAGCAGGATCGACCATAATACAAACGTTGACGATGTAGCTTTCAGTAGACCAGATGAGCCAATGATAAGCAGCACCTTAAAAAATCAAAGGTTAAGCGCATATCTAGATATGTTACTATGTACCCTGCTCTACAGATCTTATTAGGATGATGCAATTGTTGGGGAACGTAATAATTTCAAAAAAATTTCTACGCACACGCAAGATCATGGTGATGCATAGCAACGAGAGGGGAGAGTGTCGTCCACGTACCCTCGTAGACCGACAGCGGAAGCGTTATCACAACGCGGTTGATGTAGTCGTACGTCTTCACGATCCGACCGATCAAGTACCGAACGTACGGCACCTCCGAGTTCTACACACGTTCAGCTCGATGACGTCCCTTGAACTCCGATCCAGCCGAGTGTTGAGGGAGAGTTTCGTCAGCACGACGGCGTGGTGACGATGATGATGTTCCACCGACACAGGGCTTCGCCTAAGCTCCGCAACGGTATTATCGAGGTGTAATATGGTGGAGGGGGGCACCGCACACGGCTAAGAGATCTCAAGGATCAATTATTGTGTCTCTGGGGTGCCCCCTGCCCCCGTATATAAAGGAGCAAGGGAGGAGGAGGCCGGCCCTAGGAGGGGGCGCACCAAGTGTGGAGTCCTACTAGGACTCCCTAGTCCTAGTAGGATTCCATCTCCCATATGGAATAGGAAAAGAGGAAGGGAAAAAGAGAAGGAAGGAAGGGGGCGCCCCCCTTCCCTAGTCCAACTCGGACCAGACCAAGGGGAGGGGTGCGGCCACCCTTGAGGCCCTTTTCCTTCTTTCCCGTATGGCCCAATAAGGCCCAATACGTATTCCCGTAACTCTCCGGTACTCCGAAAAATACCCGAATCACTCGGAACCTTTCCGAAGTCCGAATATAGTCGTCCAATATATCGATCTTTACGTCTCGGCCATTTCGAGACTCCTCGTCATGTCCCCGATCTCATCCGGGACTCCGAACTCCTTCGGTACATCAAAACTCAATAAAACTGTCATCGTAACGTTAAGCGTGCGGACCCTACGGGTTCAAGAACTATGTAGACATGATCGAGACACGTCTCCGGTCAATAACCAATAGCGGGACCTGGATGCCCATATTGGCTTCCACATATTCTACGAAGATCTTTATCGGTCAGACCGCATGAAAACATACGTTGTTCCCTTTGTCACCGGTATGTTACTTGCCCGAGATTTGATCGTCGGTATCTCGATACCTAGTTCAATCTCGTTATCGACAAGTCTCTTTACTCGTTCCCTAACACATCATCCCGCAACTAACTCATTAGTCACAATGCTTGCAAGGCTTATAGTGATGTGCATTACCGAGTGGGCCCAGAGATACCTCTCCGACAATCGGAGTGACAAATCCTAATCTCAAAATACGCCAACCCAACAAGTACCTTTGGAGACACCTGTAGAGTACCTTTATAATCACCCATTTATGTTGTGACGTTTGGTAGCACACAAAGTGTTCCTCCGGTAAACGGGAGTTGCATAATCTCATAGTCATAGGAACATGTATAAGTCATGAAGAAAGCAATAGCAACATACTAAACGATCGAGTGCTAAGCTAACGGAATGGGTCAAGTCAATCACGTCATTCTCCTAATGAGGTGATCTCGTTAATCAAATGACAACTTATGTCTATGGCTAGGAAACATAACCATCTTTGATTAACGAGCTAGTCAAGTAGAGGCATACTAGTGACACTCTGTTTGTCTATGTATTCACACATGTATTATGTTTCCGGTTAATACAATGTAGCATGAATAATAAACATTTATCATGATATAAGGAAATAAATAATAACTTTATTATTGCCTCTAGGGCATATTTCCTTCATGATGACTGAGAATATTGTTTGTTAGTTTTCAAGAAAGTTTATGATCTATACTTTAACATGTGAATTGCTTGTTACTTGATCATGAAAAGTTTTATGAGATGAGCTATTGTTATGACATATAATGATGCTAGAAAAAGTGATTGGAATTATCATTGATCAAACTTATGCACTTGCTAGCATTCACACTTCATAAATTATTTCTTTTATTATTTACCTACTCGAGGACGAGCAGGAATTAAGTTTGGGGATGCTGATACGTCTCCAACGTATCTATAATTTATGAAGTATTCATGCTATTAAATATCGTTCTAGGATGTTTTATATGCATTTATATGATATTTTATATGATTTTTGGGACTAACCTATTAACCTAGAGCCCAGTGCCAGTTTCTGTTTTCTCCTTGTTTTAGAGTATCGCAGAAAAGGAAAACCAAACGGAGTCCAATTGACGTGCCACTTGACGGAGATCATTTTTGGACCAGAAGAAGCCCACGGAGTACCAGAAGCAGGCCAGAAGAGTCCCGGGCTGCCCACGAGGGTGGGGGCGCATCCGAAATGTTCATAGATCCCTACACGATTTGCACAGTTGACCATATCATCTCTGGATAATTGTTTTAAAATATAATAGTGCTGAACCGGACAATGAACAATACCAAACTGAAAACAATATTTATTACTTCACACAAACTGACAAAATATAAGTGAAACTGTTTTCTGAATCTTGTAAAGTGCGACAACAACTGAAATAAAATACTATGCTCAAAGGTTTATTACAAAAATTCTAAGGATCAAGAATCGAGAGCTTCCGCGTCTCTTCATCCATCTCAATGAAAATGCCCCGTTTATCACCATCTGTAAATGCTTTTACCGCTTTTAGTTTCTCTTTGGGATCTGGATTACTCACACTATTTAGTATTGCCATACAAGATTTAACCGAGTAAGCTTCAGTTTGTTGTGCTACTGTTTTCTTTGCTTCAGCAATGCTAAGTGATGCATCTGCAAGGCGATCAATTGCTATTATGGCATCATTGGCTGTCCGTTTTTGTCCTCTTGCAGTTTCCTTGGATCCACTTCCAGGGGACTTCTTTTTTTTCTGGCTCAATGGTAGTTGACTTCTTGGTGAAGACACCAGGGGAAGCATTGATTTCATCAGAATCGATGTCATGTACTTCAACTTCCGTATTGAGATCAATTTGTGAAGATTTGGTCGTACATGTACCATCTTTTCCTTTGCTAGATACAACACCAGCTCCAGATGCTGTTGAACTAGCACATATGGCTTGAAGATCTATCCAACTAGGCCACACCTTATCTCGATATTCTTGGATAGCCTTATCCTTCTGCAAGTTTGAAAGATCGTGGGTGTCGCCTAGAGGGGGGGGGTGAATGTTGGGAATCGTAGCATAATTTTAAAATTTTCCTACGCTCACCAAGATGCATCTATGGAGTATACTAGCAATGAGGGGAAGGGAGTGCATCTACATACCCTTGTAGATCGCGAGCGGAAGCGTTCCAATGAACGTGGATGACGGAGTCGTACTCGCCGTGATCCAAATCACCGATGACCGAGTGCCGAACGGACGGCACCTCCGCGTTCAACACACGTACGGTGCAGCGACGTCTCCTCCTTCTTGATCCAGCAAGGGGGAAGGAGAGGTTGATAGAGATCCAGCAGCACGACGGCGTGGTGGTGGATGTAGCGGGTCTCCGGCAGGGCTTCGCCGAGCTTCTGCGAGAGAGAGAGAGAGAGAGAGAGGTGTTGCAGGGGGAGAGGGAGGCGCCCAAGGCTGTAGGTTGCTGCCCTCCCTCCCCCCCTTTATATAGGCCCCCTGGGGGGGCGGACCTGGAGATGGGATCTCAAGGGGGGGGGCGGCGGCCAAAGGGGGGGAAGGGGTTGCCTTGCCCCCCAAGGCAAGGGGAAAGCCCCCCCACCCTAGGGTTCCCAACCCTAGGCGCATGGGGGAAGGCCCATGGGGGGGGCGCCCAGCCCACTAAGGGCTGGTTCCCTTCCACTCTCAGCCCATGGGGCCCTCCGGGACAGGTGGCCCCACCCGGTGGACCCCCGGGACCCTTCCGGTGGTCCCGCTACAATACCGGTAACCCCCGAAACTTTCCCAGTGGCCGAAACTGGACTTCCTAGATATAATTCTTCACTTCCGGACCATTCCGGAACCTCTCGTGACGTCCGGGATCTCATCCGGGACTCCGAACAACTTTCGTGTTTCCGCATACACATATCTCTACAACCCTAGCGTCACCGAACCTTAAGTGTGTAGACCCTACGGGTTCGGGAGACATGCAGACATGACCGAGACGCCTCTCTGGTCAATAACCAACAGCGGGATCTGGATACCCATGTTGGCTCCTACATGTTCCACGATGATCTCATCGGATGAACCACGGTGTCGAGGATTCAATCAATCCCGTATGCAATTCCCTTTGTCCATCGGTATGTTACTTGCCCGAGATTCGATCGTCGGTATCCCAATACCTTGTTCAATCTCGTTACCGGCAAGTCTCTTTACTCGTACCACAATGCATGATCCCGTGACTAACGCCTTAGTCACATAGAGCTCATTATGATGATGCATTACCGAGTGGGCCCAGAGATACCTCTCCGTCACACGGAGTGACAAATCCCAGTCTCGATCCATGCCAACCCAACAGACACTTTCGGAGATACCCGTAGTGCACCTTTATAGTCACCTAGTTACGTTGTGACGTTTGGCACACCCAAAGCACTCCTACGGCATACTGGAGTTGCACGATCTCATGGTCTAAGGAAAAGATACTTGACATTGGAAAAGCTCTAGCAAACGAAACTACACGATCTTTATGCTATGCTTAGGATTGGGTCTTGTCCATCACATCATTCTCCTAATGATGTGATCCCGTTATCAATGACATCCAATGTCCATAGTCAGGAAACCATGACTATCTGTTGATCAACGAGCTAGTCAACTAGAGGCTTACTAGGGACACGTTGTGGTCTATGCATTCACACATGTATTACGATTTCCGGACAATACAATTATAGCATGAATAATAGACTATTATCATGAACAAAGAAATACAATAATAACCATTTATTATTGCCTCTAGGGCATATTTCCAACAGTCTCCCACTTGCACTAGAGTCAATAATCTAGTTACATTGTGATGAATCGAACACCCATTGCGTCCTGGTGTTGATCATGTTTTGCCCTAGGGAGAGGTTTAGTCAACGGATCTGCTACATTCAGGTCCGTATGTACTTTACAAATATCTATGTCTCCATTTTGAACACTTTCACGAATCGAGTTGAAGCGACGCTTGATATGCCTGGTCTTCCTGTGAAACCTGGGCTCCTTTGCAAGGGCAATAGCTCCAGTGTTGTCACAGAAGAGAGTCATCGGGCCCGACGCATTGGGAATCACCCCTAGGTCGGTAATGAACTCCTTCATCCAGACTGCTTCCTGTGCTGCCTCCGAGGCTGCCATGTACTCCGCTTCACATGTAGATCCCGCCACGACGCTTTGCTTGCAACTGCACCAGCTTACTGCTCCTCCATTCAATATATACACGTATCCGGTTTGTGACTTCGAGTCATCCAGATCTGTGTCGAAGCTAGCGTCAACGTAACCCTTTACGACGAGCTCTTCGTCACCTCCATAAACGAGAAACATATCATTAGTCCTCTTCAGGTACTTCAGGATATTCTTGACCGCTGTCCAGTGTTCCATGCCGGGATTACTTTGGTACCTTCCTACCAAACTTACGGCAAGGTTTACATCAGGTCTGGTACATAGCATGGCATACATAATAGACCCTATGGCCGAGGCATAGGGGATGACACTCATCTTTTCTATATCTTCTGCCGTGGTCGGGCATTGAGCCGTGCTCAATTGCACACCTTGCAATACAGGCAAGAACCCCTTCTTGGACTGATCCATACTGAACTTCTTCAATATCTTGTCAAGGTATGTACTCTGTGAAAGAGCAATGAGGCGTCTTGATCTATCTCTATAGATCTTGATGCCTAATATATAAGCAGCTTCTCCAAGGTCCTTCATTGAAAAACATTTATTCAAATAGGCCTTTATACTTTCCAAGAATTCTATATCATTTCCCATCAATAGTATGTCATCCACATATAATATGAGAAATGCTATAGAGCTCCCACTCACTTTCTTGTAAACACAGGCTTTTCCATAAGTCTGTGTAAACCCAAACGCTTTGATCATATCATCAAAGCGAATGTTCCAACTCCGAGATGCTTGCACCAGCCCATAGATTGAGCGTTGAAGCTTGCATACTTTGTTAGCATTCTTAGGATCGACAAAACCTTCCGGCTGCATCATATACAACTCTTCCTTAAGGAAGCCGTTAAGGAATGCCGTTTTGACGTCCATCTGCCATATCTCATAATCATAGTATGCGGCAATTGCTAACATGATACGGACGGACTTCAACTTCGCTACGGGTGAGAAAGTCTCATCGTAGTCAACCCCTTGAACTTGTCGATAACCCTTAGCGACAAGTCGAGCTTTGTAGATGGTCACATTACCATCCGCGTCCGTCTTCTTCTTAAAGATCCATTTGTTTTCTATGGCTCGCCGATCACCGGGCAAGTCAGTCAAAGTCCATACTTCGTTTTCATACATGGATCCTATCTCGGATTTCATGGCTTCTAGCCATTTGTCGGAATCCGGGCCCGCCATCGCTTCTTCATAGTTCGAAGGTTCACCGTTGTCTAACAACATGATTTCCAGGACAGGGTTGCCGTACCACTCTGGTGCGGAACGTGTCCTTGTGGACCTACGAAGTTCAGTAACTTGATCCGAAGCTTCATGATCATCATCATTAACTTCCTCCCCAGTCGGTGTAGGCACCACAGGAACATTTTCCCGCGCTGCGCTACTTTTCGGTTCGGAAGGGGTGACTATCACCTCATCAAGTTCCACTTTCCTCCCACTCAATTCTTTCGAGAGAAACTCCTTCTCCAGAAAGGACCCATTCTTGGCAACGAAGATCTTGCCTTCGGATCTGAGGTAGAAGGTATACCCAATAGTTTCCTTAGGGTATCCTATGAAGACGCATTTTTCCGACTTGGGTTCGAGCTTTTCAGGTTGAAGTTTCTTGACATAAGCATCGCATCCCCAAACTTTTAGAAACGACAGCTTAGGTTTCTTCCCAAACCATAATTCATACGGTGTCGTCTCAACGGATTTCGACGGAGCCCTATTTAAAGTGAATGCGGCAGTCTCTAAAGCATAACCCCAAAATGAGAGCGGTAAATCGGTAAGAGACATCATAGATCGCACCATATCCAATAGAGTGCGATTACGACGTTCGGACACACCATTTCTCTGAGGTGTTCCAGGCGGCGTGAGTTGTGAAACTATTCCACATTTCCTTAAGTGTGTACCAAATTCGTGACTTAAATATTCTCCACCACGATCTGATCGTAAGAATTTTATTTTTCTGTCACGTTGATTCTCAACTTCACTCTGAAATTCCTTGAACTTTTCAAAGGTTTCAGACTTGTGTTTCATTAGGTAGACATACCCATATCTACTTAAATCATCAGTGAGAGTGAGAACATAACGATATCCTCCGCGAGCCTCAACACTCATTGGACCACACACATCGGTATGTATGATTTCCAATAAGTTGGTTGCTCGCTCCATTGTTCCGGAGAACGGAGTCTTGGTCATCTTACCCATGAGGCATGGTTCGCACGTGTCAAATGATTCGTAATCAAGAGACTCCAAAAGTCCATCTGCATGGAGCTTCTTCATGCGCTTGACACCAATGTGACCAAGGCGGCAGTGCCACAAGTATGTGGGACTATCGTTATCAACTTTACATCTTTTGGTATTCACACTATGAACATGTGTAACATCACGTTCGAGATTCATCAAGAATAAACCATTGACCAGCGGGGCATGACCATAAAACATATCTCTCAAATAAATAGAACAACTATTATTCTCGGATTTAAATGAGTAGCCATCTCGAATTAAACGAGATCCAGATACAATGTTCATGCTCAAAGCTGGCACTAAATAAAAATTATTGAGGTTTAAAACTAATCCCGTGGGTAGATGCAGAGGTAGCGTGCCGACGGCGATCACATCGACCTTGGAACCATTCCCGACGCGCATCGTCACCTCGTCCTTCGCCAGTCTCCGTTTATTCCGTAGTTCCTGTTTTGAGTTACAAATATGAGCAACCGCACCGGTATCAAATACCCAGGAGCTACTACGAGTACTGGTAAGGTACACATCAATTACATGTATATCACATATACCTTTGGTGTTGCCGGCCTTCTTCTTGTCCGCTAAGTATTTGGGGCAGTTCCGCTTCCAGTGACCACTTCCCTTGCAATAAAAGCACTCAGTCTCGGGCTTGGGTCCGTTCCTTGACTTCTTCCCAGTAACTGGTTTACCGGGCGCGGCAACTCCCTTGCCGTCCTTCTTGAAGTTCTTCTTACCCTTGCCCTTCTTAAACTTAGTGGTTTTATTCACCATCAACACTTGATGTTCTTGTCTCATCTCCACCTCCGCTGATTTCAGCATTGAATATACCTCAGGAATGGTCTTTTCCATCCCCTGCATATTGTAGTTCATCACAAAGCTCTTGAAGCTTGGTGGAAGCGACTGAAGGATTCTGTTAATGACCGCGTCATCCGGGAGATTAACTCCCAGCTGAGTCAAGCGGTTGTGCAACCCAGACATTCTGAGTATGTGCTCACTAACAGAACTATTCTCCTCCATTTTACAGCTGAAGAACTTGTCGGAGACATCATATCTCTCGACTCGGGCATGAGCTTGGAAAACCAATTTCAGCTCCTCGAACATCTCATATGCTCCATGTTTCTCAAAACGCTTTTGGAGACCCGGTTCTAAGCTGTAAAGCATGCCGCACTGAACGAGGGAGTAATCATCAGCACGCTGCTGCCAAGCGTTCATAACGTCTTGGTTCTCTGGGATTGGTGCATCACCTAGCGGTGCTTCTAAGACATAATCTTTTTTGGCTACTATGAGGATGAGCCTCAGGTTCCGGACCCAGTCCGTATAGTTGCTGCCATCATCAATTCTGAAATTCCTTCTTAACTGGTAATCCTACATATGCTCTCTGTACAAAAACTTGCAGGGTAGTCTAGCCATTGAGCTGACAAGACAAAGCTCTGGCATTCTTTATCTGACTAATTCCAAAAACAAGGGCAAAATAGATATCTTGTGTGGATTTATGAACAAGATACAGACGAAAAATGTTGACAAGCTCTAGCATTACACTGAAAGTCTAGCTGAAATTTGCGGTTCGACCAAAGTAATTTTTTTTTTCAGAAAATGGAGTTACTCACTTGAAATTACTCTAGTTACTCACTTGAAGTAACCAAAGTAAAAATTCAGAAAACTTACTGTTTACTATTTATCAGGGTTTAGAGAGCAAAAAACTGAACATTTCTAAACAATTTACACAGGTGACAAGATTTACCAAGTTGCATTTCAGGATTCAAGCACATAAGCCGCCCGCCCATTCCACACAGCGCGAGCAAAGCATCAAGTTGGGCGATCATCGCGGAAATTTTGGGCCCCTTTAGTTAAGGTGTACAGAGCAAGCACATCAAGCAATGTTTCTATTCTAGTTCATAGCCTGCATACGGGACAAGCAACGCTGAATTTCATCATGGTTCTTAACAGCACAAGGATTAGTCACTAAACAGCAGAAGCAGTGCCCAAAATTCAAAGCTTATGAAGAATTAGGAATTTTGCCTGCATGAAGTATTAATCAGGGTCTAGAATTGGAGGTTGCAAGGAAACGATTACAGAATGAAAATTCAGTGAGTAAATAAGATTACAGAATAAGAATAACAGGGGCTTGAGGATGTTCCTCTGAATTTTGATGTGTCATGTTTCTTTAAGGAATGGCCATCTACTTTTAATCTCTCAGAATAGATCAGTACTGATACGATGTTCCAAAGTGTACTCCCAAACTGGTAACTAAATTACAGTAACAATAAGTTCAGTTTTCATGTACTAATTCTGACATAAATTCAGTTTACAAGATTCTACACTAAATATACAGTGTTATCCTAGTTACATTTTGATTTTTGCGGGCAATTTGATGGATGGCTCGCTCACCTATTTGGAACACAGGGAACAACTTCTATCTATACATGGTCATGCAACAGACCAACTGAGAGAGGGAGCTGAAATCAGTGCAAGAGCAGCATAGGTGAGTGCTGCTGAGCAAGTCATCCACCATTGCCAACCAAGATCCACATCAGTGAAACTAGTTGCCACATGCTTTGTATGTTTATTTCTTTTAAATGTAGGCCGACAACATTTACATTTGTTTTTCAGTAGTTTTTTTATATTTCCGAACGCCAATTTATACATTAATTTTAACACGGTTCCCTTGGCAACTCACTGGGCATCGTCTAAAATTCAATAAAATTATGGAGCTGGATCTGACCTCCAGCTCTACAAACTGAAAATTGTGGAGCTGAAAATTATAGAGGCTGTCTCATACAGTAAATTTTACAAACTGAAAATTATGGAGCTGGATCTGATCTCCAATTTTGACAGTAAGATTCAGTACAAATGATATTCCTGAACCCCATATACAAAAGTTGCACACAAAAAAGAACACCTTCTAACAAAAAAAAAGACAAGCATGGTGCAGAGACAAACCACATGGATCATCTGTACCGGATTAACACTTTGCTTAGTCCACTGTGCTACGGGTAATTTGTGAGATGCAAAATTACAGCAACCGGTAAATATAATGGAGAACCAAAAATGTCTTTATCACATACAGACATACAACAAAGTTACTCAAAACTGTCTCCTCCAGTCCAACTTTTCAGATAGTCCAATGTCAAAATACGAACTTTGTTCTTCAAACAAAATGTCAAAACTGCAAGAAAGAGAAGCAGAATCAAACCGTGCGGCTAAGATCGAAGGCTTGGAGGGAAGCAAGGCGGCGGAGGCGTGGGTTGGTACTGGCTCAAAAAAGTAACAGTGGGAGCTTCTCCCAGTGTCTTCAGAGCTCAAAAAAAATACTATGAAGTGCTATGGAGAATTGGAGATGGCACTGATGCTCAACAAGATCATCTTGGAGCTGAGTATGAACTTCCTGGTTCTCGATGCTTCGACTTGCTGCGGGGAATTATTGTATCTTGTTTGCATCGTGCTCCGGCTCAACAGGATCGCCACTGGAGATGTACCGAAAGTTCTCTGGTATGTCTCTCTCATCTTCAATGAGCATATCATGCAAGATATACAACATGTTATTATTTGCCATAGGACCTTGAGGTTCCAATACTCGGCAGGGCCACAAGCTCTCTCCACATACTTGTCAACTCTTCGCCTTGCAAAGTGAGATTTGCTGTTACCTTTAGGACGCGGGATTGTCTTTGAGAAATGTGGCCCATGTAAGATAGATGCCATCTGCAAGGTAGTAACCCATCGTGTACTCACGGCCATTGAGAACATAGTTGCAAGGAGGAGCATCTCCCATAACAAGCCTAGCAAGATTGAGCGAGAACGGTGGTGGGAAAGAATTGGCCGGAAAATTGAGCGCGAATGATGGTGGGAATAAATATGGTGGAAAATGGTTGTCAGGAAAAAAGAGCAGGACTCTAAATTAGTTAAGGGCGGGTTGGCGGGACAGGGAAGTACAGTG
Organism: Aegilops tauschii subsp. strangulata; assembly: GCF_002575655.3. Classification (NCBI taxonomy): domain Eukaryota; kingdom Viridiplantae; phylum Streptophyta; class Magnoliopsida; order Poales; family Poaceae; genus Aegilops; species Aegilops tauschii. The sequence goes on along the minus strand of NC_053035.3, from coordinate 503,592,485 downwards.
AAAGTGAAAAAATGACTTTTCGCCCATGCCAAAAATGAAGAAGACTTTTTGTTCAGGAGTTAAACGACATGCAACTTCGTTCGACCGTTTACACGACGAGGCAGGCCCTAAAACACTCTTTGGCCTGGCTAAAGACGAAAAGGCTTCGTCCTAGCTATAACCGAAGTAAGCTCTTCGGGCCATTCCGTCCGGTCTTCGGTCCAAAGAGGACCGAAAATATCAGCTCTTCGTCCTAAGCGAGGCTGACGGGGTAACAGAAGTGAAATCTACGAATTAGTTCATGTACTATCGGAATTTTTGATAAATACTATTCTTTTTTTGAAAAAAAATCAATGGACTTGGCAGTCTTGTGCTCCTGGTTGTTTGGATGTTGTGGCTTGAGCGCAACGCTAGTCTTTCACGCCTCCCCGAGCATGTGGATCCGTGCCGGGGCTAGTGGGTTGGGAGATATCTGGAGGTAGTGGCATTAGGCAGTTTAAATTGAACTGGCAAAACGTCATACTTAGCAACCGAGGGAGTACATCAACGCAAAAAAGCGCAGGAAAAGAAAATGGCCTGGCGTTTATAACACTATATAAGTATGAACACCCAAAACAAAGTTGGGCATCATTATTTCAGAAGAGTTACACTACCCTTGCAGACATTCTTATCCATCAAGGCATATTCTGAAACCAACTTTGTCTTCTCCAGATTTCGTCGCAGTTGCATCGGTATTATTAAGTATACTGCCATTAATTTTGACAACTAGGTTATAGCACAAGTTAAATAATACAAACTAGCCGAGCAGAGACCACCAAGGATTAGATCTTACAAAGCATAATCAGAGATCATTGCATAGTCGAAACGCAGAATCAGTAACATCATACACGAGTTATACTACTAGTACAGACAGACTAGATAATCAGAAACGAGGTAGCATCAGGTTGGAAGATTGGGACAAGCTAGCACTGCTATAGTTGAGTTGATACAAGTCTCGTTTGTTTAACTTGGCAACACACTCTTGAGGCCTTCATCCAGGTCCATCTTCTGGTCATTGTTCCCCTCTCTTGGATACATCTTCTGATAGGAGTAAGTCATGGCATTTGCGGTCAAAGTGCCAAGGAAGAGTGTGCCCGCAAGTTCGTTGCAAAAGTTGGCGAGCGCCCATCGCCGACACGAGCGCCTGCAGGTCACACACATAACAATCATTGATGCACAGAAGAAAAAAAGAAGCAGAGTTAGGGAGATGGATGTTGCGACTGCAAGAGCAAAGAGATTTTCTGATTACAAATGCGTACCAGATGGGGTCACCGCGTCTAGATTCGACTTGCTCAGAGATTTGCTGGAGCAGTTTAACATTGCGTGGGGCTGACTTGGGGTACTTTTTTTCACACTCGGCGATGAGATCGTAGAGCTGCTCCTTCTTCAGTTGGATGTTAGACAGTCGAGCGGCGGCGTATTTTTGCTCAGCAGCTGTGAGTGTCTGCAGCCAGCCAGTGCAGAGCATTATATATATTGTGAGGAAGAAAAATACGATCTTGCGATCACACATGAACTTATTTCAACAACAACAACAACAAAAATTGGCGCACCCTGGCCCTGGTGAAGAGAAGCCGGGCTTGCCCCGCTGCCCGCTGGAGCGCGCGCCCGCCGATCCTGGATGCCGCGCTTCCAAGGGACGCCGCTGCCATCGCCATCGCAGTCGCCGTCGCCGATTGATTCCGCCGCTTCGCCTGTCTTTCTTCTTCTAATCTACAGTAAGTCCTACGAGGGAGAGGGACGGGGGAGATTATATTAGCCTTAAGCGAGCACGCCTCCGATTCCGATTGCGCCGCCGGGGAAGAGATTGATGCGGTTAGGGTTCGTCGCCTTCCCTTCCCAATTTGTTTCCAACACGATCTCTCTCTCTGCTCTTTTTTTTTTCTGAGGAAACCCAACACGATCTCTCTTTTTTTTTTGAGAGGACCAAACACGATCTCTCTGTTCGCTTCTGCTCGTTAACTTGTGAGGAGGCCCAGCCCGGCAGGCAACCTTCCTTCCACAAGACCCGGCCCAGCTTAGCCCCCTCATTTCTAAGCAAACGCCAATTTTTTCCATACCTATAAAAATATATTAATCATGTATATTTGAAAAAGGTAAACAAGTATATAAAAAAATTTCTTACTGTATACGGCAAATATACAATTTGTATGGAAAAACTAGACTTCATTGATTGCAAATAATAAACGTGTATAAGAAATATTCGCATAGTTTTAGAAAAATGTTGATTACCATAAAGAAGTGTTCAACATGTATTTGAAAAAATATTGTCCATGTATTAATAAAATGTTCAAAACATGTATACAAAATGTACATTATGTTTCGACGTGTACCAGAAAAATATTTCACATGTACACTAAAAATCTATATTGTGTACTGAGGAAAAGTAGAGGTGTATTAAAAATAATAAAACCAAGACAAACTTACAAAGAAACACAAATAAAATAGCAGAAAATACCAAAAAAGGGAGAAAAAGGAAACAAAAAAACATAGAAAAAAAAAGAAAGACTAAAAAAAGGAACAAAACTAGTGAATAACAAATAAAACCCAAAAACCAGTGAATAAAGAAAGAAAAACTAAAGGGAAAAAATAAAAAATGGATAATAAAAATAAAAACAAAAAGTTGGACCAGGCTACACCGAGCGATTGATTTTTTATTCTGGAACGGGCCGGCTCAATTTCATGACAGGGGAAGAAAAAGCTTCAGCGAGACGCAAGATATTCTCAGTATAAGTGAGACATAGTCTTCGTGAGATGAATAATGCCCTCGCATCAAGGACGCCCTAAATGGTCGGCGCATCTTGGCGCTCATATTTTTTAGTTTATTTTATTTATTTTTGTTTATATTTTTGAAAATACTTACAATACAAACATATTAAAAACTTAATGTACAAAACTTTTTATTAAAATATTCACCGCGGATATAAGCATAAATTGTTTGGGGCATCAGCCATTCCCAGACAAAAACATTATCTCATGAAATAGTCATATACAAAAAGCTAGATTGGCTAAGTTACTATCATGCTATCAGCTAGAAAAAGTAAGTTCAAATCTAAAAATATATAAAATTGAAGCCATCCACAAATAGTGAAGAAGAAATGAATGTTGCACTGAACAAGACTACACATATACCTACATCCATACAAAAAACAAAAAATATATATAATAACAATTAAAATTGCTATCATGAGATACAAAAGCAATTTAATGAAACAACTCAAAGACTGAGAAACAAAGAAGGTGCTGGTTTTCTAAGAAAAAAAGATAAGTGTGGTCAGCCAAAAACCGTGTTACCACTGATCTTTAAAGTCCTTGGACAGCCAAACCCGCCCCTTGCCTTTTGGTGACCACAATTGAACATGCAGGTTTGGGACGCCATTCCCTTTAAATAAAATAAAAAATAAATGACTTACCAAACTATATACACTGTATAATGCTCCCTCCGTTCGAAAATACTTGTCATCAAAAAAACAAAAAAAGATGTATCTAGACGTATTTTAGTTCTAGATACATCCCTTTTATTCATTTTGATGACATATTTTCAGACGGAGGGAGTATGTTCTATGAGGCAATGGAGAATTAATACGAATGAATGATACTAAATACTGAACGGTGAACTAGACTAAACAACAAATGCGAACATACTTAGCAACTGCATGTTCAATCATTCTTAGCACGAATAAAACAATGATATAGTGCTACAGATTCCTAAGAATCACTTTAGCTCTGGATTCCTGAAAATTAGTTGTGGCTAAGGTTTCCTGAGAATCAGAAGCTTATTGTTTGTTTACCTTGCTGCTGGATAGCTGTAGGAACTATAGGAGTTGCCAAATGTAAGTAATGCCCCTGAATGCCGAGTATGACGTTTATATGCTGATTTGGTGCAAATTAGTTTCCTTTTCTTTTAGACTGAAATGACATGTATGTATACTAGTTTAGGCCGGTTTTGTTAGGGCAACTCCAACGCACAACCCCAAATGGTTCGGCCGCGTCCATTTGGGGGTAAATGGACATAAAACACGACCCAATGCGTGGGAGCAAACAGACAAATGTCTCCTTTCGGTTCGCTTTCGATCCATTTCCGACCTAAATTTTGGCCATACTTGCGTCGAAACGGATAGCGGGCGGACGGGCGGGACGCGCGCCCTTGTCCTTCCCTGGCCCGCCCGTCGGGGACACACCCTGCCCACTTTCCCTCCACGTCGCCCCCTCCCTTCCCTCCTCCATGGCCGGCGTTGTCAAAGGTTTGTTGCCAAATCAGCACTCATGGCGGGCCCCATCCGTCGGATCCAGCATCAACACATGTTTAGTGATCTATCAACGTTTTTTGAAAACTATCAGCACAATGATGATGGTCCTTGAAAAAACACCAAAATGTGATGATTATCTGAATGGGCAACACTCTCTTGCGCCAGCGCGCCGGCCGAATTTTGGGCCGGTCAGCCCAGATCCGTCCAGTCTATGCGCGCACAGCCGTTAGGTCTCTCCCGTGTCCTCCCCCGCACCCATCATCAACCTCCCGCAAGGAGAAAAGGAGAGAGAAGGAGAGCGCCACCCCCGTACCCGACAATGAGCGCCACCAGCCTGACCGCGCTCCGCTTGCAACCTCGTCCCCGCCGTTCGCATCCCTCATCGTCGGCCATCGTGTTTTTTTGCAGCTCCTCGCCATGACAGGTCGCCGCTCCGACATCACACCGATGTAGCACCGGCCGGCAGCGGTTGCAGCTCGCCGCCCCACGGTTGCAACACCAGGTGCGTGGCGGACGCCCTCGCCGACCCTCACTGCCGGGTGCATGCCGGTCACATCGCCGTCGTCTCCCTGGTCGCCACTTCCATCTGTCATCATCGAAGCAAAAAAAACTCACTGGTGGAAGCTTTGCAGGTGGTCGGTTGCAACAAAATCAGAGCTCTGATGGTCGGTTGAAGCAAAATGAAAAATGCTTCCAGCAAACGTGAACTCCCGTTCTAGCTTTTTGTTTTGCCAGTTGCAACATTTTATAGCGTCGCCCGCGAGGGTGTCAAGCTTTGTAGCACTTCGCCTACGGCCACACGTTGTGGTCGCTGGTGGAAGCAAATCTGGGCACCGGTTGTAGCTTTCCTGCTGCCGGTTGCAGCAAATTGTAGCACGTCGCCCGTTGGGCACACTTTGAATGACTCTGTTGTAGCAAAAATCAGGCGATGTTGTCGCCGGCCATGCTCGCTGTCGCCTGTCCGCAACAAAAACGAACGCCAGTAGTAGCTTCCTCGATACCAGTTACAAAAAATACATAACACCGACAGGATTTTGCTGAGGCGCCGGCGGCAGGGCGGCGTTGGTGGCCGTTGTAGCTGCAGGAGAGACATGATTGAGGAGGAAGACAACGGATGGTCGAGAACGTGTAGAGATAAGGGAAGGAAAAAGGAACTAGCGGGGTCGTATTGTACGAGCACTAGTAGAAAACAGGGCTTTGGTCACAGGGTAGTATTCACATTAGTCCCGGTTCAGTCACGAACCGGGACTAATGTGAGCATTGGTCCCGGTTCGTGCGGCTAAGGCATTAGTCCCGGTTCACCTGGGCCCTTTAGTCCCGGTTGGTGCCACGAACCGGGACTAAAGGGTGCGATGCCCATTAGTCCCGGTTGGTGGCACCAACCGGGACTAATGGGCTTTGTGGCATTAGTACCGGTTCGTGGCACGAACCGGTACTAAAGGTCCCATTTTCAAACTCTACCCCCCTGGACCGCCTTTTCAGTTTTAGAAAAAACAAAAGAAAATGATGGAAATGTCAAAAAAATAAAATAAAATAAGTTTCCCATGTGATATGTGGTCTAGTTGTTGGGAAAATTTACAAATATGAATTTCGATTTTATTTGCAAAATCTCTCTGGAATTTGTAAAATGGGCATAACTTTTGCATACGAACTCGGATTAAAAAGTTTTTTATATGAAAAATCATCTACCCGAAAAGTTACATCCGATTTTAACCGGGGGAACCCCATTAAACATTTTCAAAATCCTCAAAAACATAACAGAAAAAAAGTTACGGGGCTTTCAAGATCTAGAGGCAAAAAAATTCAAAAAAATTCAAACTTACTAGTAACAGAAAAAAAATATAGTTTCAATTTTTTTTTTTGGAAAAAGTGTGGTCAAATCTGGTGAAACTGTGGTCAAATCTGGTGAAACTGTGGTCAAATCTGGTCAAACTGTGGTCAAACTAATTATTCTAGAATATTAGTTTTACTAAATAATTATTTCAGTTTTTTTGAATTTTGGTCAAATCTGGTCAAAACTGTGGTCAAACTAATTATTCAAGAAATATTAGTGTTATTAAATAATTATTGTTTTTTAAAACAATAGTTTCAAACTCAAACAGTGAAATGTGTCACTTCATGCTCAAGCTAAACTCCTGAGGGTTAATAGGATTGACATCTTACTATTGTCAGGAAAACAACAAGTGCAGACTTGAAAACGAGGAAGAATAGAACCCGGAAGTTAAGCATGCTCAGGCTGGGGGAGTGGGAGAATGGGTGACCGTTCGAGAAGTTAGATGATTTGGAATGATGAGGGGTGATTAGAGGATAAATTGAGCAGTGATGAGGGGTGATGATTAGAGACTAGAGGTTAAAATAATTCAGAAATTTGAAAATAAAAAAAAAATCAAAATTTTTTTTAAAAAAAAATCATAAAATTTTCTTTAGTCCCGGTTCGTGTAAGAACCGGGGCTAAAGGGGAGAGGCATTAGTAACGACCCTTTAGTCAAAACCGGGACTAAAGGGCCTTACCAACCGGGCCAAAAGCCCCTTTTTCTACTAGTGGAGGGCCACAGGCCCACAACCAGTGCGACGCGTCCGGCCGAATTTTCGGCCGGCTCGCCGATTGGAGACGTTTTTCTTTCTGAATTAGGGTTCCCAATCGTGATTTTTTTACTCCATCTGTTCTGTTATGTTCTTGATGAGGCCGAGCATGGTTGGTGTGCACTACACGGGCACCCACGATGACCATGAGCTACTCCTGGCGGCCGCCTGTTAAGGTGTGTGTGTGTGTGTGTGTCAACGTGGCCAGCGGGGTCGCTTGGACGACATTTTGCTGACCCCGGAGAAGTAAGCACCATTTTCCTCTTGAGCAAGGAGGAGTTGAAGAGATAAATAGGGGAGGGTCCATGTGATGTACAGTACAGTACATGTTTGTGAATATGTTACTACAAGAGGTTGACTGCAAGGTTGTGAGTTGAACACCGGTTGATGTCTTATTCAGTTGAGGAGGCATGTTTGGCACTAGTTATATGATTTTGATTTTGCTGTCCCGTACCTACTCCATTCGTTTAAAAAAAATTGTTCCTTAAATAGATGTATCTAGTACTAGGAAAAGCTTTTTTAAACGGAGGGAGTATCTGTGAATATGAATGTGATGGTCATCATCTCGTGACGTGTGGGTATTTTTCTAGATCCGGTTGAGGAGTGCTTGTTAATCCTTGGCGTCAGCGTTGACTGTAATTTATCAGATCTTTACGTGCAATGCGATGCCAGCAGGTCCAGAGTATCTCTAGGAGGGCCCGCACCATGTTAAACCTCAACTTGAGGAAGTGTTGTTGTTTTCAGTTAACTGATGATATTACACGTACCAAAGGATTTCAGAACCTTCTTGTGTTTCCACAAGAGTTATTCAGCGTTGGTGGAACGATAGTTGGAACTTGGACGGGATTCCGGTGCAAGATTGATTGCAAGTTGGCTATCCCTCCCTTTGCTGCATGCAGCAGGTGTGATTGTTCCACCAAAATCCTAATAAAAAAATATACACATCGCATGAGTATGCATGACTATGATATAGTAGTATATATCTGCATTCTGGTGCATAAATGTGTTGTCTGTTTTGTTCATCTACGTGACATGGCAACCTGAAAACCGCACAACTTGCACCTTGTTCAACTCTGCACATGTTGCGTCCATCGATCCAACCAAACAATGGTTTTGGCAGGGTCCTTGTCCACGTGGCATTTCTCTCTCCTATATTTCTCTTTTCTTCTAGTTCGGTATCTCGATCTCTATTATCTCTTGTAGTCATTTCATCGAGCGGTGGACGATGCGCCTGCACTGCAACTGTGTCAGTCGTCCAACAAAGAAGACCAACCACCCAGCGAGCAAGAGCCTAGTGCCGCAACACCTAACGGAACGTGCCCGCACTGCACGTGATAACGACGAGCACAATCCTCTCTCTACTCTACATGACCGCCACACACATGGTAACAACGAGCTCGTCCGGCACGCCACCTCGCGCACGTACACGTCCATGTCCAATCCAAGAGATAAATACGCTCATGGTCAGGATAGTTGCAACGGAAGCACGATACAATTACTGAACTCTGAAATACGTTCAATACGGTCACTGGATACAATGACGTGAAAATACGGTCACTGTAGCACGCACGCGGTGGGTACGGCGTGGTTGACCACCTATTGACCGCTCGTCCATGCTAGGTGGCGAACCCCGGAGGCGCCGCTGTGGACATTTGCGTAAGGCCCCCTGGCCATCACCGAATCCACCCATTCATCTTTCCTTCACTCACGTCACCTCTTCATCTTCGATTGGAAACAGGGGAGCGGCTACATAGGCGACGCCGCCCTGGCGATCATCCACGGTAGAGGCAAGTTGAGGCACTGAGCTCCTCCGCGGTTGCAGAGGCGCCGCCGCCTCGTGTGTTCTTCTCCTGGGAGGCGTCGGAGATGGCCCTTGTTCGTCACATGGAAGGGGCGCCACCCCCTGTCAAGAGTAGGTATCCGCCCTTGGGATCCGAGTTTTTTTGCGTTTTGATCTCCAAAAAACCTCCTTTTAGGGCCGCATTGTCATACTAGATGTGTTCTAGTTGCTAGGTTGGACTGATTATTCTAGGGTTTTGACACAAGATTTGGGGGTTAAGGGAATTGGGGCTTAGGGTTTTAGAGAGTTAAACAAATTCAAGCTCTGATCGATTGTGATGCATGTTGTACATGTGTTGGTGTATCAGGTCGTTAAAGCACCAATTTCTCCGTGGAGATCAACCATGGTGGATTTTTTCTTGGGCATGGCAGGAGCCGTTCTATGTAAATGGCCGTGTCATTTGCTATGATCATCTAGAAAAGGTCACCTGGTCACCTATTATGATTGAAAATGTTGTTGAGAAAATAGGTTATGATATGGCAGGGAGGCTTAAGAGTTTCTATTGTGTCACCTTTCGGTCTCAGTGTTCCGAGGCCATATCTGCATATGCTAGGCTCGTCAAGTTTAACCCGAGTATTATGTGTGTGCAAAACTGGCTTGCACCCGTTGTATGTGAACGTTGAGCTTATCACACCCGATCATCACGTGGTGTCTCAGCATGACGAACTGTAGCAACGGTGCATACTCAGGGAGAACACTTATACCTTGAAATTTAGTGAGAGATCATCTTATAATGCTACCACCGTACTAAGCAAAATAAGATGCATAAAAAGATAAACATAGCATGCAATCAAATAAGTGATATGATATGGCCATCATCATCTTGTGCCTTTGATCTCCATCTCCAAAGCACCGTCATGATCACCATCGTCACCGGTTTGACACATTGATCTCCATCGGAGCATCGTTGTCGTCTCGCCAACTATTGCTTCTACGACTATCGCTACCGCTTAGTGATAAAGTAAAGCAATTACATGGCGATTGCATCTCATACAATAAAGCGACAACCATATGGCTCCTGCCAGTTGCCGATAACTGTGTTACAAAACATGATCATCTCATACAACAATTTACATAATCACGTCTTGACCATATCACATCACAACATGCCCTGCAAAAACAAGTTAGACGTCCTATACTTTGTTGTTGCAAGTTTTACGTGGCTGCTACGGGCTTAGCAAGAACCGTTCTTACCTACGCATCAAAACCACAAAGATTTTTCGTCAAGTTTGTTGTTTTAACCTTCAACAAGGACCGGGCGTAGTCACACTCGATTCAACTAAAGTTGGAGAAACAGACACCCACTAGTCACCTGTGTGCGAAGCACGTCGGTAGAACCAGTCTCACATAAGCGTACGCGTAATGTCGGTCTGAGGCGCTTCATCCAACAATACCGCTGAATCAAAGTATGATATGCTGGTAAGCAGTATGACTATTATCGCCCACAACTCTATGTGTTCTACTCGTGCATATAACATCTACGCATAGACCTGACTCGGATGCCACTGGCGGGGAACGCGGTATTTCAAAAAAATCCTACGATCATGCAAGATCTATCTAGGAGATGCATAGCAACGAGCGGGGAGAGTGTGTCCACGTACCCTCGTAGACCGAAAGCGGAAGCGTTAAGTAACGCGGTTGATAGAGTCGAACGTCTTCGCAGTCCAACCGATCAAGTACCGAACGCACGGCACCTCTGTGATCTGCACACGTTCAGCTTGGTGACGTCCCTCGAACTTCTAGATCCAGCTGAGGTCGAGGGAGAGTTTTGTCACGATGACGTGTTGACGGTGATGATGAAGTTACCGACGCAGGGCTTCGCCTAAGCTCTACAACGATATGACCGAGGTGGAAATATGTGGAGGGGGGCACCGCAGACGGCTAAGATCAACTTGTGTGTCTATGGGGTGCCCCCCTCCCCCGTATATAAAGGAGTGGAGGAGGGGGAGGGTCGGCCTCCTATGGCGCGCCCCAAGGGGGATTCCTACTCCTACTAGGAGTAGGTTTCCCCCTTTTCCTAGTCCAACTAGGAGGGGAAGGAAGGGAAGAGGGAGAGGAAGGAAAGGGGGGCCGGCCCCCCTCCCCAATTCGGATTGGGCTTGGGAGGGGCCACCACTTGGCCGCCTCCTCCTCTCTTCCTCATGGCCATCGAGGCCCATTAACTCCCCGGGGGGTTCCGGTAACCCCCCGGTACTCCGGTAAATGCACGTACTCATCCGAAACCATTTCGGTGTCCAAACATAACCCTCCAATATATCAATCTTCATGTCTCGACCATTTCGAGACTCCTCGTCATGTCCGTGATCACATCCGGGACTCCGAACTACCTTCGGTACATCAAAACACATAAACTCATAATACCGATCGTCATCGAACGTTAAGCGTGCGGACCCTACGGGTTCGAGAACTATGTAGACATGACCGAGACTCATCTCCGGTCAATAACCAACAGTGGAACCTGGATGCTCATATTGGTTCCTACATATTCTATGAAGATCTTTATCGGTCAAACCGCATAACAACATACGTTGTTCCCTTTGTCATCGGTATGTTACTTGCCCGAGATTCGATCGTCGGTATCATCATACCTAGTTCAATCTCGCTACCGGAAAGTCTCTTTACTCGTTCCATAATGCATCATCCCGCAACTAACTCATTAGTCACATTGCTTGCAAGGCTTATAGTGATGTGTATTACCAAGAGGGCCCAGAGATACCTCTCCGACAATCGGAGTGACAAATCCTAATCTCGATCTATGCCAACTCAACAAACACCATCGGAGACACCTGTAGAGCATCTTTATAATCACCCAGTTACGTTGTGACGTTTGATAGCACACTAAGTGTTTCTCCGGTATTCGGGAGTTGCATAATCTCATAGTCATAGGAACATGTATAAGTTATGAAGAAAGCAATAGCAATAAACTAAACGATCATAGTGCTAAGCTAACGCATGGGTCAAGTCAATCACATCATTCTCTATGGATGTGATCCCGTTCATCAAATGACACCTCATGTCTATGGCTAGGAAACTTAACCATCTTTGATTAACGAGCTAGTCAAGTAGAGGCATACTAGTGACACTCTGTTTGTCTATGTATTCACACATGTACTAAGTTTCCGGTTAATACAATTCTAGCATGAATAATAAACATTTATCATGATATAAGGAAATATAAATAACAACTTTATTATTGCCTCTAGGGCATATTTCCTTCAGTTTGGATCCGTGGGTTTTTTCTCAAGCGCATTCTCTCTTCTCCCTCCAAACAGGTGTCACCGTCATCAATGGTGATCGGAGGAGAGACCGGGGGTTCGACAGGAGTTGACCGCACCGACACCTCCAGGTTTGTTCCATCGATGCAGATCCATTTCTGCAGTGTTCCTCTCACTGGATCTCTTGATTTCTGACGTCTTTCCTGGCTTCCCTTCTTCAGGGATAAGATGGCCGATCCAAAGCACCAGTGGATGCTTGTGGCCTCTCGTGGATCTGAATCTGCAACAATGTAAGCCCCCTTCCCTTCCAACCCCACCTTCGAGAATCAGCATCTCCCCCTTCCTTGTTGATAGCCACTGATGGTTCTGTTTTGCTGCAGATCTGTCCCAGACGAGCGGGTTTTACCACCCACTGGCAATCTGCCCCGTTCGCTGATGAGGCTGCTACCTCAGGTCCTGCAGGGTTCTCAAAGGTACCCAGCCCTAATGCTTCTACTCATGAATACTCATGTCCTTGTTGATGAATGATGTTATCTGTTACGTTTGAATGTATCACTGAACATCACTTGGCATGATTATGTCTCGTAAATTAAGATTGTCATGTCTATGCCATTTCTATTGTTTTATTTCATTATAATTTCTTTGGTCTAACACACTTAATATATAATACATATTAAAATTGGATATTAATTGATTTGAAATAGTTAACACACAACTAAGTTGTTAAATACTCCCTCCGTCCCAAAATAAGTGTCGTTGATTTAGTACTAAAGTTCATACTAAATCAACGTCACTTATTTTGGGACGGAGGGAGTATCAATTATGGTTTTGTCTGTTGCACAATTTTAATTTCTCTTAAAACATACTTGTGTTATGTTAAATTAAAATGGTATAGTGTGACAAGTTGCATTTCTCTTTGTGGATAAATTATGAAGCTTATAGATGCTCGCACCATTTTATGAAAGATCAATAAATATGGTACCAAGAAGTTATGCAACGTATAATATAAAAATATCTTTGGAGATGTTTGTAGAGCATACATTTGTCTATGTTGTGCATAACTACATAGAAAAATAAATCATGCAAAAGAAAAAGAAAAAATATGCATATTAGCATGTTCAAACCGGTTTAGGATTTTTGCCCATTATCACTATTGATGTTAAATTTGTTTTTTTTTTGTTTATCAAACTACATATTGAGTTTGGTGCTAAAAATTTGTAATATGGTAGATCCACATATAGTGTTTGTGTTGCGAAATTACTTCATAATGCATAGCAAAATTAAATACAAAAACAATATGGGTGCACAGAGACTACTTTTGACATTTTTTTAAAACAAACTCGCAAGCTTTATTAAGTCGTCACAACGTTTACAGGACGAAAAGAAGATCTCAGGACTGGCCTAACCAAACATGGAGACAAACCCCTAATGTAAGACCTGGCTTTGCTAGATTGCGAGCCTCAACATTTGAAGTTCTAAATTCGTGACTAAATATACTAGAAACAAAATGTAAGAACGATCATTGATTTCGGTAATCACTGCTCCATAAGTAGCTGCACTCCCGCTCTTGATTTCTTCCACAATTAATTTGTGGTCCGATGAGACAAAAATCCGATGAGCATAAATTTCCTTAACAAGGACCAAAGCTTCCCTAATTGCTAGAGCCTCGAGTGTAGGAGGGTCAACCACATGCAAGAAGTAAAGAGTAGATGCGCCCATCAAAGCACCCTCTGGTCGCTGCAGATTGCTCCCACAGCACCAAAATCGCCATGCCGTGACACTACTGTATCAACATTGATTTTCACATAATTTGTCGACGGAGGGGTCCGGCTTGGCCTGGTACTTGAGCTGGCTGTCTGGTTACCGTATGCTTCTGCAAAATTTGAATATCTGACAGGAAAGATAAAATAAATCCATGGGTAGATAATGGACTCTGGAATATATCCTTGTGGATCGCTTTCCTTTGGGAGATCCATATCGCACAAGGAGTCACGATCATTTTTGTAAATTCCTCGTGCGAAAGTGAATCATTCATGGCAGAGACCCACTCCTTGTCACTGGGTTCAGAATTTTGACACATATGCTTGTCCATTTGCTTGTCACAAAGGGCCCAAATCACTACTAGGGAAAACCTTATCAGTAGCGCTGGTTTTTGAGCTACCAGTAGCGTGGGCGTCAGCGCTACTGCTACGGCGCTTCAGCTATTTTGTAGCAGTAGCGCTTGTTTAGGCCAGCGCTACTGGTAAGTTCAGATACTAGTAGCGCGGCACTGAAAAGCGCTACTGGTAAATGAGCGCTGCTGGTAATATTTTGGCCCGCGGCACTGCTAAAATTTATGTTTTTTTTCGTATTTTGGCGCTGTACATGTTTAAACAGATATATCTTTTATACAATAACAACTCATCATGAACTAGTCTGTTTAAATAGCATATTCATTACCACTTGTCATCACCACCAAACAATGTTCGTCAATGAAACATCATATAACAAGTTGGTCACTAGTCATAATCACAACTCCTCATCATCAACTCTAACACATTGTAGCACATAATAACACATTCTAGCTACGACCTACTCTTCTCATAGGACCTACTCTACTCTCTCTTAGGTAAAATATCATAAAACAAGATAGGGATTGACTCTCCATTAAGGAAAATTGACTCTCCATAATAAAGAACGGAGATCATCCTGTCTCCAAGTCTTGGCCTACGCACAATGTTGCTTCCAAGTAGCTCTCTACGATGGTCGAAACATTTTTGAAATCATTTATTATCATGGCTTCCTCGCTTTTAGAAATCCGGTATGGACAGGAGTGATGTGGATACTGCGGCTGACCTGGCCGTGGTGGCCGTAAACTCATAACATCAACGCGACCTCTTGGCAACATCAGATGAGGCACACAATCCATCGGGATTTTCTGTTCAAAAACATAGTAATAACTTTGTAGTTAGAAATGTACTTTAGTTTTAGAAGAATTTATGCAAAAGATGCACGGATGTCGTAATAGTAGAAAATCTTACCATGCTATCTCCATTGATGTTACCGTAGTTCAACACGTGCACTAGTGGCACGTATTGACCATAATGTGAAGGAGTTTGGTAATAGCTATTGTAATTCTCAAGATCAGTAAAAAATGCGATAAGACCATCTTTCTCCTTATAAGTTAATTGTGCTTCATCATTGTAGTAGTAGGTTCTATCTACCATTTTTCGTACATTTTTTGAAGAATGAAAATAAGTTATCAATAGAAATAAGCTGTCAAATATTTTAAAATAAACAATATAAATTACTTAATAAATATGTTTGAGAAACTCACACAGCAGTAGAACTGGAAGCGTGTCAACACGGACCCAAATGGTCATATTCTTTTCGTCGATGTCAGGATCACCAAGATCGAAGGTGAGAAGCATACCCTCATGAAAATCATACGCCTTGCAAAGGGCTTCCCAATTCAGGCAACCAAAATTGGATGAGTTCACAGAATTGTATAGATTTACAGCAAAATCATAACCATGATGGGTCCTTAGTTGAATTATCTTTGTCTCCATGCTTTCATGATCTTCAAAACCCATCTTCTCCAAAACATAGCGTCTTGCATGGCATGGGATAAGCTAGTCGAATTGTAAAAGACAGAAATTACACGTTGAAGAAGCAGAGAAGTCGTGCAAAAAATAACAAAAAACACTTATCGTCGTTGCGTACCGTTTCAACATCGAAGGTCTCTTGGAGCTTGATGCTGAAGCGTCGACCTTCTACCAGGTGAGGCCTGTCGCACAGACCGCGCTCATCTTCGCAGTACTCGCACATAGCAAATTCCCTTTCGTCGTCAGACATTTCCTAATAGGTAATTAATAATCCATCATCGAATACATATATAGTAGTTTGTAGCAAAGATCATCATATAACAACTAAAACACCTAAAATTTGTAGTTTGTAGTAGTTTATAGCAAAGATCATCATTGAACCTAGTTTGTAGCAAAGATCATCATATAATCTATCATCGAATACATATATAGTAGTTTGTAGCACAAACCGCGCTCATCTTTTGCATTCAATAAGCAAATAACTAATAGGTAATTAATAATCCATCATCGAATACATATATAGTAGTTTGTAGCAAAGATCATCATATAATATCACTAATACATCTCGAATAATAGCTCCTCTGGGTTCAGTGGGCCGCGGTGGACACCCAAAGAGAAGGAACCATCACAGGATCATAGCTCCGCTGAGATCCCAAAGAATCTGCCAGGTATTGGAGAACTGCCGTCTGCCAACGCAACCATGTAGCGCAGGACGTGCGCGTCCTCCTCCGTGACATGATGCTGTACCACCTGCGCGGGGGACTCAAGCCTCTGCACCGATGCAGGCCCACGTGACCGCCGCCGAAGAAGCTACGGGTCGACGACGGGCTGGCTCCTCACTAAGCTGCGCTCACCAGAAGGTAGCACAACCCAGTACCAGCCCAACGGAGCCCAGTCCCGGACATGGCCCCTTGGCTCAAGCAGGAGTCCTCCGCCGAGTCGACGACGAGGATGCGGGATAGCCATCGTCAACGTCAAGAACAAAATGCTTGATTATGAAAACAAAATTAATAAACACTTAGCAAAATTCGGCATGACCTTTGCTAAAACCAGGACATATCGAGCGCCTGAAATTTGCCAGAACGTAAACGACTCGACATTTCTGGCAAAACATAGGCCACTCGAAATAATATGACATGTCCAAAATGTGAAATATGACATGTCCACTGCAAATTTGCATATAACAGGAAAAATTGCTTTAACTAAAAAAATAACAACAATTGCTTCAACTGAAAAAATACCTAGAATTCTGTTAACTACACCTAAAACAACTAAAACACCTAAAATTCTGTTAACTACACCTAAAACACCTAAATTCTATTAACTACACCTAATTAAAAACCTAGCTAAATTTCTGTCCTAACTTTAAAACCTAGCTAAATTTGAAAGCTAGGGTTCATGCGAATTAACTAGGGTTCATACCTAATCTGTCCTAGCTAGGGTTCGATCATAACCTACATTATTCTAAGAACCTACATTTTTTCAACTATATAGGATTCAAAATAACTACTCTCTAATAACTATAACTAGGGAGGGAGGGAGGAGGAGGAAGGAGGGAGGAGTACCTCTCCGTGGAGGAGGGCCGGCGCGGGGGGGGGGGGGGGGGGGCGACCGGCGGGGGAGCATGGCAGGTGCGGGGGGCGGCCGGCAAGGAGGAGGGCCGGCGCCGGGAAGGGCGGCCGACGGGGAAAGAGGGCCCGCGCGGAGAAGGGCGGACGGAGTAGGACGCGGGGGCAGCGGCCGGATCGGGGGATTGAGGGATTCGATCTGTGAGTGTGAGCATGTGAGTGTGAGTGAGTGAGAGGGGAGGGGAGCGCGGGCCGGCGCGGGAGGAAGCAGAGGTGGGCTTAGCGGTAGCGCGGGGGAGGAGGCCCAGCGCTATAGCTAAAGCTGCAACAGGGGGCCGAGAGCGTGGCCCATCAACAGCAGCGCTGGCCGGGAAATCCCGCGCTACTGCTAACGTGCGCTTGCAGCGCTGGTGTTGTCTGGCGCTACTGCTAAATAGCAGTAGCGTGGGGTCTCTAACCAACGCTACTGCTAAATGTCTACCTATAAACATTTTCCTAGTAGTGAACGCTCCAGCCCATACTACAATCAAGTAGGCTATGTCTCCAGCTGCAAGTGCCATGTTACCGTGATGAAGCAAATCACCTGTAGGAAGTGATTGATGAGTCAATCTCCATGCAAAGGCTAGGAGTTTAGAAGGAACCCTCATCTTCCAAATTGATGACTAGCCATCCAAGTCCTGATGCCCATTGGAGATGCCCTGTTGTGCTTCCAACCATTCTTCAGGTTGTATTTTTGTTCTGAGAATCATGTTATATGTTGAACGTACTGAACACCGGCCCTTATGATCCGCCGAGCAGGCCCAGAAATCAGGTATGCGCTGTGTGTAAATGGGAATTCCCAAAATTGCCACTGCGTCATAGGGAACAAAAGTGTCGTGCACAAGGTCCTCTCTCCAGGAAGCCGTTGAAGCATCAATCAACCGAGACATGAGCACCGGAGGGGTTGCACATTCGGGGGCAAGTGGCCTTATCATCCAATCCCTAGGGATCCAGTTATCAGGTCAAATGTGCATAGTCTCCCCGTCTCCGATTCTTCTTCTTATTCCTTGGTGCAAAATGTCCCGACCATCTAGCTTTGCCCTCCAAAGTTGTGAAGGATGTGGACCAAGTTCGACATCCATAAATGAAGAGGACAAAAAGTATTTTGCCTTAAAAATCCTTGCACTGGGCGACGTGGGTTCATGAAGTACACGCCACACGCGCGTCGTGATAATAGTGCCAAATTGAAAATCTTCAGGTTTCGAAACCCTAAGCCTCGCAAATTTGTGGACACGTCATATCATCCTAAGAGACCCAACTTGGCTTTCGTTTGCCATGCTTGCTGCCATCAAAACCGACGTATGATAGGTGTTAAATTCTCACAAAGGCCACCAGGTAATCTGAAACAAGCCTTTGAGAACACGGGAGGGCCTGCGCCACCGATTTAAGTAATACTTCTTTTCAGAAGCCAACAAGAATTTCTCCATCCAACCTCTTATCCTTTCTCAGACTCTATCCTTGAGATATCTGAATGTTTCACTGATTGAGTGACGTGCATCCGTGGGCATCCCGAGGTACCTGCCACTAAGTGATTCATTATGCACATGTTAATCCTTGGTGTCACATGCACGAAGACTTTCAGGTTGTCATCGACAAGGCCGGGCCAACTTCCGTAGTGGAACAGCGACAGCGGCGTACCAACGGTGTTCTCATGGTGGTAGTGATCGTTCGTTGGTCCATAGACCTTAGTGTAATTTTTCACTATGTAGGGATTCTTTGTCTTTTCTGATGAAACTTTTATAATTGATCCACATCTTATATAAAAGACAACAATAGGCCAAAAAAGGACCTTAATATCTAGCGTCCGTCACTAGAGAACAATCTCCAGCGAACTAGTTCATTCGCTGAGAGCAGCTCCCAGTGGGGCAACCTTTTTTTTACGGAAAGGCCTTCAGGCTAGCTTTATTAACTTCAACAAATGCTTACATCATCCGCAAGTAACACCGAAATAAAACTAGGGGGGGCATCCAACCACACAGCCGGTTGATCCTCACGACTCCTTTAAGCTAGCCTATGAGCAACATTATTGCATTCTCTATTACAATGCTGAAAAAAGACCTTCCCGAAATCTAAACACAAAGAACGACATTCCTCAAGTAATGGTCCTGCCACCATAGCTTGTCCAGAATTGTTTGTCATCGCCTCCACCAATGTGGTGTTATCCGCCCGAGCTACGAAGGTATGAACACCAATAGATCGAGCTAGCTTTAGACCCTCCAAGAGCGCGGCTGCCTCAGCTGTGACAACATCCGCCACATGATCAAGTTTAGCTGTGGATGCCGCAATGAAGAAACCTAAGTGATCTCTAATTACAGCCCCACACGAGCCAGTATGGTCATCCAAGAAGGAAGCATCTGTATTCGAGACCAGTTGGCCGTTTAGTGGCCTCGACCATCTGTTAGTTTTTGCCAGGGGTGCCTTTGGTGTTGCTGCTCGAACGAAGTTCAGTGCCGTAGCGAGAATGGCTTGGCTTGATCTCTCTAAATTCTGAACATCCTCTTCCTTTTCTATTTGCCTTCTTTGCCACCAAATATGCCAGCTAGTAACAGCGATCAATTCAGGTATTTCAACCACGTCCGTGTAGTTTATCTGGCTCGATTCATCGCACAACAGGGCCTCAAGAATCTCTGCTCCCGATTTTCCTGGAGGTCCGGCCGCTGCTACTCTTTCTTGTAAGCCAAGTATAGACCAGATTCCTCCGGCCCGCGTGCAACCGAAGAGTGCATGTGCTACGTCTTCTGCGTGCAGTTTGCAGACTGGGCATTGCGCCGAAGTAGATATGTGCCGATCAGCTAGCACACCAAAACAAGGAATGGCATTATGCAACGATCGCCATATAAAATTTTTCACTTTATTTGGCACTTTGAGGCTCCACAGCTTCTTCCATATTGGGTGCGGCGTAGATCCACTCGAGAGAGAGCTCGGTTCAGTATTGGCATACAAATCTTCCCATTGTTTGTAGTATGCAGAACGCACGCTAAAGACTCCCGTCCCCGTCAAGTGCCACGCCACGTAATCTTCTGTATCATCATGATGCAAGGGAATTTGCAATATACGATCAGCGTCAATAGGCCAGAAGTTTTCTCTAATAAGATCTTCATCCCACTCTCCGGATACTGGGTTAATGAGCTCATAAACTCTGGCTAACATTCTGTTTCCGCGTGGAGTGATGATTTTCCTGGATGAACTGTTCGGCACCCAACAGTCCTCCCATATGTTTATCTTCAGACCGTTCCCCACCCTCCAAATACTCCCTTTCTTAAAAGTCTGAACTCCTGCCCATATACTCTGCCATACGAACGAAGAACCTTTCTTCAAGCTGCAGTTTAGTAATTCACCACTAGGGTAATATTTAGCACGCATGACCCTTGCACATAGTGACTCATGGTGTTCAATGAGTCTCCAACATTGCTTAGCTAGAAGCGCTAAGTTAAAACTGTGTATGTCACGAAAACCCATCCCTCCTCTCTCCTTTGGAATGCACATTTTCCACCAAGCAAACCAATGCATTTTCCTTTGGTTTTCCCCGTCACCCCACCAATAATGCGAAATGGCGTCAGTGATTCCCTTGCAAATTTTCTTTGGAATTTAAACACACTCATCGCATATGTCGGGATGGCTTGGGCCACCGCTTTGATCAATGCTTCCTTACCTCCGTAAGATAGTGTTCTCTCCTTCCACCCATTAATCATCTTCTGAATCCTCTCAATTATATGCTTAAAACAGTCAACCCGATCCACCCCAATCATAGAAGGAAGGCCCAAATACTTATCAGAAAAATATTCAGTCATAATGTTTAGTATCTGGCATACCTCCACTTTCCTTTCCACATCTGTATTGGGGCTGAAGTAAATCGATGACTTTGCAGCACTCACCATCTGTCCAGAGGCCGAACAGTAGTCGTCCAAGATCCTCTTTAAAGTGTTAGCATTCTCCATATCTGCTCTCATGAGGATCAAAAAGTCGTCAGCAAAGAGTAAGTGGGAGATTGTAGGAGAATCACGACACACTTGGACCCCCTTGAGATTACCCGCTGCCTCCTCAAAAGCTATTAAATTTGAGAGCCCTTTCGCACATAATAGAAAGAGATAGGGGGACAAGGGGTCCCCTTGTCTTAAGCCTCTCGTGGGATGAAACAGTGCAGTCTCATTTGAGTTAAACCGTACTTTGTACTCCACAGAGGTTACACATGCCATAATGAGATCAATCCATCTCTCATCAAAACCCAGTCTGCTCAGAATCGCCTTCAGGAAAATCCATTCGACCCTGTCGTAGGCCTTGTGCATATCGAGTTTTACCGCACAATTACCTACTTTCCCCTTCTTCTTCTTTTTCATCGTATGGAGACACTCATAAGCAAAAACCACATTATCTGTTATGATCCGACCAGGAACGAAAGCACTTTGTGTCTCACTAATGATGTCAGGCAGGAACACCTTTAAACGTGCCGCAAGAATCTTTGATATCACCTTATAAACAACATTGCAAAGACTTATAGACCTGAATTGAGAAACATTCTCTGGAACATCAACTTTCGGTATCAAAACAATAGTAGTGGTATTCCACCCTTCCGGGATGATTCCAGTGTTCACCGCTTCCAAAACTTCCTTCACCAGATCACCTCCCAAAAGGTGTCAATTTTTTTTGTAAAAAATCGCTTGTAAACCGTCGGGACCTGGCGCCTTTAGGTCACCTATGCTGAATAGAGCACGTTTCACTTCTTATTCAGTGTAAGGCGCCAATAGTGCTTCATTCATGTAAGGAGTAACATGCGGAGTCACTTTATTGATTACATCCAAATTCAATACATCGACCTCTGAAGTGAAGAGGTTTTGAAAATAATTCTCTATGAGGTTTTTCATCGCCTCCTTATCCTCCTGCCAACCACCATTTTCGTCCATTAATCTCCGGATATAGTTTCTCTTCTTCCGAGCTGAGGCGAAGTTGTTGAAATAGTTAGTGTTTCTATCTCCAAACTTCGGCCAATTAGCCCTACTACGTTGAACCCAGTAAATTTTCTCCTTCTCCATTGTTTCTTCAATCTCAATCAGTAGACCACGCTGCCTATCTGCCGACTCGTCAGTGACTGGCCCCGATCGCAGCTGTTCCAGCTCCTCCTTGAGTTCCTTCAAGCGTCGGTGGGGTGCCTTCAGGACTTCCCAATCCCATTTATGCAAGTCCTGATGGACTGCCGCAGTTCGACTTGCCAAGCATTCAGATATGCATGTCCTCTCCCAGGCCTCTGTGACCCTTTGCAACATCTCCTCCTCTTGCAACCAACGAGCTTCAAACTGTTTTGGTCTCAAGTTAGTCTGCTGGTCCATGCCTGCTGCACCTTCCAAGTCAATCACCACCGGCCTGTGATCTGATTTTGTATGGGGTGCATTTGTGACTACAGCAGCGGGAAACAATCCAAGGAAAGATCCATTGCATACTGCTCTGTCCAAACGTTCCCTCAATCTGCGCCTTCGCCATGTAAACTGCTCACCAACAAAGCCCATGTCCTCGAGCTCACAGTCGACTAACGCATCCCTGAAATTCTGCATCATATTAACTGGTCTCGGTGCTCCCCCTCCTTCTCATGCGAGTATAATATCTCGTTGAAATCACCCATCACTACCCATGGGAGTTGGTTTTGTTGAGATAGACCGCGTAAACAACTCCAAGACAGATGTTTATGCTCCCATTTGGGTTCACCATAGAACTCTGTAAGCCTCCATTGCTTTTCTGATGGCCCTCCCACCACAACATCAATATAATTCTTTGTCTTATCCTTACGCTAATCACAACGGGATTACGCCAAAAAAGGATTAAACCACCACTAGCACCCACACTTTCCACAACCTCCATTTGGTCCATGTTTATTTTCCTCATCAGTTTGTTTGCCCTAGCTGTATTCAGATGTGTCTCGGACAAAAAGACAACATCCGGCCCCCACTGCTTCTGGATATCCAAAAGAGCCCTTTCTGCCGCAGCACTGGCCATACCGCGGCAGTTCCAGCTTAAAGTTTTCATTGTGCCCGGCGATCCTCCTCAAAGGAGGTCGCCGATTGTTGAGCTGATACATCACCCGACACACTCGGGTCAGACCTCTGCCTTTTGGGATCATGTATTTTCTGCGGGGTGCTCAATTGACTTTTATACACCGGTTCAGCTGACTTACTCTCAATCATATTCACCTTGTCAGTTACAAACCCAGAGATGGGATTTGTAGTACCTGCGGTCCTCACTACGGCAATGCCATCTTGGCCAATTAGGCATTTGCGTGCTACCGGAACCATTGCACCGGGATTATTGTCAAACATTCTGTCCACCAACATGTCAGTATTCTCCTCACCATTAGGGTGTCCTTCATTGCCACTTCCCCCCTCGGTGCCCCTGTCACTGCCCGCTCTTCCTCCTCTGCGACCGGCATCGCTTCCGTTTCTAGGATTTGTCTGAGTATCATAGTTCACCAGCAACCATTCCCCCCATTCACATTCATCTTCTTCGTGTATACCATCACCGCATTCCAGCACTGTGTGTCCAATGAGACCGCAGAAGTAACAGAACTCGGGGAGTTTTTCATACTCCACCGGATACTTCTTGCTCTCCTTCAGGGTTAACGGGACAAAACGCACCAGCGGGGTATCTAGCTTCACAAACACCCGAGCCCGGAGGTACTTCCTCGGGTTAATTCTTCCTTCGTTCACTATCACATTGAAGGGCGGAACCCCAACTTTCGCTGCTATCTTTTCAGCTATTTCCTTCTTCTTCATCAGTCCATCTGGCAATTCAATGATCCTCGCCCAGACAGGGATTCTATCCAGCTTGTATTCATGGACATTTGTTATGCCATCGTACTCTTCCAGGACCACCCCAGAGTTCCGGAATAGCCAAGGGTCGTTATTCATCACCTTGTTCCAGTCCCCCAGGCACATCAACTGCGCCAAGAAAATATTGTCCTCCTTCGCCTTGAAGATCACCCCTTGTGCCGGCGCCCATCCATTGCGTAGCGATTTGAACAAAGCCGTATGACTAAAGGGTCAGAGGGTATGAACCCTAAAGATTGCTATCCACTGTGTTTCTTCGATCAGCCCTTCGATCTCCTCAGAAAGATCCAAATCCTCCTCCTCCTCCCCATGAAGGTTCAGTCCGACGAACCGATCCTCCAGGTTGCTACCACCATCACGAGAACCCCCCGCTCCACCGCTACCAGTCGCCCTCTCCGATGAGGACATGTTTGCCGTCGTTCCAGCCATGCACCAGCTCTACCAGGTTGTTTTGGCGTGGATGATCACGCGTAGATCGACCCAAGGATCAATCCAATGTGAGAAGTAGGGTAAAATTTGGTGTAGATCGGGAACCCTAGCGCGCCGCCAGGGGAGATCGGGAACCCTAACGAAGGAGTCGTTTGTTCATGTTTGGAGAACATAAGCCAACTTAGTTGGCGTGCGGTTGCTAACTCACGTACCCCCGAGGCACTGGTTTCATACATGGGCCGAACCATTCTTTCGGGTTTCACCCAATCTGGTTTGTTTTTCTCTCGGGTTTTTCATCCTTATTTTTTCTTCTTTTCTTTTTTCCTTTTATGTTTCTTTTATGTATTTGTTTTCTTTTCTACTTTTCCTAGTTCATTTTTATTCTTTTTTTCAATTTGCGATTTTTTAAATTCGTGAACATGTTTCAAAATAGTGAATGTTTTTTTAATTCAGGAACATTGTTTTAGAAATTAATTTTTTTATAAATTCGTGAACATTTATAATGATGAACATTTTTTGAAATAGTGAACTTTTTTTGAAGGTTATTATCAAATTTTCGAAATTAAATATTTTTTAAATTCCACAAAATTCTCTTCAACCGTGAACAGTTTTTTTAATTCAGGAACATTTTCTGAAACCCTGAACTTTTTTTGTAATCATGAATGTTTTTAAAATTTGATCAACATTTTGAAAATTCTTGAAATGGTTTTACAAATTCTTGAACATTGTCTTAAACCATGAGCATTTTTTTAATTTCTGAACATTTTTAATCGTGAATTTTTTTGAATCCGCAAATATTTTATGATTTCTCAATTAGTTTTTCCAAAAATTAGATTTTCTAAAATTTTGGAACTTTTTGCAATGCCGAATTATTTTAATAAAAAAAGTAAATGTAAAATAGAGAAATAAAATAAATTTTTTAAAACTGAGAACTCGGACATAAAATCCTAAAATTGAGAAATCGCGCAGAAGTGGTTACCGAGCGGTGCGCGCTGGCGCTCGGAAAATCCTACTTGACGCATTTTGCGTCAAGTTGTCCAGCTTTCGCACAGAAGTTCGCCAGGGAGGGATGATTTGGGACGGCCCACCCACCGCTTCTGCCATCCCGGTTTTGGGAACCTGGAAGCTTCCTAAACGGGTTTCCTCCGGTTTTGGGAACTTTCTAGAAGGTTCCTGAACCGGTTTTTGCTGTCTCACTTTTTTTTCCTGTTTCTTTCTTTATTTTCTCTCCTTTTTCTGTTTCTTCTTCTTTCTTTTTTTCTTCTTCGTTTTATTTCAAAAAATATTCATGTTTCTTGAAAATCCTTCACATATTTATAAAAAAGTTTGCATTTACAAAAATTTGGGAGTTTCAAAACATGTTTGTGTTTCCAAATATTGTTCACGTTTTCAAATTTCTTTGGTAGTTTTAGAAAATGTTCGGGTTAAAAAAACCTTTTTTTCTTCAGTATTTTTGTTTCTTTACTTCATTTTTTTCTTTTTCGTTGTAATTCCTTTTTCTTCTCTTTCTTGTTCTTGAGAATTCCAAATTTGGTTCAAAAATTCAAAAAGATGTTCAGAAGTTAAAAAAATGTTCCTGTTATTATCTTTTGTTCAAAAATTGAAAAAGAAATTCTCCATTTCTTATAAAAATGTTCGCATATTTAGAAAAAAAAAAAGTTCACCTTTCAAATATTCTCCATTTTCTATAAAAATGTTCGCGTATTCAAATTTGGTTCAGCAGTTTGGAAAAAAATTTCTCTTTCAAAATTCATTCGCAATTTTGAGAAAATGTTCTTGTTTTCCAATTTTGTTCGGTAGTTTCAAAAAAGTTTTCATTTCAAAAATTGTTCGGAATTTCAAAAATGTGTCTGTTTCTAATTTTATTTGGGAGTTTCAAAAAATGTTCGCAATTTTTTCGAAATGTTTACATTTTCCAATTTTGTTCAGGAGTTTCCATTTTTCCAATTTTGAAAAAATGCTCACGTATACAAAAATAATTTGGAATTTGAAAAATGTTCATCTTCTTTTCTCGTTTTTCTGCTTATTTTCTTCTGTTCCTTTTTCAGTTTTTAAGAATATTTCACAGTCTTAAAAAATGTTCTTGATTTCATAAAAACTGTTCGTGTTTTTCTGTTCAAAAATTTTAAATTTTTTTCATTTTCATATTTTGTTCTGAGTTTGAAAAAATGTTGTTGGTTCAAAAATTGTTCATGGATTCCAAAAAAGTTCGTGTTTCCAAATTTCTGTTCAGAGTTTCAAAAAATGTTCACTTTAACAAAAATTTGTTCACATATTAAAACATGTTCGTGATTTTCAAAAAAGTGTTCTGTTTATCAAAAATTTCTTCACATATTCAAATTTTTTTTCAAGATTTTTACTTTCCTTCTCAAATTGGAAAATTGTTCGCTTTTTTAAGAAAAACACTTTTTCAAAACAATGATCGCGTTCGGAATTTGACGAAATGTTCGGATCTACATTACCTGTAGCTTCGCGGGCAAAAGTAAACCCAGAAGGCTTATCTATTCCGTTGGCTAGGAACTCCCGCAGCCTACGGACAGAGTCTGGTCTGGGCCAGTCACGCACTGCTTGGATCTTCTCGTCATCAGAAGCCACACCAGCTTCGCTAATCTTATGGCCCAGGTAGTCGATTTGTCGTTGAGCGAAAGAGCACTTGGATAGCTTCACCTTCAAGTCATTTGCTTCTAGTAGTTGCAGCACTTGTCTGAACAGTCTCACATGCTCATCCAGTGTGGATGAATGCATGAGTATGTCATCCATAAACACAAGCACTCCATGGCGCAAGAGTGGGTCCAGCATTGTATTCATTCCCCCTTGAAATGTCGCCGGTCCCCCCGTAACACCATATGGCAACACTTTGAATTGATCATGCCCTTGATGTGTTTTGAAGGCCGTCTTCGGCTCATCTTCCTCGCGTAGACGGATCTGGTGATATCCTGCCCGGAGGTCTAATTTTGAGAACCAACACGAACCGGACAGTTCATCTAGGAGCTCATCGATCACTGGCATTGGATAAGTGCTCTTGACTGTGATGGCGTTCAGGTGACGATAGTCCATGCATAGACGCCAAGTCATATCCTTCTTTTTGATGAGCAAAAGAGGCGAAGAATACGGGCTTGCGCTAGGCACAATCAGCCCTGCCTTGAGCATTTCTTTCACTTGGGCCTCGATCTCATTTTTCTGTTCTGGTGTATATCTATAGGGCCTGATATTCACTGGTTTGGCTCCTAGGAGGATGGGAATGGAGTGATCCCATGCTCGATGAGGGGGCAGCCCTGTCGGCTCCTCAAACACTGCCTGAAACTCCTCCAAAACTACTTGCATCTCCACCGGAATATGCTCTACAACCACATCTGGACCTACTACATGCAAACACACGATGTGCGCCAATGCATTACTTGCCTCCAATGCACACAACTGAGCGCTGGATATGGTTGGCACATGTTGCATCTTGCTCTGCACTCCCGTGAGTTGAACTAGCTGGCCTTGATAAGTGAACTGCAGACTCTTCGCTGTCCAATCAATCAACATGGGACCACAGGACTCAAGCCAATCCATGCCAACGATCATATCATAGCATCCAAGCGTCAGAATCCTAAGATCTGTAGTGAATTGCTGCCCTTGGGTTCCCCATGTACATGTTGGAAATATGCCCTAGAGGCAATAATAAATGGTTATTATTATATTTCCTTGTTCATGATAATTGTCTATTGTTCATGCTATAATTGTGTTATCCGGAAATCGTAATACATGTGTGAATACATAGACCACAACGTGTCCCTAGTAAGCCTCTAGTTGACTAGCTCGTTGATCAACAGATAGTCATGGTTTCCTGACTATGGACATTGGATGTCATTGATAACGGGATCACATCATTAGGAGAATGATGTGATGGACAAGACCCAATCCTAAGCATAGCTCAAAGATCGTGTAGTTCGTTTGCTAGAGCTTTTCCAATGTCAAGTATCTTTTCCTTAGACCATGAGATCGTGTAAATCCCGGATGCCGTAGGAGTGCTTTGGGTGTGCCAAACGTCACAACGTAACTGGGTGACTATAAAGGTACACTACAGGTATCTCCGAAAGTATCTGTTGAGTTGGCACGGATCGAGACTGGGATTTGTCACTCCGTATGACGGAGAGGTATCTCTGGGCCCACTCGGTAATGCATCATCATAATGAGCTCAATGTGACTAAGGAGTTAGCCACGGGATCATGCATTACGGTATGAGTAAAGTGACTTGCCGGTAACGAGATTGAACAAGGTATTGGGATACCAACGATCGAATCTCGGGCAAGTAACGTACCGATTGACAAAGGGAATTGTATACGGGATTGATTGAATCCTCGACATCGTGGTTCATCCGATGAGATCATCGTGGAACATGTGGGAGCCAACATGGGTATCCATATCCCGCTGTTGGTTATTGACCGGAGAGGCGTCTCGGTCATGTCTGCATGTCTCCCGAACCCGTAGGGTCTACACACTTAAGGTTCGGTGACGCTAGGGTTGTAGAGATATTAGTATGCGGAAACCCTAAAGTTGTTCGAAGTCCCGGATGAGATCCCGGACGGAACGAGGAGTTCCGGAATGGTCCGGAGGTGAAGAATTATATATAGGAAGTCCAGTTTCGGCCACCGGGAAAGTTTCGGGGGTTATCGGTATTGTACCGGGACCACCGGAAGGGTCCCGGGGGTCCACCGGGTGGGGCCACCTGTCCCGGAGGGCCCCATGGGCTGAAGTGGGAAGGGAACCAGCCCTTAGTGGGCTGGGGCGCCCCCCCTTGGGCCTCCCCCTGCGCCTAGGGTTGGAAACCCTAGGGGTGGGGGGCGCCCCACTTGCCTTGGGGGCAAGCCACCCCCTTGGCCGCCGCCCCCCTCAGATGGGATCTCCAGGGTGGCCGGCGCCCCCCCCCAGGACCCCTATAAATAGTGGGGGGAGGGAGGGCAGCAGCACCACAGCCCCTGGCGCCTCCCTCTCCCCCTGCAACACCTCTCCTCCCCGCTTGCGCTTGGCGAAGCCCTGCCGGGATCACCGCTACTTCCACCACCACGCCGTCGTGCTACTGGATCTCCATCAACCTCTCCTTCCCCCTTGCTGGATCAAGAAGGAGGAGACGTCGCTGCTCCGTACGTGTGTTGAACGCGGAGGTGCCGTCCGTTCGGCACTCGGTCATAGGTGATTTGGTTCACGGCGAGTACGACTCCATCAACCCCGTTCACTTGAACGCTTCCGCTCGCGATCTACAAGGGTATGTAGATGCACTCCTTTCCCCTCGTTGCTAGTATACTCCATAGATGGATCTTGGTGATGCGTAGGAAATTTTAAAATTCTGCTATGATCCCCAACAATGGCATCATGAGCCAGGTTTATGCGTAGTTACTATGCACGAGTAGAACACAAAGCAGTTGTGGGCGTAGATGTTGTCAATTTTTCTTGCCACTACTAGTCTTATCTTGTTTCGGCCGTATTGTGGGATGAAGCGGCCCGGACCGACCTTACACGTACGCTTACGTGAGACAGGTTCCACCGACTGACATGCACTAGTTGCATAAGGTGGCTAGCGGGTGTCTGTCTCTCCCACTTTAGTCGGAACGGATTCGATGAAAAGGGTCCTTATGAAGGGTAAATAGAAATTGGCATATCACGTTGTGGTTTTACGTAGGTAAGAAACGTTCTTGCTAGAAACCTATACAAGCCACGTAAAAACTTGCAAAAACAATTAGAGGACGTCTAACTTGTTTTTGCATCATGTGCCTTGTGATGTGATATGGCCAGAAGATGTGATGAATGATATATGTGATGTATGAGATTGATCATATTCTTGTAATAGGAATCACGACTTGCATGTCGATGAGTATGACAACCGGCAGGAGCCATAGGAGTTGTCTTTATTTTTTATGACCTGCGTGTCATTGATTAACGCCATGTAAATTACTTTACTTTATTGCTAAACGCGTTAGCCATAGAAGTAGAAGTAATCGTTGGCGTGACAACTTCATGAAGACACAATGATGGAGATCATGATGATGGAGATCATGGTGTCATGCCGGTGACGAAGATGATCATGGCGCCCCGAAGATGGAGATCAAAGGAGCAAAATGATATTGGCCATATCATGTCACTATTTGATTTCATGTGATGTTTATCATGTTTTGCATCTTATTTGCTTAGAACGACGGTAGTAAGTAAGATGATCCCTTATAATAATTTCAAGAAAGTGTTCCCCCTAACTATGCACCGTTGCGAAGGTTCGTTGTTTCGAAGCACCACGTCATGATCGGGTGTGATAGATTCTAACGTTCGCATACAACGGGTGTTGACGAGCCTAGCATGTACAGACATGGCCTCGGAACACACGCAATACACTTAGGTTGACTTGACGAGACTAGCATGTACAGACATGGCCTCGGAACACGGAAGACCGAAAGGTCGAGAATGAGTCGTATAGAAGATACGATCAACATGGAGATGTTCACCGATCTTGACTAGTCCGTCTCATGTGATGATCGGACACGGCCTAGTTAACTCGGATCATGTTTCACTTAGATGACTAGAGGGATGCCTATCTAAGTGGGAGTTCATTGAATAATTTGATTAGATGAACTTAATTATCATGAACTTAGTCTAAAATCTTTACAATATGTCTTGTAGATCAAATGGCCCACGTTGTCCTCAACTTCAACGCGTTCCTAGAGAAAACCAAGCTGAAAGATGATGGCAGCAACTATACGGACTGGGTCCGGAACCTGAGGATCATCCTCATAGCTGCCAAGAAAGATTATGTCCTAGAAGCACCGCTAGGTGAAGCACCCATCCCAGAGAACCAAGACGTTATGAACGCTTGGCAATCACGTGCTGATGATTACTCCCTCGTTCAGTGCGGCATGCTTTACAGCTTAGAACCGGGGCTCCAAAAGTGTTTTGAGAAAGATGGAGCATATGAGATGTTCGAAGAGCTGAAAATGGTTTTCCAAGCTCATGCCCGGGTCGAGAGATATAAAGTCTCCGACAAGTTCTTCAGTTGTAAAATGGAGAAAAATAGTTCTGTCAGTGAGCACATACTCAGAATGTCTGGGTTACACAACCGCTTGTCTCAGCTGGGAGTTAATCTCCCGGATGACGCGGTCATTGACAGAATCCTTCAGTCGCTTCCACCAAGCTACAAGAGCTTTGTGATGAACTTCAATATGCAGGGGATGGAAAAGACCATTCCTGAGGTATATTCAATGCTGAAATCAGTAGAGGTGGAGATCAAAAAGGAACATCAAGTGTTGATGGTGAATAAAACCACTAAGTTCAAGAAAGGCAAGGGTAAGAAGAAGTTCAAGAAGGACGGCAAGGGAGTTGTCGCGCCCGGTAAGCCAGTTGCCGGGAAGAAGTCAAAGAATGGACCCAAGCCTGAGACTGAGTGCTTTTATTGCAAAGGAAGTGGTCACTGGAAGCGGAACAGCCCCAAATACTTAGCGGACAAGAAGGTCGGCAACACCAAAGGTATATGTGATATACATGTAATTGATGTGTACCTTACCAGTACTCGTAGTAGCTCCTGGGTATTTGATACCGGTGCGGTTGCTGATATTTGTAACTCCAAACAGGAGCTGCGGAATAAGCGGAGACTGGCGAAGGACGAGGTGACGATGCGTGTCAGGAATGGTTCCAAGGTCGATGTGATCGCCGTCGGCACGCTACCTCTGCATTTACCTACGGTATTAGTTTTAAACCTCAATAATTGTTATTTAGTGCCAGCTTTGAGCATGAACATTGTATCTGGATCTCGTTTAATTCGAGATGGCTACTCATTTAAATCCGAGAATAATGGTTGTTCTATTTATATGAGAGATATGTTTTATGGTCATGCCCCGCTGGTCAATGGTTTATTCTTGATGAATCTCGAACGTGATGTTACACATATTCATAGTGTGAATACCAAAAGATGTAAAGTTGATAACGATAGTCCCACATACTTGTGGCACTGCCGCCTTGGTCACATTGGTGTCAAACGCATGAAGAAGCTCCATGCAGATGGACTTTTGGAGTCTCTTGATTATGAATCATTTGACACGTGCGAACCATGCCTCATGGGTAAGATGACCAAGACTCCGTTCTCCGGAACAATGGAGCGAGCAACCAACTTATTGGAAATCATACATACCGATGTGTGCGGTCCAATGAGTGTTGAGTCTCGCGGAGGATATCGTTATGTTCTCACTCTCACTGATGACTTAAGTAGATATGGGTATGTCCACCTAATGAAACACAAGTCTGAAACCTTTGAAAAGTTCAAGGAATTTCAGAGTGAGGTTGAGAATCAACGTGACAGGAAAATAAAGTTCTTACGATCAGATCGTGGTGGAGAATATTTAAGTCACGAATTTGGTACGCACTTAAGGAAATGTGGAATCGTTTCACAACTCACGTCGCCTGGAACACCTCAGCGAAACGGTGTGTCCGAACGTCGTAATCGCACTCTATTGGATATGGTGCGACCTATGATGTCTCTTACCGATCTACCGCTCTCATTTTGGGGCTATGCTTTAGAGACTGCCGCATTCACTTTAAATAGGGCTCCGTCAAAATCCGTTGAGACGACACCGTATGAATTATGGTTTGGGAAGAAACCTAAGCTGTCGTTTCTAAAAGTTTGGGGATGCGATGCTTATGTCAAGAAACTTCAACCTGAAAAGCTCGAACCCAAGTCGGAGAAATGCGTCTTCATAGGATACCCCAAGGAAACTATTGGGTATACCTTCTACCTCAGATCCGAAGGCAAGATCTTTGTTGCCAAGAACGGGTCCTTTCTGGAGAAAGAGTTTCTCTCGAAAGAATTGAGTGGGAGGAAAGTGGAACTTGCTGAGGTGATAGTCACCCCTTCCGAACCGGAAAGTAGCGCAGCACGGGAAGATGTTCCTGTGGTGCCTACACCGACTGGGGAGGAAGTTAATGATGATGATCATGAAGCTTCGGGTCAAGTTACTGCTGAACTTCGTAGGTCCACAAGGACACGTTCCGCACCAGAGTGGTACGGCAACCCTGTCCTAGAAATCATGTTGTTAGACAACGGTGAACCTTCGAAATATGAAGAAGCGATGGCGGGCCCGGATTCCGACAAATGGCTAGAAGCCATGAAATCTGAGATAGGATCCATGTATGAAAATGAAGTATGGACTTTGACTGACTTGCCCGATGATCGGCGAGCCATAGAAAATAAATGGATCTTTAAGAAGAAGACAGACGCATCTATAAGGCTCGACTTGTCGCTAAGGGTTATCGACAAGTTCAAGGGGTTGACTACGATGAGACTTTCTCACCCGTAGCGAAGCTGAAGTCCGTCCGAATCATGTTAGCAATTGCCGCATTCTATGATTATGAGATATGGCAAATGGACATCAAAACGGCATTCCTTAACGGCTTTCTTAAGGAAGAATTGTATATGATGCAGCCGGAAGGTTTTGTCGATCCTAAGAATGCTAACAAGGTATGCAAGCTCCAGCGCTCCATTTATGGGCTGGTGCAAGCATCTCGGAGTTGGAACATTCGTTTTGATGAGATGATCAAAGCGTTTGGGTTCACACAGACTTATGGAGAAGCCTGTGTTTACAAGAAAATGAGTGGGAGCTCTGTAGCATTTCTCTTATTATATGTGGATGACATAATATTGATGGGAAATGATATAGAATTCTTGGAAAGTATAAAGGCCTATTTGAATAAGTGTTTTTCAATGAAGGACCTTGGAGAAGCTGCTTATATATTAGGCATCAAGATCTATAGAGATAGATCAAGACGCCTCATTGGTATTTCACAGAGTACGTACCTTGACAAGATATTGAAGAAGTTCAATATGGATCAGTCCAAGAAGGGGTTCTTGCCTGTATTGCAAGGTGTGCAATTGAGCACGGCTCAATGCCCGACCACGGCAGAAGATAGAGAAAAGATGAGTGTCATCCCATATGCCTCGGCCATAGGGTCTATTATGTATGCCATGCTGTGTACCAGACCTGATGTAAACCTTGCCGTAAGTTTGGTAGGAAGGTACCAAAGTAATCCCGGCATGGAACACTGGACAGTGGTCAAGAATATCCTAAAGTACCCGAAGAGGACTAAGGATATGTTTCTCGTTTATGGAGGTGACGAAGAGCTCGTCGTAAAGGGTTACGTCGACGCTAGCTTCGACACAGATCTGGATGACTCGAAGTCACAAACAAAGCGTCGTGGCGGGATCTACATGTGAAGTGGAGTACATGGCGCCCTCAGAGGCAGCGAAAGAAGCAATCTGGATGAAGGAGTTCATTACCGACCTAGGGGTGATTCCCAATGCGTCGGGCCCGATGACTCTCTTCTGTGACAACACTGGAGCTATTGCCCTTGCCAAGGAGCCCAGGTTTCACAGGAAGACCAGGCATATCAAGCGTCGCTTCAACTCCATTCGTGAAAGTGTTCAAAATGGAGACAAAGATATTTGTAAAGTACATACGGAGCTGAATGTAGCAGATCCGTTGACTAAACCTCTCCCTAGAGCAAAACATGATCAACACCAGAACTCTATGGGTGTTCGATTCATCACAATGTAACTAGATTATTGACTCTAGTGCAAGTGGGAGACTGTTGGAAATATGCCCTAGAGGCAATAATAAATGGTTATTATTATATTTCCTTGTTCATGATAATTGTCTATTGTTCATGCTATAATTGTGTTATCCGGAAATCGTAATACATGTGTGAATACATAGACCACAACGTGTCCCTAGTAAGCCTCTAGTTGACTAGCTCGTTGATCAACAGATAGTCATGGTTTCCTGAGGACATTGGATGTCATTGATAACGGGATCACATCATTAGGAGAATGATGTGATGGACAAGACCCAAACCTAAGCATAGCTCAAAGATCGTGTAGTTCGTTTGCTAGAGCTTTTCCAATGTCAAGTATCTTTTCCTTAGACCATGAGATCGTGTAACTCCCGGATGCCGTAGGAGTGCTTTGGGTGTGCCAAACGTCACAACGTAACTGGGTGACTATAAAGGTACACTACAGGTATCTCCGAAAGTATCTGTTGAGTTGGCACGGATTGAGACTGGGATTTGTCACTCCGTATGACGGAGAGGTATCTCTGGGCCCACTCGGTAATGCATCATCATAATGAGCTCAATGTGACTAAGGAGTTAGCCACGGGATCATGCATTATGGTACGAGTAAAGTGACTTGCCGGTAACGAGATTGAACAAGGTATTGGGATACCAACGATCGAATCTCGGGCAAGTAACGTACCGATTGACAAAGGGAATTGTATACGGGATTGATTGAATCCTCGACATCGTGGTTCATCCGATGAGATCATCGTGGAACATGTGGGAGCCAACATGGGTATCCAGATCCCATTGTTGGTTATTGACCGGAGAGGCGTCTCGGTCATGTCTGCATGTCTCCCGAACCCGTAGGGTCTACACACTTAAGGTTCGGTGACGCTAGGGTTGTAGAGATATTAGTATGCGGAAACCCGAAAGTTGTTCGGAGTCCCGGATGAGATCCCGGACGGAACGAGGAGTTCCGGAATGGTCCGTAGGTGAAGAATTATATATAGGAAGTCCAGTTTCGGCCACCGGGAAAGTTTCGGGGGTTATCGGTATTGTACCGGGACCACCGGAAGGGTCCCGGGGGTCCACCGGGTGGGGCCACCTGTCCCGGAGGGCCCCATGGGCTGAAGTGGGAAGGGAACCAGCCCTTAGTGGGCTGGGGCGCCCCCCCTTGGGCCTCCCCCTGCGCCTAGGGTTGGAAACCCTAGGGGTGGGGGGCGCCCCACTTGCCTTGGGGGGCAAGCCACCCCCTTGGCCGCCGCCCCCCTCAGATGGGATCTCCAGGGTGGCCGGCGCCCCCCCCAGGACCCCTATAAATAGTGGGGGGAGGGAGGGCAGCAGCACCATAGCCCCTGGCGCCTCCCTCTCCCCCTGCAACACCTCTCCTCCCCGCTTGCGCTTAGCGAAGCCCTGCCGGGATCACCGCTACTTCCACCACCACGCCGTCGTGCTGCTGGATCTCCATCAACCTCTCCTTCCCCCTTGCTGGATCAAGAAGGAGGAGACATCGCTGCTCCGTACGTGTGTTGAACGCGGAGGTGCCGTCCATTCGGCACTCGGTCATCGGTGATTTGGATCACGGCGAGTACGACTCCATCAACCTCGTTCACTTGAACGCTTCCGCTCGCGATCTACAAGGGTATGTAGATGCACTCCTTTCCCCTCGTTGCTAGTATACTCCATAGATGGATCTTGGTGATGCGTAGGAAATTTTAAAATTCTGCTACGATCCCCAACAGTACACGCAGGCACCAGTCCAGAACAAGTAAGCACTCCCCCATCAGCATTTTTACCGACACTGCGCTCACCTCACGAATGGGCAGCTACAATCGCTCTGCCACTTTGTCCCCGATGAAACTGTGGGAACTACATGAATCCACAAGTATTAGCACTTCTTGCCCGTTGATTTTCCCTACAAGCCGGACAATTTTTAGAGTCGTTTGACCTGTGGTAGCCATCTTGGAGATGCACATCAGAACTTCATCATCAGAATCTGGTTCTCAAACCGCTGGGGCCTCATGCTCTGCCTGTAGTAGTTCTAACAATTCTTCCACCACATGGAGTTGGACTGTTGGCCCGCACTGATGCCCTTGTCTCCATCTTTCTCCGCACTTGAAGCACAGCCCTCTGGCTCTGCGATAGTTGCGGAGGGCGGCCATCCGATCGTCTCCTCACCCTGGATTGTGACAGTTAGGTTGGTGTGCCGCGTCGAGGGCTCTGCGGTCTTCAGCTGCTGCCGGCGGCCCAGGCAGCATTTGACGCGCCGCGCGTGCACCGATCGCCAAGAGGGGGTGCGGTGCTGGGGCGCGCTGGTTGGCGGCGTCCTGTCGCCTGTACTCGCGACGCGGCATGGCCTCCATCAGTTCCTCCTGCAATGTAGCCAAGGAAAAGGCAGAATCCAGATATTTTGGTTGATGTAACATAACAACTGAATGGATTTCCCCCTTCAACCCATCGAGGAATTGTGTAATAAAATACACCGGATCAAAAGCTGGGTTATGAGCTAGGATGTGATGCATCAATTCTTCGAATCGGAACATGTAATCCCCTACACTACCCGTTTGTCTCAGAGAATTGAACTGCCGAAGATGTGCTTGATATTGCTCTCTACCAAATTTGGAGCACAAGGAGGAGCAAAGCGACTCCCAAGTGAAGGAGTTAATCTGTGATTCGTGGAGTTGCAGCCATCTAGCTGCGTTCCCGGTGAAATTGAGAGTGGCTACCCGAACCCATAGCTCCGGAACGACCCCGTACACATCAAAATATTTTTCACACCTAGTTTTCCAGAATTGTGGATTTTCTCCGTCGAATGATGGGAAACCCATCTTGGGCAATGCCCAGTGCGACAGCTGAGATGGGTACTGTGTGTCATGGGAAATCCTACCTCCTACCCCCTGACCTTGACTGAACTCACCCCTAGGTGATGCAGGAATCATAGATCGGGAAGAGGACGCACCCTTGACCGGAGGCGGCTCGAGGGTGGTGACTACCCCCTGTGCCGGTCCTCCGGAGTCGAGTAGCTCGCCGTGGCCATCGGGCCCGTGGTGCTGCGGGTCGGCGTAGAGCAGGGCCAACACGCCGTGCGCCACCGGATCCACGGTCGAGGTCCACGGATCTGCCAACGCGGGGTGGAGAGCGATCCGCCCCACCTGCGACCGAAGCTCGTCGAGTTGCTGTTGTAGGTTGGTGACCGCCGGCCTCTAGAGTTCCAGGGACTACTGGATCGCGTCAAGGCGGGCCTCGTTGGCCGGCCGCCCGTCGTTGACGGCCTTGGCTAAGGCCGTGAGCTGCTCCTCCATTGCCGCCGCGTGCTTCGCTTGCTTTGTCTGATAACGCGGCTTGGGATAAGCGGTTTCCAGGTCGGCGGACTGGACCTCTGATACCAGATGTAACAGGCCTGATCTACTCAATTCTCTCTTCTGGATCGGATCTGGGGAGGAAGGAGGCAAGGGAAGCAGAGGGAGTTGGTGAGGATAGAAGGAGGAGGATCAGCCTCACTCTCGGTTCGTTACAGCAAGTGCTATTCGATCACCCATACTCTCAGTCTCGCACCCCTTAACTAGTTAGGCACGCAGGCCATACTCAACCCACACACGCACTCACTCCTCAGCCCGACACTGGCCTGGCCCTCGCCCTTCAGGCCCATCAGTGATGGCGGCAGGCCCGCTCATGCCCTCTTGCTTGTCTGCAGGTGGAGTCCACCTGGCAGGCGTGACACGTTGTCCTATCTTTGAGGCTCTTGGCGCGAGGCATATCAACTAGTAATTATTGAAAAATTACATCCACTTGATCTTGATGCTTTTTTTTGCGGTCTTTAAGTCACTCAGGCTGCACCTATGAGGTCCAGGTTAATGCACAATTTTAATACAGTCATGGTAAAGTAGAATGGTGACATATTTAAAACAGAAACATGCAAAAGCTTCAATTGTCGTATGTTTGTTGATGTGAAGAAAATAAAAGTTTTTCAATGGTAACATATTTAATACTCCTGCACGCTTGCAGGATGTTTTTTTGCATGTGTTGTGAGGTTTGCTGGGAAAAGTAGCGCGCGTATACTTGTAGTTTCTTTGATTTGATGGTGCAAAGGTTCTCTCTGACATGAGGCCTGATCTCCTCAATAAGACGCTGGACCCCTTTGAGTGACATGAGGTCTTGCCGATCCTGTTACTGATCGGCTGCAACAGTTGCAGCCGATCAGTAACAGGATCGGCAAGACAGTCCATGTGCAAAACCTGAAAGCAGTGTACTGTGCCTAAACTAAGTTTCATTTACCGTGTTAGCTACATGCCAGGCGACTGATTTTTTAAATTTCGGCCAGTCAAATTTATGGCCATTGATTCAAGGTGCTTTGTGATACGTGGGTAGCCGGTCGACTGACTCCGTTACTTGTTCAGTCGATCTTTTGCCTATCCTTGCTCTTGCTGGATGCACGATGCAGCCTCCATGCATATGCATGCATGCATGTCTTCAGTTCGTGGCTCTTGCACGCACATTCATGGATGAGATGCGTCCCAAATTTAGTGTGTGTGCATGCTTTTTTCCCTTGTGTTTTCTTTTGTATTTTTCAGTTCAGTTTTGTTTTTTCTTTATGTGTATTTTTTAATGTTGAGTGTGTGTAAATATACACACCCAAGTACTACATGTATAACTCACATTAGAGTACGGGAACTTCACCCTTATTGTAACACCCCGGATGTAACTTTCTATATTTGTAACTCCAATTCTTGCCATTTTCGGCTATGTGTTATGATATTCCCTCCGTGGTCGGGTTTTGTTTTCCGTTTTGCATTTTGTTCATGTCATGCATCTCATATCATGTCATCATGTGCATTGCATTTGCATACGTGTTCGTCTCATGCATCCGAGCATTTTTTTCATTGTCCGTTTTGCAATCCGGCACTCCCACCTCCTCCGGCGCATCCTTCTTGTTTCTTTTCGTGAGCGGGTGTTGAACGTTCTCGGAATGGACCGAGACTTGCCAAGTGGCCTTGGTATACCACCGGTAGACCACCTGTCAAGTTTCGTGCCATTTGGAGGTCGTTTGGTACTCCAACGGTTAACCGGGTAACCGCAAAGTCTGTTTGTGTGTTGCAGCAAAACCCCCTCCAAACAGCCCAAAACCCCTCTAAGTCACTTCCATGCTCTAGGTCGTTCGATCATGATCGTGTGGGCGAAAACCGCACTCCATTTGGAGTCTCCTATCTCCCTCTACCTATATATACACCTCCCCTCCAGAAATATTTCGCAGATCAAACCCTAAAAATCGCCCTCTCCGCGGCCGGACGCGTCCGCCGCCGCTGGAAAAACCAGCGCCGCCGCGCCCGGCCAATCAGGGGCTGCCACGTGGCCCCGGCCACCGTGCGCCGCCGGCCCGCAGCCGGCCCCCGCAGCCCGAGCCGGCTCCGCTCGCGCCCCGCCTCCTTCTTCCTGTCCCCGCCGTACCCGCCGCTCCGCCGCCACGTCGCCTCGCCGCGCCGGCGAGCTCGCCCGCCGCCGCCTGCGGTCGCCGCCTCCCCGCGCCCGAGGTCGCCTCCCCGCGGCCATCTCCTCCTTTGCCGTTCGCCGGTGCCCGCCTCCTCACTGGCTCCTCCTCCTCCTCTCCCCGAGCTCCGGCGCGAGCTCCGGCCGGCGAGATCGCCCGATCCAGATCTGAGCACT
This sequence comes from Aegilops tauschii subsp. strangulata, assembly GCF_002575655.3. Lineage (NCBI taxonomy): Eukaryota > Viridiplantae > Streptophyta > Magnoliopsida > Poales > Poaceae > Aegilops > Aegilops tauschii. The sequence continues at coordinate 503,551,917 of NC_053035.3, read as the reverse complement.
AGGGTTGACTTTCTTCTCCCTCCCGAAAATCATGTCTGAGATTTTTACATTACATGTTCATGTTCATCACATCATAACTCTCTGCATATAGCTCCGTTTCATGTGTATAATATATCAAAATGTTTGTCTCGCGATGCTCTTCATTTTGTTCCATTGCACCATGTTCATTTGAGTCCATTTTGATGCCCAAATCTCTGGTGCAAGAGTGCTAGTTGCTGTTATCTGCTGTTACTTATCAGAACTTAGGGTTTTGTTATTTTTGTTACATTTAATCTGTGCATCTTATGGGCATGAGCCCTACATGTGTTTTGATGTATGCCATGCCATCTTTACATAGGTGTATGCCATGTATTTTTGTGATCTCTGTGGTGACTAGCACAAGCATGCAAACTAGGCTTCGTGATGTTTCTGTTTTCAGGGACTTAGTAATTTTACTAAGTCTGTGACTGCTGTTATTTTGTTGCTATGTATCCATGTGTCTACAGAGAGATCCATGCTTATTTTGGTGATGTTAAGTAAGGATGTTTTGTAGATATTGTTATAGTTGATCCATCCATGCCCTTGTTCGCAATTATGAAGTGCCCTAGCATGACTCAATCTTGCTCTATGTTTGCTATAAAATGTTCCTGGCAGATTGTTTACGTGTTATTCAATTTTGCCAAGCTTGTTGTAGTTGATCCATACATGCTATGTATTTGTTCTTGCCATGGATAGCTTCATAAACATGCCATCTTGCTGTAGGTGTGATTGTTTTGTCATAAATTGCTTTGTGATGAGTGCATCAAGCTCACAAAGATGCCTTCATATTATTGTTTCTGTCATTCTCTGTTTTCTGCTAAGTCTGAAACCTGTTAACGAAACTTGCTATGTTTACATGGTTGCCATCATATCTTCTGGTCCTTTTTGGCTTATGGTCCGTAAGGGACTTTTGTCATATGCATCTAGTAGATTAATTCCATGCCTTGTTTTGCCATGTTAAGTTCCTGTAGCATGTTGATTTCGTGCTCTGAACACTGCTACCTGATGCTGTTTCAGTCATGCCCAGTAATTTCACTTAGTCTGTGGACCTGATATCTTTTGCACTTTTTCCATGCTTGTTTGAACCTGCTGTGGTGTGAACTAGCCGTAGCTCAGTGTTCATCGTTTGTCAAGTATCTCCTGTAGATTACTGCCATATGTTTTGTTGCTATGTTGGAGTGCTGTAGCTTTGTTAATTGTTGCATTCTAAGTGCTATCATGCTGTTAATCACAGATTCGTGTCATTCTTGTTTTGCTTGCCATTTGCAAATCGTGCATCCGTTTCCGGTGATCTTTATATCGATTTCGACCGAAATCATCTCATCTTTCCAGTGGCATTCTTGGTTTGCCAAGTTACTGCCTTTTTCATCATTTTTCGTCCGGAGCACGCATATGCATCGCATATCATATCTTGCATATCATTCATGTATTGCATCATGTTGCTTGTGCATTCCCCGTGATTGATTGTGGTTCCGTTGCTTGTGTCCTTGTTTTGGGTAGAGCCGGGAGACGAGTTCGTGAACGAGGAACCTGTTGAGTGCGCTTACGAGGATCAAGCTTTCGACAACTCTGAGAACCTTGCAGGCAAGATGACCATACCCTCGAAATCACTTCTATCTTTGCTTTGCTAGTTGTTCGTTCTATTGTCATGCTGCGCTACCTACCACTTGCTATATCATGCCTCCCATATTGCCATGTCAAGCCTCTAACCATCCTTTCCTAGCAAACCGTTGTTTGGCTAAGTTACCGCTTTTGCTCAGACCTTCTTATAGCGTTGCTAATTGCAGGTGAAGTTGAAGTTGGTTCCATGTTGGAACATGGATATTTTGGAATATCACAATATCTCTTATTTAATTAATGCATCTATATATTTGGTAAAGGGTGAAAGGCTCGGCCTTATGCCTGGTGTTTTGTTCCACTCTTGCCGCCCTAGTTTTCCGTCAAACCGGTATTATGTTCCTTGAGTTTGCGTTCCTTACGCGGTTTGGTGATTTATGGGACCCCCTTGACAGTTCGCCTTGAATAAAACTCCTCCAGCAAGGCCCAACTTTGGTTTTACCATTTGCCACCTAAGCCTTTTTCCTTGGGTTTTCGCGAGCCCGAGGGTCATCTTTATTTAAACCCCCGGGCCAGTGTTCCTCTGAGTGCTGGTCCAAACTAGAGCCACTTGCAGCGCCACCTTGGGGAAACTCGAGGATTGGTTTTAGTTGTACGTAGTGTTCATCCGGTGTGCCCTGAGAACGAGATATGTGCAGCTCCTATCGGGATTTGTCGGCACATTCGGGCGGCTTTGTTGGTCTTGTTTTACCATTGTCGAAATGTCTTGTAAACCGGGACTCCGAGACTGATCTGGTCTTCCTGGGAGAAGGTTTATCCTTCGTTGACCGTGGGAGCTTATAATGGGCTAAGTTGGGACACCCCTGCAGGGTATTATCTTTCGAAAGCCGTACCCGCGGTTATGAGGCAGATGGGAATTTGTTAATGTCCGGTTGTAGAGAACTTGTCACTTGACTTAACTAAAATACATCAACCGTGTGTGCAGCGGTGATGGTCTCTTCTCGGCGGAGTCCGGGAAGTGAACACGGTTTGAGTTATGAATGACGTAAGTAGGAGTTCAGGATCACTTCTTGGTCATTACTAGCTTCGCGACCGTTCCGTTGCTTCTCTTCTCGCTCTCATTTGCGTATGTTAGCCACCATATATGCTTAGTGCCTGCTACAGTTCCACCTCATTACACCATCCTTTTCTATAAGCTTATATAGTCTTGATCTCGCGGGTGTGAGATTGCTGAGTCCTCGTGACTCACAGATTCTACCAAAACAGTTGCAGGTGCCGACGATGCCAGTGCAGATGACGCAATCGACCTCAAGTGGGAGTTCGATGAGGAATGTGGTCGTTACTATGTTTCTTTTTCTGATGATCAGTAGTGGAGCCCAGTTGGGTCGATCGGGGATCTAGCATTTGGGGTTATCTTATTTTCATTTGGATTTGACCGTAGTCGGTCTATGTGTGGATTTTGGATGATGTATGAATTATATTTATGTATTGTGTGAAGTGGCGATTCTAAGCCAACTCTCGTTATCCCATTCTTGTTCATTACATGGGATTGTGTGAAGATAACCCTCCTTGCGACAATACCACAATGCGGTTATGCCTCTAAGTCGTGCCTCGACACGTGGGAGATATAGCCGCATCGTGGGCGTAACACTTATATGTTTATTTTACATATTGTATTATAAAAAGTGCATTTTTTGTGCTCATTGTTCTTTAAGGGTAATGCCAATGTTAAGTTTTTGTACTAATATTGTACAGATTCAGTCTTTCTTAGAAAATATATTTATTCTATTTTTGTGTATGTATGCATGCATGCAAGTACTATACCATATATGTGTAAATTATACTAGATTATGGAGGTTGCATTATTATATGTGTATTCTCTGCATGTTACAACGTGCAGTTTCACTCCAAGTTGTGTTCAAGTTTTTATTTCTTTCTTCTTAAGAGGAATACCAATGCCACTAATTTATTTTCTCTTAGAAAACCTTTATTTGTTTTATTATGTTTAATTTTATTTTATTTTATTTTTAAGGTTAATATCGATGCCACAAATTCATTATCTGTTTAAAAACTTATTTGTTTTGTGCAACTTTCACCATTATATGTTTATTCTTACATATACTAAAATGTGCAATTTATGTGTAAATTGTGTTCAAATTTTATCATTATTCTTTTTTTTTCACTTTCTTTCTTCTTCAAGGGTAGTACCACTGCTACTATACTTCATTTTTTCCTAGTTTTTTTGTGTGTTTTTAAGTAAGTGTACACGCAAGTACGATACACCATATGTGTAAATTATAGTAGAAAGCAAAAATTGCACTGTATATGCTTATTTTTTGCATATCACAAAGAGTGCAATTTCAGGTCAAACTTGTATGAAAGTTTTTTTATTTTCTTTTTTCTTCAAGGGTTTCATTCTTCCCTAGAAAACTTCATTATTTGGTTTTTGTTTTTATTTTCTTTCTTCTTAAAGGGTTTCATTCTCCCAAAGGAAACTTAATTAATTTGTTTTTGTTTTTGTTTTTTCACTTTCTTTCTTCTTAAAGTGTTTCATTCTTTCCTAGAAAACTTCACTGTTTTGTATTAGTTTCATTCTTCCCTAGATAATTTCATTATTTTGTTTTTGATTTTAAATTTTCTTTCTTCTTAAAGTGTTTCATTCCCTAGAAAACTTCATTATTTTGCTTTCGTTTCAATTCTTATTTTATTTCATTTTACTTATTTAATAGTAATACCAATATTGTTCCAGTATTATATGGTAATTCTTGCATACTCCCTCCGTTTTTATTTACTCCACGTATTAAAGTTGACTGAAGTCAAACTTTGTAAAGTTTTACCAAATTTATAGAAAAGAATATAAATATTTAGCATAACAAATCTATATGATGTGGAAGTACATTCAACAACGAATCTAATGGTATTGATTTGTTATTTTATATGTTAATATTTTTTGTCTATAAACTTTGTCAAAGTTTGTAAAGCTTGACTTTGACCAAAACTACTATGCGGAGTAAATAAAAACGGAGGGAGTATTATAAAAAGCGCAATTTATGTGTGAAATGTGCGCAAATTTTGTCAATGTTTTATTATTGTTGTTTTCATCATCTTCTCCTTAAATGCTAATACCAATGCCAACAATTCATTATTTCTTAGACCACTTCATTTTTTATTTCCTTGTGTAGGTATACACGCAAATACTATACAATATGTGTGTAAATTATACTAGATTGTAAAAATTGCACTATTATATGTTTATTCTTTGTGTATTACAAAAAGTGTAATCTGAGTGTAAAGTTATTTGCAAGTTTTTTCTTCTTAAAGGCAATACCGATGATACGAATACATTTTTTTCCTAGAAAACTTCATTATTTTATTTATTTTATATGTCCATACAATCACTAAAGAATTATACAAACGTATGCGTGCTTTCATTTCTCATGCATGTACTCCTATCCATTCAGCTTAAAAAGTTCAACTGTGAATGGTGATGTACGTGTGACCCATCAGTCATCCATGCATGACATGTCGAACAATTGCATGGATGCAAGTAGCCTTGGGCCTTGTTGCGTAGCCAGGATCAAGTCAGGCCCCAGGCCATCTCACACTGACTGACCCAAAATACTGAGTATTATTAATTGTTAAATATATCCTACGGTGAAAAGAAGTGACTGACCCCCCCAAAAAAAAAACCAGTCGACTTGCAGGTAGCCAAACCCTTCATTTACTACTGAATTTTCTAAACCATATACTCCCTCTGTTTCTAAATATAAGTCTTTTTAGAGATTTCAATCCATACGGATACATATAGATATATTTTAGAGTGTATATTCACTCATTTTGCTTCGTATGTAGTCGGTATTGCAATCTCTAAAAAGCCTTATATTTAGGAAAGGGGGGGAGTAGAAACCAGCATCTTCTCTGTGAATGTGAATCTGAATTGACATGACTGAACCTGAGTTTTCCCTCTGAATTTCAACCAACTAAACTTCATACAACCTTGTAGCATCTGTAATTTGCAGGCTGATTAATCCATCACGCACAATGCAACAACTACTTTTACTTACTTATATCCAATACAGGAGTCTTCCGGGGAAGGCAAGCTGCAGTTGAGTCGCAAAGAACCATCATGATGCCGGGCCGGAGATCAAATGCGGTCAAGAAACAGGGGTGGCAACCAACAAGTGCAAATCTGGCAACAACAGAGCCAGCCAGCGAAAATTCGGGAAGAATCAAGAAGCGGGCATGACCGTCTCACACCAGCCGGACGTCCAAGGCGAGGCATGCCATCGGCCACCCCTGGCGGGGATGAGCTCCACGGCCCAGTGCAGCATCGCGCTGAGGTTGTCGATGTCGTCGACGCTGACGCCATTGTTCCAGCTGAGGTGCCTCCTGTTGGCGCGGAAAGGCGGAGACAGCGGCCGGCGACGTTGCAGAGCATGATGTAGTTCTTGGAGTCAGCCCCGACGGACAAGCACATGATGGCCTCCACCTCAGGCTGGTCGTAGTCTCGCTGCTCAGCGCGGCGCCCGCACGTCCGCAGCGGTGACGTAGCGGTTGTAGGCGGCACTGTAGAGGAGCACGTACTGGGCATCGTCATCGCCGTGGTAGATGTGCACTACCCACACCGTGTTCGACGACGCGCGGCGCCAGCGGAGGGAAACGCCATGGCCGTCCTCGTCGGCGTGCAGGTACGTATCGTGCTCGTGCACGCGGCTCCACAGCCGCACGTGGTGGTCGTTCTGGTCCATCGGTCGCGGAAGCTGAACCGCTGGAAGAGCTGCGTTCATTTTTATCACCATGGCATGGAGCAGAGCCATGGAGGCCAAGCTCGACACCATCTTGCACTACTTGGTGAACCGTGGCATTTTGGTTGCGGGTGGTGAAAGAACGGAGCTGGGAAAATCACACGTCTAGCCCGGCGCACTAACAGGAACCAGAATAGAGCATATATATAGTCACAAAAAGAATAAAGGCGCTGCCAAGATTTAAACACGCGACCTTAGACCGTCTGACATGTGCTGCTAGACAGTCGACCTATCACCTGCTTCTGATTTTAAGCTACCGCGGGCGTTTTACTAACACACAGAAGCGGCACAATTGAAACGCTGTTTACAGAACTTCAAACGTTTCACTGAAAATTGTGACCATCTTTTAAATACCGAATATTTATAAAATTATGTGAACAATTTTCTAAAACAGAAACATTTTTTGGAATTCGAAAACAGAACTGGAAACACGATCATTTTTTGAAATCCACAAACTTTTTGTAATACGCTAATTGTTTTTGAAATCCAAGATTTTATTAATATTGAAACATTATTTGCATCTATGAAAAATACGTAAATGAGAACAATTTATTGAAAGCACAAATAACCTTTAAAAAATTGGATCACATTTTGAAATTCGGAACAAATTTTAAAATGAGAACAAAAATTGAAATTCAGAAAAACAAATCACACGAGCAACTTTTAAAACTCCAAGTTTTTTTGAAAACACAAATAAATTTTTAAATTCAAACACTTTTTAAAATTCCAACCAATGTTTAAATCCGTAAAGGAAATTTTGAAACTCCATTTTTTTGGAAAACATGAACAAATCTAAAAATTCTGAACATGTTATCAAACACGAACTATTCTTGAAAACATGTGGAAAATTAGAATTTTTGATCATCTTTGCAAAAAAATGAACCATTTTTTAATATGTTGAATATTTTGTGAAATTTATGAATTTTTCCAAAAGAAACAGAACAAAAAGAAACAAAAAAACAAAAAATGGAAAACAGAAACGAAACCAAAACTAAAAATAAAAAACGGTTTTGGAACTTTCTAGTACTCGTAAAACTGGCAAGTAACCTTCCATCAGATTCATAATACCGGTGGCTCGAACTCTCTGATGGGCCCGCCCATTCTACAATTTTGTATGCGATTGCCTGACGATTTGCCGCAACAAAAAAGGTTAATAAATGGCCGGACGTGTTGTGACTTGCATACTGTGTCGAAACTCGCTCAAATCTGGCATGGATGCCTACCATGGGCATGCCCACCTTCCTGTAAAATTCGAGGTCATTTCATGAATAACCAAAAAATAGGCTATGTTCAACGGAGGCTGCCCGCGTAGGCAAGAAGGCTCCGTTTGAGAGCACGTTGTTTCTTAACATCATTGAAATGGCTCGAATTCTGCTCATGGACTTGTATGACCAATTCAAGGCACCATGCCATGTAGTTTGGGTTTCCAACAAATTTTGCATTTTCTAGAGTTTCCTCGGTCAAAAAAGACCGATAAATGGCCGGATGTGTCGCAACTTCCATACGGTGTCGAAATTCGTTCAAACATGGCATAGATGCCTACAATGGACATTCACACCTACTTACAAAAGTTAGACTTATTTCAAGAATGTCCAAAATTAGACCATATTTAATGGAGGGTGTCCTGCCAGAAGGCACCGTCTGAGAGCACGTAGTTTCTCGACAACCTTGGAATGACCCCAAGTTTTTTTTATGACCTTGTATCACTAATTCAAGGCATCATGCCAAGTTGTTTGAGTTTTCGACAAGTTTTGCATTTTCTGTAGTTTTCTAAATCAAAAAATGCTCATAAATGACCGGACATGTCGCAACTTGTATACGGTGTCGAAAATCGTTCAAACATGGCATGAAAGCCTACCATGGTCATGTCAACCTATTCGCAAGAGTTGAGGTCATTTTAAGAAAGTCCAAAAAATAATCTGTTGTTTTGCACATACCAGGTCGATACGAGTGAACATGGGCCTGCTCATTTTAATCTGTTCGTTGCCTTTGAGATGCCGGTTTTCAGAACATTTTAGATGGTTCCAGGTCTATTTTTACCGGTTTGGGAAAAGGTTCATGAATCATTTTTTCTTTTTTCATGTTTCTTTTTTCCTTTTCAAATTTGCAAAGTTAAAAAATGTTCAACATATTTATTTATCTATTCATATTTTCCAAAAAGTTTGAAGAATTCAAAAACGGTCTCGTTTTCAAAAAAGTTCAGAGTTGTAAAATTGTTTGTATTTTAAAAAATGGTCTGGAATTTCAGTTTTTCCCATTTTTCAAAATTTGTTCGGAGTTTCAAACTGTGTTCCACTTTCGAAATTTTGTTTTCCTTTTCATATATTTCTAAAATTTTAAACAGTGTTCACGTTTAGGAAAAAATGCGTTCAAAATTCCAAAAAAGTTCAGATCTGCCGTCGTTCATACTCTCCCCGCCCCGGTATAATGGGCACAATGACAAAACTCTAGAACCAAGGCTTCGTCTCATGGGTAATAAATACGGTACGGGTAATTCTCAGCGGTAATCGCGTGCGGTTTCTTTTTGTTTTCTATATTAATTAACACCTGTAATTATAGCTGCCACAAAACTCGCTCTAATAAAGGCTGCATGCCATTACAAAAGCAAACGCATGCACCGGGTGGTTCCTATAATCTCCCGCCATGATATTTATTACTGCATGCCAAGCTTCCCATTTTTCGCCCGTCTTACAAATATAAACTCGGACGGAGTAGTTTTTAAAACTCTGCCCTGCTCATTAGGCATGATAGCTTCGTTGATGGACTGGTTTGCCTACTTTGTGGACGTGTTTGGTTGCAGTTTGCAATAGTAGTTGCATTGTATGTCCATCTCCAGCCAGCCTGATTGATGAAATGCAGCCTCATATGCAGCAGATGCAACCTGTTTGGTTGCCTGCATCGCATGAAGAGGCATTCACCCCCTTGCTGTTTGGTTGCCGTTTTTGTGCTTAGGGTGTGAGCAGATGCAAACTTCAGCTGTTTGATTGCAAACAACGTTTATGTTCTGCTCACCCCATTGAAATGTGGTGGCCTTACCACCACATGATCAGCATAACAGCAACAACACAATAGCAGGCAACCAAATGAAATCAAACACAGCAAGTAAGGAAATGACAGCAAACTACTCCCTCCGTTCAGAATTAGTTGTCGCAAAAATGGATGTATCTAGACGTATTTTAGTTCTAGATGCATCCATTTCCGAGACAAGTAGTTCCGAACGGAGGGAGTACTTAACCACATAGCATAAGTCCAGATTAACAACAGGGGCATCCTCCTTCCCTGCTCCATGCCAGGGTGCTGCTCCTGGCCAAAATATGAACAAGTTCCCAGCACAAGTCTCGCCACACACCATAAAAGTTCTCCACTAACACCTTACTTAACTTAACTACATAGCCTGCTCGATGTTACCAACGCAATTGTGCCTGCTGCAACGAAACCTGCACATGATCGAGGAGTCGTGGTTGTAGATCTGAACCTTCAGTCCGAGTCCTGAGATGCGCACAACGACGAGGTCGCCGGGGACGATCCGGCGGCGGCGGTAGAAGTAGTTCCAGCCCCGGCCAAGCACCATGTGCCCCTTGAAGTTCTGGACCTGCACCCAGAACACGCACCGCTTGTTCACCGACAGCCTGACCACGCGTGGGAGCCGCTTGATGAACAGCCAGGTGTTCATCACCTTCATGAACTTGTGAGGGACGACGAGCATGGCGAGGTCCTCGTTGTCCTTGATCTGCTGGTAGAAGCGCAGCGGCTCCCTGTCCCCCTCCTCGTGGCTCTGCCTCGGAGATCGTCCCCTTGAACGAGGCACGCTCATGAAGGCGATCCTGCCAGGCAGGTCCACCGTCCTGGGCCACCTGTTCGTGGGGATGAAATCCTTGGCACGCTCAGCTCCGGCCACCACCTGAGCTCCTCCTCCCGCCACATCCCAGTCAGTCTTCAATATCTTGTCAGGTAAGATGACAAGTATTAGTGCACAAATTCTTTGCAAAATGGCACTGATCAGAGACATTTGCCCAAGAGCAAATGCCACTGATCAGTGCACAAACTCTTTGGGCAAATGCCACTTATCAATGACACTTGCTGTTAGGCAAATGGCACTGATATGTGGACTTGCCCAATAGACAAAAAAAATCCTACGATCACGCAAGATCTATCTAGGAGAAGCATAGCAACGAGCGGGGAGAGTGTGTCCACGTACCCTCGTAGACCAAAAGCGGAAGCATTTTATCAACGCGATTAATGTAGTCATACGTCTTCACGATCCGACCGATCCTAGCACCGAACGTACGGCACCTCCGTGTTCAGCACACGTTCAGCTCGATGACGTCCCTCGTACTCTTGATCCAGTTGAGGCCGAGGGAGAGTTCTGTCAGCACAACAGCGTGGCGACGGTGATGATGAAGTTACCGCCGCAGGGCTTAGCCTAAGCACTACGGCGATATGACCGAGGTGTGTAACTGTGGAGGGGGCACCGCACACGGCTAAAAGATCAACTTGTGTGTTCTAGGGTGCCCCCTCCCCACGTATATAAAGGAGGGAGGGGGAGGCCGGCCGGCCCTAGGGGGCGCACCCAAGGAGGGGGGTCCTATTAGGACTACTAGTCCTAGTAGGATTCCATCACAAGGGAAAGAGGGGGAAGGAAGGAAAGGGAGAGGGAGTAGGAAAGGGGGGCGCCCCCCCCCCCTTCCCTGGACTGCAAGGGGGGGCATGCGGCCTGCCCTGGCTGCCCTCCTCTCTCTCCAACAAGGCCCATGGTGGCCCATTAGTTCCCCCGGGGGGTTCCGGTAACCCCTCCGGCACTCTGGTTTTACCCGAAACTATCCGGAACATTTTCGGTGTTCGAATAACATGGTCCAATATATCAATCTTTATGTCTCGGCCATTTCCAGACTCCTCGTCATGTCCGTGATCTCATCCGGGACTCCGAACAACCTTCGGTCATCAAATCACATAAACTCATAATACAAATCGTCATTGAACGGTAAGCGTGCGAACCCTACGGGTTCGAAAACTATGTACCCATGGCCGAGACACATCTCCGGTCAATAACCAATAGGGAACCTGGATGCTCATATTGGCTCCTACATATTCTACGAAGATCTTTATCGGTGAAATCGCATAATGATACTTCTCCAACGTATCTATAATTTTTTATTGTTCCATGCTATTATATTATCTGTTTTGGATGTTTAATGGGCTTTATTATACACTTTTATATTATTTTTGGGACTAACCTACTAACCGGAGGCCCAGTCCAAATTGCTGTTTTTTGCCTATTTCAGTGTTTCGCAGAAAAGGAATATCAAACGGAATCCAAACGGAATGAAACCTTCGGGAGAGTCACTTTTGGAACAAACGCAATCCAGGAGACTTGGAGTTGACGTCAAGAAAGAAAAGAGGCGGCCACGAGGCAGGGAGGCGCGCCCCCCACCCTCGTGGGCCCCTCGTGGCTCCCCTGATCGACTTCTTTTTTCCTATATATACTCATATACCCCGAAAACATCCGAGAGCACCATGAAACCCTATTTCACGGCCGCAACCTTCTGTACCCGTGAGATCCCATCTTGGGGCCTTTACCGGCGCTCCGCCGGAGTGGGAATCGATCATGGAGGGCTTCTACATCAACACCATAGCCTCTCCGATGATGTGTGAGTAGTTTACCTCAGACCTTCGGGCCCATAGTTATTAGCTAGATGGCTTCTTCTCTCTCTTTGGATCTCAATACAAAGTTCTCCTTCATCTTCTTGGAGATCTATTCGATGTAATTCGTTTTGCGGTGTGTTTGTCGAGATCCGATGAATTGTGGGTTTTTGATCAAGATTATCTATGAACAATATTTGAATCTCCTCTGAATTCTTTTATGTATGATTTGTTATCTTTGCAAGTCCCTTCGAATTATCAGTTTGGTTTGGCCTACTAGATTGATCTGTCTTGCAATAGGAGAAGTGCTTAGCTTTGGGTTCAATCTTGCGGTGTCCTTTCCCAGTGACAGCAGGGGCAACAAGGCTCGTATTGTATTGTTGCCATCGAGGATAAAAAGATGGGCTTTATATCATGTTGCTTGAGTTTATCCCTCTACATCATGTCATCTTGCTTAATGCGTTACTCTTTCTTATGAACTTAATACTCTAGATGCATGCTGGATAGCGGTCGATGTGTGGAGTAATTGTAGTAGATGCAGAATCGTTTTGGTCTACTTGTCGCGGATGTGATGCCTATATACATGATCATGCCTAGATATTCTCATAACTATGCACTTTTCTACCAATTGCTCGACAGTAATTTGTTCACCCACCGTAATACTTATGCTATCTTGAGAGAAGCCACTAGTGAAATCTATGGCCCCCGGGTCTATTTTCCATCATATAAGTTTCCGATCTATTTTATTTTGCAATCTTTACTTTCCAATCTATATCATAAAAATACCAAAAATATTTATCTTATTATCTCTATCAGATCTCACTTTTGCAAGTGGCCGTGAAGGGATTGACAACCCCTTTATCGCGTTGGTTGCAAGGCTCTTATTTGTTTGTGCAGGTACGAGGGATTTGAGTGTAGTCTCCTACTGGATTGATACCTTGGTTCTCAAAAACTGAGGGAAATACTTACGCTACTTTGCTGCATCACCCTTTCCTCTTCAAGGGAAAATGGACGCATGCTCAAGAGGTATCAAGAAGGATTTCTGGCGCCATTGCCGGGGAGTCTACGCACAAGTCAAGACATACCAAGTACCCATCACAAACTCTTATCCCTCGCATTACATTATTTGCCATTTGCCTCTCGTTTTCCTCTCCCCCACTTCTAAACGATTTTCAAAAACCTTTGCCTTTTTCTTCGCCTTCTTCCCGTATGTTTTTTGTTTGTGTTTCCATGTGCTTTCTATTTGCTTGCATCTTTGCTTGCCAAAAATCTATTGATATGGATCCACTTAAAGTGCTCTACTTGGATCATCTTCGATCCTTGTGCTCTCGTGCTGAAACCCCAACTAGCCTAGTTGATGGAAAATCTTTAGATGAGCATGCTCAATTTGTGCGTCATCGTTTGTCTGAAAAGGGGAAGCTCTTATAGTATCAAATAAATAGTTTGCTATGCTATGCTTGGAATCTTTGTGAAATTTATGATTTTACTTGTTGCTCTAAGAACCCTAAAAAACACATTCCCTACCTATGTGAGTTTAATGATAATGAAATCTTATCTTCTTATGGAAAGGGTGTTTATAGTTACTATGACATCGAATGAATTGAAGAATTTGTCGTTTTTAAGGGTGCTCATGAAATTGCTTATTTGATTGAAAAGTATGATATTACTTTCCACAAATCTGAAAATTCCGACATGCTTAAATATTGCTATGAAAACTATGCTCATAATGCCTATGTTAAGGAATTTATTGAGAGAGAAAATAATGATATGCACGAATCTATAGATAATTATGATTCCGATTATTTGACTGAAATAACCCTTGATGAACATGATGCTTGCTATTCTTATGGCCATGATGCCAATATTTATGGAGATGAATTTGCTATAGTTCCTTATGTTAAACATGAGATTATTGCTATTGCACCCATACTTGATAGTTCCTTGAATCAAAAGCATGATTGCGATGGTGATATTATAAATTTGATTGATGTCAATTGTGCTAATAATATGCAAAACCCTAAGCTTGGGGATGCTAGTTTTGCTATGTCCACTACTTGTTGCAATGATCATGATTGGGGTGATTCTTCTTATGATCTTGAAAATTTATTTAAGCCCCATGATGAATATGAGATTGATAATAATGTTTGCAATAATATTGAAAGTGGGTTTGGAAGAGTGTCAACTTTAGATCCCACATATTTGGAGAATGTTCAATCTTATGAAGTTTTTGATAAAAGTGGGTTTGGAGAGGTCATGACTTTAGTTAATGTTAATCCCACTATTTTGGAAGAGTGTCAACTTTGCATACATGTGGATCGTATTAAGAATATGTTTTGTGATAGCTATATTGTTGAATTTGCTTATGATCCTACATGTAATTATTATGAGAGAGGAAAATATGGTTGTAGAAATTTTCATGTTACTAAATTACCTCTCGTTATGTTGAGATTGCTATTGTTTCTTTCCGCTTCCTTGCATATGCTAGTTTTTGCTTGCGTTGATAATTTGTTTGCCAATAAGATGCCTATGCATAGGAAGTATGTTATACTTAGATGTGTTTGTCACGTGTTTTATGATGCTCTCTTTGTGCTTCAATTCTTGTCTTTCATGTGAGCATCATTGAAATCTCAATGCCTAGCTAAAAGGCTTTAAAGAAAAGCGCTTGTTGGGAGACAACCCAATATATTTAATTTCTGTTGTCGAATATATAATTCATCTAGCCTCTGGTTAGATGTGGTTTTATGTTTTAATTAGTGTTTGTGCCAAGTAAAACCTATAGGATCTTCTTGGGTGATAGTTAATTTGATATTGCTGAAAAACAGAAACTTTTGCACGCACGAGATTAGTTTCATAAATCACAGAAACGTGCTTTTCAGTTGATTCTTTTTGCAGAATATTAATAAACAAATTATCTAGGTCTTCCTATTTTGGTAGAAGTTTTTGAGTTACAGAAGTTTGCGTTTGATACAGATTGCTACAGACTATTCTGTTTTTGACAGATTCTGTTTTTCGTGTGTTGTTTGCTTATTTTGATGAATCTATGGCTAGTATCGGGGGGTATGAACCATAGAGAAGTTGGAATACAGTAGTTTTAACACCTATATAAATAAATAATGAGTTCATTACAGTACCTTAAAGTGGTGGTTTGTTTTATTTCGCTAACGGAGCTCATGAGATTTTCTGTTAAGTTTTGTGTTGTGAGGTTTTCAAGTTTTGGGTAAAGATTTGATGGATTATGGAATAAAGAGTGGCAAGAGCCCAAGCTTTGGTATGCCCAAGGCACCCCAAGGTAAACTTAAAGGACAACCAAAAGCCTAAGCTTGGGGATGCCCCGGAAGGCATCCCCTCTTTCGTCTTCGTCCATCGGTAACTTTACTTGATGCTATATTTTTATTCACCACATGATATGTGTTTTGCTTGGAGCGTCTTGTATGATTTGAGTCTTTGCTTTCTAGCTTGCCACAATCATCCTTGCTGTACACACCTTTTGGAGAGACACACATGAATCGGAATTTATTAGAATACTCTATGTGCTTCACTTATAACTTTTGAGAGATAATTTTGCTCTAGTGCTTCACTTATATCTTTTAGAGCATGGTGGTGGTTTTATTTTATAGAAATTATTGATCTCTCATGCTTCACTTATATTATTTTGAGAGTCTTTTAGAACAGCATGGTAATTTGCTTTGGTTAAAATTTTAGTCCTAATATAATGAACATCCAAGATAGGTATAATAAAAACTATCATATAAAGTGCATTGAATACTATGAGAAGTTTGATTCTTGATGATTGTTTTGAGATATGAGGATGGTGATATTAGAGTCATGCTAATTGAGTAGTTGTGAATTTGAGGAATACTTGTGTTAAAGTTTGTTATTCCCGTAGCATGCACGTATGGTGAACCGTTATGTGATGAAGTTGGAGCATGATTTATTTATTGATTGTCTTCCTTATGTGTGGAGGTCGGGATCGCGCGATGGTTAACTCCTACCAACCCTTCCCCTAGGACCATGCGTTAGTACTTTGTTTTTGATGACTTGTAAATTTTTGCAATAAGTATGTGAGTTCTTTATGACTAATGTTGAGTCCATGGATTATACGCACTCTCACCCTTCCACCATTGCTAGCCTCTCTAATACCGCACACCTTTCGCCGGTATCATACACCCACCATATACCTTCCTCAAAACAGCCACCATACCTACCTATTATGGCATTTCCATAGCCATTCCGAGATATATTGCCATGCAACTTTCCACCATTCCGTTTATTATGACACGCTCCATCATTGTCATATTGCTTAGCATGATCATGTAGTTGACATCGTATTTGTGGCAAAGCCACCTTTATAATTTTTCATACATGTCACTCTTGATTCATTGCATATCCCGGTACACCGCCAGAGGCATTCACATAGAGTCATATTTTGTTCTAAGTATTGAGTTGTAATTCTTGAGTTGTAAGTAAATAAAAGTGTGATGATCTTCATTATTAGAGCATTGTCCCAGTGAGGAAAGGATGATGGAAGCTATGATTCCCTCACAAGTTGGGATGAGTCTCTGGACTTAATAAAAATAAAAGAGGCCAAAGAAACCCAAAAAAAGAAGAGGCCAAAGAAGCCCACAAAAAAGAGAAAAAAATGAGAGAAAAAGAGAGAAGGGACAATGTTACTATCCTTTTACCACACTTGTGCTTCAAAGTAGCATCATGATCTTCATGATAGAGAATCTCTTATTTTGTCACTTTCATATACTAGTGGGAATTTTTCATTATAGAACTTGGCTTGTATATTCCAATGATGGGCTTCCTCAAATTTCCCTAGGTCTTCGTGAGCAAGCAAGTTGGATGCACACCCACTTAGTTTCTTTTTGAGCTTTCATACACTCATAGCTCTAGTGCATCCGTTGCATGGCAATCCCTAGGCTAAAACCGGGGTTGTGCATGATTTAAATATTTTGTGTGATGAAGATAGAGCATAGCCAGACTATATGATTTTGTAGGGATAACTTTCTTTGGCCATGTTATTTTGAGAAGACATGATTGCTTTATTAGTATGCTTGAAGTATTATTATTCTTATGTCAATATTGAACTTTTGTCTTGAATCTTTCGGATCTGAACATTCATTGCCACAATAAAGAAAATTGCATTGAGAATTATGCTAGGTAGCATTCCACATCAAAAATTCTGTTTTTATCATTTACCTACTCGAGGACGAGCAGGAATTAAGCTTGGGGATGCTTGATACGTCTCCGACGTATCTATAATTTTTGATTGTTCCATGCTATTATATTATCTGTTTTGGATGTTTAATGGGCTTTATTATAAACTTTTATATTATTTTTGGGACTAACCTACTAACCGGAGGCCCAGTCCAAATTGTTGTTTTTTGCCTATTTCAGTGTTTCGCAGAAAAGGAATATCAAACGGAATCCAAACGGATGAAACCTTCGGGAGAGTCGATTTTTGGAACAAATGCAATCCAGGAGACTTGGAGTGGACGTCAAGAAAGAAACGAGGCAGCCACGAGGCAGGGAGGCGCGCCCCCCACCCTCGTGGGCCCCTCGTGGCTCCCCTGACCGACTTCTTTCGCCTATATATACTCATATACCCCAAAATATCCGAGAGCACCATGAAACCCTATTTCCACCGCCGCAACCTTCTGTACCCGTGAGATCCCATCTTGGGGCCTTTTCTGACGCTCCGCCGGAGGGGGAATCGATCATGGAGGGCTTCTACATCAACACCATAGCCTCTCCGATGATGTGTGTGTAGTTTACCTCAGACCTTCGGGTCCATAGATATTAGCTAGATGGCCTTCTCTCTCTCTTTGGATCTCAATACAAAGTTCTCCTTCATCTTCTTGGAGATCTATTTGATGTAATTCGTTTTGCGGTGTGTTTGTCGAGATCCGATGAATTGTGGGTTTATGATCAAGATTATCTATGAACAATATTTGAATCTCCTCTGAATTATTTTATGTATGATTTGTTATCTTTGCAAGTCCCTTCGAATTATCAGTTTGGTTTGGCCTACTAGATTGATCTTTCTTGCAATAGGATAAGTGCTTAGCTTTGGGTTCAATCTTGCGGTGTCCTTTCCCAGTGACAGCAGGGGCAGCAAGGCACGTATTGTATTGTTGCCATCAAGGATAAAAAGATGGGGTTTATACCATATTGCTTGAGTTTATCCCTCTACATCATGTCATCTTGCTTAATGCGTTACTCTGTTCTTATGAACTTAATACTCTAGATGCATGCTGGATAGCGGTCGATGTGTGGAGTAATAGTAGTAGATGCAGAATCGTTTTGGTCTACTTGTCGCGGACGTGATGCCTATATACATGATCATGCCTAGATATTCTCATAACTATGCACTTTTCTATCAATTGCTCGACAGTAATTTGTTCACCCACCGTAATACTTATGCTATCTTGAGAGAAGCCACTAGTGAAACCTATGGCCCCCGGGTCTATTTTCCATCATATAAGTTTCCGATCTATTTTATTTTGCAATCTTTACTTTCCAATCTATATCATGAAAATACCAAAAATATTTATCTTATTATCTCTATCATATCACACTTTTGCAAGTGGTCGTGAAGAGATTGACAACCCCTTTATCGCGTTGGTTGCAAGGTTCTTATTTTTTTGTGCAGGTACGAGGGATTTGAGTGTAGTCTCCTACTGGATTGATACCTTGGTTCTCAAAAACTGAGGGAAATACTTACGCTACTTTGTTGCATCACCCTTTCCTCTTCAAGGGAAAACCAACGCATGCTCAAGAGGTAGCACATAACAACATACGTTGTTCCCTTTGTCATCGGTATGTTCCTTGCCTGAGATTCGATCGTCGGTATCCTCATACCTAGTTCAATCTCGTTACCGACAAGTCTCTTTACTCGTTCCGTAATGCATCATCCCACAACTAACTCATTAGTCACATTGCTTGCAAGGTTTATAGTGATGTGCATTACCGAGAGGGCCCAGAGATACCTCTCCGACATTCGGAGTGAAAAATCCTAATCTCGATCTATGCCAACTCAACAAACACCATCGGAGACACCTGTAGAGCATCTTTATAATCACCCAGTTACGTTGTGATGTTTGATAGCACACTAAGTGTTCCTCCGGTATTCGGGAGTTGCATAATCGCATAGTCATTGGAACATGTATAAGTCATGAAGAAAGCAATAGCAATAAACTAAACGATCATAGTGCTAAGCTAACGGATGGGTCTTGTCCATCACATCATTCTCTAATGATGTGATCCCGTTCGTGAAATGACAACTCATGTCTATGGCTGGGAAACTTAACCATCTTTGATTAGCGAGCTAGTCAAGTAGAGGCATACTAGGGACACTCTGTTTGTCTATGTATTCACACATGTACTAAGTTTCCGGTTAATACAATTCTAGCATGAATAATAAACATTTATCATGATATAAGGAAATGTAAATAACAACTTTATTATTGCCTCTAGGGCATATTTCCTTCAGTCTCCCACTTGCACTGGAGTCAATAATCTAGATTACATAGTAATGATTCTAACACCCATGGAGTCTTGGTGTTGATCATGTTTTGCTCGTGAGAGAGGCTTAGTCAACGGGTCTGCAATATTCAGATCCGTATGTATCTTGTAAATCTCTATGTCTCCCTCCTTGACTTGATCGCGGATGGAATTGAAGCGTCTCTTGATGTGTTTAGTTCTCTTGTGAAATCTGGATTCCTTCGCTAAGGCAATTGCTCCCGTATTGTCACAAAAGATTTTCATTGGACCCGATGCACTAGGTATGACACCTAGATCGGATATGAACTCTTCATCCAGACTCCTTCATTCGCTTCTTCTGAAGCAGCTATGTACTCCGCTTCACATGTAGATCCCGCCACGACGCTTTGCTTAGAACTGCACCAACTGACAGCTCCACCGCTCAATATAAATATGTATCCGGTTTGTGACTTAGAGTCATCCGGATTAGTGTCAAAGCTTGCATCAACGTAACCATTTACGACGAGCTCTTTGTCACCTCCATAAACGAGAAACATATCCTTAGTCCTTTTCATGTATTTCAGGATGTTCTTGACCACTGTCCAGTGATCCACTCCTGGATTACTTTGGTACCTCCCTGCTAAACTAATAGCAAGGCACACATCAGGTCTGGTACACAGCATTGCATACATGATAAAACCTATGGCTGAAGCATAGGGAATGACTTTCATTTTCTCTCTATCTTCTGCAGCGGTCGGGCATTGAGTCTGACTCAACTTCACACCTTGTAACACAGGCAAGAACCCTTTCTTTGCTTGATCCATTTTGAACTTCTTCAAAACTTTATCAAGGTATGTGCTTTGTGAAAGTCCAATTAAGCGTCTTGATCTATCTCTATAGATCTTGATGCCCCATATATATGCAGCTTCACCGAGGTCTTTCATTGAAAAATTCTTATTCAAGTATCCTTTTATGCTATCTGGAAATTATGTATCATTTCTGATCAACAATATGTCATCCACATATAATATCAGAAATGCTACAGAGCTCCCACTCACTTTCTTGTAAATACAGGCTTCTCCAAAAGTCTGTATAAAACAATATGCTTTGATCACACTATCAAAGTGTATATTCCAACTCTGAGATGCTTGCACCAGTCCATAAATGGATCGCTGGAGCTTGCACACTTTGTTAGCACCTTTTGGATCGACAAAACCTTCTGGTTGCATCATATACAACTCTTCTTTAAGATATCCATTAAGGAATGTAGTTTTGACATCCATTTGCCAAATTTCATAATCATAAAATGCGGCAATTGCTAACATGATTCTGTTGGAAATATGCCCTAGAGGCAATAATAAAATGGTTATTATTGTATTTCCTTGTTCATGATAATTGTCTATTGTTCATGCTATAATTGTATTAACTGGAAACCGTAATACATGTGTGAATACATAGACCACAACATGTCCCTAGTAAGCCTCTAGTTGACTAGCTCGTTGATCAATAGATGGTTATGGTTTCCTGACCATGGACATTGGATGTCATTGATAACGGGATCACATCATTAGGAGAATGATGTGATGGACAAGACCCAATCCTAAGCATAGCACAAGATTGTGTAGTTCGTTTGCTAAGAGCTTTTCTAATGTCAAGTATCGTTTCCTTAGACCATGAGATTGTGCAACTCCCGGATACCGTAGGAATGCTTTGGGTGTACCAAACGTCACAACGTAACTGGGTGGCTATAAAGGTGCACTACAGGTATCTCCGGAAGTGTCTGTTGGGTTGGCACGAATTGAGACTGGGATTTGTCACTCCGTATGACGAAGAGGTATCTCTGGGCCCACTCGGTAATGCATCATCATAATGAGCTCAATGTGACTAAGGAGTTAGCCACGGGATCATGCGTTACGGAACGAGTAAGGAGACTTGCCGGTAACAAGATTGAACGAGGTATTGGGATACCGACGATCGAATCTCGGGCAAGCAACATGCCGATAGACAAAGGGAATTGTATACGGGATTGATTGAATCCCCGACATCGTGGTTCATCCGATGAGATCATCGTGGAACATGTGGGAGCCAATATGGGTATCCAGATCCCGCTATTGGTTATTGGCCGGGGAGGTGTCTCGGTCATGTCTGCATGGTTCCCGAACCCGTAGGGTCTACACACTTAAGGTTCGGTGACGCTAGAGTTGTTATGGGAAATAGTATGTGGTTATCGAAGGTTGTTCGGAGTCCCAGATGAGATCCCAGACATCACGAGGAGTTCCGGAATGGTCCGGCGGTGAAGATCGATATATTGGACGAAGGGTATTGGAGTCCGGAAGTGTTCCGGGGGTACCAGGCTATGGCCAGCATGACCGAAAGGTGTTTCGGGAGCCCCGGCAAGTGTTAGAGGGCCTCATGGGCCAAAGGGGAAGGGGCAAACCAGCCCACTAAGGGGTGGTGCGCCCCCCCCCCACACCCTTTCCCACGTTACTTGGGGAGGTGGGGCGCCTCCACCTGGCTTGGGAGGCAAGCCTCCACCTGCTTGGCTTGGGGGGCAAGTCTCCCTAGGATTTTCCCTAGGGAGATCCAATCTGCTTGGCCGCCGCCCCCTAGGGGAAACGCTAGGGAACCTCCCCCTCTCCCCTTGCCCCTATATATAGTGGAGGGGTGGGAGGGCAGCCGCACCTCTTCCCTGGCGCAGCCCTCCCTCCTCATACTCCTCCTCCTCCTCCTCCGTAGTGCTTAGCGAAGCTCTGCCGGAGAACCACGAGCTCCATTGCCACCACGCCGTCGTGCTGCTGGAGTTCTCCCTCAACTTCTCCTCTCCCCTTGCTGGATCAAGAAGGAGGAGACGTCCCCGGGCTGTACGTGTGTTGAACGCGGAGGCGCCGTCCGTTCGGCGCTAGATCGGATTTTCCGCGATTTGAATCGCTGCGAGTACGACTCCATCAACCGCGTTCTTGTAACGCTTCCGCTTAGCGATATTCAAGGGTATGAAGATGCACTCCCTCTCTCTCGTTGCTAGCATCTCCTAGATTGATCTTGGTGACACGTAGGAAAATTTTGAATTATTGCTACGTTCCCCAACAGTGGCATCATGAGCTAGGTCTATGCGTAGATTCTATGCATGAGTAGAACACAAAGTAGTTGTGGGCGATGATTTGTTCAATTTGCTTGTCGTTACTAGTCTTATCTTGATTCGGCGGCATTGTGGGATGAAGCGGCCCGGACCGACCTTACACGTACTCTTACGTGAGACAGGTTCCACCGACTGACATGCACTTGATGCATAAGGTGGCTAGCGGGTGTCTGTCTCTCCCACTTTAGTCGGATCGGATTCGATGAAGAGGGTCCTTATGAAGGGTAAATAGAAATTGGCATATCACCGTTGTGGCTTTTGCGTAGGTAAGAAACGTTCTTGCTAGAAACCCATAGCAGCCACGTAAAACATGCAACAACAATTAGAGGACGTCTAACTTGTTTTTGCAGGGTATGCTATGTGATGTGATATGGCCAAAAGGATGTGATGAATTATATATATGTGATGTATGAGATTGATCATGTTCTTGTAATAGGAATCACGACTTGCATGTCGATGAGTATGACAACCGGCAGGAGCCATAGGAGTTGTCTTAATTTATTGTATGACCTGCGTGTCAATGAAAAACGCCATGTAATTACTTTACTTTATTGCTAACCGTTAGCCATAGTAGTAGAAGTAATAGTTGGCGAGACAACTTCATGAAGACACGATGATGGAGATCATGGTGTCATGCTGGTGACGAAGGTGATCATGCCGCGCCTCAAAGATGGAGATCAAAAGGCGCAAGATGATATTGGACATATCATGTCACTTTATGATTTGCATGTGATGTTTGTCATGTTTACATCTTATTTGCTTAGAACGACGGTAGCATAAATAAGATGATCCCTCACTAAAATTTCAAGAGATGTGTTCCCCCTAACTGTGCACCGTTGCGAAGGTTCGTTGTTTCGAAGCACCACATGATGATCGGGTGTGATAGATTCTAACGTTCGCATACAACGGGTGTAAGCCAGATTTACACACGCGAAACACTTAGGTTGACTTGACGAGCCTAGCATGTACAGACATGGCCTCGGAACACAAGAGACCGAAAGGTCGAACATGAGTCGTATAGTAGATACGATCAACATGGAGATGTTCACCGTTGATGACTAGTCCGTCTCACGTGATGATCGGACACGGTCTAGTCGATTCGGATCATGTATCACTTAGATGACTAGAGGGATGTCTATCTAAGTGGGAGTTCATTAAATAATCAGATGAACTTAATTGTCATGAACATAGTCAAAAGGTCTTTGCAAATTCTGTCATAGCTTACGCTTTAGTTCTACTGTTTAAGATATGTTCCTAGAGAAAATTTAGTTGAAAGTTGACAGTAGCAATTATGCGGAATGGGTCCGTATACTGGGGATTGTCCTCATTGCTGCACAGAAGGCTTATGTCCTTAATGCACCGCTCGGTGTGTGAACCTCGAGCGTCGTCTGTAGATGTTGCGAACATCTGACATACACGTTTTGATGACTACGTGATAGTTCAGTGTGTGATGCTAACGGTTTAAAATTGTGGCACCAAAGACGGTTTTGAAACATCGCAGAACATATGAGATGTTCCAAAGACTGAAATTGGGATTTCAGACTAGTGCCCACGTCAAGAGGTATGAGACCTCTGACAAGTTTCTTAAGCCTGCAAACTAAGGGAGAAAAGCTCAATCGTTGAGCATGTGCTCAGATTGTCTGAGTACTACAATCGCTTGAATCGAGTGGGAGTTAATCTTCCAGATGAGATCGTGATGGTTCTCCATAGTCACTGACACCAAGCTATTAGAGCTTCGTGATGAACTATAACATATCAGGGATAGACATGATGATCCTTGAGCAACTCGCGATGTTTGACACCGTGAAAGTAGAAATCAAGTAGGAGCATCAATTGTTGATGGTTAGTAAAACCACTAGTTTCAAGAAGGGCAAGGGCAAGAAGGGATACTTCATGAAACGGCAAATCAGTTGCTGCTCCAGCGAAGAAACCCAAGGTTGAACCCAAACCCGAGACTAAGTGCTTCTGTAATGAGGGGAACGGTCACTGAAGCAGAACTATCCTAGATACTTGGTAGATGAGAAGGCAGGCAAGTTCGACAGAAGTATATTGGATATACATTATATTAATGTGTACTTTACTAGTACTCCTAGTAGCACCAGGGTATTAGATACCGGTTTGGTTGCTAAGTGTTGGTAACTCGAAATAAAAGGCTACGGAATAAACGGAGACTAGCTAAAGGTGAGATGATGATATGTGTTGGAAGTGTTTCCAAGGTTGATTTGATCAAACATCGCACGCTCCCTCTACCATCGAGATTGGTGTTAAACCTAAATAATTGTTATTTGGTGTTTGCGTTGAGCATAGACATGATTGGATTGTGTTTATCGCAATACGGTAAATCATTTAAGGAGAATAATGGTTACTCTTTTGAATAATACCTTCAATGGTCTTGCACCTAAAATGAATGGTTTATTGAATCTCGATCGTAGTGATACACATGTTCATGCCAAAAGATATAAGATAGTAATGATAGTACCACATACTTGTGGCACTGCCATTTGAGTCATATTGGTATAAAACGCATGAAGAAGCTCCATGTTGATGGATCTTTGGACTCACTCGTTTTTGAAAAGTTTGAGACATGCGAACCATGTCTATTGGTTTATACGCATGAAGAAACTCCATACAGATGGATCGTTTGGACTCACTTGATTTTGAATCACTTGAGACATGCAAATCATACCACATGGGCAAGATGACTGAAAGGCCTCGTTTTCAGTGAGATGGAACAAGAGAGCAACTTGTTGGAAGTAATACATTTGATGTGTACAGTCCAATGAGTGTTGAGGCACGTAGTGGATATCGTTATGTTCTTACTTCACAGATGATTTGAGTAGATGCTGAGAATATTTACTTGATGAAACACAAGTCTGAATTATTGAAAGGTTCAAGTAATTTTAGAGTGAAGTTGAAGATCGTCGAGACAAGAGGATAAAATGTCTGTGATATGATCATAGAGATATCTGAGTTACGAGTTTGGCACACAATTAAGACATTGTGGAAATTGTTTCACAACTAATACCGCCTGGAACACCATAGTGTGATGGTGTGTCCGAACATCATAACTGCACCCTATTGGATATGGTGCATACCATGATGTCTCTTATCGAATTACCACTATCGTTTATAGGTTAGGCATTAGAGATAACCGCATTCACTTTAAATAGGGCACCACGCAATTCCGTTGAGACAACACCGTATGAACTATGGTTTAGAGAAACCCAAGTTGTCGTTTCTTAAAAAATTTGGGGCTGCGGCACTTATGTGAAAAAGTTTCAGGCTAATAAGCTCAAACCCAAAGCGGATAAATGCATCTTCATAGAATACCCAAAACAGTTGGGTATACCTCCTATTTCAGATCTGGAAGCAAAAGTGATTGTTTCTAGAAACGGGTCCTTTCTCGAGGAAAAGTTTCTCTCGAAAGAATTGAGTGGGAGGATGGTGGAGACTTGATGAGGTTATTGAACCATGACTTCAACTAGTGTGTAGCAGGGCACAGGAAGTTGTTCCTGTGGCACCTACACCAATTGAAGTGGAAGCTTATGATAGTGATCATGAAACTTCGGATCAAGTCACTACCAAACCTCGTAGGACGACAAGGATGCATGCTACTTCAGAGTGGTACGTAATCCTGTCTTGGAAGTCATGTTGCTAGACAACAATGAACCTACGAGCTATGGAGAAGCGATGATGGGCCCGGATTCCGACGAATGGCTTGAGGCCATAAAATCCGAGAGAGGATCCATGTATAAAAACAAAGTGTAGACTTTGGAAGAACTACTTGATGGTCGTAAGGCTGTTGGGTGCAGATGGATTTTAAAGGGAAGACAGACAATGATGGTAAGTGTCACCATTAAGAAAGCTCGACTTGTCGTTAAGATGTTTTCCGGCAAGTTCAAGGAGTTGACTGCGATGAGACTTTCTCACTCCTAGCGATGCTAAGAGTCTGTTGGAATTATATTAGCAGTTACTGCATTATTTATGAAATCTTGCAGATAGGATGTCAAAACATTGTTTCCTCGACGATTTTCTTGAGGAAAGGTTGTATGTGATACAACCAGAAGGTTTTGTCAATCCTGAAAGATGCTAACAAGTATGCAAAGCTCCAGCAATCCTTCTAAGGATTGGAGTAAGCATCTCGGAGTTGGAATGTACGCTTTGATGAGATGATCAAAGCTTTTGGGTTTATACAAAGTTTATGACAAACTTGTATTTCCAAAGAAGTGAGTGGGAGAACTATAGAATTTCTGATGAGTATATGTTGTTGACATATTGTTGATCAGAAATGATGTAGAATTTCTGGAAAACATACAGGGTCATATGAAAAGTGTTTTTCAATGCAAAACCTGGATTAAGCTACTTGAACATTGAGCATCAAGATCTATAAGGATAGATCGAAAACGCTTAATAGTACTTTCAAATGAATGCATACCGTGACAGAATTTTGAAGGAGTTCAAAATAGATCAGCAAAGAAGGAGTTCTTGGCTGTGTTACAAGGTGTGAGTATTG
Organism: Aegilops tauschii subsp. strangulata; assembly: GCF_002575655.3. Taxonomy (NCBI): domain Eukaryota; kingdom Viridiplantae; phylum Streptophyta; class Magnoliopsida; order Poales; family Poaceae; genus Aegilops; species Aegilops tauschii. The sequence continues at coordinate 503,524,763 of NC_053035.3, read as the reverse complement.
AGTAAGACTCAAGACCTGACCACGGCAGAAGAGAGAGAAAGGACGAAGGTCGTCCCCTATGCTTTAGACGTAGGCTCTATAGTATGCTATGCTGTGTACCGCACCTGAAGTGTACCTTGCCATGAGTCAGTCAAGGGGTACAAGAGTGATCCAGGAATGGATCACATGATAGCGGTCGAACTTATCCTTAGTAACTAGTGGACTAAGGAATTTTCTCGATTATGGAGGTGGTGAAAGAGTTCGTCCTAAAGGGTTGCGTCGATGCAAACTTTGACACTATCCGGATGACTCTGAGTAGTAAACCGGATTCGTATAGTAGAGCAGTTATTTGGAATAGCTCCAAGTAGCGCGTGGTAGCTGCATCTACAAGATGACATAGAGATTTGTAAAGCACACACGGATCTGAAAGGTTCAGACCCGTTGACTAGTAACCTCTCTCACAAGCGAGATATGAACAAACCCCATGGGTGTTGGATTCATTACAATCACATAGTGATGTGAACTAGATTATTGACTCTAGTGCAAGTGCGAGACTGTTGGAAATATGCCCTAGAGGCAATAATAAAATGGTTATTATTGTATTTCCTTGTTCATGATAATTGTCTATTGTTCATGCTATAATTGTATTAACTGGAAACCGTAATACATGTGTGAATACATAGACCACAACGTGTCCCTAGTAAGCCTCTAGTTGACTAGCTCGTTGATCAATAGATGGTTATGGTTTCCTGACCATGGACATTGGATGTCATTGATAACGGGATCACATCATTAGGAGAATGATGTGATGGACAAGACCCAATCCTAAGCATAGCACAAGATCGTGTAGTTCGTTTGCTAAGAGCTTTTCTAATGTCAAGTATCGTTCCCTTAGACCATGAGATTGTGCAACTCCCGGATACCATAGGAATGCTTTGGGTGTACCAAACGTCACAACGTAACTGGTTGGCTATAAAGGTGCACTACAGGTATCTCCGAAAGTGTCTGTTGGGTTGGCACGAATCGAGACTGGGATTTGTCACTCCGTATGACGGAGAGGTATCTCTGGGCCCACTCGGTAATGCATCATCATAATGAGCTCAATGTGACTAAGGAGTTAGCCACGGGATCATGCGTTACGGAACGAGTAAAGAGACTTGCCGGTAACAAGATTGAATGAGGTATTGGGATACCGACGATCGAATCTCGGGCAAGCAACATGCCGATAGACAAAGGGAATTGTATACGGGATTGATTGAATCCCCGACATCGTGGTTCATCCGATGAGATCATTGTGGAACATGTGGGATCCAATATGGGTATCCAGATCCCGCTATTGGTTATTGGCCGGGGAGGTGTCTCGGTCATGTCTGCATGGTTCCCGAACCCGTAGGGTCTACACACTTAAGGTTCGGTGACGCTAGAGTTGTTATGGGAAATAGTATGTGGTTACCAAAGGTTGTTCGGAGTCCCGGATGAGATCCCGGACATCACGAGGAGTTCCGGAATGGTCCGGCGGTGAAGATCGATATATTGGACGAAGGGTATTGGAGTCCGGAAGTGTTCCGGGGTACCAGGCTATGGCCAACATGACCGAAAGGTGTTTCGGGAGCCCCGGCAAGTGTTGGAGGGCCTCATGGGCCAAAGGGAAAGGGACAAACCAGCCCACTAAGGGGTGGTGCGCCCCCCACACCCTTTCCCACGTTACTTGGGGAGGTGGGGCGCCTCCACCTGGCTTGGGAGGCAAGCCTCCACCTGCTTGGCTTGGGGGGCAAGTCTCCCTAGGACTTTCCCTAGGGAGATCCAATCTGCTTGGCCGCCGCCCCCTAGGGGAAACCCTAGGGCGCCTCCCCCTCTCCCCTTGCCCCTATATATAGTGGAGGGGTGGGAGGGCAGCCGCACCTCTTCCCTGGCGCAGCCCTCCCTCCTCATACTCCTCCTCCTCCTCCTCCGTAGTGCTTAGCGGAGCTCTGCCGGAGAACCACGAGCTCCATTGCCACCACGCCGTCGTGCTGCTGGAGTTCTCCCTCAACTTCTCCTCTCCCCTTGCTGGATCAAGAAGGAGGAGACGTCCCCGGGCTGTACGTGTGTTGAACGCGGAGGCGCCGTCCGTTCGGCGCTAGATCGGATCTTCCGCGATTTGAATCGCTGCGAGTACGACTCCATCAACCGCGTTCTTGTAACGCTTCCGCTTAGCGATCTTCAAGGGTATGAAGATGCACTCCCTCTCTCTCGTTGCTAGCATCTCCTAGATTGATCTTGGTGACACGTAGGAAAATTTTGAATTATTGCTACGTTCCCCAACAGATTCGGATGGACTTAAGCATCGCTACGGGTGAGAAAGTCTCATCGTAGTGAACTCCTTGAACTTGTCGTAAACCTTTTGCAACAAGTCGAGCTTTGTAGACAGTAACATTACCGTCAGTGTCAGTCTTCTTCTTGAAGATCCATTTATTCTCTATGGCTTGCCGATCATCGGGCAAGTCAACCAGAGTCCACTTTGCTCTCATACATGGACCCCATCTTAGATTTCATGGCCTCAAGCCATTTCGCGGAACCTGGGCTCATTATCGCTTCCTCATAGTTCGTAGGTTCGTCATGGTGAAGTAACATGACCTCCAGAACAGGATTACGGTACCACTCTGGTGCGGATCTTACTCTGGTTGACCTACGAGGTTCGGTAGTAACTTGATCAGAAGTTTCATGATCATCATCATTAGCTTCCTCACTAATTGGTGTAGGAATCACTGGAACTGATTTCTGTGATGAGCTACTTTCCAATAAGGGAGCAGGTACAATTACCTCATCAAGTTCTACTTTCCAATAAGGGAGCAGGTACTATTCCGCATTGTTTTAAATGAAGACCAAACTCGTAACTCAAATATTCTCCTCCACGATCAGATCGTAGAAATTTTATTTTCTTGCTATGATGATTTTCCACTTCACTCTGAAATTCTTTGAACTTTTCAAATGTTTCAGACTTATGTTTCATTAAGTAGATATACCCATATCTGCTCAAATCATCTGTGAAGGTCAGAAAATAACGATACCCACCGCGAGCCTCAACAGTCATTGGACCGCATACATCAGTATGTATTATTTCCAACAAGTCTGTTGCTTGCTCCATTGTTTCGGAGAACGGAGTTTTAGTCATCTTGCCCATGAGGCATGGTTCGCAAGCATCAAGTGATTCATAATCAAGTGATTCCAAAAGCCCATCAGCATGGAGTTTCTTCATGCGCTTTACACCAATATGACCTAAACGGCAGTGCCACAAATAAGTTGCACTATCATTATTAAACTTATATCTTTTGGCTTCAATATTATGAATATGTGTATCACTACTATCGAGATTCAACAAAAATAGACCACTCATCAAGGGTGCATGACCATAAAAGATATTATTCATACAAATAGAACAATCATTATTATCTGATTTAAATGAGTAATCGTCTCGCATCAAACAAGATCCAGATATAATGATCATGCTTAACGCTGGCACCAAATAACAATTATTCAGGTGTAAAACTAATCCCGAAGGTAGATGTATAGGTAGCGTGCCGACGACGATCACATCGACGTTGGAACCATTTCCCACGCGCATCTTCACCTTTTCCTTAGCCAATATTTGTTTAATCCGTAGCCCATATTTCGAGTTGCAAATGTGAGCAACAGAACCAGTATCAAATACCCAGGCGCTACTACGAGCATTAGTAAGGTACACATCAATAACATGTATATCAAATATACCTTTCACTTTGCCATCCTTCTTATCCACCAAATACTTGGGGAAGTTCCGCTTCCAGTGACCAGTCCCTTTGAAGTAGAAGCACTTAGTCTCAGGCTTAGGCCAGACTTGGGCTTCTTCACTTGAGTAGCAACTTGCTTGCCGTTCTTCTTGAAGTTCCCCTTCTTCCCTTTGCCCTTTTTCTCGAAACTAGTGGTCTCGTTAACCATCAACACTTGATGCTTCTTCTTGATTTCTACCTCCGTAGCTTTCAGCATTACGAAGAGCTCGGGAATTGTCTTATCCATCCCTCGCATATTTCATCACAAAGCTTTTGTAGCTTGGTGGCAGTGATTGAAGAACTCTGTCAATGACACTATCATCAGGAAGATTAACTCACAGTTGAGTCAAGTGGTTGTGGTACCCAGACATTCTGAGTATATGCTCACTGACAGAACTATTCTCCACCATTTTGCAACTGTAGAACTTATTGGAGACTTCATATCTCTTAATCCGGGCATTTGCTTGAAATATTAACTTCAATTCCTGGAACATCTCATATGCTCCATGACGTTCAAAATGTTGTTGAAGTCCTGGTTCTAAGCCGTAAAGCATGGCACATTGAACTATCGAGTAGTCATCAACATGCGACTGCCAGGCATTCACAATGTCTAAAGTTGCTGGCGCGGGTGGTACACCTAGCGGTGCTTCCAGGACGTAATTCTTCTGTGCAGCAATGAGGATAATTCTTCTAGGAACGCATTAAAATTCAAAGGAACAGTAACACGGGCCATAGATCTACAACAACATAGACATGCAAAATACTATGAGGTACTAAGTTCATGATAAATTAAAGTTCAATTAATCATATTAGTTAAGAACTCCCACTTAGATAGACATCCCTCTAGTCATCTAAGTGATCACGTGATCCATATCAACTAAACCATGTCCGATCGTCACGTGAGATGGAGTAGTTTTCAATGGTGAACATCACTATGTTGATCATATCTACTATATGATTCACACTCGACCTTTCGGTCTCAGTGTTCCGAGGCCATATCTACATATGCTAGGCTCGTCAAGTTTAACCCGAGTATTCTGCACGTGCAAAACTGGCTAGCACCCGTTGTATGTGAACGTAGAGCTTATCACACCCAATCATCACGTGGTGTCTCGGCACGACGAACTATAGCAATGGTGCATACTCAGGGAGAACACTTATACCTTGAAATTTAGTGAGAGATCATCTTATAATGCTACCGTCGTACTAAGAAAAATAAGATGCATAAAGGATAAACATCACATGCAATCAATATAAGTGATATGATATGGCCATCATCATCTTGTGCCTTTGATCTCCATCTTCAAAGCACCGTCATGATCACCATCGTCACCGGCTTGACACCTTGATCTCCATCGAAGCATCGTTGTCGTCTCACCAACTATTGCTTCTACGACTATCGCTACCGCTTAGTGATAAAGTAAAGCAATTACATGGCGATTGCATTTCATACAATAAAGCGACAACCATAAGGTTCCTGCCAGTTGCCGATAACTTTTACAAAACATGATCATCTCATACAACAATTTATATATCATCACGTCTTGAACATATCACATCACAGCAAGCCCTGCAAAAACAAGTTAGACATCCTCTACTTTGTTGTTGCACGTTTTACGTGGCTGCTACGGGCTTAGCAAGAACCGTTCTTACCTACGCATCAAAACCACAACGATTTTTCGTCAAGTGTGATGTTTTAACCTTCAACAAGGACCGGGCGTAGTCACACTCGATTCAACTAAAGTTGGAGAAACAGACACCCACTAGCCACCTATGTGCAAAGCACGGCGGTAGAACCAGTCTCATGAGCGCGGTCATGTAATGTCGATCTGGGCTGCTTCATCCAACAATACCGCCGAATCAAAATATGACATGCTGGTAAGTAGTATGACTATTATCGCCCACAACTCTTTGTGTTCTACTCGTGCATATAACATCTATGCATAGACCTGGCTCGGATGCCATCGTTGGGGAACATAGTATTTCAAAAAAAAAATCCTACGATCACGCAAGATCTATCAAGGAGAAGCATAGCAACGAGCGGGGAGAGTGTGTCCACGTACCCTCGTATACCAAAAGCTGAAGCATTTTATCAACGCGGTTGATGTAGTCGTACGTCTTCACGATCCGACTGATCCTAGCACCGAACATACGGCACCTCCGTGTTTAGCACACGTTCAGCTCAATGACGTCCCTCGTACTCTTGATCCAGTTGAGGCCAAGGGAGAGTTCCGTCAGCACGACAGTGTGGCGACGGTGATGATGAAGTTACCAGCGCAGGGCTTTGCCTAAGCACTACGACGATATGACCGAGGTGTGTAACTCTGGAGGGGGCACCGCACACGGCTAAAAGATCAACTTGTGTGTTCTAGGGTGCCCCCTCCCCATGTATATAAAGGAGGGAGGGGGAGGCCGGCCGGCCCTAGGGGGTGTGCCCAAGGAGGGGGAGTCCTACTAGGACTGCTAGTCCTAGTAGGATTCCATCACAAGGGAGAGAGGGGGAAGGAAGGAGAGGGAGAGCGAGTAGGAAAGGGGGGCGCCGCCCCCCTTCCCTTGTCCAATTCGGACTGCAAGGGGGGCGGCCTGCCCTGGCTGCCCTCCTCTCTCTCCAACAAGGCCCATGGTGGCCCATTAGTTCCCCCGGGGGGTTCCGGTAACCCGTCCGGCACTCCGGTTTTACCCGAAACTATCCAGAACATTTCCGGTGTCCGAATAACATGGTCCTATATATCAATCTTTATGTCTTGACCATTTCGAGACTCCTCGTCATGTCTGTGATCTCATCCGGGACTCTGAACAACCTACGGTCATCAAATCACATAAACTCATAATACAAATCGTCATCGAACGTTAAGCGTGCAGACCCTATGGGTTCGAGGACTATGTAGACATGACCGAGACACATCTCCGGTCAATAATGAATAGCGGAACCTAGATGCTCATATTGGCTCCTACATATTCTACGAAGATCTTTATCGGTCAAACCGCATAACAACATACGTTGTTCCCTTTGTCATCGGTATGTTACTAGCCCGAGATTCGATCGTCGGTATCCTCATACCTAGTTCAATCTCGTTACCGACAAGTCTCTTCACTCGTTCCGTAATGCATCATCCCGCAACTAACTCATTAGTCACATTGCTTGCAAGGCTTATAGTGATGTGCATTACCGAGAGGGCCCAGAGATACCTCTCCGACATTCGGAGTGACAAATCCTAATCTCGATCTATGCCAACTCAACAAACACCATCGGAGACACATGTAGAGCATCTTTATAATCACCCAGTTACGTTGTAACGTTTGATAGCACACTAAGTGTTCCTCCGGTATTCGGGAGTTGCATAATCTCATAGTCATAGGAATATGTATAAGTCATGAAGAAAGCAATAGCAATAAACTAAACGATCATAGTGCTAAGCTAACGGATGGGTCTTGTCCATCACATCATTCTCTAATGATGTGATCCCGTTCGTGAAATGACAACTCATGTCTATGGCTGGGAAACTTAACCATCTTTGATTAGCGAGCTAGTCAAGTAGAGGCATACTAGGGACACTCTGTTTGTCTATGTATTCACACATGTACTAAGTTTCTGGTTAATACAATTCTAGCATGAATAATAAACATTTATCATGATATAAGGAAATATAAATAACAACTTTATTATTGCCTCTAGGGCATATTTCCTTCATGGGGAACATACCTTGCCAACTGCCGACCAACGACACCATTTCTGGACACCAGGATCTGGATCCTCAAAGACAAAACCTTCGACCTCCTTGTCCATCAACACCATGCCACCAAGCCTCTCGCAGAGACTCGTCGCCGGGTCCGGGGTCTTGCTCGCTAGCAAATTCGCCCTCCTTCCTGGTCGACGGCGCCACCGCTGCCCAGGACTGAGCAGATGAAGACGCACCGAAACACGGCACAGAACCACGCTCTGCCGCCCCCACCATCAGCACCGCTCCATGACAGGGGGACACAGACTCACCGACTGAGGTATAGGGAGACGCAATCGCCTCCCACACACCGTCGTAGCCCAACCGCCCCTGGAGCCGAAACCCTAACCCTAGCGCGGGAACCGATCGCCTCTCAATCGCCCCTGCCGCCTTAGCGTTTCGAAATGTGGTGGACCCTCTGTATGTACGACTTATTTGACATGAACCCAATAGAAAATTAAGCCGGACCCCATCAAGCTGCAAAGCCCACGTGAATGGACCAGTAAAAAGGCCTATAAGCCCGCGTACAAATTGTCTCTCGTGCCCACTACGAGGCATGTTCGTTACTTATCAATGATTTGGTTTATTGGTGATCTATAGCATGTACGCTTCCCCAACTAGCCTCCCTCTGCTCATCGTCGCTTGGTCCCTGCCTCCTCAAATGCAGGCGGCAAGCATACAAATACAATTGAAGATCGACAGTGGCAAAGCACATTAGAGCATCTCCAGCCATTGCCCCCCCCCCTCAGGAGGCATAAAAATCGCCGCCTGGGGGCGAGCCGGCGGTATAATCCGCTCTGGGGGCGGTTGGGTACCCAGCCGTCGCCCCCAAGCGTCGATATCACCCATTTTTGGCGCAAATGTGCCCGCTTTTTGGCCCACTTTCGGCGAAAAATGGCCCGATTCCGGTGCGAATCGACCCATATTCGTCGTGGTTCGGTGTGAATTCAACACAAGTAATTTTTTATCACATAGTTCATCATAGAAAATCAATAGAAATCAAATAGTTCAACAAATAGTTCAATACAAATTATATAGTTCAACAAATAAAAACTCATATTTCATCACAAGTCGAGCTAGGCGTTGCCCTTGATCCTCCATAGTATTGGGGAACGTAGCATGCAATTTCAAAAAAAATCCTACGATCACGCAAGATCTATCTAGGAGATGCATAGCAATGAGAGGGGAGAGTGTGTCCACGTACCCTCGTAGACCAAAAGCGGAAGCGTTAGGTTAACGCGGTTGATCTAGTCGAACATCTTCACGATCCAACCGATCTAGTACCGAACGTACGGCACCTCCGAGTTCAGCACACGTTCAGCTCGATGACGTCCCTCGAACTCTTGATCCAGCAAGAAGGTCGAGGGAGAGTTCCGTCAGCACGACGGTGTGGTAACGGTGATGGTGATGTGATACGCGCAGGGCTTCGCCTAAGCACTACGACGCTATGACCGAAGGAGTAAACTATGGAGGGAGACGCCGCACACGGCTTGGAACAATTGGTGTGTCTCCAAGGGGTGCCCTGCCCACGTATATAAAGAAGGGAGAGGGAGGAGGCCGGCCCTAGGGGCGCGCCATAAGGGGGGAGTCCTACTAGGACTCCTAGTCCTAGTAGGATTCGGCCCCCCCTCTTTTCCTTCTCATGGAGGTGGAAAGGGGGAAGGAGAGGGAGTAGGAGAAGGAAAGGGGGATGGCGCCCCCTTCCCTAAACCAATTCGGCCTCCTCCCTTGTGGGGGGCGCACCAGCCCCTTGTGGCCTGGTTAGCCTCCCTCCTATGGCCCATATGGCCCATATCTTTCCTCGGGGGTTCCGGTAACCCCTCCGGTACTCCAGTATGTACCCGATACACTCCGGAACCCTTCCGGTGTCCCAATACTACCTTCCAATATATCAATCTTTACCTCTCGACCATTTCGAGACTCCTCGTCATGTCCGTGATATTATCTGGGACTCTGAACAAACTTCGGTCACCAAAACACATAACTCGTAATAAAAATCGTCATCGAACGTTAAGCGTGCGGACCCTACGGGTTCAAGAACTATGTAGACATGACCGAGACACATCTCTGGTCAATAACCAATAGCGGAACCTGGATGCTCATATTGGTTCCTACATATTCTACGGAGATCTTTATCAGTCAAACCGCAATAACAACATACGTTATTCCCTTTGTCATCGGTATGTTACTTGCCCGAGATTCGATCATCGGTATCATCATACCTAGTTCAATCTCGTTATCGGCAAGTATCTTTACTCGTTCTGTAATGCATCATCCCGTAACTAACTCATTAGTCACATTGCTTGCAAGGCTTATAGTAATGTGCATTACCGAGAGGGCCCAAAGATACCTCTCCGATACTCGGAGTGACAAATCCTAATCTCGATCTATGCCAACCCAACAAACACCTTCGGAGACACCTGTAGAGCATCTTTATAATCACCCAGTTACGTTGTGACGTTTGATAGCACACAAGGTGTTCCTCCGGTATTCGGGGGGTGCATAATCTCATAGTCAGAGGAATATGTATAAGTCATGAAGAAAGCAATAGCAATAAAACTTAACGATCATTATGCTAAGCTAACGGATGGGTCTTGTCTATCACATCATTCTCTAATGATGTGATCCCATTCACCAAATGACAACACATGTCTATTGTCATGGAATTGTCACGGCAGATGTCCTAGTGTGAGGACTTAGTCGTGAGGCGAACGCATCTATGCGGTAGCTTGAAGGGGTTGGTCGGAATCGAGAGACGCGAGACAGATCAACACACAAGACAAGGGTTTAGACAGCTTCGGGCCCCGGGAAACATCATCTGGTAACAACCCTACATGCTGTTTGTGGCTAGGTCTCATTATGCTCATGAGGGAGTCGCCGTAAACCGGCTCTCTTCTAGTTGTGTCTAGCCTTAAGATTATTCCTCTCCCCCCCCTCTTGGGGTGCCCTACCCAACCTTATATAAGTTAGAGGGGCGGGTTACATGTGGAGTCCTATTAGGATTAGGACTAGTCTACCTTCTAATACAAACCGGATACAAGTCTGAGTCTTAACTCCTTGTAAGGTAAATATTTCTCACGTCTTTCCTCTTAAACCGGCCCACCATTGTAATAAACTGGCCTTCTGGGCCTTGGGCCTTGTCATCTGTCTGTCCCACCCGCCGGGTTACCAGTGAGTCATAATGTTCAGGTAGGTTGCTTGTAAACCGTCTGGCCAGGGCGGGTCACCAGTGAATCGCCAAGTGTCAACCGGGTCTCAAGTAAACCGCCAAGCCCGGCCGGGTCATATTTCCGGCCGGTTCACACCGCGGGGTATATCCCCGACATTAGCCCCTAGTTTAATTTGGATTTATCCATGTTAAACTGATCCTGTAAAACAAACACAAGAACAACTTTGACAAGTTGTACCCCGGGTTAAAAATTCTTGTAAACCGGCACCTGATCATCTTTAAGTCCTTGTCATTTCCTTCTTGATACATGCCCACGAACTCATAGCAAATCTCCTTTAGTAGATATGTTCAAACTTTTGTGAAGGCAAAAAATCCAGATAATTTTCTTGAGAAATCCGGGTCAATAAGCCAGCTTCAGAGTCAATTTGCTGACATTGGTCTCTTGTAGAGAAATATTGTAAGATATAATCCACTTGAATCGGTTTCCAAAGCACCGGCTTAAAAAATATTGGTCTTGAAATACTCATCTGACTTTCAGCCGGCTTGAAGATGTAAAACTTGCCGGTTTTGTTGGGGATCGTAGCAGAATTTTAAAATTTCCTACGCATCACCAAGATCCATCTATGGAGTATACTAGCAACGAGGGGAAAGGAGTGCATCTACATACCCTTGTAGATCACGAGCGGAAGCGTTCCAATGAACGGGGTTGATGGAGTCGTACTCGCCGTGATCCAAATCACCGATGACCGAGTGCCGAACGGACGGCACCTCCGCGTTCAACACACGTACGGAGCAGCGACGTCTCCTTCTTCTTGATCCAGCAAGGGGGAAGGAGAGGTTGATGGAGATCTAGCAGCACGACGGCGTGGTGGTGGATGTAGCGGGATCTCGGCAGGGCTTCGCCAAGCTTCTGCGAGAGGAAGAGGTGTTGCAGGGGAGGAGGGAGGTGCCAAAGGCTGTAGTATTGCTGCCCTCCCTCCCCCCCTTTATATAGGCCCCCTGGGAGGTGGGCGCCGACCAAGAACCCATCTATGGGGGGGCGGCGGCCAAGGGGGAAGGGGGGTGGCTTCCCCCCCAAGCCAAGTTGGGCGCCCTCCACCCCTAGGGTTTCCAACCCTAGGCGCAGGGGGAGGCCCAAGGGGGGCGCCCCAGCCCACTAAGGGCTAGTTCCCTTCCCCTTTCAGCCCATGGGGCCCTCCGGGATAGGTGGCCCCACCCGGTGGACCCCCGGGACCCTTCCGGTGGTCCCGGTACAATACCGATAACCCCCGAAACTTTCCCGGTGGCCGAAACTGGACTTCCTATATATAATTCTTCACCTCCGGACCATTCCAGAACTCCTCGTGATGTCCGGGATCTCATCCGGGACTCCGAACAACTTTCGGGTTTCCGCATACTCATATCTCTACAACCCTAGCGTCACCGAACCTTAAGTGTGTAGACCCTACGGGTTCGGGAGACATGCAGACATGACCGAGACGCCTCTCCGGTCAATAACCAACAGTGGGATCTGGATACCCATGTTGGCTCCCACATGTTCCACGATGATCTCATCGGATGAACCATGATGTCGAGGATTCAATCAATCCCGTATACAATTCCCTTTGTCAAACGGTATGTTACGTGCCCACATTTTCGATCATCGGTATCCCAATACCTTGTTCAATCTCGTTACCGGCAAGTCTCTTTACTCGTACCGTAATGCATGATCCCGTGACTAACTCCTTAGTCACATTGAGCTCATTATGATGATGCATTACCGAGTGGGCCCAGAGATACCTCTCCGTCATACGGAGTGACAAATCCCAGTCTCGATCCGTGCCAACCCAACAGACACTTTCGGAGATACCCGTAGTGTACCTTTATAGTCACCCAGTTACATTGTGACGTTTGGCACACCCAAAGCACTCCTACGGTATCCGGGAGTTGCACGATCTCATGGTCTAAGGAAAAGACACTTGATATTGGAAAAGCTCTAGCAAACGAACTACACGATCTTTGAGCTATGCTTAGGATTGGGTCTTGTCCATCACATCATTCTCCTAATGATGTGATCCCGTTATCAATGACATCCAATGTCCATAGTCAGGAAACCATGACTATCTGTTGATCAACGAGCTAGTCAACTAGAGGCTTACTAGGGACACGTTGTGGTCTATGTGTTCACACATGTATTACGATTTCCGGATAACACAATTATAGCATGAACAATAGACAATTATCCTGAACAAAGAAATATAATAATAACCATTTATTATTGCCTCTAGGGCATATTTCCAATAGTCTCCCACTTGCACTAGAGTCAATAATCTAGTTACATTGTGATGAATCGAACACCCATTGCGTCCTGGTGTTGATCATGTTTTGCTCTAGGGAGAGGTTTAGTCAATGGATCTGCTACATTCAGGTCCGTATGTACTTTACAAATATCTATGTCTCCATTTTGAACACTTTCACGAATGGAGTTGAAGCGACGCTTGATATGCCTGGTCTTCCTGTGAAATCTGGGCTCCTTCGCAAGGGCAATAGCTCCAGTGTTGTCACAGAAGAGAGTCATCGGGCCCGGCGCATTGGGAATCACCCCTAGGTCGGTAATGAACTCCTTCATCCAGACTGCTTCCTGTGCTGCCTCCGAGGCTGCCATGTACTCCGCTTCACATGTAGATCCCGCCACGATGCTTTGCTTGCAACTGCACCAGCTTACTGCTCCTCCATTCAAAATATACACGTATCCGGTTTGTGACTTCGAGTCATCCAGATCTGTGTCGAAGCTAGCGTCGACGTAACCCTTTACGACGAGCTCTTCGTCACCTCCATAAATGAGAAACATATCCTTAGTCCTTTTCAGGTACTTCAGGATATTCTTAACCGCTGTCCAGTGTTCCATGCCGGGATTACTTTGGTACCTTCCTACCAAACTTACGGCAAGGTTTACATCAGGTCTGGTACACAGCATGGCATACATAATAGACCCTATGGCCGAGGCATAGGGGATGACACTCATCTTTTCTCTATCTTTTGCCATGGTCGGGCATTGAGCCGTGCTCAATTGCACACCTTGCAATACAGGCAAGAACCCCTTCTTGGACTGATCCATATTGAACTTCTTCAATATCTTGTCAAGGTACGTACTCTGTGAAAGACCAATGAGGCGTCTTGATCTATCTCTATAGTTCTTGATGCCTAATATATAAGCAGCTTCTCCAAGGTCCTTCATTGAAAAACACTTATTCAAATAGGCCTTTATACTTTCCAAGAATTCTATATCATTTCCCATCAATAGTATGTCATCCACATACAATATGAGAAAGGCTATAGAGCTCCCACTCACTTTCTTGTAAACACAGGCTTCTCCATAAGTCTGTGTAAACCCAAACGCTTTGATCATCTCATCAAAGCGAATGTTCCAACTCCGAGATGCTTGCACCAGCCCATAGATTGAGCGCTGGAGCTTGCATACTTTGTTAGCATTCTTAGGATCGACAAAACCTTCCGGCTGCATCATATACAATTCTTCCTTAAGGAAGCCATTAAGGAATGCCGTTTTGACGTCCATCTGCCATATCTCATAATCATAGTATGCGGGAATTGCAAACATGATTCGGACGGACTTCAGCTTCGCTACGGGTGAGAAAGTCTCATCGTAGTCAACCCCTTGAACTTGTCGATAACCCTTAGCGACAAGTCGAGCCTTATAGATGGTCACATTACCATCCGCGTCTGTCTTCTTCTTAAAGATCCATTTGTTTTCTATGGCTCGCCAATCATCGGGCAAGTCGGTCAAAGTCCATACTTCGTTTTCATACATGGATCCTATCTCGGATTTCATGGCTTCTAGCCATTTGTCGGAATCCGGGCCCGCCATCACTTCTTCATAGTTCGAAGGTTCACCGTTGTCTAACAACATGATTTCCAGGACAGGGTTGCCGTACCACTCTGGTGCGGAACGTGTCCTTGTGGACCTACGAAGTTCAGCAGTAACTTGATCCGAAGCTTCATGATCATCATCATTAACTTCCTCCCCAGTCGGTGTAGGCACCACAGGAACATCTTCCCACGCTGCGCTACTTTCCGGTTCGGAAGGGGTGACTATCACCTCATCAAGTATCCTATGAAGACGCATTTTTCCGACTTGGGTTCGAGCTTTTCAGGTTGAAGTTTCTTAACATAAGCATCGCATCCCCAAACTTTTAGAAACGACAGCTTAGGTTTCTTCCCAAACCATAATTCATATGGTGTCGTCTCAACGGATTTCGACGGAGCCCTATTTAAAGTGAATGCGGCAGTCTCTAAAGCATAGCCCCCAAATGAGAGCGGTAAATCGGTAAGAGACATCATAGATCACACCATATCCAATAGAGTGCGATTACGACGTTCGGACACACCGTTTCGCTGAGGTGTTCCAGGCGGCGTGAGTTGTGAAACGATTCCACATTTCCTTAAGTGCGCACCAAATTCGTGACTTAAATATTCTCCACCACGATCTGATCGTAAGAATTTTATTTTCCTGTCACGTTGATTCTCAACCTCACTCTGAAATTCCTTGAACTTTTCAAAGGTTTCAGACTTGTGTTTCATTAGGTAGACATACCCATATCTACTTAAGTCATCAGTGAGAGTGAGAACATAACGATATCCTCCACGAGCCTCAACACTCATTGGACCGCACACATCGGTATGTATGATTTCCAATAAGTTGGTTGCTCGCTCCATTGTTCCGGAGAACGGAGTCTTGGTCATCTTACCCATGAGGCATGGTTCGCACGTGTCAAATGATTCGTAATCAAGAGACTCCAAAAGTCCATCTGCATGGAGTTTCTTCATGCGCTTGCACCAATGTGACCAAGGCGGCAGTGCCACAAGTATGTGGGACTATCGTTATCAACTTTACATCTTTTGGTATTCACACTATGAATATGTGTAACATCACGTTCGAGATTCATCAAGAATAAACCATTGACCAGCGGGGCATGACCATAAAACATATCTCTCATATAAATAGAACAACCATTATTCTCGGATTATGAGTAGCCATCTCGAATTAAACGAGATCCAGATACAATGTTCATGCTCAAAGCTGGCACTAAATAACAATTATTGAGGTTTAAAACTAATCCCGTAGGTAGATGCAGAGGTAGCGTGCCGACGGCGATCACATCGACCTTGGAACCATTCCCGACGCGCATCGTCACCTCGTCCTTCGCCAGTCTCCGCTTATTCCGCAGCTCCTGTTTTGAGTTACAAATATGAGCAACCACACCGGTATCAAATACCCAGGAGCTACTACGAGTACTGGTAAGGTACACATCAATTACATGTATATCACATATACCTTTGGTGTTGCCGACCTTCTTGTCCGCTAAGTATTTGGGGCAGTTCCGCTTCCAGTGACCACTTCCCTTGCAATAAAAGCACTCAGTCTCAGGCTTGGGTCCATTCTTTTACTTCTTCCCGGCAACTGGCTTACCGGGCGCGGCAACTCCCTTGCCGTCCTTCTTGAAGTTCTTCTTACCCTTGCCCTTCTTGAACTTAGTGGTTTTATTCACCATCAACACTTGATGTTCCTTTCTGATTTCCACCTCCGCTAATTTCAGCATTGAATATACCTCAGGAATGGTCTTTTCCATCCCTTGCATATTGAAGTTCATCACAAAGCTCTTGTAGCTTGGTGGAAGCGACTGAAGGATTCTGTCAATGACCGCGTCATCCGGGAGATTAACTCCCAGCTGAGACAAGTGGTTGTGTAACCCAGACATTCTGAGTATGTGCTCACTAACAGAACTATTTTCCTCCATTTTACAGATGAAGAACTTGTCGGAGACTTCATATCTCTCGACCCGGGCATGAGCTTGGAAAACCATTTTCAGCTCTTCGAACATCTCATATGCTCCATGCTTCTCAAAACGCTTTTGGAGCCCCGGTTCTAAGCTGTAAAGCATGCCGCACTGAACGAGGGAGTAATCATCAACACGTGATTGCCAAGCATTCATAATGTCTTGGTTCTCTGGGATGGGTGCTTCACCTAGCGGTGCTTCTAGGACATAATCTTTCTTGGCAGCTATGAGGATGATCCTCAGGTTCCGGACCCAGTCCGTATAGTTGCTGCCATCATCTTTCAGCTTGGTTTTCTCTAGGAACGCGTTGAAGTTGAGGACAACGTGGGCCATTTGATCTACAAGACATATTGTAAAGATTTTAGACTAAGTTCATGATAATTAAGTTCATATAA
Source organism: Aegilops tauschii subsp. strangulata (assembly GCF_002575655.3). Classification (NCBI taxonomy): domain Eukaryota; kingdom Viridiplantae; phylum Streptophyta; class Magnoliopsida; order Poales; family Poaceae; genus Aegilops; species Aegilops tauschii. The sequence goes on along the minus strand of NC_053035.3, from coordinate 503,507,879 downwards.
TCAAATTATTCAATGAACTCGCACTCAGATAGACATCCCTCTAGTCATCTAAGTGAAACATGATCCGAGTTAACTAGGCCGTGTCCGATCATCACGTGAGACGGACTAGTCAAGATCGGTGAACATCTCCATGTTGATCGTATCTTCTATACAACTCATGCTCGACCTTTCGGTCCTCCGTGTTCCGAGGCCATGTCTGTACATGCTAGGCTTGTCAAGTCAACCTAAGTGTATTGCGCGTGTTCTGAGGCCATGTCTGTACATGCTAGGCTCGTCAACACCCGTTGTATGCAAACGTTAGAATCTATCACACCCGATCATCACGTGGTGCTTTGAAACAACGAACCTTCGCAACGGTGCACAGTTAGGGGGAACACTTTCTTGAAATTATCATAAGGGATCATCTTACTTACTACCGTCGTTCTAAGCAAATAAGATGCAAAACATGATAAACATCACATGCAATCAAATAGTGACATGATATGGCCAATATCATTTTGCTCCTTTGATCTCCATCTTCGGGGCACCATGATCATCTTCGTCACCGGCATGACACCATGATCTCCATCATCATGATCTCCATCATTGTGTCTTCATGAAGTTGTCACGCCAACGATTACTTCTACTTCTATGGCTAACGCGTTTAGCAACAAAGTAAAGTAATTTACATGGCGTTATTCAATGACACGCAGGTCATACAAAATAATAAAGACAACTCCTATGGCTCCTGCCGGTTGTCATACTCATCGACATGCAAGTCGTGATTCCTATTACAAGAATATGATCAATCTCATACACCACATATATCATTCATCACATCTTCTGGCCATATCACATCACATAGCACATGCTGCAAAAACAAGTTAGACGTCCTCTAATTGTTGTTGCAAGTTTTTACGTGGCTTGTATAGGTTTCTAGCAAGAACGTTTCTTACCTACGTAAAACCACAACGTGATATGCCAATTTCTATTTACCCTTCATAAGGACCCTTTTCATCGAATCTGTTTCGACTAAAGTGGGAGAGACAGACACCCGCTAGCCACCTTATGCAACTAGTGCATGTCAATCGGTGGAACCTGTCTCACGTAAGCGTACGTGTAAGGTCGTTCCGGGCCGCTTCATCCCACAATACCGCCGAAACAAGATAAGACTAGTAGCGGCAAGAACAATTGGCAACATCTACGCCCACAACTGCTTTGTGTTCTACTCGTGCATAGTAACTACGCATAGGCCTGGCTCTGATCCCACTGTTGGGGATCGTAGCAAAATTTTAAAATTTCCTACGCATCAGCAAGATCCATCTATGGAGTATACTAGCAACGAGGGGAAAGGAGTGCATCTACATACCCTTGTAGATCGCGAGCGGAAGCGTTCCAATGAACGGGGTTGATGGAGTCGTACTCGCCGTGATCCAAATCACCGATGACCGAGTGCCGAACGGACGGCACCTCCGCGTTCAACACACGTACGGAGCAGCGACGTCTCCTTCTTCTTGATCCAGCAAGGGGGAAGGAGAGGTTGATGGAGATCCCGCAGCACGACGGCATGGTGGTGGATGTAGCGGGATCTCGGCAGGGCTTCACCAAGCTTCTGCGAGAGGAAGAGGTGTTGCAGGGGAGGAGGGAGGCGCCAAAGGCTGTAGTATTGCTGCCCTCCCTCCCCCCTTTATATAGGCCCCCTGGGAGGGGGGCGCCGGCCAAGAACCCATCTATGGGGGGGGGGGGCGGCGGCCAAGGGGGAAGGGGGGTGGCTTCCCCCCAAGCCAAGTGGGGCGCCCCCACCCCTAGGGTTTCCAACCCTAGGCGCAGGGGGAGGCCCAAGGGGGGCGCCCCAGCCCGCTAACGGCTGGTTCCCTTCCCCTTTCAGCCCATGGGGCCCTCCGGGATAGGTGGCCCCACCCGGTGGACCCCCGGGACCCTTCCGGTGATCCCGGTACAATACCGATAACCCCCGAAACTTTCCCGGTGGTCGAAACTGGACTTCCTATATATAATTCTTCACCTCCGGAGCATTCCGGAACTCCTCGTGACGTCCGGGATCTCATCCGGGACTCCGAACAACTTTCGGGTTTCCGCATACTCATATCTCTACAACCCTAGCGTCACCGAACCTTAAGTGTGTAGACCCTACGGGTTCGGGAGACATGCAGACATGACCGAGACGCCTCTCCGGTCAATAACCAACAGCGGGATCTGGATACCCATGTTGGCTCCCACATGTTTCACGATGATCTCATCGGATGAACCACGATGTCGAGGATTCAATCAATCCCGTATACAATTCCCTTTGTCAAACGGTATGTTACGTGCCTGAGATTCGATCGTCGGTATCCCAATACCTTGTTCAATCTCGTTACCGGCAAGTCTCTTTACTCGTACCATAATGCATGATCCTGTGACTAACTCCTTAGTCACATTGAGCTCATTATGATGATGCATTACCGAGTGGGCCCAGAGATACCTCTCCATCATACGGAGTGACAAATCCCAGTCTCGATCCGTGCCAACCCAACAGACACTTTCGGAGATACCCGTAGTGTACCTTTATAGTCACCCAGTTACGTTGTGACGTTTGGCACACCCAAAGCACTCCTACGGTATCCGGGAGTTGCACGATCTCATGGCCTAAGGAAAAGACACTTGACATTGGAAAAGCTCTAGCAAACGAACTACACGATCTTTGAGCTATGCTTAAGATTGGGTCTTGTCCATCACATCATTCTCCTAATGATGTGATCCCGTTATCAATGACATCCAATGTCCATAGTCAGGAAACCATGACTATCTGTTGATCAACGAGCTAGTCAACTAGAGGCTTACTAGGGACACGTTGTGGTCTATGTGTTCACACATGTATTACGATTTCCGGATAACACAATTATAGCATGAACAATAGACAATTATCATGAACAAAGAAATATAATAATAACCATTTATTATTGCCTCTAGGGCATATTTCCAACAGGTTTATCATTACCAAAATTGTCGGGTTATAAAATAGACGATGTCGGGTCATAATTTGTTTTGACACCGGGTCATGTAGTTGATCTTCCTGATTTGCTCAAAACTAATAATTTGAAGACGTTCCTCCTTTATATGCATAATACCTGTAGCCCCCCAAGTCTTAAGAGGACAACATAGTGATAACTTAAGACTTGCTCCAATAAGTGTTGCAACCTTGAAGAAATCCGGTTTGTTCATCTCAATCATATAAACTGAATATTCCACACATGTAGCCCCCAAGTGCCGGGTTGTCATGCTTGGAGCAACCTGGGACTTGTAATTGCTTATGCTCATAAAAACTTCAATCAGTGTAGCCCCCAAGGGCCGGCTCATTATGCAATAATGAGCAGGGACTTTGTAGATATGATCATGTATAGTTGAGAAGCAACGTGTAGCCCCCAAGGGCCAGTCTTAGTAAGATAATACTGAACTGGGACTATATTTCTTTAAAAATAACATCATATGATGTAACCCCCATCATGGGGCTTGAACTCACGTCCACAAGGTTAAGAGCTTTGTGCTTTACCAACTGAGCAATAAACCTTTCAATATAATGGATTAAAGCTTGTGTACCTTAAGTTTTTGACAGGAGCAATTGGTAGCCCCCAAGGGCTGGCTCATTATGATGTGATGAGTCGGGTCTTCAATAAGGCCAGTAAAAATGACTTTGCATTAGCCCCCAAGTATCATGGTGCATGCTTGCAGTGACATGAGACTTGCATATTTGATGTAATCTCAACTTGAATAATGTAGCCCCCAAGTGCCGGGTCGTAAGCCTGCAGCGACTCGGGACTATTCCTTCCATTGTAGAATAAATTTTATACATTGATAAAATAATAGCCATTGCACTGAAGCGACTTTGAAAACCTCAATCATAATACTGGTTATTGATAACCATAATAAAAATCTAGCCATGTTGGCTATTTAAGATTTGAATAATATAATCCGGTATGAAAACCTCAATCATTCAATATCCTCATGACAATCCAGCCAAGTTTGGCTATTAAAGATTTGAATACCTTATCTGTAGAATTGGCTCATACTGCCGGTTTTACATTGCTATATCCAATGAGGGCAATAATCCAATGATTTATAAGCGCATGATTCCAATGGCGCAATCAAAAATATACTGGCGTTTCAAACCAAGAAGGGGTTATCAAAGCTATGTTCTGTGAATCAGGGAGCCCCCAAGGGATGTATTTTGAACCATCAAGGCCGGGTACCTATGTTTGAGTTGTGCTATGCAACAGACTCTCTTTGGTCCCTTTAACCCAGGCATTAAGCCTCCAAGTAGGTCGAAGCTATGCTCATAGGAAGTTAGAATTTTGGCTTGATAGCCGGATTACTAAAGTAATCAGAGATGTGCTCATATGAAGTTATAATATTGGCTTGATAGCTGGATTACTGAGGTAATCAGAGCTGTGCTCTTATAGTATGGGCTTGATAGCCCGATTACCGAGGTAACCAGAGCTGTGCTCTTATGATATGGGCTTGATAGCCGGATTATCGAGGTAACCAGAGCTGTGCTCTTATGATATGGGCTTGATAGCCGGATTACTGAGGTAAACAGAGCTGTGCTCTTATGATATGGGCTTGATAGCCGGATTACCGAGGTAACCAGAGCTGTGCTCTTATGATATGGGCTTGATAGCCGGATTACCGAGGTAACCAGAGCTGTGCTCTTATGATATGGGCTTGATAGCCGGATTACCGAGGTAACCAGAGATGTGCTCTTGTGATATGGGCTTGATAGCCGGATTACCGAGGTAACCAGAGCTGTGCTCTTATGATATGGGCTTGATAGCCGGATTACCGAGGTAACCAGAGCTGTGCTCTTATGATATGGGCTTGATAGCCGGATTACCGAGGTAACCAGAGCTGTGCTCTTATGATATGGCAATATTGGCTTGATAGCCGGATCAAGAGGGTAGTCATAGCTATGCTCAATGAGCAGGAAGCCCCCAAGTGACCAATGATATGATAAGCCAACACGGCAGGATACCCATGTCTGAACCGCGCATCATGGCAGCAAGTTCTCTTTGGCAACCTTTAATTTTTCCTGAGAACTCGAATTTGCGAGAGATGAATTTCTTTTTCAACCGGAGTTTTAAACCGGATATTGAGAGCTTCAAAGCTTTGCGGGAGACAGATTTCCCTTGAACCGGATTGTAAACCGGAATCTTCATTTTGAGCCGGAAATTTTCTGACGACCTTTAAATTTTCATCAATGTAACAGCAACCTCCGGGACCGGGTTATCTTCCCTCCACTGACCCGGAGTTCTTGACTTGCTTTAAACTGTCAGTCATTTACTGAGTCATGTCATCGTAGCCCCCGAGTCTCAAGGAGACTCGAGGAGTTGTCTTGAGATTCTCCATATTTGACCGTGATATAAACCGGCATGAGTCATTCAACAGCTCAGTGATATAATAGTCCCTTTTGCAGTAAACAACTTGTCCTGCATTAGAGACCTTGCAAGCCAGCGTAATTGTTTTTTTTAAAGAAAGCAATATGTAATACAAAAATGTACTGAATGGATTTCACCTGATATATCAGGCCAGCAATTATCCACCGCGGAGCTGATGATCACTATGGTGATTCTGAAATCAATCACAGCTGAATCAGCTGCGAGAGCAGACAGATGAGCCGGCCACGGTGTTGTAAGCCAGCACGAACGGGCGCGTCAATCGCAAGCACGGTAAACCATGCGGACAGGCAAGTCAACCACGTCATGATGATGTAAATTGGGCCGTAAAAACAGCAGTTTGCACATATATTCGTAGAGCATCATGGCACGGTCAGTTGCTAGCGCGTGATAAAGGTGGCGCCAGCTATACATCCATGACACGATCATCGCACTTGCAATGAACAATTGTCCTGCATAAACAATATTGCAGACTAAGGCAAAGATAAACTATTCTTTAACAAAAACAATATATGCTAATAAAACAAACTTGGATGGATATCATCTATGGTTAGGAAACTTAACCATCTTTGATTACCGAGCTAGTCAAGTAGAGGCATACTAGGGACACTTTGTTTTGCCTATGTATTCACACATGTACTAAGTTTCCGGTTAATACAATTCTAGCATGAATAGTAAACATTTAGCATGATATAAGGAAATATAAATAACAACTTTATTATTGCCTCTAGGACATATTTCCTTCAGTCTCCCACTTGCACTAGAGTCAATAATCTAGTTTGCATCGTCATGTGATTTAACACCAATAGTTCACATCTTTATGTGATTAGTTCACATCACCATGTGACTAACACCAGAAAAGTTTACTAGTGTCAATAATCTAGTTCACATCGCTATGTGATTAACACCTAGAGAGTACTAAGGTGTGATCATGTTTTACTTGTGAGAGAAGTTTAGTCAACGGGTCTGTCACATTCAGAGCCGTATGTATTTTGCAAATTTCTATGTCTACAATGCTCTGCACGGAGCTACTCTAGCTAATTGCTCCCACTTTCAATATGTATCCAGATTGAGACTTAGAGTCATCCAGATTAGTGTCAAAGCTTGCATCGACGTAACCCTTTACGACGAACTTTTCGTCACCTCCGTAACCGAGAAACATATCCTTATTCCACTAAGGATAATTTTGACTGCTGTCCAGTGATGCACTCCTGGATCACTATTGTACCCTCTTTCCAAACTCATGGTGAGGTACACAATAGGTCTGGTACATAGCATAGCACACTTTATAGAACCTATGACTGAGGCATATGGAATGACTTTTCATTCTCTTTCTATTTTCTCCCGTGGTTGGGTTTTGAATCTTTACTCAACTTCACACCTTGCAACACAGGCAAGAACTCCTTCTTTGACTGTTCCATTTTGAACTACTTCCAAATCTTGTCAATGTATATATGCATTGAAAAAACTTATCAAGCATCTTGATGCTCAATATGTAAGCAGCTTCACCGAGGTCTTTCTTTGAAAAACTCCTTTCAAACACTCCTTTATGCTTTCCAGAAAATTCTACATCATTTTCTATCAACAATATGTCATTCACATATACTTATCAAAAAGGTTGTAGTGCTCCCACTCACTTTCTTGTAAATACAGGCTTCACCGCAAGTCTGTATAAAATTATATGCTTTGATCAACTCATCAAAGCGTATATTCCAACTCCGAGATGCTTGCACCAGTCCATAAATGGATCGTTGGAGCTTGCGCATTTTGTTAGGATTGACAAAACCTTCTTGTTGCATCATATACAACTCTTCTTTAAGAAATCCATTAAGGAATGCAGTTTTGACATCCATTTACCAGATTTCATAAAATGTGGCAATTGCTAACATGATTCGGACAGGCTTTAAGCATAGATACGAGTGGGAAACTCTCATCGTAGTCAACACCTTGAACTTGTCGAAAAAACTTTTGCGACAATTCAAGATTTGTAGGTAGTAACACTACTATCAGCGTCCGTCTTCCTCTTGAAAATCCATTTATTCTCAATGGCTCACCGATCATCGGGCAAGTCAATCAAAGTCCATACTTTGTTCTCATACATGGATCCCATCTCGGATTTCATGGCCTCTAGCCATTTTGCGGAATCTGAGCTCATCATCGCTTCCTCATAGTCCGTACGTTCGTCATGGTCTAGTAACATGACTTCCAGAACAGGATTACTGTAGCACTCTGGTGCAGACCGTACTCTGGTTGACCTACGAGGTTTGGTAGTAACTTGATCTGAAGTTTCATGATCATCATCATTAGCTTCCTCACTAATTGGTGTAGGAATCACTGGAGCTGATTCTGTGATGAACTACTTTCCAATTCGTGAGAAGGTACAATTACCTCATCAAGTTCTACTTTCCTCCCACTCACTTCTTTCGAGAGAAACTCTTTCTCTAGAAAGGATCCATTCTTAGCTACGAATATCTTGCCTTCGGATCTGTGATAGAAGGTGTACCCAATAGTTTCCTTTGGGTGTCCTATGAAGACACATTTCTTCGATTCGGGTTCGAGCTTATCAGGTTTGAAGCTTTTCACATAAGCATCGCAGCCCCAAACTTTAAGAAATGACAGCTTAGGTTTCTTGCCAAACCACAGTTCATATGGTGTCGTCTCAACGGATTTAGATGGTGCCCTTTTTAACGTGAATGCAGCTGTCTCTAATGCATAACCCCAAAACGATAGTGGTAAATCGGTAAGAGACATCATAGATCGCACCATATCCAATAAAGTACGTTTACGACGTTCGGACACACCATTACGCAGTGGTGTTCCAGGTGGCGTGAGTTGTGAAACTTATTCCACATTGTTTTAGATGAAGGCCAAACTTGTAACTCAAATATTCGCCTCCGCGATCAGATTGTAGAAACTTTATTTTCTTGTTATGATGATTCTCCACTTCACTCTGAATTCTTTGAACTTTTCAAATGTTTCAGACTTGTGTCTCATTAAGTAGATATACCCATATCTGCTCAAATCATCTGTGAAAGTCAGAAAATAACGATACCCGCCGCGAGCCTCAACACTCATTGGACCGCATACATCGGTATGTATTATTTCCAATAAGTCATTGGCTCGCTCCATTGTTCCGGAGAACGGAGTTTTAGTCATCTTGCCCATGAGGCATGGTTCGCAAGTATCAAATGATTCATAATCGAGTGATTCCAATAATCCATCTTCATGGAGTTTCTTCATGTGCTTTACACCAATATGACCTAAACGGCAGTGCCACAAATATGTTGCACTATCATTATCAACTTTGCATCTTTTGGCATCAATATTATGTGTATCACTACGATCGTGATTCAGTAAACCATTTACATTGGATGTAAGACCATAGAAGGTTTTATTCATGTAAACAGAACAACAATTATTCTCTTGACTTAAATGAATAACCATATCACAATAAACATGATCCAATCATATTCATGCTCAATGCAAACACCAAATAACATTTATTTAGTTCCAATACTAATCCCGAAGGTAGAGGGAGTATGCGATGGTGATCCTATCAACCTTGGAATCATTTTCAACATACATCGTCAGCCCGCCCTCAACTAGTCTCTGTTCATTTTGTAACTCCTGTTTCGAGTTACTAATCATAGCAACTGAACCGGTATCAAACACCCAGGGCTACTATGAACACTAGTAAAGTACACATCAATAACATGTATATCATATATACTTTTGTTCACTTTGCCATCATTCTTATCCGCCAAGTATTTGGGGCAGTTCCGCTTCCAGTGACCATTTCCTTTGCAGTAGAAGCACTCAGTTTCAGGCTTGGGTCTAGCTTTGGGATTCTTCATGGGAGTGGCAACTTGCTTGCCATTCTTCTTGAAGTTCCCTTTCTTTCCCTTGCCCTTTTACTTGAAACTGGTGGTCATGTAAACCATCAACACTTGATGCTTTTCTTGATTTCTTCCTTCGCCGGTTTCAGCATCGCGAAAAGCTCGGGAATCATTTTCGTCATCCCTTGCATATTATAGTTCATCATGAAGTTCCAGTAACTTGGTGATAGTGACTAGAGAACTCTGTCAATCACTATCTTATCTAGAATATTAACTCCCACTTGATTCAAGCGATTGTAGTACTCGGACATTCTGAGCACATGCTCACTGGTTGAGCTATTCTCCTCCATTTTGTAGGCAAAATACTTGTCACAGGTCTCATACCTCTCGACTCGGGCATGAGTCTGAAATACCAATTTCAGCTCTTGAAACATCTTATATGCTCCATGGCATTCAAAACATTTCCGAAGTCCCGGTTCTACGCCGTAAAGCATGGCGCACTAAACTATCAAGTAGTCATCATACCGAGCTTGCCAAACGTTCATAACGTCTGCATCTGCTCTTGCAATAGGTCCGTCACCTAGCGGTGCATCAAGGACATATTATTATGTGCAGCAATGAGGATAATCTTCATATCACGGACCCAGTCCGCATCATTGCTACTATCATCTTTCAACTTGTTTTTCTCTAGGAACATATCGAAAATAAACGGGGAGCTACATCGCAAGCTATTGATCTACAACATAGATATGCAAATACTATCAGGACTAAGTTCATGATAAATTAAAGTTCAATTAATCATATTACTTAAGAATTCCCACTTAGATAGACATCCCTCTAGTCATCTAAATGATCATGTGATCCATATCAACTAAACCATGTCCGATCATCACGCGAGATGGAGTAGTTTTCAATGGTGAACATCTCTATGTTGATCATATCTACTATATGATTCACGTTTGACCTTTCGGTCTCAGTGTTCTGAGGCCATATCTGCATATGCTAGGCTCGTCAAGTTTAACCCGAGTATTCTGCACGTGCAAAACTGGCTTGCACCCGTTGTATGCGAATGTAGAGCTTATCACACCCGATCATCACGTGGTGTCTCGGCACGACGAACTGTAGCAATGGTGCATACTCAGGGAGAACACTTATACCTTGAAATTTAGTGAGGGATCATCTTATAGTGCTACCACCGTACTAAGCAAAATAAGATGCATAAAAGATAAACATCACATGCAATCAAAATATGTGACATGATATGGCCATCATCATCTTATGCCTTTGATCTCCATCTCAAAAGCACCGTCATGATCTCCATCGTCGCTGGCTTGACACCTTGATCTCCATCGTAGCATCGTTGTCATCTCGCCAACTATTGCTTCTACGACTATCGCTACCGCTTAGTGATAAAGTAAAGCAGTTACATGGCGATTGGATTTCATACAATAAAGCAACAACCATAAGGCTCCTGCCAGTTGCCGATAACTTTTACAAAACATGATCATCTCATACAATAACTTATTTCACATCATGTCTTGACCATATCACATCACAACAAGCCCTGCAAAAACAAGTTAGACGTCCTCTACTTTGTTGTTACAAGTTTTACGTGGCTGCTACGGGCTTCTAGCAAGAACGTTCTTACCTACGCATCAAAACCACAACGATTTTTCGTCAAGTGTGCTGTTTTAACCTTCAACAAGGACCGGCTGTAGTCAAACTCGATTCAACTAAAGTTGGAGAAACAGACACCCTCCAACCACCTGTGTGCGAAGCACGTCGGTAGAACTGGTCTCATGAACGTGGTCATGTAATGTTGCTCCGGGCCGCTTCATCCAACAATACCGCCGAATCAAAGTAAGACGTTGGTGGTAAGCAATATGACTATTATCGCCCACAACTCTTTGTGTTCTACTCGTGCATATCATCTACGCATAAACCTGGCTCGGATGCCACCGTTGGGAAACATAGCATGCAATTTCAAAAAAATTCCTGCGATCAGGAAAGATCTATCTAGGAGATGCATAGCAACGAGAGGGGGAGAGTGTGTCCACGTACCCTTGTAGACCGAAAGCGGAAGCGTTACATTAACCCAGTTGATGTAGTCGAACGTCTTCACGATCCAACCGATCTAGTACTGAACGTACGGCATCTCCCAGTCCAGCACACGTTCAGCTCGATGACATCCCTCGAACTCTTGATCCAGCAGAAGGTCGAGGGAGAGTTCCGTCAGCACGACGGTGTGGTGATGGTGATGGTGATGTGATACGCGCAGGGCTTCGCCTAAGCACCACGACGTTGTGACCGGAGGAGTAAACTGTGGAGGGAGACGCCGCACACGGCTTCGAACAATTGGTGTGTCTCCAAGGGGTGCCCTGCCCATGTATACAAAGGAGGGAGAGGGAGGAGGATGGCCCTAGGGAGCGCGCCATAAGGGGGGAGTCCTACTAGGACTCCTAGTCCTAGTAGGATTCGGCCCCCCTTCTTTTCCTTCTCATGGAGGTGGAAAGGGGGAAGGAGAGGGAGTAGGAGAAGGAAAGGCGGGTGGCGCCCCCTTCCCTAAACCAATTCGGCCTCCTCCCTTGTGAGGGGCTGCACCAGCCCCTTGTGGGCTGGTTAACCTCCCTCCTATGGCCCATATGGCCCATATCTTTCCCCGGGGGGTTCCGGTAACCCCTCCGGTACTCCGGTATGTACCCGATACACTCCGTAACCCTTCGAGTGTCCGAATACTACCTTCCAATATATCAATCTTTACCTCTCGACCATTTCGAGACTCCTCGTCATGTCTGTGATCTTATCCGGGACTCCGAACAAACTTCGGTCACCAAAATACAGAACTCATAATACAAATCGTCATTGAACGTTAAGCTTGCGGACCCTACGGGTTCGAGAACTATGTAGACATGACCGAGACACCATCTCCGGTCAATAACCAATAGCGGAACCTGGATGCTCATATTGGTTCCTACATATTCTATGAAGATCTTTATCGGTCAAACCGCAATAACAACATACGTTATTCCCTTTGTCATCGGTATGTTACTTGCCCGAGATTCGATCGTCGGTATCATCATACCTAGTTCAATCTCGTTACCGGCAAGTCTCTTTACTCGTCCGTAATGCATCATCCCTCTTGCAAGGCTTATAGTAATGTGCATTACTAAGAGGCCCCAGAGATACCTCTCCGATACTCGGAGTGACAAATCCTAATCTCGATCTATGCCAACCCAACAAACACCTTCGGAGACACCTATAGAGCATCTTTATAATCACCCAGTTACGTTGTGACGTTTGATAGCACACAAGGTGTTCCTCCGGTATTCGGGAGTTGCATAATCTCATAGTCAGAGGAATATGTATAAGTCATGAAGAAAGCAATAGCAATATAACTTAACGATCATTATGCTAAGCTAACGGATGGGTCTTGTCCATCACATCATTCTCTAATGGTGTGATCCCGTTCATCAAATGACAACACATGTCTATGGTTAGGAAACTTAACCATCTTTGATTAACGAGCTAGTCAAGTAGAGGCATACTAGGGACACTCTGTTTTGCCTATGTATTCATACATGTACTAAGTTTCCAGTTAATACAATTCTAGCATGAATAATAAACATTTATCATGATATAAGGAAATATAAATAACAACTTTATTATTGCCTCTAGGGCATATTTCCTTCACATAGGTGCTCCACCAGATCGTGCTGCCGCTGTTGATGCACCTGTGGGTCTCGGATCTCCTGACACATATTGAGGTAGGCAGTCCAGGTCGCCGGTAGCTGGTGATCAACTTGGGCAAGAGGACCCTGCATGTAGTATGGTTCAGTGTCAAACACTGGCTCTTCCTGCTCGCTCTCAATGATCATGTTGTGCAAGATGACACAACAAGTCATGATCTCCCACATTTGATCTTTCGACCAGGTCTGAGCAGGGTACCGGACAACAGCAAATCGAGATTGAAGCACACCAAATGACCGCTCGACATCCTTCCTGCAAGCCTCCTGAACCTTCGCAAAGTGGAACTTCTTGCCTCCTGGCACATCGTTTGAGATAGTCTTCACAAATGTAGACCATCTCAGTTAGATGCCATCAGCTAGGTAGTACCCCTTATTGTAGTGCCGCCCATTGACCTCGAAGTTCACCGGAAGAGAATGACCTTCAACAAGCTTGGCAAAGACAGGGGAGCACTGCAGCATGTTGATGTCATTATGAGTTCCTGGCATACCAAAGAAGGAGTGCCAAATCCAGAGGTCCTGTGTGGCCACCGCCTCAAGTACCACACTGCAACCGCCTTTGGCGCCTTTGTACATCCCCTGCCAAGCAAATGGGCAGTTCTTCCATTTCCAATGAATGCAGTCGATGCTTCTAAGCATCCCAAGAAATCCTCTTGTTGCATTTTGTGCTAGGATCCGAGCAGTGTCTTCTGCATTGGGTGTTCGCAAGTATTACGGTCCAAACACTGCCACCACTGCCCTGCAGAATTGTAGAAACACTCAATGGTCGTGGACTCGGCCATGTGCCCATAGTCGTCGAGTGAATCACCGGGAGCTCCGTGTGCAAGCATCCTCATAGCTGTCGTGCACTTCTGGATTGAGGTGAATCCAAGTTTGCCGCTGCAATCCTTCTTGAAGTTGAAGTAGCTGTCGAACTCCCGGATGGAATTCACAATCCTCAGGAAAAGCTTTCGGCTCATCCAATAATGGCGCCGAAATACTTTGTCGCCATGCAGTGGAGCGTCGACGAAGTAGTCGGAGTAGAGCATGCAATAGCCTTCCAGACGATGTCGGTTCTTTGCTTTCAGCCGCCCCGGCGCCGAGCCACCTCGCCGCGACTTTTCATTGCTCGCGAGCAGGCCGGCGAGGGCGGCGAGGACCATGAGGTGTTCCTCGTCCTGGACGTCGGCATCGGCTTCCTCCTGCAGCAGCGACGCGAGCGCCTCCTCGTCGTCTGAGTCCATCGCCGAGCAAACAAAACGTCGAACACCTGGCGGGCGTGGTGGGCGCACACCCGGTGGTATACCGCCCTGCGCGGCCAGAGCGCCGGAAAACTCGCCCGAACGGTAGTGGAGAGGCTGCCGCAGCGAAACCTTCTCTCTTTTCCGGCGGGGAATGACCTATCTAGCGGTGCTGGGCGATGGGCGGCGCCGGGATCGGCAGGGTGGTGGCCGAGCGTGCGGGGGTGGGAGGCGAATCTGGACGATTGGCTTGACTTTTCGCCTGACAGTGTGGCCCAGGCGTGTTTTCCCCTTGCGCCGGAGCCCCCGAGCGCCCCCCAGTGCACTGGGTTCGGCCTGCGATCGCCAGGCCGAAAAACGGGCCAAGCCGGCGGATTTCGGCATCTTGGGGGCGCGAGTGGGGTTTTTTTCGGCGCTGGCGCGTAAAAAGGCGCCTGGGGGGCCTGTTGGGGGCGCGGCTGGAGATGCTCTAACTGCACTTCAAATTCGAGGTAGTAATCACATCGCCACATCTCCCCCTTCTTGTGCATGCTCTATCTAATCTAGTACGGAATTTTTTTTGCCCTAGTATTCTAATTGTTTTTCCTATGGACTTTGATTGATCTAGGCTATGGAACGATAATTTCATGCGGGCTCATCGAGGTCATCCGTTAGACGTAAAATGTATCAACTGTCGCTGCAAAGTAGTCTCCCAAAGTCTTCCATTCAGAGAGAAATTAATTTAGATAAATTGCCTTATGATTCAACTGATAAAAGAGAAATTGCGAGTCTAAAGTTATTGGTGCAGACAAATGAGCACGTCTTTTTTTTACTTTGGTGTCTATCAAATCTAAAGCTAGTGTTGATATTGCCAGTTGTCACAACATCTGTGGAGAGATGCTTTTAAGCTATGAATGTTGTCAAGAAAAAGTTGGGTAATGAAATGAGTGGTCAGTTCATGTGTAATTGTCTAATTTGCTATGTGGAGAAAGACACATCTTCTACCATTAGTAATGATGATGTGTTTGAATGAAAGATCAGAAGGGATGCCAATGGAGTGACTTTACATGATTCTTTCGCATGATGGTACTTCTATTTTAAGCTTTTCAACCTAACTTGTTATTTTCTTCAATGATTTTAGGAAGACAGAAGTTGTACCTGAAGCTAAGAGGTTATTTTGGAATTACTCAAGTGATTTTAAAATTTCATCAAATCGGCATGTCTTTCATCTTTGAATTTTAATGTAACACCTACTTGTGATAAGTAATATCATATTCCTATTTATTATGATTTCTTTGAGTGCTATAATCTTGTTGTGATATGGCGTAAATTTGGACTTGGTTCAAACCAAATTTGCACAACTAGTCAACGAGTGAACCCAATGGCTAAATTTTCTGGCTCCACCCCTGAGCGAGATGCAAGTCATGTAATAGC
Source organism: Aegilops tauschii subsp. strangulata (assembly GCF_002575655.3). Lineage (NCBI taxonomy): Eukaryota > Viridiplantae > Streptophyta > Magnoliopsida > Poales > Poaceae > Aegilops > Aegilops tauschii. The sequence goes on along the minus strand of NC_053035.3, from coordinate 503,492,241 downwards.
ATAGGTGGATGAGGAGAGTAGCTTGTACGCTCTTTATATTCAAACTTGTTGTTCTTCTCCTACCAATGTTAATGAATCAACACACAAAGCTCTTGCGTATTCTGAAAAAATACTACTACTAACCCTTTTCTCTCACCAGGTTGAAAAAGTTCTCTTTGATGCCCAACTTTGGATGTCCATTTTTTTTTGTTCATTGTTTTTGAGATAGCTTACCACTCATGTCAAGTGGTAACTTTGGATGTCCATTTCACTAGATCTTTCTACAAGCAGCCAAGGTTACTTATCATGATATTGAATCCATTGATCATTCTTACTACAGAAACCTTAAGTGGATGCATGAGCTGTGTATTTCTGTGCGTGTTTATGTCTACCGTTGACAGTCCACATGTGACATATTATGATATAAGTGATGTCCTGGACCTCAGTTAGTCATAAGTTTTTTGTAACCTCCTTACACATACAACATTCTTTCGCTGCAAAAATTATTTAATGTTCCAGCGAACAACTTCTTTATTTGCCATGTTTTCTTCTACTAATTCGTTATGTGCGTTTTTTTTTCTTACGAGTTTGTTATGTAATTTCAAGCCGGTGTATTACCATACACCCGATAGTTTGCTTGGCTTCTTCCACAATTCACAAACCTCACCATTCCCATGAATGGCTCGCCCATTAAATTTCCCTCCACCCAACATGGACAACCTAGTATGGAAGATTTGCACGTTGTTGGGGTTCTCCCACATTTGGGTTCATTTTTTACACCGCGAGCAGCGAAGGCAAGGAACCCTAATCCCAATCCGAACCCTCAAAAACATTTTAAACATTTTCTATACATGTTAAACATATTTAAAGTACACAATTAACAATTTTTAGAGTAAATGTTTTGATGTCTATATTTTTCATATACATCAAGAACATTTTTTATACACATTTTTATTGCATGTTTATATTTTTCCTATACACATTTATACACAGCAAGAACATGCAAATTTGAAGAAAAAATACGAATTTCAAAAGAAGTTTGTGGATTTGGATATTTTTGCGTGTTTAAAAAACACAAATTTGAAAAGTGGATTCCTCGGATTTGAAAAAAGTTTGCGGATTTCAAAAAAAATCCATGGATTTAGAAAAAGCTCATGAATTTGAATAACTATTTGTATTTGGAAAAAGTTTGTGAATCTGAAAGACGTTCAAGAATTCGATTGTTTTTGCTACTTTTAAAAAGTCGGCAAATTTGAAAAAAGGAAAACAGAAAAGTGGAAAAGAAAAACCGCCCCAGAAAAAACCTGTGGAAACCTTCTACCCGTGAGATGAGAAAAACAAAAACCGGTGCGAACGTGTATGATGCAAACAGAAAGTATTTCTTGTACACGGGCCGGGCCGTTCCAAGCTTGTACCGGCGCTTATAAGGCGGAACAACCGGCACCCGTAAACCCGACGAAAGAAACAAAAAAAAAAAGCGGCGGCGTCGGAAGGGGATCGAGCGAGCAGCGAAGGCGAGGCGAGGAACCCTAAATCCCAATCGGAACCCTCAGGGGATCCGGCGGCGGCGGAAGGTACATCGTCGTATAATTTGCTATGCACATCTCTATCTCTCTCTCTCTTGATTGATTGATTGATTGATTTCCCTTACGTCGTGTGCATCTATTGCTAGTGCTAGCTAGGATTGGAGAGGCTCGGCGGGGATCAGGCCATGGCCACGGCGCTTCGCCACGCGGCGAGGAGGTTCGGAACCAGAGCGGCGGCGGAGGCGGAGGCGGAGGCTATCATTGAGCGTAGTCCGCTGTACACTAGCACACGGATCGTCGATTCCACCACAGGCCGTGTACGTGCTGCAAAATCAACATCCTCCCCCGCCTCCCCTCCCAAGCTTTGCTAATACTACTAATATAGTACGTACAGCTTTGCTATCTAGAAAATCATACAAGAGCAAATAGATGCATTTATGATGATTCTGGCCGGCCAATGCCTTTGCTAATGTACACACTGCCTGCGGCAGGACCTCACGCCCAATCAGAGGAAAGATGCCATCTTCCGCTTGGCTCAAATCCATGCCCAGAAAGAGGACCTCTACAACACAATCGCTGCCTGGCAAGCTGACTACACTGCTAAGGGCAATGTAGTGAACCGGAAAAACAACCTTCTGCTCAAACAACTCTCTCAGCATGTCAAACCTAGACCCGATGACCCCCGCTGGTATCTCTCTCTCCCCCCCTTCACCTCACCTAATAATGCATATATTAAAACAAAAACAAAAACCTTTTTCTTTTTGATCTATTCAGGGCAAAATCCCCTGATTAAACCGTTACTAGCACCCTTATCAAGCATTTTAGAAAAAGACATCCACTACATGATTTAAAAGGATCTATTAAAACTTGGAGCTGCAATTCAATAAACTTTCTCATGGCCTAACTTAGGAATTAGTGTCGGCATGGTAAAATCCACCCTACCAATCATTTATGTATCCCATGTTGTTGTTTTTATTGCTACCACCTACCAGTTAACTGTATCACCTGATCTGCAGGCGCTCAAGTCAGCGGGCAGTATACTTTAATGATTTCCTCAAATTCACGGGGGCGGTTTTGATCGGCAAAATGGCAGGAGATGCCTTTAGTCATTACAAGGCAAAGCAAGATCATGATGGCCACAAAGGATCAAGCTAGCTTGCTGCATACAAGTCAACTAGTTAGTACCTGGTCTTGCAGAGAACCAAATCATAAGGCATATATCATGTCTGCTAGCTAGCTTCTTATCACAATTGTTAGAATGTTGTGAATGTGCCTACCGCACTTGTCGTCTCTGTTTAATTATGTTGCCGCCCTCTATCAGTGTGTGTCATATCTGTTTTGCTGATGAGTCAGTCTCGTCGAATTAAATAACTAGCTATTGGTCGCTGTATATATGTGTTTCCTCTTTCTTGGAACTCAGTGAGCCTTCATGTCTGTTTGCTGTATGTATGTGTTTCTGGTGTCACCTCTGTTTTAATATTGTGTTTGCTTGAGGAGCTTATCTCCCTCTATATGTGAGTGTGCCGTTTCTCCTGCTTATATTAAATAAGCAGCGCTTATCTCCCTCTGTCTGTGAATGTCATTTCTCTTGCTGATTAGTTGGTCTCGTCCTGATTAAATAAGTAGATACCGGTTGCTGTACTATCTGTGAATTTGTCTTGTTTCAGAATTTGTTCTTAGTTTGCCAGCAAAACCTGTGGACCTACTCAGCTTTGGTGTGAACTTGTTCAAGTCAATACTCATCTCAATGTTGTGACTGATCCTAATATGCCCTTCTAGCCGGATTTTCCCTTGAGTCTTTACTGTCCACATTCATGTTTCTAGTCATTTGAACACCGTTAGCACCACAATCAACTCCAGCAGGACATGATTCTTCATGTTTCAGATTGCTGAAGATTTCTATAACCAAGCATTTGCTTATACTGAATCACAGGAACACGAAAATCCCTGCTGCAGAAATGACATGCAGACAATGGGCCCTCCCGTCAATTTCCACTAAATAAACTTCCAAACAGTTTCCTAATAGGCAGAACATTTACGAAAACCAAAACTAAGCAGGCACATGCTTAAGAAGAACAAAACGGTATCAGGGGGACACTCGACGGCTCACAAACATGACACTCCCAAGCACAAAGCACAGCATGATTCTTAATGTCGATGGCGCCCACCCATGCTTTTATAAACAAACTTTACCATGCACTCCACATACTATCTACAAATCAAACATATAAAGCACGCTACACTACCCGCCATTCTAGCGCCTCCGCGTACGCGATGCCCGTTCGGCCGCTGGATTCGTTCCCTGTAGCTCCCTTTTGGCTGCTGGCGTGTGGTGGGCCGTTGATTTTTTTTTCACGTTCATGACTGCTTTGAGAGTGGATGACGAGTGGGGCTCGTTACGTGTGGGGTCGAGAGAATGGCGTGAAGTTCGTCCAATTCTGCCTAAGAAAAGCATCGAACGGTGAGGGGTAAAAAAGAAAAAAGCCTCGCCGGCCGCTTCGCCCAGCCGGCGCCCACTAGCTGCTCTCCCGCCGCATCCTCCCCGAGAGTCGTGGTGGCAGCACACCATCGCCCCCTCTGCTGCAAGAGATCCAGCCACCCCGGCCCTGGATCGCCGTCTCTCCTCCTTTTCCTCCTCTCTCTCCCGCGCCGCCGTCCTGCCCCCATCCATCCGTGCTCGACCCCGACCCTGGATCCCATCCCACCGGATCCGAGGTGTGTGGACGTGGGGGCGAGCTTCTCCGACGGCAGCGATGACCATCATCCAGGCCCCCTTGCTCACGGTGGAGAGACTACGACCGAGGGGATGCAGAGGAGGAGCGGGCCTCGTGGAGGAGGGGCCGCAGCTGCGGGAGCTCTCCATGGAGGAGGATTCCGTGGCGGTGGACCAGAGCGTGCGGTGGCGCGGAAGTAACAGTGGAGGCCGGAAGAGCGTGGCGGGCATCATGTGGCTGCGGTGGCCGAAGGGGCGGCGCGGCGTTGCTGCCTCTACCTCCATCCCGACCCTTTTACTCGCGCGCAGGTACCAAGTCGTCTCTCTATCTCTTGATTTGATCCCCATAAATTCTCATCTTCACCTGTGTGGATTTTGTTTTATCTATGCCTGCTATGTGTTTGAAAAAAATCCAAGCAGTATGAGGAGAAGATTTTGTGCTTGATTTAGTTTTTAGGATCTGCTGCCCCCTTTTTTTCGTTTTTGCAGCACACATCCTGTTTCATGATGAGACCCATCAATTATCTTTTCATATTTTGACAGTACTATATTGTTTACTTTGTGGAACTTTAGTTACCTGTAAGATGCAATCCACACCTTGAAATATTTGTGTTTCTGGATGCTCTGTCGTTGACCATAAAACCATGAAAGTTTGTTAATAACTTAGAAGGATATGCTTCCAGCAATGTGTTTCACGCATATTATGTACTATTAGTGTGTGAACAATATTTTTCACAGGCTATACTTGCAAGTGCATTTGCTCGTAAGGACCATTCGAAGGCCAAGCCCACAGCTTACCGCATACTGCAGGTATGGTTCCTTTTTTCTATAAATCCTTTTTTGTCACCTTAGTGAAGAACTGTTCATTTTGCAGCTCGGATTGATCTTGGGGCTTCTCCTAGGCCTACTTCTTGGAGTTGGCCTCCATACAGGTCCGAGATTATTTACAGAAGACCAGGGTGTACTGCATCATATCGACGTGGCAACACCGGTACAGTTACATTGTGCTGAATCATAAGAGTACCGCAACTCTGAATCTTGAAATGTTAATAGTTATGTTCTCATGATTTTCTTGCAGTTCATAGTACTTGCGAGTATACCCCTAAAAAAATTAGTACTTGAGAGTATGACAATCTTTTCTTATGTTTCATTACCTCAAGGCAATCTCTTGAACTAAGCAGAGTTATGTTTCCTATGTACAGTTTGTTGCTCTCACTCAACCAATCAACGCTTTAGCTTTTGTTTTCGACGGTGTCAATTATGGAGCATCAGATTTTGCATATTCTGTTTATTCATTGGCAAGTCCGCTAATTTTCCAGCTTATTTGTGCTCTAGCTTTCCAGCTTTCTCTTCTGACACATTCCATTGACTTATGTATTCTCAGATACTTGTGGTTGTTGTCAGCATCGCTTGCATTGTCATCCTCGCCAGTTACAGTGGTTTCGCTGGAATCTGGATAGTCTTGTCCATCTACATGTGCCTCCGCGTGTTTGGATTATGGAGGTAGAGTGAGGAAGCACTCTCATTTTATTATATTTTGTGAATATTTATTATTACGACGGAAACCAAACAACAAATACCCGTATTCACTAATGGCTTGTTAAAATGGGCTTTCTGGGATAAAATATGCAATAAACGAAGCCGTAATTGGTTATACCTCATTGCTCATTTTTGTTTAACTCTGGATCCCCTTTAAATAAGAATACCTACTCCGTATTTGCTTGAGTTTTCCTTTTGTATACCTGGCGTGGCTATATTTTCTATACTGGTTACAGTTTAGGTACCCTTGATTTATTTTTTCCAGGATTGAGACTGCTAGCGGGTCATGGGCTTTCCTTCGCAGCTGAACATGTAACGTGCATTCTCGTAGATAGTCCAACTTATAAGGTAGGTAGAATATTTATACTTGTAAGCAACTTTGGAGTAACCCTGTAACTTGTATGCCATATACAACTTTGGAGTTCAGACTAAGATTTGGTGCGTCAGTATATGAAATCTACTATAAATCAAAAGCCAATATAAAGGTATGCTCCACCTTGATTGTCGCTACTATGTTCCACTCCTATATTGACCAGGGAAAGTTGTATATTATGCCAATTTTTCCTTCAATTTACTACTGTGTTTAAAGTGTATGTATCGAACGAACCAATTCCTTCAGTTATATCAGTACATATTAAAACGAAAAGGTGTATATGAACATAAGCATTCATACGAACTAAAATTGTTTGTCATCCATTCCTTTCCTGCGGGTCATTCAACATCTCATCTCACAACACACATGCCACATAACCTGGCGAGCTCACGCCTTACTCAGTTCTATGTACCAGCTATGTAGCTTTATTCACTGAACTGAGATGATGTTTGTGCTCAGTTAGATGTTGCTTGCTCGATTTTGACCATGCTTGATGCAATAATGAATCTATTTGATATGGGACCTATCTATTCTTTGATGATGTTTGGTTACAAATCCTGGAGCTATTCTTTTTGTATTGAGAATACTACCTTTTATCACCTTATTTGGTTGCAGTTCATCTTTGCAATTAGTTGTGTTAGTAAACTAAACCGAGAATTTTGTTAACTTTTTATGGCTTGGGATCTTGCAGCTGCTGCGGCTTGCTGTGTGTGTGGTGAGGGTTACTTCTCCTGGTGCAGTAATACCATTTTGGAGTGTCCAGTGTTTGCAACTATAATTATCTACAACCTCTGCTAACAGGGCTCCGGTTCAGAGAAAATCAAAGGGACAAACAAAGTAAGATGCAAATAAAATTATCCACTTGGCTATGATTTTCGTACTGATGTGATTTGGCCTGCTAGAGTAACTACTTTCTGTATGCTCAGTTTTGCGCCTCGTGTGTTGTTTAGACGCTGAGGGCCGTTCTTCAATATGTAGGCCCGGATGCACGTTTGTTGGTAGATCAGTTTAAGGTGCTTTTATTGAACCAAAAGTTAATGTTGTTGGCCTTGACAGACTGCCAGCCCTCAAAGAGGTCGTTCAGCCTCCAAGGAGAAGGGAACTGATGGATGCCAGGGAAAGAAACTAGGTGAAGATCTGATGCTTAATCGAGTAAGCATCCTCTTCTTATCACTCTACTTTGTCGGTTGTCCACTGAAATGGTATGATCAGAATATTCCTCGAATTTGCTCCATGACATCTTGCTTGCCATGTGGTCACCTTACCTCAAAATTGACATATTAATCAATGAATTACTGCTTAGGCAAGGGTTTGTAGTCCCAGTAAACTATAAAACCAAATAATTGTTCCAAAATTTCGAATTTACCTTTGCACATGTAGAAGAGCATCATAGATTGTTTAGACTTGGTGTTCCAAAAAAGTATAGTCGTATGGTCAGACGCCGGTTCTTATTTGGTTTAGAGGTATGCTACTCCAAACATATGTTCATTTTGGGTTTAGATTTTGTAGATTGAACTAATGCGATACAAAAATTATCCGTCACCTGAAAGGTTCTTCCCTGTTGGTTTCGGGATTAGTATTTTGATCTCTGTTTGAAAAAGGACAAACAAGAACAGACTCACTAACACCCTCAGGTTCCTCCCTGTTGGTTTCAACATCAGTATTTTGATCTCTGTTTGAAAACTATTAGAAAGGGACAGATAAGAACACACTCATTAACACCCTCTAATATCTTTTTAATTATGAACTCAGTTAGCTGAACTTTATCGCATAGATTTCTAATGGTTTAATATGTAGTTGTTTTTCGTAATTTCAGTTGACTAGCTCTATGAATATAAAACATAAATAATTGTCTGCTATTCACTTAAGGTTCATATACTTTGGGATTTTCAGTTAGAACGATTTCTTAAGTATCCACATCTATTGGGCGGCTTGAGAATTCAGTTTTTTTCGTATGACACCAGACTAGGTACAACTAATATGGCGCCATCTTTGCTTCAGTCTATGTATACTTTGCCTTTTGGCCTCTGTAGCAAGTCAAAGTAGTAGCTGTTGTCCAGATGCATTATTTCATTATCTTTGTTCATGCTTTTGTTTGCAGCAGTTATTTTTTTGAAAAGGTCTTTTTATTGGAGTCAACTACACAACAGCTCGATGTCTCTATCAAGGAAGATTTCAGTTGAATTTAGATGCTTACTGAGACAAAATTTCCCTTTTTGATCGACCTGACACCTATGCCCAGTTTCTGACAAAGCAGAGATGATCTTACTTCTGTCAAAGAGTATTGTTTATATGTGACGCTAATATCTTGGTTCTCCATTTTCTAGCACTTTAACTGGCAGAGGTTAGCAGATTTTTGGCTCTGTATCCTAGCAGCTATCTCTCGATTATATAATGAGGTATTGCTTTTTCCTGTGCATGTGTAATTTGTTGTGGATTTTGGTTAGGCGTCGTTAACAGTTTGACAGGATTTAAGCGGTGTAGAAGGCGGGAGACACTTCAAGAAATTCAGCAGGGACGTGTAATGAGTGATTGACAGTGCCAACAAACATGATGATCCAACTAATTCAGCTGCATCATTTATACTGCCAGCCTTTTATTAATGTGTATTTTATTTTATTTTATTTTCATCAAGGAAACTGATTTACTTTCCTTGTGATGATGTGCTTGTTTCACAAAGATTATGAGAATTCAAATCATCATCCACTTTGATTTTTATCCCCCCCCCCCCCCCCCAATACCCATATAATACTTGGTTCTAATCATAGTTTTAAATAGCCGGCTATAGCGGAGCTGCTATAGCCTTTTGAGCAGGGTGCCGCTAAATGATCTCATGTACAAATAGCCCGCTATAGCTGATTTTGAGGTCTGATGCTATTTGACATAGCCCGCTATTTAAAACGTTGGTTCTAATTGGGTTTTTGCGCCATGGGCGCAACGGGTCATCTAGTACTAAGAAACTTGCAACACTTAACTAGAAGGGGCACTCAGTGTTGAAGGTGACTATAAGTTGCTGTCCAGAACCATATGGGGAGATCCTGGAAACGAAGAATTTGGATATGGAGTAGGAGTAAGGATCAATTAAAATTACGAAACCATTTTTATTTTTTCGATGAACAGGGAGGTAACCTCCCTGGCTCCATTTTCTCATAGACAAAACGAAACTAGTCAATACAGAGGCCTCAACCCAAAGCTGCCAGAGCACCGAAAAGCACAAAAAGAAAGTAACATGCTAGGTTCTAGGTCTGCAAGACCTTATAAATGTGTTGATTCCACGGTCAAAGGTATCATAATCTGCTTCTAAGGGTCTGTTTGGATGGTTAGTTTTTGGTCTAAATTACTCCCTCCGTAAACAAATACAAAAGTGTTTCTTATATTAATTGTACTGGTGCCTAGAGGGCCTGATATTTGTTCATCCTATGAACAATCTCACCTACTGACATATGGATTTGCTGACATTGATCTTGCATGCTGAAGGAAATATGCCCTAGAGGCAATAATAAAGTTATTATTTATTTCCTTATATCATGATAAATGTTTATTATTCATGCTAGAATTGTATTAACCGGAAACATCATACATGTGTGAATACATAGACAAACAGAGTGTCACTAGTATGCCTCTACTTGACTAGCTCGTTGATCAAAGATGATTATGTTTCCTAGCCATAGACATGAGTTGTCATTTGATTAACGGGATCACATCATTAGGAGAATGATGTGATTGACTTGACCCAATCCGTTAGCTTAGCACTCGATCGTTTAGTATGTTGCTATTGCTTTCTTCATGACTTATACATGTTCCTATGACTATGAGATTATGCAACTCCCGTTTACCGGAGGAACACTTTGTGTGCTACCAAACGTCACAACGTAACTGGGTGATTATAAAGGTGCTCTACAGGTGTCTCCGAAGGTACTTGTTGGGTTGGCGTATTTCGAGATTGGGATTTGTCACTCCGATTGTCGGAGAGGTATCTCTGGGCCCTCTCGGTAATGCACATCACTTAAGCCTTGCAAGCATTGCAACTAATGAGTTTGTTGCCAGATGATGTATTACGGAACGAGTAAAGAGACTTGCCGGTAACGAGATTGAACTAGGTATTAAGATACCGACGATCGAATCTCGGGCAAGTAACATACCGATGACAAAGGGAACAACGTATGTTGTTATGCGGTTTGACCGATAAAGATCTTCGTAGATTATGTGGGAGCCAATATGGGCATCCAGGTCCCGCTATTGGTTATTGACCGGAGACGTGTCTCGGTCATGTCTACATAGTTCTCGAACCCGTAGGGTCCGCATGCTTAACGTTACGATGACAGTTTTATTATGAGTTTATGAGTTTTGATGTACCGAAGGAGTTCGGAGTCCCAAATGAGATCGGGGACATGACGAGGAGTCTCGAAATGGTCAAGACGTAAAGATCGATATATTGGACGACTATATTCGGACATCGGAAAGGTTCCGAGTGATTCGGGTATTTTTTGGAGTACCGGAGAGTTACGGGAATTCGTATTGGGCCTTAATGGGCCATACGGGAAAGGAGAGAAAGGCCCCAAAGGGTGGCCGCACCCCTCCCCATGGACTAGTCCGAATTGGACTAGGGAGGGGGGGGGGGGCGCCCCCTTCCTTCCTTCTCCTTCTCCCTTCCCTTCTCCTACTCCAACAAGGAAAGGAGGAGTCCTACTCCCGGAGTAGGACTCCCCCCCTTGGCGCGCCCTCCTCCTAGGCCGGCCGCCTCCCCCGTTGCTCCTTTATATACGGGGGCAGGGGGGCACCCCATACACAACAATTGATCTATTGATCTCTTAGCCGTGTGAGGTGCCCCCCTCCACCATATTACACCTCGATAATATCGTAGCGGTGCTTAGGCGAAGCCCTGCGTCGGTAGAACATCATCGTCGTCACCACGCCGTCGTGCTGACGAAACTCTCCCTCAACACTCGGCTGGATCGGAGTTCGAGGGACGTCATCGAGCTGAACGTGTGCTGAACTCGGAGGTGCCGTGCGTTCGGTACTTGATCGGTCGGATCGTGAAGACGTACGACTACATCAACCGCGTTGTGTTAACGCTTCCGCTTTCGGTCTACGAGGGTACGTGGACAACACTCTCCCCTCTCGTTGCTATGCATCACCATGATCTTGTGTGTGCGTAGGAAATTTTTGAAATTACTACGTCCCCCAACACATGCTAACTCAAGGCAATGGTCATGTACACAGGTAACAGACAAGTCAGCCCAATGTACGGCGTGCTGCTATGTAAAATGGACGCACATGACGAGCTGAGAGCATCTCTAGCAGACCCCGTATAATGCCGACCCGCATAACGCGTTTACAGTTCGAGAAAGAACTGTTTTGCGGAGCGAAATCATGCGCTGTAGAATAGACCCCGTATATGAAACTGCATAATTTGAAGAAAAAAAACTTTCACGGGAGAAATTGCAACCACACTGATCATTCATAGTTCATCCCATACTACATGATCATACATACATTCTACTACTACTACTAGAGGGGGGTGGGGGATCTGCGGGCTCGAGGCGGCTACCAAAATGGACGAGCTCGTGGCGGCGAGGCCCACGCGGTGGAGGAGCTCAGTCCTCCTCGTCGGAGCTGACTGGCGACATCTAAACTTCTATTGAGTTGTACTTTGTAGTTGGTTTGAGTTTGGGTCTCAAGCACCCGTCTATTTTTTCAGTAGAATGATAGACATTTTCATACATATATCAAGAAAAGGAATATAAAAGTTTGGCTAGATAAACATAAATAGGTAGCTAAACTTCCATTGAGCTGAGATGACGTTGCCTCAAAGAATAAGAATACTGGAAACACATTTGAGCTTGATCTCAAATTGATAGAGCATTAATAAGCTGTACAATATTGTTCGTGTAGAATAGTAAACTATGTCAATGACAAATGCGAAAAGTTACATTTGGCTCAAGATGTACATGTGCTAACAATGTATCGTAACAGAAGAAAATACCAACATCCAAGTGCTCTCAGAAATGCTCGTCTGCCTCACACGAAGTCCATCTGGTGCACAATTATTTGTTGCAACGAAACAGTGGCTTCTAGGTCAAAATTATCCCAAGTGAACACAATTAGTTTTTTCTTGGAACTTATGACTACTAAAACTTTGTCCTTCTCCGCTTAGCTCTAAAACATTGTGGCGCACCATGGTAAACGATAGATGAAGTTTTTTTTTTCTGCAGTGAGAAATAGATGTAGCTTCACTTAGCTAGCTCCACGGTTTGTCAATCTGCACGGTGCAAATATGCAACTGGCCATAGAAAAATTTACAGTTAGATGCTTGAAATAGTTCAGTTGCCATATTTTAGTCAACAGAATCCATTTATATGAAGTCATCTCATTCTACAACAAATATCAATTGGAAATCAGGTCTCCCCCATCCAGTGCAGTACAACTCAGCTTTTCCTGCATCGACGGTTGCTCCAGTCATCCCATCACCTTCAAGCAGATTAATCCGAGCTGCAGATTCCATCGGTAACAACAGGCCAACCCACCAGTTAATAAAAAGCAGTTGCGTTCAAACGCCGAGACGGTATACACATAAGGCTAAGGCTATGTTTGGTTGCGGGGCCGGGGCAGAGATTTTCCAGGGCTACAAAGCACGGGCTTGACTTTTCTAGACACACTCTAATCCACGGAGTATTCCTCGGGAATCTTTGGACATCATTTGGGGCGTGTTTGGTTGCAGTCTTGAACAGTGCTCGCGTTGCATACACATCTCAACCCAGCCTGACTTTAAAAAAACAGCCTCATATGCGACATCTGCGAGTTGTTTGGTTCCCTGCATATGGACTTCCTGCATTAGGGGATCAACTTTGGCATGTTGTTTGGTTACCTGCATTGTCTCGGCGCATGCAACTACACGATGTTTGGTTGCCCGCATGAGGTATGATTAAGAGCTAGCACTTGCACTTAGCACACAGGGTTAAGAGCTAGCAGAGGAAGGGGGAGAAGAAATGTAGTGTGCGTCGGACCATGGCGACTGCGGTGGATAGTGGTCGCAGCGCCGTGTCCGACATGACGAGCATGGAGTCGTGGACGAGCGACCCCGTCGGCGGCACCGTGAGCGACACCGTCGGCGAACTAGTTGCGGTGCTCGCGCAAAGACAGTGGACAGAGGAGGAGAATGCAGTGCTCGTGACATGATATCGTCCGTGCAGTGGACGAGAGAGGAGGCCCAGATGATCGACGCCGGGAACGACTCCAGTGTAGTAGGGCGAGAGAGAGGAGGCCAAGATGATCGACCCCGTCGGTGGCGCGGCGAACTGCAGTGTGCACGAAGGCAGATGACACAAGAAAGCAGTGTGCGCGCCATTGCGGCGTCAGTGCAGCAGGAGGACGACAGAGAGTAGACCGAGATGAGCGATGCCGGAAACGACTCTAGTGTAGTAGGACGTGGGCAAGGAGATCAAGGGGAAGAGCTTCGGTGTCGAGAGGAACGAATAGGAGAGCTCTGAGTAGAGGACAGAGGAGCTCGACATGGCAGCGTCAGTGCAGTAGACTGATGTTCATAGAGAGATGAAGCTACGATCGTCGAAACCAAAAACTTACAACACGAATATTGTGAGGAACTGCGAGATTAGGCTGCTGGTCAAAGGAAATTTCAAATGATCGATCGTGCGCGACGAATCTGACAAAATTCGTCCAGACTAGCTTCAAACGGGAACACGGGATTAAGAACTTACGGCCGACGGAACTACGAACCGATCGTCTGAATGGAACCGTAGCATCGGTGCATCTTTTTCGTGTAGAGCTTACCTCGAACCGAAGCACCATTGTGTAGATCAGAGGGGCATGGAAGAAAGGAGATTAGGGAGGAGCTTACTTGAGGTTGAAGAAGACACCACTTAAACAGGTCACATCCCTCCTGTTTCTCCTTGTGCAGGGGCCGCTCGCTGCGCTTCCGCTCGGCCTGGCTCCAGAGAAACTGCCGATTCAGCCAGGCCCAGAGGTGCTTTAAATTTCGTGCTATACAGGCCAGTAAAACCACCTAACCAATCAACCCATTCCTTTCCCGCGCGGGTAGATTATTTTTAGCCCGGGGATTCACCTGATTGCCTGCATGGCATGCAAGTTGACTGCATTTTGGTTGCCGTGCACTTGCAGGGTTGAGAACGGACCGGTCGTACTCGTACCAACGCTGCTGCTCCAGTCCACGTCCACCTGACCTGATGCTGATGGAGAGTACTATTTGGAACTGTTTCAAGCCAAGAGAAGCTGCACGGTATGTCGGTATAGTTCTACGACCCCATCTGTTCCTGTGTCCTGGCTTGAGTAGAGTGCCTGGCATCCAGAGGTTCCACCGGTCAGTAAAATACACAGGCTGTTATAAATGGATTCACTCCTAAAAGTTTGAAAGCGCATATCTGGGCATGAGAGCATCTATAGCCGGACTTTGCAAATTCGGCCGTCAACACATGTGGACATGACCGGGCGTGTCCATGAACACTGACTGGCCACGCTTTAAATTAGCTCTCATATTTCAGCCCCTAGATCCATGCAATGCGTGCAAAAGAAATCCTACATACTACATACTACGACGCTTCGTCGTTTGAGATATCCACGATGACGGTGTCGGGCGCCGGCTGGACGGGCGGGTAGGAGGGCTCCGCCTCATCATCCTCCTGCTCGACCTCATCCATGTAGGCGAGCATCTCTGCCTCCTCCGCGGCCTGCTGCGCCTCCATCTCCTGCCGGTGACGGCGTCTAGCCTCCGCAGCCAACTCTGACCGGAGGGAATCGAGGATAGCATGCTGCTCCGCCTGCAGATCTGCGTCGCCATCCTCCTCCTCCTCCTCCTCCTCCTCCATCTCCTCCGCAGGATCCACTGCATCCGAACGTAGCCCCGCGGCGATCCGGGCTTCGCGCCCGGATCTGCTCAAGGAGCTCGAGCCGGTGCTCCGGTGTCAGAAATGGCTCGCTCCTCACCCGGGGCGCGTGGGGGCATGGCTACTAGACGGACGGGTTGACTGAAAAGTGGTGGCAGCGGCAGACAGTCGGTGAAAACCGTGGATGGATGATAGGGTTTCGGTACCGCCTGTCGGCTTAAATAGCCAGGCTAGGCAGTACGCGGCTCGCCGGAGCGGCGCTACGCGGCGCCACCGGTTCTCTGGAGGAGACGAGTTTCGGACCACCGGGTTTCCGGGCGTTTCCGCGTGGGACCTTGTCGTCAGTCTGACGTGGTGGGCGTGCCCGGGCACCCTCATATCCGCCCCGTATTTGGGCTGGATATGAAGGGTACCGGCTAGCCCGGGCGTTTGAGGCGTCCGTGTGAATTGAAAAATCATGACCGATCAGTGAAGTGCCCGGCTGTACATGCTCTAATTGTGAGCAAATGATTCACCTCGGGTCCTATCCGTGTTTGACCAGGCCACGTGGCTAGGCAACATTTTGCAAAGTAGGCCCTCGAAAACTCCCAGCGACCAAGTTGTAGTTGTGTTGTGGCCATGATTCCGAGTTGTAGCTATGGCCGTGCGCTCCAGGTTGCCAGCTTCGCCGACGTCCGACGAGGAGCTGTCGCCCTCATCTTGCGGATGGTAGTGAGGATGCGCACCACCGTCGTCGGGTACTAGCCGCCCGCCGCCCTCGCTCTCATTTCCCCCCTTCCTGTACACTGCGACCACGTCCTCAGCAAAACACACACGTAACGGCGGTCCGAGCGGCGACAACAACACAACGACGACGGCGGCGCAGCAACACAGCAGCGGTGACGGTGGTGGCGTTCCTGCTGGTGCCCATGGGCGACCCCCACCATTTTTGTGTTGTACGCAAGGAGAGAGCGCGCAGCCGTCGAGGAGCTCGAGACAACGTGCAGGTCTATGGAAATGGAGAGCTGGCTCGTTCGCCTGGTCCTGCGCGATCGCCGTTCAAGCCCTGGGTGGAATTCACAGGTGTGCGCACAAGCTGTTGGGCAAAATGTCGGTTGTACAATGGTGGTGCAGCCGTGCACATCTATACTGTACGAGTACGACCACGTCTTGGGCGAGGCGCACGAGGAACGGCGCCCCGCGCCCCGCCAACCACGCCACGGCCACCTCTGGACTACCACGCTCCCACAACCCCGCCAGCGCTCGACCTCATTGGCCATATATGTGCTTGATGGCGGAGTTGAGTGGCAGGCAGAGCGTGATGGAAGAGAGAAGGTGTTTGCAGGCGGAGCGAAGATTGGCCGCTTCCCATCCATGGCCATGGGCAGCAGCCGCTGGCCGCCATCCCCACCACCGCCACCCCCTTGGCGCTGTCCTCCTGGGGAAGCTGCGGGTTGAGCAGCGAAAGCAACACAACACACCAGCAGCATAGCAGGGATGATCCAACAAGTTTTACATGCATGCTTGTGAATGGAGTATGTTACAAGAGGTTGACAGCAAGGTTGTGAGTTGAACAATGAAAGACTCTGTCTCTCTCACCCCTTGCTGTCGGATGAATGTTTGGCACTTGTTTTATGTGAACTTAGATTTCGATTTTGCTGTCCTGGGAATGGGAATGTGAATGTGAATGTGGTGCTCATCATCTCATGCTTGCTAATGCGTGTAATGCGATGCCAGCAGGCTCAGTAAATAAATAAATAAATGACAAATCAGCTGAGTATCTCTCTCTAGGAGGGGATCTTAAAACTGAGAGCATGAGGAACTGTTCTCAGTTAACTGAAATGAAGTTACACGACAAAACGGATTCAGAATTACAGTTAAACTGACTGACTGTTCCTGCTCCTCCGAGAGTTTCCCTTGAACCTGAACTGAAGCTGGCCCCGCTAGAAGAAACTTGGACTCCCATTTGCATACTTATACTTTCGAGTTTCGTCGGTGAGACGCTGAACTGAATGCTCAAGTGATGGGCGTTCATCATCAAAGATGTGATCGGCAGCACCTGAAGCCGTCTCCAATGCACTCGCTCTATCTAGGCTCAAGAGTTGACGTGGTTTGCATCTGTTGGTTGTGTTGCACTTGCAGGTGGAGTGCTGTGCTCTGCCAATCGTCAAGTGCTTGCTTGGCTTGGCTGCTGTTCCCGTCCACATGATTTTGGTTTTGCTGTCCCCTGAATGTGAATGTGAATGTGATGGTCATCGTCTTGTGTCGGTATTTTTCTTGATCCTGTAAGACAATAGGTTTGGGAGAACCGACACAACCCTCTAGGAGTGGCCTATCACATATATATATAATGAGTGGTATACAACGTTACAATATACACGTGTAAATACAGAGGCTATACAATCTAACACCCTTCCTCAATCTTAGCCACTTCCTAAAGAATCTAGAAGGGTAAGATTGCGTCGGCAAGCCTCAAACTATTATAGAGGCAATAGCTTGGTGAAGATGTCTGCAAGTTGATCCTTGGAAGAGATGAACTTGATCTGTAGTTGCTTCTGAGAGACATGTTCACGCACAAAGTGATAGTCAACTTCAATGTGTTTCGTTCGGGCATGAAATACCGGATTTGCAGAGAGGTATGTAGCACCGATATTATCACACCAAAAACAGGAGACTATGATTGGGATATACCCAATTTCCGAAGCAAAGACTGTACCCGGATAAGGTCTGTTTGGTTTGCACCCTGGCTTTCATGCCTGATAAAAAGTGGTGCCTGAGCGCAGCCTGAAAACGTAGACGTTTTGTGCCTGGTCAGGCATGGTCTGTTTGGTTCTGTACCTGGCCTGAGAAAAGCTTAGTGCAGAAATGATTCGTTTGAGAGCTGGCCCACGAAAGAAAAAGCTGATTAAAGTGTACGACTTGACGCCAGGCTACTCCCAGGCAACCGGCTCCTTGCGCCTGAGCCAGGCTAATCAGGTAGCCTCGGTCATGGCCCAGGCTAAGTAATGTTTTGCGGTCACCAGGCCAGGCTAGCTGCTGCTCCTATGGACTCCAACCAAACACAGTCCAGGCAATTTGCAGGCATGCTCCAGGCCAGGCGTAAAAGGATGAGGACGCCAACCAAACACACCCATAATCTCCGAAGTGGCATTGGCCACAGCCTTATACTCAGTTTCAGTACTGCTACGTGAGACAGTGGCCTGTTTCCGAGCACTCCAGGCGATCAGATTAGAGCCAAAGAACACAACATAACCCCTCGTAGATCGCCTGTCATCCGGATTGCCAGCCCAATCCGCATCAGAATATGCTGAGAGACATCCAGAGGAGGTCGGTCGAATATGCAATCCATGAGACACCGTGAATCGAATGTAGCGCAAGATGCGCTTAACAGCAGACCAATGAGTGTCACGGGGTGACTGCAGATACTGGCAGACTCGGTTGATAGCAAAGGAGATGTCCGGTCGTGTGATCGTCAAGTACTGAAGACCACCAACAATACTCCTGTACTCCGTCGCATCAGCAGAAGACAGAAGCTCACCATCAACGGCAGTGATCTTGTCAGTGGTAGACATGGGTGTAGTCGTCGGTTTGCACTTAAGCATCCCAGCCCGCTGCAACAAATCCAAGGAGTACTTCTTCTGTGACATAACAAGACCATCAGCCCGAGAAGTAACCTCCACACCAAGGAAGTAGTGAAGCTTCCCAAGGTCCTTGACCGCAGAATCAGCACCAAGCGAGCGAACAAGAGCAGTAGCAGCCGACTGAGAGGAGCTGACCAGAATAATATCATCCACATAGACCAACAAGTACATAGTAACCTCAGGCCTCTGGAGAAGAAATAGTGAGGAGTCAGCAGTTGATGATGCAAAACCATGAGCACGAAGGGCCATTGCAAGACGAGCATGCCAAGCACGGGGGGCTTGCTTCAGACCATAAAGTGCCTTGGACAGACGACAGAGATGATCAGGAGGATCCGGATCAGAAAAACCCGGAGGCTGGCGCATATAGACCTCCTCCTCCAACACACCATGGAGGAAGGCATTTTGGACATCAAGCTGACGAAGAAACCAACCTCGAGTAACGGTAAGAGAGAGAAGAAGCCTGATGGTAGTAGGCTTGACCACTGGACTGAAGGTGTCTTCATAATCAAGACCAAAACGCTGTCGAAACCACAAGCAACAAGACGAGCTTTGTAGCGCTCAATGGACCCATCAGAATGCCTCTTCACTTTGAAAACCCATTTAGAATCAATGACATTAACCCATGACGGTGGAGGAACAAGAGTCCATGTCTGATTGCGAATGAGAGCTTGATACTCCTGCTCCATGGCCTCTCTCCAATGAGGAATATGCATAGCAGCTTTGATACGTGCGCGGCTCGGAGGAGGGATCCGCAAGGGCAGCAGTCATGCATGCAGCTAACCAGGCAACTGTACCATCGTGATGTTGCTTAGGCTGAAAAATGCCACTGCGGCTGCGCGTATGTGGACGTAGAGCAGCAGCCGGAGCCGTCGAAGTTGCGGATGACGACGAAGAGGTGCCAGAAGAGCCCGCAGCAGGAGCCGGACTAGGCGAAGGCGACGGAGGTGGCCCGGTCAGCAGGAGACCAGGCGGCGGCTGTGACGACGCTGGAGACCCGGTGCCAGGCGACTCGGGAGACCCGGTGCCAGGCGACAGCCCGGGAGAGGCCTGTCCCGGTGACAGCGGCCCGGTCACCAGAGGAGAGGCAAGGGCGGGCAAAGCCGGCCCAGGCGCGGTAGGCGTGACCGGTGTCACGGGCCGGGCGGGCGACGAAGCCCGGGCGGGCAACGAAGCCCGGGCGGGCAACGAAGCCGGCCAGAGGCCAGGGGCGATGAAGCGGGCAACAGCACCGGGTCATCGAGTGGTCGTGCATGGGCACGAGACCCGAGGCCATGCAGCGGCGCCATGCGATCGACGTGCACAACTGGAGGTGCCGGCGATGAAAGCGAGGGCGACGAAGAAGGCGATGGCGCCTCTAAAATCTCCAAGCGAGCCCCACGTCCAGTGCCTGCACCATGATTAGGCAACAATATAGGAGAATATGCAACATCATCAAATTGGTCAGAGGCAATAGAGGATGAATGCATGGATGGTGGTTCATCGGTGGACATAGGAAGTTTGGCAAAGGGAAAAACATGCTCATCAAACACGACATCCCGAGATATATAAACACGATTAGTGGGAACATGAAGACATTTGTATCCTTTATGAAGAGAGCTGTAACCAAGAAAAACACACTTCTTGGAGTGAAACTCAAGCTTGCGCTTGTTATATGGACGGAGATGCGGCCAGCAGGCGCACCCAAAAACCTTGAAGAAAGTGTAATCAGGTTGTTCATTAAGGAGAACTTCAATGGGAGTCTTCATGTTCAAAACACGAGTGGGAGTACAGTTGATGAGAAAACATGCAGTGGTGAAAGCATCACTCCAAAATCGAAACGGAACCGATGCATGGGCCAAAAAAGTAAGACCAGCTTCAACGATGTGACGATGGTTACGTTCTACTGAACCATTCTGCCGATGTGTATGTGGACATCCTAAATGGTGAGCGATCCCAAGCGACTGAAAGAAGGAGTTGAGGTTGCGATACTCGCCCCCCCCCCCAGTCCGACTGGACATGAACAATTTTGTGCTTGAGAAGGCGTTCAACATGTTTTTGAAACTGAACAAAAATGTCGAACACATCAGATTTACGTTTAATAAGATAAAGCCAAGTAAAGCGACTATAAGCATCAACGAAACTGATATAATAATTGTGACCACTGACAAAAGTTTGAGCAGGACCCCATACATCTGAAAACACAAGTTCTAAATGATGTTTCACCTCATGACTGGACTCCGAAAAGGAAGTTGATGACTCTTCCCCTCCTGACAAGCATCACACACTGCTACATCTTTATTACTAGACATGCTAGGAAGCTCATGACGACGCAAAACATGACGGACGATAGGTGTGGCTGGGTGACCAAGACGAGCATGCCACTGTGACGGAGATACCCGAACTCCACTGAAAACGCGAGCGACACCAGGATGCTCCAGACGGTAGAGGCCCTGGCACAGCCGCCCACTAAGAAGAATGTCCCTCGTGCCCCTATCCTTAATAAAAAGATCAAAAGGATGAAATTCACAAAGCACATTATTATCACGTGTGAGTTTAGGAACTGAAAGAAGATTACGTGTCACAGATGGAACTCTAAGAACATTGCGAAGCTGAAGACTCCTATTGGCATGTCTAGTGAGAAGAGATGCTTGACCAATATGAGAGATGTGCATACCTGCTCCATTGGCGGTGTGGATCTTGTCGGAGCCATGATAGGGTTCATGAGTGTGAAGCTTCCCCATCTCGCTCGTCAGGTGCTCCTTCACCCCAGAGTCCATGTACCAGTGGGGATCGGTGGAGTAGGACTGAGTGTGTCCTTGTTGCTTCTGCGGCGCCGGACGATCAGCCATAGCAACCTGACGTGCAAAGTTGCGTGTGTCCTTGCCGTCATTGCCAAGACCAAGAAAGCTCCGCTGAAAGCGTTTGTGACACTTGGAGGCCCAGTGCCCCTCAATGCCACATAACTGACACACGCGTCGACCACCTGCCCCTGGTAGGGTTGCGGACGCGGGGGGAGCCGAAGGTGATGAAGACGAAGCAGGGGGCGGCCCCTTGGACGAGTTGCGGCCACCCTTAGTGGCGGCGTTCGCGGAGAGGGAGCCGTGACTGGCCTTGGAGCGGTGTGTTGGAAATATGCCCTAGAGGCAATAATAAAATGGTTATTATTATATTTCCTTGTTCATGATAATTGTCTATTGTTCATGCTATAATTGTGTTATCCGGAAATCGTAATACATGTGTGAATACATAGACCACAACGTGTCCCTAGTAAGCCTCTAGTTGACTAGCTCGTTGATCAACAGATAGTCATGGTTTCCTGCTATGGACATTGGATGTCATTGATAACGGGATCACATCATTAGGAGAATGATGTGATGGACAAGACCCAATCCTAAGCATAGCACAAAGATCGTGTAGTTCGTATGCTAGAGCTTTTCCAATGTCAAGTATCATTTCCTTAGACCATGAGATCGTGTAACTCCCGGATGCCGTAGGAGTGCTTTGGGTGTGCCAAACGTCACAACGTAACTGGGTGACTATAAAGGTACACTACAGGTATCTCTGAAAGTGTCTGTTGGGTTGACACGGATCGAGACTGGGATTTGTCACTCCGTATGACGGAGAGGTATCTCTGGGCCCACTCGGTAATGCATCATCATAATGAGCTCAAAGTGACCAAGTGGTTGGTAACGGGATCATGCATTACGGTACGAGTAAAGTGACTTGCCGGTAACGAGATTGAACAAGGTATTGGGATACCGATGATCGACTCTCGGGCAAGTAACATACCGATTGACAAAGGGAATTGTATACAGGATTGATTGAATCCTTGACATCGTGGTTCATCCGATGAGATCATCGAGGAACATGTGGGAGCCAACATGGGTATCCAGATCCCGCTGTTGGTTATTGACCGGAGAGTCGTCTCGGTCATGTCTGCATGTCTCCCGAACCCGTAGGGTCTACACACTTAAGGTTCGGTGACGCTAGGGTTGTAGAGATATTAGTATGCGGTAACCCGAAAGTTGTTCGGAGTCCCGGATGAGATCTCGGACGTCACGAGGAGTTCCGGAATGGTCCGGAGGTGAAGAATTATATAAATAGGAAGTCCAGTTTCGGCCACCGGGAAAGTTTCGGGGGTTAACGGTATTGTACCGGGACCATCGGAAGGGTCCTGGGGGTCCACCGGGTGGGTCCACCTATCCCGGAGGGCCCCATGGGCTGAAGTGAGAGGGGAACCAGCCCCTGGTGGGTTGGGGTGCCCCCCTTGGGCCTCCCCCTGCGCCTAGGGTTGGAAACCCTAGGGGTGGGGGCGCCCCACTTGGCTTGGGGGGGAAGCCACCCCCCTTGGCCGCCGCCCCCCTTGGAGATTGCATCTCCCAGGGCCGGCGCCCCCCAGGGGCCCTATATATAGTGGGGGGAGGGAGGGCAGCCGCACCACAGCCCCTGGCGCCTCCCTCTCCCTCCCGTGACACCTCTCCCTCTCGCTGTGCTTGGTGAAGCCCTGCCGAGATCCCCGCTACTTCCACCACCACGCCGTCGTGCTGCTGGATCTCCATCAACCTCTCCTTCCCCCTTGCTGGATCAAGAAGGAGGAGACGTCTTCCCCAACCGTACGTGTGTTGAACGCGGAGGTGCCGTCCGTTCGGCGCTCGGTCATCGGTGATTTGGATCACGACGAGTACGACTCCATCAACCCCGTTCACTTGAACGCTTCCGCTCGCGATCTACAAGGGTATGTAGATGCACTCCTTCCTTCTCGTTGCTAGTAAACTCCATAGATGGATCTTGGTGATGCGTAGAAAATTTTAAATTTCTGCAACGATCTCCAACAGTGGCATCATGAGCCAGGCCTATGCGTAGTTTCTATGCACGAGTAGAACACAAACTTGTTGTGGGCGTAGATGTTGTCAATTTTCTTGCCACTACTAGTCTTATCTTGTTTCGGCGGCATTGTGGGATGAAGCGGCCCGGACCGACCTTATACGTACGCTTACGTGAGACAGGTTCCACCGACTGACATGCACTAGTTGCATAAGGTGGCTAGCGGGTGTCTGTCTCTCCCACTTTAGTCGGAACGGATTCGATGAAAAGGGTCCTTATGAAGGGTAAATAGAAATTGGCATATCACGTTGTGGTTTTACGTAGGTAAGAAACGTTCTTGCTAGAAACCTATAGAAGCCACGTAAAAACTTGCAACAACAATTAGAGGATGTCTAACTTGTTTTTGCAGCATATGCCTTGTGATGTGATATGGCCAAAAGGATGTGATGAATGAGATATATGTGATGTATGAGATTGATCATGTTCTTGTAATAGGAATCACGACTTGCATGTCGATGAGTATGACAACCGGCAGGAGCCATAGGAGTTGTCTTTATTTTTTGTATGACCTGCGTGTCATTGAATAACACCATGTAAATTACTTTACTTTATTGCTAAACACGTTAGCCATAGAAGTAGAAGTAATCGTTGGCGTGACAACTTCATGAAGACACGATGATGGAGATCATGGTGTCATATGCCGGTGACGAAGATGATCATGGCGCCCCGAAGATGGAGATCAAAGGAGCAAAATGATATTGGCCATATCATGTCACTATTTGATTGCATGTGATGTTTATCATGTTTTACATCTTATTTTCTTAGAACGACGGTAGCTTAAATAAGATGATCTCTCGCAATAATTTCAAGAAAGTGTTCCCCCTAACTGTGCACCGTTGCGAAGGTTCGTTGTTTCGAAGCACCACGTGATGATCGGGTGTGATAGATTCTAACGTTCGCATACAACGGGTGTTGACGAGCCTAGCATGTACAGACATGGCCTCGGAACACACTCAATACACTTAGGTTGACTTGACGAGCCTAGCATGTACAGACATGGCCTCGGAACACGAAAGACCGAAAGGTCGAGCATGAGTCGTATAGATGATACGATCAACATGAAGATGTTCACCGATGTTGACTAGTCCGTCTCACGTGATGATCGGACACGGCCTAGTTAACTCGGATCATGTTTCACTTAGATGACTAGAGGGATGTCTATCTGAGTGGGAGTATATTGAATAATTTGATTAGATGAACTTAATTATCATGAACTTAGTCTAAAATCTTTACAATATGTCTTGTAGATCAAATGGCCCACGTTGCCCTCAACTTCAACGCGTTCCTAGAGAAAACCAAGCTAAAAGATAATGGCAGCAACTATACGGACTGGGTCCGGAACCTGAGGATCGTCCTCATAGCTGCCAAGAAAGATTATGTCCTAGAAGCACCGCTAGGTGAAGCACCCATCCCAGAGAACCAAGACGTTATGAACGCTTGGCAGTCACGTGCTGATGATTACTCCCTCGTTCAGTGCGGCATGCTTTACAGCTTAGAACCAGGGCTCCAAAAGCGTTTTGAGCAACACGGAGCATGTGAGATGTTCGAAGAGCTGAAAATGGTTTTCCAAGCTCATGCCCGGGTCGAGAGATATGAAGTCTCCGACAAGTTCTTTAGTTGTAAGATGGACGAAAACAGTTCTGTCAGTGATCACATACTCAAAATGTCTGGGTTGCACAACCGCTTGACTCAGCTGGGAGTTAATCTCCCGGATGACGCGGTCATTGACAGAATCCTTCAGTCGCTTCCACCGAGCTACAAGAGCTTTGTGATGAACTTCAATATGCAGGGGATGGAAAAGACCATTCCTGAGGTATATTCAATGCTGAAATCAGCGGAGGTGGAGATCAGGAAGGAACATCAAGTGTTGATGGTGAATAAAACCACTAAGTTCAAGAAAGGCAAGGGTAAGAAGAACTTCAAGAAGGACGGCAAGGGAGTTGCCGCGCCCGGTAAGCCAGTTGCCGGGAAGAAGCCAAAGAATGGACCCAAGCCTGAGACTGAGTGCTTTTATTGCAAGGAAAGTGGTCACTGGAAGCGGAACTGCCCCAAATACTTAGCGGACAAGAAGGCCGGCAACACCAAAGGTATATGTGATATACATGTAATTGATGTGTACCTTACCAGTACTCGTAGTAGCTCCTGGGTATTTGATACCGGTGCGGTTGCTCATATTTGTAACTCAAAACAGGAGCTGCGGAATAAGTGGAGACTGGCGAAGGACGAGGTGACGATGCGCGTCGGGAATGGTTCCAAGGTCGATGTGATCGCCGTCGGCATGCTACCTCTACATTTACCTACGGGATTAGTTTTAAACCTCAATAATTGTTATTTAGTGCCAGCTTTGAGCATGAACATTGTATCTGGATCTCGTTTAATGCGAGATGGCTACTCATTTAAATCCGAGAATAATGGTTGTTCTATTTATATGAGAGATATGTTTTATGGTCATGCCCCGCTGGTTAATGGTTTATTCTTAATGAATCTCGAACGTGATGTTACACATATTCATAGTGTGAATACCAAAAGATGTAAAGTTGATAACGATAGTCCCACATACTAGTGGCACTGCCGCCTTGGTCACATTGGTGTCAAGCGCATGAAGAAGCTCCATGCTGATGGACTTTTAGAGTCTCTCGATTATGAATCATTTGACACATGCGAACCATGCCTCATGGGCAAAAATGACCAAGACTCCATTCTTCGGAACAATGGAGCGAGCAACCAACTTATTAGAAATCATACATACTGATGTATGCGGTCCAATGAGTGTTGAGGCTCGCGGAGGCTATCGTTATGTTCTCACTCTCACTGATGATTTGAGTAGATATGGGTATGTCTACCTAATGAAACACAAGTCTGAGACCTTTGAAAAGTTCAAGGAATTTCAGAGTGAGGTTGAGAATCAACGTGACAGGAAAATAAAGTTCCTACGATCAGATCGTGGAGGGGAATATTTAAGTCACGAATTTGGCACACACTTAAAGAAAATGTGGAATAGTTTCACAACTCACGCTGCCTGGAACACCTCAGCGAAATGGTGTGTCTGAACGTCGTAATCGCACTCTATTGGATATGGTGCGATCTATGATGTCTCTTACCGATCTACCGCTCTCATTTTAGGGCTATGCTTTAGAGACTGCCGCATTCACTTTAAATAGGGCTCCGTCGAAATCCGTTGAGACGACACCGTATGAATTATGGTTTGGGAAGAAACCTAAGCTGTCGTTTCTAAAAGTTTGGGGATGCGATGCTTATGTCAAGAAACTTCAACCTGAAAAGCTCGAACCCAAGTCGGAAAAATGCGTCTTCATAAGATACCCTAAGGAAACCATTGGGTATACCTTCTACCTCAGATCCGAAGGCAAAATCTTTGTTGCCAAGAACGGGTCCTTTCTGGAGAAAGAGTTTCTCTCGAAAGAAGTGAGTGGGAGGAAAGTGGAACTTGATGAGGTGATAGTCACCCCTTCCGAACCGGAAAGTAGCGCAGTGCGGGAAAATGTTCCTGTGGTGCCTGCACCGACTGGGGAGGAAGTTAATGATGATGATCATGAAGCTTCAGATCAAGTTACTGCTGAACTTCGTAGGTCCACAAGGACACGTTCCGCACCAGAGTGGTACGGCAACCCTGTCATGGAAATCATGTTGTTAGACAATGGTGAACCTTCGAACTATGAAGAAGCGATGGCGGGCCCGGATTCCAACAAATGGCTTGAAGCCATGCAACCCGAGATAGGATCCATGTATGAAAACGAAGTATGGACTTTGACTGACTTGCCCGATGATCGGCGAGCCATAGAAAATAAATGGATCTTTAAGAAGAAGACAGACGCGGATGGTAATGTGACCATCTATAAGGCTCGACTTGTCGCTAAGGGTTATCGACAAGTTCAAGGGGTTGACTACGATGAGACTTTCTCACCCGTAGCGAAGCTGAAGTCCGCCCGAATCATGTTAGCAATTGCCGCATTCTATGATTATGAGATATGGCAAATGGACGTCAAAACGGCATTCCTTAACGGCTTTCTTAAGGAAGAATTGTATATGATGCAGCCGGAAGGTTTTGTCGATCCTAAGAATGCTAACAAGGTATGCAAGCTCCAGCGCTCCATCTATGGGCTGGTGCAAGCATCTCGGAGTTGGAACATTCGATTTGATGAGATGATCAAAGCGTTTGGGTTTACACAGACTTATGGAGAAGCCTGTGTTTACAAGAAAGTGAGTGGGAGCTCTGTAGCATTTCTCTTATTATATGTGGATGACATACTATTGATGGGAAATGATATAGAATTCTTGGAAAGTATAAAGGCCTACTTGAATAAGTGTTTTTCAATGAAGGACCTTGGAGAAGCTGCTTATATGTTAGGCATCAAGATCTATAGAGATAGATCAAGACGCCTCATTGGTCTTTCACAGAGTACATACCTTGACAAGATATTGAAGAAGTTCAATATGGATCAGTCCAAAAAGGGGTTCTTGCCTATATTGCAAGGTGTGCAATTGAGCACGGCTCAATGCCCAACCACGGCAGAAGATAGAGAAAAGATGAGTGTCATCCCCTATGCCTCGGCCATAGGGTCTATTATGTATGCCATGCTGTGTACCAGACCTGATGTAAACCTTGCCATAAGTTTGGTAGGAAGGTACCAAAGTAATCCCGGCATGGAACACTGGACAGCGGTCAAGAATATCCTGAAGTACATGAAGAGGACTAAGGATATGTTTCTCGTTTATGGAGGTGACGAAGAGCTCGTCGTAAAGGGTTACGTCGATGCTAGCTTCGACACAGATCTGGATGACTCTAAGTCACAAACCGGATACGTGTATATTTTGAATGGAGGGGCAGTAAGATGGTGCAGTTGCAAGCAAAGCGTCGTGGCGGGATCTACATGTGAAGCGGAGTACATGGCGGCCTCAGAGGCAGCGCAAGAAGCAATCTGGATGAACGAGTTCATTACCGACCTAGGGGTGATTCCCAATGCGTCGGGCCCGATGACTCTCTTCTGTGACAACACTGGAGCTATTGCCCTTGCCAAGGAGCCCAGGTTTCACAGGAAGACCAGGCATATCAAGCGTTGCTTCAACTCCATTCGTGAAAGTGTTCAAAATGGAGACATAGATATTTGTAAAGTACATACGGACCTGAATGTAGCAGATCCGTTGACTAAACCTCTCCCTAGAGCAAAACATGATCAACACTAGAACTCTATGGGTGTTCGATTCATCACAATGTAACTAGATTATTGACTCTAGTGCAAGTGGGAGACTGTTGGAAATATGCCCTAGAGGCAATAATAAAATGGTTATTATTATATTTCCTTGTTCATGATAATTGTCTATTGTTCATGCTATAATTGTGTTATCCGGAAATCGTAATACATGTGTGAATACATAGACCACAACGTGTCCCTAGTAAGCCTCTAGTTGACTAGCTCGTTGATCAACAGATAGTCATGGTTTCCTGACTATGGACATTGGATGTCATTGATAACGGGATCACATCATTAGGAGAATGATGTGATGGACAAGACCCAATCCTAAGCATAGCACAAAGATCGTGTAGTTCGTATGCTAGAGCTTTTCCAATGTCAAGTATCATTTCCTTAGACCATGAGATCGTGTAACTCCCGGATGCCGTAGGAGTGCTTTGGGTGTGCCAAACGTCACAACGTAACTGGGTGACTATAAAGGTACACTACAGGTATCTCTGAAAGTGTCTGTTGGGTTGACACGGATCGAGACTGGGATTTGTCACTCCGTATGACGGAGAGGTATCTCTGGGCCCACTCGGTAATGCATCATCATAATGAGCTCAAAGTGACCAAGTGGTGGTAACGGGATCATGCATTACGGTACGAGTAAAGTGACTTGCCGGTAACGAGATTGAACAAGGTATCGGGATACCGACGATCGAATCTCGGGCAAGTAACGTACCGATTGACAAAGGGAATTGTATACGGGATTGATTGAATGCTCGACATCGTGGTTCATCCGATGAGATCATCGAGGAACATGTGGGAGCCAACATGGGTATCCAGATCCCACTGTTGGTTATTGACCGGAGAGTCGTCTCGGTCATGTCTGCATGTCTCCCGAACCCGTAGGGCCTACACACTTAAGGTTCGGTGACGCTAGGGTTGTAGAGATATTAGTATGCAGTAAACCGAAAGTTGTTCGGAGTCCCGGATGAGATCCCGGACGTCACGAGGAGTTCCGGAATGGTCCGGAGGTGAAGAATTATATAAATAGGAAGTCCAGTTTCGGCCACCGGGAAAGTTTCGGGGGTTACCAGTATTGTACCGAGACCACCGGAAGGGTCCCGGGGGTCCACCGGGTGGGGCCACCTATCCCGGAGGGCCCCATGGGCTGAAGTGGGAGGGGAACCAGCCCCTGGTGGGCTGGGGCACCCCCCTTGGGCCTCCCCCTGCGCCTAGGGTTGGAAACCCTAGGGGTGGGGGGCGCCCCACTTGGCTTGGGGGGGAAGCCACCCCCCTTGGCCGCCGCCCCCCTTGGAGATTGCATCTCCCAGGGCCGGCGCCCCCCCCAGGGGCTCTATATATAGTGGGGGGAGGGAGGGCAGCCACACCACAGCCCCTGGCGCCTCCCTCTCCCTCCCGTGACACCTCTCCCTCTCGCTGTGCTTGGCGAAGCCCTGCCGAGATCCCCGCTACTTCCACCACCACGCCGTCGTGCTGCTGGATCTCCATCAACCTCTCCTTCCCCCTTGCTGGATCAAGAAGGAGGAGACGTCTTCCCCAACCGTACGTGTGTTGAACGCGGAGGTGCCGTCCGTTCGGCGCTCGGTCATCGGTGATTTGGATCACGACGAGTACGACTCCATCAACCCCGTTCACTTGAACGCTTCCACTCGCGATCTACAAGGGTATGTAGATGCACTCCTTCCTTCTCGTTGCTAGTAAACTCCATAGATGGATCTTGGTGATGCGTAGAAAATTTTAAATTTCTGCAACGATCTCCAACACGGCGCGCCTCGACACGCTGCTCGGTGAGGAGGAGGCGGGAGTAAACCTCATGTGCCATCATGGGAGTTGAGTTGCCCCGCTCGTTGATGATCTCAACCAAAGCATCCTCCTCCTCGTCGAGCCCATTGACGATGAAGGAGTTGAACTCGGAATCGGTGAGCGGCTGTCCAATGGAGGCCAACGTGTCAGCAAGGCCCTTGACCTTGTTGTAGAACTCCGTGGTCGTGGAGTCAAGCTTCTCACACTCGCCAAGCTAACGACGAAGCGCAGAGACACGTGCCTGTGACTGCGCCGCAAACAAGCGCTCAAGGATGGTCCATGCCTCATGAGACATCTTAGCGAAGACGACAAGCCCGACGACAGCCGGAGAGAGCGATCCCTGGATGAAGGAGAGGTTCGCCTGGTCCTGCCCCGTCCAGACATGGTGGGCCGGATTATAGACCGGACCGTGCACGCTGTCCACCAACGCGGGGGCAAGGGAGAGAGCCGTCGACGTATCCAAGCAGGTAATGACTCCCAAGGAGCGGAAGAACCTGCGCACGCCAGAAGATATAGTTGTCCGATGACAACTTAATGGTGATGAGATGGCCGAAGTGAAACGGCGGCGGCGGCGGCTGCGATCCCATCGAGGAGACTGGCTGAGGTGCGGACACCATGGAGACAGTCAGAGGCGCAGCCAGCGCGGGTGCAGAGGGTGCGGCGGCCGGGGCCGACTGAAGGAAATATGCCCTAGAGGCAATAATAAAGTTATTATTTATTTCCTTATTTTCATGATAAATGTTTATTATTCATGCTAGAATTGTATTAACCGGAAACTTAGTACATGTGAGAATACATAGGCAAACATAGTGTCACTAGTATGCCTCTACTTGACTAGCTCGTTGGATCAAAGATGGTTAAGTTTCCTAGCCATAGACATGAGTTGTCATTTGATCAACGGGATCACATCATTAGAGAATGATGTGATTGACTTGACCCATTCCGTTAGCTTAGCACTTGATCGTTTAGTATGTTGCTATTGCTTTCTTCATGACTTATACATGTTCCTATGACTATGAGATTATGCAACTCCCGTTTACCGGAGGAACACTTTGTGTGCTACCAAACGTCACAACGTAACTGGGTGATTATAAAGGTGCTCTACAGGTGTCTCCGAAGGTACTTGTTGGGTTGGCGTATTTCGAGATTAGGATTTGTCACTCCGATTGTCGGAGAGGTATCTCTGGGCCCACTCGGTAATGCACATCACTATAAGCCTCGCAAGCATTGTAACTAATGAGTTAGTTGCGGGATGATGTATTACGGAACGAGTAAAGAGACTTGCCGGTAACGAGATTGAACTAGGTATTGAGATACCGACGATCGAATCTCGGGCAAGTAACATACCGATGACAAAGGGAACAACGTATGTTGTTATGCGGTTTGACCGATAAAGATCTTCGTAGATTATGTGGGAGCCAATATGAACATCCAGGTTCCGCTATTGGTTATTGACCAGAGACGTGTCTCGGTCATGTCTACATAGTTCTCGAACCCGTAGGGTCCGCACGCTTAAAGTTAGATGACGATCGGTATTATGAGTTATGTAATTTGATGTACCGAAGGTAGTTCAGAGTCCCGGATGAGATCGGGAACATGACGAGGAGTCTCGAAATGGTCGAGACGTAAAGATCGATATATTGGACGACTATATTCGGACATCGGAAAGGTTCCGAGTGATTCGGGTATTTTTCGGAGTACCGGAGAGTTACGGGAATTCGCCGGGGAGTATATGGGCCTTATTGGGCTTTAGGGGAAAGAGAGAGGGGAGGCTGCGCCCTCCCCCCAAGGCTTAGTCCGAATTGGACTAGGGGGAGGGGCGGCGCCCCCTCCTTCCTTCTCTTCTCTTTTCCCTTTCCTTCTCTCCTACTCCTACTACTTGGAAGGGCTCCTAGTTCTACTAGGAAAAGGGGAATCCTACTCCCGATGGGAGTAGGACTCCCCTAGGGTGCGCCATAGAGAGGGCCGGCCCTCCCCCTCCTCCACTCCTTTATATACGGGGGAGGGGGGCACCCCATAGACACAACAATTGATCTCTTGATCTCTTAGCCGTGTGCGGTGCCCCCCTCCACCATGTTCCACCTCGGTCATATCATAGCGGTGCTTAGGCAAAGCCCTGCATCGGTAGCAACATCATAACCGTCATCACGCCGTCGTGCTGACGGAACTCTCCCGTGAAGCTCTGCTGGATCGGAGTTCGCGGGACGTCATCGAGCTGAACGTGTGCTGAACTCGGAGGTGTCATGCGTTCGGTACTTGGATCGGTCGGATCATGAAGACATACGACTACATCAACCGTGTTGTTCTAACGCTTCCGCTTTCGGTCTACGAGGGTACGTGGACACACTCTCCCCTCTCGTTGCTATGCATCACCATGATCCTGTGTGTGCGTAGGGAAATTTTTGAAATTACTACGTTCCCCTACAGTGGCATCCGAGCCTGGTTTTATGCGTAGATGTTATATGCACGAGTAGAACACAAGTGAGTTGTGGGCGATACAAGTCATACTGCTTACCAGCATGTCATACTTTGGTTCGGCGGTATTGTTGGATGAAGCGGCCCGGAGCGACATTACGCGTACGCTTATGCGAGACTGGTTCTACCGACGTGCTTTGCACACAGGTGGCTGGCGGGTGTCAGTTTCTCCCACTTTAGTTGAACCGAGTGTGGCTATGCCCGGTCCTTGAGAAGGTTAAAACAACACCAACTTAATGAACTATCGTTGTGGTTTTTGATGCGTAGGTAAGAACGGTTTTTGCTCAGCCCATAGCACCCACGTAAAACTTGCAACAACAAAGTAGAGGACGTCTAACTTGTTTTTGCAGGGCATGTTGTGATGTGATATGGTCAAGACGTGATGAGATATAAGTTGTTGTATGAGATGATCATGTTTTGTTGAAGTTATCGGCAACTGGCAGAAGCCTTATGGTTGTCTCTTTATTGCATAAGATGCAAGCGCCAAATAATTGCTTTACTTTATCGCCATGCGATAGCAATAGTTGCAAGAGTAATAGTTGGCGAGACGACCATGTGACGACACATTGATATAGATCAAGATGATGGAGATCATGGTGTCATGCCGGTGACGATGGAAATCATGACGATGCTTTGGAGATGAAGATCAAAGGCACAAGATGATGATGGCCATATCATGTCACATATTTTGATTGCATATGATGTTTATCTTTTATGCATCTTATTTTTCTTAGATCGACGGTAGCATTATAAGATGATCTCTCACTAAATTTCAAGGTACAAGTGTTCTTCCTGAGTATGCACCGTTGCGAAAGTTCTTCGTTCTGAGACACCACGTGATTATCGGGTGTGATAGGCTCTACGTTCAAATACAACGGGTGCAAAACAGTTGCACACGCGGAATACTCAGGTTAAACTTGACGAGCCTAGCATATGCAGATATGGCCTCGGAACATTGAGATCGAAAGATCGAGCGTGAATCATATAGTAGATATGATCAACATAGTGATGTTCACCATTGATACTACTCCATCTCACGTGATGATCGAACATGGTTTAGTTGATATGGATCACGTGATCACTTAGAGGATTAGAGGGATGTCTATCTAAGTGGGAGTTCTTAAGTAATATGATTAATTGAACTTTAATTTATCATGAACTTAGTCCTGATAGTATTTGCTAGATCAATAGCTCGCGATGTTGCTCCTTGATTATTATTTTTGATATGTTCCTAGAGAAAAATATGTTGAAAGATGTTAGTAGCAATGATGCGGATTGGATCCGTGATCTGAGGATTAATCTCATTGCTGCACAGAAAAATTATGTCCTTGATGCACCGCTAGGTGACAGACCTATTGCAGGAGCAGATGCAGACGTTTTGAACGTTTGGCTAGCTCAATATGATGACTACTTGATAGTTTAGTGCACCATGCTTAATGGCTTAGAATCGGGACTTCAAAGACGTTTAGAACGTCATGGACCATATGAGATGTTCCAGGAGTTGAAGTTAATATTTCAAGCAAATACCCGAGTTGAGAGATATGAAGTCTCCAACAAGTTCTATAGCTAAAAGATGGAGGAGAATAGCTCAAGCAGTGAGCATGTGCTCAGATTGTCTGGGTACTACAATCGCTTGAATCAAGTGGGAGTTAATCTTCCAGATAATATAGTGATTGACAGAGTTCTCTAGTCACCATCACCAAGTTAGTAGAACTTCATGATGAACTATAGTATGCAAGGGATGACGAAAAAGATTCC
Organism: Aegilops tauschii subsp. strangulata; assembly: GCF_002575655.3. Classification (NCBI taxonomy): domain Eukaryota; kingdom Viridiplantae; phylum Streptophyta; class Magnoliopsida; order Poales; family Poaceae; genus Aegilops; species Aegilops tauschii. The sequence goes on along the minus strand of NC_053035.3, from coordinate 503,457,512 downwards.
TGAGCTCTTCGTGATGCTAAAATCGGCGAAGGTAGAAATCAAGAAGAGCATCAAGTGTTGATGGTTGACAAAGACACTAGTTTCGAGAAATGGATCAAGCAAAGAAAGGGAACTTCATGTAGAATGGCAAGCAAGTTGTCACTCCCGTGAAGAAGCCCAAAGCTGGACCAAAGCTTGAAACTGAGTGCTTCTACTGCAAAGGAAATGGTCACTGGAAGCGGAAATACCCTGAATATTTGGTGGATAAGTAGGATGGCAAAGTGAACAAGGGTATATTTGATATACAGGTTATTGATGTGTACCTTACTAGTGTTTATAGTAGCCCCTGGGTATTTGATACTGGTTCAGTTGCTAAGAGTAGTAACTCGAAACGGGAGTTACAAAATAAACAGAGACTAGTTAAGGGTGAAGTGACGATGTGTGTTGGAAGTGGTTCCAAGATTGATGTAATCATCATCGCACACTCCCTATACTTTCGAGATTAGTGTTAAACCTAAATAAATGTTATTTGGCGTTTGTGTTGAGCATAAATATGATTTGATCATGTTTATTGCAATACGGTTATTCATTTAAAGTCAGGGAATAATTGTTGTTCTGTTTACATGAATAAAACCTTCGATGGTCATACACCCAATGAAAATAGTTTGTTGGATCTCGATCGTAGTGATACACATATTCATAATATTGATGCCAAAAGATGCAAAGTTGATAATGATAGTGCAACTTATTTGTGGCACTGCCGTTTGGGTCATATCAGTGTAAAGCGCATGAAGAAACTCTATTAAGATGGACTTTTGGAATCACTTGGTTATGAATCATTTAATGCTTGCGAACCGTGCCTTTTGGGCAAGATGACTAAAACTCCGTTCTCCAGAACAATGGAACGAGCAACTGACTTATTGGATATAATACATACTGACGTATGTGGTCCGATGAGTGTTAAGGCTCACGGCAAGTATCGTTATTTTCTGACCTCCACAGATGATTTGAGCAGATATGGGTATATCTACTTGATGAAACACAAGTCTGAAACATTTGAAATGTTCAAAGAATTTCAGAGTGAAGTGGAGAATCATCGTAACAAGAAAATAAAGTTTCTACAATCTGATCGTAGAGGAGAATATTTGAGTTACGAGTTTGGCCTTCATTTCAAAACAATGTGGAATAGTTTCACTGCTCACGCCACATGGAACACCACAGCGTAATGATGTGTCCAAAACGTCGTAACCGCACTTTATTGGATATGGTGCGATCTATGATATCTTACCAATTTATCACTATCGTTTTGGGGTTATACATTAGAGACAGCTGCATTCACTTTAAATATGGCACCATCAAAATCCGTTGAGACGACGCCTTATGAACTGTGGTTTGGCAAGAAACCAAAGTTGTCGTTTCTTAAAGTTTGGGGCTGCGATGCTTATGTGAAAAAGTTTCAACCTGATAAGCTCGAACCCAAATCGGAGAAGTGCGTCTTCATAGAATACCCAAAGGAAACTGTTGGGTACACCTTCTATCACAGATCCGAAGGCAAAATATTCGTTGCTAAGATGGATCCTTTCTAGAGAAGGAGTTTCTCTCAAAAGAAGTGAGTGGGAGGAAAGTAGAACTTGATGAGGTAATTGTACCTTCTCCCGAATTGGAAAGTAGTTCATCACAGAAATCAGTTCCACTGATTCCTACACCAATTAGTGAGGAAGTTAATGATGATGATCATGAAACTTTAGATCAAGTTATTACAGATACTCGTAGGTCTTCCAGAGTACGGTCCGCACCAGTGTGGTACGGTAATCCTATTCTAGAAGTCATGTTACTAGACCATGATGAACCTACGAACTATGTGGAAGCGATGATGAGCCCAGATTCCGTGAAATGGTTTGAGGCCATGAAATCTGAGATTGGATCCATGTATTAGAACAAAGTGTGGACTTTGGTTTACTTGCCCAATGATCGGCAAGCCATAAAAAATAAATGGATCTTCAAGAGGAAGACAGACGCTGATAATAGTGTTACTATCTACAAAGCTCGACTTGTCGAAAAAGGTTTTTGACAAAGTTCAAGGTGTTGACTACGATGAGATTTTCTCACTCGCAGCGATGCTTAAGTCTGTCCGAATCATGTTAGCAAATTGCCACATTTTATGAAATCTGGCAAATAGATGTCAAAACTACATTCCTTAATGGATTTCTTAAAGAAGAGTTGTATATGATGCAACCAGAAGATTTTGTCGATCCTAAAGGTGTTAACAAAATGTGCAAGCTCCAGCGATCCATCTATGGACTGGTGCAAGCATCTCGGAGTTGGAATATACGCTTTGATGAGTTGATCAAAGCACATAGTTTTATACAGACTTGCGGTGAAGCCTGTATTTACAGGAAAGTGAGTGGGAGCACTACAGCCTTTCTGATAAGAATATGTGAATGACATATTGTTCATCAGAAATAATGTAGAATTTTCTAGAAAGCATAAAGGAGTATTTGAAAGAAGTTTTTCAAAGAAAGACCTCGGTGAAGCTGCTTACACATTGAGCATCAAGATCTATAGAGATAGATCAAGACGCTTGATAAGATTTTTAATGAGTACATACCTTGATAAGATTTTTAAGTAATTCAAAATGGAACAGTCAAAGAAGGAGTTCTTGCCTGTGTTGCAAGGTGTGAAGTTGAGTAAGACTCAAAACCCGACCATAGCAGAAAATAGAAAGAGAATGAAAAGTCATTCCCTATGCCTCAGTCATAGGTTCTATAAAGTATGCTATGCTGTGTACCAGACCTATTGTATACCTTGCTCTGAGTTTGGCAAGGGAGTACAATTTTGATCTAAGAGTAGATCACTGGACAGCAGCCAAGAATATCCTTAGTGAGGACTAAGGAGATGTTTCTCGATTATGGAGGTGATAAAAGAGTTCGTCGTAAAGAGTTACGTCGATACAAGCTTTTACACTAATCCAGATGACTCTAAGTCTCAATCTGGATACATATTGAAAGTGGGAGCAATTAGCTAGAGTAGCTCCGTGCAGAGCATTGTAGACATAGAATATTTGCAAAAATACATACGGCTCTGAATGTGACAGACCCGTTGACTAAACTTCTCTCATGAGCAAAAACATGATCATACCTTAGTACTCTTTGGGTGTTAATCACATAGCGATGTGAACTAGATTATTGACTCTAGTAAACCCTTTGGGTGTTGGTCACATGACGATGTGAACTATGGGTGTTAATCACATACAGATGTGAATATTGGTGTTAAATCACATGATGATGTGAACTAGATTATTGACTCTAGTGCAAGTGGGAGACTGAAGGAAATATGCCCTAGAGGCAATAATAAAGTTATTATTTATTTCCTTATTTTCATGATAAATGTTTATTATTCATGCTAGAATTGTATTAACCGGAAACTTAGTACATGTGTGAATACATAGACAAACATAGTGTCACTAGTATGCCTCTACTTGACTAGCTCGTTGGATCAAAGATGGTTAAGTTTCCTAGCCATAGATATGAGTTGTCATTTGATCAACGGGATCACATCATTAGAGAATGATGTGATTCACTTGACCCATTCCGTTAGCTTAGCACTTAATCGTTTAGTATGTTGCTATTGCTTTCTTCATCGCTTATACATGTTCCTATGACTATGAGATTATGCAACTCCCGTTTACCGGAGGAACACTTTGTGTGCTACCAAACGTCACAACATAACTGGGTAATTATAAAGGTGCTCTACAGGTGTCTCCAAAGGTACTTGTTGGTTTGGCGTATTTCGAGATTAGGATTTGTCACTCCGATTGTCGGAGAGGTATCTCTGGGCCCACTCGGTAATGCACATCACTATAAGCCTTGCAAGCATTGTAACTAATGAGTTACTTGCGGGATGATGTATTACGGAACGAGTAAAGAGATTTGCCGGTAATGAGATTGAACTAGGTATTGAGATACCGACGATCGAATATCGGGCAAGTAACATACCGATGACAAAGGGAACAGCGTATGTTGTTATGCGATTTGACAGATAAAGATCTTCGTAGAATATGTGGGAGCCAATATGAAAATCCAAGTTCCGCTATTGGTTATTGACCGGAGACGTGTCTCGGTCATGTCTACATAGTTCTCGAACCCGTAGGGTCCGCACGCTTAAAGTTAGATGACGATCGGTATTATGAGTTATGTAATTTGATGTACCGAAGGTAGTTCGGAGTCCCGGATGAGATCGGGGACATGACGAGGAGTCTCGAAATGGTCGAGACGTAAAGCTCGATATATTGGATGACTATATTCAGACATCGGAAAGGTTTCGAGTGATTCGGGTATTTTTCGGAGTACCGGAGAGTTACGGGAAATCGGCGGGGAGTATATGGGCCTTATTGGGCTTTAGGGGAAAGAGAGAGTGGAGGCTGCGCGCCCCCCAAGGCTTAGTCCGAATTGGACTAGGGGGAGGGGCGGCGCCCCCTCCTTCCTTCTCTTCTCTTTTCCCTTTCCTTCTCTCCTACTCCTACTACTTGGAAGGGCTCCTAGTTCTACTAGGAAAAGGGGAATCCTACTCCCGATGGGAGTAGGACTTGTTGGGGAACGTAGTAATTTCAAAAAGTTTCCTACGAACACGCAAGATCATGGTGATGCATAGCAACGAGAGGGGAGAGTGTTGTCCACGTACCCTCGTAGACCGAAAGCGGAAGCGTTAACACAACGCGGTTGATGTAGTCGTACGTCTTCACGATCCGACCGATCAAGTACCGAACGCACGGCACCTCCGAGTTCAGCACACGTTCAGCTCGATGACGTCCCTCGAACTCCGATCCAGCCGAGTGTTGAGGGAGAGTTTCGTCAGCACGACGGCGTTGTGACGATGATGATGTTCTACCGACGCAGGGCTTCGCCTAAGCTCCGCTACGATATTATCGAGGTGTAATATGGTGGAGGGGGGCACCGCACACGGCTAAAAGATCGTTTATCAATTGTGTGTAGAGAGGTGCCCCCTGCCCCCGTATATAATGGAGCAAGGGGGAGGCCGCCGGCCAAGGAGGAGAGGCGCGCCTAGGAGTAGTCCTACTCCTACCGGGAGTAGGACTCCCCCCTTTCCATGTTGGACTAGGAAAGGAAGGGGGAAAAGGTGGAGGGGAGGAAGGAAGGGGGGCGCCGCCCCCCCTCTCCTTGTCCTATTCGGACTGGGGGGGAGGGGCGCGTGGCCCTGCCCTGGCCTCCTCTCCTCTCTTCCACCTAGGCCCAATAAGGCCCATTAAGTTACCGGGGGGGGGGTTCCGGTAACCTCCCGGTACTCCGGAAAAATCCCGATTTCACCCGGAACACTTCCGATGTCCAAACATAGGCTTCCAATATATCAATATTTATGTCTCGACCATTTCGAGACTCCTCGTCATGTCCGTGATCACATCCGGGACTCCGAACAACCTTCGGTACATCAAAACATATAAACTCATAATATAACTGTCATCGTAACGTTAAGTGTGCGGACCCTACGGGTTCGAGAACTATGTAGACATGACCGAGACACCTCTCCGGTCAATAACCAATAGCGGAACCTGGATGCTCATATTGGTTCCTACATATTCTACGAAGTTCTTTATCGGTCAGACCGCATAACAACATACGTTGTTCCCTTTGTCAACGGTATGTTACTTGCCCGAGATTCGATCGTCGGTATCTCGATACCTAGTTCAATCTCGTTACCGGCAAGTCTCTTTACTCGTTCCGTAATACATCATCCCGCAACTAACTCATTAGTCACAATGCTTGCAAGGCTTATAGTGATGTGTATTACTGAGTGGGCCCAGAGATACCTCTCCGACAATCGGAGTGACAAATCCTAATCTCGAAATACGCCAACCCAACAAGTACCTTTGGAGACACCTCTAGAGCACCTTTATAATCACCCACTTACGTTGTGACGTTTGGTAGCACACAAAGTGTTCCTCCGGTAAACGGGAGTTGCATAATCTCATAGTCATAGGAACATGTATAAGTCATGAAGAAAGCAATAGCAACATACTAAACGATCGAGTGCTAAGCTAACGGAATGGGTCAAGTCAATCACATCATTCTCCTAATGATGTGATCCCGTTAATCAAATGACAACTCATGTCTATGGCTAGGAAACATAACCATCTTTGATCAACGAGCTAGTCAAGTAGAGGCATACTAGTGACACTCTGTTTGTCTATGTATTCACACATGTATTATGTTTCCGGTTAATACAATTCTAGCATGAATAATAAACATTTATCATGATATAAGGAAATAAACAATAACTTTATTATTGCCTCTAGGGCATATTTCCTTCAGGACTCCCCTAGGGCTCGCCATAGAGAGGGCCGGCCCTTCCCCTCCTCCACTCCTTTATATACGGGGGAGGGGGGCACCCCATAGACACAACAATTAATCTCTTGATCTCTTAGCCGTGTGCGGTGCACCCCTCCACCATATTCCACCTGGGTCATATCGTAGCGGTGTTTAGGCGAAGCCCTGCATCGGTTGCAACATCATAACCGTCATCACGCCGTCGTGTTGACGGAACTCTCCCGTGGAGCTCTGCTGGATCGGAGTTTGCGGGACGTCATCGAGCTGAACTTGTGCTGAACTCGGAGGTGCCGTGCGTTCGGTACTTGGATCGGTCGGATCGTGAAGACGTGCGACTACATCAACCGCGCTGTTCTAACGCTTCTGCTTTCGGTCTACGAGGGTACGTGGACACACTTTCCCCTCTCGTTGCTATGCATCACCATGATCCTGTGTGTGCATAGGGAAATTTTTGAAATTACTACGTTCCCCAACACCGACGCCGCAAGACCCGCCATCAGGGCGGACTCCGCCACCAGCGGCAGAGGCGAGACGGCGGCCGCGGTAGAAGAGGCGGACTGGGTGGCGGCGGTGTGCACCGCGAGCACCCGTCCGGGCAATGAGGCGACCGGCGGGAGCGCGAAGAGGGAGCCCACGCTTCGCGTCCCGATCGGAGCCTGCATGGGGCCGGCATCTAGCGGCCGGGACAGAAGCGCCGCGAGGGAGGCCGGCAGGAAGCCGGTGGTGGTGGATCCGGACGCAGCAGCGCAAGACATGGCGGCGATGCGATCCGGAGGGAGACGGAGGCGGCAGCAGTGTCGGATGGTTAGGGTTTGGGCGGAAGCGTACATAACCTAGCTCTGATACCATGTAAGGCAATAGGTTTGCGGGAACCAACACAACCCTCTAGGGATGGCCTATCACATATATATATAATGAGTGGTATACAACGTTACAATATACACGTGTAAATACAGAGGCTAATACAGTCTAACAGATCCGATTCCAGATGATGAGTGCTTGCTAAGAGCATCTCCAATAGATGGTCCAAATGTAAAAATAACTAACTTTTGGACCGTCTGGGGCAAAAAACGTTGCTCCAACAGACGGTCCATATGCAAAAAAAATTGGACCGCGGCCTCCTCGTGATGTAAAATGCAACACCTCGCGATGCAAATATACATCACGAGATGCATCTGGTCCCAAACCAGCCGCCGCCCGCGAACGCCCAACCGCCACTTCATTTCCGTTCCCGCCCGCCTGCCCGTGACCTCCCGCCCGTCCGCCGCCGCCCCGCCGCCTCCACACCCCGCCGCACGCCGCCCGCATCAGATCCGGCGCCGCCCCGCCCCCCGCCGCCCCGCCGCCCGCCCGTTGCGGATCCGGCCCCGCCGCCTGCCGTTGTTTCACGACGCCCACCCGCCATAGCTCCGTCCGCCACCGCCCGCCCCGCCCCGCCCCGTCCGCCGCCGCCCCGCCCGGCTCCGTCCGCCACCGCCGCCCCGCAGCTCTGCCACCGCCCCGCACGCCACCGCCCGCACGTCTCCCTCCGCCCCGCACGCCACCGCCGCCCCGCCGCACCGCCCGGCTCCGTCCGCCACCGCCCCGGCCGCACGCCGCTCCACCGCTCTCCGATGGCGCCGAAGAAGACGCCGAAGGGCAAGTCGGGCTTCTTCGGCGTGAGGCAGAAGCCCTTCGGTAACTGGGGTGTGGAGTTCTCCGACGCCGGAAGGCGTTGGTGGATCGGCACGTACCCCTCCGCCCACGAAGCCGCGCGTGCCTACGACGTGGCGGTGTGGCGTGCCGAGAGGCCTCGCTCGCACCTCAACTTTCCAGAGATCGAGAGTCGGGCGGTAGCGGAGATGCTTGTGCCGCAGGGCATCAACGTGAAGGAGATCACGACGAAGAAGAAGAAGACGAAGAAGCCGTCGGTTGTCGTCAGTGCTGGTGAGACCGATGAGGAGGCGATGGCGAGGTTTGCTCGGGAGCATCCGGAGTACGTCCAGGCCGAGATGGAGTACTACTGGAAGCGTGAGGCGGAGCAGAAGCAGAAGGGGCCGAAGAAGGAGGATGAGGCCGGTCCCTCGACGATGATCCCCATCGAGTCCTCTTCCGAGGAGGACTGGGCAGACTACTCGGAGGAGGAGGAGGAGGGGTGCGACGACCCGACGAAGGAGGAGTTCTGGGAGCAGTTCCGTAGCTCCGATGAGGAGTAGTTTTATCTAGTAGTTTGAATAAGTAGTAGTTGAAGTTGATGTATGAAACTGTGTTGAATTTGATGCTTGAACTATGTTGAATGGACTAGTAGTATGTCGTTCTACATCTTCATTTTGGACCATCTATTGAAGTTGCTCTTTTGGACCATCAATTTGGACCATCTGTTGGAGTTGAGCTTTTTTCGGAGCTCCAAAACGCACTTTTTGACGGTTCAAATTTTACATCTCCGGTTTTGGACCGCCAAATTTTGGACCATCTATTGGAGATGCTCTAATGCGTGCAATGCGATGCCAGTTGACGAGCTGTTTTCAGTGAACTGAAATGAAGTTACACCACAAAACGGATTCAGAATGTCAGTTGAACTGACTGGCTGCTCCTGCTCCTCTCCCTTGAACCTGAACTGAAGTTGGGCCCTTGTGGTGGAGAAACGCAGGTCTGCACGCAGCGGCATCTGCACGCGCGGCATCGACGACGGAGTCCGGCGGCAGCGACAGCGACTGCGACGGAAGCTTCTTGAGCGCGCCGGCGAGCACGCGCTCGAACGAGTCCCCCGCGGACGTGTTCCCGCTGGATGCCCCCGCGACCATCGTCGTCGCGGCGGCGAGCGGGCGGGTCGCGAATCAGCATTTCCAGTGAGGCAGGCGCAGAAATGCTTTAAAAACCATGCGATATAGGCCCACCAGTATACATGGATAACCAAACGGCCTAACATAAAAAAGATGCTGCATGTACCAGGTGGCAACCAAACGCGCCCCAGGATTCTTTCACCCTGGTCGTTCATTCTTTTTTTCCCAACATACGAGCTACAACAACCACTATAATAAGGAGAACTAAAAAGAAAACGCAGCAGCATCCAGGTGCATTCCCAGGCATCCCCCAAGAACTGCCACCAGCAAAGTGATATATTCAATCTAACGAGAAAATAAACCATTACAGCATTGGACCAGACGCCAGGAGCAACCCAAAACCAACATTCTACAGCTAATCAGCTACCACCAAAAGAGAACTGGAACATAGGTACACCGCACCGCTGCAGCCAGCTTCAGATCAGCCTCCCACCCTTGGCACGTTGTATCTCCATCCTGCGATGCTTTTATAAACTTCACTTGCTACTCGCTTTAGTAGTTTTGAGCCCAGCTCTAGGGTCCTTTTGTTATGATCTTTTATCTACAAAATAGACCAATCCATAATCCAGTATGTCATCAACTGAATCAAGCTCATAGGATCATTGTAAATTTTACTGTCAACAATAACACCATTCCTACATTTCCATAAGGTCCGTAGCATAGCAGCCACACCAATCAGAACTAATTTCCGGTTTTGCTAAAGGTTTCAATCCATCTCCCAAAGCAATCTTCAATAGAAACTGGAATGGTTCTCCCGTTGATATTATTTTTCTCCCGTTGCAACGCACGTGCATGTTTGCTAGTTCTTATCTATGGATTTAACTGTTTTTTTTTGTCTCCATCTCAATTTCCTCACATCTATGTTTGAGACAATTCCATAGTTCTAAAGTCTCCCCATACAACGTTCTTCTAAACATAAACCCTTGCCACCCTTTTAGAATGCCTCTGCCACAGTGATGTTTTGGTCAAAGCTTAGGTTATATAATCTGGGATAATCATCTTTTAAAGCATGATCATCAACCCATATACCTTCCCAAAAAAAATACCTTCCCAAAATCTGGTATTTTTTACATCCCCCAATATTCTCTTGGCATATTTAAGATATCTTTAACTTTTAGTAGGCTAGCCCAAAATTGGGAATCTACAGTTTTTTTTTTTGGGTTCTGGAGATACACCCATCAAGCACATACTTGCCCTATAGGACAGATTGCCACAATCCTTCTTCAGTTTCCATTTTCCAAAACCATTTCACCAGCAAAGCTTTATTCATAATATCTATATTAAGAATTCTCATCCCTCCAAAATATTTAGGGAGACGTCATTTCTTTCACTTAATTAAATGGTACTCCCTCCATTCCACAATGTAGTGCCTATAGATTTTTGTGGAAGTCAAACTTTGCCAACTTTGACCAAGTGTATAAAGAAAACATTCTACATCTACAATACCAAACATGTACATTCTGAAAATATAACTCATGACGTATCCAATGATGTGCATTTGGTATTCTACATGTACCTACTTTTCTCTATAAATGTGGTCAAAGTTTGTAATGTTTGACTTTTGCAAAAATATATAGGCACTACATTATGGAACGGAGGGAGTATTTTTTTTTCTTATCCTCATCTTCCTGCCATACTAATCTTGCCCTATAAACATCAGCTTTCTTCCTCACCCACACTGGCATGGGATAAAAGGACATCATAAAAAGAGGTATATTAGTCAAACAATATTGCACCAAAGTAATCCTTCCTGCTATGGATCATAGCAGTCTACCTTCCCAGCAACTACATCTTCTTTCAATGCGATGCCAGCAGGTTCAGTAAAAAAAAAACCAGCTGAGTATCTCTCTCTAGGAGGGAGGGAGGGCCTGCACCATCTTAAAATTCAGAGCATGAGGAGCTGTTTTCGGTTAACTGAAATGAAAGTTACACCACAAAAAAGTTGGTCCTGCAACTGCAATGCAATCTTGAGAATATTAAATTAAATTCAGTCAGTGTGGACGTGCATGTGTTCTTTCTGCCAACTGCCGTGTACAGTCAAAATGTGAGTGATCACTGCTTCCTTGCAGCATTTCCTGTTGCAGAGTCGGCTAAAATAAAATAGTGCTGAGATCGGTCGAACGGGTCTGGTCAGGGTGGGTGAGACGCTGAATGCTCAGGTGATGGGCGTTCATCATCACAACAAGATGTCATCGGCAGCACTGGAAGCCGCCGGGGAAATCATGGACGTGCGTGGAGATGGCCCTCAACGACGCTGGTTGCACGCCAAAAATGTCCAGCGCATGCAGTGAATGAGAGAGGCGATAAAGATGATTTTTTTTTGAACGCAGAGGCAAAAGATCATTCATTAATTAAGGGAGGAGACAAGGTTTAAGTCGGAGCCACATGAGGCCCACTGAATACAAAGTCATTACTCTCGCGGCATCAAATTACTCAGGCGTTTCGCACCCGCTAGCATCCAGAGCCTAGCTTCCTCCTTCAAGTTATAGGATGAGTAGGTATAGGAACTGATCCAGCGCACGTCCTCGCTATCAAGCCGTTGTAGACTTGTAGTCCTTTCATCCAGTCCAGAGATTGGCCTCAAGGCCCTCCTTTTTTTGCGCAAACAGATTTTTCCGTCGAGCAAGCTTGAAAAGATCCGGAGGCTGAGCACTGCCGGAGAGCACACTTTTGTCTTGGAATAAAATACGAAGATAAATACATTCATGGTCACTGTATTTAAAGCGAAAGCACGCTACAGTCACTAAACTTTAAAATACGTTTACTAAGGTCACCACTCGCCGCATAGCATCGTATTGAAATGTGTTGACCAGTCAAATGGCTCTGTTGACCGGTCAAATAATCTGTATGACAAATATTGAAGTGGGCAATGCTTGTCAGTGGGTCAAGAAATTACATAAGAGAAACAAAAACAACGCTTGCGAGCGGAGCGAAGAGGATTCGAACCCGGTCAACAGAGCCATTTGACTGGTCAACAGATTTCAATACGATGCTATACGGTGAGCGCAAACAGATTTTTCCGTCGAGCAAGCTTGAAAAGATCCGGAGGCTAAGCACTGCCGGACAGCATACTCGTGTCTTGGAATAAAATACGGAGATAAATACACTCATGGTCACTATATTGGAACCGAAAGTACGATACGGTCATTGAACTTTAAAATACGCTTATTACGGTCATCGTATATGCGAAATGGTGATTATACGGTCATCCACTCGCCGCATAGCATCGTATTGAAATGTGTTGAACAATCAAATGGCTCTGTTGACCGGTCAAATAATCTATATGGCAAATATTGAAGCCATGCCTGTCAGTGGGTCAAGAAATTACATAAGAGAAACAAAAACAGCGCTTGCGAGCGAAGCGAAGAGGATTCGAACCCGATCAACAGAGCCATTTGACTGGTCAACAGATTTCAATACGATGCTATACGGCGAACGCAAACAGCGGTTGCGAGCGCAAACAGATTTTTCCATCGAGCAAGCTTGAAAAGATCCGGAGGGTAAGCACTGCTGGACAGCATACTCGTGTCATGGAATAAAATACTGAGATAAATACACTCATGGTCACTATATTAGAACCGAAAGCACGATACGGTCACTGAACTTTAAAATACGCTTATTACGGTCATTGTATATGCGAAATGGTGATTATACGGTCACCCACTCGCCGCATAGCATCGTATTGAAATGTGTTGACCAATCAAATGACTCTGCTGACCGGTCAAATAATCTGTATGACAAATATTATTGTATATGCGAAATGGTGATTATACGGTCACCCACTCGCCGCATAGCATCGTATTGAAATGTGTTGAACAATCAAATGGCTCTGTTGACCGGTCAAATAATCTATATGGCAAATATTGAAGCCATGCCTGTTAGTGGGTCAAGAAATTACATAAGAGAAACAAAAACAGCGCTTGCGAGCGAAGCGAAGAGGATTCGAACCCGATCAACAGAGCCATTTGACTGGTCAACAGATTTCAATACGATGCTATACGGCGAACGCAAACAGCGGTTGCGAGCGCAAACAGATTTTTCCGTCGAGCAAGCTTGAAAAGATCCGGAGGGTAAGCACTGCTGGACAGCATACTCGTGTCATGGAATAAAATACTGAGATAAATACACTCATGGTAACTATATTGGAACCGAAAGCACGATACGGTCACTGAACTTTAAAATACGCTTATTACGGTCATTGTATATGCGAAATGGTGATTATACGGTCACCCACTCGCCGCATAGCATCGTATTGAAATGTGTTGACCAATCAAATGGCTCTGCTGACCGGTCAAATAATCTGTATGACAAATATTAAAGTGGGCCATGCCTGTCAGTGGGTCAAGAAATTACAAAAGAGAAACAAAAACAACGCTTGCGAGCGGAGCGAAAAGGATTCGAACCCGGTCAACAGAGCCATTTGACTGGTCAACAGATTTCAATACGATGCTATACCGCGAGCGCAAACAGATTTTTCGGTCGAGCAAGCTTGAAAAGATCCGGAGGCTCAGCACTGCCGGAGAGCATACTCGTGTCTAGAAATAAAATACGGAGATAAATACACTCATGGTCACTGTACTTGAACCGAAAGCACGATACGGTCACTGAACTTTAAAATACGCTTATTACGGTCATTGTATGTGCGAAATGGTGATTATACGGTCACCCACTCGCCGCATAGCATCGTATTGAAATGTGTTGACCCGTCAAATGGCTCTGTTGACCGGTCAAATAATCTGTATGGCAAATATTGAAGTGGACCATGCCTGTCAGTGGGTCAAGGAATTACATAAGAGAAACAAAAACAACGCTTGTGAGCGGAGCGAAGAGGATTCGAACCCGGTCAACAGAGCCATTTGACTGGTCAACAGATTTCAATACGATGCTATACGGCGAGCACAAATAGCGCTTGCGAGCGCAAACAGATTTTCCGTCGAGCAAGCTTGAAAAGATCCGGAGGCTAAGCACTGCCGGACAGCATACTCGTGTCTTGAAATAATATACTGAGATAAATACACTCATGGTCACTATATTGGAACCGAAAGCACGATACGGTCACTGAACTTTAAAATACGCTTATTACGGCCATTGTATATGCGAAATGGTGATTCTACGGTCACCCACTCGCCGCATAGCATCGTATTGAAATGTGTTGACCAATCAAATGGATCTGTTGACCGGTCAAATAATCTGTATGGCAAATATTGAAGTGTGCCATGCCTGTCAGTGGGTCAAGAAATTACATAAGAGAAACAAAAACAACGATTGCGAGTGGAGCGAAGAGGATTCGAACCCGGTCAACAGAGCCATTTGACTGGTCAACAGATTTCAATACGATGCTATACTTCGAGCGCAAACAGATTTTTCCGTCGAGCAAGCTTGAAAAGATCCGGAGGCTAAGCACTGCCGGACAGCATACTCGTGTCTTGGAATAAAATACGGGGATAAATACACTCATGGTCACTATATTGGAAACGAAAGCACGATACGGTCATTGAACTTTAAAATATGCTTATTACGGTCATTGTATATGCGAAATGGTGATTATACGGTCACCCACTCGCCGCATAGCATCGTATTAAATGTGTTGACCAATCAAATGGCACTGTTGACCGGTCAAATAATCTGTATGGCAAATATTAAAGTGGGCCATGCCTGTCAGTGGGTCAAGAAATTACATAAGAGAAACAAAAACAGCGCTTGCGAGCGGAGCGAAGAGGCTTCGAACCCGGTCAACAGAGCCATTTGACTGGTCAACATATTTGAATACGATGCTATACGGCGAACGCAAACAGCGCTTGCGAGCGCAAACAGATTTTTCAGTCGAGCAAGCTTGAAAAGATCCGGAGGGTAAGCACTGCTGGACAGCATACTCGTGTCTTGGAATAAAATACTGAGATAAATACACTCGTGGTCACTATATTGGAACCGAAAGCACGATACCGTCACTGAACTTTAAAATACGCTTATTACGGTCATTGTATATGCGAAATGGTGATTATACGGTCACCCACTCGCCGCATAGCATCGTATTAAAATGTGTTGACCAATCAAATGGCTCTGCTGACCGGTCAAATAATCTGTATGACAAATATTAAAGTGGGCCATGCCTGTCAGTGGGTCAAGAAATTACAAAAGAGAAACAAAAACAACGCTTGCGAGCGGAGCGAAAAGGATTCGAACCCGGTCAACAGAGCCATTTGACTGGTCAACAGATTTCAATACGATGCTATACGGCGAGCGCAAACAGAGTTTTCGGTCGAGCAAGCTTGAAAACATCCGGAGGCTGAGCACTGCCGGAGAGTATACTCGTGTCTTGAAATAAAATACGAAGATAAATACACTCATGGTCACTGTATTTGAACCGAAAGCACGATACGGCCACTGAACTTTAAAATACGCTTATTACGGTCATTGTATGTGCGAAATGGTGATTATACGGTCACCCACTCGCCGGATAGCATCGTATTGAAATGTGTTGACCAGTCAAATGGCTCTGTTGACCGGTCAAATAATCTGTATGGCAAATATTAAAGTGGACCATGCCTCTCAGTGGGTCAAGGAATTACATAAGAGAAACAAAAACAACGCTTGCGAGCGGAGCGAAGAGGATTCGAACCCGGTCAACAGAGCCATTTGACTGGTCAACAGATTTCAATACGATGGTATACGGCGAGCACAAACAGCGCTTGCGAGCGCAAACAGATTTTTCCGTCGAGCAAACTTGAAAAGATCCGGAGGCTAAGCACTGCCGGACAGCATACTCGTGTCTTGGAATAATATACTGAGATAAATACACTCATGGTCACTATATTGGAACCGAAAGCACGATACGGTCACTGAACTTTAAAATACGCTTATTACGGCCATTGTATATGCGAAATGGTGATTATACGGTCACCCACTCGCCGTATAGCATCGTATTGAAATGTGTTGACCAATCAAATGGCTCTGTTGACCGGTCAAATAATCTGTATGGCAAATATTGAAGTGGGCCATGCCTGTCAGTGGGTCAAGAAATTACATAAGAGAAAAAAAAACAACGCTTGCGAGCGGAGCGAAGAGGATTCGAACCCGGTCAACAGAGCCATTTGACTGGTAAACAGATTTCAATACGATGCTATACGGCGAGCGCAAACAGATTTTTCCGTCGAGCAAGCTTGAAAAGATCCGGAGGCTAAGCCCTGCCGGACAGCATACTCGTGTCTTGGAATAAAATACTGAGATAAATACACTCATGGTCACTATATTGGAACCGAAAGCACGATACGGTCATTGAACTTTAAAATACGCTTATTACGGTCATTGTATATGCGAAATGGTGATTATACGGTCACCCACTCGCCGCATAGCATCGTATTGAAATGTGTTGACCAATCAAATGGCTCTGTTGACCGGTCAAATAATCTGTATGGCAATTATTGAAGTGGGCCATGCCTGTCAGTGGGTCAAGAAATTACATAAGAGAAACAAAAACAGCGCTTGCGAGCGGAGCGAAGAGGATTCGAACCCGGTCAACAGAGACATTTGAATGGTCAACAGATTTCAATACGATGCTATACGGCGAGTGCAAACAGATTTTTCCGTCGAGCAAGCTTGAAAATATCCGGAGGCTAAGCACTGCTGGACAGCATACTCGTGTCTTGGAATAAAATATTGAGATAAATACACTCATGGTCACTATATTGGAACCGAAAGCACGATACGGTCATTGAACTTTAAAATACACTTATTACGGTCATTGTATATGGGAAATGGTGATTATACGGTCACCGACTCGCCACATAGCATCGTATTGAAATGTGTTGACCAATCAAATGGCTCTGTTGACCGGCCAATTAATCTGTATGGCAAATATTAAAGTGGGCCATGCCTGTCAGTGGGTCAAGAAATTACATAAGAGAAACAAAAACAGCGCTTGCGAGCGGAGCGAAGAGGATTCGAACCCGGTCAACAGAGCCATTTGACTGGTCAACAGATTTCAATACGATGCTATACCGCGAGCGCAAACAGATTTTTCGGTCGAGCAAGCTTGAAAAGATCCGGAGGCTGAGCACTGCCGGAGAGCATACTCGTGTCTTGGAATAAAATACGGAGATAAATACACTCATGGTCACTGTATTTGAACCGAAAGCACGATACGGTTACTGAACTTTAAAATACGCTTATTACGGTCATTGTATGTGCGAAATGGTGATTATACGGTCACCCACTCGCCGCATAGCATCGTATTGAAATGTGTTGACCACTCAAATGGCTCTGTTGACCGGTCAAATAATCTGTATGGCAAATATTAAAGTGGACCATGCCTCTCAGTGGGTCAAGGAATTACATAAGAGAAACAAAAACAACGCTTGCGAGCGGAGCGAAGAGGATTCGAACCCGGTCAACAGAGCCATTTGACTGGTCAACAGATTTCAATACGATGGTATACGGCGAGCGCAAACAGCGCTTGCGAGCGCAAACAGATTTTTCCGTCGAGCAAACTTGAAAAGATCCGGAGGCTAAGCACTGCCGGACAGCATACTCGTGTCTTGGAATAATATACTGAGATAAATACACTCATGGTCACTATATTGGAACCGAAAGCACGATACGGTCACTGAACTTTAAAATACGCTTATTACGGCCATTGTATATGCGAAATGGTGATTATACGGTCACCCACTCGCCGTATAGCATCGTATTGAAATGTGTTGACCAATCAAATGGCTCTGTTGACCGGTCAAATAATCTGTATGGCAAATATTGAAGTGGGCCATGCCTGTCAGTGGGTCAAGAAATTACATAACAGAAACAAAAACAACGCTTGCGAGCGGAGCGAAGAGGATTCGAACCCGGTCAACAGAGCCATTTGACTGGTAAACAGATTTCAATACGATGCTATACGGCGAGCGCAAACAGATTTTTCCGTCGAGCAAGCTTGAAAAGATCCGGAGGCTAAGCCCTGCCGGACAGCATACTCGTGTCTTGGAATAAAATACTGAGATAAATACACTCATGGTCACTATATTGGAACCGAAAGCACGATACGGTCATTGAACTTTAAAATACGCTTATTACGGTCATTGTATATGCGAAATGGTGATTATACGGTCACCCACTCGCCGCATAGCATCGTATTGAAATGTGTTGACCAATCAAATGGCTCTGTTGACCGGTCAAATAATCTGTATGGCAATTATTGAAGTGGGCCATGCCTGTCAGTGGGTCAAGAAATTACATAAGAGAAACAAAAACAGCGCTTGCGAGCAGAGCGAAGAGGATTCGAACCCGGTCAACAGAGACATTTGAATGGTCAACAGATTTCAATACGATGCTATACGGCGAGTGCAAACAGATTTTTCCGTCGAGCAAGCTTGAAAATATCCGGAGGCTAAGCACTGCTGGACAGCATACTCGTGTCTTGGAATAAAATATTGAGATAAATACACTCATGGTCACTATATTGGAACCGAAAGCACGATACGGTCATTGAACTTTAAAATACACTTATTACGGTCATTGTATATGCGAAATGGTGATTATACGGTCACCGACTCGCCACATAGCATCGTATTGAAATGTGTTGACCAATCAAATGGCTCTATTGACCGGTCAATTAATCTGTATGGCAAATATTAAAGTGGGCCATGCCTGTCAGTGGGTCAAGAAATTACATAAGAGAAACAAAAACAGCGCTTGCGAGCGGAGCGAAGAGGATTCGAACCCGGTCAACAGAGCCATTTGACTGGTCAACAGATTTCAATACGATGCTATACCGCGAGCGCAAACAGATTTTTCGGTCGAGCAAGCTTGAAAAGATCCGGAGGCTGAGCACTGCCGGAGAGCATACTCGTGTCTTGGAATAAAATACGGAGATAAATACACTCATGGTCACTGTATTTGAACCGAAAGCACGATACGGTTACTGAACTTTAAAATACGCTTATTACGGTCATTGTATGTGCGAAATGGTGATTATACGGTCACCCACTCGCCGCATAGCATCGTATTGAAATGTGTTGACCACTCAAATGGCTCTGTTGACCGGTCAAATAATCTGTATGGCAAATATTGAAGTGGGCCATGCCTGTCAGTGGGTCAAGAAATTACATAAGAGAAACAAAAACAACGCTTGCGAGCGGAGCGAAGAGGATTCGAACCCGGTCAACAGAGCCATTTGAGTGGTCAACAGATTTGAATACGATGCTACACGGCGAGCGCAAACAGCGCTTGCAAGCGCAAACAGATTTTTCCGTCGATCAAGCTTGAAAAGATCCGGAGGCTAAGCACTGCCGGACAGCATACTCGTGTCTTGGAATAAAATACTGAGATAAATACACTCATGGTCACTATATTGGAACCAAAGCACGATACGGTCACTGAACTTTAAAATACGCTTATTACGGCCATTGTATATGCGAAATAGTGATTATACGGTCACCCACTCGCCGCATAGCATCGTGTTGAAATGTGTTGACCAATCAAATGGCTCTGTTGACCGGTCAAATAATCTGTATGGCAATTATTGAAGTGGGCCATGCCTGTCAGTGGGTCAAGAAATTACATAAGAGAAACAAAAACAGCGCTTGCGAGCGGAGCGAAGAGGATTCGAACCCGGTCAACAGAGACATTTGAATGGTCAACAGATTTCAATACGATGCTATACGGCGAGTGCAAACAGATTTTTCCGTCGAGCAAGCTTGAAAATATCCGGAGGCTAAGCACGGTTGGACAGCATACTCGTGTCTTGGAATAAAATACTGAGATAAATACACTCATGGTCACTATATTAGAACCGAAAGCACGATACGGTCACTGAACTTTAAAATACGCTTATTACGGTCATTGTATATGCGAAAAGGTGATTATACGGTCACCCACTCGCCGCATAGCATCGTATTGAAATGTGTTGACCAATCAAATGACTCTGCTGACCGGTCAAATAATCTGTATGACAAATATTATTGTATATGCGAAATGGTGATTATACGGTCACCCACTCGCCGCATAGCACCGTATTGAAATATGTTGAACAATCAAATGGCTCTGTTGACCGGTCAAATAATCTATATGGCAAATATTGAAGCCATGCCTGTCAGTGGGTCAAGAAATTACATAAGAGAAACAAAAACAGCGCTTGCGAGCGAAGCGAAGAGGATTCGAACCCGATCAACAGAGCCATTTGACTGGTCAACAGATTTCAATACGCGCAAACAGATTTTTCCGTCGAGCAAGCTTGAAAAGATCCGGAGGGTAAGCACTGCTGGACAGCATACTCGTTTTATGGAATAAAATACTGAGATAAATACACTCATGGTAACTATATTGGAACCGAAAGCACGATACGGTCACTGAACTTTAAAATACGCTTATTACGGTCATTGTATATGCGAAATGGTGATTATACGGTCACCCACTCGCCGCATAGCATCGTATTGAAATGTGTTGATCAATCAAATGGCTCTGCTGACCGGTCAAATAATCTGTATGACAAATATTAAAGTGGGCCATGCCTGTCAGTGGGTCAAGAAATTACAAAAGAGAAACAAAAACAACGCTTGCGAGCGGAGCGAAAAGGATTCGAACCCGGTCAACAGAGCCATTTGACTGGTCAACAGATTTCAATACGATGCTATACGGCGAGCGCAAACAGATTTTTCGGTCGAGCAAGCTTGAAAAGATCCGGAGGCTCAGCACTGCCGGAGAGCATACTCGTGTCTAGAAATAAAATACGGAGATAAATACAGTCATGGTCACTGTACTTGAACCGAAAGCACGATACGGTCACTGAACTTTAAAATACGCTTATTACGGTCATTGTATGTGCGAAATGGTGATTATACGGTCACCCACTCGCCGCATAACATCGTATTGAAATGTGTTGACCCGTCAAATGGCTCTGTTGACCGGTCAAATAATCTGTATGGCAAATATTGAAGTGGACCATGCCTGTCAGTGGGTCAAGGAAGTACATAAGAGAAACAAAAACAACGCTTGCGAGCGGAGCGAAGAGGATTCGAACCCGGTCAACAGAGCCATTTGACTGGTCAACAGATTTCAATACGATGCTATACGGCGAGCACAAATAGCGCTTGCGAGCGGAAACAGATTTTCCGTCGAGCAAGCTTGAAAAGATCCGGAGGCTAAGCACTGCCAGACAGCATACTCGTGTCTTGGAATAAAATACGGAGATAAATACACTCATGGTCACTATATTGGAAACGAAAGCACGATACGGTCATTGAACTTTAAAATATGCTTATTACGGTCATTGTATATGCGAAATGGTGAATATACGGTCACCCAGTCGCCGCATAGCATCGTATTGAAATGTGTTGACCAATCAAATGGCACTGTTGACCGGTCAAATAATCTGTATGGCAAATATTGAAGTGGGCCATGCCTGTCAGTGGGTCAAGAAATTACATAAGAGAAACAAAAACAGCGCTTGCGAGCGGAGCGAAGAGGCTTCGAACCCGGTCAACAGAGCCATTTGACTGGTCAACATATTTGAATACGATGCTATACGGCGAACGCAAACAGCGCTTGCGAGCGCAAACAGATTTTTCCGTCGAGCAAGCTTGAAAAGATCCGGAGGGTAAGCACTGCTGGACAGCATACTCGTGTCTTGGAATAAAATACTGAGATAAATACACTCGTGGTCACTATATTGGAACCGAAAGCACGATACTGTCACTGAACTTTAAAATACGCTTATTACGGTCATTGTATATGCGAAATGGTGATTATACGGTCACCCGCTCGCCGCATAGCATCGTATTAAAATGTGTTGACCAATCAAATGGCTCTGTTGACCGGCCAAATAATCTGTATGGCAAATATTAAAGTGGGCCATGCCTGTCAGTGGGTCAAGAAATTGTTGGAAATATGCCCTAGAGGCAATAATAAATAGGTTATTATTATATTTCCTTGTTCATGATAATCGTTTATTATCCATGCTAGAATTGTATTGATAGGAAACTCAGATACATGTGTGGATACATAGACAACACCATGTCCCTAGTAAGCCTCTAGGAGACTAGCTCGTTGATCAAAAGATGGTTACGGTTTCCTGACCATGGACATTGGATGTCGTTGATAACGGGATCACATCATTAGGAGAATGATTTGATGGACAAGACCCAATCCTAAGCCTAGCACAAGATCGTGTAGTTCGTTTGCTCAGAGCTTTTCTAATGTCAAGTATCACTTCCTTAGACCATGAGATTGTGCAACTCCCGGATACCGTAGGAATGCTTTGGGTGTGCCAAACGTCACAACGTAACTGGGTGGCTATAAAGGTGCACTACGGGTATCTCCGAAAGTGTCTGTTGGGTTGGCACGAATCGAGACTGGGATTTGTCACTCCGTGTAAACGGAGAGGTATCTCTGGGCCCACTCGGTAGGACATCATCATTATGTGCACAATGTGACCAAGGAGTTGATCACGGGATGATGTGAGTTACGGAACGAGTAAAGAGACTTGCCGGTAACGAGATTGAACAAGGTATAGGGATACCGACGATCGAATCTCGGGCAAGTAACATACCGTTAGACAAAGGGAATTGAATACGGGATTGATTGAATCCCCGACATCGTGGTTCATCCGATGAGATCATCGTGGAACATGTGGGAGCCAACATGGGTATCCAGATCCCGCTGTTGGTTATTGACCGGAGAACGTCTCGGTCATGTCTGCATGGTTCCCGAACCCGTAGGGTCTACACGCTTAAGGTTCGATGACGCTAGGGTTATAGGGAAAGCATGTACGTGGTTACCGAATGTTGTTCGGAGTCCCGGATGAGATCCCGGACGTCACGAGGAGTTCCGGAATGGTCCGGAGGTAAAGATTTATATATGGGAAGTCCTGTTTTGGTCACCGGAAAAGTTTCGGGTGAAATCGGTAATGTACCGGGACCACCGGGAGGGTCCCGGGGGTCCACCAAGTGGGGCCACCAGCCCCAGAAGGCTGCGTGGGCCAAGTGTGGGAGGGGACCAGCCCCAGGTGGGCTGGTGCGCCCCCCCACCAAGGCCCAAGGCGCATGGGAGAGTGGGAGGGGGCAAACCCTAGGTCCAGATGGGCCTTAGGGCCCATCTAGTGGGGCGCCTCCCCCTCTCCTCCCCTTGGCCGCCCCCTTGATGGGATCTAGGGCTGGCTGCCTCCTCTTGGGGGTGGAAACCCTAAGGGGGGCGCAGCCCCCTTCCCCCCTATATATACTTGAGGTTTGGGCTGCCATACGGACACGAGAAAGTCTCCTTTTGGTGCTGCCCTACCCCTCTCCCTCCTCCTCCTCTCCCACGGTGCTTGGCGAAGCCCTGCGGGATTGCCACGCTCCTCCACCACCACCATGCCGTCGTGTTGCTGCTGGATGGAGTCTTCCCCAACCTCTCCCTCTCTCCTTGCTGGATCAAGGCGTGGGAGACGTCACCGGGCTGCACGTGTGTTGAACGCGGAGGCACCGTTCTTTCGGTGCTTAGATCGGAATCAACCGCGATCTGAATCGCTACGAGTACGACTCCCTCATCCGCGTTCTTGCAACGCTTCCGCATCGCGATCTACAAGGGTATGTAGATTCACTCCCCTTCCCCTCGTTGCTAGATTACTCCATAGATTGATCTTGGTGATGCGTAGAAAATTTTGAATTTCTGCTACGTTCCCCAACAGTGGCATCATGAGCTAGGTCTATGCGTAGTTTCTATGCACGAGTAGAACACAAAGAAGTTGTGGGCGTCGATGTTGTCAATTCTTCTTGCCGCTACTAGTCTTATCTTGTTTCGGCGGCATTGTGGGATGAAGCGGCCCGGACCGACCTTACACGTACGCTTACGTGAGACAGGTTCCACCGACTGACATGCACTAGTTGCATAAGGTGGCTAGCGGGTGTCTGTCTCTCCCACTTTAGTCGGAACGGATTCGATGAAAAGGGTCCTTATGAAGGGTAAATGGAAATTGGCAAATCACGTTGTGGTCATACGTAGGTAAGAAACGTTCTTGCTAGAAACCTACAAACCACGTAAAAACTTGCAACAACAATTAGAGGACGTCTAACTTGTTTTTGCAGCATGTGCCTTGTGATGTGATATGGCCAGAAGATGTGATGAATGATATATGTGATGTATGAGATTGATCATATTCTTGTAATAAGAATCACGACTTGCATGTCGATGAGAATGACAACCGGCAGGAGCCATAGGAGTTGTCTTTATTATTTTGTATGACCTGCGTGTCATTGAATAACGCCATGTAAATTACTTTACTTTATTGCTAAACGCGTTAGCCATAGAAGTTGAAGTGACCGTTGGCGTGACAACTTCATGAAGACACAATGATGGAGATCATGATGATGGAGATCATGGTGTCATGCCGGTGACAAGGATGATCATGGTGCCCCGAAGATGGAGATCAAAGGAGCATGATGATATTGGCCATATCATGTCACTATTTGATTGCATGTGATGTTTATCATGTTTTTGCATCTTATTTGCTTAGAACGACGGTAGCAAGTAGGATGATCCCTTATAATAATTTCAAGAAAGTGTTCACCCTAACTGTGCACCGTTGCGAAGGTTCGTCGTTTCGAAGCACCACGTGATGATCGGGTGTGATAGATTCTTACGTTCGAATACAACGGGTGTTGACGAGCCTAGCATGTACAGACATGGCCTCGGAACACACGCAATACACTTAGGTTGACTTGACGAGCCTAGCATGTACAGACATGGCCTCGGAACACGGAGGACCGAAAGGTCGAGCATGAGTCGTATAGAAGATACGATCAACATGGAGATGTTCACCGATCTTGACTAGTCCGTCTCACGTGATGATCGGACACGGCCTAGTTAAACTCGGATCATGTTTCACTTAGATGACTAGAGGGATGTCTATCTGAGTGGGAGTTCATTAATCAGACGAACTTCATTATCATGAACATAGTCAAAAGGTCTTTGCGAATTATGTCTTGCGCTTTAAGTTCTACTGGTTTAGATATGTTCCTAGAGAAAATTTAGTTGAAAGTTGGTAGTAGCAATTATGCGGACTGGGTCCGTAAACTGAGGATTGTCCTCATTACTACACAGAAGGCTTATGTCCTTAATGCACCGCTCGGTGTGCTGAACCTCAGCGTCGTCTGTAGATGTTACGAAACATCTGACATACACGTTTTGATAACTACGTGATAGTTCAGTGCGGTTTAGAATTGTGGCACCAAAGACGTTTTGAAACGTCGCAGAACATATGAGATGTTCCGAAGACTGAAATTGGGATTTCAGACTAGTGCCCACGTCAAGAGGTATGAGACCTCTGACAAGTTTCTTAAGCCTGAAGACTAAGGGAGAAAAGCTCAATCGTTGAGCATGTGCTCAGATTGTCTGAGTGCCACAATCGCTTGAATCGAGTGGGAGTTTATCTTCCAGATGAGATAGTGATGGTTCTCCATAGTCACTGCCACCAAGCTATTAGAGCTTCGTGATGAACTATAACATATCAAGGATAGATGATGATCCTTGAGCAACTCGCGATGTTTGACACCGCGAAAGTAGAAATCAAGAAGGAGCATCAATTGTTGATGGTTAATAAAACCACTAGTTTAAGAAGGGCAAGGGAAAAAGGGATACTTCATGAAACAACAAGTCGTTTGCTGCTCTAGTGAAGAATCCCAAGGTTAAACCCAAACCCGAGACTAAGTGCTTCTGTAATAAGAGGAACGGTCACTGAAGCAGTACTACCCTAGATACTTGGTAGATGAGAAGGCAGGCAAGGTCGACAGAAGTATATTGGATATACGTTATATGAATGTGTACTTTACTAGTACTCCTAGCAGCACCAGGGTATTAGATACTGGTTCGGTTGCTAAGTGTTAGTAACTCGAAATAAAAGCTGTGGAATAAATGGAGACTAGCTAAAGGTGAGATGACGATATGTGTTGGAAATGTTTCCAAGGTTGATGTGATCAAGCATCGCATGCTCCCTCTACCATCGAGATTTGGTGTTTGCGTTGAGCATGATTGGATTATGTTTATCGCAATACGGTTATTCATTTAAGGAGAATAATGGTTACTCTGCTTATTTGAATAATACTTTCAATGGTCTTGCACCTAAAATGAATCTCGATTGTAGTGATACACATGTTCGTGCCAAAAGATGTAAAATAGTAATGATAGTTCCAGATACTTGTGGCACTGCAATTTGAGTCATATTGGTACAGAACGCATGAAGAAGCTCCATGTAGATGGATCTTTGGACTCAATCGTTTTTGAAAAGATTGAGACATGCGAACCATGTCTATTGGTATATATGCATGAAGAAACTCCATGCAGATGGATCGCTTGGACTCACTTGATTTCGAATCACTTGAGACATGCAAATCATACCACATGGGCGAGATGACTGAAAGTCCTCGTTTTCAGTAAGATGGAACAAGAGAGCAACTTATTGGAAGTAATACATTTTGATGTATGCAGTCCAATGAGTTCTGAGGCATGCAGTGGATATCATTATGTTCTTACTTCACAGATAATTTGAGTAGATGCTGAGAATATTTACTTAATGAAACACAAGTCTGAATTATTGAAAGGTTCAAGTAATTTCAGAGTGAAGTCGAAGATTGTCGTGACAAGAGGATAAAATGTCTATGATATGATCATAGAGATATCTGAGTTACGAGTTTGGCACACAATTAAGACATTGTGGAAAGTGTTTCACAATGAATACCGCCTGGAACACCATAGTGTGATGGTGTGTCCGAACATCATAACTGCACCCTATTGGATATGGTGCATACCATGATGTTTCTTATCAAATTACCACTATCGTTTATGGGTTAGGCATTAGAGACAACCGCATTCACTTTAAAAGGGGCACCACGCAATTCCGTTGAGACGACACCGTTTAGAGAAACCTAAGTTGTCGTTTCTTAAAAGTTTGGGGCTGCGCAGCTTATGTGAAAAAGTTTCAAGCTGATAAGCTCGAACCCAAAGCGGATAAATACATCTTCATAGAAAACCCAAAACAGTTGGGTATACCTCCTATTTCAGATCTGGAAGCAAAAGTAATTGCTTCAGGTCCTTTCTCGAGGAAAAGTTTCTCTCGAAAGAATTGAGTGGGAGAATGGTGGAGACTTGATAAGGTTATTGAACCGTCACTTCAACTAGTGTGTAGCAGGGCACAGGAAGTTGTTCCTGTGGCACCTACACCAATTGAAGTGGAAGCTTATGATGGTGATCATGAAACTTCGGATCAAGTCACTACCAAACCTCGTAGGACGACGAGGATGCGCACTACTTCAGAGTGGTACGTGATCCTGTCTGAGATATCATGTTGTTGGACAATACTAAACCTACGAGCTATGGAGAAGCGATGGTGGGCCCATATTCCGACAAATGGTTAGAAACCATGAAATCCGAGATAAATGGATCTTTGAGAAGAAGACGGACGTGGACGGTAATGTTACCGTCTATGAAGCTCGACTTGTGGCAAAGAGTATTTTCACAAGTTCAAGGAGTTGACTACGATGAGTTTTTCTCATCCGTAGCGATGCTTAGGTCCGTCGGAATCATGTTAGCATTATCTGCATTTGTGAAATCTAGCAGATGGATGTCAAAACAAGTTTCCTTACCAGTTTTCGTAAGGAAAGGTTGTATGTGATACAATCAGAAAGTTTTTGTCGATCCTAAGGATGCTAAAAGGTATGCTAGCTCCAGTGATCCTTCCATGGATTAGAGCAAGCATCTCGGAGTCAGAATATACACTTTGATGGAGTGATCAAAGTTTTTGGGTTTATACAAAGTTTGTTAGAAACTTGTATTTACAATAAAGTGAGTGGGAGCGCTACAACATTTCTGATAAGTATATGTGAATGACATATTGTTGATCCGAAATGATGTAAAATTTCTGGAAAGCATAAAGGGTTGTTTGAAAGGAGTTTTTCAAAGGAAGACCTGGATAAAGCTGCTTACACATTGGGCATCAAGATCTATAGAGATAGATCAAGACGCTTGATGATACTTTCAAAGAACGCACACCTTGACATGATTTTGAAAGAGTTCAAATAGATCAGCAAAGAAGGAGTTCTTGGCTGTGTTACAAGGTGTGAGTATTGAGTAAGACTCAAGACCTGACCACAGCAGAAGATAGAGAAAGGACGAAGGTCGTCCCCTATGCTTTAGACGTAGGCTCTATAGTATGCTATGCTGTGTACCGCACATGTAGTGTGCCTTGCCATGAGTTGGTCAAGAGGGTACAATGGTGATCCGGGAAAGGATCTCATGACAGCGGTCGAACTTATCCTTAGTACCTAGTGGATTAAGGAATTTTCTCGATTATGGAGGTGGAAAGGAGTTCGTCGTAAAGGGTTACGTCGATGAGAACTTCGACACTAATCCGGATGACTCTGAGTAGTAAACCGGATTCGTATAGTAGAGCAATTATTTGAAATGGCTCCAAATAGCGCGTGGTAGCATCCACAAAGATGACATAGATATTCGTAAAGCACACACGGATCTGAAAGGTTCAGACCCGTTGACTAATAACCTCTCTCACAAGCATAACATGATCAAACCAGAACTCATTGAGTGTTAATCACATAGAGATGTGAACTAGATTGTTGACTCTAGTAAACTCTTGGGTGTTGGTCACATGGTGATGTGACCTGTCAGTGTTAATCACATGGTGATGTGAACTAGATTATTGACTCTAGTGCAAGTGGGAGACTGTTGGAAATATGCCCTAGAGGCAATAATAAATAGGTTATTATTATATTTCCTTGTTCATGATAATCGTTTATTATCCATGCTAGAATTGTATTGATAGGAAACTCAGATACATGTGTGGATACATAGACAACACCATGTCCCTAGTAAGCCTCTAGGAGACTAGCTCGTTGATCAAAAGATGATTACGGTTTCCTGACCATGGACATTGGATGTCGTTGATAACGGGATCACATCATTAGGAGAATGATTTGATGGACAAGACCCAATCCTAAGCCTAGCACAAGATCGTGTAGTTCGTTTGCTCAGAGCTTTTCTAATGTCAAGTATCACTTCCTTAGACCATGAGATTGTGCAACTCCCGGATACCGTAGGAATGCTTTGGGTGTGCCAAACGTCACAACGTAACTGGGTGGCTATAAAGGTGCACTACGGGTATCTCCGAAAGTGTCTGTTGGGTTGGCACGAATCGAGACTGGGATTTGTCACTCCGTGTAAACGGAGAGGTATCTCTGGGCCCACTCGGTAGGACATCATCATTATGTGCACAATGTGACCAAGGAGTTGATCACGGGATGATGTGAGTTACGGAACGAGTAAAGAGACTTGCCGGTAACGAGATTGAACAAGGTATAGGGATACCGACGATCGAATCTCGGGCAAGTAACATACCGTTAGACAAAGGGAATTGAATACGGGATTGATTGAATCCCCGACATCGTGGTTCATCCGATGAGATCATCGTGGAACATGTGGGAGCCAACATGGGTATCCAGATCCCGCTGTTGGTTATTGACCGGAGAACGTCTCGGTCATGTCTGCATGGTTCCCGAACCCGTAGGGTCTACACGCTTAAGGTTCGATGACGCTAGGGTTATAGGGAAAGCATGTACGTGGTTACCGAATGTTGTTCGGAGTCCCGGATGAGATCCCGGACGTCACGAGGAGTTCCGGAATGGTCCGGAGGTAAAGATTTATATATGGGAAGTCCTGTTTTGGTCACCGGAAAAGTTTCGGGTGAAATCGGTAATGTACCGGGACCACCGGGAGGGTCCCGGGGGTCCACCAAGTGGGGCCACCAGCCCCAGAAGGCTGCGTGGGCCAAGTGTGGGAGGGGACCAGCCCCAGGTGGGCTGGTGCGCCCCCCCACCAAGGCCCAAGGCGCATGGGAGAGTGGGAGGGGGCAAACCCTAGGTCCAGATGGGCCTTAGGGCCCATCTAGTGGGGCGCCTCCCCCTCTCCTCCCCTTGGCCGCCCCCTTGATGGGATCTAGGGCTGGCTGCCTCCTCTTGGGGGTGGAAACCCTAAGGGGGGCGCAGCCCCCTTCCCCCCTATATATACTTGAGGTTTGGGCTGCCATACGGACACGAGAAAGTCTCCTTTTGGTGCTGCCCTACCCCTCTCCCTCCTCCTCCTCTCCCACGGTGCTTGGCGAAGCCCTGCGGGATTGCCACGCTCCTCCACCACCACCATGCCGTCGTGTTGCTGCTGGATGGAGTCTTCCCCAACCTCTCCCTCTCTCCTTGCTGGATCAAGGCGTGGGAGACGTCACCGGGCTGCACGTGTGTTGAACGCGGAGGCACCGTTCTTTCGGTGCTTAGATCGGAATCAACCGCGATCTGAATCGCTACGAGTACGACTCCCTCATCCGCGTTCTTGCAACGCTTCCGCATCGCGATCTACAAGGGTATGTAGATTCACTCCCCTTCCCCTCGTTGCTAGATTACTCCATAGATTGATCTTGGTGATGCGTAGAAAATTTTGAATTTCTGCTACGTTCCCCAACAGAAATTACATAAGAGAAACAAAAACAACGTTTGCGAGCGGAGCGAAGAGGATTCGAACCCGGTCAACAGAGCCATTTGACTGGTCAACAGATTTCAATACGATGCTATACAGCGAGCGCAAACAGATTTTCCGGTCGAGCAAGCTTGAAAACATCCGGAGGCTGAGCACTGCCGGAGAGTATACTCGTGTCTTGAAATAAAATACGAAGATAAATACACTCATGGTCACTGTATTTGAACCGAAAGCACGATACGGCCACTGAACTTTAAAATACGCTTATTACGGTCATTGTATGTGCGAAATGGTGATTATACGGTCACCTACTCGCCGCATAGCATCGTATTGAAATGTGTTGACCAGTCAAATGGCTCTGTTGACCGGTCAAATAATATGTATGGCAAATATTAAAGTGGACCATGCCTCTCAGTGGGTCAAGGAATTACATAAGAGAAACAAAAACAACGCTTGCGAGCGGAGCGAAGAGGATTCGAACCCGGTCAACAGAGCCATTTGACTGGTCAACAGATTTCAATACGATGGTATACGGCGAGCACAAACAGCGCTTGCAAGCGCAAACAGATTTTTCCGTCGAGCAAACTTGAAAAGATCCGGAGGCTAAGCACTGCCGGACAGCATACTCGTGTCTTGGAATAATATACTGAGATAAATACACTCATGGTCACTATATTGGAACCGAAAGCACGATACGGTCACTGAACTTTAAAATACGCTTATTACGGCCATTGTATATGCGAAATGGTGATTATACGGTCACCCACTCGCCGTATAGCATCGTATTGAAATGTGTTGACCAATCAAATGGCTCTGTTGACCGGTCAAATAATCTGTATGGCAAATATTGAAGTGGGCCATGCCTGTCAGTGGGTCAAGAAATTACATAAGAGAAACAAAAACAACGCTTGCGAGCGGAGCGAAGAGGATTCGAACCCGGTCAACAGAGCCATTTGACTGGTAAACAGATTTCAATACGATGCTATACGGCGAGCGCAAACAGATTTTTCCGTCGAGCAAGCTTGAAAAGATCCGGAGGCTAAGCCCTGCCGGACAGCATACTCGTGTCTTGGAATAAAATACTGAGATAAATACACTCATGGTCACTATATTGGAACCGAAAGCACGATACGGTCATTGAACTTTAAAATACGCTTATTACGGTCATTGTATATGCGAAATGGTGATTATACGGTCACCCACTCGCCGCATAGCATCGTATTGAAATGTGTTGACCAATCAAATGGCTCTGTTGACCGGTCAAATAATCTGTATGGCAATTATTGAAGTGGGCCATGCCTGTCAGTGGGTCAAGAAATTACATAAGAGAAACAAAAACAGCGCTTGCGAGCGGAGCGAAGAGGATTCGAACCCGGTCAACAGAGACATTTGAATGGTCAACAGATTTCAATACGATGCTATGCGGCGAGTGCAAACAGATTTTTCCGTCGAGCAAGCTTGAAAATATCCGGAGGCTAAGCACTGCTGGACAGCATACTCGTGTCTTGGAATAAAATATTGAGATAAATACACTCATGGTCACTATATTGGAACCGAAAGCACGATACGGTCATTGAACTTTAAAATACACTTATTACGGTCATTGTATATGCGAAATGGTGATTATACGGTCACCGACTCGCCACATAGCATCGTATTGAAATGTGTTGACCAATCAAATGGCTCTGTTGACCGGCCAATTAATCTGTATGGCAAATATTAAAGTGGGCCATGCCTGTCAGTGGGTCAAGAAATTACATAAGAGAAACAAAAACAGCGCTTGCGAGCGGAGCGAAGAGGATTCGAACCCGGTCAACAGAGCCATTTGACTGGTCAACAGATTTCAATACGATGCTATACCGCGAGCGCAAACAGATTTTTCGGTCGAGCAAGCTTGAAAAGATCCGGAGGCTGAGCACTGCCGGAGAGCATACTCGTGTCTTGGAATAAAATACGGAGATAAATACACTCATGGTCACTGTATTTGAACCGAAAGCACGATACGGTTACTGAACTTTAAAATACGCTTATTACGGTCATTGTATGTGCGAAATGGTGATTATACGGTCACCCACTCGCCGCATAGCATCGTATTGAAATGTGTTGACCACTCAAATGGCTCTGTTGACCGGTCAAATAATCTGTATGGCAAATATTAAAGTGGACCATGCCTCTCAGTGGGTCAAGGAATTACATAAGAGAAACAAAAACAACGCTTGCGAGCGGAGCGAAGAGGATTCGAACCCGGTCAACAGAGCCATTTGACTGGTCAACAGATTTCAATACGATGGTATACGGCGAGCGCAAACAGCGCTTGCGAGCGCAAACAGATTTTTCCGTCGAGCAAACTTGAAAAGATCCGGAGGCTAAGCACTGCCGGACAGCATACTCGTGTCTTGGAATAATATAGAGATAAATACACTCATGGTCACTATATTGGAACCGAAAGCACGATACGGTCACTGAACTTTAAAATACGCTTATTACGGCCATTGTATATGCGAAATGGTGATTATACGGTCACCCACTCGCCGTATAGCATCGTATTGAAATGTGTTGACCAATCAAATGGCTCTGTTGACCGGTCAAATAATCTGTATGGCAAATATTGAAGTGGGCCATGCCTGTCAGTGGGTCAAGAAATTACATAAGAGAAACAAAAACAACGCTTGCGAGCGGAGCGAAGAGGATTCGAACCCGGTCAACAGAGCCATTTGACTGGTAAACAGATTCCAATACGATGCTATACGGCGAGCGCAAACAGATTTTTCCGTCGAGCAAGCTTGAAAAGATCCGGAGGCTAAGCCCTGCCGGACAGCATACTCGTGTCTTGGAATAAAATACTGAGATAAATACACTCATGGTCACTATATTGGAACCGAAAGCACGATACGGTCATTGAACTTTAAAATACGCTTATTACGGTCATTGTATATGCGAAATGGTGATTATACGGTCACCCACTCGCCGCATAGCATCGTATTGAAATGTGTTGACCAATCAAATGGCTCTGTTGACCGGTCAAATAATCTGTATGGCAATTATTGAAGTGGGCCATGCCTGTCAGTGGGTCAAGAAATTACATAAGAGAAACAAAAACAGCGCTTGCGAGCGGAGCGAAGAGGATTCGAACCCGGTCAACAGAGACATTTGAATGGTCAACAGATTTCAATACGATGCTATACGGCGAGTGCAAACAGATTTTTCCGTCGAGCAAGCTTGAAAATATCCGGAGGCTAAGCACTGCTGGACAGCATACTCGTGTCTTGGAATAAAATATTGAGATAAATACACTCATGGTCACTATATTGGAACCGAAAGCACGATACGGTCATTGAACTTTAAAATACACTTATTACGGTCATTGTATATGCGAAATGGTGATTATACGGTCACCGACTCGCCACATAGCATCGTATTGAAATGTGTTGACCAATCAAATGGCTCTGTTGACCGGCCAATTAATCTGTATGGCAAATATTAAAGTGGGCCATGCCTGTCAGTGGGTCAAGAAATTACATAAGAGAAACAAAAACAGCGCTTGCGAGCGGAGCGAAGAGGATTCGAACCCGGTCAACAGAGCCATTTGACTGGTCAACAGATTTCAATACGATGCTATACCGCGAGCGCAAACAGATTTTTCGGTCGAGCAAGCTTGAAAAGATCCGGAGGCTGAGCACTGCCGGAAAGCATACTCGTGTCTTGGAATAAAATACGGAGATAAATACACTCATGGTCACTGTATTTGAACCGAAAGCACGATACGGTTACTGAACTTTAAAATACGCTTATTACGGTCATTGTATGTGCGAAATGGTGATTATACGGTCACCCACTCGCCGCATAGCATCGTATTGAAATGTGTTGACCAGTCAAATGGCTCTGTTGACCGGTCAAATAATCTGTATGGCAAATATTGAAGTGGGCCATGCCTGTCAGTGGGTCAAGAAATTACATAAGAGAAACAAAAACAACGCTTGCGAGCGGAGCGAAGAGGATTCGAACCCGGTCAACAGAGCCATTTGAGTGGTCAACAGATTTGAATACGATGCTACACGGCGAGCGCAAACAGCGCTTGCAAGCGCAAACAGATTTTTCCGTCGAGCAAGCTTGAAAAGATCCGGAGGGTAAGCACTGCCGGACAGCATACTCGTGTCTTGGAATAAAATACTGAGATAAATACACTCATGGTCACTATATTGGAACCAAAGCACGATACGGTCACTGAACTTTAAAATACGCTTATTACGGCCATTGTATATGCGAAATAGTGATTATACGGTCACCCACTCGCCGCATAGCATCGTATTGAAATGTGTTGACCAATCAAATGGCTCTGTTGACCGGTCAAATAATCTGTATGGCAATTATTGAAGTGGGCCATGCCTGTCAGTGGGTCAAGAAATTACATAAGAGAAACAAAAACAGCGCTTGCGAGCGGAGCGAAGAGGATTCGAACCCGGTCAACAGAGACATTTGAATGGTCAACAGATTTCAATACGATGCTATACGGCGAGTGCAAACAGATTTTTCCGTCGAGCAAGCTTGAAAATATCCGGAGGCTAAGCACTGTTGGACAGCATACTCGTGTCTTGGAATAAAATACTGAGATAAATAAACTCATGGTCACTATATTAGAACCGAAAGCACGATACGGTCACTGAACTTTAAAATACGCTTATTACGGTCATTGTATATGCGAAAAGGTGATTATACGGTCACCCACTCGCCGCATAGCATCGTATTGAAATGTGTTGACCAATCAAATGACTCTGCTGACCGGTCAAATAATCTGTATGACAAATATTATTGTATATGCGAAATGGTGATTATACGGTCACCCACTCGCCGCATAGCACCGTATTGAAATGTGTTGAACAATCAAATGGCTCTGTTGACCGGTCAAATAATCTATATGGCAAATATTGAAGCCATGCCTGTCAGTGGGTCAAGAAATTACATAAGAGAAACAAAAACAGCGCTTGCGAGCGAAGCGAAGAGGATTCCAACCCGATCAACAGAGCCATTTGACTGGTCAACAGATTTCAATACGCGCAAACAGATTTTTCCGTCGAGCAAGCTTGAAAAGATCCGGAGGGTAAGCACTGCTGGACAGCATACTCGTGTCATGGAATAAAATACTGAGATAAATACACTCATGGTAACTATATTGGAACCGAAAGCACGATACGGTCACTGAACTTTAAAATACGCTTATTACGGTCATTGTATATGCGAAATGGTGATTATACGGTCACCCACTCGCCGCATAGCATCGTATTGAAATGTGTTGACCAATCAAATGGCTCTGCTGACCGGTCAAATAATCTGTATGACAAATATTAAAGTGGGCCATGCCTGTCAGTGGGTCAAGAAATTACAAAAGAGAAACAAAAACAACGCTTGCGAGCGGAGCGAAAAGGATTCGAACCCGGTCAACAGAGCCATTTGACTAGTCAACAGATTTCAATACGATGCTATACGGCGAGCGCAAACAGATTTTTCGGTCGAGCAAGCTTGAAAAGATCCGGAGGCTCAGCACTGCCGGAGAGCATACTCGTGTCTAGAAATAAAATACGGAGATAAATACACTCATGGTCACTGTACTTGAACCGAAAGCACGATACGGTCACTGAACTTTAAAATACGCTTATTACGGTCATTGTATGTGCGAAATGGTGATTATACGGTCACCCACTCGCCGCATAGCATCGTATTGAAATGTGTTGACCCGTCAAATGGCTCTGTTGACCGGTCAAATAATCTGTATGGCAAATATTGAAGTGGACCATGCCTGTCAGTGGGTCAAGGAATTACATAAGAGAAACAAAAACAACGCTTGCGAGCGGAGCGAAGAGGATTCGAACCCGGTCAACAGAGCCATTTGACTGGTCAACAGATTTCAATACGATGCTATACGGCGAGCACAAATAGCGCTTGCGAGCGCAAACAGATTTTCCGTCGAGCAAGCTTGAAAAGATCCGGAGGCTAAGCACTGCCGGACAGCATACTCGTGTCTTGGAATAAAATACGGGGATAAATACACTCATGGTCACTATATTGGAAACGAAAGCACGATACGGTCATTGAACTTTAAAATATGCTTATTACGGTCATTGTATATGCGAAATGGTGATTATACGGTCACCCACTCGCCGCATAGCATCGTATTGAAATGTGTTGACCAATCAAATGGCACTGTTGACCGGTCAAATAATCTGTATGGCAAATATTGAAGTGGGCCATGCCTGTCAGTGGGTCAAGAAATTACATAAGAGAAACAAAAACAGCGCTTGCGAGCGGAGCGAAGAGGCTTCGAACCAGGTCAACAGAGCCATTTGACTGGTCAACATATTTGAATACGATGCTATACGGCGAACGCAAACAGCGCTTGCGAGCGCAAACAGATTTTTCCGTCGAGCAAGCTTGAAAAGATCCGGAGGGTAAGCACTGCTGGACAGCATACTCGTGTCTTGGAATAAAATACTGAGATAAATACACTCGTGGTCACTATATTGGAACCGAAAGCACGATACGGTCACTGAACTTTAAAATACGCTTATTACGGTCATTGTATATGCGAAATGGTGATTATACGGTCACCCGCTCGCCGCATAGCATCGTATTAAAATGTGTTGACCAATCAAATGGCTCTGTTGACCGGCCAAATAATCTGTATGGCAAATATTAAAGTGGGCCATGCCTGTCAGTGGGTCAAGAAATTACATAAGAGAAACAAAAACAACGTTTGCGAGCGGAGCGAAGAGGATTCGAACCCGGTCAACAGAGCCATTTGACTGGTCAACAGATTTCAATACGATGCTATACAGCGAGCCCAAACAGATTTTCCGGTCGAGCAAGCTTGAAAACATCCGGAGGCTGAGCACTGCCGGAGAGTATACTCATGTCTTGAAATAAAATACGAAGATAAATACACTCATGGTCACTGTATTTGAACCGAAAGCACGATACGGCCACTGAACTTTAAAATACGCTTATTACGGTCATTGTATGTGCGAAATGGTGATTATACGGTCACCTACTCGCCGCATAGCATCGTATTGAAATGTGTTGACCAGTCAAATGGCTCTGTTGACCGGTCAAATAATCTGTATGGCAAATATTAAAGTGGACCATGCCTCTCAGTGGGTCAAGGAATTACATAAGAGAAACAAAAACAACGTTTGCGAGCGGAGCGAAGAGGATTCGAACCCGGTCAACAGAGCCATTTGAGTGGTCAACAGATTTGAATACAATGCTACACGGCGAGCACAAACAGCGCTTGCGAGCGCAAACAGATTTTTCCGTCGAGCAAACTTGAAAAGATCCGGAGGCTAAGCACTGCCGGACAGCATACTCGTGTCTTGGAATAAAATACTGAGATAAATACACTCATGGTCACTATATTGGAACCAAAAGCACGATACGGTCACTGAACTTTAAAATACGCTTATTACGGCCATTGTATATGCGAAATAGTGATTATACGGTCACCCACTCGCCGCATAGCATCGTATTGAAATGTGTTGACCAATCAAATGGCTCTGTTGACCGGTCAAATAATCTGTATGGCAATTATTGAAGTGGGCCATGCCTGTCAGTGGGTCAAGAAATTACATAAGAGAAACAAAAACAGCGCTTGCGAGCGGAGCGAAGAGGATTCGAACCCGGTCAACAGAGACATTTGAATGGTCAACAGATTTCAATACGATGCTATACGGCGAGTGCAAACAGATTTTTCCGTCGAGCAAGCTTGAAAATATCCGGAGGCTAAGCACTGTTGGACAGCATACTCGTGTCTTGGAATAAAATACTGAGATAAATAAACTCATGGTCACTATATTAGAACCGAAAGCACGATACGGTCACTGAACTTTAAAATACGCTTATTACGGTCATTGTATATGCGAAAAGGTGATTATAC
This sequence comes from Aegilops tauschii subsp. strangulata, assembly GCF_002575655.3. NCBI lineage: Eukaryota > Viridiplantae > Streptophyta > Magnoliopsida > Poales > Poaceae > Aegilops > Aegilops tauschii. Next base: position 503,418,954 of record NC_053035.3, on the reverse strand, counting down.
GGTCACCCACTCGCCGCATAGCATCGTATTGAAATGTGTTGACCAATCAAATGACTCTGCTGACCGGTCAAATAATCTGTATGACAAATATTATTGTATATGCGAAATGGTGATTATACGGTCACCCACTCGCCGCATAGCACCGTATTGAAATGTGTTGAACAATCAAATGGCTCTGTTGACCGGTCAAATAATCTATATGGCAAATATTGAAGCCATGCCTGTCAGTGGGTCAAGAAATTACATAAGAGAAACAAAAACAGCGCTTGCGAGCGAAGCGAAGAGGATTCCAACCCGATCAACAGAGCCATTTGACTGGTCAACAGATTTCAATACGCGCAAACAGATTTTTCCGTCGAGCAAGCTTGAAAAGATCCGGAGGGTAAGCACTGCTGGACAGCATACTCGTGTCATGGAATAAAATACTGAGATAAATACACTCATGGTAACTATATTGGAACCGAAAGCACGATACGGTCACTGAACTTTAAAATACGCTTATTACGGTCATTGTATATGCGAAAAGGTGATTATACGGTCACCCACTCGCCGCATAGCATCGTATTGAAATGTGTTGACCAATAAAATGACTCTGCTGACCGGTCAAATAATCTGTATGACAAATATTATTGTATATGCGAAATGGTGATTATACGGTCACCCACTCGCCGCATAGCACCGTATTGAAATGTGTTGAACAATCAAATGGCTCTGTTGACCGGTCAAATAATCTATATGGCAAATATTGAAGCCATGCCTGTCAGTGGGTCAAGAAATTACATAAGAGAAACAAAAACAGCGCTTGCGAGCGAAGCGAAGAGGATTCGAACCCGATCAACAGAGCCATTTGACTGGTCAACAGATTTCAATACGCGCAAACAGATTTTTCCGTCGAGCAAGCTTGAAAAGATCCGGAGGGTAAGCACTGCTGGACAGCATACTCGTGTCATGGAATAAAATACTGAGATAAATACACTCATGGTAACTATATTGGAACCGAAAGCACGATACGGTCACTGAACTTTAAAATACGCTTATTACGGTCATTGTATATGCGAAATGGTGATTATACGGTCACCCACTCGCCGCATAGCATCGTATTGAAATGTGTTGACCAATCAAATGGCTCTGCTGACCGGTCAAATAATCTGTATGACAAATATTAAAGTGGGCCATGCCTGTCAGTGGGTCAAGAAATTACAAAAGAGAAACAAAAACAACGCTTGCGAGCGGAGCGAAAAGGATTCGAACCCGGTCAACAGAGCCATTTGACTAGTCAACAGATTTCAATACGATGCTATACGGCGAGCGCAAACAGATTTTTCGGTCGAGCAAGCTTGAAAAGATCCGGAGGCTCAGCACTGCCGGAGAGCATACTCGTGTCTAGAAATAAAATACGGAGATAAATACACTCATGGTCACTGTACTTGAACCGAAAGCACGATACGGTCACTGAACTTTAAAATACGCTTATTACGGTCATTGTATGTGCGAAATGGTGATTATACGGTCACCCACTCGCCGCATAGCATCGTATTGAAATGTGTTGACCCGTCAAATGGCTCTGTTGACCGGTCAAATAATCTGTATGGCAAATATTGAAGTGGACCATGCCTGTCAGTGGGTCAAGGAATTACATAAGAGAAACAAAAACAACGCTTGCGAGCGGAGCGAAGAGGATTCGAACCCGGTCAACAGAGCCATTTGACTGGTCAACAGATTTCAATACGATGCTATACGGCCAGCACAAATAGCGTTTGCGAGCGCAAACAGATTTTCCGTCGAGCAAGCTTGAAAAGATCCGGAGGCTAAGCACTGCCGGACAGCATACTCGTGTCTTGGAATAAAATACGGGGATAAATACACTCATGGTCACTATATTGGAAACGAAAGCACGATACGGTCATTGAACTTTAAAATATGCTTATTACGGTCATTGTATATGCGAAATGGTGATTATACGGTCACCCACTCGCCGCATAGCATCGTATTGAAATGTGTTGACGAATCAAATGGCACTGTTGACCGGTCAAATAATCTGTATGGCAAATATTGAAGTGGGCCATGCCTGTCAGTGGGTCAAGAAATTACATAAGAGAAACAAAAACAGCGCTTGCGAGCGGAGCGAAGAGGCTTCGAACCCGGTCAACAGAGCCATTTGACTGGTCAACATATTTGAATACGATGCTATACGGCGAACGCAAACAGCGCTTGCGAGCGCAAACAGATTTTTCCGTCGAGCAAGCTTGAAAAGATCCGGAGGGTAAGCACTGCTGGACAGCATACTCGTGTCTTGGAATAAAATACTGAGATAAATACACTCGTGGTCACTATATTGGAACCGAAAGCACGATACGGTCACTGAACTTTAAAATACGCTTATTACGGTCATTGTATATGCGAAATGGTGATTATACGGTCACCCGCTCGCCGCATAGCATCGTATTAAAATGTGTTGACCAATCAAATGGCTCTGTTGACCGGCCAAATAATCTGTATGGCAAATATTAAAGTGGGCCATGCCTGTCAGTGGGTCAAGAAATTACATAAGAGAAACAAAAACAACGTTTGCGAGCGGAGCGAAGAGGATTCGAACCCGGTCAACAGAGCCATTTGACTGGTCAACAGATTTCAATACGATGCTATACAGCGAGCCCAAACAGATTTTCCGGTCGAGCAAGCTTGAAAACATCCGGAAGCTGAGCACTGCCGGAGAGTATACTCATGTCTTGAAATAAAATACGAAGATAAATACACTCATGGTCACTGTATTTGAACCGAAAGCACGATACGGCCACTGAACTTTAAAATACGCTTATTACGGTCATTGTATGTGCGAAATGGTGATTATACGGTCACCTACTCGCCGCATAGCATCGTATTGAAATGTGTTGACCAGTCAAATGGCTCTGTTGACCGGTCAAATAATCTGTATGGCAAATATTAAAGTGGACCATGCCTCTCAGTGGGTCAAGGAATTACATAAGAGAAACAAAAACAACGCTTGCGAGCGGAGCGAAGAGGATTCGAACCCGGTCAACAGAGCCATTTGACTGGTCAACAGATTTCAATACGATGGTATACGGCGAGCACAAACAGCGCTTGCGAGCGCAAACAGATTTTTCCGTCGAGCAAACTTGAAAAGATCCGGAGGCTAAGCACTGCCGGACAGCATACTCGTGTCTTGGAATAATATACTGAGATAAATACACTCATGGTCACTATATTGGAACCGAAAGCACGATACGGTCACTGAACTTTAAAATACGCTTATTACGGCCATTGTATATGCGAAATGGTGATTATACGGTCACCCACTCGCCGTATAGCATCGTATTGAAATGTGTTGACCAATCAAATGGCTCTGTTGACCGGTCAAATAATCTGTATGGCAAATATTGAAGTGGGCCATGCCTGTCAGTGGGTCAAGAAATTACATAAGAGAAACAAAAACAACGCTTGCGAGCGGAGCGAAGAGGATTCGAACCTGGTCAACAGAGCCATTTGACTGGTAAACAGATTTCAATACGATGTTATACGGCGAGCGCAAACAGATTTTTCCGTCGAGCAAGCTTGAAAAGATCCGGAGGCTAAGCCCTGCCGGACAGCATACTCGTGTCTTGGAATAAAATACTGAGATAAATACACTCATGGTCACTATATTGGAACCGAAAGCACGATACGGTCATTGAACTTTAAAATACGCTTATTACGGTCATTGTATATGCGAAATGGTGATTATACGGTCACCCACTCGCCGCATAGCATCGTATTGAAATGTGTTGACCACTCAAATGGCTCTGTTGACCGGTCAAATAATCTGTATGGCAATTATTGAAGTGGGCCATGCCTGTCAGTGGGTCAAGAAATTACATAAGAGAAACAAAAACAACGCTTGCGAGCGGAGCGAAGAGGATTCGAACCCGGTCAACAGAGACATTTGAATGGTCAACAGATTTCAATACGATGCTATACGGCGAGTGCAAACAGATTTTTCCGTCGATCAAGCTTGAAAATATCCGGAGGCTAAGCACTGCTGGACAGCATACTCGTGTCTTGGAATAAAATACTGAGATAAATACACTCATGGTCACTATATTGGAACCGAAAGCACGATGCGGTCACTGAACTTTAAAATACGCTTATTACGGCCATTGTATATGCGAAATGGTTATTATACGGTCACCCACTCGCCGCACAGCATCGTATTGAAATGTGTTGACCAATCAAACGGCTCTGTTGACCGGTCAAATAATCTGTATGGCAAATATTAAAATGGGCCATACCTGTCAGTGGGTCAAGAAATTACATAAGAGAAACAAAAACAGCGCTTGCGAGCGGAGCGAAGAAGATTCGAACCCGGTCAACAGAGCCATTTGACTGGTCAACAGATTTCAATACGATGCTATACAGCGAGCGCAAACAGATTTTTCGGTCGAGCAAGCTTGAAAAGATCCGGAGGCTGAGCACTGCGGAGAGCATACTCGTGTCTTGGAATAAAATACGGAGATAAATACACTCATGGTCACTGTATTTGAACCGAAAGCACGATACGGTTACTGAACTTTAAAATACGCTTATTACGGTCATTGTATGTGCGAAATGGTGATTATACGGTCACCCCCTCGCCGCATAGCATCGTATTGAAATGTGTTGACCAGTCAAATGGCTCTGTTGACCGGTCAAATAATCTGTATGGCAAATATTGAAGTGGGCCATGCCTGTCAGTGGGTCAAGAAATTACATAAGAGAAACAAAAACAACGCTTGCGAGCGGAGCGAAGAGGATTCGAACCCGGTCAACAGAGCCACTTGAGTTGTCAACAGACTTGAATACGATGCTACACGTCGAGCGCAAACAGCGCTTGCAAGCGCAAACAGATTTTTCCGTCGAGCAAGCTTGAAAAGATCTGGAGGCTAAGCACTGCCGGACAGCATACTCGTGTCTTGGAATAAAATACTGAGATAAATACACTCATGGTCACTATATTGGAACCAAAGCACGATACGGTCACTGAACTTTAAAATACGCTTATTACGGCCATTGTATATGCGAAATAGTGATTATACGGTCACCCACTCGCCGCATAGCCTCGTATTGAAATGTGTTGACCAATCAAATGGCTCTGTTGACCGGTCAAATAATCTGTATGGCAATTATTGAAGTGGGCCATGCCTGTCAGTGGGTCAAGAAATTACATAAGAGAAACAAAAACAGCGCTTGCGAGCGGAGCGAAGAAGATTCGAACCCGGTCAACAGAGCCATTTGACTGGTCAACAGATTTCAATACGATGCTATACGGCGAGCGCAAACAGATTTTTCGGTCGAGCAAGATTGAAAAGATCCGAAGGCCGAGCACTGCCGGAGAGCATACTCGTGCCTCGGAATAAAATACGGAGACAAATACACTCATGGTCACTATATTTGAACCGAAAGCATGATACGGTCACTGAACTTTAAAATACGCTTATTACGGTCATTGTATATGCGAAATGGTGATTATACGGTCACCCACTCGCCGCATAGCATCGTATTGAAATGTGTTGACCAGTCAAATGGCTCTGTTAACCGGTCAAATAATCTGTATGGCAAATATTGAAGTGGGCCATGCCTGTCAGTGGGTCAAGAAATTATATAAGAGAAACAAAAACAGCGCTTGCGAGCGGAGCGAAGAGGATTCGAACCCGGTCAACAGAGCCATTTGACTGGTCAATAGATTTCAATACGATGCTATACGGCGAGGGCAAACAGATTTTTCGGTCGAGCAAGATTGAAAAGATCCGGAGGCTGAGCACTGCCGGAGAGCATACTCGTGCCTTGGAATAAAATACGGAGACAAATACACTCATGGTCACTATATTTGAACCGAAAGCATGATACGGTCACTGAACTTTAAAATACGCTTATTACGGTCATTGTATATGCGAAATGGTAATTATACGGTCACCCACTCGCCGCATAACATCGTGTTGAAATGTGTTGACAAGTCAAATGGCTCTGTTGACCGGTCAAATAATCTGTATGGCAAATATTGAAGTGGGCCATGCCTGTCAGTGGGTCAAGAAATTACATAAGAGAAACAAAAACAGCGCTTGCGAGCGGAGCGAAGAGGATTCGAACCCGGTCAACAGAGCCATTTGACTGGTCAACAGATTTCAATACGATGCTATACGGGGAGCGCAAACAGATTTTTCGGTCGAGCAACCTTGAAAAGATCCGGAGGCTGAGCACTGCCGGAGAGCATACTCGTGTCTTGGAATAAAATACGGAGACAAATACACTCATGGTCACTATATTTGAACCGAAAGCATGATACGGTCACTGAACTTTAAAATACGCTTATTACGGTCATTGTATATGCGAAATGGTGATTATACGGTCACCCACTCGCCGCATAGCATCGTATTGAAATGTGTTGACCAGTCAAATGGCTCTGTTGACCAGTCAAATAATCGGTACGGCAAATATTAAAGTGGGCCATGCCTGTCAGTGGGTCAAGAAATTACATAAGCGAAACAAAAACAGCGTTTGCGAGCGGAGCGAAGAGGATTCGAACCCGGTCAACAGAGCCATTTGACTGGTCAACAGATTTCAATACGATGCTATACGGCGAGCGCAAACAGATTTTTCGGTCGAGCAAGCTTGAAAAGATCCGGAGGCTGAGCACTGCCGGAGAGCATACTCGTGTCTTGAAATAAAATACGGAGATAAATACACTCATGGTCACTATATTTGAACCGAAAGCATGATACGGCCACTGAACTTTAAAATACGCTTATTACCGTCATTGTATATGCGAAATGGTGATTATACGGTCACCCACTCGCCGCATAGCATCGTATTGAAATGTGTTGACCAGTCAAATGGCTCAGTTGACCGGTCAAATAATCTGTATGGCAAATATTGAAGTGGGCCATGCCTGTCAGTGGGCCAAGAAATTACATAAGAGAAACAAAAACAACGCTTGCGAGCGGAGCGAAGAGGATTCGAACCCGGTCAACAGAGCCATTTGAGTGGTCAACAGATTTGAATACGATGCTACACGGCGAGCGCAAACAGCGCTTGCAAGCGCAAACAGATTTTTCCGTCGAGCAAGCTTGAAAAGATCCGGAGGCTAAGCACTGCCGGACAGCATACTCGTGTCTTGGAATAAAATACTGAGATAAATACACTCATGGTCACTATATTGGAACCAAAGCACGATACGGTCACTGAACTTTAAAATACGCTTATTACGTCCATTGTATATGCGAAATAGTGATTATACGGTCACCCACTCGCCGCATAGCATCGTATTGAAATGTGTTGACCAATCAAATGGCTCTGTTGACCGGTCAAATAATCTGTATGGCAATTATTGAAGTGGGCCATGCCTGTCAGTGGGTCAAGAAATTACAGAAGAGAAACAAAAACAGCGCTTGCGAGCGGAGCGAAGAGGATTCGAACCCGGTCAACAGAGACATTTGAATGGTCAACAGATTTCAATACGATGCTATACGGCGAGTGCAAACAGATTTTTCCGTCGAGCAAGCTTGAAAATATCCGGAGGCTAAGCACTGTTGGACAGCATACTCGTGTCTTGGAATAAAATACTGAGATAAATACACTCATGGTCACTATATTGGAACCGAAAGCACGATGCGGTCACTGAACTTTAAAATACGCTTATTACGGCCATTGTATATGCGAAATGGTTATTATACGGTCACCCACTCGCCGCATAGCATCGTATTGAAATGTGTTGACCAATCAAATGGCTCTGTTGACCGGTCAAATAATCTGTATGGCAAATATTAAAGTGGGCCATACCTGTCAGTGGGTCAAGAAATTACATAAGAGAAACAAAAACAGCGCTTGCCAGCGGAGCGAAGAAGATTCGAACCCGGTCAACAGAGCCATTTGACTGGTCAACAGATTTCAATACGATGCTATACAGCGAGCGCAAACAGATTTTTCGGTCGAGCAAGCTTGAAAAGATCCGGAGGCTGAGCACTGCCGGAGAGCATACTCGTGTTTTGGAATAAAATACGGAGATAAATACACTCATGGTCACTGTATTTGAACCGAAAGCACGATACGGTTACTGAACTTTAAAATACGCTTATTACGGTCATTGTATGTGCGAAATGGTGATTATACGGTCACCCACTCGCCGCATAGCATCGTATTGAAATGTGTTGACCAGTCAAATGGCTCTGTTGACCGGTCAAATAATCTGTATGGCAAATATTGAAGTGGGCCATGCCTGTCAGTGGGTCAAGAAAATACATAAGAGAAACAAAAACAACGCTTGCGAGCGGAGCGAAGAGGATTCGAACCCGGTCAACAGAGCCATTTGAGTGGTCAACAGATTTGAATATGATGCTACACGGCGAGCGCAAACAGATTTTTCCGTCGAGCAAGCTTGAAAAGATCCGGAGGCTAAGCACTGCCGGACAGCATACTCGTGTCTTGGAATAAAATACTGAGATAAATACACTCATGGTCACTATATTGGAACCGAAAGCACGATACGGTCACTGAACTTTAAAATACGCTTATTACGGCCATTTTATATGCGAAATGGAGATTATACAGTCACCACTCGCCGCATAGCATCGTATTGAAATGTGTTGACCAATCAAATCACTCTGTTGACCGGTCAAATAATCTGTATGGCAAATATTGAAGTGGGCCATGCCTGTCAGTTGGTCAAGAAATTACATAAGAGAAACAAAAACAGCGCTTGCGAGCGGAGCGAAGAGGATTCGAACCCGGTCAACAGAGCCATTTGACTGGTCAACAGATTTCAATACGATGCTATACGGCGAGCGCAAACTGATTTTTCGGTCGAGCAAGCTTGATAAGATCCGGAGGCTGAGCACTGCCGGAGAGCATACTCGTGTCTTGGAATAAAATAGGGAGATAAATACACTCATGGTCACTATATTTGAACCGAAAGCATGATACGGTCACTGAACTTTAAAATACGCTTATTACGGTCATTGTATATGCGAAATGGTGATTATACGGTCACCGACTCGCCGCATAGCATTGTATTGAAATGTGTTGACCAGTCAAATGGCTCTGTTGACCGGTCAAATAATCTGTATGGCAAATATTTAAGTGGGCCATGCCTGTTAGTCGGTCAAGAAATTACATAAGAGAAACAAAAACAGCGCTTGCGAGCGGATCGAAGAGGATTCGAACCCGATCAACAGAGCCATTTGACTGGTCAATAGATTTCAATACGATGCTATACGGCGAGCGCAAACAGATTTTTCGGTCGAGCAAGCTTGAAAAGATCCGGAGGCTGAGCACTGCCGGTGAGCATACTCGTGTCTTGGAATAAAATACGGAGATAAATACACTCATGGTCACTGTATTTGAACCGAAAGCACGATACGGTGACTAGACTTTAAAATACGCTTATTACGGTCATTGTATGTGCGAAATGGTGATTATACGGTCACCCACTCGCCGGATAGCATCGTATTGAAATGTGTTGACCAGTCAAATAGCTCTGTTGACCGGTCAAATAATCTGTATGGCAAATATTGAAGTGGGCCATGCCTGTCAGTGGGTCAAGAAATTACATAACAGAAAGAAAAACAACCCTTGCGAGCGGAGCGAAGAGGATTCGTACCCGGTTAACAGAGCCATTTGACTGGTCAACAGATTTCAATACGATGCTATACGGCGAGCACAAACAGCGCTTGCAAGCGCAAACAGATTTTTTCGTCGAGCAAGCTTGAAAAGATCCGGAGGCTAAGCACTGCCGGATAGCATACTCGTGTCTTGGAATAAAATACTGAGACAAATACACTCATGGTCACTATATTGGAACCGAAAGCACGATACGGTCATTGAACTTTAAAATACGCTTATAACGGCCATTGTATATGCGAAATGGTGATTATACGGTCACCCACTCGCCGCATAGCATCGTATTGAAATGTGTTGACCAATCAAATGGCTCTGTTGACCGGTCAAATAATCTGTATGGCAAATATTGAAGTGGGCCATGCCTGTCAGTGGGTCAAGAAATTACATAAGAGAAACAAAAACAGCGCTTGCGAGCGGAGCGAAGAGGATTCGAACCCGGTCAACAGAGCCATTTGACTGGTCAACAGATTTCAATACGATGCTATACGGCGAGCGCAAACAGATTTTTCCGTCGAGCAAGCTTGAAAAGATCCGGAGGCTAAGCACTGCTGGACAGCATACTCGTGTCTTGGAATAAAATACGGAGATAAATACACTCATGGTCACTATATTGGAACCGAAAGCATGATACGGTCACTGAACTTTAAAATACGCTTATTACGTTCATTGTATATGCGAAATGGTGATTATACGGTCACCCACTCGCCGCATAGCATCGTATTGAAATGTGTTGACCAGTCAAATGGCTCTGTTGACCGGTCAAATAATCTGTATAGCAAATATTGAAGTGGGCCATGCCTGTCAGTGGGTCAAGAAATTACATAAGAGAAACAAAAACAACGCTTGCGAGCGGAGCGAAGAGGATTCGAACCCGGTCAACAGAGCCATTTGAGTGGTCAACAGATTTCAATAGGATGCTATACGGCGAGCGCAAACAAATTTTTCGGTCGAGCAAGCTTGAAAAGATCCGGAGGCTGAGCACTGCCGGAGAGCATACTCGTGTCTTGGAATAAAATACGGAGATAAATAAACTCATGGTCACTGTATTTGAACCGAAAGGACGATACGGTCACTGAACTTTAAAATACGCTTATTACGGTCATTATATGTGCGAAATGGTGATTATACGGTCACCCACTCGCCGCATAGCATCGTATTGAAATGTGTTGACCAGTCAAATGGCTCTGTTGACCGGTCAAATAATCTGTATGGCAAATATTGAAGTGGGCCATGCCTGTCAGTGGGTCAAGAAATTACATAAGAGAAACAAAAACAACGCTTGCGAGCGGAGCGAAGAGGATTCGAACCCGATCAGCAGAGCCATTTGACTGGTCAACAGATTTCAATACGATGCTATACGGCGAGCGCAAACATCGCTTGCAAGCGCAAACAGATTTTTCCGTCGAGCAAGCTTGAAAAGATCCGGAGGCTAAGCACTGCCGGACAGCATACTCGTGTCTTGGAATAAAATACTGAGATAAATACACTCATGGTCACTATATTGGAACCGAAAGCACGATGCGGTCACTGAACTTTAAAATACGCTTATTACGGCCATTGTATATGCGAAATGGTTATTATACGGTCACCCACTCGCCGCATAGCATCGTATTGAAATGTGTTGACCAATCAAATGGCTCTGTTGACTGGTCAAATAATCTGTATGGCAAATATTGAAGTGGGCCATGCCTGTCAGTGGGTCAAGAAATTACATAAGAGAAACAATAACAGCGCTTGCGAGCGGAGCGAAGAGGATTCGAACCCGGTCAACCGAGCCATTTGACTGGTCAACAGATTTCAATACGATGCTATACGGCGAGCGCAAACAGATTTTTCCGTCGAGCAAGCTTGAAAAGATCCGGAGGCTGAGCACTGCCGGAGAGCATACTCGTGTCTTGAAATAAAATACGGAGATAAATACACTCATGATCACTATATTTGAACCGAAAGCATGATACGGTCACTGAACTTTAAAATACGCTAATTACTGTCATTGTATATGCGAAATGGTGATTATTGAAGTGGGCCATGCCTGTCAGCGGGTCAAGAAATTACATAAGAGAAACAAAAACAGCGCTTGCGAGCGGAGCGAAGAGGATTCGAACCCGGTTAACAGAGCCATTTGACGGGTCAACAGATTTCAATACGATGCTATACGGCGAGCAAACAGATTTTTCGGTCGAGCAAGCTTGAAAAGATCCGGAGGCTGAGCACTGCCGGAGAGCATACTCGTGTCATGGAATAAAATACGGAGAAAAATACACTCATGGTCACTATATTTGAACCGAAAGCATGATACGGCCACTGAACTTTAAAATACGCTTATTACGGTCATTGTATATGCGAAATGGTGATTATACGGTCACCCGCTCGCCGCATAGCATCGTATTGAAATGTGTTGACCAGTCAAATGGCTCTGTTGACCGGTCAAATAATCTGTATGGCAAATATTGAAGTGGGCCATGCCTGTCAGTGGGTCAAGAAATTACATAAGAGAAAAAAAAAAGCGCTTGCGAGCGGAGCGAAGAGGATTCGAACCCGGTCAACAGAGCCATTTGACTGGTCAACAGATTTCAATACGATGCTATACGGCGAGCGCAAACAGATTTTTCGGTCGAGCAAGATTGAAAAGATCCGAAGGCTGAGCACTGCCGGAGAGCATACTCGTGCCTCGGAATAAAATACGGGGACAAATACACTCATGGTCACTATATTTGAACCGAAAGCATGATACGGTCACTGAACTTTAAAATACGCTTATTACGGTCATTGTATATGCGAAATGGTGATTATACGGTCACCCACTCGCCGCATAGCATCGTATTGAAATGTGTTGACCAGTCAAATGGCTCTGTTAACCGGTCAAATAATCTGTATGGCAAATATTGAAGTGGGCCATGCCTGTCAGTGGGTCAAGAAATTACATAAGAGAAACAAAAACAGCGCTTGCGAGCGGAGCGAAGAGGATTCGAACCCGGTCAACAGAGCCATTTGACTGGTCAACAGATTTCAATACGATGCTATACGGCGAGGGCAAACAGATTTTTCGGTCGAGCAAGATTGAAAAGATCCGGAGGCTGAGCACTGCCGGAGAGCATACTCGTGCCTTGGAATAAAATACGGAGACAAATACACTCATGGTCACTATATTTGAACCGAAAGCATGATACGGTCACTGAACTTTAAAATACGCTTATTACGGTCATTGTATATGCGAAATGGTGATTATACGGTCACCCACTCGCCGCATAACATCGTGTTGAAATGTGTTGACAAGTCAAATGGCTCTGTTGACCGGTCAAATAATCTGTATGGCAAATATTGAAGTGGGCCATGCCTGTCAGTGGGTCAAGAAATTACATAAGAGAAACAAAAACAGCGCTTGCGAGCGGAGCGAAGAGGATTCGAACCCGGTCAACAGAGCCATTTGACTGGTCAACAGATTTCAATACGATGCTATACGGGGAGCGCAAACAGATTTTTCGGTCGAGCAAGCTTGAAAAGATCCGGAGGCTGAGCACTGCCGGAGGGCATACTCGTGTCTTGGAATAAAATACGGAGACAAATACACTCATGGTCACTATATTTGAACCGAAAGCATGATACGGTCACTGAACTTTAAAATACGCTTATTACGGTCATTGTATATGCGAAATGGTGATTATACGGTCACCCACTCGCCGCTTAGCATCGTATTGAAATGTGTTGACCAGTCAAATGGCTCTGTTGACCAGTCAAATAATCGGTACGGCAAATATTAAAGTGGGCCATGCCTGTCAGTGGGTCAAGAAATTACATAAGCGAAACAAAAACAGCGTTTGTGAGCGGAGCGAAGAGGATTCGAACCCGGTCAACAGAGCCATTTGACTGGTCAACAGATTTCAATACGATGCTATACGGCGAGCGCAAACAGATTTTTCGGTCGAGCAAGCTTGAAAAGATCCGGAGGCTGAGCACTGCCAGAGAGCATACTCGTGTCTTGAAATAAAATACGGAGATAAATACACTCATGGTCACTATATTTGAACCGAAAGCATGATACGGCCACTGAACTTTAAAATACGCTTATTACCGTCATTGTATATGCGAAATGGTGATTATACGGTCACCCACTCGCCGCATAGCATCGTATTGAAATGTGTTGACCAGTCAAATGGCTCAGTTGACCGGTCAAATAATCTGTATGGCAAATATTGAAGTGGGCCATGCCTGTCAGTGGGCCAAGAAATTACATAAGAGAAACAAAAACAACGCTTGCGAGCGGAGCGAAGAGGATTCGAACCCGGTCAACAGAGCCATTTGAGTGGTCAACAGATTTGAATACGATGCTACAAACAGCGCTCGCAAGCGCAAACAGATTTTTCCGTCGAGCAAGCTTGAAAAGATCCGGAGGCTAAGCACTGCCGGATAGCATACTCGTGTCTTGGAATAAAATACTGAGATAAATACACTCATGGTCACTATATTGGAACCGAAAGCACGATACGGTCATTGAACCTTAAAATACGCTTATAACGGCCATTGTATATGCGAAATGGTGATTATACGGTCACCCACTCGCCGCATAGCATCGTATTGAAATGTGTTGACCAATCAAATGGCTCTGTTGACCGGTCAAATAATCTGTATGGCAAATATTGAAGTGGGCCATGCCTGTCAGTGGGTCAAGAAATTACATAAGAGAAACAAAAACAGCGCTTGCGAGCGGAGCGAAGAGGATTCGAACCCGGTCAACAGAGCCATTTGACTGGTCAACAGATTTCAATACGATGCTATACGGCGAGCGCAAACAGATTTTTCGGTCGAGCAAGATTGAAAAGATCCGAAGGCTGAGCACTGCCGGAGAGCATACTCGTGCCTCGGAATAAAATACGGAGACAAATACACTCATGGTCACTATATTTGAACCGAAAGCATGATACGGTCACTGAACTTTAAAATACGCTTATAACGGTCATTGTATATGCGAAATGGTGATTATACGGTCACCCACTCGCCGCATAGCATCGTATTGAAATGTGTTGACCAGTCAAATGGCTCTGTTAACCGGTCAAATAATCTGTATGGCAAATATACAAGTGGGCCATGCCTGTCAGTGGGTCAAGAAATTACATAAGAGAAACAAAAACAGCGCTTGCGAGCGGAGCGAAGAGGATTCGAACCCGGTCAACAGAGCCATTTGACTGGTCAACAGATTTCAATACGATGCTATACGGCGAGGGCAAACAGATTTTTCGGTCGAGCAAGATTGAAAAGATCCGGAGGCTGAGCACTGCCGGAGAGCATACTCGTGCCTTGGAATAAAATACGGAGACAAATACACTCATGGTCACTATATTTGAACCGAAAGCATGATACGGTCACTGAACTTTAAAATACGCTTATTACGGTCATTGTATATGCGAAATGGTGATTATACGGTCACCCACTCGCCGCATAACATCGTGTTGAAATGTGTTGACAAGTCAAATGGCTCTGTTGACCGGTCAAATAATCTGTATGGCAAATATTGAAGTGGGCCATGCCTGTCAGTGGGTCAAGAAATTACATAAGATAAACAAAAACAGCGCTTGCGAGCGGAGCGAAGAGGATTCGAACCCGGTCAACAGAGCCATTTGACTGGTCAACAGATTTCAATACGATGCTATACGGGGAGCGCAAACAGATTTTTCGGTCGAGCAAGCTTGAAAAGATCCGGAGGCTGAGCACTGCCGGAGGGCATACTCGTGTCTTGGAATAAAATACGGAGACAAATACACTCATGGTCACTATATTTGAACCGAAAGCATGATACGGTCACTGAACTTTAAAATACGCTTATTACGGTCATTGTATATGCGAAATGGTGATTATACGGTCACCCACTCGCCGCTTAGCATCGTATTGAAATGTGTTGACCAGTCAAATGGCTCTGTTGACCAGTCAAATAATCGGTACGGCAAATATTAAAGTGGGCCATGCCTGTCAGTGGGTCAAGAAATTACATAAGCGAAACAAAAACAGCGTTTGTGAGCGGAGCGAAGAGGATTCGAACCCGGTCAACAGAGCCATTTGACTGGTCAACAGATTTCAATACGATGCTATACGGCGAGCGCAAACAGATTTTTCGGTCGAGCAAGCTTGAAAAGATCCGGAGGCTGAGCACTGCCAGAGAGCATACTCGTGTCTTGAAATAAAATACGGAGATAAATACACTCATGGTCACTATATTTGAACCGAAAGCATGATACGGCCACTGAACTTTAAAATACGCTTATTACCGTCATTGTATATGCGAAATGGTGATTATACGGTCACCCACTCGCCGCATAGCATCGTATTGAAATGTGTTGACCAGTCAAATGGCTCAGTTGACCGGTCAAATAATCTGTATGGCAAATATTGAAGTGGGCCATGCCTGTCAGTGGGCCAAGAAATTACATAAGAGAAACAAAAACAACGCTTGCGAGCGGAGCGAAGAGGATTCGAACCCGGTCAACAGAGCCATTTGAGTGGTCAACAGATTTGAATACGATGCTACAAACAGCGCTCGCAAGCGCAAACAGATTTTTCCGTCGAGCAAGCTTGAAAAGATCCGGAGGCTAAGCACTGCCGGATAGCATACTCGTGTCTTGGAATAAAATACTGAGATAAATACACTCATGGTCACTATATTGGAACCGAAAGCACGATACGGTCATTGAACCTTAAAATACGCTTATAACGGCCATTGTATATGCGAAATGGTGATTATACGGTCACCCACTCGCCGCATAGCATCGTATTGAAATGTGTTGACCAATCAAATGGCTCTGTTGACCGGTCAAATAATCTGTATGGCAAATATTGAAGTGGGCCATGCCTGTCAGTGGGTCAAGAAATTACATAAGAGAAACAAAAACAGCGCTTGCGAGCGGAGCGAAGAGGATTCGAACCCGGTCAACAGAGCCATTTGACTGGTCAACAGATTTCAATACGATGCTATACGGCGAGCGCAAACAGATTTTTCGGTCGAGCAAGATTGAAAAGATCCGAAGGCTGAGCACTGCCGGAGAGCATACTCGTGCCTCGGAATAAAATACGGAGACAAATACACTCATGGTCACTATATTTGAACCGAAAGCATGATACGGTCACTGAACTTTAAAATACGCTTATAACGGTCATTGTATATGCGAAATGGTGATTATACGGTCACCCACTCGCCGCATAGCATCGTATTGAAATGTGTTGACCAGTCAAATGGCTCTGTTAACCGGTCAAATAATCTGTATGGCAAATATACAAGTGGGCCATGCCTGTCAGTGGGTCAAGAAATTACATAAGAGAAACAAAAACAGCGCTTGCGAGCGGAGCGAAGAGGATTCGAACCCGGTCAACAGAGCCATTTGACTGGTCAACAGATTTCAATACGATGCTATACGGCGAGGGCAAACAGATTTTTCGGTCGAGCAAGATTGAAAAGATCCGGAGGCTGAGCACTGCCGGAGAGCATACTCGTGCCTTGGAATAAAATACGGAGACAAATACACTCATGGTCACTATATTTGAACCGAAAGCATGATACGGTCACTGAACTTTAAAATACGCTTATTACGGTCATTGTATATGCGAAATGGTGATTATACGGTCACCCACTCGCCGCATAACATCGTGTTGAAATGTGTTGACAAGTCAAATGGCTCTGTTGACCGGTCAAATAATCTGTATGGCAAATATTGAAGTGGGCCATGCCTGTCAGTGGGTCAAGAAATTACATAAGATAAACAAAAACAGCGCTTGCGAGCGGAGCGAAGAGGATTCGAACCCGGTCAACAGAGCCATTTGACTGGTCAACAGATTTCAATACGATGCTATACGGGGAGCGCAAACAGATTTTTCGGTCGAGCAAGCTTGAAAAGATCCGGAGGCTGAGCACTGCCGGAGGGCATACTCGTGTCTTGGAATAAAATACGGAGACAAATACACTCATGGTCACTATATTTGAACCGAAAGCATGATACGGTCACTGAACTTTAAAATACGCTTATTACGGTCATTGTATATGCGAAATGGTGATTATACGGTCACCCACTCGCCGCTTAGCATCGTATTGAAATGTGTTGACCAGTCAAATGGCTCTGTTGACCAGTCAAATAATCGGTACGGCAAATATTAAAGTGGGCCATGCCTGTCAGTGGGTCAAGAAATTACATAAGCGAAACAAAAACAGCGTTTGTGAGCGGAGCGAAGAGGATTCGAACCCGGTCAACAGAGCCATTTGACTGGTCAACAGATTTCAATACGATGCTATACGGCGAGCGCAAACAGATTTTTCGGTCGAGCAAGCTTGAAAAGATCCGGAGGCTGAGCACTGCCAGAGAGCATACTCGTGTCTTGAAATAAAATACGGAGATAAATACACTCATGGTCACTATATTTGAACCGAAAGCATGATACGGCCACTGAACTTTAAAATACGCTTATTACCGTCATTGTATATGCGAAATGGTGATTATACGGTCACCCACTCGCCGCATAGCATCGTATTGAAATGTGTTGACCAGTCAAATGGCTCAGTTGACCGGTCAAATAATCTATATGGCAAATATTGAAGTGGGCCATGCCTGTCAGTGGGCCAAGAAATTACATAAGAGAAACAAAAACAACGCTTGCGAGCGGAGCGAAGAGGATTCGAACCCGGTCAACAGAGCCATTTGAGTGGTCAACAGATTTGAATACGATGCTACAAACAGCGCTCGCAAGCGCAAACAGATTTTTCCGTCGAGCAAGCTTGAAAAGATCCGGAGGCTAAGCACTGCCGGATAGCATACTCGTGTCTAGGAATAAAATACTGAGATAAATACACTCATGGTCACTATATTGGAACCGAAAGCACGATACGGTCATTGAACCTTAAAATACGCTTATAACGGCCATTGTATATGCGAAATGGTGATTATACGGTCACCCACTCGCCGCATAGCATCGTATTGAAATGTGTTGACCAATCAAATGGCTCTGTTGACCGGTCAAATAATCTGTATGGCAAATATTGAAGTGGGCCATGCCTGTCAGTGGGTCAAGAAATTACATAAGAGAAACAAAAACAGCGCTTGCGAGCGGAGCGAAGAGGATTCGAACCCGGTCAACAGAGCCATTTGACTGGTCAACAGATTTCAATACGATGCTATACGGCGAGCGCAAACAGATTTTTCGGTCGAGCAAGATTGAAAAGATCCGAAGGCTGAGCACTGCCGGAGAGCATACTCGTGCCTCGGAATAAAATACGGAGACAAATACACTCATGGTCACTATATTTGAACCGAAAGCATGATACGGTCACTGAACTTTAAAATACGCTTATAACGGTCATTGTATATGCGAAATGGTGATTATACGGTCACCCACTCGCCGCATAGCATCGTATTGAAATGTGTTGACCAGTCAAATGGCTCTGTTAACCGGTCAAATAATCTGTATGGCAAATATACAAGTGGGCCATGCCTGTCAGTGGGTCAAGAAATTACATAAGAGAAACAAAAACAGCGCTTGCGAGCGGAGCGAAGAGGATTCGAACCCGGTCAACAGAGCCATTTGACTGGTCAACAGATTTCAATACGATGCTATACGGCGAGGGCAAACAGATTTTTCGGTCGAGCAAGATTGAAAAGATCCGGAGGCTGAGCACTGCCGGAGAGCATACTCGTGCCTTGGAATAAAATACGGAGACAAATACACTCATGGTCACTATATTTGAACCGAAAGCATGATACGGTCACTGAACTTTAAAATACGCTTATTACGGTCATTGTATATGCGAAATGGTGATTATACGGTCACCCACTCGCCGCATAACATCGTGTTGAAATGTGTTGACAAGTCAAATGGCTCTGTTGACCGGTCAAATAATCTGTATGGCAAATATTGAAGTGGGCCATGCCTGTCAGTGGGTCAAGAAATTACATAAGATAAACAAAAACAGCGCTTGCGAGCGGAGCGAAGAGGATTCGAACCCGGTCAACAGAGCCATTTGACTGGTCAACAGATTTCAATACGATGCTATACGGGGAGCGCAAACAGATTTTTCGGTCGAGCAAGCTTGAAAAGATCCGGAGGCTGAGCACTGCCGGAGAGCATACTCGTGTCTTGGAATAAAATACGGAGACAAATACACTCATGGTCACTATATTTGAACCGAAAGCATGATACGGTCACTGAACTTTAAAATACGCTTATTACGGTCATTGTATATGCGAAATGGTGATTATACGGTCACCCACTCGCCGCTTAGCATCGTATTGAAATGTGTTGACCAGTCAAATGGCTCTGTTGACCAGTCAAATAATCGGTACGACAAATATTAAAGTGGGCCATGCCTGTCAGTGGGTCAAGAAATTACATAAGCGAAACAAAAACAGCGTTTGTGAGCGGAGCGAAGAGGATTCGAACCCGGTCAACAGAGCCATTTGACTGGTCAACAGATTTCAATACGATGCTATACGGCGAGCGCAAACAGATTTTTCGGTCGAGCAAGCTTGAAAAGATCCGGAGGCTGAGCACTGCCAGAGAGCATACTCGTGTCTTGAAATAAAATACGGAGATAAATACACTCATGGTCACTATATTTGAACCGAAAGCATGATACGGCCACTGAACTTTAAAATACGCTTATTACCGTCATTGTATATGCGAAATGGTGATTATACGGTCACCCACTCGCCGCATAGCATCGTATTGAAATGTGTTGACCAGTCAAATGGCTCAGTTGACCGGTCAAATAATCTGTATGGCAAATATTGAAGTGGGCCATGCCTGTCAGTGGGCCAAGAAATTACATAAGAGAAACAAAAACAACGCTTGCGAGCGGAGCGAAGAGGATTCGAACCCGGTCAACAGAGCCATTTGAGTGGTCAACAGATTTGAATACGATGCTACAAACAGCGCTCGCAAGCGCAAACAGATTTTTCCGTCGAGCAAGCTTGAAAAGATCCGGAGGCTAAGCACTGCCGGATAGCATACTCGTGTCTTGGAATAAAATACTGAGATAAATACACTCATGGTCACTATATTGGAACCGAAAGCACGATACGGTCATTGAACCTTAAAATACGCTTATAACGGCCATTGTATATGCGAAATGGTGATTATACGGTCACCCACTCGCCGCATAGCATCGTATTGAAATGTGTTGACCAATCAAATGGCTCTGTTGACCGGTCAAATAATCTGTATGGCAAATATTGAAGTGGGCCATGCCTGTCAGTGGGTCAAGAAATTACATAAGAGAAACAAAAACAGCGCTTGCGAGCGGAGCGAAGAGGATTCGAACCCGGTCAACAGAGCCATTTGACTGGTCAACAGATTTCAATACGATGCTATACGGCGAGCGCAAACAGATTTTTCGGTCGAGCAAGATTGAAAAGATCCGAAGGCTGAGCACTGCCGGAGAGCATACTCGTGCCTCGGAATAAAATACGGAGACAAATACACTCATGGTCACTATATTTGAACCGAAAGCATGATACGGTCACTGAACTTTAAAATACGCTTATAACGGTCATTGTATATGCGAAATGGTGATTATACGGTCACCCACTCGCCGCATAGCATCGTATTGAAATGTGTTGACCAGTCAAATGGCTCTGTTAACCGGTCAAATAATCTGTATGGCAAATATACAAGTGGGCCATGCCTGTCAGTGGGTCAAGAAATTACATAAGAGAAACAAAAACAGCGCTTGCGAGCGGAGCGAAGAGGATTCGAACCCGGTCAACAGAGCCATTTGACTGGTCAACAGATTTCAATACGATGCTATACGGCGAGGGCAAACAGATTTTTCGGTCGAGCAAGATTGAAAAGATCCGGAGGCTGAGCACTGCCGGAGAGCATACTCGTGCCTTGGAATAAAATACGGAGACAAATACACTCATGGTCACTATATTTGAACCGAAAGCATGATACGGTCACTGAACATTAAAATACGCTTATTACGGTCATTGTATATGCGAAATGGTGATTATACGGTCACCCACTCGCCGCATAACATCGTGTTGAAATGTGTTGACAAGTCAAATGGCTCTGTTGACCGGTCAAATAATCTGTATGGCAAATATTGAAGTGGGCCATGCCTGTCAGTGGGTCAAGAAATTACATAAGATAAACAAAAACAGCGCTTGCGAGCGGAGCGAAGAGGATTCGAACCCGGTCAACAGAGCCATTTGACTGGTCAACAGATTTCAATACGATGCTATACGGGGAGCGCAAACAGATTTTTCGGTCGAGCAAGCTTGAAAAGATCCGGAGGCTGAGCACTGCCGGAGAGCATACTCGTGTCTTGGAATAAAATACGGAGACAAATACACTCATGGTCACTATATTTGAACCGAAAGCATGATACGGTCACTGAACTTTAAAATACGCTTATTACGGTCATTGTATATGCGAAATGGTGATTATACGGTCACCCACTCGCCGCATAGCATCGTATTGAAATGTGTTGACCAGTCAAATGGCTCTGTTGACCAGTCAAATAATCGGTACGGCAAATATTAAAGTGGGCCATGCCTGTCAGTGGGTCAAGAAATTACATAAGCGAAACAAAAACAGCGTTTGTGAGCGGAGCGAAGAGGATTCGAACCCGGTCAACAGAGCCATTTGACTGGTCAACAGATTTCAATACGATGCTATACGGCGAGCGCAAACAGATTTTTCGGTCGAGCAAGCTTGAAAAGATCCGGAGGCTGAGCACTGCCGGAGAGCATACTCGTGTCTTGAAATAAAATACGGAGATAAATACACTCATGGTCACTATATTTGAACCGAAAGCATGATACGGCCACTGAACTTTAAAATACGCTTATTACCGTCATTGTATATGCGAAATGGTGATTATACGGTCACCCACTCGCCGCATAGCATCGTATTGAAATGTGTTGACCAGTCAAATGGCTCAGTTGACCGGTCAAATAATCTGTATGGCAAATATTGAAGTGGGCCATGCCTGTCAGTGGGCCAAGAAATTACATAAGAGAAACAAAAACAACGCTTGCGAGCGGAGCGAAGAGGATTCGAACCCGGTCAACAGAGCCATTTGAGTGGTCAACAGATTTGAATACGATGCTACAAACAGCGCTCGCAAGCGCAAACAGATTTTTCCGTCGAGCAAGCTTGAAAAGATCCGGAGGCTAAGCACTGCCGGATAGCATACTCGTGTCTTGGAATAAAATACTGAGATAAATACACTCATGGTCACTATATTGGAACCGAAAGCACGATACGGTCATTGAACCTTAAAATACGCTTATAACGGCCATTGTATATGCGAAATGGTGATTATACGGTCACCCACTCGCCGCATAGCATCGTATTGAAATGTGTTGACCAATCAAATGGCTCTGTTGACCGGTCAAATAATCTGTATGGCAAATATTGAAGTGGGCCATGCCTGTCAGTGGGTCAAGAAATTACATAAGAGAAACAAAAACAGCGCTTGCGAGCGGAGCGAAGAGGATTCGAACCCGGTCAACAGAGCCATTTGACTGGTCAACAGATTTCAATACGATGCTATACGGCGAGCGCAAACAGATTTTTCGGTCGAGCAAGATTGAAAAGATCCGAAGGCTGAGCACTGCCGGAGAGCATACTCGTGCCTCGGAATAAAATACGGAGACAAATACACTCATGGTCACTATATTTGAACCGAAAGCATGATACGGTCACTGAACTTTAAAATACGCTTATAACGGTCATTGTATATGCGAAATGGTGATTATACGGTCACCCACTCGCCGCATAGCATCGTATTGAAATGTGTTGACCAGTCAAATGGCTCTGTTAACCGGTCAAATAATCTGTATGGCAAATATACAAGTGGGCCATGCCTGTCAGTGGGTCAAGAAATTACATAAGAGAAACAAAAACAGCGCTTGCGAGCGGAGCGAAGAGGATTCGAACCCGGTCAACAGAGCCATTTGACTGGTCAACAGATTTCAATACGATGCTATACGGCGAGGGCAAACAGATTTTTCGGTCGAGCAAGATTGAAAAGATCCGGAGGCTGAGCACTGCCGGAGAGCATACTCGTGCCTTGGAATAAAATACGGAGACAAATACACTCATGGTCACTATATTTGAACCGAAAGCATGATACGGTCACTGAACTTTAAAATACGCTTATTACGGTCATTGTATATGCGAAATGGTGATTATACGGTCACCCACTCGCCGCATAACATCGTGTTGAAATGTGTTGACAAGTCAAATGGCTCTGTTGACCGGTCAAATAATCTGTATGGCAAATATTGAATTGGGCCATGCCTGTCAGTGGGTCAAGAAATTACATAAGATAAACAAAAACAGCGCTTGCGAGCGGAGCGAAGAGGATTCGAACCCGGTCAACAGAGCCATTTGACTGGTCAACAGATTTCAATACGATGCTATACGGGGAGCGCAAACAGATTTTTCGGTCGAGCAAGCTTGAAAAGATCCGGAGGCTGAGCACTGCCGGAGAGCATACTCGTGTCTTGGAATAAAATACGGAGACAAATACACTCATGGTCACTATATTTGAACCGAAAGCATGATACGGTCACTGAACTTTAAAATACGCTTATTACGGTCATTGTATATGCGAAATGGTGATTATACGGTCACCCACTCGCCGCTTAGCATCGTATTGAAATGTGTTGACCAGTCAAATGGCTCTGTTGACCAGTCAAATAATCGGTACGGCAAATATTAAAGTGGGCCATGCCTGTCAGTGGGTCAAGAAATTACATAAGCGAAACAAAAACAGCGTTTGTGAGCGGAGCGAAGAGGATTCGAACCCGGTCAACAGAGCCATTTGACTGGTCAACAGATTTCAATACGATGCTATACGGCGAGCGCAAACAGATTTTTCGGTCGAGCAAGCTTGAAAAGATCCGGAGGCTAAGCACTGCCAGAGAGCATACTCGTGTCTTGAAATAAAATACGGAGATAAATACACTCATGGTCACTATATTTGAACCGAAAGCATGATACGGCCACTGAACTTTAAAATACGCTTATTACCGTCATTGTATATGCGAAATGGTGATTATACGGTCACCCACTCGCCGCATAGCATCGTATTGAAATGTGTTGACCAGTCAAATGGCTCAGTTGACCGGTCAAATAATCTGTATGGCAAATATTGAAGTGGGCCATGCCTGTCAGTGGGCCAAGAAATTACATAAGAGAAACAAAAACAACGCTTGCGAGCGGAGCGAAGAGGATTCGAACCCGGTCAACAGAGCCATTTGAGTGGTCAACAGATTTGAATACGATGCTACAAACAGCGCTCGCAAGCGCAAACAGATTTTTCCGTCGAGCAAGCTTGAAAAGATCCGGAGGCTAAGCACTGCCGGATAGCATACTCGTGTCTTGGAATAAAATACTGAGATAAATACACTCATGGTCACTATATTGGAACCGAAAGCACGATACGGTCATTGAACCTTAAAATACGCTTATAACGGCCATTGTATATGCGAAATGGTGATTATACGGTCACCCACTCGCCGCATAGCATCGTATTGAAATGTGTTGACCAATCAAATGGCTCTGTTGACCGGTCAAATAATCTGTATGGCAAATATTGAAGTGGGCCATGCCTGTCAGTGGGTCAAGAAATTACATAAGAGAAACAAAAACAGCGCTTGCGAGCGGAGCGAAGAGGATTCGAACCCGGTCAACAGAGCCATTTGACTGGTCAACAGATTTCAATACGATGCTATACGGCGAGCGCAAACAGATTTTTCGGTCGAGCAAGATTGAAAAGATCCGAAGGCTGAGCACTGCCGGAGAGCATACTCGTGCCTCGGAATAAAATACGGAGACAAATACACTCATGGTCACTATATTTGAACCGAAAGCATGATACGGTCACTGAACTTTAAAATACGCTTATAACGGTCATTGTATATGCGAAATGGTGATTATACGGTCACCCACTCGCCGCATAGCATCGTATTGAAATGTGTTGACCAGTCAAATGGCTCTGTTAACCGGTCAAATAATCTGTATGGCAAATATACAAGTGGGCCATGCCTGTCAGTGGGTCAAGAAATTACATAAGAGAAACAAAAACAGCGCTTGCGAGCGGAGCGAAGAGGATTCGAACCCGGTCAACAGAGCCATTTGACTGCTCAACAGATTTCAATACGATGCTATACGGCGAGGGCAAACAGATTTTTCGGTCGAGCAAGATTGAAAAGATCCGGAGGCTGAGCACTGCCGGAGAGCATACTCGTGCCTTGGAATAAAATACGGAGACAAATACACTCATGGTCACTATATTTGAACCGAAAGCATGATACGGTCACTGAACTTTAAAATACGCTTATTACGGTCATTGTATATGCGAAATGGTGATTATACGGTCACCCACTCGCCGCATAACATCGTGTTGAAATGTGTTGACAAGTCAAATGGCTCTGTTGACCGGTCAAATAATCTGTATGGCAAATATTGAAGTGGGCCATGCCTGTCAGTGGGTCAAGAAATTACATAAGATAAACAAAAACAGCGCTTGCGAGCGGAGCGAAGAGGATTCGAACCCGGTCAACAGAGCCATTTGACTGGTCAACAGATTTCAATACGATGCTATACGGGGAGCGCAAACAGATTTTTCGGTCGAGCAAGCTTGAAAAGATCCGGAGGCTGAGCACTGCCGGAGAGCATACTCGTGTCTTGGAATAAAATACGGAGATAAATAAACTCATGGTCACTGTATTTGAACCGAAAGGACGATACGGTCACTGAACTTTAAAATACGCTTATTACGGTCATTGTATGTGCGAAATGGTGATTATACGGTCACCCACTCGCCGCATAGCATCGTATTGAAATGTGTTGACCAGTCAAATGGCTCAGTTGACCGGTCAAATAATCTGTATGGCAAATATTGAAGTGGGCCATGCCTGTCAGTGGGTCAAGAAATTACATAAGAGAAACAAAAACAACGCTTGCGAGCGGAGCGAAGAGGATTCGAACCCGGTCAACAGAGTCATTTGAGTGGTCAACAGATTTGAATACGATGCTACAAACAGCGCTCGCAAGCGCAAACAGATTTTTCCGTCGAGCAAGCTTGAAAAGATCCGGAGGCTAAGCACTGCCGGATAGCATACTCGTGTCTTGGAATAAAATACTGAGATAAATACACTCATGGTCACTATATTGGAACCGAAAACACGATACGGTCATTGAACTTTAAAATACGCTTATAACGGCCATTGTCTATGCGAAATGGTGATTATACGGTCACCCACTCGCCGCATAGCATCGTATTGAAATGTGTTGACCAATCAAATGGCTCTGTTGACCGGTCAAATAATCTGTATGGCAAATATTGAAGTGGGCCATGCCTGTCAGTGGGTCAAGAAATTACATAAGAGAAACAAAAACAGCGCTTGCGAGCGGAGCGAAGAGGATTCGAACCCGGTCAACAGAGCCATTTGACTGGTCAAAAGATTTCAATACGATGCTATACGGCGAGCGCAAACAGATTTTTCCGTCGAGCAAGCTTGAAAAGATCCGGAGGCTAAGCACTGCTGGACAGCATACTCGTGTCTTGGAATAAAATACTGAGATAAATACACTCATGGTCACTATATTGGAACCGAAAGCATGATACGGTCACTGAACTTTAAAATACGCTTATTACGTTCATTGTATATGCGAAATGGTGATTATACGGTCACCCACTCGCCGCATAGCATCGTATTGAAATGTGTTGACCAGTCAAATGGCTCTGTTGACCGGTCAAATAATCTGTATAGCAAATATTGAAGTGGGCCATGCCTGTCAGTGGGTCAAGAAATTACATAAGAGAAACAAAAACAACGCTTGCGAGCGGAGCGAAGAGGATTCGAACCCGGTCAACAGAGCCATTTGAGTGGTCAACAGATTTCAATACGATGCTATACGGCGAGCGCAAACAGATTTTTTGGTCGAGCAAGCTTGAAAAGATCCGGAGGCTGAGCACTGCCGGAGAGCATACTCGTGTCTTGGAATAAAATACGGAGATAAATAAACTCATGGTCACTGTATTTGAACCTAAAGGACGATACGGTCACTGAACTTTAAAATACGCTTATTACGGTCATTGTATGTGCGAAATGGTGATTATACGGTCACCCACTCGCCGCATAGCATCGTATTGAAATGTGTTGACCAGTCAAATAGCTCTGTTGACCGGTCAAATAATCTGTATGGCAAATATTGAAGTGGGCCATGCCTGTCAGTGGGCCAAGAAATTACATAAGAGAAACAAAAACAACGCTTGCGAGCGGAGCGAAGAGGATTCGAACCTGGTCAACAGAGCCATTTGAGTGGTCAACAGATTTGAATACGATGCTACAAACAGCGCTCGCAAGCGCAAACAGATTTTTCCGTCAAGCAAGCTTGAAAAGATCCGGAGGCTAAGCACTGCCGGATAGCATACTCGTGTCTTGGAATAAAATACTGAGATAAATACACTCATGGTCACTATATTGGAACCGAAAGCACGATACGGTCATTGAACCTTAAAATACGCTTATAACGGCCATTGTATATGCGAAATGGTGATTATACGGTCACCCACTCGCCGCATAGCATCGTATTGAAATGTGTTGACCAATCAAATGGCTCTGTTGACCGGTCAAATAATCTGTATGGCAAATATTGAAGTGGGCCATGCCTGTCAGTGGGTCAAGAAAATTACATAAGAGAAACAAAAACAGCGTTTGCGAGCGGAGCGAAGAGGATTCGAACCCGGTCAACAGAGCCATTTGACTGGTCAAAAGATTTCAATACGATGCTATACGGCGAGCGCAAACAGATTTTTCCGTCGAGCAAGCTTGAAAATATCCGGAGGCTAAGCACTGCTGGACAGCATACTCGTGTCTTGGAATAAAATACTGAGATAAATACACTCATGGTCACTATATTGGAACCGAAAGCATGATACGGTCACTGAACTTTAAAATACGCTTATTACGTTCATTGTATATGCGAAATGGTGATTATACGGTCACCCACTCGCCGCATAGCATCGTATTGAAATGTGTTGACCAGTCAAATGGCTCTGTTGACCGGTCAAATAATCTGTATAGAAAATATTGAAGTGGGCCATGCCTGTCAGTGGGTCAAGAAATTACATAAGAGAAACAAAAACAACGCTTGCGAGCGGAGCGAAGAGGATTCGAACCCGGTCAACAGAGCCATTTGAGTGGTCAACAGATTTCAATACGATGCTATACGGCGAGCGCAAACAGATTTTTCGGTCGAGCAAGCTTGAAAAGATCTGGAGGCTGAGCACTGCCGGAGAGCATACTCGTGTCTTGGAATAAAATACGGAGATAAATAAACTCATGGTCACTGTATTTGAACCGAAAGGACGATACGGTCACTGAACTTTAAAATACGCTTATTACGGTCATTGTATGTGCGAAATGGTGATTATACGGTCACCCACTCGCCGCATAGCATCGTATTGAAATGTGTTGACCAGTCAAATGGCTCAGTTGACCGGTCAAATAATCTGTATGGCAAATATTGAAGTGGGCCATGCCTGTCAGTGGGCCAAGAAATTACATAAGAGAAACAAAAACAACGCTTGCGAGCGGAGCGAAGAGGATTCGAACCCGGTTAACAGAGCCATTTGAGTGGTCAACAGATTTGAATACGATGCTACAAACAGCGCTGGCAAGCGCAAACAGATTTTTCCGTCGAGCAAGCTTGAAAAGATCCGGAGGCTAAGCACTGCCGGATAGCATACTCGTGTCTTGTAATAAAATACTGAGATAAATACACTCATGGTCACTATATTGGAACCGAAAGCACGATACGGTCATTGAACTTTAAAATACGCTTATAACGGCCATTGTATATGCGAAATGGTGATTATACGGTCACCCACTCGCCGCATAGCATCGTATTGAAATGTGTTGACCAATCAAATGGCTCTGTTGACCGGTCAAATAATCTGTATGGCAAATATTGAAGTGGGCCATGCCTGTCAGTGGGTCAAGAAATTACATAAGAGAAACAAAAACAGCGCTTGCGAGCGGAGCGAAGAGGATTCGAACCCGGTCAACAGAGCCATTTGACTGGTCAAAAGATTTCAATACGATGCTATACGGCGAGCGCAAACAGATTTTTCCGTCGAGCAAGCTTGAAAAGATCCGGAGGCTAAGCACTGCTGGACAGCATACTCGTGTCTTGGAATAAAATACTGAGATAAATACACTCATGGTCACTATATTGGAACCGAAAGCATGATACGGTCACTGAACTTTAAAATACGCTTATTACGTTCATTGTATATGCGAAATGGTGATTATACGGTCACCCACTCGCCGCATAGCATCGTATTGAAATGTGTTGACCAGTCAAATGGCTCTGTTGACCGGTCAAATAATCTGTATAGCAAATATTGAAGTGGGCCATGCCTGTCAGTGGGTCAAGAAATTACATAAGAGAAACAAAAACAACGCTTGCGAGCGGAGCGAAGAGGATTCGAACCCGGTCAACAGAGCCATTTGAGTGGTCAACAGATTTCAATACGATGCTATACGGCGAGCGCAAACAGATTTTTCGGTCGAGCAAGCTTGAAAAGATCCGGAGGCTGAGCACTGCCGGAGAGCATACTCGTGTCTTGGAATAAAATACGGAGATAAATAAACTCATGGTCACTGTATTTGAACCGAAAGGACGATACGGTCACTGAACTTTAAAATACGCTTATTACGGTCATTGTATGTGCGAAATGGTGATTATACGGTCACCCACTCGCCGCATAGCATCGTATTGAAATGTGTTGACCAGTCAAATGGCTCTGTTGACCGGTCAAATAATCTGTATGGCAAATATCGAAGTGGGCCATGCCTGTCAGTGGGTCAAGAAATTACATAAGAGAAACAAAAACAACACTTGCGAGCGGAGCGAAGAGGATTCCAACCCGGTCAGCAGAGCCATTTGACTGGTCAACAGATTTCAATACGATGCTATACGGCGAGCGCAAACATCGCTTGCAAGCGCAAACAGATTTTTCCGTCGAGCAAGCTTGAAAAGATCCGGAGGCTAAGCACTGCCGGACAGCATACTCGTGTCTTGGAATAAAATACTGAGATAAATACACTCATGGTCACTATATTGGAACCGAAAGCACGATGCGGTCACTGAACTTTAAAATACGCTTATTACGGCCATTGTATATGCGAAATGGTTATTATACGGTCACCCACTCGCCGCATAGCATCGTATTGAAATGTGTTGACCAATCAAATGGCTCTGTTGACTGGTCAAATAATCTGTATGGCAAATATTGAAGTGGGCCATGCCTGTCAGTGGGTCAAGAAATTACATAAGAGAAACAAAAACAGCGCTTGCGAGCGGAGCGAAGAGGATTCGAACCCGGTCAACAGAGCCATTTGACTGGTCAAAAGATTTCAATACGATGCTATACGGCGAGCGCAAACAGATTTTTCCGTCGAGCAAGTTTGAAAAGATCCGGAGGCTGAGCACTGCCGGAGAGCATACTCGTGTCTTGGAATAAAATACGGAGATAAATACACTCATGATCACTATATTTGAAACGAAAGCATGATACGGTCACTGAACTTTAAAATACGCTAATTACTGTCATTGTATATGCGAAATGGTGATTATTGAAGTGGGCCATGCCTGTCAGCGGGTCAAGAAATTACATAAGAGAAACAAAAACAGCGCTTGCGAGCGGAGCGAAGAGGATTCGAACCCGGTTAACAGAGCCATTTGACTGGTCAACAGATTTCAATACGATGCTATACGGCGAGCGCAAACAGATTTTTCGGTCGAGCAAGCTTGAAAAGATCCGGAGGCTGAGCACTGCCGGAGAGCATACTCGTGTCTTGGAATAAAATACGGAGATAAATACACTCATGGTCACTATATTTGAACCGAAAGCATGATACGGCCACTGAACTTTAAAATACGCTTATTACGGTCATTGTATATGCGAAATGGTGATTATACGGTCACCCACTCGCCGCATAGCATCGTATTGAAATGTGTTGACCAGTCAAATGGCTCTGTTGACCGGTCAAATAATCTGTATGGCAAATATTGAAGTGGGCCATGCCTGTCAGTGGGTCAAGAAATTATATAAGCGAAACAAAAACAGCGCTTGCGA
Organism: Aegilops tauschii subsp. strangulata; assembly: GCF_002575655.3. NCBI lineage: Eukaryota > Viridiplantae > Streptophyta > Magnoliopsida > Poales > Poaceae > Aegilops > Aegilops tauschii. The sequence goes on along the minus strand of NC_053035.3, from coordinate 503,387,174 downwards.
GCGGAGCGAAGAGGATTCGAACCCGGTCAACAGATTTCAATACGATGCTATACGGCGAGCGCAAACAGATTTTTCGGTCGAGCAAGATTGAAAAGATCCGAAGGCTGAGCACTGCCGGAGAGCATACTCGTGCCTCGGAATAAAATACGGAGACAAATACACTCATGGTCACTATATTTGAACCGAAAGCATGATACGGTCACTGAACTTTAAAATACGCTTATTACGGTCATTGTATATGCGAAATGGTGATTATACGGTCACCCACTCGCCGCATAGCATCGTATTGAAATGTGTTGACCAGTCAAATGGCTCTGTTAACCGGTCAAATAATCTGTATGGCAAATATTGAAGTGGGCCATGCCTGTCAGTGGGTCAAGAAATTACATAAGATAAAACAAAAACAGCGCTTGCGAGCGGAGCGAAGAGGATTCGAACCCGGTCAACAGAGCCATTTGACTGGTCAACGGATTTCAATACGATGCTATACGGCGAGGGCAAACAGATTTTTCGGTCGAGCAAGATTGAAAAGATCCGGAGGCTGAGCACTGCCGGAGAGCATACTCGTGCCTTGGAATAAAATACGGAGACAAATACACTCATGGTCACTATATTTGAACCGAAAGCATGATACGGTCACTGAACTTTAAAATACGCTTATTACGGTCATTGTATATGCGAAATGGTGATTATACGGTCACCCACTCGCCGCATAGCATCGTATTGAAATGTGTTGACAAGTCAAATGGCTCTGTTGACCGGTCAAATAATCTGTATGCCAAATATTGAAGTGGGCCATGCCTGTCAGTGGGTCAAGAAATTACATAAGAGAAACAAAAACAGCGCTTGCGAGCGGAGCGAAGAGGATTCGAACCCGGTCAACAGAGCCATTTGACTGGTCAACAGATTTCAATACGATGCTATACGGGGAGCGGAAACAGATTTTTCGGTCGAGCAAGCTTGAAAAGATCCGGAGGCTGAGCACTGCCGGAGAGCATACTCGTGTCTTGGAATAAAATACGGAGACAAATACACTCATGGTCACTATATTTGAACCGAAAGCATGATACGGTCACTGAACTTTAAAATACGCTTATTACGGTCATTGTATATGCGAAATGGTGATTATACGGTCACCCACTCGCCGCATAGCATCGTATTGAAATGTGTTGACCAGTCAAATGGCTCTGTTGACCAGTCAAATAATCTGTACGGCAAATACTAAAGTGGGCCATGCCTGTCAGTGGGTCAAGAAATTACATAAGCGAAACAAAAACAGCGTTTGCGAGCGGAGCGAAGAGGATTCGAACCCGGTCAACAGAGCCATTTGACTGGTCAACAGATTTCAATACGATGCTATACGGCGAGCGCAAACAGATTTTTCGGTCGAGCAAGCTTGAAAAGATCCGGAGGCTGAGCACTGCCGGAGAGCATACTCGTGTCTTGAAATAAAATACGGAGATAAATACACTCATGGTCACTATATTTGAACCGAAAGCATGATACGGCCATTGAACTTTAAAATACGCTTATTACCGTCATTGTATATGCGAAATGGTGATTATACAGTCACCCACTCGCCGCATAGCATCGTATTGAAATGTGTTGACCAGTCAAATGGCTCAGTTGACCGGTCAAATAATCTGTATGGCAAATATTGAAGTGGGCCATGCCTGTCAGTGGGCCAAGAAATTACATAAGAGAAACAAAAACAACGCTTGCGAGCGGAGCGAATAGGATTCGAACCCGGTCAACAGAGCCATTTGAGTGGTCAACAGATTTGAATACGATGCTACACGGCGAGCGCAAACAGCGCTTGCAAGCGCAAACAGATTTTTCCGTCGAGCAAGCTTGAAAATATCCGGAGGCTAACCACTGCCGGATAGCATACTCGTGTCTTGGAATAAAATACTAAGATAAATACACTCATGGTCACTATATTGGAACCGAAAGCACGATACGGTCATTGAACTTTAAAATACGCTTATAACGGCCATTGTATATGCGAAATAGTGATTATACGGTCACCCACTCGCCGCATAGCATCGTATTGAAATGTGTTGACCAATCAAATGGCTCTGTTGACCGGTCAAATAATCTGTATGGCAAATATTGAAGTGGGCCATGCCTGTCAGTGGGTCAAGAAATTACATAAGAGAAACAAAAACAGCGCTTGCGAGCGGAGCGAAGAGGATTCGAATCCGGTCAACGGAGCCATTTGACTGGTCAACAGATTTCAATACGATGCTATACGGCGAGCGCAAACAGATTTTTCCGTCGAGCAAGCTTGAAAAGATCCGAAGGCTAAGCACTGCTGGACAACATACTCGTGTCTTGGAATAAAATACTGAGATAAATACACTCATGGTCACTATATTGGAACCGAAAGCATGATACGGTCACTGAACTTTAAAATACGCTTATTACGTTCATTGTATATGCGAAATGGTGAATATACGGTCACCCACTCGCCGCATAGCATCGTATTGAAATGTGTTGACCAGTCAAATGGCTCTGTTGACCGGTCAAATAATCTGTATAGCAAATATTGAAGTGGGCCATGCCTGTCAGTGGGTCAAGAAATTACATAAGAGAAAGAAAAACAACGCTTGCGAGCGGAGCGAAGAGGATTCGAACCCGGTCAACAGAGCCATTTGAGTGGTCAACAGATTTCAATACGATGCTATACGGCGAGCGCAAACAAATTTTTCGGTCGAGCAAGCTTGAAAAGATCCGGAGGCTGAGCACTGCCGGAGAGCATACTCGTGTCTTGGAATAAAATACGGAGACAAATAAACTCATGGTCACTGTATTTGAACCGAAAGGACGATACGGTCACTGAACTTTAAAATACGCTTATTACGGTCATTGTATGTGCGAAATGGTGATTATACGGTCACCCACTCGCCGCATAGCATCGTATTGAAATGTGTTGACCAGTCAAATGGCTCTGTTGACCGGTCAAATAATCTGTATGGCAAATATTGAAGTGGGCCATGCCTGTCAGTGGGTCAAGAAATTACATAAGAGAAACAAAAACAACGCTTGCGAGCGGAGCGAAGAGGATTCGAACCCGGTCAGCAGAGCCATTTGACTGGTCAACAGATTTCAATACGATGCTATACGGCGAGCGCAAACAGATTTTTCCGTCGAGCAAGCTTGAAAAGATCCGGAGGCTAAGCACTGCCGGACAGCATACTCGTGTCTTGGAATAAAATACTGAGATAAATACACTCATGGTCACTATATTGGAACCGAAAGCACGATGCGGTCACTGAACTTTAAAATACGCTTATTACGGCCATTGTATATGCGAAATGGTTATTATACGGTCACCCACTCGCCGCATAGCATCGTATTGAAATGTGTTGACCAATCAAATGGCTCTGTTGACTGGTCAAATAATCTGTATGGCAAATATTGAAGTGGGCCATGCCTGTCAGTGGGTCAAGAAATTATATAAGAGAAACAAAAACAGCGCTTGCGAGCGGAGCGAAGAGGATTCGAACCCGGTCAACAGAGCCATTTGACTGGTCAACAGATTTACATACGATGCTATACGGCGAGCGCAAACAGATTTTTCCGTCGAGCAAGCTTGAAAAGATCCGGAGGCTGAGCACTGCCGGAGAGCATACTCGTGTCTTGGAATAAAATACGGAGATAAATACACTCATGATCACTATATTTGAACCGAAAACATGATACGGTCACTGAACTTTAAAATACGCTAATTACTGTCATTGTATATGCGAAATGGTGATTATTGAAGTGGGCCATGCCTGTCAGCGGGTCGAGAAATTACATAAGAGAAACAAAAACAGCGCTTGCGAGCGGAGCGAAGAGGATTCGAACCCGGTTAACAGAGCCATTTGACTGGTCAACAGATTTCAATACGATGCTATACGGCGAGCGCAAACAGATTTTTCGGTCGAGCAAGCTTGAAAAGATCCGGAGGCTGAGCACTGCCGGAGAGCATACTCGTGTCTTGGAATAAAATACGGAGATAAATACACTCATGGTCACTATATTTGAACCGAAATCATGATACGGCCACTGAACTTTAAAATACGCTTATTACGGTCATTGTATATGCGAAATGGTGATTATACGGTCACCCACTCGCCGCATAGCATCGTATTGAAATGTGTTGACCAGTTAAATGGCTCTGTTGACCGGTCAAATAATCTGTATCTCAAATATTAAAGTGGGCCATGGCTGTCAGTGGGTCAAGAAATTACATAAGAGAAACAAAAACAGCGCTTGCGAGCGGAGCGAAGAGGATTCGAACCCGGTCAACAGAGCCATTTGACTGGTCAACAGATTTCAATACGATGCTATACGGCGAGCGCAAACAGATTTTTCGGTCGAGCAAGATTGAAAAGATCCGGAGGCTGAGCACTGCCGGAGAGCATACTCGTGCCTTGGAATAAAATACGGAGACAAATACACTCATGGTCACTATATTTGAACCGAAAGCATGATACGGTCATTGAACTTTAAAATACGCTTATTACGGTCATTGTATATGCGAAATGGTGATTATACGGTCACCCACTCGCCGCATAGCATCGTATTGAAATGTGTTGACCAGTCAAATGGCTCTGTTGACCGGTCAAATAATCTGTATGGCAAATATTGAAGTGGGCCATGCCTTTCAGTGGGTCAAGAAATTACATAAGAGAAACAAAAACAGCGCTTGCGAGCGGAGCGAAGAGGATTCTTACCCGGTCAACAGAGCCATTTGACTGGTCAACAGATTTCAATACGATGCTATACGGCGAGCGCAAACAAATTTTTTGGTCGGGCAAGATTGAAAAGATCCGGAGGCTGAGCACTGCCGGAGAGCATACTCGTGCCTTGGAATAAAATACGGAGACAAATACACTCATGGTCACTATATTTGAACCGAAAGCATGATACGGTCACTGAACTTTAAAATACGCTTATTACGGTCATTGTATATGCGAAATGGTGATTATACGGTCACCCACTCGCCGCATAACATCGTATTGAAATGTGTTGACCAGTCAAATGGCTCTGTTGACCGGTCAAATAATCTGTATGGCAAATATTGAAGTGGGCCATGCCTGTCAGTGGGTCAAGAAATTACATAAGAGAAACAAAAACAGCGCTTGCGAGCGGAGCGAAGAGGATTCGAACCCGGTCAACAGAGCCTTTTGACTGGTCAACAGATTTCAATACGATGCTATACGGGGAGCGCAAACAGATTTTTCGGTCGAGCAAGCTTGAAAAGATCCGGAGGCTGAGCACTGCCGGAGAGCATACTCGTGTCTTGGAATAAAATACGGAGACAAATACACTCATGGTCACTATATTTGAACCGAAAGCATGATACGGTCACTGAACTTTAAAATACGCTTATTACGGTCATTGTATATGCGAAATGGTGATTATACGGTCACCCACTCGCCGCATAGCATCGTATTGAAATGTGTTGACCAGTCAAATGGCTCTGTTGACCAGTCAAATAATCTGTACGGCAAATATTAAAGTGGTCCATGCCTGTCAGTGGGTCAAGAAATTACATAAGAGAAACAAAAACAGCGTTTGCGAGCGGAGCGAAGAGGATTCGAACCCGGTCAACAGAGCCATTTGACTGGTCAACAGATTTCAATACGATGCTATACGGCGAGCGCAAACAGATTTTTCGGTCGAGCAAGCTTGAAAAGATCCGGAGGCTGAGCACTGCCGGAGAGCATACTCGTGTCTTGGAATAAAATACGGAGATAAATACACTCATGGTCACTATATTTGAACCGAAAGCATGATACGGCCACTGAACTTTAAAATACGCTTATTACCGTCATTGTATATGCGAAATGGTGATTATACGGTCACCCACTCGCCGCATAGCATCGTATTGAAATGTGTTGACCAGTCAAATGGCTCTGTTGACCGGTCAAATAATTTGTATGGCAAATATTGAAGTGGGCCATGCCTGTCAGTGGGTCAAGAAATTACATAAGAGAAACAAAAACAACGCTTGCGAGCGGAGCGAAGAGGATTCGAACCCGGTCAACAGAGCCATTTGAGTGGTCAACAGATTTGAATACGATGCTACACGGCGAGCGCAAACAGCGCTTGCAAGCGCAAACAGATTTTTCCGTCGAGCAAGCTTGAAAAGATCCGGAGGCTAAGCACTGCCGGACAGCATACTCGTGTCTTGGAATAAAATACTGAGATAAATACACTCATGGTCACTATATTGGAACCGAAAGCATGATACGGTCACTGAACTTTAAAATACGCTTATTACGGCCATTGTATATGCGAAATGGAGATTATACGGTCACCCACTCGCCGCATAGCATCGTATTGAAATGTGTTGACCAATCAAATGACTCTGTTGACTGGTCAAATAATCTGTATGGCAAATATTGAAGTGGGCCATGCCTGTCAGTGGGTCAAGAAATTACATAAGAGAAACAAAAACAGCGCTTGCGAGCGGAGCGAAGAGGATTCGAACCCGGTCAACAGAGCCATTTGACTGGTCAACAGATTTCAATACGATGCTATACGGGGAGCGCAAACAGATTTTTCGGTCGAGCAAGCTTGAAAAGATCCGGAGGCTGAGCACTGCCGGAGAGCATACTCGTGTTTTGGAATAAAATACGGAGACAAATACACTCATGGTCACTATATTTGAACCGAAAGCATGATACGGTCACTGAACTTTAAAATACGCTTATTACGGTCATTGTATATGCGAAATGGTGATTATACGGTCACCCACTCGCCGCATAGCATCGTATTGAAATGTGTTGACCAGTCAAATGGCTCTGTTGACCAGTCAAATAATCTGTACGGCAAATATTAAAGTGGGCCATGCCTGTCAGTGGGTCAAGAAATTACATAAGAGAAACAAAAACAGCGTTTGCGAGCGGAGCGAAGAGGATTCGAACCCGGTCAACAGAGCCATTTGACTGGTCAACAGATTTCAATACGATGCTATACGGCGAGCGCAAACAGATTTTTCGGTCGAGCAAGCTTGAAAAGATCCTGAGGCTGAGCACTGCCGGAGAGCATACTCGTTTCTTGGAATAAAATACGGAGATAAATACACTCATGGTCACTATATTTGAACCGAAAGCATGATACGGCCACTGAACTTTAAGATACGCTTATTACCGTCATTGTATATGCGAAATGGTGATTATACGGTCACCCACTCGCCGCATAGCATCGTATTGAAATGTGTTGACCAGTCAAATGGCTCTGTTGACCGGTCAAATAATCTGTATGGCAAATATTGAAGTGGGCCATGCCTGTCAGTGGGTCAAGAAATTACATAAGAGAAACAAAAACAACGCTTGCGAGCGGAGCGAAAAGGATTCGAACCCGGTCAACAGAGCCATTTGAGTGGTCAACAGATTTGAATACGATGCTACACGGCGAGCGCAAACAGATTTTTCGGTCGAGCAAGCTTGAAAAGATCCGGAGGCTAAGCACTGCCGGACAGCATACTCGTGTCTTAGAATAAAATACCGAGATAAATACACTCATGGTCACTATATTGGAACCGAAAGCATGATACGGTCACTGAACTTTAAAATACGCTTATTACGGCCATTGTATATGCGAAATGGAGATTATACGGTCACCCACTCGCCGCATAGCATCGTATTGAAATGTGTTGACCAATCAAATGACTCTGTTGACTGGTCAAATAATCTGTATGGCAAATATTGAAGTGGGCCATGCCTGTCAGTGGGTCAAGAAATTACATAAGAGAAACAAAAACAGCGCTTGCGAGCGGAGCGAAGAGGATTCGAACCCGGTCAACAGAGCCATTTGACTGGTCAACAGATTTCAATACGATGCTATACGGGGAGCGCAAACAGATTTTTCGGTCGAGCAAGCTTGAAAAGATCCGGAGGCTGAGCACTGCCGGAGAGCATACTCGTGTTTTGGAATAAAATACGGAGACAAATACACTCATGGTCACTATATTTGAACCGAAAGCATGATACGGTCACTGAACTTTAAAATACGCTTATTACGGTCATTGTATATGCGAAATGGTGATTATACGGTCACCCACTCGCCGCATAGCATCGTATTGAAATGTGTTGACCAGTCAAATGGCTCTGTTGACCAGTCAAATAATCTGTACGGCAAATATTAAAGTGGGCCATGCCTGTCAGTGGGTCAAGAAATTACATAAGAGAAACAAAAACAGCGTTTGCGAGCGGAGCGAAGAGGATTCGAACCCGGTCAACAGAGCCATTTGACTGGTCAACAGATTTCAATACGATGCTATACGGCGAGCGCAAACAGATTTTTCGGTCGAGCAAGCTTGAAAAGATCCTGAGGCTGAGCACTGCCGGAGAGCATACTCGTTTCTTGGAATAAAATACGGAGATAAATACACTCATGGTCACTATATTTGAACCGAAAGCATGATACGGCCACTGAACTTTAAGATACGCTTATTACCGTCATTGTATATGCGAAATGGTGATTATACGGTCACCCACTCGCCGCATAGCATCGTATTGAAATGTGTTGACCAGTCAAATGGCTCTGTTGACCGGTCAAATAATATGTATGGCAAATATTGAAGTGGGCCATGCCTGTCAGTGGGTCAAGAAATTACATAAGAGAAACAAAAACAACGCTTGCGAGCGGAGCGAAGAGGATTCGAACCCGGTCAACAGAGCCATTTGAGTGGTCAACAGATTTGAATACGATGCTACACGGCGAGCGCAAACAGATTTTTCGGTCGAGCAAGCTTGAAAAGATCCGGAGGCTAAGCACTGCCGGACAGCATACTCGTGTCTTAGAATAAAATACCGAGATAAATACACTCATGGTCACTATATTGGAACCGAAAGCATGATACGGTCACTGAACTTTAAAATACGCTTATTACGGCCATTGTATATGCGAAATGGAGATTATACGGTCACCCACTCGCCGCATAGCATCGTATTGAAATGTGTTGACCAATCAAATGACTCTATTGACCGGTCAAATAATCTGTATGGCAAATATTGAAGTGGGCCATGCCTGTCAGTGGGTCAAGAAATTACATAAGAGAAACAAAAACAGCGCTTGCGAGCGGAGCGAAGAGGATTCGAACCCGGTCAACAGAGCCATTTGACTGGTCAACAGATTTCAATACGATGCTATACGGCGAGCGCAAACAGATTTTTCGGTCGAGCAAACTTGAAAAGATCCGGAGGCTGAGCACTGCCGGAGAGCATACTCGTGTTTTGGAATAAAATACGGAGATAAATACACTCATGGTCACTATATTTGAACCGAAAGCATGATACGGTCACTGAACTTTAAAATACGCTTATTACGGTCATTGTATATGCGAAATGGTGATTATACGGTCACCCACTCGCCGCATAGCATCGTATTGAAATGTGTTGACCAGTCAAATGGCTCTGTTGACCGGTCAAATAATCAGTATGGCAAATATTGAAGTGGGCCATGCCTGCCAGTGGGTCAAGAAATTACATAACAGAAACAAAAACAGCGCTTGCGTGCGGAGCGAAGAGGATTCGAACCCGATCAACAGAGCCATTTGACTGGTCAATAGATTTCAATACGATGCTATAGGGCGAGCGCAAACAGATTTTTCGGTCGAGCAAGCTTGAAAAGATCCGGAGGCTGAGTACTGCCGGTGAGCATACTCGTGTCTTGGAATAAAATACGGAGATAAATACACTCATGGTCACTGTATTTGAACAGAAAGCACGATACGGTGACTGAACTTTAAAATACGCTTATTACGGTCATTGTATGTGCGAAATGGTGATTATACGGTCACCCACTCGCCGGATAGCACCGTATTGAAATGTGTTGACCAGTAAAATGGCTCTATTGACCGGTCAAATAATCTGTATGGCAAATATTGAAGTGGGCCATGCCTGTTAGTGGGTCAAGAAATTACATAACAGAAAGAAAAACAACGCTTGCGAGCGGAGCGAAGAGGATTCGAACCCGGTTAACAGAGCCATTTGACTGGTCAACATATTTCAATACGATGCTATACGGCGAGCGCAAACAGCGCTTGCGAGCGCAAACAGATTTTTTCGTCGAGCAAGCTTGAAAAGATCCGGAGGCTAAGCACTGCCGGATAGCATACTCGTGTCTTGGAATAAAATACTGAGATAAATACACTCATGGTCACTATATTGGAACCGAAAGCACGATACGGTCATTGAACTTTAAAATACGCTTATAACGGCCATTGTATATGCGAAATGGTGATTATACGGTCACCCACTCACCGCATTGCATCGTATTGAAATGTGTTGACCAATCAAATGGCTCTGTTGACCGGTCAAATAATCTGTATGGCAAATATTGAAGTGGGCCATGCCTTTCAGTGGGTCAAGAAATTACATAAGAGAAACAAAAACAGCGGTTGCGAGCGGAGCAAAGAGGATTCGAACCCGGTCAAGAGAGCCATTTGACTGGTCAACAGATTTCAATACGATGCTATACGGCGAGCGCAAACAGATTTTTCGGTCGAGCAAGATTGAAAAGATCCGGAGGCTGAGCACTGCCGGAGAGCATACTCGTGTCTTGGAATAAAATACGGAGACAAATACACTCATGGTCACTATATTTGAACCGAAAGCATGATACGGTCACTGAACTTTAAAATACGCTTATTACGGTCATTGTATATGCGAAATGGTGATTATACGGTCACCCACTCGCCGCATAGCATCGTATCGAAATGTGTTGACCAGTCAAATGGCTCTGTTGACCAGTCAAATAATCTGTACGGCAAATATTAAAGTGGGCCATGCCTGTCAGTGGGTCAAGAAATTACATAAGAGAAACAAAAACAGCGTTTGCGAGCGGAGCGAAGAGGATTCGAACCCGGTCAACAGAGCCATTTGACTGGTCAACAGATTTCAATACGATGCTATACGGCGAGCGCAAACAGATTTTTCGGTCGAGCAAGCTTGAAAAGATCCGGAGGCTGAGCACTGCCGGACAGCATACTCGTGTCTTGGAATAAAATACGGAGATAAATACACTCATGGTCACTATATTTGAACCGAAAACATGATACGGCCACTGAACTTTAAAATACGCTTATTACGGTCATTGTATATGCGAAATGGTGATTATACGGTCACCCACTCGCCGCATAGCATCGTATTGAAATGTGTTGACCAGTCAAATGGCTCTGTTGACCGGTCAAATAATCAGTATGGCAAATATTGAAGTGGGCCATGCCTGTCAGTGGGTCAAGAAATTACATAAGAGAAACAAAAACAACGCTTGCGAGCGGAGCGAAGAGGATTCGAACCCGGTCAGCAGAGCCATTTGACTGGTCAACAGATTTCAAGACGATGCTATACGGCGAGCGCAAAATCGCTTGCAAGCGCAAACAGATTTTTCCGTCGAGCAAGCTTGAAAAGATCCGGAGGCTAAGCACTGCCGGACAGCATACTCGTGTCTTGGAATAAAATACTGAGATAAATACACTCATGGTCACTATATTGGAACCGAAAGCACGATGCGGTCACTGAACTTTAAAATACGCTTATTACGGCCATTGTATATCCGAAATGGTTATTATACGGTCACCCACTCGCCGCATAGCATCGTATTGAAATGTGTTGACCAGTCAAATGGCTCTGTTGACCGGTCAAATAATCTGTATGGCAAATATTGAAGTGGGCCATACCTGTCAGTGGGTCAAGAAATTACATAAGAGAAACAAAAACAGCGCTTGCGAGCGGAGCGAAGAGGATTCGAACCCGGTTAACAGAGCCATTTGACTGGTCAACAGATTTCAATACGATGCTATACGGCGAGCGCAAACAGATTTTTCGGTCGAGCAAGCTGGAAAAGATCCGGAGGCTGAGCACTGCCGGAGAGCATACTCGTGTCTTGGAATAAAATACGAAGATAAATACTCTCATGGTCACTATATTTGAACCGAAAGCATGATACGGCCACTGAACTTTAAAATACGCTTATTACGGTCATTGTATATGCGAAATGGTGATTATACGGTCACCCACTCGCCGCATAGCATCGTATTGAAATGTGTTGACCAGTCAAATGGCTCTGTTGACCGGTCAAATAATCTGTATGGCAAATATTAAAGTGGGCCATGCCTGTCAGTGGGTCAAGAAATTACATAAGAGAAACAAAAACATCGCTTGCGAGCGGAGCGAAGAGGATTCGAACCCGGTCAACAAAGCCGTTTGACTGGTCAACAGACTTCAATACGATGCTATACGGCGAGCGCAAACAGATTTTTCGGTCGAGCAAGCTTGAAAAGATCCGGAGGCTGAGCACTGCCGGAGAGCATACTGGTGTCTTGGAATAAAATACGGAGACAAATACACTCATGGTCATTGTATTTGAACCGAAAGCACGATACGGTGACTGAACTTTAAAATACGCTTATTACGGTCATTGTATGTGCGAAATGGTGATTATACGGTCACCCACTCGCCGCATAGCATCGTATTGAAATGTGTTGACCATTCAAATGGCTCTGTTGACCGGTCAAATAATCTGTATGGAAAATATTGAAGTTGGCCATGCCTGTCAGTGGGTCAAGAAATTACATAAGAGAAACAAAAACAGTGCTTGCGAGCGGAGCGAAGAGGATTCGAACCCGGTCAACAGAGCCATTTGACTGGTCAACAGATTTCAATACGATGCTATACGGCGAGCGCAAACAGATTTTTCGGTCGAGCAAGATTGAAAAGATCCGGAGGCTGAGCACTGCCGGAGAGCATACTCGTGCCTTGGAATAAAATACGGAGACAAATACACTCATGGTCACTATATTTGAACGGAAAGCATGATACGGTCACTGAACTTTAAAATACGCTTATTACGGTCATTGTATATGCACAATGGTGATTATACGGTCACCCACTCGCCGCATAGCATCGTATTGAAATGTGTTGACCAGTCAAATGGCTCTGTTGACCGGTCAAATAATCTGTATGGCAAATATTGAAGTGGGCCATGCCTGTCAGTGGGTCAAGAAATTACATAAGAGAAACAAAAACAGCGCTTGCGAGCGGAGCGAAGAGGATTCGAACCCGGTCAACAGAGCCATTTGACTGGTCAACAGATTTCATTACGATGCTATACGGGGAGCGCAAACAGATTTTTCGGTCGAGCAAACTTAAAAAGATCCGGAGGCTGAGCACTGCCGGAGAGCATACTCGTGTCTTGGAATAAAATACGGAGACAAATACACTCATGGTCACTATATTTGAACCGAAAGCATGATACGGTCACTGAACTTTAAAATACGCTTATTACGGTCATTGTATATGCGAAGTGGTGATTATACGGTCACCCACTCGCCGCATAGCATCGTATTGAAATGTGTTGACCAGTCAAATGGCTCTGTTGACCAGTCAAATAATCTGTACGGCAAATATTAAAGTGGGCCATGCCTGTCAGTGGGTCAAGAAATTACATAAGAGAAACAAAAACAGCGTTTGCGAGCGGAGCGAAGAGGATTCGAACCCGGTCAACAGAGCCATTTGACTGGTCAACAGATTTCAATACGATGCTATACGGGGAGCGCAAACAGATTTTTCGGTCGAGCAAGCTTGAAAAGATCCGGAGGCTGAGCACTGCCGGAGAGCATACTCGTGTCTTGGAATAAAATACGGAGATAAATACACTCATGGTCACTATATTTGAACCGAAAGCATGATACGGCCACTGAACTTTAAAATACGCTTATTACGGTCATTGTATATGCGAAATGGTGATTATACGGTTACCCACTCGCCGCATAGCATCGTATTGAAATGTGTTGACCAGTCAAATGGCTCTGTTGACCGGTCAAATAATCAGTATGGCAAATATTGAAGTGGGCCATGCCTGTCAGTGGGTCAAGAAATTACATAAGAGAAACAAAAACAACGCTTGCGAGCGGAGCGAAGAGGATTCGAACCCGGTCAACAGAGCCATTTGACTGGTCAACAGAGCCATTTGAATACGATGCTACACGGCGAGCGCAAACAGCGCTTGCAAGCGCAAACAAATTTTTCCGTCGAGCAAGCTTGAAAAGATCCGGAGGCTAAGCACTGCCGGACAGCATACTCGTGTCTTGGAATAAAATACTGAGATAAATACACTCATGGTCACTATATTGGAACCGAAAGCACGATACGGTTACTGAACTTTGAAATACGCTTATTACGGCCATTGTATATGCGAAATGGAGATTATACGGTCACCCACTCGCCGCATAGCATCGTATTGAAATGTGTTGACCAATCAAATGACTCTGTTGACCGGTCAAATAATCTGTATGGCAAATATTGAAGTGGGCCATGCCTGTCAGTGGGTCAAGAAATTACATAAGAGAAACAAAAACAGCGCTTGCGAGCGGAGCGAAGAGGATTCGAACCCGGTCAACAGAGCCATTTGACTGGTCAACAGATTTCAATACGATGCTATACGGCGAGCGCAAACAGATTTTTCGGTCGAGCAAGCTTGAAAAGATCCGGAGGCTGAGCACTGCCGGAGAGCATACTCGTGTCTTGGAATAAAATACGCAGATAAATACACTCATGGTCACTATATTTGAACCGAAAGTATGATACGGTCACTGAACTTTAAAATACACTTATTACGGTCATTGTATATGCGAAATGGTGATTATACGGTCATCCACTCGCCACATAGCATCGTATTGAAATGTGTTGACCAGTCAAATGGCTCTGTTGACCGGTCAAATAATCTGTATGGCAAATATTGAAGTGGGCCATGCCTGTCAGTGGGTCAAGAAATTACATAAGAGAAACAAAAACACCGCTTGCGAGCAGAGCGAAGAGGATTCGAACCCGATCAACAGAGCCGTTCGCCTGGTCAATAGATTTCAATACGATGCTATACGGCGAGCGTAAACAGATTTTTCGGTGGAGCAAGCTTGAAAAGATCCGGAGGCTGAGCACTGCCGGTGACCATACTCGTGTCTTGGAATAAAATACGGAGATAAATACACTCATGGTCACTGTATTTGAACCGAAAGCACGATACGGTGACTGAACTTTAAAATACGCTTATTACGGTCATTGTATGTGCGAAATGGTGATTATACGGTCACCCACTCGCCGGATAGCATCGTATTGAAATGTGTTGACCATTCAAATGGCTCTGTTGACCGGTCAAATAATCTGTATGGCAAATAGTGAAGTGGGCCATGCCTGTCAGTTGGTCAAGAAATTACATAACAGAAAGAAAAACAACGCTTGCGAGCGGAGCGAAGAGGATTCGAACCCGGTTAACAGAGCCATTTGACTGGTCAACAGATTTCAATACGATGCTATACGGCGAGCGCAAACAGCGTTTGCAAGCGCAAACAGATTTTTTCGTCGAGCAAGCTTGAAAAGATCCGGAGGCTAAGCACTGCCGGATAGCATACTCGTGTCTTGGAATAAAATACTGAGATAAATACACTCATGGTCACTATATTGGAACCGAAAGCACGATATGGTCATTGAACTTTAAAATACGCTTATTACGGTCATTGTATATGCGAAATGGTGATTATACGGTCACCCACTCGCCGCATAGCATCGTATTGAAATGTGTTGACCAATCAAATGCTCTGTTGACCGGTCAAATAATCTGTATGGCAAATATTGAAGTGGGCCATGCCTGTTAGTGGGTCAAGAAATTACATAAGAGAAACAAAAATAGCGCTTGCGAGCGGAGCGAAGAGGATTCGAACCCGGTCAACAGAGCCATTTGACTGGTCAACAGATTTCAATACGATGCTATACGGCGAGCGCAAACAGATTTTTCCGTCGAGCAAGCTTGAAAAGATCCGGAGGCTAAGCACTGCTGGACAGCATACTCGTGTCTTGGAATAAAATACTGAGATAAATACACTCATGGTCACTATATTGGAACCGAAAGCATGATACGGTCACTGAAATTTAAAATACGCTTATTACGGTCATTGTATATGCGAAATGGTGATTATACGGTCACCCACTCGCCGCATAGCATCGTATTCAAATGTGTTGACCAGTCAAATGGCTCTGTTGACCGGTCAAATAATCTGTATGGCAAATATTGAAGTGGTCCATGCCTGTCAGTGGGTCAAGAAATTACATAAGAGAAACAAAAACAGCGCTTGCGAGCGGAGCGAAGAGAGTTCGAACCCGGTCAACAGAGCCATTTGAGTGGTCACAGATTTCAATACGAAGCTATACGGCGAGCGCAAACAAATTTTTCGGTCGAGCAAGCTTGAAAAGATCCGGAGGCTGAGCACTGCCGGAGAGCATACTTGTGTCTTGGAATAAAATACGGAGATAAATACACTCATGGTCACTGTATTTGAACCGAAAGGACGATACGGTCACTGAACTTTAAAATACGCTTATTACGGTCATTGTATGTGCGAAATGGTGATTATACGGTCACCCACTCGCCGCATAGCATCGTATTGAAATGTGTTGACCAGTCAAATGGCTCTGTTGACCGGTCAAATAATCTGTATGGCAAATATTGAAGTGGGCCATGCCTGTCAGTGGGTCAAGAAATTACATAAGAGAAACAAAAACAACGCTTGCGAGCGGAGCGAAGAGGATTCGAACCCAGTCAACAGAGCCATTTGACTGGTCAACAGATTTCAATACGATGCTATACGGCGAGCGCAAACAGATTTTTCCATCGAGCAAGCTTGAAAAGATCCGGAGGCAGAGCACTGCCGGAGAGCATACTCGTGTCTTGAAATAAAATACGGAGATAAATATACTCATGGTCACTATATTTGAACCGAAAGCATGATACAGTCACTGAACTTTAAAATACGCTTATTACGGTCATTGTATATGCGAAATGGTGATTATTGAAGTGGGCCATGCCTGTCAGCGGGTCAAGAAATTACATAAGAGAAACAAAAACAGAGCTTGCGAGCGGAGCGAAGAGGATTCGAACCCGGTTAACAGAGCCATTTGACTAGTCAACAGATTTCAATACGATGCTATACGGCGAGCGCAAACAGATTTTTCGGTCGAGCAAGCTTGAAAAGATCCGGAGGCTGAGCACAGCCGGAGAGCATACTCGTGTCTTGGAATAAAATACGGAGATAAATACACTCATGGTCACTATATTTGAACCGAAAGCATGATACGGCCACTGAACTTTAAAATACGCTTATTACGGTCATTGTATATGCGAAATGGTGATTATACGGTCACCCACTCGCCGCATAGCATCGTATTGAAATGTGTTGACCAGTCAAATGGCTCTGTTGACCGGTCAAATAATCTGTATGGCAAATATTGAAGTGGGCCATGCCTATCAGTGGGTTAAGAAATTACATAAGAGAAACAAAAACAGCGCTTGCGAGCGGAGCGAAGAGGATTCGAACCCGGTCAACAGAGCCA
The DNA here is from genome assembly GCF_002575655.3 of Aegilops tauschii subsp. strangulata. NCBI lineage: Eukaryota > Viridiplantae > Streptophyta > Magnoliopsida > Poales > Poaceae > Aegilops > Aegilops tauschii. The sequence goes on along the minus strand of NC_053035.3, from coordinate 503,369,787 downwards.
TTTGACTGGTCAACAGACTTCAATACGATGCTATACGGCGAGCGCAAACAGATTTTTCGGTCGAGCAAGCTTGAAAAGATCCGGAGGCTGAGCACTGCCGGAGAGCATACTCGTGCCTTGGAATAAAATACGGAGACAAATACACTCATGGTCACTATATTTGAACCGAAAGCATGATACGGTCACTGAACTTTAAAATACGCTTATTACGGTCATTGTATATGCGAAATGGTGATTATACGGTCACCCACTCGCCGCATAGCATCGTATTGAAATGTGTTGACCAGTCAAATGGCTCTGTTGACCGGTCAAATAATCTGTATGGCAAATATTGAAGTGGGCCATGCCTGTCAGTGGGTCAAGAAATTACATAAGATAAAACAAAAACAGCGCTTGCGAGCGGAGCGAAGAGGATTCGAACCCGGTCAACAGAGCCATTTGACTGGTCAACACATTTCAATACGATGCTATACGGGGAGCGCAAACAGATTTTTCGGTCGAGCAAGCTTGAAAAGATCCGGAGGCTGAGCACTGCCGGAGAGCATACTCGTGTCTTGGTATAAAATACGGAGACAAATACACTCATGGTCACTATATTTGAACCGAAAGCATGATACGGTCACTGAACTTTAAAATACGCTTATTACGGTCATTGTATATGCGAAATGGTGATTATACGGTCACCCACTCGCCGCATAGCATCGTATTGAAATGTGTTGACCAGTCAAATGGCTCTGTTGACCGGTCAAATAATCTGTATGGCAAATATTGAAGTGGGCCATGCCTGTCAGTGGGTCAAGAAATTACATAAGAGAAACAAAAACAACGCTTGCGAGCGGAGCGAAGAGGATTCGAACCCGGTCAACAGAGCCATTTGACTGGTCAACAGATTTCAATACGATGCTATACGGCGAACGCAAACAGATTTTTCCATCGAGCAAGCTTGAAAAGATCCGGAGGCTGAGCACTGCCGGAGAGCATACTCGTGTCTTGGAATAAAATACGGAGATAAATACACTCATGGTCACTATATTTGAACCGAAAGCATGATACGGTCACTGAACTTTAAAATACGCTTATTACGGTCATTGTATATGCGAAATGGTGATTATTGAAGTGGGCCATGCCTGTCAGCGGGTCAAGAAATTACATAAGAGAAACTAAAACAGCGCTTGCGAGCGGAGCTAAGAGGATTCGAACCCGGTTAACAGAGCCATTTGACTGGTCAACAGATTTCAATACGATGCTATACGGCGAGCGCAAACAGATTTTTCGGTCGAGCAAGCTTGAAAAGATCCGGAGGCTGAGCACTGCCGGAGAGCATACTCGTGTCTTGGAATAAAATACGGAGATAAATACACTCATGGTCACTATATTTGAACCGAAAGCATGATACGGCCACTGAACTTTAAAATACGCTTATTACGGTCATTGTATATGCGAAATGGTGATTATACGGTCACCCACTCGCCGCATAGCATCGTATTGAAATGTGTTGACCAGTCAAATGGCTCTGTTGACCGGTCAAATAATCTGTATGGCAAATATTGAAGTGGGCCATGCCTGTCAGTGGGTTAAGAAATTACATAAGAGAAACAAAAACAGCACTTGCGAGCGGAGCGAAGAGGATTCGAACCCGGTCAACAGAGCCATTTGACTGGTCAACAGACTTCAATACGATGCTATACGGCGAGCGCAAACAGATTTTTCGGTCGAGCAAGTTTGAAAAGAACCGGAGGCTGAGCACTGCCGGAGAGCATACTCGTGCCTTGGAATAAAATACGGAGACAAATACACTCATGGTCACTATATTTGAACCGAAAGCATGATACGGTCAATGAACTTTAAAATACGCTTATTACGGTCATTGTATATGCGAGATGGTGATTATACGGTCACCCACTCGCCGCATAGCATCGTATTGAAATGTGTTGACCAGTCAAATGGCTCTGTTGACCGGTCAAATAATCTGTATGGCAAATATTGAAGTGCGCCATGGCTGTTAGTGGGTCAAGAAATTACATAAGAGAAACAAAAACAGCGCTTGCGAGCGGAGCGAAGAGGACTCGAACCCGGTCAACAGAGCCATTTGACTGGTCAACAGATTTCAATACGATGCTATACGGGGAGCGCAAACAGATTTTTCGGTCGAGCAAGCTTGAAAAGATCCGGAGGCTGAGCACTGCCGGAGAGCATACTCGTGTCTTGGAATAAAATACGGAGACAAATACACTCATGGTCACTATATTTGAACCGAAAGCATGATACGGTCACTGAACTTTAAAATACGCTTATTACGGTCATTGTATATGCGAAATGGTGATTATACGGTCACCCACTCGCCGCATAGCATCGTATTGAAATGTGTTGACCAGTCAAATGGCTCTGTTGACCAGTCAAATAATCTGTACGGCAAATATTAAAGTGGGCCATGCCTGTCAGTGGGTCAAGAAATTACATAAGAGAAACAAAAACAGCGTTTGCGAGCGGAGCGAAGAGGATTCGAACCCGGTCAACAGAGCCATTTGACTGGTCAACAGATTTCAATACGATGCTATACGGCGAGCGCAAACAGATTTTTCGGTCCAGCAAGCTTGAAAAGATCCGGAGGCTGAGCACTGCCGGAGAGCATACTCGTGTCTTGGAATAAAATACAGAGATAAATACACTCATGGTCACTATATTTGAACCGAAAGCATGATATGGCCACTGAACTTTAAAATACGCTTATTACGGTCATTGTATGTGCGAAATGGTGATTATACGGTCACCCACTCGCCGCATAGCATCGTATTGAAATGTGTTGACCAGTCAAATGGCTCTGTTGACCGGTCAAATAATCTGTATGGCAAATATTGAAGTGGGCCATGCCTGTCAGTGGGTCAAGAAATTACATAAGAGAAACAAAAACAGCGCTTGCGAGCGGAGCGAAGAGGATTCGAACCCGGTCAACAGAGCCATTTGACTGGTCAGCAGATTTCAATACGATGCTATACGGCGAGCGCAAACAGATTTTTCGGTCGAGCAAGATTGAAAAGATCCGGAGGCTGAGCACTGCCGGAGAGCATACTCGTGCCTTGGAATAAAATACGGAGACAAATACACTCATGGTCACTATATTTGAACCGAAAGCATGATACGGTCACTGAACTTTAAAATACGCTTATTACGGTCATTGTATATGCGAAATGGTGATTATACGGTCACCCACTCGCCGCATAGCATCGTATTGAAATGTGTTGACCAGTCAAATGGCTCTGTTGACTGGTCAAATAATCTGTATGGCAAATATTGAAGTGGGCCATGCCTGTCAGTGGGTCAAGAAATTACATAAGAGAAACAAAAACAGCGCTTGCGAGCGGAGCGAAGAGGATTCGAACCCGGTCAACAGAGCCATTTGACTGGTCAACAGATTTCAATACGATGCTATAGGGGAGCGCAAACAGATTTTTTGGTCGAGCAAGCTTGAAAAGATCCGGAGGCTGAGCACTGCCGGAGAGCATACTCGTGTCTTGGAATAAAATACGGAGACAAATACACTCATGGTCACTATATTTGAACCGAAAGCATGATAAGGTCACTGAACTTTAAAATACGCTTATTACGGTCATTGTATATGTGAAATGGTGATTATACGGTCACCCACTCGCCGCATAGCATCGTATTGAAATGTGTTGACCAGTCAAATGGCTCTGTTGACCAGTCAAATAATCAGTACGGCAAATATTAAAGTGGGCCATGCCTGTAAGTGGGTCAAGAAATTACATAAGAGAAACAAAAACAGCGTTTGCGAGCGGAGCGAAGAGGATTCGAACCCGGTCAACAGAGCCATTTGACTGGTCAACAGATTTCAATACGATACTATACGGCGAGCGCAAACAGATTTTTCGGTCGAGCAAGCTTGAAAAGATCCGGAGGCTGAGCACTGCCGGAGAGCATACTCGTGTCTTGGAATAAAATACGGAGATAAATACACTCATGGTCACTATATTTGAACCGAAAGCATGATACGGCCACTGAACTTTAAAATACGCTTATTACGGTCATTGTATATGCGAAATGGTGATTATACGGTCACCCACTCGCCGCATAGCATCGTATTGAAATGTGTTGACCAGTCAAATGGCTCTGTTGACCGGTCAAATAATCTGTATGGCAAATATTGAAGTGGGCCATGCCTGTCAGTGGGTTAAGAAATTACATAAGAGAAACAAAAACAGCGCTTGCGAGCGGAGCGAAGAGGATTCGAACCCGGTCAACAGAGCCATTTGACTGGTGAACAGACTTCGATACGATGCTATACGGCGAGCGCCAACAGATTTTTCGATCGAGCAAGCTTGAAAAGATCCGGAGGCTGAGCACTTCCGGAGAGCATACTCGTATCTTGGAATAAAATACGGAGATAAATACACTCATGGTCACTATATTTGAACCGAAAGCATGATACGGTCAATGAACTTTAAAATACGCTTATTACGGTCATTGTATATGCGAAATGGTGATTATACGGTCACCCACTCGCCGCATAGCATCGTATTGAAATGTGTTGACCAGTCAAATGGCTCTGTTGACCGGTCAAATAATCTGTATCTCAAATATTAAAGTGGGCCATGGCTGTCAGTGGGTCAAGAAATTACATAAGAGAAACAAAAACAGCGCTTGCAAGCGGAGTGAAGAGGATTTGAACCCGGTCAACAGAGCCATTTGACTGGTCAACAGATTTCAATATGATGCTATACGGGGAGCGCAAACAGATTTTTCTGTCGAGCAAGCTTGAAAAGATCCGGAGGCTGAGCACTGCCGGAGAGCATACTCGTGTCTTGGAATAAAGTACGGAGATAAATACACCCATGGTCACTATATTTGAACCGAAAGCACGATACGGTCACTGAACTTTAAAATACGCTTATTACGGTCATTGTATATCCGAAATGGTGATTATACGGTCACCCACTCGCCGCATAGCATCGTATTGAAATGTGTTGACCAGTCAAATGGCTCTGTTGACCGATCAAAAAAATTTTATGGCAAATATTGAAGTGGGTCATGCCTGTCTGTGGGTTGAAGAAATTAGATAAGAGAAACAAAAACAGCGCTTGCGAGCGGAGCGAAGGAACCCATGCCGTCTTCCGCGCCCGCGCGGAACCACCGTGCGAGACGAGTCAAGTTGTTATTTAGTAAGCGCTCCACTTTTTAGAGAGCACAATTCACTCAATGCACACAAGTCGTTCTAAAAAATAAAACATGCACATATTCCAGACAGAGGCATATTTAGAAAATTATTTTCGTTCTATAAAATTATATAACTGTGCCAAAACAATGAAATATTTTTCTTTCAACTTTTAAAAGTGTTTGCATCTTTTAAAAAAATCATGCAATTTTTGAAAACAAATGTTTGGATATTTATTTTGTAAAACTTTATGTAATTTTATATTTAAAATTCATGAAATATTTCTTGAAAATACATGATTTTTATGGAAACGGACGGACATTCCTATAAAAGTAACACTACTTCACATTACATGAGTACTCGCAATTATTTTTACATTACATGAGTTTTCTAAAAATGCGTGCACAATTTTTAAAATCATATGAACATTTTTTTAATTAAAGAAATACCTTTTAGACTACATAAACATTAATATATTAATATAAAATTGAATATTTGTAATCAATTATGAGTTGGTGTGAATATTTTTTGCCTGTGAATTCTTTTACGTGGCACATGCTTGTGTGCATGTGTGCCTTTTCAAATCAATAAACTAAGCTTCTGCATAGTACCATAATAGGGCTTGGCTCAGTTGGCTGGTCTTCCTTGGTTTTTTGCGCGAGGACCTGGTTTCGAACCTCCACCCGCGCTAAATTATTTTATTAGGTTTTCTTTATTTCTTCGGTCCATTGACAAGTCGGACACACAGGACAGAAAGAAATGCACCGTGACAAGGCTGCGTGCATGCTTTTTCTTTATACTGTATAATATAATAAACGTGAGCGCCTAAGCGGAAACAAACCGTTTCCGCGGGTGCACTGGCTACCACACGCGCGCCAGACACAGCTCCCCACGTTCTGTTTTGTTTTGTTTCGAGTTTATTTCTTTGACCCACTCACAGATAGCGCCCACTGCAATACTAGCCACGTAAGTCTTTGACTGGTCAACATATTTTAATACGATGCTATATGGTGAGTCGGTGACCGTATAATCATCGCTTCAGAACGAGCATTTGGCTCAAGAGGAAGGGACGGCTACGGCTACCGAAACTTCAACGGACAATCAACAGTTGTGGAAATCCTTGTGGAAATTGAACGTTATTCCCAAAGTACGAGTATTCTGGTGGAGAGTTCTACGTGGCATTCTCCCAGATGAGGCTACCTTAAACTACAGACACCTTGCAGATGTACGACAATGCAAGGTGGGCTGTTCCATGGAGGAGGATCTGAAACATGCGCTAATCCATTGCCCACACGCCCAGCGCTTCTGGGAAGAGGCGTGGACTTGGCTTGGGCTCCGCCTGCCTCCTCTTCACTCGGACACGTGGGCGCGAGAAATTACATGTCACCCACAGTTCACTTCTGATGATCGTGCTAAGATCACTACCACTATGTGGTCCATCTGGCACTCCAGGAACCGCATCAAGCATGGATATGAGGGGAGGGATCCCACAGCAACCATGAGATCTATCAAGGAAGCTATTTCCCTCTTATAGCTGCCAAGGAAAGATACCCTGACACTCCCAGGTCACGGCTGGCGGCTGCCTGACTTGGGTACAATCAAAATCATGACCGATGGAGCCCTAAATTTTGACAAGGGCGAGGTGGTGCGGGAGGAGTGGCCCGCTCCTCTACGGCCCTTTTGGGCTCATGGTGCAAACCATATGTGGGGTTTCAGACCCCTTGATGATGGAGTGCTTGTCCCTGCGAGATGGAGTCCGGTTTGCTTGTCTTCGAGGATTCCCGCATGTGATTATGGAAGTCGACTGTTTGGAGCTAGTGAAGCTCTGGCAAACTCGCCACAATGCTCGTTCTATTGTGGCTCCTTTACTTCTAGAAATAGGAGAGCTATGTAATACCTTTACTTCTTTTGATGTTCAACATGTAAATCGGTCCGCGAACCTCCCGGCGCATCTATGTGCTAAGCATGCTTGCACATTGAATGTTACGGAAAGCTGGCTCGATGAAACCCCCGGCTTCTTGGTGACCAGCCTTTTGGCTGACTGTCCCAAGAATGCGTTTATTGAATAAAAGCTCTCTGATTTCTCTACAAAAAAAATCATCGCTTCACGTATACAGTGACCGTAATTAGCATATTTTAAAGTTTAATTACTGTATCGTGTTTTCGCTTTAAATACAGTGACCATGAATGTATTTATCTCTAGAATACGCTATAGCAAACACATGAGTCTCTCGTCCCTGTTCCACGGTCCGTGCAACGTCCGAGGGGTGCGTCATGAACATGAACCATAAATGGAACGACAGGGTGATGCCTAGATAGGCGAGTTCGGTCCAACATTGCCTGTGAGATATGCTGGATGTTCAACTCATTATACCAACTCCAACACGCCGATTCAAATTGTCCACGCGTGTCCGTGTCCATTGGATCGAAACGAACGCAAAAGGCGACCCAACGCGCCGACGCTAACGGACCAGCGTCCTTTTTTATCCGCGTGCAATCCATTTCAGACCCAAATTTGGGCATCAACGCGGACACGTGCGACGCCCGCCCTTGTATTCCCCGTGGCCCACCAGTCGATGACACATCGGCCATTTCCCCCTTTCTCCCATCGACCGCCACCACACCCAGTCACCCTCCTTGCCGCTGCCGCCTTGTTTCTGTGCCCAAGCCGGTCGCCCGCACCCAGATACCTCCGCCAGCAGCACGCCACCCCTCGACTACCCCATACTCTGGGTCTGCTTTCGCCACCGTCTCAACACTCCAACATCGACACCACCCCTCGCCTCTGCCGGCGGCGGCACCGCCTTGCGCGTTTACCTTGCACGCCGGACGCTGCCACGTTCGCCTCCACACGCGACAGGCCTACTACCTGGTCTCGGAGAGGTGCGAGGCTCTTCACCGACTGGCTTCTTCCACCACACCTGCAAGGTGTTCGACGGTTTTCCCGCAAGGTACAAATGGACTCCGGCGACGAGTACTTTTTCCATAATTTCATTTGTGATTGGGATGATTCTTCGTTCGATCATGAGGAGATTGTGGCTGCTGCTTTGGTCGTCCATGACCACATTAGTAGGCAGCGGTTGATGTTAAGGGGGTAGATCCCATGGCATACTCCGATGTCGAATCGCAATAGAGAGAGTGGCCATTGCCTACTTTGGTAGGGCTACTTCGATTCCGCTGACCCACTGTTCGAACGCAACCTATTTCAGTGCCGCTTTTGAATGGCTAGATTTGTATTCAACCGTATCCGGGAGGGGTGATGGCGTATGACAACTATTTCGAGTGCAAGGAGGACGCCCTGGAAAAGATTGGCGTCTCCTCATCAGAAATGCACTGCAGCTATCCGGATGCTTGCATACAGAGTACCCAGTGATCTCATTGATGACCTATGTTCGAATGAGCAAGTCCATGTGCGTAGACTGCATGTACAAGTTCTGTAAGGCTGTGGTAGCAGTGTTTGGCCCATAGTACTTGAGACCATGTGAAAGTTTGTATTGTCATACTTGAGGCTGTGGCTTCACTAAGATCTCTGGATTTGGCACTCTTTCTTTGGCATGGCCGGCTCTCACAATGACATTAACGTGCTTCAACCTCTTCGGTGTTCGTAAGGTTTGCAGAAGGCAACTGCTCAGAGGTCAATGTTGAGATCAATGGCCACCACTACAACAAAGGATACTACCTAGCTAACGGTATCTATCCTCAGTGGACTACTCTTGTGAAGACAATCCCCAATCCTGTAGAAGAGAAGAGGAAGAGATTTGCCCAAGCACAAGAGAGTTCTAGGAAGGATGTGGAGCGTGCCTTTGATGTTCTTCAATCTCGATGGGGCGTCGTTCAGTATGCTGGTAGAACTTGGAGCATCAAAAAGTTGTGGAAGGTCATGACTGCTTGTGTGATCATGCACGACATGATCGTAGAGGACGAGTGTCCGGTTGAAATCTATGACCAAGGGTTTCAATTTCAGGGTGAGAATATTGTGCCTGAGCATGGAGCAGCATCAAGGTTTGCATAGTTTACCTAATTCATCATCAAATGCGTCATTGGAAAACTCACATTCAACTGCAAGATGATTTGGTTGAGCATATGTGGGCTCATGTTGGCAACTAATAGATGTATCGGCTATTTTTCTTTCAAATGTATTTGTGAAAATTCAAAATTTATTTTGCTTGTAAACTATGAGATATTATTTGGTTGCGAACTACGAGATATTTGAATTTGATTGAATTTTGGGCAATTTTTTTTGATATGTATAAAAAGAGCAAAATATAGGCCGCATACCGGCCGCGCGGACGAAAATGCGTCCAAATGTTGGGCACACTACTGATGTCTACTACACAACTTATTCTTGTAGACTCATGTTGGGCCTCAAAGCGCAGAGTTTTGTAGGACACTAGCAATATTCTCTCAAGTGGATGACCTAAAATTTATCAATCCGTGGGAGATGTAGGATGAAGATGGTCTCTCTCAAACAACTCTCCAATCAAATACAAGAAATCTCTTGTGTCCCAACACACCCAATACAATGGCAAATTGTATATGTGCACTAGTTCGGCGAAGAGATGGAGATACAAGTGTAGTATGGATAGTAGATATAGGTTTTTGTAATCTGAAAATATAAAAACAACAAGGTAGCAAGTGATAAAACAGAGCACAAATGATATTGCAATGCTCAGAAACAAGGCCTAGGGTTCATACTTTCACTAGTGCAATCTCTCAACAGTGCTAACATCATTGAATCATATAAAAATTCCTCAACGTGCGACAAAGAGTCACTCCAAAGTTCTTATCAAGCGAAGAACACAAGATGAAATTGTTGAAGGTATGAAACCACCTCAAAGTTATCTTTTCTAATCAATCTATTGAGCCATCCCTATAAGTGTCACAAACAACCCTAGAGTTCGTACTAAAATAACACCATATAATACACATCAACCAACTCTAATGTCACCTAGATACTCCAATGTCACCATAAGTATCTGTGGGTTGATTATTCGATACGCATCAAACAACTTCAGATTCATAATATTCAATCCAACACAAAGAACTTCAAAGAGTGCCCCAAGGTTTCTACCGGAGAAAGAAGGACACAAACGTGCATCAACCTTCATGCCTAGATTACCCCACTGTCACCGCAGGAATCCACATTGATTGGCGAAACATATATCAAGTGAATCAATAGAACACCCCATTGTCACCACGGGTATCCACATGCAAGACATACATCAAGTGTTCTCAAATCCAAAAAGTATTCAATCCGATAATAGTGAAACCTCAAAGGTAAAAACTTAATTCATCACAACAAGATAGAGAGGGAGAAACATCATATGATCCAACTATATTAACAAAGCTTGCGGTACATCAAGATCGTGTCAAATCAAGAAAATGAGAGAGAGAGGGAGGGAGGGAGAGAGAGAGAGAGAGAGATCAAACACATAGCTACTGGCACATACCCTCAGCCTCGAGGGTGAACTACTCCCTCCTCGTTATGGTGGCTGTCGGGATGATGAAGATGACCTCCGATGATGATTTCCCTCTCCGGCAGGGTGCTAGAGAAGGCCTCCAGATAAGATCGCTTCGGTACAGAGGCTTGTGGTGGCGGAGCAGAAGTTCTAGGTAACTTTTGGGGGTTCCTGAATTTATATGAATTTTTGTCGTTGGAATCACGCAAAGGGGTGCCACAGGGGCCCCACAAGGTACTAGGGCGCGGCCACCCCCTGGGCGTGCCCTAGTGCCTTGTGGGCCCCCTGTGGGTCTTCTGGTACTCCCCCGAAGCTTCCTTGGCCCCTTTCCTTCCGGAAAAAATCGTCAATTTCTTTTGCTGCATTTGGACTTTATTTGATATGTATTCTGTGGAAAACCAAAAACAAGCAGAAAATAGCAACTGGCACTGGGCACTAGGTCAATATGTTAGTCCATAAATACCATATAAAAGTCAAACAAAAGTGCACCAAAACCATACAAAATTATAATAAATATGGCATGAATACTTCATAAATTAGATAGAAATAGCAAGCAAAACACAGATAACCAACGACATATCAAATAAGGGTAGCAAGCATAACATAGTTCTTACGGGATAACACGACAGAGATAACAAGTTCACGGTACAACGAACGACATAATTAAGATAGAAATATATAAAAGATAAAAAGCCCTAACACCCTAGGGCATGACAAGCTCACGAGACCGGGCATTCACCACCATCTTCACTACGCCTCCTCTTCACTGCTCCTCCTCTCCATGCCGTCCTCGCCGATGTAGTAGGGGAGGCTGTGCATACCGTCGCGGGTGGGGAAGATGCAGTCGAAGTTTGTGAAGATGTTGAGGGTTGTGAATGCAATGAATTCGTATCCACACCAAAATACCTTGCCAAGGAGGTTGCATGCATCAAATCTGTTGGTGAAGGTGACGGTGAGCCCTATCGGCGGAGTCCTGGAGTTTGGGTGCACTTCCTCCAGTCGAAACATCACCGGCGAGCCCGCGGGAGGTGGGCGAAGCCCGCACCGAGGAACCACTGGGCAAACCCCCTTGCACCCCTCCAGCGTGAGAATGCCCACACGCGGGGCGTCCTCTCCACGACGACGCCGGCTGGATACCGTCTCTCCGGCACGGTTGGTGGGAGCTGGAAGGTGGGGCCGTTGTACTGCATCCTCGCCTCGCTTTGAGAGTGCTCTGGGTTTGGGTGAAGAAGAGAAGGGGGCGGCGCAAATGGATGTGTGGAGAATAGGTGGAGGGGTGGTGGTTTAAATAGGGAAAGGGGAAGGGAAGGGGAGTGGCACCGGCCGCGCTTACGTTCAAACGAGCCCCGTCGATCGATCGATATGCCACTTTAATTGCCAACAGGTTTTAATTGCCACGTTGAATGAAAAGTGTGAAACTGATCTACATCGAGGAGACACACGTGGGAGGTAAGACGAACCAGCGGCAGTCCCGTGAAAAAGAGGCCGGTCAGCACATCGTGGCGGCGGGCAGCGGCACATGCAGGTAGGCTAGCTACGTGCATGCATAACAGACTAGCTAGACATGTCGTGCATGCATAACAGGCTTCTGGCGTTGCGGCCCGCGCATGGCCCAACAGTCTAACGACGACCCAACGGGCGATCAGCGGCACAGTCCCAATGGGCGACACAGTCAGCGCGGCCCCACTCGTCAGAGTTAACGGTCAAAGCACTGACCTGGCGGCATCCACCGTTTGTGACCAGTTCTGAGGGTTTCGGGCAAGGGAGTAGGGAAAAGTGAGCAAAAGTTAAGAACGTGGGGATGAACGAGTATGGCTAAGGAACCAGGGGCACAGATGTAAAAATCCCAAAATTATATTTGTAATTCCAATCACTATGAACTAGATGCATAGGATAATTTTTTTGGTGGAACTCCAATTTCAATCGATTCCAATTCCAAGACCCAATATTATCGCATAGCCTATACCATGCCAATGCTTTTCCCTTCAAAGATAAAGGGAAAACCTTTGTCATAACTTCATCTCTGGGTAAACCTGCAAGCTTGAACAATCCACAAATTTGTTCCACATATATCAAGTGCATATCAGGATGTTCGGTTCCATCTCCTGCATAAGGATTAGCTAGCAGTTGTTCTATCATACCCGAAGGAATTTCATATTCAATATTTTCAATAGGTGCAGTAGGTTGAGGGGTAGCTAATTGTGGTTCCGGTTGAAAGGACATGCGGTGCCCCCATGTGTGGTTTTGGTAATCGATGACACTCTCTATGGACTAATGGTTGCATTGAGTTATATTTGAAGGATTTGTCCATAGGATCTTCTTGAAGTCCATGTGTTGGTTTCAAGGAGTTTATGTGTTGACCAAGGTGTTTTTAAGGAATTATCCAAAGTTTGGTTATGTGAGTGTTGTGCTTAGTGCAAGCATGTCTTGAAGAAGAAGATTGTGTGATCATTCATGTTTACCTTCAAGACATCATCCAAATGTAGAGAGTTGGAAAGATTCAAGGTTGATCAAGACTAAGTCAAGAGTGAATCAAGTTGATCAACTCACAAAGCGTAGAAGATGTACCGAGAGGGATCAAGTGATCCCATGGTATGGTAAGCATTGTCCATTGTGCTTTGTGTACTAACCCATGGTCTATGTGAGAGTTCTATGTGGGGTTAGGTACGTGTTCATAGGCTTGCATCAAGAGGAAGATATCACTCAACGCATGGAGAGGATGACATCAAGTGGTGATCGTCATCAGTATTGCAATGTGCAAGTTCAAGTGGAGCATGACAAAGAGATCAAGTGCTTGAAGCTTGCCGTCCATTGTGGTGTCAATGGACTTGTGAAGATGTGCCGAAGAGTAGCTCACCCATAGTGGAGTATGGGGGAGCAATCATCTAGTATTCATCGACCCAACGCGATCAAGAAAGGCGGTCCATCTTGAGGAGGACAAGTTCGTCATCATCTAGCTCAAGTGGACCTTGTGCAAGGCAAAGGTTTGCCCTTGATAGGTTTTCTATTTTACCGGTCTCATGGTGGTTGTTGGGAGACCGGGTTATAGGATCGGTTGCCGTACTATCAAGGGGGGCTCTCGATGAGTAGCTTGATCGTATCATTCTTAGAGAGCTCAAACCATTGCATCCTTGCATCATCTTTATTGGTTCTTGTTTGGTTCTTCTCCTTGTGGGATTTGGAGCTTATGGTCATTTTCATGACAAGCTCGAGTTCATCGAAAACAGAGTTCACATGGATCTTCTATGATATTTTCGATGTTGGGGGTTTTTGCCGGTTATCTTTGTGAGTCTTAGAGCTTATGGTCATCTTGATGACAAGCTCGAGTTCATCGAAAACGGAGTTCACATGCATCTTCTATGATGTTTTCGATGTTGGAGGTTATGTCGGTTCTTCTCTGATGGAGTGTCCACTTCTCTATATCTTAGGCATACCTCCCTGCCCCTTCTCTGATGAAGAGTGGCTCGCTGTTTTGATGCTACTCGTCTTCCTCTATCCAACAAGCTTGAGTTTGCTCAATTCGAAGCTCTCATGAAGAAGTTATGGCAGTTTTAGGTTTTCTCCCTGCGGTAGTACCGTGGTCGGTAGCGGTAGTACCGCTCATCATGTGGTAGTACCGCTCCAGTACCGCTCCTCTACTACCGCTTCGATTCTGGGTCTGCTCTTTTCGTGTCGGGTTCAGCAGTAGTCGCGCGGCAGTAAGGCACGGCAGTTCCGCCTATAAGCGGTAGTGCCGCCCAGAATGGGCGGTAGTACCACCTATAAGCGGTAGTACCGCTCCGGTGGGCGGTAGTACCGCTACTACACTACTGCCGCCGTACTTCGCTCTGTCCTGCCTCCTTTGGCCCCGTGTTCTGCTCCTTAAACGGTAGTACCGCTGGGTGAGCGGTAGTACCACTTATAAGCGGTACTACCGCCCCAAGGTTCATTCTGTTGCTCTACTTTCTGCTTCTACCGCCCGAGCGGTAGTACCGCTCGTGTGCGGGCTGAGCACATAACGGTTGGATTTTCCCCCTCCTATAAAAGGGGGTCTTCTTCCCCAATGAACCTTATCCTTTGAGCTCGTGTTCTTCCCCCATTGTTGACCTTCTTCGAGCTTGCTAACTCCCAATCCCTCCATGGATTCTTGCTAGTTTTTGAGGGAAAAGAGAGAGGAGATCTAGATCCACATTTCCACCAATCACTTTCTCCTCTATGTGAGGGGAACCCATTGGATCTAGATCTTGGAGTTCTTGGTGTTCTCCTTCTTGTTCTTCCTCTCACTTTCCTCCCTAGCATTAGTTGCTTTGGTGGGATTTGGGAGAGAAGGACTTGGGCACTCCGTGTACCCTTGCCATTGCATTTGGTGCATTGGTTTGAGTTCTCCACGGTGATACGTGGAAGTTACAAGTTGAGAAGCTTATTACTCTTGGGTGCTTGGTACCCTTGAGCTTGTTCCTCTTGGGTGCTTGGTACCCTTGAGCTTGTTCCTCTTGGGTGCTTGGGCGCCCTAGACGATTGAGGTCACCTCGGAGCCATATTCCATTGTGGTGAAGCTTCGTGGTGTCGTTGGGAGCCTCCAATTAAGTTGTGGAGATAGCCCCAACCTTGGTGGTGTTCGGAGCTCAATCATTGGGGTGTAAAGCTCCGGACAAGCGTCGGGGTCTCCAATTATGTTGTGGAGATCGCCCCGAGCAATTTGACGGGTACCGGTGACCGCCCCCAAGGGTTGCCATTTGTACGGGTTCGGTGACCGCCCTCAAGGGTCCCTTAGTGGAATCACGGCATCTTGCATTGTGCGAGGGCGTGAGGAGATTACGGTGGCCCTAGTGGCTTCTTGGGGAGCATTGTGCCTCCACACCGCTCCAAACGGAGATTAGCATCCGCAAGGGTGTGAACTTCGGGATACATCGTCGTCTCCGCGTGCCTCGGTTATCTCTTACCCGAGCCCTTTTACTTATGCACTTTACTTTGTGATAGCCATAGTGCTTCATGTTATATATCTTGCTATCACATAGTTGTTTATCTTGCTTAGCATAAGTTGTTGGTGCACATAGGTGAGCCTAGTTGTTTTAGGTTTTGTGCTTGTCAAATTAACCGTTAGGTTTATTCCGCATTTGTTCAAGCCTAAACCGTAATTATTTTAAAGCGCCTATTCACCCCCCTCTAGGCGACATCCACGATCTTTCACCGATCGAGGTGAAGATACCCCGAACAAACCCCTTAAAGGATTGTTTTCCATAGTAACAAGTGTCAGTAAATTTCAGCACACTAGATAAATGTTTCCTTACCAAATTCCACTTACCAAAGGCGCTTCACTCCCCGGCAACGGCGCCAGAAAATAGCCTTGATGACCCACAAGTATAGGGGATCAATTGTAGCTCTTTTGATAAGTAAGAGTGTCGAACCCAACGAGGAGCAGAAGGAAATGACAAGTGGTTTTCAGCAAGGTAATGTCTGCAAGTGCTGAAATTGCAAGTAACAGAGTAGTTTGATAGCAAGATAATTTGTAACGAGCAAGTAACGATAATAGTAGCAAAACTGCAGCAAGGTAGCCCAATCCTTTTGAGGCAAAGGACATGCAAAAACGGTCTCTTATGATAAGCAAAGCGTTCTTGAGGGTACACGGGAATTTCATCTAGTCACTTTCACCATGTTGGTTCGATTCGTGTTCGCTACTTTGATAATTTGATATGTGGGTGGACCGGTGCTTAGGTGCTGTTCTTACTTGAACAAACCTCCTACTTATGATTAACCCTCCCGCAAGCATCCGCAACTACGAGAAAAGTATTAAGAATAAATTCTAACCATAGCATTAAACTTTTGGATCCAATCGGTCCCTTATGAAATAACGCACAAACTGGGGTTTAAGCTTCTGTCACTCTCGCAACCCATCATCTAATTGCTACTCCAAAATGCATTCCCTTAGGCCCAAATATGGTGAAGTGTCATGTAGTCGACGTTCACATGACACTACTAAGGGAATCACAATATACATACTATCAAAATATCAAACACATATCAAGCTCACCTGGGCGCGCCCTGGTGGGTTGTGCTCATCTGGTGGGCCTCCTCTGGTACTTATTTGCTCCAATATTCGTCATTTATTCCATAAAAATTCTCTGTGAAGTTTCAGCTTGTTTGGAATTGTGCAGAATAGGTAGCCTGACGTAGCTTTTCCAGGTCCAGATTTCCAGCTGCCGGAATTCTCCCTCTTTGTGTGTACCTTGCAAATTATGAGAGAAATGGCATTAGAATTACTCCAAAAAGCATTATTATGCATAAAAACATCATAAATAACAGTAGGAAAACATGATGCAAAATGGACGTATCAACTCCCCCAAGCTAGACCTTTCTTGTCCTCAAGTGAAAACTGAAATCGAGAAACATGTCCACATGCTTAGAGAGAGAGGTGTCGATCAAATCAAAATACGGACATAGAAGCATCATGTTCATTATTATAACAACAACAAACTTAAACATAAGACTCTTATCATAGAACTTTTATCAAAGACTTCTCATGAATAAGTGACAATTCATCACACTATTGAAGTATAAAGCAAAAACTCTATGTTCTCAGTCAACTTTGCAACTACAATTCATCATCTTTTCAGGAAGGGTCACGTATCGGAGCCTCTAGGCAAGTCCACATACTCAACCATCATATAGTCTTCTATGATTGCTAACACTCACCGCATACACATGAGCAAAACGTTTCAACTGGACACATAGAAAGATACGGGCTTATAGTTTCGCCTCCCAACGTATTCACCTCAAGGATGATTTCAACAATAATAACTCATGCTACCCATATTCATATGGACATATGTGCCTAGATCTTTCCTCACCACATGATGCTTGCCAAAGGAGAAAATAAAAAGGAATAGAGAGAAAATTTTGACTCTTTGCATAAAAGTAAATACATAAAAGTAAAAGATAGGCCCTTCGCAGAGGGAAGCAGAGGTTGCCATGCGCTTATTTGTTTGTATGCTCAACCCCTTAGTGCAAAAGAAAGTCACATTGTATTGCCCCTTGTGATAGCGACCTTTATTATGCATTTTTTGTTGCCTTATTGCACCGATGACAACTTACTTGAGGGATCTTGCTCAATCCCTAGGTAGGTATGGTGGTCTCTTGAAAATAAGATTTGGGTTTAAGGGTTTTTGGATGCACAAGTAGTATCTCTACTTAGTGCGGAATTTTGGGCTAGCAAAGATAGGGGCAAGCACCACATGTTAAAGGATCTATGACAACATGACTTCTATGTGAATTGAACAAACATAAACCATTAGGTTGTCTTCCTTGTCCAACGTCAACAATTTTGGCATATAATATTTTGATGGGGGCTCATAATCACAAAAGATTTCTAGGATAGTATATTTATATGTGAATCTTCTCTTCCCTCATTAATTCTTTCATGAGTTGCATCATTGACCAATGCTATGATTGTCAATCTCTAATAAAATTTCCTACTTATACTTTTCCTTATGTGGTGTCATCACCTACCATAAGATTAGCATATGATATTTTTCATTTATTTTCCTTTCTTCTTATTTATTTATTTCCTTTCTTTTTATTGCAACTTGAAATTAAAGAAAGCAAAAACTCAAACTAAACTTTATTATATATCTCACACACAATGACAAGGATAGATCACTAAGCAAACTCTCGAAAAGAAAGGATCAAACTAAACTTTTATTCATCTAAAGCGAAAGATCGAACTAAAATAAGTAAAGGCAAAAGATAGTGGGGATGATACGATACCGGGGCACCTCCCCCAAGCTTGGCGGAAGCCAAGGGGAGTGCCCATACCCAATACTCAATTTTCTTTTGGTAATGAAGAAGAAGGTAGTGGTGATGAAGTAGTATTCTCCAATATAACCATGAGTAGATCCTTCAGAACTTGAATCTCTCGGAGGGCTTGATGAAGTAATTCACTGTTTTTCTTCACCTCAGCCACTATGTGTTTATTTTCCGGGCCCCACGGGTTTGTTCCTGCACTGTTTTCTCTTGGGCGAGATATGTCCCAATTGGACGGTATGTGCCTACGAGGAGTGTTCTCGAACCCATAATTGTGAATCAAATTACAAAAATTGTTACGATGTAACCTGTGTAAAGGCCTTCTTGGTGGGGTTTCTTCTTGCACTCCGAGAATCTCTTGATTATTTGACGATATCATAGCTCGATGAGGATTCAGATGAGTAGAGATGCCAGCCAACGTGCCTCTCTCGGACGCCGGAGAGTGAACCCCGGAAGGATTTTCCACTCCTTCCTACATAGCAACTTCTTCAGCTCCCTCTCTCCTTATATCCACCTGAAACACCCCTACGTCTTCTTCTCCGTTGTTGGAGGGTGAGAAAGACATGAAGCCTGGCTCAACAGATCTGACCGAAAACTGCAAGAAAAGAAAATAGAGGATTTCTCCGCGATACAGTGGCCAACAGGTTCGGGGGGTATATAAAGATTTTTTATATTGGGAAACAAGCAAGTTGTAGAAAAACGGAGTCCGGAAGGTACCCCAGGTGGGCACAACCCACCTAGGCGCGCCTGGCGTGCCCTGGTGTCTTGTGCCCACCAGGGTACGCTTCCTGGAAGTTTCTTATTTTCCTAATTCTCTAAATCTTCCAAAACTGACAAAAAATATTTTTGCGGATTTTTCGGAGTCCGTTTACTAACCGTATCACATACCTCCTTATTTTCACGATTCCAGAGTGTTCCGGAAGGACTCTTTTATGTGTTATTCCGGTGTCAGAGTTTGGATAATATTACTTTCAACATTAATGGGCGTACCTGAGATATAATGTTTTATTCGTTGCCTGTTAACAACCTTCGGGTTAGTGCCTTCGGCATTATTTATTTTGATGGCTCCAGACCGATAAACCTCCTCGATAACATAGGGTCCTTCCCATTTTGAGAGGAGTTTTCCTGCAAAGAATCTGAAATGAGAGTTGTACAAAAGAACATATTCTCTGACTTTAAACTCACGCTTTTGGATTCTCTTATCATGCCATCTTTTGACTTTTTCTTTAAACAACTTGGCATTTTCATAAGCTTGGGTTCTCCATTCATCTAAAGAGCTAATATCAAATAGCCTCTTTTCACCGGTAAGTTTGAAATCATAGTTGAGTTCTTTGATTGCCCAATATGCTTTCTGTTCTAACTCAAGAGGCAAATGAGAAGCTTTTTCATAAACCATTTTATAAGGAGACATACTCATAGGAAATTTAGATGCTGTTCTATAAGCCCAAAGTGCATCATCTAATTTCCTAGACCAATTCTTCGGGACCTATTGACAGTCTTTGGCAAGATTATTTTTATTTCTCTATTGCTAAGTTCAACTTGACCACTAGACTGAGGATGATAAGGTGATGCAATTCTACGGTTAACATCATACTTGGCAAGCATTTTTACGGAAAGCACCATGAATAAAGTGTGAGCCACCATCAGTCATTAAATATCTAGGGACTCCAAACCTTGGGAAAATAACTTCCTTCAGCATTTTAATAGAGGTGTTGTGATCAGCACTACTGGTTGGAATAGCTTCTACCCATTTAGTAACATAATCAACAACAAACAAAATATGTGTATACCCATTAGAGGAAGGAAAAGGTCCCATGTAATCAAATCCCCAAACATCAAATGGTTCAACAACAAGTGAATAATTCATAGGCATTTCTTGACGCTTACCGATATTACCTATTCTTTGACATTCATCACAAGATGGTTAAGGTTTCCTAACCATGGACATGTGTTGTCATTTGATAACGAGATCACATCATTAGGAGAATGATGTGATGGACAAGACCCATCTGTTAGCTTAGCATAATGATTGTTCAGTTTTACTGCTATTGCTTTCTTCATGTCAAATACATATTCCTTCGACTATGAGATTATGCAACTCCCGGATACCAGAGGAATACCTTGTGTTCTATCAAACGTCACAACGTAACTGGGTGATCATAAAGATGCTCTATAGGTATCTCCGAAGGTGTTTGTTGAGTTGGCATAGATCGAGATTAGGATTTTTCACTCCGAGTATCAGAGAGGTATCTCTGGGCCCTCTCGGTAATACACATCATAAGCTTGCAAGCAAATGATTAAGGAGTTACTCACAAGGTGATGTACTACGGAACAAGTAAAGAGACTTGCCGGTAACGAGATTGGAATAGGTATGAAGATACCCACGATTGAATCTCGGGTAAGTAACATACCGATGGACAAAGGGAATTACGTATGTTGTCATAATGGTTCGACTGTTAAAGATCTTCATAGAATATGTAGGAGCCAATATGGTCATCCAGGTTCCGCTATTTGTTTTGACCGGAGAGGTGTCTCGGTCATGTCTACGTAGTTCTCGAACCCGTAGGGTCCGCACGCTTAACGTTCGTTGATGATATAGTGTTATATGAGTTACATGATTTGGTGACCGAATGTTGTTCGGAGTCCCGGATGAGATCACGGACACGACGAGGAGTCTCAAAATGGTCGAGAGGTAAATATTGATATATAGGACGATGCTATTCGGACACTAGAAGTGTTTCAGGATGCACCGGGTAGCCATCGGGTCACCGGAAGGGGTTTCGGACACCCCCCGGCAAAGATATGGGCCTTATGGGCCAAGTGAGGGAACACACCAGCCCACAAGAGGCTGGTGCGCCTTCTATGGGGCCAACCCCATGGGGAGGGAAAGGAAAGGGGAGGAGGAAAGGAAAGCGTGGAGTTGGACGCCCTTTTCCTTCCCTCTCCCTCCTTTCATTTCCCCCTTGTTCATACAAGGAAAGGGGGCGCAGGGCAAGGCAGGGGCCCTAGGGGCCGGCGGCCAGCCCTAGGGCGTGCCTGGCTGCCTCCCCTCCCGTCCCACCTATATATACACGGGGAGCGGGCGCCACACAATGACACACAACATTTTCTTAGGCGTGTGCGGCGCCCCTGTCCACTGTTTACTCCCTCCTTCATATTTTCGTAGTGCTTACGCGAAGCCCTGTGGAGATCACATCACCATCACAGTCACCACGCCGTCATGCTGCCGGAACTCATCTACTACCTCGCCATCTTGCTGGATCAAGAAGGCGGAGGACGTCACCGAGCTGAACGTGTGCAGAACGCGGAGGTGCCGTGCGTTTGGTACTAGATCGGTTGGATCGCGAAGAAAGTTTGACTACATCAACCGCTTACGGTCTACGAGGGTACGTAGACACACTCTCCCCCTCGTTACTCTGCATCTCCATGGATAGATCATTGCGTGTGCGTTGAATTTTTTTGTTTTCCTTGCAACGTTCCCCAACACTACACATACAAGAGCAAATACTCGCACCCAACACGGGCAAGCGGGCTGTCAATCCCCTTGTCCTCGTTAATTGTAAGCATCAAATATGATAGTAGTAGATATATAAATTGCAAAGTAAAATAAAAGTAAATAAATTGCGGCAAGGTATTTTGGGTTTGAGTAATATGATTAAAATAGACCCGGTGGCCATAGATTTCACTAGAAGCATCTCTCTCAAGAACATAGCAAACTGAGGGTACAAAAATTACAGTTGGACAATTGATAGAAAAGCGCATAGTTATGACGTTATTCATGGCATGATCATTACATAGGCACTATGTCTGTGACAAGTAGACCGAAATGATTCTGCATCTACTACTATTACTCCACCCCTCGACCGCTATCCAACATTGTAACATCCCAAAATTCTAAATTTTGGAATGTTATATTAAATAAATAATTATGATTGTTTGTTTGATAGTTTGGGTGATTGATTGATTGAAATTGAGTAGAATTAGAAACTTTTTGAAAGTTGAATGAGAGGGAATAAAAGGACTTTCCCAAAATTTCATCTTTGCATTTGATCTCCATGAATTCAAATTCATTTCATCACAAAAACCTTAGAGTGAAGATGATATGACTTCTTCCATTTGAATAAATGAAAACGGATTTGAATTCCATTTGTAAATATTTCAAGTTCAGAAACTTTATGCAACTCAATGATTTTCATGAGAGAAGATAAAATGACTTCTTCAAATTATATGAA
Organism: Aegilops tauschii subsp. strangulata; assembly: GCF_002575655.3. Lineage (NCBI taxonomy): Eukaryota > Viridiplantae > Streptophyta > Magnoliopsida > Poales > Poaceae > Aegilops > Aegilops tauschii. Next base: position 503,347,147 of record NC_053035.3, on the reverse strand, counting down.
TTATGAGTTGGGATTTTAAAAGAAACAAACTAAAAGTCCCTTTGAAGGCATTATGAAACCCACTTTCAATTTGGAGTTATTTGAATTTTCAAATTTCAAAACCTATGGAAATATTCAAAAAGAGAGAAGTAATATGACACTTCAAATATTTAGAGGCAATTGAAATATTTTGTCCAAGGGAAAACAGAAAACGATTTGAAATTGGTTTGAAATTCAAATTCAAATCCAACTGAGACTTATTTGGGTTTTATTCAAATTATTTTCTCCAAAAATAAAATACATGGAAAATAGGGTAAAATGATTCTCTACAGTGGAAAAGTGGAGAAAAATAAATTTTAAATCATTTTAGTATTTTAAAAATGATTTTTATTGGGTTTGATTGCAACAGCAGCACTGTTTGGCTTTTGTGAATTTTTGTTACATTTATTTGCCTCTGAAAATATGTTCATGTTTTAGGAAATTTTATTCTAAAATTTTTGATATATAATATGCATATATATCATTTTTATTTTGTGTTTCTTTTTATTTTGTTGTCTGTTTTATATATAAAAAAGATAAAATCTTTCGAACAGTGCAAGGCCGAAGCCCAACACTGCCCTCTCTCTCTCTCCCTCACCCCGGCCCACCTACGCACTAGCGCCAAACCGGCCCAGCAGGAGCGCCCCGGAGCCCACCACCGCCTCACACGTGCGTGAGTCCCCTTCGAGACGGCCACCCGACCCGCGCCCCTTTTGACGCTACCACCGACGGGTGGACCGCGCTGGTCATCCCCCTCCTTTGTCTCTTTCTTTCGTGTTCATCACGGTCATACCTGGCCATGGGCCGGGCCGGGCCGGGCCTAAAAAAGCCCACGGCAGAAAACTGAGGCCCAGGCTCTACTGTCGGGCCTACTTTTCAAGCCCAAACCAGGCCCATCTGGTAAAAAGCCCTTAGGGCTTAGGGCCGTGGGCCGGGCCTCTTCCTTAAAATGCCAATATGCCAAGCCCAAGCCCATCTAGGCCCTGCTGTTGGGCTCAAAACTCAGGCCCAAGCCCGGCCCACGGGCAAGCCCATTGGGCCTAGGCCCTGGATTTTAGGGCCGGGCCGGAGATGGCCAGGACTTTCACGAACACAGTGCCCCGATCCCAAATCTCGCCCTATTCGATTTGTTTGTTGCCCCTCACGCAAGCCCAACCCCCTATAAATAATGCCCCCCTCCTCCTCCTCTATAAATAATGCCCTCCTCCTCCTCCTCCTCCGATTTTCCAAAAAATCTCAATCTCTCGTGCCCCAGAGCCTCATCTCACCAGAGTTCCGCCTCTAGGAGCTCCTGTCGCTGACCAAGTCTGCCGCCACTGAAGGTTTCCCGAACCCCTGCTTTCCTCTGTCCGCTCCTACTCGACGCGCTGCATCTCCCTGAATTTTTCTCCCTCGCAGAATGGCATGGTACAAAGCTCCCCAATCTCTCCCAAATCTCGCCGATGCTGCCCCGTGCCCCTGCCGCTCGTCACCATTGTGGGAGGACACCACCGATGCTCACGAGGACACCGTCGAGCTCGCCTTCACGCAGCGCGCCCCGTCTGACCATCCTCGGAGTCCGGCGATCACCAGGACGAGCGCCACGTCGTCGTCTTCTCCAAGTCCGGCAGCCCAGTCCAGTGAGCATCAACCACCACCATCCGATCTTTGTTTTGCGGCGTATATTAGATCGTAGTGAACGGTTAGGTTTATGTTAGTAGAGCGGTTTACTTTGCGGGTTTTTTTGGTTTAGTTAAACCGTCACCGGTTTTCTTCAGTTAGTCGCGTAGCCGTCATTTACTTTAGTTATCGGCTATCCGCTAGCTCCTCGCGCAGCGCACACCCGCTCACCCAATCGCACGCTGCCACGCTACCACGTGGCTTTTTGTTTTTTATCTATTTTAATTTCAGAAATTGTTCTGATGTTAGATCTTTGATATCTTTTAGGATTTTTAATGTTTTTGAGTGATTCCAATTGCACAGTGTCACAAATTTTATGAAGTTTGTATTAGTGACTTGAAATTTCAAATTTGAGTAGTTTAAATTTGAATTATTTCAAATATGCTTCAAACACTATTTTGGCTCTAGTTTGAATTCTAGAATAGATTTTTGGAGTGATTCTTTTTGCTCCTGGTCAATTATGGTTTTGTCTAGCAATAGGTTTGATCTGGGAAATTTAAGAAAATTTGAACTTAGGATTTTAGGCAAAACAATACTGTTTAATTTAAAGTTTTGTTTTAATATTTTCTTTGTTGTTTCTAAACACAATTTTATTGTCTCTTGAAAAGCATACCTGTGTTATGATAAATTAAAATTGTAATAAGTTGCATGTCTCTCTGTGGATAAATTATGAAGTTTATAGATGGTCGCACCATTTTAGGAAGGATCTATAAATATGTTGGCAAGAAGTTATACAACTTATAACATAAAAATATCTCCATAGATGTTTGTAGAGCGTACATTTGTCTATGTTGTGCGTAACTATAATAGAAAAACAAATCATGAAATAGAAAAACGAATAATTATGAATATTATCATGTTCAAACCGGTCTATGAATTTGGCCCATTTTCACTATATATATATTTTTTGTTTATCAAGCTACATATTTAGATTGGTGCTGAAATTTGTAATATTGTAGATGCACATAGTGTTTGTGTTGTGAAATTACTTCATAATGTATAGCAAAATTAAACATAACAAACTACATGGGTGCATGGAGAGTACTTCTCACATTATTTTAAAAACAAACTCGCAAGCTTTATTAAGTCGTCACAACGTTTACAGGGACGAAGAGAAGATTTCTTGGTATGCCTAACCAAACATGGAGACCAACCCCTAATGTAAGATAATGGTTTGATAGAGTGTGAGTCTTAACATTCGAGGTTCTAAATTCATGAAAAAATATACAAGAAACAAAATGTAAGAACGATCCTTAATTTCGGTGATCCCTGCTCCATAAGTAGTTGTGCTCCTGCTCTTGATTTCTTCCACAATTAATTTGCGGTCCGATGAGACGAAAACCCTATGAGCATAAATGTCCTAAACAAGGGCCAAAGCTTCCCTAATTGCTAGAGCCTCAAGTGTAGGAGGATAAACCACATGCGAGAAGTAAAGAGTAGATGCGCCCATCAAAAGCACCCCCGTGGTCGCTAAAGATTGCTCCCACAACACCAAAATCGACATGTCGTGACACTACTGCATCAACATAGTTTTTCACAAAAATTGTCGGTGCAGGGATCCATTGGCTCGACCTGGGTACTTGAGTTGGTTGTCTCGTGACCGTATGCTTCCGCAAAATCTAAATATCTGACAGGAAAGATAAAACAAATCCGTGGGTAGATAGTGGACTCTTGAATATATCCTTGTGGGTCGATTCCTTTGGGAGCTCCATATCGCACACGGAGCCATGATCACCTTTGTAAATTCCTCCTGCGAAAGCAATCATTCGAGTGAATTGCAAAAAACCACCACATTGAAGCCTAGGGTTGCAGAAATGACTGTTCTACGATTTTGTTGCAAAAAGCACTGATTTCGCGCCTAATCATTTGCAGAAAACACCAAACCTTCTGTTGGGGCATTTTAAGCACTATTTTGATAGGTGGGGCCCTGTTTCGTCTACGTGGCGTCACGGCTGCGAGCTGACGCCGTCTAACGGCGTGACGGCCGCTCCTGCTGTGCCGTGTGGGTAAAAACTGGATCAATCCAGCTCTCTCCTAACACTCTCGCCTCTGCCTCGCCCTCTCCTCGCTCTGTTCTCACTCTGTTCTTCTCCCCCGGCGCCGCCACACCGACGACCGCCGTTCTGCTACTCCCCGGTGCCATGGTGTCGTGGAGCAACGAGACCAGTGTGGATTCAGTCCTGAACATCTCCTCCTCGTGCGATGGCATCATCAAGGTCAGTTGGTTAGATAGCTAGAGCTAGGGTTAGGGTTAGTGAATTGGGGATTTTGTCACTGAGCTTGATTTCAACCTAGCCTTCTCTTTGCTTGCTCCCGCAGCTTCCAGCTACGATGCACGATCCGAATTTCAATGGCACTAACGTAGATGTGAATGTTTTGTGTGAACACGGTGAGCCGGCCGAGCGCTTTGTTGCATTTGAAGGGATGCACACGGGCAGGAGGTTTCTTGGATGTGCTAAGAAGGTATGATTCACATCTTGTGTAAAGGAAGCTGTTTGCTTAATGCTTTGTTTATCAAGCTGTTAAGATTTCTTTAGCTTGGTGTTTGTTTAGCTTGTTCTGACATGCCTTGTCATTAGTGGATTGTACACATTGTTTATTGTGGTCAGTGCTTACTCCTTTGTTTATCAAGTTGTTAAGCTTGGTTAAGTGCTTTGTCTTTGTTTAATTTGCTTTAGCCACTGTGTTGGAGTGTGTTCTCATTAGTGGATGGTAGTCATTGTTTATTATGGTCAGTGCTTAATGACTTGTTTACCAGTGGGCATTGTTTATTTGTGTGCTGTATCGTAAGGAACCTGTCAATGCTTAGTGACTTGTTTATTTGTCTGTTTAACAGTGCACATATTAGATACCTGAACCTGTTGGTTTGATGGTCTTGAAAATACGATGGAGTATGGAAGTTAATAGTTGTCTTCATCCTTCTCACTTAGATAATTATTTCTTCTTTTATTGTTTATAATACAGGAAGGCATAAACTGTGGAGTAGTTAAATGGATTGATTTTGAATGGCCAGACTCAATGGAGAAGGCATTGGCCAAGCTATGGGATATGTATGAGGAGATTAAGTCAGCTAGGACCAATGACAATCTAGAGAGTTCCTTTGCAATTCACAACCTGACAGAAGAGAAGAAGAAACTACAGGAGAACTATGACAGTTTGTATGCTGATGTGAATGCTCTTTTGGATGCCTAGCAGCAGAGGGGGGTGGAGTTAACCAATCAAAAGGAGCAGAAGCAATATCTTGAAGTGAAGATTGCTGAGCTAGAAACTATAGTTGGAAACTTGAAGGCAGAGCTGTCAAAGAAAGAGGAGGAGAAGAAGAAACTACAGGAGAACTATGACAGTTTGTATGCTGATGTGAATTCTCTCTTGGATGCCCAACAGCAGAGGGGTGTGGAGTTAAACAATCAGAAGGAGCAGAAGGAATATGTTGATGTGAAGATTGTTGAGCTTGAAACTGTTGTGGGGAACTTGAAGGCAGAGCTGTCAAAGACAGAGGAGGAGAAGAAGGAGATGCTCCAAAACTATGAAACTCTGAAGAACCTGACAGGTGCTCAAGCCAATGTGATTAGGAACTTGAAGTTCAATCATTTGAAGGAGAAGGAGAGGCTGACAGAAGAGAGGTTTAAACTGCAGTATCATATTTCTGAGCTTCAAAAGTCTGAGGAAAAGATAAAGTTGAAGCTTCAGGGTGTGAAGGCCATCTTAGATGATAGGGTGCCTTCTAGTATGATAATCATCTATCAGTTTCTAGATGATAATCTTCTATCCAGTACTTTAGTATGAATTTGTGACCCAAGTACTTCAGTGATGAATTTGTGATCTATGGTGTTGGATCCAGCAGTGTTGTAATCTAGATGATAATCATCTATTAAGTACTTTAGTATCTATTTCTAAACCTTTATGTTTGTATTTTGTGAGATCAGGTGTTGGATCCAACCTTGATGAACCTTTATGAATGTGAGTGCACTTTGATGTTATCTGGTGTATGTGCTTAGTAGAATTTGATATAAGATATTTGGGGCTACCAAGCCTCATTTGATCGACTTATAGACAAAATGACCCTAGGGTGACCCCAAGCCTCATTTCATCGATGAATCGACAAAATGACCCTAGGGTGACCCCAAGCCTCATTTCATCGACTTATCGACAAAATGACCCTAGGGTGACCCCAAGCCTCATTTCATCGATGAATCGACAAAATGACCCTAGGGTGACCCCTAGCCTCATTTCATCGATGAATCGACAAAATGACCCTAGGGTGACCCCAAGCCTCATTTCATCGACTTATCGACAAAATGACCCTAGGGTTACCCCAAGCCTCATTTCATCGATGAATCGATAAAATGACCTAGGGTGACTCCAAGCCTCATTTCATCGACTTATCGACAAAATGACCCTAGGGTGACCCCAAGCCTCATTTCATCGATGAATCGACAAAATGACCCTAGGGTGACCCCAAGCCTCATTTCATCGACTTACCGACAAAATGACCCTAGGGTTACCCCAAGCCTCATTTCATCAATGAATCGACAAAATGACCCTAGGGTGACCCCAACCCTCATTGATCATCATAACAAGACAGGAATATCAGCAAAATATAATAGTAAGATAATATCATGATAACCATCGCAGCAAGACACAAATTGGAATCATCACAGCAAGACATAAATTGGAATCATCATAACAGTGCATCTAATAGAAGTGCTTATAGTTCATAAAAGCAAGATAATATCATGGTAACAGCACAACAGTTGCTGGCAGTGCTTGAAGTACCATAACAGCAAGATCATGACATGATGTTTCTTGCTAATAACATCAGACCTCCATAAGAAGTTTGCTTACAGTACCATAACATAAAAGCCAGATCACATCATCAACAAGGTTTGCCATTAGTTCCCTGAAGCATAGAAATAGTCCTTCAGCCTGCTTGGTTTCTTTCTCTGTCTTGGTGGCAAGAAGGGTGCTGTTGTGGCAGTTGCAGCTGTTGAAGCTCTCCTGGTTGCATATGTTGAAGCTCTCCTAGTTGCAGTTGAGGAAGATCCCCTGGCTGCTGGAGTAGTTGAGGAAGATGCCCTGGCTGCTGGAGCAGTTGAGGAAGATGGCCTTGCTGCTGGAGCTGCTGAGGAAGATGGCCTTCTTACTGGAGCAGTTGATGAAGATGGCCTTGCTGCTGGAGCAGTTGATGAAGATGCCCTTGGTGGTGCCCTGGTTCCTGCAGTGCTTCCCTGTGTGCTACCGTCCTCTGCCCTGTTACTCTGTAATTAGATATGCTAGCTAGTTAGTACATACCACTGTAAAAAACAAAAAGAATGGCAGCAAGTACTAACCTCATGCTTGTTCTTTCTCATTGCTAGACTTGGCTTTAGGGTCTTATGGCATGATGTGTATCTGTGACCCACAAGATTGCAATTGCTGCACGTAATTGATGCCATCCTAGATGTATTTTTAGGTGCTGGTGGCTCAAACTGGCTCTTTATCCTCTTGGTTTGCTGCTTCCCTGGCTTATCCTTGAACACTGGAGGTTCTATATCTCTAGTTTTGGTCTTGGGCCAAAGATCAGGTCCAGGTACAGGAAATATGATTGGGCTATATGCTGCCAGATACATAGACTTTTTGAAGAACTCATGAACAAAGTCTTCAGGCCTCAGTTTGGCTTTGGTAATAGCTGCTATTGCATGCTTACATGGCATTGCAGTCATATCCCATTTTCTGCAACCACATGTCCTATGATGCAAGTTAACTGAATAGTTTTTTTCATTGCTTGTCACTTGGTAGATATTTGGCCCAGCCATCAGTGCTTGACAGTTCCTAGATTGTTTCTTTGCCTCTTCAAGCAACTCAGCATATGTTGGGCATATATCCCACTTTGCTACCTCTGTCTTAGTCCTGTTTCCATTGAACCTAACCATCAACTTAGTCCTGATTCCATCTACCATGGTCTTGATTGGTTTACCCCTCACATCTAATATCATCTTGTTAAAAACCTCACTAATATTGTTGACCACTAAGTCAGTTTTGCAATTGAAGTCCATGGCATATCTAGCCCAAGCATATCTAGGAACTTTATTAAGCCAAGACCAAGCAGCCTTGCACTCTTGCTTAAGAGCATCCATTGCAGCTACATGCCCACGTTCAGTATAAGAGTAACTAGCCTTATCCATGTACTTCTTTAACTCTGACCCCCTAAAACCAGCAGTCTGAAAGTTTGGATAGATGTGTCTAAGGCAGAATCTATGTGGGCAATTGGGGAATACATGATGTACAACATTTAGAAGGCCCTGTTTGAAAAAATGACCAACATCACAACTACATCCAAGTAAATAATATGAGCAAGAAACAACTAAGCAATGCATATGAACAATAGTTATGAACTACATCTAAGCTATCAGTTTGCCATTACCTTCTGTCTGTCAGAGATTATGGTGTAATAACCAAATCTTCCTGATTCTCCACCAATTGCTATCTTTAGTTCTGTCAGAAACCAAGTCCAACTCTTTGTGTCTTCGTTGTCCACAACTGCAAAAGCAATGGGGTATATGTTGTTATTCCCATCCCTTCCTGTGGCAGCTAAAATTTGTCGGCCAGTAGACAGCTTGATGAAGCATCCATCCACACCTCCAATGGAAGACAACACAAGTAAGAAATAAAGCATCTATGAACACATGCTAGGTATAACAAAGTTCAGTAATAACCTATGAATGGTCTGCATCCATTCAGAAATCCTTCCTTGCAAGCATTTAAACAGATGAACAACCCATGGAACCTTGGATTCTTGCTTGGATGATCTTTTAAGACCTTAGTAGTGACAATGCACCTACTACCTGGATTTGTGTCTAGCACAGCCTGCAAGTAATCCCTGATCCTAGTATATTGCCCCCTTTGATCTCCTTGCACTATCTTAATAGCTTTGTTCTTAGCCCTATAGGCCATATGAGTGCTGATCTCAACTCCATACTTGCTCTTCAGATTTTGCATTATTGTACTAATTGATGTGTTCATGTCTGTTCTTATTGCTTCTAGAACCTCATGTGCAACCCACTTTGTAGTCACCTTGGTGGTCTCTGCAACAGCTGGACATGTGTGCACCAGATTAGTTTTCCTAATGCAGAAAGTTCTCTCATTTGACAGCACAGAAGCTGCAATGTAGAAAGGGCAGTCTTCATGGGTGCAAACTGCTATAATTTTGTCATTACAATTCCTATGAAACTGATAGTTTCTGTTCTGTGCTATGTGAAATGTGAGAAGTGCCCTTCTAAATTGGTACACATTATCAAAACAGAGCTTCTTAACAAACTGCAGCTCAGGGCTCTCTCTATCCACAGAATACCATATCCTTGGTTTTTGTTTCTTGGCCCTACTCCTACTGCCAACACTACAAAAAAAAGACACATCCGTGACATTTTGGGCCGAACGATTTTTTTTCCTGTCATACTTATGACACTTCTATGACAATAATTGTGACAAAACACGGTATCATCATAGATGTGGTGGGGTCCTACTTCTATGACAAAAAATCATGACAGAAAATGGGCTTTTCGTCCTGGGCGGGCCGGAGACGCAGCTGCATGACATTCTTTGGGCCGTCCATGAAGGAAAAAACCATGGTAGAAGCAAGGGCGAGGAAAATATCAGGGTGTTCCCGGTTACGATGGGTGGTCGGGGCCGAGCGATGCGCGTTTCTCTCATACACGCATGCGCGTGGGTGCGAGGCGTTGGGCTCCAACTGAACCCGAGCGAGGCGTTGGGCTCTAACTGAACCCGAGGGATTGCACTACAGGCTACGCGTTACTGAACCCGAGCGATCGATCGATGGCTGTTAACTGAACCCGATCGAGCGATTCCTTCGCTACTGCTACTAACTGAAGCCGATCGATGCTGCCTCTGGATGAACAGTGAGCGTTGCTGGGGGGGTTTGGATGAACAGTTCCTGGTGGGGGTGGATAAACAGGACCCCGTGGTGTTGCCTCTGGATGAATAGTGAGTGTTGCTGGGGGAGGGGGGGTTGGATGAACAGTTCCCGGTGGGGGTGGATGAACAGGACCCCGTGGTGTTGCCTCTGGATGAACAGGACCCCGATTGATCGAGCCGGTTGGGGCTGGATGAACAGGACCCCGTGGAGGGCTGGATGAACAGGACCACCCCGTGGAGGGTTGGATGAACAATAGACGGTGGAGGGGTGGTTGAACAGTAGCCCGTGGAGAGGGCTGGTCGAACAGTAGCCGGTGGAGTAGCGCGCGGTGGAGACTGGATGAACAGGAGCCCGTGGATGAACAGTCGCAGGTGGAGGCTGGAGGAGGTCGACGGTGGATGAACAATAGCCCGTGGAGGCTGGAGGGGGTCGACGGTGGAGATGAACAGTATCCCGTGGAGTCCCGTTTTGCGGTACGCCACACCCCTCCCGATGAACAGGACCCCCGTTTCGACCGTAGCGCTCCAACACAAGTCCGTTTCCTCCGTTTTGCGGTACGCCACACCCCTCCCGATCAACATGACCCCCTTTTCGACCGTAGGAGGTCCGTTTCCTCCATTTTGCGGTACGCCAGACCCCTCCCGATGAACAGGATCCCGTTTCAAACGTGGCCAGTCGAACACAAGGCCGTTTCCTCCGTTCTGCGGTATGCCAGGCCTCGTTTCCATCGGCTGTTCCGTCCAAGCCGGTTGGCTCCCACGCGTTCCGTTGCCTCCCGATGAACACGACGCATTCCGTTGCCTCCCCATGAAAACACGACAACGACGAAGTTTCTCCATTCCGACCCAGCCATGTACACGAGCCCTGGCCGTACGTACGCGCGAGTAGGCGTTCAAGACCCCGCCCGTATGTACGTACGTGGCCGTATTTACTTTCTTGCACCCTGGCCGCTGTACGTACGTGTACATGCTACGTGTGCGCCTCTACTACGACACGTGCGCGCCTCTACATCGACCAGTATGTACGTGCACGTTCGCGACCAGAATGACAACGCTACGTACGCTTCGACCAGGTGGGTCCCGACTGTCAGGCACTTCCTTGCGTGCGAGGATGTAGCTGGTGGATCCCAGCAGTCAGGGGGCCGAATCATTTTTTTTGCCCGGACGCACTTCCTTGCGTGCGAAGATGTCGCTAGTAGGTCCCAGCAGTCAGGGGGAAACATTTTTTTCGCGAAATACGGTTGCCCGTCCGGTGGGTCCTTGCTGTCAGGTGGAGGAATCATTATTTTCCGCGTAACAAGGAGGCACTTCCTTGCTGCGGCCGTGGACCCAGCTGTCAGCCTCTCCACGTACAATCCACATCTGATGGAAGCCGTTCCTTGACCACATTAACCACGCTGCGCCGAGAGCACCAGGGCGGTGGACGATGGCGAGGCCTAGGAAGGGGACGACGCAGAGCCGGGGAAGACGCGGCAGTGGATGCCCACGCGTAGAGGAGTATAAGGGTTCACTGGTTCGCTGCGGTGTGAGGCTGCCGTCGCCGTAGAATAACAGGGGGTGTGGGTGAGTAGAGGCATGGCCTGGCCCGCGGTGGGAGTAGTAGGGGGCGGTGAGGCCTCCGCGGCATCGCAGCCGGCCACGGGAGGCAGGAGCACGAGGCACGACCGGCGCTGCTTTGGGCGGCTGGAGCAAGAAGACCAGAGGTTGAAGAAGCACTACGACTGTTGGATGGACATCATACGGTCACTGGAGCTAGAATCGTTCATATTGACTAAGTTGACAAAGCCCTCCGTCCCCGTCAACTTAGTTGGCCCACAAGTCAGCCTCCCACTATTGTGGGTCCCAGCTAGCAGGGGGTATTCATTTTTTTGTGCGTAATAAGGAGGCACTTCCTTGCCTGCGAAGATATAGCTGGTGGGTCCGACCTGTCAGCGGTGGGAACGTTTTTCATGAAATACAGAGGCCCTTCTAGTGGGTCCCAGCTGTCAGGTGGAGGAATCATTATTTTGCGCGTAATAAGGAGGCATTTCCTTGCGTGCGGCCGTGGACCCAGCTGTCAGCCTCTCCACGCACAGTCTACTTCCGATGGTGTCGTTCGTTGACCATGTTGACCACTCCGCGCCGAGCGCATCCAAGGTAGTGGACGACGGCGAGGCCCCGGACAGCAACGAGCCAGAGATGGGAAGACGCAGGAGTAGAGTCGCAGATGGAGAGGTGTACGAGGGTTAAATGGTTCTGGTGCGGTGTGGTTCGGCAGTCGGTGGAGAAGAACAGGAGGTGTGGAGGGGTGGAGGGATGGCCTGGCCAATGGTGGAGTAGCGCTTCACAGCGAAGCGTGCTAAGCAGAGCTGCTAGCAGCAGGAGGCGGGAGCAGGTGGTCCCGGCAGCACTGGAGAAAAAATACGAGAGATTGAAGATGGATGCCGGTCGTTGGATGTAAATCCAATGGCTAACGATGTCAAAATCATTTGTTGACTAAGTTGACAACGACTTGCATTGGCTTCGACCTATTGGTCCACATTTCAGCCTCCAAAAATGTGGCACGTATTCAACCCATTTTTCAGAATTTACAGTCTTTTTTTGCGGGGTAGAATTTACAGTCCATTTGATCTCTTTTTTTTGAATTACAGTCCATTAGCTGGGCTGGGTGAACAAATAATGTAGCGTCCATGCGGCCCATTTATGTTTTTCCTAAAAAATTACAGGCCATTTGCACTTTCTCGAAATACATGATTTTGCTGGGCTTATTCTAATTATAATGTTGGGGTGGGCGCAGCAATGTTATCAAAAAATAAACAGGGGTTGAGCATTTTGTTATATATATATATTTAAATAATAAGTGATTTATTATTACATTCGTCCTTAAATCTTACCAAGCTTTTGTACACAATCACCAGGATTTTCGTTGCCAAAAAATCCAGGATTTTATTGTTAAGAAATTATTTTTATAAGTTAATAAGATGTGGGATATTGTTTTTTACATATGTAAGTATATGTTAAGATGACAATAACAATAATATATAATAACATATAAAACAATTTAAATATATATAATATAGTTAGAAGGGAAACATAAGTTGGACCAGGCGTTCCTATTCTTATATAGAAAAATAGAACAAACCTCTGTGTTTTCTTCAAAAAAAACATAAATTAGGCTGCCGATGTTTCAGGATAAATAAAACTTCGGATGGGAGGTCCATAGGCCGGTCGATACATGACGGCCCTGAAGAAAATACAAACAGGCCTATGGACCTCCCATCCGAGGTCGTGGGCTGCGCATGTTAAAAAACAAAGCCTAGACAGGGCAGCCCAAAACCCAGCTCATACTTGCTGCCCCAGTGATAATAAATGATACCTGCCAGCTCCCTGGCTTCGTTGTGAATTTATCTCCTATAGTAACTACGTTGAAGCACCTAAAAATATGTAACTATGTTGACAAAACCGTGGGCCCCAACGTCAGTATAGCATTAGGAGGAAGTATTTTTTCGATGAGGCACTTGCTTGCGTACGGCCATAGACCTGGTGGGTCCCGATGTCCGCCTCTCCATGTACAGTCCTCTCCAGATTCCTCTCGTTTGTTCAGCATGTTCACAACGGTAGACATCAGCGTCGCGGCGAGCGCACAAAGGCGCAGGAGGAGATCCAACCACCTGAGGAAGTGCCTTATTATTAACGAAACAACTGAACTAGCCTAGTGGCCGAGTGACACTACCCGACAGCTGTTCTGCCCGGGTTCGATTCCACCTGTGCAGAGAAAATATCTCCAAATTTTTTGCCTCTGCCTTTATTGACATGTGGGTCCCAATTGTCATCTACGCACACCACGTCCAACACTTGCCAAAACTTCGTCCCTCATTTTCTCTGTTTTTCGCACACTCGACATTGTGTGGGCATCTTGAAAATAGCATATCTTTTTGACTATGCATCATATGAAGATGTGCTATGCATTAATGTTGATCAGCATGATGTTAACACTGTTTGAAAAGGCCGTGTTAATATAAATGCTCTGCCTCTGAAAGTTGTAGTTTCTTATCTGAAAACTTCCAGCATGATGTTAACACTGTTTGAAAAGGCCGTGTTAATATAAATGCTCTGCCTCTGAAAGTTGTAGTTTCTTATCTGAAACTGAACTTGGAGTTTCTTATCTGAAACTGAAACTTGCAGTTTCTTCTCTGAGAATCACATTGTCTGCACTTTTATACTCCTATGAAACTACTTTTTTTAAGTGCTAAAAATAGATCTCTAGAATTCATAAAATACTTCATATGCTCAATACTGCAAATCTGAAATTCAAAAGACATTCATATCTGAAAGTACTCTCAAAATACTCAACACAAAACACAATTCACAACCTGCAAATACTAACAACCCTAAGCTCCTCCTGACAATTCACAACCTGCCCGACTATTGGTCTTGGGGGGGGGGCAATCCCTCCTATTCCTCGGCGGCAGACAGCCGCCCCGTGAGACGATGTGAACGACGAGGGAGAGGATGGCGGGGAAGCATCGTCGGGCCAACTGTTTTTCTCCTCTTGCAGTTGGGTTCGGACGACGAAGACTCCACCGGCTCGCTCTGGCACGACACCCTCACAAACGGCACCCTGTAGATGCTCGATCCTTCAATCTCTAGTGGATGCTCCATCTGGGATCTATACTCCCACCACCGCTCCCTCACGATCGAATTCGGTGAATCTGTTTGCTCCATGGCCCAGAGGAGCAGCTCTATGTACTCCCGCGCGACTCCCTCCGGGAGTATCGCCGCCTTCTCGCTCTGTTGCAGATATTTGGCCATGGATGTCGTCGTCGCCGCTAGTTGGTCCTTGTTGTCAAACCAAGACTGTATCTCCAACATCCTAGCTAGCTTCACAGGGTCGCCGTCTGCGATCCTCACGTATCGGTTGTACTCCTCCATCGATCTACTTCTCCACAGCACCTTCACTCGTCGACGGTGGTTTTTGAATGGAAGAGGAGAGGAGCAGCGCTGGTTTTGGTTTAGAATGGGAGAGGAGCGCGCTGCTTTTGGATTGGAACAGGAGAGGAGGGGCGGTGGTTTTGAAATGGAAGAGGAGAGGAGCGGCGCTGGATTTAGATTGGAACAGGAGAGGAGCGGCGGTGGTTTAAGAGGAGAAGAGCGGAAGAGCGGCGCTGGTCTTGGAAGTATTTTTTTTGTTTTGCGTATTTTGGGTCAAAGTTTGACCACGTACTGTATTTGACAAGCAAAATGTGAATGCATGTCACCAAAAATTATATCATTTGGTTCGTATCTGAATGTACTTTCAAATTATATTATTTTTGCAACGTATAACATATATTTTATTTGCGAAAATCATGGTCAATTATGACCTAGAATAAAAGGGAGACTAGTTAATGTGGGGTCGCTTTCTTAATTGAAGGGTAAATTGATTTTGATTTTGATCCAGTCACAGCGCGCCGGCCCTCTCGTCCAATCCTAAATCGCTGCCGCACGCTCCTCTCCCTCTTCTCCATTGCAAAACCACCTCCTCTCCTCTCCATCATCTCCCTTCCAAAACCACCGTGTCGCCTGTCCCTCTTCTCCATTGCAAAACCACCTCCTCTCCTCTCCATCATTTCCATTCCAAAACCACCGTCTCGCCTCTCCCTCTTCTCTATTGCAAGACCACCATCTCTCCTCCCATCTTCCAAAGCTAGCACCCAATCAGGCAGATCGCCGGCGGCGACCAGGCAAAGTTAGCCAGGTTGAAGGAGATCCTTACTTGGTTTGACAATGAGTGGGAGATTTCGAGGACGGTAGGGTTTAAGGTAAGCTTCGCACTAACCTAATCTTCCACCTGCTCATGCTTACAATCAGTGTGACGGCTAATGAAAATCATGGTTACAATTAGTCTCCGAGTACTACGCGAATCACCCTTAAATAGCTCTGGACCTTTGGGTCAAAGTTGTGACACTGTGTCCAAATAAAGAAAAATAGATTGGTGCTTCTTTCAAAAAAGAGTACTCCCTAGAAAACTGCCAATATAAGCTACTAGTATTTGGTTGGAGGATTTGCTGCCGAGAAAGATCCGTCCACAGAGAGCGTCACACATACCACTGGTGGTGGTGGATGCCAATGCGTGCATGGAGCATGGTTGGTGTCCATAATTTTTACTTGGCACACCTCG
Source organism: Aegilops tauschii subsp. strangulata (assembly GCF_002575655.3). Taxonomy (NCBI): domain Eukaryota; kingdom Viridiplantae; phylum Streptophyta; class Magnoliopsida; order Poales; family Poaceae; genus Aegilops; species Aegilops tauschii. The sequence goes on along the minus strand of NC_053035.3, from coordinate 503,331,420 downwards.
CACTCTGCATATATGCCGGCTCCATCCATACATTTGTGCAGTTCCACCAAAATACAGCTGAATAACCCTGTTTGCACAGATAATGAAAAAATGTGAGTACATTATAGTGGCACTAGTTGATGAAACACGCAAAATAAATAGAAGAAAATATTGCGATAGTATCATAGTATGCCATGCTGCGAGGGCGAGATGGGCCCTGCGACGCCTCATACGGTACGCCACGCCTCATACTGGAAATCGTCCCAAGTCTCCCCGATACACCTTCTGCCAGTGATGAACATCAGTGTACAGCGGTAGTACAAGGAGGGGCCTTGAGACATTCAAATCTCTCTTTTTGTGCAGATCAACTAAAATTAAGCACCCCAGTTTGCAGAAACGCTTAAACATTAACAATGGGACTAGTTGATGAAACAGACATTAACAAAGAGAAGCACTTTCTTTATCTACATTGGAAATGAAATGATAGAGAGGACACTCGCTCTATTTTAAATATATTATTACTTCATTTTATCAGTGACACTAGGGTCGAGCAGGTGGCAAACGAGGTGTACCGTGCGTGGCAAGGATGAAGGCCGGGGGTGCTTAGACTGGGATGCGGAAGCTGGCTCTTTCAGTCCCTATCTTCCCCCTGATGTTTCTGTGGTAGCATTTGGGTTGTAATCCAAACTTGGTCGAGCTGGTGCTGCGTCCCCCTACCTGCCTAGCTTATGTGGCAAACTTGTCTCCTGCTAGTACTCAGTCCATTCTAGTAGTAGTTGCATAAGTGCTCGTTTACACTGAGATGTTGTCGGATAATGGTTCTCTATGGTTGGGTTTCTTTAATGAAATCGGAGGGAACCCCCTCTTTCGATATATATAAAAAACAGTGGCACTAGCGGTGGCCAAAACATTGCCTCAAATTAATAGTGCCACTAGATTAAGGTGCAAAATAATAACATTACTGCTTTATCATGGCAGTGCCAAAACAGTAGCACAAGAGCAGGATCAACATGCAGGATCTTTGGCAAACGGTGAGACCAAAAAGGAACATACATGGTGATGGGAACCATATCTGCAGTCAACGCCATCGTAGAAGGGATGACACCAGTCACCAACATGGATGATTCAATTCATGGGACCTTTTGGTGCAGTTCACCTAAAATGAAGCAATGTCCCATGAGCTAGCAGCTTCTTCTTCTTCTTCTTTTAAGAAAAGGGCTCCAGCCCCGGTTCCATTTCCATCAGAAAACGAAACTCACAGAGCTTCTTCTTCATTAGTTGCAATAAAATTGAGCAACATCAAGGTTGGTCGTGAAGCTCCTGGAGAGTAGGTAGACCAGGACAGTTGCATCTCTAACGAAAAGAAGCAACTTATCTTAATGGGAAATTTAGTAGGACATGAAAAAAAGTGCCATTGATTCATATTACTGGAGGCATTACATTGAAAACAACATTGGTTTAACGTGTCCTTACTTTTAACAGTGCGACTGCTACATTTTACCAGTGGCATTACATAAGAGCGGCTCGGGGCAACAAACATCAGAAGAGGATATCTGGGTTGGTCCCATTTTTGTTCGGTATATAGCCACCTTATACTGTGTGAGGCTAGCAAATCTAGTGCTGGACTTACTCTGTTGACTTGTCCCCCAGTCCCCACTTTCTTTCCTTTTTCAACCAATAGATCGGGTTTATATTGAGTTTGTACTGCGTTCCCTTTATTTCCCTATTAGACCTAGAGACCAGTTGGATAGCCAGTCTCTGCTACTTTTCGCCCCCATTATTTCCTCTTTCGACCAAGTCCTAGATTCAGGTAACAAATCTTCCCCCACCCCCACCCCCTTTCTTCCTTGTTTGAACCAAGTACTACTAGATTCGAGTGCATGAACAAGTTTTACCTCTTAACAGTAAAAAAATAGGTGGTTTTCGAACAGCCGATCGATCCTATCTACACGAGGGGGCCTGAGAAATAGTAAAAGATACAAATGCAGTGACATCAGGAGCTCGGGAAGTAGAGCAAGGCCGGTTTCGAAGGAAGTTATACCAGAGGGTCGCCAGGATGTCGCTAGGTGGGCGGCGGGAGGCCGGATCTGCCCACACTACGGCAGCGAGGAAGAAGGGGTGGGAGGCCCTCCCTCGCCAGCGATGCTTGGGAGAGAACGGCAAGGCACGCTGATCGGGACGCGCCGGAAGTGGGTAAGAGCCGTCGCCGAGGACGACCGCGTGAATGTTGCACCTTCTCACCTTCCCCGACGGAGAGGATCCGGCTGGATCTGTGACCAGCGGTGAGTAGAGAGAGTGTGGCCACCGCTGTCGTGTTTAGACCTAGAGAGGACGAGACAGTGTGAAGAGAGCAACACTAGCAAGCAAGTGCGGAGGCTCCTGCCAATATAGTGGAGTACTAGTTTTCTTTTGTCTACCGGCCGGAGCCGGCTTGACCTCGGCAATGACTGTCGAGAAGTCTTCATGCACGTGCCCCAGAGGCGCAGTTGTCGTCATTTTGATCTGAAGCACCGGATTATAACATATAACACGAAAAATGCCACATGACAAGAAATCATAACCTCACTGCCCAAAGGAGACAAGATGAATCCCGACGGACAAAATAGACGAGGATCAAAGCTCAAATTAAATATAAACTCGTAGAAAAGGGGTCCGTCGATAGATGTCCTAATTAACATAGTCGGCTTGACCTAGATGGCAGCCGCGTAGTCTTCGTGCATGTGCCCCCAATGACTAGCCCAACTCAGTTGTCACTGTTTAACCCTCGCAGTGATCCGAAGCACATGACACCTAATTTTGCGAGATGACAAGAAACCTTTTTTTAGATTTCTCACCAGAACTACAGCCTTGTACAACACAGCCTGCACAATATGTAGACGATAGCCAATCCGGGCGTGTCTGCTGGAGTCTGGTCACATGCATGGACGAACTGATCTTCCGTGTCTTGCAGGGATCGTCCAGGTACCAACGTATGTACTCCTACAACACTTCTCTAGTAGTACTATCGCTCGTCTCTCTCTTCTATTAACTCACTCGACTTGCGGGGCCGGGGAGTGTGCCTATGGTCGGTTCTCAATTGCGGTCCCACATGTGTGTGCAAACGCAATATGACGCGCATTCCATTCGGAGAGCGGCGTTGAGGGAGTCCTGGACTAAGGGGTCCTCGGGCGTCCGGCCTGTTAGCCATGGGCCGGACTGATGGGCTATGAAGACCGAAGACCCTCTACGTGTCCGGATGGGACTCTCCTTGGCGTGGAAGGCAAGCTTGGTGATCAATCATGTAGATTCCTTTTTATGTAACCGACTCCTTGTAACCCTAGATCTCTCCGGTGTCTATATAAACCGGATAGAGTCCGGATAGGCGGACACACATTGTCATAACCATAGGCTAGCTTCTAGGGTTTAGCCTCTACGATCTCGTGGTAGATCTACTCTTGTAATACTCATATTCATCAAGATCAATCAAGCAGGAAGTAGGGTATTACCTCCATAGAGAGGCCCGAACCTGGGTAAACATCGTGTCCCCCGCCTCCTGTTACCATCGACCTTAGACGCACAGTTCGGGACCCCCTACCCGAGATCCGCCGTTTTTGACACCAACATTGGTGCTTTCATTGAGAGTTCCACTGTGTCGTCAGCAAAGGGTCTGATGGCCCCTTCGATCGTCTATAATGACGCTGTCCAGGGAGAAACCTCCCCCCTGGACAGATCTTCGTATTCGGTGGCCTCGTACTGCGGGCCAACTCGCTTGGCCATCTGGAGCAGATCGATAGCTACGCCCCTGGCCATCAGGTCAGGTTTGGGAGCTTGAACCACGTCGCAGACATCCACGAAGATTCAATCTCTGATGGATTGGAGACCGCGGGAACCGCGCCCCTTCGCCCCGACAAACATGGCTTAAACCTATCGTCGGGCCGCGTCCAGGATATAGCTCCTGTAGCAACTCTGGCCTTAGATCCGGAACAGATCAGGTCATCCGAAGATGGGAAGCTTAACCCCATCACGGAGGCTATCGATTCCGCGGTGTTGAAGCCGCACACAGATTCTGCTTCATATGATATCTGTATCAACGGAACCCCGGACTCGTCTCCGGCGACAAGTTTCGAACCCTACGAGTCCGCGGATACCGAACTCGATCGGTTATCGATCTTCAAGTTCAGCGCCACGGACATCTTTCAGCACTCACCTTTGGGCCATGTGCTAGACTCTTTTAAAAACCTATCCTTGGCAGGGAACTCACAGCCGAACTATGACCAGTTCGGGCAAGGGGCTGAGGAGGGGGAATTTTGTTTCCCACCCACCACCCACTTCATAGTCACCGTTGATGACTTAACCGACGTGCTTAACTACGGCTCCGAAGACATCGACGGTATGGACAATGATGCCGATCAGGAGCAAGGCCAGGACTCGCCATTTACTGGACGTTGGACGACCACTTCCTCATACGATGTCTACATGGTAGACACGTCGAAAAATAATAGCGACGATGACAGGGACAGTCCGGCAAAGGAGGACCCCCCTAAAACACAACAAAAGCACCGGCGTCAGCGGCGCCGCTCTAAATCCCGATGCAGCAGGGACAGTAATACTGGCACAGAAGAGGGCAACACTCCAGATGGCGCCGAACAAACAAAAGAACCCAATGAGCAAACCGTCGAACGAGACAATCGGGAGCCAGGGCAAGTCAACCCTGACGAACAGGCCGCAGAAGAAAATTCGGAGGACGATAGTTACCATCCGCCCTCCAAAGAAGAGACGAGCCTCGGCAACGAAGAATTCATCGTGCCTGAGGACCCTCTAGAACAGGAGCACTTTAAGCTTCAACTCATAGCCACTGCAGAAAGCCTGAAGAAGAAACAGCAGCAGCTTGAAGCTGAACAAGATCTGCTCGTCGACAGATGGACTGATGTCCTAACAGTTGAAGAATACGGCCTTAAGCGGCCAGCCAAGAGCTACCCAAAACGCAAATTGCTATCTCAGTTCGATGAGGAGGCGCCAGAGAAGCTTATACCTCCCTCGCGCAATGGGGAGCGACCACCTCGAGTGCAAAGCAGTGCGGCGGACCGACCACCCCGTGGACGGGATAAAGCGGTAACCCAAGCCGAGCAGCAGCCTGCTCCACCGCCCCGCAAAATAGAGACAGAACAACTCGAGATCACATGTACGACCTCCGGCAGACCCTGGACAGTAGAGCAGGACATACAAGATCGATCTACGGATCGCAATGACATGCCTCGAGACACGACGACGGCCACCTATTCGGACGTGACAAACCTAACCACGCCCGAGCCGAATGCCGCAGACGGACTCCATCAGAGCCACGTCGTGACGCGGCCCGATATAGAGGCGCCGCACACCCCCTCTGCTTCACAGATGAAGTACCGGATCATGATTTCCCCCAGGGGTTTAAGCCCGTCAATATGGAATCATATGACGGCACAACCGATCCCGCAGTATGGATCGAGGATTTTATTCTCCATATCCACACGGCTCGCGGAGATGATCTCCACGCCATCAAATACCTCCCACTAAAGCTCAAAGGGCCAGCTCGGCGCTGGCTTAACAGCCTACCTGAAAATTCCATCGGTAGTTGGGAGGACTTGGAAGAAGCCTTCCTGGATAACTTCCAAGGTACATATGTCCGGCCACCAGACGCCGATGACTTAAGCCATATAGTTCAACAGCCTGGAGAATCAGCCAGGAAGTTCTGGACTCGGTTCCTAACTAAAAAGAACCAAATCGTCGACTGTCTGGATGCCGAAGCCCTAGTGGCCTTTAAACATAGCATCCATGACGAATGGCTCGCCCGCCACCTTGGCCAAGAAAAGCCAAAATCTATGGTAGCCCTTACGGCACTCATGACCTGCTTTTGCGCGGGAGAGGACAGTTGGCTAGCCCGCAGCAAAAATACAGCCAGCGAGGCAGGCCCCCCTGAGGTCAAAAGCAGCAGCAAGCCCCGACACCACAAGCACAAACGCCGAGGCAACGGCGAAAGCACCGATGACACTACAGTTCACGCCGGATCCAGCGGCTCCAAGTCCAGTCAGCGGAAATGGCCGTACCAAGGAAACAACCAGGGACCATCTAACATGGACCGCATACTAGACCGTCCGTGCCAAATCCATGGCACCCCGCACAAGCCAGCAAACCACAATAACAGAGATTGCTGGGTCTTTAAGCAAGTCGGGAAGTCAAACGCCGAAAACAAGGAAAAGCGCTCGCAAAGCAAGGATGATGACGAAGAGCCCCGGCAGCAGAATACAGGGGGACAGAAGAAGTTCCCCCTCAGGTCAAAACGGTGAACATGATATATGTTACACACATCCCCAAAAGGGAGCGCAAGCGCGCACTCAGGGATGTGTATGCGGTAGAGCCAGTCACCCCAAAATTTAATCCGCGGTCGTCAAGCCCGATCACCTTCGATCATCGAGATCACCCGACTAGTATTCATCATGGCGGTTCGGCCGCACTGGTCCTCGATCCGATCATCGATGGATTCCACCTGACACGTGTCCTTATGGACGGCGGTAGCAGCCTCAACCTGCTTTACCAGGATACAGTGCGGAAAATGGGCATTGACTCCTCACAGATCCAGCCCACAAAGACTACCTTTAAGGGAGTCATCCCCGGCATAGAGGCCTGTTGTACGGGCTCCATTACGCTGGAGGTTGTTTTCGGCTCTCCGGACAACTTCCGAAGCGAAGAACTTATCTTCGATATCGTCCCTTTTCGCAGCGGCTATCATGCACTGCTCGGACGGACCGCGTTCGCTCGATTCAATGCAGTGCCACATTATGCTTATCTTAAGCTCAAGATGCCCGGACCCCGCGGTGTTATAATAGTCAATGGAAATAAAGAGCGTTCCCTTCATACAGAGGAGCACACGGCGGCCCTTGCAGCAGAAGTACAGAGCAGCCTTCTCAGGCAGACCCTCAATGCGGCAATAAAGCCCCCGAACGCCGTCAAGCGAGCCCGGAGTACTCTGTAACAGGATCACCCGGTCCGTTCGGAGCTCGCCTAGCAATTCGGCCCCCGTCCTAGTCCCGGTCAAGCGGTGAAATTCGCGCCGCGCGTACATAATTACGCAGTTAAAATACCATGGGCATGGACGGAGGCACAGCTAGACCGCGGCCCACAATGCGGCTCAACCGCCCTGGACCCGCATACCTTCACCTTTTTCTCTCTTGCAGGTTCCTCTCTTCTTGAGGCTCTTCCGATAACCTGATCATCGACCCATCACGGGACGGATACACCAAGGAAGCAAGGAGCTTTGACGTATAAAGGGAATCTCCAGGTGGTCTCTGCTAACGATCGCTATACCTGTTTTACATACCCATACGCAGCTCACTCTTGGTTACGGCATGTTAAATAGCCTTATCTGCTCATTGCACTACTTGTATACATATGCTTCGACGTATTGTTCAAATGAATCGCAGCGTTAGCTTATTACTTTATTCTTTCCCTTAATTGTTTATTTATTACAAATTGCACCCGTACATTCTCGTACGTTCAGTTCGCCAGGGGCTTCAGTTTACCCCATAACACGGCAAGAAAGTCCGAACACTTTCAAAAGTGCGGCACCCCGAACTTATAGCATTATATACATCAGCTCCGAATCATGTCTTGGGTCAATAGTTGGGTTGCCCGGCTCCTGTGCTTGTTACCCTACGTTCCGCTATATCGGCTAGGGTAGCAAAGGGAGAACTACTGCGATTGTGTCCCGGTTCTTCCGGACAAGCACCTCAGTAGAGAAAGCCGAAAACTGACTGTCATGATGCGGCGAGAGCTGGTCCCTGTTCGAGAGGTTTTTAATCCTTAAAGATTTTTTCCGCTTCATGCGAAGACTCGGTCGCTGTCTGGTTTAGGCGTGTATAGCGCCCCAAGTTCGGCCTTCCGAATACCAAGGGCTACGCCAAAATTTAAAATTATAGAACTTCTATGGCCAAGTGAGAGTGATAAAGCCGTATAGTCCGATTGCCTTGTTCGTTGCGCTAAACACATCCTTAAAGGACCAAACAACGTGGATAAAGAGTGTTTAGATTTATCCCGAACACCCCTGTACTAGTTGCATGGGGGCAGAGGCCGACGACTGGCCAACTCTCAGATTTTGTAAACGGTCGCACAGGAGGTAAAATTTTAAATCAAAAAGCATTATATTGCGCAAATGAACTTGTTTCATATTACAGAATAAAATGAGTACATTCATTCAAAGATTGCATTCTTAATACATTGTTCCGCCACAAGACGGGACCCCTCCAGGACACTATCATAATATAGCTCGGGTCGACGATGCTCCTTACCCTCAGGCGGCCCCTCGGTCATCAGCTTCTTGGCATCCATCTTCACCCACTGCATCTTGACACGGGCAAATGCCATCCGAGCACCTTCAATACAGGCCGACCGCTTTATGACCTCAAGTCGGGGGCAGACACTCACAAGTCGCTTCACGAGACCGAAGTAGCTTCCTGGCATGGGCTCGGCAGGCCATAGCCGGACTATGAGGTCCTTCATGGCCAGTTCGGCTGCCTTGTGCAGCTCGACCAATTGCTTCAGCTGGTCGCTCAAGGGCATCGGATGTTCTGCCCAAGATATTGAGACCAGAACAATTTTTCCGTTGAGCTCCCTTCTTCGGCTCGATAGAACTCTCCGGCATCCGATATGCTGCGCGGCAGATCCGCAAATGCTCCTGGAGAATTCCAAATTCGGGTAAGTAAAAAAGAATGTCTCCTTTACATGCTTGCTTTGCATAACAAAAGCCTTACCCGCCGCAATCGTCTCGGCCGCCTGAATCTCCTGGTGGGCCTTCTGGGCTTCGGCTCTGGCGTCTCATGCGCTCTGGAGGGCCATGGCAAGCTCGGACTCTTGAGTCTTCGAGTCACGCTCCAAGCACTCATACTTTTGGACGATATCCTAGAGCTCTTGCTGGACCTCGCTGACCCGGGCCTCGTGCTTCTCGCGCGCGGCGCGTTCCTTGGCCGCTTTGTCTTTGGCCTCAGCCAGCGCCTTCTTAAGCGATACCACTTCAGTCGTGGCCCCTATCAAAATTCATGATGCTTTTATCAGCAGAAACCATTTACCCTTAATAAGTATACAGGCAGGGTATTTCATACCTCGGCTTTCCTCCAGCTGCCTCTTCACGAGGACGAGCTCTCCCTCGACCCGCTCCAGGTCCTGCTTTAGTCCAGAGACCTCTGCAGTACGAGCGCCAGCAGCCAGCAGCGACGCCTGCTTATTCACATAGACATTTCATGTTAGACTCCAGCGAATATTATTTTATCCTCTGTTCGTCTTTTCTTTCCGAACACCAAACAGAGCATCAGGGGCTACTGTCTATACGGTGATATTTTTCTCACAATGTTATTACTTACCTCAAAGTCTGTTAGAAGGCTAGCGCAGGCTTCGGTCAATCCGCTTTTGGCGGACCGGACCTTCTCAATCCCTGTACTCATAAGAGTACGGTGTTCTTCATCAATAGAAGCGTTGCGAAGTGCTTCCAGCAAGCTGTCCGGCACCTCTAGATGGACAGAGGTCATCGGCACAGGTGGCTCGCCCTCCTTAGGGAGAGGCCGCCTGTTGAATCCGGAACCACTTGGGTTTCCGGAGCCGTATACGGTTGGGGGCCAGTCTGGCTGCGGCCCCCATTATCGGAGTCCATGGGGGTCTTTTCCCCCATGTGCCCGGCGACTGGGAATTCGCCTGAAGGCATCTCCGGAACTGCCTCCCCTTGGCCCGGTGTCCTTCGAGACAACACCTCGGTGTCATCTGCGGCCCTGGGGGAGGAGACTGTCGGAAGAACATCACTGTTCATCGCCGACGGGTCCAGAGACTCCTCCGAAGAGGAGGATATCTCGATGTTGGATTTGGCCGGACTGCAGGTGCATTTCTGGCACGTTAAGGAGCGGCAAAGCAAACATAACGGAAATACTATAGTGTTCGGATACTTACGACTTAGCCAGGGGCTAGACCCTGGGTTCCCACTCCTCGCCGCTGTTGGTGGCTGCGGTGGAGTGGTCCGGAAGGAAGGTTTTTCCCTTCTTGGGCACCTCGGCCTCCCCATGCGTGGCGGCCTTCCTCTTCTTGTTCCTCCCCACGGGGGAGGGAGGGATTTCCTCCTCCTCCTCCTCGTCTTCAGGGGAGGAGTCCGTTTCAGTGTCCTCGGACGTTGTGTCCGACGCGACTTTGCGCCGGAGACCTTCTCTGGTCCCCGCGGCCGTCTTCTTGGCCTTCTTCTCCAGCACCTCATGCACCGGAAACAGCATCTTTGTTAGAAGAGGCGTTTCTGGATCTTCAGGTAGTGGAGCCGAACAGTCGATCTGCTCCGCTATCACTACCCAGTCCTGTAAAAGTGGCAGGGAAGTTTAGACCCCCCCCCCCCCGCGCGGATGTGCCGGTAAAAGGCATATCTTGCAAAGTATGGAAACCTACCGGATTGGCTCGGTGTTCTGCGCTGAGTCCGCGATTTTCGGCTATGGGCGGTGGTACCTCGTTGGCCTTGAAAAGCACCTTCCAGACATCTTCGTGCATCGTGCCGAAGAGCTCTCGCAGCATCTGGTTCTCGGCCGGGTCGAACTCCCACAAATTGCAGACCCGTCTCTGACACGGAAGGATCCGGCGGAAGAGCATAACCTGGACCACGTTGACGAGCTTGATTTTCTTGCTTATCATATTTTTGACGCAGTTCTGAAGTCCGGTCAGTTCTTCCGCTGAGCCCCAGGCTAAGCCCTTCTCTTTCCAGGAGGTGAGCCGCATGGGGACACCAGATTGAAATTCGGGGGCCGCCGCCCAGTTGGCGTCGCGCGGCTCGGTGATATAGAACCACCCCAATTGCCACCCTTTCACGGTCTCCACGAAGGAGCCTTCGGGCCAGGTGACGTTGGGCATCTTGCCCACCATGGCGCCTCCGCACTCCGCTTGCTGGCCTGCCACCACCTTTGGCTTCACGTTGAAGGTCTTCAGCCATAGGCCGAAGTGGGGCGCGATGCGGAGGAAGGCCTCGCACACGACGATAAACGCCGAGATGTTGAGGATGAAGTTCGGGGCCAAATCATGGAAGTCCAGCCCATACTAGAACATCAGTCCACGGACGAAGAGGTGGAGGGGGAATCCCAGCCCGCGGGCGAAGTGAGAGAGGAATACTACCCTCTCCTGGGGCTTCGGGGTAGGAATGATCTGCCCCTTGGCCGGAAGCCGATATGCGATATCTGTGGACAGGCATCCACCCCCCCCCCCCCGCGAAGTTTCTTGATGTCCTCCTTCGTAATGGAGGAGGCCATCCACTTGCCTCCCGCTCCGGACATGTTTGGACTGTTTTTGCGGAGAAGGTGAAAGCTTGGGCGTTGGAGCTCGAGAATGGATGAGCAGAGGAAGAAGAAGGTGTGGGTGAAAAGAAAAAGAGGAGTCCTTGTCTCCTTATAAAGGTAGCAGGGGTCATGCGCCTCCCCACTTGCCCTAGATACTCGCTTATTTCCCAAGCGTCGTGCTAATGGCGCGGTTGGGTTACCCACGCCCGTATTGATGAGAATCCCGTGATAAGGGGACACGATCTCTGCTTCGACGAGACGTGCCAATAAAACCGCCTCGCAATATGTGCAAGCAGCGGGTTGAGAAAACGGTTCGAATAATAACCGGGCCGCGGCGTGATGTCACGTTACGAAAGGTCGTCAGCAGATTGGACTCGTGGAATATTGTGCTCTCTACGGTTGCGTGTTTGGTATTTATGTTACAGGTCCGGACATACTTACTACATCCGAAGACTATTCTGGAGTTCGGAAGAAGGGAACCCGCCTTGCAATGCCGAAGACAAATCTGCGCGCCGGACTCCTCGTCATTGAAGCCAGGTTCAGGGGCTACTGAGGGAGTCCTGGACTAAGGGGTCCTCGGGCGTCTGGCCTGTTAGCCATGGGCCGGACTGATGGGCTATGAATACCGAAGACCCTCTACGTGTCCAGATGGGACTCTCCTTGGCGTGGAAGGCAAGCTTGGCGATCAATCATGTAGATTCCTTTTTATGTAACCGACTCCTTGTAACCCTAGATCTCTCCGGTGTCTATATAAACCGGAGAGAGTCCGGATAGGCGGACACACATTATCATAACCATAGGCTAGCTTCTAGGGTTTAGCCTCTACGATCTTGTGGTAGATCTACTCTTGTAATACTCATATTCATCAAGATCAATCAAGCAGGAAGTAGGGTATTACCTCCATAGAGAGGGCCCAAACCTGGGTAAACATCGTGTCCCCCGCCTCCTGTTACCATCGACCTTAGACACACAGTTCGGGACACCCTACCCGAGATCCACCGGTTTTGACATAGACAGGCGTCCCAGACCGACCGACCGTCTGGGGTGCGACGCGAACGCGACGGGCGTGCTGTATACTCCGTACATGTGTACCGCCGTTTTCTTGAGGCTTTGCTCCATGGTGCAATCCATGGATACAAAATTAGTATACTGTACTATTTAAAAGTCGAGGGCGGGGCTTTTCCCGTGTGGTAGGCGGGGCAGTTCCACCAAGTCGATTCGACAGAGACGCGAGAAGATGAGGGAGTAGGCTGCTGCAAACGTAGGGCTGTGTGATTTGACAGTGAGTTACTGCTGGACAGGTGGGGCCCGGTGATTTGACTTGCCATTATCATTTTAACTGCGGCGCTACGACCGACTTGAGTCTCCCGATTCCTAACCACCTCCATACAGGTGCCTCTCCCGATGCTCCACCATGTAGAGGCTGGCTCTTGCTTGAGAGCCCACTCATCCACTTTTTCCTTGCCTCTTTCCCCCACATATGCAAAAATGCCATGTAAAGCGAGCTTATAGCCCACTATTGTACTTGATCCTACAGGTGCTAAGCCTGCCACATAGGCATAAAGTATGATGTGGCAAGTTAATTAAGAAGAGAGAGACTATTTTGGTGACCCCAGGAAGAAACGATGATAAGCACGTGTACCTAGATGAAGCAAACTTAGCAACAAAAAACTAAGCACCTATGCATTGGGGACTTGAGTTGCTAAGCCATTTAATGCCCATAGCACCTCATCTAAGCACCATTTCATTGGAAGAGGTCACTCGTTGGCAGATGCAATAAATACTACGAAGAAAGAGATAGAGAGAAGTAAACAAAAAATACTCTTATAGCCAACCTTGTTATATGAGTGACTAAGTGATGACTACGTATGACATGCCAACATCAGATAGCCTAACGCACCGTGTTAAATCTCCAAGGGCGCGACTGCGCGAGCGAGGCGACGGTCGTGGTAGGCGCGACCATGATACGGGCTGCTGGCAGCCCTTGGATCTGAGATCGAACGGTCGCATGCTAAGTTGCTGAAAATTTGCAGAATAACCCTCCAGGAGAGGATATTCACCCATAGGTCTAGAATCATGCCATGCAACCGTTCGATCTCAGATCCAAGGGCTCTCCGAAGCCCGTATCATGGGAGAATGGAAAGCTTCGTATCACGTGTAATTTTCCCGACGCTTGACATGACATCGAAATCCATTTAATTGGGCGTCGAGTAGACATGACATCTAATTGGGCCCCCATAGTACTGTGCATGAATCCATTTATCCACCAGGCAAGCCACTACCCTGCCATTCGCACGCGCCCCCCCCACTCGACATTTTTACAATCGATAAACCGCTCCTAGTCGTCCCGTCCTTTCCCATTACGTCAGTTCCACTAATCCTAACCCTCCTCCCAAATCCATGGCATCCCAAATCTCCATGATCGGCGGTGATTACAAGGTTAGAACCATCACCGGTGATGAGTTCGACGTCATCTACACCCGTTCTTCCGCAACGGTGAAAGAATGCCTTGCTCGCTTCAAACGCATGTTCGAAAACTCAAATGATGAGTGGGTCGCTGGGCTAGATGTTGAGTACACCACAGTCCTGGGAAGCGAGAAGAAACTAAAGGAGGCAGAGAAGAAGAAGCCCGGCATGATCCAGGTTTGCGTGCATGACTTATGCTTGGTCTACCACATATGCCATGCCGATGTTGAGTGCGAGGAATTTAAGAAGTTCCTCAAGGGCGGCCGAGTCAAATTCATTACTGTAGACTTTAGGAATGACAAGGAAATCCTGGGTCGGATAGGCCTCGTTGTAGGTGACCCCTTCGACCTCTAGAAGGAAGGGCTGGTGCCCTCCCTTGATCAGCCTTCAATGCTGACCCTGGCAGGAGCCATGGTTCATCCTTCGTACGGTGAACTGAAGAAACCTCCGCACACGTTTCATCGTGCATGGCAGTGGACTGTACTAGATATAGACCACATCCACTATGCTGCAATGGATGGCTACCTTTGTTTCAATATCTACAAAGGTTGGATGAAGAGCAAGAGCCAAGTGTGCGGTTCAAGCAAAGAAGTATCGCCCAAGAGGAAGAGGGACAAGGACGAAGTCGAGGACGTGGACGAGGGCTCCGAGTAAGGTGGCAGTGTCGTTTCTCATGGTGGTTCTAGTGCAGTGTCTACCGGATTAGTTGCTTAGTTTAATGTCTGGTGTGCTTAGTTTTATTTGAGGGGTGTGTTGTGCTGAGCCCCCAGCAGAAATATGTTATGTTTCTTCTCGTTATATTTCGTACATTTCATCTTTTAGTTGGTATAGTACTACCACTTGTTTCTTGACATTATATACGCACAATATATATGGCCAACATCATATAGCCACCAGTTTAGTTGTCAAGGAATTTCAGGGTGCTTAGTTTTGTCAAAGAATTCCAGGGTGCTTAGTTTTATTTGAGGGGTGTGTTGTGCTGGACACCATTAACTTATCATTGTGAGAATCGGCTTATTTTTGTTATGTAACATGGTCAACGGGTTTGACGTGAAAATAACAATGTCTAATGGCATTTCTGAGCAAACATCTAACTTAACGATGGCATTTTTTAGATATCTAATTGCATTTTTGAGCAGGCATCTCATGGATCGATGGCATTTTTTGAGTAGTTGCAACTTCTAATGGCAAAACTGAGTAGTGATACACAACTAGTGGCATAAATAATAAGAACCCAAGAATTAAATAGGTATGCTAATTTCTTTATTTCTTTATTTCTTCATACCTTTGTGTGTGAAACAATATACGCTGCCTCCCCCCCCCCCCAGGTTTTCTTTACGGAGGCAACATAGAACTATTTGAGTGCCCTGTTAAATTTTGGAATTATTCCGGGTTCGTTTGGCCTTTTTTATACATTAATTGAGTTTCTGGTCATTTAATGTGCATAATTCAAATTTGAACTACAAGCACATGCTCCCGTGCACCAAAGTTGACTGAAAAATCACATGTTTGTCCTCGGGTGAATTTCTAGGTCCCATGCAAGAAATGGGAATGAAATTCAAACATCTCGGCATTGTGGTTCGGCCGAGAACATTGAGAAGCTTGGTTTCAAAATTCTTATAAATCCAAAACACGCCTGAAAATCATGAAACTTGGCATGGTGTCATGTCATGGTACTACCATGCTGTGGTAAAAAAATTTGCAGAATAGGAACAAGTTTTGGTATAAGTTTCTTGCAAACCGGAGCTTCTCTCAAGAAGGCTCGTGGTTCTGAGAGGGAACGTGTCACCTTTGTGTGCATAATTCAAATTTTAAATACAAGCACATGCTCTAGTGCACCAAAGCTGGTTGAAAAATCACATGTGTGTCCTCGGGTAAATTTCTAGGTCCCATGCCAGAAATGGGAATGAAATTCAAACATCTGGGCGTCATGGCTCGGCTGGAAACATTGAGAAACTTGGTTTTTTAATTCCTGTAAATCTGAAACACGCATGAAAATCATGAAACTTGGCTTGGTGTCATGACATGACACCAACATGTTGTGGTAATTTTGTTGTCCGATTTGCGAAGGCGCACACATTAACAATCAACAAAGTCATTTTGGAACAAGTGCTGTCACGTTACAATCGGAAACACAAGTATTATTGAAACCGTGGGCGTTCTATTTACCATTTACGTGCCGCCACGCTTCCCCTTTTTTATTAGCTAGGAGGCGTCGTGCAGGGTAGCTATTTGAGTATGGGAGGCGTGCGATCAGACCCCTGCGTGTGCTTATCGGGAGGAGAGCCCTTTGACCTACATCTGCCGTCCACCTCTCTCCCAAGGTCTCCATTAATGGCGCCCGAGCCTCTGTTTAATGGCGTGGCAATGTCTCACTCGACTGAGATTTAAGAGAGAAAAAAGAAAATCTGAAAAGAAAATTTTGCACGGATCTTGATGTAAGATCCGACGGACCTATATAGAATCTACTGCGACTTATAGCAAGACTGATGGATATATATAAGGACGATGAGAGTGGATAATAATTGTCTTACATAATTAGGAAGATAATTAAAAAAGCCACATGCGGCTACGCCCGAAATACACAGGGGCAAAAGAAGAAGGAAGACGCATACAACGATCTGGCTCGCTGATCTCTACTTTCTTTATGCGCTGCAGGTCGCGGAGACTAGTTCTCACGGCGGGCGATGATCTCTTTCATTAGTTTCATGTCCTTAATACGCTGCTTGGCAGCATCCATGGATTCCTCCACCAGCTTGTTGCGCTCGATGCGGAGCATGGCATTCTCGTCCATAAGTTTCTTGATGATGACGCCCGTCCTCTGCAACAAGGCAGCGGTCTCCTCCTCCTGCTTCGCCCTTCCGGCGATCTTCGCCCTCAGCGGGTCGCGCTTGCCCCGGAGCTTCGCATTGCCCTCCCCTAGTTGCCGGTAGCCTCGTCCTGCATCCTCGCCCAGCCGGAGATCTGATCCATCTGGCTATGGTCTATCGCATGCATGCGCCTGTAAGAGTCCTCGCCTGCCCGCGAGAAATTTTCCCAGGCCGCCGCGGCGCGGTGATACGTCTCCAACGTATCTATAATTTTTGATTGTTCCATGCTATTATATTACTTGTTTTGGATGTTTATGGGCTTTACTTTACACTTTTATATCATTTTTGGGACTAACCTACTAACCGGAGGCCCAGCCCGTATTGCTGTTTTTTTGCCTATTTCAGTATTTTGAAGAAAAGGAATATCAAACAGAGTCCAAACGGAATGAAACCTTCAAGAGCGATCTTTTTGGAACAAACGTGATCCAGAGGACTTGGAGTGCAAGTCAAGAAGCAATTGAGGCGGACACGAGGGTGGAGGGTGCGCCCTCCCTTCCTGGGCGCGCCCCCTGTCTCATGGGCCCCTCGGGCGTCCACCGACCTACTTCTTCCTCCTATATATACCCATATACCCCAAAAACATCAGAAGCGACCACGAAAAACTATTTCCACCGCCGTAACCTTAGTATATCATACTAGTCTAAATTGTCTTTTTTTGGGGGTACACGTTAAGCTTGTTCTCCCAAAATTTCAAGCCGCGCCTTGTTATGCCAAAATTTCAAGCTAGCGTCTCTGTCTATCGTGCTGCGAAACTCCCACCTCTTCAACCCGCGCCTTGTTAGCCCGAAATATTTAAGATAAATCTTTGTCTCGTTGTGCTCTGACAACTCCCTCCATCTCAACCCGCGCCTTGCTATTCCAAAGTTACAACGCGCGCGAAAACTCCCACCTCCTGTGAAATCCCGACACGCGAAATGCCCGTGATACCCCTGAACCGAAAGAACCACCTCAAATCGGTGGGGGTACTTTCGTAACTTACCCCACATTTCGGACATGCGCGTCCCTAAGCCATGGTTCCCCACTCCCATCCCATCCGCCCACCCATTCGTACACCGAGGCCGGGAAAACCCGCGAAGCCCCACATCCTCCTCCGTCCGCCACCCAGCCGGAGCCTCTTCCCCGACGATGTCGTCCACAGCAACACCTCGACGTCCCTCATCCACCGTACCGGATGAGGATCCATCGTCGATCTGGTCGTCCCGCCGGTTCAGCCACCCCGTCCTCCACCTCCAAGGAGCTGCCCCGATGTTTCCCTCGTCTTTCGCGCCACCTCCATTCCCACACCGTCGTCTTCACCTGCACCACCGGAAGAGCATCATCATCACCGTTTCCTCGGATGAAGCTGCGGCCTAATCGGCGCCACCAAAGAGGTTGTACACTAATCGCCGCATTTTCTTCTTGATTCGATCTCACGGTGCTGCCGGCGCTCAGTCCCGAGCCGACACGGCGCGGCTCCATCCACGGCGGCCTCGTCGGCCACTTCCTCCACGACGTCGCTCCCTCGGCGGCGACGTCCACATCAGTAGGAGTTGCTGCTGCTTTAGCTCTCGCTCGCGCTGCTGCTCTGCTCTTGCTCTCGGTCCCCTGCCTGGTCTGCTCTCGCTCGCGCTGCTGCTCTCGCTCTTGCTCTTTCTTGCGATGCTGCTCCGATTTAGCTACACTTCAGTCGGCTGAATCGACTTTTGCGTCAGTCGATTTTCAGGGGGTGGGGGGCTCGCCGGGGTTAAGGAAGAACCAGTCGCAGCGGGGAGGGGGGCTCGCCGGAGAGGTACCCCACTATCTATTTTAGGGTTCAGGGTGGGGGCGGTGGTCGCCGGCGGTGGTGGGGCGGTAGCGTGGGCATCACCGGAGAAAAAGCTCGGCACGGGGGGGCCTAGAGGGATGGTCGGGGCGGCGGCGGACTGGCGGTGGGGAGTGTTTTCGGGGCGGGCGGGGCGGCGCACCGCCGGCCGCGGGCGGCGGGGGGCGGCTGTTTGGCCGGTGGTGGCTGGCGGCTCAGGGGGTGGAGGTTGAAGATGAACTGCAGGCCCTTGATTTTGTATCCAACGGCTGCAAAGTCGACTGACCAGAGATGAAAAAGTCAGTCAACTGACGGGTAGCCTCACCTCTAGTGCGTTCAGTTTCGACAGTAAAATTCAGTTTCGACAGCAAAATTCAGTTTCGACAGTTAAGTTCAGTTTCGACAGTTAAATTCAGTTTCGACGGTTAAGTTCAGAGATGAGCGGCTGATGTATACATCTAGCACTTTGTGGTTATGTATTTTACGTCATCTATTGGAGATGCTATCAGAATTCCACTCAGGTTAACGTTGTCTCTCTTGTCCTGCTTCAGCCTCGGCGTTGTACAACTCACCGGAGCTGCTCCAACGACGAAACCCTCCATCACAGCGGAGCAGTACCTCGGGCTCCATCTCCAGAAGCCTAAGATCTTCTTCCCCTCCTCCGACAGCCAAGTCAGCCGGAGCATCCTCACCGGCCAACCCAATCACGCTGAGATCGACATGGCTTCGCCAAAGAGGTTGTACACTTCTTGTGGTTTGACTTAATCTCACCATGCTTCTGTGCATCCTCTGATCTTCCAATTCTTGTGAACCAAACACCCAGATTGGCAGAAATCCTATGTTTTTAAATTCTCTATTTTGCACGTGCATTCCTATCTTATTCCTGTCTATTTCCTATCCTTGCATTGTTAGAATCCTCAAATTCAAACAAGCCCTTACACAATTACTTCTGTTACAGATATGTGTCAAAGAAAACCTTGTGTGGTTTGTCCTGCTCCTGCGGTGCTGTGTTCCACCCCAGCTCAGCTGCTCCAACGACGGAAGGGTTCACCACAGCAGGGATCCGCTCTCCAGACTGTCTTTCGCCGCCTCAGATCTTCTTCCCCGCAGCCGGCAGCCACGACAACTGCATTACCATCATCAACTGACCAGGTGACCTTGAGGACTACACGGGTCCGCAAGAGAGGTCGCACTCTTCCGTGTCTGCTTACGTTATGCATCGCTTAATATGATGTCAGGCTACTTTATCGTTGTGTTCACCTATTAGACTCTGACTCAGGTCTAAACTTATGCTGAAACTTGAGTTTTTAAATGGTTGTGGGGTACATATTGGGGCAGCAATCAGTACTATATGTCTACTATCTGGTTAATCTCGGGTGTCTACTATGAGTTTCATGTTGGGTGCAAACAAACATTAAAGGAGCCATTATCTATATTTTTTAACTACAGCTATTATCTGCCTGCTATCATTTGTTTTGGGTCTATCCACAGTTTGCTACCATCACTCTGGATTTGTGCATGCACTCCTCACATAATCTCACTATGTTTTATTCCTATGCATGCCAGTTATTATACACAATGGATCTGAACAAGTAGAGCAAAAGAGACGAGCCTTGCATGGCAATAAAATTTCATGCAGACGTCGCTCCATGGTGGGCGCAAAGGTGGCCCCCCTCCACCCATTTCGGATCGTAATCAAGTGGAAGATAACTGTTCTGAGGGGGATTCAGAATCAGAAGACCACTCCTATTTAACCCATGAGGTCTTCGCTCTAACTTGGCATGCTGATGTTGGTAATATCATGCATATGGTGCCTTGCATTGCTTACTGTATACATCAAAGATGTCATCTGCTTAGTTTAGACATGTTTTGTGTCAATGCCATCTGTTTAGTTTCTTTATCGTATATGTGAATCATGCAATGCCATCTTGTTTAGCCAGGCATCATATATGTGAATTTTGCAATGCCACCCTGTTTAGCCAGTCATCTTATATGTGAATTATATCATGACATCATTTTTTTATTACGTGTTAAATTTTTCAACAATTTTAGTACATTCAATTACTCCTCCTGTGCATCAGCCATTTGGCACGGTCATGGAAAAATCTGGAGTGGAAACAAGGTCTTCAGAGCAGACAATGCTATCTGACGAAGCGTGTGTCTTGCTGGTTATAGATAGCTCCTCAGAGGAGGATTCAGAGACAGATGACCAGTCCTATTCCCCCCCCCCCCCCCCGAGGTGCATGCTCTAACTTGGCAGGGTTATGTTGCTCATATCGTGCGTATGGTATCTTGCATTGCTATGTCATTTGCTTAGTTTAGACATGATTTGTGTGAATGCCACCTGTTTAGTGTCTAATTACCATATATGTGAATTATGCAATGCCATCTTGTTGCAAGACATTATATATGTGAATTATGCAATGATATCTTGTTGCAAGGCATTATATATGTGAATTATGCAATGCCATGCTGTTTAGCCAAGCGTCATATATGTGAATTATATCATGCCGTCCTTTTTTTGTATTTCTCATTGCTTTTGTCGACAATGTTTGTATATTCAACTGCTCTTCCTGTGCATCAGCCATTTGAATTGGTGATGGAGAAATCTGGAGTGAAAACAAGGTCTTCAGAGAAGACAATGCTACCTGGTGAAGTAGATATCTTGCTGGTTACAAATAGCTCTTCAGAGGAGGATTCAGAGGCAGATGACTAGTCCTATTATCCCCCTGAGGTATATGCTCAAACTTGGCAGGGTTATATTACTCATATCATGCATATGTTGTATTGCAATGCTTAGTTTTTACATCATATACACGATATTGAATGCATCTCCTTAGTTGACACATCATATATGCGATTGCCCTCTGCTCACTTCCTTAGTATATAAATCATATATTTGAATTATATCATGCCATGATGTTTACACAGATAGCATGTATCTGAATTATGGCATGCCAACCCATTTTCTAAAGACATAATATAGTTATATCATCTCATCATGTTCACATAGTCATCATATTTTGAATTATGTCATTCTATCCGTGAATTATATCATGCCATCATGTTTCCATCGACGACATGTTTGTGATTTATGGCATGCCAACCACTTAAATAGACACATTGTATAGTTATATCATGTCATCCTGTTTACATAGTCATCATATTTTGAAGTATGTCATTCTATCCTGTTTTGTTAGCCATCATACATGTGAAATTGTGTCATGCTATCCTGTTTAATTAGCCATCATATATGTGAAATTATGTCCTGCTATTCTGTTTGGTTAGACAACATAAATGTGAATTATTTCATGCCTTGCTTTCCTCCCTACTATCCATTGCACTTGTCTATCTTACAATGTCTGTACATTCAATTACTTTTCTTGTTTATCAGCCATTTCAATTGGAGGGGGTGATGGCAGTATCTTTGGGAGTAAAAACACGGTCTTCAGAAAAGATCGTGCTACCTGTCGATGGAGATAGAACCACGGTTGTACTTGCCCAAGAACCAGCCCCACCACACATAACCCAGACTCACGCAGATTGTACCCCTACCCAGTTGGACAGAGAACCAGCTACAACCCTTCTAACCCCAACCCCAGCAGATAGTAACCCAGTTCCCGTTGACACAGCACCATCTCCACCACAGAGCACCCAAACACGAGCAGTTAGTAAGGCAACTGCAGTGCCCAAAGCACGAGGACCACCACTCCGAACCCCAAGTCAACGCTTAAAGCAGAAGAAGAATTGTTCTCAGGTCAAGTTCCGTAGCTATGGTTCATACTACTTTGCTCTTGCATCACTGTATTTACTCATACCAACTAATTTCAAATTTGAAGGATGCAATTGAAACTCCAATGGCGCAACAAGTATGTTTTAAACCTGTTTCTTTAACGTGTTTGCTGTTGTAATTTGCTCTATGTTGATTTCAGTTTCAATTGAATAAACAGTTATATTCTCATGCCATGCACCTTACAAGTGTTGTTATTGCTGTGTAGTTTCCCACACTTATATTCTGTCTAAGCTTCTTTGTCTTAAATAGATATGATTCGAACTGTATTTATCTTGATTTGGCAACATAAACTAGAATGATATAGACCATACAGTGACCATACTACATAGATATATGTTTGTTTCATGCTGTTATCCTCTCCACCTTACTACTGAACTGGTTTACCAAAATGAGTTTCATATACTACATTGTAAACCTGTGATGTGTTTGATTGTTTCTCTTTTAGAATGCGGATAAAATATTGGAGAAGAGTACCCCGTTATGCAATGGTACAGGAAGTAATGCAGATAAGGTTCAAGATAGTGAGACATCCCTGTTGGTCTCCAATAAAGCTGATAAAAACTATATTGAAGACACTGAGACAACCCCAAAGTCCTATCTTGATGTAGTGTTCGAGTTACTGGCTACTACTGCTGGCACCAGCTCTTCGAACTCGCTGCCTGAATCAGTTTGGCTTCTTGAGTCTCAACTTCAAGTTGAAAGACATCGATCAGATGTTATGCGACAGGAAGCCGAAGGACTGAGGAAGTCCCTGCAGAATTCAGATGCATACTTTCTGGTGCAACAGCAAGTGCTGGAGGATTTAAGCGCCAAACAAGAGAAAGTTAATAAGCTTGCTAAGCATCTTGCCAACATTATGGGTACCCAGGATATTGTTTCTTGAGCTCTTCTGAAGTGGTTTCAGTTCTGGACTTGTTTTGCTGCGGCGTTTATATGCTGCTTTGTTCCCTATATTTGCACTGGTGGAGAACTTTGATGCCCAATGGATGTAATATGTGTAATAGCCGTGATAGCCTAGCGTAAGTTGCTTGCCTATTTATTTCCTTATTGTCTTGTTTATTTGTTTTCTTGTAGTCAGTGCAGTTCTTTTTCCGCGGTTTGCTAGTGGCCGCAATAACCTATTTTTTAAAACTAGGCCACATTAACCATGGGCTACATATTTACTGTAGTTAACATGGGCCTCCTACGGACCGTAGAAACAATGGGCCTTCTAAGTGTGTAGAAACAATGGGCCTTATACGGGCCGTAGACACAATGGGCCTTCTACGGGCCGTATGATCGATTGGCCAAACATGGGCCAATAACAGACCACATTATGGTTGTAAATGGGCTAGAGTTGAAATCGTCCGTTCATGGGCCGACCATAACGGGCCATCGTTAATCGGCCGTATTTGATGACGCTATGAAAACGGCCCAAGAATAAATGGGCCCTGAGAAGGCTGAAAGATAACATGGGCTGGAAACAGCCCAACGGAATAATGGGCCGTTAATGGGTATAAAGTGATACACTGTTCATTACGGGCCAGTTTTACCACGGGCCGTTAATGGGCCGAGGGTTACTAAGGGCCTCATATGGGCCAAAATACGTCATGGGCCATACATGGGCCGAAAGTTAAAACGGGTTGGAATTATATTGGACGGCCCAAATGACGCTACAGGGCCTAATTCGAATAGGCCGTAAACGGGCCCTGGGTTAGCGGGCTGTAAATGGGCTATATGCGAACATGCCGTTAACAGGCTTGCCGTGGGCCGGCCCGCCACCTTTTGACCAAGTCAAACGGGTCGGCCTTTTCATAGGAATGGGCCTCTGTTGGGCCATGCCACGTGTCGACGTATCATCGGCGCTTTGTGTCCAATGAGTGGATGACATCTGTCCCAACGGTGAGCCGACACGTGTTCCCTCCAGCCAATGATGATTTTACACGTGGAAAATCCCCATTGGTCGGGGTTGTTAACGGGTTATCTGATCCAAAACCGGACCCGATAGCTTAACGGCGTTCCGTTACGGTGGATGCCACGTCTCGGTCACCCTTGACGAAAGCACTTCTGTGACGCGCGATTTATCGTCATGGAAGTGTACACTTCCATGATGATAATTTTGGTAATGTCATGGAACACTTCTACGACAACACAGGTATGACTATCTTGATTTTGTCATAAAATTGTCATAGATGTACATGCATGACAGAAAACGTGACCTACTGTGACAAACACGTATCATCATGGAAGTGTATTTTTTGTAGTGCAAGCACAAATTGTAGTGCTACAGCCCCATCATCTTCCTCTTCCTTCAAATCACCAGGATTTGGATCCTCATCAGAAGATGGTACCCAAACATCCTCAAACTGTTGCTCTAAACTTGAATGTGATCTTGCGGTTGGCCCCTTTCTTACTCTTAATTTCTTCCTCTTTTGCCCCTGTGGTACCAACTCATCTTCAAATTCCTCTCCATGTTCCTCTTGCTCTCCATGTTCCTCATCCTCTCCATGTTCCTCTTGCTCTGCATGTTCATCTTGCACTTCCTCTTCTTCTAGCTCATAAGGTTGTTCAACATCAGTGTCACCTTCAAAGTGTAAAAGTGGGTCCTCTCTCTGCCTCCTCATCTCAGCCATCCTAGCCATGAAATCCTCATCTGCCTCCAAGTCAGAGTCATCTTCAGTTAAAAGAACAGGTAGCTTTCTTTTAAGTGCTTGCACCCTCTCAACACTCTTCTTGTGCTTCTTAAACCTTTCAATTTTATTCCTCCTCTGAAGCTCCATACTTCTTTCTAGCTCCTCTTGTTCCAAATCAACATCTCCTGCATTGCCTTCATCCATATCAACATCTCCGCATTGTGCATAATCAGATCTGTGCTCTATTGTGTGGAGTAAAACTGAATTGGTTCTGGCTCTTGCTCATCTACTACTTGTGCAACTTTCTTTGATGGTGACTTGTACATAACACCTTTATCACTGACCTCATAAACAGTCCTCTCTCCAACAATGCCTATAGGAACTTGCTGCTCACACACATAACCTATGTTTAAACTCCAGGTCTGGGCTCACTACCCCTGACTACAGTCATGTTAACTATGGTTTGATCTCTGTTGGCAATGTGGTCTAACATCTCATCAACCTGGTCATCATCAGAAATCTCTTGCAAACCTGCTATGCCCAACCCAGGATCCCTGACAAAATACATGTAATCATTCTCTCCATACCCTGCAGTCTCCATGAGTGCTATAAGATTCAGAAATGTAATGTCTGAAACACACATGGTCCTTTCCAAATTATCTCTGTCATGAAAGTGGAGTCTAATTTCCCAAATATCATCACACAAACTACAAAACAAAGAAATAATGCATTGGTTAAACATTCCAATAACATAGGTTGAGCTAGAATATACTTAAGTGTTAACTGAATTTTTAACTGAACACATGTCAGTATTAACTGAATTTTTAACTGAACAATGCGATATGTCAGTATTAACTGAACAGCGTGTCTAACTGAATTTTTAACTAAAGTTTGCCCTAGGCAGTGTTAACAGTGCAGACATACAGTCCACACATTTTTAACTTAAGTCAACTATTGCTTCAGTGCACAAGACAAAGGAATCAACAGTTGTTCATAATTACTACACAATTACTCTAAATGATCTAATTTATGCACAAGATAGAAGCAATCAGCATCTGTTCATCCAAATTTATGCACATACATCAAGGGATAGGCTCCACTACAGATTAATCATAGTAATTCACAGACATAATTTAACTTCTAATTTATATGATCCTTACCAATCTCAAATAAGACATCTGGCATAAAAATCCCCAATTTGTTTAAGAACCCTAACCCTAAATTCGAAAGAAAACGAGGAAGAAATCTTACTCAACACCCCCAAATGATGAAGCCCATTGATGGCTACCAGTCGGAGTGGCCTGGATAGCACGGGCGAGAGCGCCGGCGGCGCGATACTCCAATGACGGTGAAGGCACTCACCCATGTTGGGCCTGACTAGGGTTCGAGTTGCCGCACACTTCCTCCGCTGGGTTAGGATCACCACCGCCAAGCAACCCTCCGCCGGCGCCATCCACTCCGCCGCCGTCGCCATCCACTCCGCCACCATCGTCAGTAGCCATGGAGGATGCGGAGTGAGAGAGACAGAGGAGAGCGGGGAAAGGGGGTGGGGGATGAACTAGTCAGATCTACCGAGCCGGTTTTTACCCACACGGTGCGTCCGATGTACTTGTAGCGCCGTTAGACAGTGTCAGCTCGCGGGCGTGACGCCACGTAGACGAAACAGGGCCCCACCTGTCATAATAGTGCTTAAAATGCCCCAACAGAAGGTTTGGTGTTTTCTGCAAATGATTAGGCGCGAAATCAGTGCTTTCTGCAACAAAATCATAGAACAGCCATTTCTGCAACCCTAGGCTTCAATATGGTGGTTTTTTGCAATTCACTCCAATCATTCATGGCAAATATCCATTCCTTGGCACTGGGTTCGGAATTTTGACACATATGCTTGACTATTTCTCGTCGGAAAGGGCCCAAATGCTACACGCCATACTACAATCAAGTAGGCTATGTCTCCAGCTGTCCACTGCCCCACAAAACACACATAAAGGTGAAAGAGCCATGTTGCCGTCATGAAGCAAATCGCATGTAGGAAGTGACTGATGAGCCAACCTCCATCCAAAGGCTAGGAGTTTAGAAGGAACCCTCATCTTCCAAATTGATGACCAGCCATCCAAGTCCCGCTGCCCGTTGGAGATGCCCTATTGTGCTTCCAACCATTCTTCACGTTGTATTTTTGTTCTGAGGATCATGTTATATGTTGAACGTACTGAACACCGGTCCTTATGATCCGCCGAGCAGGCCCAGAAGTCAGGTATGCGCTGTGTGTAAATGGGAATTCCCAAAATCGCCACTGTGTCATAGGGAACAAAAGTGTCGTGCACAAGGTCCTCTCTCCAGGAAGCCGTTGAAGCATCAATCAACCGAGACATGAGCACCGGAGGGGTTGCACATTCGGGGGCAAGTGGCATTATCATCCAATCCCTAGGGCTCCAGTTATCAAGCCAAATGTGTATAGTCTCCCTGTCTCTGATTCTTCTTCTTATTCCTTGGTGCAAAATGTCCCGACCATCTAGCTTTGCCCTCCAAACTTGTGAAGGATGTGGACCAAGTTCGAAATCCATAAATGAAGAGGACAGAAAGTATTTTGCCTTAAAAATCCTTGCACTGGGCGACGTGGGTTCATGAAGTATATGCCACACGCGCGTCGTGATAATAGTGCCAAGTTGAAAATCTTCAGGTTTCGGAACCCTAAGCCTCGCAAATTTGTGGACACGTCATATCATCCTAAGAGACCCAACTTGGCTTTCCTTTGCCATGCTTGCTGCCATCAAAACCGACGTATGATAGGTATTAAATTCTCACAAAGGCCACCAGGTAATCTGAACCAAGCCATTGAGAACACGGGAGTGCCTGCGCCACCGATTTAAGTAATACTTCTTTTCAGAAGCCAACAAGAGTTTCTCCATCCAACATCTTATCCTTTCCCAGACTCTATCCCTGAGATATCTGAATGTTCCATTGATTGAATGACCTACATCCGTGGGCATCTCGAGGTACCTACCACTAAGTGATTCATTATGCACATGTTGATCCTTGGTGTCACATGCACGAAGACTTCCAGGTTGTCATCGACAATGCCGGGCCAACTTCCGTAGTGGTCGTTCGTTGGTCCATAGACCTCAGTGTAATTTTTCATTATGTAAGTGATTCTTTGTCTTTTCTCATGAAACTTTTATAATTGATCCACGTCTTTTATAAAAAACAACAATAGACCAAAAAGGACCCTAATATCTTGCGTCCCTCACCAGAGAACGATCTCCAGTGAACTAGTTCATTCATTGAGACCAGCTCCCAGTGGGGGAACCCTAGTTGGCGTGCGGTTGCCAACTCACGTACCCCCGAGGCACAGTTTCATGCATGGGCCGAACCATTCTTTCGGGTTTCATCCAATCCGGTTTGTTTTTCTTTCGGGTTTTTCTTCCTTTTTCTTTTTTCTTTTTCTTTTTTAATTTTATGTTTCTTTTATGTATTTGTTTTCTTTTCTACTTTTCCCAGTTCATTTTTATTCCTTTTTTCAATTTGCGATTTTTAAAATTTCGTGAACATGTTTTAAAATAGTGAATATTTTTTAAAATTCACGGACATTGTTTCTAAATTGATTTTCTAAAAACTTTGTGAACAATTATAATGATGAACATTTTTTGAAACCGTGAACATTTTTTGAAGGTTATTAATAAATTTTGGAAATTGAATATTTTTTAAATTCCAGATCATTCTCTTCAACCGTGAACATTTTTTTCATTCATGAACATTTTCTAAACTGTGAACTTTTTTTGTAATAATGGATGTTTTTTAAATTTGATCAACATTTTGAAAATTCTTTAACAGTTTGTACAAATTCTTGAACATTCTCTTAAAGCGTGAACATTTTTTAAATTTCTGAACATTTTTTGAAACCTGAATTTTTTTGAATCCGCAAATATTTTATGATTCGTTGATTATTTTTTTCAAAATGAGGATTTTCTAAAATTTCGGAACTTTTTGCAATGCCGAATTATTTAATAGGAAAAAAGTAAAAGTAAAATAAGAAAAAAAATACAAATTTAAAAACGGAGCGCTTGGACTGAGCAGGCGCGCTGGGGGTCTCCTAGCGCTGGAACCCCAGATGGGCCGGCTCAGCCGCGATGGAGACCGCGCCCTGTTTTAATTTTCTGTTTCTGTTTTTGTTTTTTTTCTTTATACTTTAAAATATTCTAGCCACAGAGAGAGAGAGAGAGAGAGAGAGAGAGAGAGAGATGTATCTAACAAACATCACTCTGTAAAAACACATTCGAATTTTTTTGAGCAAGTATTTGACAAATATTGAATAAGTATTAAAAAATATTGAACACTAATTTGAAAAATGTTCAGTAAGTATTTAAAAATGTTGAATTAGTGTTAAAAGTATTTCAAAATGCTAAAAAATGTTGAAAGAGTATACGTAAAATGTTGAACGAGTATTTGAAAAATGTGAATATGTAAAAAAAAAAAAGTTGGACAAGTATTTGAAAAGCGATGAATAAGTACTAAAAACATGCTGAACGAGTATTTATAAGATGTGGAACAAGTATTTGAAGAAGGTTGAATAAGTATTAGAATGTTGAACAAGTATTTGAAAAATGTTGAATAAGCGTTCGGAAAATGTTGAACGTGTATACGAAAAATGTTATTCACTTACTAAATAAATATTTTTGACATGTAAAAATATATAGCATGAAAACAAAAGAAACAAATCCAAACCAAGAAAGAAAGAAAGAAATAAACACAAAAGATGAATCAAAACAAAGAAACAAATGTAGAAAGAATAAAAAAAGTGAAAACATAACAAACCCAGAGAAGAAAAATAAGAAAAAAAATAAAACGAGAAAAGCATTAAAAACCAAAGAATCAAATAAAAAATAATTAAAAATGGAGAAAAAAGAATTATAATGGCGAAAAAAAGAAAACCAGAGAAAAAAATAAGAAAACTAAAAAATAACCAAGGAAACAAAAAAAGGATAAACACAGAAATGAAAAAATCCTGCTGTGGCTAGCGCCTCTACGCTTGATCGAATTCACTAGGGTTCGGATGTCCTCGCGCCCAGATTTTGCTTCAGCGAGACGAACCTTCGGTCTCGCTTAAACCGAGAAATAGCGCTCGCGGTGATCTGGCCATCTCTCTTGATCGACGAAAATATTCTGGCAATGTGAACATTATTTCGAAAATATGAAGAAATTTTGACAACAAGAATTTTTTTCAAAATTCTGAACAATATTTTAACTTAAAAACAAAAGAAAAAATAAGTTTTGTCGCTGCTGTGTGCTTTTCTAGGTTCCGCGTTGTGGTTCGTCAACAGGGCCGGTCCTGAGATTTCGGGAGCCCGGGACAAAACTAGATGCCAATCCCAAAGGCCTTAACATAAACATAGAAAAATATGTTGAATTTTCAGCCAAACAAAATATAGTTTTTTCTCGTATAAGTCGCTTTCTTTACTAATATATCCAATTGAGACTAACCTAATTTTATGATCACAATCTAGAAGTGGGTCCATCGGCAAGACTAGCAGATGATTTAGATGCCCATGATCACTGCTTTGATATGTAAAGCTTCTTGTCTTATTCCTCCATTTCAATTATAAGCATGTCGCCGAACTAAAAAAATTAATAACACTAATCATACCTATGTATAAGCACTATCTAATAAAACAATTATCAGCGGCCAGTTGCCACAGTGAAGAGGCAATGATGATAATGATTTATAAATTTTGATCAATCATCATGCTAAAATCTTATAGGGGATAGACTACATGTATAAATAGATTTCAGAGACATACCTTCTCTTCTTTGTAACTTCTATACATTTTTTTGCGGGTCTTTGTAACTTGTCTCCGGAGAGTTAGCATGATCGCACGGGAGACGGCGGCGTGGTTATCTCCGGCAGTCATGTACTCCTCCGACTCAGGCCTGCTATAACTCTAGGCGGTGGCGCCATGCACACACAGGAGATGAATATCTATCGCAAGTTCAGAAAAAAGATGAATATCAATCGCCACGCAGGGGCCGATCCGTTCCCTCGCTTTTGGCCTCTGTTCGCATGGTTGTAGGCTAGTAGTCTCGTGGAAGGAAGGAAATTAGGAGATTTTTATTCATAACTACCCCTAAATAATCGCATACAATAACTGCTACGTGTTTCCTAATCACAGCTTCGCTGGTAAGGAAGGAAATTGTGAGTAAACAGTGCCCCGATTTAATAGGATCGTAGATTAAAGAAAGAAATCACGGATTATGGAAG
The DNA here is from genome assembly GCF_002575655.3 of Aegilops tauschii subsp. strangulata. NCBI lineage: Eukaryota > Viridiplantae > Streptophyta > Magnoliopsida > Poales > Poaceae > Aegilops > Aegilops tauschii. The sequence goes on along the minus strand of NC_053035.3, from coordinate 503,300,370 downwards.
GAAATCGTAGAAAAAGGATAAAAAGGAAATCAAAGACAATACATGAACTTCCGCATTTTGGGGCCCCTCTGGCCCCGGGGGCCCGGGGCGGCCGCCCCGTTCGCCCCCCCTCAGGGCCGGGCCTGTTCGTCAACTTGATTTAGTCAGTCGGGGTGGCTAGCGCGGCGTGTACATGTACTGAAGGTGCTGGGTTTGAGCCCTAGCACAAGCTGTTTTTAATCTCGCGAGAGGTGGAACGACCGCAAATGGGCCCTGTGCGAAGGCGCGACAACTTGCCGTAATAAGCGGCGAATAGGAAATTCCTTGATCGACCTCCAGAAGGAGGCCCCCGGATGAACCTCCCTTGGCCACAAGCCCAGTTTTATTTATTTATTTTCGATAAACTGTCATCACCGAAAAAAGACCCTGGGAGCTCCTTACCGGCGCTGTAGCCAAATAGATTTTTATTTATTTGAAAACATTTTAGAAAAACGTGATTTATTTTGAAAAAAACTGTGATTTTCAAAACCATATTTTGGAAAGAATCACGAATTAGAAAAAAGTTAATCAATTTTCAAAAAATTTCTCAAAATCAGAATAAGTTCATTGATATTTAAAGAAGTCCAGAAAATCTGAAAAACTTCATTGATTTTGAACAAAAAGTTCATCAATTTTCAAAAAAGTTTATCGATTTTCAAAAAAGTTCATCGATTGCAAAAAAAATCGCAAAATCAATTTTACAAATAGTTCACAAATTTGAAAAAAAACTTCATTTTAAAAAAAGCTATCGAATTTGAAAAAAAGTTCGTCAAATTCAAAAATAGTTCATCGAATTTTAAATAATGTTCATCAAGTTTGAAAGAAGTTCATCCAATTAAAAAATTCATCAAATTTGGAAAATAAGTTCATCGATTTTGAAAAAAGTTTATCAATTTTGGAAAAGTTCATCAATTTGAAAATTTTCATTTAAATGAACAAAAATACACCGAACAAAACCGTTCCGAATAAACAAGGAAAACGAAAAAAAAAGAGAAAAAGACATAAGAAAGAAAAGGGTGAAGAAGATGTTCTTGAACACATGATGTAAGGATGGTGAGGTGGTTGTGCGAACGAATAGGAGGTTGCGGGTTCGATTTCCACCCGACGCGCTTGCTTTTTTGTGCTTTACAACAGAAAAACGGGACGATGGGCCGAGCCCAAGAGGACATATGGGGTGTGCGCCCGTTTGCGCCGATGCCTGTAGCGGGCGCAACGGGTGCCGTTTAGGGAATGCCATTCCACCCCTAAAAAAAGAACCACTAAATTACCATAATCTAACATATGAAACAATGCATGCTATTTAAAAACAATGGCACATCTCTAATTTTGTAAAAATACAATGAGTATGATTTTAAAAAGTTGTATGAACTATTTTGTATTTTGAAAAAATGCCATGCTAAATACTTTAAAACTTCCATCACCGGGATAAAAATGCCATGAACAAAAAAGAGCCATGTGAGCACACACAAAAAATAAATAATGTCAGGATAAGGAAATGCGATCTTTGAATAACAAAAACAAATCTCTTAATATAAAAAATGCCAATAGAACATCACGTTCTTAACATCCCATATTTTTTAAGATTTTTTTCAAACTTTCATAAGTGGTTTCCACAAAGTTTTCTTTGAAATTTGGTTTCCATGTGATATTCTCTCCCCAATGTATTACCATCTAGTAGAACATTTCCACTTTTTTTGGAGTAAAGGTATATCTCCATTCCTTGCCAGAGAGGATTCTCTATCCATTCCAGGAAAAGGGAACATAAGATTGAAGAGAGAGAATCTAATAAACCCAATACTACTTCTTTTAGACGAAATATGCAAAACGTGCCCAACTTTGAAACTAATAAAGACATAAACCGTGCTCAACATGAGATTCTAACAGCAAAGTAAACGAAAAATGTATCAACATATTACAACCCATGGCTCGTTCATCTAGCAAAAGTGTAGAAATAAAGCAAAATGAGGCACGCGGCCAGTGAAGATTAGTCTGACGGCTGTCTTCTGTTGATGTAGTGGATCAACTTAATGTTGCTAAACACCGCGCTTGTCATCGCACTGTCCTTCCACTGTCCTAGAGGCAACCACAACTGCAAGAAAATAAACCAATTGAGAATGTAGTCAGTGGATATTTAGCGATGACACCTTCGATTGAGAGCTTGTTAAGGAAATTCCTTATCTAATGACCTACCAATAACAATGGAAGGATGGGAGGGTCGTTGTAAGGTGCTTACCTCCATGGGAAATGAGGGCGACGACATGCCGGTGCCGGAGAGGAGGTGGACAAGACGGAGAAAGACACGGAGACGAAGAGAAAGACACGGAGACGAAGAGGACGACATGAAAAGGTGACATTTTGAACATTGACATGGGTCTTCAAAATATAACTTTAACTGCTAGTTTCTACTGCAGTGTATGTGCAAGGATCAACACAATTATGTTATTCTAAAAGCACTTTTTCCAAGAAAATCTGTGCATATGATTTTTATGTTTCGGATCTAACTACTTGAAACAAAAAATAATTTGTATATGCACTGTTACTGTCATCAGGTTTTGGTCTTGAGCTTCCTATAGGTTGCTTATAACTATCTGTTGTTATTGTCAGTCTTGCTCCTGAACTTCCTATGCGCCTTGAGGTCGACCACGAGGACGGTGATGTTGTCCTTGCTCCCCTTCTGGAGGGCGAGCTTGGATAGGTACTCGGCGGCCGCCTGAGCGGCGGGATCCGACGAGCCACCGTCGCCGCCGCTTCCTCCTCGGGAGATGGAGGAGGCGGCGGTAGCGTTCTTCTTGTGCCACAGTAGGATTCGCTTGCGAGCGGCATCGCACACCTCCTCATTCGACAACACGTCCCAGAGGCCATCGCTTGCGAGGATGAGGCACTCATCCTCTCTCGCCCGGGCAACGACCGTCACCTCGGGGACCGGGATTATGTACGGTTTCAGGTATCTGTCCCCTGCAAGTAGATCAACAACACAACCATAACCAGGAATCCAGTTCAGAAGTTCAGAAGAAAAGCAGAGCAGAGGATTACAGTGAACATAACTGGTATGAAACTACAGTTCACAAATGTCAAAAATTGGTATCAGTCATGAAACTTTTGCCAGCCAAAATAGACAGATTCCTGAACCACGCATCACAATTCAGATATCACCAACAATTTTTCCAAGAACAGAGAAGAACTAGGAACTCGCTACCTAAAATCACTTAAGCGTTGACCTCAATGAGATTGAAGGTACATAGCCAATTTCCTAATTAAGGTACGTAGTACATAACCTTGCTCTGAAATATTCAGGAGCAGAAAATTGCGTACCGATGGAGCGCGACATGGCAAGAACACCGAGAACTCGATATCCATTCCACTGGATGACCTTGCCGCCCAGAGCCTCGATCCTCGCATACTCGTCTTCCCTATTGGGCTGAATTGAGAATAAACGCAACATTCAGACAGTGTATCTGATGAACTCAAGCAATTGCAGGGGCAATGAGCAAATGTGATGAATGATGACAGTGCCTTATGGTCCAGAGAGAGTGGCAATGGCGCCTTGCCCCGGCACAGCACCGCCCGTGAGTCCCCGCAGTTGGAGACGATGATGTGGGACGAGCAAAGGACTGCAGCCACCGCCGTCGACCCCGCGCTGTCCGGCGCCTCGACCTCGGCGTCCACGCGGCAGAAGCAGTCCACGAATGCCTTCTCCCACTGTTTCTTGGAGTCCAGGGAGCTGAGGTCGTCGCAGCCGCCGACACGGTCCTCTGCGGCGCGCAGCTCCTCGGCGAGCGCGGCGTGGAGCTTGTCCCGGCAGTAGTCGGCGACCTGGGCGCCGCCGTGGCCGTCGTATACGGCGAAAAAGTGGGCGGGGAGGCGGAAGGAGGCGCGGTCGAGGCCGTCGACCGCGGCGCCGTCGCCGGCGACCATCCAGAGCGGGACGCGGTAGAATCGCGGGACGACGGCGGCCGCGTCCTCCATCTCCGGGCGGCGGCCGCAGACGGACTCGAGCCCCCAGAGCGGCGGCGAGTCGAGGGCGAAGACGCTCCTGCAGGCGCCGCCCGGGACCGCCGCGGCCTCGGCGGCGGCCGCGGGCAGGTCGTCGGAGAGGAGCGAGGGCGGGGCCGCGTCGGCGCCGGAGGGGGAGAAGAGGCCCTCGAAGTCGGCCGAGGCGACGCTGCTGCAGTCGCTGGCGACGGAGCAGGGGCTCCCGCACGCGTCGTCCGGCCCGGCGTCGGCGTCGGCGAGGGCGAGCCGCGGCAGCGCGGCGCCTAGGGCGTCCATGGGGACGGGCACGCGGGGCTAAGACCAAGCCTAAGCCTAGGCCTAAGCGCGGCGGCATCCTCCAAGGCAGCAAGGGATGGCCATGGCGGTGGTGGTGGGGAGGAGGAGGAGGAGGCGGCCGTGGACTGGCGCTGCTGCTGCTGCTGGTGCTGGGTAGTCATGGATGGAGCTGGAGACGGAGATGGTGACGGAGGCAAGGGGGAGAAGGGAGTGAGTGGTTGGTGGTGGGTGGGTGCGCGGGCATGGGCACGGGAGCTGCCCTGGGGACGAAGCAAGGCGATGCCGATGGACGGCCGGCCGGCGGCTCACAGCCTCGGGTCGCGTGGTCGCATCTCGGCCGCCCACCGCCCGGCGGCACCGTCTGCTCGTTGTTTCTTTTTTTTTTTTTTTGCATTTTTTCTACACTATAGTAGTAGTAGTATAAAGCGAATTGGACTTTTTTTCACTTTTGTAATTTTTGTGCCACACACCTAGTAGAACAAGGGGATGTTCATAGTTGTACTAATTACCGTGAAATTAAGCTGACGAGGCATACAATAAAGCTATGGGAGAGAGTCATTGAGCACCGCTTAAGAAGAATGACAAGCGTGACAAAAAATCAGTTTGATTTCATGCCTGAGAGGTCGACCATGGAAGCCATTTTCTTGGTACGACAACCTATGGAGAGATATATGGAGCAAAAGAAGGACTTGCATATGGTGTTCATTGAACTGGAGAAGGCTTATGATAAAATACCGCGGAATGTCATGTGGTGGGCCTTGGAGAAATACAAAGTCCCAGCAAAGTATATTACCCTCACCAAGTACGTGTATGATAATGTTGTGACAAGTGTTCGAACAAGTGATGTCGACACTGATGACTTCCCGATTAAGATAGGACTGCATCAGGGGTTAGCTTTGAGCCCTTATCTTTTTGCCTTGGTGATGGATGAGATCGCAAGGGATATATAAGGAGATATCTCATGGTGTATGCTCTTTGCAGGTGATGTGATGCTAGTTAACGATAGTCAGACAGGGGTAAATAGGAAGTTAGAGTTATGGAGACAAACCTTGGAATCGAAAAGGTTTACGCTTAGTAGAACTAAAACCGAGTACATGATGTGTGGTTTCAGTACTACTAGGTGTGAGGAGGATGAGGTTAGCCTTGATGAGCAGATGATGCCTCAGAAGGACACCTTTTGATATTTGGGGTCAATGCTGCAGGAGGATGGGGGTATTGATGAAGATGCGAACCATCGAATCAAAGCGGGATGGATGAAGTGGCGCCAAGCTTCTGGCATCTCTGAGACAAGGGAGTGCCACAAAAGGTTAAAGGCAAGTTCTACAGGACGGCGATTCGACCCCCAATGTTGTATGGCGCTGAGTGTTGGCCGACTAAAAGGCGACATGTTCAACAGTTAAGTGTGCCGGAGATGCGTATGTTGAGATGGATATGTGGCCACGCAAGGAAGGATCGAGTCCGGAATAATGATATCTGAGATAGATTTGGGGTAGCACCAATTGAAGAGAATCTTGTCCAACATCGTCTGAGATGGTTTGGGCATATTCAGCGCAAGCCTCCAGAAGTTCCAGTGCATAGCAGACGGCTAAACCGTGCGGAGAATGTCAAGAGAGGTCGGGATAGGCCAAATTTAACATGAGAGGAGTCCGTCGTAAAGAGAGACCTGGAAAATTAAAGTATCACCAAAGAACTAGCTATGAACAGAGGTGCGTGGAAGCTTGCTATCCATGTGCCAGAGCCATGAGTTGATCGCGAAGGTTTCATCTCTAACCTATCGCAACTTGTTTGGGACTAAATGCTTTTTTTTGAGAATTTTATCATTTATATCACGAATCAGTACAAAGTAGTTGACCCTTACAAGCACACTGAAACGCAAACACAAAGGACCATGAACACCTAGAGTACCCTAAGACAATCATAACACAAGAAGATCTCCGGAGCCCTGTGTCATCATCCCTGAATGTTGAGAGAAGACCCCTGCAGCAGAAGGATCTGCAACCAATCGCAAGCAGGTCATCATCTTCGACCTCAGTACAATTGCCGCCACACTGCTTCCTCCTTTCTTGACACCAGCGCTGAGAGAGCATGGACATCAATCCAACATACCTGCAACAGCCGTCGCCATCTTTGGCTTTGAGTACCGCGAAAAGTGTCCCTTCCGGAAGGAAGAGAACTCGAGTCATCCGACCGGTCCAGCACCGCGGCCGGGCCATCTGCCCGGGCAAAGCAGGATCTCCCACCAGCATCAGCGCAGAGGAAGGAGAAGAACAACAGCAGCAAATCATACCAACAAGGAAGAAGAAGGGTCTTCGTCTCCTTGCCTCCATCGCCCATCTAAGGACCCAAACGGCCAGTGCCGATGGACCTCCAGCCACCATAGCCCGCGACCTCGACGAGATCCGGGGATCCCCAACCCCACTGGCTCCTAGACGAAGGCAAAAGCCTCGCCTGACCGCGAACGGAGCCCGGAGAAACTTATTCCGACGCGACACCACCGCAACGGCCTCGGCAGCGTCTCCCTCAACCCTAACCCTACCACACACCCACCTAGCGAACAGACCCGAGGTTCCCCCTCCCTCCCGCCGCCGGAGCGGCCGACGGAGAGAGAGGAACCGACGGCATCACTGGCGGCGCGCCGGGAACCCTCGTCGCCTCCTAGATCGCCTCGTGCGATCCTAATCTTTCGGGCGGTTGGCTGCTCCTTGGTTTGGGCGACTTGCTTTGTTGTTGTTGTAATTTTTGTGCCACATCTCCACCGTTTCACTAGGCGCGGCTGGCCTCGGCTTTCTTTTCCTATGTTTTTTTCTGGGTTTTTTAATTATTTTCCATGAATTAAATAATTTTTAGGGTATTCCTATGGATTTGAAGCCGCCTCTATACAATAATTTTATACAATGTTGTATAGAAGTTGCGTTAATTAATTCCGATCAGAGGGAGTAGCGTTTTCCTTTTTTGCTTTTTGTTGTTTATATTAGTAAAAATATACTAACTTTTTATAAATTTCGTGAACGTGTTAAAGTTTTGCAAAAAGCAATTGTGAAAAACTTTTAAATTTATTAATTTTAAAAACTAAAATCAAGAACATTTTAAACATTATTCACATTTTTTAATTCATGATTTTTCAAATCATGAATTTTTTAAAAGCCATGAACATTTTTTAAATAAATGAAAAACCCAAATTCATGGGCATTTTGAAATTCATGGATAGATTAATATTTTGTGAACAATATTTTGAGTTCACAGACATTTTTATATTCATGAATTTTTTTAACAAGTTTATGGCTTTTAACCAAAAACATATGATACTTTTTCACATTTTCTAAACATTAAAAAAACAGAGCCTTTTTTTACATGAGCAAGCGATAGCAACCGCTCAGACGGCTGCGAAGCCCTCTTTAATGGGCGCGCCTAGGCGTTGCTGTTAGCAGGATGTAGGGTGCACTGTCAGGCGCCTCACTAAATGGACTGGCCCAGCACGCAGGAAGCCACAAGCCACTGTCGTTTTTTATGTATATTTTCCGTTTTCCTTTTTTTTGCATTTTGTTTTATTTTACTTGAAATTTAAAATATTATAAATATATATTTTCTCCGTTTCTAAATATAAGACCTTTTAGAGATTTTACTATAGACTACATACGTAGCAAAATGAGTGAATCTAAACTCTAAAGTATGTCTATACATTCATATGTGGTCCATAGTGAAATCTCTAAAATGTCTTACATTTAGGAACGGAGGGAGTATATTACAAAAATACTTTACATAAAACATTTGGAAAAAAAATTAACTAAGCATATGAAAATGTTTAATGTGTATAGAGAAAAAAAATTCTCATGCATACGAAAAATGTATACAAAAAATATATAATGTTTATGAAAAAGGTTGATCATGTATTTAAAAAAATGTTAATCAAGCATTTAAAAAATGTTAATCAAGTATTTGAGAATTGTTAATCAAGCATTTGATAAATGTGAAATGTGCATAGAAAAATGTTTGGCATGTATGCGGAAAATATGTTGTCATGTATTAAAAAAAATACTAACTTATATAAAACAAATGTTCCTGATGTATACCAAAAATTTACAACATATATTAAAAAAGTTGATTATGCATTTAAAAAATGTTAAACATCTATGTAAAAATGTTTCTTATGTATATAAAAAATGTACGTTGTGGTTAAAAAATTATCTATTGCCATTAAGAAATGATTGCCGGTATCAAAGAGGCTCCTTGCATTTTCGGTGCATGCAGCATGGGCAACGCTAGCCTAGTTCTTTTGGTCGATTCTGGTAGAATCTTGCGAATCAGACTTCCCCCTAAATTCTTCTAGAAACTTGAAGCTATATTTCTTTGACAATCCTAGCTATGGTTAGGGTAGAAATAACTATGATTGTAAAAAAGAAATATGATTTTAAGATTCTAGAATAATCTGGCCAAAGGTCCGATTCTCGGGTAAAAGAACAGGGCTCGTGTGTAATTTGCTACGAAGCACTGATACATACAAAATATGTGTATGCATGTCATGTACGTCGCTGATACACCGATACGGCTGGTACAGCTGCATACACGTATCGATGGAGTATCTTGTTTTTTGATTTAAAAAAGAAAGAAAAAACCCCCTATGCGGCATGTTCCCCGTTCATGACACGACTGGGATACGCCAGCCCAGTAGAAAGCCGAGTACCAACCCTAACCTATGCCCGCACTACTCTTTCACTCAGGTCCACACGCGCATGGTAGGGGAGAGGCACACAAGCCAGCAACCGCCGCCGCCTGGACTCGTCACTGCCGCTGCTGCCGCCGCCTGGACTAGCCTCGTCGTCGTTAGAGCATCTCCACCCATGCCCCCAGGACGCCCCTCAGGGGCCATTTTTTAGCACCGGCGACATAAAAATGCCCCAGCCGTGCCCCCACGACCTCACTTTTCGCCGGTTTAAGCAAAAATACAGCCGGCGCACGCAAGGAAAAGAAATACTTTGTATTTTAGGAAATACAAAAAAAGAAATTTCTAACAGAAATGGCACCCTTTTTATGCTATATACTGTCAAAAATTTATTTATTTTCCTATAGCCCAAAACAAAACGAGATTTCTACCAAAACTTGACGCGTGTAATCAGAATGTGTATATGTATCCCCGGGAAAATTTTCACATTTTTTAAACTTCAAAAACCCAAATTGCAAAATGTTTAAATATAGAGAGCAGTGGAGCTCGGTTGCTGCAACGCCTCTCCTCTCTCTCTCTCTCTCTCTCTCTCTCTCTCTCTCCTATAACTACGAGCAAGTAAAGTAAGAAGAAAAATGGGTCCTTTTTTTAATAGAGCACACTTGCTTGCTCTTTCTTGCACTGTCAGTAGACTTGGGGTGTCACTAGGACGTAATGCGAACGAGATAGATTTTTCGGTCAAGTCTCTAAAACAAGTGGAGTTCGACCGGCTTACGGTTGCTCCCAAGTCTTCGAGCTTTGTCGACCCTCTCGTGTCATATGAGGAGGATGAGGATGCTGATGCCAATCATGAAGGCAAGCTTCTCTCTCATCTGGTTAAAGACACGACTGAAGTAGACCTTGATGATACTGTACGCGACACTACGCTTTTTGAGCTTGTCGCGTCAGTGCGCAAGAATAAGTCTAACTCAGCAAAGAAAAGAGGGCGCTCTTCTAAGAAACTAAATGTCTCTAAACATAAAGTTGGTTCATCATGAGAGGCATGTTCTGGAATAGCAGAGGTCTTGGTGACTTGGCTAAACACAAACACATTGCCGATTGTGTAAAGGATCATTTGTTGGACTTTGTGGCTATCACTGAGTCAGGTAAACGTGATTTTCCAACACATGTCTTGGACCACTTTTCATGTGGTTTTGATTACGAATGGCACGTCTTACCGCCGACCGGGAGGTCCGGGGGAATATTGCTAGGTATTAACTCTACATACTTGCAACTATTGTCCACGAGAAAGGGGGAGTATCATATTAAATTCCACCTTCGAAATAAGTCCGACAACTTCATCTGGAGTCTGGTGGCTATATATGGTGCCGCTCAAGAGGAGTTTAAGTCTGCATTTCTAAAAGAGCTGGTTAATACCTGTCGAAACAATCCTCATCCCATGTTAATCGGGGGGGATTTCAACATCCTTCGATATCAGCAGGAAAAAAACAACGATCGGTTTGACACTAGGTGGCCTTTCCTCTTTAATGCTGTTATTGACAGCCTCGATCTGAGAGAAATCACAATGTCTGGTCGTCAGTATACCTGGGCCAACAACCGTTCGGTGCCGACCTTTGAAAAACTGGACCGGGTGCTAGTTACCACTGACTGGGAATACAAATATCCCCTAGCATTGGTTCGGGCACTTGAAAGAATTGAGGCCTTATCGGATCACGCTCCGTTGCTAATCAATTTTGGACAACCAATCCCGAGTTCGAATCGCCACCAGTTTAAATTTGAACTGGGATGGTTCACTAGAGAGGGATTTCAGGAGCTAGTTAAGAAAGTGTGGGCACGCCAGCCCCGCGGTAACACACCCATCCAAAGATGGAATAATCGAATCCGCTCCCTGCGTCGATTCCTTCGAGGATGGGCCAAGCATACTGCTGGAATTTATAAAAAAGAAAAATTGCGTTTGTCTACCCTAATTGATTCCCTTGATAAAATAGCGGAGGTGAGGCCTCTGTCTGCTGTTGAGATCGAGCAAAAAAGCAATCTTAACGAGCAGATTGCCCACCTACTACGTGAGGAAGAGATTAAATGGTACCAACGTAGCAAGGCGGATTCGTTAGTGCTAGGTGATGATAATACGAAATACTTTCAGATGCTTGCCAATGGCAGACATAGAAAGAAGCGTATATTCGCCCTTGACCAGGAGGAAGGCCGAATAGAGGGGGACGTACCACTTAGAAATTTTATCACTAAGTTTTACAAATACCTTTTTGGGCCTTCAGCCGAGACTAATTTTCATCTAGATGAATCCGTTACTCATGACATCACTCAAGTTACGGAAGCGGAAAATGAATTCCTAACCTCTCCTTTTTCTGAGGAGGAAATTCGAACCGCTGTGTTTCAGATGGAACACAACAAGGCACCGGGACCGGATGGCTTTCCCGCAGAGTTCTATCAATGCATTTGGGACGTCATTAAGGCAGACTTGGTTCAGTTGTTTAACCAACTGCATTTCGAGGACCTTGACATTTCTCGTTTAAACTTTGGGGAAATTATCCTACTGCCTAAGATTAAGGAGGCTAGTCGTATTCAACAATATCGACCGATTTGCCTTCTCAATGTAAGTTTTAAAATTTTTACGAAGGTAGCGACTAATCGGTTGAACGGTGTAGCTGACCATGTCGTAAAACCCACACAAACAGCATTTATGCAAGGTCGCAACATTTTAGATGGAGTGGTCGTCCTGCACGAAACTGTACATGAACTGCACCGGAAAAAAATGAACGGTGTCATTCTTAAAATTGATTTTGAGAAAGCCTATGACAAAGTTAAGTGGCCCTTCTTGTTGCAAACCTTACGCATGAAAGAGTTTTCACCAAAATGGTGCCGCTGGGTAGAGAGCTTTGTCTCTGGCGGTAGTGTGGCCATAAAAGTTAATGAAGACGTTGGCAACTATTTTCAGACAAGGAAGGGGCTTCGCCAAGGCGACCCCGCGTCTCCTATTCTGTTTAACATTGTGGCCGACATGCTAGCTACCCTAGTGGAGCGGGCCAAGCTGGATGGTCAAATTAGCGGGGTCATCCCACATCTGGTAGAAGATGGTCTATCCATTCTACAATATGCCGATGACACGATTCTTTTTATGGATCATGATCTTGATAAAGCAAGAAGTCTCAAGCTGCTCTTATGTGCCTTTGAGGAACTTTCTGGTCTCAAAATTAATTTTCATAAGAGTGAACTTTTTTGCTTTGGAGATGCTGCAGAATCTGCACCCGAGTATGCCGACATTTTTGGATGCCAGCTCGGGCAGTTTCCGATTAGGTATCTGGGTATCCCCATACACTATCGGCGTTTAACTATCGCTGAGTGGAGGCATGTGGAAGAGAGACTTGAGAAACGTTTAGCCAGTTGGAAGGCCAAACTCTTGTCTTATGGGGGGCGATTGATCTTGATCAATTCTGTCCTAAGCAACATGGTTTTATACATGTTGTCATTCTTCCACCTGCCGAAAGGGGTTCTACAGCGTCTAGATTACTTTAGATCCAGATTTTTTTGGCAGTGTGATAACGAAACCAAGAAATATAGACTGGCTAGGTGGAGCGTATTATGCAGACCTAAAAGCCAAGGGGGCCTGGGAATCCAAGACCTTGAGATTAAAAATATCGCTCTTCTCAGCAAGTGGGTCTATAAATTACTCACTGAGAATGGAGTATGGCAGGAAATCATTCGCAACAAGTATGTGGGATCCAATGCCATTTCTCAAATTCATTGGAAACCTGGGGATTCACATTTTTGGAGTGGTGTCATGAAGGCCAAGGAATTCTTTTTCCAATTTGGGACCTTCTTGGTTAGGGACGATGCTCAGGTTCGTTTCTGGGAAGATACCTGGCTAGGGAACACTCCCCTAATGGTGCAATATCCGAGCTTGTACCGGATCGTCCGACATAAATTTGTCACGATCAAACAAGTATTAGGACAGGAAAACCCCGATATTTCTTTCCGTAGGGATCTTTTGGGCACTCGTCTGACAGCATGGAATGAATTACTCACTCGCCTGGAGGACATTCAACTGTCAGATGATCCGGACACTTTTCGATGGAACTTGCATCAGAATGGCAAATTTTCGGTCAAATCCATGTATGATGCAATGGTTCATTGTGATGTTCCTGTAGATAACAGGAAATTATGGAAGCTAAAAATTCCCCTAAGAGTGAAGATTTTCCTCTGGTTTCTTAACAAAGGAGTCATCCTAACTAGAGATAATCTGGCACGACGTAACTGGCATGGCTCCAAGACATGTGTCTTTTGCCAACATGACGAGTCTATCAAACACCTATTTTTTGAGTGCAAGTTCGCTCGGGCAGTTTGGGCTACGGTCCAAGTAGCTTCGAATTTATATCCACCACGTAGTGCACGGAATATGTTCGGCAACTGGTTACGGGGTATAGATAAACAATTTTCTGCACATATTCTTGTGGGAGCGGCGGCCTTATGCTGGGCAATGTGGCTTACCAGGAATGATGTGGTTTTTAACAATAAATGTGTCTCATCTCCTATGCAGGTTATTCATGTTTGTACACGATGGCTCCGTACTTGGTCTATCCTGCAGAAGCCGGAAGACAGGGACATTTTTATGATGGCGTCTACACGGCTGGAGCGTACGGCCAGGGAGGTTTTCTACCCCCATGGATGGCGGTGTGATTTACGGATAGGATCTACCGCTCCTTAGGCTGGACACGATTTATTGCTTGGCATTGTATCAAATTATTTTATTTTTAGGGTGCTCTGGATTTTTTGGCTGTGTGCATCTAGCTATGCAGAGGCCGGGCTTTCTTTTGACATGATTGTATCATCTCGATATATCTATTCAATGAAATGTCCTTTATCGAAAAAAAGTAATCCTCAGACGAGTTCACACCCAGTCCTGAACCTGAACCCGCTAAATGCGACTGAGCCTAGTTATTTGACTGACCAAACGATGCCACATTCACACACAACACTCTAAACAAAGCCACAGACAAACAAGCCTTGCATTGCAGTTGAAGCTAACAAGAGAGGAAAACTTGAGGTCAAACAAGAGCATCCAGAGATTGCATAGCAAAGACATTTGTTTAATTTGTTTGTTTGTCAACCAAGTCCAAAAATTTATGTACAGATCATAGATGAACCGAAGAATCAAACCAAACAACTGAATCTTCTTTCCTTGCTCTGCTAGCATGTTTCTTTGACATGATGTAAAAATTTCTTTCTTTCCTACGGCCCACTTATTGAGCAACTGAAAATTTTGATTCTTTAAACATGCCACGTACACATAGACGGAGAGGAGACACGTTGAATAGAGGCGTGATCGTGAGGGACTCGGCAACATATAAGGCTAAGCCCTCCGCCGCCGCCTCGATCGTGAAAACCAAGGATTTCCTTATAGTAGTAGCTCCTAATGCATTGAAAGAGCTTATTGCATTGAAACCAACTGATTACTAGCATAGGGCACAAATATGGCACCTTCCTGAGCTATTTATTCTTGAAAACGACGTTAATTGGCCTCACCAAAAGACAACACGCACGTGCATATATATAAATTCAACTAGTAGGTGTTCATTGGGTGTTCACTCAAGCCAAATTTCTAGTTTTATTATCTCTCTATCTATTGTACGCATGCATTAAGAATACAATCTTACTCTGTGTTGCCTCAGAATCCCAACATATACGTACAGACTCGTTTGGCGCTGATGCATTAGGAGCTACCAGGGGAAAGAGGAGCTGCCAGGTGGGAACGGGACAAGCTGATCGATGGCACTCTGGCGCGCCAAAACGCTCAGCTGCTTTCTGTTGTTTTCTCTGATTAATTATGATTGCAATTCTCGTACTATCATCCTGGCTGCAGGCGCAAACATCCACGCGACAAACGGCTTCTATGGAGGCTTGTTTAATTCTAGCTATCTGGCCTTGGGTGGGCTCTTGGGATTCTTCACGGGAGCAGCACATCCCAAGCAAAGGAAAACACATCGAGCCATCGGTTGAGTCCTAGCTTACTTATTTCGTTTTCGTTGCAGGATCAACTGCTGCCTGTCTCATAGTCGATCGGTTGTAAGATTCGTCTAACTCTGCAGAATTCAATAGAGGACGCCGATGTCTGTCTGATAACGCAGATGTCCATATCCTTTTTGTATAGTTTTTTTTTTGATGTAACCAGCCGGACCGGGCCGTACCTCCAATTTTTGCCAAAGCTTAAATATCGGCAATGTTAGAGCATCTACAGCTGGGCGCCTCAAACGCCTAGGCAGATGGCCCGGTCACTGGCCGGTCAGAAAAACCTGACTCGGACGGCCACTTCAAACGCCCGGGCTGATCGGCATCCCTCATATCCAGCCCAAATATGGATTGGATATGCGAAGACACGGGTGCGTCCGCCACGTCGGCCTGACGGCCGGGTCTCACACGAAATTGCCCAGAAACCAACAGTACGATGGGTGTATCCTCCGTCGCCGCGTGGCCCCGCTACGGCGGTCCGCGTAGTGCCCTATCCCAGCTATTTAAGCCGACCGCCGGAACTGATACCCTACCCATCCACATTTCCCCCTCCCGTCCATCATCTGCCTCTTTCCACTAGTAGCCATGCCCCCACACCCATCAGGCAACGTATCAAGGCGCGATGCCCGGATCGCCGCGGGGCTACCTCCAGATGCGGTAGATCCGGAGGAGGAGGACGCGGAGGAGGAGCACGAGGAGTATGGGGAGGAGGAGCACGAGGAGTAAGTGGGGGACGATGGGGCCGCGGATTTGGAGGCGGGGCAGCACGCGTTCCTCGATTACTTCCGATCAGAATTGGCGGCAAAGGTTAAGCGCCGTCATCTGCAGGAGGCAAAGGGGGCGGATGCCGACGACATGCTCGCGCATATGGATGAGGAGGAGGAGCCCGAGCCTTGCGACGCGCCCAACTATCCGGCACGGACGTCATGGACATCTCCGGCGACGAAGTTTAATTTAGGCTAGTGTGGTGTACGTAGTGCATAGGAACTCTTTTGCATGGTTTGTATGGATTTGAGGGATGAATTATGAGGTACTCGGATGCATTGGACGACATAGTCAGCAACCCGTTTTGTCATGTTGCTTGCCACCTCTGTGTAGATCTTGAAGCTAGCGTCAAGAAGACATATGGGTCCACATTGTTGGATTCGACAAGCCTCCGTAGTTTTTGGTAGCAAAATTGTTTCACCGAAATTCAATCTAAAGAGCTCAAGGTTACTAATCGTGGAGGTAGTTAAGCAACTCCATTAAGTCGCCTTTAATGAACTTCCAAAAATGGTCAAATTTTGCTAGTAAACCATTTGATCAGGGTGTTTTGTTATGCTCAATTTAGAATAATGTGTCCCTCACTTCTTTCAGTCGTCGAAATCTAACAATGTCGTCTGTTTAGAATTTATTCAGGGAGAGATGACGCTCATATGGTGACCGTAACAGACCTTTACCAAATTTGATGTTATACGCTTTGAGAGGGGAAACCATCTAATCTGATATTGCCTTTGATGGCTTTTGGGATTGGATCTAATTGAAACTAACCAAAACGAACAAATTTTCAGTGAATGGATAATTTTTAGATTGCGCTTAGAAAATAAATATGAAATAGGGCATTGGAAATTCAAGAAGCCTCTAATGACCGACGAAGCAGAAAGGGGGAAGGGCATTATCATCAATCGAGGAGCGAGGTAGGAGAGCGATGACATATTTGGGATTAATTCACTTAAAACAAAGAATTAAATTAAAAAAAGCCCGTCTTTTCTCATGTTTTTTGTATGGTGTAAATCATTTTCCTTGTGTTTCATCATTTATTAGGATATAAGTTAACAACCTCCCAAAACTCAGGCTTCACTCCCTCTGTCTCTTCTATGACTATGCAGGCAAGTGAAGAATAAAAATCGACCCTAATAAAGAGCACACTTGTGTGCTCTTTCTTGCACTGTCAGTATTCCTGGGAAGAGTTCACACCCGGTTAAATCCAACTCAGCCTAGCTATTTTGACTGACCAAACCATGCCACATTCACACACAACACTTTAAACAAAGCTACAAGAAAACAAACCTTGTTGTCTTGCTCAGTTTCTTTGACATGGGGCAAGCTCTCTCTGTTCTTTGACTATGAGCAACTGAAATTTTGAAATTTTTTTTTCAAATATGCACGAGCGTGCATACTTTCTATTAAAGAAGGAGAACGGGGAGAGAGCCCCTCCACCATTGGCATTACATATTACATGCACCCAAGTCCAAGGCTATGCCAGCCCGCTCCATGGTATTACTCTTGTAAGTTACACTCTCGCTCTCGCCCACCCTGTCACTACCCCAAAGGACATATCGCCCTTGATGATCCCGGCCATCTTCCATGCGCTGCCCTCGGCTTCAATCCTGGCCAGAAGTCGCTCCACCGAAGGTGTGCCCCGGTCAAACACAATCGCGTTTCGGTGCTTCCATAGCTCCCACATTACAAGAATGGCTATCGCGCGCGCGTCCTTCTTTCTCTGGCCTGTATCGTTGATGACTTGGCACCAATCAGAGAGCAAAGTGCTCGTTGCTGGAGCCCACATAGCGTGCCCAAGGCCGTGTCCCACCACGATCCAAACCTGCCGTGCAAAGACGCAGTCCAGCAGGAGATGTCCAATTGTCTCTTCCTCTTGATCGCAGAAGGGACACGTCTCCATGTGATCAAGGCCGCGTCGAGCGAGGCGATCCGAGGTCCAGCACCTGTTTCGCAAGGCAAGCCAAGCCAAGCAAAGAAACGGCATTGGAGGGGTGCACGGTTCTTCCACGTAAAGTCGGCCGACGGCACGACATAATATTTCTTATTGCTATAGAAAGCTAGTATGCACACTTAGAAATTTATATGCCCCAAATGAAGATTTACTGAAAAAACAGTCTATGACAGACTATAGCTACTACGGATTTAGATAAGTAGGTATGTGCGTAATGCCAGATCAAAATAGACTAACCACATCCATATAACCATGTTGAATTTTTTAGAACTTCAAAATACAACCTCTATCTCAAATTACACGTCTTAGATTTGTCTTAAAGATATAGATATGGTGTACCTAAACATGCTTAGGACGGGGATCATTTTGACACTATTCAAAGAAGAAGGCTCACTAGTGCTGGTCCTCCAAAGAAAGAAAGGGACTTTTTGACACTTGTGGGCTCTTTCTTGCCGAAACTGCTATGCCTGTACGACCAGACCAGACTGTAAAATTTGTTGCATGGTGTGGCCCACAAACTGAATTATCTTGGGCTGTCTCTAATCGTACGAGTGTTGGATCGTCCGTATAGCAGGATTGCTTTCTTGCGGTGTGAGTATTCCTCTGACGCATGTGTTCACACAACACCCAGTCCTGAACCTGAACCTGGACCTGGACCTGGACCTGGACATCTGCTAAATCCGAATCAGCCTAGTTATTTGACTGACCAAACTATGCCACATTCACACACGACACTCTAAACAAGACTTGTTAGCATTGGAGCTAACAAGAGAGAAAGAGAGGAAAACTAACTTGAGGTCAAACAAGATTAAGATTAAGATTGACCAAAGATTAAGATTGCATAGCAAAGCAGAGACATTTGTTTGATTGTCTGCACCAAAACCAAGTCCAAAAATTTATATACAAACAAATAGTAGTTGAACTGAAGAATGAACCAAACAATCGGATCTTCTCTCCTTCCTCTGCTAGTATGTTTCTTCCACACGGTGTAAAAGTTCTTTTCTTTCTTTCTTTCTTTCTTTCTTTCCTGGGATACGACGAGTTAACTAGGGCCCTCCTACTACTGAGCAACTGAAAATTCGATTCTTTGACAGGGTTTGGATCGAATCATCGAGTGGAATGAGCAGATTAAGCTCAAGATCGTTGAACCGAATGGAACCGATCAAGATGATGCAGTAGCTAATTAGAAGAAGGCTGTGCCGGCGAGGCCGCGGTGGAGGAGGTTGTGCGCGATCTTGTCCCTGGCCTTGGCGGCGGCGTCGGAGCGCACGGGGTTGTCCAGCACGGCCAGGTCGTCCTCCACCTCCACCCGTAGCTCCGGCGGCATGGCCTCCCCTCTGGCCTCGCAGATGTTGTGGAGCACGCAGCAGGCGCCGAGCACCACGGGGAGGTCCTGGAGCTTCACCTCGGTGCGCTTCTGCAGGCAGGCCCAGCGGCTCTTGAGGCGCGAGAAGGCGTCGACGGCCACCCCCCGGAGGTCGGCGACCTTCTCGTTGAAGGCGTGCTGCGTCCAGGTGAGGTTCTGGTGGGTGTAGGGGACGAGGCACCAGTCGGTGAGCGGGTAGCTGGCGCCGCCGACCACCCAGGACCCCTCCATCATCCCGGCCGCGGCGCGCTGCTGCAGCGCCGACTTGTCGAGCACCTGGTCGTCGGCGAGCGAGCCCGGCCAGCCGATGCAGACGTCGGTGAAGGCGGCGTCGGGGCCGACCACCCCCTGCAGCGTGATGGAGTAGGACGTCTTCTGGTTGCGCTCCGTGTGCCGGCGGTTGAAGTAGGAGGCGACGTGCACCTTGGGCGCGATGATGGGGATGTGGGTGGTGTACATGGCGCCCACCACGTCCGGCACGCCGGAGCTGGCCTCGAAGCCGGCCTTGACGGCGGCGGCAGCGGCGGAGCCGCGGTCCGGCCACCGGAGGAAGCGCGGCATGAGGATGGAGCGGATGGCGGCGCACACCTCGAGCACCAGCTTGTGGCAGGTGGAGATGCCGATGCCGAAGCGCTTGGAGACGAGCCGGAGCGGCTCGCCCGTGGCGAGCCGCCACACGCAGACCGCCACGCGCTGCCGCACCGGGATGGCGGCGCGGAGCGCCGTGTCCTCCTTGGCGACGGCGGCGCCGAGCGCGTCGCAGACCATGCCGAACGTGGCGCGGCCCATCCGGAACTCCCGCAGGAACTCCGCCTCCGGGTACCCCGGGCTGCTCCGCAGCTCCCACCACTCGCTCGACCGGTCCTTGACCCACAGCCGGCGCTGGTACGGCGAGGCCTCGTCCCCTCCTCCTCCCCCGCCGGCGACGACCCGGCGCTTGGACGGCCGCCCGTCGACGACCACGACCGGGAGGGCCGGGGCCGGCGCCGTGAGCGGGGAGACGACCTCGGCCTCCCCCTCCTCGTCCTCCTCCGCAAGAAGCCGGCCGTTGAGCTCGAGGAGGGGGAGCGCGCGGCGGGTGGGGCGGGGCGCGTGGTACTCGGCCAGGATGTTGGTGATGCGCAAATCAAGATCCCTCTTGCTCTCATCCCCGCCGGCGCGACCGGCACCGGCCGCGGCTGCGGCGGCCCCTCCGTCGTCGGGCTCGCGCTTCCGCCGGCGATTGGGCATCGGGGGAGAGATGGGGGGAGAAGGTAAGCTCTCGCTATTGGGTGGAGGGGGGAGGGGGAGGGAGAGGTCGTGGTCGTCGGCTCTCTCGGGTCTTTGTAGGAGCAGAGCAGAGGAAAGCAGGGGAGGCTGTCTCGTCCGTCTCTCTTGGATTTGGGTTTGGGTTAGGTAGGTGGGTGTGAGCGCATCGGACAGCAGCACGTTTCTTTATCTCTTCTTCTCTTTCTAGTGTGAAACCAAAGGCCAGGCATGTCAAGGTGTGGTCACCTTGTTCCAAGAAAATATTATTCCTTTTTATATGAAAAATATAACTGTTTGGAAATTGTGTTTTTGAGCGAGCGGCACGAGGAACGAGGCAATGTACGGGTGTAAACACTCGTGACGGTTGATAGGAGGAAATAAGGAGGCATGAAGAATGTCGTGCCAGCGCGCAGGGGAGGGAATAGATGCCGAGGATTGATGGCTGCACGTTGTGTTGACTCTGGTTGCCGCCGGTTTCCTTCTGATGTCGAAGGGAATGAGATGATGGACGAGGTAATGTGCCGGTGTCGATGTAAACGCCACCAGATTGTGGGCGAAATGTATGTCACACATTGATGGCTGTGTTAATATACGTATTTTGATGAGTTGTGGGATAACAATGTTTGGTTGCCATGCGTTTGCTTGTGATTTCACATTTAAGAATATGATGAACGAGGTAATGTATTTGTGTCGGTGTAAACCCTCGTGTCGTCTGATCGGGAGGAAATATTGAGCCTGGCAAAATGGCATGCCAACGTAGATAGAAGGAAATGTATATCAAATATTGACAGTCGTATTAACTTATGCTCTTGTGAGTAGCTACTACTGGCAAATGGGTCTAGTTGTTGTGTGTTTCCTTCTGATTTCAAAGGGAAGGGCATGATGAATGAGTTAATGTACGGGTGTAATCACCTGTCTGGAAATGCTGAATGTCTTGTCAAAGTGGAGAGGAACATATTGATGGCGGTATTAACTTGTGATGAGTTGTTATTGGCAAATGGGGAAGGACATGACAGTTGCGTTAATGTTGCATGGAGAGGAAATATACTGTCCTTTCAACTCGGAGAGGAGCATATAGATGTCAAGTGTTGATGGTTGTGTTAAATTATGCCTTACTGTGAGTTGTTATTTGCAAATGAGTCTAACTGCAATCAGCTTCTTTCTAATTTGTGAGGAAATGACACGATGGATACGGCAACGTGGCGGTGTAAGCACCTGTGTAGTGCGATAGGCAGACAATATTAAGACGCGCAGAATGTAGTGCAAGCGCAGAGCGAGAAATGGATGTCAAGTACTGATGGTCGTACTAATTTACGTCTTGTGATGATTTGTTATTGTCAAATGAATCTTATTGTAGCCAATTTCTTTCTGAATTAAGAAAAGTGGCATGAGAAACAAGCCAACGTGGCAACGTGGATGTGAATCATATATGTGATCCAGAGAAAATGCCATGCCCATATGAATAGAACGAAATGTACTTTTGGCCACATGGCGGCATTAACTATGTCTGAAACAACTTTTTGTTGGCAAATGTGTGGCATTGCGTCTGGTTTTTCTTCTAGTTTTGAACGAGGGGAAATCCTGAACACGGCTGCGGTAAGCTAAGTTTTTTTTTTCTTTTAGTATTTTAGAAGAGACGGCATAGCGAACAAGGTAACACATGGGTCTAGGTGTAAGAACATACTATTCGTTAAAAAAAGGTGTGATAACATACTTTCGAGAGCGAAAAATGGATGCCAAGTACTAATAGTCTGATAATTTAACCCAGAGTCTGGCTCAGATGAGCCCGGTGAACAGTACCGTGAGTTAAAAGGAAAAAAGTTCAAAAAAAAATCCAAAACAAATAGTGATGCAAGATGCTCCTGTGCGTAAACTACGTGCAAAATTTCATGAAGTTTGGACATTCGAGGAGCTCGTGGCAAGAAATATAAAATTAGGTGTGAATAGTGTGAGTTCCAAAGTTTCTCCGACATCCGAAATTTGTTGGAGCAGAGCAGAG
Source organism: Aegilops tauschii subsp. strangulata (assembly GCF_002575655.3). Taxonomy (NCBI): domain Eukaryota; kingdom Viridiplantae; phylum Streptophyta; class Magnoliopsida; order Poales; family Poaceae; genus Aegilops; species Aegilops tauschii. The sequence continues at coordinate 503,278,076 of NC_053035.3, read as the reverse complement.
CAAAGAAAGGTTGTCTCCTCCGTCTGTCTTGGTTTGGGTTCGGATTTGGCTTAGGTAGGTGGGTATGAGCGCATTAGACAACAACACGTTTCTTTATCTCTTTCTAGTGTGAAACTAAATGCCAGGCATGTCAAGGTGTGGTCAGCTTGTTCCAAAAAAATATTATTCTTTTTATGAAATATAATAAGTGTTTTTAAATTGTGTTTTTGAGCGAGTGGCACGATGAACGAGGCAATGTACGAGTGTAAACACTCGTGACGGTTGTTAGGAGGAAATGTGGAGGCACAGAGAATGTCGTGCCAGCGCACGGGAGGGAATAGATGCCAAGGATTGATGGCCGCTCGTTGTGATGAGTCTGGTTGCGTCCGGTTTCCTTCTGATTTCGGAGGGAATGAAATGATGGACGAGGTAATGTATCCGTGTCGGTGTAAACGCCACAAGATTGTCGGCGAAATATATGTCACGTATTGATGGTTGCGTTAATATACACGTATTCTGATGAGTGATACGTCCATTTTGCATCATGCTTTTATATCGATATTTATTGCATTATGGGCTGTTATTACACATTACGTCACAATACTTATGTCTATTCTCTCTTATTTTACAAGGTTTACACGAAGAGGGAGAATGCCGGCAGCTGGAATTCTGGGCTGGAAAAGGAGCAAATATTAGAGACCTATTTTGCACAGCTCCAAAAGTCCTGAAACTTCACGGAAGTTATTTTTGGAATTAACAAAAAATACTGGCGAAAGAATCCACCAGAGGGGGCCCAAACCCTGGCCACGAGGGTGGGGGGCGCGCCCCCTGCCTCGTGGGCCCCCTGGCAGGCCTCTGGTGCCCATCTTCTGCTATATGAAGTCTTTTGTCTGAGAAAAATTATAATCAAACTTTCGGGAAGAAACTCCGCCGCCACGAGGCGGAACCTTGGCGGAACCAATCTAGGGCTCCGGCAGAGCTGTTCTGCCGGAGAAACTTCCCTCCAGGAGGGGGAAATCATCGCCGTCGTCATCACCAACGATCCTCTCATCGGGAGGGGGCCAATCTCCATCAACATCTTCACCAGCACCATCTCCTCTCAAACCCTAGTTCATCTATTGTATCCAATCTTTGTCCCAAAGCCTCAGATTGGTACCTGTGGGTTGCTAGTAGTGTTGATTACTCCTTGTAGTTGATGCTAGTTGGTTTATTTGGTGAAAGATCATATGTTCAGATCCTTTATGCATATTAATACCCCTCTGATTATGAACATGAATATGATTTGTGAGTAGTTACGTTTGTTCCTGGGGACATGGGAGAAGTCTTGCTATAAGTAGTCATGTGAATTTGGTATTCGTTCGATATTTTGATGAGATGTATGTTGTCTTTCCTCTAGTGGTGTTATGTGAACGTCGACTATATGACACTTCACCATTATTTGGGCCTAGAGGAAGGCATTGGGAAGTAATAAGTAGATGATGGGTTGCTAGAGTGACAGAAGCTTAAACCCTAGTTTATGTGTCGCTTCGTAAGGGGCTGATTTGGATCCATATGTTTCATGATATGGTTAGGTTTACCTTAATACTTCTCTTGTAGTTGCGGATGCTTGCAATAGGGGTTAATCATAAGTGGGATGCTTGTCCAAGAAATGACAGCACCCAAGCACCGGTCCACCCACATACGAAATTATCAAAGTAACGAACGTGAATCATATGAGCGTGATGAAAATTAGGTTGACGATAATTCCCATGTGTCCTCGGGAGCGCTTTTCTCTATATAAGAGTTTGTCCAGGCTTGTCCTTTGCTACAAAAAGGATTGGGACATCTTGCTGCACCTTATTTACTTTCATTACTTGTTACCCGCTACCAATTCCCTTATCACAAAACTATCTGTTACCGATAATTTCAGTGCTTGCAGAGAATACCTTGCTGAAAACCGCTTATCATTTCCTTCTGCTCCTCGTTGGGTTCGACACTCTTACTTATAAAAAGGACTAAGATAGATCCCCTATACTTGTGGGTCATCAAGACTCTTTTCTGGCGCCGTTGCCGGGGAGTGAAGCGCCTTTGGTAGGTGGAATTTGGTAAGGAAAATTTTATATAGTGTGCTGAAATTTACTGTCACTTGTTACTATGGAAAGTAATCCTCTGAGGGGCTTGTTCGGTGTATCTTCACCCCGACCAGTAGAGCAAAGAGTTGCTCCTCAACCTACTGAACCTACTGAAAATGTTTACTTTTAAATTCCTTCGGGTATGATAGAGAAACTGCTAGCTAATCCTTTTACAGGAGATGGAACATTACATCCCGATTTGCACCTAATCTATGTGGATGAAGTCTGTGGATTATTTAAGCTTGCAGGTATTCCCGAGGATGTTATCAAGAAGAAGGTCTTCCCTTTATCTTTGAAGGGAGAGGCATTGACATGGTTTAGGCTATGTGATGATATGGGATTATGGAACTACAACCGATTGAAATTGGAATTTCATCAGAAGTTTTATCCTATGCATCTTGTTCATCGTGATCGTAATTATATATATAATTTTTGGCCTCGCGAAGGATAAAGCATCGCTCAAGCTTGGGGGGCTTAAGTCAATGTTATATTCATGCCCCAATCATGAGCTCTCAAGAGAAATGATTATTCAAAAATTTTATGCTCGGCTTTCTCTCAATAATCGCTCCATGCTCGATACTTCTTGTACTGGATATTTTACGATGAAGTCTATTGAATTCAAATGGGATTTATTGGAAATAATTAAACACAACTCTGAAGACTGGGATCTCGACGAAGTAAGGAGTCAGGTATAACACCTAAGTTTGATTGTGTTAAATCTTTTATGGATACCGATGTTTTCCGTCAATTTAACACTAAATATGGACTTGACTCTGAGATAGTAGCTTCTTTCTGTGAATCCTTTGCTACTCATGTTGATCTCCCAAAGGAGAAATGGTTTAAATATAATCCTCCCATTGAAGTAAAAGTAGTTGCACCTATTAAAGTTGAAGAAAAGACTATCACTTCTAATGATCCTGTCGTTCCTACTGCTTATATTGAGAAACCACCTTTCCCTGTTAGAATAAAGGATCATGCTAAAGCTTCAACCGTGGTAAAAAAAAGTAACATTAAGACACCCAAACCCCCTGAGCAAATTAAATTTGAACCTAGTATTGCTATGATTAAAGATCTCTTGGTTGATAATATTGATGGGCATGTTATTTACTTTTGTGAGGGAACTGCTAGAATTGCTAGACCTGATACTAAAAATAAACATAGACCTGTTGTAGGCATGCCTGTTATTTCTGTTAAAATAGGAGATCATTGTTATCATGGCTTATGTGATATGGGTGCTAGTGCAAGTGCAATACCTCATTCCTTATACAAAGAAATTATGCATGATATCGCACCTACTGAGATAGAAGAAATTGATGTTACAATTAAGCTTGCCAATAGAGACACTATTTCACCAGTTGGGATTGTTAGAGATGTTGAAGTCTTGTGTGGGAAAGTTAAATATCCTGCTGATTTTCTTGTTCTTGGTTCCCCACAAGATAACTTTTGTCCCATTATATTTGGTAGACCCTTCTTGAATACTGTTAATGCTAGGATAGACTGCGAAAAGGATGTTGTTACTATTGGTTTGGGGGATATGTCTCATGAGTTTAACTTTGCTAAATTTCGTAGACAACCCCGTGACGAGGAATTGCCTAGTAAAGATGAAATTATTGGTCTTACTTCTATTGTCGTGCCTCCTAATGACCCTTTAGAACAATATTTGCTAGACCATGAAAATGATATGTTTGTGAATGAAAGGAGGGGAATAGATGGAGTATTCTTTAAACAAGGACCTATCTTGAAACACAACTTGCCTGTTGAAATACTAGGGGATCCCCCTCCACCCAAGGGTGATCCCGTGTTCGAGCTTAAACCATTACCCGATACTCTTAAATATGGTTATCTTGATGAAAAGAAGATATATCCTGTTATTATTAGTGCTAACCTTTCAGAGCATGAAGAAAAGAAATTATTGAAAACTCTGAAGAAGCACCGTGCTGCTATTGGATATACTCTTGATGATCTTAAGGGCATTAGTCCCACCCTATGCCAACGACGGTTAAATCCTAAGATGAAAGAAGTGGTAAGGAAAGAAATACTAAAGCTTCTGGAGGCAGGTATAATTTATCCCGTTGCAGATAGTCAGTGGGTAAGTCCTGTCCATTGTGTCCCTAAGAAGGGAGGTATTACTGTTGTTCCTAATGATAAAGATGAATTGATCCCACAAAGAATTGTTACAGGTTATAGAATGGTAATTGATTTCCGCAAATTAAATAAAGCTACTAAAAAGGATCATTACCCTTTACCTTTCATTGATCAAATGCTAGAAAGACTATCCAAACACACACATTTTTGCTTTCTAGATGGTTATTCTGGTTTCTCTCAAATACCTGTGTCAAAAGAGGATCAAGAAAAGACCACTTTTACCTATCCTTTCGGTACCTTTGCTTATAGACGTATGCCTTTTGGTTTATGTAATGCACCTGCTACCTTTCAAAGATGCATGATGGCTATATTCTCTGATTTTTGTGAAAAGATTGTTGAGGTTTTCATGGATGATTTCTCCATTTATGGAACTTCTTTTGATGATTGCTTGAGCAACCTTGATCGAGTTTTGCAGAGATGTGAAGAAACTAACCTTGTCTTGAATTGGGAGAAGTGCCACTTTATGGTTAATGAAGGTATTGTCTTGGGGCATAAAATTTCTGAAAGAGGTATTGAAGTTGATGCCACCTCTTGAGCATGCGTTGGTTTTTCCCATGAAGAGGAAAGGGTGATGCAGCAAAGTAGCGTAAGTATTTCCCTCAGTTTTTGAGAACCAAGGTATCAATCCAGTAGGAGTCCACACGCAAGTCCCTCATACCTACACAAACAAATAAGAACCTTGCAACCAACGCGATAAAGGGGTTGTCAATCCCTTCATGGCCACTTGCAAAAGTGAGATCTGATAGAGATGATAAGATAATATTTTTGGTATTTTTATGATAAAGACTAAAAGTAAAGAAAGCAAAATAAACGGCGATAGAAATAGCTAGTTGATGGGAGATTAATATGATGGAGAATAGACCCGGGGGTCATAGGTTTCACTAGTGGCTTCTCTCAAGATAGCATAAGTATTACGGTGGGTGAAAAAATTACTGTCGAGCAATTGATAGAAAAGTGCATAATTATGAGAATATCTAGGCATGATCATGTATATAGGCATCACGTCCGTGACAAGTAGACCGACTCCTGCCTGCATCTACTACTATTACTCCACACATCGACCGCTATCCAGCATGCATCTAGAGTATTAAGTTCATAAGAACAGAGTAACGCATTAGGTAAGATGGCATGATGTAGAGGGATAAGCTCAAGCAATATGATATAAACCCCATCTTTCTATCCTCGATGGCAACAATACAATACGTGTTGTTTCCCCTACTGTCACTGGGATCGAGCACCGCATGATTGAACCCAAAGCTAAGCACTTCTTCCATTGCAAGAAAGGTCAATGTAGTAGGCCAAACCAAACTGATAATTCGAAGAGACTTGCAAAGATTACCAATCATACATAAAAGAATTCAGAGAAGATTCAAATATTGTTCATAGATAATCTTGATCATAAACCCACAATTCATCAGATCTCGACAAACACACCGCAAAAAGAGTTACATCAAATATATCTCCAAGAAGATCGAGGAGAACTTTGTATTGAGATCCAAAGAGAGAGAAGAAGCCATCTAGCTAATAACTATGGACCCGAAGGTCTGTGGTAAACTACTCACACATCATCGGAGAGGCTATGGTGTTGATGTAGAAGCCCTCCGTGATTGATTCCCCCTCCGGCGGAGCGCCGGAAAAGGCCCCAAGATGGGATCTCACGGGTATAGAAGATTGCAGCGGTGGAATTAGGTTTTCGTGGTGCTCCTCGATGGTTTCGGGGTACGTAGGTATATATAGGAGGAAGAAGTAGGTCGGTGGAGCCACGAGGGGCCTACGAAGGTGGAGGGCGCGCCTAGGGGGGGTAGGCGCGCCCCCTACCTCGTGGCCTCCTAGTATGTTTCTTGACGTCCACTCCAAGTCCTCTGGATCACGTTTGTTCCAAAAATAACTCTCCCGAAGGTTTCATTCCATTTGGACTCTGTTTGATATTCCTTTTCTGCGAAACACTAAAATAGGAATAAAAACAGTAATTTGCACTGGGACTTGGGTTAATAGGTTAGTCCCAAAAATAATATAAAAGTGTATAAATAAGCCCATTAAACATCCAAAATAGAATATATAATAGCATGGAACAATCAAAAATTATAGATACGTTGGAGACGTATCAAGCATCCGCAAGCTTAATTCCTGCTCGTCCTCGAGTAGGTAAATGATAAAAACAGAAATTTTCATGTGGAATGCTACCTAGCATATTTCTCAAGGTAATTTTATTTATTGTGGCATGAATGTTCAGATCCGAAAGATTCAAGATAAAAGTTTAATGTTGACTTAAAAGTAATAATACTTCAAGCATACTAACAAAGCAATCATGTCCTCTCAAAATAACATGGCCAAAGAAAGTTATCCCTACAAAATCATATAGTCTGGCTATGCTCTATCTTCATCACACAAAGTATTTAATCATGCACAACCCCGATGACAAGCCAAGCAATTGTTTCATACTTTTGATGTTCTCAAACTTTTTCAATCTTCACGCAATACATGAGCGTGAGCCATGGACATAGCACTATATGTGGAATAGAATGGTGGTTGTGGAGAAGAAAAAAAGGAGAAGATAGTCTCACATCAACTAGGTGTATCAACGGGCTATGGAGATGCCCATCAATAGATATCAATGTGAGTGAGTAGGGATTGCCATGCAACGGATGCACTAGAGCTATAAGTGTATGAAATCTCAACAAAAGAAACTAAGTGGGTGTGCATTCAACTCGCTTGCTCACGAAGACCTAGGGCATTTTGAGGAAGCCCATCATTGGAATATACAAGCCAAGTTCTATAATGTAAAATTCCCACTAGTATATGAAAGTGACAACATAGGAGACTCTCTATCATAAAGATCATGGTGCTACTTTGAAGCACAAGTGTGGCAAAAGGATAGTAACATTGTCCCTTCTCTCTTTTTCTCTCATTCATTTTTTTATTTGGGCCTTTTTCTTTTCTTTTTTTGGCCTCTTTTTTTCTCTTTTTTTTTCTTTCATCCGGAGTCTCATCCCGACTTGTGGGGGAATCATAGTCTCCATCATCCTTTCCTCACATGGGACAATGCTCTAATAATGATGATCATCACACTTTTATTTACTTACAACTCAAGAATTACAACTCGATACTTAGAACAAAATATGACTCTATGTGAATGCCTCCGGCGGTGTACCGGGATATGCAATGAATCAAGAGTGACATGCATTTTGAACAAAATAAAGGTGGCTTTGCCACAAATACGATGTCAACTACATGATCATGCAAGGCAATATGAGTCTATGACAATGATGAAACGTGTCATAATAAATGGAATGGTGGTAAGTTGCATGGCAATATATCTCGGAATGGCTATGGAAATGCCAAAATAGGTAGGTATGGTGGCTGTTTTGAGGAAGGTATATGGTGGGTGTATGATACCGGCGAAAGGTGTGCGGTATTAGAGAGGCTAGCAATGGTGGAAGGATGAGAGTGCGTATAATCCATGGACTCAACATTAGTCATAAAGAACTCACATACTTATTGCAAAAATCTATTAGTTATCGAAACAAAGTACTACGCGCATGCTCCTAGGGGGATAAATTAGTTATCGAAACAAAGTACTACGCGCATGCTCCTAGGGGGATAGATTGGTAGGAAAAGACCATCGCTCGTCCCTGACCGCCACTCATAAGGAAGACAATCAATAAATAAATCATGCTCCGACTTCATCACATAACGGTTCACCATACGTGCATGCTACGGGAATCACAAACTTTAGAACAAGTATTTCTCAAATTCACGACTACTCAACTAGCATGACTCTAATATCACCATCTTCATATCTCAAAACAATCATCAGTATCTAACTTTTCTTAGTATTCAATGCACTTATATGAAAGTTTTTATTATATCCAACTTGGATGCCTATCATATTAGGACTAATTTTATAACCAAGGCAAAAAACCATGCTGTTCTAAAGGACTCTCAAAATAATATAAGTGAAGCATGAGAGATCAATAATTTTTATAAAATAAAACCACCACCGTGCTCTAAAAGATATAAGTGAAGCACTTAGAGCAAAATTGTTTAGCTCAAAAGATATAAGTGAAGCACATAGAGTATTCTAAGAAATTCCGATTAATGTGTGTCTCTCTCAAAAGGTTTGTACAGAAGGATGATTGTGGTGAACTAAAAAGCAAAGACTCAAATCATACAAGACACTCCAAGCAAAACACATATCACGTGGTGAATAAAAATATAGCTCCAAGTAAAGTTACCGACGGACGAAGACAAAAGAGGGGATGCCTTCCGGGGCATCCCCAAGCTTAGGCTTTTGGTTGTCCTTAGATTTTACCTTGGGGTGCCTTGGGCATCCCCAAGCTTAGGCTCTTGCCACTCCTTGTTCCATAATCCATCAAATTTTTACCCAAAACTTGAAAACTTCACAACACAAAACTTAACAGAAAATCTCGTGAGCTCCGTTAGCGAAAGAAAACAAACAACACTTTAAGATACTGTAATGAACTCATTCTTTATTTATATTGGTGTTAAACCTACTGTATTCCAACTTTTCTATGGTTCATAAACTCCATTACTAGCCATAGATTCATCAAAATAAGCAAACAACACACGAAAAACAGAATCTGTCAAAAACATAACAGTCTGTAGTAATCTGTAACTAACGCAAACTTCTGGAAATCCAAAAATTCTAAAATGAATTGCTGGACGGGAGGAATTTATCTATTAATCATATGCAAAAAGAATCAACTAAATAGCACTCTCCAGTAAAAAGTTGTAGCTAATCTCGTGTGCGTTAAAGTTTCTGTTTTTTACAGCAAGATCGCAAAGACTTTCCCCAAGTCTTCCCAAAGGTTCTACTTGGCACAAACACTAATTAAAACACAAAACCACATCTAAACAGAAGCTAGATGGATTATTTATTCCTAAACAGAACCAAAAAGCAAAAAACTAAAATAAAATTGGGTTGCCTCCCAACAAGCGCTATCGTTTAACACCCCTAGCTAGGCATAAAGGCAAGGATAGATCTAGGTCTTGCCATCTTTAGGATGCAATCCATAAGTGGATCTCATGATAGATTCATAAGGTAATTTTATTTTCTTTCTAGGAAAGTGTTCCATGCCTTTCCTTAACGGAAATTGGAATCTAATATTCCCTTCCTTCATATCAATAATTGCACCAATCGTTCTAAGGAAAGGTCTACCAAGAATAATAGGACATGAAGGATTGCAATCTATATCAAGAACAATGAAATCTACGGGCACATAATTCCTATTTGCAACAATAAGAACATCATTAGTTCTTCCCATAGGTTTCTTAATGGTGGAATCCGCAAGGTGCAAGTTTAAAGAACAATCATCAAATTCACGGAAACCTAGCAAATCACACAAAGTTTTTGGAATTGTGGAAACACTAGCACCCAAATCAACAAAGCATAGCATTCATGATCTTTAATTTTAATTTTAATAGTAGGTTCCCACTCATCATAAAGTTTTCTAGGGATAGAAACTTCCAATTCAAGCTTTTCTTCATAAGATTGCATTAAAGCATCAATGATATGTTTAGTAAAAGCCTTATTTTGACTATAAGAATGCGGAGAATTTAGCATGGATTGCAACAAAGAAATACAATCTATTAAATAACAATTATCATAATTAAATTCCTTTAAATCCAAGATAGTGGGTCCATTGCTATCTAAAGTTTTGACCTCTTCAATCCCACTTTTACCAAATTTTGCATCAAGATCTAAAAACTCCGAATCATTGGGACGCCTTTTAACTAAAGTTGACTCATCTCCAGTCCCATCATTATCAAGATTCATATTGCAAAACAAAGATTTAATAGGGGACACATCAATTAATTTTCGATCTTCATCCTTATTATCATGAAAACTAGAAGAACACACTTTTACAAAGCAATCTTTCTTAGCACGCATCCTAGCGGTTCTTTCTTTGCACTCATCAATGGAAATTCTCATGGCTTTGAGAGACTCATTGATATCATGCTTAGGTGGAATAGATCTAAGTTTCAAAGAATCAACATCAAGAGAAATTCTATCCACGTTCCTAGCCAATTCATCAATCTTAGGCAATTTTTTCTTCAAGCAAAGCATTGAAATTCTTTTGAGAAATCATAAATTCTTTACCACTAGTCTAAAAATCAGAGGGCATCTTATTAAAATTTCCATAAGAGTTGTTATAGGAATTACCATAATTATTAGAGGGATTAGTAGGATACGGCCTAGGATTAAAATTTCATCTATAAGCATTGTTACCAAAATTGTTCCTACCAAAAAAATTCACATCCATAGATTCATTATTATTCTCAATCAAGGTAGACAAAGGCATATCATTGGGATCAGAAGAAACACTCTTATCAGAGGAAAATACTTAGAGATAAAAGCATCTTTGCACTTATTCCAAGAATCAATACTAATTTTAGGCAAAGACAAAAACCAAGTTTTAGCACGATCTCTAAGCGATAAAGGAAATAGCTTCAGTTTAACAATATCGTTGTCCACATCTTTCTTCTTTTGCATATCACACAAATCAACAAAGCTATTTAGATGGGTAGCGGCATCTTCACTAGGAAGGCTGGCGAATTGATCTTTCATGACAAGATTCAGCAAAGCAGCATTAATTTCACAAGATTCAGCATCGGTAAGAGGAGCAATTGGAGTGCTAAGAAAATCATTGTTGTTGGTATTGGCAAAGTCACACAATTTAGTATTATCTTGAGCCATCGTGACAAGCAAGAAATCCAACACACAAGCAAACAAGAAGCAAGCGAAAAAGAGGCGAACGGAAAGAGAGGGCGAATAAAACAGCAAGGGTGAAGTGGGGGAGAGGAAAACGAGAGGCAAATGGAAAATAATGTAATGCGAGGGATAAGAGTTTGTGATGGGTACTTAGTGTGTCTTGACTTGTCCGTAGACTCCCCGGCAACAGCGCCAGAAATCCTTCTTGCTACCTCTTGAGCATGCGTTGGTTTTTCCCTTGAAGAGGAAAGGGTGATGCAGCAAAGTAGCGTAAGTATTTCCCTCAGTTTTTGAGAACCAAGGTATCAATCCAGTAGGAGGCCACACGCAAGTCCCTCGTACCTACACAAACAAATAAGAACCTTGCAACAAACGCGATAAAGGGGTTGTCAATCCCTTCATGGCCACTTGCAAAAGTGAGATCTGATAGAGATGATAAGATAATATTTTTGGTATTTTTATGATAAAGACTAAAAGTAAAGAAAGCAAAATAAACGGCGATAGAAATAGCTAGTTGATGGGAGATTAATATGATGGAAAATAGACCCGGGGGCCATAGGTTTCACTAGTGGCTTCTCTCAAGATAGCATAAGTATTACGGTGGGTGAACAAATTACTGTCGAGCAATTGATAGAAAAGTGCATAATTATGAGAATATCTAGGCATGATCATGTATATAGGCATCACGTCCGTGACAAGTAGACCGACTCCTGCCTGCATCTACTACTATTACTCCACACATCGACCGCTATCCAGCATGCATCTAGAGTATTAAGTTCATAAGAACAGAGTAACGCATTAGGTAAGATGACATGATGTAGCGGGATAAACTCAAGCAATATGATATAAACCCCATCTTTTTATCCTCGATGGCAACAATACAATACGCGTCGTTTCCCCTACTGTCACTGGGATCGAGCACCGCATGATTGAACCCAAAGCTAAGCACTTCTTCCATTGCAAGAAAGATCAATCTAGTAGGCCAAACCAAACTAATAATTCGAAGAGACTTGCAAAGATAACCAATCATACATAAAAGAATTCAGAGAAGATTCAAATATTGTTCATAGATAGTCTTGATCATAAACCCACAATTCATCGGATCTCGACAAACACACCGCAAAAAGAGTTACATCGAATAGATCTCCAAGAAGATCGGGGAGAACTTTGCATTGAGATCCAAAGAGAGAGAAGAAGTCATCTAGCTAATAACTATGGACCCAAAGGTCTGTGGTAAACTACTCACACATCATCGGAGAGGCTATGGTGTTGATGTAGAAGCCCTCCGTGATTGATTCCCCCTCCGGTGGAGCGCCTGAAAAGGCCCCAAGATGGGATCTCACGGGTACAGAAGGTTGCGGCGGTGGAATTAGGTTTTCGTGGTGCTCCTCGATGGTTTCGGGGTACGTAGGTATATATAGGAGGAAGAAGTAGGTCGGTGGAGCCACGAGGGGCCCACGAGGGTGGAGGGCGCACCCAGGGGGGTAGGCGCGCCCCCTGCCTCGTGGCCTCCTAGTATGTTTCTTGATGTCCACTCCAAGTCGTCTGGATCACGTTTGTTTCAAAAATAACTCTCCCGAAGGTTTCATTCTGTTTGGACTCCGTTTGATATTCCTTTTCTGCGAAACACTGAAATAGGCAAAAAAAACATCAATTTGCCCTGGGTCTTGGGTTAATAGGTTAGTCCCAAAAATAATATAAAAGTGTATAAATAAGCCCATTAAACATCCAAAACAGAATATATAATAGCATGGAACAATAAAAAATTATAGATACGTTGGAGACGTATCAGTTGACAAAGCTAAAGTTGATGCTATTGAAAAGATGATGTGTCCCAAGGACATTAAAGGTATAAGAAGTTTCCTTGGTCATGCTGGTTTTTATAGGAGGTTCATTAAGGCTTCTCAAAAATTTCTAGGCCTCTGACTAATCTCTTACAAAAAGATATTCCCTTTGTCTTTGATGATGATTGTGTAGAAGCATTTGAAATACTTAAGAAAGCATTAATTTCTGCACCTATTGTTCAGCCACCTGATTGGAATTTACCCTTTGAAATTGTGTGTGATGCTAGTGATTATGTTGTAGGTGCTGTTCTAGGGCAAAGAGTTGATAAGAAATTAAATGTTATTCAATATGCTAGTAAAACTCTAGACAATGCCCAGAGAAATTATGCTACTACTGAAAATGAATTTTTAGCAATTGTGTTTGCTTGTGATAAGTTCAGACCTTATATTGTTGATTCCAAAGTAACTATTCACACTGATCACGTTGCTATTAAATACCTTATGGAAAAGAAAGATGCTAAACCTAGACTTATTAGATGGGTTCTCTTGCTACAAGAATTTGACTTGCATATTATTGATAGAAAGGGAGCTGAGAACCCCGTTGCAGACAACTTGTCTAGGTTAGAAAATGTTCTTGATGACCCACTACCTATTGATGATAGCTTTCCCGATGAACAATTAGCTGTCATAAATGCTTCTCGCACCACTCCATGGTATGCTGATTATGCTAATTATATTGTTGCTAAATTTATACCACATAATTTCACATACCAGCAAAAGAAAAAGTTTTTCTATGATTTAAGACATTACTTCTGGGATGACCCACACCTTTATAAAGAAGGAGTAGATGGTGTTATTAGACGATGTATACCTGAGCATGAAAAGGAATAGATCCTATGCAAGTGTCACTCCGAGGCTTATGGAGGACACCACGCTGGAGATAGAACTGCACATAAGGTATTGCAATCCGGTTTTTATTAGCCTACTCTCTTCAAAGATGCCCGTAAGTTTGTCTTATCTTGTGATGAATGTCAAAGAATTGGTAATATTAGTAGACGTCAAGAAATGCCTATGAATTATTCACTTGTTATTGAACCATTTGATGTTTGGGGCTTTGATTACATGGGACCGTTTCCTTCCTCTAATGGGTATACACATATTCTAGTTGTTGTTGATTACGTTACTAATTAGTGGGTAGAAGCTATTCCAACTAGTAGTGTTGATCATAACACCTCTATTAAGATGCTTAAAGAAGTTATTTTTCCGAGGTTTGGAGTCCCTAGATATTTAATGACTGATGGTGGTTCACATTTTATTCATGGTGCTTTTCGTAAAATGCTTGCTAAGTATGATGTTAATCATAGAATTGCATCCCCATATCACCCGCAGTCTAGTGGTCAAGTAGAATTGAGTAATAGAGAGCTCAAATTAATTTTGCAAAAGACTGTTAATAGATCTAGAAAGAATTGATCCAAAAAACTTGATGATGCATTATGGGCCTATAGAACTACATATAAAAATCCTATGGGCATGTCTCCGTATAAAATGGTTTATGGAAAAGCATGTCACTTACCTCTCGAACTAGAACATAAGGCATATTGGGCCATTAAAGAGCTCAATTATGATTTCAAGCTTGCCGGTGAGAAGAGGCTATTTGACATTAGCTCACTTCATGAATGGATAACTCAAGCCTATGAGAATGCCAAACTATTTAAAGAAAAATTTAAAAGATGGCATGACAAAAGGATACAAAAGCGTGAGTTTAATGTAGGTGATGTGTTGCTATTCAACTCTCGTTTAAGATTTTTTGCAGGCAAACTGCTGTCTAAATGGGAAGGTCCTTACGTTATCGAGGAGGTCTATCGTTCCGGTGCCATAAAAATCAACAACTTCGAAGGCACAAATCCGAAGGTGGTGTACGGTCAAAGAATCAAACACTATATCTCAGGTAATCCTATAAATATTGAAACCAATGTTATTGAAACCATAACCCCGGAGGAATACATAAGGGACACTTTCCAGAACGTTTCAGACTCCGAAAAGGAATAGGTATGTGGTACGGTAAGTAAACCGACTCCAAAACAGTTCTAATTGCAATTTTTCTCCGTTTTGGAATATTTAAGAAAATAGAAAAATAAGAAGTAGTCCGAGAAGGACACGAGGCGTCCACGAGGGTGGAGGGCGCGCCCCCTGCCTCGTGGGCACCTCGTGTGCTCTCCGGACTCCGTTTTCTTGCACGATACTTCTTTTGGTCGGTAAAAATTCATTATATAATCTCCCGAAGGTTTTGACCACCGTACCACGCAAATATCCTCTGTTCTTGTCTCAAGCTATTTTCTGTCAGAGTTGTCAAGGCCAGGCATCATGCCGTCCCCCTCCTCCAACAATGGTGACAACGATGCTTGGCTAATGAAGATAGAGCTGAAGAGGGAAGAACTCATGGAGATCAACAAGGATGATGGGATCAAGAAGGCCATGGAGGATCAAGCCCCGGCAGCAGAAGAAGAAGACATCCTTCAACTTGACCACAATCTTCTTACCCCAACTGAGATTGAAGCTTTCAAGATGATTGAGTTAGCTCGTATACAAAACAGGTATCTCACACGTGAAAATATTTTGTTGAAGGAGCATATCATCGCACTCAAGGGCATTATCCGCAAATTGGAGGATCTCCTACGCTCGACGTGCGACTATCCATCATCACCACCGTCTTCTTCACCAGCAAAGGAGAACTGAATGCATGGGTATGGGCACTCCCCTTGGCAACTGCCAAGCTTAGGGGAGGTGCCCCGGTATCGTATCACCATCACACTCCTACCTTTACCATTTTTCTTAGTTCGATCCTTTTGGTAATATCTTGATCTAGTAGAATAAAAGCATTAGTATGATCTAGTTTTGAGTTTTGCTTTATGATCCTTCTATGTAATCGAGTCCGTGAGCTATATACAATAAAATTAGTGTTGAGTCAAGGGCTTGATTATCTTGCTATGATCGTGAGGGAAATAAAAGAAAAAAGTAAAGAATAAAAAGAAATAAAGAGATCATATTGATCTTATGGAAAGTAATGACTTCACATATAAAGAGTATGATGTATAAAAGTTGTTGGGAGTTGACAAACATAGTTTTGGTCATCGTTGGAACTAATAGGAAGTAATAAAGAAAGAGAGGTTTTCACATATAAATATACTATCTTGGACATCTTTTATGATTGTGAGCACTCATTAAAATATGACATGCTAAAGAGTTGATGTTGGACAAGGAAGACAACGTAATGGGTTATGTTTTCTTATATCTGAAATAAAGTACATTGTCATGGATCATCCAACATGTTGAGCTTGCCTTTCCCCCTCATGCTAGCAAAATTCTTTGCACCAAGTAGAGATACTACTTGTGCTTCCGAATATCCTTAAACCCAGTTTTGCCATGAGAGTCCACCATATCTACCTATGGATTGAGTAAGATCCTTCAAGTAAGTTGTCATGTTGCGTGCAATAAAAGTTGCTTTCTAAATATGTATGATTTATTAGTGTGGAGAAAATAAGCTTTATACGATCTTGTGATATGGAAGCAATAAAAGCGACATACTGCATAATAAAGGTCCATATAACAAGTGGCAATATAAAGTGACGTTCTTTTGCATTAAGATTTCGTGCATCCAACCATAAAGGCACATGACAACCTTTGCTTCCCTCTGCGAAGGGCCTATCTTTTATTCTCGTCTCATACCTTACAAGAGTCATGGTGATCTTCACCTTTCCTTTTTACATTTTATCCTTTGGCAAGCACCTTGTGTTGGAAAGATCCTGATATATATATCCAATTGGATGTAAGTTAGCATGAATTATTATTGTTGACATTACCCTTGAGGTAAAAGGTTGGGAGGCAACACTATAAGCCCCTATCTTTCTCTGTGTCCGATTAAAACTCCATGCCCATAAGTATTGCGTGAGTGTTAGCAATTGTGAAAGACAAAATGATAGTTGAGTATGTGGACTTGCTGAAAAGCTCTTATATTGACTCTTTCTGATGTTATGATAAATTGCAATTGCTTCAATGACCGAGATCATAGTTTGTTAGTTTTCAATGAAGTTTCTTATTCATACTTGACATTGTGAATAGATTATTACTTGAGCATAAGAAATCATATGACAATATCCATATATGTTGCTGTTTTACGAATGATCATGATGCCCTCATGTTCGTATTCTATTTTATCGACACCTCTATCTCTAAACATGTGGACATATTTATCGTTATCGGCTTCCGCTTGAGGACAAGCGAGGTCTAAGCTTGGGGGAGTTGATATGTCCATTTTGCATCATGCTTTTATATCGATATTTATTGCATTATGGGCTGTTATTACACGTTATGTCACAATACTTATGCCTATTTTCTCTTATTTTACAAGGTTTACACGAAGAGGGAGAATGTCGGTAGCTGGAATTCTGGGCTGGAAAAGGAGCAAATATTAGAGACCTATTCTGCACAGCTCCAAAAGTCCTGAAACTTCACGAAAGTTATTTTTGGAATTAATAAAAAATACTGGCGAAAGAATCCACCAGAGGGGGCCCACGCCCTGGCCACGAGGGTGGGGGGTGCGCCCTACCCCCCTTGGCGCGCCCCTGCCTCGTGGGCCCCCTGGCAGGCCTCTGGTTCCCATCTTCTGCTATATGAAGTCTTTCGTCTGAGAAAAAATCATAAGCAAGCTTTCGGGAAGAAACTCCACCGCCACGAGGCGGAACCTTGGCGGAACCAATCTAGGGCTCCGGCAGAGCTGTTCTGTCGGGGAAACTTCCCTCCGGGAGGGGGAAATCATCGCCGTCGTCATCACCAACGATCCTCTCATCGGGAGGGGGTCAATCTCCATCAACATCTTCACCAGCACCATCTCCTCTCAAACCCTAGTTCATCTCTTGTATCCAATCTTTGTCCCAAAGCCTCAGATTGGTACCTGTGGGTTGCTAGTAGTGTTGATTACTCCTTGTAGTTGATGCTAGTTGGTTTATTTGGTGGAAGATCATATGTTTAGATCCTTTATGCATATTAATACCCCTCTAATTATGAACATGAAGATCATATGTTTAGATCCTTTATGCATATTTGCCACATGTTTGCTTGTGATTTCGCAGGAAGGATGTGATGGACGAGGTAATGTACATGTATCGGTGTAAACCCTCATGTCGTCTGATCGGGAGGAAATATTGAGACAGGCAGGATGGCATGCCAACGTAGATAGAAGGAAATGTGTATCAAATATTGATGGTCGTATTAACTTATGCTCTTGTGAGTTGCTATTACTGGCAAATGGGTCTAGTTGCGGTGTGTTTCCTTATGATTTCAAATGGAAGGACATGATGAATGGGTTAATGTACGGGTGTAATCACTTGTGTCGCGTGCACGAGAGGGAATGCTGAATGTCTTGTCAAAGTAGGGAGGAACATATTGATGGCGATATTAACTTCTGATTAGTTGTTATTTGCAAATGGGGAAGGACATGGTGGTTGCTTTGTTGTGTGGAGAGGAAATATAATGTCCTTTCAACTCGGAGAGGAGCATATATATGCCAAGTTTTTATGGTTGTATTAAATTATACCTCACCGTGAATTGTTATTGGCAAATGAGTCTAATTGCAATCAGTTTCCTTCTAATTTGTAGGGAATGACATGATGGATAAGGCAAGTGGCGGTGTAAACACGTGTATGTGTAGTGTGATAGGCAGACAATGTTAAGACACACAGAATGTATTGCAAGCGCAGAGCGAAAAATGGATGTCAAGTACTGATGGTCGTATTAACTTACACCTTATGATGAGTTGTTATTGTCAGATGAATCTTATTGTGGCCACTTTTCTTCTGAATTCAGAAAAGGGGCATGAGAAACAAGCCAACGTGGATGTGGATCATATGTCTGGACCTGGTAAGTTTCCCCGTGTTGAGTCAAATTAAGCCGCAGGCTCCACGCCTGGTGGTGCCCTTCCGTCAATTCCTTTAAGTTTCAGCCTTGCAACCATACTCCCCCCGGAACCCAAAGACTTTGATTTCTCATAAGGTGCCGACGGAGTCCTATAAGCAACATCTACCGATCCCTGGTCGGCATCGTTTATGGTTGAGACTAGGACGGTATCTGATCGTCTTCGAGCCCCCAATTTTTGTTCTTGATTAATGAAAACATCCTTGGCAAATGCTTTCGCAGTTGTTCGTCTTTCATAAATCCAAGAATTTCACCTCTGACTATGAAATACGAATGCCCCCGACTGTCCATATGAATAGACCGAAATGAACTGTTGGCCACATGGCGGCATTAATTATGTCCGAAACAACATTTTGTTGGCAAATGTGTGGCGTTCCGTTTGTTTTTTCTTCTAGTTTTGAACAATGGAAATCCTAAACACGGCTGCGGTGAGCTAAGTTTGTTCTTTTTTCTTTTAGTATTTTAGAAGATAGAAGAGATGGCATGGCGAACAAGATAACACATAGGTCCAGGTGTAAGAACATACTATTCGCAAAAAAAAAGAAAAACCAGGTGTAAGAACGTACTTTTTTTAACGAACATACTCTCCTCGAGACCGTCCATCATCATTAAAATGTATGTAATTGAAACAAATCACCACATTTTTGATTAGCTATATAACAGAACCATCACCTCTTGTAAAAAAAATGAAATCAGCTAGTTTGGAGGCAGGCTATACTAACAAAAATAAATATTGTTAGTTTCTTAGTGAATTTTAACAACGAATCTAACATGACGGGCCCACGTATGAAGACCTACGTGCCATGCTCACATGAACAAGCCCATGGTGTGAGGTGTGCGACCACCAATACAATATAAGAGAAAATTTAGTCTTCGTTCATTTTTAGGGGTTGCACCACTTTATTCAAACCAAGATGTTCTCCGGAATACAAATGATATCTGGGTGATTAACTAGCCAGACGTATCTACCAAAAACCAAAGTGGAAGCAGCTTTAGCTAAACTATGAGACTCTGAGTTCATATCTCGTTTTCCATGAATAATTTCTATCGACGAAAAACCTCACATCTTCCTTCTGATGTCTTGAATGATTGCTCCAAAGACACCCCTGTACGATCCATGCAACTTCTTCAATGTTGTGAGACAATTTGTTGCTGTCACTACATGATCACATGAAATATCTGCTGCTAGTGACAAAGCTTCACTAGAAACCATCACTTCTAGCACTTGAGGGTCAACCAAATCTGATTGAAACCGCCGATGCCCCTGCCAATGCAAGGGGTCACTTCTTGATACGTCTCCAACGTATCTATAATTTATGAAGTATGCATGCTATTATATTATCCATCTTAGATGTTTAATGGGCTTTACTAAGCACTTTTATATTATTTTTGGGACTAACCTATTGACCCAGAGCCCAGTGCCAGTTCCTGTTTTTCCCTTGTTTTAGTGTTTCGAAGAAAAGGAATATCAAACGGAGTCGAAACGGAACGAAACCTTCTGGAGAAGTTATTTTTGGAAAGAAAGCAACCCGGAAGACTTGGAGTCCACGTCAAGGAAGCAACGAGGAAGGCACGAGGCAGGGGGGCACGCCCACCCCCTAGGCGCGCCCTCCACCCTCGTGGGCCCCTCGTGGCTCCCCTGACGTATTTCTTCCGCCTATATATATCCATATACCCTAAAACTTTCGGGGAACGAAATAGATCGGGAGTTCCGCCGCCGCAAGCCTCTGTAGCCACCGAAAACCAATCGGGACCCTGTTCCGGCACCCTGCCGGAGGGGGGATCCATCACCGGTGGCCATCTTCATCATCCCGGCGCTCTCCATGACGAGGAGGGAGTAGTTCACTCTCGGGGCTGAGGGTATGTACCAGTAGCTATGTGTTTGATCTCTCTCTCTCTCTCGTGTTCTTGATTTGGCACGATCTTGATGTATCGCGAGCTTTGCTATTATAGTTGGATCTTATGTTGCTTCTCCCCCTCTACTCTCTTGTAATGGATTGAGTTTTCCCTTTGAGGTTATCTTATCAGATTGAGTCTTTAATGATTTGAGAACACTTGATGTATGTCTTGCCGTGCGTATCTGTGGTGACAATGGGATATCACGTGATTCACTTGATGTATGTTTTGGTGATCAACTTGCGGGTTCCGCCCATGAACCTATGCATAGGGGTTAGCACACGTTTTCATCTTGACTCTCCGGTAGAAACTTTGGGGCACTCCGGTAGATTGTGTGATGCATATCGTATAATCATACCCACGGATACTTGAGGTGACATTGGACTATCTAGGTGACATTAGGGTTTTGGTTGATTTGTGTCTTAAGGTGTTATTCTAGTACGAACTCTAGGGCTATTTGTGACACTTATAGGAATAGCCCAACGGATTGATTGGAAAGAATAACTTTGAGGTGGTTTCGTACCCTACCATAATCTCTTCGTTTGTTCTCCACTATTAGTGACTTTGGAGTGACTCTTTGTTGCATGTTGAGGGATAGTTATATGTTCCAATTATGTTATTATTGTTGAGAGAACTTGCACTAGTGAAAGTATGAACCCTAGGCCTTGTTTCAACGCATTGCAATACCGTTTGTGCTCACTTTTACCATTAGTTACCTTGCTGTTTTTATATTTTCAGATTACAAAAACCTATATCTACCATCCATATTGCACTTGTATCACCATCTCTTCGCCGAACTAGTGCACCTATACAATTTACCATTGTATTGGGTGTGTTGGGGACACAAGAGACTCTTTGTTATTTGGTTGCAGGGTTGCTTGAGAGAGACCATCTTCATCCTATGCCTCCCACGGATTGATAAACCTTAGGTCATCCACTTGAGGGAAATTTGCTACTGTCCTACAAACCTCTGCACTTGGAGGCCCAACAACGTCTACAAGAAGAAGGTTGCGTAGTAGACATCACTTCTCCATCTCCATGCCTTCGGCCTTCCAATGCATGTGCCCACATGAATCTTGACATACCCTTCCGACAGAGCTAGCCATCTAGGGCCTCTCGCTATAGATTGGGGAGCCGAGATGAGCTTCTTCAGGGGGGCCTGCTGAAGATCTGCCAAAAAACGTTGGATAAAGGAAATCGTGGTCAGTGGTGACCGGAATTCCTCTTTGTGTATCGCTCTTCGATGAGCCTACCAAATAGCCCACAAAGTAACTATAGTTTTCATAAACATATATTGTCCCATTGAGTCTTCTAACTCGATCAACCATAGCCTAGCGTCTGAATGACTGCAAGCAATAAGATGCTCCACGAGTTCTTCATCGACGAACGAAACACACTTGGCCTTGCTACATTCCACCAAGGCATGATTCCATGTATCCTTCTGTGAATTACATATGGAGCAGACACTATTAAGCGTCATATTTCTGTGGTGTCACAAAGATTTGTTAATAGAAATACTTGCAAGCCTCCAAATAAAATTCTTCAGTTTTGAAGGGATCAACAATTTCCAAAGGCGAGCAAACGAATCACCCATCCAGGTAGTAGACTGCCTTTAAGATCCTAGCACTCAGCGAGCCTGGCTCTTGCAACAACCACCATGACTGTAAAGAATAGTGCCCAAACCATACAAACCAAATATGGCGACCGTCATGGACTGGCCCAAAGATTCACAAGGTAGACTTGGGGGTGGGTAGCCCGTGTCGATGGTCCGAAGTCAGAAAAACACTTGAATTAACAAAAAAAACTAGATTTTTGTGGAAACATAAATATATCAATGCATTTATATACCCTAAAAATATTAAATAACATTTAAAATGAAATGTGTACTTTTCATTTATTTTGGATGGGCCGGGTTAGGCTTTTTGAAGTCTGACCTGACATATACGTAGGCCAACTTCGGAGCATGAGCATCTGCTAGTTCTACCAATTTTTTTTCCTTTATCCTTACATGTGTTCGTCTATTTCTTTCGGTTTTCTATTTTTAGTTATTGTCCTTTTCCTTTTGGTTTTCTCCTGTTTTAGTTTTCTTGTTCCCTTTTTTAAAACAAGAATATTTTTTAAAAACTTAACACTATCTCAATTTTCATGAACATATTTTTTAAATCACATTTTTTTTCATAATAATTGAATAGTTGTAAAAATCATGAGCACTTCCAGAATATATTAATTGAATGACTTTTTTCATTTAGCACGAGGTCTTTTTTTTTTCATTCGTTTTTTCTTAGGAGGGTACCGGTGCGCGTCTATATACGATATGTCGTGAGCTCTAAGCTACACTGCATGGGCCAGCCCATAAAATGCGCACTCACATCAGTCACAGTCGTCCTGTTTCGAAAATCCACTGACCAATAAGAGTAGTTGTGTAAATGTCTACTAAAAAAATAGTAGGGTCTGCACCGGCGATTAGCAAATACTCCATCCTTTTCAAAATACAAGGTATATCCATTTCATGATCGACGGCCGCGTTAACTAGCGCGCGTTTGTGATGGTCTGGCTACAACTGGCTTCCTTTTGATTTCTTTTTTTTTGTTGCCAACGACTGGTTTCTTCTAATTTCAGAGGGAATGACATGATGAAAGAGTTGATGTACTAGTGTACTGTATATATTAGTGTCGTGTGATCGGGACGAATTATCGAGCAGGCAAAATGTCTTGTAAACACGGAGAGGAGCATGTGGATGTCAAGTATTGATGGTCATATTAACTTACGACATGTGATGAGTTGTTATTGGCAAACGAGTCTAATTGTTGCCCGTTTCCTTCTGATTTAAGAGGGAATGACATGACGGATGACGTAATGTGACGGTGTAAACACTCTTGTTTTGTGGTTGGGAGGAAACATTAAGTGATGCCATGGTAGAGGGAAGGAAATGCATATCAAGTATTGATGATCGTATTAACTTACGTCATGTGCGATGAGTCATTATTCTAAAACGAGTCTCGCTTAAGCCTGGTTCCGAAGGGAAGGACATTATGAACGAGTTAGTGTACATGCGAAATATTAGTACCATGATCCAGAGAAATAGCTTTTTATTAGCAAACGTGTGTGGTTGTAGTTAGTTATTACTTTTTCTTCCTCCGTTCCTAAATATAAGTCTTTTTATAGTAATTCTAATATGGACTAAATACAAAGAAAAATAAATGAATCTACACTTTAAAATATGTCTATATACATCCGTATAGAAATCTCTATAAAGACTTATATTTGGGAATGAAGGGAGTAGTTGATTTTTTAGGAGAGGAAATCATGTGCACACAGCTGTAGGTGAGCCCGCTTCCTCTTGGTTTTTCAAGAGACAACAATTTTTTTTTGACCTCTTTCACAACATGGTAAACAAGGTAAGACAGGTTCAACACGTCTTTTTAACAAACACTAGATAATTGCCCATGCACATAAATATTCTAGTTGGTTACAGCGTGATTCATCAGCCTATATTAGTGCGGTTGCGTATAGAAATTGGATTTTTTTTTTACCAAATCAATAGGAGGTGGGGGCAAATGAGGTGGTTTTCAAGGAAAACACATGAAAAAAATGAAGGAAAAAAATCAAAATAGGAAGAGGAATGTGGAAAAATCAAAGAAGGGAGAGAAGAAAAATCAAAAAGGAAAGCGCACGAGGGGATATACATATGGTTGGACAAAAGACAAGTAGACAACATTCCCGCCAGGATCAGAAAGATTACATCAAACACTCCTAGTCACTTGAGAGTGAATTTTAGCTGTGAATATGACATGCCAGGTCCATATGTCAAAACGGGACCTCCTAATCCACGCACGGGTAGGAGGATACCTCCAAACGCAAACCCCCTGCGTGATTTGGGCCGGCCAATTACAGGGCAGGTGCGTCATTTTCTCGTTGAATTCAAAAAGTGCTCGTGAATTTCCAAAAATATTCACAAATTTCAAAGAATGTTCGCACATTGGACAATTTTATCAAATTCAGAATATATTCCCAAATTCAAAAATAATTCGTAAATACCAAACAATGTTCATGATATTAAAAGAATTAGAAAATTCAAAAAAATGTTCATGAATTTCAAAACGTATGATGGAACATTAAAAAATGAAATGAATTAAAATAAATAGTGAAATCAAAACATTTCATGAAATCAGTAAAGATTGGTGAATTCATTAAATATTCGAAATTTGAAATATATTCTTACATTTCATAAAATTTTCATGAATTTTAATAATTTTCTTAAATACAAGAATATTCCCAATCTTTTTATGAATTTGATTTTTTTTTCTAAAAATTGAAAAATCTTCCAAAAATTGAAAAATGTTCTCAAAATTGAAAATATTTTATTTTGAAAAATATTGGGAATTTTGAATTGAAACATATGAACAAAAAGAATGAAGAAAATGTCATTGTAATATAAAACCGGAAGAACCTTCTCAAAACCGGAAGAACCTTGAAAAATGTCATTAAGGTCGTAGAACCTTCTCAAAATCGGAAGAGGAGCCATGAGAGCGTGTTTGGCCGGCCCAGTCATACATAGCTGGGTGCTAGAGAGGCTACTCCTATATGGCGCAGCACGGGAATTTCCAAAGGACCGCTCGTTGCGTCATGTTGTCGCTGCTTCTCACAGAGGCGAGCAACCTAGAGACCGAGACGGGCCGGCCCAACTACGACATAAGGCAGGCGCTACAGTGGTCGGTTTTGGGAACCTTCTAAAAGGTTCCAGAACTGGTTTTCACTGTGTTTTTTTCTGTTACCTTTTCTTTTTCTATCTTTTCCATTTTTTATCTTTCACTTTTTCCTTTTCTGTTGCTTTATTTCATTTTTTCAATTCACTTTTTAATACCTTTCTCTTCTATTTTGTGTTTCTTTTTGTTCTTTAGAATTTCAATGTTTGTTCAAAAATTTCAAAAATGTTCAGAAGTTCAAAAACGATCTTGCTATTTAATTTTGATCATGGCTTCAAAATTCTTCATTTTTTTTCGCCTGCCAAAAATGTTGGTTTTCAAATTTTGTTCGGGAGTTTAAAAAACATTCATTAATTTCAAAAAAAATTGCGTTTCCAATTTTGGTCACGAATTTGAAAATCAGTTTCCATTTCAAAAATTGTTCGAAAGTATCAGAAATAGTTCGAAACTTTGAAAATGTTTTTGTTTCAAATTTTATTCAGGACTTCCCAAAAACGTCCGCAAATTGTATAGAATGCTCATTACTTCAATTTTTCTTCAGCAGTTTAAAAAATTCTTCTCATTTTTTGACATGTTAATGTATCCCGAAATTGTTTTGGAATTTGAAAAATATTCTAGTTCAAAAATGGCCGCGTTTCCAAAATTGTTGCATTTTTTGTAATGTTTGAGTTTTTCAAATTTTATTCACAATTTCCAAAAGAGTCACGGTTTCATACAACATTCACATTTTTTCTCAAAATATTGTTTTGTGATCAATTTTTTTTAAAAAATGTTCGGATCTGCGCTTGGTTTGATTCTTAATACTTTTCGCTGCATTATAAATTAGTTAGCTGTGTTCATCAACTGGCGAGCTGTCCTTTGAAACCATCCGGTGTCTATTTCAAACCCTGCAGAGTGCAATGTAATTTTTTCGACCACTACGGTTTCCGTTGTACTGGTCACTAGCCACATGGGTCGGCCCGGTCGGAAGACCTGCCTGTGCGTGCGGTCGACATTCTGCCGCAGAGAGCGGCAGATAGGAGCAACCCGCAGCACGCGCCAAGGAGCGGACGCGCGCGCACCCCCCGGGTGCACATTTTGGCCCGGCCCATGAGCGACACTGGGGGCCCCTATTTTTTCTGTTTTGTTTTTGATTCATTTTTGTATTCTCCTTTAAATGATTCCGGATTTTGAAAACTTTCCAAAATTCAAAAAATGCAAATTTCAAAAAAAAACATGGAACCAAAAATGTCTCTTAGTTCGGATAACGTTCATGAATTTGAAAATATGTTCATGATTTCAAAAAATATTCATGAATTTTGATATTGATGAACATGTTTTATCAAATGAACAAATTTTGATTTTAAAGAACATTTTTGAACTTGATGAACAAATTCTAAATTCTAGAACATTTTTCCAGAAAAATCAGATGAAAGATTTGAAAAGTGGATGAACTTTACTGATTTTGATGAACATTTTAAAAAATGAAGTTGAAGAAATTTTGAATGAAACAAAGTTATTATGGATTAGATGAACATTTTTCATTTTAAAAAATGAAGGTGAATAAATTTTGAATAAACAAATTCTCAATTAAAGAACACTTTTTTAAAATTCGGATGACCTTTTGGAAAACTGGATGAACATTTTTGAAATTGATGAATATTTTCCAAAAGTTTGGTGAACAAATTTTGAATTTCATGAACATTTCTTGAGTTAGATGAAACTTTTCTGAATTTATTGAACAAAACAAATGTTCATGATTTAAAAAATAGAGCTGCCTGTCAGAATCTTTGTGGGCTGCACCCGCAAAGAGAAAGAACCTACATCGGCGTGGCTATACATCGCTTTAACAGGCCACATGCGTCGCGCGCCACCGATAAATTGGCCTGGCCCGTCAGAGTAAGTACATTTTGTGAAATTCTGAACATTTTTGGAAACACGAATTTAATATAACGGTACAAGTATTTTTTGGAAACCTGAACACTTTCTGAAATTCCTTGAATTTTCCTGGAAATATGTTTTCTTTCCAAAACAGGAACTTTTTTTGAAATAACAAAAAAATATCTAATGTTTATCGGATAACTGTTCGCCAATTCAAAATTCTGAATATTTTATTTATGTAGCCCCTTCCGAAAATTAAGAATCCTATTTGTAGAACTGTTCATCAATGCGGAAAATGTTTGTCCATATGAGTTGTCACTCATGCTAGATGTATCTAGATGTATTTCAGGGGTAGATATATCCATTTGAGCGGCAAGTAATATTGATTGAAGGGAGTAAAATAAACTTTTTTATATACGGTGTACAATGTAACAAAATGCACACTGGACAATTATTTAATATGACGCACATTTTATTTATATGCAATGATTTTTTTGAATATGCAGTGAACAATGTTTTGAAAATAACGAACAATTTTTGGCATCCCAATTTTTTTTGAAAAAGTGATTTGTTTTTGAAATTGCAAATAAAGTTTGAAATTCAGAACATTTTTTGGTAACACAAATAGCTTTTAACAATTTGATCATTTTTTACAAAAGGTAATTTTTTTGGAAATTTTGAACATGTTCTGAAATTGTGAAAATAACACAAAAAGTAGTAAAACAATTTTAAAAAATCATGAATTTAAAAAGAAAAGAGAAAAAAAAAATGAAAAAACCGGGCCAAAAGGTAGAAGAACGGACCATGTGAAAGCTTCTAAGGCCTTGTACAATGTTAGGTGGGTGTTTAGAAAAATAACTGAGTTTTTCTGAAGCACCAATATATGTTTATACAGGAGAGCCACTTAATTAAGCGTCTACAGTGTATAAATAAGCATCGGTGCTTAAAAAACGCTGTTATTATTTATCTAAACACCTTCACTAAGCGTTTTTATGACATACACATTCATTGTCATATTGTTTTGAATCATCATATAGCTGACATATTATTTTCGGCTCAGTCATCATTCATCATTATCATACATGTTACGCTAGCATCATTACACATCCTGGCCCACTAACAGAGGCATTCATATAGAGTCATATTGTTCTAGATATCGAGTTGTAAGTAAATAGAAGTGTGATGATCATCATTATCAGAGCATTGTCCTAGTAAGGGAATAGATAAAAAAAAGGCCAAAAAGAGCCCATAAAAAAAGAAAAAAAAGCAAAAAGTGCCCATAAAAAAGAAAAAAAGGAAAAGAGATAAGGGGCCACACTTGTTCTTCAAAGTAGCACCATGTTTTCATATAAAGATTCTTCTATGTTGTCACTTTCATATACCAGTGAGAATTTTTCATTATAGAACTTGTCTTGTATATTCCGATGATGGGCTTCCTCAAATGCCCGAGGTCTTAATGAGCAAGCAAATTGGATGCACAACCACTTAGTTTTCATTGTTGAGTTTTCATACACTTATAGCTCTTGTGCATCCGTTGCATGTCAATCTTTACTCCTCTCATTGACATCAATCGATGGGCATCTCCATAGCCCATTGATTAATTAGCCGCGTCGATGTGAGACTATCTTCCTTTTTGTCTTTTCCTTATTAATCCCTACCACTCCATTCTATTTCACCCATAGTGCTATGTCCATGGCTCACGTTCATGTATTCCACCCATAGATATGTCCCAGGCAGACCCGAGTGGTCATACCTGGCAATGGTGATGTTTTTAATGTCGTTATCTTATTGGAGGCATTGCTCAGATATGTTTGGACTGCTTCTTCAGGGTGAAAACTTTGATTCTCGCCTTTGTGGTGGGATCCGGCGACGGCGGCGCTTGAGTGTCGCTTCCTTTCTGAAGGCGTTGCTTTTGGAGATCCTCGTCCTGCATGTGATGTAAATGGTTGGTGCGGATATGGTCTTGGTTGTAGTTTGTCGATGATCACTTTGGGGCTTTTTTCTTTTGCTTTTTGACACGCTCACACATAGGCTTTGATCTTATGACCTTGCTAGTTGCTGGTGTGTTTTCACGTGTGTGTGCGTGTGTGTGTTTTGGGTTGGCTGTGTGCATCGTAGTTATGCAGAGGCCGGGTGTATGCTTATATTGTATCCTCTCGATGCTCCATTTGATCTAATAAAATCTACCCTTTCTTAAAAAAAACTATCATCGACAACAACTTAATTGGAGATTTGCAATAGGATGCATCTTGTAGACTACTACTTGAATCGCCACACATGCCGAGTTCCTGAGATTTGCCGAGTTTCTTTTATGGGGGGCCCAGCAATAAAAGTAGTCTGCTGAGTGCAAATGCAAGTGAACTCGGTAAAGCAAAACAACTCGAAGAACATAACTATTTGCCAAGTGCCGTGAAAAGAGGTCTCGGTGACTAGAAGAAAAAACTCGGCAAAGTTTCTCTGCCGAGTTCCTCCAGGCGGGTACTCGGCAATATCCTGGCCGACGAGATCCACCAATGGCCATTCATAGCTATGTGATGGCGGGTTGTCTTTGTCGAGTTTCCATTAATGGAAATTCAACAATCATTTTTCATTTTTTTTTTGGAGGATAACCGAGAGGGTCAGGTCTGGCTAGTTACAATCTTTGGTTACAATCTCCTTTAAAGCTTCAGGGACTGATCCAAGGTGAAAGAAGTCGCCAGTGCTCCTTGCTCGGGCAGCAAGGTGGTGAGCAGCTTTGTTCTGTTCTCGTTTGATCCAGCTTATATTGTATGAACGGAATCCCCTCAAAGTTGCTTTGACGTCTACAATGACTGGGAATAGATATGATCTATTTGTGTCCCCTGGGGAGAGCATGTTTGACAGTATTTGACAGTCCACCTCGATTTGGATTGGGCCATTAAAATACTTTGCCAGTTCCCGGAGTCCGTGAAGTAGCGCCATGCCCTCAGCTTCTTCCACTGTCTCACAGTGACCCAGATTATGTCCCATGGACATATAAACTAGGCCTTGGTCATTTCTTGCAATCGCACCACCTGCACTTTGTCCCGATGCAGCTTCAAAAGTCGCATCTGTATTTAGCTTGGCTACACCAGCCGGTGGGGGAATCCACCGGGTGCTGTCAGAGAATGACTGTATTTGTGGTTGTTCCTCGAACAGGCTCTGGCAGCAGATACTATTGGTGGTGATCCTTTTGTCCTGTGAGGCTCGCACTTCCTCATCGAACTTCTTTAAAAACGCCACTGATCTCAAGATACATTCTTTCCCATTCCCGTGGATTATGTCCTCCCGGAGAAACCATGCACGCCACAGTAACATTAGCACTCTGCTTTTCTCCTCGTCGTCACACGCAATAAGGAGGCCCTGAAGCCAGTCTTCTCCCGTATGCCAGAATGATCTTTCCTTCGGAATCTTCCAGTGCTTCCTCATCTCTTGCCTGAGTGCTCTGCTCTTTGTACAAGTTACTACCGCATGGTATTCATTCTCTTCCGTAGTACCGCAGATGTCGCATGTTTTGTCCGTTGCCAGCGTACGTCTGCATTTGTTCACCTTGGTTGCTAAGGTGTTAGTGGCTACCCTCCACGCAAATATTTTGATCTTCTCCGGCACTCTCGATTTCCAGATGCTATCCCAGATACTTCTGTTATCTCTGCTTGCAGTAGAACTAGAGGTCTGCGGACCTGGTCCCTTGTCGCGCGTGCCAAGTTTGTAAGCGCTTCTTACCGTGAAGACGCCGTTTCTTTCATAATGCCATGCTACACAGTCCTCGGCCTCTTGTTGCGGTATCTTGATCTTGAGGATCTCCGTGGCATCGGCCGGGTTGAACATCCGATGGATGAGTTCTTGGTTCCAACTCCTAGTGATGGGGTTTATGAGTTGGTTTACCCATCTTATCCTTGATCTGCATGTGAAGTTGGCCGCTCTCAAACCTTCGCTTCTCGGTATCCATTGATCCCTCTGTATTTGTATGCTCTTCCCATTCCCCACTCGCCATATGAGTCCCTTCTTGAGGAGTTCAAGGCCAAACTCAATCCCTCTCCATGTCTGAGAAGCATCGGAGGCAAAAACCGTGTCCAGTAGCTCACCATTAGGGTAGTACTTGGATTTTAGTACTCTTGCACACAGGCTCTCCGGCCTCTGGATTAACCTCCAACCTTGCCTTGCCAACAAAGCTTGGTTAAAATAGTGCATATCTCTAAATCCAATGCCCCCACCTCTCTTTGGTCTTATCATTTTGTCCCACGCCATCCAATGCACTCTGCGATGGCCGTCCTCCTCTCCCCACCAGAATTCCCTTATCAATCTTTCATACTTTTCACAAAATCCCATTGACAGCTTGAACACCCCCATCGTAAAAGTAGGCAAAGCTTGGACAATCGATTTTACGTGCACCTCCTTTGCTGCGTAGGACATTTGTCTCCCTGACCTATTATCACATCTTTTCATGAACCTCTCCATAATTGGCTGGAATTTCTCATTTTTCATTCTGCCCTCTGGAGTTGGCAAGCCAAGATACTTGTTCTCGAAAGTGGATGTTTCAACCTCCAAAGCCCTTTTGATACCCACTTGGATAGAGTTTGGGCATTTTTCCGAGAAAAGTATGGAGCACTTATTTGTACTTAGAAGTTGACCCGTACCTCTCTGGAAAGTGTTAAGAGCGTCCTTCACTTCCTTTGCTTGTTCAATAGTCCCTTTAAAGAACAGCTCATTTTCTTTTTTTCGAATAAGGATTCACGGGTCACGCATTTGCTGAGCACCCGACAACGCATTGATCCTTCGTCTCGCCCAACCCTACAAGAGATAGACACGTTTGCCCGGCCGACTCATTTATAACCTAAAGGGCCCGCCGCCCTCTACCACCATGGTGCCCCTCCACCTCCGCACCGCCCCACTACTATCATGTTGGTCCTAATAATCACCGCCACTTCCCCTCCTCCACACCTCTCACTGTCGTCTCCCTTGCTGGTCGCCCTGATCCTCTCTAGCGTCGCTCCGGTGGCGCACTCGGCTGGCAGAATGTGAGCGGCCCTGGCCCGGAAGGCCTCCTCCACCAATGGCTTCTTCACCTTTTTTCTGTTTCTTTTCTTTAGGTAAAATGTGAAATGTTTATTTGTTAATTTCTAGTAGTCGTTATATAGTATTGTTTGTTGCATTAGCTATGTAAATACATATTGGATGATATGAAAACATGTGTATGCATGATAAAATTTGATATGGTGGGAGGATATGGAAATTGCTATATCCATAAGCTAGAGAGGATATGTGTGAATGTTTTTTTTTTATGATTGAGAGTGTGAGAGGATATGAGAAGAGAGGAGAGTAGAGAAGATGATGAGGAGATGACATATCATTCTAATTTGCACAGATATGTCAATCGTGTGTAGTATAGTTTAGCAATATTGATAGAAAAAATTAAAGAAAAAAAATAAAAAAGGGAAAATTGTAGTAAAAATTCTATCTTTTGTTAAAATGTAGATTTGTGTGCAACTATTTGCAAATGCCAACTAGTAAGTTATTTGTTAGATAGTTAGCTAGCTAGATACACTAGTTTGCATGGGATATTATGCTCATTAGGTATCATGGGATATTATGCTCAAACCAAATCACATGGTGACATCGGGTTTTGGGACATGAAGCTTTTTAATCAAGCGTTGCTCACCAAGCAGGCCTGGCGGCTCATTGAAAACCCTCACAACCTGTGTGAGCAAGTGCTCAAGGCGAAGTACTACCCTAACGGGTTCCTGGTCGATACCGTCTTTATTGGTAATGGCTCGCAGGTCCGCATTTGGCGTGACCCTTGGCTCCCTCGTGATCAGTCTTGACGGCCAATCACCCCAAAGCGTCGTTGCCGTCTAAGGTGGGTCTCTGAACTGCTCAATCTGAATGGTACATGGAACCTTAATCTGCTCAACCAGTACTTCTATCAACCGGATATTGATTGTATCCTTCAGATCAAGGCCTCGAGCAGGTTAGACTCTGATGTCCTTGCTTGGCACCCAGACAAGCGTGGTTGCTTTTTAGTACGAGTGCCTACTACCTTGGTCTGCAGGAACATATGGCTAAACGGGATACTAGCGCCTCGAATCGCCAGCCAGACGGACGAAGGTCGGTTTGGAACCTGGTATGGAAAAACGACGCGCCGACCAAAGTTCGTGCCTTTGCTTGGCAAGCTGCTTAGGAGGCCCTTGCTACACAAGCAACCAAGATGTACATGCACCTAGAAGTGGACTCCACGTGCTTGTTATGTGGTCAGGCAAAGGAAGACGTGCACCACGCCCTTGTAATCTCCCCGCATGCAGCGGCGCTCTGGGAGGCTATGCGAGAGCACTGGGCGTTACCGAGCACTGCTGACCTGCGTGATGCTGAGCCAGAGTGGCTGTTCCGCCTGCTTGATAAATTGCCGGAAGTGCAAAAGCTTGCTTCATTGATGATCATGTGGAGGATTTGGTATGCAAAAAATGAGGTCACACATTATAAACCCCCGACCCCGATTGAGGCCTCGCACCGTTTCCTCTCGAGTTATATCACTTCCCTACTTGCAATACGGCAGCATCCTGAAGCAGGCGTTACAAAGGGTAAGCAGGTGATCGATTACCTGGGAAGCACGTCAAAGAACACACATGAAATAACAGTAACGCCGCAAAGGAAGGCCCCTGATGTGAATTATGCTAAGTTGAATATAGATGGTGCTTTCTTGAAAGAGGATGGTACAGCCGGGGCTGGGATGATCCTGCGGGATCATGAAGGAGCGGTCATCTTCGCTGCGACCTGCGACACGGGTGCTCTTTAATTGTGGTGATCCTCTGGAAGCGAAGATGGCGGCCATGGACGAAGGGCTTCGACTTGCGCTCCACTGGTCCAATTTGTCGTTGGTTGTGGAGACGGACTGCACTGCGTTGTTGATGATGGTGCAGTCTAAAGATGTTGAGCGCTCGAGGTATGCGAACCAGGTCAATGAGATCAGAAGGATTCTGGCTCATGAAAGGAACATTAGTCTAGCTAAAATCAGCAGACATGCGAATGTAGCGAGTCACACCCTTGCTTGTATGAGGCGCTCGCAACAGCGCACAACCTGTTGGCTTCGAAACTTCCCTATGGAAATAGCTAGCATTGTCATTTCTGAATGTAAACATAATGACTGATGAATGAGAAGTTCATTTCCCGCAAAAAAAAGATATACTAGTTTGCTAGTCAGTTATTAGCTAGCTAGATTCACTAGTTTGCTAGTTAGTTAGCTAGCTTTTTAGAAACCTTAGGAATAAACTTTGTATTAGGCAAACACACATGCTTAACCTAACTAATTAAGATTATTCGATTATGGATGGGTTTATTTACCCTATCTTTTCTTAATGGGATAAGTATATTTTCTGTTCCTGAACTCTTTCGAAAGTATAGAAACGGTCCCTGAATTTAACCGGCAAAACATAGTCCCTCAAATTCTCAAACCAGATTAATTTAGTCCCTCGTACCACTTTGAGTGGTTTCCAACTGATGT
This sequence comes from Aegilops tauschii subsp. strangulata, assembly GCF_002575655.3. Taxonomy (NCBI): domain Eukaryota; kingdom Viridiplantae; phylum Streptophyta; class Magnoliopsida; order Poales; family Poaceae; genus Aegilops; species Aegilops tauschii. Next base: position 503,243,400 of record NC_053035.3, on the reverse strand, counting down.
GGACATGGTTTTGATCAAAACTTGACACGTCACCTAGGTTTGACCATCACGTGTCACAATCAATGTTTTAAATAGCGGGCTATGGGAAAATAGCGGCGGACATTCAGATCAGCTATAGCGAAGCTATTGCGGGCTATTTATGAAGGTGATCATTTAGCGGCACCCTACTGAAAAGGCTATATAGCGGGCTATAGTGAAGCTATAGCCGGCTATTTAAAACACTGGTCACAATCCATGCCATTTTTTTCCAAGCACAGTCCACGTCACCAAGTGTCCGCAATACTCCCGGGCGCGGCGAGGTTGGATGAGAACCATGACAGCGTCGTCCATGACGGTCATGCGGCGGAGATGAAGCGCTCGAGCGGCCAGAGGAGCTCCACGACCCAGGGCATGCCGTTGGCAGACGAGTGACTTGGCCTCCCTGTTGCACGGGCCGCGGAGCTGCAGCCTGCGCCCGGAGGCCTGAGCAGGAGGAGGAGCTCGATGCGGCGAGCTCGGACAAGACCTCCGGGCGCATCTCCACTTACAGCGTTGGCCACGCATCCGATCGTATGCAGCGGCGTGTAAGGTGCAGCCCAGGGACTCAGGGAGCAACACGTCGCGTGCGTGTGTATTCTCGACGAGATCGGATCATTCATGCCCGATGTGTTTCACTTGCATTCCCGGCGGCTAGAATTAATCCAGCAACTAGTCTGCACTCCGTGCTCCTCCGTGAAAGCACTCGACTGGCCGCCGCACGCATGCACGCGGGCCACGGGGCCAAGCACCTCAATCTCGCGCGCAGCTCGTGCTCCTTCCGCCTGCCTCGCACGAGACCCAAAGCCGCGCCCGTGGGCGCCGCCCATGGCGCGCAGTCGCCCGCCTACGTGAGAGCACCTAGAGCTCGCCCTTGTTAGAAGTATAATTATGTTTAAGTTAGAGATTAGGAGTTAGAAATAAAATAGGGTTAAATCATGTACGACTTGCCCTCTACTGTAAGTCTCTCTCTCTCTCATATTGTACACTATATATATCCCACATCTGGGTCAGATCAATACAACATACAACAACATAATATTAGCCATCCTATAGTTTTCTACATGGTATCAGAGCGGTTTGTCCAACGACGCCGATCCTAGAACCTTCCACCACTTTTGCAGCGTGCTGCCCCGGGGAGATTAATCTCCTCTCCCTGGAGGCACGGCACCCGATCGATCAATGATCATATTGGTTCCGTAGATTAGATTAGTTTCAATTTTCGAAATTCCAGTAGATCATCTTTTCTTTTAGCTACAAACAAATTCGACGACTCTCAGATTCTGGTGAAAATTGGTGCAAGATTCGTTGACGATGATGGCTTGACGGCAGGCTCGATCACGCCTAGATGCTCCAAGGCGCGAGCTAGGCGGCGCACCCGCTCAGGGACACCGCGCGGCGGTGCAGAGCACGCGTGCTCGATTCCAAGCCGGGTTCCATCTCCAATCAGTCGAGGCTCACGCGGCAGATTATCCTTCAACACTAAAGCCGTCGATCACGCATGCAGAGTAACTAACCCAGGTTCAGTTTACGGGAGGGATTCGAACTCCTATAGATTAATCCCTTGCATGTCTCCGCATGCATGCGTAGCCAAGGTGGATACATCCACGAATCAACATCCATGTATGCATGGATGGCATCAAGGAGATCTGCAGCCCTGCGTCGATTCTCTTCCGGTGGAGTCGACGGCTTCCCCAAGTGCCCACGGGATCCTGGCGATTTGATCCGATCCAGCCGGCAAGCATCGCGGCCACACGCACGGTCTCTGCATCAACCATCCGCCCGCCGGACCCAGCAACTCCAAGTCTGAACTTTGCTACAGCTACGGGCAAGTTTAACGGAAAGTACTTACAGACATGAGGTGGAAACCAAGGATTCAACACGATTTGGGCCCTACAGCTAAATTCACGGGGAAAGAATCAATCAGATTAGGCCACCCTATCCCGTAACTGTGGTCCGTAAGTCTAGCATTTTTGCTCCAAGTCTCCAAGCGAGACGCTATGTTCACGTTCGGACCGCCTTCCTCGACTACCCTCCATCACCACGTCCGCTCTACGTCAACATGCGGCGTGACGTGAGGAGCAGCGCAGGCCGGCCGAACGAGCCAGCAAATTAGGACACCATCGCACCATCTGCGCGTTCTGCACGGACGCCGGACAGAAGCAACGCAGGCCGGCCACTACGCGACCACGTCAAGCATCAGGGCAGCCAGGGTTCGAAAGACCGCAGCAACCACACGCGCGAAGGACGCGCGGCCTCCATCGATTCAACCTTCTTCACTGACACCTCTACGTCAAGCCGCCGCATCATCAAGCTGTAGGACACCGTCCACACGCCAGGCCGGTTGGAAAGCCATGCAATTCTTCATCGACTTCTCCGACGCGACACGGCATTAACACTTGGTCGCCACGAGGGACGCCTTCAAGCCATACATCATTGTTGACACGCTGCTGCGACGATATCGTCGACACTTCGTCGCCAAGGTCTTCATCAACATGGTCTTCATCTTCATCATCGTCAACACATCTCCGCCACTTCGTCCATAAGATGGACACCTAGCGTCTTCTGGCAGACTTTTCTGCAAGACGCGACCTCGATGACGGCGATGACCGCGCCACGACGACGACATCGACCGCGTCATCCACGACGGCACGACTGCATCGACACGGCGTCACTACAGTGACGACCCTACACGGCCACATGGTTTTGGCAAAACCGATGTGTGCTCGATGGGTTTCCTCCGGTCTTGGCAAAACCGGTGGACTCATCGCCGACGGCACCCTTTGATATTCGCAAGGTGCATTGTCCATGTCTGCAGCTCCGTCATAGCACATTTTTTTGCGCCTCCGGCTTTGTGCGGCTTCATCATACACGACGACTACGTCATCGACCACGAGTACCTCGACCACGGCTACATCACGATGATCAGCTACCCCGACATCGACATACATGGGTACGTCTACGGCTACTTATCGACAAAAAATCCAATCAATAGCGTCCGCGTCGTCACTAGCGTCCACACCACTCCCACTGTGACTGCGGGAGGGAATAGAGGAGATACAACGAAGGCACCAGAAGGGGACGCAGTCACCGCCCTAGGTGCCAACCCATCAGAGACGCAGTTGATGATGACGCAGTGAAGAAGACGACAGAAGCTCAAGACTTCAAATTCAGTCGCAATCGTCCGCTTCACTCCCGCTACGACTGAGGGGGGATGTTAGAAGTGTAGTTATGTTTAAGTTAGAGATAGAATAGGGTTAAATCATGTACGACTTGCCCTCTATTCCAAGTCTCTCTCCCTCATATTGTACTCTATATATATCCCACACCTGGGTCAGATCAATACAACATACAACAACACAATATTAGCCATCCTACAGTTTTCTACAGCCTTCATCGTCCGACATATTCAAAAGCGCTTCAATGCTGGCCAGATCCACCCCGCGTCCGAGAGCTCCTTGCCTACCTCGTTTCCGACGGAGAATCGCTGCCTCGACCGCGCTCGAACCAACTCCGAACTTACGCCATGGTCGCGCGGATGAGCGCAGGAGCACCCGCCGGTGCTCTCTCCCTCTACCAGCATGCATTTGTGTTGTGCGTGTGCATCTGTGCTGTGCGAGTGTGTGCGTGCTGGTGGGTGTGATGGCGAGTTTGTGCGTGATGGTGTGTGCGCGTCACCGGCGTTCCTCGCCGTGCCGCGCCTCCCTGGCCGCCTACACCTAGTACGCGCGGCACCGCAAGCTCCACGTCGACCTCCTTCTCTGTTTCTTGGCGCGCACCAACTGCTCGACGAAATGCTCAACTGAGTTAAAAGATGGGAAGGAAGAAGGTTGCCACGTTGGCAATGCCGGGACAAAACCATGCCAACTCGCATGAAAACTATTTTTGTTGAGTCGAGGGACCAAACTAATCTGGTTTTTAAAGTTGAGGGACTAATGTTTGCCGGTTTTAGAGTTGAGGGACCATTTCTATACTTTCAAGAGAGTTCAGGGATGAAAAATATATTTATCCCTTTCTTAATATATGATTCACATATTTATAAATGTTCATGCAATTTTAAGAAGTATCCACATTTTTTAAAAGTGTTAAAATATATTTTCAGCACATGATCTACTTTTTGAATAAATGCACCAATTTTTAAAATACAATTTCAAGATACACAGAAGGCATTTTATAAAGAACACGATAAACCTTTTAAAAATTGGTGGCAATCATTTTTTAGGACTAGGTGAATATTTTTTCTGAAAATAGATGATGAGCATGGTGGGGGGAAATAAAAAAGGAAACAAAATAAAATAATCAATTTGCATGTAGATGATGGACATGCAACTGGGCCGGGGTCAGTTGTATGTCGAGGGTGGACATGCAACTGGGTCTGTTTCGTTACAGATCAAAGGTTGACATGCAAACTGCTTTGGGTGAGTTGCTTGTCGAGGTTGACATGCAACTAAGGCGGTACAATCAAGGGCAGACATGCACCAGGGACCAACCTTGAGTTGTGTGACGAGGGTGGACATGCAACTGGGTCCGTTAATATTGTTCTTTGCCGTCAGCATTTTGTCAAGGCAGGAATGGGTCCGTTGTCTGTCGAAGGTAGATATGCAGCTGGGTCGGAGTGAGTTGCATGTCAAGGGTGGACATGCAACTGGATTGGTCGAGTTCAGGTCAAGGGTGAACGTGCAACTAGATCGGAGCGAGTTTCATATCAAGTGTGGACATGCAAATGGGTTGGTTGATTTCAGGTTGAGGGTGAACATACAACTGAGTTGGGAGTTGCACGTCGAAAGTCGACACACAGCTAGATCAGGTCGGGGAAATTGTGTGTCAATGGTAAATATACAACTGGGTCGAGTGAGTTGGTGCACATGCAACTAGGTCGAGAAATTTGCATGTCGATTGTGGACATGCAACTAAGTTGGATTAGTGGGGTAGGAGTCAGGCAAATTTCTATTCGAGAATAGACATGCAAATGGGTTTCATCAAGTTGTGTGTCAATGGTGGGTATGCAACTGGCATACGTCGGGTCAAGTTGCATGTTGAGAGTGAACTCAGCACCTAGGTTTAAATCCTCAAGGAGGCGAATTTAGATTCCAACTTATTCTTGAGGACCAGACTTTTCTGGTACCAACACATTTATCCTTGAGGGCTAGGCTTGGTGCATAACTAAGATTAAAATCCTAGTACTCATGCTTAAAAAGGTTGTATGCATCCATAGTTGGTGTAGAGTCCGGGGAAACGAAATTCTCCCCCAATTTTAAGGGAAACGCCATGATATGGCAAAAAAGGATCCAACCCCGCGTCTTCCCCCAACAAGGCAACTCGGGCCGCCTCCATCTCCTTCCGGCCGGCGACCCTCCCTGTGGCAGTGGGGCAACTCGGCTGGTCTCATCTCCGTGGTGATTCCTGGCACACCAACGACGATAGGGCTTCAAGGCGGCGGCCCCTCTTCGAGGCGATGGCGGTTGCGGCGGCTGCTTGGGCGGTGTCATGGCTTGGCCTGCAGGCTACACGCGGTGCCGCCGTGGCGGCAACGGTTGGGTTGGGAGTTACCGAATTCGTTCAGTTGTGGCTCATTCTCGTCTCCCGTCATGGTTGGCATCTCGCCAAGTTTGGGGCTCTGCGGTTGCGGGTGGCACGATGTGACGTCGCTGACCTTTGTGTGTAGGTCTGGATCGAGAGAAGGCGGAGTGGGGGCTGCTGGTTCGGCCAAATAATGTTGGTTTGCCCCTAGCACTCTTCTTTCGCCAAGTCGTCTTTATGCCAGATGTCGATCTCTTGGATCTGGCCGCTGAGAAGTTCCTATCTTCCCCGTCGAAGATCTATACGAATTGGCGTATGTCGCCTTGGATATCTACATTGGAAATGCTCCGGTCGTGCGCGCTCATATTATCAGCCAGCACGGCCTCAAGAGGGCACGACGCTAAGCTTTGGTTTCTTATCGGTGTCGTGAGATATGTCTAAGTAACGATTCCCAAGGCATTGATAGAGATGGAGAAAGTCATGGCGGCTACGATTGGAGGTCTTGAAGCTTTAGTGAAAGGGTGTATTGAATGCGATGAAGACGGTGTGTCAGGTGTTTGGTGACTTACAACAGCGGAGGTAAGCGGGGGCGGCAGCACGGGTGGATTGCATTTTTGGTGGTGCTCCACGAGTACCGAGTCTCGATTCTCAAGGTGAAAACCCCAGGTCTGGCCTTTATTGGTTGTACCTGACAATGACCTTGTTGAAAGCATTTTTGTCGGGTGAACCTGTCTTTCTTCGGGGTGAAAACCTAGGATCTTCGACCAGGTAGCGACAACGCTTGTGCATTGTTTTCTTCTTGGAGGCATTGCTTTCGGAGAACCTCTTTTGTAATTTGGGTGTTGTCATCGATGGTGGTTAGCGTGTTGCTGATGCTAGTGATTGATCATCGTGGCATGGTCATTTTTCTGTTCTCTTTTGGCTATGCGTATCCTTAATGGCTTTGGACGTCTTGTTGATAGACCACGTGTTTTTGTATCTTCATGATATATTCTTTTTTGTCAAAAACAAAAAAATGTTGAGAATGAACATGCGATTTCTTTTTTAGATTTGAGAACGAACATGCAACTCGATATGGCCATACATCTATATATATACTAATATAAAGAGACCCAAAAGGGCAGATTCAATTAATCTCGGCCATCAAATCATGTCAATCCAACGACCTAGACTGCTTCAATATCGAGCGCTAACACGTTTAGCGTGCAGTTAATTTCATGCCAAATATAGTGCTAATTAAATAATAACACGCAAATAATATCCTACTTAATATCTGCATGCACTTAATATACTTCTAAATTAACGTGCATTGCACGTACACATTAACTAGTACCTCCAAAATGCACGCCCGCATAGATGTAAGAAGCACACATCAAAAAAAGAAAAGACAACACATAAAACCCACGAGTCAACAACGCAGATATTTGAAAATGAAAATGAACCACATGGGAGTTCATCCGACCGTGGATGATTTAAATGTGCATTAAATGCTAATTAGAAAATTACAAGAATGGAAGGAAAGCAAACCCAGAAGCCTAGAAATTGAAACCCTCGAATAAACAGCACAAAAACCAGCAGTCTAAAAGAGCACAAAAGGCATGCTGAAAAAAAAAACACGGCCCGTATAGACCCTGAAACACTCAGCCAACGGACCAACAAAGTTACAAATGAAACCATATCATAAGTGCATCTTCAACATGCGCGTGAAATTTACGGCACACTGAGAAAACCGCCAGTTTGGTGCGTGAGAGGCCGTGCATCGCTAGGCACTGGGTTAAAAGCCGCTTGCCTGCGCTCGCCAACTGCCAGAAACTTCTCTCCCGCCGTGCCTTCTCCCCCGCCTCTTCTAGCGCCCCGCCGCCGCCGCACCTTTTCCCCCGCCTCTTCCAGCGCTCCGCCGCTGCCGCGCCTTCTCCACCCGTCAGTTCCAGCGCCCCGCCGCCACTACGCCCCGCCATGCCGCCGCGCCCCCGGAGCAGCTCAGGCTACTGCGGTGTCCGCCTCTGCCCCTCTGGCGTGTATTACGTGGAGACCCGCTCCGGCGATAAACGCCTCGGGCTCAGAACATTCGACACTGCCCACGAGGCCGGCCGCGCGTACGACGCGGCGGCGTGGCGCCTCGGGCGGCCTTGGTCGCAGATGAATTTCTCTAACGTGCGGACGCGCCAGCAGGCGCAGGATCTCGTGCCTCACCCGCGACTAATCAACGACGAGGATCGCCGCCTCCTCATCGCCGAGGCGGACGAGCACGCCATGACGGTGTGGCGCGAGCGCTTCCCGTAAGATGCCACCGCCGAGAACGAGTTCTGAGCGCAGGGCGAGCCGTGCGTCGGGCGGACAGGCGTGTGCGAAAGAAACTGGCGGAAGCCTAGATCGACTTGGGACGTGCGTCGACCTGGGACGATGAAGATCCTCGGTGGCTCGACGCGTTTACGTCGTCGGACTACACCATCAAGGAGGACGAGAAGTAGTTTAGCATCATTTATCTATTTTTATTTAGCATCGTATGAACTTGCTTGTGGTTTGGGATTTGAACTATGCTATGAATTTGAACTATGACTGTTTCCGTATGTGTTATTATATTTTTTTTTGCATGCGCCGGCTGTGCGCACGCTGGATTTTTCCGCGCCTGCTGAAACGCTACAGCGACGCGCTAAATTTTGCAGCGACCGAAAAAGCAACCACCCTCCTGCGCGTGCTAAAACGCTATTTTGACGCTGCAATTTATTTTAACGCACCGCTCTACCGCGCGTCTATTGGAGATGCTCTAAAAAAATATCTTAGAAGCCCATAACGATGCCAAGCATATCATGCAGGTCAAGACAAAAAAATGCACAAATCTTGCAACGCAATCATGTAGTCAGGAATTTAGATGTGCTATAACTAAATCTCATCAAGATGTGTTTTAGCAAATCCACTAGTTTATTCTTTTTAGTAAGAATTGATTGTCTCGTAGTAGTTGTTAAACTGTATTTGTTATCGTACCACGATTTACTTTTACTTTACCTTGATGCTCTTGTTCAGATTTCTGCTGGTTGTATTTCCCTTTTCCACGGAACAGTATATTCGAAAACTATATTCAAGATGGCGATCGATGTTGTCACACATGGTTTGGCGCTCGGTCATGATAGGCTCTGCTTGCAATCCGGATCTGCATTTTGCCACTGTTCTTATATCTCCATGGTCGGATTATATAACTTTTTTCCGTTTAGTGCCAAGATGAACTGACCAAAATATCATTGCTTCCTTTCCGCTTCCTGGCAACCGAACAGACATCATAAAGAGATGAATGGACAGAGAAGGTGAGCGATTCCAGCTCGACTTTGAGGTGGCAGAGGGCAGGAGGGAGACGACAATGAGACCGTCCTCGTGGCAGGGTCTCCCACGGCTCCGGTGACGCTCACGCCCTTGAGCTGGGGAAGAACCTCCTTATTCGGACCGGGTGACTCATTTTCATAGAATTTACTCAAACAGAAACGATAACATTATCACAATGCTATCAAAGATCATCAAGTAATAATATTACATGTCTCAAGTTCTAGGTGGAAAAGAACTTCAGCCTTGCTTCTCCATCAAACAAGATGCATGCATGTCATCTTCATCCCTTTTCCTTGTTCACATCTCCTCTTGCTTGTCCATTCCCACATATCCATCTTGCTTACCCGCTCTCTCAGCAGCGTGCTGATATCGTCGTATCAAGGGAAGACTCTCAACGGTTACAAGATATCCGCCATACTCTACTATTTCAGGACGGGAAGGCAATGCACAATAACTGAGAGCATTAATAACAAGAATGCCCACCAATGCAGTCCACTTTGACACCTTCTTGGTCCCGGTTATCTTGCGCCTACAGGTAGGTGGGATGAGACGGTAAGAATTACCTATTGTATATATGAACAGGGAGAAGAAAAAAACATCTATGTCTCCATGTGGTTGATTATCGTACCATTGAGGGTCATTTGGTCTAGGCTCGATTTGGGTACAGAGATACTTGAGCAGACTCCTGTCCCGCGAGGAGGTCGCGGAATCGGCGTCGACAAGGGCCATGACTTCGTACAGCTGCTCCTTCTTCAGCTGGATTAGCTCCGCACGGTGTTCCTCCTTCATGGCGTGGGTGAATTTGGAAGCCTCCAAGCGCAGCAGCTCCCCCATCCGCTGGACTAGCGAACCACGGTGTTCCTTGTCTAAGGCGAGGATGGATTTGGAAAGCTGGAAACACAGAAGCAGCATTGAGATCAATTGATAAGTAAAATAATGTTCACAAGGCATGCGGTCTACGTAGAGGAAACACACCTTATATCTTGCACAGGAAACATAAAACTAGTTGGAGACAAAAAAACATGTCGATTTTACCGATATATCATCGACACATTCATGCTAGGCAGTTGATTATTATGAATGGTGAAACAAAAAATTAGTTGGCAGACAAAAAGAGGCCGAATTTTACCAAATTATCAAGGGCATTCATGCTAGGCAGTCGATCATATCTGCCAATGACACGGCAAAGCTTGAAACTCGTTGAAGACAAAATTATGCCGATTTTACCAAAATATCAACAGATTATTCATCCTTATATCTACTAATGGAAATCGATGAAAAATATGCCTGTTTTAAAGATACCCGTGCATCCCTGTGATGTACTACGTAGTATACAATGGTATGGAGAGACGCAGAGAGCAGAGAAGAACTGATGACCTCCACCGACCAGACGTCGATCGGGACGGCACAGACCTAGGAAAATAGCGAGCCGGATATGGGACAGAGAAGATACATACATCCTCGGCGTGGACGAGCCGGCGAAGCCCCTGCCCTCGAAGCACCGACGGCCGCGGGATCCTCGTGGTCGCCGCCGCACGGAGAGACGCAGCCATCGTTCCAGGCCTGCAAACAACAAAGGTGAAAGGCGTAGGGCGAATCACCAAGCTTGAGGTACTGGGTTGGACGACCCAGGTACAACCGTAAGGGAATACCTTGCCGGTTAGGGTTAGGGTTCCACGCTCGCCTTGGTTGATTACGTTCCGCGCGTCGTCGCCTTTCTTCTTCTTCTTTTACTAGCTTGTGCACGCGCACGTACGTAATCAACCTATGCATGCCCACGTATAATCAAGCTATTAAACAAGTTCCCGGTAGTTCAAAAAAACAAGTTTCCGTAAAAAAAATACTATCTCCGTTTCATAATATAAAAACGTTTTTGATGCTAATGTAATGTTAAAAATGTTCTTATATTATGAAACAGATGGAGTAATAAACAACTTGTCCAATTAAAACTCGCCGCGTTTTCCGCGCGCGCATGTAGTGTTAGTTTGGTTGTACTCCTGGACAAATTCGCCTGGCCTGAGACATCCCTGAGATGTGCCTCGACATCCACCACCATGGTAGCGGAACCTGGGCCGGTGATTGCTTTTCTTTATTGTATTTTCTTTCCCAAGCGGGCTGCCTACTCCCAAAGAAAAGTCTGGGTTTCCTTGCCTTCCTCCGGTGCCACTGTCGGTCCGTCTCATCCTTGCTGACGGGAGGACCCTGTTTTCAATTATTTTTTCGTGTTTTGCTAGGGTTTGTGTCTTACTCAGGAAGATGAGACGGCGGTAGCTATCTGAAGATGAAAAAAGTTCTCCTCACCTAACCCCGTTTCAATGGTGTGTCTAGCATCATCGGTGGGCATGTTGAGGTGTGTCCCTGGCGGACTATCCTTGGTGGATTTGCTCCAATCTGGTCGTAGTTCGTCTATATTCATGTGTTTTCAGGTTGGATCCTTACTCTTCATCAGCGACGGTTGCTGCTCTGCTGCATTGGACCTTTGGGGCCTTAGCACGATGACTTTCTGACTGTCTACTATAACATGTTTTGCCCGGCTGCGACGAGGGAGGGGTAATGACAGCGGCGTGCTTTCGGCTCGCTTTCAGTGCTTGTAATCGTCGCGAGGTGGTCTATGAATTTGGATGTAATTCTGTCATTTTTGGTGTTTGTTGTACTGCCATGATTAAAGATGAATTGATCAAAAGTTTTCTCGTAAAAAGAAGTACCTGGACATTGTTTGGTTGGCTACCTGGATTCATGGTCATGTCCCTGCCTGGAGCTCGTTGCAGCTAGATTAGCCTGGCTAGCTCCCAGGAAAATTGCTTAGCCTCGTCCAGGCTGACGGGAGCGGACGCCTGGGCTCCAGGCAGATGCAATTTTAGGTTTATTAGAGCATCTACAGTCGGACGCCTCAAACCATTCCTTATACGACTGCGGACGCGCCAGATAAGTGATCGGGTAGGAGAGAGAAGGAAAAATGTGACCCAACCGGACCCCTCGTATCATACCTATACGCCCGGGAAGTCCGCGAACCCTCATATCCATCTCAAATATGAGGAGGATATTAGGGCTCACGGACGCGCCCGGGCGCGCCCAGGCATTCCGCCACGTAGGACACAACCCCACCCGGACCATCTTTTCTCTTTCTTTTATTTCTCTCTTCATGTCCACCAATCACGTGCAAGTGACCGGACATATGAGAAGAAAAATGAGGAGTGTGGATACGCGGACGGATAAGCAGGGGCTCAAAGCGGACACACCCGGTCACTGATAGAGCGCGTACGCGGGTTTTTGAGGGATCATATTTGCTATATCCGGCTGTAGATGCTCTTAGCACTTTCTGTCAAATCAGCCTTCGAATCTTTCTTTATTGTTTAGTTGTTTATTTCAGGCCAGATTCTCAACCAAACATCACATGTGCACACATGTCTGAGACAGAAATCTTCTTTTTGTCAGGCCAACACTAGTACTAGGCGCAAAGGCGAGGACATGAAACAAGCAGGCCCGTAATCAATCGCGCTACGCGAGCTTTTTCTTGGGAGCATCTACTACCGGACGTGCAACTGCGACCGTTAGTATCCCCTCACGCTAGGGTTTTCGCTCCTCTCAGGCGACAGCTACGGCGGTTGTCTATCGTAGAGATCTAATCTCCCCTATGACCCCTTCCCGCTGGTGATAGTCGGGGCTCTCGAGTCTCGGCTGAGGGGCGGAGTAGGGGGGCGGTTTGGGACCACACCGCCCGCGGATCGTCAGCACTCTCGGGCAAGAGAAATCATGGATAAGACTGCGTCGAGCTCCGGGTCTGCAACCTCCGATCTCGAAGCCATGATGGACGAACTGGGTCTGAAGGAAGGGGACTTGCGGGATGTGATTGTTGAGGATGATGAGCTATTGGAGGAGGCAAATCGCTGGATGGCTATCTCTAGGGTTCATACGGACAAGACCTACAGCCAATATTGGTTCTACCGAACCATGAGGGTCGCGTGGGACTTGGTGAAAGTGGTAAAGATCCGGCCCCTTGAGGACAATCTTTACACGCTGCAATTCTCGTGCCCGGGGGACTGGGAAAGAGTAATGGAGGAAGGGCCATGGAGTTTCAAGGGTAAAGCTGTGGTTATTGCACCCTACGACGGCTTCACTAAGCCTTCGACGATAGAGCTAAAAAATCTTCACTTGGGCGTTGGTAGACGAAGAACTGAGTTGCACTTTGGCGGCCTCCACAGAAACGAGAGCCAAGAGCTGGCTCTTCAGTCTGCTTGATACTTTATCGCATGAGAAATTCGTCTTAATGGCGGTGACCCTATGGGGAATATGGACATCTCGACGAAAGGCCATTCATAAGGCTATCTTCCAAACACCACATGCAATACAAATATTCATTACTCGGTTTATTGCAGACTTGGAAGCTATTCGTACCCCAAATCCTACACAGGCTGATACGGTGAGGACAGGTACATCGATACAGAGGCCGAGGGCACCTCCAACAACATATGCCAAAATTCATGTTGATGCAGGAGTACGCACCTGTAGAGGAGGAGGAGCCGTAGCTGTGTGTAGGGATAGCCAGGGCTTGTTCTTGGGTAGCTCGGCTCTTGTCATTCCAGGAATTTGGGATCCAGCCACACTCGAGGCGTTGGCATGTCGTGAGGGCGTTGCATGCATTGGCAGAAGATCTCAATATTCAATGCTTTGTGTTGTCGTCTGATTGCAAGCAAGTGATTGGGGACATTGCCAAAGGAAACCAAGGACCCTACGGAGCCATTATCATGGAGATTATCTCTAGATCGTCACCACTCTCTTGTACCTTTACTTTTGAAAGTCGTCGATGTAATTTCGAAGCTCATAAGTTAGCTAAGTTTGCTTTGTCTTTAGCCCAGGGGCGTCATGTGTGGCTTGGCCAGCCGCATGACCAAACTTGTATCCCACTATCTGTGGAGTTTGAATAAAGTGGCTTTACACCCTAAAAAAATCTACTACCGGACCCCCAAATCCGCCCAAACGCTCGGACAAGTTGCCCGATGAGTAAACGGACGCAAAAACAGCATCAAATCAGACACCTCAAATTCGGCCGAAATTGCAAACAAACCTGCGCCCCAGACGACCGGACGGGTTGCCCGATGAGTGAACAGACGCAAAAACGACATCAAATCGGATGCCTGAAATCTGGCCGAAACTGCACATTAGGAGGACAGTAGTATTTCTAGTCCATCGGGGTTCAAGTCCTGGTGCTAGCATTTATCCTGGATTTATTCGAGGATTTCCAGCGATGCGCGTTCACTGAGAGGAGACGTTCCCACTGACTACGAGGCGCCTACAATGATTTCGTAAAATTTCAAAACGATATGCCGGCTTAGTTTCTTGGAGGTGCTCATAGGGACAGGGCGTGTGTGTCTGCCTTCATAGGGCAGAGTGTATGCGCTTTTATATGATCGCTTGCGTTTGTATTGAGTTCAAAAAATCGGGCCCAAACGGCGAACTAACTGGCAACTCCCATATCTGACACATACATGGGGAGGATATGAGGCGCCCGAACGCGCCCGCCACGTCGGTTCAGCCTGCTATGGCCAGCGCTGCCCCCACAAAAACCCCATCCATCCGACAAATCCTAGTCAAACCTCAGTCCAACTCGTCTTCTCCTTACTCCTCGTTGCCTCCGCTTCGACTAGGACGGTCTTCTCAAACAGGAGGACGGAAGATCTAGTTTCAACGCGCCGAACAACGATGAGCATGCGCTACGCATCACCATCGAGCGCTCGTGTGTGTACACTGGCAATAGTTCAAGTTCCCCCGCGTCCGCTGCAAGCTCCTCCACCTACCGCCGGCAGAATGTGGGTCACGGTCGCCCGTCCTGCTCCGCTCCAAATCCGGAGCCCGGGTGTCTCCCCTTTCCCTCGGGCGCGCACACCACATGGGCAGCGGTGGGTGATCGTGCACGCGCCTCCAGCGTACGTACTTCCTCCGTTACTTTTTTACTCTGTGTATAAACTTTGTTTGAAGTCAAACTATGAAAAGTTTGACCAACTTTTTCTTTAAAAACATCAACATTTACAATACAAAGTTATATAGTATGAAAATCAATTTCATGAGGCATCTAATTATATTGATTTCATATTCTGAATGTTGATAATTTTTCTTATGTAGTTGATCAAGCTTTATGAAGTTTGACTTCAGACAAATTTTATGTGCATATGCGGATTAAAAAGAAATGAACGTGACTACAAGTACACGCCTCAAGCGTTGTTGGTTCTGGCCCGCCTTGTCGCTTCCGATCCAACGAATTAGTACACAAACAACTTGGTACTGCTAGCTGCTTCCCTTCATTAGTCCAGGTAATGAAAAAAATATTATTGTTGGATTATCATAACTTTCCGCTTAGTGCAAAGTGAACTAATCAAAATACCATTGCGTCCTTTCCGCTTCCAGTCAACCGAACAGGCATAGACGAACGAAGGTGAGGGACTCCAGCTCGCCGACGTTGAGGTGGCTGAGGGCAGAGGGCGACGACAATGAGACGGTCTCCATGGCAGGGTCTAGATCCTCACCCTCGAGCTGGGGAAGTACGTCCTTGTTCAGATAGGGTGAGGTGCGGGACCACATGACAATGCTGGCTCGATGATAACAATTCATACGACCATGAATTCATCCAACGGAAATAATATAGCGTGCAGCAACATCACATATATCTTACAATTAATGCTATTATATCAAAGATCATCCAGTATAATATTACTCAAGTTGTAGATTGAAAGGACACCATACCATGTCTCAAGTTCTAGACTGAAAGGATATATACATAACATGGTGCCGGAAAAGAACTGATATTCGTCTTGCTCCTCCTTGAAACAAGATGCATGCATGTCCTCTTCAACCCATCTCCTATTCAGCAGTAGCAACAGGCTGATATCCATCTTGCTTGTGCACTCTCTCAGCAGCCTGCTGATATCCTTGTATCATGGCTAGACTCTCGGCAGTAACAAGATATCCTTCATACTCTACTATTTCAGGACCAGAAGCCAATGCACGATAACCGAGCGCATAAATAAGAACAATACCCGTCCACGCAGCATAACGAGCCACCTTCTTGTTTCTTGTTAACTTGCGCCTGGAGGTAGGTGGGATGAGAAGGCAAGAATCATTATATGTATATGAACTTCTGTAGCAGAGGAAGCATGGAGAGGAAACGTTTATGTCTGCATATAGTTGATATTGTACCATAGAGGGTCATGTGGTCTAGGCTCGATTTGTGTAGAGAGATCCTTGAGCAGACTGCGGTTCCGCAAGAAGGTCGCCGAGTCAGGGTGACCGCCGGCGATGAGATCGTAGAGCTGCTCCTTGTACTGCCGGATAACGGACGCACCGTACTCTGAGCCACGGTGTTGTTTCCAAAGACGGCTGGATCTGTCAATCTGGAAACAGAAACACACGAGCAGCATTGAGAAGTGATAACAGGAAAGTGATCTGGACAGGACATGTCGTCTACGTACGTACAGCAAGACTTAGGAAAATAGCAAGCCGGCCGGAGATGGTATACCTGCTTGGCGTGGCGAATCCCCTCCAGTGGAAGACGCATGATCCACCTCCCCGCCGCGCGGAGGGAAGCCGCCATCGTCGCACCGCTAGCTGCAAGACTCCTCAAGAAATCAGGCCGGCCGTGTTGGAACTTGGAACCTATACCTTGCTAATCGAAACTGATTAGGGCTAGGGTTCCTCGCTCGCCGACCTTCCGCCGACTATAAGGACGGGACGCTTATTTACTGTCGTGCAGACCTATCTGTCCTTTTTTTCTTCTTTTTTTGAGGAACAACTATCTGTCTCGTGCAGAGCTATCTGTCCTTTTATTTAAGGGAAGCCATCTGTCTATCTATTGTATCATTTTCAGTATAATTGCTGTTTAAAAAGAATCTGCTAGATAACACTCCCAATTAGATATCGATCACAAAAAAAACTTCAATGCCACTACTTCCCGGCTACATCTAACCCCGAGACTGTGGAGATGAAGCCCGTAGGAGAGCAGTGCAACTAGCGATAGAGATGGGTGTGCGGAAGCTGCTCGAGGTTGAGCTAGATAATAAGGGTCCACCCAAATCCTTCCAAGACCCCGCGCCTTCATCCTTCTCATTTTCTCTTCTTCCTATTTTTTCTCTTGCCTTCGCCGCCACGCCACACCCCCGTCGGAACTCTATGTTTCCGTCACCTCTAGCGGTCCAGCAGGGTGGAGGCTCCACCCTGCTTCTCCTCCGTCTTCGTTCAACCCCTGTCCTCTGACCGCCCCGCGAGGTACCATCCGCTACTGTTATACTTACCCTGCTCGGCAACTGTTCGATAAACCGCCGGAGCTAAAAACAGTTTTTCCCTTCTTTCTAGCAATGGATTCCGATTTGGAGTACATATACGAGCACTATGTTGAGTCATCCGATGGCTCGTTGGACGAGGACAAGTACTCCAATGAGACAACGATGATGCAGGCGGTCCTTGAAGACGCGGAGCGTGCGGAGGAACATGTTCTCAATTTCAAGGGCTCGAACAAGGGTCATTGAGTGCTCAACCGCAACAGGGCGCGCAGCCATTTGACACTGATGGCCGACTACTTTGCCCGGATGCACTCTTCGCTGAACATTTTCACCGTCGTTTTCGGTTGCGCAAGTCTGTCTTCGATTGTTTGAACCATGACGTCCGGTCCTATGATAACCACTTCATCCGGAAGAAGGACGCCGCAGGAACGATTGGGTTCTCTTTCCATCCATTTATGATTTTTTGAATCCTCTCATTCAAGATGTTTAAAGCAGTCAACTCGGTCAAGTCGATCGTAGACGGAAGGCTCAAGTATTTATCTGGGAGGAATTCAGTCATGATATCTAGTGTTTGACATACCTCCACTTTGTCATCAGCATTTGTATTAGGACTGATAAAGATGGATGACTTTGCTACACTCACCATCTGTCCCGAGGCTAAACAGTAATCATCTAGAATTCTTTTCAACGTTGTTGCATTTTCAACATCTACCCTCATAAGAATCAACGAGTCGTCAGCAAATAACAAATGAGAGATAGTAGGGGAATCACGACACACCTACCTTTAAGATTACCAATTCCTTCCTCGAAGGGGATCAAGTTTGAAAGCCCTTTCGCGTGCATCTTCGTGGGGCTTTTTTTTGGGCACCCACATGAATAGATTTTCCTAAAAAAAAACACATGAATATATCCGAGTGATCCAGCTCATGCGGATCCTACGGCTTAGAAGGCGGCTTATTTTACTCAGATTTCGTAGTAGTCGCCCTTTTTTATACCCAGGATCTCCGCCCAACGCCGTAGTTTAGCCTAGTCACTCACGCGTGCGTCGTTCCCCCTTCGTCCCCATCCCGCCGCCCATCCCATGGCGACCAAATCCCCCAGCCCTACCACGGACCCAGCACCCGCACCAGGCCCTACCCAGCACCCTCTCCGCCGCCGCCACTCTCCGGCCTCCGCGCGGGGCTCTACGCCGACCGCGCCGAGGTGAGATCTGCGAACAGTTCATTTGTTCGTTCGTATGGCGTGCCACCACAACTCTAGTCGCCTTGTTAACTCACTTCCGCCATGGAATGATTGACCTCTTTCACCTCTTGCTGTGCGTGTGTCTGGATCTGCAGCAGCAGCGCGATGAAGCCAGCCAAGGCAGTGAGATCCAAAGTCGGTGAGTCTCTGCCTGCTACCTTGAGCACTGATTTCGACAACCAGGTTGGGGGCCAGAAATCTTGTGAAGTAGTAGATCAAGCGATTTAGAATATCTAGCAAACGAGATAGATGATCTTGTGCTGCAACCAAGGTATGATGGCGTGAATGGGCCAAAGATGGTCTCATTCTCTGACTTCCTGCGGATCGTTGCTGCAGAACGACAACCTAGACGTCAGCCCATTGGCGCCCTGCCGCAAGACGATCGTAACGGTAACAAAGCTGACAAACTCAACTCAGTAAATTTCCCCTTAACTATGGAGGAGGCTGCTGTATCAGATTTACAATATGTTTCTGACGATGTGCCATCTCCACCAGTTTGTTCCTTGAGAACCCCATCTCCACCCGTTGAAGAAGAACCAAAGGGAGATGTGTTAGTCAAACCCTCCCCTGAAAAGGTAAATGCTGAAAAATCACATGCTGTTAATCCTACTCCTGATGCTGCATTGATGCATGACATCATGTGGGAGGGAACAATTCAGCTTGGTGTGTCTTCACTCACAAATGTTGTTGCTATCTTCAAAAGGTTTGTTTCATCTACGACCTTGCTTATAATAATCACACACAATTAACTTTTGTTAGAGAGACACACAGTTAACTACAAGGTGTACTTTCATTTGTAATTTCTATATTTTTAACAAACAACACGCCAGTTCATTATGGAGAGCATCGCATGTGTATGCATCCCAGAGTTTTGGCATCACCCTTATTTCATTGTTATGTTCCTTATCTATTGTAGCGGTGAAAAGCCATCTACAAATGAGTGGCCAGGCTCTCTCGAGATCAAGAAAAGAGTGAGCCTCGGTGTTTTTGAAAAATTGCTTGGACTGCTTCGTGA
The DNA here is from genome assembly GCF_002575655.3 of Aegilops tauschii subsp. strangulata. Classification (NCBI taxonomy): domain Eukaryota; kingdom Viridiplantae; phylum Streptophyta; class Magnoliopsida; order Poales; family Poaceae; genus Aegilops; species Aegilops tauschii. The sequence goes on along the minus strand of NC_053035.3, from coordinate 503,224,020 downwards.
ATCCAGGAAACGTACTATAATGGTAACTATTATTTCTATGTTGTTTCTTTTACTGATATATAGTATATGCACATCCTTGCACATTTTGCTTGCAAACAGTTGTTTCTATCACACTTACATGATAATAATTGATTGTAAGCACCCAGTGGAAACATGTGCTCTTGAGTGTGCTTCGTTGTGGTTACATCTTACATCATAGCTGCATAAACTTGCTATTTTTTTTTAAATAATACATTTTTTTATTAATTTTCATAAATATTACGCTGGGTAAAAAAATTTCAAAAATAATACACCGTCGACCCGCTGCAGGCCGACTGGGCCTAGTCGGCCCACAGCAGGCCGATTGGACTCCAGTCGGCCTACAGCTGGCCGACTGGCCCCTGTCGGCCCACTGTGGGCTGATTGGGTCCTGTCGGCCCACTATGGGCCGACTGGAGCTAATAGCTCGCCGTGGGCTAATTGTTTTTCCAAAAAAAGTAGGCATAAAAAATATGTTTAAAAAAATGTTAATTATGTGATTAAAAAAATGTTAAACGTGTATAAAAAAATGTTCCTGATGTATACAAAAAATGTACAATATATATCCAAAAAAGTTGACATAAAAAATATATTTTAAAAAGTGTTAAGCATGTATTTAAAAATTATTCAATGTGTGTATAAAAAATGTTCCTTATTTATACAAAAATATAGAATGTGTATGAAAAAAAGTTGACACCAAAAAAATATGTTTGAAAAGTTGACATTTTTTCAAATACATGATTAAAAATTGTTAAATGTGTGTATAAAAAATGTTTCTTATCTATTCAAAAAATATAGAATGTGTATGAAAAAAAGTTGACACCAAAAAAATATGTTTGAAAAAAATGTTCCAGTTCCATACAAAAAGAGCAACCAATCATACTTAGGTCCGTGATGCTCTCATACCGGATCCGGAGCTGGAACATTTTTTTATACACGTTTAACCTTTCATTCCAATACATGAAACATTTTTGTGTACTCGTTGAACATTTTTTCAAATACATGATTAACATTTTTTTCAAACATATTTTTTTGGTGTCAACTTTTTTTCATACACATTCTATATTTTTTTTGTATAGATAAGGAATATTTTTTCAAATACATGATTAACATTTTTTTTCAAACATATATTTTTGGTGTCAACTTTTTTTCATACACATTCTATATTTTTTGTATAAATAAGGAACATTTTTTATGCACACATTTAACAATTTTTAAATACATGCTTAACACTTTTTAAAACATATTTTTTATGCCAACTTTTTGCATATATATTATACATTTTTTGTATACATCAGGAACATTTTTTATACACTTTTAACATTTTTTAATTACATAATTAACATTTTTTTTAAATATTTTTTTATGCCTACTTTTTTGCAAAAACAATTAGCCCACAGCAAGCTATTAGCTCCAGTCGGCCCACAGTGGGCCGACAGGACCCAATCAGCCCACAGTGGGCCGATAGGGGCCTACAGAGTCCAATCGGCCTGCTGTGGGCCGACTAGGCCTAGTCAGCCGGCAGCGGGCCGACGGTGTATTATTTTTGAATTTTTTTTATCCAGCGTAATATTTTTGAAAATTAATTAAAAAATGTATTATTGTAAAAAAATTAGCCATAAACTGAATTGACGTGAACCCATAGTGTACCTGTTCACAGTCTGGTCCCTGGAATGCCATAAAATGGAAGATTAGACACAACTATTAGTTGATGTGTTTGAAGTCAACGTGGCTGACTGAGAAGGGATGGTCGCGAGGTTGATCATTCCCACCCACTTGGGTTAAATATGTAGGACAACGCATGCCTGCCCTATTTGTGTTCGTGGTGCCTCCAATATTTTCTTCTCAATATACTTGTGTGTGTGTGTGTGTGTGTCTGTCTGATTGTGTGAGTGGGTTGTACCCTCGCACAAAAAATTATATACGGGTAGGAATCGCTTTTCTGTCATGATCCATGCAGAGTTGTGTTTTTCTTCTCAACATACATTGCAGTTCTAATATTGTCACGTACTGCAAATTGCAGGATATTTTCTTGTGATAAACCTTATAGTCTTAACACAAAAAAAATGTTTCCTACGCTTATCAATAGAAGCAAGCCATTGTAGCTGGTTATGAGAAAAGGCACCCTAAAAAGAGATTCCACTAATGTATCTTCCCTCTGCTAACCCAGTCATCTTTTAGTTAGATAGTTAATAGTTCGATACTTGTACATCATGAAATCTGGCACATTAGTGTTATATTGAGCCATTTACCTTTTTGAAGGCCACGTTTATTCAGCTAACGAAGGTGCAAATAGATTGTCTATTAGAAAAAACAAATAGATTGTTTTGAGCTTTGACATACTTAGCTTGAGCATCTTCGTATAATACTGTTAGGGTCCTCTCACCAACAGTATGGTACTGCAAAGTGGCCTGGACAATAAACATTTCACAAGAAAACATAGGAAATGAAAAGTCCTGGTAACAATATATATGTTTAGCATTCCTGTTTACGTATGCATGATCTTGTTTCCTTCCGATATGGCAGTTTATCATCGCTACCACATCTGTACTTGCAGAAATACCACATATTTGAATTAGAATTCTGTTGCATCTGGTGAACTCATGTCTTCACAGGTTTCCGCTGATTGCACCCAAATCCGATCAGATTTGACATATGTGTTATTTTATGCAACATACAACAGAATGATTTATGGGAAACTAATTTTGGGAACTAGTTGTCCATGCACCCCATATTGTCTCTCCTCTATGTTTGTTATTTTTTTTTCAAAAAAAAGTGAAATAATTCATGGATGTAAGTTATGCTATATAATGTGCATCTAAAAAAAAACTCATAAGAAATTATAACATCATGTGAATTGTACAAAAAAGAATAATCTATATCATGTACTACTTCCATCTGGGTTTATTGGTCCCCTCGTATTTTGTGTCAAAATTTGACCATACATTTGACTTATAAAATATAAGCTGTATCTCACAAAAATTATATTTTTATATTTTTATTCAAAATACTTTCCAACAATACTATTTTTGTTTATATAACCTATACTTTGCTAGTTATATATAATGTCAAATTTTGTCCCAAAATAAGAGGAGCCATAATAAATCTGGATGGAGTACCTGCTATTTAACCGAGCACTATTCGTTATTTTTTCCTAGGTCACAAATGGTGATATTATTGGATGAAATCTTCACAGGTACACGTTACAAAGCATTACTAACATCCCTGCATTATTTAAAAAAAGAATCGGAAAAATATAAAAAATACTTGAGCACTAACTTGCAAAATAATAAAATCCCACAGATTGCTCTTGCTGTAAACCTGTGCTACTGATAATTTATCGAATATCTGAAATGCCACTGGAAAACAGATGCTCCTTATACGATGACCGCTTCTTGAAACTGTGCCGTTTTTGTTAGGGACGTGGACAGCCACAGGGTGCCCAACTTTAGTTATTAGCATGCTATCAATTTGTTTTAAATAGACTATGCCATTCCTTAGAGACAGAGTTTTTTTTATCGATAGATATATAAGACCTACTACCTTATAGACTCTGAATCATACCATTGCTATTTTCTATCCAAGTTAATTCATCATAGCCAGTTATATAAGCTTACCTTTGTATCATAACGAAGATAAGACTTATCTCCTGTGGTCTCCATAAGTCACCTCCCTATCAATATCCTCTCATCTCCACCCAGTAAGGCTGTCATGTTTATCCTCTCAGCCTCAGGATTATTACAGGGCAAATACTTCTTAGTGGATGGGAAATGCCGTAAGGGATTAGGAGAGACTATAGATTAGAGAGACAACTTAGGCTTAGGGAAGAAAAGGCGCAGACAAGTCTCATTACTTGATTATGAATATACAAACTGTAGCTTTATATAGCAGCCTGAGAACAACAAATTTGGAAACAGATTTTTCTCTAAGAGATCGAGATCAAACTAATCTATCTCTAAACAGTAATAAACTCTATGAGCTAGCTATCTAAATTTCTGTACTATTAACTCGCTGGTAGCATAATTAATGATAGCCAAACTTGGGTATTTCCCTGTCTACTTTACGTAATACCCATCTCGTCCTCATTTCCCTGTCTTACTTTACATACCACACTCCTACGTGTAGTTCCTTCATCATTCAACCCCCTTGTTGCATGCAATACCATTGTCGATGGTATCGCCTAGACCTTGTTGCTCGCCCTCCTCATCATTCTTGCAAGCCTTGCCGTTCCTATGCTTCAGCTTCATCCCATCCTTTCTCTCTCACTATGAGGTCCTGCCTCTTGGCATCCAAGCAGCCAAGAAACCTCCTCGTGCTGCTACCTGCTGGAGTTTGCCGCTGAATTTCCAGGTTATGGTCCTAGTCTGCCATGCCATGGAGAAGATAAATATGAGTTTGGGCTGCTATGGCTAGTTGGTTGGGTGGAGCCAGTGTGACGAGAGCCGCAACCCAGGCTTGTAGGATGCTTTGGCGTAGATTTGATGAGTAGGCATGGGTCTGTGAAAGAGAAGTGGAGAGTTAGGATGGGATCGTCTGACTGGTGGCCCATAACTGACAGACTTAAGGTGACATGTGATATGTGGGCCATATTAGAACAGTTATTTTGTGGCATCCACATATTTATGTGAATTTGAATAACAAATAAACTAGTATGTAGTCTTTTAGTAGATTGCTATGTGCATATTACTGAATTCAGATGTCGAATATTTCTAATAATCTGTACCTATTTCTGGCTTTCTTGAGTTTTGCTCATGAAAAAATTGTTTTATTTTTTATTTGTTCCATTTAGTATCTGTTACTTGTTTTACAGGTAACTGAGTTGCGTTGGAAGGAGGGCTCTATTGAGAGTGGTCGGCATCATCTCTTAAAGGTTCCTCCTTAGTATCCTAAAAAATAATGTGGTCATTTCTCAAGTACATGCCCTTGATTCAAAGCTTAGCACGGTCAGGGAGCTCCTGATTTGCTAAGCACACCTTATTCTTGTGCAGACCATAGAGTCGTATACTGCCAATGAGAGAGTAGGGTTAGTGAAGCCAACCGAAGAGGTGGAGTTGTTCCTCTGTCCTTATCAAGGGAAGGCAGCTCAGATACTTGCTGACAACCTGCTAAAGGAGCACTCGGGCAGTTTAACCACTTTGCTTGCAACATCAATTATTGGAGTTGTGCTGTGGCCAAGACCCCATATGTCATCTACGGTAGTTTAAATTTGTGCAATCTGCAAGCGTCCGCCCGTTTTGACGCATGGTTGCCTTGTCCCTCGTCCACTCATCAGTTAATTATATGCAAAGTATCAGAAAATCTCCATATAGACATGGCTTTATCTTATGTTGTGTCCGAACCTCATGCACCTAGCAATCTTGGTTTGTTTCCCTTCCCAGGCAGTCAAGTACTTGGTACGTAACTGCAACAAGTTGAATGCTGAAATGTCTATGTTTGGTCGCTTTCTCGCTCAGCTAGCAAACCATATCTCCTCTAGCATCTGCTCTAAATATTGTTACTCTCACAGTTTCAGAATTCCATGTTTCCTACTTGCTGTATGATAGTTTTGTTTGGATGGAGCGGTTTGGAGACCCCTTGTTCCACCGACATGTAGCCTATACTGAATGAGCTTTCGTTTCAAATTTGCTTCTATGAAATCATGCGGATTTTTTAGCTGATTTATAGAGCTGGCTAAAACTAAACCAGGTTTGTTTAAAAAAAATGTTGTGCGATCACCTCCTCTCCTATAGATCTTGGGGTGCATCTCTAATTTTGGCAGTTCTTTCTTATTCCAAGTTTTCTGATGACCTCTCATAAGTCATAACACAATATAGGTGAAGAGAAGAAGGTTAAGATGAGATGTCTTGCAGCTGCGCCCAACATTTGTTTGTGTTGATTCCTGGATGAAAACTACATTGTGTAGTGTTAAATTGAACATTTAGTTTTGCTTTGCCTTTTCCAATCTTGCATGAATTCTGTATGAGTAAAGTCTGAAGAAAATCTTGAACCCAACTGGAATCAAACCCTCATCTTCAATCCCTGAAATCGGTAGCCTGTATTCTATGGTCCCTGTCAAGATCATCCATATACCAGTTTAGGCAGGTTTGGTGCACCATGAAAATGCCATTCCCCACCAAGATAACTCTCTACTCAGGGCCAGGATCAGGATCCCACACGTGTTTGATTTGGACCTGCATGTGGGGGATTCCAGCAACTGCATGGAGCCGTATGGCGGAGGTGGTTCTCGCCGGTCTGGGCATTGTTGTGGACGTAGTGTGGTCGAGGAATTAGCACTCAATATGGACATTTCTTTGAACCAACCTAGAGGCGAGTTACCATTCTTATTTGGGTACCATATATGCATCTCTTTGGGCTTCTATCGAATTGTGAAATTGGGTTGTACATCTTTCATCTTTTTGCTTTTGATATCGATTTTGATACATATAAGGTGTCCTACGGAAAATGCAAATCGAAGCTATTTGATGTCTGACTCAGGCCTATATGACTGATCCATCGAAATACGCCAAGACTCCACCTTTGTCATATATTCCATATATCACAACTCAATCTGGAGTTCATGTCACTATGTAAACTTTTAATGCAGTTAGATCTACTGACCGGTTTGATTCCCAAGTTACCAAGAACAATTGGGATATTGGACATATCCAGAAACTCTTTAAATGTGTTTGTGTCAAATTTATAACCTCCATATGTATGATTTGCATTTCTAATTTCCAATTCTACAACTGAGAATATTTCAAAACTGTGAAAATTAGTGTTCCTGGATCTTTCGAACAATCTGCTTTGAAAGAAAATTCTTGATTGTGGCGGAGAAGTATTGAAAGAACAGAAACCATCTAGCAAAAATTGTTCTAGAGTCAATTTCGCAAGTTCTTTCGGTTTTATGATTACTAATAATCTTCTATGCGACGACTTTTCAAGTGGATTTTCTTAGTTCATAAGTCAATCTCCAAGTCTTATTTTCCTTAATCTAACTCAACAAGAATTCACTGGAGAGTTACCTATATGGTTTAGTAAATACATGCATGGTTTGGTTATGCTATGATGAAGATCGAACAAACTTTTTGGTCACATTCCATTTGAAATAATGAGACTTCTGATGGAGAACGAAGCATGAAAATCAAAAAACAAATCCTACGAACACCCAAGATCTATCTAGGAGAAGCATAACAACGAGAGGGGAGAGTGTGTCTACGTACCGTCGTAGACTGTTAGGCGGAAGAGTATAGCACGCGGTTGATGTAGTCGTACTCGTCACGATCCAATCGCGATCCAAACCGATGAAGTACCGAATGGAAGGCACCTCCGCGTTCAGCACACGTATAGCTCGATAACGTCTCCTCCTCCTTGATCCAGCAAGCGAGGGAGGAGAAGTAGATGGGATCGCCAGCATCACGACGGCGTGACGGTGATGATGATGGAGTGATTCCGGCAGGGCTACGCCGAACGCTACTAAAACAACGAAGTTGGAGGAGTTACGAAGTAACGGGAGAGAGAGAAAGACAGAGAGGGGGGCAAGGGCTTGTGTGTCCTCTTGGGGCGCCCCTTCCCCTCTATATATAGGTGGAGGGGCGTGGTAGCCAGCCATCCAAGCCCTAGGCTGGCGCACCAAGGAGGAAGAATTGGATTCCTAGTCCAATTCCCTCCATTCCACACACGGGTGGATTTTTCACCTTTCCCAACTACATGGGCCTTGAGGGACTTGTGCGCCTGGCCCAATAAGGCCAGGGCGCCTTCCCTCAGCCCATGCTGACCCTTGCGACGTGGTGGTATCTTTGGTGGACTTCCAGACTCCTCTAGGGGTGACAACCATAAGACCAGACATATTTTGCTGTAGCTTTAGTAGATTGTTATTTTTGGGTAGATGACCAACCTAACATGATATTAGCACCTAGCCATCGCCTCCAAGAACCCTAGCTTTCTGCCTCCCGCCGGCGCCGGCGCCGGTCCATCCCGTCTCCGGTGGCCCTATGGCCATGAAGGCGAAGTGGATCTCGGCCCTTGCCGGTGGGAGGGCTCCGTTTTTAGATCTTTTTTGATCTTTGTTAGGGTTTGTGTCCTGCTCAGGAAGGCGAGACGGTGGCGGCTCCCTGAAGATGGAATAAAGGTCTCCCCGCCTAGCCCCCGTTCCGATGATGCGTCTTGCATCGTCGGTGGGCGTGTGGAGTTGTGTCTCCGACGGATCTGTCTTTGGTGGATTTGCTCGGATCTGTTCGTCGTTCGTCTTCATTCATGTGTTTTCAGGTTGGATCCTTTTGATCTACACTCTTCATCCGCGGCGGTTGCTGTGCTGGTGCGTTGGTTCTACGGGACATTAGCACGACGACTTCTCGACTGTCTACTACAACAAGGTTTGCCCGGCTCCGGCGAGGGAGGGGCGATGATAGCGGCACGCCTTCGGCTCACTTCAGTGCTTGTAGTCGTCGCTAGGTGGTCTACGGATCTGGATGTAATTTTTATTATTTCTAGTGTTTGTTGTACTACCATGATTGAAGATGAATAGATTGGAAGTTTTTCCCGCAAAAAAAAAGATGATCAACCTAACATGAATGGGTTGATGTACCAGGTGATAGACCCTGTAACACGTATACTACTACATCTCTTGTCAAGATTATTTAGTCATCAATTCTCACTGGTGCGTCTGTGTTTCCAGCAATCAGCATCCTGCCGTACCTTGGATGAAGGATACCAGCGCAAATGTCTAAGAGCATCTCCAGCCGCGCCCCCAACAGGCCCCCTCAGGCCATTTTTTCAGCGCCGGCATTAAAAAAACGCCCCAGTCGCGCCCCCAGGACGCCGAAAAGCGTCGGTTCGGCACTTTTTTCCGCCCGGCGGTCACAGGCCGAACCCGGCGCACTGGCAGGCGATCGGGGGCTCCGGCGCAAGGGAAAAGCGTGGCTGGCCCACACCGTCAGGTGAAAAGTCAAGATTTTCTTCCCTGACTTGCCTCCCACCCCCCGCGCCCTCGGCCGCCACTAGCTATATCCCGGCGCCGCCCGCCGCCCTTCACCGCTAGATAGCCATTCCCCGCCGAAAAAATAGCAGAGGTTCGCCGTGGCAGCCCCTCCAACAGCAGTTGGGCGTTTCCGGCCGCGGAGGGGCAGTTTAGCGGCGGGTACACGCCCACCGGGCGCAAGGTGTTTGGCGATTTGCCTGCCTCGGCGATGAACTCGGATGACGAGGAAGCGCTCGCCGCGCTGCTGGAGGAGGAAGCCGAGGCCGACGTCCAGGAAGAAGAGCATCTCATGGTGCTCGCCACCCTCGCCCAGCTGCTGGCGAGCAATGAAAAGCCGTGGCGAGGTGGCTCGGCGCCGGGCGGGTGAAAGCAAAGAACCAGCATCGTCTCGAAGGCTACTACATGCTCTACTCCGACTACTTCGCCGATGCTCACTTCACGGCGACAAAACATTTCAGTGTCGTTATCGGATGAGCCGAAAGCTCTTCCTCGGGATTGTGAATTCCATCCGGGAGTTTGACAACTACTTCAAGTGCAAGATGGATTGCACCGGCAAACTTGGATTCACCTCGATCCAGAAGTGCACGACAACGATGAGGATGCTTGCATACGGAGCTCCCGGTGATTCACTCAACGACTATGGGCGCATGGCCGAGTCCACCAGCATAGAGTGTTTCTACAAGTTATGTCGGGCAGTGGTGGCAGTGTTTGGACCGCAATACTTGAGAACACCCAATACGAAAGACACTGCTCGGATCCTAGCACAGAATGCAGCAAGAGGATTTCCTGGGATGCTTGGAAGCATCGACTACATGCATTGGAAATGGAAGAATTGCCCATTTGCTTGGCAGGGGATGTACAAAGGTGCCAAAGGCGGTTGCAGTGTGGTACTTGAGGCGGTGGCCACACAGGACCTCTGGATTTGGCACTCCTACTTTGGTATGCCAGGAGCTCACAATGACATCAACGTGCTGCAGTGCTCCCCTGTCTTTGCCAAGCTTGTTGAAGGTCATTCTCCTCCGGTGAATTTCGAGGTCAATGGGCGGCACTACAACAAGGGGTACTACCTAGCTGATGGCATCTATCCGAGATGGTCTACATTTATGAAGTCTATCTCAAACGCTGTGCCAGGAGGCAAGAAGTCCCACTTTGCCAAGGTGCAGGAGGCTTACCGGAAGGATGTCGAGCGGGCATTTGGTGTGCTCCAATCTCGATTTGCTGTTGTCCGGTACCCTGCTCAGACATGGTCGAAAGATCAAATGTGGGAGATCATGACTTGCTGTGTCATCTTTCACAACATGATCATCGAGAGCGAGCAAGAAGAGCCAGTGTTTGACACTGAACCATACTACAGGCAAGACCCTCTAGCCGAAGTTGATCAACTGCTACCGGCAACCTGGACTGCCTACCTCAGTATGCGTCAGGTGATCCGAGACCCACAGGTGCATCATCAGCTGCATCATGATCTGGTGGAGCACCTATAGAGGCTCAAGGGCGACGCCGGGCGCGACGTGTGATGAAATATGAGTTTTTATTTGTTGAACTATATAATTTGTATTGAACTATTTGTTGTTGTACTATTTTGTTGAACCAGCGCCGATTGTATCGCCGGCTCGCCCCCAGGGGGCGACTTATATGCGTCCTGGGGGGCCAACGGCTGGAGATGCTCTAATCAAGCAGACGAAGGAGGAGCTGTATGATCTCATCGGCCAACTCTGTGGCTTCCCGGCCAGACAGGCTTCTTCTCAAGAAGCTCTGTACACAAGTCAAGCCTAGATCTAATGACCCTCAATGGTACAATATCAACCATATGCAGACATATATATTTGTTATATTGAAGGAAATATGCCCTAGAGGCAATAATAAAGTTATTATTTATTTCCTTATTTCATGATAAATGTTTATTATTCATGCTAGAATTGTATTAACCGGAAACATAATACATGTGTGAGTACATAGACAAATAGAGTGTCACTAGTATGCCTCTACTTGACTAGTTCGTTGATCAAAGATGGTTATGTTTCCTAGCCATAGACATGAGTTGTCATTTGATTAACGGGGTCACATCATTAGGAGAATGATGTGATTGACTTGACCCATTCCGTTAGCTTAGCACTTGATCGTTTAGTATGTTGCTATTGCTTTCTTCATGACTTATACATGTTCCTATGACTATGAGATTATGCAACTCCCGTTTACCGGAGGAACACTTTGTGTGCTACCAAACGCCATAACGTAACTGGGTGATTATAAAGGTGCTCTACAGGTGTCTCCGAAGGTACTTGTTGGGTTGGCGTATTTCGAGATTAGGATTTGTCACTCCGATTGTCGGAGAGGTATCTCTGGGCCCACTCGGTAATGCACATCACTATAAGCCTTGCAAGCATTGCAACTAATGAGTTAGTTGCGGGATGATGTATTACGGAACGAGTAAAGAGACTTGCCGGTAACGAGATTGAACTAGGTATTAAGATACCGATGATCGAATCTCGGGCAAGTAACATACCGATGACAAAGGGAACAACATATGTTGTTATGCGGTTTGACCGATAAAGATCTTCGTAGAATATGTAGGAGCCAATATGAGCATCCAGGTTCCGCTATTGGTTATTGACCGGAGACATGTCTCGGTCATGTCTACATAGTTCTCGAACCCGTAGGGTCCGCACGCTTAAAGTTCTATGACGATTTGTATTATGAGTTTATGTGTTTTGATGTACCGAAGGTAGTTCAGAATCCCGGATGAGATCGGGGACATGACGAGGAGTCTCGAAATGGTCGAGATGTAAAGATCGATATATTGGACGACTATATTCGGACATCGGCAAGGTTCCGAGTGATTCGGGTATTTTCGGAGTACCGGGGAGTTACGGGAATTCACCGGGAGAAGTATTGGGCCTTATTGTGCCATACGGGAATAGAGGAGAGATGCCAAAAGGAAGGAGGCACGCGCCCCCCCTCTGGTCCGAATTGGACAAGGGGTGCAGCCCCCTTTTTCTTCTCCCTCTCTCCCTCTTTTCATCTCTCCTACTCCGGAAAGGAATGGGGAATCCTACTAGGACTTGGGAGTCCTAGTAGGACTCCCCACACTTGGCGCGCCCCCTCTAGGGCCGGCCTCTCCCTCCCTCCTTTATATACGGGGGCAGGGGGCACCTCTAGACACAACAATTGATCCCTTGGATCTCTTAGCCGTGTGCAGTGCCCCCCTCCACCATAGTCCACCTCGATAATATCGTAGCGGTGCTTAGGCGAAGCCCTGCGTCGGTAGAACATCATCATCGTCACCACGCCGTCGTGCTGACGGAACTCTCCCTCAAAGCTCGGCTGGATCGGAGTTCGAGGGACGTCATCGAGCTGAACGTGTGCTGAACTCGGAGGTGCCATACGTTCGGTACTTGATCGGTCGGATCGTGAAGACGTACGACTACATCAACCGCGTTGTGCTAACGCTTCCGCTTTCGGTCTACGAGGGTACGTGGACAACACTCTCCCCTCTCGTTGCTATGCATCACCATGATCCTGTGTGTGCGTAGGAATTTTTTTGAAATTACTACGTTCCCCAACAGTGGCATCCGAGCCAGGTTTTATGCATAGATGTTATTTGCACGAGTAGAACACAAGTGAGTTGTGGGCGATACAAGTCATACTGCTTACCAGCATGTCATACTTTGGTTCTGCGGTATTGTTGGATGAAGCGGCCCGGACCGACATTACGCGTACGCTTACGCGAGACTGGTTCTACCGACGTGCTTTGCACACAGGTGGCTGGCGGGTGTCAGTTTCTCCAACTTTAGTTGAACCGAGTGTGGCTACGCCCGGTCCTTGAGAAGGTTAAAACAACACTAACTTGACAAACTATCGTTGTGGTTTTGATGCGTAGGTAAGAACAGTTCTTGCTCAGCCCGTAGCAGCCACGTAAAACTTGCAACAACAAAGTAGAGGACGTCTAACTTGTTTTTGCAGGGCATGTTGTGATGTGATATGGTCAAGGCATGATGCTATATTTTATTGTATGAGATGATCATGTTTTGTAACCGAGTTATCGGCAACTGGCAGGAGCCATATGGTTGTCGCTTTATTGTATGCAATGCAAACGCCCTGTAATGCTTTACTTTATCACTAAGCGATAGCGATAGTCGTAGAAGTATAAGTTGGCGAGACGACATCGATGCTACGATGGAGATCAAGGTGTCGCGCCGGTGATGATGGTGATCATGACGGTGCTTCGGAGACAGAGATCACAAGCACAAGATGATGATGGCCATATCATATCACTTATATTGATTGCATGTGATGTTTATCTTTTATGCATCTTATTTTGCTTAGATCGACGGTAGCATTATAAGATGATCTCTCACTAAATTTCAAGGTATAAGTGTTCTCCCTAAGTATGCACCGTTGCGAAAGTTCTTCGTGCTGAGACACCACGTGATGATCGGGTGTGATAGGCTCTACGTTCAAATACAACGGGTGCAAAACAGTTGCACACGCGGCATACTCAGGTTAAACTTGACGATCCTAGCATATGCAGATATGGCCTCGGAACACTGAGACCGAAAGGTCGAGCGTGAATCATATAGTAGATATGATCAACATAGTGATGTTCACCATTGAAACTACTCCATCTCACGTGATGATCGGACATGGTTTAGTTGATTTGGATCACGTGATCACTTAGATGATTAGAGAGATGTCTATCTAAGTGGGAGTTCTTAAGTAATATGATTAATTGAACTTAAATTTATCATGAACTTAGTCCTGGTAGTATTAGCATATCTATGTTGTAGATCAATAGCTCGCGTTTAGCTCCCATGTTTTATTTTGATATGTTCCTAGAGAAAACTAAGTTGAAAGATGTTAGTAGCAATGATGCGGACTTGGTCCGTGATCTGAGGATTAACCTCATTGCTGCACAGAAGTATTATGTCCTTGATGCACCGCTAGGTTACAGAACTATTGCAGGAGCAGATGTAGACGTTATGAACGTTTTGACAAAAGCTCGGTATGATGACTACTTGATAGTTTAGTGCACCATGCTTTACGGCTTAGAACCGGGACTTCAAAAATGTTTTGAACGCCACGGAGCATATAAGATGTTCCAAGAGTTGAAATTGGTATTTCATACTCGTGCCCATGTCGAGAGGTATGAGACCTCTGGCAGTCTTTGCCAATAAGATGGAGGAGAATAGCTCAACCAGTGAGCATGTGCTCAGATTGTGTGAGTACTACAATTACTTGAATCAAGTGGGAGTTAATCTTCCAGATAAGATAGTAATTGACAAAGTTCTCTAGTCACTATCACCAAGTTAATAGAACTTCGTGATGAACTATAATATGCAAGGGATGACGAAAGTAATTCCCGAGCTCTTCGCGATGCTGAGATCGGCGAAGGTAGAAATCAAGAAAAGAGCATCAAGTGTTGATGGTTAACAAGATCACTAGTTTCAAGAAAAGGGCAAAGGGAAAGAAGGGGAACTTTAAGAAGAACGGCAAGCAAGTTGCTGCTCAAGTGAAGAAGCCCAAGTTTGGACCTAAGCCTGATACTGAGTGCTTCTACTATAAAAAGGACTGGTCACTGGAAGCGGAACTACCCCAAATAATTGGCGGATAAGAAGGATGGCAAAGTGAACAAAAGTATATTTGATATACATGTTATTGATGTGTACTTTACTAGTGTTTATAGCAACCCCTCGGTACTTGATACTGGTTCAGTTGCTAAAGAGTAGTAACTCAAAACGGGAGTTGCATAATGAACAAAAACTAGTTAAGGATGTAGTGACGATGTGTATTCGAAGTGGTTCCAAGATTGATATGATCATCATCGCACACTCCCTATACTTTTGGGATTAGTGTTGAACCTAAATAAGTGTTATTTTGTGTTTGCCTTGAGCATGAATATGATTTGATCATATTTATTGCAATACGGTTATTCATTTAAGTTAGAGAATAATTGTTGTTCTGTTTACATGAATAAAATCTTGTATGGTTACACACCCAATGAAAATGGTTCATTGGATCTCGATCGTAGTGATACACATATTCATAATATTGAAGCCAAAAGATGCAAAATTAATAATGGTAGTGCAACTTATTTGTGGCGCTGTCGTTTAGGTCATATTGGTGTAAAGCGCATGAAGAAACTCCATGCTGATGGGTTTTTGGAATCACTTGATTACGAATCACTTGATGCTTGCGAACCATGCCTCTTGGGCAAGATGACTAAAACGCCGTTCTCCGGAACAATGGAGCGAGCAACAGATTTGTTGGAAATCATACATACTGATGTATGTGGTCCGATGAATATTGAGGCTCGCGGCAGGTATCGTTATTTTCTGACCTTCACAGATGATTTGAGCAGATATGGGTATATCTACTTGATGAAACATAAAGTCTGAAACATTTGAAAAGTTCATATAATTTCAGAGTGAAGTGGAAAATCATCGTAACAAAAAAATAAAGTTTCTACGATCTGATCGTGGAGGAGAATATTTGAGTTACGAGTTTGGTCTTCATTTGAAACAATGTGGAATAGTTTCGCAACTCACGCCACCTGGAACACCACAGCGTAATGGTGTGTCCGGACGTCATAACCGTACTTTATTAGATATGGTGCGATCTATGATGTTTCTTACCAATCTACCACTATCATTTTGGGGTTATGCATTAGACACAGCTGCATTCACGTTAAAAAGGGCACCATCTAAATCCGTTGAGATGACACCTTATGAACTGTGGTTTGGCAAGAAACCAAAGTTGTCGTTTCTTAAAGTTTATGGTTGCGATGCTTATGGGAAAAAGTTTCAACATGATAAGCTTGAACCCAAATCGAAGAAATGCGTCTTCATAGGATACCCAAAGGAGACTATTGGGTATATCTTCTATCACAGATCCGAAGGAAAATTCGTTGCTAAGAATGGATCCTTTCTAGAGAAGGAGTCTCTCTCGAAAGAAGTGAGTGGGAGGAAAGTAGAACTTGATGAGGTAACTGTACCTGCTCCCTTATTGGAAAGTAATTCATCACAGAAACCGGTTCCTGTGACACCTACACCAATTAGTGAGGAAGCTAATGATAATGATCATGAAACTTCAGATCAATTTAATACCGAACCTCGTAGGTCAATCAGAGTAAGATCCGCACCAGAGTGGTACGGTAATCCTGTTCTGGAGGTCATGTTACTTGACCATGACGAACCTACGAACTATGAGGAAGCGATGATGAGCCCAGATTCCGCAAAATGGCTTGAGGCCATGAAATCTGAGATGGGATCCATGTATGAGAACAAAGTATGGACTTTGATTGACTTGCCCGATGATTGGTGAGCCATTGAGATTAAATGGATCCTCAGGAGGAAGACGGACGCTGATATTAGTGTTACTATCTACAAAGCTAGAATTGTCGCAAAAAGGTTTTCGACAAGTTCAAGGTGTTGACTACGATGAGAATTTCTCATTCGTATCTATGCTTAAGTCTGTCCAAATCATGTTAGCAATTGCCGCATTTTATGAAATCTGGCAAATGGATAAACAAAACTGCATTCCTTAATGGATTTATTGAAGAAGAGTTGTATATGATGCAACAAGAAGGTTTTGTCAATCCTAAAGGTGCTAACAAAATATGCAAGCTCCAGCGATCCATCTATGGACTAAGGCAAGCATCTCGGAGTTGGAATATACGCTTTGATAAATTGATCAAAGCATATAGTTTTATACAGACTTGAGGTGAAGCCTGTATTTACAAGAAAGTGAGTGGGAGCACTACAACATTTCTGATAAGTATATGTGAATGACATATTGTTGATCGGAAATAATGTAGAATTATTTTGCAAAGCATAAAGGAGTGTTTGAAAGGAGTTTTTTCAAAGAAAGACCTCGGTGAAGCTGCTTACATATTGAGCATCAAGATCTATAGAGATAGATCAAGACGCTTCATAAGTTTTTTCAATGAGTACATACCTTGACAAGATTTTGAAGTAGTTCAAAATAGAACAATCAAAGAAAGAGTTCTTGCCTATGTTACAAGGTGTGAAATTGAGTAAGACTCAAAGCCCGACCCCAGCAGAAGATAGAAAGAGAATGAAAGTCATTCCCTATGCCTCAGCAATGGGTTCTATAAAGTATGCCATGTTGTGTACCAGATCTATTGTATACCCTACACTGATTTTAGCAAGGGGGTACAATAGTGATCAAGGAGTAGATCACTGAATAGCGGTCAAAAATATCCTTAGTTGAATAAGGATATGTTTCTCGATTATGGAGGTGTCAAAAGGTTCGTCGTAAAGGGTTACGTCGATACAAGTTTTGGCACTGACCCAGATGAGTCTAAGTCTTAATCTGGATACATATTGAAAGTGGGAGCAATTAGCTAAAGTAGCTCCATGCAGAGCATTGTAGACATAGAAATTTGCAAAATACATACGGATCTTAATATGGCAAACCCGTTGACTAAACTTCTCTCAAAAGCAAAACATGATCAAACCTTAGTACTTTTTGGGTGTTAATCACATAGCGATGTGAACTAGATTATTGACTCTAGTAAACCCTTTGGGTGTTGGTCACATGACGATGTGAACTATAGGTGTTAATCACATGGTGATGTGAACTATTGATGTTAAATCACATGGCGATGTGATCTAGATTATTGACTCTAATGCAAGTGGGATACTGAAGCAAATATGCCCTAGAGGCAATAATAAAGTTATTATTTATTTCCTTATTTCATGATAAATGTTTATTATTCATGCTAGAATTGTATTAACCGAAAACATAATACATGTGTGAGTACATAGACAAATAGAGTGTCACTAGTATGCCTTTACTTGACTAGCTCGTTGATCAAAGATGGTTATGTTTCCTAGCCATAGACATGAGTTGTCATTTGATTAACGGGGTCACATCATTAGGAGAATGATGTGATTGACTAGACCCATTCTGTTAGCTTAGCACTTGATCGTTTAGTATGTTGCTATTGCTTTCTTCATGACTTATACATGTTCCTATGACTATGAGATTATGCAACTTCCGTTTACCGGAGGAACACTTTGTGTGCTACCAAACGTCATAACATAACTGGGTGATTTTAAAGGTACTCTACAGGTGTCTCCAAAGGTACTTGTTGGGTTGGCGTATTTCGAGATTAGGATTTGTCACTCCGATTGTCGGAGAGGTATCTCTGGGCCCACTCGGTAATGCACATCACTATAAGCCTTGCAAGCATTGCAACTAATGAGTTAGTTGCGGGATGATGTATTACGGAACGAGTAAAGAGACTTGCCGGTAACGAGATTGAACTAGGTATTAAGATACGGACGATCGAATCTCGGGCAAGTAACATACCGATGACAAAGGGAACAACGTATGTTGTTATGCGGTTTGACCGATAAAGATCTTCGTAGAATATGTAGGAGCCAATATGAGCATCCAGGTTCCGCTATTGGTTATTGACCGGAGACATGTCTCGGTCATGTCTACATAGTTCTCGAACCCGTAGGGTCCGCACGCTTAAAGTTCTGTGACGATTTGTATTATGAGTTTATGTGTTTTGATGTACCGAAGGTAGTTCGGAATCCCGGATGAGATCGGGGACATGACGAGGAGTCTCGAAATGGTCGAGACGTAAAGATCGATATATTGGACGACTATATTCGGACATCGGAAAGGTTCCGAGTGATTCGGGTATTTTCGGAGTACCGGGGTGTTACGGGAATTCACCGGGAGAAGTATTGGGCCTTATTGGGCCATACGGGAATAGAGAAGAGAGGCCAAAAGGAAGGAGGCACGTGCCCCTCCTCTGGTCCGAATTGGACAAGGGGTGCAGCCCCCTTTTTCTTCTCCCTCTCCCCCTCTTTCCTTCTCTCCTACTCCGGAAAGGAAAGGGGAATCCTACTAGGACTTGGGAGTCCTAGTAGGACTCCCCACACTTGGCGCGCCCCCTCTAGGGCCGGCCTCTCCCTCCCTCCTTTATATACGGGGGCAGGGGGCACCTCTAGACACAACAATTGATCCCTTGGATCTCTTAGCCGTGTGCGGTGCCCCCTCCTTCCACCCTACTCCACCTCGATAATATCGTAGCGGTGCTTAGGCGAAGCCCTGCGTCGGTAGAACATCATCATCGTCACCACGCCGTCGTGCTGACGGAACTCTCCCTCAAAGCTCGGCTGGATCGGAGTTCGAGGGACGTCATCGAGCTGAACGTGTGCTGAACTCGGAGGTGCCATACGTTCGGTACTTGATCGGTCGGATCGTGAAGACGTACGACTACATCAACCGCGTTGTGCTAACGCTTCCGCTTTCGGTCTATGAGGGTACATGGACAACACTCTCCCCTCTCGTTGCTATGCATCACCATGATCCTGTGTGTGCGCAGAATTTTTTTTGAAATTACTACGTTCCCCAACATATATTTTTCCTCGGACGCTCGTAACGCTCACATGTGTGGTGGGAGCGACACCTGCCCACACGCCCTATAACACACAGACTGTGCCACGTTACCGCATGCATGCATGTGGGAATCTTTTTAGATTTCCAGTTATTAAAATGTTTTATCTCTTAAATAAAAAATCTGATTGAAGATCCGTTTTCACCATTAAATGCATCACGGCGAGATCTTTGAAACTAGATCGCATTTCAATATGTTTCGACGACTTTTTTGGTGTTAAAAGTTGTCTTGTCTATTGCACATGAATTGCCGTGGTGTTTACACTAAACTTGTCATAACATGTTTCAACTATTTTCTTCTACATTTCAAAGTAAAATTTTGACATATTATAAAACGGGGAATTAAGAAACTAGACTTGACATGAACCATAAACTAAAATTGCCATGATACATGCATTTAAAATTACCATGGTTCATACAAAAAATAATTTTCATGGTCAAAATACTAATATTGCCATGCTCTATGAACTAAAATTGCCACATGGCAACTTTAGTGTAACACTATGACAACTATAGTGTAAACATCATGGCAACTTTTGCCCAATTTCTTTTCGCCGAAACATATCAATATAGGATCTGGTTTTGAAGATCTCGTCGAGACGGATTTAATGATGAAAACGAAATTTTAATTGAATTTTTTAATTAGAAGATAAACATTTTTAAGCCGAAAACCAAAAAGATTTCCGTTGATGTCATTTGTTTTGACATGGCAAAATGAATGGTAATGAAGAGTTTGGGCCATGTTGCTTCGTGCCACACGTGTGTGCGTTAACATTTGTGTTTTCCTCTGCTAACTACACTGTCATAGTATCAAAATATAAGATGTTTTTTGACACACGTCTTATATTTTGATACATAGGGAGTAGTTAGCGCACATCTACCTGTAAGCGCAAGTTAACTAGAAACAAGACTCTGGCATTCAACGCTGCGTTGACGTTTTTCCTTTTTTAGTTGCGCGTTCAATTTTGTTTGCTTCGCTGCCCTTCCTAAAGTAGTCAAGTACGAAGGGAAGGATATCTTGTTACTACTCAGAGTCTGCCAATGATACAAGAGAGACTGCGCAAGCAAGATGGATAATGCCCTGTTGCCACTTCTGGGGCAGTGCAAATTAAAGCAAGAAAATCTGCATAAGCAAATTGCTTGAAGACATCTTGTTTGATGGAGAAGCAAGATGGATATCAGTTCTATACTTCTATTGCAGCACTATATGTATGTATGTTGGAATTTATGTCTTATGATCTGCCACCTAGAACATGAGTAGTATTATTACCGGATGATCTCCGTGATAGCATTGTAAGAGCAACTTTAGCAGACCCCGCATCCCGCCGGCCCGCAAAACGCGTTTGTAGTTCGCACAAAACCGCTTTTGCGGGCCGGCGCAGACGGCCACAGATGCAGACCCCTCAAACAGACCCGCATAAAAGTATATTCGCGGAATATGCTTTTTTACGGGTCGGCTTCTGCGGGTTCTGTTCGGGCACCACCGCGACGACCCGCAAACAGAAAAACTGCAAATCTCGCATTTGACATAGGGTTTCACAAACAAGTTCAAATTCAAACGACATAACACAGTTTTACGCGCAAATAAAAGCCAAGTTCATTACGGCAATTGCAAAAGAGGGCCCTGCAAAAGTTTGCGCCCATGTCCGGCACCATCTTGGTCGATCTTTACTCCGCGCCATCGAGTCCATCTTGAAGTTCATCGCCACCACCGAATCCACCTCTGGCACTTCTTCCAACTCCCGCACCGAAATCATCAACATTGCCACCATATGGAGCGGAGAAAACATCTCCGGAACTGTAGCACGCACCGGCCGACGCAACCATTCTCCTCTTCAAGATTTCTCTCCTTGCCACATCATGCCATGTTCTGGTGAGATCGTCCATGTCATTGCGGTTCATTGACATGTTCTTGTTCTCTTCGGCGAGCAGCTTGGACATGGCTTTGTTTTCTGCAGCGCGTGCTCTTCTCTCCTCAATGGCAGCTTTGCGCAGCCCCTCTTCTTTGAGCAATTGCCACTTTTCTTGCTTCTCCTTTGCCTTCTTCTCGGCCAACTCTTTCTCGATCTCCAACGACTTCAACAACATCAACTCGTTTGATTGCACCATGGCATCAATCTTCTCCCTCAAGCTTGATGCTTCTTGCTCTCTCTTCATCTTCTCCTTGGTCTTCTTGTCGCCATCGGGCTTGTGCAAATTTCTTGGGCCATCATCATCCTCATCTTCATCCATGTTTGTCAGTGAGCCTCTCTTTGGTGGGGACTCTTTGTCGATCAACTTCCACTTCTCGCACTTTTGGAGCAACTCCCAACAATGCTCTAGTTTGAAGAATTTGCCTTCCGAAGCTTCCATGTCCTTGTATCTATGTTGAGCAATCTTGTCCTACAAAATGTGAACAAAGTGATGCAATCATTTCCCATGATGCAAATATGATGATGCACAACTTGAAAAAAGGCAAAACAAACGTACTCCATGGTGCCACTTGGAGGTGCATTGCGTACTTGCTCCAAGCAAGCTGCCCAACGGCCGCACATTGATTTAGTATTCTCCCAACGCCCTTGAAGCGACCGAAATGTGCGTGGAGTCCTATTGGGATGCTTTGCCATAGTGCGGAAGTATTGATCTTCGATCCTTTGCCAATATCTCTTGGAGGTTTGAGAAGTACCCGTGCATGCATCAGGAGACACCGCACTCCATGCTTTGATCAAAGCTTGATCTTCCAAGATCGTGTAGTTCTTCGATCTTATGCTTTTCCCAGTTTTTGTTTGTGATTGCTCATACGCTTCCGCTTCGATCTCCTTCAATTCGTCCTCACAACCATGACCATCCACGCCGCCCTCCATTTCATTATAGTCGAATGCGGCGAACGGGGCTTGATCAATGTCAACCGCGTTCGTGTCCAACAAGTTCACGAACTCGGTAGTTGCATTGTTTGAACCACCGCTATAGTGAACAATAACAAGTCACGAGCTATCGAGAATAATGGCGAAAATGGAAGGAAATTGCCATGACCGAACACGCATACCTTCCGGCCATTCCGTCGAACACCTTGCTTGCGGGGGGAGCGGCACCGTTGAACGGCATCGCCGGAGCACCTCCTTGCGGGGGGATGGAGTGAGAGGATGTAGAAGGTGGCTTCTTTGTAGCCGGAATCTTCCTCCGCTTTACGCCCTCGACCTTGCTAACCTTCTCCACCGTCGGCCGGGATTGCGCTGCCGCGTTGGCGCCCGGAGCACGGGCCATCGCAGCGGGGGCAGCCGGATTCCTGCCCTGAACGACCACGTTGCCCTGCCGCTTGGGGCAGGCACGGCGTTTGCTTGGGCGACGGCGGCGGGGCCAACATGGCCGGCGAAGAGATCCGCCCGAGGGGAAGGAGCGTGCGCGACCTTGACGGTGACGGGGGACAGCAGGGGGCCATCCATGGCGGCGAGGGACGGCCGGGGAGGAAGCACCGGAGCGTGCGAAGGCGGGGCAATGGTGGCGGAGGGTGGAGGGGGCGCGAAAGGGCGCGCGGAAATGTCCCTGCCGCCAAATCTCGCTGCGGATAGGAGTTGAGCTCGGGTCGGCCTCCCAGCCCGTGAAGATAGAGGCTAGGGGAGAAGATTCGCCACGCCCCGTAAAAATATTTACGGGCCGGGGCGGGATGCGGGGTCTGATCGGGCAGGTTTTCCCGCCCCGACCCGTACTTTGGCGGTTATTTTGCGGGCCGGGACGGGATGTAGGGTCTGCTAGAGTTGCTCTAAGAAGATATTTGTGATGTTTGTGGTATAGTATGTTATCCTTCCGGTTTGAGAAAACTGTACGAAAACAAGTCTAGAAACTGAGTAATATTATTTCTAGATGGTATGTGAGCGCATTGTAAGCTACTTGTGGTGTTGCTGACACGGAATGTTATCCTTTCTGTTCGAGTAAATTGTATGAAAATGAATTGTTGGATGAATGCTTGATCAGTGTATGCATTGTTACCCGGGCAGGGCTGAGAAATGAGTCACTGTCTGTCGTCAACAGCATGCGCCGTGGTGATACTAGACAATGGTTTAGATGGAATCCATGGACAGCCAAGCTGACCCTGCATATGTTCCATGGTTACCTACGGGCGGAGCCAGGGGGGGACGAGCAGGGGCCTGCCCCCCCCCCCCCCCCCCCCACCCACCCACCCAAACGATAGACAGTTTTAGACAATTTTAATAGAAGCGACGAGTAATTATCAATGAGATTAGACCAATATACGTACTCGGCCCCCCTATACTCGAATCCTGGCTCCGCCACTGCTTACGGCAAGGCCATTTCTTCACCAGCATGCGTCCCTCGGACACCCAAGGGAGCACCTGGACGTTAGGACGAACCAGTACCTTTCATGTGCTCCGGCACGTCACATTTCCGAATCAGGACGTTCTTCCTAAATGGCTGTTTTGGATATATTTTTTTTTGAAAGGAGGAAGACTCTCGGCTTCTGCATTAGGGCGATGCATATAGCATTTTTTTTAATTATTTACACAAGACCTTACAAAGAAATACATTAGCAAGTCTGAATCCACCATCTAAACATCTGTCGCAACTCATATCTAATTGATGAAGGGACGTTGATAGTCCGGCCCTAATATCACATACGTCGCAGCAAAGCCTAACATGTAAGACCTGAGGCCCCAACCAAGCCACATGCTGGGTATGGGGCACACACCGGTCCGACGCGCTCTCAGAGGCCGCCGCCGCCAACTGCCACCACTCCAACTTCAGAGTTGTACTGATGCATCATCCTTGCCCGGTCTAGCTGTCGTCGACGCCACCATGGCGCCCAATGCCACCACCTCCCTACGCGCGAACTGTTGAGCACGTCGCGGTCGCCGCCGGTACACCTCAGCACCATGCTGCCAAGTACCACCAGCCGACACAGATTGAAATCTCTGGAAGATCTATCATGCATAGCACCTGCCGACCAGGCATGACACAGCGTAGCACCTGTCGGCCAGGCATGACTTGACATCTTCACCGAAGCTCCGTGCAAGACGAAGCTGCTCCACCTCCTACCTCTGACTTCCAGCGCTGCTCCACAAACGATGCTCCTAAGAGGAACGACACCGCCGTGCCACCATCATCCGATCTGGAAAACAAGATCCTAGGGTTTTCCCCGGAGCAGCATGAGTGGGTCGACAGTAGTTACACGACGATGCCTTCATCAAGCTAACGACGCAGAACGCCGCCATCGCCTGTCGTCGGCTCGGTTTTCACCGGCAACTCTGTCTCCCCAACTCGCAGCCGGGACTAGATGACGGATCTCGAGATCCGACCACCCAGCCTCTGGCCGTCCACCACCACCGGCTGCACCAAGTTTAGATCTGACCGGATGTGCCGCCAGGCAGTCCAGCAGGCTGTTTTGGATCATGAGCTGTATGAACTGATTTTGGTTAAGTGTGGTTTTTATTTTTGATTACTTTCAGAAAAATGGATTTTCGGTTGGAATAGAGCTTGGTGGAAAACAAGATTTTAGTTGGCTCGTCCATCAGCCTAAATTGTTTGTTTTAATATTGTCATTTTGTAACAATAATGGACATTATATATGTATCACGATCTCCATGTATGAAAACAAATCCAGACGACATGGGCTCTGTCAAATAATTGCCAAATGTTGGTGAACACGTTAAGACATGAATGTATGTACGAAACAAGTTTTGGAACCTTGGCCCAATTAATCATGCGACTGCATTCATGCGTGCCCGGACCACCCGTGTGCGCCCAGGTCTCCTCCTTCGCCGAGGAGCCGGCTACCGATAAGGACGACGAACCAGGAGTGCTAGGGCGGCGTCACCACGACCCTCCAGAGCCCGTTCCAGAGCCGCCGTCTACCGGCGCCGAGGCCCATGACTTGCCCATTGCGGAAGTTGTAGAGGAAGAAGAGAGGTGAGGACAAAGATGCAGAGCGGTGCGGTGAGCGCGATGTGGACGGCACAAAAGCACGGCTTATATAGCCTCGATCAGGCCATGTGAACGGATGGTTAGCCGATTCAATGCGGCGCAATGTCCGGAGTTAGTTCCTCGGGAATCTGCATTGGCACTGAAGTGGCGGCTCCCGAGAGGTCGTGTCGGTCAGCTCCGCTATCCCGTCCGGACACATCACGCGGCATCAGTGCCGGCCGTTGCGTGCTCTAGGCCGGCATTGATGTAGCACGGGAAGCGCCGCGTGCATTGGATGAAAAGTGCAGGAGAGTCGGGTGAGTTTTTGGTGGGCCATGTTAGTCAAACTCGGGTGTAACAGCGGACTGGACGTCCGTAAAGCCACCCCCAACGTTTGTCTCCGATTTGTGGGAAAATATGCGTCTATACTGCCGCACGGACAAATGCAGGACCGCGTTGGATGGTAAAACATATTCGAATCACTCAGTCCGAAAAGTTACGGCGGTTTGAGAGTCCGTGTTGGAGATATGTGTGCGGAATGGACAGATGCAGAACCGTGTTGGATGGTAAAACACGTTTGAATCGCTCCGTCCAAAGAGTTACGGCGGTTTGAGGGTCCGCGTTGGAGATGCCCTAACTGGATCGTTTGCAACTACTGGTTTCATTTTAACAGAACCGGCAGGGCTTCAAGCCTCCTTGGTGATAGTGAAAAAAAAACAAAGGCATTTCCTATTTGGCGCCACAGTGTTAACTGGCGCCTGTGGTGTCCGTAAATGGGCCGGCCCATCTAGGCGTCGGTTGACTATTTCTTTTTTGATAATTCTATGAACTTTTTTGAATATCGATGAACGTTTTTTAGAATTCAACAGTTTTTTTTCAGATTGATGAACCTTTTTGAATATCGATGAACTTTTTTGAAAATGGATGAACATTTTTCAGTTTGATGAATTTTTTTCTAAAAATACATGAATTTTTTTTGAAACTCTATGAATCTTTTTGATTGATTTCCATTGCTGGATTAGCGACTGCCTAGCATTAGTGCCTTGATATTTTGGTAAACAAAAGGACATCTTTTTGGTGTCCAACTTGTTTTTTACTTTTGCTGTGCCATTGGTCGATGATCAACTGCCTAGCATGAATGCGTTGATAAAAATCGGCGTCTTTTGGCCTCCAGCTAGTTTGATATTTTGCTGTACCATTGGTACATGATCAAATGCCTAGCATGATTGTGCGTGCGTGTGTGTGTTAGCTCTTACTATGAAATGGACATTACAACTGAATTCCCTTTTGCTTGGAAATTAGGTTGCTATATGCTGTACAGTCAACCACATCTCTTGTCAAGATTAGTAAGTCGTCAATTCTCAATGCCGCTTTTGTGTTTCCAGCGTTACGAAACCCCCCGATTATATCTTTCGTCGCAAATCCAGCAGAAGAAAGAGGAGCTGTACGATCTCATCGCCCTCGCCGATGCCAATTCTGCTGCTTCCCGGGTGGACAAACTTCTGTTCAGGTCTCTCTCTCTCTACTCAAGTTGAGCCGAGACCACATGACCCTCAATGGTACAGTATCTATCAAGCATATGCAGACATAGATATTTCCTCTGTCTCTCCTCTGCTACAGGAGTTGATGTATACTAATTCTTACCTGTAGGCGCCAGATAACTAGGATCAATAAGATTTGCAGTTGGATTATGCCGACATTTGTTTTTGTTAATATTGCGGCCACTTTCTGTGCCATTGCTGGCTCTGCTGGATCAGAGGGAAATCTTTATACCACTGAGCGTGTGCGCGTGCCAGTGGAGCTCGGCAGCCAGCGTGAGGGTGGGTGCAAGCCAGTCGAGCTCGGCCGCCTGAATGAGGGTGTGCGCAAGCCAGTCGTGCTCGTGCGCCGGCGTGAGGGTGTGCACAAGCCAAAGGAGTAAGGCAGACCTGACTGAGGGTGTGGTCAAGCAAGTGGAGCAGGCCGGAAGGAAAAGAAGTGAAGATTACGTGCATCTTGTTTGATGGAGAACCAAGACGGATATAAGTTATTTTCCAGCACTATGTTCGATCGGTATGTCTCTTGTAATATATGGTCTATCATCTGCCACCTAGAACTTGAGTAGTAGGATTACTAGATGATGATCCGTAACCGCATCGTAAGATATTTGTGATGTTGCTGTATGGTATGTTATCCTACCCATTTGAGCAAATTGTATGAAATGAATCTACAACTTGAGTAGTTTTATTACTAGATGAGCATATTTCTGGTATGTTATCCTTTCCGTTTGAGTAAATTGTACTTGATCCGTCCATCCCAAAAAGCCTCTGCATAGTTATTATGCATACATCCAACTCCAACACATACACCCAAAAAGAACATGCCGGCAACGGCAAATGACAAAGTCATATAAGAGCAAATCTATGCTTAACTGACAAACACTCCAAAGCAATCAAAACAATGATCGACAAATTACAACAATGCTCATATCGCACCAACCATCTCTTGACACCAAAAGGACAATGTTGTTCTTCAGCATCAACGTCTTTAGGAAGGCAACGACGCTCAAGCACTGTCGTCACCGGGTCCAACCACCAGATGCCAGATTCTAGGTTTTCACCCTGAGGAACAAGTCTGAGCATATCCGAGTAATGCCTTCAAGAAGGTAACGATGCAAAAACATCGTCACTGTCAAGTATAACCCACTCGGGTCAGGCCTAGGGTTTTCACCCCAAAGCTCGAGATCGGGTATTCAAGAAGCACCACCAAATCGGAGTCAATCATGTGTTGTCGCTACAACTTATTCGTGATCACAGTAACTACATGCGTCGGGCTAGAAATCCCACCACTGCCAATTAGGGTGGATTATCACCGTCACACATAATTATTAAGACCTTTGGGAGGAATCCTGGTCTTGTACTTGCTCCACGGTCCCCTCACAACAGAACGATGGCCGAAGAGCTCGCCAAGATGTAGGACAACTTATTGCATCGAACCCTAGTGCTAGCCTCCTAGGAGCACACCACATGGCGCCTCTAGTGATGCTACACTACCTCGACTTCATGGAGCCAGTGTTCCCCATGACGCTTGATCGATGGTCACGTGTGGCAGAACTCGCTCAGGTGGTAGACAGAGTACCCAACTCTTCTTGGAAGAATTTGCAAGAGTTAAGTTTGATGGATACGAATATCACTGTCATGGCATTACATTTTTTGTAAAACCTAACTATCTTAAACAAACTTTACATGTATGGCAACCAATTGAGTGATTTAGTACATGTGGACATTGGCATGCTTACAATTTGACTTGCGTAATCCTCAGAAAGAACAACTTTAGCAGTGTGACATCCAAAGATCAATTTTTTGGTTTTATGAATATAAAATTCAATGAGTGATCACATAATACTTTCAACATCATTACTGATTCACATTGGGTTCCTCCGCTCAACTTGTGTTATACACCGTACACTTATTGTAATTTGGGTCCCCGGTTTCCTAAATATCTTGAGTGGCGGAAGGGGCATCATTGAGCTTGATAAATCAAACACATGTGTTGTTGGTAGGATTGTGGATTGGTTTGGATAAAAATATATTTTATAACACTATTGGACATTAGGGGAACACTTGTTGTCTATCAAGTAGAGTGTCTATTTTCACTAAGTGTTCGGTAGAAATGGTCTCTTGCATGCAAATGTTATCTAAAAAATAACATTTGCATGCAAGAGACCATTTCTACTAAACACTTAGTCGATGTATGAGTACTTTATTGGGGCCTATATCGACAAGAATTCTTGATCTTGAACTATAACTGGGTACACGTGGAGCAAGTAGGACCTAGGCAATTACGATCTTGATTCTTGACTGGCCAGACATGCTTTTGATTGTCCTTCATAGCTTCAAAACATAAATTATCTTCACACAAAAATTGATACGAGTTTTTCACCAACTTTGTGATATTTGTATGTTTGATGGTTCCTCAAATTATGTAATGCTAATGTTCATGTACACTTAGAAAAAAAATCGGTTGTAGAATTATTCTATAACGTGTTGACTTGCAAATTACTACAAATTAACTTGATTTTATCGAGACTCCCCAAGCCTTGTTGAAGTCCTTATAGTTTGGTTGAAATGGTCAGGCCTACCCCTGATCTTAAGAAATTCAGAATAACATGACAACAATCAATGTTGAGACTTATTTCAATGTATGCAATGCTGACTTTGTCCCTTGGTGCTTGGATGGGGAGGAGTATAGTACAATGTTCAAAACATAGAAGAGAGTTCATCCCTTGCCAATCATGCCACGGGTCACGCACCCCTTCTCGCGTCAATTACCACTTTCTTTCCTAAGACCATGTTCTTCTACGAGAGGTTGTGGAGCAAGTACCATATTTCCGTCCTCCATTAGTTCTGCGTGGAGATTGATCTCGCACCACGATCCCACTGAAAAGAGTGGTTGCTCGTCTGAGTCAATGTCACGGTAGCTATAAGTGATGGGATCGACTCCTAGAAGATTAGGATGACACATCCTTCTAAGGTCATTGCATCTGAGAGCAAGTTGATGTGCTAGCCGCTTGCACATCAGGGCACTGTCTGGCTAGGGTGTCAATTATATTTGGGTTGTCTATTTTTTTTTCTCCTTGTCGTCTCTTCGTTTTCTTATGAGAATGATGTTACCTATAATTGGGTTGATCAACCCCGAGATTTTCTTGCAAACTCCTTAGACAACAATGTAATGATTTTGCCAAATCAAAAAGCTAGTCATGATGGCATTTCACAAAAAGAAATTAGCCGACCATTAGCCCTTTAATTAATACTCCCTCCGTTCCAGTTAAGGTGTATTGATTTTTTTACAAGTCAAACTTGTGTGTGTTTAACCAATATTATGTAATAAAATATCAACATCAACATCTACAATAAATAAAATATGAAAATATTTTTCCTGGTGAATCTAATGATACAAATTTGGTAATGTAGATATTGATTTTTTTAAAAGACTTGGTCAAACATGCACTTGTTTGACATTAAAAAAGCTAATACATATTATATTATAGAATGAAAATAGTACTTAAAACGCACGCATGCATGGCCTCTTTGCTCCATTTTAAGAAAAGAAATATACTAATATCGCGAAGATACTAATTATACTCAGCTTCTGCACCAACAAGATATATCAAAAAATCTAGAATACACACAGCCCAAACACAAAACAGTAAAGAAAGGAAAGAAACAAAGGTCTCGACACAATTATCAACTTCTCTCAGCAGCAGCACTCAAACCACCACCAAAGACAACATCCCCAAAATAGGCTCCATGCGTGGCCTCTTTGCTCCATGCATGTACTCCCTCCGTAAACTAATATAAGAGCGTTTAGATCACTACTTTAGTAATCTAAACACTCTTATATTAGTTTACAGAGGGAGTACATAAGAAATATCATTTGTGCAAATTATCATCAGATTAATTTCTTAGCTATATGTTCTTATTTTCGTACCATGTGTAGTACAAAATCTTGTCGAACAGGCTTTGTTGCACGCGTGCACCCGACCCGGCTAAACATGTACTGTACGGCAACATCACCGATCAGGTAACCGGGTATGTACGCGCCTATCCGGCCGGTGCAAGTATTTGTATACATATGCACACGACGGTGCGTACACATGGCCATGATCATGCATGTCAGCATCGTATACTTGTCACGATGTACGTAGAGTTACTACACATGAAGGAGCGATGAAACCGGGAGGCCCCAAGCCGTGCCCGGTCGCTCGCCTCGCCTGAAGGTCGCGCCGTCTCCTCCAGATGCAGTCGCGCCGCCGGAGTACTTCATCTTCTCCGCCTCCGCTGAAGGCCGCCGCCGTCTCGATCTCTTTCTCCGGTGACCGGCATGCCTCCTCTGCAGTTTCATCGCCTCCAGAGGTTCTCCCTAAGCTTCCTGCTGGTTCGGAACCACGCGACGTGCGGAAGTGTGGAGCACAACGTAATGGTGAACGCGGGCATGGAGCAGTTGTCGATGGCCACGTTCTGCAACCGCCGGAGCGATCTGCTGCTGGCATCCATGGCGGAGCTGATGTCGCCGGAGCGGCTGGCGACGGCTGGTCTCCGCCGTCCCTCTTGCCATCATTCGCCGCCGGCGACAGGGACTACCCCTGCTCTTCCTCCATGGGGAATTTTAGAGAAAGGAGATAGAAATGACATGTGGGCCCCATATGTTGACGGTCAAACTTAATGGTGCTGACTTTTTCAGTTCTGACGTGTGGGCCAACCCTGTCATAATCGAGTTTAAACAGTCAAATATGCCACTTTTCATGCATGGTAGTTTTTAGTCAAAAGATTAGTGAAAACGTGGTAGTTTTCGGCACAAATTTGTAAAGTGGTAGTCTGTAGGCACGGTTCGATGAATTGTGGTAGTTTTTTTGTTAAATACTCGCTTCAAACAAACTTTAATTTGATTGGTTTGCAACATGAATTTTTACGTGTAACTTGAACTCGTCCACTAATTTTTTTTCGCGGGTTAGTTGGAGCCATGGCGAACCGGCGTTTGCGATGTCTTCCTGGTCAACAAGAGAGAGAGAGAGACTGACTGACAGTCACGGCTCTGACTATGGTTGGTGTGTGGCTGGGTGTCACCCATCTCAATCTCAAGTTGTGGTAACCAAGAGTCCCCAAGAGGATACGGCACAAAGGTTTTCTCCTTCACACACACTTCACTGGGTACAAACTGTGCCACGACCATGTTTTCCTTCAGGGCACCCTCATCCATGCGTGCGCCTTCAGGGCACCTTCAGAGCAACAACGCAATGGCTGCATCAAGCTTGCTCTTCCTTGCCATCCTAGCTGCCTCGACCACCGCCACCTTCTCCGTTGTCGATGGAAGATCCAACGGGAGCTGCATCCCGGCCGAGAGGGCTGCGCTGCTCTCCTTCAAGGCCGACATCACAGTCGACCCGGCGAATCGCCTCGCATCATGGCAGCAAGGACACCACGACTGCTGTCTGTGGAGCGGCATCACCTGCAGCCGCCGGACAGGCCACGTCATCAAGCTCGACCTCCGCAACGATTACCCAGCTCCAGGAGAGGATTATTTCCTTGATCCTGGTGATACTGAAAACCACTCGCTGCGCGGACAGGTATCTTCTTCGCTGCTTGCTCTCCGACGTCTCAAGCATCTCGACCTGAGCTGGAATATTTTTCTCGGAGATGCAAAGGCTATGCCGGGGTTCCTGGGCTCTCTCCGGAGTTTGAGGTATCTCAACCTCTCCAACATGGGTTTTCGTGGCAGAGTGCCTCCTCAGCTAGGCAACCTCTCCAAGCTAGTACAACTTGACATACATGCCAATTATGACACTGATCTACACACAAATGATATATCTTGGTTAGCATCTCTTGGCTTGCTAGAGCATCTTAACATGGGCGGGATCAACCTCAGCGGAGTCATTGACTGGGTCCATAAGGTCAACGCCCTTCCCAATTTGGTTGTGCTGGCTATGTTTTCATGTGGTCTTATTAAGAGTAATGTTTCATGGTCACTTGTACACCAGAACCTTACAGTTCTTGAGGAGCTTGACCTCTCTTATAACCCTTTCCAAGGTCCGTCTGCATCCAACTGGTTTTGGGACATAACTAGCCTCAAAAGGCTACACTTACGGGGTTGTGAATTATCAGGCACGTTTCCTGACGAGTTGGGCAACTTGACCTTGTTGGAGACTTTTGACGTTCAAGGAAACAACATCCAAGGAATGATACCTGCAACACTGAAAAACATGTGTAACTTACGGTCTCTTGGTCTCAGCTTCAACAACATCGGCGGGGGCATAACAGAGGTGATAGATAGGATACCTAATTGTTCTCGGAAGAATTTGCAAGAATTGGCTCTAATGGATGCCAACATCACTGGCACAACATTACAATTTGTGACAAACCTGACTAGCTTATACGTGCTTAATGTCCATGGAAACCAATTGAGTGGTTCAGTGCCCGTGGAGATTGGCACGCTTGCAAATTTGACCTACTTAAACCTTGGAAACAACACCTTGAGCGGTTCAGTGCCTGCAGAGATTGGCACGCTTACAAGTTTGACTCACTTGTACCTTGGACGCAACAACTTGAGTGGTCTGATATCAGAAGACCATTTTGCAGGTTTGATGAATTTAGAGTCTCTTGACTTATCCTCTAATAATTTGGATGTTATTGTGGACTCACATTGGATGCCTCCGTTCAACTTGGAATCAGCATGGTTTTCATCTTGTCATTTAGGTCCCCAATTTCCTAAATGGCTTCGTTGGCAGAAAAGCACCAAGATCCTTCATATTTCAAACACAGGCCTAGTTGGTAAGATCCCATATTGGTTTTGGACTACCTTTTCTGATGCTACATATTTGGACATCTCCTTGAACCATCTTAGTGGCAATTTGCCACTCAATCTCGAGTTCATGTCTGTGATTAAACTTTTAATGCAGTCAAATCTGCTAACTGGTTTGATACCCAAGTTATCAAGAACAACTGAGATATTGGACATATCTAGAAACTCTTTAAATGGCTTTGTGCCAAATTTCCAAGCTCCACAACTACGGGCGGCAGCTCTTTTTTCCAATTCTATAACTGGGACTATTCCGAAAACAATTTGTCGAATGCAAAAATTGCGGGTTTTGGATCTTTCGAACAATCTGCTTTCAAAGGAACTTCCTGATTGTGGTATAAAAGAGCTCAAACAGGGGAACCCGTCTAGCAACAACTCCTCAAAAGTCAGATCTCTGAGATATTTCAGTTTGAGGATCACTAGTTTCCTTCTAAGCAACAACAGTTTTTCAAGTGGATTTCCTTTGTTCCTACGACAATGTCCAAGGCTGGTTTTCCTCGATCTAACTCAAAACAAATTCACTGGAGAGTTACCTGGATGGATTAGCGAAGCCATGCCTGGTTTGGTTATGCTACGGTTAAGATCAAACAAATTTTCAGGTCACATTCCAGTTGAAATAATGGGACTTCAAGATGTTCGTATCCTGGATCTGTCCAATAATAATTTTTCTGGGGCCATACCAAAATGTTTAGAAAAATTGAAAGCTTTGACTCACACTTCTACTTCTAATAATATGTCATTTGATAATCCTTTTGAGGAAGGATATCGTAGCTCTATGTCCATGTCCTCTAGTCTGTCTAATGATAGCTTCTTGGTGGTGATAAAAGGGCAACTGCTAGAGTACAGGGAGAATACTCTATACTTGATGAGCATTGATTTATCTTGCAATAGTTTAATCGGAGAAATCCCGGAGGACCTTACCTCCCTCGTTGGACTCATAAATTTGAATTTATCATCAAACTTGCTGAGTGGAAATATTCCATATAAGATTGGCAACCTTCGCTCACTGGAGTCTCTTGATCTCTCAAAGAACAAACTTGCTGGTGAAATTCCGGAAGGCTTATCAGATTTGACATACTTGAGCTGTCTCAATTTGTCATACAATAATCTGTCAGGAAGAATACCTTCAGGGCATCAACTCGACATCCTCGAGACAAATGATCCAGCTTCCATGTACATTGGTAATCCTGGTCTTTGTGGACTTCCAGTTTCAAGGCAATGCCCACGTCCTCCTAGAGACCCACCCAGTAATGGAGATTCAGCAAGATGGTTTGAATATGGCTCGTCTCAAATGGATTTTCTTATAGGATTAATTGTTGGTTTTGTGGTGGGTGCTTGGATGGTATTTTGCGGGCTTCTATTCATGAAGAGATGGAGGTATACTTATTTTGGGGTATTCGACAAGCTATATGACAGATTGTATGTCATTTCTGTTGTTACTCGGCAGAAAAGGTTCGGGAACACGGGCTAAAATTAAGGAAGAACTGCCGAACGTA
This sequence comes from Aegilops tauschii subsp. strangulata, assembly GCF_002575655.3. Classification (NCBI taxonomy): domain Eukaryota; kingdom Viridiplantae; phylum Streptophyta; class Magnoliopsida; order Poales; family Poaceae; genus Aegilops; species Aegilops tauschii. Next base: position 503,188,890 of record NC_053035.3, on the reverse strand, counting down.
CCACCATTTGTATAAGGGGAATGAAGTACTTCTTGCTAGTATATTTTATTGTCAAACCCTTTGTCATTCAGAACTTATTGTTGTATTGTATTGTATCTTTGTACATCGGTTGTGCATGCCACATGGTTTCCGCTCTCATATAATAAAATGTATCCTGCTATTACTACCCATTAAGTGTGCACTATTATTTGGAATTACTTGGCTTTCTTGTGCTGCTTGTTGCTAAATGTTGTTTTGAATCATGAGATGTATGGACTGGTTTTGCTAAAGTATGTTCCTTAGTTCTTTCTATGAAACGGATTTTCATATATTCACAACTTCTGATCGCTCGTCGCCTCCTCCAGAATAGTACAAACCGATAGAATCGGGAAAGAATCGGTGTATCACAAATAATAGACACTGACTGAACTAACCCGCCCGTTGATTTTAGGATTATATATGTGAAAAGTAATATAGAAACCCGCTGCCCAATCACGATTAGATGAAGTTTATGGTGAAGGAGGCATAAGCGTGGGACTCTATCTCGCCTCTCGTAGTCATGCCCACATCGTCTTGGATCTCCGATTTGTTAACAAGGTTCACCAATGTAGCTGCATCTAAGGCATAACTATGTGTGCTCTGCCCATGTACTAAACTGACATAGTATAACGATAACAAGCATATCGAGGCTATCAGACAACACTCCGACCACCGCACTATGACAGGTCCGGCCATCCATGCTATCGTCGTCGGGCCATTCCCCTCGTGATTTCTGTCTATTCTACCATCTTATGTCTAGTCAATTTAGCTACCCGCGGTGCCCTTACATAATATATTTTTTCGACAAAAGCCTTACATAATATGTAGGCCTGGGTTACACATGTTCAACTCAAACACATAATCGTCCACTAATACAAGTGCAATGTAGTCTAATACGTACACATAATATTCTACACATTTATTTTAACACTCCACCTTGGCGATTATAATATGTTCTAGATTTTTCTGAATCGGGCATATATAGACGGGTTTTAGTGTATTTGTTCACTCATTTCAATCCTTTTGTAGTTCACATCAAAATATCCTAAACATTTTATAATTGTGAATGGAGGGAGTAAGTCTTTTCAGGCATCAACAGTAGTGCACGCGGTCTTCCATATGTTTCTCAAGAAGCGATTCCTATGCTTGCTTTGATTGGGGACAAGCGAGTGCTCGAGCGGTGGGAAGGGGGAGGCGTAACACGCGAGGCGGCATAACACGCGAAGTGTGTGTGTGTGTGTGTGTGTGTGAGGGGTCCTAGAAAAAACTCATGAATCAAAGCAATTGGTACCACCGGCGGCGGCACGGGCTGCAACTGGCATCGTGGCTCAGCGGCAATGAGCAGGTCGGCGACCTGTGGCCTCCTCATCGGAGATGCAGTCGTCGCCACCGGAGTTACAGCCACGGGTGTCGATGTTACATTCATGGAGCTGGCGACCGGCGGCGAGGTGGCGACCATCGGCGACCGGCGGTGCTTCGAGGTTGGTCGCGCTCGCTCGTCCATGGCAGCGTCGCCCGCTGCTCCTTTTTTTCCGCTGCGCTCGGGAGATTTGTTTTTAGGAAGAAAGGAACTGCATGAGAGCATGATCTGACGGCCTCGCGAGTTTCGATCTGATGGTTGTGGTGAGATCGGCCAAAATTTGGGCTGGCGCGCTGGCGCCTATCGGTGCCCTATACATTATGATAATTAAAATAAAGTTTCGACGGGAGCAAGAAAAAAGAAAGAAAGAGAAGGAATTCGACTGAGGGGTGGGTGGGTCTCATTCTCACGGATGGGCCGGGCCTGCTCGTGAGGCTACCCACTCACTGTACACTGGCGCGGCCCTCTCCCCCTGGTAGGAGATGCACTCACAGAAAAGGAAGAAAAAAAATCATTTCAGTCCACCACTTTCTTCTTCTCGGCGACGGCGGCTGACGGCGGGCAGGCGAGCGAGCGAGGAACCCTAACCCTAACCAGCACTTCCGATCCGCAAGGTAGGCTCCAACCCCTTCCCCCAATCAGTACCTCTGACCCGCAATGTAGGTTCCAACCCGGCCGGATTTCTCGGTTCTTGGGCGATTGATGCCTGCTTGTCTGCAGGGCTGCGACGATGGCGGCGTCTCTCCGCGCGGCGGCGGCGGCGACGACGAGGATCCTGCGTCCGGCAGTGCTTCCAAGGGAGGGGCTTCGCCGGCTCGTCCACACCCGCCAGGTACCTTCTCCCTCTGCTCTCCAGCTCGCTCCGATTGGTGGAGGCCCTCCGCTACTCTGTATCAATTGCTCTGTACTGTAGCATACTACCATAGGGACGCACGGAGCACGCCTATCCTTGAAACAAGCATCTTTTATTATTATTATTTCCAACTAGTACTAGTAGATTGTTGCTCTGATTGGTGGGGGTCCTCCGTTCTTCTCTCCACAGTATTATCTTACTAGTACTGTATTAGTATATCAGAGGGGTGCATCTTTTTCATTGATTTCCATTGGTAGATGATCAACTGCTGCCCAGCATTAATGTGTTGATATTTTGGTAAAACTGACATCTATTGGTTTCCATCTAGCTTTGTATCAACTGCCTAGCATGGGTGTGTTGATATTCTGGTAAAAATTGACATCTTTTGGTCTCCAACTAGTTTTATATTCGAGTACTCTTTATATTCTCTTGTGCCATCGGTAGATGATCAATTGCGTAGCATAAATGAAGGCCTTGATATTTTGGTCTCCAGCTAGTTTTGTATTTTGCTGTGCAAGATGTAAGTTGTGTTTACTGTATGTACATCGTATCTCTTGTCAACATTGTTGTTTAGTCATCAATTCTCAGTACCACTTCTGCCTAGCAGCTATGTTGGTAAAATCAGCGTCTTTTTTTTATTTCCAACTAGATTGTTTCTCTCCGTTATTCTCCATACTATCATCTATTATGTCACAGGAGAATGCACAGATATCCTTGACACAGGGATCTCTTTTTCGAGGGGTACAAAACACCCATTACAACTCAGATATCATCCGCTCCTTCAAAAGAATGATATGGTCCCCATGAACTCTTGTATGTGCAGCTACGCCATGAGCCAATTTGTTGCATTCCCTGCTGATTGCTGTGACCCACCATGAAGTGAAATTCTTTACTATGTCCTTTATATTAGCAGTGATCGGGAAACCAGCTGATCAAGCATAGACATCAGGCTGTAGTTCCTTCGCCACCATTGCGCAATCAGTTTCTATCAGGACATGCCCCTCATAGATGACAGTTAGCTCCTTCAGGCCTATCAGTATTCCCAGTGCTTCTGCCTCCTCAACTGTGTTGCATACTCCAATGTCGCGCCCAACCGACATGATCACCTCCCTCTGCAGTTCCTAGCGACTGCACCAAACCCATCCCTTCCCTAGGTCAGTGAGGAATGATGCATCGGAGTTATGTTTGATTGATTCCTTGTCAGGTGGGTGCCATTTTTCCGGATGAAACCCCAATGGTTGCATGCGAGGTCTCCTAACCGAACCGATGACCTCTTTTCCTCTCTCGTCATTGGTATCCACCCCGCATTGCATCAACTCTTCCTCGTACCTCTTCAGAAAACCTACAGATTCAGCAATCATCCTCTAAGTGCCTATCTTGGACTCTAGGTCCTCCATAGACAAAGGTACCCCGCAACTTCGGGCCATGGGGATCATCATGCACAATGACATCAAAATGCCTTGGTCCATACAATAGAAGTTATTTTTTTATTGATTCATCCCAAAACAATGTCATCCCAGCACCCTGTCCTTAACATCATGGGTCAAGCACTTGAGGCCCAGCCTCCATTTATTCCTTTTGCCTTATCTTCACATTGTCGGGTCTCTAAGAGGAAGAGGATCCTTGGGGGTGAGCTTCTGTATTGTCCGGGGCTGCCCGAGGCCCGGCAGTTCCAGCTTAGAAGGCTCAAGGCTCCTGGCCTGATGGAATGCTGCTCATCCCCTCAGCTCACTGTTTTTGAAGTCTGCGGCCCAGCTCCCATATCCTTTCCTCTGTCAGGCGGATCGTCCGGTTGGATTGGCGAATCCAAACCTTCTTTCTTTGCCTTCCCCAAACTTTTTGATCCCGGTTCAGAACAGTAGCAACTTTCTGAATCTCTCTCATGTTCGCTGCACCTGTACCGCCTTAAGAAACATGCTCTGAATCACTCTTCTGGTCATCGATCATTGTTCCCTGTAGGCTCCTTCTTGCACCATGATCAATTGCGCAAGATTTATGCTGGTTCGTTTCCGCTACGCTTGGAACTCTTCCTGTACCAGAAGCTTCCTGCTCACAAATATTTGCTGAAGAATTGTTGGCAGGCGCAGCCCTGATCTGTCCTAAATCTTGTACCGTCTGCTCCCTTGATTCGGCCCGGTGCACTTCCTCTATCTCCACCAAATTCTTGCCTGCAGATTTGCCTCCCATAGTCTCCCTGATCTGATCCACCTTGATCCTCATGCGGTCCAAGATCAATGACGTACAAAGATCTCTCCTCTCTGGATACCTTACTATCCTTAGCCCACGATCGAGCATGACGTCCATCCTGTTCCTGATGTCACTGAGCCCCAATGAGTCCTCGTCTCCAACGCCGTGGGCCATGGCTCTCTGAACCTCTTTCGCACAACGAAATCAGTATATATCGTAATCTGATAGATGCTCCACGATGACTCGCTATGAAATTAGGGCGCCCCAGACCGAGGCGACTCAGCGGTGGGCCGGTGGCTACCCATCGGGGCTGCATCTTTTTTTATTGATTTCCATTGGTACATGATCAACTGCCCTCTTCTGGTCTCCAACTAGTTTTTTTTTGCTGTACCAATTGGTAGATGATCAACTGCCTAGCATGAATGTGGTCATGTTTTGGTAAAACCCGACAAGTTTTGATCTCAAACTGGTTTTATATTTTGCTGTGCCATTGGTAGATGATCAGTTGCATGAATGCCTTGATATTTTGGCAAAATTGACATCTTTTGGTCTGTGGCCCGACATTCTTGCTCACATTTCACTCTTGCTCCGATTGGTGGAGGCCCTCCATTCTTCTCAACATACTATTCTATATTATGTCATATCATAGGGATGAACGGTTATCCTTAAAACACGCGTCTTTCTTATTTCCAGCTAGATTTAGATTGCTATTTCCAGCAATGACCACATCAAGCACCTATCTTGGACTCTAGGTTCTCCATAGATAAAGGTACCCCGCCACTTCGCGCCATGGGGATCATCATGCACAATCACATCAAAATGCCTCAGTCCATATGATAAATGTTTTATTTTTATTGTTCCATCACAAAACAATGCCATCCCAGCACCCTTTCCCTTACCATCATGGATCAGGCAGTGCTTGAGGACCAGCCTCCATTTTATTCCTTTCACCTTATCTTCGCATTGCCGGGTCTCTGGAGAGGAAGACAATCCTTGGGCGGTGAGCTTGCATGAGTTGCTTTTTCTCCTGAACTCTCTGTGGCAGCTTAGGAAGCTGAAGGCTCCTTGCCTGATGGAATGCTGCTCATCTCCCCACCTCACTATTTTTGAAGTCTGCGGCCCTGCTCTCATATCCTTTCCTCTGTCAAGCGGATCGTCCGGTTGGGATTTGCGAATCCAAACCTTCTTTCTTTACCTTCCCCAAACGACAGTACCAACTTTCTGAATCTCTTTCATGTTCGCTGCACCTGTACCACTTTGAGAAACATGCTCTGAATCACTCTTCTTCATCAATCATTGTTTGCTGTAGGTCCCTTCTTGCATCATGATCAATTGCGCAAGATCTCTGCTGGTTTCTTTCCATTACGCTTTGAGCTCTTCCTGTACCACAATGAGATCCACTCATTAACTCCCCTTGCAGCTCACAAATATTTGCTGTTGGCAGGCACAGCCGATCTATCCTAGATCTTGTACCGTCTGCTCCCTTGATTCAGCCTGACGCACTTATGCTATAGTCTCCCTGATCTGATCCACCTTGATCCTCATGGGGTCCAAGATCAGTGATGTACAAAGATCTCTCGTCTCTGGATACCTTATGATCCTTAGCCCACGATCGGAGCACGGCGTCCATCCTGTTCCTGATATCGCCGAACCCCAATGGGCCCTCATCTCCAGTGCCGTTGTCCGTTGTTCTCTGAACCTCCCTCTCACAACGAAATCAGCATATATCGCAATCTGATAGATGCCCCAGGATGACTCGCTATGTAATTAGGGCACTCCAGACCGAGGCGACTCGGCGGTGGCTACCCATCGGGGCTGCATCTTTTTTTATTGATTGCCATTGGTACATGATCAACTGCCATCTTCTGGTCTCCAACTAGTTTTGTATTTTGTTGTACCAATTGGTAGATGATCAACTGTGTGGCATGAATGTGGTGATATTTTGGTAAAACCCGACAAGTTTTGGTCTCAAACTGGTTTTATATTTTGCTGTACCAAAGGTAGATGATCAACTGCGTTGCATGAATGCTTTGATATTTTGGCAAAATCGACATCTTTTGGTCTGTGTCCCGACGTTCTTGCTCACATTTCACTCTTGCTCCGATTATTGGAGGCCCTTCATCCTTCTCGACATACTATTCTTATATTATATCGTATCATAGGGATAAATGGTTATCCTTAAAACATTCGTCTTTTTTATTTCCAGCTAGATTTAGATTGCTATTTTGCTGTGCTGCTTGACATGTAGGTAAATTCGGCATCCTTTTTAAATTTCCATTGGCAGATGATCAACTGCCTAGCAACTTTGAACTGGGCAGTAAAACCAAATTCCTTTTCGCTTTGGATTAGATTGATAATACCCCCCTCCAATTCAAATTAATTGTCGCAGCTCTATAGTAGACCACATCTCTGTATAGTACGGAATATCATGTATGCTGTATAGTAGACCACATCTCTTGTCAAGATTGTTTAGTCATCAATTCTCAACGCTGCTTCTGTGTTCCCAGCATTCCGCACCCGCCCGTGCCTTGGAGGAAGGATACCGTGGGTCACAAGTCCAGCAGAAGAAAGAGGAGCTGTACGCGGCTTCCCAGCTAGACAGGTATGTGCTAAGACTCTGCACGCATGAGATGGTACAATATCAACCATATGTAGACATAGATATTTGTTCTGTTTTTCCTCTGCTACAGGAGTTGCTATATATAGTATTTCTTACCATCTGATCCCAACTACCTACCTGCAGGCGCCCGGTAACTACAGCCAAAAAGGTGATTAAGTGGACTGCGATCACTCTTGGTGCGATCACTCTTGGTGTGTTTGCTACCGGTGATGGGCAGGATGATTGGCCTGCCTGTCACGGGTGTGGCGAATGTGTTCCCAAGAAGTGCAACCAGTGCGGGCGGAACCTCCCGCGTCCACGTCCACGTCCGAGTGCTGAACCAAGGCAGGCTGCCTGAGAGTGTGGCCAAGCAAGTGGAGCAGAGCAGAATCAAAAGGAAACTGCAGAAGCAACTGGGTTAAGGATGAAATGTATCTTGTTTGATGGAGAAGTAAGCCGGATATCAGTTTTATTCTAGCACCACCATATTATGTATGTCTATGATCTGCCACACCTATGAGTTGAGTAGTAGTATTCCTGGATGATCCGTACGTGATCGCATTGTAAGATATCCGTGATTTGGCAGACATGGTATGTTATCCTTTCAGTCTAGAACTTGAGTAGTAGTATTCCTGGATGATCTGTGATCCCATTGCAAGATAATCTGTGATGTTGCTGACATGACATGGTATGTTGTCTGCATCCCATTTGAGTAAATTCTTTATGAAGATGAGAGTCTATGCATTGTTATCGGCAAGAGCAGCGTCGAGACCCGCTCGGTTAGGGCTGCTGGTGCTGCCATGGTGTGAATTCCCTCCTGGAGATCATAGATGTTAACTGAGCATCATAGAACAGTTGGGTAAATACCATGAACAGTGCAGTTGTCTGTTGTAGAAACTAGTTACAGGTCAGTTGTAAAAGTAGAAAGTTAGCTGTCAAATGACAGCAAGGGAAATTACCAGCAAGACAGGAACCGTGCAGGCAGACGGTATCACCAAAATGCATACAGGAACTGAATTCCTAGAAGCATGGTACTGTAACTTATTTTTACAACTCAGGAACCGTGACGTAATTAAGCAACTGAACCAGAATTTTCTAGTCATTTTGGGGTGGAGAAGAGAAGGGAAAGTTATCTGTGTTGGGCTCTTCTGGAGTGGTGGATCTGGTTGTGTCTTCATGTTATGCAGTGGCCTTCAAAGGTGTCTTCCGCGTGGAGTGGACAGGGCCGCTTCGTGCCTTGGTCCTCTAGCTCCTTTTTCCGACTATCGACGTTCGACCAGCTTCGGCATCGTCGGGGAGCTTGTGAGGTTCTGTCTCCCCGGATTTGATTTGGATTTGGAGAGGATGATACGAGGGACGAGGCAATGTACCAGTGTAAATACTCGTGACATGGGATCGGGAAAAAAAATATTGAGGCATGAAGAATGTTGTGCCATCGCTGAGAAACAAAATATGGCTTGTGAACTGTCATTGACTGCAATAATTTATGACTGGTGATGGTTTTTATCAGCAAACATGATTGATCATGGCCAGGTTCGTTCGAGCTAATATAACGGTGTAAACACTCAACATGTAATCGGAAGAAAATATAGAGGCAGGAATCTTGTGACAACGCGGAGAGACAAAACCACCACCATTCACGTATTTTGTAAACACCAGGTTTCGGCATGATATAACCACAATAACTTCTTTTTTAGAACAATTCATTCGCTTTATTAATTGGCTAAAATGTTTGCTCAGTTTAACATTACATCATGAGGAACAAGAAGGCAACAATGAAGACCCTCCTCAAAACAAAGCGCAGAATGAGCTAGATTATGAGCCTCGGTATTCGAGCTCCTACCTTCATGAACAAAAGAGATCTCTTCAAACTCTAGTAGCCTATCCTTTCCAAAATTAAAACTCTAGTGCTCTACTCTTAATCTCCCTAATCACGTTGAGACATTTACCTGCAGTACCTTGTGCATTGTCATTAATGATTGAGAGGCTATCAAACGCGAATTTTAGCTTATATTTTTTCGAAAAGGGGGTCCACCCCGGCCTCTGCATCAGAGCGATGCATACGGCCATGATTATTAATAAGCAAAAGGTCTTACACAAGTCATGTTGTCTCATGAAGGAACAAAGGCTGACAAAGAGCTAAAAAGTAAAAGAGAAGCCACAACCGGCTGGCAAAAGAGATAGGAACTAAATGCCTATCCTATTACATGACTGTCATCCAAACCGGTTGAAAATATCTCGAGCTACCATCTCCCATCGGATAGATCCAATAACCAAACGCTCCCTGGCCTCCATCGGAGTGAGTAGCGACCACATATGGATCAACGCAGTGGATCGGAAAATAACCTGCAAAAAATGAATATTTGTTGTTCTGTTAAACACCAAATTATTTCTGTAGATCCAGACTGCCCATAATAAAGCACATACTCCTACACGGATGTGTCTCGCTGTTGCGAAATCTATCCCATCAAGCCACGTTCCAAATAACATGTTGATAGAATTCGGAGGAGTAATGTTGAAAGCTATGTGAACCGACCGCCACAGTATTTTTGCCAAAGGGCAATCCAGAAAAAGGTTTTTGATTGACTCATGTTGGTCGCAAAAGCTACATCTTGTAGATCCTGTCCAATTGCGTTTAGTATTTGCAATTGCCTTCGTTTCAATGCACCCAGCGCGTCTAGTATTTCAGATTCGTTTCACTTGAGTAAATTTTAGCAGCGAACCCAAGCAGGCAAAATGACGCCTCACCTCAAAGATGTTGTAGTGGGTGTTAGAATACAACTTGTAATAGGATTATCTTTTTCATTGATTGATTGATTGATTTCCATTAGTACTAAACTAGTTGGATCAATTGCTTCCTTAGCATTGAATTTTGCTAGATATGGACATCTTCTGCTCTCCAACTAGTTTTTATGTTTTGCTGTGCCATTTGTAGCTAGACTAGATGATCAACTGCCCCCTAGCATGATTGCCTTGAATTTTAGGTACAAATCCACATCTTTTGGTCTCCTAGAAAAAAAAACTACAACCAAAGTAGGAGTGCATATTAATAGTTTTTTTTGGGGGGGGGGGGGGGGGGGGGATGAAGTTGCCACCAAATGAAGAATAGAGAAAAAAGAAATGAAATTCGACCGATGTACTCACATATGGGCTGGGCCTGCTCTCCAAAAGAAAAGAAAAGAAAAGAGGACCCAACAGCCGGCCCATAGAGCGGCTGCAGCAGCAGCATTCCGTCCAGCACCCACCCTGACCACGCAGCGACCACCTACTTATTAGTCCACCACCACCCCACAGAGAGAGACAGAGCTCACTTCCCTGCGACATCGGCGGCAGCGGCGGCGGGCGAGCGAGGAACCCTTACCCTAAGAAGCAAGCACTAGTAGTAGGTTCCGATCCCCAAGGTAGTTAGCTCCCATCCGCCGCAATGCAGGCTGCAACCCGGCCGGATGTCTCGATTCTTCCGTGATTGATGGCTGCTTGTCTGCCCGCAGGCCTGCGACGATGGCAGCGTCTCTCCGTGCGGCGGCGACGAGGATCCTGCGTCTTCCAGGCGAGGGGCTTCGCCGTCTCGTCCACACCAACCAGGTATCTTAATCTTCCTACCCGTCCCCCCTGCTCTGTCCCATCTCCGATTGCTGGAGGTGCTCCCTTCCCTTCTTGTCTCCGTACTGGAGTATACAGTTGGATGGATCTTCACAGGGAGGTGCTCCGTCCCTTCTTCTCTCCATACTAGAGTATATAGTTGGATGAATCTTCACGGGGATGCATAAATAAAACATGCATCTTTTTTATTGATTGATTGATTGCCATTGGTACTAGCTAGGTAGCTGGATCAACTGCCTCCCAGCGTGTGGATGCCTTGCTATTTTGGTACAAATGGACATCTTGTGCTCTCCAACTAGTTTTGCGTTTTGCTGTGCCATTGCTAGCTAGCTACATGACCATCTATGCCTTGATACTTTGCTAGAAGAAATCCGACATCTTTTTGCCTTCTCCAACTAGTTTTATACGACTAGTTTGCTGTGCCACTGGTAGCTACTGCCTCCTACCATGAATATGCTGATATTTTGGTAAAATCGACATCTTCGGGTCTCCGGCTAGCTTTGTACGTATTTTGCTGTGCCATTGGTATATGATCAACCGACTAGCATGAATGTGGTGATATTTTGGTAAACAATCATCATCGTTTGGTATCCAACTAGTCTTGTAGTTTGCTGTACCACTGGTTGCTACATGATCAACTGCCTCGTACCATGAAAGCCTTGATATTTCGCTAGAAATCGACATCTTTTGGTCTTCTCCAACTAGTTTTATTGTTTGCTGTACCATTGTTAGCTAGATTATCAACTGCCTCCTACCGTGAATGTGCTAATATCTTGGTAAAATCGACATCTTTTGTTCTCCAACTATACTTTTATGTTTTGTTGTTGTTTAGTCATCAATTCTCAATGTTGTGGCTGTGTTTCCACCATTCCGGTCTGTGGATGCATCTTTTTTGTTTTTCCTACTAGATTCAGCTTGCTATTTTGCCCTGCTAGCTGCTTGTCATGTTGGTAACGTTGGAAATCTTTTTTTATATTTTCCCGTTGGCAGATGATCAACTGCCTAACAGAAATCCACTATGCAATGGACAGTAAAACTGAATTCCTTTTTGCTTAGAATTTTATTTCCTACAAGATTGATATTTTGCTGTGCTGCGTGACACTGATGAGATAGGCATCTTATCTTTTTTTTTCCATTGGGAGATGATCAACTGCCAAGCATGAAAGCCTTGATATTCTGGCAAAATCGACATCTTTGGGTCTTCTCTAACTAGTTTTATTGTTTGCTGTGCCATTGGTAGATTATCAACTGCCTAGAACTATTATACTGATATTTTGGTAAAATCAACATCTTTTCTTCTCCAACTAGTTTTATACTTTGTTGTGCAACAATATGAGGTGTGTTCGCTCTACGCAGATCGCATCTCTGGTCAAGATTGTTGTTTAGTCATCAATTCTCAATGCTGCCGCCGTGTTTCCAGCATTCCGGTCTGTGGATGCAACTTTTTTTTATTTCCTACTAGATTCGGCTTGCTATTTTTCTGTGCTAGCTGCTTGTCATGTTGGTAAAAATCGGCATCTTTTTTTTGATTATTTCCATTGGCAGATGATCAACTGCCCAGCAGAAATTTACTACTATGAAATAGACTGCAAAACTGAATTCCTTTTTGCTTTCAGTTTCACTTCCTACAAGATTGATATTGTGCTGTGTTGCTTGACAATCATATAATCGGCATCTTATCTCCTTTACTTCCAATGGGAGATGATCAACTGCCGTAGCATGATTCTGTGTGTGCGTGTGTGCTCTTATCGTCAAATGGCCAATAAACCAGACTCCTTTTTGCTTAGAATTTTGATTGATATATGCTGGTACTGTAGATCACGTCTCTTGTCAAGATTGTTTAGTCATCAATTCTCAATGCTGCTTATGTGTTCCCAGCAGTCCGCACCCGCCCGTGCCTTGGAGGAAGGATACCGTGGGTCGCAAACCCAGCCAAAGAAAGAGGAGCTGTACACGGCTTCCCAGCTAGGCAGGTATGTGCTAAAGTCTCTCTGCACGCAAGTCAAGCCCAGGCCACATGACCCTCGATGCTACAATATCAATCATATTAGACATAAATATTTGTTCTGTCTGTCCTCTGCTACGATATCAATCATATTAGACATATATATTCCTTACCATCTCATTCTCATCCCACCTACCTACCTGCAGGCGTCCGAGGACTACAGCCAAGAAGTGGACTGCGGCAGCGCTTGTTGGTGTTGCTGGTGCAATCGCCGTCGGTACCGTTGCCGCTGGTGATGGTGGTGAGGATTGGCCTCATTGCCACCGCTGTGGTGGAGTTCTTCCTAGGAAGTGCGTCCTGTGCGGGCAGAATCTCCCTCGTCCAATTGCTGAAGCAATGCAAGCTGCCTCAAAGTGTGGCCAAGCAAGTGGGGCAGCGCAGAATCAAAAGGAAACAACAGATGTGTAGTGAAGACGAAATGCATCTAGTTTGATGGAGAAGCCAGACGGTTATCAGTTCTATTCCAGCACTATATTATGTATTTCTCTTCAAATATATGTCTATGATATGCCACCTATGCCTTGAGTAGTAGTATTACTGGATGATCCGTGATCGCACTGTAAGATATCTGCGATTTGGCAGACATGATATGTTATCCTTTCAGTTCAGAACTTGAGTAGTACTATTATTACTGGATGATCTCAAGATAGTCTGTGATGTTGCTGATATGGCATGTTATCTGCTTCTTATCTGAGTAAATTCTGTGTAGATCAGTCTATGCATTGTTATCGGCAAGAGCAGCGTCGAGACCCGCTCGGGCATGGCTGCTTTTGCTGCTAAGGATGTCAGCTAAATTGGTTCCTTGAGCTGTCGTATAAGTCGACTCACTGCCTTGAAAAAATATGTTCCAGCAGACAAATTAATGTTTGGATTATTAGCCATGGTCTGTTTGTGGTTGTGAGAGAAGCTATGGCTGGGGAAGCTTCTTCTTCTGGCATCTCCCTCCACACCTCTTTCTTCTGCCTGAGATTGAGATTGTAGGTCAACTTGCTTGCTTTTGGAGAGTCTAGTCTAGAGTATTAAGTTTGTGCTGCTCTCGTAGGCTGCTGCATACACACACCTCTTCAATGTACTCTTTGAAGCCAAGATCCTGTAAAGCCCTAATTACATGCGGAAATTATCTCCCAACTCCTCACTAACTTAACGCCAAATTCAGCAAGAACCTGCGGGAATTATCTGCTGACTGGAAAAGTGCCCGCTATAGCTGCTGGGAGGAGCTGTTGCCAAATTGTTTCTCCCGTGGTGTGATACTTTGCTCAGGGGCAACAGCTTTCTTCTCGTCCCGGCTGCAGAAGTCATTGGATTCAGACGACAGAAGATTGAGGAATTCTACACACCACTCAACAAAAGAAGATCCTGTGTATCTTGTGCCTCTAGCTCGAACATCAGGCGGTATCATCTCCTTAATAATCTCCTTTCTTTTTGGCAAGTTTTCATATTCAATCCTTTCTATTTTTGAAAAAGAAATCCTTTTTGGCACCCAATGCGAGTCCATAATGAATTCCAAATTATTACCAAATAAGTGGATGAACTTTAAATTCACCAAACCAGCAAAATGATCTTCTGATATCACACCACTCAAGCTGTTCTTTCCAAGGTATAAGTGAGTCAAATTTGTAAGCGCACCAATCTCTATGGGTAGTGAACCACTCAAGTTGTTGTTTCCAAGATATAAGTAAGTCAAACTTGTAAGGGCGCCAATTTCCATAGGCACCAGACCGCTCAAGTTGTTTTCACCAAGGTTTAAGTAAGTCAAATTTGTAAGCATGCTAATATCCGCAAGCACTGAACCGCCCAACTGGTTGAAACTGACATCAAGCATGTTTAAGCTAGTAAGGGTTGACACTTTTTTTTTTTGAACAATCACCGGGGGGGAGAGGATCCCCACCTGTATATATTACTCAAAAGGCCCAAGGGGCAAGTTACATTACGGGTTACAACGAGAGGATAGGTATAGGCGCCAAGACACGGCAGCCTCCCTACTGACGGGGTCCTTAAACCTAAAGGCCCAAAGCGTGAAATCCGAGATAATGTTCCGAAGAGTATCTAGGGGTGTGTGTTGTTCATTGCGAAAGACACGAGCATTCCTGGAATCCCACAGTTTCCATAGAATGGCGAGGGCGACGGTGGGCCAAATGTTGATGTCGAGGCCGACCGGTGTTGTAGTATCCCAAAGAAGGTTGATGGAGTGAGGTTGCTGCAACCCCAAGAGGGCCCAGACCTGTATCGCGCATGGGCAAAGAATGGCGACGTGCGCGGCGTCCTCATGGGTGAGGGTTGACACAAATGGTAAGGTCGTGCCAGTGAGGTTGGTCCTGGTCAAAATCAGCTCTTGCAAATTATTCCAAGAATAATTGGGCAACCTGTCCATCACCTCTGTTATGTCCCCGTCGATGCTGTTGTTGCTGAAATCTAGAGACCTTAGATTACACATATTTTTGAGTGTTGCAGGTATCATCCCCTGGATGTTGTTGTAAACAACTTTAAAGGTCTCTAACAAGGTCAAGTTTCCAAACTCATCAGGAAACGTGCCTGCTAATCCACAACCCTCTAAGCGTAGCCTCCTGAGGCTAGTTACATTCCAGAACCAATTGTGTGCAGCCCGACTGTTTAAAGAGTTGTCTGAGAGGTCAAGCTCCTCAAGAACCGTAAGGTTGTGGTGTTGAAGTGTTGATGGAGCATTCCTCTTATTAAGACCACATGAAAACAGAATCATTACAGCCAGATTGGGGATGGCGCTGACTGTATGGACCCAGTCAACAACTCCACTGAGGTCGACGGAGCCCATGTTAAGATGATGCAGGGATTGAAGACGCGCTAACAAAAGATATATCCTTTGAGTAGAGATCAGTGTACGTGTACCCCTTTATGTCAAGGGGCACCAGTTTGGAGAGGTTGCCTAGCTGAGGAGGCACTCTACCACGAAAACCCATATTGGAGAGGTTTAAATAAGTCAAACCCTGGAGAGAGCCCAAGAATCCCGGCATAGCCATTGCACCTCCATGAACAATATTCCCGCTCAAATCTACTCCCTCCGTTTCAAAATAGATGACCCAACTTTGTACTAGTGGATGCTTGAGATGTTGGAGAGCAAGCAGCGAAGAAGATACCTGTCTACGTAGCGAGGGTAACCATCGAAACCAAGGAAATCATAACTTGTTGGAATTGGATCATCATAGCGGACGTCAAGCTTGACGACGTGGCCTGTCCGGCGGCTGCAGGTGACGCCGCTCCACCGGCAGCAGTCGTGGTGTCGTTGCTGCCATGAGACGAGGCGATTGACTGGGTCACGCGTGATGCCGGCCTTGAAGGAGAGCAGCGCGGCTCTCTCGGCCGGGATGCAGCTCCCGTTGGATATTTCTCTCGTGCTGTCAACGGAGTAGGCGGTGGTGATGGCTGCAGCTAGGATGGTTAGGAAGAGGAAGCTCGCTGCGGCCATGGCGTTGCTCTGGGGTCGGCTAGGTGTGTGCTGGCAGTGGCATGGAGGGGATGCCGAACGAAAACATGGTCGTCAGTGGTGCAGTTTTTACCTAAGAAGAAGTGTCGATCAAAGGAGAAATGTTGTTGTGTGGTGTATGTTGTAGAGGCTATCGGTTACCACAACTTCGGACGAGTCACACACTAGCTAGCTGGCCCAAGCGAAAACATGGTCATGGTACAGTTTCCATCAGATCAACTTTCAAAGGAGAAAAAACTTGCAGGGGCTATCGTCTACCACAGATGTGACCGTCACTCCACCACTCTCTTGTAGACCCAAGACGTGAACATTCATGGTTCAAACCAATCAAATAATTTTTCTTGAGAATCCCAATCAAATACTCCCTTCGTCCCATAATCTAAGACGAACACAATACTAGTGTCAAAAAACATCCTACATTATGAGACGGAGGGAGTAAATTGGTGGAGGATGTTGGCCCAGCTACATGCTGTGTCGACTACTTTGAGGTGACACGTGATGACAACGACGACCAAGGGAAGCTTCTGCTAGCCCAGTGCACCGCAGTGCAAAGCTGACCTTCTGTTATCAATCCTTCACTGGACGTAAGTAGTACCATATGGTATATTAGCACTTTGTAAGTTGTAACAACCACACAAGAACGCACGTATACAAACCACACGATCGATCTATACTTTGATCGATGGATTCAGCAATCATCACCAGCAACGCACGCATACACTTTATTTGGGAGGGCCTATGCCTCACGCGACTAAGAATTTGTAGTCCACCTAACACCCGTATGAACCGATCCGCGGGAGCTCTGCCTCCTTCGTTTTGGGCCACCGATCCGCGGGAGCTGCCTGGCAGAGCTAGGCCGCCTTCCCATCACCTCAACGGTTCAGGACTTCACCGATCGTTTCCAGGCCCTGGCATGCCACGCGTCGGGTGTGACGGCGCATCAGCGGGCCGACCTCTTCGTCGGTGGACTTCCGGATCACATCCGCGTGGACGTGGAGTTTCGGGGACCCCGGGATCTCCAGACGGCCATGTACTACGCCCGCGCGTTCGAGCGCCGCACGGTGGCCATCCAACAGGAATCACCGTCCCGGGCCGCTGGGTCGCTACCCTGGCCGGATGTTCCCGCGCAGGGTCGGTCTGCTCAGACTTCCGCGGCACCCCTCGCCGCGACCGCGGCGCGCCCGTTCCGTCGGCTCACGTCGGCCGAGCTACTCGAGCGTCGCCGCCAAGTGTTGTGCTTCAACTGCGACGATCCCTACACGCCCGGCCACGTCTGCCCGCGACTCTTCTACCTGGAGGCTGCAGACTATATTCCGGAGGACGCCATCGCCGCCGACCTGGCCGCGCCAGCTGTCGCGAAGGTGTTTGACGCTAGTTGATCACCTCGAGGAGTTCAGCAAGCGCTTCCCCACCTTACAGCTCGAGGACGAGCTGTCTGTGCAGGCAGGGAGAAGTGTTATGACCGACATATTAGGGGCTTAGCCCAGTGGGTTATGGCCCAAGTTATCTTATCGTTATTAGGGGCTTAGCCCAATTATCTTATCGTTATTAGGATCGTTTGCTTAGGAGTCAAGTAAACCTCTCTATATAAGGAGAGGAGATGCATCAATCTAATCAAGCAAGAAGCAATCATTATTTGCTCGGCTTCCCGAAGGGAGCCGGGAGACCTAAACCCTAGCCGCATCTCTCTCTCTCTCTCTCTCGCCGCCATCCTTCTTCCCGATCACGACAGCGCCAGCGCGCCGGCAGCCGCGCCCTTGCCCCCGACAACCCCCTGTCTTCCTCTACAACCTGAGGAGCAGGTCCGGTAGGACCCTGGTTTCTAATAGTTTGATATCCAGAGACTCGGGATCGATCATGTCTTCGTCAACGCCAACATCGCCGCTGCCCATCATCACCACCGCACCGATGACCACCGCCGATTCCCCAACACCGCCGCCCCCGGTCACCATCACCACCGCCGGTTTCCCCACGCCGCCGGCCCCGGTCACCTCCGCCGCGCCGACAACCGCCGTTTTCACGCCGGAAGAAGTCATCAGCACCTTGCGGGATCTCGTGACGGTCGTCCAGGGTATCCACCTGTACCTGGCTGGACTGCACGCACCTCCGCCGGCTGCGACTATCGCCGCCTACGGCCACCCCGCGCTGCCGTGGCCATCCCAAGGCGTGCCTGCAATTGGCGGGGCCACCGCTGCTGCCGTTCCGGGCGGGGCACCACAGCGGGCTGCCACCGCCGCTGCTGCACCTGCAGCCGCCCCCAGTCGCCGCTCCCCTCTGGCCGTAGTGGCCACCTACTGCCATCGCGGCTACTGCCGCGCCCGCCCACTCTCCACAGCAGCCGCTTCAACTCCAGGCGCCACCTCTGCCCAGCTCCGGACTGCCATCACCGGCCGGCCTGCCGATACACCAGGTCTGGTTCCCGCCCTCCCCGTCGCCACTACCAGCTTGGGCGGCCGGGTCTACACCACGGCTCCAGAACAGCTGACTCCGTCCCTGCAGTTCGGCGGGCCATCTGGCTCCGCGGGCCCCTACCCGGGGTACTCCGACCAGGCGCCGCCCGCCTCGCTACTCCGTACCTCCGAGCCAGTCCGACACGGCGCTTCGACCCAGACACCACCGCGGTTCGCCAAAATTGACTTCGCCACTTATGACGGCACGGAGGACCCCCTCAACTGGCTCAACCAGTCCGACCAGTTCTTTCACGGGCAGCGCACCCTCGCATCGGAGCGTACCTGGCTCGCCTCCTACCACCTCTGCGGCGCGGCATAGACATGGTACCACGCCCTCGAGCAGGACGAGGGCAGCATGCCCCCTTGGGAGCGCTTCCGCGAGCTCTGCCTCCTTCGTTTTGGGCCACCGATCCGCGGGAGCTGCCTGGCAGAGCTAGGCCGCCTTCCCTTCACCTCAACAGTTCAGGACTTCACCGATCGTTTCCAGGCCCTGGCATGCCACGCGTCGGGTGTGACGGCGCATCAGCGGGCCAACCTCTTCGTCGGTGGACTTCCGGATCACATCCGCGTGGACGTGGAGTTTCGGGGACCCCGGGATCTCCAGACGGCCATGTACTACGCCCGCGCGTTCGAGCGCCGCACGGTGGCCATCCAACAGGAATCACCGTCCCGGGCCGCTGGGTCGCTACCCTGGCCGGATGTTCCCGCGCAGGGTCGGTCTGCTCAGACTTCCGCGGCACCCCTCGCCGCGACCGCGGCGCGCCCGTTCCGTCGGCTCACGTCGGCCGAGCTACTCAAGCGTCGCCGCCAAGTGTTGTGCTTCAACTGCGACGATCCCTACACGCCCGGCCACGTCTGCCCGCGACTCTTCTACCTGGAGGCTGCAGACTACATTCCGGAGGACGCCATCGCCGCCGACCTGGCCGCCCCAGCTGTCGCGAAGGTGTTTGACGCTAGTTGATCACCTCGAGGAGTTCAGCAAGCGCTTCCCCACCTTACAGCTCGAGGACGAGCTGTCTGTGCAGGCGGGGAGAAGTGTTATGACCGACATATTAGGGGCTTAGCCCAGTGGGTTATGGCCCAAGTTATCTTATCGTTATTAGGGGCTTAGCCCAATTATCTTATCGTTATTAGGATCGTTTGCTTAGGAGTCAAGTAAACCTCTCTATATAAGGAGAGGAGATGCATCAATCTAATCAAGCAAGAAGCAATCATTATTTGCTCGGCTTCCCGAAGGGAGCCGGGAGACCTAAACCCTAGCCGCATCTCTCTCTCTCTCCGCCATCCTCCTTCCCGATCGCGACGGCGCCAGCGCGCCGGCCGCCGCGCCCTCGCCCCCGACAACCCCCTGTCTTCCCCTACAACCTGAGGAGCAGGTCCGGTAGGACCCTGGGTTCTACCAACAACATTACTAACATAGCTACATAAAGCTTCCACGTCTGGGTCACATCTCCACTACGTGCACATACATGGTTGCACTCAACTACTAGCTTGCAGATCCGCTCACACCGCCACCGCCACCGCCGTACATGCTATCTCTGTGCTTCTCCGGCTGCCGATCCACCCGTGCCATGATGCAACACACATAATTTACCTTAAACTTAGCTGGGTAATGCAACTCTACGTGGTTATGACACCATGCAACAAACTAAACATGACCTAATCCTATATGCTTAACTCTAATAATAAGATTAGTTCCAACTTCCAACAGCCACCACCGCTCCGCGTCGGCGGGGCTATAGGACCCTCCTCCTCTGTCTGCCGCACCGGCAGCTGGACGGGTGGGGACTCTAGATCTGCGTTGCGGCATTGTAGTTAGGTATTTTAGAATTATAGTTTTGTTTCCCGGCGGCGATGATGTGATGGCGGTGGTGCCTCTATGTAGATTAAGAATAAGGTTTCCCAGCCTCCTAGTCCACTTCGTCTGCACTGGCCGACCATGTAGAGGAGGGTTTGGGGTCATTTGGTTGCTGCACTTTTGGAGTGGTGGATCTGGTTGTGTCTTCATGTTGTGCAAGTGGTCTTTGAAGGAGTCTTTCGGCGGAATGGATGACGCAGCTTTGTGTCTTGGTCCTTTTGCTCCTTCTCCGACTGACAACATTCGGCCAGCTACGACATCATCGGGGAGCTTGTGAGGTTATGCCTTCCCGGATCTGATTTTATAGAGGATAATGCGAGGAACGAGGCAATGCACCATAGTAAATACTCGTGTCATGTGATCGGGAGAAAATATTGCGACCTAAAAATGTTGTGCCAGCACAGACAAACAAAATATGACTTCTTAATTGTCATTGATCGCATTTATTTATGACTGGTTATGATTTCTATAAACAAACATGATTGATCATGGGCCAGATTCAACTTGTTTTAGGAAGTGACATGATGAACGAGCCAAAATGTACTAGTATGAACTCTCAGCGTGTGATCGATAGAAATTATCAAGCAAGAACCTCGTGGACAGGATGGAGAGAGGGAAAACCAGCATTATTCGCATGGTTTTTGTTTTGGAAA
Organism: Aegilops tauschii subsp. strangulata; assembly: GCF_002575655.3. Taxonomy (NCBI): domain Eukaryota; kingdom Viridiplantae; phylum Streptophyta; class Magnoliopsida; order Poales; family Poaceae; genus Aegilops; species Aegilops tauschii. The sequence continues at coordinate 503,167,847 of NC_053035.3, read as the reverse complement.
ACACCAGATTTGGGCAGGTCATAACAAAAAAAACAATACCTTGCAGGCTATAACAAATAACACCAATAGTTGTGTCAACTTTAGCAGCGAATTAACCCACATGTTAGATCGGCATACATGGCGTGCCTGGCAATAGATTCCTGCCGCTCGACGTGCCACAGCGGCAATGCCTATCCGTCTGCGGTGGTGTTCATATTCGACTCGAAAAGCCGATTCAGGCGATGGTGTTGGTGTGCCCTCGATTCAGGATTGGTTGCTTCTAGCGTTTTTCGTTGTTCATCTCCACGGCGGCGACGGTTGGCAATTGATGTTGGCTTGGTTTGCGTTAAGGCCCCCCCGGAACCGGATTGTATCTTATTTTTCTTTGGGGGTCTTTTTGCATTTGTGTTGGGACATCTGTTGTCTCTCATGGTTTCTCCGTCTGTGCTATGTTTGTAACTGACTCTGGTTAAGAGCATCTCAAGCCGTTCAGCCTCCAGGGCGCCGAAAAAAAGCGGTCTAGGGACGAACCGGCGCTAGATTGGCCCCTGGAGGCGACCTAGCTCCCAGCCACGCCCCCAGGTACCGTCCCCCAGCCGCGGCAAATTCAAACGTAGTCATTCCCGCTCACAAAATAGCCGCCACAAATCCGGCGATCAAGCGGCCACAGTTCGGCGATCGAATGAAAAGTTCGGCGTACAAAAAAAAAAAGGACGCGCGTGCGCATCAGACGGCGAGGTCGGCCTCCGGCGTCGGCGGAGTCGGCGTGCGCGGGCTTGGCGGGGTCTCTGTGCTGGGCGGCGGCGGCGTGGCTTCTGTGCTGCGGGGAGTCGCGGCGTGGCTTCTGTGCTGCGGGGAGTCGCGGCGGTATCATCGCTCGGGCTTGGCGGCGGCGTCGGCATGGGCGGCGCCGTCGAGGGAAGCTGGTTCAGGATGAGGCCACGCTCCGCCAAGTACAAGGCCTTGACCGCCTCGTTGTTGCTCTGGAGCATGTCCGCCCCACCCAGCAGGAATGCCAGGTCGGTGTTTCTCTTCTTCGCGGCGACGTAGGTCGAGCTTGACGGCACTGCTCGACATCAACGCCGACCACCGCGCCTCGGTCTTCTCTTCACATAGGGCGGCCCGGGGCCTGTGCGTCGGCGAGGCAATGCTCGATGGACTCCTGCACTCGAGCGGTAGCCGCGTCGGCGTGTTTCCCCTTCTTGGCCCCTTTGTTGTCGTCCGGACGCCCTTCTGACGCGCCTGGCGTCAGCGCGTCCGGCTTGTAGGTCTCCTTGGCCTTGCCGAGGGTGCGCCGGACTTTCGCCCACTTCTCGCACTTGTCAATGCGCTTGTAAACGTGGAGGTACTTGAATTCGGCGTCGTTGTTGCCCTGCCGATACATGGCGAACATGCGCAGCAGCTGCGCGGAGGAACAAACAGTTGGTGGGCGCGCACGGCGAAGAGAAGCAGGAGACCGACGTGCCATACCTGATCCTCAACGCTGGCGCCGCTCTCCGGGCAAGCCGCGACCTCCTCGACGATCCCATGCCATTTGTTGCACGCCCCCTGGATGAGCCCCCAATGGTTCGCCATCGCCTTCGCCCCGCGCTGCATGTAGACGCCTTTACAGTAAGGGTCGACGAGCTTGTGCTCGTCGAACTCGGCCTTGATGTGCTCCCAGTACGTCTCGATGCTCTGGTTCTTGCGGTGGTCGGGTCGAGGCAGACGACTTTCCATGCTTCGGCGAGGCATTCCTGCTCCTTGGACGCCCACTTGATGCGCGGCTCGCCGGACCTGGCCGCCCGCTTCTTCCTGCGCCTCCTCACCGGAACAGTCGCCGGCTCCTCCTCCTCCTCCTCCTCCTCCTCCTCCTCTTCATCCTCCTCCTCCTGCTCCTCCGGCTCCTCCTCGCCGTAGACGTAGCCGAGCTCGCCGTCCATGCAGCCGCTGAGATCCACCGTGTCGTCCGGGGTGACGAACCCGGGGGACGCAGCGGCCGCGGCCGAGCCTGCCGCGATGATGTCGTCCATGTCGGCGTCGGTCTCGTCGGTGTCGCTGAGGTGCGAGAAGGGCAGCGCGCCACGGCGGAAAGGGGGCGTCGGGGAGGACGCGTAGGCCGACGGCGAGTAGTTGTATGGAGGGTACTGCACGCCGGCGAAGGCGGGCGAGGGCGTGCGCTGGGCCGGGTGTCCATGGGGGAAGGTGACGTTGGGGTTGAACCCACCGTGCGCGTCCCCGTCGGCGTAGCCCGGCGATGGCGTGCATCCCCATGGCTGCGGCGACGGAGAGCCGACACCTTGCTAGCTCCAGGGCGCGTACTGGGCGTGGCTGCCGGGTGGATTCATCATCCCCACGCGAGTCGCCTCGGCCTCGGCTTGGTCCGCCGAAGTCGCAGCCGCACGCGCCGCGTTGTCACGGGCCTTCTTGGCGATTGCCCTGTTCCGCCGGTCGGCGGTGACAGCCTCCCGTGCTGAACTTCCGCCCTTCACTCGGTGTTTGTCATGCCCGGTGGCTTGGACGGCGGCGCCCTCGGCTTCCTCTGCTTCGGCTGGGCGACGAAGGCGGTCGCGGTTGCCGCAGCGCGAGGGACGACGTACTTCTTCGGCGGCATGGCGGCCGGCTGGGAGGCGAGCGGGAGGAAGATTGGCGGGAGGAATGGAGAGAATGGGAGGGAAGTGTGGGAAAAGCGAGAAGAGGCGCTCGACTCGCCGACAGGGCGGCCCCACTCCCCTTTTCGCTTGTGCCGGTGCCCCAGGCGCCCCCCAGCGCGCCGGGTTCGGCTCGGGTTCGCCGGCACCAGTTTCGGCCCGAGCCGGCGAAAAACGGGCTACTGGGGGCGCGACTGGGCCGATTTTTGGGCGCCGGCGCGGCAAAAACGTCTGGGAAGGGCCTGTTGAGGGCGCGGCTGGAGATGCTCTAAGGTATATGCAGTTATCTTAAAAAAATGTGTCATCCAATTTGCCCTAAAGGGGCCCTTCAGGGGTCGGGCCCATTTGCATTGCTTTTTAAAACTCTTTTTAGGTCGTGTCTTTCTTATTCCCTTGTTCATTTTTTGCTACTTGAGATTAATGACGACCCCAACCCTAGTCGCCGCCGCTGCTGAACCATCTCTCGTATTCGTTTTTTCTGTGGGGTCCATCTCTCGTGTTCTATAACCAACTGGCACGCTGATTCAAATTGGTTGGTGTGATGTCTCGAATGTTACTGACAGTTGGGCTTTAATTTTAGTCACTCCATTTATTTTTACTGCACATATAAGATTTATTTGAAGCCAAACTACTCAATGTTTAACCAAAATTATGTTATAAAATATCAACATGTACAATAATAGAGTTATATATTATGAAAATTAATTTCACGATGCATCTAAAGATATTAATTTCGTTTTGGGAATGGTGATATTTTTTATGAAGTTGATCAAACTTTATAAAATTTGACTTCAAGACAAATTTTATATGCAAACTAAAAAGAAACGGACACAATTGCGAGATGCATGTTCAGGTCGATCTTCCCATGAACTAATCCACGCACTAGAAAGGAGCTCAGCCACAAATTTATTTGCGGGTTTTCCTTCGCGGTCAACAACAGATTGTCGTGTGTGTGCGCTCCACCCATCCAAAGTTGTGGTGGCCAATAGACCCCTAGAGGACACGGCATGCAGTTTTTCTCCATTGACAGACACTTCACTCGGTAGACACTGTACCATGGCCCGTATTTCTCCAGGCGAGCCGTTGAATGGGTTCGCTCAACACCCTTCCCAGTTTGGTTGTACTGATTCTGTTTTCATGTGGCCTTAATACGCCCATGCACCACCACTCCATGCCTGCACCTGCACACACAAGCCAAGCCAGGAGCAACGCAATGGCTGCAGCGACCTTCCTCTTCCTCATCATCCTACTAGCTGCATCCACCACGTCCTTCGTGGATGGCGCGGGCGAAAGATCCAACGGGAGCTGCATCCTGGCCGAGAGGGCCGCACTGCTCTCCTTCAAAGCCGGCATCACAGGCGACCCCGAGAATCGCCTCGTCTCATGGCAGCAACGACACCACGACTGCTGCCGGTGGAGCGGCGTCACCTGCAGCCGCCGGACAGGCCACGTCGTCAAGCTCGACCTCCGCAGCGGTTACCATTTTCCAATTTCAGAATATTATCTCTCTCGTCTGGTTGACCCTCAAGACTACTCCTTGCGCGGAAAGGTTTCTTCTTCTCTGCTTGCTCTTGGGCATCTCAAGCATCTCGACCTGAGCTGGAATACTCTTCTTGGAGATGCAAAGGCTATGCCGGGATTTCTGGGCTCTCTTCAGAGTTTAACTTATCTCAACCTCTCCAACATGGGTTTTCAGGGCAGAGTGCCTCCTCAGCTAGGCAACCTCTCCAATCTGGTACGACTTGACATAAATGGCCATTACACCACTGATCTATACTCAAACGATCTATCTTGGTTGGCCCGTCTCCGCTCGCTAGAGCATCTTGACATGAGCTACATCGACCTCAGCGGAGTTGTTGACTGGCTCCATATTGTCAACGCCCTTCCCAATTTGGTTGTACTGAGTTTGCCTTCATGTGGCCTTAATAAGGGTAATACTCCATCATCACTTGTACACCACAACCTTACACTTCTTGAGGAGCTTCACCTCTCTTTTAACAATTTCAGCGGTCCAGCTGCATCCAACTGGTTCTGGGATGTAACTAGCCTCAGGAGTCTAAGCTTATGGTGCTGTCAGTTATCAGGCACGTTTCCAGACGAGTTGGGAAACTTGACCTTGTTAGAGGCCTTTGACATTGGAGCAAATAACATCAAGGGGATGATACCAGCAACACTGCAAAATATGTGTAATCTGAGGTCTCTAAGTCTTACCTATAACAACATTGGCATGGACATAGCAGAGGTGATAGACAGGATACCCAACTGTTCTTGGAATAATTTTCAAGTGTTGTTTTTGAGCGAGGCCAACCTCACTGGCACGGCATTACAATTTTTGTCAACCCTTAGTAGCTTAAACATGCTTGATGCCAGTCTCAACCAATTGAGCGGTTCAGTGCCTGTGGAGATTGGCGCCCATACAAGTTTGACTTACTTAGACCTTGGGAACAACAAGTTGAGCGGTTCAGTGCCTGTAGAGATTGGCATGCTTACAAATCTGGCTCACTTAGACCTTGGAAACAACAGCTTGACTGGAGTGATTTCAGAAGATCATTTTGCTGGTTTGATGAATTTGAAGTCTCTTCACTTATCCTTTAATAATCTGGAAGTTATTATTGACTCGCATTGGGTACCTCCATTCAACTTGGATTTAGCATCGTTATCATCTTGTCATTTGGGCCCCCAGTTTCCTAATTGGCTTCGAGGGCAGAGGAGCATCAATTTCCTTCATCTTTCAAACACGGGCCTAGTTGGTAGGATCCCAGATTGGTTTTGGACTACCTTTTCTGAAGCTGCATCTTTGGACATCTCCTTGAACCAACTAAGTGGCGAGCTGCCACTCAGTCTGGAGTTCATGTCAGTGATCTTTCTGTCGATGCAGTCAAATCTTCTGACTGGTTTGATACCCAAGTTACCAAGAACAATTGAGTTATTGGACATATCGAGAAACTCTTTAAATGGGTTTGTGTCCAATTTCCGAGCTCCACAACTGCAGGTTGCAATTTTGTTTTCTAATTCTATATCCGGGACTATTCCCATGTCAATTTGTCAAATGCGAGAATTGCAGGTCTTAGACCTTTCAAACAATTTGCTTTCAAAGGAACTTCCTGCTTGTGGCCGAACAGAGCTGAAACGGTGGAACCCATCTAACAAGAACTCTTCAAGTTTCAATTCAATGAGTTCTTTCAGTTTGGAAATCACGACTCTTCTCCTAAGCAACAACAGTTTTTCAAATGGATTTCCTTTGTTCCTAAGACAATGTCCAAGACTTCTTTTTCTCGACCTGACTGAAAACAAATTCACTGGAGAATTACCTGGATGGATTAGTGAAGCCATGCCTGGTTTGGTTATGCTACGGTTAAGATCAAACAACTTTTCTGGTCACGTTCTAGTTGAAATAATGGCACTTCATGATGTTCGTATTCTGGATCTATCCAATAATAACTTTTCTGGGGACATACCAAAGTGTGTAGGGAACTTGAAAACTTTCACGGACACAGCTATTGCCAGTGATGCATCATTTGATAATCCTTTCTTTGAAGGATACAGTGGTGCTACACACAGTTCCATGGGTATGTCTAATGGTAGCTTCACAGTGGTGATAAAAGGGCAAGTGCTCGAGTATGGGGAGAATATTGTATATTTGATGAGCATTGATTTATCTTGCAACAGTTTAACTGGAGAAATCCCGAAGGAGCTAAGCTCCCTTGCCGGGCTAATAAATTTGAATTTATCATCAAACTTGTTGAGTGGAAATATCCCATATAATATTGGCAACCTTGGATCGCTGGAGTCTCTTGACCTCTCAAAGAACAAACTTGGTGGTGAAATTCCTCAAGGCTTATCAGATTTGACATACCTGAGCTATCTAAACTTGTCATACAACAATCTATCGGGAAAAATACCCTCGGGGCATCAACTTGACATCCTCAAGACAGATGATCCAGCCTCCATGTACATTGGTAATCCCCTTCTCTGTGGACATCCAGTTCGAAATAAATGTACTTTTCCTCCTAGACATCGGCCAACTAGGGAAGATTCAGCAAGGTGGCATGAAGATGGCTTGTCTGAAATGGATTTTCTTCTTGGATTAATCATTGGTTTTGTGGCTGGCGCTTGGATGGTATTTTGCGGGCTTCTCTTCAAGAAGAGATGGAGGTATGCTTACTTCAGGCTTCTGGACAAGTTGTATGACAGATTGCATGTCATCTCTGTTGTTACTTGGCGGAAATGGTTTGGGAACACCGGCACAAAGTAAGCAAGAAGCACCAACGATATTGCTACTCGAATAAAGGAGGTGATGAACTTATTGTATATTCAGTGGCGGAGCTTCATGGAGGCCACAAGGGGGCCATTGCCCCTCCCTACTCTAGGAAAACTATCCTAATTATTAGGTTTGAATACCCATTATTTTTTAGAGTTCATGCATAACTTATCTTCTTCGTCTGCATGGTGTATTCCATGATTTCATCCCATTAGGAGATTGTCTTTTGAGTTGCTTCGACGTGCATGCGTTACTGTCAAAGGTTATTCACTAGCTGTTGCTGCCTAGAGCACCGGATGAACAATTATATTTATTCGATTTGATTACCATCCAAAAAAATACTAAATCCTAAAAAGTGCAGGTGCACTTTTTTGCGGTCTCGAGCGCACACCCTTGGTGATCGTCGGATCTGGATCCTGATCACCAGGCGTTCCACGGTCGGATCGGACCCGCACGGCTCCAACCAAAACCCACACGTCGCCTCCACTACACAACTCTTATCCCACGCCACTCTTATTCCGTTGGCAGTACCCCTCGTATGAGCTACCTGAGCACCCAAGCCACTGCACCACGGGCCCAAATGCCAATCGTGACCACCAAAACAGCAGGGTAGAGCATGGTCGAGTAGACCAGCAAAAACCCAACCACGAACCACGAACTGCAGACCACCAGCCAATCGCCCACCCAGCCCGGGAGAAACCCAGCATCCTCCGCTCAGTGGCCCCATAGACGCCCGACCCCATCAGTCACAGAGTTAAAGAATGGCTGGACATGTGTTAATGCAACAAGCGGTTGGTCAATCGACAGCAGGGTAAAACTGGAAACGGTAAATGCATCGTGCGGTTGAAAACGCCTAGCACACGCAGGTGCGGTTGAATGGCGGGTAGTCCTCGATTAGAATCTCTAATAAGACTTATATATTTACAAACGAAGGGAGTAGCAGGCAATCACCATGTATGATTCAAAGTCTTGCCCCAGTCAAAAAGGCAGTGACGGACAGATAGCAAAGGTCTATTTTTTCTTTTCTTTTTGATGAAAAGGTGGCACACGCCAGCAGAAGACTCCACTGGTCTAATTGACGAGGAACAACCCGACCCGACCTGACGCTTTCCCCCCAAGGCAGTATCAGCTTCATTAGCCCAGCCTAGGCCAATGCCATGGCTGCAGCTAAAGTTGCTCTTCCTAATCATCATCATCATCATCATCTTAGCTGTAGCCTCCTCCGTCCACAGCGCCACCGAAAGATCTAACAGGAGCTGCATCCCGGCCGAGAGGGCCGCGCTGCTCTCCTTCAAGGCTGGCATCACAGGCGGCCCGGACGATCGCCTCGTCTCATGGCAGCAAGGTGCGCACGACTGCTGCCGGTGAAGCGGCGTCACCTGCAGCCGCCGGACAGGCCGCGTCGTCAAGCTTGACCTCCGCTACGATAATCCAATTCCAATATATGATTATCTATCTTACCCTGCAAACTACTCGTTGCGAGGACAGGTATCTTCTTCCTTGCTTGCTCTCCCACGTCTTAAGCATCTAGATTGAGTGGGAATATTGTCCTAGGAGATGCAAAACCTATGCCAGAATTCGTGGGCTCTCTTCTGGGTTTGACGCATCTCAACCTCTCTCTCAAAGATGGCTCTCTCGAAATTAGTGCAACTTGACATACATGGTTACATCAACACTGGTCGTCTCTACTCAGATGATATATCTTGGTTAGCACGTCTCCAATCGCTACAACATCTTAACATGGGCTCCATCGACCTCACTCGAGTCATCGACTGGGTTCATGCGGTTAGCGCACTTCCCAATTTGGTTGCACTGACTCTCGATGCCTGTTGGCTCAAGGACAATAATGTTCCATCGTCACTTGTAGGCCACAACTTTACGCTTCTTGAGGAGCTTGATCTCTTATAACCTTTTCAATGGTTCAGCGGCATCCTATTGGTTCTGGGATGTAACCAGCCTCAAGAGCCTTAACTTAGAGCATGGTCAACTATTAGGCCCGTTTCCTGACGAGTTGGGAAACTTGACCCTATTAGAGACATTTAACATTGGAAATAACAACATCCGGGGGATGATACTAGCAACAATGCAAACTATGTGTAATCTAAGGTCTCTAGATCTCAACTTCAACATCATCAGCGCAGACATAACAGAGGTGATAGGTAGGATACCCAACTGTTCTTGGAATAAACTGCAAGAGCTGAGTTTGGAGTATGCCGACATCACTGGCGTGACATTACAATTTGTGTCAAACCTAAGTAGCTTAACCATGCTTGATGTCAGTGACAACCAATTGAGCGGTTCAGTGCCTGTCGAGATTGGTGCACTTACAAATTTGATTCACTTATACCTTGGATACAAACAACTTTAGTGGTGTGATATCACAAGATCATTTTGTTGGTTTGATGAATTTAAAGTCCCTTGACTTATTTGATAATAATTTGGAACTCAATATTGACTCGCATTGGGCGCCTCCGTTCAACTTGCATCGGGCATCATTTTCATCTTGTCATCTGGGACCCCAACTTCCAAAATGGTTTCAACTGCAAGGGAGCATCAATGACCTTGATATTTCAAACGCAGGTCTAGTTGGTAGGATCCCAGATTGGTTTTGGACTACCTTTTCTGAAACTAGATATTTGGACATCTCGTTGAACCGGCTTAGCGGTCAGTTACCACTCAATCTGGAGTTCATGTCAGTGATTACTCTATCAATGCAATCAAATCTACTCATTGGTTTGATACCCAAGTTACCAAAAACAATTGAGGTATTGGACATATCCCAGAACTCTTTAAATGAGTTTGTGCCAAATTTCCAAGCACCGCATTTGGAGGTTGCAATTCTGTTTTCCAATTCTATAACCGGGACTATTCCGACATCAATTTGTCGATTGCTAAAATTGTGGGTCTTAGATCTTTCGAACAATCTATTTTCAGTGGAATTTCCTAATTGTGGCCAAAAAGAGCTGAAACAACGGAACCCATCTAGCAACAACTCTTCAAGAGTCAATTCAGTGAGTTCTTTCAGTTTGAAAATCACTACTCTTCTTCTAAGCAACAATAGCTTTTTGAGTGGATTTCCTTTGTTCCTACGACAATGTCCAAGTCTTATTTACCTCGATCTTGCTCAAAACAGATTCACTGGAGAGTTACCTGGATGGATTAGTAAAGCCATGGCTGGTTTGGTTATGTTACGGTTAAGATCGAACAATTTGTATGGTCACATTCCAATTGAAATAATGGAACTCCACGCTATTCGTATTCTGGATCTATCCAATAATAACTTTTCTCGGACCATAGCGCAGTATCTAAAGATTTTGAAAGCTTTGACTGGATATGTAATTGCTAATAATACAGTATTAGATAATCCTTTCAAAGAAGGATATGTAGACAAATACTCATTCATGGACATGGAACTGTATTATAATGATAGCATCTCGATGGTGATAAAAGGGCAAGTGCTTGAGTATGGGGGGATATTGTACATTTGATGAGCATTGATTTATCTTGCAATAGTTTGACTGGAGAAATCCCAGAGGAACTAAGCTCCCTTGCTTCTCTTATAAGTTTGAATTTATCATCGAACTTGTTGAGTGGAAATATCCCATAAGATTGGCAACCTTCAATCACTGGAGTCTCTTGACCTGTCAAAGAACAAACTTGGTGGTGAAATTCCTCGGGGCTTGTCGGATTTGACATACCTGAGCTATTTAAATTTGTCATACAATAATCTATCTGGAAGGGTACCCTCAGGGCATCAACTCGACACCCTCAATATAGATGACCCAACCTCTATGTACATTGTTAAGCCTGCTCTTTGTGGGCATCCAATTCCAAGGCAATGTCCTGTCCGCCTAGAGATCAACCAACCAACGGAAATCCAGCAAGGCTGCCTCAAGATGGCTTGTCTCAAATGAATTTTCTTCTTGGATCAATTATTGGCTTTGTGGCGGGCGCTTGGATGGTGTTTTTTGGGCTTCTCTTCATGAAGAGATGGCAGTATGCTTATTTTGGACTACTCGACAGCCTATATGACAGTTTGTATGTTATCTCTGTTGTTACTTGGCAAAAATGGTTTGGATCACGGGTGTGAATTAAGCAAGAACTACCAAAGATACAACTACAAGATTAAGGGGCATGGAGAACTTATTGCTATATTGTATTGTCAAACACTTTACCATTTATAACTTATTGATGTACTGTATTGTATCTTTGAAACATAGGTGGTAGTTGTGCATGCCACAAGGTTTCGTCTCATAAAATAAATGTATCCTTCTATGACATACCCATTAATGATGTAATATTATTCAGAACTACTTGGATTTCTTATGCCACGTAATGTGCAAGGTCCCCGTGCTTGCTTAGATGGTTGTTTTGGATCATAAGATGTATGGACTAATTTTGTTGAAGTGCGTTTTTATTACCTTTCGGCGAATTGTATTTCCATGCATGAGCAACTTCTTGTAAGATACTCCCTCTGTACAGAAATATAAAAGCATTTAGATCACTGAAATATAACAGCGTTTAGACCACTAAAGTAGTGATCTAAACACTCTTATATTTCTTTACGGAGGGAGTAGAATTTAGTGAAAACAAAACTTTGAATGAATATTTGCTAAATGTCACTTTGTATTGGTGATCATCAATGTTGTCACATATTGATAAGAGGCAAAACAGTTATCAACTACTCCGTATCACAAATGTGCAAGCAAGTAATGAAGAGAACACTTTCTTCAATACAATCTCATATTGAACGATTCAATTTGGAAGTATGCAAATTTGTGTATTTGATTTTTTGGCTGACCAATACACATTACAACCAACAAGGGGGCAAAGAGGTCATCTACTTGCCAAACAAATTCACACCAGTGAACAACATAACTGTTTATATTAATTACCCAGCTTATTGGCCTTGATTTTATTATTATAGATTCTGGTTACTCAAAATTACAACTCCAATGCCCACGTCGTCTACGGATCTCCAGTAGCTGCTGCAATTCGAAGGTTCGGTTAGCGAAAGACAAAAAAAGGCTGCGAGTAACAACTCCAATGGACTGCAGCTTACGCATGGAATTTACCTGTTGGCATTGCCGCATAGCCCTTCCAAGATGTTCCTTACTTTTTTCTCACTCTTCGTAGATGGTGCTAGGACAACAGACTGATGAAACACAACGGTGATCAGAGATGACCGTGTTAGACTGATTATCCTAGAACATCATCGTAAATTACTAGGCCAGACAAAAAAAAGCAAGAGTAATGGAAAACACAAGCCCACATACGCAGTGAAAACGTACGAGGGCAGGATTCGGACGACATAAAGTACTCACTAGCTCACAAGCCCACAAGCTCATTAGTTTATCTAATCAGAAGGGTAGCAGGTCAACTGAGAATTTACAGTCGCCTGAGGCATAGGCACTCCCAAATAAAGTACGCGTGCGTTGCTGGTGCTCACTGCTGAATCCATCCATCAAAGTATAGATCGATCATGTGGTTTGTATACGTGTGTTCTTGTGTGGTTGTTACAACTTACAAGTGCTAATATATCCATGAACCAACATGTGGTTGGATGGTTAGAGGGACAGTTGTATCCCCAGCTCATCAGGGTTCAAGTCCTGGTGCTCGCATTATTTCTGGATTTATTTCAGAATTTCCGGCGATGCGTTTTCAGTGGGAGGAGATGTTCCCCTCGACGACGAGGCGCCTATGATGGATTTGTAATTTCAAGATGAAATGCCGGCTCAGTCTCTTAAAGGTGCTCATAGGGGTAAAAAGAAGTGCTAATATACCCATGTGCTACTACTTACCTCCAGTGAAAGGATTGCTAACAGAAGGCTAGCTTTGCACTGCGTTGCACTGGTCGCCGTCATCATGTGTCAAGAAAAAATATTTGATTGGTTTGAAACATGAATGTTCAGTTCTTTGGTCTACAAGAGAGTGACAGACCGACAGTCACATCTGTGGTAGACGATAGGAGCCCCTGCAAGTTTTTCTCCTTTGAAAGTTAATCTGATGGAAACTGTACCATGACCATGTTTTCGCTTGGGCCAGCTAGCTAGTGTGTGACTCGTCCGAAGTTGTGGTAACCGATAGCCTCTACAACATACACCACACAACAACATTTCTCCTTTGATCGACACTTCTTCTTAGGTAAAAACTGCACCACTGACGACCATGTTTTCGTTCGGCATCCCCTCCATGCCACTGCCAGCACACACCTAGCCGACCCCAGAGCAACGCCATGGCCGCAGCGAGCTTCCTCTTCCTAACCATCCTAGCTGCAGCCATCACCACCGCCTACTCCGTTGACAGCACGAGAGAAATATCCAACGGGAGCTGCATCCCGGCCGAGAGAGCCGCGCTGCTCTCCTTCAAGGCCGGCATCACGCGTGACCCAGTCAATCGCCTCGTCTCATGGCAGCAACGACACCACGACTGCTGCCGGTGGAGCGGCGTCACCTGCAGCCGCCGGACAGGCCACGTCGTCAAGCTTGACGTCCGCTATGATGATCCAATTCCAACAAGTTATGATTTCCTTGGTTTCGATGGTTACCCTCGCTACGTAGACAGGTATCTTCTTCGCTGCTTGCTCTCCAACATCTCAAGCATCTAGATTTGAGCGGGAATATTGTTCTTGGAGGTGCAATGGCTATGCCGGGATTCTTGGGCTCTCTCCAGAGTTTGACTTATTTAAACCTCTCCAATATGGGTTTTCGTGGTAGAGTGCCTCCTCACCTAGGCAACCTCTCCAAACTTCTACACCTTGACATAGAGGGGTACACGTACACTGATCTATACTCAAAGGATATATCTTGGTTAGCGCGGCTTCAATCCCTGCATCATCTTAACATGGGCTCCGTCGACCTCAGTGGAGTTGTTGACTGGGTCCATACAGTCAGCGCCATCCCCAATCTGGCTGTAATGATTCTGTTTTCATGTGGTCTTCATAAGAGGAATACTCCATCATCACTTCAACACCACAACCTTACGGTTCTTGAGGAGCTTGACCTCTCAGACAACTCTTTAAATAGTCGGGCTGCACACAATTGGTTCTGGGATTTAACTAGCCTCAAGAGGCTACGCTTAGAGGGTTGTGGATTATCGGGCACGTTTCCTGACGAGTTGGGAAACTTGACCTTGTTAGAGACCTTTAAAATTGATTACAACAACATCCAGGGGATGATACCAGGAACACTCAAAAATATGTGTAATTTAAGGTCTCTAGATTTCAGCAACAACAGCATCGATGGGGACATAACAGAGGTGATGGACAGGTTGCCCAATTGTTCTTGGAATAATTTGCAAGAGCTGATTTTTGCCAGGACCAACCTCACTGGCACTACCTTACCATTTGTGTCAACCCTTACTAGCTTAAACATGCTTGATGTCAGTTTCAACCAGTTGGGCGGTTCAATGCTTGCGGATATTAGCACACTTACAAATTTGACTTACTTAAACCTTGGTGAAAACAACTTGAGCGGTCCGGTGCCTATGGAGATTAGTGCACTTAAAAGTTTGACTTACTTAGACCTTCGAAACAACAATTTGAGTGGTTCAGTGCCCGTAGAGATTGGCACGCTTACAAATTTGACTCACTTATACCTTGGAAAGAACAACTTGAGTGGTGTGATATCAGAAGATCATTTTGCTGGTTTGGTGAATTTAAAGTTCATCAACTTATTTGGTAATAACTTGGAATTCATTATGGACTCGCATTGGGTGCCTCCGTTCAACTTGGATACGGCATTGCTTTCATCTTGTAATTTGGGTCCCCAGTTTCCTAAATGGTTTCGATGGCAAAATAGCACCAGTGACCTTAAAATTTCAAACACGGGTCTAGTTGGTAGGATCCCAGATTGGTTTTGGAAAACCTTTTCTCAAGCTACACATTTGGACTTATCCTCAAACCAACTTAGCGGTGAGTTACCATTAAGTATGGAGTTCATGTCTGTGATTGCGCTTTCAATGCAGTCAAATCAACTGACTGGTTTGATACCCAAGTTACCAAGAACAATTGAGTTATTGGACATATCAAGAAACTCTTTAGATGGGTTTGTGCCAAATTTCCAAGCTCCACATTTGGAGGTTGCAGTTCTGTTTTCCAATTCAATATCGAGGACTATTCCGACGTCAATTTGTCAAATGCAAAAATTGCGGGTCTTAGATCTTTCAAACAATCTGCTTTCAAAGGAACTTCCTGATTGTGACCGAAAAGGGCTGAAACAATGGAACCAATCTAGCAGCAGCTCTTCCATAGTCAATTCAGTGAGTTCTTTCAGATTGGAAATCACAACTCTTCTCCTAAGAAATAACAATTTTTCAAGCAGATTTCCTTTGTTCCTACGACAATGCCCAAGTCTTATTTTCCTCGATCTAACTCAAAATAGATTCACTGGAGAGTTACCTGGATGGATTGGTGAAGTCATGCCTGGTTTGGTTATACTACGGTTAAGTTCAAATAACTTTTCTGGTCACATTCCAATTGAAATAATGGAACTCCATGATGTTCGTATTCTGGATCTATCCAATAATAAATTTTCTGGGGCCATACCGCAATATCTAGAGAACATGAAAGCTTTGACTGGCACTGCTACTGCTAATCTTACAACGGTTTATAATATTTTCTTTGAAGGATACAGTTACGGGGATTATTACACTGGTATGGGACTGTCTAATGGTAGCTACACAGTGGTGATGAAAGGAGAAGTGATTGAGTATGGGGAGAATATTGTATATTTGATGAGCATTGATTTGTCTTGCAACTGTTTGACTGGAGAAATCCCTGAGAAACTAAGCTCCCTTGTTGGTCTCATAAGTTTGAATTTATCATCAAACTTGTTGAGTGGAAATATCCCATATAAGATTGGCAACCTTCGATCACTGGAGTCTCTTGACCTGTCAAAGAACAAACTTGGTGGTGAAATTCCTCGGGGCTTATCAGATTTAACATACTTGATCCGTCTGAACTTGTCATACAACAATCTATCCGGAAGGATACCCTCAGGGCATCAACTCGACATCCTCGATACAGATGATCCAGCCTCGATGTACGTTGGAAATCCTGGTCTTTGTGGACATCCAGTTCCAATGGAATGTCATGGTCCGCCTAGAGATCCGCCGACCAAGGGAGCTTCAACAGGATGGGTTGAACATGGTTTCCCTCAAAGGGATTTTCTTCTAGGATTAGTTATAGGTTTTGTGGTGGGCGCTTGGATGGTGTTTTTTGGACTTCTCTTCATGGAGAAATGGAGGCATGCCTATTTTGAGCTACTCGACAACCTATATGATAGGTTGTATGTCATTTCTGTTGTTACTTGGAAAAAATGGTTTGGACCACGGATGTGAATTAAGCAAGAACTACCAAAGATACCGCTACAAGATTAAGGGGCTTGTAGAACTTATTTCTATATTGTATTGTCAAACACTTTACCATTCAGAGCTTATTGATGTGTTGTATTGTATTGTCAAACACTTTACCACACAGTTTCATCTCATAAAATAAATGTATCCTGCTATGGCATACCCATTAATTGTGTAATATTATTTGGAACTATTTGGAACTTTCCCTTGCTTGCATAGATGGCTGTTTTGGATCATAAGATGTATGGACTGATTTTGCTGAAGTACGTTTTTATTTCCTTTCAGCGAAATGTATTTCCATGTATGAGCATCGTCTTGTTAGATACTCCCTCTGTCCCAAAATGTAAGATCATTTGACACATTTTTGGACGAAGGTAGTAGAATTTAGTGAAAACAAAACTTTATATGAATGCTTTCTAAATGTCACATTGTATTGGTGATCATCAATGTTGTCACCTATTGATGAGAGCCAAAACAGTTATCAACTATTGCAGAGGCAAGGAAGTAATGAAGAGAACAATCTCTCCTCCCAGCATATTGACCGTTTCAATTTGGAAGTATGCAAATTTGTGTATTTGATTTTTTTGCTGACCAATACACGTTACAATCAACAAGGGGGCAAAGAGGTCATCCACTTGTCAAACAAATTCACACCAGCGAACAGCATAACTGTTTATATTACCCAGCTTATTCTCCTTGATTATAACTACTATCTACTATATCTAAATAGCTAGCCCCCGCTACAAGGAATTCTCTCGCTTCTCCTTGAGCCACATCACCCAAATTAATTTAGCCTTTGGATATACTAGATCAATCAACTATATCCGTCCGATCTACACACTATGACCTGCTGTATCCACAATATGTAGTAACTGATGCATGCATGCAGTAACTGCTGCTTATGAGTGTTTTAATGAAGAAGAAATTTGACGCATGCATGCAGCTCATAGCTTCAAGCTATATGAAAGAAATGTGAAAGAAAAAAAATTGACGCATGCATGCAGCTCATAGCTTCATGCTATATGAAAGAAAAGTGAGCTGTGCATGCATATTTGTTTTGTTTTTGTCCAACTTTGAAGTTATGGATAGAGATATGTATTTATTTATAAAACAATGATAAACAAATTATCCTACTACAGGAGAAACTGTAAAGACAGTAGCTAGACGATTAGTTCAGTGCAATTTTTATTTCATACAAAATCCCGCCGCAACGGGGCATCGTCTAGTTATTATAGATTCTGGTTACTCAGAATTACAATAATGTACCCAGTAATACAACACTGCACAAGAAGTAAACAGTTGCAACATCGTAGCAGAACAAAAAAAGAGAAGTCCCACTTTGTGCCAGGATACATTCAAGGTTCTCCGAAACACTACATTATTGATCGGCGCGGATCATCTACTACAAAAAAGTATGAACCGAAACCGACATACCATGAAAGAATTGGTGTCACAAAATAATATACATCAAACACCCTCAGACAAAGTTTATGGTGAAGGAGACGTAAGGGTGGGACTGTCTCACTCTCGCCTCCCAGGCCAGCAGCCATGCCCACGTCGTCTTCGGATCTCCAGTAGCTGCTGCAATTCGAAGGTTCGGTTAGCGAAAGACAAGAGAAGGCTGCAAGTAACAACACCAAGACTGCAGCCTAGGCATGGAATTACCTGTTAGCATTTCCGCATAGCCCTTCCAAGATGCTCCTTACTTTGTTCTCACTCTTTGTAGATTTTTTTTTTTGAAACAAGGCAAAAGATTTGCCATTTTCATTGATTAAGAAGAAGAGAGTTGTCCGGTTAATTAAGGAGAACCGGACGAAAACCTAAATTACAAACCCTACAAAGGGCACACACGGACGACCTGGCTACCAACAAAATCACGACACAACCAACGACACAACCGTCGAGAGGTAGCACCGAACAACAAAGCAACGCCAAATAGTCGACCGCAACGTCGAGGACATGGTAGCTCCGATTTTGCCGACGAGCATCACAGGAGAAAGCTACGAGCCTCGCACCGACAAAGTCCAGCGCAACACCCGAAGAGCACCGCTCGTTGAAAACCGCCCTCATGGAGTCATCGTTGCCGCAGTGGCCCCGCCGCCCGCAGCTCCGACTTCTCTGTCACAGCCAGAAGCCAACATTGGCGCACCGGACCTTCGGCATCAGAAGGACAAGTCGCGACCCGGCTCTCCTTGCCACCATCGTCGTTGCCACACACGTCGCAACGCCACATCACCTCATCGTCGGTCGGGCACCTGCCGACCGCAATGTAGTGCACATCCAGCCTGCAGGAATCACAAATGGGACCAAGATCTTCAAGACGGCGCCCCCAAGAGGGAATACGACGTTGAAGACGACGCCGCCGCCTGATCCAACCAGGATCATGACTTTCGCCCGAAGATCTTGACCCGAGAGTGAAGGATGCCCAAATCACCTCGACGGCGCCTCCAAGGAAGAAAGCGACGCCCACAGGCGCCGCCGCCGCCGGCCAGCAAGAACCGGCCAAGCTTTCGCTTGGATCATCGACACCACCACTCTCACGCAAGCAACTCCACTGACCCGCACACCCCTGCACAACCACAGCGCCATGACCGTGCAGGGACCACCACCACGCCTTGCTGTCGAGTCAACCACGGCAAACCACCAGCACGAAGACTGATGCACGTCCTCCGGGCAGGGAAGGGCAGACTGCCACCCCGCATCCTCCCGCCGGCCAGATCTGGTGGTCCAAAGACCACGCAGCTCGCAGAACAGTAAGGTAAATGGTGATGAGACATGATAGTGTTAGACTGACTATCATAGAACAGTAAGGTAAATTACCATGAACAACACAGTTGTCTGTTCTAAAAACTAGTTACAGATTAGATGTGAACTCTTCCACTAATAACTTATTTGATTGATTTGAAACATGAACGCTTAGGCCTTCCCGGTTAATAGGAGAGTGATGGAGTGACAGCGACAACTGCAACTGACTGGGCCAACTTAGTGTACGTGTGTGTGTGTCACCCATCCAAAGTTGTGGTAGCCCGTATCCCCTACAAGACACGGCACCCGGCCATTTTTTGAAGATGTTTGAAGGAGATGAAAATTGAAATCCTCACCTAGCCGCTCAGCGCCAGCGTCGCACGACCCTGGGAAAGCGGTACCCATGCCGCACACCGTCATGCGGGGCGCCCTGTTGCCGGCCTCCGCTGGCCGGCTGCGACCTGCGATCACCGCTTGCTAAGTCCCTAGGGCTCATCCGTTGACAAGAAATTCGGAATGCCTCCTCGTCTCTGTTCTGCCTCATGGTGGGAACGACCAGCGGGGTGGTATCATTTCTTTTTAACGAACAGCAGGATGGTAACATTTTACAACTGTGCGAGGTAACATTGTACAACTGTGCGAGGAAACAACTGTGCGAGCCTGCCCCGAGCCCATGGCCAGGCGAGCTCACACAACGTCATGTTCGTGGTCACTAGCATCGATCCATGCACCAACGCACCGGTATCACGAGCACACCCGAAGCAAAAGCTTCGATCGGCCCCGGGCCCCGAGCACGAACCCTAAATCTGGCCCATCCTTGAAACGCGTGAGTCGACACCACCGTCGCCCGCCCAGCCCCGCGTATCATCGGAACCGATCCAGGAGAAGGAGGCCGACACCGCCGCCGGAAGAAGCATGTCCGCCGTGCCACCACAGCCACGCCAGGCGCGCTCCACAGCCCTGCCCAGATGTTGCCCAGGACGAGCCTGCACACAAGACAAAGTACCACCACCGCCCACGGCCACTACCACCAGAGGTAAACATAGGCCACCGGCCTATGCCGCCGTGGCCCGTGCCTCATGCCAGCCAGATCGGGCCGCCGCGTCGAGGCGCGCACCATCACCCGCAGCCGTCCACGCGCCGCCACGCCGCGGCGCCCCATGCCCGCACCCGACGGGGAGGCCCGCGCCATCCCATCGCGCTGGAGGAAGATCGATCCCCGCTGCCGCCGACGCTGGTCAGGCTGCGCCCGGCCATGCCCCTGGCGGCGGTGAGGGAGGAAGCTCGCGTCGGGGATCTAGATGCCCTCCCCGTCCGCCTCATGGGTGGTGGGCGGGAGAGGGTTCCGCATTGGAATCTCTAAAAAGTCTTATATTTAAGACCGGAGGAAGTATTTCAAAGGCAAGGAAGTAATGAAGAGAACCCTTTCTTCAATACAATCTCTGCTCCCAGCATATTGAACGTTTTGATTTGGAAGTATGCAAATTTGTGTATTTGATTTTTTGACTGACCAATACACATTACAACCGACAAGGTGACAAAGAGGTCATCTACTTGTCAAACAAATTCACACCAGGGAACAACATAAATGTTTATATTAACCAGCTTAGGCAGCCACCGCCTCCAAAAAACTAAGGTTTTTTACCTCCCGCCGGTGCCCGCGCCGGTCCGTCCCGTCTCCGGTGGCCTTAGGGCCATGGAGACGGAGTGGATCTCGGCCCTTGCTGGCGGGAGGGCTCCGTTTTTAGATCTTTTTTCAAGCTTTGTTAGGGTTTGTATCCTGCTCAGGAAGGCAAGACGGCGGCGGCTCCCTGAAGATGGAATAAAGATCTCCCCGCCTAGCCCTCGTTCCGGTGATACGTTTAGCATCATCGGTGGGCGTGTGGAGGTGTGTCTCCGGCGGATCTGTCTTTGGTGGATTTGCTCGGATCTGTTCGTCGTTCGTGTTCGTTCGTGTGTCTTCAGGTTGGATTATTTTGATCTACACTCTTCATCTGCGGCGGTCCGGCTGAGCTCCACTCCCCCTCCCCTATTCTTGGCCTAGTGCCTCCTGGCTGGTGACCATTGTTCGGGGCTGGTCGGTCACCGGCGGCTTCGATGGTGCTAGGAATCTGTCGGTCGGCTCAAAGCTCATGCCTCTGATGGTCTCCATAGCGTATGGATGCAGGGCAACGACCTTGGTGGTGGGAGCTGCTGGCTCGTGGCTCGTGTGTTGACTGGCTTGCTGTCATATGGCCGCGTGGCGGCATGGGGGCGGGCCTTCGACGTTCTACGGTGGTCGTGCGATCAGCGCTCTCATCACTAGTAGAAAACTGGGCTTTGGTCACAGGGCAATATTCACATTAGTCCCGGTTCAGTCACGAACCGGGACTAATGTGAGCATTGGTCCCGGTTCGTGCGGACAGGGGCCTGCCGGGCCTCGTGGGGGCATTGGTCCCGGTTCGTCCGGACCCTTTGGTCCCGGTTGGTGGGACAAACCGGGAACAATGGGCCACGCTCCTGGCCCACCACCCTTTAGTCCCGGTTCATACCACAAACCGGGACTAAAGGGCTGGTCCTAGTTGCAGCCAGTGTTTAGTCCCACCTCGCCAACCGAAGGGCGCTCACACCAGTTTATAAGCCTGTCCCTCTATGCCTTGTTGAGCTTCTCTTAAAGTGAAAATAGATGCCCTTATACAGGGAATTTCACCGAAATTCACAGTAAATTGAAATTTACTGTGAATTTAGGTTTAATTTTCTCTATAAAGCGCATCTATGTTCATTTTTTTATATTTATAAAATAAATAAACCTTAATAAAATAAATAAAAATAAAATAATTAAAGTAAAATACATAAGTAATTAGAAATAAAATAAATAAGTTTTTTGTTGTAAGTAGAAACAAAACAAAACAAATAAAGCAAAAGAGGAAAAAAAACACGAGCCATCAACTCCATAACCGCCATATCTGGGATAGAGAAGGGTGATCCCTTGGAGTGGGATTCACATACAGTTGCCCGTAACATCTACCATTCGAGCCTAGCAGGTGGAACTCGGATCTGTCAACAGTGTCAAAGCGGCAAATAGCAGGCGGAGGAGAAGCCACCGATGTCATGTGTAGATCCCTTCTAGGTCTTGCGGATCGTGCTATTACAGCAATTTGGTTGGTTGATCCCAAAAAAAAAGGAATTTGGTTGGTTTTCTTGAAGCCCTAGCTTGTTGTGCCGTCCTATTCTCTCAATGCAATTTAGCAAATGCTACTACAGTACAGTAAAGGGCACAAAGAAAAAGCACGCAGTGAAGGAAAATACCTCCATATCAAAGCTGCTACTTATCTTGTTGGTTATCAGGATGTGGATATGTAGAATTTTCTCTAGCCACGGCAACAGACATGCATTCATCGAGGGGGTTCACTACAGAACAAAATAAATGCTGACATTAGTTGTTGAGGGTACGTTTGACATCTCTGAGAGACTAGATAATGAAAGATGAATCGTCAAACCTGGATGAACAAAGACGCTACCAAGTGGATGAATCTGATGGCCTGTCCTCCCTTGAAGATCATGTGTCCTCCCTTGAAGGCGCCACCAGGGCCATGGACGCCTCATACACCGCCGCCGACGTGTTGTAATGATGAGGTATCGTGCAGGATCTGACACAGGATCACCTTCAGGCAAGATGAATAGGTCTTCAGGGGCACGACGGCAGCGGCGGCGCCATGGCCGGGACTGGTGACGGCGGCGGCGGCGAGCGAGCGGGAGGGTGGCGGCGGCTGCGTGCGAGTGGGAGGCCGGAGGATCACCACTCATTGTGCTCGACATATCACTACAAGAAACCTGTTAATCCATGACGGATTTCTAATGACATTTTTGGAAACTCTCATCGATGACCTGTTAAACCCCACAAGCCCGGTGAAAGCCCGCTAAAGCCCGTCTAACCGTTCCCGTATAAAAACTTAACCCTAAATTCCCTCCTCGGCCCCTGCATCGTGTCCCACAGCACGTCGCCACCCCTCGTCCCTCCCACAGCTCGTAAACCTTAATAAAATAAACTATAGTAACTACAATAAATAAACCTTAATAAATTAAGTAAAAATAGCAGTACTAAAATAAATAAAAATAGCAGCAGTAAAATAAATAAAAATAAAATAATTAAAGTAAAATACACAAGTAATTAGAAATAAAATAAATAAGTTTTTTGTTGTAAGTAGAAACAAAACAAAACAAATAAAGCAAAAGAGAAAAAAAACAGAGGAAAAAAATTATGCCACCTACTGGGCCACCACGGCCTGAATACGACTAGAAACCCATCCATGGGCCAGGATTCAGGCCCGCAGAAGGCCCAGTAGGCCCCACAGGCAAAGAGAACAGTTAGGCACGAAAGCCTGCAGTTGAGAGGAGTTCGAGAGGGTGGGCGCAGCAGCGCTTATAAACCACTCTCGAGCTCTCTCAACTAGCGAGGTGGGACTAAACTTTTGACGCAGGGCAGCACAAGGCCTTTGGTCCCGGTTGGTGCCACCAACCGGGACTAAAGGGGTCATTGGTCCCGGTTCGTGGCACCAACCGGGACCAAAGGCCTTTAGTCCCGGTTGGTGCCACCAACCGGGACCAATGAGTTCCCTATATATACCCCATCGCCACAGCAGAGCACTCCAGAGTGCTCTGTTTTTTCTGGCCGGCGAGGGGAGGGCATTTGGGTGCTCTAGCTCACCTCCTATGCACATGAGGTGTTCGATGAAATGTCTGAGCCACACTAGTTAATCTTTGTCCTCTCGAAACTCGACCTCCGAGCTCCATTTTCCCCGAGATTTGTCTAGGTTTAGCGGTCCGTCACGTCCCGTCCCCGTCTTCACCGCCGTCGATCGCCCGCGCCGATCTCATCGCCAGCACCACCGTGGTGAGCCTCTTGTTCTTATCTTCTTTCTGAAAAGAAAAAATTCTTACTTTAGATAGTTACTTGTCTAATTTTGTTACTTTTATTATTCCTTCTTATTACATAGTGCGATGGTTTTGGTATCCGCCCCCGTCGGCCCTCGTCCTGTCTATGATTCGGATGTGGTATATATTATCTTTTTATAACTATTTGGTTGATTTATTGTTTATGACAAATATACCGACCAACGTGACATAGATTTTATTTATCTAGGAGGTGGTTGAACCGGAAATTCTAACCGACCCTATTGTCGAGAGGTTAAATTTAGTTGAAGAAGAAAACAATTACTTGAAGGAAAAAATAAAAAAAAATTGAGGAGGAGAAGATGATATTAGAGTTGCATGTTGCGGATGTCGTCGATGATCACAAGATCAAGATGGATGCAATGCGCTTGAAGATTAGAAAGATTAGAAAATATGACATTCATACCGAGGCTTGATATCATTATGCCGTTGGAATTGTTACCTTGGTTGCGATTATGATCGCATTTTTTTCGCATTGAAATGTTTTACATAGTTTCAATGTATGGTTTAATTAATTAAATGCTCTGGAGAGCTATATATATGTTGTTAGATGAGAACTATGTATGTACTTTGGTTCTAATGTGATGATGAACTTCTATTAATTTGGTCACTTAATTATCTATTCATGATGTTCTGTAATGGTTTTTGACACACTTAATTATATATAATGCACGCAGATGAACCGGCAATGGATGTACGGTGACAGACACACCTCCGAGTACATTAAGGGCGTGCATGATTTTCTCGAAGTGGCTGAGGCAAACAAGCAGAATGGTTTTATGTGTTGTCCATGCCCTATATGTGGGAATACGAAGTCTTACTCTGACCGGAAAATCCTTCACACCCACCTGCTTTACAAGGGTTTCATGCCACACTATAATGTTTGGACGAGGCACGGAGAAATAGGGGTTATGATGGAAGACGGCGAAGAAGAAGAGGACGATGACAACTATGTGCCCCCTGAATACGGTGATGCTGCAACGGGGGAAGCTGCTGAAGATCAAGAGGAACCAGACGATGTGTCCAATGATGCTGCAAGGGGGGAAGCTACTGAAGATCAAGAGGAACCAGTGCCCGATGATGATGATCTCCGCCGGGTCATAGTCGATGCAAGGACGCAATGCGAAAGTCAAAAGGAGAAGCTGAAGTTCGATCGCATGTTAGAGGATCACAAAAAAGGGTTGTACCCCAATTGCGAAGATGGCAACACAAAGCTCGGTACCGTACTGGAATTGCTGCAGTGGAAGGCAGAGAATGCTGTGCTTGACAAAGGATTTGAGAAGCTATTGAAAATATTGAAGAAGAAGCTTCCAAAGGATAACGAATTGCCCGACAGTACATACGCGGCAAAGAAGGTCGTATGCCCTCTAGGATTGGAGGTGCAGAAGATACATACATGCCCTAATGACTGCATCCTCTATCGCGGTGCGTACAAGGATCTGAACGCATGCCCGGTATGCGGTGCATTGCGGTATAAGATCAGACGAGATGACCCTGGTGATGTTGACGGCGAGCCCCCCAGGAAGAGGGTTCCTGCGAAGGTGATGTGGTATGCTCCTATAATACCACGGTTGAAACGTCTGTTCAGAAACGAAGAGCATGCCAAGTTGATGCAATGGCACAGTGAGGACCGTAAGAAAGACGGGAAGTTGAGAGCACCCGCTGACGGGTCGCAGTGGAGAAAAATCGAGAGAAAGTACTGGGCTGAGTTTGCAGCTGACCCAAGGAACGTATGGTTTGGTTTAAGCGCGGATGGCATTAATCCTTTCGGGGAGCAGAGCAGCAATCACAGCACCTGGCCCGTGACTCTATGTATGTATAACCTTCCTCCTTGGATGTGCATGAAGCGGAAGTTCATTATGATGCCAGTTCTCATCCAAGGCCCTAAGCAACCCGGCAACGACATTGATGTGTACCTAAGGCCATTAGTTGAAGAACTTTTACAGCTGTGGAATGGAAACGGTGTACGTACGTGGGATGAGCACAAACAGGAGGAATTTAACCTGCACGCGTTGCTGTTTGTAACCATCAACGATTGGCCCGCTCTCAGTAACCTTTCAGAACAGACAAATAAGGGATACCACGCATGCACGCACTGTTTAGATGACACTGAAAATATATACCTGGACAAATGCAGGAAGAATGTGTACCTGGGCCATCGTCGATTTCTTCCGACCAACCATCAATGTCGAAAGAAAGACAAGCATTTCAAAGGCGAGGCAGATCACCGGAAAAAGCCCGCCATGCGTACCGGTGATCACGTACTTGCTATGGTCAATGATTTACATGTAATCTTTGGAAAGGGTCCCGGCGGACTAGCTGTTCCGAATGACGCTGAGGGACACGCACCCATGTGGAAGAAGAAATCTATATTTTGGGACCTACCCTACTGGAAAGAGCTAGAGGTCCGCTCTTCAATCGATGTGATGCACGTGACGAAAAACCTTTGCGTGAACCTGCTAGGCTTCTTGGGCGTGTATGGGAAGACAAAAGATACACCTGAGGCATGGGAGGACCTGCAACGTTTGCACGAAAAAGACGGCATGCCTCCGAAGCAGTATGAAGGTCCTGCCAGCTACGCTCTTACGAAAGAAGAGAAAGAAATCTTCTTTGAATGCCTGCTCAGTATGAAGGTCCCGACTGGCTTCTCGTCGAATATAAAGGGAATAATAAATATGCCAGAGAAAAAGTTCCAGAACCTAAAGTCTCATGACTGCCACGTGATTATGACGCAACTGCTTCCGGTTGCATTGAGGGGGATTCTACCGGAAAACGTCCGATTAGCCATTGTGAAGCTATGTGCATTCCTCAATGCAATCTCTCAGAAGGTGATCGATCCAGAAATCATACCAAGGCTAAGGAGTGATGTGGCGCAATGTCTTGTCAGTTTCGAGCTGGTGTTCCCACCATCCTTCTTCAATATCATGACGCACGTCCTAGTTCATCTAGTCGACGAGATTGTCATTCTGGGGCCCGTATTTCTACATAATATGTTCCTCTTTGAGAGGTTCATGGGAGTCCTAAAGAAACATGTCCGTAACCGCGCTAGGCCAGAAGGAAGCATCTCCATGGGCCATCAAACAGAGGATGTCATTGGGTTTTGTGTTGACTTCATTCCTGGCCTTAAGAAGATAGGTCTTCCTAAATCGCGGTATGAGGGGAGACTGACTGGAAAAGGCATGCTTGGAGGGGGGGACTCAATAATATGCAGGGACGGATATTCTTGGTCTCAAGCACACTACACAGTTCTACAGAACTCTACCTTGGTGACCCCGTATGTCGATGAACACAAGAACAGTCTGCGCTCCAAACACCCGGAGCAGTGTGACGACTGGATTACATGTGAACACATCAGGACTTTCAGCAGTTGGTTGGAAACACGTCTCAGAGGTGACACCACTGTTTGTGATGAGTTGTACTCGTTGTCCAGGGGACCATCTTCGACTGTATTGACTTACAAAGGATACGAGATAAATGGGAATACATTTTACACGATCGCCCAAGATCAAAAGAGCACCAACCAAAACAGCGGTGTCCGCTTTGATGCAGCAACCGAGAGGGGAAAGGACACATATTATGGTTACATAATGGACATATGGGAACTTGACTACGGACATGATTTTAAGGTCCCTTTGTTTAAGTGCAAATGGGTCAATCTGTCAGGAGGCGGGGTACAGGTAGACCCACAGTACGGAATGACCACAGTGGATCTGAACAATCTTGGGTACACTGACGAACCGTTCGTCCTAGCCAATGATGTGGCACAGGTTATCTATGTGAAGGACATGTCTACCAGACCGAGGAAAAGAAAAGATAAGGAAGCGAATACATCATACGATGAGCCAAAGCGCCACATAGTTCTTTCAGGAAAAAGGGACATTGTGGGAGTGGAGGGCAAGACAGACATGTCTGAAGATTATGAAAAGTTTCATGAAATTTCTCCCTTCAAAGTTAAGGCTGACCCAAGCATCCTGATAAACGATGAAGATTATCCATGGTTACGGCGCAATAAGCAAATGACACAAGCGAAGAAAAAGTGAAGACTTTCTCCCGCAACTATTATGATGATACCATGCCAACTTTGTAATAGACGAGTATGATACCATTGTCCGTTTTGTACAAGAAGTGCATCTAGTTTTTGCCGTAACCCTCTCAACTTTCTTGCACATGCTATGTGGATGAAATGATGATACCATGCCAACTTTCAACCTTCTCAGAGTTCATTTGAAATGCTTTTCAATTTTAGGGTCTTATAGCTCAAAATGATTAGTAAATGCATGAAAAATAACAGGCCAAAAATTAAAAATTATGCCACCTACTGGGCCACCACGGCCTGAATACGATTAGAAACCCATCCATGGGCCAGGATTCAGGCCCGCAGAAGGCCCAGTAGGCCCACAGGCATGTACAGAGAGGTTAGGCCCGTAAACCTGCTTTAGAGAGGAGCTCGACAGCTCAGGCGCACCGCACCTTATAAACAGGTGCGGCTCTCTCTCGGCTAGCGAGGTGGGACTAAACTCACCACCACGCCGCTGTGCAAGGCCATTGGTCCCGGTTGGTGGCACGAACCGGGACCAATTCCATCCTTTGGTCCCTGTTGGTGCCACGAACCGGTACTAATGAGGCTGTGGCCCCACGAGCACCTTTAGTACCGGTTCGTGGCATGAACCCGTACTAGAGTTTCTTACTAAGCAGTTTTTAGTCTCACCTCGCTAGCTGAGAGGCACTACGAGCGGTTTATAAGCCCTGAGTGCAGAGACGATGAAGAAGAGGCGCAATGATCACGTTGCTTAGCTTCAAGCCTTGAGGAATAAGGTAGACTGCATGGAGCTATGTGCAGTGCAGTCTACACTATTCCGAAAGGCTTGAAGCAAATCAACGAGCATTGCGCCTCTTTTTTATTTTTAATAACTTATTACAACTCCGGACTTCTTGTGTTCCGACAAAATAAAATAAACTTTAATAAAATTTATGAAACTAAAATTAACAAAGTATTTTCTGTTCAAAACATTATAAGAAACCTCTATTATTATTGAAACTAAAATCATATAAAATTGATGCAACTAAAATTATCGAAGTATTTTCTGTTCAAAATCATTAAAAACAAAAAGAATTTTCATAAAGAACTTTTTTTGATAGAAACTTTAATAGCAAAAAGAATTATCATAAAGTAAAATAAATAAGTAATTAGAAACAAAATAAAATAAAATAAATAAGTTTTTTGTTGTAAGTAGAAACAAAACAAAATAAATAAAGCAAAAAAGAAAACAAAAAAACTAAATACAGCAAAAAAAAATCATAAAGAACTTTTTTTGATAGAAACTTTAATAGCAAAAAGAATTATCATAAGGTAAAATAAATAATTAATTAGAAACAAAATAAAATAAAATAAATAAGTTTTTTGTTGTAAGTAGAAACAAAACAAAATAAATAAAGCAAAAAAGAAAACAAAAAAACTAAATACAGCAAAAAAAATTGTTGGGGCGCTGCCCGCTTAGCCTTCCAACCCTCAGGTTTGCAAATACAGGCCCAGAAGGGCTAGGAGGCTAAACGGGCAGCGCGCCAAAGTTAGGCCAGGAAGCTTGCTATAGAGAGGAATTCGAAACAGCAGCCGCGCTGCGGCATTTAAACTGGTGCGGGCGCCCCTCGGCTAGCGAGGTGGGACTAAACTTTTGGCCACGATGCGGACAGCAAAAGAAATTTTTGGGGCGCTGCCCGCTGGGCCCTCCAACCCTCGGGTTTGCAAATACAGGCCCAGAAGGGCTAGATGGCTCAACGGGCAGCGCGCCAAAGTTAGGCCCAGAAGCCTGCTATACAGAGGAGTTCGAGACAGCAGCCGCAGCGGGGCTTATAAACCACTCCGAGCCCTTCTCAACTAGCGAGGTGGGACTAAACTTTTGGCCGCGACGCGGGCAGCAAGAGGTCTTTGGTCCCGGTTGGTGCCACCAACCGGGACTAAAGGGGTGCATTGGTACCGGTTCATGGCACCAACCGGGACCAATGCCCACCCTTTAGTCCCGGTTGGTGCCACCAACCGGGACCAAAGGCCGCCGCTTCCCGCCCTTTGCGCTGCTGAAAAGAGGCCTTTGGTCCTGGTTGGTGCCACCAACCGGGACTAAAGGGGGGCATTGGTCTGGATGGGACCTCAGGTCTTACATGTTAGGTTTGGCTGCGAGGTCTGTTTGGTATTAGGCCCAGACTATCAACATCCCTTTATCAATTGGTTAGGAGTAGCAACAAATGTTGCCTAGACGGTGGCTTTAGTTTTACTATTGTATTACTTTGTAAGGTCTTATGTGAACAATTAATAAAGTGGATGTATGCATCGTCCAGATGCACAAATCGGGAGTCTTCTTCCTTTTCTAAAAAAATAACACGGAGAAATACAGCAAACGCACCACACGCCGACACAACTTTGTGCACACAGGTTGGGCCATTCCTTCTGTAAGTAGCTTCTGCCATTCCTGGATCTACTTGGCCTTTCGAAAACGGATAGTCGTAAGACTCCTGCAATATATTGTTGTGATTCACATTAGTATTGTTCGTTGCACTCTGTTAACTGAAGTGGGAAAGGGATACTTTTTGCAAAGGGCGCTCTGTGCGACATAGGGGAAGAGGTACTTTTTCAAAAATAAAAACTAAAATAAAATAGTACTTTTAGTGCACAGCAATCAGTAAAATAAACTTTAATGTGAGAATCATCTGTGATTGGATGGTTAGGAGGACAGTGGTATCCCAGTCAAGGTTTTGATTACCGGTCGAAATTTCAAGATTTCCCATGGTTACCGCGTATTTCCATGCCCCTCGGTAAATCCCCGTACCAAGCAAAAAATACATATTTTTTGAATTTAAACACTCGATTTATAATAAAGTACGTAGGATCTAATTAATACCATGAGAGTTGGTTCTGACGTATTGATAAAAACCTAGTTCCTGTTTTGAGAGGTTTCTGGTTCGAATGTTCGTTCATTCACTTATTTGAATTCAATAGTTAACTATAAAATTCGTTCAAAATATTTTCGGTATTTCTTGGTAACCGTTGTAACCACGTTTACCAGTGCCCCTAAGTAAAATTGTCTCATTCGGTAAGCAAAACCTTGATCCCAGTCCATCAGGATTCAACTTCTAGACTTGGCACTGCGGCTCGCATTTTTCTGAATTTATTTCAGACTTTTCGACGATGTTAATTCAGTGTGAGGAGACATTCTGCCGACTACGCTTGGTCAATAGCAAGATGTTGTGTTGGCTCAGTATCTCGAAGGTGCTTATAGAAGTAGGGTATGCGTGTGTTCATAAGCATGAGTGTACGTACATGTCTGTAAGCATCTACGATTGTACTGTGCTAAAAAAAATTCCAATTTTGACAGGTAGGAGACGCTGGAGTGTCGGCCTCACTCACGACTGAACCCCTTTCACATGGTTAGACTGGAAAAGCAACATATTCCATACACTGCTACAGTAGCATTAGTATTCCTACAGGATTGCCCTCATAGCTGAGCGACCGCTACATCATTATCTCGATCTAACGGACGAAGATTTTGTCCGTCAGAGTGGCCTCCTTGAGGAGTCGGAGCGGCTGTTGCGGCTGCTGAGGCAGCGCCTGGTCCTCCTCGTCATTGGAGGAGTGACGATCTCCTACTTGGTGGAGGAGCCGGCCACCGTAGACGCCGCCGTGGACGATCTCCTCCATGAACCGCCGGAGGAGGAGCTACCGCCTACTCCGCCTGCCGGCGCGGAGCACCACGACTTCGGCATTGCCTCAGCTGGGGTCAAAGACGGGGAGGGGCTCGGGAACGGAGACGGGGGAGGGGAGGGGAGGGGGCAGGTATTCGGGGAGGGGGAGTGCCGCTCTGTGCGTCACCGACGCACGGTTTAAATAGCTGATGCGAGACCAAGTGAAGGGGCGGTCCGCTTCAATGCGGTGCAGTGGACGGAGTTGGTTTCTCGGGAACCTGCGTTCGCATTACAGCGGCGGCTCCCGATAGGTCACGTCGGTCAGCGCCACCCTCCCTCCCTTCGGTCACATCGTGGCATCAATGCTGGCCGCTACGTGCTCTGGACCGGCATGTATGCGATGCGGTAAACAGCGCATGCATCGGAAAGGAAGTGCGGGAGGGACGGGTGGTTGTTTTGGGTGGGCCATGGTGGTCAGAAGGAAGCTTGATAGCGGTCTGGACTCCTGTAAAACCCCATGATTTGTATCCGGTTTACGGAAGAAAACATGTTTGGACCGTGCCGCGGGCCGATACAAAACCACGTTGGATGGCTTCCACGGTACGGACAGGACGGTTGCGGAAGGTTTGCGGGGTCAGCGTTGGACATGCCCTTAGACTGGAAGAGAAACTCGTACGTATTGGGAATCTGATTCGCTTCGTGTGAACTAGTGTGCCGTGCAGCAGCATATTCCAAACACTGCTGCTACAGTAGCATTATTATTCGTACCGGATTGCCATCATAACACGGTGAAATAAAGCCTAGACACATGACACTGCAACTTTGTGGGACAGGTCTAATTGACGAGAGACGACCCGACCCAACGTTTGTTCTCACTTGTGCTCCCCTTAAACAAGTCCAGGACAACGCCATGGCTGCTGTCTAAGGAAGTATCAGCTTCATTAACCCAAGACAACGAACGCCATGGCTGCACCGAACAAGTTGCTCTTCCTAATCATCATCCTAGCTACGGCCTCCTCCATCGACAGCGCGGCCGAAAGATTCAACGGGAGCTGTGTCCCGGCCGAGAGGGCCGCGCTGCTCTCCTTCAAGGCCGGCATCACAGGCGACCCGGACAATCGCCTCGTCTCCTGGCAGCAAGGTGCGCACGACTGCTGCCGGTGGAGCGGCGTCACCTGCAGCCACCGGACAGGCCACGTCGTCAAGCTCCGCCTCCGCAACGATTATCTATTTCCATTTCCAGAAGAGGATTATATATCTGGTGCCAGCAACCCTGAAGATCACTCGCTGCGCGGAAAGGTATCTTCTTCGTTGCTTGGTCTCTCACATCTCAAGCATCTAGACCTAAGCGGAAATATTGTCCTCGGAGCTGGAATGGCTATGCCGGGATTTCTGGGCTCTCTTCCAAGTCTGACTTATCTCAACCTCTCCGAAATGGGTTTCCATGGCAGAGTGCCTCCTCAGCTAGGCAACCTCTCCAAACTGGTACAACTTGATATGAGAAATTATTACGATAATTATCATATTTTATACTCGGACGATATATCTTGGTTAGCGCGTCTCCAGTCGCTAGAGCATCTTAACATGGGCTACATCGACCTGAGCAGAGCCGTTGACTGGGTCCATGCGGTCAATGCACTTTCCAATTTGGTTTCACTGCTTCTCCAAGATTCTAGGCTTAATGAGATTACTCCTCCATCATCACTTGTAGACCTTAACTTTACGGTTCTTGAGGAGCTTGACCTCTCTTTTAACTATTTCTACAGTCCGGCTACACCCAACTGGTTCTGGGATGTAACTAGCCTCAAGAGCCTTAACCTAGAGGCTTGTTATCTATCAGGCCCGTTTCCAAACGAGTTGGGAAACTTGACCTTGTTAGAGACACTTAACATTGCAGGAAACAACATCCGAGGGATGATACCTGGAACAATGCAAAATATGTGTAATCTAAGGTCTCTAGATCTCAGCGTCAACAACATTGACATGGACATAGGAGAGGTAATAGACAGAATACCCAACTGTTGTTGGAAGAATTTACAAGAGCTGAATCTGAGATATGCCAACATCACTGGCATGACATTACAATTTGTGTCAAACCTAACTAGCTTAACCATGCTTCAAGTCAGTCACAACCAATTGAGCGGTTCGGTGCCTCTGGAGATTGGCATGCTTGCAAATTTAACTCACTTGGACCTTGGAAACAACAACTTTAGTGGTGTGATATCAGAAGATCATTTTGCTGGTTTGATGAATTTAAAGTCCATTGACTTATCTCAGAATAATTTGGAACTCATTGTTGATTCGCATTGGGTGCCTCCGTTCAACTTGGATGTGGCATCATTTTCATCTTGTCATTTGGGTCCCCAATTTCCTGAATGGCTTCGATGGCAG
Organism: Aegilops tauschii subsp. strangulata; assembly: GCF_002575655.3. NCBI lineage: Eukaryota > Viridiplantae > Streptophyta > Magnoliopsida > Poales > Poaceae > Aegilops > Aegilops tauschii. The sequence goes on along the minus strand of NC_053035.3, from coordinate 503,133,881 downwards.
AAGAGCATCCGTTCCCTTCAGATTTCAAACAATGGCCTAGTTGGTCGGATCCCAGATTGGTTTTGGACTACCTTTTCTGAAGCTCAGCATTTGGACATCTCCTTCAACCAACTTAGTGGTGACTTACCACTCAATCTGGAGTTCATGTCAATTATTACACTTTCAATGGGGTCAAATCTACTCACTGGTTTGATACCCAAGTTACCAAGAACAGTTGTGGTACTGGACATATCCAATAACTCTTTAAATGGGTTTGTGTCAGATTTCCGAGCTCCACAACTTCAAGTTGCAGTTCTGTATTCCAATTCAATATCCGGGACTATTCCGACGTCAATTTGTCAAATGCGAAAATTGCGGATCTTAAATCTTTCAAACAACCTGCTTTCAAAGGAACTTCCTCACTGTGGCCGAAAAGAGCTGAAACAACAGAACACATCTAGCAGCATCTCTTCCAGTGTCAATTCAATGAGTTCTTTCAGTTTGAATATCACTACTCTTCTCCTAAGTAACAACAGTTTTTCAAGTGGATTTCCTTTGTTCCTACAACAATGTCCAAGCCTTGTTTTCCTGGATCTAACTCAAAACCGATTCAGTGGAGAGTTACCTGGATGGATTGGTGAAGTCATGCCTGGCTTGGTTATCCTACGGTTAAGATCGAACAACTTTTCTGGTCACATTCCAATTGAAATAATGGGACTCCACAATGTTCGTATTCTGGATCTATCCAATAATAACTTCTCGGGGGCCATACCACAATATCTAGAAAATTTGCAAGCTTTGACTAGCACTGCTACTGATTATTATACAAGACATGCTTATCTTTTCTTTGAAGGATACAATGACAAGTATCTAACCTATGATGCAGGACAATCTAATAATAGATTCTCGGTGATGATAAAAGGGCAAGTGCTTGAGTACAGGGAGAATATTGTGTATTTGATGAGCATTGATTTATCTTGCAATAGTTTGACTGGCGAAATCCCAGAGAAACTAAGCTCCCTCGTTGGTCTCATAAGCTTGAATTTATCATCAAACTTGTTGAGTGGAAATATCCCATATAAGATTGGCAAACTTCGATCGCTGGAGTCTCTTGACCTGTCAAAGAACAAACTTGGTGGTGAAATTCCTCAGGGCTTATCAGATTTAACATACCTGATCCGTCTGAACTTGTCATACAACAATCTATCAGGAAGGATACCCTCAGGGCATCAACTCGACACCCTCGAGACAGATGATCCAGCTTCTATGTATATTGGTAATCCTGGTCTTTGTGGGCATCCAGTTCCAAGGGAATGTTTCGGTCCTCCTAGAGATCTGCCCACCAATGGAGCTTCAACAGGATGGGTTGAACATGATTTCTCTCAAACGGATTTTCTTCTAGGATTAATTATCGGTTTTGTGGTGGGCGCTTGGATGGTGTTTTTTGGACTTCTCTTCATAAAGAGATGGAGGTATGCTTATTTTGGGCTACTCGACAACCTATATGACAGGTTGCGTGTCATTTCTGTTGTTACTTGCTAAAATGGTTCGGACCACGGGTATGAATTAAGCAAGAACTACCAAAGATATCGCTACAAGATTAAGGGGCCTGAAGAACTTATTTCTATATTGTATTGTCAAACACTTTATCATTCAGAAATTACTGATGTATCGTATTGTATCTTTGTACCGCCGGTGGAAGTTGTGCATGCCACACAGTTTCGTCTCATAAAATAAATGTATCCTGCTATGGCATACCCATTAATGGTGTAATATTATTCAGAACTACTTGGATTTCTTATGCCACGTAATGTGCAAGGTCCCCTTGCTTGTTTAGATGATTATTTTGGATCATAAGATGTATGGACTAATTTTCATGAATTACGTTTTTATTACCTTTCGGCAAAATGTATTTCCATGCAACTTCTTGTTAAATACACCCTCTGTTAAGAAATATAAAAGCGTTTAGATCACTGAAATATAACAGCGTTTAGATCAAGTGATCTAAACATGTTTCTTTACAGAGGGGGTAGAATTTAGTGAAAACAAAACTTTTATGAATTTTTTTTAAATGTCACTTTGTATTGGTGATCATCAATGTTGTCACCTATTGATAAGAGGCAAAACAGTTATCAACTTTTTGAGAGGCAACAGGCAAGGAAGTAATGAAGAGAACACTTTCTTCAATGCAATCTCCTATTGAACGTTTCAATTTAGAAGTATGCAAATTTGTGTATTTGATTTTTTGGCTGGCCAACACACATTACAACCAACAAGGGGGCAAAGAGGTCATCTACTTGTCAAACAAATTCACACCAGTGAACAACATAACTGTTTATATTACCCAGCTTATTCACCTTGATTTTATTATTATAGATTCTTGTTACTCAAAATTACAATAATGTACCCAGTAATACAACACTGCACAAAAAGTGAACAGTTGCAACAACGTAGCAGAACAAAAAAAGAGAAGTCCCAGTTTGTGCCAGGATACATTCAAGGTTCTCCGAAACACTACATTATTGATCGGCGTGGATCATCTACTACAGAAGTATGAACCGAAACCGACATACGATGAATGAATTGGTGTCACAAAATAATATACATGAAACATCCTCAGACAAAGTTTATGGTGAAGGAGACGCAAGGGTGGGACTCTGTCTCGCCTCCCAGGCCAGCAGCCATGCCGACGTCGTCTTCGGATCTCCAGTAGCTGCTGTAATTCGAAGGTTCGGTTAGCGAAAGACATGAGCAGGCTGCGAGTAGCAACCGCCAATGGACTGCAGGCCAGGCATGGAATTTACCTGTTAGCATTGCCGCATAGCCCTTCCAAGATGATTCTTACTTTCTTCTCACTCTTTGTAGATGGTGTTAGGACAACAGACTGATGCAAACACAATAGGGATCAGACATGATAGTGTTAAGACTGACTATTATTGAACAGCAAGATAAATTACAAGGCCAGACAAAAAAGGAAGAGTAGTGGAAAACACAAGCCCACGTACGCAGTGAAAACGTACGAGGGCAGGATACGAACGACAAGATTAGTTTATCGATCAGAAGGGTAGCAGGTCGACTGAGAATTTACAGTCGCGTGACGCATAGGCTGATAGGCACTCTCAAATAAATTACGCGTGCGTTGCCTGGTGCTGATTCACTACTAGAAAAAGCCTAGTAGTAGCGCGGCTTAAATAGCTGGTAGTAGCGCGGGTGCCCGCGCTACTACTACGGCACTACAGTTAACTGGTAGTAGTAGCACAGCCCATCCCACGCTACTAGTATGTGTGTGAGTAGTAGCGCAGATTCCACACGCGCTACTACTAAATATCTGTAATGCGTGTCTTTGACCCGCGCTACTACTATTAATTTCAAAAAAAAATCTCGACCCAGTGCGTACTGTCAATGGTGTCAATGGTTCGATCCAGCGATGACAGGGGTCACCGGAGGTGCGGACGGGTAGCGGCAGACCAGATCCGGTGACGACTGTTGGAGAGGGACTGGATCCAGTGAAGAGTAAGACGACAGTGTGAGGATCCTCTTCGCGGCCAAGTCAGAGAGGTCCTGGTTGGCCATGTCGACGACCTGCGCAAGCATGGGCATGGAAGGTGAGTAAAACCGGAGGGGGAGGGAGAGGAAAAAAGAGAAACAAGGGAGAAAGGAAGGAGATGGAGGGTGCATCGGGGCTGGTCGCCGGTGGTGAGACCATTTAGTAGTAGCGAGGGATATAAACCGGCGCTACTACTATCAACGTAGTAGTAGCGAGGGGTATAAACCCGCGCTACTAGTAAGTAGCAGTAGCGTGTGTTATAAACCCGCGCTACTGGTAAGCGTCTGCCTATAAACTTTTCCCTAGTAGTGATTGCTGAATCCATCAAAGTATAGATGGATCGTGTGGTTTGTATAGATGAAGGCTAGCTTTGCACTGGGCTAGCAGAAGCTTCCCTTCGTGGTCGCCGTCATCACGTGTCGCCTCAAAGTAATCGACACACCATGTAGCTGGGCCAAGATCCTCCACCAATTTATTTGATTGGGATTCTTAAGAAAAAAATATTTAATTAATTTGAAACATGATTGTTCAGGTCTTTGGTCTACAAGAGAGTGATAGACTGACAGTCACATCTGTGGTAGCTGATAGCCCCTGCAAATTTTTCTCCTTGGAAAGTTAATACTATGATGGAAACTGTACCATGACCATGTTTTCGCTTGGACCAGCTAGCTAGCGTGTGACTCATCCCAAGTTGTGGTAACCGGTAGCCTCTACAAGATATACCAGTACCACACAGCATTTCTCCTTTGACACTTCTTCTTCAGTAAAAACTGCACCATGACCATGTTTTCGTTCGGCATCCCCTCCATGCCATTGCCAGCACACACTAGCCGACCCCAGAGCAACGCCATGGCCGCAGCGAGCTTCCTCTTCCTAACCATCCTAGCTGCAGCCATCACCACCGCCTACTCCGTTGACAGCACGAGAGGAATATCCAACGGGAGCTGCATCCCGGCCGAGAGAGCCGCGCTGCTCTCCTTCAAGGCCGGCATCACGCGTGACCCAGACAATCGCCTCGTCTCATGGCAGCAACGACACCACGACTGCTGCCGGTGGAGCGGCGTCACCTGCAGCCGCCGGACAGGCCACGTCGTCAAGCTTGACCTCCGCAACGATTTTCCAGTTCCAACAAGTTATGAGTCCCTTCGTGTCGATGGTTACCCTCAAGACCACTCGCTACATGGACAGGTATCTTCTTCGCTGGTTGCTCTCCAACATCTCAAGCATCTAGATTTGAGCTTGAATATTCTTCTCGGAAGTGCAAGGGCTATGCCGGGATTCTTAGGCTCTCTCCAGAGTTTGACTTATCTCAACCTCTCCAACATGGATTTTCGGGGTAGAGTGCCTCCTCAGCTAGGCAATCTGTCCAAATTGGTACAACTTGACATACAGAACTACTTCATGTACACCTATCCATACAATGACCTATACTCAAAGGATATATCTTGGTTGTCGCGTCTCCAATCGCTACAACATCTTAACATGCACTACATCGACCTCAGTGGAGTCGTTGACTGGTTCCATACTGTCAGCGCCATCCCCAATTTGGCTGTAATGTTTCTGTCTTCATGTGGTCTTAATAAGAGTAATACTCCATCATCACTTCAACACCACAACCTTACGCTTCTTGAGGAGCTTGACCTCTCTTTTAACAATTTCAGCGGTCCGGCTGCACACAATTGGTTCTGGGATGTAACTAGCCTCAGCAGCCTACGCTTAGAGGGTTGTGAATTAACAGGCACGTTTCCTCAAGAGTTGGGAAACTTGACCTTGTTAGAGACCTTTAGTATTCTAGATAACAACATCCAGGGGATGATACCGGGAACACTGAAAAATATGTGTAATTTAAGGTCTCTAGATTTCAGCAACAACTACATCAGCGGGGACATAACAGAGGTGATTGACAGGTTACCCAATTGTTCTTGGAATAATTTGCAAGAGCTGTTTTTGGTCGGTGCCAACCTCACTGGCACGACTTTACCATTCGTGTCAACCCTTACTAGCTTAAGCATGCTTGATGTCACTGGCAATCAGTTGAGCGGTTCAGTGCTTGTGGATATTAGCAGACTTACGAATTTGACTTACTTACACCTTGATGAAAACAACTTGAACGGTCCGGTGCCCATGGAGATTGGCGCGCTTACAAGCTTGACTGACTTAGACCTTGGAAACAACAATTTGAGTGGTTCACTGCCCGTAGAGATTAGTGCGCTTACAAAGTTGACTACATTAGCTCTTCAAAACAACAACTTGAGTGGTGTGATATCAGAAGGTCATTTTGCTGGTTTGGTGAATTTAAAGTTCATCTACTTATTTAATAATAAGGTGGAACTCATTATGGACTCGCATTGGGTGCCTCCGTTCAACTTGGATACAGCATGGCTTTCATCTTGTAATTTGGGTCCCGGGTTTCCTGAATGGTTTCGATGGCAAAATAGCACCAGTGACCTTAAAATTTCAAACACGGGTCTAGTTGGTAGGATCCCAGATTGGTTTTGGGAAACCTTTTCTCAAGCTACACATTTGGACTTATCCTCAAACCAACTTAGCGGTGAGTTACCATTAAGTATGGAGTTCATGTCTGTGATTGCGCTTTCAATGCAGTCAAATCAACTGACTGGTTTGATACCCAAGTTACCAAGAACAATTGAGTTATTGGACATATCAAGAAACTCTTTAGATGGGTTTGTGCCAAATTTCCAAGCTCCACATTTGGAGGTTGCAGTTCTGTTTTCCAATTCTATAACCGGGACTATTCCAACGTCAATTTGTCGACTGCAAAAACTGCGGGTCTTGGATCTTTCGAACAATATGCTTTCAAAAGAACTTCCTGATTGTGGCCAAAAAGAGTTGAAACCACAGAACCAATCTAGCAACAACTCTACAGGAGTCAATTCATTAAGTTCTTTCAGCTTGAAAATCACCACTCTTCTTCTAAGCAACAACAGTTTTTCAGGTGGATTTCCTTTGTTCCTACAACAATGTCAGAATCTTAGTTTCCTCGATCTAAGTCAAAACAAATTCACTGGAGAGTTACCTAGATGGATTAGTAAATCCATGCCTGGTTTGGTTATCCTACGATTAAGATCAAACAACTTTTTTGGTCAAATCCCAAATGAAATAATGGGACTTCAGGATGTTCGTATTCTAGATCTATCTAATAATAACTTTTCCGGGGCCATACCACCGTATATGGAAAACTTGAAAGCTTTGACTGGCACTGCTGCTACAGATGATTATACACCATTAGATGATCCTTTCGCTGAAGAGTACAGTGACAAGTATGGTTTGACTGATATGGGAATGTCTAATGATAGCTTGTCAGTGGTGATAAAAGGGCAAGTGCTTGAATACACAAAGAATGCTCTATATTTGATGAGCATTGATTTATCTTGCAACAGTTTGACTGGAGAAATCCCAGTGAAACTAAGCGCCCTTGCTGGTCTCATAAATTTGAATTTATCATCAAACATGTTGAGTGGAAATATCCCATATAAGATTGGCAACCTTCGATTGTTGGAGTCTCTTGACCTGTCAAAGAACATACTTGGTGGGCAAATTCCCCGGAGCTTATCAGATTTGACATACCTGAGCCGTCTGAACTTGTCGTACAACAATCTATCGGGAAGGATACCCTCAGGGCATCAACTCAACATCCTCGGTACAGATGATGCAGCCTATATGTACATTGGTAATCCTGGTCTTTGTGGACATCCAGTTCTAAGGCAATGTCCTGGTCCGCCTAGAGATCCGCCAACCAATGGAGAACCAACAAGGTTGCCTGAAGATGGCTTGTCTCAAATAGATTTTCTTCTTGGATCAATTATTGGCTTTGTGGCGGGCACCTGGATGGTGTTTTTTGGACTTCTCTTCATGAAGAGATGGAGTTATGCTTATTTCGGGCTACTCGACAAGCTATATGACAGGTTGTATGTCATCTCTGTTGTTACTTGGCAAAAATGGTTCGGACCACAGGTGTGAATTAATCAAGAACTACCAAAGATACCGCTACAAGATTAAGGGGCCTGGAAAACTTATTGCTATATTGTATTGTCACACACTTTACCATTCAGAACTTATTCATGTATTGTATTGTATCTTTGAACAGTCGGTGGTAGTTGTGCATGCCACAAGGTTTCATCTCATAAAATAAATGTATCCTGCTATGGCATACCCATTAATGGTGTAATATTATTCAGAACTACTTGGATTTCTTATGCCACGTAATGTGCAAGGTCCCATTTCTTGCTTAGATGGTTATTTTGGATCATAAGATGTATGGAATGATTTTTCTGAAGTATGACTTTATTACCTTTCGGCAAAATGTATTTCCATGCCTGAGCAACTTCTTGTTAGATACTCCCTCTTTTAAGAAATATAAAAGCGTTTAGATCACTGAAATATAACAGCGTTTAGATCACTACTAGATCACTATAGTAGTGATCTAAACGCTCTTGTATTTCTTTACGGAGGAGTAAAATTTAGTGAAAACAAAACTTGTATGAATGTTTTCTAAATGTCACTTTGTATTGGTGATCATCAATGATAAGAGGCAAAACAGTTATCGACTATTTTAGAGGCAACAGGAAAGGAAGTAATGAAGAGAACACTTTCCTCAATACAATCTCCTATTGAACGTTTCAATTTGGAAGTATGACAAATTTGTATATTTGATTTTTTGGCTGACCAATACACATTACAACCAACAAGGGGGCAAAGAGGTCATCTACTTGTCAAACAAATTCACACCAGTGAACAACATAACTGTTTATATTAGCCAGCTTATTCACCTTGATTTTATTATTATAGATTCTGGTTACTCAAAATTACAATAATGTACCCAGTAATACAACACTGCACAAGAAGTAAACAGTTGCAACACCGTAGCAGAACAAAAAAAGAGAAGTCCCAGTTTGTGCCAGGATACGTTCAAGGTTCTCTGAAAGACTACATTATTGATCGGCGCGGATCATCTACTACAGAAGTATAAACCGAAACCGACATACCATGAAAGAATTGATGTCACAAAATAATATACATCAAACACCCTCAGACAAAGTTTATGGTGAAGGAGACGTAAGGGTGGGACTCTGTCTCGCCTCCCAGGCCAGCAGCCATGCCCACGTCGTCTTCGGATCTCCAGTAGCTGCTGTAATTCGAAGGCTCGGTTAGCAAATGACATGAGCAGAGTAAGAAAGCCAATGGACTGCAGCCTAGGCATGGAATTTACCTGTTGGCATTGCCGCATAGCCCTTCCAAGATGTTCCTTACTTTCTTCTCACTCTTTGTAGATGGTGCTAGGACAACAGACTGATACAAACACAGCCGGGATCAGAGATGACCGTGTTAGACTGGCTATTGTAGAACAGCAAGGTAAATTACCATGAACAGGGCAGTTGTCTGTTGTAAAAACTAGTTACAGATCAGATGTGAAAGATAAAGCTGGCTGTCAAATAACAGACAGGGAAATTACCAGGAACCGTGCAGGCAGACCATATCTCAGAATGCTCTCTACGAAGACACGAACAGCAGAGAAATGCATCCAGGAGCTAAATACCTAGAAATATAGTACAGGAACCGTGAGGAGTGATATTTATTGATAAAGAAGCAAATAAACTTAGCAAACCATGATTGCCCAGCAACCAAGCAACTAAAGCCCAATATTCTAGGTATACTCTCATGAGTTAAGTTCTGCCATGATGACCACTAGGAGTAGCACTGCCATACACAGACAAATAACATAACAGTAGTGTTCCATCAATAGAGAAGCCGATCCGTTTTGCCTATTACTACGATTTTACGATAATGGGCACATGTTAAAATTCTGCAGAGCTTAAACGAATGAATAGCAGCCATCATTTGTAGCTTTGAACTAACAATCACGGATCAGAAAACAAAGGGGATGCATCCCAATCTGCTTAATGAGTTGACAGCCATATGATTTCGCCCTAAAAAAGGATGCACTGGTGAGAAAATAACAGCATTAACAAAAATAAGCCCCAGATTCCATTATGCCATGGAAGTTGCAACTCAACTATTGTCCTTACAGTTTTAACAAGAGAAAACTACCAGAGAGTGACAACTATGTGAGTTCGCACTATCAAAATAGAAATTCAGATTCAGCATGATATGATCACACCATGTTCTGGTTTTCAGACTACCACTGAAGGAGATCAAATAACCAATTAACCATTGAACAAATTCACAACCTTCATGTTCAGGCTTGCGATTGAACTAGAAAGAAAAATCAAAAGTTTGTGTAGGCTAACATAGTAAATAGATGAGGAAACTACAGTAGAAACCAACCACGAGCTGGAGAGTAGTTCATAATGGATGAGTTCTGATGAAGAACATCTGTGCAATCAAATGAAATATTTGACCGACTTATTTCTACAGTATCTTTTGCAAATGTACAGGAACTAAGGGCATGTGGTTTGTTCACCATACGGTTCATAGATGATATTAGGACATAATACACTGCAGAAGACATGTACCTCACTGTAACTTGCATAGCACCATTGCAATAGAGAGGTCCTCATAACTTCCTGGTCTTGCAGCAGTTTTTCTAGCTCTTGCTTCCGACTCTCCTGTGCTTCAGGACTATACTCAAAGTCACGGATCTGAAATCAAGTGTGAATTAGAAGTTAGTGGATGACAAAACAGTTACGAGAGAATGATAGGTACCAACTGGCAAGATTAATTTTTGCCCAGCTATTAGGAGCTATACGAAAGGCTACATGGAAGTACTGCCACCATGCCAAATTAAGGTTAAATGCAAGCGATGGTTTAAAAGAAAGGATCAGGCAACAAAGTTACCTGGAAACCTTTCTCACGAGCATGGACCTTAAAGTTGTCAACAACCTTGGCAAATAATGTTACAGTGTAGAGAGCATACTCATTGTCCTCGTAAAGCTTTTTTGACGATCTCGGAACCTATATAAACAATAATTAGCTCAATTGAAAGAATCAACTGAATACAATCACAAACTAGGACAACTTGAAAGCTCCTCATAAGGGCAGAGTAAATAGCACCCAGGTAAACGACTGCAAGTCAAATGTATCTAGAATTTGGAAGATTTCTGTGATGGCGAGTTCTTATGATAGCATTAAGACCAGAAATGGTGAACCAAATAAACACTCTTGGTTTTAATTAAGTAGCCATAAATAAAATAGACAAATGCTGAAATGAAGCAAGGCATGAAAATAGTTCAAACAATGAATTATCACAGACATTATCCATATTCAAAGGCTTCTGAACTTACCACAAACGTATCGAGTGACTCGTAGCTTGATAACCAGTCTTTTTGGGAATACTTTGGCACAATAGAAAGGAGTGTCACTAGATGTTCCGAAGTGACCATATCCTCTGGTTTTATGAGGTTGGAAAGGTCACGAACTGCTAAACTGCCATACAAGAGGAACAATCAATCAGAGTAGGACTCAAGGCAAGCAACAGAGTAGCATAATACTAGTACCAAGCATGTCCCTCCCTCTAGAGCTAGTCAGGAAGTATGGTGAGACGATTTACCTTCCAGTTTGCTTCCTGTTGATTGCGCCAAGCTGGCTCTTAACATTACCGTATTCAGCAACTCTAACCTGGAAAAGGGCATATTCAGTCCTTCTGTAAATGTAACATCCAACCAAAACACTTATTTGCATCTATGAGTACAAAATAAAACGAAGGTCTGTATAAAACCAAGACAGCACTTGTGATGAGGACTGGAGACTAATGACAGGAAAGATCGATGTAGTATTTCCGTTATAATTACTTCAATTTATTCCTTTTATTACTGACAAAATGTGGTACCAATTCCCTGGCTGTTTGCATAATGAACATTATGTGGCAATTCAGTGCCAGAAAAGGGGACAGGAGACTAAATAAATACTCATGTAACTAGCTGCACAAATAGGTACCTTAGCCGGAACCGAACATACCAAGGCAAACAGGAAGTAAGCTACATCCAAAATCTACCAATTCAGCGCAGAGGACCAAATGTAACTGTTAAAGTGTTAAACAACACTGTCCAAAATACAGTACCCGGCTAGCCTAGCTAATGTAGTGTTAAGTTGCTGCCAATGTTCCAAAATCTTACTAGCACCCAACTGTAATTTGGTCAGTATGAAGAAGAAGTGAACTGATGAAGAGACGCAGAAGCAGAGTTAATCATCACCTTCATGTCGTCCTCGATCTTGGCGACCTGGGACTGGATGCTGGCGACGGTCTCCTTGAGCGGGGCGTTGACGGGGTACTTGCCCTCGTCCCACACGAACCTGCGTCCAGTAGAGTCGAAGAATGTAAGCAGTTGGCAGATGAAGAATGTAAGCAGCGGCACAGGGCACAGGCAGAAGGAGGGACCTGGTGAGGTAGCTGTCGACGGGGACGCCGTCGACGGTGAGGGTGCCGGGCTCGACCCCTCCGGCGCGCTCCAGGTCCTCGATCTGCCGGCGGATCTTGTGGGAGACGCCCTCGATGAAGATGTTGGACTGCAGCCAGAGGCCGGATCAGGCCGGGGGCCAAGAAGAGGGGTGGGGGGCAAGATCGGGATGGAAAGCAGGTACCTTGACGAGGTCGTCGCTGAGGGCGAGCAGGGAGTCGAGCGTGCCGGGGCGGAGATCCGGGACGGTGAACTGCGCGCGGAGGCCAGGGGAGTCGAGTCAGTCAGGGGCAGAAGGCGGAGGGCGATCGACGGCAAAGGAGGAGGAGGAGGGGGTGCTTACGCGGTAGAGCGGGGTGTCGAAGGAGTGGCGGGAGATGGCGTCCTGGAGGCGCGCCCAGAGGGCCGTCTTGCCGGCGGCGACGTTGTCGTCGGCGACGGGCAGGGCGGCGATCCAGTACCGCGTCGCCATGGTCGGTCGTCGCCGGCGAGGATGAGGGGGAGGGGGTCGTCGGCGCAGGGGAAGGTCGGCTGGATTTCGATCTCCTCTGCTCTGCTCTTGTGTGGTGGTGGATCGGGGAGGGAAGAGGCGACGGCGACGTGGCCACGTGTGCCCGTCACCTCGACGTGGGCGGGGCCCACCTGTCTGTCACCACGAGCTCCCCTCTCCTGGCTCTTGTCCAGGCAGATCAACAATCTCTTGTCCAAAATTCACAAATTCATCCACAAAAATGGTGAAGGGTAGTTGAATGAACAAAAGCAAAAAGGTAATAATCTGCTTACAAGTCTGAATTCCTACAAAACATAATGTTTACCGGTGGATACTTAGAGCATCTCCAATAGATGGTCCAAATGTAAAAATAACTAACTTTCGAATCGTCTGAAGCCAAAAACGCAGCTCCAACAGACGGTCCATATGTAAAAAAAATTTGAACCGCGGCCTCCTCGTGATGTAAAATACAACACCTCGCGATGCAAATTTACATCACGAAGTGCATTTGGTCCAAAACCAGCCGCCGCCCGCGAACGCCCAACCGCCACTTCATTTCCTTTCCCGCCCGCCCGCCCGTCCGCCGCCGCCCCGACGCCGCCCGCATCAGATCCGGCGCCGCCCCGCCCCCGCCGTAGCTCCGTCCGCCACCGCCCCGCACGCCGCCGCCGCCCCGCAGCTCCGCCCCGCCCGGCTCCGTCCGCCACCGCCCCGCACGCCGCCGCAGCCCCGCAACTCCGCCCCGCCCGGCTCCATCCGCCACCGCCCCGGCCGCACGCCGCCGCTGCTCCACCGCTCTCCGATGGCGCCGAAGAAGACGCCGAAGGGCAAGTCGGGCTTCTTCGGCGTGAGGCAGAAGCCCTCCGGTAACTGGGGTGTGGAGTTCTCCGACGCCGGAAGGCGTTGGTGGATCGGCACGTACCCCTCCGCCCACGAGGCCGCGCGTGCCTACGACGTGGCGGTGTGGCGTGCCGAGAGGCCTCGGTCGCACCTCAACTTTCCAGAGATCGAGACTCGGGCGGAAGCGGAGATGCTTGTGCCGCAGGGCATCAACATGAAGGAGATCATGACGAAGAAGAAGAAGATGAAGAAGCCGTCGGTTGTCGTCAGTGCTGGCGAGACCGACGAGGAGGCGATGGCGAGGTTTGCTCGGGAGCATCCGGAGTACGTCCAGGCCAAGCTGGAGTACTACTGGAAGCGTGAGGCGGAGCAGAAGAAGGAGGACGAGACCGGTCCCTCGAAGGTGATCCCCATCGAGTCCTCTTCCGAGGAGGACTGGGCAGACTTCTCAGACGAGGAGGAGGAGGAGGGGTGCGACGACCCGACGAAGGAGGAGTTTTGGGCGCAGTTCCGCAGCTCCGACGATGAGGAGTAGTTTATCTAGTAGTTTGAATAAGTAGTAGTTGAAGTTCATGTATGAAACTATGTTGAATTTGATGTTTGAACTATGTTGAATGGACTAGTAGTATGTCGTTTTAAGAAATTTACATCTTCATTTTGGACCATCTATTGGAGTTGCTCTTTTGGACCATCTGTTGGAGTTGAGCTTTTTTCGGAGCTCCAAAACGCACCTTTTGGCGGTCCAAATTTTACATCTTCGGTTTTGAACCGCCAAATTTTGGACCATCTATTGGAGATGCTCTTACAAAGGTATAGGTTCGTACTTAAGAATCCGTTTTTTTTTTCTAACAAGCGCACGCCCACTCCACGAGCGTGAACCGACACTTTTGTTCTCAGGTACTCCATCCCTGAAGAAATACAGAGTGTTTAGATCACTAAAGTAGTGATCTAAATGCTCTTATATTTGTATACAGAGGGAGTCGATCTCTTCTCGAGGGAGTGTTCAGATCGTAATACGTGTTCACCACTGTTTTCTCGTTCTGGTCTTGGGAAGTAGATCGGCAAAGTCTTGTCGATTGGCTTCTCTAGTAAGTTATCCTTCATCCTTTTATTTAGTTTTCTCTACTTGAGTGTCTTCACTAGTGTTTTCTCGACCAGATCTTCAGGAGAAGATATAACATGTCTTGAAGGATTTGTGTTTCTTTTTCTGCACAAATGTGTGCTTCATCTTCGTATTTTGCTTTCTCTACGGCAATTCACGTTGATATAATAGTATGCGACAGATTTGGATTTGTTATGTTTTCGCAAAGAAAAAGTTTTGGATTTTTATATAGTACCTACAACATTTTTTTGAATATTTGTTACTATTGCGCTTTCACGCTAAGTGTGCCTTGCATTTTCTCTTAATTGTGCATTGTAGATGTGTACATCAGTGGAACCCAGGAGTAGTCATGACTCATGTATGCCAACCAACAACATCCGTGACAACTTAAGTTCAAAAAACATATGTGACAACTTGAGAGTTAAAAAACATATATTAATCAGCTAAAAAAGTGCTTATAATCATTCATTACAGCATACGCCACACAGGGCGGAAAACTAAATTAAAGAATAACCTCCGACCTATTGTTAAAACTAAACTTAGCAATCTCATGAACAGTCGTGTTTGTCTGACGATTGATCTTGAAGATCTTGAAATTATTTGTAAGCTTCATAATGCTCAGCGGTTCCATCTTAAGATAAACAAGAGGGGGCATGTTCAGAATATCATTTGTCTGCACTAGTATATGCTTGCTTATCAAAATTATGGGTGAACATATGTAGACCCATGTTCCCTTGTAGCTCCACCCATGACTGCAGGCATGCACAGAGCTAGTAGTTACCATTTTAGCAAAATTTCAATTCGGTGCCCGAGCTCATCTGCACCCTATAAACAATAAATTCAAAAAATAGCAAACAAATAAAATAAAATTTGAAATTTCAAGGTGTTTGGACATTTGAGGAGTTCGTGGCAAAAACAGATCTGGTCTATAGCACACTTTTTGAAAGTTTGTTTGACAAGTCAAATTGTTATTTTTTGCCACGAGCTACTCAAATGTTCAAACACCTTGAAATTAGCACGTACCTAGAAGATTCTCCCAATTTTCATGTGTAAAAAAATTTAGATTTTTATTTTACTATTTATCGATGGGTGCAGAAACGCCGTGTCCGCATTTAGTTGATACCATGCCTTATGAAAAACGGACTTTAATTTGGTGGTGACAGGGCACATTTCTCTATTAGCCAATGTGTGCGTGTAAGAACACCGGATACATGATTGGGTTGTAATTCACTAGCTCAACTTAGGAGTGGAAAGAAGAGAGAGGAATACCGCATAAATCCAGGAGTTCCTATAGGCACTTACTTACTGGCGACAGGCGACGCATGAAGGAGAACAATAATGGGCATTAAGGCGTCCTTTATTTTTTTCAGTGGCACGTCTAGCATTGTCGATGCGCGTGTGGAGGTGCGTCTCTGGTGGATTTGTCCTTAGTGGATTTGCTCGGATCTGGTCGTAGCTTGTCTATATTGGTGTGTCTTCAAATTGGATCCTTCTGATTTACGCTACTCTTCAACAACGGCGGTTGTTGTTCTGGTGTGTTGGTCCTATGAAGTCTTAGCACGACGACTTCTCGACTGTCTACTACAATAAGTTTTGCTCGACTCCGATGCAGGAGGGGCGATGATGGCGGCGCCTTTGGCTTGCTTCAGTGCTTGTAGTCGTTGCTAGATGGTCTACGAATCTGGATGTAATTATTATTATTTCTGGTGTTCGTTATACTGCCATGATTCAACATGAATAGATTGAAAGTTTCTCACAAAAAATGTTGTGCTTTAATTTTTCACATTAATAATCTAAAAATTATTTAATTTAACATTTTTAAATAATATCTTTTTTAGTTGTTAGTTTAATAATACATAAAAGGACATGTGAAAAAATAAAAAGTGTTTGCATATCCTCCCCAACCCAAGAAAACCAAAATGAAAATAAAAAAGTAAAAAGAGGAAACAGATAAAACAATAAAATGAAATTTAGGTGAAGGTGCCGTATATGTCGCTGCTAACATGAAACCAGTGCAAAGCTAGCACGCCTTCGCTGAAGTGCCCAGCGGGTGGACTGACAGCTTGCGTATCTTTTGTTGTCATTTTGCCGTCTTTCTTTCTTTTTAAAAGTTTAGCTTTTTCTATTTTTATTTTTATGTTAAAATTTATTTATTTATTATTAGTTGTGGATATGTATAAATGTATGAACTTATTTAAAACATCTTTTATTTGCATTGGAAGGAACATTTTCTAAATACAAGGTTAACATTTTGTCAAATATATTCATATTCATATTTTGGCACAATATTTTAAATTTCATATATAAGTTCTCCATTATTAATCTGAATCTTTGTCAATGCTTTAGAAATTTCTTACCTAAAAAATATTATATTTTTGAAATTTCAGAACAAAGAGTGGCCAAGTCATTATGCGTGTCCCTCACCCTTCCGCGTGAAGCTGTGAATAGGTGGGCCAAGGCCCAAATGGGAGGGACGTGTGCGTTTTTATCTTTTCTCCTTTTTTGCAATGTTCAGTTTTCTTCTTTGAGCTTTTTCTGGTTCTTTTGTGTTTTATTTTTAGTTTCCTCAATTCAGTTTACGTTTATAGGATTTAAATTTTCTCTTGTTTTATTATCTAATTTTTGGGAACATCTAAACACTTTTATAATTACATGGACTAATATCTCGACAAGCATGAACACCTCTCTTGTCAATGTATGAACTTCTTAAAAATATATTAGTGTACATACCCGTATGTAGGAACATTTTATAAATGTGAGGCAACCATATTTTAAATACTCTCTCCGTCCGGAAATACTTGTCGGAGGAATGGATGTATCTAGACGTATTTTAGCTTTAGATGCATCCATTTATATTCATTTCTGCAACGAGTATTTCTGGACGGAGGGAGTATATTAATAACCAAAATACATGATTTATATCTTTAATGTATAAACTTTCTGTATTATTTATGCAGTATTGATTTATTAAAATGTATAGACCATTTTTAACATATGTGACAGACTTTCTTTTTAATATGTGAACATTTATATTTAGGTACATGGGCATCTTTCGTTTTTCATATATAAAAATTATGTATTTTCAACAAACATTTGGTTCGAGTTGGACCGGGTCATACGAAGCTGGCTTATATCCCCACACGAATAGATGACGGATAGCCATGGTTCAGCTGAACAATGATTCAACAAACTATTGTTCTTTTTTTACTCCTAGTGCATCTTTGAATGGGCTTAATTATATGTAACTGGGAAGATACACTCGGCTGCAAGGCGTTATATCTCCAGAAGTAAGAGGCTACACAATGGAAGTGATGTTCTAATCCCAAGCTCACATGAGCTCAGGTGAACAGTGAAATCAAATAAAATTGAAAAAAAAAAACTGATTTTTTGATGTGAAACTTTGACTAATGTTTTCGTAGCTTGCAAAATTTCATCACTCGTGTAAAATGTGGCAAAAAAAATCGATGCTCCAAAATGTGTTTGAAAATAACGATTTGGAGCATCGATTTTGTTTTTATGCCACATTTTCCACGAATGTCATATTGTGTTTAGATTTTGCGAGCTACGAAAACATTTGTCAAAGTATCACAAAAAAAAATCATTTTTTTTAATTTTATTTCATTTTTTTTATTTTACTGTTCTCGAGCTCATGTGAGCTCAGGATCAGAACAGCTGCGTCCGCTACACAAAGGTAACTATGCATTACATAAGAGCAACACATCTCGGTGGGAACAGCCGGAACGCCTGAACGAATGGAGAAATATATAGGGTAAATGCAAAATGCAGTAGCAAAATAGAATGAACAAAATATATAGGGTAGATTCTGACATTGGCACGAAATAATATGATAGCATGAGTACTTTGCCAAAAAAAATGCGAGGGGCTTCTCCAACGTGGACGTTTAAATTTTATTCAAAGAACTTTTTTTGTGGTACATTGAAATGAGTAAATCATAGATTAGCTCGTGAAAATACACGGAGTTGTCGACTAGTTATTTTTAATTCTCCTTAGCCACTAGTTCATCACATATACGAAGCAAAACATTGCAGTATTCTCCCTGCTTCGATGAGCAAGTATGTGAGGGATTGGAACCTATAAGTTGCTGGAATTTTATCTATTTATGGGTCAGCCCAATAATAATTTCAGAAATTCCTAATAAATCCTAGAGGCTCACTTAACCCATTCGTGCAAGGCAAGGGGCACTTCTAAAGTTTAGTCCCACATTGCTAGTTTAGAGTGAGTTGGACCTCTTTATAAGGGAGGTTATTTCCCCACATGTATGAGCATGAGAACAAAGAGGGACATCCACCCGCGCTCCTCCTCCGCCGCCCGCCACGCCGCACCAGAACAACACAACCCTCTCGCCTCTAGGTTCCTTACCACTGAGAGGATGTCAACCCCAAGTCCAGTGTTGCTGCTGTCCCGCACGTGTTCTTGCTTTTGTTGTTACAAGTCCTGCCACAGTTCTTTGCCCTAGTGTCTGCCCTACATATGTTAGGTTCTACCTCATATATGCAACTTCATCTCTAGTGTCTGCCCTACATATGTTAGGTTCTACTTCATATATGCAACTTCATCTAGTGTCTGTTTTAGACGTGTTCATCTATACTAGTCATGCTTTATCTAGTATTTCTGTTAGTAAAATTATTTAATAAATTGCTCATATTTCGAACATAAGTCATGGTGTTAATGAGTGAAGCCTGATCCAAAAACCAAATGAAACATAGTTAATTAAGGAAACCAGCAAAAATGGCACACATCTGACTAGCAATCAAGATACATCGTCCGAGCCAGATACAAGGCTGCCTACACCCAAGTTCATCGAAAGCATGTAATACCCAACAAAATATACTCAACCTCAAAAAAGTGTGGAACTAAAAGTGCACCGGCGCCTAACTCCTTTGAAACAAAAGTTGTTACCATCGCCTTCCTGTAGTGGAGCCAGCGACATGTTTTTATGTTCTAAGGGTTCGGGCAACCAATTAATCATCAAAAAGTTTAAAAATCTGACGTTAGACTTTTAGCGCTAAAAATCTAACAACTAGATGTGACATGAGAAAACAGATAAAATTGGCATGCTTATGTATCAGGATTTGCCATGTTCTACAGCAAAAAATTCCATGTAGCATAAAAAATCAACAGAAAAATTGCCATGTGTTCAATTGGGATACGACGTACCTGAGGGTGTCTTTTAGCCTAAAAATCTGATGTCACAGTTATTCAAATTCTTAATCATTATATAACGCCAATACGACTTTGATTACATCAATCATAATTTGCTTTTTGCAGCCAAGACATATATAGTTGCCTGGTTCCCCAGTCGATGGTCCTTTCCCTGACCCGGCCCCGGGGTTGATCGACCCAAATCAAGGGTCGGTGACGAGGCCGGGTTAAGCAGATTTGTTGGACAAACCGCGACCTTGATCGATATGCAAGAAGCCAAGGGAGTTCTCAATGAACCGAGGCTTACCGGAGCACTAGGAAATCGTGCTCCACCACCGGACAATTGTAGTCCTCCTTCGGCCACCCCCCAGTCCCCTGCCGGTGGTCGGCCATCGAGTTGTCCACTGACATATGATGGATACGGTGTACGGGAGAAGCGAACCGCGTGAGAACCACATGTTGTGGGGTGGAGAGTGCTGGAGGATTGGAGTATTGGACCTTGGAGATGGATCCATCAGGGACTGGTCCACTGGAGCTTTGCAGACGAACGATGATAGAGAGAGAGAGATTTGGGATAGTTCTTGGAGCAAAAAACTAGCACAAGAAAAAATCACGCCGTAGTCGTCAGCTGACTTGTGGCCCCAAATCTTTTAATATTTTTTACTTGCTGAGATAGATAACAATTTCATGTCAACAATGATACATGTGAAATTTCCCTCCTTTCAATATTGGGAAATAAATCACCGCAGTTGGTAATGTTTTCGGAAGGAACGGTGGGGTCTTTCCTTCCTTCATGGAAAAAAATTCAGCAAAAATGATGGGTAAAATAAAATTCAACCCGGGATGTCCATATTATCGTAGACCATCTGACAAAGACACATCCAACTCTACATGTTTCCACATAGAGAAAGGCAAACAAGTACACATCGATCTTGTCGCTACATCCAATAACACACACACACCGCTGAAGCTCAAGAAGAAGTTGGAGGAGACCTTATTGAGTGATGCCGCGACCACCGCTGGATGGACCGAGGTGACAGACAAGCGAGGACATACCTAAAGCCCCAAGATAGGAAAATTACAGCTCCCACCGGTAGACCAAGGCTTCCCTGCACAACTACACCATTAGAGAGGGCGATGGCGAAGGAGGAGAGTCTATGTGCTCCCAAGTCGGATTGGCATGTTGTTCTAAATGAGTAGGGTTACCTCTATTATTATCCATCTGAGGGCCCGAACCGCATCGTGCCACCTTCATCGCATGCGAGACCCCTTGGGACACCACCCATCACCCTATTTCCTTCATTGACTACACGTAGATCGTAAAAACCAATGACGCATTAATTGCCGATGGTGTTCAATGGGAAAACGTCGTTCGCGTGACAAGAAACAGTTTTGATGCAGATGATGGCCTCAAGTGACGTCTGATGACCCCTCCTTCAACGCGAGCTAGCAGCCAAATGGCCCTTTTCAGCATGTGCTTGTTGTTAGCCATGGTGCATAACATCGGCATCAACAAGTACGTGTGTCACGTGGGTGCAAACTCATGATCTAGCCTAAAGGATTGGATCAAGCAGCATCGTCATAAATTGAAGGTGTTATATCTTGAAAAATGTTTGACCGACGATTTCTTCTTGAAGGTCTTGTATCTGTTTGTCACACCATTTACGTGATTACTGTTGTCCTGGGTTTGGGATTGATATTTGTCACGTCAACATATTTTGTAGGGTTAGTTCGGTATATGCCAATGTCAATTTTTACACTGGCATCTTTCAAATGTCGTTTTTTGAAGTAATATTTTTGAACACACAAAGATGGCAATGATATATACTCCCTTTAATCATGAGTATCAAATTATCAATTTTTTAGAAATAATTTTCCCTGATTGTCATTAATAAAAAAGGCAACACACGACCAAATAGTGAGGCAGCAAATAAATTGAGCCCACTTAAAAATGGCAACTACTTAAAAATAAAATAAAACATGGTAATTCCAAGCATCATATACTCATATCTGATTCTTAAATAGCGCTGAACCCATAATTTCGTCCGCCTCCTCATCTCTTCTTCTCTAGAGCAGCGTGTAGATCCAGGAAGGGCTTCCTCGTTGCACCAAGATCACCAGGTACAAACGTTTAGCACTTTAGCTTCAGAAGATCGTCTTTCTAGTTTGATTAATTCTTTTATTGGTGATAGAAGTTTGCAGAGATTAGATGGCGTTTGGGAAACGTAAACAAAATGAAGATGTTGGCGGTTCTGTAGAAGAAAAAAGAAGGGAAGATTTGACAGATGACCTTGAGGTCCATGAAGATGATGACGCTGACGCCGGTGAAGAAGATGGAGAAGAAGAATCGGCCGAGCAAGGTGCTGAAAAATCTGCTAAACAACCCTTCCTGGATGAGGTAACAATACTTTCTAGAGCACAAGGAAAAAAATCCTAAATTGATACTCCTTAATTAATTATTCTTAAATTTTAAACTTCATTATGTGATAACATGCATACATATAAAGTTCTAAACTGAATTATCTTAAATTATTCTAGACAACATGCTGATTTAATCCTAAATTAATTATTCTGCTGTCTTGTTTTACTCTTCTCTTCTGATTTAAGTCTGAATTTGAACAGCATAAAGAGAAGAAAGGAGTTTCAAAGACCGTTGTCACAAAGACGTATAGCCCATTAGCGGAAGCATTTGGTGTGACGGAAATAGATAGTGTTGATCTGAAAATCATGGAGTTTGTTACTGGGAACGGTATTCCTCTCAATGCGATGAGAAGCCCACAATATTATGAAATGGTATCGGCAATTAAACAAGCTCCGAAGGGCTACAAACCACCTTCATATGAGGAAGCCAGAACCACATTGTTAGATGCATGCAAAGCAAATGTAGAGAAACATGGTAAGCGTACTTCAACAATTCTTGCGATATATTGGTTCCAGCTTGATAAAGAAACACCACCAACAGAAGGGCAGAAGATCTTGTTCCCTTATCTGATGATAGTGGATTCCGATCCAATCTTGGATCGTATGAGAAAAAAAGGCAGAAGATCACAAGACATTTTTTTCAAACTACGAAGACTAGTTATTTTAGTAAACTTGTAGACTTATTCATTGCAGATAGAACTTGTTAGACTTGTTACCGACTCATTAATACCTCATCATGTTTCTCGCAGGTACATGAAGTACGAGATGGATATTGGACTAAGCATTGCTACCGTCGGTCATCTCTGCTTGCTTAGCTTTTCCATATGAAAAATAGTTTGTTTTTTCTGTGCACCACTGGCTGTTAACTTGATATTTTCCTTTTGCCCACAAGTGAACTTATGTATTCAAGGCTAAACTTCTACGTTATTATATTACCCTTTGATCTTTGATCTTTCTGTGTGTTTGTGTGTGTCTGTGTGTGTGTGAGCGCGCGCGATATTATGCATGAGTTGTGTAAAATAATGCAAGTCTCAAAGTATGAGGTTTGGTATCACTGGCGTTGTCTTGGACCGGCAGGGGTCATCGACCCAAATTCAATTGGGTCAAATACCACGACCAATCTGAGAGTCAGGGTCATCGACCCAACTTCGCATGGATCACGCACCACAACAACCCAATGCATCGCACAACGGTCATCGATCCAAATTTGTATGGATCACGATCCGCGTCCTCAATTAGCATCTTGAAGTGGTATGCTCCTGGTCGCACCTCGGTCTGGAGGGATGATGGCCCGTGACCTTGCTTCTCGACCCGGTCGACCTAAATTTCTGGCAACTATAAGCCGTCATCAACTAATCAGACTCAACAAATATATAGCTTTTTTTTTTTGGAAAAGGAGGATGACCCTCGGCCTCTGCATCTGGGAGATGCATGCGGCTATTTTATTGATTATTCTCGAAGACCTTACAAAGTAGAACAACAATATGCCTGAATCCGCCATCTTGGCAACATCTGCCGCTACTCCTATCCAAATAATGAAGGGGTGCAACCTGAGCCACATACCCAGACCTCTCACCTAAGCCTAACATCTAAAGCCGGAGGTCCCGACCGAGCCATCTGCCGGGTCCGGGGCTCAAACCGGTCCGACGCACTCACATGTGTCGTCGTCGCCATCTTCCACTGGTTCATCTTCAGAGCAGATTGAGGTGACAACCTTGGCATGTCCTCCGCCATCGACGCCACCACGACGCCAAACGACGACCTCCACCTACGCGAGCCTTGGCAGGTCCTCCGCCATTGACGCCACCACGACGCCAGCCGACGACCTCCACCTACGCGAGTCCATCTCCAAGCAACGGATGTAAATCGATGCTAGGATAGGGCCGCACCACCGCCGTCGCCCACCACCCACAAGCGCCACCCAACCCCAAGGTTCCCAAAGCGGCGCGTTCAAGAAGGGAACGGCGCCGTGAGTGCCGCCGCCGCCCAACAAAGTTAGGGCTTTTGCCCGAGAGACCTAGGGGAAGGTGAAGTGAGGAGATCAGTCCATACCGACGCTTCCAAGAAGGGGAACGGCGCCCTCAGGCGTCGCCGTCGACGCGGCCGGTCATGGCCGGCCAGGGATTTCGCTCGAACTAGATCTCCGCCACCAGCAGCGCCTCCTGTACAGAACCGGCGACCAAAGGGAAGCGCGGCCCGACCAAGCTGGCTCGCACGCTGAACAGGGGAGGAGGGGAGGCGCCAAATCGCGCGCACCGACCGCCGCAGAAGCCGCCGCCGGCCGCCAACGACCACCGGATCCCGCCGCCCGCACGGCCGGGACACCAGATCCACCGCCCGCACGGCTGCTAGCCGGCCGGACCTTGTCAATGGAGCCGCCGCTCCCGATCAGGGGTTCCCCACGAAGAAGCAAGGCAACCGAGGCCCCGCCGCCACCATCCTTGGCGCCCCGAGCTTGCCCGGCAGCTGCCTCAGGCGGCGGCGAGGAAGGGGCGGCTAGGAGGAGGAGGGGCGGCTAGGGTGGAGGAGGAGGGGAGGAAGGGGCGGCTAGGAGGTCAATATGAAAGTTGACAAACATATAGCTACAACCATTCTGTATGTGCGGTTAGGGCAACTCCAATGCAGTCTATCAAAGTGCGGGTAAAGGTCCGGATCATGCGGTTCGGACACTTTTTCTCATACAACGCGGTCCCTTGAACATCTGTGGACTAGTCCGCATGTCCGTTTTCTTCCAAATCGGAAGCAAATTTCGTGGAGCTTTACGGGAGTCAGAACACCATATGAGAATCCATTTGTCCCGTTGTCAATTGAATCCATTTTGAGATGGCTAGGAAAGTTAGATAGACATGATAATGGGCCCAGGAACTTGTGTATATTGGATTTCGTACTCTCTTCAGGCCAAGTTTATTTTTCAAGAAGAGCAAAAGCTTTTTGCGCATTTGTTAATTAAGAAGGAAGTGTGTATACGTATATAATGTCACCTCTCTTGAAAAAGGCGGCACCTAGGAGGAACTTAGGCACACTTTGGCGCTAGGTGATGACCAAACGCCTCACCTAGGCATAAGTGAAAGTCTAAGCAAGGCAAGCATTTGTCTACCCGAGTAAGAAATCATGTTATGCTGCACTGATATGCCAAATGGGCCATATTACAATGCCAGTAGTAAATTATTTATATGCCCTAAATTAATATCGATACACATACAATACCAAAGATACACTCCAATAGTAAAAGCTATATTTATCACCTAGGGCGTGTCTGGGGCGCTTAAATACCGCCTAGGGACTAGGCGAAGGCCAACTGCCTCGCTTACGCCTACTGCTTTTTCACCTTGGATACCACTCAAAGGCACATACATAACAAAAAGGTTTGTCTACTATTTCGGCATGACTTATCTCAAGTGTTTAACCCCGGCAATACTCCATCATTCCTTTTATTTTTTTACTTCTGGCTACAATGTTTACTAGGTTGGACAGTGATTTTGAAAACTCTCGCATTTCTTAGGTTCCATGTCTCCCAAGAAACAAGCATGACCAGTAATGTCATGGCTTTAATTTTTCCGTCATGGATATGAATAATGGAAGACCACCATTCCTGAACTGAGTTAAAATTGGTGCGATCATCAGCATTCATGTTAATTAGGCCAAGTCAATCACAGACCATGACCCAAATGCGTATGGAGAGGCGTATTGAACCCATTAACAGTCGCGCAAGGGGCGCCCGCTCGCGCATGCCACGTCGGTGCTGGACCCACGCGCTCACGCGAGACAAAAACGTATGCAGTTGCGTATTGGCCACAAATACGGCTGTTCCCAAATCTTTCTTCCCCAGATGCAGCCGTCGCCTTCTCCTCTTCCCCACGCGAGCTCTCCTCTCCCCTTTCAGCGCCTCCTAGCTAGGGTTAACGACGTCGCCCCCTATCCATGACCTGATTCGCGGAGGTGGCTGGTAGGTGCCCTAAGGTCGATGGCGCCGAGGACGAGGCAGAGCGGCAGAGGTGGATCTGTTGTGCTGGGTTGAGCGGCGGCCCGGAGCGGGTCAGCCACAGCCCACGGAGATGGCCGTCCGCGGAGTCGTCCTCATCCACAGAAGGGAGGGGAGGACGAGATGAAGAGCGCCACCGGGAGCAGATCTGGCCGTCGGCGGCAAGAAGGCCACGCCTTCTTCCACCTCTGTGCGGTCACCCAGGTATGGAGCCATCTTCCTTCTCCATCTGCATGTGTGGAATTGAAAGAACTTAGACTTAGATCACTGTATGTACATGGAGGTAAATTTTATATATGTCACATGTACATGAGTTGCTGGTCATCTATGACATGCAGACAATTCCATCAGACTTGGCCAAAAATACCATCAGTGATGTATCACCTGTACATATGTTTAGGGTTGATGCACCCATCTAAATGAAGTAAGGTACATAAGTAGTAATTTATTTTGCTAATTGTTGCCCTAGCCATAGATTTTTGAATTATGGTCTTCTAATTATCAGATTTTTATGCTGCAGATATGGTCTGTACTAAATGAATGTTGGTGTGCTAGGGCTATCTGTATCTGCAGTGCACCAGTGTGTCCAGGAGAAGGAGCAGCAACTCCTTGGACAATGGTCTGGCCTAACACTACCGGAAAACGGTTCTACCCCGACGGCCAAAACTATGCCTACGGCTGCCGTCGGCCTACTTCGAGCTATACCGACAGCCTAGTCCTGGCCGTCGGGCTACACCTATCTACGCCGACAGCAGCCGTCGACCTAGATGCAGACACGCTGACAGCAGCCGTCGGCATACCTGTGGGCCCGGCGACCCCGCCCGTGACCAGCGGCTAACGCCGTCAAACCTATGCCGACGATCGGGACGGGCGGCCGTCGGCATATTTCCGCATGCCATGTCACCGATCCGCGGCGTAGATATGTCGACAGCAACCGTCGGCATAGGCGCCACGTCACCGATCCGCGGCACTGCGCCCACCAAAACCCTGTCGTCTCTGCCGTCGGCATAGTTATTTTTTTACATGCGTTTTTTACATATGTTTTTATGTATTATATGAATATATATGTAGTTTGTAATTTTTCCATAGATTATGAATATATATATATATATAGTTTGTATTTTTTTTCGAGCACATTAATAATGTGCCGTCATGTTCTTTTGAATATAGGTCCTTATATTTTATTAAAATTAAAAACAGCTATGCCAACAGAAGTTTAGTGGCGGTTGCAAACGCCCGGCACCCGTCTCTGGAGTGTGACCCCCTCACGTCCGCGGTGTGCCCCCCTCACGGACGGCGCCGCCGCCGGCATCTGGAGGGCGGAAACAACCGCACCAGGTCTATACGGAGGGGACGTTGCTCCCAAGTGTTTCTATGGGATGACCTACCACAACCGGGTGGTGTTGTGGCATGTCGGAAGAGGCGGCACGCATCTCCGGGGCGTGGCCCCCCTAACGGACGGCGCCGTCGCCGGTACCTGGAGGGGGGAAACGGACGCATCGGGTCTACACGGAGGGGATGTAGCTGTCAGTTTGGCTCGGATGTTGCTCCCAGGTGTCCCTCTGAGCTGACTTGACACAACCGGGTGGAGAGGTCCACTGTTCAAAGCCCGTCCGTGGAAAGTCAAAGGGCTAGATCTCGTGGTCAACCGCTCCAGGGTTAGGCGGGACGGGGGCCTGGAGGGGTAGCAATGCCACCGGAGCATCGCACCGGCCCCTCATACATGCGGGGTGATGTTGTGGCTTGTCCGAAGAGGCGGCACGCGTCTCCGGGGTGTGGCCCCCCTCACGGACGGCGATGACACAGTAGTAGACGTTCTGCGGTAACGGTGCGGCGTGAATATTATTAAATACTCGGATCGCGATAAAATCATGAGTTTTTTACACGACATGGGCACATGTGCTATATGAGCGATGGTAATTTTTCATAATTTTTGGTGATGGAGAAGTATCCGAACACTTCCCTCTACGCGGATTGCCCTTCGCATGTCTACGACTGTGGCCGGCGGCCTCCGTGGGCTAACATGCCGCCAATCTTGCGTACGCGGCTTCTCACAAGTCTGAGAGTGTTGTGGCGGTTGCAAACGCCCGGCACGCGTCTCCGGGGCGTGGCCCCCCTCACGGACGGCGCCGCCGTCGGCACCTGGAGGGGGGAACGGACGCGTTGGGTCTACACGGAGGGGATGTAGCTATGGGTTTGGCCCGGATGTTGCTCCCAGGTGTCCCTCTGTGCTGACCTGACACAACTGGGTGGAGAGGTCCACTGTTCAAAGCCCGTCCGTGGAAAGTCAAAGGGCTAGATCTCGTGGTCAACCGCTCCAGGGTTAGGCGGGACGGGGGCCCTGGGGGGTAGCAATGCCACCGGAGCGTTGCACCGACCCCTCATACATGCGGGGTGGTGTTGTGGCATGTCCGAAGAGGCGGCACGCGTCTCCGGGGTGTGGCCCCCCTCACGGCGGCGCCGTCGCCGGCACCTGGAGGGGGGAAACGGACGCGTCGGGTCTACACGGAGGGGATGTAGCTGTGGGTTTGGCCCCATTGTTGCTCCCAAGTGTCCCTCTATGCTGACCTGACACAATCGGGTGGAGAGGTCCACTAGTCAAAGCCCTTCCGTGGAAAGTCAAAGGGCTAGATCTCGTGGTCAACCGCTCCAGAGTTAGGCGGGACGGGGGCCCTGGGGGGTAGCAATGCCACCGGAGCGTCGCACCGGCCCCTCATACATGCGGGGTGGTGTTGTGGCATGTCCGAGGAGGCGGCACGCGTCTCCGGGGTGTGGCCCCCCTCACGGACGGCGATGACATAGTAGTAGACGTTCTGCGGTAACGGTGCGGCGTGAATATTATTAAATACTCGGATCGCGATAAAATCATGAGTTTTTACACGACATGGGCACATGTGCTATAGGAGCGATGGTAATTTTTCGTAATTTTTGGTGATGAAGAAGTATCCGATCACTTCCCTCTACGCGGATTGCCCTTCGCATGTCTACGACTGTGGCCGGCGGCCTCCGTGGGCTAACATGCCGCCAATCTTGCGTACGCGGCTTCTCACAAGTCTGAGAGTGTTGTGGCGGTTGCAAACGCCCGGCACGCGTCTCCGGGGCGTGGCCCCCCTCACGGACGGCGCCGCCGTCGGCACCTGGAGGGGGGAACGGACGCGTTGGGTCTACACGGAGGGGATGTAGCTATGGGTTTGGCCCGGATGTTGCTCTCAGGTGTCCCTCTGTGCTGACCTGACACAACCGGGTGGAGAGGTCCACTGTTCAAAGCCCGTCCGTGGAAAGTCAAAGGGCTAGATCTCGTGGTCAACCGCTCCAGGGTTAGGCGGGATGGGGGCCCTGGGGGTAGCAATGCCACCGGAGCGTTGCACCGACCCCTCATACATGCGGGGTGGTGTTGTGGCATGTCCGAAGAGGCGGCACGCGTCTCCGGGGTGTGGCCCCCCTCACGGCGGCGCCGTCGCCGGCACCTGGAGGGGGGAAACGGACGCGTCGGGTCTACACGGAGGGGATGTAGCTGTGGGTTTGGCCCGAATGTTGCTCCCAAGTGTCCCTCTGTGCTGACCTGACACAATCGGGTGGAGAGGTCCACTAGTCAAAGCCCTTCCGTGGAAAGTCAAAGGGCTAGATCTCGTGGTCAACCGCTCCAGAGTTAGGCGGGACGGGGGCCCTGGGGGGTAGCAATGCCAAAACCGGAGCGTCGCACCGGCCCCTCATACATGCGGGGTGGTGTTGTGGCATGTCCGAAGAGGCGGCACGCGTCTCCGGGGTGTGGCCCCCCTCACGGACGGCGATGACATAGTAGTAGACGTTCTGCGGTAACGGTGCGGCGTGAATATTATTAAATACTCGGATTGCGATAAAATCATGAGTTTTTTTACACGACATGGGCACATGTGCTATAGGAGCGATGGTAATTTTTCGTAATTTTTGGTGATGAAGAAGTATCCGATCACTTCCCTCTACGCGGATTGCCCTTCGCATGTCTACGACTGTGGCCGGCGACCTCCGTGGGCTAGCATGCCGCCAATCTTGCGTACGCGGCTTCTCACAAGTCTGAGAGTGTTGTGGCGGTTGCAAACGCCCGGCACGCGTCTCCGGGGCGTGGCCCCCCCTCAGGACGGCGCCGCCGCCGGCACCTGGAGGGGGGAAACGGACGCGTCGGGTCTACACGAAGGGGATGTAGCTGTGGGTTTGGGTAAATTCTCTTCTGAATCACTTGTCTTCAGTTTCGTTCATAGTTTATCATTGAATCACTCAACTCATGCCTTGTTTGCTTCTGGTTTATGCATGATTGCAGCAACTCTATATAGTTCTTGACGAGCACAAGGCCAGAGCCGACGTGGTCTTGCTTGTGGCTGCAAAGAAGAAAGCTCGTCAGTTGCAGTATGAGGTGCGCTGGGTTGCCGTCTCGCAGTACTACCACTACTACCTGCACCAAAAGATGACCAAAACTCAAGCGCAGAAGCAACCACTTACCTTGAACAGGGAGCAGTTCATGATGGTAACTATTACTAACTTTTCATTGTTTCAAGCAGTCAACTATATGTTTCGTGCTCACATGTCATGCTTCCAAAATTTGCATAGGTTGTTCCTCGTTGGTGCTATGGAAGGCATGAAAGATGGGCGAGTTTGGTGGATAGGTGGCTCGGCGACGATGCAGAGTTTGCTGCCAAGAGCATCAAGGCCCGGGCTAACCGTGGAAAAGACGGGACACACGGCCAAGGAAACAGAACCACTGGGGCTTCAAGGCCATGAAGGTATATCTATATGCATGATGCATTTTTGTTCTTCTTTACCGTCATGTTCTTATGTATGGCTAACTTCTGTTTGACGTCGCAGGAGGACAAGTTGAAGAGGCCGCTCTCAGACATTGAGTCGTGGAAGCTGGCCCGCGAGCGGAGTGATCCCAAGGACGGCGAGAGCCAGTACTACGGCAAGACCGAGGAGCACCTGGAGTCTTACACTCAGAACTAACAGAAGTTGCATCCGGATGTTCTTGTTCCTGAGGTCGCTCAGTCTCAGATCGACGACACGGCAGTGGTGGCCATCCAGGGGAAGTCACATGGCTGGTATCCGTGTTTCGATGGCTTGATCACTCCTTCAATCTCGTACACACGGCTTCGGGCTACCAACCCGAGCCAGTTAGAGAGTACGGGGCGTTCACAGACTCCCTTAGCCCGCTAGCATGCTGTAAGTACTTCCCCTTTATCTTTTTCTCTCTAGCATTCTCAGTTTATTTTCAGCATTGCTCACTTAGAAACAACCTAAATTATGTAGACATATAAGGCCTTTGTCGAGCATAGGAATCTCGAGGTGCGAGAGTACTTGCAACGAGTGAAGGAAAACGATGATTACAACCGTCAGATGATGGCGGTTAGTTTTGCCCTCTTAAAACCAAGCTAAATTTTTGCACTTTCATTCCTTCTGACCTTCTAGTTTGCTTGTTTAACTAACATCCAGGCTATGTTGGCATCTTGGAGTAACCGCACGGATCCACCACAAATGGGACCCCCACCACCACCTGCGGGAGAACCCCCACACGTTCCCACGTTCGATGAATGGGTGGCACTAGGCAGTGATAGTCCGGTTAGTACATTTGCCTAACTACTGACAAACTAGTTCTCGTTCATTCAACACTATCATATCATATTTACCGTTAGAATCTTCTCTCAAACATGTAGGGGACCGGTGGCTCGACTTCTGCTCCGTCAACCCCAGTCACTCCGATCTGGCAGAGTGATGGTGGTCGCGGTGGCGGTTTTGGTGGAGGTGGTCTTGGCGGTGGTGGTTTTGGCGGAGGTGGTCTTGGTGGTGGTGGTTTTGGCGGTGGTGGTTTTGGCGGAGGTGGTCTTGGCGGTGGTGGTCTTGCTTGATGTCGATGATGATACCTGTGCATGTGGCCGTCGTGCCATACCTTTCATGTTCCTACTTTTATGATGTTCCATGTCTTGCACTACTTTTATGTTCATGAACTTTCGCCGGTGATGATTTTTAGATGATGAACTTGACTACGTTTAAATGATGATGATGAACTGTCATATTTCTGCATAATCCCATATTATTCTGCTTTGAAATGTTGTCAAATGAATTGAAAAAGAGAAAATAGGGGAAAAAAACTATGCCTACGGCAAAGCCGTCGGCATAGATGAGCCCAGGGAAAATCTATGCCGACGGCTTTGCCGTAGGCATAGCCCTGCCAACAGGAGGAACCGGGGGACGACACGTGGCACGGCTATGCCTACGGCAAAGCCGTTGGCATAGATTCCATCTATGCATAGCCCTGCCACCAGGAGGCACCAGGGAATGCCACGTGCCAGAGGTATGCCGACGGCTCGGCCTTCGGCATAGATTTCCACCTAAGCCGTCGGCATACCTCTGCCACGTGGCTTCCCGTGAATCGTCAGCGCTTTTGACGACGCCGTCCGTTGCCGTCAGGCAAAAAACACTGCCGACGGCTGACGCCCGGCCGTCGACATAGGCCCCTATGCCGACGGCTATACTACGCCGACGGTCTGACAAGACTACGCTGACGTGATCTACGCCGACAGGCCTATGCTGACGGCAGCCGTAGGCATAGATCTATGCCAACGGCAAAGGACCTATGCCGACGGCCCTGGGCCGTAGGCATAGGCCGCGAGTCCGGTAGTGTAATGATGTATGTTTGTTTGCTAACATAGTGCTAATGGGTGTGCAAATTAAGGTTCGGCCGCGTCTGCGGCAACGGCGGGGACCTCCGCCCGTGGGTCTCATTCTTGCTGCTCATCCTCTTTTCTAGGTAAAGAAAGCATAGTCAGATCAGTCAGCAATCTGTCAGTAAATAGCCATTCCGTCTATAGGTCGCTGTTGCAGATTGTTTATATAATTATCCCTGGTTCTCTTTCTCTTTGGTTTAGGTACATTGACTCATAATGATGAAGTTGCAACAGTATGGAGTACATACAATTTTTTCTTTCGGAACTAAACTCGTCTCAAGGTAAATACTACAAGAAGCACTGCATATATGTTCATGCCATCCCTGAATATATTGGATTTAGATCTTGATGTATATATGCAGTATGTCTGTTCTATAAAGATCAGCGTGAAGAGTGTTTGTTCATTGGAACATGTTTTTTCTTCCTGATTTAGGGTCTTACTACAATATAACTATCTAGAAAGCATTTTATAGGAGGCCACATTCAGACTTCTTTACTAAATTCTTCATAGCCTTACCATGATAATTGCAGTACAGCTCTCACATTGAGGCCTGCTTATTATTTCTCCCACCTTCTCTATTCATACTACTGGTTTTTCGGCGTTGTTTATTGCCCAATTTCTTTTCCGTTCAAAGTCACCTTATACACAAGCAACTACCAATAGCCCTGAAGCTTCTATCACCAAAACCACTCTGATGTATATTACCTTGGAACTCATTATTTCTGGAGACGACTTCATGTATTCCCACGGTTATCTTCCTATCTCAGTTTACTCCATCATTTGTTTCTGAGAGGCTCGCTATGCGGTTCCCGCTGCTTGCTGTGCCGGCCGGCGCGCCCATCCACGTGTTCAAGAACCTCCTGCTGATTCACACCATGACTGGTATGCATGCTAGGACGCCTCTCACTGCTGAATCATAATTTCAAGAAATGTTGTTGTCAAATGCAAATAGTTAGTGTGTTATGCAGTCCACTTAGCATACTTTTCGTCTTTGCTTACTTGGATGGTTATTATTCATACCAAACACTTAATAATTCAAGCTCAGTATTTCCCATTTTGTTAATAAAACAATTGTTCACAGATGCCTGTCACTGTCACATTTTCTTGATATGTTTTCCAACACCACCACTATTAAGTATATGCCTATACCCATCAAACCATCTTTTTAATCTCATCCCTGTACCTTTGCGTGAAGTTCGTTCAAATGATTTTGGGCCTAGAGCCTGGATAATAGTGTACTAGCCTTGTGAAGGCTCACAGTATACCCCTCCACACTGCTCTGTCAATTTCTTTTGGAAAGACTGTTGTCCTATGGTCTTCCGGTATGTCTCTTTCCAATTTGCAAAGTGTACAATAATTACTACTTTACTCTTATTATTTCCTCTGATTGGATTTTAAAACTGTGCTCACTCATCCATAGTTGAATATTATAGTATTGCAAGTTTAGGAAGCACCTGAAATATTGAAAGAAGCTAAGAATCTTGTTTCGTCTGGTGTCGCTCACAAAATTTTCTTCTGATTCTTGCACGAGCTACTCACACAATGGCCACCAGTTCTCTGATCCTTCTTATTACATAGTACACTACTATCTTATTTTCATTCTTTTGCTTCTTTGACCCATCATCTTCGGGTATTTACATGTAAACAGAAAGTGTCGATGACGCTGCTGCTGCTCTCGCTTCACTGACTATACCCGGTATCACCACTAATTCTTGGCCTTGTGTTTATCTTCTTGTACTGACTTGGACATCACGGACTCCAACCATTTAAGCACATCTTTATGCTGGTGTCCCAGAGGCGATGGAGTCTGAAAAGGAATTTTCCATCAGGATGAGATAGGCGTCGTTTATTCACCTAAGTAACCCTCTTCTCACCACACTAAAATTTGTAGCATACTCTGATCATACAGATGCCAGATGTGGTTTATTCTTAGAGTTGTTAATTGTTCTGAAAGTGATGGATCAGAAGCTGATAAAGTTGTCCATATTCACACTACAAGTAGTTGGGGGCCTGCTAAATGTCATCAACAAGAGAAGGTTCTATCTAGCATTAGGGAGGGCTTTATTTATAATTCTAACAATTATTATGTAAAGTTTTTTTTTCTTTTGATCTGAATGGCATGGAAAATGTTGATTCATTTCATGTCGTCATTTTATTTTATTTTTCTGTCTTGCTCAGTAAAACTTGCTTTTGTAATTAGGCCAAAGTTTCCATCCCTTTTATAAAAGAAAACAAATAACTTGATGCTAACGTCTACTGTGCTTATCAGAGAAGACCCCATGCAGATGGGCGACAGGTGCATCAGGGTGACCATCCACCATTGCTTCTTTGACAGCATGCGGCCGATCCACTCACACATGCAGTTCAGCAAGGTCCACCTCTTCAACAAAACTACAACAGGGACTGGGGCATATACGCTGTCTGTGACATTGTCAAAGCTCAGGTAACTCATCTAAGTATGTTGTTTCATATGCTTGCAACCCACACGCTTTGAATGAATCAATACCTGCATTTGCAGGTTGTATCCAGTGTAACATATATGATGCCGACGAGGGAAAAAATACCATGAACAAAACTTAGTCAAATAATTTATGAGTGACTACTACTGTTTGCTTGATGTTTGGTTCAGAAAATAGGATCTAGCTTCAATTAAATTGACCATCCATTTGTTTCCTGCACAGATGCTGCACTGTCCGTCCTGAATCCTTGGATGTTGGGAAGTTCGAAGAAGCATGTGCTGTAGGTATGTCTTTGTAACCAGTATATATTTATATGCTTCTGCAAATTATAAATCATGTATTTGCATTCACTGACTGTCCACTAAATACTTCTACCAATGTGATTTGATAATGCGGTTGTTTGGATGCTAAAAGAATAATGAATTGGTGCACATTTTTAATGATAAGACATCGAAGGGCCAACGTCTTGTTAGAAGTAGCTTATTCTTGGTCAATCCTTCCACTTTACCAAGCTAATGAGGGTGATCAAGCACTTATTTTTTTACCTGTCCCAAGGGATTTGAGGAATGATTTCGTGCTTTTGATGAATGTGGCTGCAACCATATTCCTACAGTCAGTGATTCAATAATTGTCACATTTTCCTTCCAATTTTTATATTGCTTCTTTCATGTCCAGTTGCTGAATACATGCGCAGACTGATTTTTGCCCACTGGAAACAGTACATACTCTTAAAGATTTTGTGGTGACCACATGATTGTTGCTCTTGGCTCCATATGCTTTTTGTTAAACTTGCTCATAAAGTACATAACTTTGAACAATGCAATGATTTTTATATTCCTATGTTCCGAACACTCGATAAAATTATGTCAAAACTGACAAAATTTTGTGAACTGGAGGGAGTAACTATTATCTTATTCTCTGTTTTAATGTTGTACTCATGCAACTGAACTTCCATACATTTCGAAATTATCTTTAGATGCTCAAGAATGGGGCTGCTAATCTGTGCTTATGAGCATCAGTAACTACTATCTAATGTTCACGTACATAGTGTCGTTGATGTCAGGGACCAAACCAAGTGCATAATCTGAGGTTGGGAGGCTATTAATGAATGTCCAGTTTAAATTTTATATGCATACGCATGTGTGATTTTAAACCAAAAGAATTCTCTCTCTTTTGGAGATCCCCTGCCTTTTGGAAGATGTTTAGCTTTGATTTCAACTGCCAGCCTTCTCTCTGTACTCACTGATCCGCCGGGTAAGACCTACCTGTAAATAAAAATCTACTTGCTATGCTTTATAATTAAAACATCTGCTGCTGCAGTTCTGCTGCATATATTCTTCTTTGTAAGCATTGTTGTTTCTTTCAGTGTATTCTTTTTTGAGCAACTGGCAACCATCAGGGCTATCAAACACGTTAAGAATTGTAACAGCAAGGTACGCACTCAGGTGGCGGCACCTGGTTGACTGGTCATGAGTAAGGGCAAGTTGTCTGTTTCAGTTTATGAGTCCAATGATGCAATTTGAGATAAACTAGAGCATATTGAGACACTTTTGAGAGAAATAATTTGTATTATTGCACACACATGCCTGGTTCAAATATGAGGTGTATGATAGAGAGTTAGTAACATGGTCTAATTCATTACATACTTGTGTTGATCGATTTATTTGTCGGACAATTTGCTCTGCTCCTGAAATGTCACAAGGTTTGTGAGTTATATCAGAGTTAGTAACTTGGTCTAATTCGTTACATACTTGTATATATTGATTATTTATTTGTTGGACAATTTGCACTGCTCCTAAGAAAATAGGACTAGCAAGTGATATAACTCTTATGACAGCTCATGGTTAGGTTATAGCATGTTTAATTACTCTCATTTCTCTCCGTAACCTTGCATACACCTTTATAAAAATTACCACGAGCAAGCCCACTATTGGGCCAGATCACTAAAGGCTGCGAGTAGGCGACTAGCATGCTGAATTCCGACCCATCTAAAAGCGACAAATTGGGGGGGGGGGGGGGGGGGGGGGGGGGGGGAGCTTTGCTTAACCGAATCGAACAAAGGGGGCCAACGATGACTACGAGCTTTTATTCGGCGACTGTGGGAAGGGCCGATGACCGGCGGGCAAGGGGAGGAAGAGTGACAAGGTTGTCTACTGGGCATCGGGCAACGATGACAAATGGGCGGGAGCCGGTGACTTTCCTTTTTCACGAATGTTTTCTTTTACAGGTTTAAAAAATGTATTATTGTAAAAAAACATGTTCATGAATTCTAATATTTGTTCCTGATTTCTAAAAATGTTCAGGAAAAAATACAATGGATTATAAAAATAAGTGATTAGTTTTCTTACAAATCTGACATTTTCCCTCGTATTCATCATACCCTCGGAAGTTGTTTTTGTAGTTATTCTAGTCTCCCCCTAGTGTTGGTGTAGAAGGGGCAACCACCTTTGTTGTTGTTGTAGTTATGTCCTTTGCCGCCACCTGAGTTGGAGTAGTGGTCGCTGCCGCTGGAGTTGGAGTAGTGGCCGCCGTCGCCGCAGTTTCCACTACGACGAGAGCCGCCGTCGCCACCGCTGGCGGGTTGCCCGTGGAAACCCATGGATGAGCCACCACGGCCGCGGGAAGTAGCGTTGGCCAACGACTTGAAGGCACTGGCACCTGTGCCCTGGAACATCTCGACTCGTTGGTCGAATGTGGCCACCATGCCGAACAACTCGTCGACCGTGATCGGATCAACGCATACATCCAGAGCGCTCATAATGGGCTGGTAGTCCATATCAAGCCCAGATATGATGTGGGACACAAGCTCATGTTCATCTATTGGCTTTCTTGCCACTGCTATCACATCAGCAAGGCCACGCATGTTTTTTTCGAAAAGGGGGGACTCCCCGGCCTCTGCATCAGAACGATGCATACGGCTATCTTAATAAATAAGCAAATAGGTTCAACAAGGTCTTACAGTCTGAAACAAAGTAACGGCAAGCTCACAAAGAGCCACAACGCCAGAAACACAAAAGCCAAGAGGCCATAACCGGCTGGCATAACAAAGATAGGAAAACTAATCGCCTATCCTATTACATGACCGCCATCCAAACCGGTTGAAGATATCCCGTGCTACCATCTCCCACCGGATGGATCCAGTAACCAAACGCTCCCTGGCCTCCGTCGGAGTGAGTAACGACCACATATGGATCAGCGCAGTGGCTCGGAATAAAACCTGCAAAATATGAATATTTGTTGTTCTGTTAAAAGCCAAATCATTTCTGCAGTTCCAAATTGCCCACAACAAAGCACATACTCCTACGCGAATGTGTCTAGCTGTTTGGACTCAATCCCAACAAGCCACGTTCCAAATAACGTACTGACAGAATTCGGAGGAGTAATGTTAAAGGTAATGTGCACCGTCTGCCACAAAACTTTGGCCAACGGGCAATAAAAAAAAAAGGTGTTTGACAGTTTCATCCCGATCACAAAAACTACATCTAGTAGATCATGTCCAGTTGCGCTTTACCAAGTTATCCTTAGCAAGGCCACGCATGTGATCGAAGTAGGCAGTAGGGGAAGATGACAGCTCTGTCTGTATACCATGTGAAATATTGCATGGAAGCGTCTCAACTCTCCATACAGGGAGAGCCCGCATATATATTGTATTGATCTGAACGAGAGACGTCTGGTGGCGTTACATCGATAGGTTGTTAGCAACGAACAACCAGAGAAGATACATGTGGGATGGGGAGAAGATATAGAAAGATAAACACATAATAATAAGAGAATAGAATCTATATATCTCTAACTACCCAAGACTTGTTACACAAGGTGATGGCTGCGCCACATGATGCTAGATGTAACGTGACATGTTGACACATGTTTAACAGGAGGCAGATGCAAAGTCTTGTTTGTGCAAAGGATTAAATGTTTGGGTCACATTGACGGACGGGAAAGTCCGCCATCGTTGCATGCATTGCATAATAATTGCATCGGCAGATGAAAAGGTTTTGTTTGCCCCGACGGCTACCTTCTCCGTTGGCAGTGCAATGGCGTCTCCTCGTTATGATGTGACTAGTAAATGGCATGCAGCAAATTTATGTGGACCGGACGCAAACATATCTAGATGGAGGTGTGAACAGGCCGCCGTTTCCGTTTGACTTCCCTCTCTCCATGTCTCTCTCTCTATATATATATAGCTAGATGCAGTGCAGCAAAATATTTCCTCTCACTAGTCTTCCATCCTACGCCACCAAGCCGACCTCCAGAATGGCAGAGCAATGCAAGATCTCCGCTTCCATGGTGTCTGCATCCGAGGAAAGGTCATATGCGCGGTCATATGTGCTCAAGGTAGATGGATATTCAAGAGCTAAGGCGCTTCTCAAGAACGGCCAAGGTGTCACTTCTACCCCTTTCGGTGTTGGCGGCCACAGCTGGGTCGTGATATATTTGCCCAAACGGTCACCGTGAGGACTATGACGATTTTATATCTCTTTGTCTCCGGCTTGAGTCTGCCGATGCCCAAGATGTGAAGGCAAAATTCACATTCAGTGTACTTGACGAGAATGGAGAACCGGTGCCTTCATACAGACGTACCACCAACCATACCTTCTCAAGGAAAGGTTCAAGCTGGGGTTGGCCTGCCTACATCAAGAGGGACGATCTGGAGGTATCGTCGCATCTGAGAGACAATTGTCTCAGCATCAGGTGCGATGTCACCGTCATGAAGGAGATCCGCGGCGAAGAAGCAAGGGTTCCTCCAAGCGACCTCGACCGGCATCTCGGCGACCTCCTCAAGAACAAGGACGCAGCAGACCTGATTTTCCAAGTTGGCGGACAGAGTTTCTCCGCTCATCGGTGCGTCCTCGCTGCTCGGTCATCCGTCTTCAAAGCGGAGCTCCTCGGCGCCATGAAGGAGAGTAGCTCTGCTGCCGGTCCTATCAAAATCTGTGACATGGAAGCTCACGTGTTCAACTCCTTGCTCCATTTCATGTACACCGATTCGGTCCCTCTGACTCTGAAGCTTGATGTGGTGATGGCTGGCCATCTTCTAGTGGCGGCTGACAGGTACAATGTTGTGAGGCTGAAGCAGATATGCGAGGAGAAGTTGTGCGCTCACATCGATTCCAACATGGTGGCCACCAGTTTGGCTCTGGCTGAGCAGCATGGCTTCCCTCGTCTCAAAGAGGCTTGTCTACAGTTCCTTGACTCTCCTTCCAATTTCAAAGCTATGATGGCAAGCGACGGTTATGAGCATCTCACATCCAGCTGCCCGTCTGTTCTCAAGGAGCTCATAGCTAGAATCCTCCCGGCTGAATGGAGCGTGGCAAAGGAGGTTGTCATGAAAATGTGAAAGTAACGCCTACAGTATTATTATTATTATTATCATATATGTCATCCAAGTTTACTACTAATGGTTATGCTACTTCTCTATATATCCATGGTTGCTTGAACGTTTACACCAAATATGCTAGTATCAACAACTTTCTTTTTCCTTCTTGTTTTAATTGTTATGCTACTTCTCCATCCATGTACGGTTGGATGGATGTTTCAGAACAAAGAATGTTGTTAGCATCATTCATTCAATCTGTATGTTCAGGCGAGTAGAAGTAGTATTCTTGCAGTACTGCCGGATCAAAACCTGAATTTTGTTCACGTGTTACTAAAATCAGAAACACCGTACGCGTGCCGCTAATTGCAGCGAGATTTGGTGCCCCGGTGCACGTTGCGAACTCCATCTCAGTCATCAGAACACAAAAACATTTTCTGATGACGGACTGAACCGGAGAATGAACTGCAAGAACCACCGCATCACTGAATTACTGTAGGATGCCACCTGAATTTTGGATCACATCAGGCTATTCAATGCAGCTCAGTATGCTAACCAAACAGAAACTCGACTGATTTGGGTTTCCAAGAGCCAAAGTAGAGAAAGATAAGAGAACTTCTGGCTTATGTTGTGATTTTCTCCCCAACAACCAATTAATTAGCTTCAGACCACCTTCTAGCATCTTCTGTTATTACAACTAATGTAAATACCAGCTATTTCCATTCAACTACTTGTATTTATATCTAATAAATATAACAGTCTAGACAACTACCAAGTCCTAACTGTCTGATGATTAGCAGCACAGCAGTTGCAGAATACAGCAGTTTCAGTAAACTGTTCTTCCGACAGTTTCATTACACTGTTGTCCAATTATATCTTGTATAATTCGCCCAATTAACTGGTTGATCACTGAATTATATCTTGCAATGGCGCGTCTCACCTGGCTTCCCTGCCATGATGATGTTTCGCCCACTGCGAGGCGGAGTTCCATCTCACCTTGGTGAGCGCTCTACAGGGAAGGCCCTTTACTGCAGCATCGGGTTTTCTGTTTTCCCTATTCTGCACCATTTGTTTTCTTTTTTATTTCGTGTTCTTTGTTTATTTCCTGATTTTCTTAGGTTTTATTGTTCCCGGTTTATATGGTTTTCTTACTTTTTTTATTCAACACATTTCTATTTTTTCACACAAAATGTACAATATTCATATACATCAGAGAAAAAATTTCATACATATTTACCATTTTTCAATCATATAATTAACATTTTATATGAATATTCTTTTGATGTCTACTTTTTTCACATACATTTTGTATAATTCATATCTTTAACAATTTTCAAATACATAATTAACATTTATTTAGTATATTTTTTATGTCTAATCTTTTCACGTAAGATTTACATTTTCCATATACATCAGTACCATTTTTTATATAGTTTAACATTTTTAAATACATGACTGACCCTTCTTTTCAATATACCTTTTGATGTCTAAGTTTTTCATACATGTTGTACATTTTGCAGTATACATCACGAAAATTGTTTTTATTCAAATTTAATATTTCGTAAGTACATGATTAAAAAAATTATAATGTCACGCGCAATTTTTTGAAACACGTGAACTTTTTTTCCTTACAAACATATTTTTAATGCTAACAACATCATTTACACTATGTTAAATAATTTTGTACACTACGTTACCATTTTCAAATTAACTTTTTTAAAACATCAAATTAATTTAAAATTTTAGAATATATGCATTAAAATTTGTTCAATTTTTTGAAAGTTTTGGCATATTACATTATCTAATTTCCTAAATGTTTTTAAAATTTTAAATATATTTCAAATATAAAAAAAATAGTGAAACAAAGATGATAAAATATATAGAATAGATGACTTTCAATGTACACCTGTTCATGTGGAGACGGCATGGTCATGGACAATTCAACAAATGTTTGTAGTGATGACACTATGTTTATAATTTTATACATAAGTTATTGTTCTCCACTTGGTAAGTTTTTTTTTTGTATAATTGTTGACAACATTTGTTGTTATTGTATGATGTCTCAGTTCTGGTGATCAAGAAGATTTTGGACAAAAAGGTGATCAAGATGCAGCTATAGTCGCTGGCGCACACAGTGGAGATGAAGTTTGGGATAGATTCTTTGAAGCAATTGGTGGTGGACGAGCCCACCTCCACCAGGAAGGCAGAGCAGCCCATGCACAAGGAATTCACGAAAATGACTTTCTAATGGCTTTCGTCCAAGGGCTTGCAGTGAACTGCGTATACATGTTTTCATTTCAGAAGAAGCCCTGGATCAAGATGGCAACGGGGACGGGGATCACCGGGGGGCACGCCACCGTCCCCGCCCCGATCCCCGCTACTACCCGTCCTCGCTAGCCCCGCCCACCTTCGCGGGGGGGGGGGGGGGGGGGGGGGGGGGGGGGGGGGACTGCGGGACTGCCCCATGGATACCAGCAACAGCAAAACACAAGTGCACAACAGCAGTATATTGGCATCAGTAAAAGAGGAGCACAAGTGCACAACAGCAGTATATTAGCAGCACAAAATGGCAGTAAAAGAGGAGTAAAACTGCAGTAAACTTTTGACAGATTTAATCATACATTATAGCAGCACAACAACAGTATATTGGCAGCACAAAGAACAATAATTTTGACAGCAATCCTCCATTAGAGAAGCAAAACAATAGTAAATTATCAGCACAAACACAATATTTTCGACATAGATTCAATCATCCCAGGTCTGACCACAATAAGTTTGACAGATTCAATCATCTCGACTCAAGTCTGACCACATACTGGAAGTACGAATGGCACAAACAACAATATTTAGTACGATTACAAACCGGAAGTTCTAATTCTTAACACAAGCTGACAAGCATGGATGGCAAAATAGATAAAATGAAGACTTGAAGAGACCATCACAGTAGCTTATTGGTCCTCCATTTTCTTCATTCTTGACTCCATGGAGGCAAGCAGCAAGGCTAATAGTTATTGCAAGTGGAGAGTTCTTCATCCTGATCATGGAAATAGTTCAAGATAATTTAGAAAGTTGCAAATGAAATCAAGACATAGGATGAGAGTTGGGAATGTCAAGTTACCATTGGTTCATCCTCATCGTCAAGACAAGTTTGAAACTCAGTAGACAGAGATGAATTGTTCTCACCTAAATTTGCAAACAATGTAAAATTAGATGGCA
This sequence comes from Aegilops tauschii subsp. strangulata, assembly GCF_002575655.3. Taxonomy (NCBI): domain Eukaryota; kingdom Viridiplantae; phylum Streptophyta; class Magnoliopsida; order Poales; family Poaceae; genus Aegilops; species Aegilops tauschii. The sequence goes on along the minus strand of NC_053035.3, from coordinate 503,090,300 downwards.
GTAGTGTAACTGATTCAGGTATATATTCTAGTAAATTGTCTAAGCAAAAAAAAGTAGTGTAAGAACAACACAACAGCAGTAAAATAGGAGCAAAAGAGCACACTTGAATTGTCTTACCTAGCATGTCAGCATTAGACCAAGCCTGCATACACATTATAGCCTCAACCATCTTTGGTGCAAGCCTACTGCGATGAGGGCTAAGAATTCTACCACTTGTAGAGAATGCAGATTCCGATGCTACCGTTGTGACCGGAATAGGCAAGATATCATGAGCAATGAGTTGTAGAGTTGGATATTTTATCCCTCCAAACTTCCACCAATTGATGATATCAAAATCAGGTGTTCTTGGCAAAGTTGGCTCTTCTAAATACATATCTAGGTCTGTATGAACCAACATAGATGAAGCAGTAGGTTGTGAAGACATGTATTGTTCAAATATGTCAAAAACTTCTTCCTGTGAAGCTGAATCAGTGGGCTGTGAAGCACTAGCAACATTTGATGTTCCCGCAGAAGAGGCATCTTGGTATTGAACCAACAATTCTCGTAGCAACTGCTTCACGCGTGCAACCTCCTGACTTGCAGCCTCAGGTCCATAGAGAGGACCGTACAAAGCCTGCACCATATGGAGTTTGTATCTTGGGTCAAGAACAGTGGCAATAGCGATCAGACCATGGATATCTGTCCAGTACTTCTGAAACTTCTTTTTCATCTCCTCGGACATTTGGTGCATCACTTCATACTTCTTTTTCATCTCATCAGACATATCTTGCAACAGCTCATAATCAAGTGTAGTCCATTTGTGAATTGCCAACTTAATACCACAAACCTTAGGGAAGAACATATTTGCTGTAACATAACTAGTTCCTGACCATAAGCAAGTGACATCATAGAATAATTTGAGCCTAGCAATCATCTCTTTGGCGAAATCCCAATCAGCAGTTGTTGGACAGCAATTAAAAAGCCTTTCACGCAGACTAAGACGATCAAAAACATCCCTATACAACACAGCAATACTAAGCATTATGTGTGTGGAGTTCCACCTAGTTTTGCAATCAAGGTTCAACCTCCTAGAGTACTCAATGTTCATCAAGCGACAAGTTTTTTCAAACTTCTCATGTCTTTTTGGAGTTGCTGACCAAAACCCCACACTATCCCGCACCCTCTCAATACCATCCCCCAAAACAGCAAGCCCATCTTTCACAATCAGATTTAATATATGAGCACAACACCGCATATGCAACAGTTTACCACCTAGCATGAGAGAGGAGGAGTCTAACTTATCTAGGAGATCTTCCACTGCCTTGTCGTTGGTTGTGCAGTTATCAAGAGTAATGATTGACATCTTTCTCTCAAGATGATACTCTACCAGAACTTCATGTAGAACATCACAAATCACTTCAGATGTATGTGGTGCTGGTACATATACGAACCTGCAAAATCATAAATTATTGGGTTAGAAAGCATGAATAAGAGCAAATGTATTCAGACAAGCAGTAAGATAGGAGTAATGGTATTGTACCTTAGAAGGAATGACTTTTGATTCCAAGAACCATCAATGTAGTGACCTGTTACAGCCATGTATCCTCTCTTTTGATGTCCAGCAGTCCACATATCCGAAGTCACAGCAACTCTATTCTTGAAGTTTGCAAAGTACTTGATCAACTTATCTCTTTGTCCTTCATGCATTTCTAGAATATCTTTCTGGATGGTATTCCTACACACAACCTTGAACATAGGCTGCAACATAGCACAGAACTTTCTAAAACCTACATGATCTATCATAGCAAGTGGGTACTCATGACAACATATCATCAAAGCAAGTTCTTTCCTACATAGTTCTTGATCAAATATGTAATTCTCCACATTCACTTTCCCATCTTCCGCCTTGGTCAGTTTCAACTTTGCTTGCTTCCAAGCTGTTGTGGTCTGCCTAGCAGCACATGTTGCCAAATGCGCGTGAAGATGTGATGTCCCATCCTTTGTTTCTCCTCCAAGCTTACTATGGCACCACTCACATTCAGCCTTCCATTTTCCGCCCACAAGAACCCTCTCAAATTCATCCCACACCTTAGACTTGAGCTTTCTCTTCACACCCGCCAACTTGTGTGCATCCTGCGGTTTAGTTGCTCTTGTTGTTCGAGATGGCACCTCCAAGTCAACAGATTCAGCTGGCGTTGTATTGGCACTAGAGCTTGGCGTTGGAGTGGGAGCTGCACTAGAGGCTGGTGTATCTCCATTCGCAGCCGATGCATTTGCATCTGATTGTGTTGGACTTGATGCCATTGTTGATCCAAACAAGCAGTCCTAAAACAAAGGCACACAGCAAAATATTTAGAGAAGTTTGACATAGATAAGCAACACAATAATCAAGAATAAAAAGGATATGTGGACTGCTGGAATAAATATAAAAGGATCACAATAGTCATAATATTCAGCAAATATTCAGCAAATGGATATGTGGATCATAATATAAAAGGATATTCAGCAAATGGATATGTGGATATGTGGATCATAATATTCAGCAAATGGATATGTGGATCATAATATTCAGCAAATGGATTATAATATTCAGCAAATATTCAGCAAATGGATATGTGGATCATAATATTCAGCAAATGGATCATAATATAAAAGGATATGTGAACTGCTCTATATTTAGATAATGACTGAACAAATATTCAGCAAATGGATTACATGACTGAAAGTTCCTATCCTTAACACTTAACAAAAGCAAGCATGGCAAACATAACAAAGCACACACATCCCACAACATCAAATATCTAAGACTTCTATTCTTCATTCTTCACTGCTCCATGCAGGCATGTAGTAAGTCGACAGTTCCTCAACCTGAACATTAGACAAGTGGAAACATTAGTAAGTTACCATTGGCAAGTGGAAACATTACTTAAGATTAAAGAATAAGATGATGGTTGAGGATGGCAAGTTACCATTGGCCTGCCTAGAAGCACATCTTGCTAAATGAGCATGCAGATGTGAGGTTCCATACTTTGGATCTCCACAAAATAGCCCGTGACACCATACACAGTCAGCCTTCCATTTTTCCTCAACAAGAACCCTATTGAACTCATTCCAAACCACAGATGTGGTCTTTCTCTTCACACGAAGTGGCTTATCTTGCTGAACATATTCACCTGAACCCGATGCCATTGCAAATCTACAACAAGACACATTCAACAGATCTCGGGTCGCCGGTGAGCTGCTCACCTTGATGGTCTCGGGTCGATGCAGATTTGCTTGAGGTGGAGGAAGAGGATGCGAGTTGCTGGTCGTCGTCGCGGTCAGCTACAAAGGCACACAACGAAATATTTAGAGATCACAATAGTCACAATAATCAGGAAGCATACACATTCAACAGCAAGATCACATTGCAATATATTTATATAAAAAGGATATGCAGACTGCTGGATATTTAGATAATTTTGACATATAATTGATACATACACATATTCAATTGTGACTGGCCAAATATTTAGATGATTCTGACAAACAGTGAGATGGAAGCATTCGGCCACAACACTTCACCGGAATTGCAGAAAAACAAACATGTCAAAAATCTGACATAATTCACTCATGACTGACAAGTTTACATAATTCACTCAATGTGTGTGGACTGCTGGATATTTACATAATTCACTCATGACTGACCAAGTAACAGATCCATACACATTTAACAGCAACATTCAATTAAATGGGAAAATAACTACAAGAACTAACAACTACAAGATCCATACACATTCAACAGATGCATACACATTCAACAACACGAAATGAAACAAAAAATTACGAGAAAAGGTGCAGATGCGGCCGGTTACCTACTTACCCTGATGGTCTCAGCCTCTCGGGTCGATGAGGATGCCTCTGGACTCTGGTCACTGCTTGTGCTTGAGGTGGAAGAAGAGGAGGGGAGTCACTGGCGTCGTCGTCGCTACTATCATCGCCGGTCGCTGTTAGCTTTTGGCCCGGCCGTCGCTCGCCATCGTCGTCGTCGTGGACTCGCGAGGAGGCGAGGAGCAGGAGAGCGCGACAGGGCGCGGGACCAGATGGGAGGGGGCCGGTGCAGGGCGCCGCCAGTGTTCGTCGTCGTCGCCACTATCACCGTCGCAGTAAGCTTTTGGCGCGGTCGTGGCTCGCCATCGTGGACTCGCGAGGAGGCGACGAGGTGAACGATGAGGAGGCGAGGAGCAGGAGAGGGCGATGGGATGGGCCGCGGCACCAGATGGGAGGGCGGCCGAATGAGACGCCGGCTGGTGCAGGGCGCCGCCGGTCGTTGTCGATCTAGGGTTGGATGGATGAGTGGATCGGGAGGGATGGGGATTGGTGAGAGCGAGAGGGAGAGGCGGCTGCGGGGATGGGAGTGGAGGCGGAGTGGCAGACGAGTCGATTAGATTTTAGGGTTTCTTGTATATATACTGGGTAGCCAGTTTGACTGACAGGTGGGGTCCCGGGTATCCATGGAGGCTCCATGGAGCCAGTTTGCCCCCCATCCCCGCCCTGCTTGCTTCTCGGGTACCCGCCCCGTTATACCCATGGGGGGATTTTGGCCCCCATCACCGCTTCTTAGCGGGTAAATGCCCACGGATACCCGCCCCCACAGGGAAATCTGTCATTTTGAGCCCTAGATAACGAGGTTCTGCGTGAAGGCCCTCCTCCCATCGATGGCCGCCGCTACACCGTAGCAGTCCCAACCCAATCTGTTCCAGTTCAGGGCCGGTTTAAACACCTTTTGGACCCGAGGCATAGTAAGACCTATATTTTTATAATAAACTTTTGTAATTATTTAAACAAGTTATATAATATTGTACATTTAATTACAACACATTTACATTACGAAGCTAGCATATTTAACAACATAAGAATGTTGGTAAATCATACCTATTCTCTTTTTGTGATGTAGTTTAAATATATATCAATACAAAATTACACGTCTCAGATTTAAATTGTATGATATAAAAATATCTTTGAATTATTTTATAAAAGTTGTATTAACTATATAGTGTATAAATTTATAATTGCATGTGTGTGTATGTTTATATATATTAATGTCACATCATGATAGAGATTTTTAAGGCGTATAATCCAACAAAAAAATACCGGCTTCTAGTGTATTATTAGTTAAAAATTCTAGGGTATGCCAAATGTGTCTTGCTGAAATTTAAATTCTATTTTGAGAAATATTTTATTAACCAAAAAAGATTAAAAAAATGCAGAACGGTATGGGCTGGTGCATTTACCAGGCGGTTAGCTACTGCTTTCTGTCGCAATAGGCAAGACAAAGTGTGACGCCCGGATAATTAAGCTACAGTAATTCTCTGCTAATGGTGCCACGTCACTTCGATTGCCGTTGTTAATCTCGCGTTAATTCAAAACTGATTCGGAATTCAAATTTACAATACAGTCAAACGATAAATTTTTCAAACATTAAAACTAAAATGTTCATCATGTGGCAACTATTCCATAACTAATTATGGTGGTGAACCAATATTTTTAAGTGGTGTTTAGATGACCTAAAATATTTAATACAGGGGCAAAACAATATTTTATTCGCTTTTAAAATAATAATAATTCCAAACCAATTCAAAAGCCTTCCAAAACTATTGTGGCAGTGCTACAAAATGCATTGGTAATTATGTGACAAGTTGCATATTTTAGAAAAATCAATTCGTGGCTAAAATAAAGACAAAACAAAAAAGTGAAAACAGAAAAGGTAAAAGAAAAATAAAAGCCCCCCCACTGTGCACTTGGGCCTCAAGTGCACAGTGAGGCCCAGCCCACCAGCTCCCCTCATCCCCTCTCTCTGTTCATCAGACAGAGGCGTGGCGCCATCTTACCCGCCATGGCTGGGTTCTGGACACACGTCGGCCATCCCGCGGCCTCCCGCTCGCCGCCGACGCCTACAAGGATGCCTCCTCGTCCCCTGGCAAACCCTAGCTTAGCCATTCCCCCCTCGCGCCGCCTTCTTCTTCCTCGCGCATGGCCGAGCCACCATCGCCATGGATCTCCTCGCCCGCGTGCTCTCCGGCCACTCCGCGCCCTAGGACTATGCCAGCGAGCTCCACCGTCGACCACTTCTTCGACTACAACCCCAGCTCGAGCCGAGGAGCGCTGCATCGCCGGATCTCCCGGCGTCTTCCCCAACTCGGGCACTGCACCACATCATCGTCGCCTGTCGCCAGATGCCGTTGCTCCGAGCCTTCCCCGACCCCCTCGAGCTCGCCAACGACTTCTCCGTGAGCACCTCCACCGATTTTTCCCTTTCCCTAGTCGAACCCGTCGCCGTTGACGCCATACACCACCGCGGCTGAACTCTCTGGAGCTCCACGGTCACCTGCACGCGCGTTCCTGCTCCTCACTCCTGCCCATCCCTGCGCCTCTCCTCACCACGCGCGCACGCGTCGCCGCAGCCGTCCGCGCCTGCCTTCACCCGGCTCGCGCCGGCGCCGCCCCCTGCTACCCTCGCCACGCCCTCGCATGGCCTCGCCTTCACCTGCCGCGGCTCTGCCGCCATCGCTCGCTCTTGGCCGAGCCACCCCGCTCCCTGCCTTGCGCGCGCCCGTCGCTGCACGCCGTCCCGCGCTCGCCTCACCGCGCCGTCAGCTTCGTGTAGAGCCCCACCGCGCGTCCCTCTATTGCCGAAATCAGCCGACTGGAGTTTCCCCTGCCGCACTGGAGTTAGTCGTCGACGTGGCCTTCGTTAGCCACTAGCCACCACCCCTGATCCCCCTTGACAGGCGGGCCCACCCTGTTGATAATTAGGTTAGCTAAATTGACCCTGTTAAATAGAGTGTTACACTAACACATGGGGCCCACTGGTCAGGTTGACCGGTCAACAGTCAAACTGTTGACTGTTGACTGGACCTACTGGCTCAGCAGAGGCCCCACCAGTCAGCCTCTGCTGACTGGGCAGTTGACCCAGTCAACTAGGCCCACTGGTCAGCCTCTCTGCTCGTCAGCTGGGTACAGTTCTTGGTACACTTAACAATTACTGTTTTGGAATAATTCGAATTTAGTAATTATAATAATTCTAGAAATTGATTAAAACTTTGAAAATTAATAAAAAATAATCCGTAACTCAGATGGAAATACTTTGTACATGAAAGTTGCTCAGAACGACGAGACGAATCCGAATACGCAGTCCGTTCGTCCGCCACACATCCCTAGCATAGCAAACACGCAACTTTCCCCTCCGGTTCATCTATCCGAAAACGCGAAACACCGGGAATACTTTCCCGGATGTCCCCCCCCCCTTCACCGGTATCACCTCCTTTTGCATTAGGTCACATCTAGCACCGCGTATTGCCATGTTACGCTTTGTGATGCTTTGATTGCTCTGTTATTTATTTTGTTCCCCCTCCGTTACTTCTTTCTGGTAGACCCCGAGGCTGCCGGTGACCCCCAGTTCGACTACGTTGTTGACGACCCTTCTTCCTGTGCAAAAGAGCTTCCAGGCAAGCCCCCCTTGATCACCAGATATCGCCTATTCCTTCTCTCTACTGCTTGCATTAGAGTAGTGTAGCATGTTACTGCTTTCGGTTAATCCTATTCTGCTGCATAGCCTGTCATTGTTGCTACAATTGTTGATACCTTTACCTGCTATCCTAATACTTAGTATAGGATGCTAGTGTTCCATCAGTGGCCCTACACTCTTGTCCATCTGCCATGCTATACTACTGGGATGTGATCACTTCGGAAGGTGATCACGGGCATATGATATATACTTTATACTGTTACATTACTTATGATACTGTTCGGAGATGGGGGCTGAAGGGGCAGGTGGCTCCATCCCGGTAGAGGTGGGCCTGGGTTCCCGACGGCCCCCGACTGTTACTTTGTGGCGGAGCGACAGGGCAGGTTGAGACCACCTAGGAGAGAGGTGGACCTGGCCCTGGTCGGCGTCCGCGGTTACATCAATTAACACGCTTAACGAGATCTTGGTATTTGATCTGAGTCTGGCCACTAGCCTATACGCACTAACCAACTACGCGGGAACAGTTATGGGCACTCGACGTCGTGGTATCAGTCGAAGCCTTCGTGACGTCAGCGACTGAGCGGCGCGTGCCGGATTGGAACGTAAGCTTGCTCTTGTATTAAGGGGGCTAGTTCTGCTTCCGGCCGCCCACGCAACGTGCAGGTGTGCAATGGGCGATGGGCCCAGACCCCTGCGCCATAGGATTTAGACCGGCGTGCTGACCTCTCTGTTGTGCCTAGGTAGGGCTGCGACGCGTTGATCTTCCGAGGCCGGGCATGACCCAGGAAAGTGTGTCCGGCCAAATGGGATCGAGCGTGTTGGGTTATGTGGTGCACCCCTGCAGGGAAGTTTATCTATTCGAATAGCCGTGTCCCTCGGTAAAAGGACGACCCAGAGTTGTACCTTGACCTTATGACAACTAGAACCGGATACTTAATAAAACACACCCTTCCAAGTGCCAGATATAACCCGGTGATCGCTCTCTAACAGGGCGACGAGGAGGGGATCGCCGGGTAGGTTTATGCTATGCGATGATACTTGGTGAACTTACCATCTACTCTCTTCTACATGCTGCAAGATGGAGGTGGCCAGAAGCGTAGTCTTCGACAGGACTAGCTATCCCCCTCTTATTCTGGCATTCTGCAGTTCAGTCCACCGATATAGCCCCTTTACACAGATACCCATGCATATGTAGTGTAGATCCTTGCTTGCGAGTACTTTGGATGAGTACTCACGGTTGCTTTTCTTCCCCCTTTTCCCCCTTTCCTTTCTTCCTGGTTGTCGCAACCAGATGCTGGAGCCCACGAGCTTGACGCCACCGTCGACGACGACTCCTACTACACCGGAGGTGCCTACTACTACGTGCAACCCGCTAACGACGACCAGGAGTAGTTTAGGAGGATCCCAGGCAGGAGGCCTGCGCCTCTTTCGGTCTGTATCCCAGTTTGTGCTAGCCATCTTATGGCAACTTGTTTAACTTATGTCTGTACTCAGATATTGTTGCTTCCGCTGACTCGTCTATGATCGAGCACTTGTATTCGAGCCCTCGAGGCCCCTGGCTTGTATTATGATGCTTGTATGACTTATTTTATTTTAGAGTTGTGTTGTGATATCTTCCCGTGAGTCCCTGATCTTGATCGTACACGTTTGCGTGTATGATTAGTGTACGATTGAATCGGGGGCGTCACACAAAGTCATGTTGCAGCCAAAGCGGAGTAGCATGTCCTCGCCGTTCGCATAGTGGGTTTTCTGGTCCAACCCACACTCCTGAGCTTAGCCTCCTACAGATGGGGGAAGTATCTGGTGCACTAGAGCTTGTGGTGCTACTGGTGCACCGAACTTACATTGTGCTTTTAAAATCTTTTAAAAAATTAGCACACTCATACAACAACAATGTAGGTTGTCACAACATTTTAAGTCAAAATTCGGGACATAACTTGAAAAACAAAAATGAAAAATTCAATAGTGAATACTACGTAACATAACTTGGGCTTTAGATTTGGCCCATTTATCACACTGATGTTAAATTTGTCATTTTTCCATCTCAAACAATATTTTTAAAATTTATACGAATTTTTGTGACATCATACATTAATGTTACGTTAACGTGCTAGATTTTTTTCAGATTTTTAAAAATATTTTATGGCATCTGGTGCACCAGTAGCACCACAAGTGCGGGTGCACTGGACACAATCTCCCTGCAGATGCCCACATGATTTATTTCCTTCTCTCCCGATTTTAAAAGTGCAAGGGGTTTATTTTTCTTACATTTTACTTGAGAAATCCATATCTTGCTTACGTAATACTCCTATTTGGTGTGCACACCCAACCCTCATGAGGACGGATCCTATTTGGCAGGTAGGTCGTTGGATAGTGACCTATTGACCCCCCCCCCCCCCCCCCCCCCAAGCCTATTCCTCTCTTTCTCGCCCGGGCCACTTTCTTACCGCAAGGACCGAAGTAGCAGTGTCATAATTTATTTATTTTTGGAGTCTCTCCTTCCGGTTTTGGAAAGGTTCAACTGGCTTTCCTTTATTCTCCGTGTTTTCTTTGCTGGTTTTTTCATTTTCCTTTTTTTATCTTTTATGTTTTTGTTTTTTTAATACGGGAATTATTTCCTAATACATTAATATTATTTGAAATTCACGAACAGTCTCTAAATTTGGAACATTCCTAGAAGCATTAACATTTTTTTGTTCAGACATTTTCATTTCATGAATATTTTTTTGAAACAGCGAACATTTTCCAAATTCCCAATTTTGTTTGAAATACAAGAAAAAGTTTTCAAATTCATTTCTTAATTCGTGAACTGTTTTTTGTGATTCGTAGGCATTTTTCAAAATTGAACAATTTTTGCAATTGTGATAATTTTTTTAACATGTTTTCAAATCTACAAAAGAAATTTGAAATCTGAGAACAGTTTTCCAAATTCATGAATCATTTTAAAATGCGGGAGCATTTTCCAAATTCATGAATGTTTTTGAAATTTGGTTGAAATAAATTCAAGTTCACATTTTGTTTTTGAAATCCGAAAAGTTGTCAAATTTGTGAATATTGTTTTTATTTGTTGGAATAGTTTTTGAAATTCAGAATATTTTAGAAATCACGAACTAGATTTAAAGAAGAAAATAACAGAAAATGAGAGAAACAAAATTAAATAAAGGAGCCACGTCCTGAATATGGGCCGGCACAGGGCAAGAGCGGGTGAAGTGGGGCTGCGTGTTTCCTTTCTATTCGCCGCGTAGGTCGGGTAATAGGGAGAGCTCCTAGCTGACGCTCACGAGCATTAAACCTCACGATAGAGAGGATACGTTATTTACAAGTTGAGCTGCTGAATGCTAGTGAGTAACATGCCGCGCGAGTATTTAAGAACAAAATGCAGCGGATAAAAAAATCGTTTTTTCACCATTGAACAGCTTTGTGATATACACTGAACAATTTTTAAATACACATTTGTGATATACGCTGAACATATTTAGGTACACAAATGAACATTTTTTTTAATACTCTGAACATTGTCTTTGTATGGTGAACATTTTGTTGCATGTATGATGAACATTTTTGTAATACACGATGGACATTTTTATAATGCATGGTGAACTTTTTTCTAATACATGGTGAACATTTCCTTAATATACGATTAAGATTTTTGTAATATGCGGTGAACTATTTATATAAAACACACAAAAAAGGAAAAAATAAAGAAAATAAATGACAAAGAAAAAACGAAAAAAGAGGAACCAAAACAACAAAAGCAGAACAAAACCGCTGAAAATGGACAACCATTGAAAAAACCCATAGCAAAAAACCACTGAAGAGAAAAACCCGGCAGGAAACGCGCCGTACGTTGACCGGCCCAACCGGAGTGAAGGCACGACATTCTCAAAGAGCGTGTTTGGTAGCCCGCATCGGGCCTAACCAGGCCCGTGCGGGAAGAAAGAAGCCTGTTTGGTTGCCCGTTTTCACTGTTGGGCCTGCATCGCATACTTCTTAAAGCACCTCTGGGCCTGGCTCACTGGGAACGCACGAATCGGCAGTTTCTCCAGGGCCAGGCCCGAGCGGTGCACGTGGGCGGCGGCTGCACGCGCGCGGCCACGCTCGAGAAGCCGCGTTGCTTCCCGAAGCATCGGCAATTATTAGCCTCACCGCTCCCTCTCCCCACTCTTCCCCACTCTCCCAACTCTCACCGGCGGCGGCGGATCGGAGCAGAGAAAGAAGACCACCGGACTCCATCACCGGCGGCGGCGGATCGGAGCAGAGGAAGAAGACCACCGGACTCCATCAATGGCGGTAAGCACTTCTCTCTCTTCGACATGCACCTTAGATTCGATCCACGGCGATAGATTCGATCCACGGCGGAGGGGAATGGGAAATAGAGGTAGATAAGCATAGGGGTAGTTCATACTAGTTCATAGCAGTTCATACGAGTTCATACATGCAAGATCGGAATGCAGAAGGGGGATTGGGGGATAGGGGGTGGACAACGGACACCGGCTGACCGCGGCAGCCGTCACCGGCGTGCGGAGCGGCTGGTCGAGCCGCTGGCCTTCATCTTCTTCTTCATCGCCGTGCAGGCCGGCGGGTCGTCGTTGTCGTCCTCGGTGGAGTCGAGGTCGATCTGCCAGGTACGACGGCCTGGCTCCGGCGCCCTCGCTGGCATGTAACCGCTTCTTCTTCCTCCTCCTTAGGCTCTCCACCGATGACCGCCGGCGGCGCGATAGCCGTCTCCCAGTACACTGCGGCACGACGGTCATTATAGGAGCCCAGTAGGTCTTGTACTTGCACCACTTCTTCCTCTGTTTAGCGTCGTCGGAGATGGCCTGATTCATGGCCCAGCGAATGATGTCAACTGCCAACGCGCCCTTCGCTGGGTCAGGAATCAGCGTCTTCAGCTCTTCTTTAGTGGCCTTCATGAGCACTGCATTAGATTCGTTCTACATGTCCGGCATGGAGCCGAAGTTCGAGCACACCTCCATGGTGTTCTCGAACTTGGTGCGGTCACCAGCTGACCACCCAAGGAAGAAGGCCCTCCAGCCAATACCCCAAGGGAAGGGGTTGGCGTTGGAGCTGGAGCTAGAGCTCATGGCGATGGGGAGGAGGAAGGTTGACAGTGAGAGAAGAGAGGGGGTGGGTAAGTAGTGGTGGGCAGGGTGAGTAAATATAGGGGGGATGGAGAGGAGGAGAAGAGTGACAGTCATGCTGTTTTAACTCCATGTGCTTCAATTAGCCATGAACTGCTCTTCAATTAGCCATGAACTTTGTGCTGTGCTTGACTCCATGAATTGTGTGCAGATCGAGGAGAGCAATGAGATGGGCACGGAGGTGCTCCCGGCCCTTGACAACAAGGGCAAGCAGCCCCTTCACCCAATGCCCGACGACGTTGTGCTGCCGCCCACCACCGAGGAAGACCCGAAGACGCCTGAGGGTGGCGACGACGAGGGCATGGAGGAGCCCCCCAGCAACAAGCGCCGCAACTACGGCATCAGGAGGATGGCCCAACTCACTTCTGCAAGGTCATCCTTGCACCGAAGCTTGAGTGCGTCCCCATGCCCCTGGACTTCACCAAGCACTTCGTCGCGGTGCCGACGGAGTTCAAGCTCATGAACAACACCGGCTGCTCTTGGAAGGTGACGGTCAAGCTAATGAACGGCAGGGTGACCCTGGATCAGGGGTGGGCCACCTACGCAGCCGTTCATCAGATCAAGATCGGCTACATGGTGACGTTCAAGCTCCTCATTCCCGACACCCTCAAGGTCATCATCTTCGACGACGATGGCATTGAGGTCGTCAACAAGTGCGGGAAGCACGACGAAGCCTCCGCCGCCAAGGAGTAGGGCCGGGCCACCTCTTTCCAGCGTACTATCGAGTCTGCTTTAAACATATTTATGGTTTAGGCGTTGAACTGTTATGAAGTGTGGTACTGCTTATATCTGAATTATGCTAGTTGATACTCTGTTTATACTCTATTGTGCTTATGATGTGTGCTGCCGAAGTATGGTGGTAACCTCATCAACTAGCCAAAGAGGTTACCACACACCAGGCGTTGCATACAACCAAACATCATGCCTTGGGTTTGTCCACTAACATGCAGGCAACCAAACACCAGGCAGTGTGGTTCTGCCCATGCAGGCAACCAAATAACATGCAGATGGTGCATTTGAGGCTGCATTTGCATAGCCAGGTTGGGTGGAGAAGTGTATGCAATGCGGGCACTGTAGCGCACCGCAACCAAACACGCCCAAATAGGATCTGCCGGGAACAGGACGAGTGTGTACCTGGGCAATGGGCCGACAATAAAAGAGTCGCAACACTGCGGCCTTTGCATCGGAACTTCCAGAATGTTCTTCGGACCATTTTTTCCCTTTTTTGGCTCTTTTCATCTTGTTTTACTTGGCTTTAATTGGATTTTTATATTTTCGATTTTTTACTATTTATTTTTATTTTCGTTCCTCTTTACTTTTTTTTCCAATATATGATTTTTTTTTGAATTTGTGAAAAAAAATCAAACACATGAAAGCTTTCAAAATTCATGAACATTTTTTAAGTTCTTGAATTTTCTAAATATGTGAAGATTTTAAATTTCATGATTTTTTTCAAACTAGTCAGTTTATTAAAATTCATGATCTTTTTTCAAATTCATGGGCTATTATTTAATTTTTTAATTTTTTTATGCAATCATGCATGTGGACTGAGGAGAGGGATGGGCTGGTCTTTGTGCCAAGGCTCGGTCTTACATTTTTAAGCTTATGACCAAAGTTTTAAAATAGTGGGCTTTGGAAAATAGCGGTCGAATTGCTAGTGTGATAAACTAGTGCTACAACACGCTAAATGAAACTAAACAACTTAGTGGGATGCCCCTCCAAACGGTAAAGCGCCATTATAGTCTCGAGATAGGGCGCTATTTAAAACTATGCTTAACACCCACTCTTCAGTGTAGGCTTTAGAAACCTTAAGACCAACCTTACGTCCACATTGGAGATACCTAAGCTTGTGGGCTACCCTTAAGAAGATTCTCTTAAGATCAACCTCCACAATATATAAAGCTAGCATAAGGGCCTCATTTTGCTTATGTCCTCCTTGCAACCAACATTATGGCTGCCCTAATGGGGCTCAACCGATCAGTGTTCATCATCACCACACCATTCTTCAAAGCCGTCGTCATTCGCCCGTGCTCTGCTTTGCAAGTTCATGATGATCCTACATATCACGATGGACAAATCAAGTAGCAAGATGAAGCTAGTTGCAGTCAAACATCACCAGCTAGTTCAGCTTCCATACATGTGCAATATTTTCCCTCGCGTTCTGTTTGATGACGTTCTTCATCGCATTCAGGTGCTCAAGCTCAACAATGTCCTTTTTAGACGCATGCTCGCTGTGGTGATGCAGATGTGTGCTGTGGGTGGTCGAGCTAGGCGACTCATGGCTCGTACTATTATTTGTTCTTTCGATCCCATAGAAGTTTGGAAGCCGATGAACAAATTCAAACTTGAGAAATTAAACTCATAACATATTACGAAACTCTAGTGGTACTCTATTTAAGGAACAATCTTACCTATAAGTATCTTCGCAATTGAATTGCTAAATACAACGGCATCCTTGTTTTGTTGGGTCCATCCCAAATTCTCCTCTCTAGTGAAGCTATGCCTTGGTTTCACATTTTACTATGAGTATTTTTCTTTTTTTAGGCAAATGAGTATTTTGCTTGCAAAAGGGAAAATCTGAGTTTTTTTCAGATGCGGGAGACACTGACGGGTGGGGCCACTTGGTCAGCTCAAGGTCGAGCCAGTCAACCAGACCACGCAAATCCACACTGCCCTCTCCCCCTCGCCGCCGGCGCCACCGCCACCGCCACCGCGCCGCCGCCTACACCAGCACACCATGCTCCGCCTCCAGAAGTGCATCCTCACCCAGCTGCTCCCTTCTACCTCTGCCTCCACCTCCCCACTCCACCGCCTCATCTCCGCCGCCGCGCCCGCCGCATCCCCAGGCCCCAGCTTCGCCGTGGAGGACTACCTCGTCTCCACCTGCGGCCTCACCCGAGCGCAGGCGCTCAAGGTCTCCACGAAGCTTTCCCACCTCAAGTCGCCAGCCAATCCCGACGCCGTCCGCTCCTTCCTCGCCGGCCTCGGCCTCTCCACCGCCGACGTCGCAGCGCTCGTCGCCAAGGACCCCAAGTTCCTCTGCGCAAGCGTGGAGAGGACCCTGGCTCCCGTCGCCGTCGGGCTCGCCGGCCTCGGCCTCTCGCGTCCCGAGATCGCGCGCCTCGTCTCGCTCGCCGGCGAGTTCTTCCGCGGCAGGTCCGTCGCCTCGAGGCTGGCCTACTTCCTCTTCCTCTTCGGCTCCTACGAGGACCTCCTCCGGGTGCTCAAGCACAGCCCCAATCTCCTCGGATGCGACCTCGACCGGGTCATCAAGCCCAACGTCGCCTTCCTGCGGGAGTGCGGGCTAGGTGCTTGCGATATTGTCAGGCTGTGCAACCGTGTGCCATGGCTGCTCGGCAATAACCCGGAGCGCGTCCGGGCGATAGTGGCGTGCGCTGAAGGGCTCGGTGTGCCCCGTGGATCGGGGATGTTCGGGCAAGCGCTGCAAGCTGTCGCATTCCTCAGCCAGGAGAAAATCACCGCCAAGGTCGAGCACTTGAAGAAGATGTTCCGGTGGTCGGATGCTGAGGTGGGCGTTGCTGTTTCTAAGGCTCCAGCGGTGCTGCTGAAGGCCAAAGAATCGCTGCAGCGCAGGTCCGAGTTCCTCATCTCCGAGGTGGGGTTGGAACCTGCATACATTGCTTTTCGTCCAGCAATGCTCATGTACAGCTTGGAGGGCAGGATCAGACCCCGGTACTACGTTGTAAAGTTTCTCAAGGAAAATGGATTGCTTGATCATGACCGGGACTACTATAATACAATCGTGATCAGCGAGAAGGTATTTATGGAGAAGTTCATATGCCCTCACAAGAAATCTGCACCGCACCTTGCTGAAGACTATGCAGCAGCTTGCAGAGGGGAAATGCCTGCGAGATTCATATCTTCATGAACCAACAACAGGGCATTAAAATTTGCAAACGTGTAGTGCACAATAAAGGTTTCGCTCTGCCACCCAATAGAGGTTTCCTTGTTCTTTTTGTAACTATATGCTTTTTTTCCTGCTATTGTACGTCCCCTGTTTTTCTGAATCTGTTGCATGCTACCTTAGTCGTTGCTAGCTCCTGATGAAACTGATACTTGCATTCCTTCATGGCATGGTTTTGAACTTCTTCATCATCATGTAATGTTGACACAGTCCTCATGGTAAAATATATCCAATCGAATTTCCGAGGGCTTGATCTTGCGCCTTTTATACATACAATCCGTACATTGTTCGCCTTCAAGGGCTCATCTGCTGTCTTTAGATGTCATGTGCTTGACTCCCAACTCCCAAGTATTGAGCTGTCATTTGTCGATGCCATTATTATACTCCCTCCGTCCCAAAATTCTTGTCTTAGATTTGTCTAGATACGGATGTATCAAGTCACGTTTTAATATTAGATACATCCGTATCTAGACAAATCTAAGACAAGAATTTTGGGACGGAGGGAGTATATAATAGTGACTAGAACCCACTAAGAATCAAAATAGAGTCACAACTTAAGTATCGAAGCATTTTTTGCTTATACACTCCTTTCACAATAGAGGAGAAGTGGTTTGTGCTTGCAGAACAGGGCATGCTTATTGATAAGTGATAACTACTCCAAGGATATAACACATAGCATAAGCCATTCCTTGATCAGTTGGCTGCATCTTATATTAATATTTCTTGACTAGACTAGTAGACTTGAGCTTAAGCATGACAGCTGTGCAAGTAAAAGCTCTGAAAGAGACAACTTTATGTATAAAGTAATTTCAGAGCTCTTGACAAAATAAACCACGAATGTTGTAGGCAGCACCAAAATGGACTGTACATCCATATCAGAAGCTAATATCAGCTGGAAATTTTACCCAGAAAGATTACTGTAATAGGTGAAAAAGAGGAAATATGTGGATTGGATTGAGATCCATCTAATTTCTGATTAAATTTACTAGAGGGAAAATGTGTGGATTGTCGAACTCGCTCTCTGGCCACGACTTTGACTCATGAACTCGAGTCGGACTCATTCACTGCTGATTTTTTTTGAGGATCGTTCACTGGATGGCACACAACGAAAATTAGGTATCATGATCATCATCACAGAATATACATTCTGCTGCAGATATGCATATTAGATTGTTCTGAAGGGGTGGAAAAACGGATAAGCACACCCAAGAATCTTCACTTCCAACTAATAAGCAAGACTTGTCAGAACTAATTATGGCCTTAAAATTGCCGGTATGAATTTTCTTAATTCTGCTACTTCCTCTTTTTTTCTTTTTCTTTCATCATGGCATCAGGATGCATCGAAGTCACCTTTTTATGCTTAGAACATGTTCTGCTAATGTGCAGAAGGTTGCAAAAGCGTACAGACTTGTTATTATCTGCATGAAAAAAAAATCCCTAAACTGAATCTTGCCTTGTACCTGAATGAAACTTATATAAAAAAAATGTCTAAATTGACTGCCAGTTTGTGCCCACAACTACATCTGGCAAATATTTCAAAATGCAGTTATGTCAAGAACAGAACTATTCTAAGACTGAAACTAAACATTCAGAGAACTTTCAGTGGAACATGCACTTGACTTTAGGGTTTTTATTACTTGGAAGGGAGCACATAGGGTAAAGCACGCCTCTGGCGGCTAGGGTTAACCCAGTTCAACAACATGGTTCAAATGAAAGGAGAATGGGGCCTTTATAGCCATTACATTCAGGTAGCAAGTAAAAATAGAAGAAAGAAGAAAAGAGCAATCAGGCCGTTGCTGGGCGTTGAACAGCGACCTCCGGGAGTTTCTGAAGCGCCGGATTCCTGATCACAGCCAAGGATGAAGCCCATTTTTGAACTGGTATCTTTCGAGGAGAGCTGTCCGATGCAAGATCAATGTCGACTGGGACCTCTAAAGCGCTGGACAGTGCAGGTGTCGATTTCTTCAGCAAACTTCAGACATAATCCTGACAAGTTATTCATGGACAAATGGAGTAACCAGTAACTAGTAATCAGAATTATATGTCAGGTACGCTATAAGTCGACACTTACCCTCAAGTCTCATGTAAGTCACAACTCAAGAGTAAATATTTAAAGCTTGTCTGAATCACCTTGACAAGGTTAAAAGTTACACTGTAGAAGAGTTTTATGTATTAACACATCAATTCTGGTACGTTCTCAAGAGCTTTTATATTTGCCTGGTATGTTCTCAAGAGCTTTTATATTTGCCTGTCTTGAAGACTGAGATTGTGGAAAAAATGAACTAAAGTAGAAAAGAGATGCTAAATATTCTGCAGTTCAGACATGCTGTGTTGTACTTTCTTTAGTTTAATCTGATATGCCTAATGATTATACATTCTTGACATCCACGTGAAACATTGATATAATACTGGTTCTTTTGATTTTTATCACGTGCCTTCATCATTTGTTCATGCTGATCTTATTATTTATAAACTTTTCTTTTGCTTTGCTCTAGCACTGCTTCTTCATGCTTACCCGACTAATGAGCATCTTGTATGAATTGCAAATGCAGGATAATGTAGGAGCTATGGCTCAACAGTTTTTTAAAGGATCATCTACCAACTTGAGAAATGACCACATGTTCCAAAATAAGGAAATGGATCATGGTAATTTGGCAATTGGTTGACCACAAGAGGTCTCATCTGGTGTTGAGCATATGATCTCAGAGGAGCAGGAACCTGTGCAAGAAATCCAGAGAGAATGTCATTTGTCAATTGATATGCTTCCTGACATCATTGTGGAGAGAAGAGCAGAGTTAGTTGACAATGATCATGGCAATCGCTGATTGTTGGTCCCGTGGCCACCGCTGTATCGCCTCCACCACGTCCAAGCTCAGCTTTAAATTCAGAAGATTGCACGCGGCTCTGCGGCAATGGGCAAACAGGAAAGGAAACCTGCACCTGCTGATCTCAAACAATAGGTTGGTGCTTGATTACCTCAATGTGGTGGAATAAAGGAGGCATCTGTCTGACACTGAGTTTTTTCTCCGTCTGCTTGCAGTAAGGAAGTTAGGGTCATTACTCCAATGGCAGTCCATGTACTGGAAACAGAGGTCCATGCTTAATTCAAACAACAGGAGTCCAGAGCCGGATGGCTTCACCTATGAGTTTTATAAAGCTTATGCTATGCTTATGAAGGATGGCCTGATGGTGCTTTTTGATGATTTCTACCACTATCTGGAATCAACTGGGCACATATTGCTTTGTTACCAAAAATCGAGGTGCCCTTTTACCCTTGGAGATAAAGCACTACCTTCTGATATCCTTGGTCCACAATTTAACCAGACTGCTCACAGAGGTTCTCGCCATCAGGCTGCATCATTTCATTTCCCTGCTCATTCACTGCATGCAATCTGGGTTTATCAAAGGTTGCACGATTGTGGAAAAAATTTCTTTGGCATCTGAGTTGGTGCAATGTGCACGGAAAAGGAAGGTTCCCATGATGGTACTCAAGCCTGACTTGTAGAAGGCGTTTGACAGTGTGAGTTGGGATTGCATCTTCAAAATGCCGAGATGCAGAGATTTTGGCGAAAGATGGGTTCAGTGGATCTTTGCAATTCTGAGCTCAGGCAGAGCTAAGGCTTTGATCAATGGCCATTTGTTTGAAGGGATTCCGTTTAAGTGCAGAGTTTGTCAGGGAGACCCACCGTCCCCATATCTCTTCATTCTAGTGGCCGATATTCTGCGATTGTGTGTTCAGGCTGCAGTTGAAGGTCGCCTCACTACTCCTATTGATGGCCTGGATGTCTATCCTGTTTTGCAATATGCCGATGGCACGTTGATTTTGCTCAAGGGAGATGTGCCTCAAGCTGTTCAGATCAAAAGGATTCTGGCGGATTTTTCAGATTTCACCGGCCTTAGCATCAACTACCATGAGAGCACGTTTGTGCATATTCACATAAGCAATGAAGATGCTATGATGGCATCGGGCATTCTAGGATGTCCGATTAGTATGTTTCCATGCACTTATCTAGGGTTGCCACTATCCATGCACAAGATTCTACAGAGCGCTCTCATGCCAGTTATTCAAAAGATTGACAGCAGACTTGCAGTGCCTGCAGTAATGTTTCGTACCATCCAAGGAGACTGGACACACCTTTCTGGCGCTCCTTGGTAAGTTTCATACCATACCGCTGGTTCAGCAGACCTCAGTATGCTATCTTGGCAACGGCAGGCTTGTTTCCTTGTGGTTTGGTGTCCGGCGGGACGTTTTGCGCTGCTTTTCCCAATCCTCAAGACATTTGCTATGGGTAAGTTCCGCTCGGTGTACTCCCATGGTGGGGAGACATGGAACGTTAAGCTGCACCCGAACCTGTCACGCTCGGCTGTAACTGAACTTCAGCATTTGCAGCGTCTCCTGGATGGTATTCAGGTTTTGCTTGTCACAGGAATGGATTGCAGAACATTTTTTTTCCAGGCAAGCAGGCTACTGTCAGTAGTTACAATGGCTTACTCACCTTCATGTGGGTCGGTTCGGGATCGGCAGAGCTTATTTGGGCCTCGATCCTTCCCAACAAGTGGAGAGTGTTTTTGTGGCTTGCATGCAGAGGTCGCTTCAATCTCAGTGTGAGGGATTTCATGCTGAGGAAGCACTGGAGGAACATCGATCATTGCTTTTGTGACTTATGTATGCCCTGCAGCTGAAACAGTGAACCATCTAGTTCTACGATGCGCCCCGGCTCTTGAAATTTGGGACAAGCTGGGTGTTCTCCGCAGTGCCATGGAGTCATTCTCGCTGCTGCAGTTCATTGAGATTTGGCAGACTGAAGATCATCTGTGGTTTGTCATCGTCGCCGCTTGTGCTGCTCAGCTATGGAAGGTCCGAATGAAAGAGTCTTTGTTGTCGTCTTTGTCTCTCATGCCAGCTCATGTTACAACACCAACGAGATGCTAAATCTTTGGAGCTGTCGGACGGAAGGTCAGGATCTGAAGCTCTTTATTAGGGCCAAAATGGAGTTCCTAATCACCGTCTGCAGCTCTTTATTAGATGCCAGTTGACGCTGATAATAATTATTTTGCACATTTCAAAACTTGGCACACAGTGGTCATTCCAGTCATCCAGTGTGCCATGCTTCACTTTTCATGGTCATTTTGCGCGTTTCAAAACTTGATTTATCGGCGTGTTCATTGCCATTGTATATGGTTTAGTGATGCCAGACAAGTGATCACAAACACCTTTAATTTTGTATCAGGAATCTTCAACCGGTGAGTGTCGAAATACATGTTGAGACAGACAATATTGCTGATCCAAGTACGTTGCTAGAAGGGGCCGGCAGCTTCTCTTGTTAGTGGACACAGATCAAGTCCACTTGAGGTCACCAATTTTGGCTTCCTCGCAAAGGCTCACAGCTTCTCTTGTTGGAACTCAGGCTGATCTATCGAGTATGTCTCCCGAAGAGAGCATAGATCTGTCTGCTCCACAAAATGTAGCACCTTCACGGCATCCACCTGCCGAAGCAGAACAGACAGGTTTGTTGGGCACACAGGTCGTTCATGATTTGCAGCCTGAAATGCAATGCAACCATCAATCCTGTTTTCAGATGCTCCGCTTCAAAAGATGCACCCTGATGACAGGAGCCAAATAGATAGGATAACTGGTCTGTTGCAGGGGGGCAATGCAACTTGTCACCATTCAGGTGAGGTCAGAATGTTGGCAGGTAAAGGCAAGAAATGATGGCAATGTTGCTGCAGATCCAACTTACTTACACTGCACAAATACCAGTGTCTAGAGAATTTGAAACTCAAACTTGCCAATCAAGTATGCATGTGGAACAAAGTATGATTCCGCATGCCGAACAAAGTGTAGAAACTTTGCGGCATCCACCAGGCGAGTCAGAACTGACAGGTATTATCGGGTGAGAGGCAGCTCGGGATTTGCAGCCTAAAGTGCAACCGTCAACCTCAATCCAGGATCAACCTGCAGAAGAAGGAGCACGTATTTTCGGTGCCACGGGTGGTCTGGATTTGCAACCTGAAATGCAAGCATCGACCTCAACACAGAGTGTTCCGTCTGAAAGAACCTATAATCTATGCTACAAAGTCTTATTGTCCACCGAAGCATAGAACCTTCACTTGATTCATGGAGTAGAATCGACAGCCTCAATACAGGATCGACCTGCAGAAGCAGAAGGAGCACGTGTTATAGGCCGCAGTTGATCACTTGCTACTTGAATGAAGGCGCTCTAATAAAAGGAGACAAAAAAGTTGGTTTTCAGCCAAACACGAAAACCAGTCGGTCTGAACTAGAGCCATCAATCAGCCTGAATGCATGACCGACCTGCAGAAGCAGAGCCTGAACGGCAATCATCAACCACAGTGGAGCATATCCCACTTGAAAGAAGACGCTCTGAAGAAAGGAGGCCTACCCAACTCCCTCCAGTCAAAACTCATTTATTTAAGCACCAGTAGTAACTGAAGTGCACATGCTGGTAAGTGGCATGGCAAAGACTCTCTGTATGCTCATTTATTTAAGCACTAGTAGTAGCTGAATGTTCCACAAAGCCTAAAAACTCCACATCTTGTCGACCATGTGCAGCCGCGCCTTAGATCCTTATGGTAAGTCCCGATGTGCATGACGGCGAGCTGATACCAAGTGCAACGAGCAGAAGATGTTGTGGTTAAAGAGACAAGAGAGACTAGACGCAACAGTTAAGAACCTCTTTGAGGATCTTTGTAATGTTGCTAGAAGGAAAAACTTAACCGTGGCGCATGCCATGCTTGATGGGCAGTGGATGAGAGGGCCGGAGCGCCTCACAACTTTGGATGATCTGAATTCTTTCGTCTCCCTTTGGAGCGAAATTCAGCAGATACATAAACCTCGCTGATCAGCCCGATGAAATCAACTGGAACTGGATTGCGACGAAAGCTTACGCTTAGTTCATTGGCACAATCGAGCGTCGAGAACTGAATGCTACCTGCCGCGTCAAAACTGAAGGCAACATCAACTTCTTCCTGTGGCTCCTTGTTCGGAACCGCTTGCCAACTGCTGACAGACACAGACTCCAAGCCCAGGGCTGTGATCACAATGCAACATGTAGAGAATGATTTGGTGCATCGATAATTGATTGATCGTGCATTAGGCACATATATATAGGTACAAGGGGTGCGACCGGTATCTTGTCTCCTAAGACACAGAGGGAAACAGACACTACATGTACTGCATACGAAACCCAGACCAACGTACATGTACACATGTTCAACACCCCCCCCCCCCCCCCCCCCCCCGCGCGCAGAGACAGGACCGAAAACCCTCAAATGTCGAGGTGGGTAGTCCCTTCGTCATGACATCGGCGAACTGCTGATCTGATGAGCAACAACGCAAGGAATCCATGCTCCTGGTGGCGTCCGGTGACTGGTCGTAGAAGAACTTGATCTGGCCGAACACCTCTGCAACACCGCGATGAAAGTACTGGGCACCAGCCAGAAGATGGACATGGGCAGGTAATCATTGGTGGGTGAAGCAATCCAAATGCTCATTTGGTCAAATACAGATTGCATACCTAGGGTAATAGTCAACTCTTCTAAAGTGGCAACTAACCCAAGAAAATTCAAAACCATAGAGAGATGGCCAACCCCAACGACACCCAAAGAAGTAACACAGCTTCCTCGGCCTGGCAGGCTACTACCGCAAATATGTCAAACATTTGGGGATCATAGTCGGACCATTGTTGAACTTACTTAAGAAAGTTCAACCGTTTCTATGGACACTTGACACTGACACAACTTTCCGATTGCTGCAACAAAGCGTGATATTTGCACATGTTCTTCAGTTTCCAAACTTACTTAAGACATTTACGATCGAGACACACACATGTGACTATAGAGTGGGTGTTGTGAGCACCAAGGAGGACACCCGATTGCGTACATGAGCAAGCCTATGGGCCCCAATAATTGCGGTCTGCCGACATATGAAAAAGAGTGCTTAGCCATTTTGATGGTCGTAGAACAATGGAGCCCATATCCTTAGACATGTGAATTTCTGATCCGCACAGATCAACAAAGCTTGGCGCACCTGGATGATCAAAGATTGTCTACATCCTGGCAATAGGAGGCATTCACCAAGCTCCTAGGCTTCCAGGACAAGATCTACTATAAGAAGGGGGACAACTAACGGCGCAACTCGCACTCTCTCCTGAAGATTGCATACAACATACAACCTGTCCACGATCTCTAAATGCAAACCAGCCTGGTTGGAGGATATCATCGTCATTTATGCAAACAACACGCAGGTGCGATGGATCTTCACCAAATTAGCCATTCAACAATACTGAAAATAGTATGTTTCTATCTCCAATGGACTATTGTACTTCAGACACAGACTGTGGCTGGGTGGCGCACTTGAACTACAGCAACAAATCCTTAGAGCCTTCCACGATAGTTCGATTGGCAACCACTCAGGGCACCTATCGTTGCTTGTGTCACCCATTCGCTTGGCCCAAAATGAAAGAGCACATTCACAAGTGCACAATCATGTTATGTACGCCAACATGCAAAAGATGAAAAGGGCAAAATTTCCAGGGCTGCTGAAATCACTGCCCCTACCAGAGGGAACTTGGCAAGTGGTTACGATGGATTTCATTGATGGATTGGCTCAATCCAAGAAATCTAACTTCATCTTCATCGTGGTGAATAAGTTCACTTGGTATGCCCACTTTCTGCCACTAAATCACCCTTTCACTGCATCAAAAGTTGCCCACCCCTACCACGCCAATGTATATAAGCTTCATGGTCTGGCAGCAACCATTATCTCTGATAGATATCCAATCTTCACAAGCAACTTATGAAGAGAACTCTTTCGCATCATTGGGACTAAATTGAATATGAGTACTCCCTATCACCCGCAGACCAATGGTCAAAAGGAACGCGTGAACCGGTGCCTGAAGATTTACTTACGTTGTTTCATTTTTTCGAAAAGGGGCGCTTTATTACTTAAAAGGACTTACGTTGTTTCATACATGCCTACCCCCAACAAATGGAGCCAATACCTCGCTCTCGTTGAATTTTGGTACAACTCAATCTATCATTCTACTCTAAAGACCTCACCCTTTGCTGCACTCCATGGTCATGATCGAGCCTTGTCACTTGGGCATTGAAGAACCTCTGCTTGCAAACTCCCAGTTCTGAAGGATTGGCTCGAAGAACGCAAACTCATGCAGCAACTCCTGAAACAACATCTCAACCGTGCTCGCAACACGATAAAAGTTCAAGATGACAAAAAACGCACCGACGAGACCTTCCAACCCGGAGATTCGATGTTTGTCGAGCTACAGTCATACATTCAAACATCGATCAAGAGAAGGGTCACAAACTTTCCTTTGAATACTTCGGGCCCTTCAAAATACCGCAAGTTATCAATCCGATGGCATACAAACTCGAACTACTTGATCTAAGGTACAACCAGTTTCCCATGTTTCCTAATTAAAACATGCCCATACACCAGGCATTGTGGCAACGACGGATCTTCCCAAGACTTCAGATGCAACCCTCACTCCTTTGGAAATCATTACAAGCCGGGGGCGCAGAACCCCGAGCGGGCGGCGTGAACAACTGCTTGTCTGCTGGTCCGACCCACCTATAGTTGATGCCACTTGGGTTGGGAGGATGCTAGTCAATTGAAGGAGCGCTTCCGAAATGTACCGGCTTGGGGGCTAGCCGTCTCTTAATTAAGGGGAAGGGGATGTGTGGGTCCCAAAGTCAGCAAATGCAACGTCAGACGAAAGCGTTGCCATGGCAGCCAAATAGATGGCCTCAAGGAAAGCTAACAAGGAGCATCTCAAAAGCGATGTCTTGGCAGCCAGTCATGCATGCCACGAGGACGAATTAAGGGGGAGAATGCGTCATCATCGTGACCACATTAGATTGTACAACCAAATCACAAGTATGTGGGACTGGACTGGAGTAACGCTACATAAGTAGGGGAACCACCCCGGAAGATGGCATCCAGAAGGATCAGACAAACAAGACCGGCGCCGGCTTACCTTTTCTACTTTTCCTCCCTTGTAAGAAAGTGTACCTCAACAAGCAAATTATGTGAGTGAATGAGATAATCTGGATCGGGAACCTAAAATGAATGCCGTCAAGTTTTTATTTTGAAGATAATGTTTGTAGGCAACATTAGTTGGGTACATGATTTCTCAAGAGTTTTTATTTTCATTTTGGTGCGACTATTCAATCCAAGCATTCGCCGTCCACATTTTTCAAAAGAAAAAAAAAGCATTCGCCGTCCAATCCTCAAGAAAAAAAAGTTCCCCACTGTCCTCAGAGAAGCGCCGCCGGCCGCATCCCGTTAACCGTCGCCGCCGGTCGCCGCCGGTCGCCGCCGGACGCCGCCGCAAACCGAACCGTTGGTCCCTTCCCGAGCCCCGACTCACCAACTCCCGGTCGATATTTCCGAGCCAGATCGATGATTTCTTGTCCCCTTTTGCAGATCCCGGCTCCAGATTCAACTCCATGGAGGCGAAGAAGAGCAAGTTGGAGAGCCATCCGGGGTTCACCGACGACCTCATCCTGGAGATCCTCGCCCGCCTCCCCGCCAGATCCCTCCGCCGCTTCAAGTGCGTCTCCATGCCCTGGCGCGACCTCATCTCCGACCCTGCTCACCGCAAGAAGCTGCGCCAGACCCTCGCTGGCTTCCTCTACATGACGGACACGGACAGGTACAACGGGGGCCGGCACCACTTCGCCAGCGTCTCCGGCGACGGCGCAGCAGCCCCGTTCGATCCTTCCGTCCCTTACCTGCAGCCTAACAAGGAGGAGGGCATCACCCAGGTGGACTCCTGCAATGGCCTCCTTCTCTACCGCCGCTACAGCAAGATGGTGGTGCGTTTACCTCCTTGCTGGGCAGCAGATTTCCGTTTTGTGGTGTGCAATCCCGCCACCGGGAGGTGGGTGGATCTGCCCCTGCCCACTCACCCGGAGCCGCCGGCAAAAGGAAGCATGACAGCTCTGGCCTTCGATCCGGCCGTCTCGTCCCATTTCCACGTTCTTCACTTCGAGCAGAGGGAGGCTTACATCACTGGAGTGGACATCTACTCGTCGCGGACAGGAGCCTGGACTCATAGGGATAGTGGGCTGGCTGACAAAGTTTCGCTGTGCTTCGGGAGTGGATTTGTCTTTGTTGGCGGCATGATGTACCTGATAGGCACCCTTGGTGCCACTGGCATCAAAAAAGATTGTGTGTTGCTGGGGGTGGACATGGAGGGCAAAGTGTGGAAGACCATCAGTGTGCCGTACCCCAGAAGATTTGGCACGATTGGATTGTCGCAGGGGTGCTTACACTATGCTATAGCTTCCGTCAATGATACCAACAAGGTCCCGCTTTCTGTGATAGAACTCTGGTGCCTCAAGGATTGTGATGGTAAAGAATTGGTCCTCAAGCATACTGCCAACATCAATAAGCTTGTGAGCAAGACTGGGAAGACGTACATGGTGGTTGAGTTCCATCCGGATCGCGACACCATTTTCCTGACTTCGTGTCGACGTGATACCTTGGTATCATACGATACACGGCTTCAGAAAGTTGGCTGTATCCTTAATCTTGAGAAAAGAAACACACAACGATTTCTACCTTATGTTCCTCTGTACTCAGAGTCATTCGCAGATGCAGATGGGCAGTAGCTTTACCTTCAAACCACGCTTGTGCTTCCCACCAAGAATCAGCTCCTCTGTCAGCTCAAGTCTCCTGAATCTGCTTGAATCATGCCACTCAATTTGCTGCTGCTTACACTCCTGCTTGCTTGATTTCCAGTTCAGAGAAAATGCCTGGTAAACCTGCAGATTAAGCTTAATGTCATTTTCAAAGAACATTGTTACTCTTGGTCTTTTTTGCCTAGCATTGGCTGTTATGCGGGACATGTATTGTTTGTTCCATGTGGCTAAATTATTTTTTCTTTCCATAACAATCAGCTATTATGATTATCCTGAATCCTATTGCAGATTGTGAACCTGCTAGTGTAGTAAAAGTGTTAATTAGACTGGTTACTGGTGCAAATGTCTAGTTGACATTATTCATTCAGTATTTTGGTAAAACGAGCAAGTTCTTTTCATGCTTGTTTACTCTTTCTAATGAATTCAATAGAGCTTTGGATCTGTTAATCACAGAGAAACTGTGTCAATGTCAATAAAATAAAATTGAAGTGTGTGCAGGTGAAAGAAATCAGTAGGCCAGAGTTTTACTGACAGTGGTAACAACAGTTTTATAGAGATGCAGCTTCATGGACATGCGCGGTATTTGTCTGTCAACACGGCTGAATGACCACCAGAAATAAGGCCTCTTTGTGTGGTTGATTGATGTCCGATGTGTTGCTACCCTGTTTGAGTCGGCTCAACGAACATTGTTCCTTTATGTTTATACAACTACAGTATAGGGGGCCGGCTAACAAGAGACATTGTTTGGCTGCATTTTTTTTATTCGCTGTCAGTGGCTTGAGATTCTTCCTTCTGAAGTGAAGTGAAGAGAGCTCACTTCATTTCTGAAGTGAAGTGATGAGAGCTCACTTAAAGTGGGTACTTCTTTGTATATACTGCTTCCAACTCTGGTCTTCACTGCTCATAACCACTTCATTTCTTCAGTACTAGCCTGGCTTCAAAAAAAAATTTGCGTCATCGAGTACGAGGCATGCTTCCTGGGGACCGAACTGTAAGAGCATCTTCAGCCGTTGGCCTACCCAGGACGCATAAAAATCGCCCCTGGAGGCGAGCCGACGATACAATCGGCGCTGGGGCGGTTTTGCGCCCAGTCGTCGCCCCCAGGCACCGATATAGACCCACTTTTCAGCCCCCTTTCGGCGAATAAAAGGGCCCATATGGGCGAGAATAGGCCCATATTCGGCGTGGTTCGTCGTGGCTCGGCGTTCAATTATCAACATAAATAATTTTTTATCACATATTTCATCACAGAAAAATCAAATACTTCAACAAAATAGTACACAACAAATAGTTCAATACAAATTATATAGTTCAATAAATAAAAACTCATATTTCATCACACGTCGCGCCCGGCGTCGCCCTTGAGCCTCCATAGGTGCTCCACTAGATCATGCTGCAGCTCATGATGCACCTGTGGGTCTCGGATCTCCTGACGCATACTGAGGTAGGCAGTCCAGGTTGCCGGTAGCTGGTGATCAACTTCGGCTAGAGGACCCTGCCTGTAGTATGGTTCAGTGTCAAACACTGGGTCTTCTTACTCGCTCTCGATGATCATGTTGTGCAAGATGACACAGCAAGTCATGATCTTCCACATTTGATCTTTCGACCAGGTCTGAGCGGGGTACCGAACAACAGCAAATCGAGATTGGAGCACACCAAATGCCCGCTCGACATCCTTCCTGCAAGCCTCCTGAATCTTCGCAAACCAGGCGTTCTTGCCTCCTGGCACAGGGTTTGAGATCGTCTTCACAAATGTCGACCATCTCGGATAGATGCATTCAGCTAGATAGTACCCCTTTGTTGTAGTGCCGCCCATTGATCTCGAAGTTCACCGGAGGAGAATGACCTTCAACAAGCTTGGCAAAGACAGGAGAGCACTGCGGCACGTTGATGTCATTGTGAGTTCCTGGCATACCAAAGAAGGAGTGCCAAATCCAGAGGTCCTGTGTGGCCACCGCCTCAAGTACCACACTGCAACCACCTTTGGCGCCTTTGTACATCCCCTGCCAAGCAAATGGGAAATTCTTCCATTTCCAATGCATGCAGTCGATGCTTTCAAGCATCCAGGAAATCCTCTTGCTGCATTCTGTGCTAGGATCCGAGCAGTGTCTTCCGCATTGGGTGTTCTCAAGTATTGCGGTCCAAACACTGCCACCACTGCACGACAGAACTTGTAGAAACACTCTATGCTGATGGACTCGGCCATGCACCCATAGTCGTCGAGTGAATCACCGGGAGCTCCGTATGCAAGCATCCTCATCGCTGTCGTGCACTTCTGGATCGAGGTGAATCCAAGTTTGCCGGTGCAATCCATCTTGCACTTGAAGTAGTTGTCGAACTCCCAAATGGAATTCACAATCCCGAGGAAGAGTTTTCGGCTCATCCGATAACGGCGCCGAAATGTTTTGTCGCCGTGAAGTGGAGCATCGGCGAAGTAGTCGGAGTAGAGCATGCAGTAGCCTTCGAGACGATGCCGGTTCTTTGCTTTCACCCGCCCCGGCGCCAGCCACCTCGCCGCGGCTTTTCATTGCTCGCCAGCAGCTGGGCGAGGGCGGCGAGCACCATGAGATGCTCTTCTTCCTGCACATCGGCCTCGGCTTCCTCCTCCAGCAGCGCGGCGAGCGCTTCCTCGTCATCCGAGTCCATCGCCGAGGCAGGCAAATCGCCGAACACCTTGCGCCCGGTGGGCGTGCACCTGCCGCTAAACTGTCCCTCCGCGGCCGGAAACGCCCAGCTGCTGTTGGAGGGGCTGCCGCGGCGAACCTCTGCTATTTTTTCGGCGGGGAATGGCTGTCTAGCGGTGAAGGGCGGCGGGCGGCGCCGGGATATAGCTAGTGGCGGCCGAGGGCGCGGGGGGTGGGAGGCGAGTCGGGGAAGAAAATCTTGACTTTTCACCTGACAGTGTGGGCCAGCCGCGCTTTTCCCTTGCGCGGAGCCCCCGATCGCCCCCCAGTGCGCCGGGTTCGGCCTGCGGCCGCCGGGCGGAAAAAAGGCCGAACTGGCGCTTTTCGTCGTCCTGGGGGCGCGACTGGGGCGTCTTTTTGGCGCCCGCGCCGAAAAAATGGCCTGGGGGGCCTATTGGGGTCAACGGAAGAGTGAGGAGCAGGGCTGTCGGACGGTGAAAGAACAGTGGAGAAGGCGTCAGGGCAATATTCAGTTAAGAACAGGGGAGAAGGCGTATTCCAACAGGGGGCAAGGCGTAGTTTGTCTACGTGAGCAATATATAAGCTCGTTGACGGCGCTGAGAAATACTAAGAAGAAGAGAAGCCCTAAATTCTAAGCCTTTACTTTTGCGCACTTACATACCCTATCTTTAGTTGGTCTTGTAATTTATCCCCAATTCATTCTGGATCACCGCTCACATCCCAATTACCACTATCACTGTCTTGACAGACAGGCGTGGCAGCGTGTGACGGTGACGAAGACAGAAGCAAGGGTTTAGGGGGACAACGGGAAGCGGGCGGGGTTTTGAACATATACGCTGGAAGAAAGAAGCACCATGTGAGGGGGAAACGTCGTTGTTATTTGTGTGTGTTCTTTTTACAAACACGCAAGCGCTCACAATATATACACACACTCATTCCTATGAATACATGTATAGATACATATTAGCATCTCGACACCTCGTAGCGAGCATATCATAATAGCGGCAAAAATTCTGAAATAAAAACAAAGAATATACCAACATCCATGCCATGTCTAAATCTTAAACCTAGGTAGGCTGATTCCATCAGAGGAGACTTAACCATAATTGCATCGATGTAGACGTCGTTGTCGATCACCTCAATGGTAGCCATCCAATTCGTTCTGTACTCAGGTCCTCGCGTTCAGAGACAACACCCATTTTCTCTCAAAAAAAATTATACAATTATTATACCCTCGGACTTGAGCTTGTTGCTTTATGGTGTGTTTGGTTTGGGAACCAAGTGGAATGTAATGTCATGGTTCTATTCCACTGGAATAGGTTGGTTCCGTTCTTATATTTGGTACGACTTAAAAGATGAAATGGAACGGTTCCGTTTCCATGTTTGATTGGAGGTATAGCATGCTTGAATCAATTTAGCTGAAACCATTTTTACTTAGGAGAGATGAGGTTATCTCATATGCGTGTGCGTAAATTAGAGTGATAACTACTTATTTGTATTTTCACAACATTTCGTTGGCAACATTTATAGATTTTTGCATATAGCAAATCCGGTCTTCTATACGACCGCGGAGATGGCCCGGTCACCCTTCAATATTCGTCTATTGCATCCATATACTTCAAACTTCATTTCTCAAATCCATACTACCCCATACAACATACAAAATCTGCGTACTACTACACGCTACATAGATAAACCTAGCCTACTCCTACTCGTCGTCGGAGATGTAGACGACCTCCATGTCGGCAGTGCCGGACGGACCTGCCACATGGTGGATGGTCGCCTCCCACGGCTCCGGCTCCTCGTCGGACTCCATGTTCACGAAGATTGCGTCCAACTCCTCCCATGCCTCGCGGAGGTAGCGGCGGTTTGCCTCCACCTTCGCCCATGCCAAATCCGGCTCGGGAAACCGGAAGTGTCGGCTCCACCTTGCCTTCCTCCTCCTCATCCATCACCGCGTACGCCTCCTCCTCCTCCTCCTCATCCGCCTCATGCTTCGGAGAGTCCGAAGGCAGGCCAGTTGCAATCCGAGCGACGTGTCAGGCCTGAATCTGCTCTAGGAGTTGCATCAGGCGCTCCGAAGGGAGCATAGCATACGTGGTGACCCGCTATCGAGCCAGAGCTACGGACAGCAATCTGCGAGCAGGTGGGGGGTGGGGCGCGGAGGGGAGGGAAATGTGGTGCGGCTAGGGTTAAGGGTCATCGTCTGGCTTAATTAGTTGGATTTGTCAGGTGTCTGCGTGGCTCCCGCACATCAGTCTGACATGGCGGACGCATCCGAGCCTCCACATATTCACCCCAGATTGATGGATATGAGGGGTACCGGTCATCCCGAATGTATAGGGCCGGTTTGAGATGCTCAACGAGTCACATTTATGTGACCGGACCATCTGCCCGGACATATAGGAAGGTTTTGAGGATACCGGTTGTAGATGTTCTTAGAGGGCTAGCAAAGTATGTTATTGGTCCATGGTAGCAATTTTGAAGCCACGAAAATGGGTGACCTCGATTGGGAGTCGTTCATTGATACCTCTAATCTAAGAGAAAAGGTGTTATGGATGCCATTAGTGCCAGATCTACGTGAGCATGTTTGTCCGAGGGAAAACACACACAAAAAAATGTGTGTGTATTGGGGAGGTGGACAAATGACTCTATTTTATTTACTTTAAGCCCCCTAAAACTTATAAATGTTTGGGACATGAATCAGCACTTTTGAAGTTTTAGGGCTAACTTGACACACCCTCATTAGTTATAGGAGCTATGATGCATTTTACTCATTGTGTTACCATCCAAAGTTTAATATGTAGCTTTAGTGGCTTTCCAATGTGCATGGTGTTGTCGCTTAGGTCCCTGAACTTCCGAGGATATTTTGATAAGTGGGAATGAGAGGATGAGATTCGAGTACAAAACATTTGTTGACATCTCACACACTCTAAAATATCATACCGGTCAAAACTTGGCCAGATCAATCTCCTTAAGGACACTCGTTATATCCACACATTACGAAACACATGATCAAGATATTCGTGGATATTAAAATAGACACAGAATCATGTAAAATAATATAAAATACATCTAAGTGGCACAAATTGTTTGGTGGATGAATGTGATTTTGTCACCCTTTTATACTTTGTCTGAAATTAGACAACATTCACTTCAAAGCATAATGTCCCAAACAAAATTTTGAAATATCAAACTAACTTACACGAGAATAGAGCCCTGTATTAACATTGGTATTTATTCCTGCAACAAAAACATTGGCAAATTTTTTAAGTATCATAGGTGTGTTTTTTTTAGTGATACGTAGTTGAGTTATATAGTAATGAACTTAGTTTTATTATTTGAAAAATGTTATATGGATACTAGGGGCAATAAAGGAAAAAGTTAGATTGTTTGATAAAGATTCAACAATAAAATTAGTTAAGATTTAATAACAATGAGTTATAAACAAGTAAAAAAGATGCAATATTTAGAAATTGGAGTTTAGGTTCACACCCTTGGCTCCGCCACCCTGGTTCCGGCCGCCGCCATTCGCCCCGCCCAGGTTCTTCGCGCCATTCTGATGTCTACTACACAACTTGTTCTTGTAGACTCAAGTTGGGCCTCCAAACGCAGAGTTTTGTAGGATAGTAGCAATTTTTCCTCAAGTGGGTGACCTAAGGTTTATCAATTTGTGGGAGGTGTAGGATGAAGATACTCTCTCTCAAACAATCATGCAATCAAATAATAAAAGGTCTCTTATGTCCCCAACACATCAAATACAATGATAAATTGTATAGGTGCACTAGTTTGGCGAAGAGATGGTGATACAAGTGTAGTAATGATAGTAGATATTGATTTTTGTAACAGTAATAATAAAAAACGGGAAGGTAGAAAGTAACAAAAGTGAGCACAAACAGCATTGTAATACTTGAAAATGAGGCCTAGGGTCTGTATTTTCGCTAGTGCAATCTCTCAACAATGCTAATCTAATTGGATCATATAACCATCCCTCAACGTGTGATAAAGAATCACTCCAAAGTTCCTATTAGCGGAGAACATAAGAAAAATTGTTTGTAGGGTACGAAACTACCTTAAAGTTATTTTTTTCGTTCGATCTATTCAAAAGTTCGTACTAAAATAACGCAAAGTTATTTTTCCGTTCGATCTATCCAAGAGTTCGTACTAAAATAACACCATATGATACGCATCAACCAACTCTAATGTCACCTAGATACTCTAATGTCACCAGAAAATATCCATGAGTTAATTATATGATACACATCAAACAATTTCAGATTCATAATACTCGATCCAACACAAAGAACCTCAAAGAGGAATGATCAGCACAATCAAATTGCTGAAATTTGGGATGGGCTTTAGGCCCATATAGCAAATTCTGAAAAATCTCTAAGGGCCCATGTGGGTATATGGCACTAGGTGTAGTGGAAAGTTTAGCCCCACCCTGCTAGTGGAGAAGGAGTTGGACCTCTTTATAAGGGTTTCTCTTCTACATGCTATTGGAGCTTGAGAATAGAAGAGGCCCTCGTGCGTTCCTCCTCCGCCGCCCGCCACGCGACGCCTCGCCTCGCCGCGGGTTGTGGGATTGAGCCGAGCCGAGCTCATACCTACGTGCTTATTGCCCTTCTGGTTCCTGTACGTTTCCGATCCGCTACTTGGAGGACGCTTCAGCTTCTGCATGGCCTATTGTTTACGTAGTACGTGCATGTTTAGATCAGTATCAGTGTGTCGTTAATTCTGACAATGCCATGCTAGTCATTTATTTATGGATTAAATTAGTCAAAAAATTGCCTATTTACTTAGCACAAATGACACTCCATCTCATGGACCACGGCTTTTGTATCAAGTCCTCTTCTTCCTTCCTTCACATGTTGTTGAGGAACACTGCGCCGCAGGCTATGATGACGATCACGCCACGCACCCCCTGCATCCCCCATCCCCATCAGCATTTCGTCAATTAGATTACCAAGTCAAACCAATGCCAAACAGATAAGAGGTCAAACGCTCGCCTGGTTGATCAGCCACCCATTTAGCGCCGGGAACCCGTAGAATCGCCGCCGCTTAGAGCCCACCGCGTCGTCGTTGCTCGTGCCCTGCCCGGGAGTTCATGATATCAGTCAGTCAGGATGAAGCACGCACCAATAGTTTAACACCACTAACTAATTATCTGAGTTCTCGCACTTCTTCAGTGTCTTCTTCCCTTGTGCTCTGATGTGCATTCTTCATCGAATTCAGGTGCTCAAGCCCGACGAGGTCTTTAAGCTGCCTGCTCGCGGTGGTGATGCAGATGTGGGGGTGGCCGGCCCAGGTGATGCTAGATGTCCCGCCCGAATGAATCGGAACGATGGAGCGACGATGATGCTTTTGCTTCTCTGCACTCTCCCCCATGCTCGTCTTGGCTGCTCTGTCGCGCCTGCTGGAACTCCGTCTTCTGCTCTCCTGAGCATTCAACAGACCGGCCTGTCTAGACGCGCTTGGTTTCTTGTTGCTGATGATCGTCGTAGCGCGCCTTCCTGACCGTGACTCGGAACCTATATCCCCAGAAACATTCGGTGGCACGCCAGTAGTAGGAAGCTTGTCTGAAGGATTGGTGGAAGCCGACAGCATCCCTTCCAACGACCCTTCCGACTTGATCCTTGGCACCAAAGGCGGTCCCTGGAAGCCATGATAGAATCAGCGTTTCATTTCCCATAATGTGAGAGCCGGAAATTATGCAACAGAGAGACCAATATTTTCACTGTATAATAAAGGTGGGTTTGGGCTCGGCAGAACCTGCGGAGAGCTGCTCTCGAAGGCGCTGATCATCTTCTTCACCGCGCTGCTCGACCTGCTCTCCGGTTCACCCTGCCCTCTTTTAGAGCCAATGTCACTTCTCGGCGGTAGACCCTTCATGTCAATGGGGCCTTCGGACGTCGAAGCTTGCAACGGGGGTTTCTTCGAAGCCGCTTTATTCGTACCAATGCTTATTTCGGAAAAAACAGCCCTCCGTTTCAGATCATCCGTCGACATGCTCTTGCGGAGCGTGAGTCGGTCTTCTTTGTTTGGGATGTCGGAGATCTCTTCTGCCTGCTCTTTAGGTGGTGTGCTCTCTTGTAAAATTCGAAAAACAAAGAGAAGTCCCACATGTTGGTCATTTCAACTGAATATTTCATCCTTAACTGATTTCACAAAACAGCATTCAGAAAGCAGAGATAGAAATTTAAGAAATACTGATGCATGAATTTGTATGTTCTGAACCTTTTGTTTAGGGGGCAAACTGACACAGACACACACCCTAATGCTTACAGTTTGTTCCATGGAACTCCAAATGTGTGCTTGCAGTGAACACAAACTGAATATTATTACCTTGGAAATAAAGTTCATCGCCATTCCCAAACAGCTCTTGCTGCTTCCTTTTCATCGCAGAGTTCCTCTGAATAAAAGGAAATAGTATAAACATGAGTAGTATACCGTAACTTAAGATGAACCTTTCAAGCAAGATGTTTTCTGAGTTTTCATGGAAACAGCATGAACCATCAAATTGGCATATTACCATTTCTTGGATACGCTTGCGATCTTCATCACTAAGCAAGAACTGCAACTGGAGGATAATTTCCCCTCCACTATCAAGGGTAAACACAACATCCGTACTCCCCAGCTCGACAATCGACCGTGTCTTCACTTCTGTTGTGATTTACATGAAACCATGATGCACATCATCAGCTGGTACGTGTGCTGATGATAAATATAAGATAGGCTTATTATAACAAACTAACAGAAGAAACCTGTTTTGGATACCAATTCCTTATCTGCATCGTACAGCGACAACACCATGCTATCTCGAAGTGATGTAACTGGACTGCACATATGTAAATTTTTGGCGTGAGACAGCCTCAAAGTTTTCCTTGGGGGGAGCCTCGATGCACATTTTGTGGAAATGGAGAAGTGAACAGAGAATAAAGATCAGTGAAGGCGGTACGGAAATGGGCTTACAAAGAGAAGCCATCTTGTCCAATATATCCGCTGTACTCTTTTTTCCCCAGGTTAACTGCATAAAAAAAACGATGTTTACATACGAACGATAACATTAGCAAACATAAAAGGAGGAAACAGGAAAAGTACACTGGAATCAGAAGGCAGCAGCCAACCTTGCAAGAAGAGTGGAGCGGCGACGGGTGGCTGAATGTCTGCACAGCAAAAGATAGAGCAGTATGATCTCTTTTTCTTTTTGACGAGACGCAGCAGCGACGCTGCTTTTCATTCATTAAGGGGAGAGCATTAATTATGTTTTGCTCGTATCTTTTTACAGGAAGAAGAATAAATAAATATTTGCAGATGATAAGAGAGAGGGATAAACTTGCCTGAGACTCGGATGCTGCCCGGCATGGTTTGGTGGTGCGTACAAGCCCTCCAATTCTGATCTTGGAGACTGGGGAAGGAGGAGGAGGAGCAGCAGCTAAGCTAGTGGATGTTGTTGAAGGCAGCCTGGATGTGTGGCTGTCTGTAACAGCCACCACTAGCAAGGCCTCCTGGGAGGGACCACTGGAAGAGCTAAATTTTGTCCCCTGCTGTTGCTAGCGGTTGCTATCACAAAAATGTACGCTCACACTCCTCATACAGACACTGCCAAATCTCCTTGGCAAAAGAGCAGGTAGCAAGCAAATGTGCGGCGCATTCAGGCTCCTTAACCAATAGACTTAACTGACGAAACTGAAACTAGTGAAGATTCTGACGAAACTGAAGCATCATACTACTTGGTTCATTACATCCAGCCTTTGCCAATCTACGGCACCACACTACACCATCGATAGTCGGCAGATTCAAATAACTGACATTTAATCTCCTGCACCAATGTAGCGTCGTAGATAGAGCGATCTAAAGCTTCGCTTTGTAACTTTCTCACTGCCTCCGTGCAGTCCAGCTCCAGCAGTCCACCTGGTGCGCAAGAATCACAGCTTCCGTTTGCTGCACTGCAACAAAGCTGAGGTTCATAAATGCTCTTGTCCATGAAAACGATGAGCCAACATCGAGAACCCATCACCTGGCCCTGGATTTGGGTCCTGTTTCTTGAGTTAAACTCAGCCAATTGTCCAACTACTACTCTTCAGAGTTATCAGGAATGGGGCCTCACACATGCACTTATGATGCCTCATGCTTCTGCTGGTTTATGGATGGAAGCAATAAACATAACCTTGACATAACAGAGAACTATGTTACATACAAAACCTCATAAACAAGTCCTCTGTGGCATTGTTTTCAGACATGCAGAGACTTATCACATGATTATCTTGGTTACCACGACAAGCTACTTCGTTCCTCACGTAAATATGGTAGGGCGGCCCTTTGTTTACCCAAGTTTTGTAAAAGAAAGCTTGTGGAATAACGAAGAGAAAGCAAAACTCACAAACCTAAACATAAAACTCATTGCGGAGGTGCGACACATTGTAGGTTTGGGGGAGTGAGATT
This sequence comes from Aegilops tauschii subsp. strangulata, assembly GCF_002575655.3. Taxonomy (NCBI): domain Eukaryota; kingdom Viridiplantae; phylum Streptophyta; class Magnoliopsida; order Poales; family Poaceae; genus Aegilops; species Aegilops tauschii. The sequence goes on along the minus strand of NC_053035.3, from coordinate 503,050,973 downwards.
GCAACTCCAACAAGAATGAATCCACTAACAGGAACACACTGACTGGCTCGATTGTTGAGCTGGCAGCGAATCAGCTACCATCTGAATAACAGCAGCAGCATCCATTCTTCTTCCACATAACACCACCACCAGCAGCAGCAGCAGCGTTCCTCAGCCATCCATCCGCAATCCAACGGTCGCCATCAACAATTACCATTTCACACCAAGAAGACGATGCTGTTGACATAGATCTGCGATCGGACGGCCAAGACTAGTCCGATTGTCGCTGTTTAAATTCCCTTTACAGCTTGTACCCTTCTTTATGCTTTACTGATTTAGTGACTATAAGAGCCAAGAGCCCGGGCCTTGAGAGGCATCCATTCCTGTACTGGGTCGAAATCCTAGCCACCGTGCTCCGGCTGGCCTCTATATGGGCATCTGCAAGTCGCTCAAACCCGGAGATGCATGGTTCAAGTGACCGGAGATGCATGGTTCTGCTGCTGAATCTGCGGTCCGTTCTGCACACCGGGTATCACACCTGCTACAAGAAGATTGTTGTGATCTTGAGACACCAAACAGTGTTGAAATTGTCTGTCCTTAGCCAGGTGCATAGGCATACCATATGGCTGCTGCTGTGTGCTTGGGTAGCTGGTTCCTTCGGGTTTGCTCAAGAGGTGAAGAAGCTGCAGCCTTGGAGAATGATGGATCCATACTGCTGAAATGGGCAGCTTGACTGTTGCCCTGTGAAACCTGCAGGTCGTGCTCCGGCTTCAACATTTGCTACTGACCAGGCTAAAAGAAAGCAAGTATCCCATCAGCACTCTGCGCATCACATTAATCCAGATTGAGGCTGACGAAATTAAGTTAATTTTCCACAACTGTCAAGTTTAATAGTTTAAGCTTTAGTGAAGATTGGACAACAGAGTCACTTTATTAACCATGTAATGTCAAAGTTGCATGACTACTAACTAGACCCTGTTTGGCAGTCGACAGTCGTGCAGTCCAAAAAAAACTTATGCCACTAAGACATACAGCTGTTTCAAAAAGGTGCACGAAAATGATATATGAGCAGATTTTTCATAAAAGGAACTTCCATCTACTTTTTAACCAAGGTAATATTTCCTAAAGCAGGCAACTACTAACTCAAAAAGTAGCAATAAACATAACCTTGACATAACAAAGAACTAACACAAAAAACTGGAGCAACCAATTGGTAGAGAACACGCAAAGCTCATAAACGGAAACTTCGGTGGGGCCACCTTTGTTTACAATCTTTTTGTAAAAGAAAGCTTGTGCAATACCAAACAGCAAGCAACAGTCGTGAACCTGAACATAAAAAACATGCATAGCTTGAAGGATGGAATGCTTTGTGTACACACAATAATATGAGAAAATGAAAAGTGCATGAAGAAAAAGCAAAATGCGGTAAAATCACAGAATGCCAACCTTGCAAGAGTTGTGGAGTGGTTACCGGTGGTTGAATGTCTGCGTAGCAAAAGCAAAAGGCGAACACCATCAGTTGTTGCTTCAAGTAGAACTGATATCTTGTTCTAAATTTATGCAAGAAAGTAGTATAAATCAATCATGAGAGAGGGATGACTCGCCTGCGACTCGGATGCTGCCTGGCATCCATTGAGTGCCTGCTCGGCGGTGCACTGAAGCCCTCCAGTTCTGATCTTAGAGCATGGAGAAGGAACAGCAGCTAAGCTAGTGGGTGTTATTCAAGCAGCTTGGATGTGTGGCCACTAGCAAGGAGCTCAATTTTGGCTCCTGCTGTTGCCATCACAGGCCTGCATTCACCCTCACAATGACACTTACACCGGACCGGACTGCAGGGTTTTAACTGAATGAATGAAAATATTTCAGTAACTCTCTCTGTCTCTCTTTTGTGTACTGAAAGTTTCAGCAATGCTGCATTGGACTTAAAATTTTGGTGACATGGGAATAGATAGGCTGGGCTGGCACATCACTGTAAGAACACTGAACAGAGAAAACTAAAGGAAAAAAATGTGTGATGTTGAATCATATGAACCCCACAGGAAACAACTCAAGCTTCAGAGAACTACTAGTGTCAAAAACGCTCTTATATTATGGGACGGAGGGAGTACTTAGTAGTTTGCATCCAGAGACAACAACAAAAGACTTGTAACACATGAATGAATGAATCAATGAATCAGTTGACCATCTTGTTTGAGACAAACCAAATCCTTATGTTGAAGAAGCATAGAGCAACACAAGCAAGAAGTCCACATAAATAAAACTGCTCGAGATAGGCCTCTCGGCATCGCACTAACTTATAAGAGCATAATAACAGTAGCACACGTACGACACAATCAACTAACTAAAGAGTCCAATCAAGCCTTTCTCTTAGCAGAGAGGAACCAAACCAACAATCAGGCAGTGACAACTTCATTATTCTACAGCAGTCCAGTCTAGTGGTGAGCCTCCCTCATTTCAGAGCTCCCCGTCTTTTGCACCAACCGAGGCGACTCGGGACCATCCGGCCTGACCACAAAGTCCAAACACCGGGCAGACATCCCAAAGCATGGCGTACGGCCAAAGGGACGCGGTGGCAGAAGGCCGCGCTAGAACCTGACAGTTCATCTTCATCCCAGTATGATTTACATATTTACTCCGCACTCATCCCATCGCAACTTCTGACATGAACTGCGAGTCATCATGGTGGAGTATGAAGCAACAGCAAGTCGTCAACACAAACAAATTGCACTGCATCTCAATGCCTCATCGGTCGCAGCTTCTGATATTAGTTACTCCCTCCGTAAAGAAATATAAGAGCGTTCTTCTTCACCTGTTGTTGAAAAACACAGCTCCGCAGGCTATGATCACTATCACACCACGCACACCCTGCATTGCCATTTCATTACCAGGTTATATCACTGGTAGACTCTCAATAAACAAGCCTTGGCGACGGCGAGAGGAGATATCGATGCAGTAAGTACATACTTACCTGGTTAATCAACCACCCATTCAGCACCGGGAAACCATCAGACCGCCGCGCCGCGCCGTCACCTGCGCCCTGCTCCACAAGTTCATGACGGTGCATATCAGGACGGATCAAGTAGCAAGGAGAAGCTACAAGCAGTAAAGCACCAACATCATGCATACAGCTAGCATCACGCCAGTTTAGTTTTCATCATACCTGCCCTAAGTTCTCCATGGAATTCAGGTGCTCGACGTCAACAATGTCTTTCAGCTGCCTGCTCGCAGTGGTGATGCAGACGTGCGGATGGTTGATCCACGCGACGACAGACGTCGCACCACAAGGGTTCACCTGCTGCTCCGATGAGTAGGTGCAGATGGAGCGACGCCGGCGCTTTTCCGCTGACCGCTTCTCCGAGCGAATCATGTCGCTCGCTCCTGCGCTCTGCCTGGAGCTCCGTCTTCGGCTTTCTTGTGTGTTTAACGGGCCGGTCTTTCCAAAAGATGTGCTCGGTTTCTTGTTGCCGATGATCATGGCTTGCTTCCCTGGCCCGGGCCCTGTCTGGGTGCGGCCTGGAGCGTCCACTGATGCACCGGGAGTAGGAGGCTTGCGTGAAGGGTTGGTGGAAGTCTCTGAAGAAGAAACCGACGGCATCTCTTCCAACGAGCTCTCTGATCTGATCCTTGGCACCAAAGGCAGACCCTGCAGGCCAGGCAAACTTGAGAAGTCGGTGTAATATTATCTGCACTTTCTTCAGTGTGTGACAAAAGAATTTAAGCAACAAGGCGATCGTTTCTCTGTATAGGGATGGATTCTGAACCTGTGGGGAGCTGCTTTCGAAGGCACTTATCATCTTCTTCACCACGCTGCTTGATCTACTCTTTGGTTTACCCTGTCCTTTCTCGGAATCGATGTCGATGGGACCTTCGAGCATCGAAGTATTGCCACCAATTTGCAGTGGTATGTCCTTAGAAGCCACCATGTCAGAATCTACACTTGTTTCGGAGAAGAAGACCCTATTTTTCAGATCATCCAACGACATGCTCTTCTGAAGCGTCAATTGGTCATCTTTGCTTGGGATGCCGGGGATATCTTCTGCATGCCCTTTAGGCAGTGGGCTATCTTCTGATAAAATTTGAAAGCCATTTGTAAGAAACAGAACTCTTGCAGGGTGTTCGTATCAACTGCATTTTAACTGGTGACTAATTTTCTGAACCTTTCATTCAGGGAGCACACACACACACACACCTAATGCTCAATTTGTTCCATGGAATTCCAAATGTGCGTTTTAAAAAAAATTGTAATTTATACCAAATTACCTTGGAAATAAAATTCATCGCCATTCCCAAGTAGCTCTTGCTGCTTTCTTTTCATCACAGAGTTCCTCTGAATAAAAAGAAACAGTAAAAACACATATACTGTATACTTTAACTTAAACTGAACCTTTCAAGAAAAATATTTTTTCAAGCTTTCATGGAAATAGCATAAATCATAAAAGAAGCATCTCACCATCTCTTGGATGCGCTTGCGATCTTCATCACTGAGAAAAAACTGCAACTGGAGAATAATTGTCCCTCCACTATCAAGAGTAAAAATAACATCCATTGTTCCCAACTCAACAATCAACTTTGTCTTCACCTCTGTGATGATTTACAGAAAATAGTGAGGCATGTTAACTGACAGGTGTGCAGATGATAAACAGAAGAAAGGCTTAATGAACCAACAACAAATAAACCTGTTTTGGATACCAATTCCTTGTCTGCATTGTACAGCGTCATCACCATGCTATCACGAATCGATGTAACAGGACTGCACATATATCATCTGGGTGTGAGATACATTCTCGATGCGCATTTTGTGGAATTAGAAAGGTAAAACGCAAGTAAAAACAAGTGAAAGGTGGTACGGGAATGGGATTACAGGGAGAATCCATCTTGCCCTATGTCTCCGATGTACTCTTTTTTCCCTACATTAACTGCATCCAAAATGATACGACATTAGCAAACAGCAACCGATGTAACGGGAAAAGTAGAGTGAAATCAGAAGACACCAACAAACCTTGCAAGAAGAGTGGAGCTGTGACCGGTGGTCGAATGTCTGCACAGCAAAATCAAAAAACGAACACCGTCAGTTCTCGCCTCCAGAACAACAGTATGTTATTCGATTCATATTGAAGTTTTGGATAAAAATATTGCAAATCAGAAGAGAGGGGGGGGGGGGGGGGGGGGGATGACTTGCCTGAGATTCGGATGCTGCCCGGCATTGAGCGCGGCGCTGCACCAGAAGCCCTCCAATTCTGATATTGGAGAATGGGGAAGGAGGAGCAGCAGCCGAGCTAGTGGATGTTATTCAGGGCAGCTTGGATGTGTGGCTATCTGTAACCACCAGCCAGGCCTCCTGGGGCCACTGGAGGAGCTGAATTTTGGCTCCTGATGTTGCTATCACAGACCTACTACATTCACACTCGTATAGACACTGACACTTACACCGGGCTGCAAGTATTTAACTGAATGGACGAAATTGTGCCCCGGGCCAGCTGCAGTTTCTTAGTTTTTGTACTGAAAGTTTCAGCAGGAGTGCATTGTATTTTAATTTTGCTGGCAAGGAAATATATAGGCTGGGCCGAGGCATCAATGTAAGAAGACAGAAGAGAGAAAAGTAAAGGAAGGGTAAACCCACAGGAAACACCGCAAGCTCGCTGCAAAGAATCAGTTTGCATCCACAACCACAGAAAACAAAAACTTGTGACACATGAATCAGTCAGTTGAATATCTTGTTCGAGACGAACCAAATCCTTATCTTGAAGAAGCATAGAGCAACACAAGCAAGAAATCCACATAAATAAAGCAGCTCGAGATGGGCATCTCCGCGTCGAACTAACTTATAAGATGATAATAATAACAGTACCACACGACACAATCAACTAACTAAAGAGTCCAACCAAACCATTCTCTTTAGCAGAGAAGAGACATGAGGCAAAGCAATGACAGACGCAAACAGCAACATCGATCAATCTGGTGGTGAGCTTCAGCCATTCATCCGGTCTCAGAGCACCGGGAGGGTGTCGGCGCGGATGATCTGCTTGAGCAGGGCCTTGTCGTCGTCGAGCCTCTTCTTCTCGGCGGCGTCGCGTGGCTTCACCTTGCGCTTCTCCTCCAGCATCCACTTGTAGACCCGGCGCTGCTCGTCCTCGGGGATCGGCGGCAGCACCTTGGCAGGCGTTGCCACCGGCGGCTCAGGGGACTCGGCGGTGGCAGACGGGGTCGACGCCGTTGCAGTGGCAGCGGCAGAGTCGGCGGTCTTGGCCGGGGAATCCTTGTAGTAGGTCCTGACGAGCATGTAGGCTGCAGGTTGCCAAGCAGGGGATGTGAGATGGTGAAGAGGGATTAATAACAAACCAAAGAAAGAAGCAAACCCCATGGGGGAAATGGATGGATTGCAACAGTGGGAGGCCGCCATGGCCGGCGTCTTGGATCCCATCCACTCCAGAGAAGAGGATCGAATCCAGTGGCACTGACGCACGCGGAGTAGCAGTACAGGAGGGGAGTGAGATCGGGATGGAGTGCTGACCGCCGACGAAGGCGTTGACGGCGAGGAGGAAGGGGAACATCCGGCGCATGAAGCCCTTCTTCGCCTCTGCCGCCGTCGGCGGCGGTGGAGGCGGCGGAGGTGGCAAGGGGGCACCGGGCGGCTTGGGCTTGGGCTTGCCGTGGGCGGCCATGGCGACAAGAAACAATCAGAGAGATGGTGGATGTGGAACTTGGTGGGGGTTCGGGGATGAGACTAGATATCGCTTTCCTTTCCTTGATTTGGGACTTTCACCGCTGCGCATCTGCCAAGCTATCCAGCTCCCCGTACTGTACAGATATCGCTTTCATTCGGTTCATCTTCACCGCTGGCTGAGCATCTAGACTCAACTGGATGGCATATCTGTAGTGGAAAATAGTAGTGCATGGAACAGCCAGCCGCTGAGCTCAGCCGTTTGCCGGGACGGGTGAGGTACAAGTAGATTACAGTAGCACTGCTGAACGATAGATGGATGGATCCAATGCAAACGGGGCACTCTTTCAACTTTATGTTGACATATAATCAACTTCCTTGTTGTACCACTGTTATAAGTTAAAACGACAACAAGTTTATACAGTCACTACTCAGAGACACTGACTCTACCACCAACCAAGAAGCAGCAGCATGTACAGCCTTCCGGCTATCATCCATCCGACAGAGACACGGAAAACAAAACACAAGTTAGCTGTCGCACGCAACAAGCACCTCCTCCTTCCTCCTCCACCAGCTACCATCATCATATCAAACTATCTCGCTTATCTAGACTGACTGCAGCCGACCAACCTCAAAAAGGAGGGGTGGCAATGCATTGCCAAATCATCTTCTTATCTACCACCTAACAACAAAACAGCAAAAGTCGGTTTGTTCAGGACCACTGTCAGCGGCGGCTTCCATCCCATACATTGGTCCGACACCTGACAAACACACGAAACGTCAAAACATCAGGTTGCGAGATAATATGCAGAACCTATGCCGGCGAGTTGGTAGGGATGGAAGCGCGTACCTGTACAGTAACTTTGGATTTCAGAGACAAGGGATGCTCCATGCATACGACCAGCCGGTGTCGAGATTCCGTCAGCCCGGCCCTGGATTTGGGGGAGCATACATGCTGCCCGCAGCACCTGACCCTGGGTTTGGGGGAGCATACATGCTGCCTGGACCAACTGGTCTCTGCTGGAGCTGCTGATGGTGCGGCCTAGACAGCTGCTGGTGGTGCCACGAGCCACCCACCTCTTGTCCATGCACAGGCAGCAACCCGCCTGAAATCTGCCTCTGCAGCATGCCTTGGCTGGATGATGATCCACCTGAAATCTGCCTCTGCAGCATGCCTTGGCTGGATGATGTTCCACCTGAAATCTGCCTCTGCAGCATGCCTTGGCTGGATGATGTTCCACCTGAAATCTGCCTCTGCAGCATGCCTTGGCTAGACGACGGCGGCACTGAAGTTTCGTTCCCGGCAAAATTGTCCTTTGGGGAGTTGAGCGGCTTAGATGTCGATGTGACTGCAGCTGGGTCATGCGCTGAAAGCCCAGGGCTGCCTGCCTCTGAACTGTGAGATGTAGGTGTAGCTGGAATCGCCTGACTGTGCTGGACTTGGTCCATCTGTGCGTCCATCCTAGAGTCGGGCTTCATTTGGAGGCTTTGTTGCATCATCATTCTCTGAATGTTGTTCTGTGCTGGATTCATCGGCCGCTGCTGCGTGGTCACCGGGTACCTGGAATGGAGTGGGGGCGGTTGTGCACCGAAGACGGTGTGACTAGGAGGACCCTGCACCAAGCCTTGGTTACCGATATTTGGAGGCTGCTGCACTGAGGCATATAGCTTATGTTGATTCCCAGGCTGAGGTGTAACTGCTGTTGACGCTTTATTACCGGCGGAGGACCCTTGCCCATGTTGCATCAGATTTCTGTCAGGAACTTGTTTCTTGGAAGCTGTAGGAACAGCACTGGGTGGAGTTGCGTCGGCTGCAGGAGTCTGAGGTGTCACCGTGCTGTTTCCTCGTCCTAGACTCTTCATAAGCTTAGCTTGTTGACTAGCTTGGTTCCTCTGTTGTTGATTCTGCCTAGGCTGCTGTTGACCCTGCTGTTTCTTCTGCTTAGGTTCTGTAGCATTGGCAGGTCGATTGGCAAGTGCAGAGCTATCTGTTGGGCTTTGTGCAGACTGCTGCTTCTGATGCAGTGGTTGCGAAGAAGGGGTTGAAGTGACCGGAGATGCATGGTTCTGCTGCTGAATCTGCGGTCCGTTCTGCACACCAGGTACCACGCCTGCTACAGGAAGGCTGTTGTGCTGCTGAGACACCAAACGGTGTTGAAATTGCCTTTCCTTAGCCAGCTGCATAGGCATAGTAGAATATGGCTGCTGCTGTGGGCTTGGATGGCTGGTTCCTTGGGTCTGAGAAAGATGCGGGTTACCCAACATGTTCAGTGGTTGTGACATCTGATGTGGCCTTTGGGTTTGCTGAAGAGGTGAAGGAGCTGCAGCCTTGGAGAATGATGGATTCATGCTGCTGAAATGGGCAGCTTGACTATTTCCCTGTGAAACCTGCATGTGGTGTTCCGGCCTCGCCATATGCTGCTGACCAGGCTGAAAGAAAGGAAGTATCCCATCAGCACTCTGAATCACGTTAATATTTCACAACTGACAAGTTTAGTACTCCTAGTTTAAGCTTCATAGTTCGTTTAGTGAATATTGGACAACAGTTACCTTATTATTACCATCTAATGTCAAAGTTGCATGACTAGTAAATAAACCTTGTTTTAGTAGTTGACAGTCATGCAGTGTAAACAAAGGGCAGTCCTACCACTAAGACATACAAGTGTTTCAAATAGGTGTCTGAAAATGATACGAGCAAATATTTCATAAAAAAAGGTACTTTCATTTACTTAACCAAGGGAATATTTTCTAAGCAGGCAACTAGTAACTCAAAACGTAGCAATAAACATGACCTTGACATAGCAGAGACTATGCAGGTTTCAAACATGTAGAGACTTGTCACATAATTAATTATGTTGGTTACAACAAATAGCTACTATGTTCCACAGAAAACTTTTAAAAATGGCAGGACTGTCCTTTGTTTACAAAGTTTTGTAAACGAAAGCTTCTGCAAGAACAAACAGCAAGCAACACTCGTGAATCTGAAGACATAAACAGCTTGAAGGATGGAATTTTTTTACCACAGATAAAAAACAAGCGCTTTTAGGCAATTGTTTATGCATGAAAGTAAACAATTTAGATGTTTCAATAATATGAAAGAGAAAAGGAAACTCACACGAAGCATCTGCATAGGATCGCGTGGCCTCATCATAGAATTTCCAGCGGGAGACATGGCATTTGGCACTCCTTGCACACTTTTGAGTGGCATGTTTCCTGTCGATGCCATATTCAGCATTCCTGGGGAACCAGCTCTTGGAAAGCCTGCCCTGACTGCAGGCATACCTCGATTTACCCCTGTCATCATTCCAACACCATGAGCACCAGGCATCATACGAGCACCAGGACTTGTTGCAGGAACAGCTCCAGGTTGCTGAAGATTTCTACCACTGAGCATTTGATTATACTGAATCTTCTGTTGCTCATCACCCTGTATAGAGGCTGGTCTAGGAACACCATATTTCTGAGGATCCCTGTAGCAGAAATTGCATGAAACAAGAAAAAACATTGTAAATTAAATTTATCGTGCACTCCATATAATATCTGCAATTACTAGGAAGGATACTTGAAACATTTACCTAGAAGGAGCACTCAGTGTTGAAGGTGGCGAAAAGTTGCTGCCCAGAACCATACCAGGAGACCCTGGTAACCTCGAATTTGGATTGGGAGTAGGAGGAGTGGTAGTAGGACCAGCAGAACCATGTTGATTCGACAGTGTCATCCCGTTTGCATGAGAAATCTGGTTTCCACTGCCAGGTGTGACTGCATCGAGGCTCAGATTTACATCACACAGATCAAGTGGCCTGTAACAGATAGACAAGACCACAAAGATAAATGACAGAAATTAAATAGCATATAAGAAAGAAAAAATCTTGGCAATTTCCTGGAAGTGAGATCCAAAGAAGAGTTCAAAGCAACAATCACATACATCAAAATGCCCCCAGATAAGTTGTTCGGGCATGCTTGTGTAAGTGCAACAACATGAGAACTATGTGGTAGCACGATCGGCTTCAGCTCCCGGCTATTAACCTAAGGCACAAGAAAAGCATGAAGATAAGCAACACTGAAAAATACCAGTATACGTAAGAGCAGCAAAACAAAGGTACGTGAATTGTATTTCACAGAACATAAAGATTATTCTAACTATTGTTAAAAATACTAGTGCGCCGAGAAAGTCCACTAACGTGTCATATTATAGCTGTTGTTATGCACGTAAAACAAAGACAAGCATGATTCTAAAACTAATACAATATGACGCAATAACTACCCGACTTCACAAAGAACAAGAAATACCAAGATTTACTCGACCTCCACTATAAATATAACTTAAAAGTTACAAAGATAGTTACATTATACCGCTGAAGTATGAGGCCTTGAAGAAAGATAGAAGGCGAACCTGTCTACGCCTGGATAGCACTTTTGGCATGAGGAGCATAATTTTTTCAAAATGTGACTTCAGATTCTCTTCCTCAAATGGTCCTTGAAGTCGCTGGAACAACTGCCTGGCACTACCCTGATGGGCATAAGAAGATCAATGTTAGATAATTGAAGTCTGTTGTGCTTCCTCAAAAAGAAGAATATTTACCATAGCCCATAGATTGAAAAGGTAAGTATCAAAGAGAGAACATTGAAGGTTTAACAGCATATCTGTGTACTCTATATATGTGCTCCCTGTCAAGCAGTAAATGCTATTAAAAGAAATTATTAACATGCCTGTGGAATGCCAGGTATGGTGAAATGATACTGTTGAGATGAACCAGAGTCTTCTGCACTGTCAGCACCATCACCAGAACTTTTATCCACAAGAACCCTATGACGCTCTTTGCATTCTTTAGGTTGTCTATGTATAGACTGCATAAATAGGATACAATTGAACTCATAAATTTTACTACTGCTTACATAAAAAAAGGGAGCTCAGAAAATATATTTATGGAAGAACAACAGTGTCTCAAATTATTATGATAAAATTTAAGACCACAGAATATAATCTTTAGAGTAAAGAAAAGATACAGTTACTGCAAAGAGTGACAATAAGCCTAACTTGCTTTGAATGGTACCAACCAATAAAAATACTCAGAAACCAGGGAATGGAAAGAAATCAAAGTTCATACTACATGTTTGAACAATATGATTAAAAATATACGACATAGAAAAAGGTTTTATCCCAGTCATGAAACTACCTTGAACTGCACAATGTTATTGATTGCATCGCTTACTAATTCCCAATTTTGACCCAAGTCATGGACAAGGACAACAAGAGCCTGCAATATTTAAGATATTTGGGTCATTACCACAAACTGAAGTGGAAAGAGGAAAAGTTACTAATTCAAACAAACAAGAACCTGATCCTCGAAGTTTGACCATCCACCACCAGATGACATCTGCCAAAAGCATACAACATTTCAGTAAGCAACATAGAAAATTAACCGTGTGCAGGATGTGCTACCCATACACTATGATGCTTAATCACAAGAGACTTTCAACTATCATCTCGTCCTAAATATATAGACCACAAGAATGTCCAACAAACTAAAGTATTTCATCTACCAATCAATATATCTCAATGAAGTTTTCTAATTTATATCTTGTTATTCTACGACACAACTGAAACAACTACAGCTTAATACAGCTTGCTTATCTAACCTGAGCTGGACCTATCCTGACTAGTCAGTAACATATCTACGAGTAGCATGTTTCTCTACTGCTGGTAGCAAAAGGACTGCCAAGCATATCAAATGAAACCTTATTCTTGCACGACTCCAGCAGAGTAGGGTATATAAAGAAAAATAAATGGAAGCACAACCAGTCAAACCTCCCTTCCATCATAAATGACAAGGTTTCATCGACGGTGACCATATAGTGTATACGCAAACAAAGAGAAAGGAATGTGACTGTAATGTAGAGAGATGATATACCTTTAGCGCTTTCACTTTTCTCCCACGGTCCTTGTTAGTGATGATCTTTATAATTTTATTAGCAGGCGCCATATTGCTCATCTGTGATGGAACTTGAGAAGGTTCTTGTTTAATATATATCCCTTGCTTCATCGTTTTAAGCTTCTTAGAAGCATGTTGACCACCATTTGCAACTATTTTAACATAAAAACATGACATTCATCCACATGTTAGGAGCTATTTAAGTTTTCTCTCAAAATACATGAAGAGCAGATAGTTAATTCTTGTATGACATAGGCCGCAAGTGCGCCATGTATATAAAGAGAGCATGGAAGTACCAATTGTTCCATTTGAATAAAATTGTTGGGTCTCTGGTCTCTTCTTCAGATAATCCTTCTGCACAGGAAGTGTTTTTTAGTGTTGAGTCTAACCAAACTAAACTAAAACTAAAAAAGAATAAACGAATATCTCAGCAACTGATATCAACAACTGGGAGAAAAAAGGACCTGCTCATATTGATTAACTTGCGATCTCTGATCGTAGATCCGTCCCTGAAACATCAGAAGAAGAAAAAAAATATTACTCGGATAAAACATCCCAAGCAGCAATAATAAATGGGGAGCATGCTTAAGGAATTAACCTTTACAGCAGCGGCACGTGAATTGGCTGTATTTTGAGCAGTCTTGTATCCTGGGTTCTTTTGTTTCTTCTTCTTGTTAGCTTTAGTCCATGCTTCGCTACCATCATGTCTGTCAAAATCACCTGTTGATTCATATTCCATATTTTTCCATGCGGAGGACCCACCATGTAATGGACTTTGATCATCTTGGTAGGAGTTTGTGTCTCCACTTGAAACATCTGTTTTACTTGTGACTTGGGGAGTCCCACCAGCACTAGCAGGAAATGGGCTTACAACTCGTTGTCTGGCGGCTGTGCGGATGCGCTTTGTAGGAATTCCAACAAAAGATGAAGGTCTTTTGCCATTTGAAACAAACTGCCGGTTTCCTGCCTTGCTTTCCAAGCGCGGATCATAAGACACATCAGTTTCATATGGTCTTGAACCATTAATCCTCTGCTGCATACTGTGTTTCTTCTTGTGACCCTTTCGTGACAAATAAGTAGAAGCCTCGCCTTCATCCTCATAGACATTATCCTGAGCCCACCCTGAAACAAAATATAAAAGGCTAAAGCATTAGTAAGAGCATGAGATACATACAAATACGATAGGAAAAAACTTGAGGTACTGATAAATAATACCTGCAGCAGAATCACATGCAGATGCCTCATAATCAAGTCCAGTGTTGCCAATTTTCTGCAATTATTAACTCTGTTAAACATATTTCCACAAATAAAGTGCTACAGACAAAAATTAAAGAACTCTGGAGCGCTGGGTAATGTCTAAAAAATAAAAACGGCTAGAAAACTTCTCTTGGCATCCAGGCAGTACAGAACTTCAAAGCATGAACTAAATGTAACCAGATAACAAGAAATTCAGAGGGGTTTTTCATACAGTGATGGAAACAGAAGACCTCCACAGGCAGCAATTTGGGCCATGGAAGTGCTAAAATGTCTTGTTTTGATAATTGCTTAAATATATGTGTCTGTCCATGGTGTGGTTCATACAGTACTCCGGTAAGGTAAAACAAGACGGAAGAAACAAATTATGTTATTGCTTACACTGATACTGTCAGTCCATGTAGGTGACAAACATAAGGAAGAAACTAAAAGGAAAAAAAAGCAGAGTATATTCATTATGTGTCTTGAGAAGCATGCATAAAGCTTATATTCACCTTATGATACATGAAAAGAGATTCCATGGACTCCCTGTATGCCAGCATTGCACCAGGTGGTACTGTGTAGAAGAGACTTCCCTACAGAGGAAAAAAACAGAAAACAACGCTGCTGAGGTAAATGCATACATGTTGCTAGTTGGAGAGACAGGGGTAACTGTGCCTACGGGTATTTATTAGGACACTTAGCATGAGATGTCTTGCAAAAAGGAAGTACTGAAACTTAATCACCAACACTACAGAAAGTTGTGGCAAGTAACCTGTGAAAGTTGATCAGACACTTTCAAGATGCCGAAGTCATTCGGCCTGTCAGGTGTAGGTGGTGCTTCAGTCAACACAGCAGAATCAGAAGCCTGACTGCTATATTCAAGAAATCGAACTGCATAATCCTGAATATGAGATCGAAGAGGATGTATAGACTGTTCCGCTTCCAAGCTTTCATTGCCCTATACAAATTGACAGATAATGTCAACATCACAGATCTTAGACACATCAGGATCAGGTGATGCCTGATGTGATCTACATTCCAATAGAGTACTCAAGACATGATTTTATGAGGATGAAACTGTTAACGAATTATATTTTACTCAGTTGCCAGAAAGATCCATCAATATGCTGGTACTAAGAAGGAACATGTGCCATGTCATGAAAACATATAAACACAAACCGCGACAAAATGTTGCTTGGAACTAGTTTTACATACCTGTTGTTTCTCAGCTTTGGTTCCAGTAGGCTTTGTCTCTCCTAGCATATTTGAATTATTTTTTTGCATCACTTTAGATGTTTCAACAGTAGTTAGGACAGCCTCAGCTGAACGCCAAAAACTCATGACACCCTTTGCAAGAATTCTACTGACAGTTTTCTGCTTTCTAAGAATGCTTGCTTGGTCAAACTTGGCCAGACCATCGGAGGCAATCCAATGGCACACTTGAGATGCAGCCGTAATTCTCCATAGGCGTTCCTGTTAATCAGACCGTCAGATTGCACTAGGACAACATGACTAACTCTAAAAAAATGAGTAAACTAGATCAGAGGTCCTAAACTAGAACTGAAGTATCACTAAGATCCCCGAATCTGAAAATTAATTCGGCAGGCCCCTAAATTTGTAGTACACACAAAACAAGCTAATTGTGTCAATTTAGATCATTAGAACTATTACAAGTTAGCTAAAACTGTTGAACATACGAGTAAAATAGAGGTGCAATACTGATACAGTTCAATCAAATCAAAGATCCATATGGCATTTTGCAGGTACAATGAATTTTTCTTATCTAAAAGTGGTGGCATGTCAACTGGACAAATGTACCAAGCTAACACCAATCTACGCAGACACAGATCGTTTAAGTTGGTCTGTGAACGATCGATGCAGTAAACTGAAGTCACATAGGGTCTGTTTCGATGCTGCCCAGGCTAGCCCCACCTACGATGGCACGCCAATATATTGGCAAACGATTTGGCTGCCGCTGTCTCGCCAACAATTTGGCGTGGAGATGAACTGGAGAGGTGCAAGAGCCTTAGCAAGTGAAATAGTTGGTGCCCATCCAAACGTGTGACCGGCGCTCGGGTCAACGCCAATTATTTGGCTGGGCTGTTCTAGGCTCCAACCCAAACGTACCCATAATTATCAACTTCATTGCCAAATATTTGCTTCTGCATAACCACTGCACTTTAGCTAAGTTATTAAAGTGTAAACGACCCAAGTTACACAGTTTTGCAAGTTCAGGGAGCTGACCAAAGCGGCAATTCAATATAAGTTTGGGGCCCATTGTTACATAAGACAAAAATGTACAAGTACTTCAGAAATAATAGCGACCAGATTCAGTGTGCCTCCATGCAAGTTTGAGAAAGAAATAGAAAGAACAGTTAGAAAATACCTGCATGAAATCATTGGCCATCCAAGCCATCTCCTCGAGGACAAAATCCCAGTGACCCTTTCTCCTCCTTTCTAAAGATATATTACATGGAGATCGTTCACAAGCTCTCTTGAGACTCACCTATTGTACAAAATTATCTTCACTCTTGTAAGAACAAGACTAATATTACAGGATTAAAAAAACGCTAACACCTAACAGTACCTCTATAAGACGAGCTTCTCGAAGGATAGAATCTTCGTGTTCCTTGTCTGTCATCTTATTGACGCTCTCCCCATTTTTTTGAATCTCACTCTCCGCCTTCGACCCATCAGTTTTTAATGATGGTGTAGAATCAACCAAAGTAGCAGAGCCTATAACGATAGGATGGGCGGAGTTAGAATCCCCATGACAACTGTCAATCCTCTCCAAACCTGGACCTCCATTATTGTTCACAATTTGTCCTGGATATGAGCAGCTTGTATCCTTCTGTACAACCATTGCATCATCAAAAGTTTCCATTTCAACTTTGACACGGGCACGAGTACTAACTTCAGGTGGTACAGGACTAGAATTTCCAGTCACAGAAGTAGGCCTGCTAGAACGTTCCAGTTGTCCACCAGCCTTGCTAGAAATACCACTGATGTCCGGGTCTTCATGCGATTTTCCATCAATATTCATTGGAACTGGATTATTATCATCAGCTCCATTGTCAATAGTACTGGCAATGTCTTCACAACATGGATCTGTCACATTTTTGTGCAAAGTGGCAGCTTGGACAGCAGAGACAGGAATCATACTGCTGTTATCCAGTTCACCTACATGGACTTGGGCCATACCTTCATCCAGGTGATTATTGCCAACCTTCTCAGCAGCAGCACATGTTTCTGTCTTATCATGTGTGCATGCGCTAGAATAAGATGACCTTAGAACGGCTTTTGAAGTAGCATCAGGGGGTTCTATTGATGCACCTTCTTCAGCTATCTTCCCACGTTCATCAGGCTGCTGATTGCGATTCACATAATTGGGCACCATTTCGTCATATTCCACCGGTTCGATCTTTACTATGCGGTGGCCTTTGCGGACGGCTTGAATCCCATTCAACTCAATTGTAACATGTTTGTCAGAAGCTTTATTCGGCCCATTGTCGCACTTTGGTCCTGCCTGGTTTAAATTTGAACCATAGGATACACCAAGATCATCTGCTCGTTTTTCCTTGACCACACCCCTTGCATCTTTTGGTTCCGAAGCTGTAGCAGGAATCACAGGAGACGTAACAGAAGTCACGTTAGCACTCTCCCTAGATTGCTTTGACCTGTTGCGTCGAACATATGCCTGGCTCTTCACTCCAAGGCGTGACAAACCAGAATCATCAGCTCTTTTTACATTGTTGTGGCCCTCAGCAGACTGTCTGGGTTGAGCTACATTAGCTCTTCTGGATCCTCTCTTTACAACTTTCTCCTTCACAACGCCATTGTTATTACCACCAAAAAGCATAAGATTATCTGCTGTGTTGGTTTCGCGACACAGTGAGCTTCCTGGTTTGCCACTACTCTCAACTGAATCCCCACGAGGTGATGCAGCAAACGTAAAGCTGCCTTTAGCTTCGCTGCAATGCAATTGACAGCACAAAAGAGGCTTCTAAATCAACTCATGGCAATGTGATCAAATGCTACATCGGGCTCAGGAAGCAATCATTACCTTATCACATTTTGTTCCGCTGTGAGAGAAGTGGACTGCACACTGATTGATTCTACACGGTCAACCTTGAAATCTAATGGGTTGCCACCCTGTAAAAAAATAGGAGTAATTAGAGAAAGGGAACAGCAATATCCAATCTGGAAGATAACCTGCAAACTTACTTTCTCCAGAAATTCCAGCTCCCTCCTCCGTTCTTCACGGACATCATACTCCTGCCTGAAATTCATAATCGCACTGTTAAGTCATACACCTGCCATACTCAACCATCCAGAGAAAAATGCAGGGAGATCTTATATCAGTAGCCCACCTGAGCTCCTCCTGAGCTTTTTCAATGGCCACACTGCGTGGTGAAGACTTGGTACTGACACTAACGCCGTATTCAATCATTCCACCCATAGAACGCGGCTCAGGCTGAGTCTTCACAGTAGCGCAGAAGCCAAAGAATTCATCGCTCACACACCGCTAGATTCGCCGGCGAAATTACGCAGACAGGGCGTCTACGACGAGACAGTTATCTTCCCGCAAACCACCACAGGCAATAGCTGCAACAGAAGAGAGAAACAGACAGAAGGTAAATGTAAATAAACAGAAAAGGCAAAGCATAGAACAGCAATAACGACAACGGTTGGGCTGGTCGACAACAGGTAGTACATTTTGGGTATGTATCTATATCCGGGGGGGGGACAGGACAGGACAGATCAGCATGCAAAGTGTGCCGCGACGACATTGCAATTAAACAGTGAGTAACGCTTTGGCTCTACGGTAACATTTGGACATGTTCCGGTTATCTATCTATCTATATCCAATGGAAAAACAGCCCAATTCTGCCTGCAAAGCGTGCCAGGAAGGAATCACAATTAAACAGCGTGTGACGCTTGGGCGCTACGGTAATATTTGGACGTTCCGGGCATCTGTCTATATCCAAGGAGAAAACCGCCAAATCAGCCTGCAAAGCATGCCACGACGGCATCACAATTAAACAGCAAGTAACGCTTGGGCGCTACGGTAACATCTGGACACGTTTCAGGTATCTATCTATACCCAAGGGGAGAACAGCACAGCCCAATTCTGTCTGCAAAGGGTGCCATGACAGGCAGCGTCGCAGTTAAACAGCGAGTGATGCTTCGGCGGTACGGTAACATTGGGACACGTTTCGGGTATCTATCTATATATCCAAGGGGAAAACAGCACAGCCCAATTCTGTCTGCAAAGCGTGCCACGACAGGCAGCGTCGCAGTTAAACAGCGAGTGATGCTTCGGCGTAACGGCAACACTCGGACAGCCCAGTTCTGCCCGCACGCCATGCCGCGACTGCACAGCGCAATTAAGAACCGGGTAGCGGTCAGGCGCCTCATCAAACGACATATGTGCACGTGTGCCGGACATCAATCTACACACCCAGGGAAACCGCCCCGATTCCGCCTGCGGCCTGCTAGGGTATATGCCGCAATTAAAACTAACTACACGGCGCTGAAGGCGCAAAGCGGGCATTATTTAGGGCACGGCAGCGACGTTCCAGCCGCGCCCTCTCCGTCAGAGGGTGGGAAACACGGGCGCGTCGGCAACGGGAGCAGGGTGAAATGCGGCCGGGGCCTGATCACGGCCCTGGCCGGCGGCCCTCGGCCCGGCGGGCATTTCACGGCGCGGCGGGCGCGGCGGGCGCGGCCGGGGCAGCGGCGCGGGGCCGGAGGAAGGAGGAATGGGGCGTGAGACGTACCTCGGGGGCCGCGGCCCGCGGAGCTAGGGTTAGGGTTTGGGGCGGAGGCGCGCGGGGCGGGACGCGGCGCGGCGCGGGTCGAAGTGGTCCTCCGGGCGCCGCGGGGGAGCGCGGGGCGGCGGGCGGCGGCGAGGTGGGCGGCGCGGGGGCGCGGAGGGTCGCCGGAGACGCGCGCGCGCGGGGTTGGAAAGCGGGCGGGGGACGGGCGGGGGCCAGGCGAGAGGAGAGAGACAAGGAGGGAGGCAGCGCGTGTATTTTATTTCGATCGCTGTCAGAGTCGGGCCCCACCTCCCGGCCTCTCCCTCGTGGGTCGTGGCCGGCTGCGGTGTGCGGTCTGGTCTCCAGTCCGGGTCCGGGTCCGGCCGCATTTCTCTTTGGATTCCTGGCTCGACGGGACCGACCGGTCGGGCAGGGGTTTCCTGGCTCGACACGGCTTCGTTCGAACTTTGTTCTCTTTGGATTCTTTTGAGTGGTTTTGAGATGGAGTGGCTTTGGTCTATTATTAGGAGATGTTTTGAATTTGGCATGAGCAATGGTGAGATGTGGCTCCCGCGGGCCTAATGAGGTTTCTTCGACGAGCCTGGATTTTGATGCGAGCGAGCGTGAGATGAAGCTTCGAGATGGGTTTTGGAGGCAGTGAAAAGTATTACCCCCGTCCCAAATTAGTTGTCTTACATCTGTCTATATACGGATGTATCTAACACTAGAACGTGTCTAGATACATTCATATCTAGACATGTCTAAAGAACTAATATGGGGCGGAGGGGGTCTATTCTAGCGCGAGTGATTGTGAGATGCAACTTGGGATATGGAAGATTCTAAATGTTTAATCTTGGCGCGGAAGAGGGTGGCACCCAGCTTCGAGGGAATCTCAAGCAGTTTAAAAGGTTTTAACTTTGGGGGCCAGGCGGGCTTTTGTCGGTTTTCGGTTAAACGTGTTTGGACTCAAGCATGATTTAGTTGTGTTGGAGCTGTGTTTTTGGTTTGATTGTGCAATTTTGTTAGCACGGCAATTTAATTTAAATTGGCATCAGTTTATTATTATAAATAGTTATGGATGCTTATTAAAAGGTGATATCTCAGAAGGGGACGCGATGGAAGCATAACTACGTGAAAATGGGTCTGAGGTGTAGATTTTTTTAATATATAAATGGTCCTTTGTTTCCCGCGGGGAAATGTGCATATGGGATAACTACAACATTACTGCTTTATAATATTATATTACATTATCTAACCTTGTTCGATCTTAATTGCGTAATTTTACAGCTCCTCTTCTTTCCACCGGCTTGGATACCTTGTAGTGTTCAACTCATACCATCGGTCAGAGAAAGTAGAGAGGGTTACGGCAAAAACTGGATGCACTTCGTGTACAAAACGGACAATCTCTTTCGAAGTATCAGGGTTTCATACGGAAACTCGTCTGTTACAAAGGGATTTCATTTTTTTGAACTTATTTGAACTCCATAGTTTTTATGTGTTCAAAATGCACCATTCAAAACCACATCATTAATTTTTACCCTTTCTGACTTCATTTGTTATCTTTCATGCATTTACTGATTATTTTGAGCCATAAGACCATGAAATTGAAAAGCAGTTGAAATGAACTCTGAAAAGGTTGAAAGTTGGCATTGTATCATCATTTCACCCACATAGCATGTGCAAAAAGTAGAGAGGGTTACGGCAAAAACTGGATGCACTTCGTGTACAAAACGGACAATCTCTTTCAAAGTATCAGGGTTTCATACGGAAACTCGTGTGTTACAAAGGGATTTCATTTTTTTTTTGAACTTATTTGAACTCCATAGTTTTTTTGTGTTCAAAATGCACAATTCAAAGCCACATCATCAATTTTCAACCCTCTCATGAATAGATAAGTGACCAAATTAATAGAAGTTCATCATCACATTAAAACCAAAGTACATACATAGTTCTCATTGAACAACATATAGCTCTCCAGAGCATCTAATTAAACCATACATTGAAATTATGTAAAACATTTCAATGCAACAACAAATGCGATCATAATCGCAACCAAGGTAACAACTGATCCAACTGCATAATGATACCAAGCCTCGGTATGAATGGCATATTTTCTAATCTTTCTAATCTTCAACCTCATTGCATCCATCTTGATCTTGTGATCATCGACGACATCCGCAACATGCAACTCCAATATCATCTTCTCCTCCTCAATTTTTTTATTTTTTCCTTCAAGTAATTGTTTTCTTCTTCAACTAAATTTAACCTCTCGACAATAGGGTCGGTTGGAATTTCTGGGTCAACCACCTCCTAGATAAATAAAATCTATGTCACGTTGGTCGGCATAATTGTCATAAACAATAAATGAACCAAATAATTATCAAAAGATAATATATACCACATCCGAATCATAGACAGGACGAGGGCCGACGGGGGCGGATACGAAAACCATCGCACTATATAATAACAAGGAATAATAAAAGTAAGAAAATTAGACAAGTATCTATCTGAAGTAAGAATTTTTTTTTTCTTTCGGAAAGAAGATAAGAACAAGAGGCTCACCACGGTGGTGCCGGCGACGAGATCGGCGCGGACGATCTACGACGATGAATACGGGGACGGGACGTGACGGACCGCTAAACCTAGACAAATCTCGGGGGAAATGGAGCTCGGAGGTCGAGTTTCGAGAGGAGAAAGATTAACTAGTGTGGCTCGGACATTTCATCGAACACCTCAAGTCACGAACCGGGACCAATTGTTGTGGGCCAGGAGCGAGGACCATTGGTTCCGGTTCGTGCCTGAAACCAGGACAAATGGGTCCATACGAACCGGGACCAATGCCTACAAGGCCCCGGCCGGCACACTGGGCTCACGAACCGGGACGAATTCCCCCATGGGTCCCGGTTCGTGACTGAACCGGGACTAATGGGCTGGCCAGGCCCGAACGAAAGCCCTGTTTTCTACTAGTGTATCGATTGCACTTGTAATAGATGCCAAGGAAGTTGTGTTTCCGTTGAAGCGTAGAATTGTCCTTGCTGTCTTGTTTGGATAAGTTTTTAAGAGGAACCGGTGAACTATGTGTCCTAAATGTAGTCTCGTGAATTGGTGTAGTGAAGCTTTTAGTTCAATGGCCCCAATAAATGAACTTGGATGTGTTTATTTTTGTTTGGAAGTTATGTTTTAAAACATTGGTTATGAATCAATACTCATGAAAGTTGAGGAGTGAGGATTTGAGGGACTAAAATTTAGAGGTTCGGTTAGAATACCCAACGGAGTAATTAAGATTCAGTTCCCCCTCAAAAGAAAATAAGATCCAGTTCTCCTAAAAAAATAAGATTCAATTTTGTTGATCATCCCTTTTCTACTAGCACAAATCTCGTGTTTTAGATCAAAAATGGTCTCCACCTAGATACCTAGCATTGACTCGGATGCACGTGATACGCGTGCACGTGCGTCCTTGCTGCGGTCCATGGACCGGGATGCTGATCGATGAACATGGAGTGGTACAAGCACATGCCGTGCCCACGTGGAGGATGAACATGGAGTCGGCCGGATGCGTCTCCCCCAGCGTGGCACGGTGGCAGCCACGATGAACCTCGTCTGCTCGATCGTGTGCCGCGTAAAAAGTCGCCGGTGCACATGCATACCGTGTGGCCCACATCATCGGCCTTGTTCTGATCGGCGCCGATCTTTCTCCCTCGAGCTAGCCACGTCGCTCTCGTTTCTCCGCGGCCGGCGGCGTGATTCTCCATGCACGCACGTGTGATCGAAGCCAAGCGATCGAATTTCGAATCCAGAGCCAACAAGACAAACTAGGGTGTGTTTGGTTGCAGTAGTGAACAGTAGCTGCGTTGCATACACATTTCAGCCCAACCTGGCTTTGAGAAAACAGCCTCATATGCGAATCTGGATGTTGTTTGGTTGCCTGCATCTAGGGTCCCTGCATTAGGTAATACGCAAGTGCACTTTGTTTGGTTGTCTGCATTGGCCCAAGCGGCACATGAACACGGTGTTTGGTTGCACGCATGAGGTATGATTAAGAGCTAGCTCTTGCACTTAGCACACAAGGTTAAGAGCTAGCAGAGGGAGGGGGAGAAGAAATGCAGTGTGCGCCGGACAATGGCGATTGCAGTGGATAGTGGTCGTGGCGCCGTGTCTGACATGACGAGCATGGAGTCGTGGACGAGTGACCCCATCGGCGGCATAGCGAGCGACACCATCGGCGAACTAGTTGCGGTGCTCGCGCAAAGCTAGTCGACAGAGGAGAAGAATGCAGTGCTCGCGCCATGGTATCGTCAGTGCAGTGGACAAGAGAGGAGGCCGAGATGATTGACGCTGGAAACGACTCCAGTGTAGTAGGGCGAGAGAGAGGAGGCCAAGATGATCGACCCCGTCGGCGGCGCGGCGAACTGCAGTGTGCACGGAGGCAGAGGACACGAGAAAGCAGTGTGCGCGTCATTGCAGCGTCATTGCAGTAGGAGGACGACAGAGAGCAGGCCGAGATGAGCGACGCCGAAAATGACTCTAGTGTAGTAGGACGCGGACAAGGAGATCAAGGGGAAGGGCATCGGCGTCAAGAGGGACGAATAGGAGGGCTCTAAGCAGAGGACAGAGGAGCTCGACATGGCGGCGTGAGTGCACTAGACTGCTGTTGAAGGAGAGATGAAGCTACGATCGTCGAAACCAAAAACTTACAACACGAATGTTGTGCGGAACTGCAAGATTAGGCTGCTGGTCAAAGGAACTTTCAAACGATTGATCGTGCGCGTCCAGAATAGCTCCAAACGGGAACACGAAAAAAGAACTTCCAGCCGACGAAACTACGAACCGATCGCCTGAATGAAACCGTAGCATCGAGGTGCATCTTTTCCGTGTAGAGCTTACCTCGAATCGAAGCATCGTTGTGTAGATCAGAGGGAGAAGGAAGAGAGGAGATTAGAGAGAAGCTTACTGGAGGTTGAAGAAGACCTCACGTAATCACCTCGCATCCCTCCCGTCTCCACTCGTGCAAGGGCCTGCTCGCTTGCGCTCGCCTCAGCTTGGCTCACGAGAAACTGCCGATTCGAGCGTTTCCAGCGATCCAGACTCTGGTCTGCTTTAAGAAGCGTGCAATGCAGGCCCAACAGTGAAACCAGGCAACCAACAGGCCACTTCCTTCCCGCACGGGCAGAGTTGGGCTCGATGCGGCAACCAAACACGCCCCTAGTGGTACTAGCACACATTGTTTCTCCTCGATCTGGACAACTTCTAATATTTAGAGCATCTCCAGCGGTTCGACCCTCAGGGGCTTGAAATAGCGTCGCCTAGGGGCGCGCCGGCTGAAAAATCGGCGTAAGGGCGATCGGTTTCCCAGCCGCCGCCCCGAGGCGCCTTTTTTTAAAACATACTCGGCCAAAGTTCGGCCAAACACAACACAGAATTCGACGAAATTTAGGCGTTCCATCGTTTTTTTGCATAGTGAAAACATAATCTAAAACAAAAAAACAACTACTACTACTGCCGCGCCACCTACAGGTCGAAGAGCTTGCCGAAGGCGATGTAGTTGTCGCCATCGTCCTCCTCCTCCTTCTTCCTCACGCCATCACCGTCCCTGCTGCACCCCTGCCCTGGGTCGCCTCGGCGGACGGGTTTGGCTGGCGGCGGTGTCTCGTCGTCGCTGTCTTCGAGGAGGAGGACGCCGCCCTCGTCGCGGCCGCAGCACCGAGCAGCGATCTTCTCCAGGGCGCATCGTTGGCGCTCCATCTCCAGCTGGTAGTAGTCCTCGCGCGCCCACTTGATGGCGGCCTCGTCGGCGGCGGCCATGTCTCGTGCTCGCTCTGGACAGCGACGAGCCCCGGCTCCGTCTTCGGCTTGACGAGGCGGGATGAGGGAGCAGGGGCCACCACCGCCCTCGTTGATGACGAGGGCGCCGCTGCGGTGCGCTGCCCGAGCGGAGTCTCCACAGGCTCGGACTTGACGTTGGCGAGCGCTGGCGAACCAGAGGAGCGGGAGGAGGAGGAGGAAGAGGACCCGCCCGCCATGCGCTTCGGCAGCCAAGGGTCGTCGCTCCGGCGGGGGACCGGGGCCGCCGGGTACTCGAGTGGCGGCTCGTTGCCGCCCTCGAGGTGCTCGAGGACGAAGCGGAGCATGCGCCCGGGGATGCCCCACCACAGGCAGCGGCCGTCGGTGTTGTGATGCCCCCTCAACGACGCGTTGTTGGTGGAGGCCAGCTGTTCCTCGTGGCGGCGTTGGAAGTACGCCGCCCACTGCGTTGTTGGCAGCGTTGGAAGTACGCCGCCCACTGCGTTGTTGGCGGCGTACTCCAAGAGGCCCCGCACCTCCTCCCGTAGGGAGGCCCCAACGCACGCGATCTCGCCGTGGGAGCGGTCGGCGTCGGGCTGCGGGGGAACGGGGACACCTCCGGCTGAGTCTCCACCGCCCCAGCACGCACATAATAAGTGGCGTCGGGCAGTCGGCCTCGTGGAGGAGGTAGGCCTCCCACTCGTGCAGGTGGCGGCGGCCGAAGCCGTTGGCCGCCGCTCCATCGCTGGGGAATCGCTCCCCCATCGGTGGTTGTAGACGCTGGAGGCGGGGGAGAGAAGAGAGAGAGAGAGAGAGGCGAGATGGGGCGTAGGCGGCGAGAGAGGGACTGCGGGCGAAGGAGAGTGCGTCCACCGGCGAGGGAGGGGGAGGCGTTTATAGCGGCCTGGGGGGTAGATGTGTGTACATGTGGCGGGAGGGAAGGGGCGTGTCGCCATGCCATCACTGTGCCGCCCGTGAGGAATCAATGGAAGGCTGACCGGCGGCAGCCTTGGCATTGATTTTCAGCGGGGAAATGAGGCGATGAGGAAGACGAGACGCGGCTGGTCGCTGACTCGGCGGATCCACCGTGCTTTCGCGCCAAAAACGTTTTCCCGACGCGCCGGGTTCGGCCTGGGTCCGCCGACGGCAATTTCGTGCCTAACCGGCGAAAATTGGGTTTTTGGGGAAGCGACTGGACCGTTTTTTTAGCGCCGGCAAAAAAAAAGGCCTTGAGGGGCCTGTTGGGGGGGGGGGGGGGGGGGGGGCGAGTGGAGATGCTCTTAGTCTCTGTGTTCCACACCTGTTTTTTCTTGAAACTTTCTTGCAGGTTTAGTCAATTAATATGTTAGGTATTTTTCGATAAAGGGGGCTTTTGTTGGCAAATAATGTAGCATTCAGAAAATGAGCACGCACTTGGTCTCTGCATAGTAAGATGCACACAAACCAACACCAACTCACACATAAAATCTAGCCGACAACTATCAAAGTCATATAAAACCAAAACAAAACTATGCGCATACGAGAAAAAAAAGGTTCGACGCGATCAAATCTACTACGGACAAACTCCACATAAACTTTTCCGGCACCAGAGCCCAAGAAAACTCCAACGCCCGTTTAAACAGTTAACATTTTTACCTGGAGCTTCACCCAGTCATCAATAATGTACTTCTCCGGTGATTATGCCAGCTTGGTTGCAGCAAACCCTATTCGACGCTCGTGCGTCGTACTGTCGACCAAAAGCACATGGTCAAGTGTACTGCCCGGCCCATTTAGTTGTTGTTGTTCGCTACTTCCTCGTCCGGAAATACTTGTTATCAAAATGGATAGTTTTAGATACATCCTCTTTTATTCATTTTAATGACAAGTACTCCCTCCGTTCTTAAATATAAGTCTTTATAGAGATTTCACTATGGACTAGATACGGAGCAAAATGAGTGAATCTACACACTAAAATGCATCTATATACATCCGTATGTGATTCATAGTGGAATCTCTACAAAGACTTACATTTAGGAACGGAGGAAGTATTTACCGACGGAGGGAGTACTATTTTGGCAACCTTCTAGCAGGTCCCCTTCTGGTTTTTGCGGATTTGGGAACCTTTAAAAGGTTCTCTGAACTATTTTTGCCTATTTATTTTCTTGTTTTTGTTTTGTTTATTTACTTTTATTTTATTTTTGCTTTTTGCCTACTTTTTCTGTTTTCTAAATATAAATTGAAATATTATTTTTCAAAATTTCTCAAAATATGTTCATGTTTAAAAAACCAAATTTATTCAAATTTGACAAAAAATCATAAATATACGAAATTTGTTGATAATTCAAAAAATTATTAAGAAATTTCAAAAAGTGATTCCCAAAAGTTTGTTTATTTATTCAAAATTTGTTTGATTTTTTGAAATAAGTTTGGAAATTCAAAATTTGTTTGTCTTTTCAAAAAAATATCCACTTTATTTGAATTTATTTGAATTTGAAAGCGCATTTTACTGGCGGAAATATACATGATAGCGTTGGATGGCGGCCTCCCGCATCTGTGTTCGCGGACTGGTCCCCCTTTAAGTGGACGGATATGGTAGGATATTTGCGGGTCGCCTTGGAGATGCCCTAAAACCCCGAACGTGATAGGGGAGTCGAGGCTGCCGTCGGATGACTGGTGGACGAACATGCACCTCTGACATCGCGTCGCCTGAGTAGGCTCGCCAATGTTAGAGGAGCTCGTTCCGCCAGAGTGGGTAGCAGATGTTTTTGAAAGCCTTTCCAACGTCGATCCATAAAATTTGGATGCCAAGCAATCTAAGAAATGTAAGAGAAATCCTGACTCATTCTTGCTCGCAAGGGACAACATTTATCCTCGGCTCTATGGAATCCCGACTCATTCTTTTTTTCTCTCTATAATACACACGAGTGTATGTATCAGATATTGAAGGAAGGGAGGGGTGAAAAGCCCACGATCGTGGTGTTACATCACATGAGGGCTACAATTGTGCGCATGCCTGAACCACCGATCGCCCTAACAACATACACAACTACTCGCTTGAGTGCCACGTGTCAAGTGCCGCAAAGAAGGAAGAAAAATCGCCCTACAGTAATCCTGCCACACTCCAGGTTCTACTCTCCTTGGCAATTACGGAGATCGCCCCGTGCACTGAAGGAGTCGCCCCTTCAATCCCGACTCAATCTTGCTAGCAAGGGACATTTTTGTTATTGAGCAGCTGTTGGAGGACATCCCCCCCCCCCCCCCCCCCCAAAGTGTCTTAAAAATGGCTTGTGTCCTCTTATAGGGCACCAGTTGGAGATACTCTAATGGCGAGGTGGGTGGGTGGGTGGTTTGGGGGGGGGGGGGGGTGTTGCCTCCCTAACTCTCCGGTGGCGGAGCAGGGCTTCTACCTCCCAAGGGAGGCTTGGGCCCTAAAACTTCATGAATTGATTACATGGCCCCATGAGGTTTAATACAATGTATTTAAACCCCTGGAGTTTAGGAAGCTAGATAAATCATCCTCTAAAGCCTTACATATAGTGGTTTTGAGGGTGGCTTTGCTGCTTTTTTTCCTTTCTTTCTTTTTGCATAGTATCATGTGACGTGGCAATTTCATGGAAGATGGCTCGCGAAATTGAATTAAAAACAAATGCTCTTTCCGCGGGCAACTCGTGTCGCCGAGCAGCTGGGCACCGTGAGGCTGACGTTTGTGTGTGTACTTGTACGCCGGCAAAAGCAGACCATGCCCTTCGAGTCCACAAATAGATCGTCAGCTGTAACAACCCATGTCAGTGATCTAAATGCTTTTCTATTTCTTTACGGAGGAAGTATAAATGTAAGCAGTGTCTGAAGAAACGTGGCAGTTCAGTAAGTATTTGAAAGTGGACATATTCACCTTGCTTCTCATGTACCAACACACAAATCCACCCAAGACTATTAATTTAGTACTTTGTCTGTTCAGCGCATGGGCAGCAAATAGAATAAGTTAGCGTGCATACTTATGAGATAATGCTCAAGAATTCGCTCGAAAATGGGTGACCCAATCCAACAATGTGTACCCGTTCTTTTCCGGCTCTGTTGGAGTGACGCATGAAAGAGTAGAACATGAGGGAGGGGTACTACCCGTTGACAGGTGGGCCATTTCATGTTGCATTATCATGTTGAACCACCATCCAAAGGTCCTTAAGGTTGATCTGCCTTATCCTATATACTTAAGAAGTTCATCCCCATGATCATATTTATCATAACATGCAAGCTGTCCACATCAGCAACCATGCCATCTAAGCAAAAACTGATTCACTTTGCAGCCACGTCATCAGTGCCCCTACAGCTGCCGCGCACACAATTCCATCAGCAAATCATGGGACATTAGTACGCAACCTGCTCACACCGAATGCGACCCGTCGTTTCCATAGGATTCAGTTTTTCTTAGTACACAGCCATCCTGTTCACTAAACCAATCCGTCGTTTCACTAGGATTCAGTTTTTAATTGATGCGCTGTAGTCCTGGTCACATAAGCGATCCATCATTTCCTATTCACTTGGTTGACATACTCTGCCACTTGGATATAGGGGCCATACTCTGCCACTTGCACACCGCTCAGTGGTGCATGATTCACTTGGTTGATACAACCCGACCATCGGTTGCATTGTTCATGAATGGTGCTCCAACGATGTCCAAGAGAACCTTGTGTATGGCTTGATCGCACGTCCATAGAGTTGTTGCAATGGTCGGTAATTCTCTCCCAAAACATAATCTTGGCCGGATCCATTCCAATCGTTGCATCCATGGAGATCGCGCAACAAGCATCACAAAGAGCAATATCCTCCTTTTGGTTGTTGTTTCGGGTGCGACACCATGCACCTTCGTGCTTAATTCTGTCACCTCCACAACCTCCTCTTCCCCGGTCACCTCTTACTCCATGTCTTGGGCCGCCTCGGAATGGTCCCAAAACGAGTTGTTGTTGAGCTCATCAAATCCAACGGCGGTCGAGGACTCCAAAGATGCGAGGAATTAGGCCGTGCTCATCTCCGCACTATGACAACAATGGAAACAACATCACCATCGGCTACCAACAAGACGCGAGATTTTTTTACCTTGTTGGCATTTCATCGAGCACTTGGCGGCCGCGATGCTTGTTGCCGGCTGTGGCTGCCGCCCACGCTGGAGCAGTAGCTATAGGGGTCGTTGGAGTAGCTACACGAGGCGCTGCTGTGGCCTTCTTCATCTCTTCTTCGCGGCCGCCTCGGCGAGCGCCGCCACCTCCATCGTCGGTATTCGAGCTCGTTTGGCTCCGACAGGAGGGCGGCGCGCCGTTGCCAGAGAAGCGGTGGCCAGCCCGGAGGCCATTGGAGTGTTCTGAGGAGGGGCTTCGACCCAGCGGGTTTTTTCCATCCCCAAACTCTCCTTTGGCGCGGGCGGTGGTGCGTGGGTGATTTCTGCGGCGAAAAGCCAGTGTCTGTGGCTGGCCAGGTGAAGGAAGGGTCCGACCTACCCATTCCGGCCGGAGGGACTGTCATCGCTGACGGTGACGGGGTGTGGCGCCGCGACTGCGGGAGATAGGGCGGCGCAGGGGATGGGAGAAAGAGATGCACCACTTTTACTCGGCGCGGCGGGAGTAAGTATATTTAGGGAGATTTGAGGGGATATTGGGAATTGAAGTAAAAAATTTTACTCCACTAAGCCTTTTAGGGATCAGTTAGGTGCACCGTAAGGGAGTACAACTGAATTTTTACTCCCTTATAGCCTTTTAAGGAATCGGTTAGAAATGCCCTTAATTCAACGATTGGATTTTTTTGCAACGGTACATAAGTCACGGAAAATGAAAAATTAACATAAGAAGGCAATAATCGAACATGCCTACTGACCAATGAAACGAGCAAGGCAAATACGAGAGAGATCAACAGTTCCTTTGTCTCTAAAATAACCGATGCTTACGAAAAGTTGGGGCAAAAAAATCTCTCCAACAGTTCATGTAAACTGGCTTTATTTTTAAAGGATCCCGTAGAAGAGGTCATTTCTTCCCCTGATTTACGGGAAGATGGCCTTCCCGTATATTTTTGACGGGATTGCAACTGTCTGAAACTTCCGCGCGCCGCTCGTTGGAACACCAGCGCCCCATCGGAACTTCGCCGAAAAGCCATAACGCCGCCGCCCGCCTCTGCCACCATGCCCTCCGTCGCCGCCCACCGTCTGACACCCTCACCCACACGACCCGCTTCTGCCATGCCCGCCGCCGCCACCATGCCCTCCGCTGCCGCCGCCTGTGCCCACCATCGCCACCAAACCATCCACTGCCGCCTGCGCCCTTCGCCGCCGCCACGCCCGTGCAGCCCGACGCCGCCCGTCGACGGCCACCGCACTGCCCGCCGGTGTCATTGGTTGGCGGGTCCTAGAGATCATCTACTTTTTTATTTAATTTAAAATAAAATAGAAATACATTTAGGGGAAGAAGATTAAAGGAACTGACAAAAAATGTTTTCGAAAGACCATTGCACGATGAGCCATCGTGCAATGATCATCCAGTGGTGTGTTGCCAGCTACTGCCATACATGGACAGCCTGAATGGATCGTCGTCCAAAAATCGTGTACGCAGTGTCGTCGGTTGTGATGTACGGCTTGACCCAACGTACGGCTCCGAGCCTCCGACATAACAAGACTCGTCAGATTGCCTTCTTGAAGCTCTATGGGATTATTCGAACTGATCAAACACCCTTCTTCCCAGTGAACTCGACGATTCCTTCCCGGTGTGTTATGTTCGATGATGATATGAGTGATAATAAGAAGCCGAGAGGCTTTGCTCGGAACTTAACCTCCATGATGTTTGATTGATGGGAAGGTTAGCACACACAAGTCCTCCTCGTGTTGCCGCTTCTTTGACTCGGATAGGCCATCCGAGGTTTCCGCTTCCTGTTTTACTTTACCGCCTTCAATTGCATGCGCTTCATCTGTAGGGGCGGTTGTCTCCAGACTATTTGATAGTGTCATGGTTTTCCTAAAAAGAACTAGCTTTGTATAAGTTTTTTTTAGCTAAATACTCTCTCCGTCTCAAAACTCTTGCCTTAGATTTGTCTAGATACGGAACTTTGTAAGTTTCACTCGCGTGGAATTGGAACCAATTTTCTGTTTGAGTGCAACCCAATTTTTAATGAGAGGGCAGAAAGCAAGAGAAAGAGAAGGGTAGGAAGTGGGCTGAGGTGGGCCTGCGCATGATGTCCATTTGTATACCATGCAAAGCGTTTGTCTTCTTATGCTCAACGAAAAATATGTGTTGACAGAAAAAAGAAACAAAAAATAGTGTTGCCCGGGGCGACACAATGCGCCCAGATCAAAGACCGCTTAAAATATATTATTTTGACAAAAGTTGATGAATTTGAAATTTTTGAAAAAGTTTCTGGATTTGAAAAATATTCATGGATTTGAAAAATGGTCCGAGTTCTAAAAAAATCAAAGATTTGAAAATTGTTCACGAATTTGAAAAAAAATCATGATCATGATAAACGATCACGGAATTCAAATTTGTTCACGAATTTGGATATTTCATGAATTTGAATTAATTGTGGTTTTTAAAAAGCTCATGAATTTGAAATTTTCATAAAATTTAAATGAAAAGAAACAAAAAAAGAAAAAAAATAGCTGAAAACACCAAGAAAAAAACCGATCAAAAGATTTTACTCACTCTCGCTCTGTTTACAGGGCGTGCGCGCATCCCTAGGTCGTCAATTTGACCAACCTAATACAAGTCATATATTGCAAAAAATATACCAATATAAATTTTAGATGTTCTATTTTCAAAAGGTATAATTTTTGTGTTATATAGTTTATATTAGGATGATAAAATTGACAACCTAGATATACGCGTAGGACTTGTAAACTGAAACAGAGTTATGGCAAACCACGAAAGCTTAAAGTTATGGCAAACCACGAACGTGGCGCGCTAGATGGGCGGCCACTACAAACGTACTGAAATGGTGTGTGGGCTACAAGGGTTGAATGGTACTCCCTTCGTTCCAAAATAAATGACTCAACTTTATACTAACTTTAGTAAAACAATAATTTTGCCTTTGTTATGTCTCGGTCAATGCTATATTTCTTTAATTTTGTATCAAGATTCATGTAGAATATTTCTTTTCAGTTATTTCTTCTTCTTACTATATTACTCAGTTGACTGAGAAATATCCACACACTAAAACAATTCAATCCCGCTATGTTTCGTACGAATAGGATGAAGAGGAATTGTGTGCTTTCTCAGGGTCAACGACGGTCGTTCAGTCGTGTTAAGGGATATCATACCAGAGTAACATCACATGAACCTTAGAGCATCTCCAGCTGCGCACCCAACAGGCCTCCCAAGGCGACTTTTTTTGCACCGGCGACGAGAAAAAAACCCAGTCACGCCCTTAAAAGTCGAAATCCGCCGGCTCGGCCCGTTTTTGCCCGGCGATCCCAGGCCGAACCCAGCGCACTGGGGGCGCTCAGAGACTCCGGCGGAAGGGAAAACCACGTCTGAGCCACACTGTCAGGCGAAAAGTCAAGATAAACGTCCAGACCCCCCCCCCTCCCGCCACCTTGTCGATCCCGACGCCGCCCACCGCTAGATAGGCCATTCCCCGCCGGAAAAAACAGAGGGTTCCGCCGCGGCAACCTCTCTACCACCTTCCTGGGCGAGTTTCCGGCCGTGCAGGGCGGGATACCGGCGGCTGTGCGTCCGCCAGATGTTCGACGATTTGCCTGCTCAGCGATGGACTCGGACAACGAGGAGGCGCTCGCGGCGCTGCTGGAGGAGAAAGCCGATGCCGACGTCCAGGACGAAAGAGCAACGCATGGTTTCTATTTGTTGAACTATTATTTGATTTCTACTGATTTTTTTATGATGTGATAAAAGATAGTTTATGTTGAATTTGCGCCGAAGCACGGTGAATATGGGACGATTTGCGCCGTTAGCGGGTTGAAAAACGGGCAAATTTGCGTCAAAATTGGACTGATATCGGCTCCGAGCCGATTTTAGCGCCGGTTCGCCTTCAGGCGGCGATTTTTCAAGCCCCCGGGAAGGGGCCAACGGCTGGAGATGCTCTTAGATAAGACCACTACATTTCCCCAAACACTAATAGCTTTCGATCGGAGAATATCACACTGTTTGACTATATTGTTAAGTGAATAGGGGCTTTTCTCAAAAAAAAAAGAACAGAAAAAAAAGTGGATAGGGGCTTTGACTTGCACACGGCAGTGCTCCTCGCCGCGCCACCGGCCCCTCCAACGCGTTACCATCGCACGCATGCACTTGTCCGCCCGCCGCCCGAGCCCTGTGCCGCGGTCGAACATGGCGCACCGGACGCCGTTCGGCTCGCCGGCAGCCAACCGGCGCCGGCCGAGGGCTTCCTCGGCTACGTCATCTGCTCCACGCAGGAGGCCGTCGTGTTCCCTCCCCTCGTCGCCTTCGCCGCCCGGACGAACCCCGGCGTCTAGGAGTTCATCAGGGGACCTCTCCGTGGAGGAGATGAAGCCCGCCGACTACCTCAAGCGCAAGGAGACCGTCTACGATGACAAATGGTACTGCGTCACTAATTTATACGCACTACCTGGCAGCACCATAGCCAAATGGATGAGCGCAAAACGAGCCCAGACTCCCTGCTGTTTGTTTTCCTGAGGGCACGCAACGCAACGACAACTCGCTCGAGGTTGATTTCGGTGCACTGGACCTCTCCACGCCTCGATCACCTGACGCCGCCGCCGTCGTCCACGCCTCACCTGATCGCGCTGAACTGAACTACCGCGGCGAGGTAAGCAACTAAGCATCATTCCATTCTGTCGATGCAGAAAGAAACTGATGATCAGCGACACCCTCGATACCGCAGGCAAGCTTTAGACAGCATTGCTTCTCGCACAAGTCTTGGTCGCCGGCCTTGAGAAGAGCACACCGTACCACAAGTTTGAACAAAGGTAAATGGCAGAATATTTTGTTATAATCAGACATCTACAAACGTAGAAAGGAGGGAGTAGTATATATCCTGGACCAAGTCAGAGCTCTTGAAGAGGAACTTCTGCAAAGAATCAAGCGGCAGGGCCTGAATGTTACCCCAAAGATTAATCGCCTCCATTAAAATACCAAGGCCTAACAATCCAGGGAGGGGACTTGTGACACCTCCTCGCTCGTTTTGCAGTTAACAAGACTCGTACCGGACGCAAAGGGAACCAAGTGCAACGTTTGTCCTGGTTTGACATTTATCCTTACCTGGAGAGATATGCCCAAGTATGTTCAGCTAGGAATATTCCTAGGTATTGTCAACACCTTGTGAATCAACTGAATGTGACACTGATAACAAGCCTTTATCGGCTAGTACATAGTTGGGCAGCCTCCATGGGCACCACATTAGGGCCAACCAGGTCGAGCTGGGCCACAAAATGTGTGTTTGGTTGCATAAAGGGCCGGCTGGCTCGCATGAGCACGAAGTTTAAAGCATCCCAGAGCCTGGCTCGCTGGAGACCCTCGAATCGGCAGTTTCGAACGAGCCCGGCTCAGTGGGCGCAAACTCACACGCGCGGGAGCAACCTGGAAACGAGGGGGATGGCGGGAGATGGAAATCGGGCGCGGCGGCAATGGCGCCAAACCTAGCCTCACCCCCTCCCCCAATTACTCGGTCATCACTACCTCTAGCATCACCACCGGCGGTGGCGGCGACTCAGATTTGCGCGGGCGACGGCGACAAACGTGGTAGCAGCACTATCCAGCAGTAGGAGTCGGTGCTACCCTTCCTGTTGGCCACCGTCGGGTCGTCCTTGCCTCAGCCATGGCCCCCCTTTCGTCGTCCTCGTGTCCGATGCTGGTAAGCAACACCCCCTCTCCCGTATGTTAGGTCTGTTGGTAAGATCGATTTCCCCACGCTCAAGGGATCCTTGTTGTCGACTAGGTTATGAACGCACGGATGAGGCTGGTAGTTCAGGCAGCAGCACTGATTGCCATGATTCAGGCATGGGTCATGCTCATGCACAGGAGAGTTGTTCGTCGTGGTGAGGTACCATTCATCTATTATGCTACAGTGCTTATGCGGGAGCGAGAGAGGATCATCAATCTCAACTACATCTACAACTGCAAAGTCAATTTGCCAGACTTGTCCAGACCTTCAGGAGCAGGGTGCTGCTACAAGATAACATCCACACCAGTGCGGAAGAGCAAGTGCCCATGTTCCTCCATGTTGTTGGCCATAACCAGAGGTTCAGGGTTATACACAACACGTTCAGGAGATCAATGGAGATCATCTCAAGGTACTTCATTCAAGTGCTCTATGTTGTTGGGGAGCTCACAGGAGAGATGATCAAGTCACTAACCGGCCAGACTCCTACCAAGATTCGCACTAGCCCAAGATGGTATCCATACTTCAAGATGAGCACCGATTGTATGTGCTTCATGGCTTGATATGCTTGTATTGTTCAAGGTGAGCACTAACACAATCTTCATTTGCCATTCCAGGATTGCATTGGGGCAGTAGATAGTACTCATGTCACTGCCAGAGTGCCTCGGTCACAATCTGCAGCATACAAGGGGAGGAAGCACTACACAAACTAGAATGTGCTTGCTACTGTTGACTTCAATATGAAGTTCACCTATGTGTTGTTGGCTGGCTGGAAAGGGCCGACACATGATGCTAACATTCTCAGTGACATCATGAGTTGTCATGATGACATCAACATCCCCGATGGCAAGTTCTACCTAGGAGATGCTGGCTATGCATGTCGGCCAGGTATTCTTGATGGCATTATTTACCTCCAGAATGAGAAGTAAACTGATCACAAACAGACTTACTGTGTCATCCAAATGACCAAATGACTTGACAACCATTTGCTTATGTGTTTACATGCTCACATTGCCTCGTCCATCAAGCCATTCCTCACAATTTACACCGCTACATTGTCGCTGACTCCAAAAATCGCAATTTCAAAAATAAGTAAATAAATATTTATATAATAGAAAGTAAAAATAGGAACACAACTGGCCTTTGGTTTCACACTAGAGGAGAAAAGAAAAAGAAACGTTAGCTAAAAAAAACACCTAACCCAAAGAGATACCCTGAGTTGTGCTTGTTTTTACTATGATATGTCTCTTTTTTTTACCTGATGACTATGTTAAATTTATAGGTATAAAGTTTAAATCTCAAGGATCACAGTGATTCATTTGTCTGTGCAAGTGGCTCTCCTTGGTTCCTTAGAGCACTGGAAATTCATGCATGCTAGGTCTGTGCAAATTGTTTGAACATGAATCTTCTACAGCAAGGACTCATGTTCAAACAATTTGTTCAAATGGAAATGACAACACACCATGCCAGCAACATCACAAATATCTTACAATGCCATCACAGAGCATCCACTAAACATACACCATGTCAGCAGCACCACAAATATTTTACAATGCCATCACAGATCATCAACTAACCATACTACTAAAGTTCTAGACTGAAAGGATACCATACCAAGCCAGAGACATCACAGATCATCATCTACTAATACTACCCAAGTCATATATAGGTGGCAGATCATAGACATATAGTTAAGAGACCTACATAATATAGTGCTGGAATTTAACTGATATCGTCTTGCTTCTCCATCAAACAAGACATGCATCTCGTCTTCACTCACTCAACATGCTTCTGCAGTTTCCTCTTGCTTGTACACTCCCTCAGTAGTAGCAGCAGGCTGATATCCATCTTGCTTGTGCACACCCTCGGCAGTAGCAGCAGGCTGATATCCATCTTGCTTGTGCACTCCCTCAGCAGTAGCAGCAGGTTGATATCCATCTTGCTTCTTCACTCCCTCAGTAGTGGCAGCAGGCCGAAATCCACGTAGCAAGGGCAGACTCTCAACAGTAACAAGATGCCCGTCATACTCCACTAACTCAGGACGGTCAGCCAAGCCACCATAACTCAGCGCATTAATAACAAGAATACCCGCCACCGCAGCAAACTTGGTCACCTTCTTGGTTCTAGTTATCTTGCACCTAGAGGTAGGTGGGATGAGATGGTAAGAATTATTAATATATATATGAACTCTAGTAGCAGAGGAAAGAAACATCTATGTTTGCATATGGTTGATATTGTACCATTGAGGGTCATGTGGTCTAGGTTCGATTTGAGTAGAGAGATCCTTGAGCAGACTCCTGTTCAGTGAGGAGGTCACGGAATTGGCCTCAGCGTCGGCGATGAGTTCATACAGCTCCTCCTTTATCTGCTTGATTAGCGACGCACGGTGTTCCTCCGGCAAGTGGTTGGATTTTTTAAGCTCCAAAAACAGCTTCTCCCTCTGCTGCTGGGCTAGCGACAGAGGTTCCTCCTCCAAGGAAGTGGTGAATTTGGAAAGCTAGAAACACAGAAGCAGGATAAGGATTTGATAACTAAAAACTGATTTTGACAAGACATGCGGTCTACGTAGAGCAAAAAATAAAACTAGTTGGGAGACGAAAAGATGTTGATATTGCCGACATATCAAGGGCATTCATGCTAGGCAGTCGATCATGTACCATTGGTGCAACAAAATATAAACCTAGTTGGAGACCAAAAGATGTTGATTTTTACAAAAATATCAGGGGCGTTCAAGCTAGGCAGTTGATCATCTATTGATGGCACAGAAAATTATCATAAAATTAACTGGAGATCAAATGATGTAAACCTTTGCTAAAATATCAGGGGCATTCAAGCTAGGCAGTTGATCATCTATTGATGGCGCAGCAACTTGTTAAACTCGTTGGAGACCAAACTATGGCGATTTTACCAAAATATCAAGGGCGTTCAAGCTAGGCAGTGGATAATGTACCAATGGAAATCAATCAATAAGGTGCCCGTTTTAAGGATAATCCAAACGATGTCGATTTTACCAAAAATATCAAGGGCGTTCATGCTAGGCAGTCGATCATGTAACCAGTGGAAATCATCAATCAATAAGGTGCCTGTTTTAAGGATACGCGTGCATCACTGCCTGTGACTGTGATAATAGCATGGAAAGAAGGAAGGGAGGGCCCTGCTCCACGAATCAGAGAAACAATAGGAGATGGGACGGAGAAGATGCCTGCTGGGTGCGGAAGACCCGGCGAAGCCCCTCCCCTGGATGCACCGCCGGACGCAGCATCCTCGTCGCCGCCGCGCGGAGAGAAGCCGCCATCGCCGCAGGGCCTGCAAAGAACAGAATCAGTCACCGCCGTAGACTCGAGGAATCGGGCTACCTTGCGGATCGGATCGGAGCGCGCTTAGGGTTAGGGTTTCTCGCTGTTCGCCTTCCGCCGCCGAGAAGGAGGAGACGCTTTGATCGATCTACCAGGGACAGTGGGCCGCGCAAGTATGTATATTGTAGCCTCGCCAGCAGGCCCGGCCCAGCACATCCATGAGAACGAGACCCACTCTCAAGAGCTATATCTCGCTACCACTCAAAAAAAAGAGCTATATCTCGCTCAACACGAGATGGTAACTCGTCTCGCCCAAGGATTTTCCTCTCCTGTCGTTTTCAGGCTCGGCCACGTTTAGAATTTTTTTCCCTTCGCCTCGCTTCACGTTCGCTCGATCGCTGTCATGTGCGTGGGTTTCGTCCGGTTTTCTTTTTCTTTTGTTTTCTTTGCCGGTTTTCTACGATTTCTTTTGTTTTTCACAGTTTTTTTTATGTTTCTATGTATCTCCTCCTTTCCTTTTCCTTTTTCTTTGTTTTCTACCGATTTTGTTCGTTTCTTTCTCGGATTTCACTGATTTCCCCTCCCTCCCCCCCTTTTTTCTTAGAATTTCATCGGTTTTCTTTCTTTCTTTCTCCGTCTTCACCGGATTTCTCTTCCATTTTCCTTTTATGTGTTTTTCTTTATGGTTTTCATTGATTTTCAAACCTTTTTTTATTGTTTTTTGTTGCTAATAAACCCAAACTAAACCACATTATGGGACCTCTACAATAGAGGTTATCAAGTTTATCAAGAACTGATACAATATAAAGTTAAACTAAAATTTCTTAATCCGAAGACCTAGTTCTTATAGACAATGGCAAAAGAAAATATCTCTGTAGATACTATATTAACTTAGTACCAGCACCCCGCAGGGAGATACTACCTACTATATTATGTCACACAATTCCCAATGGTGTAAAGATGAAAGACGGACACAATTTCAGGCTTTCAATTCAAATAGGGCTCCTATCTCCTAATCAACACTTAAGCATAGTACCTTTCCAGCCTTTCTCTAATATGTCATAATTAATAAGGACGTGTGCAGTGGAGACATATCATCCATGGTAATCCTAACCAAATAAATGGCATGGAAAATGTGGCAAAGATGTAATAAGGTTCTGGGTAAATGAATTTTCTCTCCATATAAACTTTCTCCTTTTTACTTCTTCCTTTGCTCCATCTTGTGGTTTGAAGAAGCAATGGAAAAAAATGGTGTATGCACACTGTAAGGAGCTTGAGAACAGAGAAATGCCATCACCAGTACCAAGGATATAAATACTTGGAAATTGTAACAATTGTTGTCTGATACCTGGAATAAGTATCATCCATCATTTGGTCAAAGGATGTGTTTTGTAAATCAATGTTACTTGGCTTTGAATTGAGTAAATTAAAGAGTTTAGAAAACATTATGAAATGATGCGATGTATGATTGATTAAAAATGCTATATAGACAGATAAAAGAAAGAAGGCAACATGCTGAATGGTGTGGTAATTCCATAAATAAATGGTCGCAAGCGCCATCTAGAGAGTTCACTGTGGGTGTATTTTGGAGAATTGCCCTTCTTTAAAAATAATAAGTATGAATACATAGAGCATACTTTAGGATAGAATCATCTGTCCCGTGCAAATGGTTCAGTCTGTTGCAAACCAATGTGATAATAACCGTAACAAGAACCTGATATACAGAAATGAAATCAAATTGTTGTTGTAAACTAGGAGAACTTGTCAAACTTACAAACAAATCAAACTAAAGTACCAAAATCAATTCATTGTGGAAGGTGGTCTGCTTAGAATACAGTTGATGCAATCTTCTTGCATTGTCACTAAAAAGAACAAATAACAAACTTTGATCAGTTCAAAGTAAAAAGGAATCATAGACTGAATCTATATCTATACCTACTAATAAAGCAAGGTGCGTTTCTGCAATATTTTCATCCATTCACCGCTGAAAATAATTTTTTCCTATCCGAGGTGGTACTAAATTTTTGTTCGTCTCTCAATTAGAGAAGACAAAAAATGTGTCCAGAATTCCGCAATTGGGCCAGGCGCACTCCAGCCCAACAAAGCCAACCCAGTAATTATCCTGCCCATGCGTTGGCAAGACCTTATTTGACGCACACGGCAATGAATAGTTGAAGGTACGCACAGGTCGCCCAAGACTGGGCCGGCCCGTTTTTGATTTTTCATTGTTCTATTTCTGTTTCTATTTTCCTTTTCCAATTCCTCTCTCTATACATATACATATACCTACTAATAAAGCAATATGCATTTCTCTAATTTTTTAATCAGTTCACCGCCGAAAATAAGATTTTCCTATCCGAGGTGGTACTACTTTTTTGTGCATCTGTTTCATTTTCCTTTTCCCCTTCTTTATTTTTATTTTTCCATAAAATAAAATATATAAAATATATTCATAATTTCAATTCTTGTTCAAATATTCAAAAAACAGCATTACAAAAATTTATTTCTGTTTTGTAAAATAGTAGAAACTTAAGAAAATCTGCTTTCGGAATTTCCTCAACATTTAAAAAATGTTGCCATTTAAAAAATCTATTTCAGAATTGTTCAAGATCTTTTTATAAAATTAATATTTTATAAAATGTTCCATATACAAAAAATATTCCTGTTTTAATTAAAAGTTCACAAAAACAAAATAATGTTTGCGTCTAAGAAAGCACTTTTAAAAATTGTTCTGAATGTTCCCCCTTGAAAAAATCAATAATGTTGTGTTTCTATAAAAGGTTCATGTTTTCAAAATATTTTTTTGAATTTTAATAAGTATTCCCGTTTCTAATTTTGTTTGTGTTTTTCGAAAATTATATGGAATTTTCAAGAAAAATGTTAAAACTGCCCGGGCTTTCAATTTTTTTAACCTTTCCAAAGAATATTCGGCAGTTCATATATTCTTTGAATGTTAAAAAAATTAAAAAAAATCAAATCGGACACTACCGTATTTTCTTAAATATTCACGCTGGCCATTGGTTAGCAGCCGCACATTTGTTCGATCCTGGTCGGATATAAATTAAAAAAATTGTGGGCATGTGCCAATAAAAGAGAATATGTGGTTTCCCTCTAATTAGAAAAAAATGTGGATACGATCAGTGCTAAAATAATCAAAGAGAATAAACCGTCATAATGAAGGGACATTGATACATCTCCAACGTATCTATATTTTTTGATTGTTCCATGCTGTTATATTATCTTTTTTGGATGTTTTACAATCATTTTATAGTAATTTTATATCATTTTTTGATACTAACCTATTGACATAGTGCCCAGTGCGAGTTGCTGTTTTCTGCATGTTTTTACATCACATGAAATCAATATCAAACGGAGTCCAAACGCAGCGAAACTTCTTGAGGATTTTTTTGGGGCCAGGAGACATCCAGTGGGTCAGGAAAGCACCTGGGGGTGCCCCGAGGGGGGCAACACCCACCAGGGCGCGCCTGGGGGCCCAAGCGCGCCCAGGTGGGTTGTGCCCACCTCGGGTGCCCCCTGAACCGCCTCTTTGATCTATAAATACCCCAATATTCCAAAAACCCTAGGGGGGTCGACGAAAATCAATTCCAGCCGCCGTAGAGTCCAGAACCACCAGATCCAATCTAGACACCACCATGGAGGGGTTCACCACTTTCATTGGTGCCTCTCCGATGATCCGTGAGTAGTTCTTTGTAGACCTACGGGTCCATAGTTAATAGCTAGATGGCTTCCCCTCTCTCTCTCTCTCTCTCTCTCACTCTCTTGATTATCAATACAATGGTCTTTTGGAGATCCACATGATGTAAGCCTTTTTTGCGGTGTGTTTGTTGGGATTCGATGAACTTTGAGTTTATGATCAGATCTATGTTTTTATCCATGAAAGTTATTTGAGTCTTTGATCTCTGATATGCATGGTTTCTTATAGCCTCTTATTTCTTCTCCGATATTTGGGTTTTGTTTGGCCAACTTGATCTATTTATCTTGCAATGGGAAGAGGTGCTTTGTGATGGGTTCGATCTTACGGTGCTTGATCCCAGTGACAGAAGGGGAAACGCCACGTATGTATCGTTGCTATTAAGGATAACAAGATGTGGTCTATTTCTACATAAATAGATCTTGTCTACATCATGTCATCGTTCTTATTGCATTACCCCGTTTCTCCATTAACTTAATACACTAGATGCATGCTGGATAGCGGCCGATGTGTGGAGTAATAGTAGTAGATGCAGACATGAGTCGGCCTACTAATCTTAGACGTGATGCCTATATAATGATCATTGCCTGGATATCGCCATGATTATTTGAAGTTCTATCAATTGCCCAACAGTAATTGTTTTCCCGTCGTTTGTTATTTTTCTCGAGAGAAGCCACTAGTGAAACATACGGCCCCCGGGTCTCTTTTCATCATACTTGCCTTTGAGGTCTATTTTCCTTTGCATTTATTTTCAGATCTATTAAACCAAAAATACAAAAATAACTTCCTGCAATTTATTTGTTTCGCGATCTATTTATCCTATCTACCAGTTTTACCTCACGCCATTTGCCTATCTTGAGGCACCGTACCCAAAAGGGATTGACAACCCCTTTAACACGTCGGGTTGCGAGTATTTGTTATTTGTGTGCAGGTGCTGTTTACGTGGTGTGAGGAGGTTCTCCTACTGGTTCGATAAC
Source organism: Aegilops tauschii subsp. strangulata (assembly GCF_002575655.3). Lineage (NCBI taxonomy): Eukaryota > Viridiplantae > Streptophyta > Magnoliopsida > Poales > Poaceae > Aegilops > Aegilops tauschii. The sequence goes on along the minus strand of NC_053035.3, from coordinate 503,006,812 downwards.
CTTGGTCTTATCATTGAGGGAAATACCTACCGTCTCTATACTGCATCATCCCTTCCTCTTTGGGGAAATACCGACGTAGTTCTAGCAGACATCAAAAGATTTCTGGCGCCGTTGCCGGGGAGATATCATCAACATCTACCAAGTTCCTAATCACAAATCTCATCTCCTTGCAATTTACATTATTTGCCATTTGCCTCTTGCTTTCCTCTCCCCCACTTCACAAATATTTGCCGTTTTATTCGCCCTCTTTTTTGTTCGCCTTTTTCTCTTCAGATCTCATGTTTGCTTGTGTTGCCATGTGCCTTCTATTTGCTTGCATCTTCGCTTGCTAAAAATCTATTGATATGGATCCTCATCCACTTGCTAATCTATTCAAAAGATCCAATTATGTTGAACCCATTGCTAGTGAATTGAGTTCACTAGATTATCTTTATGAAGTTTTGCTTGAGATTTATGAATCTGAAAATTGTGATGAAGTGTTAGACGAAGGAATTTCTAAAGTTATTCATGATATCTCATTTGATGAAAATCATGATTGCAATGATGGTATTATAAATTCTGTTAATGTCAATTATGCTAATGATATGCAAAACCCCAATCTTGGGGATGCTAATTTTGATATGTCCACTACTTATTGCAATGATCATGATTGGGGTGATGATGTTTCTTATGATCTTGAAAATTTATTTAAGCCTCATGATGAATATGATATTGATAATAGTGTTTGCAATAATATTGAAGGTGGGTTTGGAAGAGTGTCAACTCTAGGTAATAATGATCCCACTACTTTGGAGAATGATCAATCTTATGAAATTTTTGATAAAAGTGGGCTTGGAGAGGTCATGACTTTATTTGATGATAATCCCACTATATTGCAAGAGTGTCAACTTTGCATGTATGTGGATCATGTAGAAAATATGTTACGTGATAGCTATATTGTTGAATTTGAATATGATCCGACATATAATTATTATGATAGAGGAAAATATTGTGGTAGAAATTTTCATGTTACTAAATTACCTCTCATTATGTTGAGATTGCTTTTGTTTTTCTTCTTCTTTGCATATGCCAAGTTCTTATTGTCTTGATAATTTGTTCTCTTATAAAATGCCTATGCATAGGAAGTTTGTTAGACTTAAATTTGTTCGTCACATGTTTTATGATGCCCTCTCCATGTTTCATTTACTATCTTCATGTGAGCATCATTGAAATCTCAATGCCTAGCTAGGGGCGTAAAACGATAGCGCTTGTTGGGAGGCAACCCAATGAATAAAATTTATTTTTGCTTTTTGCTTTTTGCTTTCTGTTCTTGTGTGTTAGAACAATTATGATACTATTATGATTGTGTTTTTTGTGTTTTAATTAGTTTTTGTGCCAAGCAAGGCCTTTGGGATGATTTGGGTGAAAGTTGATTTGATCTTGCTGAAAAACAGAAACTTTGCGCTCACGAGATTATTTTTCATTTTTAACAAAAGAGTGCTTTTGAGTTGATTCTTTTTGCAGAAGATTAATAGACAAATTTCTCACGTCAACCAATTTATTTTAGAATTTTTGGAGTTACAGAAGTATTCGAAATATTCACATTGCTAGAGACTGTTCTGTTTTTGACAGATTCTGTTTTCTTTGTGTTGTGTGCTTGTTTTGATGGTTCTATGGTTTTCTTTGATGAGTTTTTGCCATAGAAAAGTTGGAATACAGTATATATAATGCAAAAACAAAATATAATAGGTTTTCAACAGTACTTATAGTAGTGGTTTGCTTTCTTATACTAACGGATCTCCCGAAGGTTTTGTTGAGTTTTGCGTGACTGAAGTTTTCAAGTTTTGGGTGATATTACGATGGATGAAGGAATAATGATTAGCAAAATGCTAAGATTGGGGATGCCCGAGGCACCCCAAGATAATATTCAAGAATTAGCAAGCAACTAAGCTTGGGATGCCCCCGAGTGGCATCCCCGCTTTCTTCTAACAACCATTGGTATTTTACTTGAAACTATATTTTTATTCGTCACATATTATGAGTTTTGCTTGGAGCGTCTTGTATGATATGAGTCTTTGCTTGTTTTGCTTTGTGTTCTAAGTCTTGAATCCTTGCTGAACACACCCTTTTGAGAGAGCCAAAAATTATGCTATGCTTGCTCCTATGCTTCACTTAAATTTTTAGAGCCACGGATTTGCTCTAGTGCTTCACTTATATCTTTTTGAGCACGGTGTGCTTTGTTATTTTTGAAGAAATGCTCTCATACTTCACTTAGATTTATTTGGGAGTTAGTAAAATTTTCAAAATTCTCTCTTACTTCACTTAGATTATTTTGAGAGAAATAAAAATTATGCTCATGATCTTCACTTATATTTGTTTGATCTTATCAAAAGAAATATATGAAAATAGTTCCAAAGTGATAGATATCCAAGGAGGATATAATAAATACTTTAGTGAATATCATTGGACAAAATAAACTTGATTCTTAGTAATGGTTTTGAGATATGACGATATGATATGTGAGTCATGTTGATGAGTAATTGTGCTTTAGTAAGAATATTGATGTTAAGGTTTGAGATTCCCTATGCAAGCACAAAAGTCAATAGTTATGCAATGAAATTTATATCCTACTTATGGTGCATTATTCGGTATTACTTATGCTTAATGCTTGGGTACGTGAGTTTTTGCTTTTTGGTTGGTCGCTTCTCAACCTTTTTGCTAGCCTTCATTTTGCACTAAGTATGATCACTACTTGTGCATCCAAAACCCTTTAACCAGTTTTGCCATATGAGTCCACTATATCTACCTATATGCGGTATTTCCATGCCGTTCTAAGCAAATTTGCATGTTCCATCTCTAATTTTCAAATTAAATTTCACTTTTGTGTGCTCTACCGCTCGCGAGGCAGTGAGGGGTGGCCAATATTTTCCATGCTAGATGTGTTATTCTCACGATGGGTGTTTATTCACTTGTTATTGCACGAGAGTACGGCAAAGGTATTAGGGATGCCCAGTCCCAAAACGAGAAATGAATTTACTTTATGTTGTCAAATAATAATTTCTTGGAAAGTGTTGGTATGGAGGGCAACCGTGGATTCAGCTAGCCATGGAAAGTGAAAATAATGGTGGAAAAAGGAATAAACTTTATTTTCCGTTTGGGAACCGCCTATGATGTATCTAGCATGGAAAGTGTTGGGAGCTCTACGCCGTTTTCATTGGTGGGAAAAGTATGTCTCTAAAAAATATTTTTATTTCTCAATTCAAGCTTTGAGCTCTGGCACCTCTACAAGTCCCTACTTCCCTCCGCGAAGGGCCTTTCTTTTACTTATGCAATTTTTTATTTTTGAATTTGAGTCTCCATCTTCTCTTATAAAGCACCAACTAAGGGGCACTACTATCGTACTTGAGCATTGGGTGTAGCTAATATTCGAGTGTGTTTCATGAATGGATCAATGATTGAGCATAATGGGCTAGGGATAACTTGCATTAGTGTTGATATTTTGAAAGACTTGGTTGCTTATTGGTATGCTTGAGTATTAAAGTCTTCATGTCAAAACTAGACTATTGCTTTGAATCATATAGAAGTCCATATGTCCATGCTTTAAAGAAAAGAAATGTGATGAACATGTTAGGTAGCATTCCACATCAAAAATTCTGTTTTTATCATTTACCTACTCGAGGACGAGCAGGAATTAAGCTTGGGGATGCTGATACATCTCCAACGTATCTATAATTTTTGATTGTTCCATGCAGTTATATTATCATTCTTGGATATTTTACAATCATTTTATATAATTTTTTGGTACTAACCTATTGACATAGTGCCCAGTGCTAGTTGATGTTTTCTGCATGTCTTTTACATCGCAGGAAATCAATATCAAACGGAGTCCAAACGCAGCGAAACTTCTTGAGGATTTTTTTGGGCCAGAAGACATACAGTGGGCTAGGAAAGCACCTGGGGGTGCCCCGAGGGGGGCAGCACCCACTAGGGCGCGCCCCCAGGCATGCCCAGGTGGGTTGTGCCCACCTCGGGTGCCCCCTCAACCGCCTCTTTGCTCTATAAATGCCCCAATATTCCATAAACCCTAGGGGAGTCGACAAAATCAATTCCAGCCGCCGCAGAGTCCAGAACCACCAGATCCAATCTAGACACCATCACGGTGAAGGAAATATGCCCTAGAGGCAATAATAAAGTTGTTATTAATATTTCCTTATATCATGACAAATGTTTATTATTCATGCTAGAATTGTATTAACCGGAAACTTAGTACATGTGTGAATACATAGACAAAACATAGTGTCCCTAGTATGCCTCTACTTGACTAGCTCGTTAATCAAAGATGGTTATGTTTCCTAACCATGAACATGTGTTATCATTTGATAAACGGGATCACATCATTAGAGAATGATGTGGTGGACAAGACCCATCCGTTAGCTTAGCATTATGATCGTAACAGTTTTATTGCTACCGCTTTCTTCATGACTTATACATGTTCCTCAGACTATGAGATTATGCAACTCCCGGATACCGGAGGAACACCTTGTGTGCTATCAAACGTCACAACGTAACTGGGTGATTAGAAAGATGCTCTACAGGTGTCTCCGAAGGTGTTTGTTGGGTTGGCATAGATCAAGATTAGGGTTTGTCACCCTGTGTTTCGGAGAGGTATCTCTGGGCCCTCTCGGTAATGCTCATCACTATAAGCCTTGCAAGCAATGTGACTAATGAGTTAGTTGCGGGATGAAGCATTACCGAACGAGTAAAGAGACTTGCAGGTAACGAGATTGAACTAGGTATGATGATACCGACAATCGAATCTCGGGCAAGTAACATACCGATGACAAAGGGAACAACGTATGTTGTTGTGCGGTTTGACCGATAAAGATATTCGCAGAATACGTAGGAGCCAATATGAGCATCCAGTTTCCGCTATTGATTATTGATCGGAGATGTGTCTCGATCATGTCTACATAGTTCTCAAACCCGTAGGGTCCGCACGCTTAATGTTCGATGATGATTTGTATTATGAGTTATGTGATTTCATGACCGAAGTTTGTTTGGAGTCCCGGATGAGATCACGGACATGATGAGGAGTCTCAAAATGGTTGAGACATAAATATTGATATATTGGAAGGCTATGTTCGGACACCGAAAAGGTTTCGAAAGAGTTCGGACAATTTTCGGAGCACCGGGAGGTTACCGGAACCCCGTGGGGGAAGTAGTGGGCCTTAATGGGCTTTAGTGGAAAGGAGAGGAGGGCCGCAGGGTGGCCGCGCACCCCCCATGGTAGGTGCGAATTGGACTAGGGAGGGGCGGCGCCCCCTCTTTCCTTCTCCCTCTCCTACTCCTTCCCCCTCTCCCCTCTTGGAAAAGGAAGGGGACTCCAACTAGGATTGGGAATCCTAACTTCCCCTATAGGCGCGCCCCTCCTGGCTGCCGGCCTCCTCCCCCCTCCTTTATATACGGGGGCAGGGGGCACCCCAAAGCACAACAGACAATCTGTTAGCCGTGTGCGGTGCCCCCCTCCACAGTTTAACACCTCGATCATATCGTCGTAGTGCTTAGGCGAAGCCCTACGCCGGTAACATCATCATCACCTCGCCACGCCGTCGTGCTGACGAAACTCTCCCTCGACCCTCTACTGGATCAAGAGCTCGAGGGACGTCATCGTGGTGAACGTGTGCTGAACACGGAGGTGCCGTACGTTCGGTATTTGGATCGGTTGGATCGTGAAGACGTTCGACTACATCAACCGCGTTACTAAACGCTTTCGCTTTCGGTCTACGAGGGTACGTGGACACATTCTCCCGTCTCGTTGCTATGCATCTCCTAGATAGATCTTGCACGATCATAGGATTTTTTTTGAATTACTACATTCCCCAACAGTGGCATCCAAGCCAGGTGTATGCTTAGATGATATATGCACGAGTAGAACACAAAGAGTTGTGGGCGATAATAGTCATACTGCTTACCACCAACGTCTTACTTTGATTCGGCGGTATTGTTGGATGAAGCAGCCCAGACCGACATTACATGACCACGTTCATGAGACTGGTTCTACCGACGTGCTTTGCACATAGGTGCCTAGCGGGTGTCTCTGTCTCCAACTTTAGTTGAATCGAGTTTGACTATGGCCGATCCTTGTTGAAGGTTAAAACGGCACACTTGACGAAAAATCATTGTGGTTTTGATGCGTAAGAACAGTTCTTGCTAGAAGCCCGTAGCAGCCACGTATAACTTGCAACAACAAAGTAGAGGACGTTTAACTTGTTTTTGCAGGGCTTGTTGTGATGCGATATGGTCAAGACATGATGTGATATAAATTGTTGTATGAGATGATTATGTTTTGTAACAGAGTTATCGGCAACTGGCAGGAGCCATATGGTTGTCGCTTTATTGTATGAAATGCAATGGCCATGTAATTGCTTTACTTTATCACTAAGCGGTAGCGATAGTCGTAGAAGCAATAGTTGGTGAGACGACAACGATGCTACGATGGAGATCAAGGTGTCAAGCCGGTGACGATGGAGATCATGACGATGCTTTGGTGATGGAGATCATGAGCACAAGATGATGATGGCCATATCATGTCACATATTTTGATTGCATGTGATGTTTATCTTTTATGCATCTTATTTTGCTTAGTACGGCGGTAGCATTATAAGATGATCCCTCACTAAATTTCAAGGTATAAGTGTTCTCCCTGAGTATGCACCGCTGCTACAGTTCGTCATGCCGATACACCACGTGATGATGGGGTGTGATAAGCTTTACGTTCACATACAACGGGTGCAAGCCAGTTTTGCACGTGCAGAATACTCGGGTTAAATTTGACGAGCCTACAATGCTGATATGGCCTCGGAACACTGAGACCGGAAGGTCAAACATGAATCATGTAGTAGATATGATCAACATAGTGATGTTCACCATTGAAAACTACTCCATCTCATTTGATGATCGGACATGGTTTAGTTGATTTGGATCACGTGATCATTTAGATGACTAGAGGGATGTCTATCTAAGTGGGAGTTCTTAAGTAATATGATTAAATTGAACTTTAATTTATCATGAACTTAGTCCTGATAGTTTTTGCATGTCTATGTTATTGTAGATCAATGGCCCGGGCTACCGTTCCCTTGAATTTTAATGCGTTCCTAGAGAAAGCTAAGTTGAAAGATGATGGTAGCAATTACACGGACTGGGTCCGTAACTTGAGGATTATCCTCATTGCTGCACAGAAGAATTATGTCCTGGAAGCACCGCTAGGTGCAAGGCCTGCTGCAGGAGCAACTGCGGACGTTATGAACGTCTGGCAGAGCAAAGCTGATGACTACTCGATAGTTTAGTGTGCCATGCTTTACGACTTAGAATCGGGACTTCAAAGACGTTTAGAACGTCATGGAGCATATGAGATGTTCCAAGAGTTGAAGTTAATATTTCAAGGAAATGCCCGAGTTGAGAGATATGAAGTCTCCAACAAGTTCTATAGCTCCAAAATGGAGGAGAATAGTTCTGTCAGTGAACACATACTCAAAATGTCTGGGTACCATAACCACTTGACTCAGCTGGGAGTTAATCTTCCTGATGATAGTGTCATTGACAGAGTTCTTCAATCACTGCCACCAAGCTATAAAGGCTTCGTGATGTACTATAATATGCAAGGGATGACGAAAACAATTCTCGAGCTCTTCGCAATGCTAAAGGCTGCGGAGGTAGAAATCAAGAAGGAGCATCAAGTGTTGATGGTCAACAAGACCACTAGTTTCAAGAAAAAGGGCAAAGGGAAGACGGGGAACTTCAAGAAGAATAGCAAGCATGTTGCTACTCCCGGGAAGAAGCCCAAGTCTGGACCTAAGCCTGAAACTGAGTGCTTCTACTGCAAAGAGACTGGTCACTTGAAGCGGAACTGCCCCAAGTATTTGGCGGATAAGAAGGATGGCAAAGTGAAAGGTATATTTGATATACATGTTATTGATGTGTACCTTACTAATGCTCATAGTGAAGGAAATATGCCCTAGAGGCAATAATAAAGTTGTTATTTATATTTCCTTATATCATGATAAATGTTTATTGATACGTCTCCAACGTATCTATAATTTTTGATTGTTCCATGCTATTATATTACCCGTTTTGGATGTTTATGGGCTTTACTTTACACATTTATATCATTTTTGGGACTAACCTACTAACCGGAGGCCCAGCCCGTATTGCTGTTTTTTTGCCTATTTCAGTATTTCGAAGAAAAGGAATATCAAACAGAGTCCAAACGGAATGAAACCTTCGGGAGCGTGATTTTTGGAACGAACGTGATCCAGAGGACTTGGAGTGCAAGTCAAGAAGCAATCAAGGCAGCCACAAGGGTGGAGGGCGCGCCCCCCTACTGGGCGCCCCCCCTATCTCGTGGGCCCCTCGGGCGTCCACCGACCTACTTCTTCCTCCTATATATACCCACGTACCCCGAGAACATCAAAAGCGACCACGAAAAACTATTTCCACCACCGTAACCTTCTGTATCCGCGAGATCTCATCTTGGAGCCTTCGCCGGCGCTCCGCCGGAGGGGGAATCGACCATGGAGGGCTTCTACATCAACACCATAGCCTCTCCGATGAGTTGTGAGTAGTTTACCACAGACCTTCGGGTCCATAGTTATTAGCTAGATGGCTTCTTCTCTCTTTTTGGATCTCAATACCAGGTTTTCCTCGATCTTCTTGGAGATCTATTCGATGTAACTCTTTTTGCAGTGTGTTTGTCGAGATCCGATGAATTGTGGGTTTATGATCAAGTTTATCTATGAGAAATATTTGAATCTCCTCTGAATTATTTTATGTGTGATTAAGTTATCTTTGCAAGTCTCTTCGAATTATCAGTTTGGTTTGGCCTACTAGATTGATCTTTCTTGCAATGGGAGAAGTGCTTAGCTTTGGGTTCAATCTTGCGGTGTCCTTTCCCAGTGACAGCAGGGGCAGCAAGGCACGTATTGTATTGTTGCCATTGAGGATAAAAAGATGGGATTTATATCATATTGCATGAGTTTATCCCTCTACATCATGTCATCTTTCTTAATGCGTTACTCTGTTCTTTATGAACTTAATACTCTAGATGCATGCTGGATAGCGGTCGATGTGTGGAGTAATAGTAGTAGATACAGGCAGGAGTCAGTCTACTTGTCACGGACGTGATGCCTATATACATGATCATGCCTAGATAATCTCATAATTATTCGCTTTTCTATCAATTGCTCGACAGTAATTTGTTCACCCACCGCAATACTTATGCTATCTTGAGAGAAGCCACTAGTGAAACCTATGGCCCCCGGGTCTATCTCTTATCATATAAAGCTTTCCTTTTATTTGCATCTTTACTTTTCCAATATATATTATAAAATACCAAAAATATATTTATCTTATCATACTATCTCTATCAGATCTCACTTTCGCAAGTGGCCGTGAAGGGATTGACAACCCCTTTATTGCGTTGGTTGCGAGTTCTTGTTTGTTTGTGTAGGTGTGTGGGACTTTTGAGGAGCCTCCTAATGGATTGATACCTTGGTTCTCAAAAACTGAGGGTAATACTTACGCTACTATTGCTGCATCACCCTTTCCTCTTCAAGGAAAACCAATGCAAGCTCAAGACGTAGCAAGAAGGATTTCTGGCGCCGTTGCCGGGGAGGTCTTCGCTCAAGTCAAGACATACCAAGTACCATCACAAACTCATCTCCCTCGCATTTACATTATTTGCCATTTGCCTCTCGCTTTCCTCTCCCCCACTTCACCCTTGCCGTTTTATTCGCCCTCTCTTTCCCAATCTTCTCTCTCTTTCGCTTGCCTTTTTGTTTGCTTGTGTGTTGGATTACTTGTCGCCATGGCGCAAGATAATACCAAATTGTGTGATTTCTCCAATACCAATAATAATGATTTCCTTAGTACTCCGATTGCTCCTCTTAATGATGTTGAGTCTTGTGAAATCAATACTGCTTTGCTGAATCTTGTTATGAAAGATCAATTCACTGGCCTTCCTAGTGAAGATGCCGCTACCCATCTAAACAACTTTGTTGATTTGTGTGAGATGCAAAAGAAGAAAGATACGGATAATGATATTGTTAAATTGAAGTTATTTCCGTTTTCACTTAGAGATCGTGCTAAAGTTTGGTTTTCGTCTTTGCCTAAGAATAGTATTGATTCATGGAACAAGTGCAAAGATGCTTTTATCTCTAAGTATTTTCCTCCTGCTAAGATCATCACTCTTAGGAACGATATTATGAATTTTAAACAACTTGATCATGAGCATGTTGCCCAATCTTGGGAAAGAATGAAATTGATGATTCACAATTGCCCTACTCATGGTTTGAATTTATGGATGATCATACAAAATTTTTATGCCGGATTGAATTTTGCTTCTAGAAATCTTTTAGATTCGGCCGCGGGAGGCACGTTTATGGAAATCACCTTAGGAGAAGCTACAAAACTCCTTGATAATATTATGGCTAATTATTCTGAATGGCACACCGAAAGAGCTACTAGTAAAAAAGTGGATGCTATAGAAGAAATTAATGTTTTGAGTGGAAAGATGGATGAACTTATGAAATTGTTTGCTACTAAGAGTGCTCCTCTTGATCCCAATGATATGCCTTTGTCTACTTTGATTGAGAATAATAATGAATCTATGGATGTGAATTTTGTTGGTAGGAATAGTTTTGGAAACAATGCTTATAGAGGAAACTTTAATCCTAGACCGTTCCCTAGCAATTCCTCTAATAATTATGGAAATTCCTACAATAACTCTTATGGTAATTTTCATAAGATGCCCTTTGATTTTGAGAATAGTGTGAAAGAATTTATGATCTCTCAAAAGAATTTTAATGCCTTGCTTGAAGAAAAATTGTTCAAAGTTGATGATTTGGCTAGGAATGTTGATAGACTCTCGCTTGATGTTGATTCTTTGAAACTTAGATCTACTCTCCTAAGCATGATATCAATGAGTCTCTCAAAGCTATGAGAATTTCCATTGATGAGTGCAAAGAAAGAACCTCTAGATTGCGTGCTAAGAAAGATTGCTTTGTAAAGGCGTGTTCTTCTAGTTTCCATGAAAATAATGATGAAGATCTTAAAGTTATTGATGTGTCTCCTATTAGATATTTGTTTTGCAATATGAATCTTAATAATGATGGGACTGGAGATGAGTCAACTTTAGTTAAAAGGCGTCCCAATGATTCGGAGTTTTTAGATCTTGATGCTAAATTTGCTAAAAGTGGGATTGGAGAGGTCAAGACTTTAAATAGCATTGAACCCACTATCTTGGATTTCAAGGAATTTAATTATGATAATTGTTCTTTAGAAAGTTGTATTTCCTTGTTGCAATCCGTTGTGAATTCTCCTCATGCTTATAGTCAAAATAAAGCTTTTACCAAACATATTGTTGATGCCTTGATGCAATCTTTTGATGAAAAACTTAATTTGGAAGTTTCTATACCTAGAAAACTTAATGATGAGTGGTAACCTACTATAAAGATTAAAATTAAAGATCATGGTGTTATGCTTTATGTGATTTGGGTGCTAGTGTTTCCACGATTCTGAAAACTTTATGTGATATTCTAGGTTTCCATGATCTTGATGATTGCTCTTTAAATTTGCACCTTGCGGATTCCATCATTAAAAAGCCAATGGGAAGGATCAATGATGTTCTCATTGTTGCAAATAGAAATTTGGTGCCCGTAGATTTTATCGTTCTTGATATAGATTGCAATCTTTCTTGCCCTATTATTCTTGGTAGACCTTTCCTTAGAACGATTGGTGCGATTATTGATATGAAGGAAGGGAATATTAGATTCCAATTTCCATTAAGGAAAGACATGGAGCACTTTCCAAGAGAGAAAGTTAAATTACCTTATGAATCTATCATGCGAGCTACTTATGAATTGAGTGCCAAAGATGGCACTACTTAGATCTATCCTCGCTTTTATGCCTAGCTAGGGGCGTTAAACGATAGCGTTAGTTGGGAGGCAACCCAATTTTATTTGTGTTTTTTGTTTTTATTTCTGTTTAGTAATAAATTTTGCATCTACCTTCTGTTTAGATGTGTTTTTATGTTTTAATTAGTGTTTGTGCCAAGTAGAACCTATAGGATAACCTATGGTGATAGTTAATTTGATTCTGCTGAAAAATAGAAACTTTGTGCGCATGAAAATAATTTTGCTAATTCACAGAAACGTGATTTTGCGTTTATTCTTTTTTCTGTAGATCAATAGACAAATTTCCCAGGACTTCCTATTTTGGTAGGATTTTTAGAGTTCCAGAAGTATTCGAGAGTTATAGATTGCTACAGACTGTTCTGTTTTTGACAGATTCTGTTTTTCGTGTGTTGTTTGCTTATTTTGATGCATCTATGGCTAGTATTAAGTGGTATGAACCATAGAGAACTTGGAATACAGTAGGTTTAACACCAATATAAATAAATAATGAGGTCATTACAGTACCTTATGTGGTGGTTTTTGTTTCTTTCACTAACGGAGCTTATGAGATTTCCTGTTGAGTTTTGTGTTGTGAAGTTTTCAAGTTTTGGGTAAAGATTTGATGGACTATGGAATAAGGAGTGGAAAAAGCCTAAGCTTGGGGATGCCCATGTCACCTCAAGATATTCAAGAATAGCCAAAAGCCTAAGCTTGGGGATGCCCCCGGAAGGCATCCCCTCTTTCGTCTTCGTTTATCGGTAACTTTACTTGGAGCTATATTTTTATTCGCCACGTGATATGTGTTTTGCTTGGAGTGTCTTGTATGATATTAGTCTTTGCTTCTTAGTTTTCCACAATCATCCTTGCGGTACACACCTTTTGAGAGAAGCCCACTTAATTGGAATTTATTAGAATACTCTATGTGCTTCACTTATATCTTTTGAGCTAGATAGTTTTTGCTCTAGTGCTTCACTTATATCTTTTAGAGCACGGCGGTGGCTTAATTTTGTAGAAATTGTTAGTCTCTCATGCTTCACTTATATTATTTTGAGAGTCTCTTAGAACAGCATGGTATTTTCTATGGTTATAAAATTGGTCCTAGAATGGTGGGCATCCAAGTTGGGTATAATAAAAACTATCATAGGAAGTGAATTGGATGCTATGATCAATTTGATACTTGATAATTGTTTTGAGATATGGAGGTAGTGATATTAGAGTCATGCTAGTTGGGTGATTATGAATTTAAAGAATGCTTGTGTTGAAGTTAGCAAGTCCCGTAGCATGCACGTATGGTTAAAGTTGTGTAACAAATTTGAAACATGAGGTGTTCTTAGATTGTGCATCCTTATGAGTGGCGGTCGGGGACGAGCGATGGTCTTTTCCTACCAATCTACCCCCCTAGGAGCATGCGCGTAGTGCTTGGTTTTTGATGACTTGTAGATTTTTGCAATAATTATATGAGTTCTTTTGACTAATGTTGAGTCCATGGATTATACGCACTCTCAACCTTCCATCATTGCTAGCCTCTTCGGTACCGTGCATTGCCCTTTCTCACCTTGAGAGTTGGTGCAAACTTCGCCGGTGCATCCAAACCCCGTGATATGATACGCTCTATCACACATAAACCTCCTTATATCTTCCTCAAAACAGCCACCATACCTACCTATTATGGCATTTCCATAGCCATTCCGAGATATATTGCCATGCAACTTTCCACCGTTCCGTTCCGTTTTTTTATGACACACATTACTATTGTCATATTGCCTTGCATGATCATGTAGTTGACATCATATTTGTGGCAAAGCCACCATGCATAATTTTTCATACATGTCACTCTTGATTCATTGCCCATCCCGGTACACCGCCGGAGGCATTCATATAGAGTCATATCTTGTTCTAGTTTTGAGTTGTAATTCATGAGTTGTAAATAAATAAAATTGTGATGATCATCATTATTAGAGCATTGTCCCCAAATAAAAAAAAGAAAGGCCAAAGAAAAAAAGAAAAAAAAGGCCAAAAAAAGAAAGGCCCAAAGAAAAAAAAGGAAAAAGGAAATAAAAATAAAAGGGGGCAATGTTACTATCCTTTTTCCACACTTGTGCTTCAAAGTAGCACCATGTTTCTTCATATAGAGAGTCTCATATGTTGTCACTTTCATATACTAGTGGGAATTTTTCATTATAGAACTTGGCTTGTATATTCCTACGATGGGCTTCCTCAAAATGACCTAGGTCTTCGTGAGCAAGCAAGTTGGATGCACACCCACTAGTTTTCTTTTGTTGAGCTTTCATATATTTATAGCTCTAGTGCATCCGTTGCATGGCAATCCCTACTCCTCATGTTGACATCAATTGATGGGCATCTCCATAGCCCGTTGATTATCCTCGTCAATGTGAGACTTTCTCCTTTTTTGTCTTCTCCACACAATCCCCATCATCATATTCTTTTCCACCCATAGTGCTATATCCATGGCTCACGCTCATGTATTGCGTGAAAGTTGAAAAAGTTTGAGATTATTTAAGTACGAAACAATTGCTTGGCTTGTCATCAGGGGTGTATAAGATGGGAGCATTTTTGTGTGACGAAAATGAAGCATAGCCTAACTATATGATTTTGTAGGGATGAACTTTCTTTAGCCATGTTATTTTGAGAAGACATGATTGCTTTGATTAGTATGCTTGAAGTATTACTATTTCTTATGTCAATATGAACTTTTATTTTGAATCATTTGGATCTGAACATTCATGCCACAATAAAGAAAAATACATTGAGAATTATGCTAGGTAGCATTCCACATCAAAAATTCTGTTTTTATCATTTACCTACTCGAGGACGAGTAGGAATTAAGCTTGGGGATGCTTGATACGTCTCCAACGTGTCTATAATTTTTGATTGTTCCATGCTATTATATTACCTGTTTTGGATGTTTATGGGCTTTACTTTACACATTTATATCATTTTTGGGACTAACCTACTAACCGGAGGCCCAACCCGTATTGCTGTTTTTTTGCCTATTTCAGTATTTCGAAGAAAAGGAATATCAAACGGAGTCCAAACGGAATGAAACCTTCGGGAGCGTGATTTTTGGAACGAACGTGATCTAGAGGACTTGGAGTGCAAGTCAAGAAGCAATCGAGGCGGCCACGAGGGTGGAGGGCGCGCCCCCCTATCTCGTGGGCCCCTCGGGCGTCCACCGACCTACTTCTTCCTCCTATATATACCCACGTACCCCGAGAACATCAAAAGCGACCACGAAAAACTATTTCCACCACCGTAACCTTCTGTATCCGCGAGATCTCATCTTGGAGCCTTTGCCGGCGCTCTGCCGGAGGGGGAATCAACCATGGAGGGCTTCTACATCAACACCATAGCCTCTCCGATGAGTTGTGAGTAGTTTACCACAGACCTTCGGGTCCATAGTTATTAGCTAGATGGCTTCTTCTCTCTTTTTGGATCTAAATTCCATGTTCTCCTCGATCTTCTTGGAGATCTATTCGATGTAACTCTTTTTGCGGTGTGTTTGTCGAGATCCGATGAATTGTGGGTTTATGATCAAGTTTATCTATGAGCAATATTTGAATCTCCTCTGAATTATTTTATGTGTGATTAAGTTATCTTTGCAAGTCTCTTCGAATTATCAGTTTGGTTTGGCCTACTAGATTGATCTTTCTTGCAATGGGAGAAGTGATTAGCTTTGGGTTCAATCTTGCGGTGTCCTTTCCCAGTGACAGCAGGGGCAGCAAGGCACGTATTGTATTGTTGCCATCGAGGATAAAAAGATGGGGTTTATATCATATTGCATGAGTTTTATCCCTCTACATCATGTCATCTTTCTTAATGCGTTACTCTGTTCTTTATGAACTTAATACTCTAGATGCATGCTGGATAGCGGTCGATGTGTGGAGTAATAGTAGTAGATGCAGGCAGGAGTCGGTCTACTTGTCACAGACATGATGCCTATATACATGATCATGCCTAGATAATCTCATAATTATTCGCTTTTCTATCAATTGCTCGACAGTAATTTGTTCACCCACCGTAATACTTATGCTATCTTGAGAGAAGCCACTAGTGAAACCTATGGCCCCCGGGTCTATCTCTTATCATATAAAGCTTTCAATCTACTTTTATTTGCATCTTTACTTTTCCAATCTATATTATAAAATACCAAAAATATATTTATCTTGTCATACTATCTCTATCAGATCTCACATTCGCAAGTGGCCGTGAAGGGATTGACAACCCCTTTATTGCGTTGGTTGCGAGTTCTTGTTTGTTTTGTGTTGGTGCGTGGGACTTTTGAGGAGCCTCCTACTGGATTGATACCTTGGTTCTCAAAAACTAAGGGAAATACTTATGCTACTATTGCTGCATCACCCTTTCCTCTTCAAGGAAAACCAACGCAAGCTCAAGACGTAGCATTTATTATTCATGTTAGAATTGTATTAACCGGAAACTTGATACATGTGTGAATACATAGACAAAACAAAGTGTCCCTAGTATACCTCTACTTGACTAGCTCGTTAATCAAAGATGGTTATGTTCCTAACCATGGACATGTGTTGTCATTTGATGAACGGGATCACATAATTAAAGAATGATGTGATGGACAAGACCCATCCGTTAGCTTAGCATTATGATCGTTATAGTTTCATTGCTACAACTTTCTTCATGACTTATACATGTTGCTCAGACTATGAGATTATGCAGCTCCCGAATACCGGAGGAACACCTTGTGTGCTATCAAACGTCACAACATAATTGGGTGATTATAAAGATGCTCTACAGGTGTCTCCAAAGGTGTTTGTTGGGTTGGCATAGATCGAGATTAGGATTTGTCACTCCGTGTATCGGAGAGGTATCTCTGGGCCCTCTCGGTAATGCTCATCACTATAAGCCTTGCAAGCAATGAGACTAATGAGTTAGTTGCGGGATGAAGCATTACAGAACGAGTAAAGAGACATGCCAGTAACAAGATTGAACTAGGTATGATGATACCGACGATCGAATCTCGGGCAAGTAACATACCGATGACAAAGGGAACAACTTATGTAATTATGCGGTTTGACCGATAAAGATCTTCATAGAATATGTAGGAGCCAATATGAGCATCCAGGTTCTGCTATTGGTTATTGATCAGAGATGTGTCTCGATCATGTCTACATAGTTCTCGAACCCGTAGGGTCCGCACGCTTAACGTTCGATGATGATTTGTATTATGAGTTATGTGTTTTTGATGACCGAAGTTTGTTTGGAGTCCCGGATGAGATCACGGACACGACGAGGAGTCTCGAAATGGTTGATACATAAAGATTCATATATTGGAAGACTATGTTTGGACACCGGAAAGGTTTCGGAAGAGTTCGGGCATTTTTTGGAGTACCGGGAGGTTACCGGAACCCCTCGGGGGATTAATGGGCCTTCATGGGCTTTAGTGGAAGAGAGGAGGCAGCGGCCAGGTGGAGGCGCGCGCCCCCTAGCCCAAACCGAATTGGACTAGGGGAGGGGGCGCGCCCCCCCTTTCCTCTTTCTCCTCCACCTCTTTCCCTCTCTCCCCTCTTGGAAAAGGAAGGGGACTCCAACTAGGATTGGGAATCCTAGTTGGACTTCCCCTATAGGCGCGCCCCTCCTGGCCGCCGGCCTCCTCCCTCCCTCCTTTATATATGGGGGCAGGGGGCACCCCAAAGCAGAACAGACAATCTGTTAGCCGTGTGCGGTGCCCCCCTCCACAGTTTAACACCTCGGTCATATCGTCGTAGTGCTTAGGCGAAGCCCTACGCCGGTAACATCATCATTACCGTCGCCACGCCGTCGTGCTGACGAAACTCTCCCTCGACCCTCTACTGGATCAAGAGCTCGAGGGACGTCATCGTGCTAAACGTGTGCTGAACACGGAGGTGCCGTATGTTCGGTACATGGATCGGTTGGATCGTGAAGACGTTCGACTACTTCAACCACATTACTAAACGCTTCCACTTTCGGTCTACGAGGGTACGTGGACACACTCTCCCGTCTCGTTGCTATGCATCTCCTAGATAGATCTTGTGTGATCGTAGGAAAATTTGGATTACTACGTTCACCAACATGTAGTAGCGCCTGGGTATTTGATACTGGTTCTGTTGCTCATATTTGCAACTCGAAACAGGGGCCACAGATTAAACGAAGATTGGCCAAGGACGAGGTGACGATGCGCGTTGGAAATGGTTCTAAGGTCGATGTGATTGCCGTCGGCATGCTACCTCTACATCTACCTTCAGGGTTAGTTTTTAGACCTGAATAATTGTTATTTGGTGCCAGCGTTGAGCATGAACTATATCTAGATCTTGTTTAATGCGAGACGGTTATTCATTTGAAACAAAGAATAATGGTTGTTCTATTTATATGAGTAATATCTTTTATGGTCATGCACCCTGGTTGAGTGGTCTATTTTTGTTGAATCTCGATCGTGGTGATACACATGTTCATAATATTGAAGCCAAAAGATGCAAAGTTGATAATGATAGTGCAACTTATTTGTTGTGGCACCCCGGCTCAGAGCAACCGGTTTACCTTGCATTGCCAGCCCAGAGATCAAGTCTTCTGGCAACATACAACAACATGGTACAGAAACAACCGCTTTATTAATGCTAGCGGATACATAAGTCTGATATTACTGATGCAATGAAAGTAATACTACTGATGCAATGAAACCAACATGTGCACCGAGTCCCTCGGACTCGCTTACCCGACGGGTTACCATTGTAACCGAACGGTGATCACACCGGATCACGACTGAAGCCAATTATTTATGATCACCACGTGATCCACAAATCATCATAAAACCAGTGCCTCGCACTCCCATTCGGGTGGACCAATGGAGTTCCGACGAAACCCTTCCCTTGCCATGACACTCTCCCAGCCACTCCGGCCCACTCCCTCTCAGGGCTAAGTCATGGGTGGCCCATGCCTACCAAAGGCATATTCGGCCACCATCATGGCAAAACGGTCCCAAACGGGGACAAGGTACCATAAAAACAATGGGCACACAAGGTTATGTCTGCTTACCGGGCCAGGGTACCGCACGCCCATAACCTTCCCTCTTTGGAGGCACCGGCAAGAGGCACGACAAAGGACCGAATCAAGACCCCCATAAAGGTAAATGTGGTCGCACTGAAAAGAACCCGATTCAGAGGCACCATGACTTGATCAACGTTATATTCAAGTTGGATTATTATCAGGTTCAACTTGAAAATAAACTCACTCCAAGCCATATGATGCCATGATCATGCAACTATTCGATATGCCCAGTATGCAACTCATAAGAACGGATCAACATCACAGAAATAACTTTCTTGCACTACTCATCAATGAATCTTACTGATGTTACTACACTGGTTATTATCAAACCTCATTTTGAGTCATTTATCTTTTATATGAAAATTTAATTATCAAAAGAAACTACCATTATTTATCAAAGCACTTTCATTAAGCCAAAAACTTTACTCTACTTGATTAAACTACTGCATGCAATCAACCAGTAACTAAAGCAAGCATATCAAGCATGACAAAGTAACTAAGCATTAAATCATAATTATTTAACTATTTTAAATGCATGAAAAATAGCTCATATTCAAGTAGAAAAATCATAGATATTGATATGACACCATCCAAATGTTATTGTGGCTTGCCTTAGTGCAGAGGAGGTTCACACTCCTCCTGGATACATTCAAGACAAGTCTCTCCCTCTGAAAATATTTAAAAACCACAAAACAAAATATCAAGAACCACTCTGAAAATCACCATAAATTCTAGGCAACAAGGAAAAAATCCACACTTTGGTGTGCTGCTAGAGCTTTCTGAAACAAACACAATGCAAAAAAGAATCAACTCATTTGGACTTATAGGCTAGGAGATATCAATGGTCAAAGTTCTGGTCAAAATATTTGATTATATTTGAAATAACAGAAAACCTGGGGGGTGACGTCGATGGCGTAAAGCCAAAAGATGCATCCACTCGTACCGCTTCGGGTGCGAGTGGAGAGGCTGACACTGGGCCCCACCAGTCAGGAGAGAGGAGAGGGGGAGGGAAACAGAGCGTGGCGGTGCTTCGTCGGAGCTCACGCCGGCGAGGAGGGGTTCTTGGGCAAAGCTAGAGGGATAGGATTGAAGAGGGGGCTACGGTGCACCTGCCTGTACCCGTGGCACGACGAGAGACGGCCGGGGCTGCTCACAATCAACCTCGCAAGCGGCGGCGGCGGTCGGGTCTTGCCGGAGAGGAAGAAGGCGACGGCGTGGGGCGGTTCCAGGGGCTCTATGGCTTCCAGGCGTCACCAGAGGATCTCCAGGGACGCGCCTAGGTGGTTGGTTGCACTCCAGGAGGTCAGGGACGGGGTGGCTAAGCTACTGGGGTCGCCGGCAAGCTTAGGTCGGGCACGATGGCCAGAGGCCTGCCCGGCCGGGCTGCGGCTATACTGCGTGTTCGTGGAGGTTGGGTGGTCCTGTGTGAAGCTTTGGGACGGAGGGGAGGGCTCAATTTATAGCCGGAGGGGGAAGGGGGTACATGTCGCTGACGAAGTTCTCTGAAGCCGGCGAGAGGCGACGAGAGGCGCCAGCGAGGGGGTGAGAGGCTCAGCGATCACGCGGAGGCTGTCCACGCTCGCCGACAAGCACAGGGAGGAGGGGGAGAAGAAGACAGGGGGATGGGTGCACTGTGGCTTTTAGCCGCGACGCGCCCGTGCTCGCTGCAGCGTCTCCGGTGTCGGCGAGCGCCAGGGAGGGGTCAAGGGCGATGAGACGAAGGTGGTGGCGCGATGCGGCAGTTGTCGGTGAGCTCTGGCTCGGGCACGCGCCGAACAGAGGCCCTGGCACGACGCAGAGCGCGTCGAACGCATGCTAGGCCCCGTGTCCACACGCGGTCACCACCCTGGCATGGTCAAAACGATGCCCACGCGCTGCCAAACCTTGTCTGGGCTAAATTCCATGCAGCATTTAGTCTAGGAAAGGTGAAGAGCCGAAGCCAGGCCGACCAGATGTGACCCAAGCTTGCTGGCAAGTTTCTGGACAGAAACTTGGTCGCCAAGTTTGGCTAGCTTCTAGAAGGCCATTAGGGCTGATCTCCTGGGGTTAAGGGTTACTTAGGAGGGTGTCTAGGCTCAAGAAAGATTAGCTCCAAAAGATTAAGGAAAAATGCACTTGCTGTACAAAGTGCATATTTTAGCCAGAAGAGAAATGATTTTCTGTAGCAAAAATATTACAAAAAGTCATGCAATATTTTTGCTTAGGGAGGTGGGCCAAGGTTCAAAGAAAATTCAGGAATTATCTCAAGATTTTTGGAGCTAAAAAAATTGGGGTTGCTTTGGAGCTCTAGTTTCTGAAATGATTTTTCAGAAGGAAAAATGAATATTTTCATTTATGAAAAATATTCAATGGGCCATTCCAGGGTTTTAGAGAGAAATGAAGTTGGATGAGAGGCAGATGGGTCACTTGGGTGAAAGTCAAGGGCATGCCCAAGTGACAAGTCCATTTGAATTGATTCCAAAAACTCAAATCCAAGGCAAAGGCAAATCAAGCCCGGAAAAAGAGAGAAGGCAAAAACCAGGTTGTCACAAACCTCCCCCACTTTGGATGAATCTCGTCCTCGAGGTTCGGTTGCTTGGGAAAATAGTTCTGGGTAAGCAGTCCTTAAAAATTCCTCTCTTTCCCAGGTTGCCTGTTCCTCGGTATGGTGCTCCCATTGAATCTTGAAAAACCTGATTACTTTGCTGCGAGTGACTCTTTCTGTCTCATCCAATATTCTGACTGGTCTTTCCTCATATGTCAGATCCTTAGCCAGTTCTATCTCTGCAATATCAGTCCTTTTATCTGGTGGCGAGATACATCTTCTTAGCTGGGAGACATGAAACACATTGTGTACCTCTGACAGTTCTGGTGGAAATTCCAATCGATAAGCAATTGTTCCAACTCTGGTCATGACTGGGAATGGGCCAATATATCTGGGTGCCAACTTGCCCCGGGTCTGAAACCTCTTAACTCCTTTCATAGGGGTGACTCGGAGATACACGTGTTCTCCTGGTTCAAATATGACCTGTCGGTGTTTTGCATCATAGTAACTCTTCTGTCGTGACTTGGCCAACTGTAGTCTGTCTCGGATCTCCTTGACTTGCTTCTCAGCTTCCATCATTAGATCAGTTCCAAAGATACGTCTGTCTCCGTTTTGAGACCAGTTGAGTGGAGTGCGGCACTTACGACCATACAGAGCTTCATATGGTGACATTTTCAAACTGGTCTGGAAACTGTTATTGTAGGAAAACTTGGCGTACGGCAGACAGTCTTCCCACTTAGGTCCTTAGGCCAATGCGCATGCTCGGAGCATATCCTCGAGTATTTGATTTACTCGCTCAGTCTGTCCGTCTGTCTGTGGATGATAAGCTGTGCTATATTTCAGGGCAGTCCCCAAGGCTTGACGTAGACAGGACCAGAAGGCTGAAGTGAAGAGAGATCTTCTGTCGGAGGTGATGGTCTTTGGCACTCCATGCAAACTGACGATCCTAGACTGATACGTCTCCAACATATCTATAATTTTTGATTGTTCCATGCTATTATATTACCCATTTTGGATGTTTATGGGCTTTACTTTACACTTTTATATCATTTTTGGGACTAACCTACTAACCGGAGGCCCAACCCATATTGTTGTTTTTTGTGTGCCTATTTTAGTGTTTCGAAGAAAAGGAATATCAAATGGAGTCCAAACGGAATGAAGCCTTCGGGAGAGTTATTTTTGGAACGGAAGCAATCCAAGAGACTTGGAGTTGAAGTCAGGGAAGCTTCGAGGTGGCCACGAGGCAGGGAGGCGCGCCCTACCCCCTGGGTGCGCCCCACCCTCGTGGGCCCCTTGTGGCTCCCCTGACCGACTTCTTTCACCTATATATGTCCATATACCCTAAAAACATCGGGGAGCACAATAGATCAGGAGTTCCGCCGCCGCAAGCCTCTATAGCCACCAAAAACCTCTCGGGAGCCTGTTCCGGCACCCTGCCGGAGGGGGGACCCCTCACTGGTGGCCATCTTCATCATCCCGGCGCTCTCCATGACGAGGAGGGAGTAGTTCACCCTCAGGGCTGAGGGTATGTACCAGTAGCTATGTGTTTGATCTCTCTCTCTCTCTCCCTCGTGTTCTTGATTTGGCACGATCTTGATGTATCGCGAGCTTTGCTATTATAGTTGGATCTTATGATCTTTCTCCCCCTCTACTCTCTTGTAATGGATTGAGTTTTCCCTTTGAAGTTGTCTTGTCGGATTGAGTCTTTAAGGATTTGAGAACACTTGATGTATGTCTTGCCGTGCTTATCTGTGGTGACAATGGGATATTCACATGATCTACTTGATGTATGTTTTGGTGATCAACTTGCGGGTTCCGTAACATTGTGAACTTATGCATAGGGGTTGGCACACGTTTTCGTCTTGACTCTCCGGTAGAAACTTTGGGGCACTCTTTGAAGTACTTTGTGTTGGTTGAATAGATGAATCTGAGATTGTGTGATGCATATCGTATAATCATGCCCACGGATACTTGAGGTGACATTGGAGTATCTAGGTGACATTAGGGTTTTGGTTGATTTGTGTCTTAAGGTGTTATTCTAGTACGAACTCTATGATAGATCGAACGGAAAGAATAGCTTCGTGTTATTTTACTACGGACTCTTGAATAGATCGATCAGAAAGGATAACTTTGAGGTGGTTTCGTACCCTACAATAATCTCTTCGTTTGTTCTCCGCTATTAGTGACTTTGGAGTGACTCTTTGTTGCATGTTGAGGGATAGTTATATGATCCAGTTATGTTATTATTGTTGAGAGAACTTGCACTAGTGAAAGTATGAACCCTAGGCCTCGTTTCCTAGCATTGCAATACCGTTTACGCTCACTTTTACCACTTGCTACCTTGCTGTTTTTATATTTTCAGATTACAAAAACCTATATCTATCATCCATATTGCACTTGTATCACCATCTCTTCGCCTAACTAGTGCACCTATACAATTTACCATTGTATTGGGTGTGTTGGGGACACAAGAGACTCTTTGTTATTTGGTTGCAGGGTTGTTTGAGAGAGACCATCTTCATCCTACGCCTCCCACGGATTGATAAACCTTAGGTCATCCACTTGAGGGAAATTTGTTGCTATCCTACAAACCTCAGCACTTGGAGGCCCAACAACGTCTACAAGAAGAATGTTGCGTAGTAGACATCATGGACACATATAATTGTGCAAGTTGATCGGCATGGTAAGTGGTCCGGATGGGCAGAAAATGAGCTATCTTGGTTAAGGTATCCACTATGACCCATATTGCGTCATTCCCTCGGTGTGTCTTGGGTAAGTCGGTGATGAAGTCCATGTAGACATCTTCTCATTTCCATTGTGATATGGGTAAGGGTCGAAGGAGTACGGCGGGCTTCTGATGTTCCGCCTTCACCTTGTTGCATATATCGCAACAAGCTACAAAGTAAGCGATGTCTTTCTTCATTCCCTCCCACCAGAATACCCGACGGAGATCTTCGTACATTTTGGTGCCACCTGGGTGAATCGAGTACGAAGACTCGTGTGCCTCTGACAATATCTTCTTTTTCAGACTTTCTTGGTTGGATACGCAAATCCTTCTGCGAAACCTTATCGTACCGTGTTGATCCTTAGAGAAATCCTTCATCGGCTTGGCATATAATTGCAGGGAGTCGTAATTTGCTTGAGTGCTGCGGATTTCTTCCTTGAGAGTAGGAGCCATTTCCAGTATGTTGGCCATACGGGAATCCACTATTGAAAAATTGAGCCGAGCCATTTCTTCGCAGAGTTTGGGAGGCAAAGAATCCAGTAGAGCATTCAGGCTGACGGGCTTGCGGCTGAGGGCATCGCCACATTAGCTTCACCCGGGTGATAATTTATCCCGAGGTCATAATCCTTAACCAATTCAAGCCATCTTCGCTGACGGAGGTTTAAATCCGGTTGAGTGAATATATACTTGAGACTCTTGTGGTCCGTAAATATTTGACACCTCTTGCCAATCAGATAGTGTCTCCAAATCATCAAGGCATGCACTACCACGGCCAATTCCAAGTCACGAGTTGGATAATTTCCTTCGTGAGGCCGTAGTTGTCGGGATGCATAGGCCATAACCTTGCCATCTTGCATGAGTACGCATCCAAGTCCTTTCCTGGATGCGTCGCAGTAGACATCAAAACTGCGGTAGATGTCGGGAAGAGTCAATACTGGTGTGGATGTCAGTCTGGTTTTTAACTCGTTGAAGCTCCTTTCGCAGTCCTCAGTCCATTCAAACTACTTATCCTTCTTTAGAAGCTCTATCATTGGCTTGGCAATCTTAGAGAATCCTTCGATAAAGCGGCGATAATACCCGGCTAATCCAAGGAAACTCTGGATTTCTGAGACTGTCGTGGGTGCGGCCCAATCAAGCACATCTTTCACTTTACTCGGATCCACAAATATACCTTCAGCTGAGAGAATATGCCCTAAGAATCCCACTTGATAGAGCCAAAATTCACATTTGCTGAACTTTGCATAAAGCTGATGGTCACGGAGTCTTTGCAAAACTGCTCGGAGGTGGTCCTTGTGCTCTTCTTTGCTTTTTGAGTAAATGAGGATGTCATCGATGAACACTACCACAAACTTGTCCAAGAAGTCCATAAACACCTTATTCATCATATGCATGAAAAAGGCTGGGGCGTTGGTGAGACCGAATGACATAACAGTATATTCATAAAGACCGTACCGAGTGGTGAACGCGGTCTTGGGAATATCTTCCTTTCTGGTTTTGAATTGATGATATCCGGTCCTTAAATCAATCTTGGAGAATACTTTGGCCCCACTGAGTTGATCAAACAGATCATCAATTCTTGGTAGTGAATACTTGTTCTTGATGGTGACGTCATTCAGCTGTCGGTAGTCTACACACATCCGAAGACTGCCGTCCTTTTTATCCACGAATATAGCGGGTGATCCCCAAGGTGAAGAGCTTGGACGGATGTATCCTTTCTGCAGCATCTCATCAAGCTATTTCTTTAACTCCACCAATTCTGATGAAGGCATCCGATAATATTTCTTATATATCGGTGCAGTCCCGGGCACCAAGTCAATCGCAAACTCCAGTTCTCTGTCTGGCGGCATTCCTGGCAATTCCTCAGGAAATACATCTGGATATTCACTAACCACAGGGATTGATTCCACTTCTTCGGCCACAGCTGAGAAAACCATATCCTTCTTGGGTATACTTCTGTGGGCATAAAAACTTGTGATGCGACCTTCCTGATTTACCATGGTGACTTCTCTGGTCGCACAGTTGATGCATACTTGGTATTGGGTCAACCAATTCATTCCCATAATAATGTCCAATTTATCAGATTCAATGACTATCAAGGCTGTTGGAAACTTGACTCCCTTTATCTCAATTTCCGAATTTCGGCAGACCAGATTACTTTGGAGCACCGATCCCGGGGATTGTACCATCATACTTTTTCCCATAATCGAGCAAGGAAATTTGTTTTGGGCAACAAAACTCCATGAAATAAAAGAGTGGGAAGCTCCAGAATCAAATAAAATTACTACAGTTATTCTATTAACAGGGAACATACCAATGACGACTTCCGGGTCTTCTTGGGCTTCGTCAGCGGAGATATGATGGATTTGGCCTTGGATGGCCCTCGGGTCGGAATATGACTCCAGGTGGTTGACTTGTGGACAGTAGGAAGCTATTGGTTTGCCGTTCTTGGGACATTGTCTAGCGTAATGTCCTGTTTGTCCACAGCTGAAGCAGGAATTGTTGCACTGGCAATCTTCACGTACCGGATTGGTTACAACATTCTTGACTTGAGTAGTGGTCTTGTTGACATTCTGCTGCCAGTTGAGCTTGTACTCAACCTGAGTCTGTTGGCATGTACGAGCCTTCTGCACTGGTTGCATATCCTTCTTAGGCTCGAATTTGCGCTTGTGGTCATTATTTGCGGGCCTGCTTTCATGCATGAGCTTGTGTTCCCTTTCTGCGATGAGGGACTTGTTCACCAGAGTTTGGAAGTCCGGAAAATCAAACATGCTGAGAGTACATCTGAGGTGCTGGTTCAGTCCGCCAAGGAATTTGTCGATCTTCCTTTCTTCGGTGGCCACATCATAGAGAGAATATCGAGCCAAATGGTTGAATTTATTCAAGTACTCACTTACTGACATGCCTCCTTGAATAAGGGCGAGAAATTCGCGCTGCTTGATCTTCATAATTCCGGTGGGTATATGATACTTGCGGAAATGATCCTTGAATTTGGTCCACGTAATTTCCTCATCCGCGGGCCACATAGCTTTAGCATTATCCCACCATATAGCGGCAGCTCCTTCGAGATAATGCGTTGCAAACAGAACCTTGTCTCCTTCTTTAGTGCGAGCAATTTCCAGCTTCCTCTCCATGGTCCTCAACCAATTATCGGCTTCCAATGGATCAATAGCTTGACTGAAACTGGGAGGCTTGGTCCTTTGAAAATCTGACAACTTGGAGTAATGGCCATTCTGATTTCCATTTTTTCCAACCATAACTTGCACACTTTTCAACATCTCCATCAGATTGTTGTTTCTTCTTTCTTCAAACATTCGCATAATCTGCTCAGTGGAGGGCGGATGTGGTGGTGGAGGTGGTGGTGGCTGGTATGGCTCGGGGGAACGTCCTGCTTACTCTGCGGAGCGACGAACAGGGACATCCTCACAAGCTTGGCTGCTGCTACCTCCCCGCGTCATCCTATTATTTATTTTCCCAATACAAGGCAATCGTGATGAGAAATATCCAAAAATGGGAGGAAAAGCCAGCGACAAACCCAGAAAAAAAGGCAAAAAGAAACCAAGGCGAATAAAAAAAATTCCAACATAATTTTACATAGACTCAGCATAAAAGATAACATCATGACGGGTTCACTATCCTCATACATGAAACTAAACATCATGACGCGTACGACTACATCCATACATCATACTCATGACGAAGATAACACTCTAGCGATCTACTGCTCGGCTGATGCTGCTGTAGGCTCCTCTCCTGAGCCGGACTCATACCCTGAACTGATAGTGGAGATCTCCGGATTAAAAGAAACGTGACGACGCTGCCTCGAGGACTCTCCCTTAGGGGCAGGTGCGGGACGGGATCTAAGCATAGATGCTGCAAGAGTAGCGACAAGAGAAGACCACGCAGCAGGAGCACTGCGAGGGGTCACTGCCAAAGGGTTGGTGGTACCCTGGGAGGTCACCGAAGTAATAGAAGTGGGAGGAACGTATGAACTGAAGCCGACAGTGGGTAGAGGGTTCCTATTCCGAGCGGCGGCAAGGGCTATCCGGGCTCGGGTTAGCTCTCGGACTAACTCATAGATCAAGAGATAAGTGGCAGTGATATAGCGGGAAAGGTGGCTAGAAGAACGATCGCACGCCGGATCAATAAGAGGGAAGCGAATACGCCCATTCTCGTGCAGAGATGGGTAGTAGTAAAAACCTGGGTGGGTGTGCACGCGAACCTCGTTGTAGCACAAGTCTACAAGAGCCTCGATAGCAGCAAACTGGACCACCTGAGATGGCGTAGAAGCGAAACCACCCTTAGAGGAACGAGTGTAAGCGCCGGAAGGGGAACTGTGGTGTAGAGTGACCTCAGCATAATACTCATACAGCGATCCAGCCAACTGCTCTCGATACACCTGATACATTGGATCAACACCCTCTGGGTAGCGTCATTGCCACACGTTCTAAAGTAGGTGTGGCGATGTGTACGGAGCGGGCTCAGGATGGTACAAGATCAGAACTGGTGCCATCTACACTCACAATCACCAGATGATTAGTAATAACAACAAGGAAATAGTCATGCAATGCAGCAATCAATTTCTATGACTACCGGCACTCAGACGCAACTATCTACTGTTCTACTAACGCACTAACGGTCTAGCTTGTCCTACAATCAGTGCGGCTCTGATACCAAGTGTTGTGGCACCCCGGCTCAGAGCAACCGGTTTACCTTGCATTGCCAGCCTAGAGATCAAGTCTTCTGGCAACACACAACAACATGGTACAGAAACAACCGCTTTATTGATGCTAGCGGATACATAAGTCTGATATTACATCGAGATAAGAGGCCAAGCGGCACACACGGTGTAGCTGAACAGTATGTACATTATTTAATGAACATGACGGGGCCTCGGTCATAATAAACTATGCGGCAGTGGAATAACGACGAAGTGGAACTCCATAGCACAGGGACACCGACGTGAACATGATCTAAACGCGGGAAGCTCTCCGATCCGATACGTCTTGCCTGAATGCTGACAGACCAGGTCAGTACATTGAATGTACTTGCAAGCTAACAACAAACATAAGCACAATGACAAACAATATCATGACAATTAATTAGGTTAATGCAATGCAAGTAATACTACTGATGCAATGAAACCAACATGTGCACCAAGTCCCTCGGACTCGCTTACCCGATGGGTTACCATTGTAACCGAACGGTGATCACACCCGGATCATGACTGAAGCCAGTTATTTACGATCACCACGTGATCCACAAATCATCATAAAACCAGTGCCTCGCACTCCCATTCGGGTGGACCAACGGAGTTCCGACGAAACCCTTCCCTTGCCATGACACTCTCCCGGCCACTCCGGCCCACTCCCTCTCAGGGCTAAGTCATGGGTGGCCCATGCCTACCAAAGGCATCTTCGGCCACCATCATGGCGAAACGGTCCCAAACGGGGACAAGGTACCATAAAAACAATGGGCACACAAGGTTATGTCTGCTTACCGGGCGAGGGTACCGCACGCCCATGACCTTCCCTCTTTGGAGGCACCGGCAAGAGGCATGACAAAGGACCGAATCAAGACCCCCATAAAGGTAAATGTGGTCGCACTGAAAAGAACCCGATTCAGAGGCACCATGACTTGATCAACGTTATATTCAAGTTGGATTATTATCAGGTTTAACTTGAAAATAAACTCACTCCAAGTCATACGATGCCATGATCATGCAACTATTCGATATGCTCAGTATGCAACTCATAAGAACGGATCAACATGACAGAAATAACTTTCTTGCACTACTCATCAATGAATCTTACTGATGTTACTACACTGGTTATTATCAAACCTCATTTTGAGTCATTTATCTTTTATATGAAAATTTAATTATCAAAAGAAACTACCATTATTTATCAAAGCACTTTCATTAAGCCAAAAACTTTACTCTACTTGATTAAACTACTGCATGCAATCAACCAGTAACTAAAGCAAGCATATCAAGCATGACAAAGTAACTAAGCATTAAATCATAATTATTTAACAATTTTAAATGCATGAAAGATAGCTCATATTCAAGTAGAAAAATCATAGACATTGATATGACACCATCCAAATGTTATTGTGGCTTGCCTTAGTGCAGAGGAGGTTCACACTCCTCCTAGATAGCTTCAAGACAAGTCTCTCCCTCTAAAAATATTTAAAAACCACAAAACAAAATATCAAGAACCACTCTGAAAATCACTAGAAATTCTAGGCAGCAAGGAAAAACCCACACTTTGGTGTGCTGCTAGAGCTTTCTGAAACAAACACAATGCAAAAAGAATCAACTCATTTGGACTTATAGGCTAGGAGATATCAATGGTCAAAGTTCTGGTCAAAATATTTGATTATATTTGAAATAACAGAAAACCTGGGGGGTGACGTCGATGGCATAAAGCCAAAAGACGCCTCCACTCGTACCGCTTCGGGTGCGAGTGGAGAGGCTGACACTAGGCCCCGCCAGTCAGGAGAGAGGAGAGGGGGAGGGAAACAGAGCGCGGCGGCCCTTCGCCGGAGCTCACGCCGGCGAGGAGGGGTTCATGGGCAAAGCTAGAGGGATAGGATTGAAGAGGGGGCTACGATGCACCTGCCTGTACCCGTGGCACGACAAGAGGCGGCCGGAGCTACTCGCAATCAACCTCACAAGCGGCGGCGGTCGGGTCTTGCCGGAGAGGAAGAAGGCGACGGCATGGGGTGGTTCCAGGGGCTCTACGGCTTCCATGCGTCACCAGAGGATCTCCAGGGACGCGCCTAGGTGGTTGGTTGGGCTCCAGGAGGTCGGGGACGGGGTGTCTAAGCTACTGGGGTCGCCGGCGAGCTCAGGTCGGGCACGGCGGCCAGAGGACTACCCGGCCGGGCTGTGGCTGTGTTGCATGTTCGTGGAGGTTGGGTGGTGCTGTGTTAAGCTTTGGGACGAAGGGGAGGGCTCAATTTATAGCCGGAGGGGGAAGGGGGTACGTGTCGCTGCCAGAGTTCTCTGGAAGCCGGTGAGAGGCGACGAGAGGCGTCAGCGAGGGGGTGAGAGGCTCAACGATCACGCGGAGGCTGTCCACGCTCGCAGACTAGCACAGGGAGGAGGGGGAGAAGAAGACAGGGGCACGGGTGCACTGTGGCTTTTGGACACGACGCGCCCGTGCTCGCTGTGGCGTCTCCGGTGTCGGCGAGTGCCAGGGAGGGGTCAAGGGCGATGAGACGAAGGTGGTGGCGCGGTGCGGCAGTCGTCGGCGAGCTCTGGCTCGGGCACGCGCCGAACAGAGGCCCTGGCGCGACGCGGAGCGCGTTGAACGCATGCCAGGCCCCGTGTCCACACGCGGTCACCACCCTGGCATGGTCAAAATTACGCCCACGCACTGCCAAACCTTGTCTGGGCTAAAGTCCATGCAGTGCTTAGTCTAGGAAAGGTGAAGACTCGAAGCCAGACCGACCAGATGTGACCCAAGCTTGCTAGCAAGTTTCTGGACAGAAACTTGGTCGCCAAGTTTAGCTAGCTTCTAGAAGGCCATTAGGGCTGATCTCCTGGGGTTAAGGGTTACTTAGGAGGGTGTCTAGGCTCAAGAAAGATTAGCTCCAAAAGGTTAAGGAAAAATGCACTTGCTGTACAAAGTGCATTTTTGGGCCAGAAGAGAAATGATTTTCTGTAGCAAAAATATTACAAAAAGTCATGCAATATTTTTGCTCAGGGAGGTGGGCCAAGGTTCAAAGAAAATTCAGGAATTATCTCAAGATTTTTGGAGCTAGAAAAATTGGGGTTGCTTTGGAGCTCTAGTTTCTCAAATGATTTTTGAGAAGGAAAAATGAATATTTTCATTTGTGAAAAATATTCAATAGGCCATTCTAGTGTTTTAGAGAGAAATGAAGTTGGATGAGAGGCAGATGGGTCACTTGGGTGAAAGTCAAGGGCATGCCCAAGTGACAAGTCCATTTGAATTGATTCCAAAAACTCAAATCCAAGGCAAAGGCAAATCAAGCCCGGAAAAAGTGAGAAGGCAAAAACCAGGCTTTCACATTCGTGGCACTGCCGTTTAGGTCATATTGGTGTAAAGCGCATGAAGAAACTCCATGGGTGTTAGAATCACTACTTTGTAATCTAGATTATTGACTCTAGTGCAAGTGGGAGACTGAAGGAAATATGCCCTAGACGCAATAATAATGTTGTTATTTATATTTCCTTATATGATGATAAATGTTTATTATTCATGCTAGAATTGTATTAACGGAAACTTAGTACATGTGTGAATACATAGACAAAACATAGTGTCCCTAGTATGCCTCTACTTGACTAGCTTGTTAATCAAAGATGGTTATGTTTCCTAACCATGGACATGTATTGTCATTTGATAAACGGGATCACATCATTAGGGAATGATGTTATGGACAAGACCCATCCATTAGCTTTGCATTATGATCGTAACAGTTTTATTGCAACTGCTTTCTTCATGACTTATACATGTTCCTCAGACTATGAGATTATGCAACTCCCGAATACTGGAGGAACACCTTGTGTGCTATCAAATGTCACAACATAACTTGGTGATTATAAAGATGCTCTACAGGTGTCTCCGAAGGTGTTTGTTGGGTTGGCATAGATCAAGATTAGGATTTGTCACCCCGTGTTTCGGAGAGGTATCCCTGGGCCCTCTCGGTAATGCTCATCACTATAAGCCTTGCAACCAATGTGACTAATGATCTAGTTGCGGGATGAAGCATTACAGAATGAGTAAAGAGACTTGCCAGTAATGAGATTGAACTAGGTATGATGATACCGATGATCGAATCTTGGGCAAGTAACATATCGATGACAAAGGGAACAACGTATGTTGTTGTGCGGTTTGACCGATAAAAATCTTCGTAGAATATGCAGGAGCCAATATGAACATCCAGGTTCCGCTATTGGTTATTGGTCGGAGATGTGTCTCGATCATGTCTACATAGTTCTCGAACCCGTAGGGTCCGCACGCTTAACGTTCAATGACGATTTGTATTATGAGTTATGTGATTTGATGAACAAAGTTTGTTCGGAGTCCCAGATGAGATCATGGACATGACGAGGAGTCTCGAAATGGTCGAGACATAAAGATTGATATATTGGAAGGCTATGTTTGGACACCGGAAATGTTTCGGAAGAGTTCAGACATTTTTCGGAGTACCGGGAGGGTACCGGAACCCCCCCGGGGGAAGTAGTGGGCCTTAATGGGCTTTAGTGGAAAGGAGAGGAGGGTCGCAGGGTGCCCCCCCATGGCAGGTCCGAATTGGAATAGGGAGGGGGCGACGTCTGATACGTCTCCAACGTATCTATAATTTTTGATTGTTCCATGCTGTTTTATTATCAATCTTGGATGTTTTATAATCATTTTATAGTCATCTTATATCATTTTTTGGTACTAACCTATTGACATAGTGCCAAGTGCCAGTTGTTGTTTTATGCATGTTTTTTACATCGTGGGAAATCAATATCAGACGGAGTCCAAATGCCACGCCAATTTATGATGATTTTTTATGGACCGGAAGGAAGAAGTTGGACCCTGGTTGCACCTGGGGGAGTCCCGAGGAGGGGACAACCTACCAGGGCGCGCCCTGGTGGGTTGTGCCCACCTCGGGTGCCCCCTGTACCGCCTCTTTGCTCTATAAATACCCCAATATTCCAGAAACCCTAGGGGAGTCGACGAAATTTTCATCCAGCCGCCGCAGAGTCCAGAACCACCAGATCCAATCTAGACACCATCACGGAGGGGTTCACCACTTCCATTGGTGCCTCTCCGATGATGCGTGAGTAGTTCTTTGTAGACCTTCGGGTCTTTAGTTAGTAGCTAGATGGCTTCCTCTCTCTTTCTTGATTATCAATACAATGGTCTCTTGGAGATCCATATGATGTAAGTCTTTTGGCGATGTGTTTGTTGGGATCTGATGAACTTCGAGTTTATGATCAGTTATATCTTTGTTGGGGATCGTAGCAGAAATTAAAATTTTTCTACGCATCACCAAGAACAATCTATGGAGTCATCTAGCAACGAGAGAGATGAGTGCATCTACATACCCTTGTAGATCGCGAGCGGAAGCGTTCAAGTGAACGGGGTTGATGGAGTCGTACTCGTCGTGATCCAAATCACCGATGACCGAGCGCCGAACGGACGGCACCTCCACGTTCAACACACGTATGGAGCGGGGACGTCTCCTCCTTCTTGATCCAGCAAGGGGGGAGGAGAAGTTGATGGAGATCCAGCAGCACGACGGCGTGGTGGTGGAAGTAGCGGGATCCTGGCAGGGCTTCGCCAAGCGCAAGCGGGGAGGAAGAGGTGTCACGGGAGGGAGGGAGGCGCCAGGGCTTGGGGTGCTGCTCCCATGCGCCTCCCCACTATATATAGGGGTGGAGGGGGCTGGTTTCTTGCCCTCCAAGTCCATTGGGGCGTTGGCAAAGGTGGGGGAAAGAAATCCCATCATTTCCCTTCCCCACCGATTGTTATCCCCCCTTTTTAGGGATCTTGATCTTATCCCTTCGGGATATGATCTTATTCCTTCTAAGGTGGGATCTTGGTGCGCCTTGACCAGGGGTGTGGGGCCTTGCCCCCACTGCCCACGTTCATGTGGGTCCCCCCATGCAGGTGGGCCCCACTTCGGAACCTTCTAGAACCATCCCGGTACAATACCGAAAAATCCTGAACATTTTCCGGTGGCCAAAATAGGACTTCCCATATATAAATCTTTACCTCTGGACCATTCCGGAACTCCTCGTGACGTCCGGGATCTCATCCGGGACTCCGAACAACTTTCGGTTAACCGCATACTAATATCTCTACAACTCTAGCGTCACCGAACCTTAAGTGTGTAGACCCTACGGGTTCGGGAGACATGTAGACATGACCGAGACATTTCTCCGGTCAATAACCAACAGCTGGATCTGGATACCCATGTTGGCTCCCACATGTTCCACGATGATCTCATCGGATGAACCACGATGTCGAGGATTCAATCAATCCCGTATACAATTCCCTTTGTCAATCGGTACGTTACTTGCCCGAGATTCGATCGTCGGTATCCCAATACCTTGTTCAATCTCGTTACCGGCAAGTCACTTTACTCGTACCGTAATGCATGATCCCGTGACCAAACACTTGGTCACATTGAGCTCATTATGATGATGCATTACCGAGTGGGCCCAGAGATACCTCTCCGTCATACGGAGTGACAAATCCCAGTCTCGATTCGTGCCAACCCAACAGACACTTTCGGAGATACCCGTAGTGCACCTTTATAGCCACCCAGTTACGTTGTGACGTTTGGCACACCCAAAGCACTCCTATGGTATCCGGGGGTTGCACAATCTCATGGTCTAAGGAAATGATACTTGACATTTGGAAAAGCTCTAGCAAACGAACTACACGATCTTGTGCTATGCTTAGGATTGGGTCTTGTCCATCACATCATTCTCCTAATGATGTGATCCCGTTATCAATGACATCCAATGTCCATAGTCAGGAAACCATGACTATCTGTTGATCAACGAGCTAGTCAACTAGAGGCTCACTAGGGACATGTTGTGGTCTATGTATTCACACATGTATTACGATTTCCGGATAACACAATTATAGCATGAACAATAGACAATTATCATGAACAAGGAAATATAATAATAACCATTTTATTATTGCCTCTAGGGCATATTTCCAACAGTCTCCCACTTGCACTAGAGTCAATAATCTAGTTACATTGTGATGAATCGAACACCCATAGAGTTCTGGTGTTGATCATGTTTTGCTCTAGGGAGAGGTTTAGTCAACGGATCTGCTACATTCTGGTCCGTATGTACTTTACAAATATCTATGTCTCCATTTTGAACATTTTCACGAATGGAGTTGAAGCGACGCTTGATATGCCTGGTCTTCCTGTGAAACCTGGGCTCCTTGGCAAGGGCAATAGCTCCAGTGTTGTCACAGAAGAGAGTCATTGGGCCCGACGCATTGGGAATAAGTCCTAGGTCGGTAATGAACTCCTTCACCCAGATTGCTTCTTGTGCTGCCTCTGAGGCCGCCATGTATTCCGCTTCACATGTAGATCCCGCCACAACGCTTTGCTTGCAAC
Organism: Aegilops tauschii subsp. strangulata; assembly: GCF_002575655.3. Lineage (NCBI taxonomy): Eukaryota > Viridiplantae > Streptophyta > Magnoliopsida > Poales > Poaceae > Aegilops > Aegilops tauschii. Next base: position 502,970,475 of record NC_053035.3, on the reverse strand, counting down.
TTCACCAGCTTACTGCCCCACCATTCAAAATATACACGTATCCGGTTTGTGACTTAGAGTCATCCAGATCTGTGTCGAAACTAGCATCGACGTAACCCTTTACGACGAGCTCTTCGTCACCTCCATAAACGAGAAACATATCCTTAGTCCTCTTCAGGTACTTCAGGATATTCTTGACCGCCGTCCAGTGTTCCATGCCGGGATTACTTTGGTACCTTCCTACCAAACTTATGGCAAGGTTTACATCAGGTCTGGTACACAGCATGGCATACATAATAGACCCTATGGCCGAGGCATAGGGGACGACACTCATCTTTTCTCTATCTTCTACCGTGGTCGGGCATTGAGCCGTGCTCAATTGCACACCTTGCAAGACAGGCAAGAACCCCTTCTTGGACTGATCCATATTGAACTTCTTCAATATCTTGTCAAGGTACGTACTTTGTGAAAGACCAATGAGGCGTCTTGATCTATCTCTATAGATCTTGATGCCTAATATATAAGCAGCTTCTCCAAGGTCCTTCATTGAAAAACACTTGTTCAAGTAGGCCTTTATGCTTCCCAAGAATTCTATATCATTTCCCATCAACAGTATGTCATCCACATATAATATGAGAAATGCTACAGAGCTCCCACTCACTTTCTTGTAAACACAGGCTTCTCCATAAGTCTGTGTAAACCCAAACGCTTTGATCATCTCATCAAATCGAATGTTCCAACTCCGAGATGCTTACACCAGCCCATAGATGGAGCGCTGGAGCTTGCATACCTTGTTAGCATTCTTAGGATCGACAAAACCTTCCGGCTGCATCATATACAATTCTTCCTTAAGATAGCCGTTAAGGAATCCCGTTTTGACGTCCATTTGCCATATCTCATAATCATAAAATGTGGCAATTGCTAACATGATTCGGACGGACTTCAACTTCGCTACGGGTGAGAAAGTCTCATCGTAGTCAACCCCTTGAACTTGTCGATAACCCTTAGCGACAAGTCGAGCCTTATAGATGGTCACAATACCATCCGCGTCTGTCTTCTTCTTAAAGATCCATTTATTTTCTATGGCTCGCCGATCATCGGGCAAGTCAGTCAAAGTCCATACTTCGTTTTTATACATGGATTCTATCTCGGATTTCATGGCTTCTAGCCATTTGTCAGAATCTGGGCCCGCCATTGCTTCTTCATAGTTCGAAGGTTCACCGTTGTCTAACAACATGATTTCCAAGACAGGGTTGCCGTACCACTCTGGCGCGGAACGTGTCCTTGTGGACCTACGAAGTTCAGTAGGAGCTTGATCCGAAGTACCTTGATCATCATCATCATTAACTTCCTCTCTAGTCGGTGCATGCACCACATGAACATTTTCTTGAGCTGCGCTACTTTCCGCTTCAAGAGGTAGTACTTCATCAAGCTCTACCTTCCTCCCACTTACTTCTTTCGAGAGAAACTCTTTCTCCAGAAAGGATCTATTCTTAGCAACAAAGATCTTGCCTTCGGATCTGAGGTAGAAGGTATACCCAATGGTTTCCTTAGGGTATCCTATGAAGACGCATTTCTCCGACTTGGGTTCGAGCTTTTCAGGTTGAAGTTTCTTGACATAAGCATCGCATCCCCAAACTTTTAGAAACGACAGCTTAGGTTTCTTCCCAAACCATAATTCATACGGTGTCGTCTCAACGGATTTCGATGGAGCCCTATTTAAAGTGAATGCGGCAGTCTCTAAAGCATAGCCCCAAAATGAGAGCGGTAGATCGGTAAGAGACATCATAGATCGCACCATATCCAATAGAGTGCGATTACAACATTCAGACACACCATTTCGCTGAGGTGTTCCAGGCGGCGTGAGTTGTGAAACTATTCCACATTTCCTTAAGTGTGTGCCAAATTCGTGACTCAAATATTCCCCTCCACGATCTGATCGTAAGAATTTTATTTTTCTGTCACGTTGATTCTCAACCTCACTCTGAAATTCCTTGAACTTTTCAAAGGTCTCAGACTTGTGTTTCATTAGGTAGACATACCCATATCTACTGAAGTCATCAATGAGAGTGAGAACATAACGATAGCCACCGCGAGCCTCAACACTCATTGGACCGCACACATCAGTATGTATGATTTCCAATAAGTTGGTTGCTCGCTCCATTGTTTCGGAGAACGGAGTCTTGGTCATCTTACCCATGAGGCATGGTTCGCACGTGTCAAATGATTCGTAATCAAGAGACTCTAAAAGTCCATCAGCATGGAGCTTCTTCATGCGCTTGACACAAATGTGACCAAGACGGCAGTGCCACAAGTATGTGGGACTATCATTATCAACCTTACATCTTTTGGTACTCACACTATGAATATGTGTAACACTACATTCGAGATTCATTAAGAATAAACCATTAACCAGCGGGGCATGACCATAAAACATATGTCTCATATAAATAGAACAACCATTATTCTCGGATTTAAATGAGTAGCCATCTCGAATTAAATGAGATCCTGATACAATGTTCATGCTCAAAGCTGGCACTAAATAACAATTATTGAGGTTTAAAACTAATCCCGTAGGTAAATGTAGAGGTAGCGTGCCGACGGCGATCACATCGACCTTGGAACCATTCCCGACGCGCATCGTCACCTCGTCCTTTGCCAGTCTCCGTTTATTCCGCAGCTCCTGCTTTGAGTTACAAATATGAGCAACCGCACCGGTATCAAATACCCAGGAGCTACTACGAGTGCTGGTAAGGTACACATCAATAACATGTATATCACATATACCTTTGGTGTTGCCGGCCTTCTTGTCCGCTAAGTACTTGGGGCAGTTCCGCTTCCAGTGACCACTTCCCTTGCAATAAAAGCACTCAGTCTCAGGCTTGGGTCCATTCTTTGGCTTCTTCCCGGCAACTGGCTTACCGGGCGCGGCAACTCCCTTGCCGTCCTTCTTGAAGTTCTTCTTACCCTTGCCTTTCTTGAACTTAGTGGTTTTATTCACCATCAACACTTGATGTTCCTTTTTGATCTCCACCTCCGCTGATTTCAGCATTGAATATACCTTAGGAATGGTCTTTTCCATCCCCTGCATATTGAAGTTCATCACAAAGCTCTTGTAGCTCGGTGGAAGCGACTGAAGGATTCTGTCAATGACCGCGTCATCCGGGAGATTAACTCCCAGATGAGTCAAGCGGTTGTGTAACCCAGACATTTTGAGTATGTGCTCACTGACAGAACTATTTTCCTCCATCTTACAACTGAAGAACTTGTCGGAGACTTCATATCTCTCGACCTGGGCATGAGCTTGGAAAACCATTTTCAGCTCTTCGAACATCTCATATGCTCCGTGTTGCTCAAAATGCTTTTGGAGCCCCGGTTCTAAGCTGTAAAGCATGCCGCACTGAACGAGGGAGTAATCATCAGCACGCTGCTGCCAAGCGTTCATAACGTCTTGGTTCTCTAGGATGGGTGCGTCACCTAGCGGTGCTTCTAGGACATAATCTTTCTTGGCAGCTATGAGGATGATCCTCAGGTTCCGGACCCAGTCCGTATAGTTGCTGCCATCATCTTTCAGCTTGGTTTTCTCTAGGAATGCATTGAAGTTGAGGGCAACATTAGCGTGGGCCATTTGATCTACAAGACATATTGTAAAGATTTTAGACTAAGTTCATGATAATTAAGTTCATCTAATCAAATTATTCAATGAACTCCCACTCAGATAGACATCCCTCTAGTCATCTAAGTGAAACATGATCCGAGTCAACTAGGCCGTGTCCGATCATCACGTGAGACGGACTAGTCAACATCGGTGAACATCTTCATGTTGATCGTATCTTCTATACGACTCATGCTCGACCTTTCAGTCTTCCGTGTTCCGAGGCCATGTCTGTACATGCTAGGCTCGTCAAGTCAACCTAAGTGTATTGCGTGTGTTCCGAGGCCATGTCTGTACATGCTAGGCTCGTCAACACCCGTTGTATGCGAACGTTAGAATCTATCACACCCGATCATCACGTGGTGCTTCGAAACAACGAACCTTCGCAACGGTGCACAGTTAGGGGAAACACTTTCTTGAAATTATTGCGAGGGATCATCTTATTTAAGCTACCGTCGTTCTAAGCAAATAAGATGTAAAACATGATAAACATCACATGCAATCAAATAGTGACATGATATGGCCAATATCATTTTGCTCCTTTTGATCTCCACCTTCGGGGCGCCATGATCATCTTCGTCACCGGCATGACACCATGATCTCCATCATCATGATCTCCATCATCGTGTCTTCATGAAGTTGTCACGCCAACGATTACTTCTACTTCTATGGCTAACGTGTTTAGCAATAAAGTAAAGTAATTTACATGGCGTTATTCAATGACACGCAGGTCATACAAAAAATAAAGACAACTCCTATGGCTCCTGCCGGTTGTCATACTCATCGACATGCAAGTCGTGATTCCTATTACAAGAACATGATCAATCTCATACATCACATATATTTCATTCATCACACCCTTTTGGCCATATCACATCACAAGGCATATGCTGCAAAAACAAGTTAGACGTCCTCTAATTGTTGTTGCATGTTTTTACGTGGCTTTTATAGGTTTCTAGCAAGAACGTTTCTTACCTACGTAAAACCACAACATGATATGGCAACTTCTATTTACCCTTCATAAGGACCCTTTTCATCGAATCCGATTCGACTAAAGTGGGAGAGACAGACACCCGCTAGCCACCTTATGCAACTAGTGCATGTCAGTCGGTGGAACCTGTCTCACGTAAGCGTACGTGCAAGGTCGGTCCGGGCCGCTTCATCCCACGATGCCGCCGAAACAAGATAAGACTAGTAGTGGTAAGAAAATTGACAACATCTACGCCCACAACAAGTTTGTGTTCTACTCGTGCATAGAAACTACGCATAGACCTAGCTCATGATGCCACTGTTGGGGATCGTAGCAGAAATTAAAATTTTTCTACGCATCACCAAGAACAATCTATGGAGTCATCTAGCAACGAGAGAGATGAGTGCATCTACATACCCTTGTAGATCGCGAGCGGAAGCGTTCAAGTGAACGGGGTTGATGGAGTCGTACTCGTCGCGATCCAAATCACCGATGACCGAGCGCCGAACGGACGGCACCTCCGCGTTCAACACACGTACGGAGCGGGGACGTCTCCTCCTTCTTGATCCAGCAAGGGGGGAGGAGAAGTTGATGGAGATCCAGCAGCACGATGGCGTGGTGGTGGAAGTAGCGGGATCCCGGCAGGGCTTCGCCAAGCGCAAGCGGGGAGGAAGAGGTGTCACGGGAGGGAGGGAGGCGCCAGGGCTTGGGGTGCTGCTCCCATGCGCCTCCCCACTATATATAGGGGTGGAGGGGGCTGGTTTCTTGCCCTCCAAGTCCATTGGGGCGTTGGCAAAGGTGGGGGAAAGAAATCCCATCATTTCCCTTCCCCACCGATTGTTATCCCCCCTTTTTAGGGATCTTGATCTTATCCCTTCGGGATATGATCTTATTCCTTCTAAGGTGGGATCTTGGTGCGCCTTGACCAGGGGTGTGGGGCCTTGCCCCCACTGCCCACGTTCATGTGGGTCCCCCCATGCAGGTGGGCCCCACTTCGGAACCTTCTAGAACCTTCCCGGTACAATACCGAAAAATCCCGAACATTTTCCGGTGGCCAAAATAGGACTTCCCATATATAATCTTTACCTCCGAACCATTCCGGAACTCCTCGTGACGTCCGGGATCTCATCCGGGACTCCGAACAACTTTCGGTTAACCGCATACTAATATCTCTATAACTCTAGCGTCACCGAACCTTAAGTGTGTAGACCCTACGGGTTCGGGAGACATGTAGACATGACCGAGACATTTCTTCGGTCAATAATCAACAGCGGGATCTGGATACCCATGTTGGCTCCCACATGTTCCACGATGATCTCATTGGATGAACCACGATGTCGAGGATTCAATCAATCCCGTATACAATTCCCTTTGTCAATCGGTACGTTACTTGCCCGAGATTCGATCGTCGGTATCCCAATACCTTGTTCAATCTCGTTACCGGCAAGTCACTTTACTCGTACCGTAATGCATGATCCCGTGACCAACCACTTGGTCACATTGAGCCCATTATGATGATGCATTACCGAGTGGGCCCAGAGATACCTCTCCGTCATACGGAGTGACAAATCCCAGTCTCGATTCGTGCCAACCCAACAGACACTTTCGGAGATACCCGTAGTGCACCTTTATAGCCACCCAGTTACGTTGTGACGTTTGGCACACCCAAAGCACTCCTATGGTATCCGGGAGTTGCACAATCTCATGGTCTAAGGAAATGATACTTGACATTTGGAAAAGCTCTAGCAAACGAACTACACGATCTTGTGCTATGCTTAGGATTGGGTCTTGTCCATCACATCATTCTCCTAATGATGTGATCCCGTTATCAATGACATCCAATGTCCATAGTCAGGAAACCATGACTATCTGTTGATCAACGAGCTAGTCAACTAGAGGCTCACTAGGGACATGTTGTGGTCTATGTATTCACACATGTATTACGATTTCCGGATAACACAATTATAGCATGAACAATAGACAATTATCATGAACAAGGAAATATAATAATAACCATTTTATTATTGCCTCTAGGGCATATTTCCAACAATCTTTTTATATCCATGAAAGTTATTTGAGTTCTTTGATCTCTTATATGCGTGATCTCTTATAGCCTCGTATTTCTTCTCCGATATTTGGGTTTTGTTTGGCCAACTTGATCTATTTATCTTGCAATGGGAAGAGGTGCCCGGTAGTGGGTTCGATCTTACGGTGCTTGATCCCAATGACAGAAAGGGCACCGAAACGTATGTATCATTGCTACTAAGGATAAAAAGACGGGATTATCTGCCGCAATAGATAAACGGATCTTGTCTACATCATGTCATCATTCTTATTGCATTACTCCATTTTCCATGAACTTAATACACTAGATGCATGCTGGATAGCGGTCGATGAGTGGAGTAATAGTAGTAGATGCAGGCAGGAGTCGGTCTACTAATCTTGGACGTGATGCCTATGTAATGATCATTGCCTTATCGTCATGATTATTTGAAGTTCTATCAATTGCCCAACAGTAATTTGTTCACCCACCGTTTGCTATCTTTTTCGAGAGAAGCCACTAGTGAAACCTATGGCCCCCGGGTCTTCTTTCTCATATATTTGACTTGCGATCTACTTTTTCCTTGCGTTTATTTTCAGATCTATTAAACCAAAAAAAACAAAAATACCTTGCTGCAATTTATTTGTTCCGTGATCTATTGACCCCATCTACAAATTTACCTCACGTCCTTTGCCTATCTTGAGGCGTCGTACCCCGAAAGGGATTGACAACCCCTTTAACACGTCGGGTTGCGAGGTGCTGTTATTTGTGTGCAGGGGCTGTTTACGTTGTGTTTCTTGGTTCTCCTACTGGTTCGATAACCTTGGTTTCATATCTGAGGGAAATACCTACCACCGCTGTGCTGCATCATCCCTTCCTCTTTGGGGAAATACCGGTGTCGCTTCAAGCGACATCGAAAGGAATTTCTGGCGCCGTTGCCGGGGAGGATCTTCAACATAACCAGGTTCCTAATCACAAATCTCATCTCCTTGCAATTTACATTATTCGCCCTTTGCCTCACAAAAAATTGCCGTTTTGTTTGCCTCTCTTTTTCCGTTCGCCGTTTTCTTGCCGGATCTATTTTTGTGTGTGTTCTTGTTTGCGTAGTCATGATGCCTCAAAGAAAATATTATGATGTTCCTTACCCAAATATTTTGCTTGAAATTGAGAAAAGTACTAAGGAATATATGAGTACACAATTTGAGCATAATAAATATTTTACTGAAGAACTTAAGGAACACTGCGTTGTGTTAGAAGCTATAACGAACAACTTGATGATATTAGTAGAGAAGTTTGCAATCTTAAATCTAAGTATGATTTTGCTGAAAGTTTGTTGGGAAAAATATCCGATGCACAAGCCACTTTAGTGAATCAAATGGCCGCTAAACCAATCTCGTTAGAAGATAAAAGTGATGAAGATCTTAAAATGATTGGTGTTTCTTCTATTGATTCCTTGTTTAGTAAAATTAAGATTGATGAAAAAGGGACTGGAGAAGAGTCAACTTTAGGTAGAAGGCATCCCAATATTTCGGAGGGTGAAAATCTTGTTGAGAAAATTGATAAAGTCGCTTTGAAGTGGTCAAAACTTTAACTAGTGATGTTCCCACTCTTTTGGATTACAAAGACTTTAACTATGATAGTTGATCTTTGATTGATTGTATTTCTTTGTTGCAATCCATGATAAAATTCACCCCATGCTTATGAACAAAATAAAGCTTTTACTAAACATATTGTTGATGCCATGATGAAAGCTTTTGAAGAAAAATTGGAATTAGAAGTTTCAGTTCCTAGAAAATTTCATGATGAATGGGAACCTACTATCAAAGTCAAGATTAAAAATTATGAGTGTTTTGCTTTGTGTGACTTGGGTGCTAGTGTTTCTACCATTCCGAAATCTTTATGTGATGTGCTTGGTCTTACCGATATTGAAGAATGCTCTTTAATTTGCACTTAGCGGATTCTACTATTAAAAAGCCTATGGGAAGAATTAATGATGTTCTTATTCTTGCAAATATAAATTATGTGCCCATACATTTTATTTTTCTTTATGTTTATTGCAATTTGTCTTGTCCGATTATTCTTGGTAGATCGTTTTTACGCACTATCGGTGCAGTGATTAATATGAAAGAAGACAATATTAAGTTCCAATTTCCTTTGAGGAAGGGTATGGAACAATTTCCTAGAACAAGAATTAGGCCACCATATGAATCAATCATGAGGGCATTTTATGGATCTAGAACCAAAAATGACAAAACTTAGATCCTTGCTTTATGCCTAGCTAAGGGCGTAAAACTATAACGCTTGTTGGGAGGCAACCCAATGAATAAAATTTATTTTTGCTTTTTGCTTTCTGTTATTGAGTGTTAGCACAATTATGCTACTGGTATGATTGTGTTTTTTGTGTTTTAATTAGTGTTTGTGCCAAGTAAAGCCTTTAGGATCTTCTGGGGTGATAGTTGTTTGATCTTGCTGAAAAAGACAGAAACTTTGTGCTCACGAAAAGAATTATCATAAATCACAGAAAAGAGATTTTGCCCTGATTCTTTTTGAAGACGATTAATATACAAATTATGCTGGTCGTCCTAATTTTGTAGAAGTTTTTGAGTTACCGAAGTATTCGAAAGTTCCAGATTACTACAGACTGTTCTGTTTTGATAGATTCTATTTTGTTTGTGTTGTGTGCTTATTTTGATGTCTCTATGGTTTTCTTTGATGAATTTTTGCCATAGAAAATTTGGAATACAGTAGATATAATACAAAAACAAAATAAGAATTGGTTTGACACATCACTTATAGTAGTGGTTTGATTTCTTTTACTAACGGATCTCACGAGGGTTTTGTTGAGTTTGTGTGATTGAAGTTTTCAAGTTTTGGGTTATCTTATGATGGATGAAAGATGGATAGAAGAGCCTAAGCTTGGGGATGCCCCGGCATCCCAAGCTATTATCCAAGGATGAGCAACCAACTAACCTTGGGGATGCCCCCGAGTGGCATCCCCTCTTTCTTCTAACGACCATTGGTATTTTACTCGAGACTACATTTTTATTCATCACATGATATGTGTTTTGCTTGGAGCGTCTTGTATGATATGTGTCTTTGCTTGTTTTATTTTTTGTTTTAAGTCATAAATCCTTGCTGGACACACCTATTTGAGAGAGCCAAAATTATGTCATGACTTGTTAGAATTGCTCTCCATGCTTCACTAAAAGTTTTATGAGCAATGGACTTGCTCTAGTGCTTCACTTATATCTTTTTGAGCATAGTGTGCTTAGTATTTTTGAAGAAATGCTCTCTTGATTCACTTATATTTATTTGAGAGTTAGTAAAATTTTGAAGAAATTCTCTCTTGCTTCACTTAAATTATTTTGAGAGAAAGAAAATATGTTATGCTCATGATCTTCACTTATATTTGTTTGAGCTTATGAAAAGCAACACATGAAAATTAGTCCCAAAGTGATAGATGGATAAGAAGGATAAATAAAGAAAAAATATATGTCATGAAGATCATCGGACAAAATAAACTTGATTCTTAGTAATAGTTTTGAGATATGATGATGTGATATGTGAGTTATGTTGATGAGTAACTGTGCTCAAGTAAGAATATTGGTGTTAAGGTTTGTGATTCCCTATGCATGCACGAAAGTCAATAATCATGCAATGAAAATTATATCCTACTTGTGGTGCATTATTCAGTGTTAATTATGCTTAATGCTTGCTTATGAGATTATTCGTTTCTTGGTTGGTCGCTTCTCAAACTTTTTGCTAGCCTTCGTTTTGCACCAAGTATGACCTCTACTTGTGCATCCAAAATCCTTTAAACCAGTTTTGCCACATGAGTCCACTATATCTACCTATATGCAGTATTCTTTTGCCGTTCTAAGCAAATTTGCATGTGCCATATCTAATTTTCAAAATGAACTTCTCTTTTGTGTGTTTGTTTCGCTCGCGGAACGGTAACGGGTAGCTAATATTTTCCATGCTAGATGTGTTATTCTCACGATGGGTGTTTATTCACTTGTCATTGCACGAGAGTAAGGCAAAGGTTTTAGGGATGCCCAGTCCCGAAATGCAAAAATGATTTTACTTTATGTTGTCAAATAATAAATTCCTTGGGAAGTGTTGGTATGGAGGGCACCCGTGGATACAACTAGCCATGGAAAGTGAAAGTTATGGTGGAAAAAGGAATAAACTTTATTTTCTGTTTGGGAACCGCCTATGATATATCTAGCATGGAAAGTGTTGGGATGCTCCAAGTCGTTTTCGTTGGTGGGATGGATACACCTCCCAAAATGTTTTCATCTCTAATTTTTCACTTTGAGCTCTGGCACCTCTACAAATCCCTACTTCCCTCTGCGAAGGGCCTTTCTTTTTTACTTTATGCAACTTTTATTTTTGAAATTGAGTCTCCATCCTCTCTTATAAAAGCACCAACTAGGGGACAATGTGATCGTACTTAAGTATTGGGTGTAGTTAATATTCGAGTGTGTTTCATGAATGGATCTATGTTTGAGCATGATGGGCTAGGGATAACTTGTTTTAGCATTGATATTTTGAAATACATGGTTGCTTGTTGATATGCTTGAGTATCTAAATTATTATGTCAAAACTAGACTATTGCTTTGAATCACATAAAAGTCCAAATGTCCATGCTGTAAAGAAAAGAATATGATATGACATGATAAACAACACTCCACATCAAAAATTCTATTTTATCACTTACCTACTCGAGGACGAGCAGGAGTTAAGCTTGGGGATGCTGATACGTCTCCAACGTATCTATAATTTTTGATTATTCCATGCTGTTTTATTATCAATCTTGGATGTTTTATAATCATTTTATAGTCACTTTATATCATTTTTTGGTACTAACCTATTGAAATAGTGCCAAGTGCCAGTTGCTGTTTTCTGCATGTTTTTTTACATCAGAGGAAATCAATATCAGAGGAGTCCAAATGCCACGCCAATTTACGATGATTTTTTATGGACCAGAAGGAAGAAGTTGGGCCCTGGTTGCACCTGGGGGGAGTCCCGAGGAGGGGACAACCCACCATGGCGCGCCAGGAGGCCCAGGCGCGCCCTGGTGGGTTGTGCCCACCTCGGGTGCCCCCTGGACCGACTCTTTGCTCTATAAATTCCCCAATATTCTAGAAACCCTAGGGGAGTCGACAAATTTTTTATCCAGCCGCCGCAGAGTCCAGAAGCACCAGATCCAATCTAGACACCATCACGGAGGGGTTCACCACTTCCATTGGTGCCTCTCCGATGATGCGTGAGTAGTTCTTTGTAGACCTTCGGGTCCGTAGTTAGTAGCTAGATGGCTCTCTCTCTCTCTCTCTCTCTCTCTCTCTCTCTCTTAATTATCAATACAATGGTCTCTTGGAGATCCATATGATGTAAGTCTTTTGGCGGTGTGTTTGTTGGGATCTGATGAACTTCGAGTTTATGATCAGTTATGTCTTTTTATATCCATGAAAGTTATTTGAGTTCTTTGATCTCTTATATGTGTGATCTCTTATAGCCTCGTATTTATCCTCCGATATTTGGGTTTTGTTTGGCCAACTTGATCTATTTATCTTGCAATGGGAAGAGGTGCCCGGTAGTGGGTTCGATCTTACGGTGCTAGATCCCAGTGATAGAAAGGGAACCGACACATATGTATCATTGCTACTCAGGTTAAAAAGACGGGATCCATATCTGCCGCAATAGATAAACGGATCTTGTCTACATCATGTCATCATTCTTATTGCATTACTCCATTTTTTCATGAACTTAATACACTAGATGCATGCTGGATAGCGGTCGATGTGTGGAGTAATAGTAGTAGATGCAGGCAGGAGTCGGTCTACTAATCTTGGACGTGATGCTTATGTAATGATCATTGCCTGGATATTGTCTTGATTATTTGAAGTTCTATCAATTGCACAACAGTAATTTGTTCACCCACCGTTTGCTATTTTTCTCGAGAGAAGCCACTAGTGAAACCTATGGCCCCGGGTCTTCTTTCTCATATATTTGCCTTGCGATCTACTTTTTCCTTGCGTTTATTTTCAGATCTATTAAACCAAAAAATACAAAAATACCTTGCTGCAATTTATTTGTTCTGCAATCTATTTATCCCATCTACGAATTTACCTCACGTCCTTTGCCTATCTTGAGGCACCGTACCTTGAAAGGGATTGACAACCCCTTTAACACGTCGGGTTGCAAGTGTTGTTATTTGTGTGCAGGGGCTGTTTACGTTGTGTTACTTGGTTCTCCTACTGGTTCGATAACCTTGGTTTCATATCTGAGGGAAATACATACCGCCGCTGTGCTGCATCATCCCTTCCTCTTTGGGGAAATACCGACGTAGCTTCAAGCGACATCAGCGCCCCCCTCTTTCCTTCTCCCTCTCCTACTCCTTCCCTCTCTCCCCTCTTGGAAAAGGAAGGGGACTCCAACTAGGATCGGGAATCCTAGTTGGACTTCCCCTATAGGCGCGCCCCTCCTGGCCGCCGGCCTCCTCCCTCCCTCCTTTATATACGAGGGCAGGGGGCATCCCAAAGCACAACAGACAATCTCTTAGCCATGTGCGGTGCCCCCTCCATAGTTTAACACCTTGGTCATATCGTTGTAGTGCTTAGGCGAAGCCCTGCGCCGGTAACATCATCATCACCATCGCCATGCCGTCGTGCTGACGAAACTCTCCCTCGAACCTCTACTGGATCAAGAGCTCGAGCGACGTCATCGTGCTGAACGTGTGCTGGACACGGAGGTGCCATACGTTCGGTACTTGGATCGGTTGGATCGTGAAGAAGTTCGACTACATCAACCACGTTACTAAACGCTTCTGCTTTCGTTCTACGAGGGTACGTGGACACACTCTCCCGTCTCGTTGCTATGCATCTCCTAGATAGATCTTGTGTGATCGTAGGATTTTTTTTTGAATTACTACGTTCCCCAACAGTGGCATCCGAGCCAGGTCTATGCGTAGATGATATATGCACGAGTAGAACACAAAGAATTGTGGGCGATAATAGTCATACTTCTTACCACCAACGTCTTACTTTGATTCAGCGGTATTGTTGGATGAAGCGGCCCGGACCGACATAACATGACCATGTTCATAAGACTGGTTCTACCGACATGCTTTGCACATAGGTGGCTAGCGGGTGTTTGTTTCTCCAACTTTAGTTGAATCAAGTTTGACTACGGCCGGTCCTTGTTGAAGGTTAAAACAGCACACTTGACGAAAAATCGTTGTGGTTTTGATGCGTAGGTAAGAACGGTTCTTGCTAGAAGCCTGTAGCAGCCACGTAAAACTTGCAACTACAAAGTAGAGGACGTCTAACTTGTTTTTGCAGGGCTTGTTGTGATGTGATATGGTCAAGACATGATGTGATATAAATTGTTGTATGAGATGATCATGTTTTGTAATAGAGTTATCGGCAACTGGCAGGAGCCATATGGTTGTCGCTTTGTTGTATGAAATGCAATCGCCATGTAATTGCTTTACTTTATCACTAAGCGGTAGCGATAGTCGTAGAAGCAATAGTTGGCGAGACGACAACGATGCTACGATGGAGATCAAGGTGTCAAGCCGGTGACGATGGAGATCATGACGATGCTTCGGTGATGGAGATCATGAGCACAAGATGATGATGGGCGTATCATGTCACATATTTCGACTGCATGTGATGTCTATCTTTTATGCATCTTATTTTGCTTAGTAAGGCAGTAGCATTATAAGATGATCCCTCACTAAATTTCAAGGTATACATGTTCTCCCTGAGTATGCACCGTTGCTACAGTTCGTCATGCCGAGTCACCACATGATGATCGGGTGTGATAAGCTCTACGTTCACATACAACGGGTGCAAGCCAGTTTTGCACGTGCAGAATACTCGGCTTAAACTTGACGAGCCTAGCATATGCAGATATGGCCTCGGAACACTGAGACCGAAAGGTCGAACGTGATCATATAGTAGATATGATCAACATAGTGATGTTCACCATTGAAAACTACTCCATCTCACGTGATGATCAGACATGGTTTAGTTGATTTGGATCACGTCATTATTTAGATGACTAGAGGGATGTCTATCTAAGTGGGAGTTCTTAAGTAATATGATTAAATTGAACTTGAATTTATCATGAACTTAGTCCTGATAGTTTTTGCATGTCTATTGTGTTGTAGATAAATGGCCCGTGCTAACATTTCGGGTCCATAACTTCAGGATTATCCTCATTGCTGCACAGAAGAATTACGTCCGGTGCAAGGCTTGCTGCAGGAGCAACTGCAAATGTTATGAACGTCTAGCAGAGCAATGCTGATGACTACTCGATAGTTCAGTGTGCCATGCTTTATGGCTTAGAATCGGGACTTCAAATACGTTTTGAACGTCATGGAGCATATGAGATGTTTCAAGAGTTGAAGTTAATATTTCAAGCAAATGCACGAGTTGAGAGATATGAAGTCTCCAACAAGTTCTATAGCTACAAAATGGAGGAGAATAGTTCTGTCAGTGAACACATACTCAGAATGTCTGGGTACCATAACCACTTGACTCAGCTGGGAGTTAATCTTCCTGATGATAGTGTCATTGACAGAGTTCTTCAATCACTGCCACCAAGCTATAAAGGCTTCGTGATGAACTATAATATGCAAGGGATGACGAAAACAATTCCCGAGCTCTTCGCAATGCAAAAGGCTGCGGAGGTAGAAATCAAGAAGGAGCATCAAGTGTTGATGGTCAACAAGACCACTAGTTTCAAGAAAAAGGGCAAAGAGAATAAGGGGGACTTCAAGAAGAATAGCAAGCATGTTGCTACTCCCGGGAAGAAGCCCAAGGATGGACCTAAGCCTGAAACTGAGTGGTTCTACTGCAGAGGGACTAGTCACTGGAAGCGGAACTGCCCCAAGTGTTTGGCAGATAAGAAGGATGGCAATGTGAAAGGTATATTTGATATACATGTTATTGATGTGTACCTTACTAATGCTTGCACTAGCGCCTGGGTATTTGATACTGGTTTTGTTGCTCATATTTGCAACTCGAAACAGGGGCTACAGATTAAACGAAGATTGGCTAAGGACGAGGTGACGATGCGTGTTGGAAATGGTTCCAAGGTCGATGTGATTGCCGTCGGCACGCTTCCTCTACATCTACCTTCGGGATTAGTTTTTAGACCTGAATAATTGTTATTTGGTGCCAGCGTTGAGCATGAACATTATATCTAGATCTTTTTTTATGTGAGACGGTTATTCATTTAAATCAGAGAATAATGGTTGTTCTATTTATATGAGTAATATCTTTTATGGTCATGCACCCTTGTTGAGTGGTCTATTTTTGTTGAATCTCGATCGTGGTGATACACATGTTCATAATATTGAAGCCAAAAGATGCAAAGTTGATAATGATAGTGCAACTTATTTGTGGCACTGCCGTTTAGGTCATATTGGTGTAAAGCGCATGAAGAAACTCCATGCTGATGGGCTTTTGGAATCACTTGATTATGAATCACTTGGTGCTTGCGAACCATGCCTCATGGGCAAGATGACTAAAACTCCGTTCTCCAGAACAATGCAATGAGCTACAGACTTATTGGAAATAATACATACCGATTTATGCGGACCAATGAGTATTGAGGCTCGTGGCGGGTATCGTTATTTTCTTACCTTCACAGATGATTTGAGCAGATATGGGTATATCTACTTAATGAAGCATAAGTCTGAAACATTTGAAAAGTTCAAAGACTTTCAGAGTGAAGTGGAAAATCATCGTAACAATAAAATAAAGTTTCTACGATATGATCGTGAAGCTGAATATTTGAGTTACGAGTTTGGTCTTCATTTCAAACAATGTGGAATAGTTTCGCAACTCACACCACCTGGAACACCACAGTGTAATGGTGTGTCCGAACATCGTAACCGTACTTTATTGGATATGGTGCGATCTATGATGTCTCTTACTGATTTACCGATTTTGGGGTTATGCTTTAGAGATGGCTGCATTCACTTTGAATAGGGCACTGTCGGGTGGTAGGTGCGACATATGCCAACGGGTGGCTTATCATTGTGGGAGCCAGTAAGACGTCGCCGGTGCCTGGAAACGGGATGAGGCGAAGACATGCACGCCGGCGAATCTTACCCAGGTTCGGGGCTCTCCGTGGAGATAACACCCCTAGTCCTGCTCTGCGGGGTCTCCGCATGATCACTAGATCAAAACAAGTAGCTACAAATGCTCCTTGAGCTGTCGGGTTCGAGGGAGAAGATGGGCAAGGCTAGCTCTCCTTTTCTCTCTATGTGGTGTGTGTAATTCTGTGAGACCAACCCTTTGCATGGGTGTCCCGGGGGGTTTATATAGGCCTACCCCCCAGGGGTACAATGGTAATCCGGCTGGGAGCGGGTCCCGGCCATCAGTGTCTATGCTTGTCGGCTTTTCTGCCGGTCATTGGGGCCCGCCGACTGGTGGGTCCTGTCGGCTGCCGGCTTCTTGGCCGGCACGCCGGCCCCACCGCATGGGGGCTTTGTCGGCGGCTGGTTACTGTTGCCTCACCTCTGATGACGAGGGCTTTGTCGAGGTAAGCATGGCTACAGTGTCGCCGCCTTGCAAGCTCTCACTGTAGCCTTACTTCGTCTTGTCTCCTTAATAGGGCGCATGCTTCGAGGGAGGGAGGTACCGGCTATTGGGAGCCGGCCACATCCCTGGCCGACTAGAGGAGGCAGGGCCGTCTCCGGATGTCTCCTTGGCAAAGGGGCCCGCCGCCCGTGGGCCATTCTGGCATCTGTCGTGGGTGACATCGGGGCCAACATGGCTACAGTGCCGCGCCGGACGGGGGATGGCTGGCCCGTACGGCGCCCTGTGGCCATGCCTGTTCCGGGATTCGGGGGTAGTGGGCTGTACCGCGGCCACGCCCCATCCTATCACCGTTATGTGGGCACAGTCTTAGTGGGTGCAGTCTTGGCCGGCTTCTGGGAGTCGGCCTTCTTCATGGCCGGCTTCTGGGGGTCGGCCTTCTTCATGGCCGGCTTCTGGGGGTCGGCCTTCTTCATGGCCGGCTTCTGGGAGTCGGCTATCTTTATGGCCGGCTTCTGGGAGTCGGCTATCTCGTATCTTTCTTGGGGGAGGTTTTCTGAGACTGGGTCGCCTTCTGGGAGTCGGCCCTGGGGATAGTCGGCCGGGGGAAGGCGGCCCTATGCCTTGTACGCTTGAAGGCTTGAATGACCTGATAATTTTTCGAAGAGCTAGGGGGAGTCGGTTAGGCTACCCGTGACCATTTACTCCGACAGTAGTCCCCGAAGCTGAATGGGCTTCGAGGTTGAGTGGAGGTCGAGAAGCTCAGGCAGCTTCTTATCTTGACGAGCCGGTAGCTGGGAGCCGGCTTTGGTTGGGCGCGCCGACTTGGCGAAATTTTTTAAAGTCGGAGGGCGGGAGTCTGCTGGCGCGCGCGTCGGGCTGCGGGCCGGCCGCTCGCCGCCTGCGAACCACGTGGCATCCCTCGGCTGAAAAGAGCCTGCCAGCCCACCCGCACGACAAGACATCGCCGCAGGTCGGGGGCCCACCACTCCTATGCCCAGGCCCAGGCGTGGTTTCTCTGAGGCCCAAAGCCATCCGCACGTCTTCCTGTTGCGGTTTCGGCACGTCTTTAGGGCGCAGTAATCGCGGGACGTGGGGGAGTGGGTGCAGTTAATCCCACGTCCCACCCCACGCCTCGCCTCCTCGGCTTCACCGCACGAGGCTATAAGTAGGAGGAGGAGGGGAAGCGGCAGACGCTCGCACACTCCTCTCTTCTCCGCCATCTTCTTCCTCCTGCTTTCCCTCACAGCAGCGTCTCGCCGCCGTGCCATCCCACCATTCTTTTCCCCGCCGCCGCGCTCATTCTTGCCAGCCTCACGCCGCCATGCAGTACGGCGGGGACTGGGACAGCTCAAACGTCCATGAGGACCACATCGAGTTCCTCCGCAAGACGCGGCGGCTGCCCGGCGCGGATAATGTGCGGGTCCGTCTCGCGCCTGCGAAGGAGATCACGCCGGAGCCGGAGGAAGGCGAGCGGGTGGTCTTCCGCTCGCATTTCTTGCACGGCATCGGCTTGCCAGCGAGTGCTTTCTTCCGTTCCTTTCTTGAATTCTATCAACTCCAGCCGCACCACCTCACCCCGAACACGGTGGTGCTGCTGTCCGCCTTCGTCACCTTGTGCGAAGGCTATCTTGGCGTTCTCCCCACCCTCGAGCTCTGGGGGGAGTTCTTCCAGTCCAAGCTGGGCACGCGTATGCAGGGCGTGCCGGCTCAGAGTGGCGCCTTCATCGCGATGCGGAGGGTGGCAGCCGACAACCCCTTCCCCGTCATCACGCTAATCCAGTCGGTGAAGCTCTGGCAGAAGTCATACTTCTACGTGAAGAACGTCGCCCCCGCAAGGCGACTATGTCAATTTGCCGGCTTATGTAGCCAGCCCGCCGGCGGGTAGGCGGCCCCAGTGGTCCTATCGGGCCGTGACGCTGACCCCGGCTGGAGCCGCGGCCGTCGCCCGACTGCGGGTGATGATCCAGTCGGAGGGCCTGACTGGGCCCGACTTGCTGGCCGCCTTCATCACGCGCCGGGTGCTTCCGCTTCAGAGTCGCCCTCACCTTATCTGTCAGATGAGTGGCCAGCTCGATCCGAGTCGGATGTGCACCAAGGACATGCTGCACGACGAGGTGGCCCATATGGTGAATTACCTTGCGAACTGCAAGCTCTCCGCAGAATGGCAGTTTGGCAAGGAGCCATATTCCCGAGCACATCCGCCGCCCACAGTATGTTCTCTTTTTCCCTTTCTTCTCTTAGTTTTGTCGCCGAGTTCGTTTTGGCCGACTCTGACTAGTCGGCACGTCTCGGCAGAGCCCTCTCCTTCGGCCTGCAGGCGGGTCGAAGGCGGAGCGCCGATTCCTCCCCGACCGGACGGAGCACGACCTGGAGGACCCCGACTTGGGGGCGGCCGCCATGGATGACGACACTGAGGCGGGTGGCGGCCAAGCCGGCGGCGAGGCGGGCGGCTCCGGGCTTGGAGTCAGCTTCGACGACTGGCCGGATGACGACGAGGCGGAAGTCGTCCCACGCCGCCAGCTGGCGTCTGGCCACGGCGCGGGTTCCTCCGCCGCGCCGCCTGCTCGGGGCGGCGGGCAGAAGCGTCGTGCCGCGTCGGGCTTGTTCGGCAGTCGGCCGAAGAAGCCCAAGGGCGGGGCAGCGGCGACCAGGCGGGATGAGGCGGCCGCGAAGGCGGCCCGCTTCCGCAAGGCGGTGAAGCAGCCGCAGACGGTGTCGGCGTAAGTGTATACTCATTCGTGTATTCTTTCTTCTTTTCTCTGGTAGTTCCTGAATCCTTGTCCTTTCTCAACAAATCAGGGCTCCACTGTCGCTCGAGCGGGTTGCCGCCGCCTCCGTCGTTGGATCGCCGGGAGGATCCGGGAGCACCACTCGCCGCGTGGATCCCCGTGCCGAGCTTCAGGCGGCGACGGAGCGAAACGCGCGGGAGGCGCGGGAGGAGCGGGAGGCGAAGGAGTTGAGGGCGGCCGCTGCCAAGGCGGCGCAGGAGGAGGAGGCGGCGAAAGCGCGCGCCGACGCAGCGGCCAAGGCCCAAGCGGAGGCTGCAACCGCGGCGATGGCAGAGGGGGCCTTGCTAGTCACCCCTCTGCGCGTCGTGGTGCCTGAGGCCCCAGAGCCCCCGCCAGAAGAAGCCGGCGGTGACCAGCCGGGATTGGAGAGGGAGGACGACGTCGTCGTCTCGGAGAGGGAGGCAGCACCGGCCCCGCCGACTGGGGCGACCCAAGGCGGCCGGCCTAACTTGCCGTCTGCGCAATCGGCCGGGAGCGAGCCGGCCGCGAGGAATGATCTGGTGGTCCAGACGCCGTCGCGCCAGCGCGCGGGGAAGGCTGCATCGGAGCCGCAGAAGGCCGCAGGCTCCAGCTCGTCGGCTCAGGACATGGAGGCGGCCAGCACCAGCTCGGGGTGGACGCCGGGTGGAGGGACGGCTGTGGTGAACGTGGCCGCGCAGGACGTCCGGAATCGGCTTCAAGCCCAGGCTGCGGCGCTGAGGAAATATAATGACGAGTTCCTTGCGACACGGGCGGCCATTCGGGTTAGTCTTCTTGTCTTTGCTTTTTTGATCTTGGTTTCTTTCGTGGGGGCGCGTCAGCGCACCCACTGGGTGTAGTCCCCGAGTTCCGAGTCGGCTGCTGAGCAGGTGGCTTGGAACTTCCTAGCGGGCCTTGTTTTGCTATTCTTGTTCTCATTCGCTCCTCTGCCTGATTTGCAGGACTACCACAACCTCCGCGCGGCTGCCTTCAACTCCCAGGCTCGGGAGCTGACCCAGAAGACTGCTGACCTATCTGAGAGCCGGGGTAAGTGCTTCGTCTTTTATCTCACGTGGGGGCGCGTCAGCGCACCCACTGGGTGTAGTCCCCGAGATTCGGGCCGACTGCTAAGCAGTCGGGTCGGATCTTCCTTGACGACTTCTTCCTTATTGCTTCTTTCTTTTCTGCCATCCCTGCAGCGGCCAACGCCAGTCTAAGGGAGCAGCTGGGCGGGACTCAGGCCGCCCTCCGCGCTAAGGAGGCCGAGTTTGCCGCCTTGGCACAGGAGCGTGACCGCCTGGCCAAGAGGTTGGCCGACCAGGAGGAGAGCCACAAGGCGGCCCTGAAGGCAGTGCGGGACAACGAGGCCGCCCTCCAAGCCGAGTATGAGACAGAGGCGGCCAGCTGGGCCGAAGCGAAGCAGACGCTGATCAACGGTTATGGCCAGATCAAAGACTTGGTTGACGGTAGGCCGCCTTCCTCTTCGTCTTTGCTTGCCGCTTGCCATTTTAGCTCGTTTTCTGACTTGGTGTTTTTCTCTTCTTTCTCTTTCTTCCTTGCGCAGAGTACTTCCCTGGCTACTCTACCGCCGCCAACCAGGTCATTGAGGCCCACCGCGAGGCACAAAGGCAGGCTGGCGCCGAAATCGCACCAAACGCTCGCCGGTCGCTGGAGGAGCAGCTCTTGGCGATCCAGGCCTGCCTCCAGCCGGCTCATCGCCTGCTCCGCCGGCTTCAGCGTGATGGGGCGCAGGTGTTGGCCGCTCTCTGGCCTGGTGAAGTGATTCCCCGCACCCCCAGTCGGACTGCCAACTAGCTGGAGGTGGCGGTCGGCCGCTTCGAGGCCTGGAAGGCTTCGGCGGCTCGGTCCGGCGCCAGGCGGGCGCTGGAGTTCGCCAAGGCCTGGTATCCCGAGCTGAGTCTGGACCAGCTGGCCACCTGGCGGCAGGAGGCCGACACGAAGCTGGAGCCGGCGCGGCCGGCTATCATCCAGCGGGCTTCGGCGATTGCCGACTACACCGACACCAGCGCCTTCGCTCCTGAGGTGGACGACAACGGTGTTGCCCAGCCGGAGGAGTGGTTCGGGCTGAACCCGGCAGACGGCGAGGACTCGACGGAGGAGATCGACTCCAGCGACGAGAGCGAGGAGGAGGAGGAGGAGGGTGAAGACGTCGGGCCAGATGGTGGAGCGGCCGGTCAGCCTCAGCTTGACCGTGCCTCCAGCAACAAGGCACGCGCGGGTGCACCGCCTGCAGCCGGCGATGATCAAGCCGAGACCCGCCAGCCGGCCACTCCTCCAGCCGGTGGTGCCGTCTCCACCGACAAACCCGGCTCCCACACCGCGCCCTTAGTCTAGTCTGCTGCCTCTATTTCCCTGTTTTTCCACTCTTGGAACAGTATTTTGTTAGGTTTGCACAATTCCACCCACTGGGGGTGTATTCGAACTATATTGATTACCGGCCTATTGGGGGCCTTATGTGTAAATATAATTATGCATGCGTTTGGCTTTCCCTTGTTCTTTGCTTTTTATCCTTCTGCTATTTCCTTTGCCGCCCTCCCTTGGTTGCCGCCTCCCCAGTCGGACAGTTGCTCTGCAATCTGTGGCTGGAGAAGTGCTGGGCCAGTTGGGAGGGCAAGTACTCTAGCTTTGTTGGATTATAGCGAAGTGATTGGGAGGCCAGCCAGCCGGCTGTTTTGACAGCCGGCAAGCGTGGTTGGAGGCCGCCTTTGCGTTATACAAGTTCGTTAGTCCTTAGCCGTTTTTCGTGTGGGCATCCTTTCTGCCTTTGGCTCTTGCCAGTCGGACAGTCGGTTCTTTGAGCTGCGACTTTCCACAAGAGAGGGCTCGGGAGCCGGCACACTACTTGTCTGGCTTCAGGTAGAACTTTAATATAACTTAAGGCGGCCAGTCCCCGGGCCGACTAGTCGAACCCGGTGCCAGACAGAAAATCGAATGTAATAATACATTCATGAATATGACACTCATCATTCATAGATAAAGGAGGGCAGTCCCCGAGTGCTCCTCGGGGGCCCCGTTGTTTCGTACTTAATACAAAAAAGGTAGCATGATACATACTGCTTTCAACTGTAAAATCTTCTCAGGAGGTTCGCGTTCCATGGTCGCTCCGATTCCTTGCCGGAATCATCCCTCTTGCGTGCTCTTGGTTTTTGTGCGTCGATCAGGTAGTAGGAGTCGTTGCCTAGTGCCTTGCTGATGACGAAAGGGCCTTCCCAAGGGGCCGAGAGCTTGTGCTGGCCGGCTATTCACTGGATCAGCCGAAGCACAAGGTCGCCCTCTTGGAAAGACCTTGGCTTGACCTTGTGGTTGTGGTAACGGCGCAAACCCTGCTGGTAGATGGCGGACCGGCTGAGTGCTAACAGCCGGCCTTCTTCCAGCAGGTCGACGCCGTCTTCTCGCGCTTCCTTGGCCCCCGCCTCCGTGTACATGGTGACCCGAGGCGAGTCGAACTCGATGTCGGTTGGGATGACAGCCTCGGCACCATATACAAGGAAGAACGGAGTGAAGCCGGTTGACTTGTTAGGGGTAGTACGCAGACTCCAGAGGACGGCCGGCAGCTCATCGAGCCAGCAGCCGGCCGATCGCTCCAGTGGTACGACCAGTCGGGGCTTGGTGCCGGAGAGGATGAGTCCATTTGCTCGCTCGACCTGGCCGTTTGACTGCGGGTGGGCAATGGACGCTAAGTCCAGTCGGATACCCTGCGTTGCGCAGAAACGTGCCAGTGCTCCTTTGGCAAAGTTTGTGCCGTTGTCGGTGATGATGCTGTGCGGCACGCCGTACCGAGTAGTGATGTCGGCAATGAACGTCACGACAGTCGGCCCGTTCAGCTTCTTGATCGGCTTTGCTTCGATCCACTTGGTAAATTTGTCCACGGCGACAAGCAGATGTGTCAGGCCGCCGCGGGCTGTCTTGAATGGGCCCACCATGTCCAGCCCCCAGACGGCAAAAGGCTAGGTGAGGGGGATGGTCTTGAGTGCAGAAGCCGGCAGGTGTTGCTTGGAACTGAAGACTTGGCATCCTTTGCAGCTTTTGACTATCCCTCTGGCATCTTCCAAAGCAGTAGGCCAAAAGAAACCGTGGCAGAAAGCTTTGGCCACAAGTGATCTTGAGGCTGCGTGGTGGCCGCATTCGCCTTGATGGATATCCTTGAGGATTGCCACACCTTTCTCTGGCTCGACGCAGCGCTGGAAGACTCCAGTGACGCTGCGCTTGACAAGTTCTCTGTTTATTATTGCATATGCTCCGGCTCGACGTTGCACTAGTCTTGCCGAGATCTCATCAGTCGGCAGCTTTCTATTGACTAGGAAGTTGAGGATGGGCTGGGCCCATGATGGAGCTGTGACTTCTTCTACTGTCAGTACGGCCACCGTGACTTGGGTGGGTGGGTTGGGTGGCGGAGAATTGGAGTCGGCCACCGCTTCTTGTGTCGCTGCAGTCCCCGGGCCGGGTTCTGAAGTCCCCGAGCCGGGTGCGACTACAGCAGTCCCCGGGCCGGTTGTCGAAGTCCCCGAGCCGCCTGCTGGGTTCCTCCAGTCGGATCCGGCTGCATCGGGGGCAGGCAGTACGAAGATAGAGTCCGACTCTGGAGACGGCTTGATGGACGGTTTGAGGAGGCGCTGGAGAGAGACACCGGTCGGTATATCCTGTCGGGTGGAGCCGATCCGCGCCAGGGCATCTGCTTGGTCGTTGTCGGCCCGTGGCACGTGAAGGAACTCGCACCCTTTGAAGTACCCACTGATCTGCTGGACGAGGAATCGATAGCTCGCCATGTTCGCATCCTTGGCGTCCCAGTCGCCTGATGACTGCTAGACCACCAAGTCTGAGTCGCCATAACACATGATTCGGCGTATGCCGAGCTCTTTGGCTAGCCGGAGCCCGTGTATGAGTGCCTCGTACTCGGCCACGTTGTTGGAGGCGGCGAAGTGGATTTGCAGCGTGTATCTGAGTTTGTCGCCTTTGGGGGAGGTGAGGACGATGTCGGCTCCCAAGCCGGTGCGCATCTTGGACCCGTCGAAGTGCATCCGCCAATGGGTAGAGTCGGGAGCCGGCGGTAGGTACTGGGTCTCGGCCCAGTCAACGAGGAAGTCGGCCAATGCTTGGAACTTGATGGCAGTGCGGGGCTGGTAGAAAATTGTGTAAGGTGCCAGCACAATGGCCCATTTAGCCACCCGGCCGGATGCATCCCGGCTGCCTATGATCTCGGCAAGCGGGGCGGTGCACACGACCGTGATGGGATGCTCTTGGAAGTAGGGCTTCAGCTTCTTGGCGGCGAAGTACACTCCATAGCACATCTTCTGGTAGTGCGGGTAGTTTTGCTTTGAGCTGGATAGTACTTCGCTTAGATAATATACCGGCCTCTGGACTAGCTGGGCTCGGCCTTCTTCCGGGCGCTGGACCACGACAACTGTACTGACCACTCGGCTAGTCGCGGCAATGTAAAGGAGCATGGGCTCCTTCTCAGTCGGCGCCGCCAGGACAGGTGGAGTAGTCAGCATCTTCTTCAACTCATGGAAGGCTTGGTCTGCTTGGTCATTCCACTCGAAATGAGTGGATTTCTTCATGAGTCGGTACAGGGGGAGAGCCTTCTCTCGGCTGATAAAGCGGTTTAAGGAGGCCAGGCACCCAGTGAACTTCTGCACGTCCTGCAACTTGGTGGGAATCTCCATTCTCTCAATGGCCTTGATCTTCACAGGGTTGCACTCAATGCCGTGTTCGGAGACCAGAAAGCCTAGAAGCTGGCCGGCTGGTACTCCGAACATGCATTTCTCTGGGTTGAGCTTGATCTGGAATCGGCGCAAGTTGGCAAATGTTTCTTTGAGGTCCTCCAGCAGGGTGCCGCGCTTCTCTGTCTTCACCGCAATATCGTCTACGTAGACGTGGGCATTTCTGCCGAGTTGCTTGAGGAGGCATTTCTGCATGCAACGCTGAAAAGTGGCACCGGCATTCCTCAAGCCGAATGTCATAGTCAGGTAACAGAAAGCTCCGAATGGTGTGATGAAGGCAGTCTTCAGGCGGTCTGCTGGGTCCAACTTGATCTGGTGGTATCCTGAGTAGGCATCCAAAAAACTCAACAGCTCGCATCCGGCCGTGGAGTCTATCACTTGATCAATCCGTGGCAAAGCAAACGGATCTTTGGGGCAGGCCTTGTTGAGGCTGGTGTAGTCTATACACATACGCCATTTGTTGTTCTTCTTCAACACCAAGACTGGGTTGGCAAGCCACTCTGGGAAGAATACTTCCATAATAAAGCTGGCGGCGAGGAACCGGGCTATCTCTTCTCCTACGATTCTTCGCTTCTCTTCTGACAGTCTGCGGAGGGGCTGCTTGACCGTCTTCGCGTCGGCTCGGACGTGCAATTTGTGCTCGGCGAAATCCTTTGGAACACCCGGCATGTCCTTTGGGGACCATGCAAAGATGTCTCGATTCTCACGGAGGAAGTCGACGAGCTCGCCTTCCTATTTACTGTCCAGGTTTGCACCAATGACCGCAAACCTTTCCGGGTTCTCCGGGTCCAGAGGTATCTTCTTCGTCTCCTTGGTCGGCTGGAAGGAGCCCTGCGCATCATAATCCTTGGGGTTGGGAGACAAGGCCGGCTGCTTGCCGGCCATGGCCACAACTCGCTCCAGCATCTTCTTCTCTTCTGCCACTACGAGGGACTCGGCCAGCCGACTGCTGGCTGCGGCGCACTCGGTGGACTTCTTGTAGTCGCCGGCTACAATGATGATCCCCTTTGAGCTCGGCATCTTCATCTTTAGGTAGGCGTAGTGGGGCACAGCCATGAACTTGGCCAGAGCAGGTCGGCCAAGCAAGGCGTGGTAAGGGCTCTCCAGATCTACTACCTCGAACCAGATTGCTTCTCGGCGAAAGTGATCCTTGTCTCCGAAGAGAACATCCATCTTGATCTTGCCGATCGGGGAATAGGACAGGCCGGGTACGATGCCATGGAACACGGTCCGGCTTGGCATGAGCTGCTTTGCATTGAGGTTCAGCTTCTCCATGGTATCGCGGTACAATATGTTGATACTACTTCCGCCATCAATCAGAACGCGGGAGAATCGGGCAGCTCGCCTCTCCGTTGCGAGGGTGACATCCAATACTAATGCGTAGGAGCCAGGGGACGGCATCACCTCTGGGTGGTCGGCCCGGCTCCAGTTGATAGGCTTCTCGGACCAATGCATGAACTCGGGGTTGCTGGAGGCGACTGCGTTGACCTCTTGGTGCTGTCGGCGCCGGCTGCGCTTGTCTTCAACCTGGCTCGTGAAGACGACGTAGGCGGCGTGCTCTTCAGGGAACTCATCTTGAATGGCTCCGACTGCTGGTCGGGCAGCCGGCTGCTGGGGGGCTGGAGGCGGCGGGCCGGGAGGCGGAGGCGGCACCAGCCCCTCGCCCTTGGGGATCCGTGTGAGCCAGTGGCACTTTCGAGTCGTGTGGTTGGACGGCTTCGCGCCGCTGTGGAACTTGCAGGGGGCATCGAGACTCTGCTCGTAGGAGAAGGCCGGCTGCCAAGCCGGCCTACCGCCCTTCTTCTTGGGAGCGGGCCGTTCTTCGGGCTGCTCATCTTCGACTGTGGCCACCTGCCGACTGGTGGAAGGCGGTATAGGGGCCTTGCGCTTGTGGTCGTTCTGGTAGGGGCGCCGATTGGGGTCGCCTGCCAGCGTCTTGGGAGCCGGAGCGAGCACCTTCCCAGAGGCGTCCACTCGGAGCTCGGTCTTCATCGAGGAGTCGGCCGTGGCGTACTTGTCCGCGATGATCAGCAGCTCGTCGAGGGTAGGCGGCTCGTCTCAGAGGAGTCGGTGCTTGAGGAGGGTGCCCTCTCGGCACCCGGTGGTGAAGTATTCGATGGCCTGAACCTCGTGCACCCCCTCGCAGGAGTTGCGGAGCTCGGCCCACCGCGTGAGGTAGTCGCGGGTCGACTCGTTGGGCCCTTGGACGCACAGGGAGAGCTGGCGGGGCTTGGGAGGCCGCTTGTACGTGGTGGTGAAGTTGCGGACGAAGACTTCCGTGAAGTCCAGCCAGCTGTTGACGCTGTAGGGCTTGAGGTTGTTGAGCCAGGTGTGTGCCATGCCTTGCAGCATGAGAGGGACGTACTTCACGGCTACGCGCCTGTTGCCGTTCGCTATGCTGACAGCAGTAGAGTAGTCGATGAGCCAATCTTCCGGCTTCACAGAGCCGTTGTACTTGGGCGTGTCTCTGGGGAGCGAGAACCCTTTGGGGAAGGGCTCGTCGCGGATGCGGGGGCCAAAGCATGGCGGGCCAACATCGTCTTCTTCTTCTAGCGCCAGGGATCGAGCTAGGCGGTCGATCCGGTGACGGGCGTCGTTCTCGCCGACTCCTTTGCGGTGGCCTAGTCGGTCACCAAGAGTCGGATGCGTGACAGGTGGCGGGGTGGGATATCTCTCCCCTCGAGGCGGGGGAGGAGGCGGATTTCCTTCGCGCTCCACTGCTCGAGGGCAGCCTTCCGCGTCGCGCTCGATGGTGATCCGAGTCCGGCTGCGGCTAGCAGCCGGCTCCTTGTCTTTCTTTGCGCGGGCGCCGCTCGCAGTCGGCGACCGGGATGTCGCGGCGTGCTCTCGGCGCGGGCGCCGGCTTCGTGCCGTTCTGCGGCCGCGTCGATCAGCTGCTGGATTCTCCTTGTCATGTAGGGGAGCTCATCAACCCCCAGCCCATTTAGCTCTTCAGCGGCTGCCTGAGCGGCTCGCAGATTCTCGAGCGGGGTGGCGTAGACGGGGCGGTCTGCCCCCAGCATGCTGGCGATGTCCGCGCCGCGCTTCTTGACGAGGCCGGCTCGGCTCGGCCCGCCATGAGGCGGCGTGCCAAAGGCGGCGCGGTCAACTTCGCGCTGGTGAGCCTCGGTGAGGCGTCTCATGGAGGATATCTTCTGGCCTTCCGCGATGAGGGCGAGGCGGCGTGCCTCCAGGGTCTCGGCGTCGGCGTCGGCCGGGATGGGGACGGATAAGTCATGCATCGCCGCTTGCAGGGCGTCGTGGGCGTTTTCGCCCGAGTTGGCGACGTGGCTGATGACCAGCACCTCAGTGACAGCGCTGCTGCCGCTGTCAGCTCGAGGGAGAGGGTCGTCGAAGACTACCACATCGGAGGGGTAGGCGTCGAGCGATGCCGTGTCGGAGTCGACAAGCATCGGGACGGTGGAGCCGACCGACTCCAAGTCTACAGCAGGCTCGCTAGAGACGTGAAGTTGGTCGAGGAGGCTGACGAGGCGGCTCTCGGGGTAGTCCGTGCCTGCGTCGGACGCGGGCTCGTCGGAGATGCGAGTCTCGCCAAGAAGATCGGCGGGGCAGCTCGCTGCGCAGACGTCGTCAACGCCTGGCAGCGCGTCGGGGCAAGCGCCATCGGGTGCAGCGGGCTGGCTGCGCTCGCGGGGGAGGAAAAGGGTTCCCGTCCAGAACAGGTCTCCGGACGACGGTGCACCTGGCCCCACGGTGGGCGCCAAATGTCGGGTGGTAGGTGCGACATATGCCAACGGCTGGCTTATCATTGTGGGAGCCAGTAAGATGTCGCCGGTGCCTGGAAACGGGATGAGGCGAAGACATGCACGCCGGCGAATCTTACCCAGGTTCGGGGCTCTCCGTGGAGATAACACCCCTAGTCCTGCTCTGCGGGGTCTCCGCATGATCACTAGATCAAAACAAGTAGCTACAAATGCTCCTTGAGCTGTCGGGTTCGAGGGAGAAGAAGGGCAAGGGTAGCTCTCCTTTTCTCTCTATGTGGTGTGTGTAATTCTGTGAGACCAACCCTTTGCATGGGTGTCCCGGGGGGTTTATATAGGCCTACCCCCCAGGGGTACAATGGTAATCTGGCTGGGAGCGGGTCCCAGCCATCAGTGTCTATGCTTGCCGGCTTTTTCGCCGGTCATTGGGGCCCGCCGAATGGTGGGTCCCATCGGCTGCCGGCTTCTTGGCCGGCACGCCGGCCCCACCGCATGGGGGCTTTGTCGGCGGCTGGTTACTATTGCCTCACCTCTGATGACGAGGGCTTTGTCGAGGTAAGCATGGCTACAGTGTCGCCGCCTTGCAAGCTCTCACTGTAGCCTTACCTCGTCTTGTCTCCTTAATAGGGCGCATGCTTCGAGGGAGGGAGGTAGCCGACTGTTGGGAGCCGGCCACATCCCTGGCCGACTAGAGGAGGCAGGGCCGTCTCCGGATGTCTCCCTGGCAAAGGGGCCCGCCGCCCGCGGGCCGTTCTGGCGTCTGTCGTGGGTGACGTCGGGGCCAACATGGCTACAGTGCCGTGCCGGACGGGGGATGGCTGGCCCGTACGGCGCCCTGTGGCCATGCCTGTTCTGGGATTCGGGGGTAGTGGGTTGTACCGTGGCCACGCCCCATCCTATCACCGTTATGTGGGCACAGTCTTAGTGGGTGCAGTCTTGGCCGGCTTATGGGAGTCGGCCTTCTTCATGGCCAGCTTCTGGGGGTCGGCCTTCTTCATGGCCGGCTTCTGGGGGTCGGCCTTCTTCATGGCCGGCTTCTGGGAGTCGGCTATCTTCATGGCCGGCTTCTGGGAGTCGGCTATCTCGTATCTTTCTTGGGGGAGGTTTTCTGAGACTGGGTCGCCTTCTGGGAGTCGGCCCTGGGGATAGTCGGCCGGTGGAAGGCATCCCTATGCCTTGTACGCTTGAAGGCTTGAATGACCTGATAATTTTTTGAAGAGCTAGGGGGAGTCGGTTAGGCTACCCGTGGCCATTTACTCCGACAGGCACCATCAAAATCCGTTGAGCCGACGCCTTATGAACTGTGGTTTGGCAAGAAACCAAAGTTGTCGTTTCTTAAAGTTTGGGGCTGCGATGCTTATGTAAAAAGCTTCAACCTGATAAGCTCGAACCCAAATCGGAGAAGTGCGTCTTCATAGGATACCACAAAGGAAACTGTTGGGTACACCTTCTATCACAGATCCGAGGGCAAGTGCTAAGAATGGATCCTTTCTAGAGAAGGAGTTTCTC
This sequence comes from Aegilops tauschii subsp. strangulata, assembly GCF_002575655.3. NCBI lineage: Eukaryota > Viridiplantae > Streptophyta > Magnoliopsida > Poales > Poaceae > Aegilops > Aegilops tauschii. Next base: position 502,939,552 of record NC_053035.3, on the reverse strand, counting down.
TCGAAAGAAGTGAGTGGGAGGAAAGTAGAACTTGATGAGGTAATTGTACCTTCTCATGAATTGGCAAGTAGTTCATCACAGAAATTAGTTCCAATGATTCCTACACCAATTAGTGAGGAAGCTAATGATGTTGATCATGAAACTTCAGATCAAGTTACTACCGAACCTTGTAGGTCATCTAGAGTACGGTCCGCACCAGAGTGGTATGGTAATCCTGTTCTGGAAGTCATGTTACTAGACCATGATGAACCTACGAACTATGAGGAAGCAATGATGAGCCCAGATTTCGTGAAATGGCTTGAGGCCATGAAATTTGAGATGGGATCCATGTATGAGAACAAAGTGTGGACTTTGGTGGACTTGCCCGATGATAGGCAAGCCATAGAAAATAAATGGATCTTCAAGAAGACTGATGCTGACGGTAATGTTACTGTCTACAAAGCTCGACTTGTTGCGAAAGGTTTTTGACAAGTTCAAGGAGTTGACTACGATCAGACCTTCTCACCCGTAGCGATGCTTAAGTCCATCCGAATCATGTTAGCAATTGTCGCATTTTATGATTATGAAATTTGGCAGATGGATGTTAAAACTGCATTCCTTAATGGATATTTTGAAGAAGAGTTGTATATGATGCAACCAGAAGGTTTTGTCGATCCAAAGGGTGCTAACAAAGTGTGCAAGCTCTAGCGATCCATTTATGGATTGGTGCAAGCCTCTCGGAGTTGGAATAAACCTTTGATAGTGTGATCAAAGCATATGGTTTTATACAGACTTTTGGAGAAGCCTGTATTTACAAGAAAGTGAGTGGGAGCTCTGTAGCATTCTAATATTATATGTGGATGACATATTGTTGATTGGAAATGATACAGAATTTGTGGATAGCATAAAAGGATACTTGAATAAGAGTTTTTCAATGAAAGACCTCGGTGAAGCTGCTTACATATTGGGCATCAAGATCTATAGAGATAGATCAAGACGCTTAATTGGACTTTCACAAAGCACATACCTTGATAAAGTTTTGAAGAAGTTCAAAATGGATCAGTCAAAGAAAGGGTTCTTGCCTGTGTTACGAGGTGCGAAGTTGAGTCAGACTCAATGCCCGACCACTGCAGAAGATAGAGAGAAAATGAAAGCCATTCCCTATGCTTCAGCCATAGGTTCTATCATGTATTTAAGGCTATGTACCAGACCTGATGTGTGCCTTGCTATAAGTATAGCAGGGAGGTACCAAAGTAATCCAGGAGTGGAGCACTGGACAGCGGTCAAGAACATCCTGGAATACCTAAAAAGGACTAAGGATATGTTTCTCGTTTATGGAGGTGACAAAGAGCTTGTCGTAAATGGTTACGTCGATGCAAGCTTTGACACTGATCCGGACGACTCTAAGTCACAATCCGGATACGTATTTATATTGGATGGTGGAGCTGTCAGTTGGTTCAGTTCCAAGCAGAGCGTCGTGGCGGGATCTACGTGTGAAGCGGAGTACATAGCTGCTTCGGAAGTAGCAAATGAAGGAGTCTGGATGAAGGAGTTCATATCCGATCTAGGTGTAATACCTAGTGCATCGGGTCCAATGAAAATCTTTTGTGACAATACTGGAGCAATTGCCTTGGCAAAAGAATCCAGATTTCACAAGAGAACCAAACACATCAAGAGACGCTTCAATTCCATCCGGCATCAAGTCGTAGAGGGAGACATAGAGATTTGCAAAATACATACGGATATGAATGTTGCAGACCCGTTAACTAAGCCTCTACCACGAGCAAAACATGATCATCACCAAGACTCCATGGGTGTTAGAATCATTACTTTGTAATCCAGATTATTGACTCTAGTGCAAGTGGGAGACTGAAGGAAATATGCCCTAGAGGCAATAATAAAGTTGTTATTTATATTTCCTTATATCAAGATAAATGTTTATTATTCATGCTAGAATTGTATTAACCGGAAACTTAGTACATGTGTGAATACATAGAAAAAACATAGTGTCCCTAGTATGCCTCTACTTGACTAGCTCGTTAATCAAAGATTGTTATGTTTCCTAACCATGGACATGTGTTGTCATTTGATAAACGGGATCACATCATTAGAGAATGATGTGATGGACAAGATCCATCCGTTAGCTTAGCATTATGATCGTAATAGTTTTATTTCTACTGCTTTCTTCATGACTTATACATGTTCCTCAGACTATGAGATGATACAACTCCCAAATATCGGAGGAACACCTTGTGTGCTATCAAATGTCACAACATAACTGGGTGATTATAAAGATGCTCTATGATACGTCTCCAACGTATCTATAATTTTTGATGTATTCATGCCATGTTTATAATATTTTTACATGATTTTGGTATGATTTGGTTAGAACTAACCCGGACTGACGCTGTTTTCAGCAGAACTACCGTGGTGTTGTTTTTGTGCAAAAATAAAAGTTCTCGGAATGCGCTGAAAATCAACGGAGATTTTTTCTGGAAAATATAAAAAATACTAGAACGAAGAGTTACCGGAGGGGAGTCCCGTGGGCCCCACGAGGGTGGAGGGCGTGCCCCTGCCTCATGGACTCTCCGTGGGGCCCCCTGACTTGTTCTCAACGGCAACCTCTCCTATAAATCCACAAACCTCCAGAACATAACCTAGATCGGGAGTTCCACCGCCGCAAGCCTCTGTAGCCACCAAAAACCAATCGGGACCCTATTCCGGCACCCTGCCGGAGGGGGGAATCATCACCGGTGGCCATCTTCATCATCCCGATGCTCTCCATGACGAGGAGGGAGTAGTTCACCCTCGGGGCTGGGGGTATGTACCAGTAGCTATGTGTTTGATCTCTCTCTCTCTCTCTCGTGTTCTTGATTTGACACGATCTTGATGTACCGCGAGCTTTGCTATTATAGTTGGATCTTATGATGTTTCTCCCCCTCTACCTTCTTTTAATAGATTGAGTTTACCCTTTGAAGTTATCTTATCAGATTGATTCTTTAAGGATTTGAGAACACTTGATGTATGTCTTGTGTGGGATACCTGTGGTGACAATGGGGTATTCTATTGATTTACTTGATGTATGTTTTGGTGATCAACTTGCGGGTTCCGTGACCTTGTGAACTTATGCATAGGGGTTGGCACACGTTTTCGTCTTGACTCTCTGGTAGAAACTTTGGGGAACTCTTTGAAGTTCTTTGTGTTGGTTTGAATAGATGAATGTGAGATTGTGTGATGCATATCGTATAATCATACCCGCGTATACTTGTGGTGACATTGGAGTATCTAGGTGACATTAGGGTTTTGGTTGATTTGTGTCTTAAGGTGTTATTTTACTACGAACTCTAGGGCTGTTTGTGACACTTATAGGAATAGCCCAATGGATTGATCAGAAAGAATAACTTTGAGGTGGTTTCGTACCCTACCATAATCTCTTCGTTTGTTCTCCGCTATTAGCGACTTTGGAGTGACTCTTTGTTGCACGTTGAGGGATTGTTATATGATCTAATTGTGTTATCCTTGTTGAGAGAACTTGCACTAGTGAAAGTATGAACCCTAGGCCTTGTTTCCTAGCATTGCAATACCGTTTTCGCTCACTTTTGTTACTTGCTACCTTGTTGTTTTTATATTTTCAGATTACAAAAACCCATATCTACCATCCATATTGCACTTGTATCACCATCTCTTCGCCGAACTAGTGCACCTATACAATTTACCATTGTATTGGATGTGTTGGGGACGCAAGAGACTCTTTGTTATTTGGTTGCAGGGTTGTTTGAGAGAGACCATCTTCATCCTATGCCTCCCACGGATTGATAAACCTTAGGTCATCCACTTGAGGGAAATTTGCTACTGACCTACAAACCTCTGCACTTGGAGGCCCAACAACGTCTACAAGTAGAAGGTTGCGTAGTCGACATCAAGCTCTTTTCTGGCGCCGTTGCCGGGGAGGTTAGTGCTTGAAGGTATATCTTTAGATCTTGCAATCGAATCTTTTTGTTTCTTGTTTTATCACTAGTTTAGTCTATAAAAGAAAACTACAAAAAAATGTAATTGAGGTTGCCACATATGCTTCATCTTTTTAATGTCTTTCATGAAAATGATGGAAAGGAAAATTGTGCCCAAGTGCTAGAAGAAGAATGCATTAAAATGTTTGGCACTTAATCTTTGAATGATGAGCATGATTGCAATGTTGTTAGTATGAACTCTTTGAATACCATAGTACTAATGATGATTGCACTAGTCCTGATGAAAATGTCTCTTATAAGCATGCCAACTTTTGTGGAGTGCATAGAGTTTCCAAGTACACACCAAATAGGGAAGATAGATTTTGCAAGAGGCATAAGTATTTAGAAACTAAATGGATGCAAGAGAGGCTAGATGCTTGTGCTGAAAATTTAAAATTTCTTTGCCATCCTTGTGAACTTTGCAATGAACGTGATCATTTAAATCTCCAATGCAAATTGTTTCATGATCGAATCGTGCAAAAATTGTGATGACTTGATTTACCTTAGGCATAATAATGAACTTAGTTTGCTTCTAGGTTATGAAGAAATGAAACGTATAACTAAGGATATTCCAGAATTTGCCCTTGAGAGAGTTCTTGATTTTGATCTAGAGGAAATTTATATGTACTGCACGGTGAATTGCATTGAAAATCATTATATTTCCAATTAAATAAAGACAAGAAAACAAATAGAAGATGAAGAGAGTACTAATGAAAGGGAAGAGATTTCCCAATATCCTCCTATTCTTTCTTATGATGAATCAGGTAACGAGGAGGAGCCTTCTATTCAACCAATCTCATTAATAAGGAGCTCCAAAAAGAGAATTAAACCCACACATGATGCGAAGAAGAAAAAGAAAAGACGGAGAAGCAAAGGTAAAAAGGTATCCCTCCCAAATGATGTTGCTCCTACTACTCATTGTGATGATAATAGTTGCTATACTATTGGTGCTATCCATACTATTAATGATGAGAGTGATTATGATTATGATATGAAAAGGCCCAAGCTTGGGGATGCTATGGTTAATGAAGATGATATTTTTAGTCTCCCAAGTTTTGATATGCAAATTTATTATGATGATAGCATGCCTCCTATTTATGATGATTATATTGATGAAAGTGGATTTGGGGAGGTCATGACTTTAATTAGTAATGATTCCACTATCTTGGAAGAGGTTTCAATTGATTTTGATGAGAACAAAGTTGCTACTTATGATGATTATTGTGATGATACTTATACCATAAAAAGTAGTGATGATTATATTTATAAAACTTGTCATGATTATGATTACCCTTTTTCTGAACACTAATCTTTTAATGTGGAAACAATTTATAGTATTCGAGTTTCTTACGATACTCCCACTATTTTGAATGAGAAGAATTTCGCTTATGTGGAGAGTAATAAAATTTATATGCTTGGGGATCATGAAAAGAATGCTTTATGTGATGGTTATATTGTTGAATTCATTCATGATGCTACTGAAAATTATTATGAGGGAGGAATATATGCTTGTAGGAATTGCAATAATATCAAGTTTCCTCTCTATGTGTTGAAAATCTTGAAGTTATGCTTGTTTTGCTTTCATATGCTAGTTGATTCTTGTTCCCATAAGTTGTTTGCTCACGAAATCCCTATGCATAGGAAGTGGGTTAGACTTAAATGTGCTAGTCATATGCTTCATGATGCTCCCGTTACGTTTCAATTCTTATCTTTTATGTGAGCATCGTTGAAATCATCATGCCTAGCTAAAAAGGCATTAAAGAAAAGAGCTTGCTGGGAGACAACCCAACATTTACCCCTACTGTTTTTGTGTGTCCACATGATTAATATACTGTAGCAATCATGTTTTATAGCTTTTGTTTCATTAAAGGACCAAGTAGAACCTTTGGGAAGACTTGGGTGAAAGTTAATGCAATCTTGCTGTAAAAAACAGAAACTTTGCGCTGACGATAATAATTGTCATTTTTAACAGAAGAGTGCTTTTAAGTTGATTCTTTCTGCAGAAGATTAATAGAGAAATTCCTCACGTACACCAATTTATTTTAGAATTTTTGGAGTTACAGAAGTATTAGAGAGTTACAGATTACTACAGACTGTTATGTTTTTGACAGATTCTGTTTTGTTTGTGTTGTTTGCTTATTTTGATGGATCTATGAGTAGTATCGGAGGGAATGAACCATAGAGAAGTCAGAATACAGTAGATATAACACCAATATAAATAAAGAATGAATTCACAACAGTACCAGAAGTGGTGATTTATTTTCTTATACTAACAGAGCTTACGAGTTTTCTGTTGAGTTTTGTGTTGTGAAGTTTTCAAGTTTTGGGTAAAGATTTGATGGACTATGGAATAAGGAGTGGCAAGAGCCTAAGCTTGGGGATGCCCAAGGCACCCCAAGGTAATATTCAAGGACAACCAAGAGCCTAAGATTGGGGATGCCCCGGATGGCATCCCCTCTTTCGTCTTCATTCATCAGTAACTTTACTTGGAGCTATATTTTTATTCACCACATGATATGTGTTTTGCTTGGAGCGTCATTTTATTTTATTTTGCGTTGCTTTATGTTTGAATAATATACCAAGATCTGAAATTCTTAAATGTTAGAGAGTCTTCACATAGTTACATAATTATTCAACTACTCATTGATCTTCACTTATATCTTTTGGAGTAGTTTGTCATTTGCTCTAGTGCTTCACTTACATCTTTTTAGAGCACGGCGGTAGTTTTATTTTGAAGAAATTGATGAACTCTCATGCTTCACTTATATTATTTTGAGTTTCTTAAACAACATGGTAATTTGCTTGGGTTATAAATTTAGTCCTAATATGATGGGCATCCAAGAGGGATATAATAAAAACTTTCATATAAAGTGCATTGAATACTAAGAGTAGTTTGATTCCTTATGATTGTTTTGAGATATGAAGATGGTGATATTAGAGTCATGCTAGTGATTAGTTGTGAATTTTAAAGATACTTGTGTTAAAGTTTGTGATTCCCGTAGCATGCACGTATGATGAACCGTTATGTGATGAAGTTGGAGCATGATTTATTTATTGATTGTCTTCCTTATGAGTGGCGGTCGGGGCCGAGCGATGGTCTTTTCCTACCAATCTATCCCCCTAGGAGCATGCGCGTAGTACTTCTTTTCGATGACTATAGATTTTTGCAATAAGTATGTGGGTTCTTTATGACTAATGTTGAGTCCATGGATTATACGCACTCTCACCCTTCCATCATTACTAGCCTCTCTAGTACTGCGCAACTTTCGCCGGTACCATACACCCACCATAACCTTCCTCAAAACAGCCATCATACCTACCTATTATGGCATTTCCATAGCCATTCCGATATATATTGCCATGCAACTTTCCACCGTTCCGTTTATTATGACACGCTTCATCATTGTCACATTGCTTTGCATGATCATGTAGTTGACATTGTATATGTGGAAAAATCCACCTTTCATAATTCTTGCATACATGTCACTCTTGATTCATTGCACATCCCGGTACACCGCCGGATGCATTCATATAGAGTCATATTTTGTTCTAAGTATCGATTTGTAATTCTTGAGTTGTAAGTAAATAAAAGTGTGATGGTCATCATTATTAGAGCATTGTCCCAGTGAGGAAAGGATGATGGAGACTATGATTCCCCCACAAGTCGGGATGAGACTCCGGACGAAAATTAAAAATAAAAATAAAAAAAGAGGCCAAAAAAAGAGAAGGCCCAAAAAAAACAAAAAAAAATAGAGAAAAAGAGAGAAGGGGAAATGCTACTATCCTTTTACCACACTTGTGCTTCAAAGTAGCACCATGATCTTCATGATAGAGAGTCTCCTATGTTGTCACTTTCATATACTAGTGGGAATTTTCATTATAGAACTTGGCTTGTATATTCCAATGATGGGCTTCCTCTAAATGCCCTAGGTCTTCGTGAGCAAGCGAGTTGGATGCACACCCACTTAGTTTCTTTTGTTGAGCTTTCATACACTTATAGCTCTAGTGCATCCGTTGCATGGCAATCCCTACTCACTCACATTGATATCTATTGACGGGCATCTCCATAGCCCGTTGATACGCCTAGTTGATGTGAGACTATCTTCTCCTTTTTGTCTTCTCCACAACCACCATTCTATTCCACCTATAGTGCTATGTCCATGGCTCACACTCATGTATTGCGTGAAAGTCGAAAAAGTTTGAGAATACTAAAGTATGAAACAATTGCTTGGCTTGTCATCGGGGTTGTGCATGATTTAAATAATTTGTGTGATGAAGATAGAGCATAGCCAGACTATATGATTTTGTAGGGATAGCTTTCTTTGGCCATGTTATTTTGAGAAGACATGATTGCTTTGTTAGTATGCTTGAAGTATTATTGTTTTTATGTCAATATTAAACTTTTGTTTTGAATCTTATGGATCTGAATATTCTTGCCACAATAGAGAAGATTACATTGATAAATATGTTGGGTAGCATTCCACATCAAAAATTCCGTTTTTATCATTTACCTACTCGAGGACGAGCAGAAATTAAGCTTGGGGATGCTTGATACGTCTCCAACGCATCTATAATTTTTGATGTATTCATGCCATGTATATAATATTTTTACATGATTTTGGTATGATTTGGTTAGAACTAACCCGGACTGACACTGTTTTCAGCAGAACTACCGTGGTGTTGTTTTTGTGCAGAATAAGAGTTGTCGGAATGCACTGAAAATCAACGAAGATTTTTTCTGGAAAATATAAAAAATACTGGGATGAAGAGTTACCGGAGGGGAGTCCTGTGGGCCCCACGAGGGTGGAGGGCGCGCCCCCCTATGGTGCGCCCCTGCCTCGTGGACTTCGTGGGGCCCGTTGACTTGTTCTCGATGCCAACCTCTCCTATAAATCCCCAAACCTCCAGAACATAACGTAGATCGGGAGTTCCACCGTCGCAAACCTCTGTAGCCACCAAAAACCAATCAGGACCCTGTTCCCGCACCCTGCCAGAGGGGGGAATCATCACCGGTGGCCATCTTCATCATCCCGGCGCTCTCATGACGAGGAGGGAGTAGTTCACCCTCGGGGTTGAGGGTATGTACCAGTAGCTATGTGTTTGATCTCTCTCTGTCTTTCTCTCGTGTTCTTGATTTGGCACGATCTTGATGTACCGCCAGCTTTGCTATTATAGTTGGATCTTATGATGTTTCTCCCCCTCTACCTTCTTGTAATGGATTGAGTTTTGCCTTTGAAGTTATCTTATCGAATTGAGTCTTTAAGGATTTGAGAACACTTGATGTATGTCTTGCGTGGGATACCTGTGGTGACAATGGGATACCTGCGTGCCCCCCATGGCAGGTCCGAATTGGACTAGGGAGGGGGTGGCACCCCCCCCCCTCTTTCCTTCTCCCTCTCCTACTCCTTCCCTCTCTTCCCTCTTGGAAAAGGAAGGGGACTCCAACTTGGATTGGGAATCACCGTCGCCACGCCGTCGTGCTGACGAAACTCTCCCTCGACCCTCTACTGGATCAAGAGCTCAAGGGATGTCGTGCTGAACGTGTGCTGAATACGGAGGTGCCGTACGTTCGGTACTTGGATTAGTTGGAGCGTGAAGACGTTCGACTACATCAACTGCGTTACTAAACACTTCCGCTTTCGGTCTACGAGGGTACGTGGACACACTCTCCCATCTCTTTGCTATGCATCTCCTAGATAGATCTTGCGTGATCGTAGGAATTTTTTTGAATTACTATGTTCCCCAACACACGGAGGGGTTCACCACTTCCATTGGTGCCTCTCCGATGATGCGTGAGTAGTTCTTTGTAGACCTACGGGTCCGTAGTTTGTAGCTAGATGGCTTCCTCTCTCTCTCTCTCTCTTGATTATCAATACAATGGTCTCTTGGAGATCCATACGATGTAAGCCTTTTTTGCGGTGTGTTTATTGGGATCCGATGAACTTTGAGTTTATGATTAGATCTATGTTTTTATCCATGACTGTTATTTGAGTTTTCTTTGATCTCTTATATGCATGATTGCTTATAGCCTCGTATTTCTTCTCCGATATTTGGGTTTTGTTTGGCCAACTTGATCTATTTATCTTGCAATGGGAAGAGGTGCTTTGTGATGGGTTCGATCTTACGGTGCTTGATCCCAGTGACAGAAGGGGAAACGGCCGTATGTATCGTTGCTATTAAGGATAACAAGATGGGGTCTATTTCTATATAAATAGATCTTGTCTACATCATGTCATCGTTCTTACTGCATTAGTCCGTTTCTCCATGAACTTAATACACTAGATGCATGCTGGATAGCTGTCGATGTGTGGAGTAATAGTAGTAGATGCAGGCAGGAGTCGGTCTACTAATCTTGGACGTGATGCCTATATAATGATCATTGCCTGGATATCGTCATGATTATTTGAAGTTCTATCGATTGCCCAACAGTAATTGTTTTCCCACCGTTTGCTATTTTTCTCGAGAGAAGCCACTAGTGAAACATACGGTCCCCGGGTCTCTTTTCATCATATTTGCCTCTGCGATGTATTTTCCTTTGCATTTATTTTCAGATCTATTAAACCAAAAATACAAAAATACCTTGCTGCAATTTATTTGTTCCGTGATCTATTTATCCTATCTACCACTTTTACCTCATGTTATTTGCCTATCTTGATGTGCCGTACCCGAAAGGGATTGACAACCCCTTTAACACGTCGGGTTGCGAGTATTTGTTATTTGTGTGCAGGTGTTGTTTACATGGTGTGAGGAGGTTCTCCTACTGGTTCGATAACCTTGGTCTCATCACTGAGGGAAATACCTACCATCGCTATACTGCATCGTCCCTTCCTCTTTGGGGAAATACCGACGTAGTTCTAGCAGACATCAGACATTCATGCCTGGTTATGCTTACGAAACAAGATTTATGCGCTGCAATTAGTAATCCATCCGGTTACGTCATCGTAGGAGAGTGGTCGAAGAAACCATGTCCCGAAGGTCGTCACACATCCACCAGATGAGGAGGCATGCACAACCCCGAGATGGAGGCCGACACAGAAGAAAAAGACACAAGTTGGGTGCTCACCACCACGCCTACCAACCCCGTCAAGATTTCACGGGCCAAACATGTCCAGAGAGAAGACCGCAACTCCTTGCTCTGTCACCTACCTTTGTGGAGACCCTTTTGGGGCACATCGATTATCTTTTCCGTTGCTTGTCGTAAATAAAATGTCTCTCCCGTTGCAATGCATGGGCATATGTGCTAGTATTTTTAAATACTTCTAAGAAAACGTGTACACGTAAGTATGTATGTTCTATAGATAGGTGCTCCTTTTCTATAGACCTCTTAGAGCAACTCTAGCAGACCCCGCAAAACGCCGGCCCGCAAAACGCGTTTGCAGTTTGCGCAAACCCGCTTTTGCGGGCCGGCGAGGGCTCGCACAGATGTAGACCCCCCAAACGGACCCGTAAAAAAGTATATTCGCGGAATATGCTTTTTTACGGGTCGGCTATGCGGGTTCTGCTCGGGCACCAGCGCAACGACCCGCAAACAGAAAAACTGCAAATCTGAAATTTGTCATAGGGTTTCACAAACAAGTTCAAATTCAAATGACATAAACAGTTTGCGCGCGAATAAAAGCGAAGTTCATTACGCAAAAGAGGGCATGCAAAGGTATGCGCCCATGTCCGGCATCATCTTGGGGGTCGATCTTCACTCGGCACCATGGAGTCCACCTTCAAGTTCATCGGCGCCACCGTAGCCACCTCCGTCGCTTGTTCCAACATCCGCACCGAAATCATCCACATTGCCACCGTGTGGAGCAGAGAAAACATCACCGGAACTGGCAGACGGACCGGCCGAGGCGACTATTCTCCTCTTCAAAATCTCTCTCCTTGCCATATCATGCCATGTTTTGGTGACGTCGTCCATGTCGTTGCGGTTCATTGACATGATCTTGTTCTCTTCGGCGAGCAACAATGACAACGATTTGTTTTCAGAGGCGCGCGCTTTTCTCTCCTCAATGGCAGATTTGCGCAGCCCCTCTTCCTTGAGGATTTGCCATTTTTCTTGCTTCTCTTTTGCCTTCTTCTCGGCCAACTCTTTCTTGATCTCCAACGACTTCAACAACATCAACTCGTTTGATTGCACCATGGCATCAATCTTCTCCCTCAAGCTCGATGCTTCTTGCTCTCTCTTTATCTTCTCTCTAGTCTTCTTGTCACCATCGGGCTTATTCAAATTTCTTGGGCCATCATCATCCTCATCTTCATCCATGTTTGTAAGTAAGCCTCTCTTGGGAGGAGACTCTTTGTCGATCAACTTCCACTTGTCGCACTTTTGGAGCAACTCCCAACAATGCACTAGTTTGAAGAATCTGCCTTCCGAAGCTTCCATGTCCTTGTATCTATGTTGAGCAATCTTGTCCTACACAATGTGAACAAAGTGATGCAATCATTTCCCATGATACAATATGACGATGCACAACTTGAACAAAGGCAAAACAAACTCACATAGTCGGACTCCACGGTGCCACTTGGAGATGCATTGCGTACTTGCTCCAAGCAAGCTGCCCAACGGCTGCACATAGGCTTGATGTTCCCAACGACCTTGAAGCGGCCGAAATGTGCGTGGAGTCTTGTTGGGGTAGTTTTTCATAATGCGGAAGTATTGATCTTCGATCCTTTGCCAATATCTCTTGGAGGTTTGATTAGTACCCGTGCATGCATCAAGAGACACCGCACTCCATGCTTTGATCAAAGCTTGATCTTCCAAAATGGTGTAGTTCTTTGATCTTTGGCTTTTCCCAGATTTTGCTTGTGAATTCTCGAACGCTTCCGCTTCGATCTCCGCCAAGTCGTCCGCACAACCATGATCGCCCACGCCGCCCTCCGTTTCATTGTAGTCGAAAGGTTCGAAAGGGGCTTGATCAATGTCAACCGCGTTCGTGTCCAACAAGTTCACGAACTCAGTTGTTGCATTGTTCGAACCACTGCTATACCGAACGATAACAATTCACGAGCTATCGAAAAACGATGGCGAAAATGAAAGAGAACTACCAAAGTCCGAAGAGATATACCTTCCGGCCATTTCGTCGAACACCTCGCTCGCGGGGGGAGTGGCGCCGTTGAACGGCATCGCCGGAGCACCTCCTTGCAGGGGGATGGAGTGAGAGGTTGAAGAAGATTTATTCCTTGAAGTCGGAACCTTCCTCCGCTTTACGCCCGCGGCCTTGCCGACCTTCTCCGCCGCCGGCCGGGATCGCACAACGGCATTGGCGCCCGGAGCGCGGGCCATCGCGGCGGGGGCAGCCGGATTCCCGCCCTGCACGAGCACGTTGCCCTGCCGCTTGCGGGCAGGCGTGGCGTGTGCTTGGGCGACGCCGGCGGGGCCAACATGGCCGGCGACGAGATCCGCCCAAGGGGAAGGGGCGTGCGCGACCTCGACGGTGACGGGGGACAGCATGGGGTCGGCCATGGCGGCGAGGGACGGCCGGGGAGGAGCAGCCGGAGCTTTCGGAGGGGGGGCAATGGTGGCGGAGCGTGCGGGGAGCGGGAAAGGGGGCGCGGAAATGTCCCTCTCGCCAAATCTCGCGCCGGATGGGGGTTGAGCTCGGGTCGGCCTCCCAGGCCGTGAAGATAGAGGTTGAGGGAGAAGATTTGCCGCGCCCTGCAAAAATTTTTGCGGGTCGGGGCGTTTTGTGGGGTCTGCTCGTGCAGGTTTTTTGGCCCCAACCCGCAATTTGGCGGTTATTTTACGGGCCAGGGCGTTTTGCGGGGTCTGCTAGAGTTGCTCTTACATGCTCCCTCCATTCTATAATGTAGTGCATATACATTTAAAAAAAAACAAACTTTGCAAACTTTGATCGAGTTTATAGAGAAAAACTATATATACCTATAATATCAAAAATATAAAATATGAAACTACATCTTATAACGAATCTAATGATATATGTTTGGCATCTAGAGGCGTGTCGGCGAGCGATGATGAAGACATGTCTAACATAGAGATGAAATTGTGAAGAGGACCGACGGAAGGCTAGGACGCCTTTTCCTTTGGCGGAACGAGATCCTCTAAGGTAGCAGCAACTACTGCAGAGGGACGTCGATGTCTAGCGCCCGTCAATGCCTCATCCGATGGCATGCAGCTGGAACGTGGCAAGCAGCCCAACAATGCCTAAAACCGTGCGGCCCATAAACTAAGCCCAATAGCGTAAGAAAAAAAAATACCCTTCGAACTCTGTCGATGTTCGCTCGCTGTCGCAATTGCTCCAGCTGGACGCCGCCGTGAAACTTAGCTTCCGCCATGTCTGCACTCCGCCGTGAAACGTATCTGCTCATACCTAACAGGTTGAGGTTGATGTAATTTGTACGAGAAGCTAAAGTTTCAGTCTTTCAGTTTAAGAGGAGATGAACTGGTGTTGTAAATAACAAAATTGAGTCTGGAAAAACAGATCGAGATGGTGTTGTTTGTTATGATTTCAACCGGAACATTTTGCCATCCAAATTTGTTCATGTACAAATAGCAACTGGAAGCTTGTTCTCGACGGCGTGGTGCAGTCGACCATGGCAATGGCTGAGCGGCAGTCGGCCTCCCTCCTGCGCCAAGACGAGAGCAAACGAATGGCGATAACGATTGAAGAGGAATTTCTAGCGACATCTTTTTTCTTTTCATTCTCGAGGTGATTGGGCTGCTTATGGGCCGAGCAACCAACGCTGCTGATTCTCGCTTGCAGTTCCTGTTGTCGGATGTCTCGTCAACGGGCGATACGCTCAGGACGTCCCTCTGCAGTAGTTGCTGCTACGTCAGAGGATCTCGTTCCATACGCTCAGGACGTCCCTCTGCAGTAGTTGCTGCTATGTCAGAGGATCTCGTTCCAACGGAGGAGTGCGGCGATGTAGGAGGCGAGCGAAAGATTTAAGGGCATGTTAAGTGGTGCACGTGGATTAAGGAAGCTTCGTAATAAGCCGTGAGAAAAAAAATTTAAGGACATGTACAACGCGGCTTCAGGAAGCTTTGCGGCGATAAGTGCAAGTATAATAAGATGATGTAAGCGGGCTATAGGAGTTTTAAATATTATGTTTTTATCGAGTTGAAAGATAGAGAAGAGAAGCGGGCTATACATTACACCTGGTTGTAGCACGCGCTCCAAGAAGCATTTGGAGGGTGAAATGTGTGCCATATGTAAAAAAGTAGTACTACCTTGTTGGTAAATACTCCCTCCGTTCACAAATATAAGATGTTCAAAGTTTTTCCTCAATCGGATCTACATAGACATGTTTTAGTGTGCTTATATGGGTGCAGCGATTTGGTGCCGAGGCTCATCTGCACCCGGTTAAAAAAAATTCATAAAAAATAAAAATAAATCCATTTTTTGTATGGTAGATAATTTATTGCGTGAGGTCTGTTTCAATTTTCAGATTATTTGGGCATCTGAGTAGTTCTCAGCAAAAAAGACAAATCGGGTCAGAACTAGTACATGAACAATAAACTTTTTTATAGACCTCAAATTTGTCTTTTTTGCCGACAGCTGTTTAGATGTCCAAATGCTCTAAATATTAGAGCGGACCTCACACACCAAATTATCTGCCATGGATTTTTTTTGGATTTTTAAGTATTTTTGGATTTTTTTTTTCTTTAACGCGGGTGCAGATAAGCTTGGGCTAAGAAATCGATATTCGTGCTTATACACTCATTTCAGTCCATATATAGTCTATATTAAGATATCTAAAACGTCTTATATTTATGAATAGAGAGGGAGTATTATATTGACGATAGATGAAATGGCAAAAATCTATAGCCAGCATGCAACTAGGTATATTATTAACCATGCTTTAAAAAAAACTACTGTGATCAATCGCAAGGGCGTAAGAAAATAGATAACGGAAGGCAACACTCAATCAATATGTATATAGGTGATCTCAAAAAACAAATATGTATATAGGTAAACAATTGTCAATCAAAGAGAGCATCAATGTCCAACATTGATTATAGATGATATGGCAACATGCTATAGTCAGTAGGTACCTATATTATTAACCGTGCTTTAACCCCGCAAAAAAAACCATGCTTTAAGAAAAATTGTTGTGATTAATCCAAAGGCGTAAAAGAATAGATAACGAAAGACAACAATGAATTATTACGTATATAGATAAACACGTGTCAAGCAAAGAGAGCATCAACACATATATACGTAAACACATGTCAAGCAGCATGAGCATCAATGCCCAACACTTCAAACGAGTGGCGTTCGAGCTAGCTTAGCCAACTTAATATATTTAAAAAAAAAAATTATTAACCGATGGGGGTGCGCATCGGACAACTGTCTGGTTGAGGTGTCAATTATAGTCCAGAACATAGGCGTACATCCAATTAACGTCTTTTGAGACAAGTCTTTCCTAGCACAGCAACAGTAGCGATGCACCCGGTCTTCCATTTGGTGATCAAGAGGTGATTCGCATGTCGCCTTTTTTGGGACAAGCAAGTGCTCAGGTTGAGGAAGGTGTAATACGTAGTGTATATATTGTGCTTTTTTAGTGGAGAGAGGAAGTATATATGTATTTCTGCATTTCTTTCTAAAAGAAAAAGACCATTGAAAGTTCTCACGGGTTAGTTCTTTCGGGACTTATGGCTGGCTGTGGAAATAAGCTGCCCCTACCCAACTTACTCTAAAAGCCCAGTCTAAAATTTTATTTTAGAAGCCTAGTAGTTAAGAGGTAAGCATTTTGGGTACCGAGCTCCATGGAGGCTTTAATTTCTTATTTAAGAAATCCAAATATTTCAGATTCAGAAAATTCTAAAAGAAATACACATGTATATAAGGATGTAATGTATATGTGTGTAAAATTGCAGAATTAAATAGCTTGAATTGCGAGCTGCACAAAAATTAAATAAAATAAAACCATGAACTTTGAGGATGAACAATAAATACGTTTAAAAGCCTCAGATTTAGTTTTTTTTTTTGTGTAGCTCTCCTTTTATCACCTGAAAGTTTACACACATGTACATTTTGTCTCTAGTTATATGTGTAATTTTTCTTCAGAATTTTTGAAACAGAAAATTTTAAAATTTTAAGTTTTTAAATTAAGTCCTCTATGGAGCTCGGTCTTTGTTTGACATTTTCGAGCAGGCTTCTAAAATAAAAATTTAGGTTGGGCTTCAACAATAAGCTGTGGAGGGGGCCATATATAAGAACTGCGAAATCACTAATTAAGGAGTACTCCCTGCGGAGATCACTCCAACTTCCTCAGGTTGCGACAAGTGGCGTGCTGTATGTGCTTCACTTGTCGCAACCTAAGAGTTTTCCCTTTTTTCGTAGATCCGTTTATTCAGAACGTTTTATCTCTTAAATCGCGCATCCAAATCTCCAACCGCTTTCGCTGTTGGATTCCTCGCGTCGAGATCTTCAAAACTAGATCCCATATTGATAGGTTTTGACGAATTTTTTTTCACGAAAAAACCGGACGAAAAAAACCGACGAAAAAACCGAACCGGGAACACGGGTTTTTTCCCTTTTCGAAAGAGGCATGCCCGTGCCTCTGACGAAATCACAACCGTGCCTCTCGCGGAAGCAAAACCGTGCCTCTTGCGAAAGAAAAAAAAAACAGAAAACGCGTTTTTCCTTTCCGAAAGAGGCACGCCCGTGCCTCTCGCGAAAGCACAACCGTGCCTCTCACGGAAGCAAAACCGTGCCTCTCGCGAAAGAAAAAAAAAGAAAAAAATGTTTTTTCCCTTTTCGAAAGAGGCACGCCCATGCCTCTCGCGAAAGCACAACCGTGCCTCTCGCGGAAGCAAAACCGTGCCTCTCGCGAAAGAAAAAAAACAGAAAACGCGTTTTTTCCCTTTCAGAAAGAGGCACGCCCGTGCCTCTCGCGAAAGCACAACCGTGCCTCTCGCGGAAGCAAAACCGTGCCTCTCGCGAAAGGAAAAAAAACAGAAAACACATTTTTTTCCGTTTCCAAGAGGCACGACCGTGCCTCTCGCGAAAGCACAACCGTGCCTCTCGCGAAAACAAAATCGTGCCTCTCGCAAAAAAAAGTGCGATGGAAAACCAAAATGTCCAAAAAAACGAAAAAAATCTTTTAAAAAGCTGAAAACGCGTGCGAAAAAATAAAAAAAACAAAATCCGGAGGGAGCGCCCAGAGCGCGACACGTGGCGAATGACTGAGAGCGCGCCAAGTGGCGCTGATCGTTGCGAGGCTTCCGAAGGAGCGCTCGTTAATTAGTTGCTCCCACTAAGAACTGGCATGACTCTAAAAAAAAGAACTGGCCCTGAGCAAGAAAAGAAAAGGAATTGGACTGACGGTGGGTCTTATTCTCATGGATGGGCTGGGCCGGCTGGCGAGGCTACAATATACTTGCGCGGCCCGCTTTCCCTGGTAGATAGGGACAGAGAGCACTGCCCGATCGATCAAAACCGTCCCCTTCTTCTTCTCCTCGGCGGCGGAAGGCGATCTGCGAGGAACCCTAACCCTAACTGCGCTCCGATCCGCAAGGTGTTGAATAATCTAGCTGTTAGGATAGCTGTCAGTTTCAGTTAGCATTCAGTTAGCTTAGCCGGACTAGCCGGATCCAGCCCATGTTTTGTGAGGCCAGTAGCTCAGCGCGCCCTGGTATCGTGGGATGGCACGATCGCGTCCGTGGGGGCGTGGCTGAAGCCACGATCGCTTTTGTTTTTGTATAAGTTCAGAGAAGATCAAGAAAAGCAGGACACTTGACACTGCGCAAATCTCTCCCTCTCTCGTTCTCGTTCTCACCTGAACTTCGCGAGCTCGCCACGGCCGCGGAACAATTGGCATCAGAGCCCGTTTGATCCGGGGACCATGGCCACCGACTCGCCTGCTCGCGGCGCTGGCACCGGTGATCGGTCGCACACTCCTCCGCGCATGAGGCGTGGGAGGAGCTCGACGCGACGCAACGGCCGGGAGATCATCGTCCAGGAGCGCCTGGTGCGCGAGCCCGGTGGCACGGGCCCCCCGCCCATGCTCACGGCGACGAACTACATCGAGTGGGCACTCGTCATGCAGGTCCAGATGGAGGCCGTGGCGCTCTGGGACGCGGTCGAAGGGAAGGAGACGGCCACCTTCCGCGACGACAAGTACGCCATGGCCGCCATCCTCCGTGGCCTGCTGCTTGAGATGGTCGGGTCCATCGTCGTCAAGCGATCGGCGAAGGAGGCCTGGGAGGCCATCCGCGCCATGCTGGTGGGCACGGGCCGGGTACGCGAGGCCACCGCTCAGAAGCTCCGAAAGGACTTCGAAAACCTCGCCTTCAAGGAAGGCGAGACCATCGACGCGTTCACCATGCGCGCCACCGCCCTCGTCAACAACTTGCGCACGCTCGGCGACACCGTTGACGACGAGAAGGTTGTCCGTAAGTTCCTCCGCGTCATTCCAAAGAAATACTCCCAGGTTGCCATTGCCATCGAGACCCTTCTCGACGTCAGCACGCTGTCGCTTGAGGAGGTGACCGGGCGCTTTCGCTCGGTCGAGGAGCGCCTGGAGGAAGAAGATAGCGCGGGAGGAACTCGCCTGCTCCTCAATGAGGAGGAGTGGGAAGCGCGGTGCAAGCGGCGCGGCGAGGGCCAGTCCAGCAATGGGCAGCAGAAGGGCAAGAACCAGAACCGCGGTGGGCGCGGACAGCAGAAGGGCAAGAACCAGGCCGGCGCGCCGCCCCACAACGGCGGCCGCGTGGCCACCCGCGATGACAAGTGCCACTACTGCAACAAGAGCGGGCACTGGGCGCGTGACTGCCGCAAGAAGCAGCGCGACGAGGCCAACATCACGCGGGTGGACGAGGAAGAAGGAGAGGGGAGCCTCCTGATGGCGCACATCGTCTCCCTCAGCTCCGACCCCGACCACGACAGGGAAGGCGGACAGGTCTTCCTCGACGAGCAGAACGCCAACGTCACCATTGGCGATGCAGCGGCACGGCGCGACAACCTGTGGTACATCGACACGGCAGCATCGAACCACATGACCGGCGACCGCGACGCCTTCTCCGAGCTGAACACCGGCATCACGGGGCGTGTTCGTTTCGGCGATGGCTCCGCAGTTCAATTATGCGGGCGCGGCACCGTCCTCTTCGTCGCGAAAGACGGACGTCATCGAGCACTCACCCAGGTCTACTTCATCCCCAAGCTGCAGAACAACATCATTTCTGTAGGACAACTCGATTAGGTGGGGTGCGAGGTGTCGATCCACGGCGGTCTGCTTCGGGTCCGGGACAGAAGCGGCAAGCTGATCGCGCGCGTTGCTCGCAGCGGCAACCGCCTGTACAAGCTCCCAGCCACGCTCGCCAAGCCGGTCTGCATGACCGCTCGCGTCGATCAGGCGGCCTGGACATGGCACGAGAGGTACGGTCGCCTCAATTTCGACGCGCTCCGCAAGCTGGCGTCGTCAGATATGGTGCGCGGGCTTCCTTCAATCCAGCACGTGGATCAGGTGTGTGACGGCTGTCTGCTCGGCAAACAGCGTCGCGCCTCGTTCCCACGAGCAGCGAGCTACCGCGCCGGTGACCGCCTCGACCTGGTGCACGGTGACCTGTGCGGCCCAATCTCGCCGGCCACGCACGGCGGGAAGCGGCACTTCCTTCTCCTCGTCGACGACATGAGTCGTTACATGTGGCTTGTGTTGCTGCGCTCGAAGGACGAAGCTGCAGCCGCGATCAAGAACTTCCAGGCCACTGTCGAGACGGAGACCGGCCGCAAGCTCCGCACACTGCGCACGGACAGAGGTGGTGAGTTCACTTCGGTGGAATTCGCTGCTTATTGTGCAGGAGAAGGGACGCAGCGACACCTCACTGCCCCGTACTCGCCCCAGCAGAACGGGGTAGTCGAGAGGAGGAACCAGACCATCGTGGCCATGGCACGGTGCTTGCTCAAGGCGAGGCGCGTGCCGAACGAGTTTTGGGGGGAGGCAGTCACCACGGCCGTGCTCCTCCTCAACTGCTCGCCCACGCAGGCTCTCGTTGGACGCACGCCGTATGAGGCGTGGCACGGCGCGAAACCGGCGGTGCATTTCTTCAGAACTTTCGGCTGCGTTGCCTACGCCAAGGTCACTCGCCCACACGCGGCCAAACTCGACGACCGCAGCACAAAAGCTGTCTTCCTCGGCTATGAGGCGGGCTCAAAGGCGTACAGGCTCTTCAACCCGGTGGCCAAGCGCGTCATCATCTCGAGGGACATCGTCTTCGACGAAACGGCAAGCTGGAACTGGAAAGGAAACGGCGGCGACGACAGCTTCACCGTCGAGCACGTCTTCACCATGCCGTGTCGGAGTGACACGGGCGCTGCTCGCCACGCCGCTGATGCAGGAAGTACGAGCTCTGGAGGAGCCAGCTCATCACCAGTACGTGCTGGCAGCGTGTCGCCCGACACGGACGGCGCACCGCCTGCCGACTCGCCTGCCGTCGAGGAGCCGGACACGGCCGCTTCATCGCCAGAGAACGCCACTGAGGCGGCGAAGCGATGTGTCGCCGCCCCTGTCCAGCAGGCGCCACCGCTCCATCAGATGACAACACGCGCACGGGACGGCATCGTTCAACCGAACTCTCGCCTACAGGACTATGTTCTGGCGATGGAGGACGGCGAGCTGCATCTCGGGGCGTGCGAGGAGCCTACCACGTTCACCGAAGCGGAGCCGCATGAGAGGTGGAGGATCGCCATGCTCGACGAGATGCGGGCGATCGAGGAGAACGACACTTGGTACCTCACTGATCTGCCTGCAGGTAAACGCCCCATTGGCCTCAAATGGGTGTTCAAAGTGAAGAAAGACTCCAACGGCAACGTCGTCAAGCACAAGGCCAGGCTCGTGGCGAAGGGTTTCGTCCAGCGCGCCGGCATCGACTTCGATGAGGTTTTTGCTCCGGTCGCACGGTTGGACTCCGTCAGGGTTCTGCTGTCGATCGCGGCGCACGAGTCCTGGGAGGTCCACCACCTCGACGTCAAGACGGCGTTCCTAAACGGCGATCTGGAGGAGGAAGTCTACGTTGCGCAGCCCCCAGGCTTCTCCCACACCGGCGGCGAGCACAAGGTGTTGCGGCTTCGCAAAGCTCTCTACGGGCTGCGTCAGGCTCCGCGCGCGTGGAACACCACGCTGTCTGAACTTGGGTTCACACGCACTCTGTCAGAGCATGCGGTGTATCACCGCGGCACCGGCGACGATCGGCTGCTGCTCGGAGTGTACGTCGACGACCTCATCATCACCGGGGCCAGCACCACCGCCATCGACATGTTCAAGAAGGAGATGACTCGTCGCTTTCAGATGAGCGATCTCGGCCTCCTCACCTACTACCTCGGGCTGGAGGTACGCCAGCGCCCCGGCATGATCACCGTGTGCCAAGCGGCATACGCCACCAAGCTGCTGGAGCGCGCCGGGATGTCGGACTGCAAGACAATCCATGTCCCCATGGAGCCTCGTCTACGCCTGAGCAGGGAGAGCTCGACGCCACCGACGGACGCCCACCTCTACCGCAGCATGGTGGGTAGTCTGCGGTACTTAGTTCACACACGTCCGGACATCTCGTTCGCTGTGGGCTATGTCAGTCGCTTCCTCGAGTCGCCGACGACGGAGCACATGAGTGCTGTCAAACACATTCTCCGTTACATCGCCGGGACGATCCACTTCGGCTGCCGCTTCAGTAACAAAGGAGGATGCACTCTCATTGGGTACAGCGACGCCGACCACGTCGGGGACGTCGACGATCGGAAAAGTACTTCTGGCTTCATCTTCTTCCTAGGCTCCAGCCCGGTGAGTTGGCAATCGCAGAAGCAAAAGGTTGTTGCCTTGTCTTCGTGCGAGGCTGAGTACATCTCCGGCGCCACCGCAGCCTGCCAGGGTGTTTGGCTAAGCCGGTTACTCGCCGATCTGCTCGGGAAGGAAGCTGCACCAACCACTCTTCTTGTGGACAATCTGTCTGCAATCCAACTCTGCAAGAACCCAGTGTTCCACGGGCGAAGCAAGCACATCGAGACGCGCTACCATTTCATCAGGGAGAGCGTCGAGAACGGCAAGGTCGTCGTGGAGTACGTGAACACCGACGATCAGCTCGCTGATATTCTGACCAAATCGCTCGGGCGAGTCAAGTTTCCAGGCTATGCGCGAGAGGATCGGGATCGTCGACATCAGGAACATCTAGATTAGGAGGAGATTGTTGAATAATCTAGCTGTTAGGATAGCTGTCAGTTTCAGTTAGCATTCAGTTAGCTTAGCCGGACTAGCCGGATCCAGCCCACGTTTTGTGAGGCCAGTAGCTCAGCGCGCCCTGGTATCGTGAGATGGCACGATCGCGTCCGTGGGGGCGTGGCTGAAGCCACGATCGCTTTTGTTTTTGTATAAGTTCAGAGAAGATCAAGAAAAGCAGCACACTTGACACTGCGCAAATCTCTCCCTCTCTCGTTCTCGTTCTCACCTGAACTTCGCGAGCTCGCCACGGCCGCGGAACACAAGGTAGGTCCCGACCCCTAACCCTAACCGGTAGTTCCGATCCGCATGGTAGGTTCCCTCCCCGTCCTGATTTCTCGACTCGTCGGTGATCGATTTGCAGGCCCTGCGGCGATGGCGGCTTCTCTCCGCGCGGCGGCGACGAGGATGCTGCGTCCGGCGGTGCATCCAGGGGAGGGGCTTCGCCGGGTCTTCCGCACCCAGCAGGCATCTTCTCCGTCCCATCTCCTATTGTTTCTCTGATTCGTGGAGCAGGGCCCTCCCTTCCTTCTTTCCATGCTATTATCACAGTCACAGGCAGTGATGCACGCGTATCCTTAAAACAGGCACCTTATTGATTGATGATTTCCACTGGTTACATGATCGACTGCCTAGCATGAACGCCCTTGATATTTTTGGTAAAATCGACATCGTTTGGATTATCCTTAAAACGGGCACCTTATTGATTGATTTCCATTGGTACATTATCCACTGCCTAGCTTGAACGCCCTTGATATTTTGGTAAAATCGCCATAGTTTGGTCTCCAACGAGTTTAACAAGTTGCTGCGCCATCAATAGATGATCAACTGCCTAGCTTGAATGCCCCTGATATTTTAGCAAAGGTTTACATCATTTGATCTCCAGTTAATTTTATGATAATTTTCTGTGCCATCAATAGATGATCAACTGCCTAGCTTGAACGCCCCTGATATTTTTGTAAAAATCAACATCTTTTGGTCTCCAACTAGGTTTATATTTTGCTGCACCAATGGTACATGATCAACTGCCTAGCATGAATGCCCTTGATACTTGGGTAAAATTGATTTTTTTGTCATCACCCAACTAGTTTTATTTTTTTTGCTAGATATTAGGTATTTTCGCTCTTAGTAGGCCACATGTCTTGTCAAGATTATTTTGTAGTCATCAAATTCTCAATGCTGCTTCTGTGTTTCCAGCTTTCTAAATCCACCCGCACCTACGAGGAAGGATCCCGTGTCTTAAGTGAATACCAGGCGTCGCAAATCCAGCAGAGGAAGGAGCAGCTGTATGATCTCATTGCCGGCGCCGAGCCCAATTCTGATACCTATTGGCTGAACAGGACTCTGCTCAAGGATCTCTCTACACAAGTCAAGCCTAGACCAGAGGACCCTCAATGGTGTAGTATCGACCATATGCATACATAGACATTTGTTCTGTTTTTCCTCTGCTTCAGGAGTTCATATATAGTAATTCTTATCATCTCATCCCATGTACCTGTAGGTGCAAGATAACTAGAAGGAAGACGGTGTTCAAATGGACTGCGTCAGTGGGTATTCTTGTTACTTCTGCCGTCACTTATTGTGCCTTGGCTTCTCGTCCTGAAATGGTGAGGTATGGTGATTATCTTGTTACTGCTGAGAGTGTGCCTATGATACAAGAGAGACTACACCAGCTATATGGACATCGGCCTGTTGCTACCGCTGAGGGAGTGAGCAAGCAAGCTGGATATCAGCCTGATGCTACTGCTGAGGGAGTGAGCAAGCAAGCTGGATATCAGCCTGTTGGTACTGCTGAGAGCGTGAGCAAGCAAGCTGGATATCAGCCTGTTGCTACTGCTGAGGGAGTGAGCAAGCAAGATGGATATCAGCCTGTTGCTACGGCAGAGGGAATGAGCAAGCAATATGGATATCAGCCTATCCCTACTGCTGAGGGAGTATAGATGAGCAATATGGATATCAGCCTGTTCCTAAAGCACGTTGAATGAAGACGAAATGCATCTCTGCGTTGATGGAGAAGCAAGACAATATCAGTTCCATTCCAGCACTATTATTATGTAAATATATATCTATCTATGATCTGCCACCTAGAACTTGAGTAGTATTATAACTGGATGATTTGTGATCGCATTGTAAGATATGTGCGATGTTGCTGGCATGGTTGGTATGTTACCCTTTCAGTCTAGAACTTGAGTAGTGTTATAACTGGATGATCTGTGATGGCAATGCAAGATATATGTGATGTTGCTGGCATGGTATGTTAACCTTTCAGTCTAGAACTTGGTAGTATTATTACTGGATGCTCTGGGATGGCATTTGTAAGATACGTTATCCTTTCTGTTCGAGCAAATTGTATGGGAATGAGTCTTATTCAATTGTTGGATGAATGCTTATCTGTGCTATGCATTGTCGTCTGTGAGGCCCTGTTGGCCATTTCTCCTCCCAACCTGAGCATGTGTTCCATGATCACACTGCCCAAATCAGTCAGGACGTTCTTCCCCAGCCGAGCGCGCCTTCTCTGACAGGAAGTGGAAAGGAGGCAATGGTATTTTGGTCGGCTCACGCTGCACAAACTGAGGGCTTGTTCGTTTAATCCCTTCCCCAAGGGGATTGGGGGAGGAATTTGACTTACTGGGGATTTATTCCCTCACAATCCTCCTCAAACCCAATGCAACCGAACAAGGCCTAAGGAAGTGATGATAATCCAACGGTGGAGATGCAAAAACAAGGTGCAGATCCAGTGTGGGAGGAGAGATTTCCTTCATCTGGCCGTCTTCTGTATGAGTTTGGGCTGATGAACTAGGGTTTGGGCTGATGGGGTTGTTGAAGATGTTGATGAAGATTGGTCCTCCCATGATCAGAGGATCGTTGGTGATGTCGATGGCTTCGATCTCCCCGTCCCGAAGGGAAGTATCCCCGTCGAAATTGCTCTGCCAGAGAGGAAAAGTGCTCCTACCCAAGTTCCGCCTCAAGACGGCGGCGCTTCATCCCAAAAGTCTTCTCTTAATTTTTTCCAGGGCAAAAGGCTTTATATAGCACAAGGGGGGCACCGGAGGACTGCTGTGGGTCCGGCAAGGCATCAGGATGCGCGGGGGGGGGGGGGGGGGGGGGGGGGTAGGTGCACTCTGTTGCCTTGTAGGCAACTGGTGGCCCCTCTTCGGTGGTTTTTCATTCCAGTATTTTTTATTTATTCTATAAAAAATCTCCGCAAAATTTTAGGTCATTTGGAGCTCCGCAGAATTGCTATCTCTAATGTAGCTCTTTTAGGTCCAGAATTTCCTTCTTCATGTAGATCTTGCAAATTAGGAGAGAAAAGACATTAGAATTGCATCCTAAAACCAAATAATGACAAAAACATTAGGCAAAATCATGCGTTGTCACCACCACTTTTCCATGACCCAGCAGCTGCATGTGATGTATGACCGCCGCCACTGCACCACCATCCCTCTGTGTCAAGCCATCATACGTAGTTTGCATCTTGCCGTGAAGTCACCACCGGATCTGAAGAGAGAAACCCCCACTAAGATCTTTTGATGGCCACCGCAATCCCGCAGTGAGGTCGACGCCGCAGACCGGAGTGATCAAGAAGGACAAGGGGCCAACATGGAACATGCACCAGTCGCCACATCTGCCGCGGGGTAGGCTACGCCACCGTTGTCGGACCCGGACCAAAGACCCTTGGCCAGCTGACACCATGCACCATGGCCTTCGAATCTGGCGTTGCTGCTAGCGTTGCTAGTGGTGTTGTAGATCGTGACCACCACTGTCGTAGGAGCCGCTGCAGCCTTAGATGAAGAGGACGAGCGGGCGACAACCGCCTCAGGGCCTCGCGCTGCCAGCCATCCATGGCCGGATTTGAGCGAAAGAACCAGCTGCATCCCGCATTGATGCCTCCAACCATGAGAGGACGGATTTGCCACCATTGGCCACCGGGGCTTTGTCTAGCGCAACCGACCGGCGACGACGAGGAGGGGAGGAACAAGAGGAGGAGCCTGAGGCGGCGGGGTTGGGCGGCTACCCGTGTCGCCCAAGCTAGCGCCGCGGGGTACTCCGAGCGAAGCTAGACGGGAAGTGGATTTTCATACCATGTAGCTACACCTTCTATTTAGGCCATCTAGCTTTGGATCAACATCCATATGGAGCAACCCAGGTAGAAAGGCATTGGCCTCCCTCACCATGCCTTTCTTACTGTTTAGAATGAGAGAAACTTGCGCGTCTTCCACCCCAAGAGCGCCTGACCACCAATCTTACTCCGCATCATCTTGGAAGAGGCCAAAGCTTTCGTCACCGCGCGGACACATAACCTATACTCCCTCTATCCATCTATATAGGGCCCAATGCGTTTTTCGAGGCTAACTTCGACTACATATTAGAGCAATAATATATGACATGCAAGTTACACAAAGCATACCGTCAAATTCGCACATGAAAGGAGCTTCCAATGATATAATTTTCACATTATATATCACATATACCATTAATCTTATCAATAGTTAAAGGCAATCTCGAAAAACGCATTAGGCCCTATATATGTGGATGGAGGGAGTATGGAAAATTGTTTCCCAAGAGTAATTGTCATGAGGTGTTTCAGTGATAACTGTAAAACTATTTTCTCTCCTTAATTAGTATACGAGGCAAATATGTTGCCTCCATTTCGAAAAAAGAAAGTTCATTTTGTGCATCTAACATAGCGCTGGGGATGAATATAGTTATGCACCTCATGTTGGATCTTTCTCCTGATCATTCGGAATAGATAGTGAGTTGAGTATGTAGCTAATATGTATCTACATTTGAAAATTCAAGTTTGTTTATCCATTTGAGGTCGAATTCATTTCAGCTGAGCTGTAGTGCTGCACATTGCCAAGTTCGATTACCGAAGATTGATGCGCCATAGAAATGGTGATTCTTTATAGATTGAGTTTAATGCCTATCTGGACTCATGTAAATAAGCAAACTTAGTTTAGCTGAACCATTATCATTTTTTGACCACATCATGTGAGTTTAAAACACATTGTCACACCATCCAAAGGCAATCATGTAATGTTGTCTCAGTAACTTAAGTTCCTCTTTTAGTTGATGTCCAATGATCTATTGACTATCCATCTAGTACTCTATTGGCATCTTTCATTTGTTTCCATAGTTTATTTTTGCTTTTCGTTGACCAATGAAAGGTCTACACCTTGGAAGGTGCTTAATCTACATGCCTGAAATTGATTTATGGGCAATCAACACTGTTAATGAACAGGAAACAGAAGATCATGGTTGCAACATGGGTACAAGCAGTAGGCTTGCTCGCCAGCCAGTCGAAAGCATGTCAAAGTGTTCAGAAGTTTGGAATACTTTGGTTGATCAGTTGGGTTCATTGTCAGCACCTTTATCCGGTAGGTGTTCTGGTGAGCTTCATCTCCACTCTTCATGTCATATATGTCCTTTCCCTTCCATTTTGCTTGAGATTTTCTGGATATATGTATGCATATTCGTACTGGTGAGTTCATGGCTAAAAAATGCATTTAATTAAGTTCATTAACATGATCAGTACGTCTCAAAGGATTTCTAGTCATGCAATCTTATCAGCTTGTTTTCATTTCTTTCTATATGATAATCTAAACTAAAAACTACTAAAACTCTTATTAAGAAATAATTCTCAGAGATACTCTTAATGAGAAACAATTAGTTTTCCCTCGTTCACAAGCATAAGATATTTTGTATATTTCAGTATGGACCGCATATAGACTGAAACAAGTGAACAAACACATTAAAATGCGTCTATATACATTCTAATAGGGGGGGGGGGGGGGGGGGGGGGGGGAGGGAGAGAGAAAGAGAGAGATCTATGAAGTGTTGAATTTCATTTCACATCTATTGAATTGTGGTTTATTTTGATTGGTTGAATTGTTAAATGGGTCATGAATTGGTGCTATATCATGGACATGCATGGGTTTGCATGAATTTGGAGATTTGAATATGAGGGTTGTGGTTGTCCGGAAGGACAAATGAGGGATGCACCCGCGGATGTTTAGGCTCTAGATTTGCCGAGTGATCTTAAAAAAAATCACACATGCCACCGGGGGGGGGGGGGGGGGGGGTATTTCCCACCTAATCAAGTCTGATTGTAGATGCTCTGATAACGTAGAGTACATCATTTGAAGAGATGCAGTGTGCTTGGCACATTGTGCCCAACATATTATATAATCCTTAAAATTATCCAATACCATCAAATGTAGCAAGCAAAGATGGACCGAAGATGTGCGTGCATGCCAGGGTGGACCGTCTTGCTCTTTGCGACCTGGCTCGGCCCGGCTCGACGCTTCAACGAGTTGCTTTTAATGATCAGCTCAATTCGTATGAATAACAATTGCAAAGAAGCAAGTAAACCCACCTAGCTAGATATTACCTCAAAATTTCCTCATAACTACACATGTCTTCTTTCTTGAATGAAACTTCACCAAGCAAACCCAACGAATGAATGGATTGGAGACTCTATAAGAGCCATCTAACAATATTCATAGAATTCACTCGAACGGAAAACATACCATGTCAGCAACGTAACAAATATCTACAACAACAATTATGAATATATAGCGCTGGAAAAGAACTTATATCAATCAGATGTCTTGCTTCTCCATAAAACAAGATGCATGCCGTCCATCTTCACTCCTTTTCATTGTACCCTTTGCTTCTGCGCTACTCCAGTTGTTTCAGCAGACTCTCAGGCAGGCAGCCTTGCTCCACTAGCTTGGGCACACTCTCAGCAGTATAATACAATCCTTCATGATCTACTAATTTAGGGCGGGCAACCACGCCACATAAACTCATCCTAGAGGCGACAAAAAAAAGCGACGCCGCAGTCCAACCCCTCACCTTATTGGTTCTGGTTATCCGGCGCCTACGTGCACGTAATTAAGTGGGATGCGATAAATTGTACAAAAAGAATACTAATATATCAACTCCAGTAGCTAGCTAGCAAGATATATAGAGTATGTCTGCATATGGTTGGTTGATATTGTACCATTGAGGGTCATATGGTCTAGGCTCGATTCGTGTGGAGAGAGTCGAGAGCACATGCAAATCTGACCCAGAAGCCGCTCAATCTGCCTCCGTGTGGGCAAGGAGATCGTACGGCTGCTCTTTCTTCTGCTGGATTTGCGACGCATGGTGTATTGGTGTTCTTTTGGGGAGAACATGTATCTTGAATTCTGGAACACACAGAACGTATATGAGTGTTGAGTTGTATCTAGTGGCATGTTTCCCACTGATGTTATGCATGAACAATGAATGTAATATCTACATTTTTGGGACTTCAGGGGACTAGGCACGAAATAAAAGATTGCAGAGTCCAGCTGGGCCACAAAGTGAGGTGGAAAATAAACAAGTCCAACAGTACACCTGACCAGACTGCACACTAATAAACAATAAAGGTTCAAAAATATTATCAATGGCCGCACATGAGATAGAGAAAGACACAGTTTAACCTAGCTACCAAAAAGGCTTTCGCCTTATACTTTATATATAAAGCAACCACCAGAGCCAACAAGGTCAAGATAAAGATCAACACCACACGACACACACGATAGCAGACAAGCAAACTACAAAGGTTAATGCTGAGGGCACAACTCAGCAAGCCCCAAAAGAAAAAGACAACAAACATCAGCCTTGGCAAAACACAACCACGGTCACGATTGCTTGCCCATGTATGAGGTCTAGAGTCTCTTCGTCCAAAAAAATTTGTCTTAGACTTGTCTAGATACGGATGTATCTAACACTAAAACGTAACTAGATACATTCGTATTTAGACAAATGTAAGACAAGAATTTTGAGATGGAGGGAATATATATATAGTACATACATGACGTGCACAGATCGACGGATGGCTCAAAACTAACGGGGTGTAAAGATTTCGCTTAGGCGACCTACGTACCTGCTGGGTGTGGATGAGCCTCGGCGACAACAGGGTGAGGGGGCGGCGTTGCTCCACTCCAACAACAGTTCGCTGCACCAGCCTCGTCGCCGCCTGTCTGAGCGCCGCCATCGACCGTCGCCTGCCTGCGGACAGTTGGTTAGGGACTATTACGCCGCCGACGATACGATTTGTTTCCGGCTAGTTGCGGCACGCGATCGAGTTGATCAATTTCTTTTCTTTTGACCTGAGATGTTTCTCAAAGGTGTACTGTGTGTGTATATAACTAGTAGAGTACTACTTACAGAACCGAGTCGGTGCCATGTACGAACCGGACACGACTAACCTAGTAATAGTTGGGTCGTGATTAACTCTAGAGTCAGTCTAGGACACATCTAGATGTGACATCTAAATTAATATCCACTCTGTTTGTGATCTATTTTTTTGTCCTGTTTTTTTTACTAGCAAAGATGCCCGTGCGTTGCAACGGGAGATAAAAAATGGCGTATATTTAATTAAAGCAAATATGCACTCCACATTCTAATCAACTGCATCATTCAAGCCTTTTCTTATCCATCCTAGCTACATGAAATTGTAAAAAGGAAATACAATTGGACCCTTTTTCCATGAGTAGCTGATTGGCGCTGGTAGACTCGATGCATGACTGGTAACTAACAACGATGAAAGCAAATGCTCAAATTACCAAAGAGAAGGCATAAATATGTAATTGGATACGACATAACAGGGCAGGATTGATCCCTACATGGCTATTAATGGAAGTAAGCAAAACTGGCACTGCTGGTGGTATGAGGCTGAACACATTGAACTAAAGTGTAAGCAGAAGCTGAATACATTATATATCTTTATGTACCTGAAAGCATCCTCAGAATATTTTCACCTCATAATAATAAATATAGTTATGTACAGATTAATAACAAAAATGACCAGGAAATTATGTTTTTTAGTACAATGAAAATACGAAAATGCTTGTCCTGGGAGGCATCCCTTTATGGTCTGCACAGAGAAAATCAATAAGAAAATATAGTTATATATAGATTACTAACAAAATAGACCAGGAAACTAAGTATTTTCAGTACAATGAAAACATGGCATTGCTTGTCCTCTGAGATGCATCTCTTCATGGTCTGCACAGAGAAAACTGTTTGTAGCTTTTAAAACGCAAAGTAGTATGTAAATGTCAGTAGGAAAACAGAAAAAAAATTGACCATTGATATATGCAAATATGTAAAAATGGCGTCAGACCTGCATGTACCTCCACCACTATGACAATATAGAGAGAGGAAACATGTCATTCCAGCCCACTCCTCGCAGCGTACCAATCTAAATATTTCACATCATTTTCTTAACGTAGTCTTGCAAATGATTATAAACATATATCAAGCGCTACACAAAAGTTGATGCCGGGATTATGTATGCTCCATGATATCTAAAAATATATTTTAAACACCGATAATTGATTCGGAAGTGCTTCTCTGATATATTTTCAGTAACAAAAGCTATGTAAAAGCTAACCTTGATGTATCAAATTTGCGTTGGAGCGTTGGTGCCAACTTCAGGCCTTTATTTCAAATTTGAAACCAATAGCTTCATCCCTTTGTCACAGAGGAAGAGGTGTGAAAGAGATAGAGCTGGCCAAATGGTGAAAGTCGAAAGCAACCAACAAAAATTTAACTCCATAGTCCTTGTATAAAATGATGAATTTTCTACCTGCCCACAATTGTAACATGCCTTTATATTAGTATACATTCAAGGATGGAACATGCCTTCAGATGCATGCAAGCTTGACGTTGCTGACCTTCAGGTCACAAATGAAAACAGAACGTACTGCTCTTTAACACAAAAAATAATTTGCGTACTTAGGAGATGACCACAAATAAAAAAATTCTAATTAACTGGGAATAGAAGATTCAAGTAAGTAGGAGTAGATACGAATGCCCGTGCGTCAAGACCACATGACGCTCCATCACTTACATACTCTCCATCTCTACCTATCTATCTATCTATCTATCTATCTTTCTCATTCAGACATTTCGCGAAGCATCGGGCGTGTTATCGACAATAAAAGAAAGTGCATGCATGAAGTGGTACACTCCCGGTCATAAAAATATGGAACTGCTGACCTTGATGCATTGGATTTGTGTTAATTGCAGTCTCTTTTTTTACCAAGGAGACATGTGCATCCCTTCAGACATCACATTTTTTGCTACATGAACTCTGTGCAAAACACAAACAATTCAGAGAGTATTTATTGGCATGAAAAGATCCCAGATCATTTTAATTGAGTAACAATATTCATCAGCCAGCTAATCAGACATGCAAAGCCAACGTGCAACCATAGCATTTTATTGCAACTATATAAAAATATAAAACAAATTGCCCCTGAGCTCACAGTTGCATCGGCAGAAATTTTGATGGCACAAGGAATACAAATCATTGGGATTGTATATACTGTAGCACCATGGAAGTAAGCACATTCATCGGTTTAAATCGACAATGGTTGTAATGATTTTATTGATAGTGCATCATTTTCTCAATTCTGAATTCATACTGCGATTGCCGACAATCGTTTCAGACTTCAGACTTGAGTGGCTTCATGTTCAGTGGTGAAACTAAGGAACCTCATAGGCTCAGGTGCAGCTAAAAGGCTGTAAGATTCTGATAAATTACCTTTTGTACAGTTGACAGGGGACCAAGGAGCAAGGATACACAGTTAAGAACAGAGCAGGCAGCTATTAACATAACACAAATAATCGAGAATAATTCGAACAATGTCTACTTCTCTATTAATATTGATACCACTCTTCTTGCAGAAAGCATAAAATTTATGTCAAGTTGTCAACATCTACATTCTTACGATTGACAAAAGATGTTTGGGAGTTAGGCACCAAACTTCAGTAAAAAATACGCTAAGTTGCGAATACAATACCTGATTGAGAGCTTGCAGGCTAATAGCTTCGAGAATTCTATCGGATAGGTCTATTGGAACTGGAAGTTGTCTCCTGATGTTCATAGATAGAAAAGGACTTTCAGTAGAAGATCTGAACTTCAAGGTTATTATTTTGATTTGGGGAAAATCCTTAAAAGTTATCTAGCGAGCTGCTTAATTAAGAGCAAACCCAGTTCTAATTGTATCTGTGGGAGTACTTGCCGATGCGTAATCCAAGTAGCTAGCTGTCTTTAAAAAATCTACAGTTACATGTCTTTTCTATGTATACATTTGCAAAAAATCAATGCCTTATCAGCTATCGGCGTGAAGTACTATGAACACAAAAACTTCAGTGCACAACAAACAATTAACATTTTCGAATTCGTAAGTGCCTAAACGTGCTGACCATGTCTTCAGATACATTTCAATTATAGTTTCCCAACCTTCAGAGGCCACAAGCAGGGAGTTGGCCTGCAGCAAACAGATCATGGCCATCAAATGCAGCACCCAGATCACCTCATACATCCACCATGGCCACTATCTGCACCATAGCTCCAGGATCAATTAATAAATTAAAGAGCTTAAATGCTTTTTCTACAATGAATACAATCAGCTATTGTAGACCTTCCGCGGGTATTCATTTTTCCAGTTACTACTAATTTATCTTTTTCTAGCCGTTTCTAATAGCATCAGTTAAAACAGCATGTCCAAATCTCGGGATTCAGTTCAGCTAAATAAACACCTGGAATTCTTTCAGGCCAAAATGACCTGGAGTCCGTATTGGAGAGCAGTCCCACCCTGGACGCCTCGGCAATTCTTCTAGATCAGGAGCATGTTGGTGCCGCGGGAGCAAGCCGAGGGACTCGAGAGCACTGGGTTCATCGGCCATGGCGGACGGTGGTTTTCGGGAACGTGGGCGACGCGGCTGCAGGAAGAACTGGTGTGTGTTGCTCCGGCCGCCGCGCCCAGCAACTGGAGCAGCCGCTGGCCATGCCCAGGAGCTCGAGCCGCCGCCACTGAAGGCCGGCCGACGGCGGCGGAACAGCAGGAGCAGCAGCTCCGCCACGTGCAGCAGCCGACACGCCCTCGAGCTCCGTCGCCAGAGCAAGGCCGGCGCCGCCGCCACTGAAGGCCGGCCGACGCAGCGAAAAAGCAGGAGCAGCAGCTCCGCCACGTGCAGCAGCCGGCACGCCCTCGAGCTCCGCCGCCAGAGCAAGGCCGGCCAACGCGCGCGGGTCCCTTCGTCGGCTCCAGCAAGCTCGTCGCCGGCGGGGACCTGATTTTTCCTGCAGCACGCTCGCCCACGAGCCCACCCGAAGCTGTCGCCACCGTCAACGCGCCGCCCCTCAACTTCTCCTGCTCCGTCGCGCCGCCCATTAGCTTTTCCTGCTCCGCCCGCCCCTCAACTTCTCCTCCGCCGCGCCGCCCATCAACTTCTCCTGCTCCGCCCGCCCCTCAACTTCTCCTGCTCCTCCATGGCTGGAAGGGAAGCGCCGGCGTCTGGATAAGACGCAGTTTTTTTTTCTTTTCTTTTTTTTAAAAAACGAACCGTTTTTCAGACCTCCACTAAAAGAGGGACTGGGGGTTGAATAATCAAAAACCACAGGGACTTTTTAGCAAAAGCGCGACGATGATGGTGCACACGCGATAATCGCTTTATTATTAAGGAAAGATTTCTTGTTGCTGCATTATAGTATATTTGTGGTAGTTTAGATGTGACATTTTTAAAAAACATCTAGATGTGAATTAGACAAACGGTTAACAGCCTCGCGGATCGAGTTGGCTTCTCCCTCTCCTCTCGTTCGCCTCCAGTCCAAACACGACACCATCATGGATAGCGACGCAGACATGTCCGTACTTGTACACGGCCGGTGCTGCAGTGCAATTGTATGTACTTTGGTGAAGCCTTATCGCTAGGAGACGAGTAAATAGTATAAAACTACTACTACTTTACAGGCTAGGGTTTAAAAAACTATCGGTTTTTATTCTTTTATAGATAACTACCAAACGGTTGGTCGGTTATTTCAAAAACCCTAATCACATAGTGCTTTAAAATTAATCATGATTATGACAGCTGGGACCCGCATGTAACAAAACCATTTATTTGACCGTTACCTACGTAGATACAATCCTTCTTGTTCTCCATGAAACAATTGATGCAGGTCGTCCATCTTCACTCCTTATCATCGCACCCTTCTGCTTCTGCGCTCCCCACTTGCTTGAGCACACTCTCAGGCAGGCAGCCTTGCTCCACTAGCATGTGCACTCTCGGCAGTGTAGTACACTCCTTCATGCTCTATTAGGAGAGGACGGGCAACTGCGCCACATAAACTCATTCCAGAAGCAACAAAAAAGATGGACGCCGCAGTCCAATTGGCCACCTTCTTGGTTCTGGTTATCCGGCGCCTAGGTATATGCAAAGAGAGTCTTGGCTCAGTGGTTGGGCATGCGGTTGTGCAGCCTAACGACCCGAGTTTAATTCCTAGAATTGACAGGTGATACACAGGGGGTTTCTCCCATTTATTAAGGAGGAACCACTCATTAAGAAATATCTTGATACTTATTTAAAAATATATTCTGAGGACCATGTTCATCTTGGTACTCATACTAAAATGGCCGTATGCATCCATAGTTGGTGCAGAGGCTGGGAAGTGAAAATCTCTCCCATTTTTAAAAAAAAAATACGACAGAAAAATCTAGAGAGGACCCCCGCGTCGCCTCCTTCTCTAGCGACTCAGGGGAGATCCAACCGCGTCGCCGCCGGACTCCCCCTCCCTCCTCCTCGTCTCGCCGCCGCCTGAGGCCCTGCAGGCGAAGCCCGGGCAAGTCCGGGGACGGCGGCGGTGGGGCGCTTCCCTGAGTCAGCCTCTCTTCCCCGGCCTGGATCTCATTGGCGGCAACCCATCGGATGCCTCGGCTGATCCGTGTGGCGGCTGGACACGGGATGCCTTGGTCGGACCTGCAGGAGAGGGTGGTGGGGCTGCGGCGCTCACCGGTGGGCGGCGGCATGGCGTCGACGCTGGGAGGCCCAGATGCAAGGCGGTGGCTGGATGGCGTGCACAAGGCGACGACGCTCCGGTGATCTGGCCTGGCGTCTTCTTCGGGCGGTGCGGTCCCTGATCTGATTCATATTTCATCGGCCTACATCGGGACTTTCCGGTTTAGAAGGATCCAGTCCTCCGGCCATGGTGGTCCTGTGGTTAAGAAGATGGACATGCTGGAGCAGCTAGGCTCATTTTTCTGGAGGAGATGGAGACTGCGGGCGAAAGCCAGACTTTGACTACGGTCGAAGCCAACGACGACGGCGCCTATGGGCGTCGCTACCTGGATGAAGGCATCGACATGTAATCTTCGGCTTCCTTGCCAGAACACTTGAGGGGAAACCCTAGGTCCGGGTTTGCCCGGATCGGATGATGGCGGCACTTGGGGTCGTGTTCCCCGTTGGGGGTATCATCTTGGAGTTGGGCCTAGCTAGCGAGACTAGTGGCTG
Organism: Aegilops tauschii subsp. strangulata; assembly: GCF_002575655.3. Classification (NCBI taxonomy): domain Eukaryota; kingdom Viridiplantae; phylum Streptophyta; class Magnoliopsida; order Poales; family Poaceae; genus Aegilops; species Aegilops tauschii. Next base: position 502,902,077 of record NC_053035.3, on the reverse strand, counting down.
GTGGCGGTTTGCTGGTTGCTTTTGTGCCATCAAGCAGGGATGATCCGTTGCTGCAGTGTGGCCTTGCGAACATGGTGCGCGGTGGTAGTTCAGGGATGTGATAGCGGTACAGATAGCCAAGTCATGTTCGATGATATTGACGGCTTGTTGCAGCCAAGGCGCCGTAGTGTAGGCTCGTGGTGTATTGTCTGGGGCCCATGGTCATGCTAAGATTTACCATTGACAAACACTTGCATCGGAAGCATGGGATCGCCGGAGTGTCTCCATAAGATTTTGGCGGTACCATCTCTTCTTGCCATTTGAGCTGCGACCGATGTCACTTGAACATCGACGGAGGTTTTGGTTCCGCGGATGGTCTTTGGCAAACCGCTTTCATAGTGCGTGCGCGTTTAGTCTGCATGGCTGTGTCCACGTTCGGATCACGTGCGCTTGCACCATCTTTTTTTTTGGATCAACACCTGCCCGGCGTGGATTATCATTGCTTTTTTTAACTTTCTTTTTGTTTTCTATCCGCCTTGGCATAGCTTCGGTCGTATGACTTTGCTAGTTGTCGGTGTGATTTTTGTATGTGTGCGTTCGTGTTGGCTGTGTGCATCTTAGCTATGCAGAGGCCGGGTGTGTGCTCATTGTGTTTGTATCTCCTTGATGCTTCATATTGAGCTAATAAAATCCATCCTTTGTCGAAGTGGGATGAGATTAATTGACACTCTTATATAAGTTTACAGAGGTAGTATTAGAGGGTGCTTGGATCCAAGGGACTTATTTTAGTCTAACTAAAAATAGTCTCTTTAAGAGGCTAAAGTTTCAAGCACCCCTGACTAAAGAGGGGCTAAAACTAGTTTTGAGACTAAATTTTTTTAGTCAGGGATACCCCTACTAAAATGTGGATTAGTCATCTCTCTTCTCATTTAACTCCTCTCCTTTAACACGGGCGAGTTCTGGATTGGAGGATTTGGAGGATAATAAATGCTCATTAACTTGATTTTAGTCTCTTTAGCATTTGGATCCAAGCATGGATGAGGCTAGCAAGTTTTAGTCCCACTACTTTTAGTCATGGGACTAAAACGTATCCAAGCACCCTCTTATATATGAAGTAGGAAAAGGGAAATTAGAGCGTTTAATACAACCTATGTTATTAATGTAAGACGTTTTGAGAGTTAAATTTTTTTTTTTGCGACTAATGTAAAACATCGTGGCAGTTCAATATTTGCATATGATTGGTTGATATTGCACGTACCATTGAGGGTCGTGTGGTCTAGGCTCGATTCGTGTGCAGAGAGTCGAGAGCACACGCATGTCTGACCCAGAAGCTACAGAAGCCGCCTCGGCGTTAGCGATGAGGTCATATAACTCCTCTTTCTTTTGCTAGATTTGCGACACAAGTTGTTCTTTCTGGGAGAACGGGGATTTTGAATTCTGGAACACACAAAGGATATGAGTGTTGAGTTGTATATCTAGTAACATGTTTTCCACTGATGTTGTACATGAAGAATAAATGAAATGTCAGTTTTTTAGATTCAGGAGACTAGGAACACATAAAAATTCTAGTGGACGTAGAAAAATATTGAGGACTAAAACCATGACACTTATTTTGAAACGAAAGGAGTAAACTTTTAGTGAAATACTCCCTCCGTTTATTTTTAGTTTGCACATAAGATATCAAGGTATAAAATCAATCTTATTAGACACATGATGAAATTAATCTTCCTAATATATAATTTTTGTATTGTAGATGTTGATACTTTTTTCCATAAAGTTAGTCAAACTTTATAAAATTTGACTTTGACCAAATCTTATATGCAGACTAAAAAAAGGAGGAAGTACAAGCAAACTTTACTAAAGTTTGAAAATTTGAGTGTTCCCCCACTGGCCTCTATGTAGGTCTGCCCACTGGCCCTGCTGGGCCATAAAGTGAATCAGATAAATAAATAAATCCAACAATACACCTGACCTGACTCTAACTACGCACCGCTCTTAGAGAAAAATTAGTACTGCCTATAATCCATATTACTTGTCGTTCAAATGAATGTAACTAGTGTCAGATACATTCTTTCGAGCCCCGCAAAAAAAGATACATTCTTTTGAGCGATAAATAATATAAATCGGAGGGAGTAATAAATTCAAAAATATTACGTAGCACATGCACATGATAGATAAACATGATGTGTACAGATCGACGGGCGGCTCAAAATTAAGGGGTGTAAAGATTTCGCATACGTACAACCTACGTTACGTACCTGCTGGGTGTGGATGAGCCTTGGTGACAACAGGGTGAGGGGCCGGCGTTGCTCAGCTCGCTGGATCAGCCTCGTCGCCGCGCGTCCAAGCGCCGCCATCGACCGTCGCCGGCCCGCAGATAGTTAGTCAGGGACGAGAACGCCGCCAACGATACGATTTGTTTCCGGCTAGTTGCGGCACGCGATCAAGTTGATCGATTTCTTTGATGTGGATTGTTTCTCAAAGGTGTTAGATAGATAGATAGAATAGAACTGTACGTATATATAGCTACTACTTACAGAACCGAGTCGGTGCCATGTACGAACCGGACACGACTAACCTAGTAATAGTTGGGTCGTGATTAGCTCTAACAGCCTCGCGGATCGAGTCGGCTTCTTCCTCTCCTCTCATGTACGTGCCTGTACACGGCATGTGCTACGTACGTCGTACGTATATACTTCCTACATTCAAAAATAGTTCTAGATACATTCATTTCTGAGACAAGTAATTCCGAACGGAGGGAGTAGTATCGAGCTGCGTAAAAAGCGACCGGTGGGTCCATCTTAAGTAGTGTAAGTAGGTCATTAGTTTCGTAAGAGAAAGGTGTTGGCATTGTGCCGTACATGGGATGGTTCAATAAATGAAAATAAGAGTATTTTTTGTTTATTTTTACCTCAAGTTTGACATCTGTGGCAGATATTACCCTTTTTGAAAAAAATCTCAAATCATAGCCGTCAAGCTCGCACGTAAATATTCGTGTGGCATTGCTTATAGAACGAAGATTTAACCCTGGTGTATTGCTCATTGGTTAGAGGAGTGTTCAACTTTGCGCAAGGCAAAACACATTTTCTTGAGAAAGCTAATAATCTTAACTGTCATAACATTGATGTTACAACGTTGACCAACTCAATAGCCAAAATTCAAGATGTGGCTCGGGTAGATCATTTATAGGCTAGCAGAGTTGTTAACTTTCTCACACAATGCAACAAAGTTTCGTAAGGCATGCATAAATAATATTGTGTATAATTACATGCCAACTTTTTTCATGTATAGTAATCTCATAACCTTGAAATATTGATTTCATTGGACAACTCTTTTCGCAAGCACTATTGGGTACATTAGCTTGAGCATTACGGGTCGAGTATCTCTAACACTAACCCCTTATAAGATAATTAACAACGATACCCAAGTCTCAAAGGACTTTCTCTTATTCTTTATTTATCTTTCTATTCTTATTATTTTTAAAACTAATCCCATGGCAAGTCTCATTTAACTAGAAGAAATAGAGAAAAAAACTACTAATTTAGCCAAGCGAATAAAAGCTTTATACTAACCACGAAGACCTACTCCCACTTGGACATGTCACACCTGCAATTAATACTAACTAGTAGAGGTATTTCAAGCTTATAAAGCACGAGTCGTAGGACAAGCCTCATTTTCGTGAATGTTCATACTTCTCTTCCTTAGGATGTAGTCCTCCATGCTCAATGCGAATCAACTTCAAATTATAAAGAATTAGCAAAGAATGCACAAACAACACTGACATTATTGCTCCACAGTCGCGAGGAAAGAGCGCTCCTACCCATGCGCTAGGGTTTCTTCTGCCTCCCGCCGGCACCGACGCTTGTCGACTTTGTCTTCTGTGCCCTTAGGGCCATGGAGGCATGGTGGATCCTTGTCTTTGCCGACGGGAGGGCTTCGTGTTTGGATACTTTTCTGATTTTTCTTACGGTTTGTGTCCTGCTCAGAGAGACAAGTGGCGACGCCTCTCTGAAGATGGAATAATATTCTCCCCACCTAGCCCCCGCCCCAATGGTGCTTCTAGCGTCACCGAAGGGCGTGTGGAGACTTATCTCCAGCGGATCTCGCGGGATTCGGTCGGCGTTTGTCTTCGGTGGATCCACATGGATCTGTTATTTATTTGTCTGTGTTCATGTGTCTACAGGTTTTATCCTTCCGATCTAAGGTTCTCTCACCGGCGATGGTTGTTCTTCTGGTGCACTGGTCTCATAGGGCCTTAGCACGACGGCTTCCTAACTGTCTATTACAACAAGTTTTACCTGGCTCCAGTGAGGGAGAGGTGATGCCGACGGCGCGCCTTCGGCTTGCCTCGGTGCTTGTAGTCATCGCTAGGTGTTCTACGGGCTTGGATGTATTTTTTATTATTTCTGGTGTTCGTTGTACTACCATAATTGATAATGAATAGATTGAAAGTTTTACCGCAAAAATATACTACAACGAAAAAGAGCAAAAACAAAATATTTTTGGGACTTTGATTTTTTAAGACTAACGGAAAACGAAAATGGAAAGCAAGGCTAGACGATAGAAGAGGTGGCTCATGATACCATGTAAAAAGTTTTAGGAAGCGCTGTTTTAGGAAGCGTTGAACCCTTTGTCTCGGGCAACACTTGTATATATATAGCGACCAATTGATCGTACATTTATAACAATCTCTTAAAATGCAGTGCTCAGCTACAACCATCGACATCTGCCTCTGGTGTGAAAGATAAAGAAGAAGATCCTGAGAAACTTGATTTTCACGAGAAATCCTCGGCTACCTATACTAGGCGCTTGACCAATTTCCAAGGCAATGATAGAGGTTCAGATGGACGAATTGGGAGGTGGATTTTTCATTTCGGGCTTGAAAATGTTGATGCTGCGGTGGAGATGGAGGCTGGGGAAGGTGGAGAAACAGGGAGATGGGCCTTGGTCAAACACATTGTCACTATGCTAGTCTCCTCATTATCGGTTTTGTTCTCTCTTCTTGTTTTCCTGTTCCAGCATCCCTGTGAGCAATTCACGTTGTGTCTGGCCAGACGATGATAGATGCCGTCACACCGAGACGGCCCTAAGAAAATATCTCCATCATCGGCAGAGCAAATCCCACTCTTGTGCTATGTCATTAAGATCACCAGCCATCATCTATGGCATATCACATACCACTCTGAGCTCTTGAGACGCCGCCAAGTCTTGTCTTTATCTGCCCACTTGGTTCTCCGTAGAGACCCTTGAATCTCCAAAAGTTCTCAGCTCCACTTCCCACAAAAACATCTATGAAGTTATTGTCAATGTCCCTTAGAGAGATTGTTACCTCCTTCCAAAACAACAAAAAACCACCGCTCCGGCCATCACTTTGGATAACATTCTTTGGCTGCCATTTGTGCCGACCCCCAGATCTTGGAGGAGCACCTTGCCATTTGCTAGCTACGCCGGTTAAGCATGCTCGGTTTACCCGTTGCGTGTGCTGCTCCTACCTTTCCTTAACAAATTCTAGTGAATTATGCTATCTAATTTTACCATGCAATATGTTGCTCTAGTGTATATGTTCTATATGTCGTGTAGTGTGGTGCTTACTTATTAACTATTTGGTTAATTAGTTGTTGTCTTCAGTTAACTGTTTAGTTTAATTCTGCAAATGTGATGTTCAATTCTTCAGGCTGCAATTTTGTATTGTCTTCCATGTGAGAAATAAATCGAATTTATCTTTAAAAAATACATGGGAAACGAATACAATTTTTATATTTCCAAGTTGTCAAACATGCTTGGTTTGGTTATACATCGTGCAATGTGGTGCTCAGTTAACGTTTGGTTCATTTGTTGTGGTGTTTAGTTAACAGTTTGGTTCAATTCTGCAATGCAATGTTCAATAGTTATGGGTGCATTCTGTTATTGTATACCATGTGAGAAGTAAATCGAATTTGCTTATACTAAATACATGAGAAACAAATACAATTACTATATTTCCAAGTTGTTAAGCATGCTTGGATTGGTTAACTGTCTGATTTTCTATTCGGAGTATGTTATATTGTGCAATGTGGTGCTCAGTTAATGTTTGGTTCATTAGTTATGGTGTTTAGTTAACTGTTTGGTTCAATTCTGCAATGCGATGTTCAATTTTTTGTGGGTGCAATCCGTTATTGTATACCATCTGAGGAATAAATTGAATTCGGCTGTACTAAATACGTGAGAAACAAATAGAATTGCTATATTTCCAAGTTGTTAAGCATGCTTGGTTTGGTTAACTGTCTGATCTTCTATTAGGAGTATGTTATATTGTGCAATATGGTGCTCAGTTAATGTTTGGTTTATTTGTTGTGGTGTTTAGTTAACTGCTTGGTTCAATTCTGCAATGCGATGTCCAATTGTCATGGTAGAATTTTGTATTGTTGTGCATGTGAGGAATAAATCGAATTTGGCTGCACTTAATACATGAGAAATATATACAAGTGCTATATTTTCTAGTTCTTAATTATGCTTAGTTTGGATAAATGGGTTTTCCATGTGGCTTGAATTAATCTGATGAATCTGCAATGTGCTTATTTTTCATCAACATATTTTACTGATAGCATACAGACCCTTACTTAACCTGATGCCTAACTACCTTATATGTGTTGCAGGGAAACAATGGGAAGCACTGAGGTTTACAATCGAGGTTAGCACGTGCATGGTCCGTTGTCTAATAGCACATTATTTTGCAATTGTAGGAACCATTCTAATATTTAGGTTTTTAACTATTTGGTGTTGCACATTTAGGTCCTGCTGTCAGAGGTTTTGATCCACTGTTCGACCCTTTTTGCATATGGAGAAATGAATTGTCCATGAATATCAATCAAGTCAAGAAACTCAGAAAGATTGTTAGGATAAAGAAATTAGCGACAAAAAGCAACAAGATCTTTGTCTGCACAATGAAGAAGACATCAGTTAACTACAAGATGGTAGTAACTATTATACCTTGCCTTTTTTATTCCTTTGCCCCATTTCCAATATAGAGAAGATATTTATGCACATCCTTGTTTTCAGGCCTTTCCAAAGCAGTTCACTGACGATTACCTTTCAAACCACCTCTATGGTCAGGAGGCGAGGAAGGTTTTCATACAACACCCACGGTTCAATATTGAAGTCTTCCTGAAGAGGACAAAGGATGGACGGTCAATCATCCACAAGCACTGGCCTAAAGTTGCAAAGACCTTCAACATCAATGAAGGCTCAATATTCGCCTTCCGCTTCAGCAGTTTTCCAGATGAGATGCATCTGTCTATGTACCATCTATGATGGTAATTTCGAAAGGTTCTAGATGTTGCATGTGAAAATTGGTGCTGCTGCAATTGTGTAATGGGTAGCTGAGTGCTGAAGCTATATCATGTTGTACTCTGATGTATTTCAATTATGAAATCCTGCTTTCTTAATATGGAAATGAAATATATTATTTGCTTAATATGAATGTCAATTAGATTCATAAATGGATTATTAATAATTGGGCAGTTAGCCTACTAATGGCCAATTAGCTTGCTAATTGGGTTTTTTTTTTCTATTGCAAACGGTTATTCAGAAAACACCGTGGGCGATGACCTTAGGCAACGCACACAGTTTGTAGGAATAAACCGTGTAAGATCAATGAACAATCACACACGACATCCTCTTGAAAACTGTGTGCGTTAGGCCACCTTGCGCGAACGTTTACCATATAAAAACTGTGTGTGATGGACAACCTTTGCCACACAATTTCCTCTACGCACTGTGTGTGATGCATTCAATAACACAAATGATAAAATCGTTAATATCATGTGCAATGGCAACGCTATCACAAACGATTTAACGGGAAAAATTGTGTGTGATGTATCTGCGTACGGAAACATTTTCCTTGGAGCGACTGTGTGGGATGTATATACGAACGGAAACGTTTAGCCGGGACTGACTGCGTGGGATGTACTTACGACCAGAAACGATTTCTCCTGTATAATTGTATTTTTTAGCACTACTGTATGTATAACCGTATTTGATCGCTTGCCGGTCGCACACGACCTCATGATATAAGGAAATAAATAATAACTTTATTATTGCCTCTAGGGCATATTTCCTCCAGTCTCCCACTTACACTAGAGTCAATAATCTAGTTCACACCGCCATGTGATTTAACATCAATAGTTCACATCATCATGTCATTAACACCCATAGTTCACATCGTCATGTGACCAACACCCAAAGGGTTTACTAGAGTCAATAATCTAGTTCACATTGCTATGTGATTAATACCCAAAGAGTACTAAGGTGTGATCATGTTTTGCTTGTGAGATAATTTTAGTCAACGGGTCTGTCACATTCAGATCCGTAAGTATTTTGCAAATTCTATGTCTACAATGCTCTGCACGGAGCTACTCTAGCTAATTGCTCCCACTTTTAATATGTACCTAGACCGAGACTTAGAGTCATCTAGATTAGTGTCAAAAACTTGCATCGACGTAACCCTTTACGACGAACCTTTTTTTAACCTCCATAACCGAGAAACATATCCTTATTCCACTAAGGATAATTTTGACTGCTGTCAAGTGATCTACTCCTAGATCACTATTGTACTCCCTTGCCAAACTCAGTGGTAGGGTATACAATAGATCTGGTACACAGCATGGCATACTTTGTAGAACCTATGGCATAGGGAATGACTTTCATTCTCTTTCTATCTTCTGCCGTGGTCGGGCTTTGAGTCTTACTCAATTTCACACCTTGTAACACAGGCAAGAACTCTTTCTTTAACTGTTCCATTTTAAACTACTTCAAAATCTTGTTAAGATATGTACTCATTGAAAAAACTTATTAAGCGTCTTGATCTATCTCTATAGATCTTGATGCTCAATATGTAAGCAGCTTCACCAAGGTCTTTCTTTGAAAAACTCCTTTCAAACACTCCTTTATGCTTTGCAGAATAATTCTACATTATTTCCGATCAACAATATGTCATACACATATACTTATCAGAAATGCTGTAGTGCTCCCACTCACTTTCTTGTAAATACAGACTTCACCGCAAGTCTGTATAAAACTATATCCTTTGATCAACTTATCAAAGCGTATATTCCAACTCCGAGATGCTTGCACCAGTCCATAGATGGATCGCTGGAGCTTGCATATTTTGTTAGCACCTTTAGGATTGACAAAACCTTCTGGTTGCATCATATACAACTCTTTTTTAATAAATCCATTAAGGAATGCAGTTTTGTTTATCCATTTGCCAGATTTCATAAAACGCGGCAATTGCTAACATGATTCGGACAGACTTAAGCATACATACGAGTGAGAAACTCTCATCGTAGTCAACACCTTGAACTTGTCAAAAAACCTTTTTGCGACAATTCTAGCTTTGTAGATAATAACACTACTATCAGCGTCCATCTTCCTCTTGAAGATCCATTTAATCTCAATGGCTCGCCGATCATTGGGAAAGTCAATCAAAGTCCATACTTTGTTCTCATACATGGATCTCATCTCAGATTTCATGGCCTCAAGCCATTTCTCGGAATCTGGGCTCATCATCGCTTCCTCATAGTTTGTAGGTTCGTCATGGTCAAGTAACATGACCTCCAGAACAGGATTACCGTACCACTATGGTGTGGATCTCACTCTGGTTTACCTACGAGGTTCGGTAGTAACTTGATCTGAAGTTACATGATCATCATCATTAGCTTCCTCACTAATTGGTGTAGGAGTCACAGGAACAGATTTCTGTGATGAACTACTTTCCAATAAGGGAGCAGGTACAGTTACCTCATCAAGTTCTACTTGCCTCCCACTCACTTCTTTCGAGAGAAACTCCTTCTCTAGAAAGGATCCATTCTCAGCAACGAATATCTTGCCTTCGGATCTGTGATAGAAGGTGTACCCAACAGTAACTTTTGGGTATCCTATGAAGACGCACTTTTCCGATTTGGGTTTGAGCTTATCAGGATGAAACTTTTTTCACATAAGCATCGCAACCCAAAACTTTAAGAAACGACAACTTAGGTTTCTTGCCAAACCATAGTTCATACGGTGTCGTCTCAATGGATTAGACAGTGCCCTATTTAATGTGAATGTAGCTGTCTCTAATGCATAACCCCAGAACGATAGTGGTAAATCGGTAAGAGACATCATAGATTGCACTATATCCAATAAAGTACGGTTATGACGTTCGGACACACCATTATGATGTGGTGTTCCAGGTGGCATGAGTTTGTGAAACTATTCCACATTGTTTTAATTGAAGACCAAACTCGTAACTCAAATATTTTACTTCTACGATCATATCGTAGAAACTTTTATTTTTGTTACGATGATTCTCTACTTCACTCTGAAATTCTTTGGACTTTTCAAATGTTTCAGACTTGTGTTTCATCAAGTAGATATACCCATATATGCTCAAATCATCTGTGAAGGTCAGAAAATAATGATACCCGCTGCGAGCCTCAACACTCATCGGATTGCATACATCAGTATGTATTATTTCCAATAAGTCAGTTGCTCGCTCCATTGTTCCGGAGAACGGAGTCTTAGTCATCTTGCCCATAAGGCATGGTTCGCAAGTATCAAGTGATTCATAATCAAGTGATTCCAAAAGCCCATCAGCATGGAGTTTCTTCATGCGCTTTACACCAATATGACCTAAACGGTAGTGCCACAAATATGTTGCACTATCATTATCAACTTTGCATCTTTTGGCATCAATATTATGAATATGTGTATCACTACGATCGAGATTCAATAAACCATTGAGTGTATGACCATAGAAGGTTTTATTCATGTAAACAGAATAACAATTATTCTTCGGTTTAAATGAATAACCGTATTGCGATAAACATGATCCAATCATATTCATGCTCAACGCACACACCAATAACGGTATTGCAATAAACATGATCCAATCATATTTATGCTCAACGCAAACACCAAATAACATTTATTTATGTTCAACACTAATCCCGAAGGTAAGGGGAGTATGTGATGGTGATCTTATCAACCTTGGAACCACTTCCAATACACATCATCACTTCATCCTTAACTAGTTTTTGTTCATTATGCAACTCCCGTTTTGAGTTACTACTCTTTAGCAACTGAACCAGTATCAAATACCGAGGGGTTGCTACGAACACTAGTAAAATACACATCAATAATCTGTATATCAAATATACCTTTGTTCACTTTGCCATCCTTCTTATCCGCCAAATACTTGGGGCAGTTCTGCTTCCAGTGACCAGTCCCTTTGCAGTAGAAGCACTTAGTCTCATGCTTAGGTACAGACTTGGGCTTCTTCACTTGATTAACAACTTGCTTTCCGTTCTTCTTGAAGTTCCCCTTCTATCCCTTTGCCCTTTTCTTGAAACTAGTGGTGTTGTTAACCATCAACACTTGATGCTCTTTCTTGGTTTCTACCTTCGTCGATTCCAGCATCGCGAAGAGCTCGGGAATTACTTTCGTCATCCCTTGCATACTATAGTTCATCACGAAGTTCTACTAACTTGGTGATGGTGACTAGAGAATTCTGTCAATTACTATCTTATCTGAAAGATTAACTCCCACTTGATTCAAGCAATTGTAGTACCCAGACAATCTGAGCACATGCTCACTGGTTGAGCTATTCTCCTCCATCTTGTAGGCAAAGTACTGTCAGAGGTCTCATACCTTTCGACACGGGCATGAGTATGAAATACCAATTTCAACTCTTGGAACATCTTATATGCTCCATGGCGTTCAAAATATTTTTGAAGTCCCGATTCTAAGCCGTAAAGCATGGTGCACTTAACTATCAAGTAGTCATCATACTGAGCTTTTGTCAAAACGTTCATAACGTCTGCATCTGCTCCTGCAATAGGTCTGTCGCCTAGCGGTGCATCAAGGACATAATTCTTCTGTGCAGCAATGAGGATAATCCTCAGATCACGGATCCAATCCGCATCATTGCTACTAACATCTTTCAACTTAGTTTTCTCTAGGAACATATCAAAAATAAAATAGGGGAGCTAAACGCGAGCTATTGATCTACAACATAATTTGCAAAAATACTATCAGGACTAAGTTCATGATAAATTTAAGTTCAATTAATCATATTACTTAAGAACTCCCACTTAGATAGACATTCCTCTAATCCTCTAAGTGATCACGTGATCCATATCAACTAAACCATGTCCGATCTGTTGGGGAACGTAGTAATTTCAAAAAAATTCCTACGCACACGCAAGATCATGGTGATGCATAGCAACGAGAGGGGAGAGTGTTGTCCACGTACCCTCGTAGACCGACAGCGGAAGCGTTATCACAACGCGGTTGATGTAGTCGTACGTCTTCACAATCCGACTGATCAAGTACCGAACGCACGGCACCTCCGAGTTCTACACACGTTCAGCTCGATGACGTCCCTCGAACTCCGATCCAGCCGAGTGTTGAGGGAGCGTTTCGTCAGCATGACGTCGTGGTGACGATGATGATGTTCCATCGACGCAGGGCTTCGCCTAAGCTCCACAACGGTATTATCGAGGTGTAATATGGTGGAGGGGGGCACCGCACACGGCTAAGAATATCGTATATCAAGTGTGTCCATGGGGTGCCCCCCTGCCCCCGTATATAAAGGAGCAAGGGAGGAGGAGGCCGGCCCTAGGAGGGGGCGCACCAAGTGTGGAGTCCTACTAGGACTCCCTAGTCCTAGTAGGATTCCACCTCCCATATGGAATAGGAAAAGAGGAAGGGAAAAAGAGAAGGAAGGAAGGGGGCGCCCCCCTTCCCTAGTCCAATTCGGACCAGACCAAGGGGAGGGGTGCGGCCACCCTTGAGGCCCTTTTCCTTCTTTCCCGTATGGCCCAATAAGGCCCAATACGTATTCCCGTAACTCTCCGGTACTCCGAAAAATACCCGAATCACTCGGAACCTTTCCGAAGTCCGAATATAGTCGTCCAATATATCGATCTTTACGTCTCGACCATTTCGAGACTCCTCGTCATGTCCCCGATCTCATCCAGGACTCCGAACTCCTTCGGTACATCAACATACATAAACTCATAATAAAACTGTCATCGTAACGTTAAGCGTGCGGACCCTACGGGTTCGAGAACTATGTAGACATGACCGAGACACGTCTCCGATCAATAACCAATAGCGGGACCTGGATGCCCATATTGGCTCCCACATATTCTACGAAGATCTTTATCGGTCAGACCGCATAACAACATACGTTGTTCCCTTTGTCACCGGTATGTTACTTGCCCGAGATTTGATCGTCGGTATCTCGATACCTAGTTCAATCTCGTTACCGGCAAGTCTCTTTACTCGTTCCGTAACACATCATCCCGCAACTAACTCATTAGTCACAATGCTTGCAAGGCTTATAGTGATGTGTATTACCGAGTGGGCCCAGAGATACCTCTCCAACAATCGGAGTGACAAATCCTAATCTCGAAATACGCCAACCCAACAAGTACCTTTGGAGACACCTGTAGAGCACCTTTATAATCACCCATTTACGTTGTGACGTTTGGTAGCACACGAAGTGTTCCTCCGGTAAACGGGAGTTGCATAATCTCATAGTCATAGGAACATGTATAAGTCATGAAGAAAGCAATAGCAACATACTAAATGATCGAGTGCTAAGCTAACGGAATGGGTCAAGTCAATCACGTCATTCTCCTAATGAGGTGATCTCGTTAATCAAATGACAACTTATGTCTATGGCTAGGAAACATAACCATCTTTGATTAACGAGCTAGTCAAGTAGAGGCATACTAGTGACACTCTGTTTGTCTATGTATTCACACATGTATTATGTTTCCGGTTAATACAATTCTAGCATGAATAATAAACATTTATCATGATATAAGGAAATATATAATACTTTATTATTGCCTCTAGGGCATATTTCCTTCACGATCATCACGTGAGATGGAGTAGTTTCAACGGTGAACATCACTATGTTGATCATATCTACTATATGATTCACGCTCGACGTTTCGGTCTCCGTGTTCCGAGGCCATATCTGTTATATGCTAGGCTCGTCAAGCTTAACCTGAGTATTCCGCGTGTGCAACTGTTTTGCACCCGTTGTATTTGAACGTAGAACCTATCACACCCGATCATCACGTGGTGTCTCAGCACGAAGAACTTTCGCAACGGTGCATACTCAGGGAGAACACTTATACCTTGATAATTTAGTGAGAGATCATCTTATAATGCTACCGCCAATCAAAGCAAGATAAGATGCATAAAAAGATAAACATCACATGCAATCAATATAAGTGATATGATATGGCCATCATCATCTTGTGCTTGTGATCTCCATCTCCGAAGCACCGTCATGATCACCATCGTCACCGGCGCGACACCTTGATCTCCATCGTAGTATCGTTGTCGTCTCGCCAATCTTATGCTTCTACGACTATCGCTACCGCTTAGTGATAAAGTAAAGCATTACAGGGCGATTGCATTGCATACAATAAAGCGACAACCATATGGCTCCTGCCAGTTGCCGATAACTCGGTTACATAACATGATCATCTCATACAATAAAATTTAGCATCATGTCTTGACCATATCACATCACAACATGCCCTGCAAAAACAAGTTAGACGTCCTCTACTTTGTTGTTGCAAGTTTTACGTGGCTACTACGGGCTTAGCAAGAACCGTTCTTACCTACGCATCAAAACCACAACGATAGTTTTTCAAGTTGGTGCTGTTTTAACCTTCGCAAGGACCGGGCGTAGCCACACTCAGTTCAACTAAATTTGGAGAAACTGACACCCGCCAGCCACCTCTGTGTAAAGCACGTCGGTAGAACCAGTCTCGCGTAAGCGTACGCGTAATGTCGGTCCGGGCCGCTTCATCCAACAATACCGCCGAACCAAAGTATGACATGTTGGTAAGCAGTATGACTTATATCGCCCACAACTCACTTGTGTTCTACTCGTGCACATAACATCAACGCATAAAACCAGGCTCGGATGCCACTGTTGGGGAACGTAGTAATTTTAAAAAATTTCCTACGCACACACAAGATCATGGTGACGCATAGCAACGAGAGGGAAGAGTGTTGTCCACGTACCCTCGTAAACCGAAAGCGGAAGCGTTAGCACAACGCGGTTGATGTAGTCGTACGTCTTCACGATCCGACCGATCAAGTACCGAACGCACGGCACCTCCGAGTTCAGCACACGTTCAACTCGATGGCGTCCTTCGAACTCCGATCCAGCCGAGCTTTGAGGGAGAGTTCCGTCAGCACGACGGCGTGGTGACGATGATGATGTTCTACCGATGCAGGGCTTCGCCTAAGCACCGCTACGATATTATCGAGATGGATTATGGTGGAGGGGGGCACCGCACACGGCTAAGAGATCAAGAGATCTGTTGTTGTGTCTCTGGGGTGCCCCCTGCCCCCGTATATAAAGGAGCAAGGGGGGAGGCGGCCGGCCTAGGAGGAGGGCGCGCCAAGGGGGGAGTCCTACTCCCACCGGGAGTAGGACTCCTCCTTTCCTTGTTGGAGAAGGAAAAGGGAAGCGAGAAGGAGAAGAAAGGGAAGGGGGTGCCCCCCTCCCTAGTCCAAATAGGACTAGTCCATGGGGAGGGGTGCGGCCACCCTTTGGGCCCTTTCTCTCCTTTCCCGTATGGCCCATTAAGGCCCAATACGGATTCCCGTAACTCTCCGGTACTCCGAAAAATACCCGAATCACTCGGAACCTTTCCGATGTCTGAATATAGTCGTCCAATATATCAATCTTTACGTCTCGACCATTTCGAGACTCCTCGTCATGTCCCCGATCTCATCCGGGACTCCGAACTCCTTCGGTACATCAAAACACATAAACTCATAATATAACCGTCATCTAACTTTAAGCGTGCGGACCCTACGGGTTCGAGAACTATGTAGACATGACCGAGACACGTCTCCGGTCAATAACCAATAGCGGAACCTGGATGCTCATATTGGCTCCCACATATTCTACGAAGATCTTTATCGGTCAGACCACATAACAACATAAATTGTTCCCTTTGTCATCAGTATGTTACTTGCCCGAGATTCGATCGTCGGTATCTCAATACCTAGTTCAATCTCGTTACCGGCAAGTCTCTTTACTCGTGCTGTAATACATCATCCCGCAACTAACTCATTAGTTATAATGCTTGCAAGGCTTATAGTGATGTGCATTACCGAGTGGGCCCAGAGATACCTCTCCGACAATCGGAGTGACAAATCCTAATCCCGAAATACGCCAACCCAACAAGTACCTTCGGAGACACCTGTAGAGCACCTCTATAATCACCCATTTACGTTGTGACGTTTGGTAGCACACAAAGTGTTCCTCCGGTAAACGGGAGTCGCATAATCTCATAGTGATAGGAACATGTATAAGTCATGAAGAAAGCAATAGCAACATACTAAACGATCATGTGCTAAGCTAACGGAATGGGTCAAGTCAATCACATCATTCTCATAATGATATGATCCCGTTAATCAAATGACAACTCATGTCTATGGCTAGGAAACATAACCATCTTTGATCAACGAGCTAGTCAAGTAGAGGCATACTAGTGACACTCTGTTTGTCTATGTATTCACACATGTATCATGTTTCCTATTAATACAATTCTAGCATGAATAATAAACATTTATCGTGATATAAGGAAATAAATAATAACTTTATTATTGCCTCTAGGGCATATTTCCTTTAGGTCACGGGCGTGGACGAGTCTTGGCCGGTGAAGACCCCCGTCTTGGAGAATAGAGCATGGTTATCAAACTCAACGTCCTCCAGCGGTGGTGGTGATGTGACGAGGAAGGCGATGACTTTGGCTAAAGGGGGTGTAGGGGTGCGGGCCGTGAGCTACACCGTCGGTGGCACGAGTGAAAACAACTTTGAGGGTGGTGGCTGGGTGGGGGCATCGAGGACAAAAGCAGGGTGACGATGGCGATGGCGAAGAGGACAGGAAGGTCGAAAATGGATGACTGAGGGCTGTACTGGCCTGTGTGCCACCGACAGATGGGTCAAGGGAGGAGAACGCAGTTGTTCATGACATGTCCCCGCGAACGCAAACCCATTTCAAAATTTGGCTGAAAATGGTCAAAGCGGACAACAAAACACGCATATGCCTGTTTTACGTCCCCATATCGGGTCGTGGCTTGTACCCACACGAACAAAAACAAAAGACGGGTGAACGAAATACATCGCCAACTTGAAATTGCCCTTGCATTCCGTGGAGGTGTCACATACTACCAGTCAGCAATCTCAAAAGGTTTGAAAAAACTTAGCAATTTCAAACAATTATGTTGAAGTCTATGCAATGAAGATGCACAATAACCTGTGATTCGATGGTTAAAATAATAGTTGAATATTCATTTCATCATAGTTTATGACGTACTGATGTTTGCATTTTTCTGCATTTATGCTAGGTTATCTGATGATGTGCGTTTAATGGAAGGAGACATTTTCATCGACTATCAAACCGTCCGTAACAACTTCGTCAATCATCAAGATGATGTACTGGCTCGCATCTTTGAGATGCTCATAGGGTAAGATGTGCATTCATTCATAGGATGAATGTATGTGCCAATGCATGAGCGTCTGCGCTGTACTGTGTTAAAAAAATGTGTCGCGTACATTTTTGTAACCATGAAGCAGCTAATGACCAATGGGGATAGAGTATGCGGATCGTGTGCTTCTTCAATGGGCGTGCTGGCCGTCGGATGAAGGAGCATAACATCCAACGGCGGACGTCTAGATCCGCTACGTCATTGCTTTACACGCCCAGGCTGGGGCGCAGTTTCCGCGTGGACCCACCCCTTGCCGTATATGGACAACGCGGTCGTCCATACAGACCACGTAAATTGGGCAATAAGTTGCACCCGGGCCTGTCTCTGCGGCGTGGGGTCCGCGGGGTGGGTGTGTCGCCTAGCCAAGCTTCAAGATGGGCATGGCTCGGTGCCATGTAGGACTGACAGGGCTATTGGCCGCCTAAGCCTATTGGTTTCAGTTGGCGGAAATTCAGCCGACCGATTGACAGAGCAAACCCGTCCGACCCGGTAATCAAGCCGATTGTTTAGGGGATTCAACTTATTTGTATCCCGACCCGCACTACTTAAACGGTGCCCTCAGCCCCCCTCTATCGCCCCTCCCATTATCCCAAACCTAGAGGCTACTGGTACGAATCTAGGTCTCGTCTTCCACATCTGGGAAGAACACGGCCGAAACACCACCCCCCACTACTAAGGAAAACCCTAGTAGTAGGACTAGTTTTAGAGCAACTAGTAGCGCTTTTACAAGCGCTACCAGTAAGGCGCTACATCTAACTTGTGGCAGTAGCGCTGATTTCCCAGCGCTACTGCTACACCTAGTTAGCAGTAGCGCTCGTGTTGGAAAAGCGCTGCTGATAGTGCTAAGTAGCAGTAGCGTTTCTTCTGAAAAGCGCTACTGCTTATTTTTCCTATATTTTTGAAATTGCAGCTTATTTTCGCTGTATTTGTATAGGTTTTATATACAGTACTTTCATCATATGATTTTATGACCATGATTAGTTAGTATATACAACAGTGTGTGAAATGAAGGTGGATTAGGTTCAAGTGGAGGCAACATGTGGTGCATGTCGAAAGTATACTACTAATCCAAACTTGATCTAGTTTGGATTAGTAGTACTTTCTATGTGCACCACATGTTGCCTCCACTTGAATCTAATCTGCCAACACAAGCTATTTAATCATCATCATAGTTATTACCACCAACACTAGCTATTTAATCATCATAGTCATAGTGTAGCACATCATTATCTTCAAACGCATTCTAGCTAGCTAATCACCACCAACACTAGCTACGGTAGCTATCTAATCACCACCAACACTAGCTAATAATAATCATCATAGTCATTACCACCAACACTAGCTATTTAATCATCATAGTCATAGTATAGCACATCATCGTCTTCAAACTCATTCTAGCTAGCTAATCACTCCTGCTGCTCTCTCTCAGGTAAAATAGCATAAAACATGTGTAGCACTCCTGCTTCATCATATTGGAGCATGCAGATGAACCTGTCTCCTAATTGTGGGATGCGCTTCTGATTCCTGCCCCCTAGTACTTCTCTGCTGCGATCCTTCACAATTTTGCTCCAGTCTTTGACTATTAAGACTTGCTCGTTTTGAGAAATGATGAATGCACTCATGTGCAATGCAGGATATCTTGGCCGTAAGCTAACCATTATCATCCGACCTTTAGGCTCGATCCAAAGAGGCATACCACTCATCGGGAGTCCCTGTTGAAGAACATCGTAGTAACATACTTACCAATGAAGTTTAGCTTAAAAAATAATGTATGCAAAAGATGCACTGAGGACAAATAGTAAAAATCTTACCATATTTCCTAAATAGATGTGACCGTAGTTCAATACGCACACTAGTGATCGCACGTTTTGAGTAGTAATATCTCGAAGTCCAGGAAAATAACCTGTCTTGACAGTATGAAGATCCTCAAGCCATGAAACATAATGACCTATCTCCTCACAGTTTAGTTCAGCCCCGGGACAGTAGTAGGTGCTGTCTACCAAGCGCCGGACAGGTTTGCTTGAATGGAAATAAGCTGTCAATAAAAATTAGTTGTCAACTATTTTTAAATAAACAATATAAATTACTTAATAAATATGGTTGAGAAACTCACATAATGGTAGAACTGGAGGTGTCTGTACATTGACCCAGATGTCAATATTACCTTCAATTTCATCTTCCGGACGAATATCAAAGGTGATAAGCATATTAGGCTCAAATGCATAAGCCTTGCATAGTGCTCTTCAATTTTTGCATTCAAAATAGGAGTAGGTGTCTGCATTGTATAATTTTATGGCAAAAGTATAACCATGCTCAGTCCTCAACTAAACTCTCTTTACCTCCATACTTTTCATAGTACTGAAACCAATCTTATCTAAGACATACATTCTTGCATGGCAAGGGATACACTAGTAGAATAGTAAAAAATTAAAATTATAAGTTGAAGCAAAAGAAGCAGAAGTCATGCTTAATTACGAAAAAAGACTTGTCGTTGTGACTTACTGTATCCACTTCGAAGTTCTCATTCAGCATGATGCTGAAGCGCCTACCACCAACTAGGTGAGGCCTGTCGCACAGGCCGTGCTCGTCTTCGCAGTATGCGCACATAACGAATTCCCTTTCTTCGTCGGACATTTCCTATGTTCATAGTTGAAACATTAATTGAAAATCGATCAAAGGCAACTACCAGGAAACTCAACACATAGATCACTATTACTCAATATGCAACGGGTTGACTTTAGGTCTGTCGAGTCTTCCTTCCAAAACTCTCATCTCACGTATATGGTGGGCACTCCCTTTCTAATATTGCGACCGTCGGTGATGGTCGCTACTCCTCCTTTCCCTAGTGCATTACAAATATCTAGCACAAGGAAAAGAAGGAGAAGCGACCCCCACACCAACAGTCGGCATTCTTCTTCTCTCATATATGGTGGACACTCCCTCACCGATTTTTCAACCGTCGATGATGGTCGCTACTCCTTCTTCCCCTAGTGCATAACAAAGGTCTAGCACAAAGAGAAGAAGGAGAAGCAACCCCCACGACAACAGTCGGCATTCTTCTTCTCTCATATATGGTGGAGACTCCCCCTCACTGATTTTTTGGCTGTCATGTATGGAGCTCCCACAGACTTAAAGTCAACTCAAAATGTCGGTTAATTCTCTTTCTAGCAAATCCAGGGCACTCGATATTTCCTACATATTCTAGCACAAGTCATGCTTAAATTCACGAAAAAATCCGGTATGACCTTTGCTAAAATAGGAAATATCAAGCGCCTGAAATTTGCCAGAACGGAAGTGAATCAACACTCCGGCAAAACATAGGCCACTCGGAAATGAATCAACACTTTACACATGAGCATAAACTGGTGCTCATTGCATTTCAATGGTTCAATATTGACAAAAAAATTCAATATATCTTATAACCCGAACACTTCATTTGGTTAAGAAGCATAACTAAATACCCTAGTTCTACTTTATTCAGCACCGAGGAGTGGAGAAGGAGGAGGTGGACTTTTAGCTCACCGACTCAGGTGTAGAGAAAGTAGAGGTAGCTCGGAT
The DNA here is from genome assembly GCF_002575655.3 of Aegilops tauschii subsp. strangulata. Taxonomy (NCBI): domain Eukaryota; kingdom Viridiplantae; phylum Streptophyta; class Magnoliopsida; order Poales; family Poaceae; genus Aegilops; species Aegilops tauschii. The sequence goes on along the minus strand of NC_053035.3, from coordinate 502,880,984 downwards.
GACGATCACTCCAAGGAGACACGACTCTGCAAAGCTTGCATATTCCACCGAGTAAAATTTTAATTAGATCATCAAATCTCATATAGTATTCTTTGATGACAAAGTAATAATGACATAAATTCAACTAATACTATTAATTCAACTAGTTCAACTAAGCACTTACTAAAAATAAACTAGTTCTATTAATTTTCTTACTAAAAATAAACTAGTTCTATAGTAAAATTTTAATTAGATCATCAAATCTCATGTACCTAAATTTTCTTACTAAAAATAAACTAATTCTATTAATTCAACTAGTTCAACTAAGCACTTACTAAAAATAAACTAGTTCTATTAATTTTCTTACTAAAAATAAACTAGTTCTATAGTAAAATTTTAGTTAGATCATCAAATCTCATATACCTAAAATTTCTTACTAAAAATAAACTAGTTCTATTAATTCAACTAGTTCAACTAAGCACTTACTATAAATAAAAATAATTATTTTTCTTACTAATTCAACTAGTTCTATTAACCACTTCCTAATTAAATAAACTATTTCTATTAAACACTTACTAAAAAACAGTAAAAAGAACTACATTATACAAGAACAGTAGGGTGGGATGAGGGAGGAGGGAGGAGGAGGAGGAGGGAGGAGGGGTTGGGAGGAGAGAGGAGAGAGGAGGAGGGGGAGGAGGGCGGAGGGGGCGGCTGGAGGAGGAGGTGGGAGGAAGGGGTGGGAGGAGGGATGAGAGAGGAGGGAGGGGCGCCGTAGGGAGGAGGATGGAGGAGGAGGGAGGAGGGGGCGGTCGGAGGAGGAGGGAGGGGCGCGGTAGGGAGGAGGAAGGAGTAGGGAGGCGAGAGGAGGAGGAGGGAGGAGGAAGGAGGAGGGATGGAGGGACTGCCTCAGTGGAGGAGCAGGTGCGTCGGCGGCCGCAGGCGACGACGGTGGTCGCGGAACGGCAGCGGTGGAGGACGACGGGGGGTGCGGGGGAGCGAGGGTGAGAGTGGAGAGGGAGAGTAGGGGCGCGCGGCCGGTTGGATAAGGCGCTTAGCAGTAGCGCTGGTTAGAGAAAAAGCGCTATTGCTAATATCAATAGCAGTAGCATTTTTAACGAATGAGCGCTACTAGTATCCCTAGCCTAACTGGAACGTCCGGCAATAGTAGCGGTAGCGTGTTTTCTAGCTACAGCGGTACTGCTATGCTCATATTAGCAGCACACGTTCTGCCCAAGCGCTGCTGCTATTTAGCGACACCGCATCCTTCTAAAAGCGTTACTGGTGAACTCCTGTGTATAAACATTTCCCTAATAGTGTCCTCCTCTCAACAGGCTTGGGGATCATGTCCTTGAAGCCTTGGCAGCCATCCACTTCACGATGTATCACATCTTGGAGAAGAGAAGGAGCTGCGTCCTATGGCAGGCAGGATTCCACGGCCACACGGCCAAGGACTCTGAGGTTCGTGTGACCTCTTAGGCCTTGCCCATGGCCATGGTGTTCTTGGCATGCCCAGGTCTTACTTGCATATTCACAACGAGATGCGTCATATGGCCGAGGCCCTTAGGATTTAGCCATGGCACGGTAAGATTTCTTTGTTTTTTTAGATCTCAACATGCTCGGTATAGATCTTTTGTTCGGTATTCACAACAATTTGAATCTCTTGTGATTTTTTTATTTGCCAGGAAGTGATCTGTAAAATTTATCTGGGTTTCCTTGCGTGGCCATTGCAGAATGATCAATTAAAGCCAGGTTGACGTTTTCACACAAATCCGAGGCCGGTCGGTTGGATGGCGCGCCCTCCTCTCAACCCCGACGTCCCGTGATAGAATCCCCATCTTGCAAGTTTTAAGCCCACTTTTTTTGTTGATTTAGCCTCAACCATCCTGCAACATTTTAGACCATTTTTTTTTGTTGATTTAGCCTCACCATCCTGCAACATTTTAGACCACTTTTTTTAGGTTGATTTTAGCCCATTTTTTTCGGTTGAGCCCACTTTTTTTTGTTGATTTAGCCTCACCATCCTGCAACATTTTAGACCACTTTTTTTTGTTGATTTAGCCTCACCATCCTGCAACATTTTAGACCACTTTTTTTAGGTTGATTTTAGCCCACTTTTTTCGGTTGACAAGTGGCCCAGCACCGTCACCTTTTTTTTTCGTCCTCCCCTCAACCCTGAGGTCTGGCGATGGACTGGGCCGCCACTTGGCCGGCTCGAGCCGGTTGCCATTTCCCAACTGCAATGGGACTAGGTCGCCTCTAGCCCGCCGGCACCTGGCAGGAAATATGGCGTCTGGCTCGAGCAGGCCAAGTGGCGGCCCGGTGCCATCCCTAAAATACAGCGGCTCCCACTGCCAATGCCAAGTAAGCTCCCCCATCTGTCCCCCCCCCCCCCCCCCCCGCGCGCCGCCGCGAAGTGAGTAACCCTAGAAGGAAGCGCCGCTCGTCCGATCCGCTCGCAATGGTGACTACCTTCCCTGCCGCTGATACGTCTCCAACGTATCTATAATTTATGAAGTATTCATGCTGATATTTTATCATTTTTGGATGTTTTACAATCATTTTATAGCAACTTTATATCATTTTTTTGTTGATTTAGCCTCACCATCCTGCAACATTTTAGACCACTTTTTTTGTTGATTTAGCCTCACCATCCTGCAACATTTAAACCACTTTTTAAGGTTGATTTTAGCCCACTTTTTTCGGTTGACAAGTGGCCCAGCACCGTCACCTTTTTTTTCGTCCTCCCCTCAACCCTGAGGTCTGGCGATGGACTGGGCCACCACTTGGCCGGCTCAAGCCGGTTGCCATTTCCCAACTGCAATGGGACTAGGTCGCCTCTAGCCCGCCGGCACCTGGCAGGACAAATGGCGTCTGGCTCGAGCAGGCCAAGTGGCGGCCTAGTGCCATCCCTAAAATACAGCGGCTCCCACTGCCAATGCCAAGTAAGCTCCCCCATCTGTCCCCCATCCGCGCGCCGCCGCGAAGTGAGTAACCCTAGAAGGAAGCGCCACTCGTCCGATCCGCTCGCAATGGCGACTACCTTCCCTGCCGCTGATACGTCTCCAACGTATCTATAATTTATGAAGTATTCATGCTGATATTTTATCATTCTTGGATGTTTTACAATCATTTTATAGCAACTTTATATCATTTTTTTGTTGATTTAGCCTCACCATCCTGCAACATTTTAGACCACTTTTTTTTTGTTGATTTAGCCTCACCATCCTGCAACATTTTAGACCACTTTTTAAGGTTGATTTTAGCCCACTTTTTCGGTTGACAAGTGGCCCAGCACCGTCACCTTTTTTTGTCCCCCCCTCAACCCTGAGGTCTGGCGATGGACTGGGCCGCCACTTGGCCGGCTCGAGTCGGTTGCCATTTCCCAACTGCAATGGGACTAGGTCGCCTCTAGCCCGCCGGCACCTAGCAGGACAAATGGCGTCTGGCTCGAGCAGGCCAAGTGGCGGCCCGGTCCCATCCCTAAAATGCAGCGGCTCCCACTGCCAATGCCAAGTAAGCTCCCCCATCTGTCCCCCCCCCCCCCCCCCCCCCCCGCGCCGCCGCGAAGCGAGTAACCCTAGAAGGAAGCGCCGCTCGTCCAATCCGCTCGCAATGGCGACTACCTTCCCTGCCGCTGATACGTCTCCAACGTATCTATAATTTATGAAGTATTCATGCTGATATTTTATCATTCTTGGATGTTTTACAATCATTTTATAGCAACTTTATATCATTTTTTTGTACTAACCTGTTGACCCAGTGCCCAGTGCTAGTTGCTCTTTTTTTGCTTGTTTTTTACATTGCAGGAAATCAATATCAAACGGACTCCAAACACCGCGAAACTTTTTGGAGATTTTTATGGACCAGAACACCCAAGATGGGCCAGAGCAGCACTTAGGGGGTGCCCCGAGGGGGGCACAACCCACCAGGGCGCGCCTGGGGGCCTAGGCGCGCCCAGGTGGGTTGTGTCCACCTCGGTGGCCTCCCGCACCCCCTCTTTACCCTATAAATTCCCAAAAATTTCAGAAACCCTCGGGGTTAACCTAGATCAGAAGTTCCGCCGCCGCAAGGCTTTGTAGGCACCGAAAACCAATCTAGACCCCGTTCCGGCACCCTGCCGGAGGGGGGAATCATCTCCGGTGGCCATTTTCATCATCCCGGCGGCCACCACAATGAGGAGGGAGTAGTCCACCCTCGGGGCTGAGGGTTTGTACCAGTAGCTATGTGTTCAATCTCTCTATCTCGTGTTCTTGAGATGTCACGATCTTGATGTATCGCGAGCTTTGTTAATATAGTCGGATCACATGGTGTTTTCCCCTCTCTATCTTGTTGTGATGAATTAAGGTTTTCCCTTTGAGATTTCGTTGTTATCGGATTGAATACTTTTATGGATTTAAGAACACTTGATATATGTCTTGCAATTAAATACTCGTGGTGGCAATGGGGTATCGTATTGATTCACTTGATATATGTTTTGGCACTCAACTCGCGGATTCCCAAGGTGACATTGGGGCGATCTATGAATAGGGGTTGATGCACGTTTTTTTCTTTGTTTCTCTGGTAGAAATCTTGGGGCAATCTTTGAAGTTCTTTGTGTTGGATTGAATATTATAAATCTGAATTTGCTTTGGTGTTATTTTAGTACGAACTCTAGGATAGATCGAACGGAAAGAATAGCTTTGTGTTATTTTAGTACGAACTCTTGAATAGATCGAACGGAAAGAATAGCTTTGGCGTGCTTTCGTACCCTACAAACAATTCCGTCTTATGTTCTCCGCTAGATAGGTACTTTGGAGTGATTCTTCATCGCACGTTGAGGGATGGTTATATGATCCAATTATATTAGCACTGTTGAGAGATTGCACTAGCGAAAGTACGGACCCTAGGCCCTGTTTTCAAGCATTGCAGTACCGTTTGTGCTCATTTTTGTCACTTGCTACCTTGCTGTTTTTATTTATTCAGATTATAAAAATATATTTCTACCATCCATATTACACTTTTATCACCATCTCTTCACCGAACTAGTGTAGCTATACAATTTGCCATGTATTGGGTGTGTTGGGGACACAAGAAATTTCTTGTATTTGGTTGCAGGGTTGTTTGAGAGAGACCATCTTCATCCTACACCTCCCACAGATTGATAAATCTTAGGTCATCCACTTGAGGGATAATTGCTACTGTCCTACAAAACTCTGCGCTTGGAGGCCCAACACGAGTCTACAAGAATAAAGTTGCATAGTAGACATCAGCCGCTGCCTCGAAGCTGCTGCGGGAGTGGTCGTACTGCCCGTAGGCGTTGGCCGACCTACCACCCTTGAGGATGATCTTGGGGGCAGCGAATCCTGATGGGTAAGACTTCCTCCTCTGATCCCGATTCCAAGTGAGGGTGGTCGATCTAGGGTTCGGTCGTCGGGTCGAATTCCGCCCTGTTCTCTCAGCTGATCTAGGTTTCCGTCCATTTACCCCAACGCCTCTGATCTATGGTTGATTTGCAGGATAACGATGGTGGCATCTGCCCTCCGTTCGGCGGCCATGGCTGCAGGGGAGGCAGAGTTTCCCCTTCCCGCCTCCATCTTCACTCAGACCGACGCCCACAGCCTCCAACTCATGCGTGCTGCACGTAACATGGTTTCACGGATGGGCTGGTTGGTCCTCTTACCCTGTTATTGAATTGCACATGATGATCTGGTGCCTGATTAGTGTCATTCATACCCTGTTTAGAAACTGCATCTGTTGATTTGCTGGCTTGCTGATTATTTGGTCCCTTTTGATGCATCATAGTACACTCTGTGTAGTGTTGGTCATACCCTGTTTAGGAACTGCATCTGTTTATTTGCTGCCTTGCTGATTATTTGGTGCCTTGTGCATCATAGTACACTCTGTGTAGTGTCGGTCATACCCTGTTTAGGAACTGCATCTATTGATTTGCTCCCTTGCTGATTATTTGATGCGTTGTGTTGCGTCATAGTACACTCTATAGTGTCGGTCATACCTAGTTTAGGAACTGCATCTGTTGATTTACTGCCTTGCTGATTATTTGATCCCTTGTGATGCATCATAGTACTTTCTGTGAATTGCAAGTGATGCTTTGATCACTTTTCATCACCTGCAGCCTGTCTGTTTCACATATTAGCATGAAAGCAATCATCACAGAAGCTTCTCGTAAACTGGGCAGCCCCAGCATTATGTTACCAGGCCAGTCCCACCTTGGTATCCCTACTTGGAAGATCTCTCTCCCCGAGGTTAGATGTTCATATAACACCTTTTTTTCAATCTGTTGTCATGCATTTGGTTTGATGCCAACATTTGGCAAAACCAAAAGTTGCCAACAATTGGCAACTTTTTGTAAGATAGACAAGAAAAATTGGTAGCCAATCAATTACTAGCCAACATTTGGCATTTGCCAATTATTGGCATGCCAACTTTCGGCATCGAACCAATTATGCTCTTTACTTCACTCATCTATAAATGTTTTTTTCATCCCCTAGGTTGCTACTTTTCCTGTAGCATTCACATAGAAACACATGTAGAATTAGAAATGCCTGCATTACATGATGAGGTTTGTTAGCTCCGCAGCTTCGTGAATTTTCAGTGATTCCAAAAGATTTGCTTCCAACTTGAGACCCTGCCCTTCTGCTTGAACGGCTGAATTGGCTGAATTAGCTAGCATCACTTTTGATGAAATGGTTGCTTGAATATTCAAGTAACATTGCTCATGTTCCATGTTTCAGGATTCTTATTATGTATTTGGTGCAAGTGCTGCTGCAGCCGGAATGCTACTCTTGTCTGCCGGAGAACCAATTGAGCCTAATGGTATAAATTTCTTTTTAATGTTGTAGATACTCATGATAACTATATGAGTTGCTATATACCACGTGTTTTGATTGCTCTCATTCACTCACTTTACGTTCATGTTTTGTAGATACTTCATCTGGTCAGACTTCTGATGTGATGCCTCATGGTACAAATTTCTTTTTAATGTAGTAGATACTCATGATAACAATATGAGTTGATATACACCATGTGTTTTGATTGCGCTCGGTCACCCAATTTACGTTCATGTTTTGTAGATACTTCTCCTGGTCAAACATCGGATGTGATGCCTAATGGTATAAATTACTTTTAATCACTTTGATTTGTGAGTTTCTAAAGTGTATTGATTGTGCTCTCAATGTTGCTTCTGTAGATGGGCAGACATCTGAGATCATACATGATCTAAAGGAAAAGCCGAGTGAGGTTACCGAGAGAGCGGAGAACCTCGCTGCTGAGAACAAGAGGCTCCTTGAAGATGTGGACAAGGTCAGGGAAGCTAACAACCAACATGGATATGAGATCTGGATGGAGACCATTCGATCCATTCATCGAGAGGAACTTGCTAAGATTGAAGCTGGCAGTGACAAGAAGGGTGATGGGAGTGGCAGTGACAAGAAGGGCAATAAGAGTGACAAGAAGGGCAATGAGAGTGACAAGAAGGGCGATGACAGTGACAAGAAGGACAAAAAGTCGCTCGCAAAGGTAAACCCTTTTTTTTCTGACTATAGATGTCTACACCATTATAATGGTGTGCCAGTTTTGAATTAGAGCTAGATCATCAATCCGACAGTGGGAACATCAGAATTTGCAGTGAATAGTATACTGGATAGTACAACACAGATGCATCCACTATGTTCTAGAACATGCCCTTTACCCAAAATTCTGAATCTGTACATGAGGCACGAAGTATTGGTCTTTTTGTCACCAATGCTGCTGTTCTTGTTTACCAGATAGTAGGGTAGTATCTAGAAAGAGAAGCTAAACTAATGTTCAGCTTCTGAATTTTCTATCTCACCAGACAGTAGAGTTTTTCTTACTGAACCCCCCAATAGAGAAAGAGTGTATAACAATTCTTGTTTATCAGAGTCATTTCATAATACTAAGGTGTGCATTGCATGTGTATACATACTATACCTTTATATCACTGTTTTATCCATTCCAGGAGATATTGCTTTGGCTTTTGACTATAGACCATTGTTTTGAAATGTTGTTTACTTGTGAGCAAAAGCATTGTTTTTGTAGTCTATTTTGAAAGGTTGTTGTTTGCTTAACTATCACAGAAGCAGTTAGATCTCTTGACGTCACCATCCAACGCGAAAAATTTGTACAAGGATATCACATCCAACTGGTTCAAGTGGAGCTACTTGCTTAGCGTGGTCCCAGTTCTTAGCAAGGCATATTATGGAAAGATTTTCAAGGGTGACCTTAGCGCTTTAGATCCTCGGGTTGAGGTGATGGAGAGCAGGGCTTCATGTGGCATTCCCTGTCCGCAGAAATACTCTAGATGTGGCAGAGGACTCCCAAATTTTGTTGGCGATTCAGGTTAGCAGCTTGTGCACATGTCCCTACTGCTTCTCTTACTTGTTTTGAGTAGTTGGCATTGATTTTACTTGTTTTGATCAATAGGCCTCGTCAGTTTCCCATGGCCAAGATCGTTCAGGAAAAACTCTTATACTTGGAACTAAAATTTATAGAAAACTCTTATACTTGTTGATAGTAACATCCACGATAAACTGAAACCATTTTTATAGTAAAAATTATGTTATTTCTTTTTCCTTTTTCTTTTGTAAACATTATGACTTCAAATTGTGCTAGCTGTGAAAAAATTAAAATTACATGTCTTCGCTTGTTAATATGCAAATTTGCATTGATTATGATATAATACTCTGTGTGTGTGTGTGTGTGTGTTTTATTGTTAAATATCATGGTAGAGAGCTCTAGAATGTATGATAAAGTAATTATCATTATTGAGGATTTGAGTCCAATGCAAGTCCCCGTGACATGACGATCCATGAAATAGGCTCTGCAAATTTCTTACTTGTTGGAATATAAACATTGCGAATTTAAATTATTCTAGATGTGAAAAGATTAAAAAAGATAAAATCGCATGCCTTCGTTTGCTACTTTGCAAATTTGCATGGATTATATATAGTATTATACCCTTTCTGTCTCTGTGTGTGTAGTGTTATTAAATATCATGCTAGAGAGCTCTAGAATATATGGTAAAGGAATTATCTTTATTGAGATTACGTCCAATGCAAGTCCCAATGAGATGATGATCCATGCAATATGATTTTCAAATTTCGTACTTGTTGGAAATCTAACCAACAAGTACATTGTGATGGTGTCTTAGACTAGGGGTTACTCACCATGTCGTGTCCCGGTCAAGAGGGCCGGGCCGAGGACCCCCGTAGCGGTTCATTAGCGTGCCACTTGGAGCGGCCCATGACACATATAGGGGAGATTCCACAAGCCTTGGCGCACAAGACAAGGGCTCATGTTATCCTAGGCCTCGATTGTATTACATAAACCGAGGCTACGCTAGTCGCTAGATCATATTCGATATATTTGAGACATCCTAGAAGTTAGATTCATTCGCATACGATCTCGAGGAAGCCCATCCTATAACTTGTACTCCATCACAATCAATACATACAAGCCGGACGTAGGGTTTTACTTCTTTGAGAGGGCCTAAACATGGGTAAAATATTGTGTCCCTCTGTCCCGTTAGTATCTAGCTAAGATCACTAGCTAAGGATCCCCTATGTGAGGTCCGCCGGATTCAACTCTGACACATTGCTTCTTTTTGGGCGGGTGGATAATGTAATCCTGTTATCCGCACTAGTATAAAAAAATTCTAGGTCCATGTAAAGGTGAATATACACATGTGATTTGGTTGTTAGATTTTAGTGGTTATCATCCCATTAAAACTTTGGAGCCAAGTGTTAGGGCATATTTATCCCTTACTAGTTTTGGTGATTGATGGCAATGCGTTTTGCGGACTAATCGTGTGCATTGAGAATTTCAAATATTCTATCATATGGCACAAGATGGTTTATTCCCCTCGATGATAATATTGAAGACGATTATCTTCGGCGTTTCTTTTTTGGTCGATTTGAGTCGTAAGAAAACCATACTATTAAGAGGGGGTCTGCTTTGAAAAGGTTGGAATCAACAAGGACACATACCCTATGCACCCACATAGCCCTTCCCGGTACTTTGGAGTTCCTCTGTTTTCTGCCTTGGGCTATTTGGAAGCACCCTAGCAGTAGTACCGCTTAAGCGGTACTTCCGTAGTCCAGTGCCGCAGGCATTACCGCTTATCTTTGGACAACTGTGGTCTTATTTGCATTTACGGTAGTAGGGCGGTAGTTGGGCAGTAGTACGGCCCCAGCGGTACCACCCCACTACCGTTGTCTTCTCTGTAGCCCAAAGGAATTAGCGACAGCAGGACGGTAGTACCGCTCGTGTGGTACTACTGTTCTCTACTACCACACTCACTACCGCTTATTTAAGTGCTTATGTAACCCATTTCCACTCCGTGCCGGGGTAGTAGAGCTGTAGTGTTTAAAAATTATAGTTTAATAATAGTAATTTTGGATGAGTATCTTCATTCTTGATGTTGTACTTGAGTCGGTACATACAAAATGCTCCCTTATCTCCCACACATCACATAAGGATTACAAGGCACTATGTACAAGTAAACAACGGTAAGCAGGAAAAAGTATTGCATTATTTTTATTTATTTTTGAGAAAAAGTATTGCATTATTTGGTCTAGACATGTATCCATCATCCATAGGCAAACACCTTTCCATACTGTTCTTTTTTAGGGACATTTTATACTATTCTATTAGCGTGTCATGGTAATATTTTGCACAAGAGACGTGAGTGTGTTTACGACCTTCTTCGGGGAGATCAGAGGTGCACTATGGTGCCTTTTTGTTCTCGAACCGATGACGGTCTTCGTGACCTGGTCAACACATGTGGTGGGCTTGACAAAAAATCTTGTCCGATTCAGGGTACGTAGCTTGCACTGTTAGAAGAGGAATTGGCGACAGATATTTCCTTGTTGTTGGGATTCCCTGCAATTTTAATTTTGACAGTTGAAGCAGCTAAAGATGAATATAAAGCACTACAACTATGCAACTCGAATCAAAAGAAAGCTTACAAACATACACATCTGCTCCTGGTTCCGAAGACCAACTGAGGCAGATTTTTTTATAATAATTCGAGGAAACAAATCAGTTCGCTAACAAAAAAGACATGACTTATTATTTATGATGCCAGTTTTGTTTACTAAAAAGAGATAAGCCTTCACACCTTCAGATTAGAGTTCTCTTTCTGTTCTTCTGCTTTTGAAATGTTGTTACTGCACAAGATAGCTATATTTCTCGCAGAATCATCCATTCGCCTTTGGAGTCACAATTTTTTGTCATGTTTTCGGGCAGCTAATTTAGCACCAGCACATTCTTTGCTTAATGTTTCTATTATTTTTCCTAGCTTGGATATTTCCACCAACTTTGTTTCCTCACCAACTGCCTACATTTGAAAATCCACACATCTAGGAGCAAAGAAAATGTTTGCTTGTTTAATAATAAGTATAGATAGGTAAGCAAATGTGCCTAACACTATTTGAAATATACACCCACAGTTCTATGCTTTAGATAGACAAGCAACAAAGTCAATTAGTCAAAGCAAGGTGCGCATGGCAGAAGCATATATAGGAATGGCATCGTGTTACCCCGAAACGCAAGTGCAATTGGAAAAGTGATAAAGGTCGGTGAAGGAAGACAAGAAAAAAATATGTGCAAGTCATGTATTGTTCATATTTAATTTTGTACAATATATTTATGGAAAGACAAACACCAAAAGATGTGTAGTGGAGGAGGAAAAAACTAAAGAATACATATAAGACTATGGTGCATCTTGGCAAGCCACGTAACTCGATGACATTATCATTTGGTCGTCACACATCAAGGCCTTTAGCCACAACTTCATGTAATATTTTATATATTTTAAGTAACATACCATCGTCAATGAAGTTGTATTCCTATCCATTATTAATTGGTTAGTTGTTGGTCTGAACAATTGGCCGGACAAGCAATAGCAAATATAGAAACATATAATCAATGATGATGTGTAAATATACAGAAAGATTAAATTAACATATGTGGAAGAATCTCCATATGTGATATTATACGATACAACTTCAATAATGATGATGCAGTTGTATTCGACATTAATGTTAGATTTTAAGGTTAGTTCAAAAGTTCCAAAAAGTGTGGACAAAATAAAGAAAGCAATTGATTAGAAGAATAGGAAAATGAAGAGCAAAAATGCAACCAAGCACTATATAGATTGGCATGTCATGTATGGAGCGCAACATTTGCTTTTTTGTTGTTACCAACAACTTGAAATACATAGCAAAAAATTCACCCAACCTACTAATATTTCCACAAGATATAGATATTGGAAACAATATTTTTTTAATGTTGAATGGTGCCCTGGGTATAATCATATAATCATCACGATACTTTCTAGCTTAAGTTGAAACATTCTGCATTCACCAAGATACCGTAATGAAATTTATGACAAATGAGTTTCCGCATTGCGTGGATGTTGGGGATATAACTATTGGGTATGACCCGCCCAGGAGGGGCCGGGTCATGCCACTGACGGCTTAACGATGAAGATGGCGGGTTATGAAGCAAGCCTATTGAAGTCCCAAGACCCAGAGGCGACTTGAGGCCCAAGAGGATGAACCGCCATATGTTTGACTTGTATTGTAAGGCAAGCTTAGCAGAAACCGAGCCGGTCACATTTGTGTGAGCCGGCCGGGACTCTGTAAGCCGCCGGGCATCAACCTATGTATATAAAGGGGTGACCCGGCGGCGGGTTAACTTAAGAAAACAACTGATCGAGAACTAGGTCAAGTGTATTCGCTCCCTAGTAATCGAAACCGAAGCAATACAACCTAAAGCAGGAGTAGGCTTTTACCTCGTTGAGAGGAGCCAAACCTGGGTAAACTCTCTGTGTCCTTTGTCCCGTTAACCCCTTCAAGATAACCTAGCTGCGATGGCTCCACACCTAAGTCCTTTTTCTAGGGCATCTGCCGTGTTAAGTCCACGAGAGTTGGCTCCCACCATGGGGCCAGCGCTGTAAGTGCATCTAGTGCCCCTTAGTGATTTTGGTGTATTGAAGACTTATAGGTTAAGGGACTAATGTGTTTATGAGTATACACAGGTCTATAAGTCTATGAGGAGTTTGATATTTACAGAGAAAGTCGACCCCTAAAAATGAAGTTCTTCAACTTAAGACTTTGGAAGTATGAAGACTTTCTGAAGACTTTGAAAGTGAAGAAATTGGTGTGACCTTGAAGACTTGGTATTCATACGAGGAACATGAAGCATGAAGACTCTTGTTTTCGTAGTTTCATTTTCTCTTTCTTGAGTCATAGGAAACACCGTACTGTTAAAGGGGGTCGAGGAAATACTAAGGAAAAATTTCCATGTGATGCTCAACTCAAAATCCTACACCGTCCATGGGAGGCCCGGCAAGCCGCGCCTTATGGGTAAAACTTGCGAAGATGCTCGATGTTCCAGGAGTTGCTCACTGGGACAGCATCTTCGGACTCCAGGCGGACTGCGCCAGGCCTGGTGACTCGTATTACCCGATAAGGGCCTTCCCACTTCGGCGTCAACTTGTTGGAATTCTTGGCCGACTGAACGTGCCGAAGAACAAGGTCGCCTTCCTCAAAGCTTCGGGCATGGACCTTGCGGCTATGGTAGCGGCGCAAGGCCTGCTGGTAGCGTGCAGCTCTCACAGCCGCCCGAAGATGATCTTCCTCAAGGAGCGTTGCGTCATCTTGCCGCAACTGCTCTTGCTCAAGCTCATCATAAGCGAGCACTTGAGGTGACCCGTATATGAGTTCCGTGGGGAGAACTGCCTCTGCCCCATATACTAGGGCAAAGGGTGTCTGGCCGGTGGCTCGATTTGGCGTCATCCTGATCGACCAAAGAACCGCCGACAACTCATCAATCCAGCGCCTTCCGCTCTTGTGGAGTTTGTCAAAAGTCTTCGTTGTCAGGCCCTGCAACACTTTAGCATTTTCCCTCTCCGCTTGGCCGTTGCTCCGTGGATGTGCCAAGGAAGCAAAACAGACCTTGCTGCTGAGGTCTTGAATGTACTACATGAAGGTGTGGCTTGTGAACTGCGTGCCGTTGTCGGTGATGACTCTGTTTGGCACACCAAAACGGCAGACCAGTCCCTTGAAGAACTTGACGGCTGACTGTGCTGTCACCTTTCTCACCGGTTCCACCTCCGGCCACTTTGTGAACTTGTCGATTGCAACGTACAAGTACTCAAAGTCCCTGACAGCATGGGGGAAGGGGCCCAGTATGTCGAGCCCCCAGACCGAAAATGGCCATGGGAGAGGGATTGTTTGGAGGGCTTGAGCTGGTTGATGAAGCTTCTTTGAATGGAACTGACACGCTTCACACTTGGTTACTAGTGCCGTTGCATCCTGGAGGGCGGTGGGCCAGAAGAAACCCTGCCAGAACGCCTTGCCGGCAAGGGCCCTTGACCCTATGTGGGAGCCACATATGCCTCCATGCATCTCTGCACACAACTCCAGTCCTTCCTCCCGGGGGATGCACTTCAATTTCACACCGTTCGGCCTTCTCCTGTATAGGACGTCATCGACGAACTGGTACAGGGCAGACCGATGGGCTACTTTTTCCGCTTCTTCCTACTCCTCAGCAAGTTCACCTGTCTGGAGGAAATGGACAGTATGCTGTGCCCATGCTGGAGCCTGGGGCTCGACGGCAAGGACCAAAGGCATCTCTTCCGCCACGGGGGCAGCCGTCTCCACGGTCAGGGCCTGGCGCCCCGCCGGAGGCAGCTGCCCCTTGGCGGGCTCAGAATCTGCGGCAACACCCTTGCCGGCAGCCCCTGGGGGCTCGGCGGGAAAGTACTTGCCGGGGCCTGACTTCCTTCGCTTGTTCTGCTCTGTTGATGGTTCGACGGATGGTTGAGTTAACCGAAGCAAAAAGGTACCTGGTTCCACAGGTAGCTTGAATGCAGCGCGCTTTGACAGGTAGTCAGCGACGTCGTTCTCCGCTCGGCGAACGTGTTTCGCTTGTATACCGTCGAAGCGCTCCTCCAGCTTCCTCACCTCATCTACGTAGGCCTCCATCAACGGACTCTGATAATCCTTGTTGACTTGTCTGACGACGAGCTGCGAGTCACCCCTGACGATGAGCTTCTTCACCCCGAGGTCTGCCGCGATCCTGAGACCGGCAAGCAGCCCCTCGTACTCAACAGTGTTGTTTGTAGACATCTCCCTGGTAAAGTGCATATGGACCACATGCTTGAGGTGCTCTCCGGTGGGTGCGACAAGTAGCACACCGGCACCGGCGCCTTGCAGCGAGAAAGCCCCATCAAAGTACATGATCCAGTCGCGGTCTGCTTCCTTGCCGGGGAGAGCGGTCTCCTGGATTTCTTCGTCGGGTGTTGGGGTCCATTCTGCAATGAACTCCTCCAAGACTCTGCTCTGGATTGTCGAGGTACCTTCAAACTTCAACCCAAAGCTCAACAATTCCAAGGCCCATTCCACAGTCCTTCCGGTCGCATCTGGGTTGCGCAGTATCAGTTGCAACGGGAGGCGGGTGACGACAGTGATCTCGTGGGCTTGGAAGTAATGATGCAGCTTCCTCGAAGCCATAAGGAGGCCGAAGAGCAATTTCTGCACGCCGGAGTACCTCGACCTAGCCCCCTGCAAGAGGGAGCTGACAAAGTAAACTGGGTGCTGCATCATCTTCTTCTTCTGCACCACTTCACTTGACTGTGCGGGCACAGCCCCGATGGCATCAGACTCTGCCGGGGGCCTTGCCTTGCCGACACCAGGCCCTGCAGGGGGAATCTCTGGCTTGCCATCCGCCGGTCCTGCCGTCGCCACTGCCTCTTCTTCAACCTCCCTTTGTGCCACTAGCGCGGCGATGACCACTTGGTTCGTTGCCGCCAAATACAGCAGCAACGGCTCTTGTGGTTTAGGCGCAACCAATATTGGCATGCAGGAAAGGTATTTCTTCATATCCTGCAACGTCGCCTCGACTTCTGGGGTCCACTCCATCGGCCCGCCTTCTTCAAGATTTTGAAAAAGGGAAGGGCGCGCTCGGTGGACTTAGAGATGAATCGGCTCATGGCGGTGATGCAGCCAGTGAGCCGACGCACATCCTTGATCCGCTTGGGTGCCTCAATCTGTTCAATAGCCTTGATCTTGTCTGGGTTTGCCTCAATCCCGCGCTGCGACACAAAGAACCCGAGAAGTTTGCCGGACGGCACGCCGAAGACACACTTTTCAGGGTTCAGCTTGAGGTTCATCTTGCGCAGATTGGCAAACGTCTCTTCTAGGTCTTGTACAAGAGTCGCCCTGTCCTTGGTCTTGACCACTATGTCATCCATGTATGCTTCCGTATTTCTATGGAGCTGGGGTGCAAAACCAATTTGGACCGCCCTTGCAAACGTTGAGCCAGCACTCTTCAACCCAAAGGGCATCCGTAAAAAGCAATACGTACCACATGGGGTGATGAATGATGTCTTCTCTTCGTCTTCTCTCGTCATGAAGATCTGGTGGTAGCCCGAGTAGGCGTCGAGGAATGACAACAGGTCACATCCGGCCGTGGAATCAACAATCTGGTCGATGCGCGGCAACGGGAAAGGGTCTTTGGGAAAGCCTTATTGATATCTGTGTAGTCAATACATAGCCTCCACTTCCCATTTGCCTTGCGCACCACCACTGGGTTGGCCAACCACGTCGGATGGAGCACTCCTCTCACCAAACCTGCCGCTTCCAACTTCTTGATCTCCTCTGTGATGAACCCCTGCCTTTCCAGAGCCTGCTTCCTGACCTTCTGCTTGACGGGCCGCGCATGAGGACAGACAGCTAGGTGGTGCTCAATCACCTCCCTGGGAACACCAGGGATGTCGGATGCTTGCCATGCAAACACGTCGACATTCGCCCGCGGGAAGGTGATGAGCGCGCCTTCCTATTTGCTGTCGAGGGTGGAGCTTATGGTGAAGGCCCCTCCCGTGCCATCCTCCCGAACGGGCACCTTCTTGGTCTGCGGTGGCTAAGCTCTTGATTTCTTGCTCTTGCCGGTAGAGCTCTCTGCCACGTCCTCGACGGTAGCACAACACTCCGAAGAGGTGCGCTTGCCGGAGTGGGTGCGAGAGGTCTTGACGGGCTTCTTCTTCCCTTCCGGGCCATCAGCGGCAGGAGCAAGTGCCTTAGCGACAACTGCTGCAACTGCTTCCCAGTAGAGTTGGTCGGCGTAAATCAGCGCGTCCTTCTTGTCGGAGGGGACGGAGATGATGGTCAACGGCCCGGGCATCTTTAGCATGTTGTAGGCGTAGTGCGATGCCTCCATGAACTTGGCCGATGCCGGGCGGTCGAGGATAGGGCAAGGGGATCTCGGCCACGTCGAAGACGATCCTCTCCGTCTTGTAGTTCAACTCTCCTCCAAACGTCACGGGCAGTGTGACCTTCCCCTTCGGCTGGCTCCTCCCCGGATTGACCCGTTGAAACGTGCCCGTTTCCTCGAGGTCTCCGTCAGGGATTTGCAGCCTTTTGATCATGACGGGCGAGATCAAGTTCAGGCCGGCCCCGCCGTCGACCAACATCTTGTTCACCTTGAGGTTGCATATCGTTGGTGAGACCAACAGCGGCAAACACCCGACCGCGGTTGTGCGGTCAGGGTGGTCCTTGGCGCCAAAGATGAGGGGCGTGCTGGACCATTTCAGCGGCTTCTGAGCGTCGAACAACGGCTCCGTTGCTGTAATCTCAGGCGCCCACTGCTTGAGCTGGCGGTGAGAAGTATGCAGCAAGGCGCCGCCATCGACGCACATGGCCTCCATAGCCTTCTGGAACTCTTGCTCGCCGGACTCGTCGTCCTCGTCATGATCATCGTCTTCTTGCTTCTTATCACAGCCCCGGGCGGGCCTCTCTTGCTGGTTGTCCTTGCCGCGGCGGTCTCCCTGGCCGCCACGCTTCTCGCCGGACCCCTCGGCACCGTCCTGGCCCTTTTCCTTGTCCCGCCTCTCATACTCGGCCTTTTGTTTCTCAGCAAGCAGCTCGACTTGCCGGCAGTTCTGGAGGTCGTGGCCCTTGGTGCGGTGGATTTTGCAGTACTGCTTGCCGGAGCCCCCTGGCTTGTCGGCAGCTGCTAAGGCCCAGCAGGCGGTGCACCCGGCGATCTCCTTGCCGGGGTCGTCTGCCTTGACCTTCTTGGCAGTGCCGGTGTCGTCAGATCTTTCAACAGCAAGCACGGCCTTGCCCTTGAGTTTCCTGTTGCGACGCCGACCCTTCTTCGTCGGGGCGGCGATGTCTTCATCAGTAGAGTCGGTTTCCGCGCCGGCGTCCTCACCGGGGTACTTCCTTCCCTCTTCAGCCCGGGCACACCTATCGGCCAGAACATAGAGTTTGCCAAATCCTTAACCTTGGTCATCGCCAGCTCTTCACGCATCTTGCGGTTGCACACGTTCTGATGGAACGTGCTGATCATGGTGGCGGGATGAATGTCGGGGATGTTGTACTACACCCGGCTGAATCTCTGGATGTACTTGCGCAGGGTTTCCCCTTCCTTCTAGGGAATGATATGCAGATCACTGGCATGGCCATGAGCTTGGTGGCCTCCTATGAAGGCGCCAACGAACTCATGGCACAGATCCGACCAAGAAGAAATGGAATCCGCCGGCAAGTGCATCAACCAAGACATAACATTGGGCTTCAGTGCCAACGGGAAGTAATTGGCAAGCACCTTGTCTTCGGGAGCTCCGGCAGCCTGCATCGTGATGGTGTAGATGCTGAGGACCTCGGGTGGATGGGTCTTGCCAGTGTACTTCTCACCGACGTCGGGCTTGAACGTGCGGTGGGACGGCCACTGGAACTGCCGCAACTCACGGATAAAGGCTAGGCAGCCCACCTCGTACGGTAGGCCGCCGGACCCCCCGGTGCTGGGTGGTCCATAGCGGGTCCCGCCCGCTTGTCTGCGTATATCACGCCAGTGCTCAATAGTGGTTCGAGCATTTTCGTGAGCTCGTTCTCGAAGAACTTGGCGCTGGTCGCGGTGGGTCCGCGGGTCGGACGATGCTATAGAGATGTTATCACAAGCGTCGTCACGACGGGCCGACGCTCGCGGCGGCTGGCGAGGAGGAGGAGAGTGCACTGTGACCGCAGCACCCTCGGTCCTCCCAGCACTGGCATGTGGTGGAGCGCCGGCCCGAGGGTCCCGCCGGTCGCGGATCATATTTGTTAGCGACGGCGACGGGGCTTCGGATGGTGGCCCTCCACTCGTCGAGCTTCTCCGCAGCAGGAGGGAAGTCGAGGAGTAACTGTGCGCGCGCCAAAGCTTCTGCTGGCGTGGGTGGCGGCGACAGCTGCATGGACCGTGGCACGCTTCGACTTCTAACCACGTTAGAAGGAGCTCTATCACGACCCAGTGGCTGCGCGCCATTTTCGCCAGCTCTTCAGCGGGCATGCTGAACTCCTTCGTCCCGCGGACGACGCACAGGGCTCTTCCCACGGCGGTGTCCAGGGTCACTGGTGTGGTGATGCTGCTCGTCGCGCACACCATGGGAAGAGCGCGCAGTGGTCGCCGGCGTGGGCGTCTTGGAGGTTGATGCGCCGCCCGTGGGGGGCACAACGACACTCCTGGAGGGCCCCGCGCCGCCTGCGGGGGGCCCAGCCCCGTCTTTGGATTTGCTGGCGTGTGGCCCGTCGCCTGGCGCACGAACGGCGCCGCTCGCCAGGCTCTGACTGCCAGGGCGATGCTGGTGCTCGCGGACCGTGGCCCGGGTTCCATCCGCGACCGGGCCGCTGCTCGCCCGTATTGGCACGGGCCGTTCGGCCCCCGACGAGCCGATCGCCGTGGCCGTCTTCTTCTTGGGAGCCATGGCGATGAAGAAACGCTAGGCTAACTACTAGACCAGATTCTCACAATTGCGCACCCCTACATGGCGCGCCAAAGATGTCGGTGTGGAACGACACCTATGGGATCACAAGAATCCCTACTATCGTTGCCGGGGCGCAGGGTTGTGAGAAGAGCAGGATTAGTAGTCAGCACAAGGATCGTTTACCCAGGTTCGGGCCGCGAGGATGCGTAAAACCCTAGTCCTGCTTTGGTGGATGTATTGAGTGTTCTTGAGCCCTTGAACTAGCTACGGTGGCTGAGTAGTCAAAAGAGCCGAATCCCTCTCCAGTACGCCATGGGCCTCCTTTTATAGTCGAAAAGGCGCTGCCACAGTGGCACACAGGAGGTGGAAAGGCCTACAGTACTACGAGCTTATCGCCCATATTACAGGACAAGACGCATTTAATGCGTCGCTTAGGTGTCCCCTAGCTTTATCGGGGACGGGAGCGAGGCCCGTCCTGTCCATCGCCGCTCCTCCTCGTGTCGACACGCGCCCTGGCCAGCGATGCGTGCGGCGCCATGTAGGCAGGCAAGCAGCTGAGGTGGCGCGGTGGTAGGGTCTTCACGAAGGTCTGCGTGCTGCCACGCAGGCACTTGCTGATCTGGTCTGGAAGCCGCATGTTGCCACGCAGGTGCCTGCCTAGCTGGTCGGGCTGGCAGCTGCACGTTAGTGGCGGCAGAGACTTGGCTGGTGCGGGCCTGGCATTTGCCCTACTGGCGTTCTCGGCAAGGGTCTTGCTGGGTGGCCCGGCAAGGGTCTTGCCGCGGTGCGCAGTCATCCCCGGCAAGGATCTTGCCGGGGGTCTTGTGGCTTTCCTCGGCAAGGGTCTCGCCAAGGATCGCCGTCTTTTGGTCCTCATCTGATCTTGTATATCTATAGTCTTGACAAAGATCTGCATGCCACCACAGAGGTGCCTCCCGAGCCCTGGTCCAATCGTGGTTGGTTGGTTTGGAACTTGCGGGCTCAAGGGTGGCTCATTCTGTTGGTGTGGGCGAGCTGCCCCGGCAAGGGTCTTGCCGGGGCTGCTGAGGCTGCCCCCGGCAAGGGTCTTTCCGGGGCTGCTAAGGCTGCCCCCGGCAAGGGTCTTGCCGGGGGAACCTGCTCCGCCCCTCGGCTTCTTTGTGTCTTTGGCGTTGTCTTGGGCATCTTGTGCTTCAGCTTCTCTCCGGTCCCCTCCTTTGCCCTGCTACGTGTGGTCATGGCGCGTGGCTCTGACTGCCCGTGCACAAGTAAAGGGGTTAAAAGGAGAGCCCCTACTTTTGTACACCAACACCCCCAAAGGCGTAGCCAGGTTGGAGACACATCCCGGGCCAGCAGCCTAGCTATAGTGCTAAACAGTGCTGAATAGTGTTTCTCAAGATATAGTCAACGAAGGGACAAGCTGCCACGCCCCAGGCCATGGCCCTGGTAGCCTGGGGCCTGGCTACGCCACTGGACACCCCCCCGGCAAGACCCTTGCCGGGGTGGCCTCCGTGGCCCCGGCAAGAGCCTTGCCGGGGCAACTTGCCCAACGCCAGTAGAGCGAGCCACCCTTGAGCCCAAGGGTCCCAAACGCCGTCAACAACTACATCGGAACCAAGGCTCGGAAGGCACCTCCGTGGTGGCATGCAGATCTTTGTCAAGATCATAAACATGCAAGATCAGATGAGGATTAGAAGACGACGACCCTCGGCGGGATCCTAGCCAAGGAGATCCACAAGACCCCCGGCAAGCGCCTTGCCGGGGACGACTGCAACGCCACGGCAAGACCCTTGCCGGGCGCCCGGCAAGACCCTTGCCGAGGGCATCGGCGGGGCCACTGCCAGGTCCGCACCAGCCAAGACTCCACCGCCGTCCCCAAGCAGCTGCTAGCTCAACCAGCTGGGCAGGCACCTGCGTGGCGACGGGCGGCCTCTACGCCGACTCAGCAAGCACCTGCATGGTGGCATGCAACTCTTCGTGAAGACCCTGCCACCGCGCCACCTTAGCAGCCTGCCTGCCTACATGGCGCTGCACGCATCGCTGGCCTGGGCACGTGTCGAAGCGAGGCGGAGCGGCGACGGATGGGACGGGCCTCGTTCCCGTCCCTGATAAAGCTAATGGACACCTAAGTAGCGCATTTAATGCGCTTTGTCCCGTAATGCCGGGCGATAAGCTCGCACACTATACACCTTTCCACCTCCTGTGTGCCACTGTGGCAACCCCTTTTGCCTATAAAAGGAGGCCCGAGGCATGCTGGAGAGGGATTCAGCTCTTTGGAACTACGCAGCCACCGTAGCTAGTTCGAGAGCTCAACACTCTGAAATACACACCGAAGTAGGACTAGGGTTTTACGCATCCTCGCGGCCCGAACCTGGGTAAACGATCTTTGTGCTAGCTCCTAAACCTGCTCTTGTCACAACCCCGCGCCCGCCAACCGTAGAAGGGATTCCAGTGATCCCATAGGTGTCGTTCCCACCGACACGTCCCCGTCTCGCCGCCGCCCCGTACGTCGCCGTCGCCGCCCTCCGTCGTCGCCCCCGTCGCGCCCCGGCCCGTCGCCCCGCTGTGAGAACCCCGGCCGCAGTTATTATTTTATACTTTTAGTTAATGTTAGATGAATTAGTTTTTTATACTTTTGTGTCAAAATGTTAGATGAATTAGCTAGCTAAATATATATATATTAATGTTAGGTGAATTAGCTAGAATTTGCATATAGAATTAAAAAAATGTTATATTTGCATATAGAATTTTGACATATGCAACGATATCATTTTTTAAATTTGTATATAAGAAATCACAATCCAATCATTTAAAAAATGTTACGTTTGCATGTAGTATTTGTTCTCGATGATGCCCGGCCTGCATCCTCATCGTCGACCCGTTCGCGACGACGTCCTGCTTCAGAGGACCCATGTCCGAGACTGGGCTCCGCCGGGCTGGCACTGGGAGGTGCCACCTTCAGGGGCGTGCCGCTTGGTGAAGAACCCGGCCCCGGGTCCCATCGTCGACCCTGAGCTCCTCTGGTGGCGTTCGCGTGGGCCACTTTCGATGCGGAGGGAGCCGGCCCCGCCGGAGGTGGTACGTCGTCGTGTCAGGGAGGAGGACGAGCACGTCAGTCGCTACATGGCTGCGATGGACGTCAGGTTCTCCAATACCGGACAGGTTCTTCGAGGATCTCACCCGAGTTATGATCCCGTGATGGTTCCTTCTCTTTGGGTGTCCACCGCCCGCGCCTCAGGAACCGCGAGTGAACTAGATTATTCTATAGTCTTCGACCTTTATTAGCTAGCTAGTTAGTGATGTATTCGATATATAATATTTGAGACGATGTATCCGAGATTATATATATTATTCAAGACGATGTATTCGAGATTATATATATTATTCGAGACGATGTATTCGAGATTATATATATATATATATTATTCGATAATATTCGAGACGATGTATTCGAGATTATATTCGATGATGCATATTAATTATATGTACTATGATTCAGTTTTTTCTTATTGATTGCATGCATGCATTGTAATTTGAATACCGAATTGTTTTATATTTCTTCTGGATTAGTTAAATAAAAGCTATGGCGGACAATACTGGCGGAGAAGGAGAAGAGGCCCTGTTCGAGATCATACGCTCCCCTCGCCGGCCAGATGATCAGAATGAAGAAGATGACGGCTCCCAATATCTGAACAATACCGGGGAGGGTGATATGATATTCGATCATGACGAACGAATTGATGAAGTCCAGAACTATGATTATGATGACGAAGAAAATGTTGATCTTGAAATAACAGAGACCATCGAGGTATATTTATATAAGCAGGCATCTGGTGATCATCACATGTTTTAAATGATTTGAAGATATATTAACCAATTGATCTTTCTTCTTTCAGCCCTCCGGATCGAGCAAATCTTCTACAGGCAGCAGGACAGTGCGAGGCCCAGCCAAAAAGTTGAAGGAGGGCGTAAAGTACAACATCGATGCCATCAAAACTGATGGCGAACCAATCTTGCCTAAGAAGAATGCGAACAACTTCATTCGTCAGTGCGGAGTTCTTGTGAGGGACCAACTCCCGATCTCCATGCAAGAATGGAAAAAGGCAGCAAAGCAACGTCCAGGTCTTACTTGGGTTGACGACAGAGCAAAAGATCTGCTTTGGGAATCTCTCATGGAACATTTCACCCCACCAGATCATTTCACAGATGCATATGTGCAGAAAGTGAAGGCCGCTGCTCTTAGGAAGATGGCAGTTGCATTCAACAACCACAAGAAAACTATATGGGCCAAGTACGTCGAAGGAGGAAAGAAGACCCCAGAATTCACGGGAACACTGGAGAAGCAAAGAGATCACTGGCCCGCTTTCATGAAATTCAAGGAATCGAAATTACCTAAGGAACAGTCAAGAGTAAACAAGGCCAATGCCGCAAAAAATGAGCAGTTCCATAAGCTGGGGCTAGGTGGCTACGTAGTGGCCATGCCTAAGTGGGATAAGTCTGAGCAAGAGATGGTGAATGTAGAGGTCACTCCAGTTACATTGAGATGGCCCCCAGGTGCAGGACTTGGTTCTATGCGCATGGGGGGCGTTGGACCCGAAGACAGGCAAGGTTTCGAAGAGGTCAAGTCTTAAAGGAGCCGAAGATAAGATACTTGTTGCAATAGAAGAGGCTCGAACGGGGGTGTTCACGCCCAACAGAGAGAACGACGAGCTTACGCGCGCCCTAGGAAATCCTGAACACCCGGGAAGAACACAAGGCAAAGGCGTTGTTCCGTGGTATGAGGGGTTTGCGGACTGGAACACCGACTACAGAAGTCGTGCGAGAAGGAAGATGGAGGAGGAGAAGAAGAGGAAGCTGGAGGAGAAGCAGAGGAAGGAGGAATCAGAACGCCTTAAAGGCCTAGAATCAAAGCACGTGGAGTTGGCACTCCAATTCCAGTGGCAGCAGCAACAGATCGACTCACTTAGCCAAGAAAGGGGGTCTCAGCAGCGGCAGCAGCTAGCGGATGAATCAACATTGGATAGCACTGCCCCATCCATGCCGAAGCAGCATGGGTTCCGCCCCGGGCGAGGCATTACTGCTGGATAGATACCTTGATGATGACATCATGGATAACACTAATTGTGAGCTACACTTCAAAATGAAGAACATATCCATGAAGGTCGCGGACGTCGTTGCTTATACAAATCCCCCCGAAGCAACCTTCCATTGCGACCCAATTCCTGCTGGCTATGCTCGTGTCGTGGTTGATGAAGTGGTGGACCAATATTCGGGGCTAGAGCTTGACATTCCTAGAGGTGACGAGGAGCACACACTGGGAGAGGCCATACATCGTATCATCCTATGGAGAAAGGATTGCATGATCTTTCCAAGGCCACTGACACCGCGTCAGCCGACTCCTCCTGGAAGTCCGCCACCACGTCAGCAGACTCCCGCTCCTCCAGGTCATCAGCCACCGCCTCAGCAGAGTCCTGCTCCTTCAAGTCCGCCAACGCGTCAGTCCACTCCTCCTCCTCCAAGTCCGGCACCGCTTCAGGCCACTCCTCCTGCTCCAAGTCCGGCACCGCGTCAACCCACTCCTCCTCCTCCAAGTCCGGCACCACGTCAACCCACTCCTCCTCCTCCAAGTCAGCCACGTCAGTCGTCTCCATCGCCTCAGCAACAGCGGAAGAGAGCCGCCGCAGCTATGGTGCGTAGAGGTACAAGTCGAGGTAGTACAGGAGGTACAGACGGAGGCAAGCGATTTCAATATGGTCCAAGCCTCGCGCCTCTTCCGATGAGGCCTTATGACATGACCAACGAGCAAAACAAAGCCGTAGTGAAGGCCCAAGTGGACGCCCATTTTGGACCGAAACCGCCACCGCTGCCAAACGGGAAAGTGCCTGAGGAAATCGTTGACCACTTTATTCGTATGGCTAAAAAACCAGCTCCCAAGCCTGTTGACTTAGACTATGAGCGCCAAATCAAAAAGGTGTTGGGGAACGTACTATTTCAAAAAAAAAAATCCTACGATCACGCAAGATCTATCTAGGAGAAGCATAGCAACGAGCGGGGAGAGTGTGTCCATGTACCCTCGTAGACCGAAAGCGGAAGCGTTAAGTAACGCGGTTGATGTAGTCGAACGTCTTCGCAATCCAACCGATCAAGCACCGAATGGACGACACCTCCGCGATCTGCACACGTACAGCTCGATGACGTCCCTCGAACTCTAGATCTAGTTGAGGCCGAGGGAGAGTTTCGTCAGCACGACGGCATGGTGACGGTGATGATGAAGTTACTGACGCAGGGCTTTGCCTAAGCACTACGACAAATATGACCGAGGTGGAAAACTGTGGAGGGGGCACCGCACACGGCTAAGAGATCAACTTGTGTGTCTTGGGGTGCCCCTGATACTTCTCCAACGTATCTATAATTTTTGATTGTTCCATGCTATTATATTATCTGTTTTGGATGTTTAATGGGCTTTACTACGCACTTTTATATTATTTTTGGGACTAACCTATTAACCGAAGGCCCAGTGCAAATTGCTGTTTTTCTACCTATTTCAGTGTTTTGCAGAAAAGGAATATCAAACGGAACCCAAACGGAATGAAACCTTCGCGAGGATCGTTTTTGGAACAAACGCAATCCAGGAGACTTGGAGTGGACGTCAAAGAAGCAGCGAGGAAGCCACGAGGCAGGAGGGCGCGCCGCCCACCCTCGTGGGCCCCTCGCAGCTCCACCGACCTACTTCCTTCGCCTATATATCCTCATATACCCTGAAAACATCCAGGAGCACCAACAAACCCTATCTCCACCGCCGCAACCTTCTGTACCCGTGAGATCCCATCTTGGCGCCTTTTCTGGTGCTCTACCGGAGTGGGAATCGATCACGGAGGGCTTCTACATCAACACCATGGCCTCTCCGATGATGCGTGAGTAGTTTACCACAGACCTTCGGGTCCATAGTTATTAGCTAGATGTCTTCTTCTCTCTCTTTGGATCTCAATACAAAGTTCTCCACGATTCTCTTGGAGATCTATTCGATGTAATTTTTTTGTGGTGTGTTTGTCGTGGTCCGATGAATTGTTGGTTTATGATCAAGATTATCTATGAACAATATTTGATTCTTCTCTGAATTCTTTTATGCATGATTTAAATATCTTTGCAAGTCTCTTCGAATTATCAGGTTGCTTTGGCCTACTAGATTGATCTTTCTTGCAATGGGAGAAGTGCTTAGCTTTGGGTTCAATCTTGCGGTGTCCTTTCCCAGTGACAGCAGGGGCAGCAAGGCACGTATTGTATTGTTGCCATTGAGGATAAAAGGATGGGGTTTATACCATATTGCTTGAGTTTATATCTCTACATCATGTCATCTTGCTTAATGTGTTACTCTGTTCTTATGAACTTAATACTCTAGATGCATGCTGGATAGCGGTCGATGCGTGGAGTAATAGTAGTAGATGCAGAATCATTTCGGTCTACTTGTCGCGGACGTGATGCCTATATACATGATCATGCCTAGATATTCTCATTACTATGCGCTTTTCTATCAATTGCTCGACAGTAATTTGTTCACCCACTGTAATACATACGATCTTGAGAGAAGCCACTAGTGAAACCTATGGCCCCCGGGTCTATTTTCCATCATATTAATATCCGGTCAACTAGCTATTTCTGTCGCCGTTTATTTTGCAATCTTTACTTTTCAATCTATACAACAACAATACCAAAAATATTTATCTTATTATCTTTATCAGATCTCACTTTTGCAACTGGCCGTGAAGGGATTGACAACCCCTTTATCGCGTTGGTTGCAAGGTTCTTATTTGTTTGTGCAGGTACGAGGGACTTGCGTGTAGTCTCCTACTGGATTGATACCTTGGTTCTCAAAAACTGAGGGAAATACTTACGCTACTTTGCTGCATCACCCTTTCCTGTTCAAGGGAAAACCAACGCATGCTCAAGAGGTAGCAAGAAGGATTTCTGGCGCCGTTGCTGGGGAGGCTTACACCAAGTCAAGTCAAGATTTGATCTCCCGCCAATGTGCGATTTCTGGCGCCGTTGCCGGGGAGATCTACGCACAAGTCAAAACATACCAAGTACCCATCACAAACTCTTATCCCTCGCATTACATTATTTGCCATTTGCCTCTCGTTTTCCTCTCCCCGACTTCACCTTTGCCATTTTATTCACCCTTTTTCGTTCGTTTCTTTTTGATTGGCTCTTTTGTGTCCTTTTGCCCTGATGGCTCTGCCAAAAGGCGTTGATCCTCACCTTAGAAGGTTGGAAGAAATTGAAAACAATGTTAGAAGTTTTATGTCTTTGCAGTTTGAGCATAATAATTTTTTCAGAAACGAACTTGAAGAACAAAAAGGTTTCACGGAGTACATGAATAAAGAGCTCGATGATATGTCTAAAGAATTTTATGGTTTGAAATCTCAGTTTGCTCATCTTGAAAACTTGATAGCCCAAATTTTGGATAAGTAGGCCACCTTAGTCAATAAGATGGCCGCTAAACTGAAAGATCTAGATAATAACAATATTAATGAAGATCTAAAAGTGATTGATGTGTCTCCTATTAAATATTTGTTTTCCAATATGAATTTTGATAAAGATGGGACTGGAGATGAGTCAACTTTAGTTAAAAGGCGTCCCTATGATTCGGAGTTTTTAGATCTTGATGCAAAAATTGGTAAAAGTGGGATTGAAGAGGTCAAGACTTTAGGTAGTAATGAACCCACTATTTTGGATTTCAAGGAATTTAATTATGATAATTGTTCTTTAATACATTGTATTTCCTTGTTGCAATCCGTGTTAAATTCTCCTCATGCTTATAGTCAAAATAAAACTTTTACCAAACATATCGTTGATGCTTTAATGCAATCTTATGAAGAAAAGCGCGAATTGGAAGTTTCTATCCCTAAAACTTTATGATGAGTGGGAACCTACTATTAAAATTAAGATTAAAGATCATGAATGCTATGCTTTGTGTGATTTGGGTGCTAGTGTTTCCACGATTCCAAAAACTTTGTGTGATGTGCTAGGTTTTCGTGAATTTGATGATTGTTCTTTAAATTTGCATCTTGCGGATTCCACCATTAAGAAACCTATGGGAAGCATTAATGATGTTCTTATTGTTGCAAATAGGAATTATGTGCCCATAGATTTTATCGTGCTTGATATAGATTGCAATCCTACATGTCCTATTATTCTTGGTAGACCTTTCCTTAGAACGATTGGTGCAACTATTGATATGAAAGAAGGAAATATTAGATTCCAATTTCCACTAAGGAAAGTCATGGAACACTTTCCTAGAAAGAAAATTAAATTACCTTATGAATCTATTATGAGAGCCACTTATGGATTGCATACCAAAGATGACAATTCCTAGATCTATTCTTGCTTTTATGCCTAGCTAGGGGCGTTAAACGATAGCACTTGTCTGGAGGCAACCCAATTTTTATTTTTTTTTTCTTTATTTTTGTTTCTGTTTAGTAAAAATAATTCATATAGCTTCTGTTCAGATGTGGTTTTATGTTTTAATTAGTGTTTGTGCCAAGTAGAACCTTTGGGAAGACTTGGGTGAAGTCTTTGTGATCTTGCTGTAAAAAACAGAAACTTTAGCGCTCACGAGATTAGCTGCCATTCTTTACCGGAGAGTGATTTTAGGTTGATTATTTTTGCAGATGATTAATAGAAAAATTCCTCACGTCCACCAATTTATTTCAGAATTTTTCGAGTTACATAAGTATATGTTTGATACAGATTACTACAGACTGTTCTGTTTTTGACGGATTCTGTTTTTCGTGTGTTGTTTGCTTATTTTGATGAATCTATGGCTAGTATCGGGGGGTATGAACCATAGAGAAGTTGGAATACAGTAGGTTTAACACCAATATAAATAAATAATGAGTTCATTACAGTACCTTAAAGTGGTGATTTGTTTTCTTATACTAACGGAGCTCATGAGATTTTCTGTTGAGTTTTGTGTTGTGAAGTTTTCAAGTTTTGGGTAAAGATTTGATGGATCTCGGAATAAGGAGTGGCAAGATCCTAAGCTTGGGGATGCCCAAGGCACCCCAAGGTAAAAGTCAAGGACAACCAAAAGCCTAAGCTTGGGGATGCCCCGGAAGGCATCCCCTCTTTCGTCTTCGTCTATCGATAACTTTACTTGAGGCTATATTTTTATTCACCACATGATATGTGTTTTGCTTGGAGCGTCTTGTATGATTTGAGTCTTTTGCTTTTTAGTTTACCACAATCATCCTTGCTGTACACACCTTTTGGGAGAGACACACATGAATCGGAATTTATTAGAATACTCTATGTGCTTCACTTATATCTTTTGAGCTAGATAAATTTGCTCTAGTACTTCACTATAACTTTTAGAGCACGGTGGTGGTTTTATTTTATAGAAATTATTGATCTATCATGCTTCACTTATATTATTTTGAGAGTCTTTTAGAACAGCATGGTAATGTGCTTTGGCTATAAAATTAGTCCTAATATGATAGGCATTCAAGATGGGTATGATAAAAACTTTCATATAGAGTGCATTAAAAACTATGATAAATTTGATACTTGATAATAGTTTTGAGATATAAAGGTGGTAATGTTAGAGTCATGCTAGTTGTGTAATTGTGAAATTGAGAAATACTTGTGTTAATGTTGGCAAGTCCTGTAGCATGCATGTATGGTAAACGTTGTGTGACAAATTTGAAGCATGGGGTGTTCTTTGAGTGCTTTCCTTATGAGTGGCGGTCGGGGACGAGGGATGGTCTTTTCCTACCAATCTATCCCTCTAGGGGCATGCGTAGTAGTACTGTGCTTCGAGGGCTAATAAACTTTTGAAATAATTATATGATTTCTTTATGAATAATGTGAGTCCATGGATCATACGCACTCTTACCTTTCCGCAATTTGCTAGCCTCTACGGTACCGTGCATTGCCTTTTCTCACCTTGAGAGTTGGTGCAAACTTCGCCGGTGCATCCAAACCCCGTGATACGATACGCTCTATCACACATAAGCCTCCTTATATCTTCCTCAAAACAGCCACAATACCTACCTATTATGGCATTTCCATAGCCATTCCGAGATATATTGCCATGCAACTTTCCACCGTTCCGTTTATTATGACACGCTCCATCATTGTCATAGTGCTTTGCATGATCATGTAGTTGACATTGTATTTTTGGCAAAGCCATTTTCATAATTTTTGCATACATGTCGCTCTTGATTCATTGCATTTCCCAGTACACCGCCGGAGGCATTCACATAGAGTCATATTTTTGTTCTAGTATCGAGTTGTAACATGGAGTTATGGGTAAATAAAAGTGTGATGATTATCATTATTAGAGCATTGTCCCATGT
Source organism: Aegilops tauschii subsp. strangulata (assembly GCF_002575655.3). Classification (NCBI taxonomy): domain Eukaryota; kingdom Viridiplantae; phylum Streptophyta; class Magnoliopsida; order Poales; family Poaceae; genus Aegilops; species Aegilops tauschii. The sequence continues at coordinate 502,849,907 of NC_053035.3, read as the reverse complement.
GAGGAAATAAATAAAAGAGGCCAAAGAATACCAAATAAAAAAAGAGGCCAAAGAAGCCCAAATAAAAAAAATGAGAGAAAAAGAGAGAAGGGACAATGCTACTATCCTTTTTCCACACTTGTGCTTCAAAATAGCACCATGATCTTCATGATAGAGAGTCTCTTGTTTTGTCACTTTCATATACTAGTGGAAATTTTTCATTATAGAACTTGGCTTGTATATTCCAATGATGGGCTTCCTCAAAATGCCCTAGGTCTTCGTGAGCAAGCAAGTTGGATGCACACCCACTTAGTTTTCAGTTTGAGCTTTCATACACTTATATATAGCTCTAGTGCATCCGTTGCATGGCAATCCCTACCCCTCGCATTGACATCAATTGATGGGCATCTCCATAGCCCGTTGATTAGCTGCGTCAATGTGAGACTTTCTCCTTTTTTGTCTCCTCTCATAACCCCTATCATCATATGCTATTCCACCTATAGTGCTATATCCATGGCTTGCGCTCATGTATTGCGTAAGGGTTGAAAAGGCTGAAGCGCGTTATGAACCAATTGCTCGGCTTGTCATCGGGGTTATGCATAATGGGAGCATTTTGTGTGACGAAAATGAAGCATGGCCAAACTATATGATTTTGTAGGGATGAGCTTTCTTTGGCTATGCTATTTTGATAAGACATAATTTCTTGGCTAGTATGCTTGAAATATTACTATTTTTATGTCAATATTGAACTTTTATCTTGAATCTTTTGATCTGAACATTCATGCCACAATAAAGAAAATTAGATTGAGAATTATGTTAGGTAGCATTCCACATCAAAAATTCTGTTTTTATCATTTACCTACTCAAGGACGAGCAGGAATTAAGCTTGGGGATACTTGATACGTCTCCAATGTATCTATAACTTTTTATTGTTCCATGCTATTATATTATCTGTTTTGGATGTTTAATGGGCTTTACTATGCACTTTTATATTATTTTTGGGACTAACCTATTAACCGAAGGCCCAGTGCAAAATTGTTGTTTTTTTTGCCTATTTCAGTGTTTCGCAGAAAAGGAATATCAAACAGAATCCAAACAGAATGAAACCTTCGCGGGGATCGTTTTTGGAACAAACGCAATCCAGGAGACTTGGAGTGGACGTCAACGAAGCAGCGAGGAAGCCAAGAGGCAGGAGGGCGCGCCCCCACCCTCGTGGGCCCCTTGTAGCTCCACCGACCTACTTCCTTCGCCAATATATACTCATATACCCTGAAAACATCCAGGAGCACCACGAAACCCTATTTCCACCGCCGCAACCTTCTGTACCCGTGAGATCCCGTCTTGGGGCCTTTTCCGGCGCTCTGCCAGAGGGGGAATCGATCACGGAGGGCTACTACATCAACACCATGGCCTCTCCGATGATGCGCGAGTAGTTTACCACAGACCTTCGGGTCCATAGTTATTAGCTAGATGGCTTCTTCTCTCTCTTTGGATCTCAATACAAAGTTCTCCTCGATTCTCTTGGAGATCTATTCGATATAATTTTTTTGTGGTGTGTTTGTCGAGATCCGATGAATTGTGGGTTTATGATCAAGATTATCTATGAACAATATTTGATTCTTCTCTGAATTCTTTTACTACGATCAATAATATGAATATGTGTATTACTACGATCGAGATTCACTAAACCATTCACCTTGGGTGTATGACCACAGAAGGTTTTATTCATGTAAATAGAATAACAATTATTCTTTGACTTAAATGAATAACCGTATTGCAATAAACATGATCCAATCATATTATGCTGAACGCAAACACCAAATAACATTTATCTTAGGTTGAACACTAATCTCGAAGGTAAAGGGGGTGTGTAATGATGATCTTATCAACCTTGGAATCACTTCCAACACACATCGCCACCTTGCCCTCAACTAGTCTTTGTTCATTTTGTAACTCCTGTTTCGAGTTACTAATCATAGCAGCTGAACCAGTATCAAATACCCAGGGGCTACTCTGAACACTAGTAAAGTACACATCAATAACATGTATATCATATATACTTTTGTTCACTTTTCCATCCTTCTTACCCGCCAAGTATTTGGGGCAGTTCCACTTCCAGTGACCATTTCCTTTGTAGTAGAAGCACTCAGTTCCAGGCTTGGGTCTAGCTTTGGGCTTCTTCATGGGAGCAGCAACTTGCTTGCTATTCTTCTTGAAGTTCCCTTTCTTTCCCTTGCCCTTTTACTTGAAACTAGTGGTCTTTGCCAACCATCAACATTTGATGCTATTTCTTGATTTCTACCTTCGCTGATTTCAGCATCGCGAAGAGCTTGGGAATTACTTTCGTCATCCCTTGCATATTATAGTTCATCACTAAGTTCTAGTAACTTGGTGATAGTGACTAGAGAACTTTGTCAATTACTATTTTATCTGGAAGATTAACTCCAACTTGATTCAAGCAATTGTAGTACCCAGACAATCTGAGCACATGCTCACTGGTTGAGCTATTCTTCTCCTCTTGTAGGCAAAGTACTGTCAGAGGTCTCATACCTCTCGACACGGGCATGAGTATGAAATACCAATTTCAACTCTTAGAACATCTTATATGCTCTGTGGCATTCAAAATGTTTTTGAAGTCCCGGTTCTAAGTTGTAAAGCATGGTGCACTAAACTATTAAGTAGTCATCGTACCGAGCATTGTCAAACGTTCATAACGTGTGCATCTGCTCCTGCAATAGGTCTGTCACCTAGTGGTGCATTAAGGACATAATTCTTCCATGCAGCAATGAGGATAATTCTCAGATCACGGACCAAGTCCGCATCATTGCTACTATCATCTTTCAACATAGTTTTTCTCTAGGAACATATCAAAAATAAACGGGGAGATACATTGCGAGCTATTGATCTACAACATAGTTATGCAAATACTACCAGGACTAAGTTCATGTTAAAGTTCAATTAATCATATTACTTAAGAACTCCCACTTAGATAGACATCCCTCTAGTCATCTAAATGATCACGTGATCCATATCAACTAAACCATGTCCGATCATCACGTGAGATGGAGAAGTTTTCAATGGTGAACATCACTATGTTGATCATATCTACTATATGATTCACGCTCGACCTTTCGGTCTCAGTGTTCCGAGGCCATATCTGCATATGCTAGGCTCGTCAAGTTTAACCCGAGTATTCCGCGTGTGCAAAACTGGCTTGCACCCGTTGTATGTGAACATAGAGCTTATCACACCCGATCATCACGTGGTGTCTCGGCACGACGAACTGTCACAACGGTGCATACTCAGGCAGAACACTTGTACCTTGAAATTTAGTGAGAGATCGTCTTATAATGCTACCGCCATACTAAGCAAAATAAGATGCATAAAAAGATAAACATCACATGCAATCAAATAAGTGATATGATACGTCCATCATCATCTTGTGCCTTTGATCTCCATCTCCAAAGCACCGTCATGATCACCATCGTCACCGGCTTGACACCTTGATCTCCATCATCTTGATCTTTATCAACGTGTCGTCACATGGTCGTCTCGCCAACTATTGCTTTTGCAACTATTGCTATCGCATAGCGATAAAGTAAAGCAATTATATGGCGCTTGCATCTTATGCAATAAAGAGACAACCATAAGGCTCCTGCCAGTTGCCGATAACTTTAACAGAACATGATCATCTCATACAACAATTTATATCTCATCACGTCTTGACCATATCACATCACAACATGCCCTGCAAAAACAAGTTAGACGTCCTCCACTTTGTTGTTGCAAGTTTTACGTGGCTGCTACGGGCTTCTAGCAAGAACCGTTCTTAACTACGCATCAAAACCACAACGATTTTTCTTCAAGTGTGCTGTTTTAACCTTCAACAAGGACCGGGCGTAGTCACACTCGATTCAACTAAAGTTGGAGAAACAGACACCCACTAGCCACCTGTGTGCAAAGCACGGCGGTAGAACCAGTCTCATGAACACGGTCATGTAATATCGGTCTAGGCCGCTTCAACCAACAATACCGCCGAATCAAAGTATGACATGTTGGTAAGCAGTATGACTTTTATCGCCCACAACACTTTGTGTTCTACTCCTGCATATAACATCTACGCATAGACTTGGCTCGGATGCCACTGTTGGGGAACGTAGTATTTCAAAAAAATTCCTACGGTCACGCAAGATGTATCTATGAGAAGCATAGCAACGAGCAGGGAGAGTGTGTCCACGTACCCTCGTAGACCAAAAGCGGAAGCGTTAAGTAACGCGGTTGATGTAGTCGAACGTCTTCACGATCCAATCGATCAAGCACCGAACGCACGGCACCTCCGCGATCTGCACACGTACAGCTCGATGACGTCCCTCGAACTCTAGATCCACCTGAGGCCAAGGGAGAGTTTCGTCAGCACGATGGCGTGGTGACGGTGATGATGAAGTTACCGACGCAGGGCTTTGCCTAAGCACTACGACAAATATGACCGAGGTGGAAAACTGTGGAGGGGGGCACCGCACACATCAAAGAGATCAACTTGTGTGTCTTGGGGTGCCCCCTTGGCCACGTATATAAAGGAGGGAGGAGGAGGAGGCCGGCCTAGGAGGGGCGCGCCTATAAGGGGGGTCCAACTAGGATTCCCAATCCTAGTTGGAGTCCCCTTCCTTTTCCAAGAGGGGAGAGAGGGAAGGAGTAGGAGAGGGAGAAGGAAAGAGGGGGGCGCCGCCCCCTCCCTAGTACAATTTGGACTTGCCATGGGGGGGCGCGGCCACCCCTTGAGGCCTTTCTCTCCTTTCCCGTATGGCCCATTAAGGCTCACTACTTCCCCCGGCGAATTCCCGTAACACTCCGGTACTCCGAAAAATACCCGAATCACTCAGAACCTTTCCGATGTCCGAATATAGCCTTCCAATATATCGATCTTGACGTCTCGACCATTTCGAGACTCCTCGTCATGTCTGTGATCTCATCCGGGACTCCGAACAGCCTTCGGTACATCAAATCACATAACTCATAATGTAAGTGCATCTAGTGCCCCTTAGTGATTTTCGTGTATTGAAGACTTATAGGTTAAGGGACTAATGTGTTTATGAGTGTACACAGGTCTATAAGTCTATGAGGAGTTTGATATTTACAGAGAAAGTCGACCCCTAAAAATGAAGTTCTTCGACTGAAGACTTTGGATTTCTGAAGACTTTGAAAGTGAATAAATTGGTGTGACCTTGAAGACTTGGTATTCATTTGAGGAACATGAAGCGTGAAGACTTTTGTTTTCATAGTTTCATTTTCTCTTTCTTGAGTCATAGGAAACACCGTACTGTAAAAGGGGGTCGAGGAAATACTAAGGAAAAATTTCCATGTGATGCTCAACTCAAAATCCTACACCTACCAATCCCTTCGAGTGAAGCCATTGGAAATCTCATACAGTTCAGTCAATTTCTTCAGTGACAGAGACGAAGTTCTTCTGGTCTCTGAGGAATTTGTTCTGACTGAGGAGTTAGGAATTCGCCAGTGCGGATTGCCTACACAGTGAGCAACATGATAGCTGTTGGGAATATAACTACTAGTGTAACCCACCCAGGAGGGGCCGGGTTACGCTATAGCAATTCATTATATGAAGCCCAATATCAAGCTTGAAGATGGCGGTTCAATAAAGGGCCTAAAGCCCGTAGGCGACTTAAGGCCCGTAGTGATAAACCGCCGTAATGGCGTGACTTGTGTTGTAAGGCAAGATTAACTAGTTACAGAGCCGGATACTGTTTATAAGCCGGCCGGGACTATGTAGGCCGCGGAGCATCAACCCGTGCATATAAGGGGATGACCCGCCGGCGGCTTAAGAGAGATAACATCAAATCGGTAGCCAGGCATAGCGGATTCGCTCCCTGGTGATCGAAACCCTAGTAATTCCACCTCAGCTGGAGTTGGCTTTTGCCTTCACCGTAAGGGGCCGAACCAGTATAACCCTCGTATCCTTTGTCCCGCTTTAACCTCTTTAAGCTTCCTAGTTGCGATGGCTCCACGACTAAGTCCTTTCACAAGGGCATCTGCCGTGACTATTCCACGACAGTTGGCGCCCACCGTGGGGCCAGCACACGGTGGATTTGAGTTCTTGAAGGGCAGCTTCGAAGGGCTCAAGGGATACGCTGTGGGATGGATGACCAAGAGTCGTCGTGGCAAGCTCTACATCAACGACGCAGGCTGGGGCCCCGACGCCGGCTCAATCGAGTACAGGTACCGGGTCCCCTTCGGCGGAATCCACGTTTTCATTGCCAAGATCGGCGAGCCGGGCCCTGATCCGGACATCTGCACCGACCTCATCGAGACGGCTCAGCGTGCGAGACCCGCCCGGACCCTGCCCGCCTTGAAGCATGCTTTCGTGGGATGCATCCACGGAGGACCCTCTGAAGGATCTAGATCTAGCCATGAGACGGCCATCTGCTCTGATGATGATTCATCCATAGGTGAGACGGACTCATTGTATCGACTTCGAGACGGCAGACTCGGGGGTTGTTCCGATGGCGACAGTATTTCGGACCCTTTTGAGCCGCCAAGCCGGGTTGGAATTTTCATGGCCGGCGCGCAACCTGTTCAAAACTCCGCCACTGGGGCAGGAGGCCCTATGCACTCGCTGGCTTAGGTGCTGATGGATCTCATGGATAAGATGACTGCCCTGCTAACCGCCACGGTTGTCCCAGCGGATCAAGCTCAACATGATGCGGAGGTGGCACAGTTAAAGCTGTATATAGCACGAGCCAAGGAAGATCTGGCAGCGGAAGGAATCAGGATGGCTGCAGAACGGGCGGCTCTGGACGCCCAGACTCAACTGATTCAGGTGTAGTCTTTCCGGCTCACGATGGATCAGAACGCATCCAATGAGGTCATGAGAAGGAGGCATCAGAAGGCTCAATCTCGGCTCCCTCCGGTTTATGACCCTCGAAACCTCTTCAACACGCCCGGTGCAGGGCCCAGTAACCCGCCAGAAATCACGGCACCCGGGGCTGGAACGCCGGTTCAGCTGCAAGTAATGGGGCACCCCCGTGTGAATACTGCCCCACCTCGATACGTGCCAATACCACCGGGTCATTATTCCAATTCGTTGGAAAACATGATCGCTGCAGCGGCGCGACTGGCGGCTCTCCCAGTCGAGGGTGACTCTCCAACGGCGGTCGAAACCCGCAGGGTCAGAGAACTTCTTCAGACGGCTTTGGCACAATAGGAGGCATATTCATATAGCCGGGACAGGATTCATTCAACCCCTCGTCCAAGCCGGAGCCCAAGTTATAGCAGACACATGGTTTTCAGCGGCCGGCTCAAGCAACGTCTGGTGCCATGACTTGCCAGCTGGCCATGGCCCGGCACATAATGGAGCCTTTAACGCGGTAGACCAAGACAGAGCACGTCAAGAGGCGGAGCAGGCGGCTCAGCTGACAGCTTACCAACCCTTCCCGGTTTATCCGACGGCTTCTATCGAGGCAAGCATAGCTACGAGGACCGGAGGTGTCCCTTGTCTGGTGCCGGCTCTCCGTAACGAACGTCTGCCCAAGGATTTCAAAGGACCTAGGAAGGTACCTAATTACACGGCTGATTTACAGCCCGGAGCATGGATTGAAAGCTACGAGATGGCTATGGAGTTGCTGGAGGTCAGCGAAGCGGCAATGGCCAAATACTTCACCATGATGTTGGATGGGACTGCCCGCAGTTGGTTGAAGGGACTGCCACCTAATTCCATCGGGTCATGGGCAGAGCTGAAAGTCCGGTTCATCCAAAACTTCAAAGATACATGTAGGCAATCTATGTCAATTGTGGATTTGACTAATTGCAAGCAGCAAGAAGGCGAGTCTACAACCCATTGGGTACGCCGGGTCAAGGAAATAATACATTCGTCTGATAAGATGGATGCCGGCTCTGCGGTCTTAATGTTGGAGCAAAATTGTCATTTTGCGCCCCTGAAGATGAAGCTTGGGCGGCTCAAGCGCGATTGCAATGATATGGGTACGCTGATGGCGGCTCTGGTCAAGTACGCCGACTCTGATAGTACCAAGGATCCCGCGTCTGATGAGGAAAAGACAGGGAAGGGAAAGAAGAATGGCAACGGCAAGGGCCCTCAGCATAACCCGGCGAGTCAAGGAGGTAATAAGCGTAAGGCTGATGATGGTATGAAGTTTGTGGCCAACACCAACACGCAGGGTAACAATCACTAACGTAAGGGAAGACAGCCTCGCCGGTCTGGCGGGTCAGGCCCGACGCTTGAGTTGTTGTTAAATGAGCCCTGCCCAAGGCATGGCTCTAGGGAGAAGCCGGTCACTCATCTATGGAAAGACTGCGCGATCATGAAAGCTTTCAAGAATTCCAACATGTTCAACGGTAACAATGGGCAGGGCGGCGGCTCAGGTGGCGGGGCTTTCATGGCCCGGGCGGCGGTTCAAATTCCAATTTTTAGAATCCTCAAGGTAATCAAGGTGGTTTTAACCAGCAATCTGGCCAGGGTAATCAGCAGCAGCAGCAGGGGGATACCAGACCCATCCAAAGCAGCTCAACAGTGGACAGTATCATGTGTTTACTACCAGTTTGTGCAAGCGAGACTAGAAGCTTCATAAGAGGGCTGTGAACGCTGTTGAGCCGGCAGTTCCACGTTACTTGCGATGGTCTGAGCAGCCGATTGTATGGAGTAGGGAAGATCACCCTCCCCGGGATGATAATCCAGGTCACCTGGCCTTGGTGGTGGCTCCTCAAGTTGGTGGGTATAAATTCACTAAGGTACTCATGGATGGAGGTACTAGCATCAACATTTTCTATTATGAGACCTTCCGTTGTATGGGATTAACTGATAAAAACCTCAACCAGTCCAATACTGTTTTCCATGGTGTGGTGCCCGGTAAGTTGGCGTATCCAGTTGGTAAGATCGAGCTGGAAGTAGCCTTTGGAGATGAGTACAACTACAGGGCGGAAAAACTGACTTTTGAGGTGGTCAAAATAAGAAGCCCGTACCATGCTTTATTTGGGCGGCCGGCTTACGCCAAGTTCATGGCACGGCCGTGTTACGTATATTTGCAGCTCAACATGCCGGGTCACAATGGGACCATTACGGTTCATGGCAGCCGAAAGATAGCCTTGGAGTGCGAGGAAGGTGACGCTGCTTACGCTGAATCTGTTTGTGCGACAGAGGAATTAAAGTTTTACAAGGATAATGTTGACCCGGCAGATATGACGTCTTTGAAAAGGCCGACCACGGAGCATGAGCCGGTAATGAAATTTAAGTCGGCCGATGAGACTAAGCTTATTGACTTTGTGCCAGGCGACTCATCTAAGCAGTTCAGCATCAGTGCCAATCTGGATCCTAAATAGGAAAGCGCGCTCATCGAGTTCATCCGTGAGAACCGGGACATCTTTGCATGGAAACCTTCTAACGTGCCGGGTGTACCGAGAGAACTCGCTGAGCACACTCTTAATATTGATCCAAAATTTAAGCCAATCAAGCAATTTCTCCGGCGGTTTAATGAGGAGAGGCGGAAAGCCATTGGTGAGGAAGTAGCCCGGCTCTTGGCGGCCGGGTTCATCGTTGAAGTCTTTCATCCAGAATGGCTAGCTAACCCGGTGCTCGTGCTCAAGAAGAACGGCACCTGGCGTATGTGTGTGGATTATACGGATTTAAACAAGGCTTGTCCGACTGATCCTTTTGCTCTCCCCCGTATTGATCAAATTATTGATGCTACGGCGGGTTGTGAGCGTTTAAGTTTTTTGGATGCTTACTCTGGATACCATCAGATCAAAATGGCAGTTAAGGACCAAGAGAAGACGGCGTTCATTACCCCTTTTGGAGCCTTCTTTTATGTGTCTATGCCGTTTGGGCTCAAGAGTGCCCAGGCGACTTACCAGCGGTGCGTACAGAATTGTCTTCATAATCAGATTGGGCCCAACGTTCATGCCTATGTGGATGATATTGTGGTAAAATCCAGAGAGAAGGAGACCTTGATAGACGATCTGAGGGAGACCTTTGGTAATCTCCGGGTCTACAAGATGATGCTTAACCCGACCAAGTGTGTCTTTGGTGTTCCTGCAGGCAAGCTCTTGGCTTTTCTGGTTTCTCATAGAGGCATTGAAGCTAACCCGGAGAAGATCAAGGCAATCACCTCTCTGGCTAAGCCGGCGTGTATAAATGACGTCCAGCGTCTGGCGGGTCGAATCGCTGCTTTAAGTCGATTTATAAGCCGGTTGGGTGAAAAGGCCATACCGCTGTATCAGATGATGAAGAAAACAGATGATTTTGTCTGGAGTGATGCTGCCAACACCGCCTTTGAGGATTTGAAAAGACAGTTAGCTGAACCGCCAGTTCTTGTTGCTCCTGTTGATAAGGAGCCCTTATTATTGTATGTAGCCGCTAACACACGAGCCGTCAGTGTGGCCATCGAGGTGGAGCGCAAGGAGGCGGGTAAGGAACATCCGGTTCAGCGGTCGGTTTACTACGTCAGCGAAGTACTTATTGAGTCCAAGCAACGGTATCCACATTGGCAGAAGCTTGTTTATGGGGTATTCATGGCAAGCCGGAAGCTTAAGCAATATTTCCAGGGCCACCCTATCACTGTGGTTAGTTCTGCTCCTTTAGGAGATATCATCCAAAACAGAGAAGCCACAGGAAGAGTCGCTAAGTGGGCCATTGAACTTGGGCCTCATGGTCTAAAGTATGTGCCACGCACGGCTATCAAATCACAAGCATTGGTAGATTTCATCAACGATTGGACAGAGCTGCAGATGCCTGAAGAGAAACCGGATAACACATACTAGACTATTCACTTCGACGGGTCCAGGCAATTGGAGGGCTCGGGGGCTGGAGTCGTGTTAGCTTCCCCTCGAGGTGACAAATTTTGTTATGTACTACGGTTGATGTTTCCCTGTACTAACAATGCAGCTGAGTACGAGGCCTTGCTCCATGGTCTTCAGATGGCTAAGGAGATGAGCTTAAGCCGGGTAAGGTGCTTTGGCGACTCAGATTTGGTGGCCCAACAAGTATCAGGCAAGTGGGATTCCAAGGACCCCCTCATGGCGGCTTATCGCCGTGAAGTTGATGCCATTGCCGGACATTTTCAGGGTTACCAAGCAGAGCACATTGACCGCAGAAAGAACGAGGCGGCTGATGCCTTAAGCCGGCTGGGCTCTCAGCGAAAGCCGGTGCCGCCTAGTACTTTCTTGGATATTCTGCATAACCCTTCTGTCAAGTTACCTACAGAGGAAGACTTGGCTGTTCCAGACCCTGAAGCACAGTTGGTGGCGGCTCTTCATGTTATCCCAGATTGGACAGTGCCATACTTGGCTTACATGACCCGGGGAGAATTGCCTGAGGATGAAATTTTGGCCAGACAAATAACCCGGCGGTCTAAGTCAATGATAATTGCCAATGGCGAGTTGCATCATTGCAGTGTCACTGGGGCTTTTCAGCATTGTGTTTCCCCTGAGGAAGGGCAAGAAAATTTACGAGAGATTCACGAGGGGGATTGTGGCCATCATGCCGGCTCAAAATCCCTTGTGGCCAAAGCTTTTCGTCACGGTTTTTATTGGCTGACAGCTCATGCTGATGCAGAGGACTTAGTCAGTAAATGTGACGGTTGTCAGAAGTTCTCAAGACGTGCTCACGTGCCGGCTCAAGAGTTGAGGATGATCCCAATCACTTGGCTATTTGCAGTCTGGGGGCTTGATATGGTTGGACCTTTCAAAAGGTCCAAGGATAAGAAGACTCACCTCTTGGTGGTGGTTGACAAGTTCACAAAGTGGGTTGAGGAAAAGCCAGTTAGCAAGTGTGATGCAGCCACGGCGGTTCAGTTCATGAAAAAGGTGATATTTCTCTTTGGTTTTCCACACAGCATTATAACTGACAATGGTACCAATCTGTCTAAAGGCGCCATGGAAGAATTTTGTCAACGAGAGCATATTCGACTTGATGTTTCATAAGTGGCTCACCCCCAATCCAATGGTCAAGCTGAGAGTGCCAATCAGGAAATCTTGAAAGGCATCAAGCCCCGGCTTTTGGTCCCTTTGCAGCGGACGCCGGGTTGTTGGGTGGAGGAGTTACCCTATGTGATATGGAGCATCAATACTACTCCTAATAGGTCTACGGGTTATATGCCTTCCTTCATGGTTTACAGAGCCAAGGCGGTTCTCCCTAGCGACATTTGCCATGACTCGCCTCGTGTGGCGGCTTATGTTGAGACGGACAATGAACAAGCGTGTCAGGATGCTCTTGACTTGTTGGATGAACAATGTGATATAGCAGCAGCTCGCTCGGCGATTTACCAACAAGACCTGCGCCGCTATAACAGCCGCCGGGTTAAGTCCAGAACCTTTCAGGAAGGTGACTTGGTGCTCCGGCTCATCCAGGATCAAACAGATGCACACAAGTTATCCCCACCTTGGGAAGGGCCCTTTGTGGTCAGCAAGAACTTGCACAGCGGGTCATACTACCTCATCAATGTTCGAGAGCACAAAGATTCACGTAAGTCGGAGGAGGAGACCCGCCGGCCGTGGAATATAGCTCAGCTTCGGCCTTATTACACTTGAGCCACCGGCTCTCATAATGTACATACTTCCGTGACAATGTATATATTATGATAAATAATAAAGCAGGACCTCTGTCCTTTTTCCCCTCAAAGGTAAATGTGTCATTGTTATTTCCATTATGATCTCACATGGTCACTCGGGGGCTGATCCGGCTTACGATCCGGCTTCCTGTTCAAACATAGGTCGTATTCGAACCAAAGAGAACATAGCTGTCGATACCCTTTTGATTGGCACACTGCCGAGCTCATTGGGGTGTTTCCTGGTCATATTTGAACCATAGCTCAACCCCCTTTGAGAACCGACGTGGATCGTATTCGAATCAGCGTCAATAAACAACTCTCAAGGTCATTTGGGGGCTTCCTGTTCAAACATAGGTCGTATTAGAACCAAAGAGAACATAGCTGTCGGTACCCTCTTGATCGGCAACGCCAAAGCCATTGGGGGCTATATGATCGTATTCGAATCTTATCTTAACCCCTTTGGGATGGTTTTCTGGTCGTATTCGAATCAGAAGCCTCTAAGTTTTTTGAAGTTTTTTTTCTTGTAAACAATGTTTGGATTCCATTTGAAGTTCTTCTGATCATGTCTAAAGTGTTCAAGGGTGGTTCCTATTCCACCGGCTTAACCTTGATCAATAAAGATGATCGCATATAATAGACATCGTATTACAGAGTTGGGTTCTCACCCTCATTGTTCGGGTCACATAAACCGGAAGTACAATCGAAGAGTCACAGGTATGCTGTTGTGGTTGTTTCGAAGATATAATTGAGAACCGGCTTTTTATGTTTTTGACTCCGGGTTATATGCAAAATATATGACCCTCTATGCGGTAAGCTGCCAAGGGACTTGTAATTGGTTCTCTATGCAGGACAGTTAAAGGCAGCCCTTTAAACATAAGGAAGAAGAGGATCAGCATAAAACAGGGGAATATTAGATGGCGGCTTAAACAGTGTTGAGCGCCACACACGTGCGCGATGGCACGACAAAAATAAGTGTTTTCCTACTCTATTACATGACTCCCCGAGTCCAAATAGTGAAGCATTGTTTTTTATCAAGACATAAATATGAGCCGCCTGAGGAGTCAAAGGTGTTGTTGGGCTGACGCTTCCGGTTCATCCGTTTCCACTCCTCCGGCTGTTTCCCTGTCCTGGAAAGTTGATGATTTCCTGTCAATGCCAATCAAGGCTTCAAATTCAGCTTCATCATCAATTAACCCGGCCGGACCAACTTCCGGGGCGAAAGAATGCTTACGAGGGGGAGGGATCAGACTGATTGCCTCATAGTGTGGTGTTGGAATTCTCTGATTATCGGCGTCATAACCCGGTTGATATTTGCTAAGATCCGTGTCATTACCGATCAGACTGGCCACAGGACGTACGTCCTTCATGCAAGCGGCGAAATCCTTCTGGTCAAATGGGGTGCCGTCCTCCTTCAAACTGGGATACCCAAGGGCGATGTCGGCCGGGTCTAGCTCCGGTAGCCACGCCTTGGCCCGGCTTAAAGCAGTTATGGCTCCGGCTCTCGCAGAAGCTCGTCTCAATTCCTGGAAACGTTGAGGTAGCACGGCAAGCCGCCTTAGCACATCCGCCAGATGAGTGGGAACTTCATTTGACCGAGCCACGACGGCTAAGGCGCGTTGTGACCCGGTGTAGAGTTGTTCCACCAGGGTATAAACGGCCTTCAGTTTTGTCAGGATGTTCTGGTTGAGATTGGCACTCCTGGAGCCTGCATTACAAGGTCAGGTGAGCTGAGGACAATTGAGATGTTTGTTGAAAAAGATTCAAGCTAGCTAACACTTGCAGAATAACTTACCAAAGATTGCTGAGACCATCTGAGATATGTGGCGTTTTAAGCCGGATAGCTCGGCGGTTGTTTCTGCAAGAGTGGCCTCCGCTTGTTCAGCCCGGTTGAGTAAAGCGGTCTTTTCATCCGCCCAGGCCTTTCTTTCTGCCTCAAACTTCTTTTTCAATTTCTCTTGTGCGGATATACTGACTTCAAACTTGGAATTCGCCTTTTGGGTTTCAATTTCTTGAGTTTTCAGGCGATTCTTCAAGTCGGAGATCTCCGATTCAAATTGCTTAATGGCGGCCTGTATAAATTCCGGGTTACAGTTAGGATTATCATAATGCAACATTAAGTCCCAAGCACTTTGCAAGCAAAGATACTTGGCACTTGGGGGCTAATGTATGCTAAAGCGCTCTAATTACAGTGGCGGTTCATGGAAATAAAGTCCCAAGCACTTTGCAACCAAAGATACTTGGCACTTGGGGGCTAATGCATATTGATGTTCACGTACTTGCTTAAAATATGGTGAAGACCAGTTCAACCATGATGTCTAAGCCGGCCCTTGGGTGCTACCGGATAAGCCGGTTTTCTTACAGTGATTATTAAGCTGATGACAAGTCTATAACATATTTCATTATAAGTAATAGACTTGGGGGCTGGCCTAGTAAGGATAACTAAGGAACAAGCAACAAGAGTTATACCTCAGATTTTTGGTGTATTTGTTTCACCATATCAACTTCCAGATCCCGGCTGTTGTGCACTTGGTTTACATAACTAGAGACGATTTCTCCAATACTCAGATGAGCATAATCAGTGACATCCAGCCGGGTTTTGCGATGTTCCAGAAGTTCTTCTTTGGCGGAGCACTTGGCCAGCGCAGTGGAGCTTCCCGGTTCAACAAAGTCAGTCCGGGTGATTTCGACGTCTGGGTCATCCGCCTTGGCCAGGCTAGGGTTCTCCGGATCTTCAGAACCTTCCATGGCTTGTTCGACGAGCGGATCAGTGGTGAGAGTTGGAGTGTCATGGGCTGGTTCAGGCGATGGCTCATGAGCGGAAGTATCAGGAGCAGCCGCTCTGAGCTCCGGTTTAGCAAAGACTGGTTCTTCGGCCGGCTTACTTTTCTTCGTCCTCTTGTTGGGCTTTACTTGTACACTGAAAATTAAAGGGTTAGTACAAAAAGCATGAGTAAGATAAGCACAAGATAAACAGATTCTCATTACCCTGGAGCAGTTTTGAAAGCCGGCATGCTGGACTGCATTGATTCATCGGAGGAAGGTGAAGTTCCCTGATAGTTTGAGTCAGAAGAATTGAGTGGTTGACGAGTAAAACCCGCCAAAGGATACAAAGAATATAAATCAGAGATAACCTCAGCCCGGCGTTTTCTTGTTGCATCGGGTAAGCCGGAGGAGAGGTCCGCATCTTTACTGGTCCGGGTCTGCCTCCGACTCTCGTGAATCTGTTGCTTCAAAAGAAATTGAGGATCTTGATAAGCTAAAGGATGTGAAAATCTTACTTTCTGGGTTACCCTTCGGATTTTCTGTCTTGGCAAAGGCTCGGAGTCGGAGGAAATTATAGTTACCTCTTCAGTTACTGCATGACTTCCTCCTGTATCCTCCTGCTGATAATCAGTGTCAATAAGATGGTTAAAGAAGGAGTCTAAAGAGTCAAGAGTTACCTCTGACTCGGAGGTATCATCCAGATGAAACATGTCCGAGGCGCTAGGTTTGTTCCCTTTCTTATGGGCAGTGGCTTTTCTGGCAGCTTTCTTGGCCTTTCTGGCCTTCTTTGCAGCCTCATGGTCATACTTGACCTTCCAGAATTTATCACCAGCCTGTAAAATATAGCAAGAGTTTTTGAGTAAAGATGAAATTGTCAAAATGGAAAGTAAGATGCTCAAGTTAATGGTTTACTGCTGGAGCCGAGTTAGCCTTGCAGAAAGGACTTAAGCCTGCTTTCCCGCAATCTGCCAGGCCCTCGTTCAGAAGAGACCTGGTCATGTCATCAACGACATCCTCAGGTAAGTCGTCAGGACTGTGTCGTAGAGGATCATTTTTCTGGCATGTGTAATCGCACATCAAGCTGGGGCGGCGGCTCAAGGGAATCACCAGCCAGGCAATCCAAACCCGGACCAAGTCAATGCCGTTTAGGCTGTTCCCCAGAAGAGCTTTGATCTTATTGATAGTGGGGGCAAGTGTTTGACGTTCAGCCGAGATAATTTATCTGGTAAAGGGTGAGTTGACTCCAGGCGCAGGGCACGAAAGCCGGGCAAGGGGTTCTCATCAGCCGGAGAAGTGTCTTGACAGTAGAACCAAGTCTGGTTCCAATCTATAGGGTGACTCGGCGGCTCGGCATAAGGGAAGAGGCAGTCTCTACGTCGTTGGATTGAGATCCCACCAAGTTCCAAACTGGGCCCGTGGGCACATTCGTTTTGACAGTTCAGATAAAATAACTCTCTAAAGAGTAGTATGCTGGGTTCTTCTCCAAGGTACACTTCACAGAATACTTGGAAATTGCAAATGTTTGACACGGAATTGGGTCCGATGTCTTGAGGCCGCAGGTCAAAAAAGTGTAAGATGTCTCTGAAATTTTTTGAGCCGGGTGGAGCAAAGCCCCGGCTCATGTGATCAGTAAAAATGACAACTTCCCCATCCTTGGGTTGAGGTTTTTCTTCTGACGGGTCAGGAGCGCGATAAGACAAGATCTCTTTCTTCGGCAGATGACCACTCTTCACAAAACCGTCTAACATGCTATCAGTGACGGTGGATTTAACCCAGTTGCATGTGATGGGTGCTTTGGGAGCCTTGGGCGGCATTATGAAGGATGGAAGCCTATGACAAAATAAAAATTTCCGGTTCAAATTTAAGCCGGAGAAAATACTTCAATTCATATTCAAGATGGCGGCTTACGAAGGGGCCTAATGATATATGGCTAATTGTGTCAGATTGTTTAAGCCGCCATGGGAAACAGTAGCAATTAAATTATTTAAATCCACTATGAGTGATCAGGATCATTCATTGAGCATTGCCTCATTAAGCCGGCGGTAAGAGCCGTCATGGATAATGGATACAGTTTTTTGCCTAAGTATCGCACAAACAGGTTTCACAGGTTGCAGTTGCTATTTTAGATCAAACGGTGGTTCAGAAAAGAAAATATTCTAGACCTAAAAACTAGTACAGATGAGTTTGTGAGCTCTAATGAGGTCTTTTTACAAGCAAAAGGGATCTGCTAGTATTGAAAATGGATGCGAAGCAACTACCGCATGAGTTCCATACTACTTTTGGATCAAATAAAGCCGCGGTGGAGGAATTACGAAGAAACTGTGTTGAACCATGAAGAACACGGAAGAACTTGAAAACCCTAAATGCAGATCTGAAGTGCGGGAAGGTGAAGACTTATGGCTATAGATCTACTGCGGAGGATCGCCGCCGTTCTCTGGTCGATTCAGGTTGATGCAGCGGCCAAGATCGACGAAGATGAGGTGCTCTGCTGCGGCGGCGGCGGCGGAGCTCTAGCAGCAGCGGAGTCGCGAGAGGAAGAAGATGACAGAAAGGGGGAGAATGAAGAAAGACCTAAAGGTCGTGCTTATTTATAAGGAAGGACTGACAGAGAGGGCGCGAGAAACGAGGAGGCTAGACATGGATATCCAGCTACTCCGACGCCTCGATTTTTGGGATGGTCATTAAGGTAAAGATCCGTTGAGATATGACAGAATAAAATGAATTTAATGGAAGATGATGTCATGGCGGGTTATAACTTTGCACAGACAGAAGCCAGAAAGTTTTTCTTAAGTATTGAAGATTGACATGAACCAGTTCAAATAAATCTGGGGCCTAATGTTGGGTATATAACTACTGGTGTAACCCGCCCAGGAGGGGCTGGGTTACGCTATAGCAATTCATTATATGAAGCCCAATATCAAGCTTGAAGATGGCGGTTCAATAAAGGGCCTAAAGCCCGTAGGCGACTTAAGGCCCGTAGTGATAAACCGCCGTAATGGCGTGACTTGTGTTGTAAGGCAAGATTAACTAGTTACCGAGCCGGATACTGTTTATAAGCCGGCCGGGACTCTGTAGGCCGCGGGGCGTCAACCCGTGTATATAAGGGGATGACCCGCCGGCGGCTTAAGAGAGATAACATCAAATCGGTAGCCATGCATAGCGGATTCTCTCCCTGGTGATCGAAACCCTAGTAATTCCACCTCAACTGGAGTAGGCTTTTACCTTCACCGTAAGGGGCCGAACCAGTATAACCCTCGTATCCTTTGTCCCGCTTTAACCCCTTTAAGCTTCCTAGTTGCGATGGCTCCACGACTAAGTCCTTTCACAAGGGCATCTGCCGTGACTATTCCACGACAATAGCCCTGAGGAATTTGATACTCAAATTTCTGACCGTTGTTGTGCTATGCGCCAGCTATCCCAAAATATCTACACACCTAACGGTCATATCCTTGAAGGGCATTTATGTCTTATCATGTCTGGCTGCTCCCTAGGCTATAAATAGCCGCCCCCTACAACCACTAGCTGGTTGGCTGCTCCTAGAGAAACTGAAACTTGTCATTTAAGAGCATCCCATCCTCCGAGGACTTTGAGCGAAAATCATCAAGTGAGGAAAACCCAAACCCAAACACCCACAAACCCAAAGTGATTGAGTATCACTGAATAGATTGATCCTGTGTGGATCCGACGCTTGTTACCTTTGAAGACTGTGCTTCTTCCAGACGGTTAGGCGTCATGGTCTAGAGCATCCAAGAGGAAATTGTGGATCGCCGAGTGACCTAGTCTGTGAAGGTTTGGAAGTCACCTGAAGACTTACCACGAGTGATTGGGCGAGGTCTGTGTGACCTTAGCTCAAGGAGAATACGGTGAGGACTGTGTGTCCGGGACTGGGTTTCCTCAGGTTTAAATACCTAGCCGCTCCAACCAGACGTACAACTGAGACAACAGTTGGAACTGGTCTACCAAATCATTGTCTTCACAAAGCTTACTAGTTCTATTTCCTCAACTCTTTCATTTCCTCATAACTGTGTTGTGCACTTGTTCATATCTGTGTTTGAAGACTTTGACTGAAGACTTTCTCAATTTCCTCAGTTCAATTTCTTCAGTCTGTTTGTCTTCATCCTGAGCTATCCTGTGTTTACGCTTTCTGTACTCTGTGCTTGTCTTCATTTCATCATGATGACCATGCTTGTGTTCCGCTATGCATACTTTTGAGTACTTATTCCGCTGCAAGTAGTTCTTCGCTAAGGAATTTCCTCACTGGAAAATTCCTCAGTGAAGAATTCATAAAAATCGCCTATTCACCCCCCCTCTAGTCGATATAACGCACTTTCAATTGGTATCAGAGCGAGGTACTCCCTTGTTCTGTGTGATTTTGGTTTAACCGCCAGGAGTTTTAGTTATGTCGACCGCAGGTATGAAGAAAGTGACATGCCCCATCTTTGACGGTCACGAGTATCCCAAGTGGAAGGCCATGATGAAGAAGCGCCTCATGGAGATGAACAGTGAACTGTGGACCGTCACTAAGATTGGTCTTACCGATCTGTGCAAGACGACGGAAGCTGATGACATTCGCAAGTACACTCTTCTCAACCTCACGGCGAAGGACGTCATCTGCTCCTGTCTGTCTCAAAATCAGTTCAGGAACATCATGCATCTTAATCATGCGAAGCTTATCTGGGACCGTCTCTCTGAGGTCTATGAAGGTCATCGAACCCGTCATGATCCTTGGTTTGAGGACTTCAAGGAATCTCTCAAAGAGATGACATTCGAACCAGAATCATCATCCTCTTCATCATGTCTTATGGCAAAAAGTGCTGAGGTAACTGAATGCTACCTATCCGAGTCAAGTGATGATGAATCTGGTGATGAATTTGTACCCAGCTATGTCAAACTTGCTTCCCTTGCCACTAAACAACAAAGAGCTTTGGAAAAAGTTCAATACATGCTAAATAAGAGCGATGATATGTTGGGTGAGGAAATGGATCAGTCAAAAGCTTTGGCTGAAAGTCTTCAGAGACTTCATACTAAGTATGACACCCTTCAAGATCAACATAACACTCTCTTATCTGATCATGAGAAGCTTTCTTATGAATTTCTTCAAAGAAAGCAAGATCTTGAGAAGCTAAGAGTAAGTTATGAAGATCTTCAGAAGGAGCGCGATTCATTACTTGCTCAACAAATCAGCGCTGCTCAGGAAGAATTTGTTCCTCCATGTTTGAAATGCATTGAACGTGAATCTGCTAATTCTTCACCTGAATGTTCAAATGCTTCTAATGCTACAAATTCCTCACCTGCCTCTGCTATCACTAATTCCTCATCTGAGGACATTGTTAGTATCACTCATGATGCAGGGCTGAAGGAATTGTACATGACAGACATGTACAAAAGCCTCAAAGGGCATCAGACTCTTTGTGATGTGCTTAAAAAGCAGATCCTCAACAGGAACCCTAGGAAAGAGGGTATTGGCTTTGAGAGGAAACTCAATGCTGATGGTACATATTGGAAGCCTGAGCAGTACCCCAAAACCTCATGGGTTGCTACAAAGGGACCTCCAGTTGATCCATCTAATTTATCTGGCTTTACATGTGAATCTTCTCATTCTTCTGATGAGTCATTTGACTCCAACTATAAACTGTTCAAAAATCAGAATGGTGAAGTATTTGCTAGATATGTTGGCACTAACTGCAGGAACGGTTCTCCTATGAAGAAAATCCGAGTTCCCAAAAGGTACCTTGAAAGTCTTCAGGTGAATGTCCTCATGACACCACCTGTGAAGAATAGGAACCCCAGATCAAATTCTTCATATGGACCAAATTCTTCATATGGATCCAAGTCCTCATTCAGACCAAATTCCTCACGTGGATCAAATTCCTCAAAAGGATCAAAGTCCTCATATGAACATCATTGTGCTAACAACTCTGTGTTGCAGGGAAGAGCCAAGGGCTATGAATATGAGCATTCATAAGTCCTCGAAGAATTTCTCTGCTTATTCATATGCTTACCCTAACTCCTCTTATGTGAAACGAAATGGATTGGCTTCTATGCCACCTTTCTCGTATGGAGCTCGCCGAGTGATGAACTCTTTGCCACCCCTTAAGATGTGGGTGGTGAAGAAAAAGAACTAATCTTTTATGCAGGGTCAGGTCTCCAGACATACTTAAACGTCTGAAGAATTTGCTGGAGACCTGAAAAGTGCCTGAAAGGACGCAGGCTAATCATGAAGAAATGAACTTTCATTTCTCATGTCCTCATACTGCTTTAACTATTGCATTGCTTGATGAAATTGGTCTGATGAATTGTGATGTCATATTCTTCACTGATGAAGTATATGAAGTTCGTAAGCTGCACTAATTCATCTGCAGGATGATCAACCCAAAGCCACTGAGTGGGTCCTCGATAGTGGATGTACAAATCATATGACTGGTGACAAGAATCTATTGATGGATGCTCCCTTATCACCATCGCATCTGAAGCATATCATCTTCGCTGACAAAGGCAAAAGTCATGTATTGGGTCTAGGTAAGGTTGCGATCACAAAGGATCGATACATGGACAAAGTCATGCTTGTCGAGTCCTTAGGATACAACCTCATGTCTGTCTCAATGCTTTGTGATCTTGATATGGTTGTTGTCTTTGGCAAGTATCGTTGTGTTGTGGTTATGGAAGCTGACAATTCCAAAGTCTTCGAAGGCTTTACGAGAGGAGACTTGTATATTGTTGATTTCTCTACAGGACCGCAACCAGCCGTGTGCCTACTTGCAAAAGCTTCAAAAGGCTGGCTATGGTATCGACGTCTTGGTCATGCAGGCATGAGGAATTTGCACACGCTTGTGAAGAAGAAGCATGTCATTGGCATTGAGAATCTCAAATTTCTCAAGGATCATTCGTGTGGAGCTTGTAAAGCTGGAAAGATGACCAAGGCTAAGCATCCAGCGAAGACTATCATGACCACTACTCGACCATTTGAATTGCTTCATATGGATCTCTTCGGTCCTAACCATTACTCAGCAGTCACAAATGACGCATCTCTCTATGGCTTTGTTATTGTTGATGATTACTCTCGATACACATGGGTACACATTGTTACTTACAAACATGAAGTGCAGGAAGTCTTCAAATGATTTTCCTCGAGGGCTTCAACCAACTTTGGTGTGAAGATCAAGCACATCAGAAGTGACAATGGAACTGAGTTCAAGAATTCTGGTCTTGATGACTATCTTGATGAACTTGGTATTACTCATGAGTTATCTGCTCCTTACACTCCTCAGCAGAATGGCGTCATGGAGCCCAAGAACAGAACTCTTGTTGACATGGCTCGCACTATGCTTGATGAGTACAAGACGCCTCGTCACTTCTGGATTGAGGCAATTTATACTGCGTGCCACATCATCAACAGGGTATATCTTCACAAATCCTTCAAGAAGACTGCCTATGAACTCCTCACTGACAAGAAACCCAATGTGAGTTATTTCAAAGTCTTCGGTGCTAAATGTTGGATTAGAGATCCTCATCACAATGCTAAATTTGCACCGAAAGCACATGAAGGTTTTATTCTTAGTTACGGAAAGGACTCGCACACCTACAGAGTCTTCAACAACGTTCTTCACAAGGTTCTTGAAACTGTAGATGTGTGGTTCGATGAAACTAATGGCTCGCAAAGAGAGCACCAACCTTCTGTGATAGATGAACCAGCACCTGAGGAATCTATCAAGTTCAAGGCTACTGAGGATGTCATTCCTACCGAAGAATCTTCTGAAGAATTCATTCCAGAACGTGAAGAACGTCGAGCTAATGCACCTGAAGAAAATGCTGAAGAAAATGGTGCTGAAGAAAATGCTGATCAAATTCCTCGACGACAACCAACTCATCCTCGTGTTGCAAAAGAAGTGCAAGTTGAAAAGATCATCGATGACATTGAAGCACCAGGTCCTCTCACACGCTCAAAAGCTTCACATTTATCTAACTTTTGTGGGCACTATGCTTTTGTCTCTATCACAGAGCCCACTAAGGTAGATGAAGCATTTCTGGAGCCTGAGTGGATTCAGGCCATGCAAGAAGAATTACATCAATTCGAACTCAACAACGTCTGGGAACTGGTTAAACGTCCAGATCCTCGCAAGCACAATATCATTGGCACAAAGTGGATCTACCGCAACAAGCAAGATGAAAATGGCCTTGTGGTGAGGAATAAGGCACGGCTTGTAGCTCAAGGCTACACACAGGTTGAAGGAATTGATTTCGATGAAACTTTTGCACCTGTTGCTAGACTTGAAGCTATTCGCATATTACTTGCTTATGCTAACCATCATGATATCACTCTATATCAAATGGATGTGAAAAGTGCATTCCTCAATGGTAAGCTTGAGGAAGAAGTATATGTTGCTCAACCCCCAGGTTTTGAAGATCCAAAGCATCCTGACAAAGTCTTCAGACTCAATAAGGCCCTCTATGGCCTCAAGCAGGCCCCTCGGGCATGGTATGATACTTTGAAGGAATTTCTCAGGAAGAAAGGCTTCAAACCCGGTTCACTCGACCCTACTCTTTTCACTAAATCTTATGATGGTGAATTGTTTGTGTGCCAAATATATGTTGATGATATTATCTTTGGCTGTACTCACCATCGTTATAGTGATGAATTTTCCTATATGATGAGTGAAGAATATCAAATGTCTATGATGGGAGAGTTGAAATTCTTCTTAGGTCTTCAAATTCGTCAACAGCGCAATGGCATATTCATATCTCAGGAGAAATACCTCAAGGATGTACTGAGGAAATTCGGCATGCAAGATTGCAAAGGCGTCAAAATTCCGATGCCCACAAATGGCCATCTGTGCACTGATGAAAACGGTATTGACTTCGATCAAAAGGTATACCGCTCCATGATTGGTTCTTTATTGTATTTATGTTCATCTAGGCCAGATATTATGCTTAGTGTTTGCATGTGTGCCCGATTTCAAGCTACACTGAAGGAATCACACCATAAGGCTGTGAAACATATTCTTCGATATCTAGCTCACACACCAACACTTGCATAATGGTACCTGTCGTGGAATTAACACGTCAGATGTCCTAGGTGTAAGGACTTAGTCGTGAGGCCAACGCATCTATGTAGTAGCTTGAGAGGGGTTGATTGGGATGAGAGACGCAGGGCGGATCAACGCACAAGACAAGGGTTTAGACAGCTTCGGGCCCCGGGAAACATCATCCGGTAATAACCCTACATGCTGTTTGTGGCTAGGTCTCATTATGCTTATGAGAGAGTCGCCGGGTACCGGCTCTCGGTGTTTAGCCTTAGAGATTATTTCTTGTTACCCGTCCCTCTTTGGGGAGCCCTGCCCCTCCTTATATAAGTTAGAGGGGCGGGTTACATGTGGAGTCCTAGTAGGACTAGGACTAGTCTATCTTCTCTTACAAGTTAATTACAAGTCCGGGTCTTGCTTCCTTGTAAAGGAAATATTCGTCATCCCTTTCTTCTTAAGCCGGCCCACCATCACATGAGCCGGCCATCTGGGCCTTGGGCCTAGTCTTCTATCTGACCCGCCGTCGGGGTCATCCGTGAGTCGTCAGGCTCATGAGTCGTCTGACAGTGAGCCGCCAGACCCGTGAGTCGTCTGACAGTGAGCCGCCAGAACCGTGAGTCGCCAGTCCTCTGGCGGGTCACGGTGAAGCGCCAAGTCTGGCCGGGTCATACTTCCGGCCGGGTCATACCGCGGGGTATATCCCCGACAGTACCCCAAGGGCTCGGCTTTTGATCTCATTGGATATTCTGACTCTGACTATGCTGGTGATCGTGTGGACCGCAAGTCAACATCTGGTACATGTCATTTCCTCGGACGATCTTTGGTCTGTTGGTCCTCGAAGAAACGGAACTGCGTATCACTGTCTACTGCTAAAGCTGAGTACATTGCTGCTGGTTCTTGCTGTGCTCAATTGCTGTGGATGAAGCAAACTCTCAAGGACTACGGCGTCAACGTGAAGAATGTGCCTCTCTTCTGTGACAATGAGAGTGCCATCAAGATTGCTCACAACCTAGTTCAGCACTCGAAGACAAAGCACATTCAGATTCGTCATCATTTTCTTCACGATCATGTGTTGAAGGGCGACATTAATATTGAGCATGTGAAGACTGAAGAACAGCTAGCCGATATCTTCACTAAGCCCTTGGATGAGAAGAGATCTAGCAAGTTGCGGTGTGAGCTAAATATCCTAGAATCTTCGAATGTTCTTTGAAAAGGACACTCATCTTAACACTTATGCAAAATTGATGACTTAGATGTGCAACACATGAAGAAACCTTTTTCTTCAATCAATGAAGAATAACACTCTAAGTGTGAAGAAATTAACGAAGAATTTGATTATCAGAACCCTACGACAATTGTACGCGGTGTCTGAAATCATCATTCTCATACGGTGGGTCACGCCACCACCAAAAGTTGAAAATCTTCAATTTGAGTTTTTCCTCAGTTTTGAAATTCCTCAGTTGTTCAAAATCTTCAACTTTGCAAAATCTTCACTGTTTCCATCGTTTTTCTTCATTGGCTATATATATATATATATGAGTTTATGTCCTCTACAGCATTCACTTATGGCTAATTCTTCAAGTTGCGTTTTCTGCTAAGTGAATGTGATCGGACCCTTCCCCCTCTATGCGATACTCAACCCAATCTATTCAAAAATTCTTCATGTGCGTTCTATTTGAAACTCGTTCAAAATCTTCACTGTGTCCTTGTCAGCTGAAGAATTTGTGAACGGAACTTTTGACTTATCTTATCCAAATTTTCGGCTTTGCCGCTCAAACCGTTCCGCATCCCACGAAATACTTATCTATTCACCCATGATCTAACACAATCTCCACTTCTCAGTACGTGGGTGACACATGTCAAGCGAATGAGAAGGGTCAGGGGATTGTTCGTCCAATTTCGTCGGGCAAACAGTTTTTCACCGTGGCTATAAATACCCCCTCTCCCCTTCCTCACTTCCTTTACTCCGCTCGACCTCTCTCCAGCTCGAGCTTCTCAAACCCTAGCGCCGCCGCTACTTCATCGTCGCCGGTGAGGAAGAGCTTCACTGCCTCGACCTCTTCACTGCCGTACTTGCGCTGGCCGCAAAAATCTTCACTCCGCCGCCGCCATAGCCGTCTTCCTCCGCCGAGTTAGGGCGTGGAAGATCTGCACAGACGAACTTCACTTCTCCACCTCACAGTTCATCGTGTTCTTCGTTCAGGGTAATTAAAAGTTACTTTTACTGCCCTCTTGATTCAAATGATTTCTGCAAAATCTTCAAAAGGTGTTTATTCTTCAAATTCTTCACACACTAAACACCTCGCATGTCATCTGTTCTTGATTCGTTTCTCTAAGCAATAATTTTTCTTCAAGATTCCTCAATTGTGCGGATTTCTGAATCTGTACAACTCTGGAACCTAAGACTAAGAACGCTTAGTGAAATTCTTCAAGACTCGCCTGGTCAAATTCCTCAAACTTGTTGTTTTTGAAAAACCTTCTGAGAACGCATATGACCTCTTCAACTTCCTCGCAACTATACTCTGTTCACAGGTACTCATGTCCGCTGCTGAATCACTAGGTTCTCATCAACTTAACTCATTTGCAGCGTTCCTCGAAGAAAAGTTGCATACTTCTTCAGAAAATTCAATTGTCCAAATTCCTCATCTGAAGAAAATGGTTGATGGAAAGAAGCCACAGAAAGGAGGAAAGAGGCCTGAGGTCAACACTGCATTTGGAATCCCTGAGGACATCTATGCTGGGTACTGCACACCCCCTGAGGAAGATAAAATTCAGCGCAAGGTGCGCATTCAGAAGATAGAGAGGAGGTGGGCAAGAGAGTGGAGGGAGTACAGGTATGTGACTTCCAAGTACATGAAGAAATTCTCACTCAATCCTCCATGCTCAAGACCTCCGTTGGCACCTGACCAAGAAGCTGATCTCACCAGCCTCAAGTGTGGTGAAGATTATCCTGAAGAATGGGCCAAGCGCCAGGCCAAGTTGGCCAAACAAGCAAAAGATGCAGTGAGGAAATTCAACGAGGACTCTGCTGCTGCCTCTGCTGAGGCCTCTGCTGTCAAGCCGAAGAAATCCATGGCAAAGAAGCCTGCGCGTAAGCCAAGTGCTTCACCGTCAATGTCCTCACGGCAAATTCCTCACGCTGCTCCTGCCCCTCCAAAGTCCTCAGCTGCTCCGACCAAATCCTCAGCACATGTGCATCTTGCCACGTGCCAAAGGACTACAGGCTTCTCTATTGCTGTAACACCCCGGATGTAACTTTCCATATTTGTAACTCCAACTCTTGACATTTTCGGCTATGTGTTATGATATTCCCTTCGTGGTCGGGTTTTGTTTTTTGTTTTGCATTTTGTTCATGTCATGCATCCCATATCATGTCATCATGTGCATCTCATTTGCATACGTGTTCGTCTCATGCATCCGAGCATTTTCCCCGTTGTCCGTTTTGCAATCCGACACTCCCACATGCACCGGCGCACCCCTCTTGTTTCTTTTCGTGAGCGGGTGTTAAACGTTCTCGGAATGGACCGAGGTTTGCCAAGTGGCCTTGGTACACCACCGGTAGACCACCTGTCAAGTTTCGTCCCATTTGTAGGTCGTCTGATGCAACAACGGTTAACCGGGTAACCGCAAAGTCCTTTTGTGTGTTGTAGCAAAAAACCCCTCCAAACAGCCCAATAACCCATCTAAGTCACCTACATGCTCTCGGTCATTCGATCACGATCGTGTGGGCGAAAACCGTGACTCATTTGGACTCTCCTAACTCCCTATGCCTATATAAACACCTCCCCCTCCGAAATTTGCGTCCAAACCCTAACCACCGCTCACTCCGCGCGCCGGACACGTCCGCCCGGCGCCGGACGAATCCCGCCACCGCGCCCGACCAACCGGGAGACGCCATGTGGCGCGCCGCCGTCCCCGCCGCCGAAGCCCGCTCGGCCCGTTCCCGCCCCCCGCGGCCCGGGACGCTGCCGCCGCAGCCCCGCGCCCCGCGCCGCCGTCCTCCGCCCGTCGCCGTCCGGCCGCCGCTCCGGCGACCTCGCCGCCTCTCCGCCGCGCCCCGTTCCTCCAACGCCGGCGCCGCCCGCGTCCGCCGCGCGCCCCGGCTCCTCGCGCCCGAGGACGCCGCCTCCCCGAGCTCTACTCCGGCGCCCTCCTTCTTCCCCATCTCCGACGAGCACCCCGATCGTCCTCGGTTCGCGGCCCGATCCAGATCCAGAGACGGTTGACTTTCTTCCCCCCCCCCCCCGAAATTCTCCAAGTCCTGAAATATTGCATTCTGATGCATACTTTGACCTACCATAACTCTTTACATACTGCTCCGTTTCGTGCGTGTAATATATCTAAATGTTCATCACGAGATGTTCTTCATTTTGTTCCATTGCACCATGCTCGTTTGAGTTCATCTTGATGCCCAAATCTCTAGTGAAGGAGTGCTATATGATGTTTACTGCTGTTACTTATCAGAACTTGGAGTTTTGTTATTTTTGTTGCATTTGATGTGTGCATCTTATGGGCATAAACTCTACAGGTGTTTTGATCTATGCCATGCCATCTTTACAGAGGTGTATGCCATGTATTTCTTTGATCTATGTCGTGACTAGCACAAGCATGCAAACTAGGCTTCGTGCTGTTTCTGTTTTCAGGGACTTATGATTTTTGCTAAGTCTGTGACTGCTGTTATTTTGTTGCCATGTATCCATGTGTCTACAGTGAGATCTGTGCTTCTTGTGAGTATGTTCAGTAAGGATGTTTTGTAGATATAATTGTGCTTTATCCATCCATGCCCCTGTTTGTAATTACGGAGTGCCCTAGCATGTCTTAATCTTGCTCTACTTTTGCTATAAAATATTTCTGGCAGAATGTCAACATGATATTCAATTTTGCCAAGGTTGTTGTAGTGGATCCATACATGCTATGAACTTTCTCTTGCCATGTATAGCTTCATAAACATGCCATCGTGCTATAGGTATGCTTGTTTTGTCATGAATTGCTTTGTGATGAGTGAATCAAGCTCACCAAGATGCCTTCATAATTCTGTTAATGCCATGTTCTATTTTCTGCTAAGTATGAAATCTGTTAACGAAATTTGCTATGTTTACATGGGTGCCATCATATCTTCTGGTCCTTTTTGGCTCATAGTTAGTAAGGGACTTTTGTTCTATGCATTTAGTAGATTCATGACATGCCTTTTTTTTCTATGTTAAGTTCCTATAGCATGTTGATTGCTTGCTCTGAACATTGTTACCTGATGCTGTTTCTGCCATGTCTAGTAATTTCACCAAGTCTGTGAACCTGATATCTTTTGCACTTTTGCCATGCTTGTTTGAACCTGTTATTTTGTGATCTAGCCGTAGCTCAGTGTTAATCTTTTGTCAAGAATCTTCTATTGATCACTGCCATATGCTTTATTGCTATGTTGGAGTGCTGTAGCATAGTTACTTGTTGCATTCTAAGTGCTATCATGCTGTTAATCGCAGAATCGTGTCATTCTTGTTTTGCTTGCCATTTGCAAACCGTGCATCCGTTTCCGGTGATCTTTATATTGATTTCGACTGAAATCATCTCATCTTTCCAGTGGCATACTTGGTTTGCCAATTTAATGCCTTGTTCATCCTTTTTTCTTCCGGAGCACGCATACGCATCGCATATCATATCTCGCATATCATGCATGTATTGCATCATGTTGCTTGTGCACTTCCCGTGATTGATTGTGGTTCCATTTCTTGTGTTCTTGCTGTGGGTAGAGCCGGGAGACGAGTTCGTGAACGAGGAACCTGTTGAGTACGCTTACGAGGATCAAGCTTTCGACAACTCTGAGAACCTTGCAGGCAAGATGTTCATACCCTCGAAATCACTTATATCTTTGCTTTGCTAGTTGTTCGTTCTATTGCCATGCTGCGCTACCTACCACTTGCTATATCATGCCTCCCATATTGCCATGTCAAGCCTCTAACCATCCTTTACTAGCAAACCGTTGTTTGGCTAAGTTACCGCTTTTGCTCAGTCCTTCTTATAGCGTTGCTAGTTGCAGGTGAAGTTGAAGTTGGTTCCATGTTGGAACATGGATATTTTTGGAATATCACAATATCTCTTATTTAATTAATGCATCTATATATTTGGTAAAGGGTGGAAGGCTCGGCCTTATGCCTGGTGTTTTGTTCCACTCTTGCCGCCTTAGTTTCCGTCATACCGGTATTATGTTCCTTAAGTTTGCGTTCCTTACGCGGTTGGGTGATTTATGGGACCCCCTTGACAGTTCGCCTTGAATAAAACTCCTCCAGCAAGGCCCAACCTTGGTTTTACCATTTGCCACCTAAGCCTTTTTCCCTTGGGTTTTCACAAGCCCGAGGGTCATCTTTATTTAAACCCCCGGACCAGTGCTGCTTCGAGTGCTGGCCCAAACCGAGCGATGTCCGGTGCCCCCGGGCAACCAGGGTCTATGCCAACCCGACGTCTGGCTCATCCGGTGTGCCCTGAGAACGAGATATGTGCAGCTCCTATCGGGATTTGTCGGCACATTCGGGCGGCTTTGCTGGTCTTGTTTTACCATTGTTGAAATGTCTTGTAAACCAGCATTCCGAGACTGATCGGGCCTTCCCGGGAGAAGGTTTATCCTTCGTTGACCGTGAGAGCTTATAATGGGCTAAGTTGGGACACCCCTGTAGGGTATTATCTTTCGAAAGCCGTGCCCGCAGTTATGAGGCAGATGGGAATTTGTTAATGTCCGGTTGTAGAGAACTTGACACTTGACTTAATTAAAATAAATCAACCGTGTGTGTAGCCGTGATGGTCTCTTCTCGGCGGAGTCCGGGAAGTGAACACGGTTTGAGTTACGAATGAACATAAGTAGTTTCAGGATCACTTCTTGATCATTTCTAGCTTCGCGACCGTTGCGTTGCTCTCTTCTCGCTCTCATTTGCGTATGTTAGCCACCATATGCTTAGTGCTTGCTGCAGCTCCACCTCATTACCCCATCTTTTCCTATAAGCTTAATTAGTCTTGATCTCGCGGGTGTGAGATTGCTGAGTCCTCGTGACTCACAGATTCTACCAAAACAGTTGCAGGTGCCGACGATACTAGTGCAGATGACGCAACAGAGCTGAAGTGGGAGTTCGACAAGGAACGTGGTCATTACTATGTTTCGTTTCCTGATGATCAGTAGTGGAGCCTAGTTGGGACGATCGGGGATCTAGCATTTGGGGTTATCTTACTTTCATTTGGATTTGACCGTAGTCGGTCTATGTGTGGATTTTGGATGATGTATGAATTATATTTATGTATTGTGTGAAGTGGCGATTGTAAGCCAACTCTCGTTATCCCATTCTTGTTCATTACATGGGATTGTGTGAAGATGACCCTTCTTGCGACAATACTTACAATGCGGTTATGCCTCTAAGTCGTGCCTCGACACGTGGGAGATATAGCCGCATCGTGGGCGTTACAAGTTGGTATCAGAGCCGATAGCGGTTTCCTCTCCGGGTTTATTCATGAATACCAAAATGATGGCTCTGGATGTTTCTATCTAGATGGGCAACTATAAATTTTTATCTTCTCCAATGGTTCTTGGCGACTCGGATATTGATCTAATTCTCGGCATGGACTGGCTTTCCAAGCACAAGGCTCAACTTGATTGTGCTGCCAGGGAAATTCAATTGACACACTCTTCTGAGGATGTGATTATCTATGCCACTCGTGACGAGACCATTCGGTTATTTTCTCTCAATGGGAAGGGCGAATTGGATGCTTCTCAAATTCCAGTCGTTTGTGAGTATCAAGATGTCTTTCCAGAAGAGCTTCCGGGTAGCCTCCTCACCGGCCAGTTGAGTTTGTTATCGATCTTGAGCCTGGCACGGAACCCGTTTGCAAGCGTCCTTACAAGCTTGGACCCAAGGAGCTGAAGGAATTGAAGAAACAGCTCGATGAACAAGAGCGTCTGGGTTTGATTAGACCGAGTTCATCTCCGTGGGGTTGTGGTGTTCTTTTTGTCCAGAAGAAGGATGGCACGGACCGACTTTGTGTCGACTACCGTCCATTGAACAAGAAGACAATCAAGAACAAGTATCCACTTCCCAACATCAATGAGTTATTCGAGCAACTTAAAGGTGCTAAAGTATTCTCCAAGCTTGACCTTCGTATGGGTTATCATCATATTCGCATTCGTGAAGAAGATATTCCCAAGACAGCATTCAGAACAAGCGTTGGTTCTTATGAATATATTGTCATGTCTTTTGGCCTTGTCAATGCTCCTCCAACATTCTCTCGGATGATGAATTTCATCTTCAACCCCTATACCAATGAATTCGTCCTGGTGTATCTCGATGATATCTTGGTCTTCTCCAAGAATAAGAAGGATCATGCCAAACATTTGCGATTAGTGCTCGACAAGCTCAGAGAGTATCAATTCTATGCGAAGTTTTCCAAATGTGAGTTTTGGCTTGATGAAGTTCTTTACCTTGGTCATATCATCTCTGCCAAGGGCATCGCTGTTAATCCCGAGAAGGTGTCTGCAATTGTGAATTGGGAACCTCCTCAGAATGTCAAGCAGCTTCGCAGTTTTCTTGGTCTTGCAAGCTATTGCCGAAGATTCGTTGAGAATTTCTCTAAGATTGCAAAGCCTCTTTCCAACCTCCTCCAGAAGCATGTGAAGTATGTCTGGACTCCTGAGTGTGACGTTGCTTTCAACACTCCCAAAGAGAAACTCGTCACAGCTCATGTCTTAAATCCTCCTGACGAATCCAAGCCATTCGAAGTTTTCTGTGATGCTTCTCTTCAAGGTCTCGGTGCTGTGTTAATGCAAGAGAAGAAAGTTGTGGCCTATACCTCTCGTCAGTTGAATACCAACGAAAAGAACTACCCCACTCACGATCTTGAGTTGGCGGCAGTTGTCCATGCATTAATAACATAGAGACATCTCTTGTTGGGAAGAAAAGTGGACATATTCACCGATCACAAGAGTCTCAAGTACATATTCACTCAGCCCAACCTCAACCTCAGGCAAACTCGATGGGTTGAAATGATTCAAGAGTACAATCCAAGTATTGAATATACTCCAGGCAAAGCCAATGTCATTGCAGATGCTTTGAGCAGGAAGGCTTATTGCAACAGCTTAATTCTCAAGCCATTTCAACCGGATCTTTGTGAAGCTTTCCGCAAGCTGAATCTCCAAGTTGTTCCTCAAGGCTTTCTTGCCAACCTCATAGTATCTCCTACTTTGGAAGATCAAATTCGTGAGGCACAACTCCTGGATACCATGGTGAAGAAGGTGAAACGTGGTATTGACAAGGGTCTATCCAAATACAAGTGTTGTCGCATTGATGACAGAGACACTTTATTCTTCGAGGACCGGATTGTGGTTCCTAAAGGTGATCTAAGGAAAGTCATTATGAACGAGGCGCACAATTCTCTTCTTTCCATTCATCCTGGAAGTACGAAGATGTACCATGACCTCAAGCAGTCGTATTGGTGGACTCGAATGAATCGAGAAATCGCTCAATTCGTGAATGAATGTGATGTCTGTCGAAGGGTGAAAGCAGAACACCAATGACCAGCTGGTCTCCTCCAACCTCTTGCTATCCCAGAATGGAAGTTTGATCATATCGAAATGGACTTCGTGACTGGATTTCCCAAGTCCAAGCGCGGAAATGATGCTATCTTCGTTGTCATTGACAAGCTTACTAAAGTGGCTCATTTCCTTCCAATCAAAGAATCTATCACAACAGCTCAGTTGGCAGAGCTATACACCTCCAGGATTGTCTCCTTGCACGGCATTCCACAATTGATTTCTTCAGATCGTGGAAGTATCTTCACTTCTAAGTTCTGGGACTCCTTCCAGAAGGCCATGGGCACCAACATTCACTTCAGCACAGCTTTCCATCCTCAAACTAGTGGCCAAGTCGAGCGAGTCAATCAAATCCTTGAAGATATGCTCAGGGCTTGTGTCATTTCCTTTGGCATGAAATGGGAAGATTGTCTTCCCTATGCCGAGTTCTCCTACAACAACAGCTTCCAAGCGAGTTCATGCAAGGCCCCATTTGAGATTCTCTATGGCAGAAAGTGTCGTACTCCTCTCAATTGGTCAGAGACTGGTGAACGCCAACTTCTTGGCAACGACTTAATCACAGAGGCTGAAGAAATGTGTAAAGTCATCCGTGAAAATCTCAAAGTCGCGCAATCGCGCCAGAAGAGTTACTATGATAGTAAGCACCGTGACTTGGCTTTCGAGATCGGAGACCATGTCTACCTCCACGTCTCTCCAATGAAAGGCACTCGTCGCTTCGGTATCAAAGGGAAGCTTGCCGCTAGATATGTGGGTCCTTTCAAGATCATTGGCAAAAGAGGCGACCTCGCCTATCAACTTGAGCTTCCCTCCAACTTCGCGAACGTGCACGATGTGTTCCACGTGTCACAGCTTCGCAAGTGCTTCAAGACTCCTGAGTGCACCATCAACTTCGAAGAGATTGACCTCCAAGAAGATCTATCTTATCATGAGCACCCCGTTGTTATTCTTGAAGAAACTGAGCGCAAGACTCGCAACAAGTCAATCAAATTCCTGAAAGTGAAGTGGTCGCACCATTCCGACCGAGAAGCCACCTGGGAACGCGAGGACCACCTCCGTTCTTGTTGAGGATATAGACCTTAGAGTCACCCGCCAGGAGGGGCCGGGTTACTCATATGGTCATTGCCAGAAGCCCGGCGCCAAGCCTGAAGACGGTGGGCCAAAGATGGGCTTAAGACCCGGATATGGCTTAAAGCCCGTAGTTGCAATCATTATTATGCTAGAACTTGTAGTGTAAGGCAAGGATAGTTGAGAGTCCGAGCCGGACACTCTTATGAGCCGGCCGGGACTCTGAGAGCTGCTGGGCGTCGGCCTCCCTATATAAAGGGACGACCCGGCAACGGTTTAGGGACAAGAACAATCTCATCGAGAGCCGGGCATAGCAGATTAGCTCCCTGGTTATTGAAACCCTAATCAATACCACCTCAAACTGGACGTAGGCTTTTACCTTCACCGTAAGGGGCCGAACCAGTATAAACCCTCGTATTCCTTGTCCCGCTTAACCCCTTTAACCTTCCTAGTTGCGATGGCTCCACGACTAAGTCCTAGCTCGAGGACATCTGTCGTGACAATTCCACGACAGTTGGCGCCCACCGTGGGGCCAGCGCATGGTGGATTTGAGTTCTTGAAGGGCAGCTTCGAAGGGCTCAAGGGATACGCTGTGGGCCAGATGACCAAGAGTCGCCGCGGCAAGCTCTACATCGACGATGCAAACTAGGGCCCCGACGCCGGCTCAATTGAGTACGGGTACCAGGTCCCCTTTGGCGGAATTCATGTTTTCATTGGCAAGATTGGTGAGCCGGGCCCTGAGCCGGGTCTCTGCGCCGATCTCGTCGAGACGGCTCAGCGTGCGCGACCCGCCCGGGCCCGGCCTGCCTTAAGGCATGCTTTTGTGGGGTGTATCCATGGAGGACTCTCTGATCGATCTGGATCTGGTGATGAGACGGCCGCCGGCTCTAACGGCGAGTCGGCCACCGATGAGTCAAACTCGTTGTATCAACTTCAAGTTGGCAGGCTCATGGGTTGTTCCGATGGTGACAGTATTCCGGACCTATTTGAGCCGCCAAGCCGGGTTGGAATCTTTATGACCGGTGCGCAGCCTGTTCAAAACCCCGCTGCTGGAGCGGGAAACCCGGTGCCTTCTCCGGCTCAGGTGCTGATGGATCTCACGGACAAGATGACGGCCCTGTTAACCGCCACGGTTGACCCGGCAGATCAGGCCCAGCATGATGCGGAGGTGGCACAGTTAAAATTGGATCTAGTGAAAGCTAAGGAGGATCTTGCGGCGGAAGGGATCAGGATGGCTGCGGAGAGGGCGGCTCTCGATGCCCAAACTCAGCTGATCCAGGCGCAGTCCTTCCAACTCACGATGGATCAGAACGCGTCCAATGAGGTCATGAGAAGGAGGCATCAAAAGACCCAATCTCGACTCCCTCCGGTTTACGATCCACGCAACCTCTTCAACACGCCAGGTGCAGGGTCTAGTAACCCGCCAGGGGTCATAGTGCTCGGGTCTGGCACCCCTATTCAGCCACAAGTGATGGGGCCTCCCCAGGTGCCCCCTGCCCCGCCTCAGTACGTGCCAATACCCTCGGGTCATTATAATAACCCGCTGGAGAACATGGTCGCTCCGGCAGCACGGCTGGCGGCTCTCCCAGTTGACGGCGACTCTCCGACGGCTATTGAAACTCGCCGGGTCAGGGAACTCCTTCAGACAGCACTGGCACAGCAAGAGGCGTACTCCTACAGCCGGGACAGGATCCACTCGACCCCTCGCCCAGGACGGAGCCCGAGTTACAGCAGGCACATGGTCTCAGCGACCGGCTCAAGTAACGTCCGACGCCATGACCCGCCCTCTAGCCATGGTCCGGTTCATAACGGAGCCTTCCACGCAGCAGACCAGGACAGAGCGCGGCAAGAGGCGGAGCAGGTGCCTCAATTGACGGCTTACCAGACCCCCCCCCCCCCGGCTTATCCGACGACTTCCGTCGACGTGGGTATCCCTACCAGGACTGGGGGTGTCCCTTGTTTAGTGCCAGCTATCCGCAATGAGCGTCTACCCAAGGACTTCAAAGGCCCTAGGAAGGTGCCCAACTATACGGCTGACTTACAACCCGCAGCCTGGATCGAGTGTTACGAGATGGCCATGGAACTACTGGAGGTCACTGAGGCGGCAATGGCCAAGTACTTCACCATGATGTTGGATGGGACTGCCCGCACTTGGTTGAAAGGGCTACCACCAAACTCCATCGGGTCTTGGGCTGAGCTGAAAGCCCGGTTCATCCAAAACTTTAAGGATACCTGCAGGCAGTCTATGTCAATTGTGGATTTGACTAACTGTAAGCAGCAGGAGGGTGAATCCACAACGCATTGGGTTCGCCGGGTCAAGGAGATCATACATTCGTCAGATAAGATGGATGCCAGCTCAGCAGTCTTAATGTTGGAGCAGAATTGTCGTTTTGTGCCCCTGAAGATGAAACTCGGGCGGCTTAAGCGCGACTGCAATGATATGGGTACACTAATGGCGGCTCTTGTCAAGTACGCCGATTCTGATGGTACCAAGGATCCCCCTTCAGATGATGAAAGGACAGGGAAGGGAAACAAGAACGGCAATGGCAAGGGTCCTCAGCATAACCCGGGGAACCAAGGAGGAAGCAAGCGCAAGGCTGATGGCAGCTTAGAGTTTGTAGCCAACGCCAGCTCACAAGGTAATAACCAGCGACGCAAAGGGAGGCCCCCTCCCCGAGGCGGCGGGTCAGGCCCGACGCTGGAGCAATTGTTGAATGAGCCTTGTCCAAGGCATGGCTCTAGAGAGAAGCCAGCGACTCATCTATGGAAGGACTGTGCAATCATGAAGGCCTTTAAGAATTACAATGGCCCGGGCGGCGGCTCAGGCGCCGGCGGTTTTCATGGCCCGGGCGGCGGCTCAAATTCTAATCCTCAGAACGGTCAAGGGGGCTTCAATCAACAGTCTGGCCAGGGTCATCAATAGCAGCAGGGGGTTATCAGACCAATCCAAAGCAGCTTAGCGGTGGACAGTACCATGTGTTTACCACCAGCCTGTGTAAGCGAGATCAGAAGCTTCATAAGAGGGTTGTGAATGCTGTTGAGCCGGCGGTTCCACGCTACTTGCGGTGGTCTGAGCAGCCTATAGTGTGGAGTAGGGAGGATCACCCACCCCGGGTGGATAACCCGGGCCACTTGGCCTTAGTGGTGGCCCCTCAAGTGGGAGGATTTAAGTTCACAAAGGTGCTCATGGATGGAGGCAGCAGCATCAACATCCTCTATTATGAGACTTTTCGCCGTATGGGGTTGGTTGATAAGAACCTCAGCCAGTCAAACACTATCTTCCATGGTGTGGTACCTGGTAAGTCGGCTTATCCAGTCGGCAAGATCGAATTGGAAGTGGCCTTCGGAGATGAAAACAACTACAGGGTGGAAAAATTGACCTTTGAGGTGGTCAAGATAAGAAGTCCATACCATGCTATATTTGGACGGGCGGCTTACGCCAAGTTCATGGCACGGCCGTGTTATGTGTACTTACAGCTCAAGATGCCGGGTCACAATGGGACCATTACGGTTCACGGCAGCCGGAAAGTGGCTCTGGAGTGTGAGGAAGGTGATGCGGCTTATGCAGAATCTGTTTGTGCAACAGAGGAGTTGAAGTTTTACAAAGACAATGTTGACCCAACAGATATGACATCTCTGAAAAAGCCAACTACAGAGCAAGAGCCGGCAATGAAATTTAAATCGGCTGATGAGACTAAACTTGTTGATTTTGTTCCAGGTGACTCATCTCAGCAGTTTAGCATCAGTGCCAATCTGGATCCAAAATAGGAAAGCGCGCTCATCGAGTTCATCCGTGGGAATAGGGACATCTTCGCATGGAAACCTTCTGACATGCCAGGTGTACCTAGAGAACTCGCTAAGCACACTCTCAATGTTGATCCGAAATTTAAGCCGGTCAGGCAGTTCCTTCGGCGGTTTAATGAAGAGAGGCGGAAAGCTATTGGTGAAGAGGTGGCCCGGCTCTTGGCGGCCGGGTTTATTGTTGAAGTTTTCCACCCAGAATGGTTAGCTAACCCGGTGCTCGTACTCAAGAAGAATGGCACTTGGCGGATGTGTGTGGACTACACGGACTTAAATAAGGCGTGTCCGGCTGATCCTTTTGCCCTTCCCCGTATTGATCAAATTATTGATGCTACGGCCGATTGTGCGCGTTTAAGTTTTCTGGACGCTTATTCTGGATATCATCAGATTAAAATGGCGGTTAAGGACCAGGAGAAGACGGCGTTCATCACTCCCTTTGGAGCCTTCTGCTATGTATCCATGCCCTTTGGACTCAAGTGTGCACAGGCGACTTATCAGCGTTGCGTGCAGAACTGTCTTCATAAACAGATTGGACGTAATGTTCATGCTTATGTGGACGATATTGTGGTTAAGTCCATAAAAGAGGAAACCCTGATAGATGATTTGAGAGAAACCTTTGATAATCTCCGGGTCTACAAGATGATGCTTAACCCGGCCAAGTGTGTCTTTGGTGTTCCTGCAGGCAAACTCTTGGGTTTCTTGGTTTCTGACAGAGACATTGAGGCTAACCCGGAGAAGATCAAGGCCATCACCTCCCTGGCTAAGCCGGCGTGTATAAATGACGTTCAGCGCTTGGCGGGTCGCATCGCTGCTTTAAGCCGGTTTATAAGCCGTTTGGGTGAGAAGGCCATGCCCTTATATCAGTTGATGAAGAAAACTGATAACTTTGTCTGGAATGATGCAGCTAATACCGCCTTTGAGGAGTTGAAGAAGCAGCTGGCAGAGCCTCCAGTCCTTGCTGCTCCGGTTGATAAGGAGCCCTTATTATTATATGTGGCGGCGAACACACGAGCCGTCAGTGTGGCTATAGTGGTGGAGCGCAAGGAAGAGGGTAAGGAGCATCCGGTTCAGCGGCCGGTTTATTATATCAGCGAAGTGCTCATCGAGTCCAAACAGCGGTATCCGCATTGGCAGAAGCTTGTTTATGGTGTGTTCATGGCAAGCCGGAAGCTTAAGCATTATTTCCAGGGTCATCCCATAACTGTGGTCAGTTCTGCCCCTCTTGGTGATATCATTCAAAACAGAGAGGCCACAGGGAGAATTGCTAAGTGGGCTATAGAACTGGGACCTCATGGTCTCAAATACGTGCCACGCACTGCTGTTAAATCTCAGGCCTTGGTGGATTTCATCAATGATTGGACAGAGTCACAGGTGCCCGAGCAGAAGCCGGATAACACATATTGGACTATTCACTTCGACGGGTCCAGGCAGTTGGAAGGCTCGGGGGCTGGAGTTGTATTGGCTTCCCCTAAAGGTGACAAGTTCCATTATGTGCTACAGTTGATGTTTCCTTGCACTAACAATGCGGCTGAGTACGAGGCCTTGCTCCACGGTCTTCGGATGGCTAAGGAGATGAGCTTGAGCCGGGTAAGGTGTTTCGGTGACTCAGACTTGGTGGCTCAACAAGTATCAGGCAAGTGGGACTCTAAGGACCCTCTCATGGCGGCTTATCGCTGCGAAGTTCATGCCATTGCTGGGCACTTTCAGGGCTACCAAGTAGAGCACATTGATCGCAGGAAGAACGAGGCGGCTGATGCTCTAAGCCGGCTAGGCTCTCAGCGAAAGCCGGTGCCGCCTAACACTTTCCTGGACGTCCTGTATAGCCCTTCTGTTAAGTTGCCTACAGAGGAAGATTTGGCTATCCCTGACCCGGAGGCACGACTGGTGGCGGCTCTCCATATCATACCAGACTGGACAATGCCGTATCTGGCTTACATGACCCGGGGCGAGTTGCCTGAGTATGAAACTTTGGCCAGGCAAATAACTCGGCGGGCTAAGTTAATGATCGTTATCGATGGCGAGTTGCATCATCGCAGTGTCACAGGGGCGTTTCAGCGTTGTGTCTCCCCTGAGGAAGGTCAAGAAATCTTGCGTGAGATCCATGAAGGGGATTGTGGCCATCACGCTGGCTCAAAGTCTCTTGTGGCCAAGGCTTTTCGTCATGGTTTCTATTGGTTGACGGCTCATGCTGATGCAGAGGACTTAGTCAGTAAGTGTGATGGTTGCCAAAGGTTCTCGCGACGGGCTCACGTACCGGCTCAAGAGCTGAGGATGATCTCAATTACTTGGCCCTTTGCGGTCTGGGGGCTTGATATGGTTGGACCTTTCAAAAGGTCCAAGGATAAGAAGACCCACCTATTGGTGGCGGTTGACAAATTTACCAAGTGGGTGGAAGCTGAGCCAGTTAGCAAGTGCGATGCGGCCACGGCGGTTCAATTTATGAAAAAGGTGATTTTCCGCTTTGGCTTTCCGCACAGCATTATAACTGACAATGGCACCAATCTATCCAAAGGCGCCATGGAAGAGTTTTGTCAACGAGAGCATATCCGACTTGATGTCTCCTCAGTTGCTCATCCTCAATCCAATGGTCAAGCTGAGAGAGCTAATCAGGAGATTCTGAAGGGCATCAAGCCTCGGCTTTTGGTCCCTTTGTAACGGACGCCGGGTTGTTGGGTGGAGGAGTTGCCCTCCGTGTTATGGAGCATCAACACTACTCCTAACAGATCTACAGGCTTCACGCCTTTCTTCATGGTTTATGGGGCAGAGGCCGTCCTCCCCAGTGACATCCGTCATGACTCACCTCGAGTGGCGGCTTATGTTGAGGCAGACAATGAACAGGCGCGCCAAGATGCTCTTGACTTGTTGGACGAACAGCGTGATGTGGCCGCAGCTTGCTCCACGATTTACCAACAAGACCTGCGCCGTTATCATAGTCGCCGGGTTAAAACCGGGTCTTCCAGGAAGGCGATCTTGTGCTCCGGCTCATCCAGGATCAAACAGATGCGCACAAGCTCTCCCCGCCTTGGGAAGGACCCTTTGTGTTCAGCAAGAACTTGCACAACGGGTCATATTACCTCATTGACATTCGGGAGCATAAAGATTCACGTAAGTCGGAGGAAGAGACCCGTCGGCCGTGGAACATAGCTCAGCTTCGGCCTTACTACACTTGAGTCACCAGCTCTCGTGATGTACATATTTCTCTCAGCCGTGTATATATTATGATAAGCAATAAAGCAGGACCTCTGTCCTTTTTTCTCCTCCAAATGTGCACGTGTTGTTTTCATTGCAAGATTACATGA
The DNA here is from genome assembly GCF_002575655.3 of Aegilops tauschii subsp. strangulata. NCBI lineage: Eukaryota > Viridiplantae > Streptophyta > Magnoliopsida > Poales > Poaceae > Aegilops > Aegilops tauschii. The sequence goes on along the minus strand of NC_053035.3, from coordinate 502,807,852 downwards.
TGACTTGAAGGAGGATCCGGCTTATGATCGTATTCGAATCTAGCCATAAGCAACAAGGTCACTTGGGGGCTTCCTGTTCAAACATGGGTCGTATTCGAACCAAAGAGAACATAGCTGTCGATACCCATTTGATTGGCAAAGTGCCGAGCTCATTGGGGAGTTTTCCTTGATCATATTTGAATCATGGTTTCACCCCTTTGGGAACCGACGTGGATCGTATTCGAATCAGCGTCGTTAAACAATTCTTAAAATCACTTGGGGGCTTCCTGTTCAAACATGGGTCGTATTCGAACCAAAGAGAACATAGTTGTCGATACCCTCTTCATTGGCATCGCCACACCCACTGGGGGCTATATGATCGTATTCGAATCTTAGCATAACCCCTTTGGGCCGGGTCTCTGGTCGTATTCGAACTGGAAGCCCCTAAGTTCTTCCAGTTTATAGTCGGTTTTGTCTGATTATTCCAAGTGTGTACGGCCGGGTCTCACTTTGCCGGCTTAACTTGGGTTTACAGTATTGTTGAACGCAATGGGTGTTATAAGACAGGTAAACCTGTCACGACCGGTTTTTCAATAAGATATTTATTGAGAGACCAATCCCTTTTACGGACCAGTAAAGAAGAATTCCTTCTCACTGGTAGACAATATCTTGGTCACAGAAGAAAATACCAGGAGTACTGAATATAATACAAGGTTGAGCGGGGACTGCTCAGCAAGAACTTACGATAACAACGATGGTGGAAATATCACCGCGAAGTGGGTGATATGACTCCTGAACACTACAGCTCTTCGAGAGTCGGAGTGAGGCTCGAGGAGACTTATTGCGGGTGGCGGAAGTGTATATAATACAAGTGACCAATATCCGGGATCGCACAGGGCTGACTGGGACTCCTCTAGGCGTCGGACGCACTATCAAACTCTTCATCCAAGAGATCGCCTTCGTCAACATCTGGCCAAATCAACAAGCCAGGTGAGTACTATGAAAGTACTCGCAAGACAGTTCGGACATAAGATATAAAAAATGTAAACATGAAGCATAAGAACGGAATAACAAGTGCGTTCAGACATAGAGACAATAATGCATGGGAAAATAACAGAGAAGTCGGGCGGTAGTCCACCCGAAATCCCAAATTAAATACTGGGTGCCAAACGAGGGTCTGAATGACTCCTCGAGAGGAAACTGCAAGAATAGTAATACCGGTGCCAAACGAGGGTCTGAATGGCTCCTCGAGAGGAAACTGCAAGAATAATAATGCCGCAGTCGGGCGTCAGGGCGACGCCACATAAAGGGCTTATAACAGAAAAATAAAGGCAGTGCGTGCCACAGTCGGACGTCTGAGCGACATCACATAAAGGGCTTATATTGAAAGTAAGAGACAAAACATGCCACAGTCGGACGTCTGAGCGACATCACATAAAGGGCTTATATTGAAAGTAAGAGACAAAACATGCCACAGTCGGACGTCTGAGCGACATCACATAAAGGGCTTATATTGAAAGTAAGAGACAAAACATGCCACAGTCGAACGTCTGAGCGACATCACATAAAGGGCTTATATTCATAACTTAGTAGCTCATGAATTTTAAATCATATCAAGAGAATAATCAGACATGAGATAAACAACAGGGTTAGTCCATCCACAGGAGTAACGTTCAGCCAAGTTTACTACTCAAGCTTGCTTCCCGGAACGAAGGATATATCACGAGGTTATGACATAGACATGGATACGCTGATCACGATACTTGACTATGGATACGATGACTCAGAAGGATTTGACTCTGCAGAGTTTGTACTTTAACCACAGCCAACGGATTTCAGTAGTCACGGGGACTAGTTCCGTCTACGGTGTTTTGGAAGAAACACATCTAACCAGTACACACCCATTCAACAATCCGAAGCCAGGAATCACCCTCGGCAACGTTCAAGAAAAACCTTGAGACGGGGAGGCTACAACCTCGCGTAGCATGGGATCAAATTTCTATACGCGCGCTCTAAGGGGTGCCCCCCTCTCGGTCCCAACCGGAAACACCCATGCCCCCTGACCGGATGACTGGCTTTAATCCAGGGCCATGGAACCATCATCCCGGCCCCTCTGTTTGGTGTGTACACGGAAAGAGGTTACCAACTTACTAAACCGCATTCTGGCAGAAAGCATGTGGTAGCACGGAAGGGGGAAGAACGATAAGGTGACTCCGTCCACGTTAACGTTGGAATTTGTCGGATGACGCAAGGCTGGCATGCTACAACAGTACCACCTTGCTGCCCTTCATGTCACCACATGATTAGGCCATCTCTCACCAGAGATCATCGCAACTTTGGAACATGCGGGTAGTTGCCTCACAAGCAACGAGGTACTCACCGACACTCATATGCCACGCACAACCTCTTACGCAAACATGCAAAACACCTATCATATCGAAGGTTCAAACATGCTTGCCTGGTTCGGAGAAGTCGGAGTCTAGCTCGGCGAAGTTCGCGGCTCCGTCACCTCTTCCGGAACCAACGGCATAACGAAAACGGGCACTAACGTGAAAACGAACGCGTGCATAAAAACTTCTCCAAAAATTTTCCAAATAAATACTATACAAAACTATACAAAATACAAGACTGACAAAAAAAGAATCACTCAAAAATCACTTTTTATTAAAAAGTTATAAAGGTTTCTGTCCAGGGACTCATCTGTAATGAAACAGAGAAGTTCCAGGGGCTTAACTGAGAAAACAGAAAACGCTTCGGAAAGAAACGCGCCAGCTCAAAGGGAAGACGTATTTGCCCGAAGGCGCCAACAGAAAACGTTTCGAGGGAGAGGAGAATAGAGGCTGACAGGGGGGGTCCACATGTCAGGTTTAAAAAGTTCGCCGGCGCCCGAAGACTGCGGTGGTCGCCGGCGTCGAACCACGGCGAGACAGGGAGATCGGAGTGTACCAAGAGCTTCAGCGTGTCCTTCCGCGTCGGTGGGTGGTGGACTCGACCGACGGAGAGCACCACGTCGACAGCGACACTTTCTCCGGCGGACGGCGGTTCGGGTGATGGTGAAGAACTCCGGTGGGTGCTGCAAACCTCGAATTGAAGCGCGGGTCAGGAGAAGGGATGCACTAGAGAGCTACTGGCAAGAGATGGGAGGCAGGGGTGCACGCACGGGAGCGAATCGAGCTGGATCCCGTGGCGGGTCGCGGCGGCCGGAGCTGGGGAAGAAGGCTCCCCCGGGGCTCTTCCAGTGGCTTGGCGCGGTCTAGGTGGAGTGCAGAGATGGTGTGGGTTCGACTTCGAGCTCGGGGCCCCTATTTATAGGCGATTCGAGGGGATGGCCGTGAACGGGAAATCTCCGGCGAGCGATTACGGCGAGGCAGTGGTTGAGCAGGGGTTTGAGTGGCCAGGCAGCATCACGGAGGTTTACTGGTGCCGTTCCACTGCTAAACTGGGTCGGGCTTGGCGTAATGGCGCTGGTCCACGGTGGGGTGGCCGCACGGGCACGACGGCGGCAGAGAGCGCGCTCCGCGCCCAGCGGTTCACGACGAGAGTGGCAGCGCGTTCTGGGGAGTGGGCGGCCACGCGGCGATCTCCGGTGGCTTGGGCGGCGCTGGGTGGCGCCGTCTGCGCCGCGCCTCTCTCTGGCGGCCGCAAAGCCGCCGCTGAAGTCGGTCACGGGGCGGCACACCTCCTCCAGCACATCGCCGACGCCCGCAAGCGTCCAGGCGTTCGTGCGGCGCAGGGACAAGGGGGAGGGGACGGGAAGCAAGGTGCCAACGCGGCACTGTCGAGATCGACAACAGTTTCTGAAGAAAACGACATGCACTGAAACTGTTCTCTGAACTTAACTGAACAATGACAGCAACAGTGTCCAGTAGGTGTTCGACGAAATGATTTGGCAAGGAGAAAAAAAATTCTGGAGCTGGGGCTTGGTGAGGTGACCACTCAATGCACCCAGAGGCTGCCTGATTTTTCTCAGATTTTATGGAGAAGGATTTGAATGAATTTCATCAAATTTGACAAATCTGGTCCAAACTTGCAGCAAGTATAGTTTGAAAAATTTGAACTGAAGACCAGTGGATCTTCATGGATCTTGGTTGAGGGTTCAAAGGACTAGGAAGGGAAATTGGTTTGGGGGCAAAAGTCAAAACAGAAATGGTAGCTCCTTTGTAAATCTCCAAGGGCTAGAATAGAAGACAGAAATTGTTTTGATAAGATTTAAATGGAAAAATAATCATATGGGGAGGTCCAACTTGCTGGATTTGAAGTAAGTCATGATCCAAAGGTGAGGGAAGGTTTAGGAGAGTGGATTTGCACTAAGGCCATGGCAAGAGAGAATTGTTGAAAGGGGCAAGACACCATTCCAAAAGCCTTAGGGCATTTTCAAAGGAATTTTCAAAAGGCATTTTTCCAAGAGGAAAACATTTTGGTTTGAGTCCAAATAAAAGAGGAAAACCTCCAAGACCAAATTCAAGTTTTGAGTGAATCCAAAAATGAAGCACTAGTCATAAAAGAAAATATGTTGAGAGGGGGAGTTCTTTTAGAAGAAAAGTTCAAATCACCTCCCTCAAAACAAGGAAAAGTTTTGAAAAAGCCAAATAAAATTTTGGGTGTCACAACACCTACCCCCTTAGGAAAAATCTCGTCCTCGAGATTTCAGCTGATCCTCAAATAGGTATGGATACTCTGCCTGGAGAAAATCTTCCCTTTCCCATGTAGCTTCATCCTCAGTGTGGTTGCTCCACTGAACTTTGAAAAATTTTGTCGTTTTCTGACGGGTCCTCCGTTCAGACACTTCCAATATCTTTACTGGCCTCTCTCTGTAGGTGAGGTCTGGCTGCACATCAATGCTTTCATGAGGTACATGCTTCTCCGGGTTACTTACACATTTTCTCAATTGTGAGACGTGGAATACGTCATGGACGTCTGACAGTTCCTTGGGTAGGTCTAGTTTGTAGGCTACTGTGCCCCTTCATGCGACTATACGGAATGGTCCAATAAATCTCGGGGCTAGCTTCCCCTTAATTTTGAACCGTTGCATGCCCCTCATAGGAGACACTCGTAGGTATATGGAATCACCGGGTTCAAAGCTGACTTCACGATGTTTTTGATTGTAGTAGCTCTTTTGTCGGCTCTGTGCTGTCTTGAGTCTGTCCCTGATCTGTTTAACTTTCTCCTCGGCCTCCTTGAGCATGTCTGGGCCGAAGATACGACTGTCACCTGTTTCTGACCAATTTAGTGGGGTATGACACCTCCGTCCGTACAATGCTTCAAAGGGTGCCATTTGCAAGCTGGCTTGGTAACTGTTGTTGTAAGCAAACTCGGCATACGGCAAACTCTCTTTCCAACTGGACCCATAGGTGAGCACATAGGCTCTCAGCATATCCTCTAGGATTTGGTTCACACGTTCTGTTTGTCCATCAGTCTGACGGTGGTACGCTGTACTGAAAGCTAGCTGCGTGCCCAGAGCTTGTTGCAGGTGATCCCAAAATTTGGAGACAAATTGTGTGCCTTGGTCGGATATTATAGTCTTTGGGACTCCATGCAAGCAAACTATACGGGAGAGATAAAGTTTGGCCAGTCTTTGTGTGGAGTAGGTAGTCTTCACGGGAATAAAATGAGCAACCTTGGTTAGTCGGTCTGTGATGACCCATATGGCGTCATTTCCGCGTTGTGATCGGGGTAGTCCGACGATGAAGTCCATTCCTATTTCATCCCATTTCCACTCCGGTATCCTGTTTGGCTGGAGTAGCCCTGCTGGCTTTTGATGCTCGGCCTTGATGCGCTGACATGAATCGCAACAAGCAATGAATGCGGCTATATCCCTTTTCATACCGTGCCACCAAAATCTTTCCTGAATGTCTTTGTACATTTTGGTTCCTCCAGGATGGATCGAGTATGGAGTGGTGTGGCTTTCGGTTAGGATTTGTTGCTTGAGTTCCTCAATGTTAGGCACGCAAAGTCTGTCTCCGTACCATAATATTCCTTCACTGTCTGTGACGAACTCTGAAGCCTTACCAAGGTCCATTTTCTTCTTTATACCTTCGATGCTGGGATGTCCCTGTTGAGCTTTCTTAATTTGTTCCACTAGGGTGGGTTGTATCTCCAGATTTGATACGGTGCCCTCAGAGACTAACATCATGTTGAGCCTAGCAAACTCTTGCTGAAACTCAGGCCTCAAGTTTTGCGGACCGTCGTTGTCCAGGCTGGGGTTTCGATTAAGGGCATCAGCCACTACATTTGCTTTCCCTGGATGGTAGTGAATGCCGACATCATAGTCCTTGACCAATTCCAACAAGCGTCGTTGGCGTAAATTTAGCTCTGGTTGTGTGAAAATATATTTGAGGCTCTTATGGTCCGTATATATTTCACAGCGATTTCCCAACAGAAAGTGCCTCCACTCCTTGAGTGCATGTATGACTGCTGCTAGCTCCAAGTCATGTGTTGGGTAATTTTCCTCATGTTTTCGCAGCTGCCTGGAGGCATACGCGACAACTTTGCCATCCTGCATTAGTACACATCCGAGACCTTTTCGGGACGCGTCACAATACACTTCAAAACTCTTGTGTATGTCTGGCACAGTTAAGACCGGTGCGGTTCTCAGTTTCTTCTTAAGTTCTTGGAAGCTTCTCTCGCATGCTTCCGTCCATACAAATTTCTTGTCTTTTTTGAGCAACTGTGTTATTGGTTTTGCCACAGTGGAGAATCCTTCAATAAATCTTCTGTAATATCCGGCCATTCCCAGGAAACTCCGCACATCTGTAACGTTGGCGGGTGGCTTCCAGTCAAGTATGGCTTTGACTTTTTCTGGGTCTACGGCCACGCCTTCTTGGTTCAATATATGGCCTAGGAAACCAACCTGCCTTAGCCAAAACTCACACTTGCTAAATTTGGCGTACAACTGATGTTTCCTTAATTCTCCCAAAACAATTCTGAGATGCTCAGCATGCTCTTCTGGTGTCCTTGAGTATACCAGAATATCGTCGATGAATACCACAACAAATTTGTCCATGAATTTCATGAACACTTTGTTCATGAGGTGGACGAAATATGCGGGGGCGTTTGTTAGACCAAAAGGCATCACTGTGAATTCATATAATCCGTATCTGGAGGTGAATGTTGTTTTAGGGATATCTTCTGTCCGTACTTTCAGTTGATGATATCCCGATCTCAAATCAATTTTTGAGAACACCTTGGCTTGTGCGAGCTGGTCAAACAAATCATTTATCCGTGGCATCGGATATTTGTTTTTGATGGTGACCATATTGAGGGCTCGATAGTCTATACACAGTCTCAGTGTCCCATCCTTTTTCTTGGCGAACAACACTGGCGAACCCCATGGTGAGGAGCTGGCTCGAATAAATCCTTTGTCCAATAATTCGTTTATCTGCTTCTTCAACTCCACCAATTCTGAGGGTGCCATTCTATAAGGTTTCTTATAGATGGGAGCGGTGCCAGGTGCTAGTTCGATGCTGAATTCTATCTCTCGGTCTGGTGGCATGCCTGGTAGTTCTTCAGGGAATACGTCAGGAAACTCGCATACCACTGGAACTTTTCTCAGTTCTGAAATGTCCACTTTGTTCAGTTTGGTTGCCGTGATCGTGGCCTTTCTTGAGCTGTAACTTTTATTGTCTTGCCGTGATGGTGAGTGAGAATCACGGTCCGATTGAAACAGTCAATGAATCCTTTGTTGGTGGTTAACCAGTCCATCCCTAAAATGACATCATGTCCTTTATTTTCCAACACGATGAGATTTGCTTGGAACTGTAGTCCTTCGAACTCAATGCTTACTCCTTGGCAGTAACTCTGAGCGATTTGCTTAATTCTGGGGGACTTGATGATCATAGATTTTTCCAAGGGAAGTATCGAAAAACCATGTCGCAAAACAAAACTCTTCGAAACGAACGAATGGGAAGCTCCAGAATCAAACAAAACCGTGGCGGGTACTGTGTTGATAGGGAACGTACCGAGCACGATGTCTGGGGCATTCTGCGCTTCTTCCCTGGTCACATGGTTCAGGTGACCCTTCATGTGGTTGTTGTTGGGATTGAAATTGTTGCGCTTGGGGGCTGGATTGTTCCCACCATTGTTTGGCTTGGGGGCCGAGTTCCTCGGCTTTGGGCATTGTTTAGCATAGTGCCCTTCTTCACCACAAGCATAGCAGGTGACCCCTGGATGGTACGTGAACTCCTTGTCCCTGGCATGAAACTGTCTGACGGGCCTTAGATCAGTAGTCGTGGATTTCCTTGCTTCTGTCCTTGGAACCTCAGTCTTGCTTCGGTTGTTGCGAGCAAGAGCCGTCTTGTCCCTCTTTCGCTTACGAATATCTTCCAGACTAGGGCGCTCATTCTCCAAGGTAATGGCCTTGTCAACCTGAGTTTTAAAATCCGGGAAAGTGTGTACAACCAGTTGGCATTTTAGTGCCGGTGCCAGGCCGTCCAGGAATTTTTCCATCTTCTTGCTCTCTGTCATGTGCTCGTCGTAGGCATAACGAGATAGCTGGGTAAACTGACCGTTGTATTCTGTCACTGACATGCCTCTTTGCTTGAGGTCATCAAATTCTCTCTTCTTGATTTTTATGATGCTCCTGGGGATGTGTGCCCCACGAAAGCCTTCCTTGAACTCTTCCCAGGTGATGTTGTGTTCACTGGGATGCATGTGTAGGAAGTTTTCCCACCATGCCGCAGCTGCTCCAGTAAGGTAGTGTGGTGCATAAAGCACCTTCTCATGATCTGAACACTGAGCAATAATCAGCTTCCTTTCGATGTCACGAAGCCAATCATCGGCTTCCAGCGGCTTATCAGTGTGAGCAAAAGTTGAAGGGCGAGTCTTCTGTAACTCAGATAACTTGGAATGAGGTTGATAGGGTTCACGGTGGTTTCCCATATTGATGACGTGATTCATCATCTCTTGGTGATGTTGCTGGCTTTGTTCGAAGAGATGGCATACTTGAGACAAGGTTGCTTCGCTGTCTTGTTGACTGGACCGTCCCTGAGTGAAGTTGTTGCTAGTCTGTGTCCCATAAACTTCTTCTGGCTGATTGGGCATGGAGCGAGTCCACGGGCGAGACATTTTTCCTGTCTGGGGTATTATTTTGCAAAACCCATGAGAAGAACTGTGTAGCACAAGGAAAATCTTGCAAAGGCAACAATTTAAAAGACCTCAAGGTTTTTAAGAAAACATAAATGATTTTACACGGAGAAGAACTGCTTAGCATATATCATACACGCGAAAAGCAAACACACGATACAGCACTCAGGATGTGCGTACACAATCCTGACATGTTATTTAGACTAGCGTACTCCTCCGGAAAGCAGCAAACACACTACTACAAACTAGCGTACAGATAAAACACACCATACAAGCAGACATAACGCGCGGCTACTCGGCGCACTCAGTCGGAGATGGTGACGATGTCCTTCCCCTTGCCGAGGGCAAGACTCAGCGGTCCAGGAGATTCAACCTCCACCTCCTCTCTAGCAGGTTCCTGGCGCGTAACGCTGCGCTGCGGTGATGGCCCGGGGGCGACCGGTGGTAGTGCGGGTGCGGCGGGCGGTGCAGCTCTGACTGGAGTAGGAGCGATGACTCGGTCGAACTCCTCAGTGGTAGGCAGACGGCGAGCAGTGGCTAAAACGGCCGGTGCATAAGATGCTGAGGACGAGACGAATGTCAGAGGCGGTGCTGTGTGAAGAAGCTCCTTCCTGCACGCAGGACCGCCCCGGACTAAGTCCATGCGGGCAGCCACAAGGTCGTCCACGAGGTTGTCGAAAGACTCCTCCATAGCCTTGAGATACTCCACAACCATCTCGATGGCTTCATCTCGTTCTCCCCAATGGCAGGCGAATGCATAGTGACTGGTATATGGCACATGGCATGGGAGGTAGCGGTAGCGACGAGTCTTCATCGTAGGAAGGATATCCCGAAGGCGAGCTATTGCCTCACGGGCAGCCATCTGCATGGCATGCCTCTCCATAGGCATGGCCCTTCCCACAAAACGGAAGTGGCGAGCTACAGAACGTCCTCCCTTGAATTGCACCACAGCTTGGTGCATAGACACGTCGTCGCTGAGCTTGTGCTGATAAAGTGTGAACTCCGGACGAGTCACTGGCCCGATTGCGAGCTTGGTGATGGAGACAAGGAGTTTGACAAACCCCTCAGGCACGTTCGTGAACACTCGAGTCTCACAGCTGCTGCCAGCCATCTACAAAAGTAGGCAAAAATTCTGAGTAGTCATGTCATAAATTTATGCTGACCAACAGAAAATAGCTACAATTGCAAAATGCTGAAAAAGCACAAAAGACGCTAATAACCGATTAGCAATCGCACCTAGTGGCTTCCTACAGTCAGCCTGGCTCTGATACCAAGCTTGTCACGACCGGTTTTTCAATAAGATATTTATTGAGAGACCAATCCCTTTTACGGACCAGTAAAGAAGAATTCCTTCTCACTGGTAGACAATATCTTGGTCACAGAAGAAAATACCAGGAGTACTGAATATAATACAAGGTTGAGCGGAGACTGCTCAACAATTTATTACATGCGTGCCACAGTCGGACATCTGAGCGACATCACATAAAGGGCTTATATTGAAAGTAAGAGACAAAACATGCCACAGTCGGACGTCTGAGCGACATCACATAAAGGGCTTATATTGAAAGTAAGAGACAAAACATGCCATAGTCGGACGTCTGAGCGACATCACATAAAGGGCTTATATTCATAACTTAGTAGCTCATGAATTTTAAATCATATCAAGAGAATAATCAGACATGAGATAAACAACAGGGTTAGTCCATCCACAGGAGTAACGTTCAGCCAAGTTTACTACTCAAGCTTGCTTCCCGGAACGAAGGATATATCACGAGGTTATGACATAGACATGGATACGCTGATCACGATACTTGACTATGGATACGATGACTCGGAAGGATTTGACTCTGCAGAGTTTGTACTTTAACCACAGCCAACGGATTTCAGTAGTCACGGGGACTAGTTCCGTCTACGGTGTTTTGGAAGAAACACATCTAACCGGTACACACCCATTCAACAATCTGAAGCCAGGAATCACCCTCGGCAACGTTCAAGAAAAACCTTGAGACGGGGAGGCTACAACCTCGCGTAGCATGGGATCAAATTTCTATACGCGCGCTCTAAGGGGTGCCCCCCTCTCGGTCCCAACCGGAAACACCCATGCCCCCTGACCGGATGACTGGCTTTAATCCAGGGCCATGGAACCATCATCCCGGCCCCTCTGTTTGGTGTGTACACGGAAAGAGGTTACCAACTTACTAAACCGCATTCTGGCAGAAAGCATGTGGTAGCACGGAAGGGGGAAGAACGATAAGGTGACTCCGTCCACGTTAACGTCGGAATTTGTCGGATGACGCAAGGCTGGCATGCTACAACAGTACCACCTTGCTGCCCTTCATGTCACCACATGATTAGGCCATCTCTCACCAGAGATCATCGCAACTTTGGAACATGCGGGTAGTTGCCTCACAAGCAACGAGGTACTCACCGACACTCATATGCCACGCACAACCTCTTACGCAAACATGCAAAACACCTATCATATCGAAGGTTCAAACATGCTTACCTGGTTCGGAGAAGTCGGAGTCTAGCTCGGCGAAGTTCGCGGCTCCGTCACCTCTTCCGGAACCTACGGCATAACGAAAACGGGCACTAACGTGAAAACCAACGCGTGCATAAAAACTTCTCCAAAAAATTTCCAAATAAATACTATAAAAAACTAGACAAAAATACAAGACTGACAAAAAACGAATCACTCAAAAATCACTTTTTATTAAAAAGTTATAAAGGTTTCTGTCCAGGGACTCATCTGTAATGAAACAGAGAAGTTCCAGGGGCTTAACTGAGAAAATAGAAAACGCTTCGGAAAGAAACGCGCCAGCTCAAAGGGAAGACGTATTTGCCCGAAGGCGCCAACAGAAAACGTTTCGAGGGAGAGGAGAATAGAGGCTGACAGGGGGGGTCCACATGTCAGGTTTAAAAAGTTCGCCGGCGCCCGAAGACTGCGGTGGTCGCCGGCGTCGAACCACGGCGAGACAGGGAGATCGGAGTGTACCAAGAGCTTCAGCGTGTCCTTCCGCGTCGGTGGGTGGTGGACTCGACCGACGGAGAGCACCACGTCGATGGCGACACTTTCTCCGGCGGACGGCGGTTCGGGTGATGGTGAAGAACTCCGGTGGGTGCTGCAAACCTCGAATTGAAGCGCGGGTCAGGAGAAGGGATGCACTAGAGAGCTACTAGCAAGAGATGGGAGGCAGGGGTGCACGCACGGGAGCGAATCGAGCTGGATCCCGTGGCGGGTCGCGGCGGCCGGAGCTGGGGAAGAAGGCTCCCCCGGGGCTCTTCCAGTGTCTTGGCGCGGTCTAGGTGGAGTGCAGAGATGGTGTGGGTTCGACTTCGAGCTCGGGGCCCCTATTTATAGGCGATTCGAGGGGATGGCCGTGAACGGGAAATCTCCGGCGAGCGATTACGGCGAGGCAGTGGTTGAGCAGGGGTTTGAGTGGCCAGGCAGCATCACGGAGGTTTACTGGTGCCGTTCCACTGCTAAACTGGGTCGGGCTTGGCGTAATGGCGCTGGTCCACGGTGGGGTGGCCGCACGGGCACGACGGCGGCAGAGAGCGCGCTTCGCGCCCAGCGGTTCACGACGAGAGTGGCAGCGCGTTCTGGGGAGTGGGCGGCCACGCGGCGATCTCCGGTGGCTTGGGCGGCGCTGGGTGGCGCCGTCTGCGCCGCGCCTCTCTCTGGCGGCCGCAAAGCCGCCGCTGAAGTCGGTCACGGGGCGGCACACCTCCTCCAGCACATCGCCGACGCCCGCAAGCGTCCAGGCGTTCGTGCGGCGCAGGGACAAGGGGGAGGGGACGGGAAGCAAGGTGCCAACGCGGCACTGTCGAGATCGACAACAGTTTCTGAAGAAAACGACAGTGCACTGAAACTGTTCTCTGAACTTAACTGAACAATGACAGCAACAGTGTCCAGTAGGTGTTCGACGAAATGATTTGGCAAGGAGAAAAAAATTCTGGAGCTGGGGCTTGGTGAGGTGACCACTCAATGCACCCAGAGGCTGCCTGATTTTTCTCAGATTTTATGGAGAAGGATTTGAATGAATTTCATCAAATTTGACAAATCTGGTCCAAACTTGCAGCAAGTATAGTTTGAAAAATTTGAACTGAAGACCAGTGGATCTTCATGGATCTTGGTTGAGGGTTCAAAGGACTAGGAAGGGAAATTGGTTTGGGGGCAAAAGTCAAAACAGAAATGGTAGCTCCTTTGTAAATCTCCAAGGGCTAGAATAGAAGACAGAAATTGTTTTGATAAGATTTAAATGGAAAAATAATCATATGGGGAGGTCCAACTTGCTGGATTTGAAGTAAGTCATGATCCAAAGGTGAGGGAAGGTTTAGGAGAGTGGATTTGCACTAAGGCCATGGCAAGAGAGAATTGTTGAAAGGGGCAAGACACCATTCCAAAAGCCTTAGGGCATTTTCAAAGGAATTTTCAAAAGGCATTTTTCCAAGAGGAAAACATTTTGGTTTGAGTCCAAATAAAAGAGGAAAACCTCCAAGACCAAATTCAAGTTTTGAGTGAATCCAAAAATGAAGCACTAGTCATAAAAGAAAATATGTTGAGAGGGGGAGTTCTTTTAGAAGAAAAGTTCAAATCACCTCCCTCAAAACAAGGAAAAGTTTTGAAAAAGCCAAATAAAATTTTGGGTGTCACAAAACCGGAGTTGCGGTACCAACCTTCTTATCCGGTTTATCTAAACCGGAAGTATGCTTGCAGGCCGTTAAGTACGTTCTTACGGTTGTATTCAGGATATCATTGAAGACAGGTCCTTTTTGATTCATATTCCGGGTTATCTAAAACTTATGATTCTCAGGGCGGTAAGCCGCCTCGAGACGTGTGATTTGCCCTTCTATGCAGGATAATTAAAGGCACCTCTTTCGAGGTTAAGAAAAACAAAGGATTGATTATGACCCGGAGAAACATCAAAGAGACAACTTCAAAAGACTTCAGCATTCAATACGTGCACGATGGCACGGCAGAGATAAACTGTTGCACCTACTCTATTATAAAACTCATCAAGTCTAAAAGGGTGGAGCATTGTTTGGTAAACCGGCTGCGGAAGTTAAGACGCTTGCTGGGTGGAAGTCTCCGGCTCATCTCTTCCTTCTCCTCCGGTTGATCCCAAGACCCGGAAGGTTGATGACTTCCAGTCGATGCCGCTGAGAGCTTCGAACTAGGCTTCCTCGTCAATTAACCCGGAAGGGTCAATCTCCGGGGCGAAAGTGTGCTGACGAGCCGGCGGGATCAAGTTGAGGGCTTCATAGCGCGGAGTAGGAATCCTCTGATTTTCTGCGTCGTAGCCCGGCTGGTACTTGGTCAGATCGGTATCGTTGCCAATAAGAGTGGCCACCGGGCGTACGGCCTTCACGCAAGCTGCAAAGTCCTTCTGATCAAAGGCGGTGCCGTCTTCCTTCAGACTTGGGTAGCCGAGGGCGATGTCCGCCGGGTCTAACTCTGGCAAGAACGCCTTAGCCCGGCTCAGTGCAGCAATCGCTCCGGCTCTTGCAGAGGCTCGTCGCAGTTCTTGGATCCGTTGAGGAAGAACGGCGAGCCGGCGAAGGACTTCCGCCAGGTGAGTCGGCACCTCGTTGGAGAGGGCCACCACAGCCAAGGCACGTTGTGACCCGGTGTAGAGTTGCTCCACCAGGGTGTATACGGCCTTCCGCTTGGTCACCACACTCTGATTCAGGTTGGCACTTCTGGGACCTGTTTAACAAAGACAGATAAGCCGCCGACAAGGATGAAATTATGAGATATACACATTCTAAACTTGATGAAAGCCGGTGAGACGACTTACCGAAGACTGCGGTCACCATCTGGGACACTTGGCGCTTTAGGCCGGAGAGCTCGGCGGTCTTCTCGGAGAGAGCCTTCTCCGCCTGTTCAGCCCGGTTCACCAGTGCGACCTTTTCTTCGGCCCACGCCTTTCGCTCAGCGTCGAACTCCATCTTCAGCTTCTCTTGCGCGGCGATGCTGGACACGAACTTGGCGTTTGCCTTCCGGGTCTCCATCTCTTGCATCTTCAGCCGGTTCTTGAGATCAGCAAGGTCAGCCTCAAGCTTCTTGCCAACAGCCTGTATAAAATTCCGGGTTATGGCATGAACAATTACTCTACAAATTTAAAGTCCCAAGCGTTTTCCAAGCAAAGACACTTGGCACTTGGGGGCTAATGCATATCGAACGTTTCTATCTACACATTGCCGGTTCAAATGGAGTAAGCCGGAACCTAAGTCTACAACATATTCAATCATAAGTCATCGACTTGGGGGCTAGCATGGTAAAGGTAACTATGTAGTAAGTAAGAGGACAGCAGAATGATACCTCAGACTTCTGCTGGATTTGGTTCACCATGGCAACCTCTGCGTCCCGGCTCTTGTGCACTTGGCTGATGTAGCCAGAGACGAGCTCTCCGATGCTCAGGTTGGCGTAGTCGGAGAGGTCCAGGTTCACCCGGTGGGGCTGCAGCAACTCCCCCTTAGCGGAGCACTTGGCCAGCACGGTAGGTCTCCCCGGCTCAACGAACTCCGTCCGGGTCATTTGTTGGTTGAGCCGAGCCGGAGGCCTCCGGGTCAGCAGAAGCTTCTACAGGTGCCGTGTCCATTGGAGTGGTGGCTTCGGGGGCGGAGGCAGCTGGCGGTTCTTGGACCGTCACCTCCGGCTCAGGCAAATCCGGCTCTCCGGCCGACTTGGTTTTCTTCGCCCTCTTGGTGAGCTTTGCCTGGGCACTGAAAGAACAACAAAGGTTAGTATAAAAAGTATGAGCAAAAACAAGAACAAATATAAGAGGGTTATCATTACCCGGGCACGGTTTTGAAAGCCGGCAAACTGGACTGCATAGAGTCGCCGGAAGAGGGGGAGGTCTCCTGATAATTTGAGTTAGAAGAATTGAGTGGCTGACGTATAACACCCGCCAACGGATGAAAAGGGTACAAGTGGGAAATAACCTCAGTTCGGCGCTTCCTTGATGCGTCAGGTAACCCGGAGGAGAGGTCGGTGTCCTTGTTGGTCCGGGTGTGACGCTGGCTTTCATGAACCTGTCGCTTCAAAATAAATTGAGGGTCTTGATAAGCTAAAGGATGTGAAAAGCTTACTTTCCGGGTTACCCTTCGGACTTTCAGCCTTGGCAAGGGCTCCGAGTCGGAGGAAAGTGACATTACCTCTTCAACCACCGGGTTACTTGCGCCGGTGTCATCCTGTCAATGAACAAGTATTGATAAGGCGGATAGCAGCAAACAACAAATATAGCAAGGACTTAAAAGCTCAGGGGTTACCTCTGACTCGGAGCTGTCGCTTAATTGCATCAGCTCTGAAGCAGTAGGCCTGCTTCCTTTCTTGCGAGGGGCGGCTTTCTTGGCGGCTTTCTTCGCCTTTCTGGCCTTCTTGGCCGCCTCATGGTCATATTTGACCCGCCAGAACTTATCATCAGCCTGAAAAATGCAATAAGGTTCTCTTAAAATGATTCAGATGAAAGTTATGTACAGATAAGATGTTCGGATCAGCGGCTTACCGCTGGGGCTGGGTTGATCTTGCAGAAGGGGGCTAGCCCGGTCCTTCCGCAGTCTGCCAGGCTCTCGTTCAAAAGAGCCTTGGTCATATCTTCTGCAACGTCTTCAGGAAGATCGTTGCGGTTGTGTCTCTGAGGGTCATCCTTTCGGCCCGTGTACTCACACATTAAGCCGGGGCGGCGGCTCAATGGGATCACCCGCCACGATATCCAGACCCGGACCAGATCAATTCCATTCAGACCATTGCCCAGGAGAGCCTTGATCTTGTTGATGGTGGGGAGCAGAGGTTGGCGCTCCGCTTGAGTCAGCTTGTCGGACAGTGGGTGAGTCGGCTCTAGACGCGAGGGGCGAAAGCCGGGCAATGGATTCTCGTCAGCCGGTGACGTGTCTTGGCAGTAAAACCACGTCAGATTCCAGTCCTTGGGGTGGCTGGGCAGCTCTGCGTAAGGGAAAAGGCAGTCCCTACGCCGCTGGATGGAGATGCCACCTAACTCCAGACTTGGCCCATTGGCGCACTCATTCTGACGGTTCAAGTAAAAAAGCTCTCTGAAGAGCAGCAGACTAGGTTCTTCTCCAAGGTAAACCTCGCAGAAGACTTGGAAGTTGCAGATGTTGGACACTGAGTTGGGTCCTATGTCTTGAGGCCGCAAGTCGAAGAAGTTTAGAACATCCCTAAAAAAACTTTGAGCCGGGCGGTGCGAAGCCCCGGCTCATGTGATCCGCAAAAATCACTACCTCCCCGTCCTTTGGTTGTGGTCTCACTTCTGACGGGTCAGGGGCACGGTAGGACATGACATCCTTCTTGGGCAGATATCCAGACTTAACAAAATCCGCTAGGGTCTCATTGGTGACATTGGACCTCATCCAGTTGCAAGTAATGGAGGCTTTGGGAGCTTTGGGAGGCATGGTGAAAGTCGGCAGTCTATGATAAAAGGAAAAACGTTCGGGTTAATTATGAGCCGGAAGAAATCTACAGTTTAATGTCAAGGTGGCGGCTTATGAAGGGGACTAATGGTATACATTTAAGTGCATCGGGCTATTTAAGCCGCCGAGGGATTGAGAGTAATATGATTGTCTACAGGCCTTATTACAGTTAAGCCGGAAATTTTATGGCGCATGGTTTTCTTTAAGCCGGAAGGTTCTACGGCGCGTGGTTTCTTTAAACCGGAACTGTAGACCGCCGAGATTCAATGATTGCAGTTTTTTACTAAGTGTGGTAAACAGGTTTCACACATCGCAGTAAAAAATTTGGATCAAAATGGTCGGTCCAAAGGAAATTTTCTAGACCTAAAATACAGACGCAGGGGAGTTCTTGAGCTCGAATGAGGTCTTTATGCAGTGAAAAGAAGTCTACTTGTGTTTGAAACGGGTGCTAAAACATCTACCGCAGTGGTTCCATACGAGCTAAGATAAAAAAGGAGCAGTAAAAAAGAAGACTACCGGAGCTTGTGGGCGACGGCGACGAACACGAAGAACGCGGACGAACCCTACGGCAGATTTATTCTACAGGACAAGCAGGACTTACAAGAGCTGGAGAGTCGCGGAGGTCGTCGCGTTTCTCTGGTCAGATCAGGGTGATGCAGTGGCCTGAGCTGGTGACAACGAGAAGACCCGTGGCGGCGACGGCGGCGGAGCTCGAGCAGCACGGGATAGTGAGAGGAAGGAGACGACGGAGGAAGGAGAGTGAGAAAGGCCCGTCGGGCCGGCCTATTTATAAGGGCAAGCTCATAAGTGGGCGCGAGAATCAAGGAGACCATGGCGTGGTTATCTCCCCACGAAACGCCTCGATTTTCGGGATGACAGTAAAGATAAGATCCGTTGCGGATCTGGCGGAGTAAAAAGCGGACTTAATGGAAGATGACGTCACGGCGGATTACCCGGAGTCCAGAGAATGACGTCACGCCGGGTTATGGCCTTCACACAAATGGTAAGCCGGAGATTTTTTCTGTCGAAAGAATTGAAGATTGACATGAGCCGTCTCAAATCAATCTGGGGCCTAATGTTGAGGATATAGACCTTAGAGTCACCCGCCAGGAGAGGCCGGGTTACTCATATGGTCATTGCCAGAAGCCCGGCGCCAAGCCTGTAGACGGTGGGCCAAAGATGGGCTTAAGACCCGGATATGGCTTAAAGCCCGTAGTTGCAATCATTATTATGCTAGAACTTGTAGTGTAAGGCAAGGATAGTTGAGAGTCCGAGCCGGACACTCTTATGAGCCAGCCGGGACTCTGAGAGCTGCTGGGCGTCGGCCTCCCTATATAAAGGGACGACCCGGCAGCGGTTTAGGGACAAGAACAATCTCATTGAGAGCCGGGCATAGCAGATTAGCTCCCTGGTTATCGAAACCCTAATCAATACCACCTCAAACTGGACGTAGGCTTTTACCTTCACCGTAAGGGGCCGAACCAGTATAAACCCTCGTATTCCTTGTCCCGCTTAACCCCTTTAAGCTTCCTAGTTGCGATGGCTCCACGACTAAGTCCTAGCTCGAGGACATCTGCCGTGACAATTCCACGACAGTTCTGAATATCCAGAGTTCTTTCAGTCCTAGATCTCGGGACGAGATCCTCTCGTAGTGGTGGAGTGTTGTAACACCCCGGATGTAACTTTCCATATTTGTAACTCCAACTCTTGCCATTTTCGGCTATGTGTTAGGATATTCCCTTCGTGGTCGGGTTTTATTTTTCGTTTTGCATTTTGTTCATGTCATGCATCCCATATCATGTCATCATGTGCATCTCATTTGCATACGTGTTCGTCTCATGCATCCGAGCATTTTCCCCGTTGTCCGTTTTGCAATCCGACACTCCCACATGCACCGGCGCACCCCTCTTGTTTCTTTTCGTGAGCGGGTGTTAAACATTCTCGGAATGGACCGAGGTTTGCCAAGTGACCTTGGTACACCACCGGTAGACCACCTGTCAAGTTTCGTCCCATTCGGAGGTCGTCTGATGCTTCAACGGTTAACCGGGTAACCACAAAGTCCTTTTGTGTGTTGCAGCAAAACCACCCTCCAAACAGCCCAATAACCCATCTAAGTCACCTCCATGCTCTCGGTCGTTCGATCATGATCGTGTGGGCGAAAACCGTGCCTTATTTGGACTCTCCTAGCTCCCTATGCCTATATAAACACCTCCCCCTTTGAAATTTGCATCCAAACCCTAGCCACCGCTCCCTCCGCGCGCCGGACACGTCCGCCCAGCGCCGGACGAATCCCGCCGCCGCGCCCGACCAACCGGGAGCCGCAACATGGCGCGCCGCCGTCCCCGCCGCCGAAGCCCGCTCGGCCCGTTCCCGGCCCCCGCGACCCGGGACGCCGCCGCCGCCGCCCCGCGGGCGCCCGAGCCCCGCGCCCCGCGCCGCCGTCCTCCGCCCGTCGCCATCCAGCCGCCGCTCCGGCGACCTCGCCGCCTCTCCGCCGCGCCCCGTTCCTCCGACGCCGGCGCCGCCCGCGTCCGCCGCGCGCCCCGGCTCCCCGCGCCCGAGGACGCCGCCTCCCCGACAACCGGCGCCTCCCCGAGCTCTACTCCGGCGCCCTCCTCCTTCCCCATCTCCGGCGAGCACCCCGCCGTCCTCGGTTCGCGGCCCGATCCAGATCCAGAGACGGTTGACTTTCTTCCCCCCCCCCCCGAAATTCTCCAAGTCCTGAAAATATTGCTTTCTGGTGCATACTTTGACCTACTATAACTCTTTGCATACTGCTCCGTTTCGTACGTTTAATATATAGAAATGTTCATCACGAGATGCTCTTCATTTTGTTCCATTGCGCCATGCTCGTTTGAGTCCATCTTGATGCCCAAATCTCTGGCGTAGGAGTGCTATATGATGTTTACTGTTGTTACTTATCAGAACTTGGAGTTTTGTTATTTTTGTTGCATTTGATGTGTGCATCTTATGGGCATAAACTCTACAGGTGTTTTGATCTATGCCATTCCATCTTTACAAAGGTGTATGCCATGTATTTCTTTGATCTATGTCGTGACTAGCACAAGCATGCAAACTAGGCTTCGTGCTGTTTGTGTTTTCAGGGACTTATGATTTTTGCTAAGTCTGTGACTGCTGTTATTTTGTTGCCATGTATCCATGTGTCTACAGTGAGATCCATGCTTCTTGTGAGTATGTTCAGTAAGGATGTTTTGTAGATATAGTTGTGCTCTATTCATCCATGCCCCTGTTTGCAATTATGGAGTGCCCCAGCATGTCTTAATCTTGCTCTACTTTTGCTATAAAATATTTCTGGCAGATTCTTAACATGATATGCAATTTCGCCAAGGTTGTTGTAGTGGATCCATACATGCTATGAACTTTCTCTTACCATGGATAGCTTCATAAACATGCCATATTGCTGTATGTATCCTTGTTTTGTCATGCATTGCTTTGTGATGAGTGAATCAAGCTCACCAAGGTGCCTTCAATATTTTATTAATGCCATGTTCTGTTTTCTGCCAAGTCTGAAATCGGTTAACGAAACTTGCTATGTTTACATGGGTGCCATCATATCTTATGGTCCTTTTTGGCTCATGGTCACTAAGGGACTTTTGTTCTATGCATTTAGTAGATTCATGCAATGCCTTGTTTTTATATGTTAAGTTCTTGTAGCATGTTGATTGCTTGCTCTGAACATTGTTACCTGATGCTGTTTCTGCCATGTCTAGTAATTTCACCAAGTCTGTGAACCTGATATCTTTTGCACTTTTGCCATGCTTGTTTGAACCTGTTATTTTGTGATCTAGCCGTAGCTTAGTGTTAATATTTTGTCAAGCATCTTCTGTAGATCACTGCCATATGCTTTATTGCTATGTTGGAGTGCTGTAGCATAGTTACTTGTTGCATTCTAAGTGCTATCAGAATCGTGTCATTCTTGTTTTGCTTGCCATTTGCAAACCGTGCATCCGTTTCCGGTGATCTTTATATCGATTTCGACTGAAATCATCTCATCTTTCCAGTGGCATACTTGGTTTGCCAATTTACTACCTTGTTCATCCTTTTTTCTTCCGGAGCACGCATACGCATCGCATATCATATCTCGCATATCATGCATGTATTGCATCATGTTGCTTGTGCACTTCCCGTGATTGATTGTGGTTCCATTGCTTGTGTTCTTGCTGTGGGTAGAGCCGGGAGATGAGTTCGTGAATGAGGAACCTGTTGAGTACGCTTACAAGGATCAAGCTTTCGACAACTCTGAGAACCTTGCAGGCAAGATGTTCATACCCTCGAAATCACTTCTATCTTTGCTTTGCTAGTTGTTCGTTCTATTGCCATGCTGCGCTACCTACCACTTGCTATATCATGCCTCCCATATTGCCATGTCAAGCCTCTAGCCATCCTTTCCTAGCAAACCGTTGTTTGGCTAAGTTACCGCTTTTGCTCAGCCCTTCTTATAGCGTTGCTAGTTGCAGGTGAAGTTGAAGTTGGTTCCATGTTGGAACATGGATATTTTTGGAATACCACAATATCTCTTATTTAATTAATGCATCTATATATTTGGTAAAGGGTGGAAGGCTCGGCCTTATGCCTGGTGTTTTGTTCCACTCTTGCCGCCTTAGTTTCCATCATACCGGTATTATGTTCCTTGAGTTTGCGTTCCTTACGCGGTTGGGTGATTTATGGGATCCCCTTGACAGTTCGCCTTGAATAAAACTCCTCTAGCAAGGCCCAACCTTGATTTTACCATTTGCCACCTAAGCCTTTTTCCCTTGGGTTTTCGCGAGCCCGAGGGTCATCTTTATTTAAACCCCCGGACCAGTGCTCCTTTGAGTGCTGGCCCAAACCGAGCGATGTCCGGCGCCCCCTGGGCAACCAGGGTCTATGCCAACCCGACGTCTGGCTCATCCGGTGTGCCCTGAGAACGAGATATGTGCAGCTCGGGATTTGTCGGCACATTCGGGCGGCTTTGCTGGTCTTGTTTTACCATTGTCGAAATGTCTTGTAAACCGGGATTCCGAGACTGATCGGGCCTTCCCGGGAGAAGGTTTATCCTTCGTTGACCGTGAGAGCTTATAATGGGCTAAGTTGGGACACCCCTGCAGGGTATTATCTTTCGAAAGCCGTGCCCGCGGTTATGAGGCAGATGGGAATTTGTTAATGTCCGGTTGTAGAGAACTTGACACTTGACTTAATTAAAATACATCAACCGTGTGTGTAGTCGTGATGGTCTCTTTTCGGCGGAGTCCGGGAAATGAACACGGTTTGAGTTACGAATGAACGTAAGTAGTTTCAGGATCACTTCTTGATCATTTCTAGCTTCGCGACCGTTGCGTTGCTCTCTTCTCGCTCTCATTTGCGTATGTTAGCCACCATAAGCTTAGTGCTTGCTGCAGCTCCACCTCATTACCCCATCTTTTCCTATAAGCTTAAATAGTCTTGATCTCGCGGGTGTGAGATTGCTGAGTCCTCGTGACTCACAGATTCTACCAAAACAGTTGCAGGTGCCGACGATACCAGTGCAGATGACGCAACCGAGCTCAAGTGGGAGTTCGACGAGGAACGTGGTCGTTACTATGTTTCGTTTCCTGATGATCAGTAGTGGAGCCCAGTTGGGACGATCGGGGATCTAGCATTTGGGGTTATCTTACTTTCATTTGGATTTGACCGTAGTTGGTCTATGTGTGGATTTTGGATGAAGTATGAATTATATTTATGTATTGTGTGAAGTGGCGATTGTAAGCCAACTCTCGTTATCCCATTCTTGTTCATTACATGGGATTGTGTGAAGATGACCCTTCTTGCGACAATACTTACAATGCGGTTATGCCTCTAAGTCGTGCCTCGACACGTGGGAGATATAGCCACATCGTGGGCGTTACAATTGCCTCAGGAGTTTCAGCTAGTTCCTCACCTGCACCAAATTCTTCAACAGGACTCTCTATGCTGAAGACTAAGACCACTGCTGGACGAGGCTCTCGCCCAAGTCCTCACAAGAACCAGGTCGCCTTCCAAGTGCCGTCTGAAGAAGACGAAGCTGATGATGGAGAACTTGCTGAAATCATCAGAGATAGGCAAGTCAGGGCCGCTAGAGCCAAGGGCACAAATGTGCCTCTTCTTTTGGATCCAAAGTTGATCCTCGATTACATTGATCTCTGGCATAAGGACCCAAACACTCCTATGCCTGACTTCAATCTGACTCCTGGCCAAAGTCATATGCTGAACTGCCTTCATCCAAGAAGAAAAATGGAAATTTGAGAAGGCCAGGCAGCTCAAGAAAGCACAGTACAGGAAGGAGAAATTCCTGAAGAACAACGTTGTCTCTATGACAACTGATGAACTTGTGAAGATCCAGTCTCAAATCAAAGTCCTCAGCGATGATTTCAATGCTTACTATGCTGATTGGAAAGGAGCCAAGGTCAGGTTTATTAAACTAACTGAGAAGTTCACCTCAAATGTTGCAGCCCCATCGCAACAAGAAATTCCTCAGGCTGAAGCATCTGCTCAGCCAATTGAAGAACATGCCAGCACCGCTGATGACAATCAAGCTGCTGAAGAAAATGTGAGTTCCAGGGCTGATAACTGCATTCCAGCCGCTAATGAAATTGCCAGGGCACCCACTAGTGGTGCGCCTGAAGAAAATGAAGAAGTCAGGGCAACTGCATCAGTTGTGCCTGAAGAAAATCAACCACATTCCTCTGCTCCTCCTGCGCCTACTCCAACTCCAATCCTTCCATCTGCATCAGATGTGAAGAAGACCAAGGCTGTAGAGCATGCAGCAGTGAAGAAAAGGAAAGCATCAGCTCCTTCAGATTCTTCAGCACCGAAGAAGATGAAGAAATTGACAAGCTCATTTGCTAATCCAATTGATGTTGTTCCAGTTTCCTCCATGCCATCAAAGGAAATCGTCCCTTTTGATGAAGAATATGTGATCCCTAGCGGATCTGATGAAGAAAATCCTTCTGCTGCTTCGTCAGAGCAGATGGATGAAGAAATTGAAGTGGATAAAATCCCTTCAACCCCCACAGTTTCCTCGCATATGCCTTAGTTTACTGCTGACGAGGCCGGCGTTGAAGAAATGGAAGATGAAGATGTGGACATTGGTTGCACCACACCGGTGATGAATGATGACTTTTGGGAAAGTCAGCACCCCAACTCTCCACTCTTCACACCATTGCAACAAATTCCTGAGTCCCCAGCAACTACAGTTCAAATGGGGTCTATTGAAGCTCATGAAGAAATTCCAGCCACTAGAGCTGAAGAAAATGAAAATGAAGAATTGAAGACCCAGGCTGCCACTGAAGAGGAACCAGAAATTCCTCAGCCTGAAGAACCTGAGATTGCGAATTCCTGAGGTTGTAATGCAACTGACTGACACTCCTCTGCCCAAGCCAAAGGATCCATTCTCATGGAAGCAAAAATTCAAGGCTAATGATTTCTTCGGTGAGCACGTATTCTTCACTGATTACAACCCCTACGACTCTGCTCGCATTAGGAAGAGGCGTTTTTGGACTGCCAGCCAGGCAAATTTTTATTCCTCGGTGCTGTTCAACAAAGACAAAGTCTTCGATCATGAGCACATTCCTCATGTGGATATGGAATCTCTGCCGTGCTTTGGGCCAGTCCTTAGTGTTCTTTACGACGCGGGACTGTTAAATTTCTGCACTGATATATGTGATTGGAATGAAGAGCTCATTCTTCAATTTTATGCAACTCTGCACATCACCGGAGACTCTGAAGATGTGAATTCATGGGTGCTGGACTGGATGTCTGAAAATACTCACTACAAGGCACCAGCTACTGAATTACTTCGTGCTTTGCCTCTCAGTCCTCCCCTTGAAGCTGCTCGTTGCGTCTACAGTGAACCTGAGCTTACAGATCACTATATGCAAGTGCTGATGAAGCCTTTGAAGCCAGGTCAGGCCCCAAGAACAAAATTCCTTGTGAAGGAATTGTTATATGTGCCTCGGACTATCTATCGCATTCTGACAAAGACATTGAGTCCTATCAAGGGCCACGACTCGGATGAAGAAGAAGTCATTGGCATCATGAAGAATCTGCTTTTCAATATCATTCATGGCGTTCCCGTCAACTTCCATGATTTCTTCATGAGGACTCTGGCCAATGTCGCAATGACACCGTTTAAGTTGAAGCCTTATGCTCCTTGGATCATGAGATTCATCAGAATAAGGTCTTCACTCAACTACAAAGCTGACACACTGAACCATTGCAGCTACTTGCCCCCGATTGAAGTCCTCAAACGGACATTTTCCTCAGCTGATAAAAGGGCAAGGCTACTGCTGTCATTGATGAAGGCATTCGTCCATTGGATGGTCAATTTCACAAGGCTGCATCCTACTCCACCAATGATGACTCTGCCACCCATGACTCTGCCGCCAACGCCACCAAGCCAAATCCTCAAGGCATAGCTCCCAGGGTGATGACTGGCCGTGAGCTTCTCCTCAGTCTTCACCAGAAGGTTGATCGCAATCACAAATGGGTCAAGCGTCAGTTTGGTTCAATTCTTCACAACATGACTGCTACCCATAATGCAGTGAAGAAAAACCACTACTACCTTCATGAAACCCTCAACCGCACCTGGGCTGTTCTGTCTCACATTTACGGCGAAGAAGATCTGAAGAAAATGGGTCTCTAGGAGGACTTTGACTGGTCTGCACCTCCACCGAAGAAATACAAGAAGGTCAAGGTTCCGTCCTTGGTGGCCAACTCCTATTCTTCATCGCGCGACACCGATGAACATGAAGACTTGGACGACACTGCGGCAGGCCCTACTCCACCAAACAACCCCAACAACGCTGGCGCTCCTTCATCAACTTGATATTCTTCAGGGGCGTTAGTCCTCATTTTCGAACCTTTTGGTCATTCGATGACAAAGGGGGGGGGGAATTTGAGTTTGTCTTCAAGCGGGTCTATCTTCTATGGGCATTTTTTTCTAAGTTACAACTCTCGTTCTTCTGATGACTTTGTTGGATCGAGTTGTAAACTTAAAACTCTATGGTGGCCTGATACTTTTGCTGTTTCTTCTGCATGCTTATTCCTCGTTAATGTTATTGCACGCATGCTGAATTACATCAGTCACCATATTTCATCATGCATTTCAAATTCTTCATATATTATGTCAAATGCGTGTATGAATTACAAGATATAGGGGGAGATCTCCATGATTCAACTCTTCAAGTGTGCATTGCTTCAAAAGCAAATTCCTCACTATGCACATCTTCAGGGGGAGTTCTTCTATATCTTGCAATCAAATTCCTCAATATCAGTATTTACACTTCATATGTTTATCCCCGTTGAAAACTTAACTTATATTGTCATCAATCACCAAAAACGGGGAGATTGTAAGTGCATCTAGTGCCCCTTAGTGATTTTGGTGTATTGAAGACTTATAGGTTAAGGGACTAATGTATTTATGAGTGTACACAGGTCTATCTATGAGGAGTTTGATATTTACAGAGAAAGTCGACCCCTAAAAATGAAGTTCTTCGACTGAAGACTTTGGATTTCTGAAGACTTTCTGAAGACTTTGAAAGTGAAGAAATTGGTGTGACCTTGAAGACTTGGTATTCATTTGAGGAACATGAAGCGTGAAGACTTTTGTTTTCGTAGTTTCATTTTCTCTTTCTTGAGTCATAGGAAACACCGTACTGTAAAAGGGGGTCGAGGAAATACTAAGGAAATATTTCCATGTGATGCTCAACTCAAAATCCTACACCTACCAATCCCTTCGAGTGAAGCCATTGGAAATCTCATACAGTTCAGTCAATTTCTTCAGTGACAGAGACGAAGTTCTTCTGGTCTCTGAGGAATTTGTTCTGACTGAGGAGTTAGGAATTCGCCAGTGCGGATTGCCTACACAGTGAGGAACATGATAGCCCTGAGGAATTTGATACTCAAATTTCCGACCGTTGATGTGCTATGCGCCAGCTGTCCCAAAATATCTACACACCTAACGGTCATATCATTAAAGGGCATTTATGTCTTATCATGTCGGGCTGCTCCCTGGGCTATAAATAGCCGCCCCCTACAACCACTAGCTGGTTGGCTACTCCGAGAGAAACTGACACTTGTTATTTAAGAGCATCCCATCCTCCGAGGACATTGAGCGAAAATCATCAAGTGAGGAAAACCCAAACCCAAACACCCACAAACCCAAAGTGATTGAGCATCACTGAAGAGATTGATCCTGTGTGGATCCGATGCTTGTTACATTTCAAGACTGTGCTTCTTCCAGACGGTTAGGCGTCATGGTCTAGAGCATCCAAGAGGAAATTGTGGATCGCCGAGTGACCGAGTCTGTGAAGGTTTGGAAGTCACCTGAAGACTTACCACGAGTGATTGGGCGAGGTCTGTGTGACCTTAGCTCAAGGAGAATACGGTGAGGACTGTGTGTCCGGGACTGTGTGTCCTCAGGTTTAAATACCTAGCCGCTCCAACCAGACGTACAACTGAGACAGCAGTTGGAACTGGTCTACCAAATCATTGTCTTCACCAAGCTTACTGGTTCTATTTCCTCAACTCTTTCATTTCCTCATAACTGTGTTGTGCACTTGTTCATATTTGTATTTGAAGACTTTGACTGAAAACTTTCTCAATTTCCTCAGTTCAATTTCTTCAGTCTGTTTGTCTTCATCCTGAGCTATCATGTGTTTACGCTTTCTGTACTCTGTGCTTGTCTTCATTTCATCATGATGGCCATGCTTGTGTTCTGCTATGCATACTTTTGAGTACTTATTCTGCTGCAAGTAGTTCTTCGCTAAGGAATTTCCTCAGTGGCAAATTCCTCAGTGAAGAATTCTTAAAAATCGCCTATTCACCCCCCCCCCCCTCTAGTCGATATAACGCACTTTCACATAATACAAATTGTCATCGAACGTTAAGCGTGCGGACCCTACGGGTTCGAGAACTATGTAGACATGACCGAGACACATCTCCGGTCAATAACCAATAGCGGAACCTGGATTCTCATATTGGCTCCTACATATTCTACGAAGATCTTTATCGGTCAAACCGCATAACAACATATGTTGTTCCCTTTGTCATCGGTATGTTACTTGCCCGAGATTCGATCGTCGGTATCATCATACCTAGTTCAATCTAGTTACCGGCAAGTCTCTTTACTCGTTCCGTAATGCATCATTCCGCAACTAACTCATTAGTCACATTGCTTGCAAGGCTTATAGTGATGTGCATTACCGAGAGGGCCCAGAGATACCTCTCCGAAACACGGAGTGACAAATCCTAATCTCGATCTATGCCAACCCAACAAATACCTTTGGAGACACCTGTAGAGCATATTTATAATCACCCATTTACGTTGTGACGTTTGATAGCACACAAAGTGTTCCTCCGGTATTCGAGAGTTGCATAATCTCATAGTCTGAGGAACATGTATAAGTCATGAAGAAAGCAATAGCAATAAAACTAAACGATCATTATGCTAAGCTAATGGATGGGTCTTGTCCATCACATCATTCTCTAATGATGTGACCCCGTTCATCAAATGACAACACATGTCTATGGCTAGGAAACTTAACCATCTTTGATTAACGAGCTACTCATGTAGAGGCATACTAGGGACACTTTGTTTGTCTATGTATTCACATATGTACTAAGTTTTTGGTTAATACAATTCTAGCATGAATAATAAACATTTATCATGATATAAGGAAATATAAATAACAACTTTATTATTGCCTCTAGGGCATATTTCCTTCAAAAGGCACAGCGAGCACGACAACAGAAGGAGTCGAGCTCGAGCCAAGCAGCTGCCAAAAAAAGAGGGAAAACCATTCCCCAGCTGGGAGAAAAGGCGGTGCAATCGATCCCCCCGCTTATTGTACCAACACATGCGAGTACCGGCATCGATCAGCGGGTAATAACCGACGACCATATAAGGCAGGCTGAAGAGATGGGATGCACTGTAGAACAACTCCTGGGCTTGGAGCCCATGGAAACTTTTAAAGAGGAGGAGCTAAAACGGAAATATGTCCACGGTGAACCTTTGGTCAAGCCTGAGGAGGTCCAGAAGCTCTCAACGAGAATGTATGAATTGCATCAATGGTACATGGAAATTACCAAGACTGCCAATCGAGAGTCCCTCATAGTGAAAGTCAAGGAAGATCATTACTTCCATCAGCTAGCTCTGTCTGTTGAGTATACAAAACTGTTTCAGTTATTCAATCAAGACGCACTCGACAAATCTATCGTCAGTTGCTATTGTCTGTAAGTGATTTCTTTCTGTAATTTAAGTCTCAAGCTAGTTGTAGTGCTCTCGTTGATCATTACCTATAATTATCCTCACTATATTCTTTTATGTGGTATTATGCAGGATGAAGATGTATGAAATGAAAAAAGTTGGACGCTATGGCATTGGGTTCATTGACCCAAATACCATTAATGAAGAGACATGGAGCTATGAATGGTATAAACAAGAAGTAGAGAATAACATGCTAGAGTTCTTGAAGCGCCTCAATACCAATCGAGATATACTACTTCCTTACAACTTTCAGTAAGTCACACTGTCTTGTACTACTAATTTTGTTTTTGCTTACTAGCTAGATGTTAATAAGTGTTATGGTTTAGAGTAGTTGATGAGTGTTATACACATGCCCGCTTAATTTATACATGCAAACGTATGCGCATGCACGTAGCACTGGATCTTGTTAATCATTCAAGTTGAAGAAGGAACAATTGAAGTACTGGACTCACTACTTAAAAAACCTACTGACTACTCAATCGTGAGGGGATAGTCAACAGGTAATTTCAATCATTACGGAACTTTATGTCGGCCTCTTTAATTCATCATTTCCTGATATCAACTAATTAATAACTCCTTTATTCATTTTCTTTGCCAGCGGGCAGGGCTTGGCAAAAGTACATCAAAACGGTTCCAGGCGAATGGAGAAAACAGCTGTATTGGTTTCGACCCAAGGTAAGGAATTAAGTAGTACTAGCTAGCTATCTAGCTAGCTACCATCTCTTTAATTCTAGTTTCAATACCATTAATTATCATGCTTGATTAATTATTATCTAATTGAATTCTATTCTCGTAAAGGCCATGAAGCAAGCGCCGGGGACTGATTTATGTGCATACTACGTTTGCGAGAACATTCGCATGATGGCGTCCGAAAGGACCAAAGATGCTAGACATCTATGGGTACGTTTGGCAGAAAAACTATTCACAATTTTTACATCATTATCGATATCTAATCACACAACGACTAATACATGCATATTGATCTCCTTTTTAAAAGTTCAATGAGGTGCGGGATAAGCTCCTACCAGCGGAGCGCGTAGCGGCAATTCAATAGGAAATAGCGGGATTTTTTTGACCAGGTCATTGATCCCAAAGGAGAATACCATTACCCGCTACCGCCGCCGCCACCGCTACAGCAGTAATGCCTCCATATATATGTAGGAGAAATTGTATATACCAAATTGTATATATATACATGTGTATGTGTGAATGGTGGTGCGAGACATTCGATGATATAGGGTAACTACCACCGGGTGGTAGGATGGATTTTCCCTATATATATATATATATACAAATATTTCCTACAAGCAGGGTAGTTACCGCCACTTGCGTTTTGTATGTTGTATGTAGTATCTATCGAAACCGAGAGTATGTACGTGTAGTATGTAGTATATAACAATGATTAGTTAGTATATATACTAATTTTTAGGTAGTATGTACCATATTTTGAGTATGCTCTTTTTTACGTACAAATATGTACGCATTTCACAAATATAACAAAAACTATGGGCTCATATGCAATTTTTTCATGTGACTTGCTTTGAAATATCTTAGATATTATATATGAATATATTTAAAATAATAAAATAGTATATATAGTAGCCCATGGTAGTATATGAGATATGTGGGGTAACTACCACCGGTATATATATATATATATATATATATATATGATCGGTTCTACGAGAAATTCTATTTATATATATGTAGTATCGTAAAATACCAGCAAATAAAAAACAATTAAATGGAAAACACAAATTAAAGGAAAAAGAAATCATGAACCCAAAACCCCCCAAACCTTTTAGTACCGGTTGGTGTTAGCAACCGGTACTAAAGGTCTCCCCGCCCCCGGCGTTGGCTCGTGCCACGTGGTGGCCCTTTAGCGGCGGTTCGTGCTGAACCGGTACTAAAGGGGGGACCTTTAGTCCCCACCCTTTAGTGCCGGTTGCAGAACCGGCACTAAAGGGCCTTACGAACCGGTGCTATAGCCCGGTTCTGCACTAGTGAGGACCTTTAAAGGGCATGATTTCTTTATTTATAACTGCAAGCTTTACATGCCGAGCCGCAATGAGAGGGACTTAAAAGAACAGAATGTAAAAAAGTAAGAGGAGGAAGAAAAAGCAGGGCGGATGAAATCTTGGTCGTGATTGCAGTGCAACCCGGCAAATATATGTTTGATAAATCCAGAAGTGTCGTATTGTAATACAAAGCACAAAGCATAAGTTAAATGTCCCAAGACCTGGTCAATTCTGTGACCCAGAATTTTTTGTGACCGTTTTCTATTTATAACCAAGTCGTATATATGAAAATTGATACCTGAAAAGAAAATGCATAGACAGAGATATATATAAAAGAAATAACATGATAGAAAAATAACTTAAAATATTAAGCCGGCTTTCGAGTCATGACATAAAGACCGGCTTTCGAGGCTCGAGTCTGATTCGCTACTGTGAAGCAGGCCTTGTAGCCTTTTAAGGTTTGTCCTGGCTCTTTGAAAGCCGGCTATCACGTGACGTAAGCTGGTGTTTTAACTTCGATAAATTCAAGTTTAATGCAGGCCATGATAGGTATCTGTGTGATTGACGTATCAAGAGTACAGCCGGGTCACCTTTTCGGAGTAGCATCAAGCTAACAGGCAGGTTTAACCAAGTATTATAATGGCATATGCCTAGTGGCGGAGACAGGGGACCAGCAAGGGCCCTGGCCCCCCCCTAACATCATTGTGTTAAGCCTAATACTCATGTTCATAGAAGATTATTTGCTGCTAATAAAATGGTGTATTCAAGTGGACTGGCCCTCCTTAAGGAATATGAATACTCGGCCCTCATTGGATTTTTCTGGCTCTGCCACTGCATATGCCGGGTTAAGAAGGATGTAAGCAGGTAAACTCAATGAGTTGGAAGCCACCAAGTGACCATATGATCATGGAAAAGCTCAGCCTAGGATATCTACTACAAAACATCAGGAGTCCAGATAAGCCGGCTTTATTCCATTGATCATAATATGATGAGTCAATAAGACAGGATACCTATGTTTAGGCTATGGATCATAGCAACCAGTCTTCTTTGGTAGCCTATAATTTTTTTGCCAATAAGACAGGGTGCCTATGTTTGAACCATGCATCATGGAAACTAGTCCTCTTTGGTAACCTTTATGGCTCAAATATATTTGAGATGAAATGATAGCCCCTGAGACTAACTCAAGCTACAATTTATTTTATATATGAAAGAAAAATAAATATGAATTGTCAGTCTGGAAGTAACTTAGTTATTTAGTGATGCGACATAAGCCAGTGAGGTTGCCCGCGGATAGGTAAGAGACGCTTCCGTAGGAGACAGAAATCGACAACCCGGCTGACAGCTCGAGACAGCGGCGAAGGCCGAAATTTGATGGCGTTGCAGCCGGAAATCGTCGAATCGGAGGCGGCGCAGTGTGAGCCGGCTCGGTGAGTGTCGACCTGAACGATGCAAGCCGACACGAACGTGGGTGTCGGCCTGAACAATGCAAGCTGGGACGGACACGGGTGTAGCCTGGCATGTAGATGTAGACCGCAGTGCGGGGGCGGCGGCTTGCGTGTGTGTCCGTCGAGCAGTGCGGCATGGACGGACACTGGCGCATGATGATGTTGGCGTTATCTTGCTATTCCTGATATAACGCCACTTTTGTAATGAATAATTGTCCTACGTATAAAAATATCGCAGGCCAAAGTAGTTGTTCTCGGAGGAATCAGCATGTACTGAAAAATACATAGGATGGATAGCACCTGATATTTTTTCGCTCCATCATTCGTGGAGTAGACCGGATCGCAAGGGTGGCGGCCTGCGCGCGTCTGTTGGGTAGCTCGTGCGGGCAGGCACGGCCCCGGCGTGTTAATGTAGACCGGACCGCTGGAGGGGGGGCTACGCATGTCCGTTTGGCAGCTCATACGGGCGAACGCGGCCCCGGCGTGTTGATGTAAAACGGACTGCGGAAGCGGCGGCTTCGCACGTCTGTTGGGAAGCTCGTACGGGCGGGCGCGGCAGCGACTTGTGCGCCTGTTGGTCAGGCAGTGCGGCATGCGCAGATGCTGATATGGATGATGCTGGCGCGTGCTCCGTATTTGTGGTGTGATGGTCACCTTTGTAGTGAACATAAGTCCTATATAAAAATATTACATAGCAGAGTAATTATTTTGAAAGAAATTAATATGTGCTAATAAAATAGATTGAACGAATATCACCTGATGTATTTGGACGATAGATGATCTATACGCAGGCTAGGAATTTAATTGAGATATATGGGGCTACTGATAAAATAAATATGGCGGATAACACGTGCTGTTTTTTTATTTTCCTTTTCATTGATGGAGTACCTGGTGTGGCGGCATTTCTTTGGAGTATCATACTGGATCTGAGAGTTTTGACAGGGAAACATCAGCGACGAGCAACAATAGCAGAGAAAAAATATGTTGGGACTTGATCCTTTACAGGGCAGTAGACAGGGCTAACTGGGTGGCTCTATGCGCCTCAGCCCCCAACGGCAAATTTGATAATTTTGACCTGTGGATGAAAACATTTCACAAAATGAACTGCTTTGAAAAAAACTCATCCAGCTGACTGTTTTGAGTGGCGCCCGACACGAAGGCGCCACACCCTACGGTGCAGCGCCTAGCACGCAAGCATTGTACGTCTGTCCAGCGTGGCACCCCGGGCCCTACTCCTGGTTGTGCAGCGCCTAGCCGAAAGGAGCTGCACAATGTAGTGCAGCGCCTAGCCGAAAGGAGCTGCACAGTGTAGTGCAGCGCCTAGCTGAAAGGAGCTGCACAGTGTAGTGCAGCGCCTAGCTGAAAGGAGCTGCACTATCTTATATTAAAACTGTTGTAACTTTTAATTCGTGTATCCGATGAAAATGTGCCTTACATGAATGTTGTGCATTTTTCTGTGTTCTACGCAATGGTGGCATTTTCATCTATGTTATGATCAATTTGCTTGATGAAAACTCTGTGGCAAAAGTGCATCATAATATAACTGACAGAATCTGTTAAAACTTACAAACTTGGCATGATGATATCCATTGATCTATAGCTCTTTTTTCATTTGCATCCTACATGAGTTTTGCACTATATAATGTGCACTTTCACGCCATGCATGTCCTTGCCATGTTAATCATCTTTAACATGTTCATTTTGTGCATCTAAGTGACTAACATGATATAAATGAACTTCTGTCACAGAAAGTTGCATTTTGTATGATCCATAGTAATTAATCCTGGCATCGTATGAATATGATCTAATTATGAAAGTTGGAAAATCTTATGTCTACTTTATGTCCATGTCATTTTCATAGCCACTAAATATTTGCATCACTATGTTTTTGAGACACTAAAGTACCTAAGGTAATATTCTACCAGATTAAAACATTAATTTCACCAAGTCACTGGATGTCAATAGAACTTTGCCTTTTGTAAAGATATATACTTATATACTCTTAAAGTTTAGCACTTATAATGTTTGCTGCCAGTAGCAAGAGCACATGTTCTTTGATTTGAACTCAGCTTTTAGGCTACTGAAAAAAGTTGCAGCTGCTTGTATTGTGTACTGCTATATATTTTGAACTTGATAGCCTAGGACACCCTAGTGCTAACTAGGATGACAAAATAGAGTTGGCAGAAAAACTAGTTGTCGGTGCTACTAGCTGGAAGTCGGAAGGCTTATCTTACTAGAATAATGAAAAACAAAGTTTAGTTAGCAGGAAAACTAAACCGATCTTCACAAAATTCTAAATGGAAAACATATCAAGTTCATGCCAAGGGGTTTGGTAAAACTCAAGATATGAACATGTTTTGTGGCAACACGCTGGATATACTGAAAGTAGACATGGAGATGCTCAAATTCATATATAAATTTATTCCATATGAAGCATGGTTGATTTACTATGCAATTTACAAAATGCGAAGTTCTCTTGACATCCAGGGACTTGGTGAAATTCATAAGTGTTAATCTAGTAGAATATTGCCTTAGGTACTTTAGTGTCTCGAAAATATAGTGATGCAAATATTTAGTGGCTATGAAAATGACATAGACTTAAAGTAGACATAAAATTTTCCAACTTTCATAGTTAGATCATATTCATATGATGACAGGATTAATTACTATGGATCTTACAAAATGCAACTTTCTGTAACATAAGTTCATTTATATCATGTCAGTCACTTACATGCAAGAAATGAAAATGTTAAAGATGATTAACATGGCAAGGATAGACATGGCGTGAAACTACACATTATGTAGTGCAAAACTCATGTAGGATGCAAATGCATAAGAGCTATAGGTCAATGGATATCATCATGCCAAGTTTGTAAGTTTTAACAGATTCTGTCAGTTATATTATGATGCACTTTTGCCACAGAGTTTTCATCAAGCAAATTGATCCTAACATAGATGAAAATGCCACCATTGTGTAGAACATAGAAAAATGCACAACATTGATATAAGGCATGTTTTCATCGGATACACAGATTAAAAGTTATAACGGTTTTAATATAAGATAGTGCAGCTCCTTGCAGCTAGGCGCTGCACTACACTGTGCAGCTCCTTTCAGCTAGGCACTGCACAACAAGGAGTGGGGCCCGGGGTGCCATGCTGGACAGACGTGCAACGCCTGCGAGCTAGGCATTGCACCGTAGGGTGTGGCGCCTTCGTGTCGGGCGCCACTCAAAACGGTTAGCTAAGTGAAATTTTTTTCAAAGCAGTTCATTTTGTGAAATGTTTTCGTCCATAGGTCAAAATTGTCAAATTTGCTGCCGCCAACCCCTTCTTTCGGTGGCCATATGTGGAAGTAACACCTCGCGTGATGTGATCCATCTACCTCCAAATAAGGGAGGTATTTCCCAGGCAAGTAGTAGTAGTAGTTTTGGCTTTTTCCATTGTACTTTTGACTGACTCAAGTAGTACTTGTGAGTCACTTTAATGCCTGTCGTCGCAGAAACGAACCTGGTCAATTTTTGTAGGAAAACGTTTGTTTTCAGCCGGATGAAAACAAACAAACGTAAGCCGCGCGCTGCTGGACATGTGTCATCTAGGCCCATCCACCGCTCCCCAGCCGGCCTTATCTCTTTGAACCCAATCTTCTCCACACGTTCTCCCCCATTGCTTTTCCTCATTCCCCCATCTCTGTGTCATCACACGCGAGAAAGGAGATAGGCTCCCATGGCGGACGACGGCAACCCCGCCCAGGTGCGGCCAACCTGGAGGCGACTGGCGACACCATCACATTCCAGTGCACCCTCATGAAGATGCTGACAACCCAACACTTCAGTTTTCTTGTCAACATCAGGCCAAACTGCACCTATTTTCGGTTGCCCTGATTGGAGAGCCCTTGCAACTTTTTACAAGATGGAAGCTGGGAGAGAGCCACATTCTACCTCGACTACGATCATGGCGACATCATGGTCTACTACATGCCTGCTAGCAGCGATGGTTCACTTACTCCAGACTATGACCATGAGTCTATCCGCCGAAAAGTCTAGTTAGCTAGTTGGCATGTATGGAAGATCTCATCTTATTACCACCTATATTTATTTGAACTTGTACATGTGTTACTTGCCTACTTTGTTGAACTACATCAATAAGTACATTGTTGAACTTAAATGTTGTTATTGCGTCTATTTAGTACCATTAAAGTTGATTTAATTACTGTACTTAAACTGATTATGCTGTCATTTTGGTTGGGACCGCTGATGTACAACTTTTATTTCAAATCTAAAATCAAATTACTGGTGTCGCGACAAAATGAAATGACACTACTGATGAATATTACTGCTGGCGTTGGGCACGTGGCACACCATTACCCTCCTAAATACCGTTGGCGTAGGCTCCCATGCCAACACTATTTTTTAACAATGGCGCCATATTGGTGGCGTCGGGTGCCCATGCCAACAATGCCATTTTTGGCACGTCGTAGCTAGGCTTTTCTGCACTAGGCCCAATGACGTTTCTCATACCAGGATGGGCCTGCAAGTGAGGCTACCCTACACGAGCGAGGACGAGCCCACTTCCATCCACTAGTGGAGAGACACAGAGACAGATCACGAACCCATCTCCTTGGCGATTGCGGATGGAGAACCGCGATAAACCCTAACCCTAGCCGTGTGACGATCTCCGAGGTACGTTCCGGTGACCCCCAAGCTCCAGTTTCCGATCCACGAGCTTTCCCCCCTCCTTCCTCATCTCCTAAAATGTATGGATCATTTGTTTTAGTGCACTCACCATGGTGGCCACCCTTTGATCGGCGACGATGGTGTTTCTCTGCCAGGCCTATGTGTCGGGAGAGGTTAGCCTTTGTTTCTTTCTGATATTTCCCCCCGAAGAAAACACCTATGAAGCTTTGTTAGGAATTGAAGATGTCTAGGATCAAATGTGTGTTTGTTCCTGTGGAGTGGGCCATTTTTTATTTGGAAGGTCCAAGGAACTTCAAGGGATTTATCGAGCGTCAAAGGGATAACTCCAAAGGATGGATAAGAGTCATTGCTATCTTTTGTGTTGTGCCTCATTTGACCTAGGAGGACCTACACAAAATTGATCGTCAGCTAATTGCAGGTGACTTCCTTGCTGCGTACGACAGTATCAGGCAACTTCTTGGCCCAAAGAAGCAGCCTCTGCTCCTCCTATACTGCGGGCGTGGATCATCTCTGTTTCCATTGCACCAGTTCTACTCGTGGTATGGAACATCTTCCTTGAGGTACAGTTTGTACAAAACTTCTATACTTATTGATAATTACATCTAGGATAAATTGAAAAAATTTAAATGATTAATTTTTTCTTTTTCTTTTCTTTTCTAAACATTAACACTTTAAAATGTCTTACATTAAACCATATTCATGCGAAAATATTCAAAAAGATAAAACTCTATGCTTTTGTTCGTTAATTTGTGATATTTGCATTGTTTATATATTATACTCTCTCTCCCTCCCTCTCTTTGCTTGTTTGTGTGTGAGAGAGTGTCTAGTATGTTAAATATCATGGAACAGAGATCTAGAATGTATGATCACCAGTTATCATTATTGAAGATTCTAGACCAATGCAAGTCCCCGTGAGATGATGATCCATGCAACTGGTAACAGTGTCATACACTAGGGGTGGCTCACCAAAGGGAACCCGATAGCAGGCTTGCCCAGGGCCCACGAGGCCCAGGGATCGGAGGAAACCCTAGGGAGGATGCCATAGACCTTCTTGCTCTCCAAGCCTAGGTCGGCGACGATCAAGATAGCATCTTCCTACCTATAAACCATAGCCTCCATCGTGTATATAAGGGGAGGCTAGGGGGATCTTGTCCCCATATGCTCTCAGATAGAAATTCTCAGTAGCAATCTCATACACCATTGTAAGCCCCTCGCACAAGGTACCCTCCAACATGAATAACAGAAATAAGCAAGATGTAGGGTATTACTCTCCGGAGGCCCAGACCTGGGTAAAACCCTCGGTCACTTCATGATGAACGAAGGAATTACTTTGGGAAATAAGGTATCCAAAAAGGATATCGATGTAGATAAAGCAAAGATAGTTGCAATAGAAAAGTTACCGTACCCAAGAGACATAAAAGGGATACCGAGTTTTCTTGGGCATGCTGGCTTTTATAGACGCTTTATTATAATTTTCTCCAGTATTTCAAAACCTTTGGCTAACCTCTTCTAGAAGAGCATCCCTTTTGTGTCCAATGAGGAATGGAAGACAACCTTAAAAGGCTGAAGCGGACTTTGATCATGGCTCCTGTCATCAGGCCTCCAAATTGGGATCAACCGTTTGAGGTGGTGTATGAGACGGACAACATTGCGGTAAGTGCTACACTGGGCTAGCAAGAAGGTAATAAGTTCAATGTTATTTATGAGTCAAAGTTGAGTATTAATAATGTTGTTAAGGGAATTAAGTATTTAGGCAAGTACATCCTCACGCATGTAAAGTGGTGGCCGCTGACATTAGCGGTGAGGTCGGAGCATGATTTATCCTTGATTGAAATCCTTTTGTGCTGTTTGAATCGGGGTGCACGATAGTTAACTCCTACCAACCTCCCCCCTACGGTCATGCGAGTAGTACTTTGCTTCGAGGGCTAATAAAACTTTCACAATAAGTATATGAGTTCTTTATGACTAATGTTGAGTCCATGGATTATACGCACGTACTCTCACCCTTCCACCATTGCTAGCATCTCTCGTGTCACGCAACTTTCGTCGGTGCATAAACTCTCCTTATACCTTCCTCAAATCAACCACCATACCTACCTATCATGGCATTTCCATAGCCATTCTGAGATATATTGCCATGCAACTTCCATCATCATCATATACATGACTTGAGCGTTCATTGTCATATTGCTTTGCATGATCGTAAGATAGCTAGCATGATATTTTCATGGCTTATCTGTTTTGATACCTTTGCTATGCTAGATCATTGCACATCCTGGTACACTGCCAAAGGCATTCATATAGTCATCATGTATTAGTTTTATCGAGTTGTAAGTAAATCTCCCTCACAAGTTGGGTTGAGACTCCGGACTTAAAAATAAAATAAAAAGAAACCAAAGAGCCCAAAATAAAAAAAGAGGACAAAAATCCCAAAATAAAAAAGAGGCCAAAGAGCCGAAAATAAAAAAATGAGAGAAAAGGAGGGAAGGGGCAATGCTACTATCCTTTTACCACAGTTGTGCTTCAGAGTAGCACCATGTTCTTCATATAGAGAGTCTCTTGAGTTATCACTTCCATATACTAGTGGGAATTTTTCATTATAGAACTTGGCTTGTATATTCCGATGATGGGCTTCCTCAAAATGCCTGAGGTCTTCATGAGCAAGCAAGTTGGATGCACGCCCACTTAGTTTCATTTGTGAGCTTTCATACACTTATAGCTCTAATGCATTTGTTGCTTGGCAATCCCTACTCCTCGCATTGATATCGATTGATGGGCATCTCCATAGCCTGTTGATCCGCCTAGTTAATGCGAGACTTTCTTCCTTCTCCTATTGATCCTACCACCGCATTCTATTGCACCCATAGTGCTATATCCATGGCTCACATGTATTGAGTGAAACTGAAAATGCTGAAGCGCGTTAGAAGTATGATGCAATTGCCTGGTTTGACACCAAGCTGCTCATGATTTATACTTTATGTAGGGAAGACTGAGTGTGTCATGCTTACCACAATTAAGTGTATAGAGGTTGTTTCCTTTAGCTCCATTATTATGAAAGGCAATGATGAATTACATGCATGTCTTGTATTATTCTTTCGATATCAAATTGATAGATAATTGCCTTGAATCACTCGTATCTTAGTATTCATGCCATGATTAGATTACATGTTCAAGATTGCTACTTCTTGAGCTTGCGTTGGTTTTTTCCTTGAAGAGGAAAGGGTGATGCAGCAAAGTAGAGATAAGTATTTCCCTCAGTTAGAGAACCAAAGAATCAATTCAGTAGGAAACAACGCACAAATCACTGAATACCTGCACAAACAATCAAACACTTGCACCCAACGCGATAAAGGGGTTGTCAATTCCTTCACAGTCACTTTCAAAAGTGAGATCTGATAGAGATAGATAAAATTAAATAAAATATAAAGTAAATATTTTTGGGTTTTTTTGTTTATAGATCGGAAAGTAAAAGATTACAAAATAGTAGATCGGAAACTTATATGATGGAAAATAGACCCGGGGGCCATAGGTTTCACTAGAGGCTTCTCTCAAGATAGCAAATAATATGGTGGGTGAACAAATTACTGTCGAGCAATTGATAGAAAAGCGCAAAGTTATGATGATATCTAAGACAATGATTATGAAATATGGGCATCACGTCCGTGTCAAGTAGACCGACTCCTGCCTGCATCTACTATTATTACTCCACACATCGACCGACTCCTGCCTGCATCTAGAGTATTAATTTCATGACGAACAGAGTAACGCTTTAAGTAAGATGACATGATATGGAGGAATAAACTCAAGCAATATGGTGTAAACCTTATCTTTTTATCCTCGATGGCAACAATACAATACGTGTCTCGCTATCCCTACTGTCACTGGGTGAGGACACCGCAAGATTGAACCCAAAGCTAAGAACTTCTTCCATTGCAAGAAAAACCAATCTAGTTGGCCAAACCAAACCGATAGTTCGAAGAGAATTACAAAGATATCAAATCATGCATAAAAGAATTCAGAAAAGATTCAAATAATATTCATAGATAAGCTGATCATAAATCCAATTCATCAGATCTTGACAAACACACCGCAAAAAAAGATTACATCGGATAGATCTTCAAGGACATCGAGGAGAACATGGTATTGAGAATCAAAGAGAGAAGAAGCCATCTAGCTACTAGCTATGGACCCGTAGATCTGAGGTAAACTACTCACACTTCATCGGAAGGGCAATAGAGTATGTAGAAGCCCTCTGTACTGATCGAATCCCCCTCC
This sequence comes from Aegilops tauschii subsp. strangulata, assembly GCF_002575655.3. NCBI lineage: Eukaryota > Viridiplantae > Streptophyta > Magnoliopsida > Poales > Poaceae > Aegilops > Aegilops tauschii. The sequence continues at coordinate 502,765,644 of NC_053035.3, read as the reverse complement.
GGCAGGATGCCGAAAAAGGCCTCAAGATGGGATCTCACAGGACAGAAGGTTGCGGCGGTGAAAAAGTGTTTTCGTGGATGCTTCTGGTGGTTTGGGAATCAGGGCCGGCCCTGAGGGGGGGGCAGAGGGGGCGGCCGCCCCGGGCCCCCGAGTAGAAAGGGCCCCCGATGACTTGGTTTCCTTACGTCTGTGATGTTTAGGAAAGAAATAATTGTATTTTTTAGGAAAGAATTCTTTCCTATGTTAACTGATCGACTGACTCTCAAAAAAAAAGGTAAGTAATTATCTCCCATGTAACAGATCGACTGACTTTTAGGTATGTGATATTTACGAAAGAATTATTTCCAATGTTACAGACTGATTCTCAAAAAGGGAAAAATATTAGCGCATCGATTAATGCTGGCCTTGCCGCAGCGCGTGGTCTTCTCGCCTTTCTACTTCTGTTTCAAAAAAATTGGCAACGAACCAGCCATGCCAATGCTCAACGGCATGTCACCCGCGTCGTTTAATTGTGATTTTCGGCTGCTGGACGCGATTAGTGGAGGGAGGTAATGTGATTTTCAAGATTCCATCAACATCCTCTTCTTTTTACTTAGTCTTGCCAGATTGTTTGATTCGTGTAGTTATACTCGTACATATATATATCTCTCTCACTCCAATTTCTTGTATTGTTGGGAATTGAAAAGGGAAACTTGGATTTCTGTTCGTGACTTGTAAGCAGCAGCAAAAGCTTGCTGTTTCTAATTTCTAGTCATCCAGGTACCTTGTTCCATGCATCTTTCTTAGCATTTTTTAATTAGCAATGTACTTTATTTCTTGCATCATATGTTTGTGTGCTAATTAGCAAGAATGCTATTAATTTAGTAAGATTGTAGTATCCATATGACAATTATAAAAAAAGGAACATGAATATGAGTTGATCGAGTCCCAGAAAAATACTTCTACTGCTTACCTCGGAAATAAACAAAGTACTTCTGGTAGGGTTTCGAGGAATTAGCTTTAGTTACCGTTGAAGAACAACTTAGCGAAAAATTATAAGGTGACAAAAATTTGAGCTGGCACGGAGGTGTTACTATTCACCTAATTACAAAATATAAGTACCGATTGACAAGAGCAACTAACTTTTATGTGAATGATTATGACCCCGGTTTTTTTATAGTTGAGATGACAAGGCAACATAAATAATAGTGAAATGAGTATTTATTTGCAAGTGAAATATATAAAAAATATTTATGTGCCCTTAGGGCCCCTTTTGTTATCTTGCCCCGGGCCCCCGAAGTCTCAGGACCGGGCGTGTTGGGAATATATGTGAATATATAGGAGGAATATCTAGGTCAGGGGGTCACCGAGGGGCCCACAAGGTAGGGGGCGCGCCCTCCACCCTTGTGGCCGCCTCGTCGCTCTTCTGACTTGCACCCCAAGTCTCCTGGGTGTCTTATGGTCCAAGAAAAATCATCGCGAAGGTTTTATTCCATTTGGACTCCGCTTGGTATTACTTTTCTGCAAAGCTCAAAAACAAGGAAAAACAGAAACTGGCACTGGACTCTAGGTTAATAAGTTAGTCCAAAAATAATATAAAATAGCATATTAATGCATATAAAACATCCAAAACAGATAATATAATAGCATGGAACAATCAAAAATTATAGATACGTTGGAGACGTATCAAGCATCCCCAAGCTTAATTCCTGCTCGTCCTCGAGTAGGTAAATGATAAAAACAAAATTTTGATGTGAAATGCTACCTAACATATTTATCCATGTAATTTTCTTCATTGTTGCATGATCGTGTTAGGAGAAGATGAATTGTGTGCTTTCTCATAGTCAACTGGGTTCGCTTGATCGTGTTAGGAGATATTAGCGTAAATTGCAGAAAACCATCACATTTGTAAGGAAAACGCTTCGTTTCTACACGCCGGCCGAAGCGCTTGGGCGGACGCGAGCCACGCTGGTATCAAGTGCCCGCGCGAGACACGTGTTTTGGTGCGGCCCAATGCGGACCGCGCCTTATCCTCTCAACCGCACACCCTTCGTCCCCTACCTCCAGATACATCCCCTCCCTGCACAATATTTTCCTCTTCTTTCCTCCGCTTTGAAGGCAACCCGCACTTCTCGGGGGCACACACGAGCTGCAACGACATCTGGGCGGTGCTACAATGGTGATGGACGGATGCAGCTACCAGCGGCGCGCGGTGGTGCCAGACTCACGGAGGTGATGCCGGAACCAACATACTTTTTTGCTTCAACTGGCCGATGCCAGAGCTGGAACCGCATGCGTTTTTTGCTGCAACCGTCAAGCGAGCTGGAACCACAACTGATTTTTTTTATACAACTATATCATTGTTTTGCTACAACCGGCGTCACTATTTGCTACAATCTTCTGCGGTGTAGTTCGGTGGCCGGCGACGACAAACTTGTGCCCGGCGATGGCAGACAGCTGCACCCTACGATCAAGGAGCTGCAACCAGCGTCCAGTTTTGCTACAACCTGCATTTTTGCCGTGCTACCACCGGCACCAAGTTTGCTACAACCGGTGTCGACGTTTGGAAAAAAGCTTCAACCTGCGTGTACAAAAGCTTCAACCGTGCGAGAAAAAGGTTCAACCATATGTGGAGCGGCAATGCTGAGGGCTACAGCCGGCGGCAAGGTGGCGCCCGGCAGCGAGGCAATCGGGCGAGGACGACCGGCGAGCTGGCTGGCGTCCGGGTAGGATCATGGTTGCCTGAGATGATAGCCGCCGTGGCCTTTTCTTCTCTTTTTACGAACAAAGCAGTTGGGGAAGAGGGACCATCGTGCGACTGAAACTGCTCATATCGTGCGTACGCGACCGGTGCGCCGACGCCCAGTACTGCCCTATTTGTAAACCTTAGATAAAACAACCAAAACCACCAGGTATTTAGTAATCTTTTGGATAAATAGCGATCGACGCAGAATCTAATGGATGGGACCTATTTGTAAGTGCTGACATGGCAGTGAAATGTCATACTGTTTGACTATACTGTTAAGTGGACAGGGGCTCTGGCTTGCACACGGCAGCGCTCCTCGCGGCACCGTTTGACTGTACTGTTAAGTTTTGCCTTTGTTATATCTCAGTCAATGCTATATTTCTTTGATCTTGTATGAAAATTCATGCAAAATAATTCTTTTCAGATATTTCATTTTTTTTCTTATACTATATCACTCAATCGACTAGACTGAGACGTAGCCAGATACAATTCAATCCCGCTATGTTACGTACGAGTAGGATGAAGAGGAATTGTGTGCTCTCTCAGGGTCAACGGCGGTCGTTCAGTCGTGTTAAGAGATATCATATCAGAGTACATTGCAGAAACCATCACATTTGTGAACCTTAGATAAGACCACTACATTTGCATAAACACTAATAGCTTTCGACGCAGAATATCACACTGTTTGACTATACTGTTAAGGCCCTGTTTGGATTAGCGTGTTTCTTTCGAATACGCCTGTAAAAAATACACACCTCCGGCCGTCTGTTTGGTTTCCGGCCGGAAATCAGTCATGACCGGTATAATACACCTGTAAATTTCACACCTCCATATTGCAATACGCCGCATCCAAGCGCGGCCTAAGAGCAACTCTAGCAGACCCCGCAAAACGCCGGCCCGCAAAACGCGTATGCAATTGGCGCAAAACAGCTTTTGCGGGCCGGCGCAGGTTGGCACAGATGCAGACCCTTCAAACGGATCCGTAAAAAGGTATATTCGTGGAATATGCTTTTTTACGGGTCGGCTATGCGGGTTCTGCTCTTTGCACCGCTGCATCCCCGCAAATCATTAGCCCGCAAATCTCAAATCCAACATAATTCAACAATTGAAAACAAACTGAATTATTCAAATCAAACATAAAACAATAATCATCCGCATTACAAATAATTATTCAAATCACCGTAGCAAACTTAAAATAATGCAATACAAAACTTGTCATGAATATAAATACAAATGAATACAAAAATTAGTCACTGTCCAGCCCTTTGCCAATGGTGCTCAATGAGATCTTCCTGAAGTTGAAAGTATGTGTCTGCATTTTCAATCTCCTTGTATGTCTGAAGAAAAGCTCTAATGCGGTTTGGGTCTCTAGCTGGTTTGACACGGCTACCCACATTATCGTAAAAGAATTCTAAGTCCATTCCTCTCTCATCTTCAAGAATCATATTGTGCAGGATAACACAACAAGTCATGATGTTCTTCAGGGTTTTCTTATCCCAAAAACGAGCAGGACCTCGGGCAATGGCAAATCTAGATTGCAAAACACCGAATGCTCTTTCAATGTCTTTTCGGGCTGCCTCTTGCACCCTTGCAAATTCACATTGTTTTTTTTTGTTTTGGGTTCTTTGATGCTCTTGACAATGTGCATCAAGAAGGATATATACTATCCGCAAGATAGTACCCCTTTGTGTATTCATGTCCATTGATAGTGTAGTTGCAAGCAGGAGCATCACCACTAGCAAGCCTAGCAAACAAATAAGAGCGTTGCAACACATTGATATCGTTGAGTGTGTCGGGCATACCAAAAAAGCAATGCCAAATCCATAAATCCTCGGATGCTACGGCCTCTAGCACAATTGTTGCATCACGAGACTTGCCACAATACATTCCTTGCCAAGCCTTGGGGCAATTTTTCCAATTCCAATGCATACAATCAATGCTACCTAGCATCCCAGGCCAACCTCTCCTCTCATTAGCTGCCATCAATTTCTTTGTGTCATCTTCATTTGGTGCCCGAAGATACTCGGGACCAAAGACATGGACGATCACTTTCGCAAATCTATGTACAGACTCAATTGTGCTATCTTCACCAATGCGAAGATACTCATCGACATAGTCAGCCGGAACGCCATATGCAATCACCCGCATAGGTGCAGAGATTTTTTGATATGCACTAAATCTCTTTAAGCCCGCGGCACTCCTTCTCTGAGTGAAATACCGGCAATTTGCCTCGCAAGCTTCAACAATTTTCACAAAAAGGGATCGGCGCCAGGGCGGAGCCAGCGTATAGTCGTTGGGTTCAGGGTTTAGGGTTCTTTTGACTGCCACGTCTAGATGTACAGGTATTTAGTGGTTTGAGCCCATTAAAAAATCAAAGCCGACCCCATCGAAAGGCCCAGAAGCCCGCAAGCTAATTGTCTTTGTGCCCATTAATCTTCTTAACGTGATTAGCCCATTCTAATGTATTAAAGCTGAATCCCTCGCAAGATTTACTCGATTCCATCCAGGATGGAATGCAATGTATGCACATAGCCCACCACGCCCCGCACGCCTATAGAATTGACGCGATCGGTTACTCCCTATCGCCAGACTCTCGTCTCTTCCGTTCCGCCGCTCCCTTCACCCATCTACCGATCGCCGTCGCTCGGCAAGCCGGCTAGGGCAAGCAACTACAGTCCAAATTCAAGGTACATGGTCACATCACTACATCTTCTTCCCCAATTCGTCTTGTGCATGTCCAATCTAGCCTATAGTAGTATAATATACTCTCTCCGTCCTATATTAACCGTATGCTAGATACATCCATTTTATTACTTTTTTCATAAACTTTAATCTGGTCTATGGACTATTATTTCTCAAAAATAAATCAATCGCCACATTTAGATAATGGTTCAGAGCCACCAGTTAGACACCGGTAAAGTGCAAGCAATCTCTCAGAGCCTTCTATTCACAGAGAAAATAATTTAGATGATCTCACTAAGAAGAAAATGAAATTAGGTGAAGATACTTAACCAGGGGACCTTTCGTGTCACCACCTAATTTTAGTTATCCGTTGAGGATCATTGGGGATGCTCCACGAAGATTTAATGTGAAATTATCAATACTCTGGTCTATCGATTTCTAAAGCTAGTGTGATGTGATATTGCCAGTTGCCACGATATCAGTGGAAAGATTATTTTCAGCTTTGTATGTTGTAAAATAAAAAAAATTGTGTAATAAAATGGACTATTAGTTTATAATTGATTGTCTAATTTGCTATGTGAAAAAGATATGTTTTCTACCATTAGTAATGATTATGTGTTTAATATTCTTTAAATGACATATGTGGTAAGTAATCCAAACAAATCCAAAAAATATTCTTTAGATGATGAAAAATTGAAAGGGACACTAATGTGATGATTTTACATGCTTTTTTGCTTGATGGTGCTTATTTTAAATTCGCTATTTTTTTCAGATGTTTTTAGGAGGACGAGAAATGGTACTTGAAGCTATGAAGTTATTTTGGCACTACTCCGTTTTACAATACGTAAAGTGGTTTTATAATTATCCAGCTGGTACGTTCCCTATAGTTGATATTATATTTCTTTTTGTTATATTGTCTTTGAGTGATATACTACTGTCGTTCGATGGTCTAAAACTGGACTTTGTAATTAATTAGTTCATCGCAAATCCTTACACTAAGTCAATGAGCGAACCCAATGGCTAAATTTCCTGGCTCCGTCCATGATCGGCGCATTCGGTACCTTCTGCGGAAGAGGTGTGCAGGATATGTAGGATTCTCCGAAAAATAATCTTGCATCAACATCTCGTTTCCAAGATGGCGATTCCGCGGAATGCACAGACGCCCGACAGTAGATCCTCGCCACCTCTTTCGATACTCGTCTTCATGCTCCTTCACGGCAAGCGCCATGACCAATATTTGCTGCCGAAAGGTCACAAGCATGGTCTCCACATCCGAGTCGTCCGAATCGGACGAATCGGATAGCAAAAACTTCCCGCACGGGGTCAACTCCATCTACACGCACGCCGGCGCGTCAATCTACTACACAGCTCGCGAAAATCACAAAAAAGGGACTAACCGGTGACGAGTGATCCCGGGTGGCGACGAGGGTGGTGCGCTCGGCGGTGGTCGATCCCAGCGGCGGCGGCGACTGGGGGGCGACTCTTCTCGCCGGATCCGGAGGGGCGGTGCAGCGGCTCGGCGCGGGAGGGTGTGGGGCGGCCCCGCGGAGCGATTTCGCCCGCAGATATGGCCGGAATCGCCGGCGGCGGGCGGGCGGAAGCAAGGGCGGGTGGCGGCGGAAGGAAGGGGGAAAAGAGCGCGGGCTGAAATCCCTCCCGCCAACTGCTTCTCTGTGATGCAGGGCACCGCAGCCGCGAGGGGGAAACCCGCGTTTTCCCGGGTTGGGGCCGGAAATTTGCCGCGCCCCCTAAAAATTTTTGCGGGCTGGGGTGAGATGCGGGGTCGGGCAGGCTTTTCCGGCCCGTACCCGCATTTTGGCGGTTATTTTACGGGTTGGGGGCGGATGCGGGGTCTGCTAGAGTTGCTCTAAGTGGACAGGGGCTTTTCTCCCCGCAAGAAGAAAAACAAGAAAAAAAAAGTGGATAGGGGCTTTGACTTGCACACGGCAGCGCTCCTCGCCGGCGCCTCCTCCACGCGCCACCATAGCCCGTATGCACTTGTCCGCCCGCAGCCCGAACCCTGCGCCGCCCTCGGACATGGCGCACCGCCCTCCTCTGCAGCTCCTGCCCGCCATGGACGCCGCTCGGCTCGCCGGCAGCCAACCGGCGCCGCCACTGGACCACGCAGCTCTTATGTCGCTCCACCTCGTGCAGTCTGTACACGCGTGCCGCGTACGTGCTCGACTGGATTGGCAGCAGCCCGGACGGCTTTTTTCCGCCATGGTCGAGCTCCCGGAGACCCTCCTCTGCCTCCTTGCATTTAACCGAACACCTAGCAGGCAGCCTGGCAAGAGGCGTTCGCGCCGCCGGGGCAGTCCGCCACCGGATCTTGAAGGTCCTTGCCGACGTTCACGTCCACCCCATGCTCCTCTTCCTCCCGATCACGGGCATAGCCATGCTGGCCGCCTACCTAGCGGCCGAGCCGTTGCCGCCGCCATGCGCTCTCACCGCCGCGCCGGCATCCTCTCAAACAAGCGCCAGACATAACTTGCGAAGCCACACTTCACATACGTATGTTCACTGCCGCCGTGCCAAGCTGAAGCGTGATGTTCAGCTGCCATGCGCCCACTTGCAGAGCAGAGCGGCAAGTTGGCAAGCTCACCGGCGGCGGACATAGTGCACACCGACACGAACATGGTCTGGTCGGGCTCGAGCCAGGCATCTACCACCGCAGAAAACAGGCCAACGGACCGGTCGTGGTAGTCCTTGTCCACGCAGGCAGTGAGCGCAGTGGCGGCATCTCGTCGAAGGCGGACGCCTCCATGGCGAGTAGGCGGCCATTAAGGCGTTCCGTACGTAGACCACGGCGCAGTCGAAGCCATACTTGTACGACACCTCATTGTCCGACTGTAGTACGATTAGTAATCCATCGGCGCGTTGGACTCTCATTCTACCAAGGAACGGCTCGATGCGCACCATCCTACAAACATTGTAAGAGAAACATCGTATGTGTAGACATTGGTGCTATCGGGTGCCAGCGTATTCTATATGCAAAATTAATTTAGTAATTCAAAAAAAATCAATTTTTTTAATCAAACATGATCAAGTATTCTACTCGTATAAAGATTCACCAGACGATGACTTTTATTTTATCCCGTGTCAAATATTCACAAAAAACGCTATATAAAAATACTATTCACGAGTGCAGCATTACGGTGCCCAGGCTCATCTGTACCCAGCAGAAAAAAATCAATTTTTTTAATGGTAGATAATTTATTGCGTGAGGTCCGCTTCAATTTTCAGATCATTTAGATATCTGAGCGGCTATCAGCAAAAAAGACAAATTGGGTCAGAACTGTGCCTGAACAGTAAAAAAAATTACAGACCCTGAATTTGTCTTTTTGCCGAGAGCTGCTCACATGTTCAAATGATTTGAAAATTGGAGCGGGTCTCACATATCAAATTATGCACTATACAAAAAAAATGAATTTTTTTGTATTTTTCTTATATTTGTTTTGATTTTTTTTTTTGTCAGCGCGGGTGCAGATGAGTCTAGGCTTAGAAGTCGATTATCGACTATTCGAGTGCAACGTTTCGATGCCCAGGCTATATTGTCGACATAAATTTGTTCTTTTTCGCCCTGAACTCAATAGGAATCATTCCTTGGCCAATTATCTGTATATAAATACTCTGTCTGTTCACTTTTATAAGGCTTTGTAGACGTTTCAGACAATGTGTAAAGAGTTAATTACACAAAACCACAACTTCGTGATAACTTATAGCACTTTACCACAACATTTGAGTTTTAAACACAAAATCACAACTTCGGGGCGACTTATAGAAAAAGCTGCGAGGTTCCGTAAAAAAACAGTGCCGATAATTCAGTCTGTCCGGAGATCTCGAGTTCCAGAGATCAACGATCTCCATACAGTCTGTCTCAATGACAACTTTGTCGTAGCCCCGAAGCTTTGCAAAGATAACTCCATCACGAACTGCAAGTGCTTCAGCTACGAGAGGGTCCGTAATAACTGAATACGGTTTACACCAGGCAGCTTTCAGGGCCGTGGAAGATGTAGCCACGCCTCCGACTCCACCTCGCCGCGCTTCCATAGCTATGCTTCCGTCAGTGTTGATTTTTATCCACCCATCATCAGGTGGACGCCAGCCATGCCCTGGAAGTGTTTCCAACACTGCCAAAGACTCCCGAATGATTTTCATGGACTGAACCGGGTCAAGAGTACCCTTGTCGGCACTGGCAGAGAACTAGAACGCCGTCACGTCCGTCGTCACGCCTTGTACAAACGTCGGCCTCTTCCATCCGTTATACACATTAAATAAGCGGCCGTACATGTTCTGAAATACAGCATGCGTCCAGCATCCCAACGCGAAGCAACGCCTGACGATTCCGTGAGTAGGCGAGCCCGTCCACGCCCACGAATTTTCGTGACTAACAGCATCTACAAACTGAACTTGGTAAATCCGGCACCTCAAATGTCTACGAACGCGGACGAGCGCGTCCGCAAGCACTGATTGGTCATGCCTCATATATTTTGGCTTCTACACCCGTGTCCTGTCTTTCATATCCGAAACCTCAAACTCATACAACCCATGCAACGCTACGTAAAACACGATCAACACACAGTTCATCGGATCGCCGGACAAAAGGAGCATTGTTCATCGGCGGACGATGCAAATTCATACTACAAACTACTTTAAATATAAATAAAATGGGGAAGGGCGGAGGAAAAGGTGATTTCCTCGCCGGCCCCTTCCCCTTTCGGTCGTCGATGCGGTTGCGCCCCTACTCCATGTATGCGTCGACGTGTGGTGGTGCGTCGTCGTGGGAGCTGGAGGTCGAGTCGTCCGTCAAGTCGGGGTACGAGCTGCAGCTTCGGCCCGACGGCCCTGCTCCTTCGCATGACGGGCCGTCTTCGCCTTCACCGTCGCGTCCTTGTTTGCCTCGCACTCCGGCAACTCAATGGCGTGGTGGAGGCACCGCACATCCGTCTCTGTCATCGTGAGAGAGCGGCGGAGGACCGACATTAGGAGCGCGACATCGGGATCGACCGGCGTGCGGTTAGCGCCTCCCCGGCCCCTGCCGTCCTCTCCCTCGCCTGTTGTCGCTCGCGGCGGGCTGCTCGTGCCTCGGACACGGACGTCCTTGTGCGCGCCGGCGCCGACGTGGGTATGAGGACCCAACAGTGGCCGGGTACTGCTTTCCAATGCAGAGGGTGGTTGGCGGCTTACCTGAAGGACGGGAGCGGAGTGGCCGGAGCTGCGTGCTGCAACGTCGTCGACGTCGCGTCGACATGCGATGGGCGGTGAGGAAGAAGGTCCCCCGTGCCCTCCTCCACATCGATGCTCGAGCCGTCGGGTTGTCCAGTGGAGCCAGCACTGCTTCCGTCGCTGGTGATCGAATCAGATCGCATAGGATCAGAGGTGGTGTGGGCGGAGAGGGGAGTGAAGCAAAGTTTGAATTGACCGGTGTCTAGGGTTTTCCGGGTGGGGATTTTTATGGGGCACAGGCTAGGCCAAGCCGACGTGGCGGATGCGCTTGGGCACGCCAGAGCCTCCCCATATTCACTCTATGTTTGAGCTGGATAGGAGGGGCGCCGGATAGGCCGGACGTTTGAGGCCGGTTTAAGGCATCTGGTTGGATCGTTTTTTGCGACCGGTCAATGATCAGGGTGTTCGCCAGACGTTTGGGGCGGTTTATGGTGCGCGGGTGTAGATGCTCTAACCCTTGGCCTGCCGTGGCGGCGCTGCAGGCTCGGCGGAGTTGTCACGTAGTAGTAGTGGAGTAGTAGCGTAGGACTATTATATGCACACAAATAAAGAATTAAAGAAAGAAACAAATAAGAAACCAACCAGCAGGTCTGAGCCAATGGGGACGGAGCACACGGATCGCGTGCTTCCCTTGAGCAGTTGCGGGCCATCGGATCTTGGGAGGAATGATCAAACGGGTGGTGGCCGGACGCGGTGTCAGTGGCTAGATCTGGGGTGGCCGTCAGGCCCTTTTTACAGAGAGCCCGCCGCCACGAAGAAACAGGGAAATAGTCCGAGGATGACGGCGTCAGGCGTTTTTACAGAGTAGGACTGGGAGTGAGCTGAGCCTCCTCCGTCAAAAAAAAAAAAAAAAAAAAAAGCTGTAGACGGTAGGTACGGTAATTACGGCGGGTCTTTCCGTTATTTTGTCCCCGTGGCAGACTTCCTCTCCCCTCACCAAAGGGCTCTCCTTTTTTGCATCTCAAGAAGAAGACGCAACCTCCATGGCCTCGGTTCCCATGGCCATGTTCATCGCCTTCTTGGTCCGAGCGACCGGCCTTGTCAGGCCATGTTCATGGCCGTGGTGGCCGTGGCCTATCTGGTGTCACAGCTTGGCTCCTTTGGGGCCGAAAAGAAAACAAGGTAAGCTCTCACTTGTCCCTCTTCTTAGCTGCTTGGGTTTCCGCCCTGATTTTGAGTTCCATGGCCAGGCAGTCGTTCGTTGCCGGAGCCACGCGTGCGGTTGCTGTCTTGGCTCCAGACCTGTCCTTGGAGGTCGTCCCTGGATCGCTGGCCAAGCTCCATCCTGAAGGTTTTTTTTGAACTAACTAAAACCACGACGAGTAATTTGGAACGGAGGGAGTAACTGGGTAGGATCTCTCCTGGTGGCCTTTCATTCCAAACTAGAGAGAAGAGAAAAGAAAAAGAGACGTGCTACTTGCCAAAAGAAACCAAAGACTTTTTCAGTTTGGAGGGAGTTGTGGTTGTTTTTATCTAAATTTATTTATATATATTAAGTGACTCATTCTCATTCAATTTACTCGAATCTCCTTGGTTCCTTAGAGCACAGGAAATGCGTGCATGTTTTTGTGTAAGATAGCAACAGTCTTATATACAGCAAAAGATGCAAAAAATGTAGCTGACATCCTTGAGCAGTAGCAGCAGCAATGCATAAGACTCATTTTCAAATCAAAGGATAATACACCATGTCGCCTTGACAGATCATCCAGTAATGCTACTACTGACTGAAAGAATAACATACCATGTCATATCATAGATCACAGATCATCATCTGGTAATACTACTACTCAAGTCATATCATAGGTGGCAGATCATAGGCAATCTCATATATAGGTGGCAGAGATCATGCAGTCATTTCAAGAGACATACTCCCTCCATTCCTAAATACTTGTCTTTCTAGTCATTTCAACAAGTGACTACATACGGAGTAAAATGAGTGAATCTACATTCTAAAATATGTCTACATACATCCGTATGTGATATTCATTTGAAATGCTTAGAAAGACAAGTATTTAGGAACGGAGGGAGTACATAACATGGTGCTGGAAAAGAACTGACATCCATCCTGCTTCTCTGTCAAACAAGATGAATGTCCCCTTCACTTCTGCATATCTTGCTTGCGCACTCCCTTACCGGCAGCAGCAGGCCATTGTCCTTGTAGAAGGGGCAGACTCTCCGCAGTAACAAGATGTCCATCATACTTTACTAGTTCAGGACCAGCAGTCAAGACACAATAAGTGAGCCCAGAAGAAGCAAGAATAGCTACCGACGTAGCCAAATCAGTCAGCTTCTTGGTTCTAGTTATCTTGCACCTGCAGGTAGGTGGGATGAGATGGTAAGGATTTTTGTATAACTGCTGTGTCAGACGAAAAATAGAACAACTGTCTATGTCTGTATATATACATGGTTGATACTGCACCATTGAGGGTCCTCTAGTCTAGGCTTGACTTGTGTAGAGAGATTTTTCAGAAGACTCTTGTCCAGCGAGGAGGCCGTGGAATCGGCGTAGGCATGGGCGATGAGTTCATACAGCTCCTCCTTCTTCTGCTGGATTAGCTCTGCACGGTGTTTCTCCTCCAAGGGAAGGGTGGATTTCGAAAGCTCGAGACACATCTGCTCCCTCTGCTGGATTGCCGACGGACGGTGTTCCTTCTCCAAGGCAAGGGTGGATTTGGAAAGCTGGAAACACAGAAGCAGCATTGAGAATTGATAACTATGAAATAATCTTGACAGGACATGTGATTTACATAGAGCAAACACACCTTATATCTTGCAAGGCAAAACATAAAACTGGTTGGGGAGACAAAAAGATGTCGATACTAGCGACATATCAAGGCATTCATGCTAGGCAGTTGATTATTATCTACCAATGGTACAGCAAAATATAAAATCAGTTGAGAGACAAAGGGACGTAGTTTTTTACAAAAAGATCAAGGGCATTCATGCTGGCCAATCAATCATCTACCAATGACACAGCAAATTAAAAAACTCATTGGAGACCAAATTGTGTTGATTTTACCAGGCAGTTGATGATAATATACCAATGGCACAGCAAAATGTAAAACTCGTTGGAGAGCAAAAATCATGTGTATTTTAGCAAATTATATCAAAGGCATTCATGATAGCCAATTGATCATATACCAATGACAGAGCAAAATGTAAAAATCGTTGGAGACCAAATCACGTCAACTTTACCAAAGTATCAAGGCAGTCCATTCTAGCCTACAGCAAACTATGAACTAGTTGGAGACCAAGAGATGTGGGTTTACCAAAATACCAAGGCTTTCATGCCAGGCAGTTGATCATCTACCAATGGAAATAATTCCGAAAAAAACGCCTGTTTTAAGGATATCCGTGCATCCGTGTGACATACTCCGGTAATAGATAACACTAACAGTATGGAAAGAAGAAGGGAGGACGGCCACCAATATAATCAGAGCAACAATCAGACGTCGAGCCACAGATGTAGCCGGAGAAGATACCTGCTGGGTGTGGACGAGCAGGCGACGCCCCTCCCCTGGAAGCACCGCCGGGCGCAGGATCCTCGTCGCCGCCGCGCGGAGGGAAGCCGCCATCGACGCAGGCCTGCAGACAAGCACGAATCAATCACCCAAGAACCGAAATCAAGCCGGGTGGGAACCTACCTTGCGGATCGGAACTACTGGTCAGGGTTAGGGGTCGGAACCTACCTTGCGGATCGGAGCTGGGTTAGGGTTAGGGTTCCTCGCTGGATCGCCTCCCGCCGCCGAGGAGAAGAAAGGGGACGCTTTGATGGATCGGGCAGTGCTCTCTGTCTATCATCTTTTTTTTTTTTTTTTGAGGGTTCTCTGTCTATCATCTACCAGGCGAAGGGGGCCGTCAGCAGGCCCAGCCCATCTATGACTATGAGAATGAGACCCAGTCACCCACCATCCGGTTCAGGTCTGAAAAAAAAAACACCATCAGTGCAATTCCTTTTTTTAGCAGGGTCCAGTTGCTTTTTTTTTCTTGCTTCAGTGAGAACTTTTTTTTTCTTTTGGAGAAAAATGCAGAAATACAAATATGCTTCCTCCCTCCACTAAAAAAGCACAATATAGACACTCGCATACATCTGTCCCCTATCTCCACCACTTGTTACACCTTCCTCAACATGAGTACTTGCTCCCCCACCCCCAAAATAAGTGTGGGAATCACATCTTGAGCACCAAATGGAAGACTGGGTGCACCTCTGGCATTTCCTTAAGAGATTCTTGAGGTTTTTCGGGAATGGACCCGTGCCGTGAGCATCGTCTTTAGCTTGCTCGCGGTCATGAACTTGGTGCACCACCATCATCATTGTGTTCATCTTGTCCTTCATCTTGTTCACTTGAGGGAGAGCCTTTATTTTGTTCTTTCAAGTGTGGCATCATTGTGTTGATCACATTCACGTCACGATCTGCCCCGTGGCCGTCGTCGAGTACATCGAGCTCTGGCGAAAAATTCAGGGAATCTCTTTGTCCCTCGACCCCGACAGACTCTCCTAGAAGTGGTCCTCCTCTGGCACCTACACGGCAAGCTCCTCCTACCAAGCTCTATTCACCGGCTCCATCATCGCCCCCTTTTGGCGCTTGATCCGAAAAAGCTGGGCTCCTTCAAGCGCAAAGATCTTCCTCTGGCTCGCATCTCTCAACCGCTGCTGGACGGCTGATCGCCGTGCACGCTACGGTTTGCCTCGTGACTCCATATGTCCATTGTGAAGCCAGGAGAATGAAACCATCGACCACCTGCTCGTCGGCTGCATACTCTCCCGCATTGCATGGCACAAAATCTTTGCATGGTGCCGCATAGCTATCCCCGCGTCGGATGGCGGCATGAGTTCTTTCCATGGTGGGATATTGTATCTATAGCTACCCCGGCCAACATGCGTAAGGGAACAAACTCTCCCTTCATCCTCGCAGCATGGACCCTCTGGAAGCATCGGAAATGCCGTAATCTTCGACGGTGCCCAACCGTCACACAACCTGGTCATCGAGGCCATGAAGCAGGAAGCAACGCGTTGGGCTCGGGCCGACGTGAGAGGACTAGATAGCCTACTGCATGTAACCTAGTGTGTAACTTGAGGCTAAGCAACCTCCTCATCTACTCCCCTGCTCTCTTGTTGCCACTATCCGTGTGTACGGTAACAAGAGCTGCACCCTTGTGATTTCAACTTCTACCTACCAATGGAATGACATGCAACTTGCGTATTCACGATTATTTTTGTTCTTTCAATGCTAATTGTTCTTGTGTAGATGATGGTTCCATGTGCATAGAACATTGTCCTTCTCCTTCTACCACAAGGAGTTCCTCAACTGATAGGATTTGACCCGCACCCATTATTTTTAGGGGTAAGTATATTTTTCGCCCCTCAATTCTCGCAAAAGTGTAGAAATCATCCCTCAACAACAAAACCATCAAAACTTAGTCCTTCCAGTAATCATACCAGATAAATTTCGTCCGTCATAACACTTTGGGTGGTTCTAATAAGAGGTAAACCCGGTTTTGACTAATTATTGGCCACGTGGCCTGGTTTTGACCGCCACATCAGTTAAGCCACTAGAAGACTCTCATGTCTCTCTCTGTCCCGCAGACTATGTTCAGTTTGCTATGAACAAACTGAAGCCATCTAGTTAGCATAGTCAGATTACATATCACAAACGGAACAAAACTAGACAAGTAATTGAGATGCTTGGAGCAAATGCAAATTTTCATATAACATATGTCTAATTACATAGCACATCCCTTCCGCAAAAAAAAAACATAGCACATCCGGTTCTCTTCCACTTGTCATAACAAATTGCTATATATGAGACGTGAAACCATACACAACAGGAGTGATAAACCGCATCAGGGCAACAAGCATCATTACATTCCTCTTCTTTTGCACATGTAATTTAGTTGTCTTGTCTAGCAGCAGCTCGTCCATCTGCATCAGCAACTCGTCCTTCTGCTTGCCTAGCCGAGGGATTCGCTGTGTGACCCCTGCCTACATTGCCGCCATCGCCTAAATTGTTGTTGCCGCCCCGGGCGGTAGCCAGCCACCACCGTGCAGTCGTCGTGCTCAGCTAGCAACCACCGCGCCTAAATCTCCGCCAGGCCATGCTGCCATCGTTGTTGTTGCCATGCCAGTGCAGCAGCACACCACCACCCTGCAGTGGCCGTGCTCATCCATCAACCCCGCTGCATCCGGAGGTAGCCCGGCGGCGATCCGTGCTTTGCGCCTAGCCCGGATCTGCTCAAGGAGCTCAAGCCGACGCTCCGGCGTCAGAAAGGGCTCGCTCCTCACCCGGCGGCGTGGGGGCATGGCTACCAGGCGGACGGGTGGAGTGGAAAATGGCAGCGGCGGCGGACAGAGAAGGAAGATGTGGAGGGATGGTAGGGTTTCGGTGCCGCCGGTCAACTTAAATAGCCGCGCAATGCACTAAGCGGCCCGCCGGAGCTGCGCCTCCGGTTCGACGGAGAAGACGAGTTTCGGACCGCCGGGTTTGAGAGTGTTTCCGGCAAGGACCCCTTCGTAAGTCCGACGTGGCAGGCGTGCCCATATCTGCCCCATATTTAGGCTGGATATGGGGGTGCTGGTCAGCCCGGGCGTTTGAGGGGCCTGCCTGGGTCAAAAAAATCGCGCCCGGGCGTATGAGGCGGGTTTGAGAGGTCCGGTTGTAGATGCTCTAAGATATGAAAGGACTGCACAATTTAGTCTAACTCAATCAATAGTAAAAGAGAAGTATTATTCATCGATCACTTGACAGAAATCAAGGGATTCCGTCTCTCTTGTAATTTAATACGATGAAAGAAAAGCGATGATGCTTCCTCTCAAACAGAGATAAGGTGATACGTACTAGTAGTATTGTAATTAACCCGTCAGCTTCTTGTTGGACACCCTTTTCCTATCTCTAACCCTAACCCTCTCCATACACACAATTCCATGTGGCATACCATTGTAATTATAGGCAAAGCATTCCCAAGCCTAGCCTATATAGGAGTAGCATTCAGGAAGACCTTACCAAACTGATCAGAATTCAGTCTTTTTTTGGAAGAGAAGAAAGACGGTCATTCATAAACATATTGTGCATTACTTGGACTCCCCATCACCTTCAGAGATAAAAGGGGAAGAATATTGTCAGCAACAACACAAATTATATTACAATGCCATCACAGATCATCCAGTAATACTACTACTACCACTACCACTAAAGTTCTAGACTCAAAGGGTAACATAACACGGCAGCAAATCACATATATCTTACAACGCCATCACAGATCGTCCAGTTAAGTTATAATACCACTCCAAAGTTCTAGACTTCAAAGGGTAACATACGTACCATGCCAGCAACATCACACATATCCTACAATGCAGTCACAGATCATCCAGTTATAATACTACTAACTTCTAGGTGGCAGATCATAGATAGATGTATATATATATATATATATATATTTCAAGAGACATACTACATAATATAGTGCTGGAATGGAACTGATATCAGTCTTGCTTCTCCATCAAACAAGAGATGCATTTCGTCTTCATTCAGCTTGCTTTTGCAAGTTTCCTCTTGCTTGTGTCCACTCCCTCTCAGCAGTAGCAACACGCTGATATCCATCTTGCTTGTCCGCTCCCTCAGCAGTAGCAACACGCTGATATCCATCTTGCTTGTCCGCTCCCTCAGCAGTAGCAACAGGCTGATATCCATCTCGCTTGTACGCTCCCTCAGCAGCAGCAACAGGCTGATATGCATCCTGCTTGTCCGCTCCCTCAGCAGTAGCAACACGCTGATATCCATCTTGCTTGTCCACTCCCTCAGCAGTAGCAACAGGCCAATATCCATATTGCTTGCTCAGTCTCTCTTGTACTGCTTGCCTCTGCAGTCTCTCTTGTATTACTTGCCTCTGCAGTCTCTCTCGTATCATGGGCACACTCTCAGCAGTAACAAGATAATCACCAAACTTTACGATTTCAGGACAGGAAGTCAAGGCATAATAAGTGAGCCCAGAAATAACAAGAATACCCGCTGACATAGTAATGTCAGTCACCTTCTTGGTTCTACTTATCTTGCACCTACAGGTAGATGGGATGATATGGTAAGAATAATAAAGCAGACGTCTATGCCTGCATATGGTTGACACTGTACCAATGAGGGTCCTCTGGTCTAGGCTTGACTTGTGTAGAGAGATCCTTGAGCAGACTCTTGTTCAGCAAGAAGGTCTTGGAATTGGCCTCGGCACCGGCAATGAGATCATACAGCTGCTCCTTCGTCTCCTGGATACGCGAAGCACGGTATTCCTTCAAGGTAAAAATTGACGGACGGTGTCCTTCCTCGTAGGCACGGGTGGATTTGGAAAGCTGAAAACACAGAAGCAGCATCAAGATTTTGGTAACTGAAAAATAATCTTCAGAAGACACGTGGTCTACGTAGAGCAAGCAAGCACACCTTATATCTTGAAAAGTAAGACATAGAACTAGTTGCAGCGAAAAAAAAATCAATTTTACCGAAATATCAACGCATTCATGCTATGCAGTTGATCATGTACCATTGGTGCAGCAAAATATAAACCTAGTTGGAGACAAAACGATGCCAATTTTTACCAAAATATCACCACATTAATGCTAGGCAGTTGATAATCTACCAATGGCACAGCAAATTATAAAACTAATTAGAGACCAAACGATGTCAATTTTTACCAACATATCACCACATCCATTCTAGGCAGTTGATCGTCTACCAATGGCACGGCAAAATATAAAACTAACTAGAGACTAAACAGTGTCGATTTTGTAGCAAAATATCACCACATTCATGATAGGCAGTTGATCATCTACCAATGGCACAGCAAATTATTATAAAACTAGTTGGAGAGCAAAAGATGCCGGTTTAACCAAAATATCAAAGCATTCATGCTAGGCAGTTGATCATCTACCAATGGCACAGCAAAATATAAAATTTGTTGGAGACCAAATTATGTCGTTTTTACCGAAATATCAAGGGCATTCAAGCAAATTATAGAACAAATTGGAGAGCAAACGATGTCGATTTTTACCAAAATATCACCACATTCATGCAAGGAAGTGATCATCTACCAATGGTACAGCAAACTGTAAGACTAACTGGAGACCAAACGATGTTGATTTGTACCAAAACATCAGCACATTCATGCTAGGCAGTTGATCATCTACCAACCAATGGCACAGCAAAATGTAAAAATCGTTGACCAAACGATGTCAATTTTACCAAAATATCAAGGATTTCGTGCTGGGAAGTTAATCATCTACCAACGGAAATCAATTAATAAGGTGTCTGTTTCAAGGACACGCGCGCATCCCTGTGATGTAATAGAAAATACTACTCCCTCCGTCCCACCACAATATAAGACGTTTTTGCAAGCTGTTTTAGCTTGCAAAAACGTCTTATATTGTGGGACGGAGGGAGTAGTATGGAAAGAAGAAGATACCTGCTGGGTGTGGAAGATCCGGCGAAGCCCCTCCCCTGGAAGCACCGCCGGGCGCAGGATCCTCGTCGCCGCCGCGCGGAGGGAAGCCGCCATCGTCGCACGCCTGCAGACAAGCACGAATCAATCACCCAAGAATCGAAATCAAGCCGGGTGGGAACCTACCTTGCGGATCGGAACTACTGGTTAGGGTTCGAGGAATCAAGCCTACCTTGCGGATCGGAGCTGGGTTAGAGTTAGGGTTCGCCTCCCGCCACCGAGGAGGAGAATCGATCGGGAAGGCGCTCTCTATCCTACCAATCCACCACCATACCAGGGGAAGGGGGCCGCGCAAGTAATAAATACTTGCTGGGCCAGCAGGCCCAGCCATCTACTAGTATGAGAATGCGACCCACTTACCAACCATCGGCCCTATGTCTCGCTTACTACAAGCTCTCGCGTCGGGGGAGCCCCCGGCCCAGCCGCTCGGCAGGCTACGGCATCGTTTCCTTGTTTGTTTTTCATTTCGTTCTTTATTTCATATCCGTTGTTTCTAAAAAAATTCATTTACGTTTATACTTTTAAATATTCTAAATAAGTATATATCACAAAGCAGTTTTACATAAAAAATTGGAAAAATGCTAACCGAGCATTTAAAAAATGTTGAATGTGCATAGAGAAAATGTTCCACATGCATACAATGTGTGTGAAAAAGGTTGATTATGTATTTTAAAAATGTTAATTAAGCATCTGAAAAAAATGTTAAACAAGCATTTAAAACATGTTGACCATGTATTTAATTTTTTTAATCTGGTAATGTATTAAAAATGTTAAATTTGTATTTGTAAAATTTTGATCAATCATTTAATAAATGTAAAATGTATATAGAAAGAATATTGACCATGTATTAAAAATGTTAATATTACACTGAAAAAAATGTTAATCAAGCATTTAAAAAATATTAAACGTGTATTGGGAAAATGTTCTTCACATATACAAAAAATGTAGAATGAAAACTAATAGAAAGAAAGAAAAATGAAAAAAAAAACAATTAAAATTGAACAAGTAACCCAAAGAAAAAAGAATATGAAAAATAAAACCGAAAAAACAAATGCAAAAATAATTTAAAGCTATGAAAACTCACCATGTGCATTCGATTTATTCGTTTTACATGGTTCGTTTATATGTTTTTGGTTTGTATTGTATTAATACTTCGGTAAATACGGTATGAAATTAGATATGGTTCGGTTTCTGTATAGACCAAATTATTATGGTATGGTTTCGGTATATACCATCTCTACTCCTAATAGAGCAGTTGGTAGGATTGCATCCCCCACTTTCATCCCGTTTTTTTGACTTGACTTTTTTTGTCCCCTCCCCCCACTCCACCAGTTTATTTTCGTGTCACACATCTCACACAATGAAAAAAAATCTAAACATGTTAGAACTTTCCATGTTGGCGCAAGTTATTTAGTAATGTCATTATGTAAAAGAATCAATCATGATTAATATCTAAAGGTCAAATATAAATTAATCATGATCAATATCTAAAGATCAAATCTAAATTAATTAACCTTACCTTAAATCGATCAAATCACATTAATTAGAAAACAAACAATCGATTTTAAGAAAAATCACTCAATCACATTGATTAGGAAACAAATAACCGATTTTAAGAAAATTAATGTGTACATCATAACAAATAAATCTTTATTAAAGCATTTTATGTACCTACTTAATCTCTCTGTACCACCACCCTTGTACCATTGGTTTTTATCTATCTACAAGGAAATTACACAAGAAAGAAAACCAATTCGCCACTCCTAAATGGTCTTCATTGGTTTTTATTAAAGCATTTTATGTCCCGGACGAGATCACAAATGGTCTTCATGCAGCTACAGTATTGTTCACTCAACCCATAAAAGTCTCAGGTTACAACGAAGCAACTGAAAAAAACTACAAATCAAAAATACTCTGTCTCCATGCAACTACATAATTAATTGTTTTCTTAATATAAGATACACAAATAATTCTCTTCACTAAACTGAACTGAACTGCAGTGAGTCTGTAGCAGCTGATCTTGTCAGGCAGGAGGCTTCCACGGTTTCTCCTCTGGTAGTGGTACAAGTACAACCGTCCAGCTGCTAAGCTAGGACACTCTAGATTTTTTTCCTTCAGGTTACATAGACCAGAGGATTTAGAAACCACAAATGATCTTCATTCTCTATAATACACGATTCTGAATTGTTGTAGCCTATCTTGGACAGGACATGCCATGCATGTCCGTCCTCATCTACATCCAATTGGCAAGGTACAGAAAACTGCTGCAACAAACCTATACACTTCACGATAGGGCAAACACACAAATTACAATGACATACCCAGAACACGCCTAGTGCTGACAGCTCCTACAACCAATGAATGAGTCATGCCCACACATGTCACGTATGAACAAAAGAGACATACTCACTGCCATCATGCGTGTTTGCCGATTC
Organism: Aegilops tauschii subsp. strangulata; assembly: GCF_002575655.3. NCBI lineage: Eukaryota > Viridiplantae > Streptophyta > Magnoliopsida > Poales > Poaceae > Aegilops > Aegilops tauschii. Next base: position 502,743,096 of record NC_053035.3, on the reverse strand, counting down.
TACCTTGATATTGCAGCAAGCAAGCAACTGAAAGAATATAATATGAATCACAAATGGTCTTAGCCTCCATGCAGCTACAATATTCAGTGTTCTCTCAACGCACCCATGAGAGCACATGTATAGATCACAAAAATAGTCTGCTCATAATAATGCACAATGCAAGACACTCCTTCTCCGATGCAATTTTTCGTTCATGCTGCAGCATCACTGTGGATCCATTGCCAGCCAGGACTTGTCGGCCTGCCTGCACAGAAAGGGAGCTAGTAAGAGCCAGCTTCAATAGGCAATGTTCTGCTTAGTACACTGATAATATAAATAGGTGCAAGTATCGACCAGCTTAGCTTTTTTCTAAGTAGTTTTAACACACACCGAAGGGATTTAATAATGATTCCAACTGACACTAATTATATACCAACAAGGAATGGAACTGCGACTTAAAGCACAGGTATAATAGCGGACATAAAAGATTACCAGCTTAATTCACTAGAGAGGGTGGTCTGGCCTGATCTCCTTAGGCCTTAGCTAGCTATATCATGCACTTTCTCCTTTCCTCGATCTGCTGTTTGTGGTCGATGTGCTTGTTCCATGTTTCAATCTGGTAGACAAGATGCAACTGCTGGTTTCAATTTCAATTTTGGAAAAATTTCAGCACAACCGAAATCGCGGAAGTTCAGTGAATTTTTCAGTGATTTCGGTTTGCATTTCGCCCAAATGACCAAAATATTCACTTGAATTCAATTGAACATTTGAATTTTTTTTGAATTCATGTGCACTACTGAAATTGCTAAAATATTTTGGCCGAAGCGTAACCTCACTGCTGCTGCTTGTTATTCCTCCTCCGCAGTCATTGTGTGGACTAACCAAACGATCATCATCTAGTATATATGGACAAAAGGCGGGAGATAAAATCAAATGAACTTATAAACTGGCAGAACCAGAGTGCTTAAACAAATTAAACAAAGCTTGTTTTGATTTTCTAGTGGTTTCTCTACAAAAGATAGCATGGTGTGGTAAACAAGCAGTGTATCGATTGAATTACAGTTTTTTATTGTGATTATGGATGGCATAACTACATATAAGCATCACGTCCAAACATCTATAGACCGTTATCCAATTTCATCTATAGCTAATATTTCACCCAGGACCACTATGTAGTATGCATCTTAAAGTATTAAGTAATAAAACAGAGTATTGTATTAAGTATGATGACATGAATGATATATTGTCTTCACCCTGTGTTCAAAGGAAAACTGCGCACTCATCTTTTTATACCTAGCGGCAACAACACAATACAAGCCATTTTTCATTTTTTGTCACTATGGTAGATTGCTTGCAAGATTTAACCCTACTATCATACACAACTCCCTAGCCGCCCACACGACCAAAGGAGGCAACCACCATCGCCACCATGACGCTTGCCGAAGAGCGAAATAGGCGGACCTCCACTTGGGACCGTCGCCCCGCCATCCAAGACCCCAACCTCATCGCCGCACACCGACACCAACAACCTGACCACTCACACCACCCACCAGCAACAGGGAAGAAAGACCCATCCTTTCCCATGGTGCACCCGACCGACCCCATCATGCACCGCGTGCAAGGGCAGACACCACAGAGTGAGAGGCAGGGCCAAGCCCCCGTGCACACCTCGCAGGGCACGACTGGCAGGCAGTCAGCCATGGGCAGGTTCGGCTAGCAGCCAAACCCTACCGAAACTCCCAAACCTTGGCCGGATCTAGATCCGAGTTTGAGCCAACCCCAACAAAGCCACCAGGCCCTGGTCGGGGATGACGCCCATTGAGGATGCCACACAGGAGGGCCAGATCTGGCCACCTCTAGCCGGATCTAATAAGGAGTCTCCCAGGTGTCGTCAGAGGAGGCCTCAATCGGTGCAGGAGATGCTCATGTGTGGGGGAGGAGAACCACACGAGGAGTAGAAGAAGAAGCTTAGGGCGCCATCCAACTGCCAAATGTACCGGAGATGGCCTGCGAGTGGTGGCATGCATGGGAGCCGATGTGGCAGGCATGACGAAGCAAAGCCACAGGTCACGAACTCCATGGCCCAAGGAACCATGGGGCACCACTGAGAAGGACCCCCGCCGCCACTGGAGGATGCTGGCGGGGATCAAGTGGAGGAAGGAAAGCGGCCCTAGGAATTGGGATTCACGCTCAAGTCGCCTGGGCGTGGCAATGCGGGAGGGAGTGAGGGCAATTCGTGAAGAAAAGTTTTATAACTTCGCACATTTTGAATATCCTGTTTGAGTCGCTTATTCGAATAGGTAACAACTATTTCGTTGGTAGAGACACACCTTTCAATTGCCAACTATCAGACCATTGATTGATATCCACAATATCGTCGAAGAAGACACGAAAGAGTCATGAGATAAAAAGTACGCATGAGTCACTTCACACCACCATCGTGGTCGCTAGCATCAACACGGGCCCAGCCGTCGTTGATAATCCACATGATCAATAATCATCGGCCCGTAGAACCAAACAAAATCATCACAGACTATTGTAAGATACTACTTCCTCCGCACTAGTGTCAAACACGCACATATATTATGGGACGGAGGAACCGAGGAAGTATAACCAAACCAAATCAATATCTTTGTTCTGCAATCGAGTCATCATTGGATTAACATACGAACTTGTTGACGTGGTAGCTAATAGAAACAAACAATTATACTTCAACTTTTTTTGGAACACGGTATAAACGCAAGCGCTCATATAAACGCGCATACACTCACTCCTATGATCGCACACACTCGCAGCCTACCCCTATGAGCATCTTCGAGAGACTGAGCCGGCATATCATTTTGAGATTTTACGAAGTCATCTTAAGCGCCTCGTAGTGAAAACGTCTCCTTCCATTGAATACTTTAACTTCTGATCCGTGTTTCACGACGGGGCCTAGGGAAACTAACAAACGCAAGTGACAAAAAGAAATTTTTAATACGTAGCTTACGTTGGCTCAGCTCGATTAAATAAGTATGGACGGTCCGCTTGTTGTCATCGGCCGATTCGCCGGCAAAAAAAAGAGAAGCTATCCACACGGAAGAGTCCTCATGCCTCTGCACTGATCGACCCACATGGCCAGTTCCACCGCCGGCGGATCCTCGGCTGCTCCACCGCGCCACGCTCCACGTACGGCCCTCCAGCTCCTCCCCCCATGGAGCCGTCGGAGACTAGCCCTGCGGTCACCACCCTTGACTCCCTCAAGGACGACAACATCGAGGACATCCTGCTCCGGCTCCCGTCGCCGGCCTCCCTCGCTCGAGCCGCGCTCGCGTCACCCCGCTGGCGCGGCATCGCCTCAAGCCCCCGCTTCCTCCGGCGCTTCCGCGAGCTCCACCCTTGGTCGCCCGTCCTGGGCCTCTTCGTCACCCACGCGGACCTCGACCAGCTCCCCGTCTTCCACCCCGCGGCCGCCGTCCGGTCCGACGCAGACCTCGCAGCCGCCGCGCGCGGGGGCGACTTCCTGCTCACCCGCCTCGAGCACGATCCGGCGTGGCGCCTCCGGGACTTCCGCAACGGCCGCCTCCTCCTCTGCAGAGGCGACTCCCTCTCCGTCTACGACCCCGTCTCCGTCTCCCACCGGCACGTCGCTGTACCCCGTCCACGGAACGAACCCCTCCCCGAGCCTGACTACATATCGGACTGCTTGCTCGACGGCCATGGAGATGGAGAAGGTGGCGCGCCGTGCTGCTTCCGCGTGGTCACCGTGCAGCGAGAGCGAGACGGCCAAAGGATGCGAGCCATGGAGTACGGCTCATGTACGGCAGGGTGGCGCGTCCACCCGTGGGTGGACGTGGATGGCATCGGCATCGGCATCGACGTGCCCGCGAAGCGCATGCGGCGGCCGATGCACGCTGCCGCGGCCGGGCTCATCTTTTGGAGATATGACCTGAATTCCTCGCTCTTGCTCGACACCAGCACCATGGCGTTCTCAATCGTCCCGCTCCCAGTTCCACGTACACGAGTGTACGCCATTGGAGACACCGATGCCGGCGCGTGTTGCCTTTTGAATATCGTCGGCGCAACCATGTTGCAAGTGTGGATGCTCAAGAAGAAGGGCGGCGGCGATGGGCATGCGTGGGAGTTGGAGAAGCAAAGCCAAATAGGCGAGCTTGCCAGCTTGAACCGGAGCTTTGACGTCCATATGGTGGCTGCCGGACTAGCAATTGTTTACTGTGTGAGTAGCAAGTATTCTCATATCGTCATTGATCTCAAGGACCTGAGCCTCAAGGACAAGTTTCGATGTCATCGTTGCATGGCTTTCCCTTTCCAAATGCCATGGCCACCTGCTGGGTTGGTGGCTACTCCTACGTGTGAGAGATCAACACCTCAACCCTATGCTTGCAGAGGTATGACTATGAGTGAATTTGAAGTTTCTTTGCTTGTCACCTGTTGCAGACAACTGATTACCATGACATGAAAATTTGAAGAAACTGATTATCGAATTGAGCTGATAATACCACCATTTGGCACTAGCAACTGTCGTGATAGACTGAATCTTTTGTTACCGATTGAATTGTGAGTAAAACTGTGTGTATCTTACCATTTACAGATGCTGCAAGTCAACATGAAGCACCTTCCTCTAGTAGAAAGCGAACGAGCAATGATGAAATGGCAAGTGGTAAAGAAACAATGGAGCCATGTATTTCCATAGCTTCTTTCAAGAATGAATCGCCGGAGAAGAAATTTTGCTATGAGATTGGACCACCGTCTTGAACAAAGAAGGCGATCAACACTTTCACGTTTCAACGTCTTGTAAGCAAAATATTCCTTGGTAACCTACATGAACTTGTCATTGCACACACACTGAACTTGTCATTGCACACACACATTGCTCAACTAGAAGATGCGTCATCAGTTCATCTTTGTTTTTTGACGTACTCATGATGTTTTGTAACTGTGTTATTAACAGCAATACTTGGTGTATTCAGATACAACTGATTCAGTTGGAGGGAGCTCCAAGTTTGTCTTGTTGAGAAGACAATAAAGACCCTGTTGTTGTTTCTTGATCTCTTGTTTCCATTTGGTATTTAAGTATATTTATGACTTGTTATAATGCAAAATGAAATATAAATACTATTGCACAATAGATCAAGAGATGAAGAGACCCTGTTGTTGTTTCTTGATCTCTTGTTTCCATTTGGTATTTATATTTCTGACGTATATATTTCCACTTTATCTTATCATATATAAGGTGGCTTGTATGTAGTTCTAAAGAACACCGGAGAGTTTTCAGAATCATAAGAAACGTTTTTTTTTGGTCATGTAGGTGTAAGTTATAGCAGGAATTTCGTGTTGTCCTAGCCTCATTGGCATTGACCAGTGATGGGCTTGGACCTGAAATCACTACTGCCACTTCCTAAAAAAGAACAATATTGCAAATATGTTCGATAAATAGGTGGTCGTCTAAGCACAATATTTTTGGACTGATATGGTGATTTGCATGTTTTATTTATTTTGAAACAGAGGCATAAGATTTGCATCTTATAATTGCAAATAGTTTAAAAGGGTTGGCAACGATTATATGTCCTTGGGAATATTACAGATATCACAACGTTCAAAGGTCTGTGAATATTTATTTCAGATGACAAATTGATATACTCTGAGAGTAGACTCTTGCAGAGAGCACGCGGGGAAGAGAACATGTGCACGAGTGCGGTTAGTGGGTGAGTGGGGCGACGAAGAATATATATACCAATGGAGAATATATTTCTTTTGGTTCCAAAAACAACACGAGTCAGAATATACAATTTTCACAGAAATTCAACCCCAGTTCATATTTTCATTTGTTTTTGCAAAAAAAAGGGACTCAAGTTGCTTGCACACAAAATCAAATCAGTCTATTTGTCACTGTCTGTCTGTGTGTCTCAGCTGCGGCCAGCCGGCCATGCAGAACAGATCGCTCTGGTGTCCTCGATGCGTCCCCCGCCGGCCGGACTTCCACTGTCTGCCGGACCAGAGTTCGCCACCGCTGACCTCTCATCTCTTCTCCCAGGGTCGATAGAGCTCCTCTGTCCCTGTCTTCTCCGTCACCGCGCATCCCCACCCCCTCTCTCATATCTGCTAGGGCAGCGACGAGGACCTCCGCCGCGGCCCAAACTTTTCCAATTTGTTCCATGTAACACGTTTGTCTCATCAACTTAATTCGGATCATCAAGAGGGGGGGACCCAACCGCAAATACAACAGCAACAACAGTAATGCTTGGAGTAGCGGATGCCAGCGTTTGTGGCCACTTGTCCGGAACAACATCCACGGAGACCATGGAAACCGAAAATGGATTTCCCTCGGTTTGACGGTAGTGATATGCGTATTTTGCTGGACTCTGGCAGCACTCACAACTTTACTGACTCTGCTTTAGTTCAGAGAATTCAGGTGCAACCCTCTAACTTACAACAGTCTCAATGTGAAAGTTGCAAATGGAGACATGCTAATGTGTAACTCTGAGGTTCAGCTTGAGTTGGTGCCAGGCCAACAATTTATAATGCATTTTAAAAGGCCGGTCGACAATTTTTTTAAACCAAAATTCTTCATAATCAAAATAAAAAAATCGGTCAATTCGGTCTAACCGAATGCCCAGGCTGACTCGTGTAGCACTAGCTTTTTTATTTTTGAGTGTTGTGTAGTACTCCCTACGTAAAAAAATATAAAAGCGTTTAGATTACTAAAATAGTGTTCTAAGTACTCTTATATTTGTTTACAGAGGGAATACTAGCTAGGAAGTAGCTACTGAGAGATTTCCCATGGGCTGATGGCATTAATGCGGTGTAGTAGTCACTTCGGGAGTCTTTTGTGTGCCAGCCTTGCTCATGCAAGCCTGCTATATCGTGTCAAGCTGTGCTACCCATCTGCTCAATTATGGGACCTCCTATTGCCCGACCTGGATTATGGGGAACGCACACACATGCACCCTTCCCTCTCGCACATGCATTTTGGCTGGCTCATCAGCCGGACAGTGTCCCTTTTTCCCTTTCATTTTTTTTTCTGTTTCTTGCTTCACTAAAAATGGTCAGGATTTTAAACAAAAATCAAATTCAAAATTTCAAAGAATTTAAAAAATGTTATCGAATTAAAAACTGTTTGTGAATTCAAAAAAATGTTCTTGAATATTAAAAATGTTATGAATTCAAAAATATGTTCGTGAGTTTCGACACAACGTTCCAATATTTGAAAAATGGTCGCAAATTCAAAAGGTATTCATGATTTTAGAAAACATATTCGTGATTCCAAAAAAAATCACAAATTACAAAAATGTACATCATTTCAGAAATTGTTCATGATTTCAAAACATATTAGCTACTTTTACAAAATGTTACAAATTTTATAAAAAATGTTCGTGAATTGACAACTTTGTCATTTCAACAAATGTGCATGATTTCAAAAAAACTGTTTACTAATTTCAAAAAATGTTCGCGAATTTGTAAACAAGTTCACTATTCCAAAAATAATTGCAAATTTTAAAATTGTTAAAGAGTCTAAAAACTGTTCAGGATTTCAAAAGAATGTTCATAAATTCAAAAAAAATGTCCGTAAATTTAAAACAATCATGATTTCAACAAAATGTTCACAAATTCGAAAAATGATCATGAAATTTAAAAGAAAAGGAGAAAAGAAAGAAACCAATAAAATAAAAATAAAAGAGAAAACCAATGAAATAGGAAAAAAGGTCTAGGAAGCCTTCTCAAAACCGGAAGAGGGACCTACGCTACTTGGGCCGAAAGAAAAAATGGGATGGTGTAAGATTTTTAGGCTTAGTTTTCCTTATAAATTTGGATCAAGTATATTTCCATATATACAATGTACAATAGTGTCATACCGTTTTGAGTGTTTTCTCAGAATAATTAGGTAAGTGATCGAAATCAACCAGCATATATGACACACACAATGGCCCTCCCGCGCGCTGGACATTCATCTTGTGGGCCCACACGTTCTTCGCCTTATCTCTTCATTTTTTGAACCGTCTCAAGTGTGCAGAAGATATGGTAGAATTGGGAGGAGCTTGCTTGATGATCGGATTGGTGCGATACGTATACATGTCCTTGCCCAAATGAATGCTGGCAAAGTTCGAACCCACGGCCTGCTTTAAGGAGCACCGTAAGGATAGCCACCAGATCAAATGCTTGTTGATGTTTAATATGCACAACTAATAATTATATCCCTTTAATTAGAGCAGACCGTACAAATAAGGTGAAAAGTTTAACGAAGAAACATAGGGCACGGTTCGACCTCATTGTCGCACCCCCGTGCGTGTGGTTTAACCATCCTCACCACAGGAACAAATGATGATATTAAAGAACAAACACCATTTTATCTTGTCAGTTCTTCATGTCTACCCAAAACAATATGTATGGATTTATTTTCAAAACTTTTTTCTTTGAGATAGTGAGACTTCCCTTAAGATGTAGCTTAACATGTAATATTGCATGATTAGCATTTTTCAAATACATGATTAATATGTTTCTATACATCAGAAACATTTTTAGCATGATTAATATTCTTTGAAAAAATATTACATGTTCAAATACACGTCTAACATTTTACAAATACATAGTTAACATTTTTAAAAATATAATTTTTGATGTCCATTAATTTCATAAACACTATCCGTTTTAGTTATACATCTAAAAACAATTTTATATAAGTTTAATATTTTTTTAAACATATGATTAATAGTTTTTCAAATACAAGTTTTTGAAACTCTTTCCAAATACATAGTTAATATTTTTTGGATGTTAGAAAACATTTTTTAAACTATATGAACATTTTTTACATTGTATAAACATTTTTTAAATATGTTTATGAACATTTAAAAAATGCAACGTATGTTTTTTCATTGCAGAAATATTTTTCTAAAACTTTTCACCATTTAAAATAAAATTCACGTATCTTTTATTTAAGCATGAATATTTTCGGGACAAGTTTGGTTTTAAATTTTTCCGTCAGTGTTGGTTGGACATAAAGACCGGTCATTCTTTCCAAACATTAATAATCACTGGCTGGAGTAGTGGTTTACACGCGAGCCTACTTGCTGCAGGTTCTGGGTACGAAATCCCACCCTCGGCATTGTTTTTTCATTTAATTTTAGGGGGACAATATGTAAATAAAAATGAGGGTTTTTCTGAAAATATACCATGCAACAGCAGATGACAGCGGGCCCTGGCCTAGCTGGCATGCGACGCAGGCCATGGATACGACTGCGTAGGTGAAATGTGAGTATTTGCACGTCCGTGCAAGTTTGATTATCAGAAACACGTAGTTTACAAATTTGTGCACTAAACTGACTGTCGCATGCAAATTCTGTAACTCTCGATGTATTTACTAAAAACAAAAGAGATTGGAACAAATGTGGCACGACCGCACGAGCAATGAGCTGGTTTTTTATACCTAGTGGCACGACCGCACGAGCAATGAGCTTTGCTACACCTACATAATTATTCTACATACAGCTATGTGAAACTGATTTGGGGAGAACTTACTTAAACTTCATAATCTACTTCTCTCTCCCCTTGATTTTCATGGGTGGGCCCGGACTATTTTTCCCTTCCAATCAAATCTCCTCAAATCAGTTTTCACGTAGCTGTACCTAGAATAATTAGGTAGGTGTAGCAAAGCCGTGGCACGAGCACATCGCCTCGGATGTGGTCTGCTAGCGCGTCACGAGCAGTCCTACCCCCGCGTCGATGGGACGGCCATGCACGATGCCTGCTTGTAGCACAGCCTTTTGTGCTCGTCGCGTGGACGTGCCTTCGCCGTGGGAAAGGAAAATAAATGGAGCTCAGCATAGCAGGGGCGGTGCGTGCGTGCGTCTCCTTGCTCACATTTTCATCGTTAGTTTCATTATTACATAGGAGTACTTGCAATGCAATGTCGAATCTAGTCCTATGCACTATAAAAGCAAATTTCAGTTTCCAAAGAACGCACGACAAAACAGTCTCCCGCCATAACAAATAAAAAACAAGACATATAAATTTTGTTGCCAAACATATACTCCCTCCATTCCCTTTTGTAGTGCGCATAGTTTTTTTTGCTCATATTCTAAAATGTAGTGCGTGCATGCTGGTTTGGACAAGTGACCCCTTGCTTGGAAACAAGGGACACACAACACCGCTTGCACATGAGTGTGGGGCAGACCGTGCATGCAGGGTCATTTTGGTACAAAGTACAGCTCCAGCTCATTGCATTGGTATAAGAGCTAGCAACTATGCGCACTATAAAATGAACCAGAGGGAGTATGAAACTGAGCCAAAAGCCCTCGTGTTGCCCCCGCCTGGCGATCAAGGGGAACTCTAGATCAGTCACAGCCGTGGCCCCATCCCCCTACCTCCTCCTCCCGCGTCGTTGTCATGAGCGCACCAGGGCAAAGCCTGGCTGGTGCCGGTGCCGGCGGGCCCCCCTCACCTCCTCGCCCTTGGACGTCTAGGGCTCGGGCATGGCGCGGCCGTTCCGACAATGGCGCAGAGGATGGCATCAAGACAGAGTGCACCTGATTTGATTCGTCCTCCGGGTGGCAAGGGAGGCGAGCGGAGCAGGCTACGAGGCCGTCTCATGGCGGCCATGGTCTGCGTGGCGCCGAGGCTGCTTTCACGCCATGTTTCGCCGTGCATGTCCATTGGTTCTCAGTGGATGCATCATCACAGACCAAGCAGCGGGGATGCGAGACTGCCGATGAAAACCGAGCCGACTTGGGTCACGGTGGACGATGGTGGCGTCTTGTGATCGTTTCCTTGTCGAAGGCATCGTCAATGCAGTTTCTCGCCTACTTGCTCTGGTTGTTCCCTGGGGAAACCCTAGATCTAGGCCTCCTAGATTAGACGATGGCGGCGCTACGTGTCGTTCTCTCTTCTGAGGGCATCGTTTTGGAGTAGATGTTGATCGAAGGGGGCAAAAGGTGGAACGACATGGCTGTTGGGGATCGTAGCAGAATTTTAAAATTTTCTACGCATCACCAAGATCAATCTATGGAGTCATCTAGCAACGAGAGAGAGGAGTGCATCTACATACCCTTGTAGATCGCGAGCGGAAGCGTTCAAGTGAACGGGGTTGATGGAGTCGTACTCGTCGTGATCCAAATCACCGATGACCGAGCGCCGAACGGACGACACCTCCGCGTTCAACACACGTACGGAGCAGCGACGTCTTCTCCTTCTTGATCCAGCAAGGGGGAAGGAGAGGTTGATGGAGATCCAGCAGCACGACGGCGTGGTGGTGGAAGTAGCGGGATTCCGGCAGGGCTTCGCCAAGCGCAAGCGGGGAGGAAGAGGTGTCACGGGAGGGAGGGAGGCGCCAGGGGCTGTGGTGCGGTTGCCCTCCCTCCCCTCCACTATATATAGGGGCCCTGGGGGGGGGGGGCGCCGGCCCCTGGGAGATCCAATCTCCAGGGGGGGCGGCGGCCAAGGGGGGTGGCTTGCCCCCCAAGCCAAGTGGGGCGCCCCCCACCCCTAGGGTTTCCAACCCTAGTCGCAGGGGAAGGCCCAAGGGGGGCGCACCAGCCCACCAGGGGCTGGTCCCCCTCCCACTTCAGCCCATGGGGCCCTCCGGGATAGGTGGCCCCACCCGGTGGACCCCCGGGACCCTTCCGGTGGTCCCGGTACAATACCGGTGACCCCCGAAACTTTCCCGGTGGCCGAAACTGGACTTCCTATATATAATTCTTCACCTCCGGACCATTCCGGAACTCCTCGTGACGTCCGGGATCTCATCCGGGACTCCGAACAACTTTCGGATTTCCGCATACTAATATCTCTACAACCCTGGCGTCACCGAACCTTAAGTGTGTAGACCCTACGGGTTCGGGAGACATGCAGACATGACCGAGACGACTCTCCGGTCAATAACCAACAGCGGGATCTGGATACCCATGTTGGCTCCCACATGTTCCACGATGATCTCATCGGATGAACCACGATGTCGAGGATTCAATCAATCCCGTATACAATTCCCTTTGTCAAGCGGTACGTTACTTGCCCGAGATTCGATCGTCGGTATCCCAATACCTCGTTCAATCTCGTTACCGGCAAGTCACTTTACTCGTACCGTAATGCATGATCCCGTGACCAACCACTTGGTCACTTTGAGCTCATTATGATGATGCATTACCGAGTGGGCCCAGAGATACCTCTCCGTCATACGGAGTGACAAATCCCAGTCTCGATCCGTGTCAACCCAACAAACACTTTCAGAGATACCTGTAGTGTACCTTTATAGTCACCCAGTTACGTTGTGACGTTTGGTACACCCAAAGCACTCCTACGGCATCCGGGAGTTACACGATCTCATGGTCTAAGGAAATGATACTTGACATTGGAAAAGCTCTAGCAAACGAACTACACGATCTTTGTGCTATGCTTAGGATTGGGTCTTGTCCATCACATCATTCTTCTAATGATGTGATCCTGTTATCAATGACATCCAATGTCCATAGTCAGGAAACCATGACTATCTGTTGATCAACGAGCTAGTCAACTAGAGGCTCACTAGGGACATATTGTGGTCTATGTATTCACACATGTATTACGATTTCCGGATAACACAATTATAGCATGAACAATAGACAATTATCATGAACAAGGAAATATAATAATAACCATTTTATTATTGCCTCTAGGGCATATTTCCAACAGTGGCTTCTACCACTTCGACTTTGTTGAGTTTCGGCGGCATGGTGCAGTAGGGTCTCGGCGGCGAATGCGTGTTGATGGACGCACGTAGGTTGGTGGCAACGTTTGGCGCCGTGGTGGCGTCGACGATATGACTGCCGAAGACTATGCAGATCTTTGCCCTAAAGATTGCTCGGTGGTTTGACGGTGATGACGACTTCTACAACGTGTGCATGAGGTGCTCGTTGAGATTCTGCTCACCGGATGAGCGCTCCCGTTTCTTCTAGAGGGTGTCTTGGGGTATGTGAATGTTCCGGGTTCCTAGCTAATGTTTTTTTTTTCGTGTTTTCATGGCGTAAGGCCCTGCTGGCATGGTCTTCATTGTAGGGTTTGTAGGTGTTGTGTGGTGGCTTTAGGTTTTTTTTTAATGTATGATGTTTGTCAGAACTTTTGTTGAATAAAGAAGGCACTATGCATCTTTCAAATGCAGAGGCCGGAGTCTCATCCTCATTCTCGTAAAAATATAAATTTTGTCAAAAACCAATACTGTGTAAGTTTAATCATGTGTCTATACAAAAGATATAGTAAATGTCTACAATAGCAAATAAATATCAATAGATCCACTAGGAAATACATTTTCGTAATGTATTAACTAAATATTGTAAATGGCGATATTTTTCTTCTATATATTTGGTCAACATTAGCAAGTTTCGACTGTTGACTAAATTTTTATGCCTTATTTTATTGTGTAAAGTTTGTACGCCCTATATTTTTCTTCTACTGTTGACTAAATTTCAGGGCATAAGGCCATGCTGGCATGGTCTTCACTCATTGTCGGATTTGTAGGTGTTGTGTGGTGGCTTTAGTTTCTTTTAATGTATATCTTTGTCAGCACTTTTGTTGAATAAAGAAGGCACTATGCATCTTTTCAATGCAGAGGCCGGGGTCTCATCCTCATTCTCGTCAAAAATCAATACTGCGCAAGTTTAATCAAAAATAGCAAATCAATATAGTAAATATCTACAATAGCAAATCAATATCAGTAGATCCACCATGAAATACATTTCCGTAATGTATTGAGTAAATATTGTAAAGGAAGATATTTTTCTTCTATATCTTTGGTCAACATTAGAAAGTTTCGACTGTTGACTAATTTTATATGCCTTATTTTATGGTGTAAAGTTTGACCCATTTTTTCACAAAAAATATAAACCTCTACAATTCCAAATCAATCTTATTAGATACATAACGCAATATATTGTTATACTATAGCTACATATTATCATAGTTGATAATGTTTCTATAAATTTAATAAAACTTTGCACTGTTTGATTTCTGGAAAAAAATTATACGCCTTGTTTTGTTGAATGGAGGTAAAGAAAAAAAAACTAAATCTAGCCTATGTAGGCAGACGGGTTAATGACTAGTCCATATAGTTCGATTATGTCTGTTCCAACCCAAACTAAGTAGATCATCAAATGGATATGTCCTGAAGAGGAGAGGAAGTGGGGAGAAATAATGGATACTGCCTCTGTTCCGTAAAGCAAGGCGTATAAATTTGGTCAAAAGTCAAATAATGAAGAGTTTAACTAAGTTTTCTTACAAAAACTATAAATCTCTACTGTGTCTAATCAATCTTATTAGATACATAATGCAATATATTTAATATAATATCATAGCTGTTGCTAATTTTTTCTATAAATTTGATTGGGCCTCATTTGGTTCTTTGGTTCATATGATAGGAATAGTATAGGAATAGGAAAATCAATAGGAAGTGTAAGCTATTGTCTTGCACTGTGAGGCCATGTGAGACAGTGCTGCTAGTGTTTGCTAGTGGTAGGACAGTAGGGACCCTAGTGTCAAAAAGAGACATGTCGCCGTGTTGTCACGGGCTGTGGTGCAGTATCGGTTTCTTGCTTTCACGCTGGCCATCATCGTCTTGTCACCCTAATAAATACTCACCCACCCACCCTCCCTAAGATGCACCCCCACCCTACCTGCCCCTTCTCCTCCCCGGAAGAGGATCCTCTTCCCCCTCCCCATCCCCAGTTCAACCTGGTGCTGCTTGACGGTGAGTTCTTCAAGCGATCCAACTCCATTTTTTTTCATGCACATCAAATGTATTGCTGACGATGCTGTCCTAGTTATGACATGCTTGCATGCACTCTTCCTGCTATCATGTATTTCCATCTCTTCTTGCTTGGATGTACTTTTCCACTCCATTTCCTACACCACCATCTGATAACCTTTTCCTTTTGTTGTTGAGAAATCTATCTGATTTTCTTGTACAGCAGCATGCAAGACAGATTTACGACTCAAATTTGTCTTTTTAGTTGCCGTTGTTTCTCGAGTTTTAAGATCGAATCTATTCAATTTTTAGGTTACGGAGACACAAATAATCTTCCATCTTCTCTTCTTTTGTTTTCTTTCTGAGTGACTATAATAAAAAATCTCTTGTGCACTTCATTTATACAGCCTTATCGACTCAGGTCCGAGTCAAGTCAACCTAGTTTCTTTATCAAGTCTCTCTCCCTCCCTCCCTCTCTCTCTCTCTCTCTCTCTCTCTCTCGGTATGTTCAGACTTCAGAGTGCCTCTTGCTTCCTTATTTCTTCTGCTTTTATTCAGGAATGGATATTGATTTTGACATGGCCGGGTAGTAATGTAGAGTACTTCCTTTAATTCTAGCCACATGATGCTTCAGATACTGGCCTAGTCTTCAGCAAAAAAATAATTATACCATTATTTTTTTCCTATATATGCTTACTATAGATTTCAGAACAATCATTTGGTACCATGGACTGTGCGACTGCATAAAATGTTTCCATTCCGTTAAAGTATTGCAAACGCAAAACTGGATGTCCTTAAGACCCTGCATATTTCGTTCATTTTTTCCCCACATCCCAGAGATGGCCAACCACCAATCTCTAAAAACCGATGATGCCTCCCCCAAATTATTGATGTTTAGGTCAACCAAGTCAAGCCTAGATTTAACCGCTGTCCAGATCCTCGCCCAAATTATTGATGTTTAGGCCAGAGTATGTGTGGGGAACTGGGGATAATGTTCTAGTCTTAGACTTTTACTTGATTTGATTTGAGGGCTATATGGCACAACAATTCTTTGTGAAAATCTAATATGAGATCCTTTTTTTATCAGATGGTGTCCTGAAAAGGTAAAAGGATAACGACGTCTAAGGTGTACTTGTTGGGGAAAATGTCATCATCAGAGGCATCGAGTATCACATTTACATTGTTAAAGGAAATCACAGATGATTTTTCCGAGGAGAAAATGATCGGTAGAGGTGGCTTTGGAGAAGTTTACAAGGTATGGTTAATCATATTATGTATTTGTTAGAAATAGTTATTTTTGGTTGTCTGTAATCAGCGCATGGTGCTTGGTATCTCTAACAACAACCCCCAATCTATACTATGAACAGGCAGTGCTAAATAATGGGGACGAAATCGCTGTAAAGAAGCTTTTCCCCATCTATGACCTTGACGATACGAAATTTGATAATGAATTCAGTAACCTTATGAGTGTTCAGCATAAAAATATCGTACGGCTGCTTCGTTACTGCTATGAGACAAAACGTGGACATACCTTTCAGAAGGGAAAATGTTATTTTTCCGAAGAAACAGAGCGAGCTCTGTGCTTCGAATATATGCAGGGAGGAAGCCTTTCCCAGCACATTTCCAGTATGATGGTTCTCTAACTCAATTCTGCAAAATGTTTTTTAGCTTGCTATCAAAATGATTCCAGCATGTTATGTATATGTAATGAACACTTTTCTGTCTTCCTGCAGAGAACTCATGCAAATACGATTGGCCAACCACATACAAAATAATTGAAGGGACTTGTGAGGGCCTGCATTACCTTCATAAAGGGCGAGGAGAGCAGCATTATATTTATCATCTTGACTTAAAACCGGATAACATATTGTTGGATGAAAATCTAGTGCCCAAAATCGGAGACTTTGGTTTGTCGAGGCTCTTTGGTGAGTCAAAGACCTACGAAATAAGCAAAAAAAAAGGAACCGCGTAAGTTGATACACGTTTGGTTCATGTGTAGATGCCACTTTGGTTTACATTCCTTATTATGAAAATATATTGCACTAACTAATCAAGTCCATTTGGTGCTATTTATATGGTGCTGTGCAGTGGGTTCATGCCACCAGAATACATAGATTATGGCAAGGTGACACCAAAGAATGATGTGTTCAGCCTCGGGGTTGTAATTTTCTACATGTTGGCTGGAAAAAAGGGCTATGGTCATTATAGAGACGCGCTTCTTCGTCAGAATTATTCAGATAAATTTATTATCGATGGTGTAAGAGAATCTCCTGTCCTTGTTCATTTTTCGGACTGCTGTACCCTAACTCTTAATTTGTGATTCATGGGGTACATACACACTAAACATGCATGTTTGTATATATATGTATATTCCAATTTTGCAGGTACAAGAATCCTGGAAGAAAAAGATGGAAGCAGTCATGGGGTATAGGTGGGACGAAACAGACATCCTAGGAGTAAGGAAATGTACCGAAATTGCAATCAGTTGCGTGCACAACAACCGGGACAATAGGCCTTCTACTACAATGATTATCGAGAAGCTGAAGAAACTAGATGCTCGCATCAAAGAAATGCTAAAGGAAGATCCAAAGCCTCCTATGCCATTGGGAAAACTTACAGACCTGGTAATGCAATCCTTCACGCTCAAGGCCTTTCATCATACTATTTTTTTTCTTAATCGAAAAGTGGATATCCTCGACCTCTCTGCAGCTATCAATCCACACAACCATACTGATTACAAAGTAATTATTGTATGTCTTACAAAGTGCACAAAATTGATATGAAGCTCAACTAGCGCCATAGAGAATAGAGGTTTTTTTAACATGCTCCCTCTTACTTCCCCTTTTCACATGAGAGGTAGGAGTATAAAAATAGATTCTAAACCGTTGATTGCATTAAGTAATGGGTTTGATTAGAAGAAGGATACTGTGCGAGATGGATTGATCAGAGGGCAAAGCCCTATATATACACAGGGTACAGACGAGCGGAGCGAGGCTCCTGGCGATCGTGAGCTAGGCTACATGCGGAGAGGACGTGGGCGTGGCCATGATCCCTGGAGCGGGACGTGGGTGTGCGTGGCCGCCGCCCGAGCCGGTGTCTCCAGTGGGTGACGTGTTCCAACAGCCCCCCGCAACCACAGCAGGGTCGTCGACGATGTTGAGGCTGGATCGGAACTCGGAGAAGATGGCCGTCGGCAGCCCTTTGGTGAAGATATCGTCGAACTGGGACGTCGAGGGTACGTGGAGCACACGAACGTCGCCGAAGGAGACGCACTCACGGACAAAGTGGAGGTCGATCTCCATGTACTTGGTACGCTGGTGTTGCACCGGGTTGGAGGAGAGGTAGACGGCGCTGACGTTGTCGCAGTAGACGATCGTCGCGCTCGCCGGTGGTCGGTGCAGTTCATGTAGTAGTTGACGGAGCCAGCAGGTGTCCGCGACGGCGTGCGCCACCGCGCAGTACTCCGCCTCCGCACTGGAGCGCGACACTGTGTGCTGCCGCTTGGACGACCAGGAGACAAGATTGTCACCGAGGAAGACGCAAAACCCGGACGTAGAGCGGCGCGTGTCCGGGCATCCGGCCCAGTCAGCGTCGGAGTACGCGACGAGGTTGGAGCTGGTGGAGCGCCAGAGATGAAGCCCGAGGTGAGCTGTACCACACACGTACCGCAGGACGCGCTTGAGCATGGTGCGGTGCACCTCGCGGGGGTCGTGCATGAACCGACAGAGTTGTTGAACGGCATAGGCGAGGTCGGGACGCGTCAGTGTCAAGTACTGAAGAGCGCCGGCAAGGCTGCGGTACTCCGCTGGATCGGAGACGGGGGCGCCGTCCGTCGCAGAGATCTTGCACTTGGTGTCGGCACGCGTGGCG
Source organism: Aegilops tauschii subsp. strangulata (assembly GCF_002575655.3). Taxonomy (NCBI): domain Eukaryota; kingdom Viridiplantae; phylum Streptophyta; class Magnoliopsida; order Poales; family Poaceae; genus Aegilops; species Aegilops tauschii. The sequence continues at coordinate 502,724,546 of NC_053035.3, read as the reverse complement.
ACTGGCTTGCAGTGGAGCATGCCGGCGCGCTCGAGGATCTCGAGCGCGTACTGGTGCTGGGAGAGGAGGAGCCCGCCGGTGGTGCGGTGCGCGGTGATGCCGAGGAAGTGGTGCAGCTCACCCAAGTCGCTCATAGCGAACTCGGCGTGCAGAGCGGCGAGGATGGAGCGCAGCAGGTGGTCGGAGCTGGCGGTGAGCAGGATATCATCGATGTACAGCAGCAAGTACGCGGTCCCGGCGCCTCGTTGGAGGATGAAGAACGAGGAGTCGCACTTCGAGGCGTGGAAGCCGAGCGAGAGAATGAAGGCGTGGAAGCGCTGGAACCACGCCCGCGGCGCCTGGCGAAGCCCGTACAACGACTTGCGCAGCTGGTAGACGTGCGTAAGCTGGGCGGCGTCGATGAAGCCGGAAGGTTGCTGGCCGTAGGCGGTGATGTCGAGCTCGCCATGCAAGAAGGCGTTCTTCACGTCCAGTTAATGGACGGGCCAACCCGAGGAGACGGCGAGGCTGAGGACGACGCGGATCGTCGCCGGCTTCACCATAGGGCTGAAGGTGTCGCCGAAGTCGATGCCGGGCCGTTGTGTGAAGCCGCGGAGGACCCACCGTGCCTTGTAGCGAGCGAGGCTGCCGTTGGGATGAAGCTTGTGGCGAAAAACCCACTTCCCAGTCACCATGTGAGCACCTGCGAGACAGGCAACAAGAGACCACGTATTGTTTTGCAACAAAGCACGATATTCATCACACATGGCGGCGTACCAGTTCGGATCTTTGAGCGCTTGTTTGTAGGTGGAGGGAATGGGAGAGATGGGGGGGGGGGTCGGTGGCCACAACGGCAAGAGAGGAGCGTTTTTGGCTGCAAAAAGCCTGATTTGCCTCGGGTTTGCATGGTATGGGCGTTGCGGCGCGGAGTGATGGGGACAACGCGGGGTGGGAGGGGCCGGCCTAGTGGGGAGCTGGGGTTAGCGTGGCTGGATTCGACGGAGGAAGTGGCTGACAGCGGGTGGTGTGGCGATGCGGGAGTGGTGGTGGGAGTGGGGTCCAGGGTGGTGGGCGAGGTGGACGCGGGAGCGTCGGGGGAAGGGGGAGCAGGACTGGCGGGCGGCGATCCTGAGGAGGATAGGGCTGGGGCGGGATCGGTTACACGGAGCGAGGTAGATGCGCCGGCAGGTCCGGTCACGTTGGTGGGGAGGCATTCGAGGCGGATCAGATCAGGTGCTTTTTGCATGGGATTTTCTGTGGCATGTATGGGCGGGGCGATCTCTGCGTAAGGAAAAATGTGTTCATCAAAGACGACGTGACGGGAGGTGATCACTTTGCGGGACTCGAGATCGAAACAACGGTATCCCTTGTGTTCACGGGGGAGACCAAGAAGGACGCAACGACGGGACCGTTGATCTAATTTGTGTGGCGTGGTGGCGTACAAGTTGGGGTAGCAAAGGCACCCGAACGTCCGGAGATGGTCGTACGTGGGAGCGATGCCATGGAGCATGTAGAAGGGGGTGTTGTTGGAGATAGCACGGGAGGGGTGCAGGTTAAGAAGATGTGTGGCTGTGTTGAGGCTTTCGACCCAAAATTCCGGCGGCATGCTAGCTTGGAGAAGGAGAGTGCGCACGATGTCATTAGTGGTGCGGATGGCGCGCTCGGCTTTGCCATTCTACGGCGACGTGTGGGGCCAGGATAGGCGTAGGCTGAGACCGTTGTCAGAGAGGAAGGAGCGGAGGCGGACGTTGAGGAATTCTCCCTCGTTGTCGCACTGGATGCAAAGCTGAAACTGGGTGAGTACGCAAGGGTAGAAACGGATGAGGACATCAGCGACATCGGATTTGTGACGCAAAGGAAAACTCCAGGAGTAGTGACTAAATCATCAATAATAAGCAAATAATATTCATAACCAGAACAACTAGGAACCGGTGACGTCCACAAGTCGCAGTGAATAAGCTGAAAATGCGAGGTAGTAAAAGAACTAGAGCTAGGGAAAGGAAGCCGTGGCTGCCGCCTGAGCTGGCAAGCCTCACAAGTGGCCGGGGGAGGTTTACTTTTGTTACATGAAGGGAAACACTTAGCTAAACGAGATAAAGAAGCACAGCTAGGGTGCCCTAAACGTCGATGCCACAAGTCGCCGATGTCCACGGTGAGAGCGGTGGGCGACTCGCCGAAGAACGGGTAGAGGCCGGTGGAACTATTTGACCTCATGAGAGGGGTCCTGGTCGCCAGATCCTTCACAAGAAAACCATGGGGGTCAAAATCCACAAAACCAGCGGTGGCACCAGGGGGGGCGCCCAGGCGGAGGGAAGGGCGTGCCCCACGGCGCGAAATACCCCATCCAGGGCTGCTGAGGAGAGGGTGGTGCAGGAGGTGGGCCGCCGCGCCCACGGCCGCGCCCCCCGCGATCAGAGCCGCCAGCCGCTGGCTGACGCTGGACGGAGCCGCCAGCTGGTGGCTGTTGCTGCTGGTGGGAGCGCTCGCCGCTGCTCGACCCGCCGGTGGTGGCGATGAGGGCAGTGGCGCCTGCAGTCCGAGCACGCGCGTCCTGGCTGATCTCCTCCAGCATCAGTCGGGAGCGGGCCTGAACGAAGGTGGGAAAGGGCACCTGCATGGGCAGCAGAGAAGCCATGACCCCGAACCGCGGCGAGAGCCCGCGGATGAGCTGCAGGGTGAGCGTCTTGTCGGTGACGTGCTCGTCGAGGTCGTCCAGCTGGTCCGCCAGGGCCTTCAGGCGCCGGCAGTACTCGGCGATCCGCAGATCGCCTTGGACGGTTGCCCGAAACTCGGCGCCGACGTGGATGGCACAGCCCGCGAGGTTGTCGCGGAAGAAGGTGTCGAGCAGAGTCCAGGCGTGGTAGGCGGTGGTATCTGGGGCAGAGATGACATCATAGAGCTCGTCCGAGATCGTACCGTAGATCATGAGGAGGATCTGAAGGTCGTCGCGGCGCCATTGCGCCGTCTGCGAGAGAGGCGCGGAGGGGATGAGGACGTGGCTCTCCACGCCGGACTTGCGCATGAAGGATATGATGCGGCGCCACTTGGAGTAGTTGCCGCAGATGGGATCGAGCTTGAAGTCGATGTGGGCGCTGATGTTGACCGCGTGGATCAAGGGGGTGGCGCAGTCGAGGAGGACGCGCCATCGGAGAGGGCCGCGCCGAGCGGCGAGAGGGTGAGGTTGAGTGGAGCGGTGGTGGGAGGAGCAGTGCTCAAAGGGAGGGAAGCCGGTATGGAGGGCAGCGGGGTGGTGGTGGTGGTGGGCAGTGGGGAGCTGGGAGGCGCTGAAGAGCTGCCATGGGGAAGCTCCCCGGAGTCGGAGCCGGTGTCAGAGGACTGAGAGCCGGCCATGGGCAGGGAGGAAAGAACTGCTCTGGTGCCAAGAAGAAGGATACTGTGCGAGATGGATTGATCAGAGAGCAAAGCCCTATATATACACGGGGTGTCGCCCTCCTCTGGCGACACGGGGGGAAACCCTAGCCGCGCCGCCGGGGGGATCCCGCCCTCCTCCCCCGCTGCGCCGCCACTGGAGGGGGCGCCGGCGAAGCCGGGCGTGCCCTGGGAAGGTGGCGGCGGGGCGATTTCTTCGACTTGGGCAGAGATCGCGGCGGTCCAGCGTCAGGCGGCCCGTGCTGCTCGTTCTCTCGCCGCAGGGCAGGCTGGGTTGGGGCGGGGCCTCGCGACGGCGCGGAGGCCATCGGATCCAGCGGCGGCGGCCCCTGCTGGCGGGGCGTGCGGCGTGGACGGCGAGCCGCAGGCCTGCCAGATCTGGAGGTATTGCCCCCTTCCCTTCCATGCATCCCTTCCCAGTCCCCGGTTCGGTTTGGATCTTCCGGATCCACCTCCGGTGTGTTCTGGTGGAGCAGATCGGTGTCCGGGGGAAACCTTGGCCGCCTTGGCTGGCCGGCAGCGGCGACGCTGATTTTTGGCGCCGTTTTCCTCCTTGGGGGCGCTGCTGAGGGCACCATCTCTCCTCTCCGAACCATGTCCGGGTGAAAGCTCAAGATCCGTTGCGGATCGGGCGTCGGCGGCGCCCTGTGCACCGTTACCTTCCTGGAGGCGACGCCAAGGACATTGGGATAGGATGGAAGGGTCTGTAGGTGAGGGGTGGGGGTGTGCTGCCTCCCTTTCGGTGGAACGGTGTTTCTTTATACATATTCTTGGCGGCGGCTCTTGGCGGCATGGAGCAGCGGAGGCTTGGCGTCAGATATGTGGTGACGGACACGCGCAGGAGGTCGACGCTGTCTGGCGTCGTGGTGGCGTCGGCGGTAGCGAGACCGGGCAAGGCCGTTGCAACAGTACAGCTCTGAAGATGGATATGTGGTAGGTGGTTGTGGCGGCCTCATACTCGGCAGGCGGCCTGGTTGAGGAGCACGCCGGACTGGTGGGTGCCCATACCCGGCAGGCGTCCAGGTTGGGACCTCAGGTCTTAGATGTTAGGTTTGGCTGCGAGGTCTGTTTGGTATTAGGCCCAGACCGTCAGCGCCCCTTCATCAGTTAGATAGGAGTAGCGACAGAGGTTGCGAAGATGGTGGCTTTGGTTTTACTGTTGTACGACTTTGTAAGGTTTTGTGCTAATAATTAATAAATTGGCCGTATGCATCGATCAGATGCAGAGGCGAGGCCGGGGGTATTCCTCCTTTTCTAAAAAAAATATACACGGGGTACAGACGAGCGGAGCGAGGCTCCTGACGATCGTGAGCTAGGCTACGTGCGGAGAGGACGTGGGCGTGGCCACGATCCCTAGAGCGGGACATGGGCGTGCGTGGCCGCCGCCCGAGCCGGTGTCTCCACTCTCCAGTGGGTGACGTGTTCCAACATGATTAACCCTTACCTTCATACCTCTCATGTGAAACATATTTGTGCATATCCTTTGACATGTAGTACATGCAAGATAATTAATACATCCCGTGTACTTTTGCTCTTGTAGGAAAACAATGTCAAAAGGAAAAATTGTCACAATGAAGATTTAGGAAAATATATTGTGGTGGACCCGTCTGTGGAGCTCTGCTTCCCATTCGAGCCAAAGAGGGACATACCATGTTGCCTGCAGCTCATCAACAAATCGGGCAGCTTTGTTGCCTTTAACATAAACACAGACCCAAACAAGTGTCGAGCGCAGCCTAACAGAGGAATTTTGGCACCATTATCCAATTGCTACATCATCCTAACTTTGCAAGCACAGGAGAAGGTACCGCCGAAGATGACGTGCCATGATAAGGCCATTGTGCAGGCCACAAGAGTGTCGAAGGGCTTCACATCGGATAAAATCACTCAAGACTTCCTCAAGAAATCCAGCGCCGTGGATGTGGCGGAATTGCCGATTGTTTATGTTACTTCGCCACAAGGACCAAGCAATTGAAACTATTTGTCCAGTATTTGCTTACTTCTACATCACATGTGGACTGCTCCTCCATTTATCTTTTCTCTACCATCTGAACAAATGTATTGTAATGGCATTATTGATGATCTGCGTTGTTCTTGACTAGAAACAGAATAATGATTGCTATATAATTATCCAACTCTACCCTTGATGCTTCTTCCTAGGATAATATTTTCCCCTGGCTACCATGATTTTCGGCATAAAGGACCATCCGCAGAGTGTTATTGAGAGAAAAGACCACCTGCGAGTGCTATTGTCAGAACTACCGTGGCGGCAGGTCCGGCAGCCGAGACGTGGCACCTGCCGACACAGCCCATAGCGGCAGCCCGTGTGTAACCAAAATCCGGGGTTTGCAACGACTAGAACGGAACTGGAAGCGGGAAATTTTGACCTGCCGCCATAGGGCGTGGCAGCAACCTCGTTGATTAAGCACACTTTCTCTTTCTATGAATATATTAGCAGATAACAAATTGATCCAGGAATGGGTCATTGGGGTGTGGTCCAGAACATCATGATGTGCCTCAAGAGAACCAACGAAATGTTCCTGGTCTATTGAGGAGATGAAGAGCTCATCGTAAACTTATGTTGATGCTTCCTTCATGACTGATCAAGATGATTTCAAGTCACAATCGGGCTATCTGTTTACGTTGAATGGTGGTGCATTAAGTAGGAAGACTTCCAAGCAAAAGGGAAACGAAATGGAAATACGAAAACGGGATTTTGCAGAACGGAAATGACCATTTTTTAAAGGAAACGGAAATGAAACTACGTTTCTCGGCGAAACAGAAGTAGAAACAGAACTGTTTCTGGCTAATGTATTTTCTGGTTTAGGGTTGATATGCATATACCAATCCAAGAAAACCATTGCTTGAAGTCAAGCCAAACTTGGAAATCCCAAAACTAGTGACCACGTAACCCTTCGTGCATTTGAGGAGGCTTCCACACTTGGATCCTTCTCCAATTCGTCAGTAAATTGAGCAGCCGTTTAAGGGTTAGGTAACAAGTTTATTGGTTTGCTTACATGATTGAGATTTTCCGTATGATTCAAAGGTTTTCCGCTCCGCGAGCGCACCGTCTTCGGTATATATCTATTTCCAACAATATCTGATTCCCTATTTGTTTTCAGGTATCTGTATTCGTGTTCCCTTTTGAAAAAGAAAAGAAAAAGAATCAAACAAATGTGGCAGCGCGTCCGTTCCCGCTGGTTTTTTTATACCTAGTGGCACGAGCACGTCGCCTCGGGTGTGGTCTGCTAGCGCGTCACGAGCAGTCCTACCCCCGCGTCGATGCGACGGCCATGCACGATGCCTGCTTGTAGCACAGCCTTTTGTGTTCGTCGCGTGGGGACGTGCCTTTGCCGTGGCAAAGGATAATAAACGGAGCTCATCATAGCAGGGGCGCTGCGTGCGTCCGTCTCCTTGCTAACATTTTCATCGTTATTTTTATTAGAGTTAATTGTGTAGAAGTACCTATTGACACTCGATCTGACAGCTCGGGCCTACCCGTCAGGTGCCACGGTGGCCAATCGGCGCGTGCCCGCGCGCTGACGAGGACGAGTCCGGCTCGGCCGCTCTCTTACCCCGGTTTGGTCGCACCCGTTTGTCCAGCCGCACTCTCCCCTCAAACCCTAGTTCTCCCCGAGCGCGGCGATGGCGTCGGCGAGGGCGTCGACGGGGGCGGTGACCTACCGTTCTTACGTAGCGGCCCGGCTGGCGGAACCTACGGCGACGACTCCAGCTCCGCGTACTCGACCGACGACGACGATCTCTCGGAGCCGTTGTTGTCCATGGAGCAGCGGTTGCGGTTGGCGCAACTGTTGGTGGCGAACCCTAGCAGCAGCCATGAGTTGATGCATGGACTTGGCGGCGTGCTGTAAGTATCCTCCTCCTCCTCCTCTGATATATGCAATCGGGGATTTTTAGGGTTTGTTCATCCTCTGCTTTATGCAATTGGGGATTAGGGTTTGTCCAATTAAAGTGAGTATCCTAGTACAATTACAGTAACCTAGTGTAGTGCACTGCTTCCTCTCTAATTAGTTCAATTACAGTAACAATTGGGGATTAGGGTTTGTCCAATTTAAGTATTATTTCCTTGTCTTTTTCCTTTAATTTGCTAGTGTGCTATCAAATTTGCTAGGGTAGTGCAATGCTTCCTCTCTAATTAGTTCTAATTAGTACTTAATTTGCTAGTGTGCTATCAAATTTACTGTTAACTGTAATAGTAAATTTATTTAAAATTTTCCTTTATTTGTTTTCATGTTTGTAATAGTAAATTTATTAGAAATTTTTCTTTATTTGTTTTCTGTTCTGTTCTGTTAACTCAAATTGTAGACTTACTGACTTACTACAAACTTACTTTAAAGTCTTTGTTAGGGTAGAGTTACTTCAAATTTCCTTTACTCTACTGCGGCTCTCCAATTTTAGAGTTAGGGTAATGAATACATGAAATTTCATTTGTTGTGTAGTTTGGATGAAGACATTTGGGAAGTAAGGGTCCATTTTGATGCAAGAGAACCATTGGAGAGGAAGCTGTCCAGTTCAGATATTACTTATCTGAATTTGGTTGCACTGATGGAAACACAAGGATTTAATGCATATGATTGTTTGTATCACATTGAAAATCCATCTTTAGGAGAGAAAGTGCTGGATTTGGTAGACAGTAATGCTGAATTACAGATGATAAAGAGGAAGATTAAGGATAATTTGGTGCTTAATTTGCTAGTTAGGGCTTGTCCACCCCATGTTAGTGATTTTGAGAGGCAGCAATGTGAAAGGCAAGAATTGTCCACTATTGTCTACCAAGAGACTGTTGTGTTTGATCTGAGTGAGACTCATGTCTTAGCTGTTGATCAACAAGGAGTAGTGTTTGAAAGTCAGTGTAGCAGCTCTACCACACCTCATCCTTCTGGTGGTTGCACACAAGAAAACAAGAATGTAAATGCCAAGTTGAAAGTTGTTTTGGAAGAAGAAGAAGAAGAAGAGGGATATCAGGGATATGAGGTATATGAGGACAGTGATGCTTCTGCCTCTGATGAGGATGGTCAAATTGGAAGTGACCCTTATTATATGTGTGATGAGGAAGATGTAGAGATGGAAGAGGAAAAGAGACAGAGAGAGCAAGAAGTACAAGAGGAAGAATCAGATGATGAATAATAAGAGAAGGAAGAAGTGTTGCATTATGAGGGTGACACTGAAGTTGAGGAGCCATTTGATGTAGAGGAAGATAACACATTGGGATCAGAAGAAGAACAAACTATAGTTGTACCTGTAAAGAAGAAGCAGAAGCTGCAAGTTAGAAGAGGACCAACAACAAGGTCACATTCCAGTAAGTTACCAGAGGTTGAACCTGATTTCAGACCTTCATCAGATGAAGAAGAGAAGGGTTTGGTGAGGGAGAGTGATGATGATGGTTTTGAGCCCCTCTCATTTGTCCTACCAAAGAAAAGGAAGAGTAGGGCAAAGAAGAGGCCTGCTAGGAAGTGGTACAATGAGAAAATGGACCAACCACATGAACAACTCTGTCTAAAGTTGTGTTTCAAGGATCAACATCAATTCAAAGATGCTTTGTTGAATTTGCACATCACTCAGTGCTGGAATTTCAAGTATCACAGGAATTCAGACCAGAGGATAACTGTTGAGTGTACAGATAAACAATGCTAGTTCTTTATGGTGGCAACAGTTATAAAAGGGGAGAAAACCTTTGTAATTAAGAAGATGAGGCTAGAGCACACTTTCCCTAGTACTACTGAGACCACCAGGGTGAGTGCTAAGTGGCTAGCACAGAAATATGAGCACCTCTTCAGATCTGATATAACTACTGGCATTCAGGCTATAATTGAAGCCTGCATGGAAAAATATGGTGTAGATGTGCCCAAGTGCATGGCATATAGGGCAAAGAACATAGCTATTGAAGCTGTGTTAGGAGATCACAAGAGGCAATATCCTAGGCTTAGAGACTATGCTTAGACTGTCATGGACACAAACCCTGGGAGTAGAGTAGTAGTCACAACTGTAACTCCAACACCCACTGAAAAAATCCCCCATCCAGGCCCAAGATTCCATGCCATGTTCTATCGCATCAATGGAGCAAGGGAGGGGTTTCTCAAGGGGTGCAGACCATTCATTGGTCAGTTTATTCACCTTGTGCATTAGTTACATATTGTTTCATCTTTAAATGCATTCGAATGTTTTAGATGTTGATTTTGCTTGCTCATGTAGATGTTGATGGGTGCTTCATCATTAAGTTAACTACTGGTGCTCAACTACTTTCTGCCACTGGTAGAGATGGCAACAACAATATATACCCACTAACATTTGGTATTGTTGGGCAAGATGACACACCTAGCTGGTGTTAGTTTCTACACCAACTTAAAATCTTCGTAGGAGGTGAAGTGGGACAGTTTGGTCCATAGACAAAAGGTATGTGCTTGCATTACCTCACCTTGTTCTTATATGGTTGTTACCTCCTAGATAGTAGCTTAGCTAGTTTAATTGTGTGTCCTAGGGCCTACTAAATGCAGTGAATGTTGTCTCTCCTAAGTGCAACCAAAGGTTCTGCCTTTGGCATATATATGCAAACTTTAAAAATGCTGGGTTTAGGGGGGGAGACCTGAAGAAGTTTATGGATAATGCTGCCTATGCATATAGTGAACACAAACTTAACATTGGAATGAATGACTTGAGAGCTAAATGTGAGGAAGCTTGGAAGTGGCTTTGTGCAATACCCAAGAAAACATGGGCAAGGCATGCATTTAACACAAACTGCAAGACTAACCTTGTAGTCAACAATTTTTCTGAGGTGTTCAACAAGTATACCCTAGATGTTAGGAAGAAACCAATTAGGACAATGTGTGATGCAATAAAGGATAAGCAGATGGTGAGGTGGCATAGGAATAGGGAGAGTGGAAAGAATGCTAGATGGGAGATAACAACCCATTGTAGTGAGAAGCTAGAGGTTGAGAAGGAGAGGGCCAAATTTTGCAAACCTATTCAAGATGGTGTGGACTTGTGGCAAGTTACAAGTGGGCAGCAAACCCATCTTGTTAACTTGAAACTTCACACATGTGGGTGCAGAAAATGGGACCTCAGTGGCATACCATGTAACCATGCCATCTCAGCAATAAACAAGGGCAAAAGAAAACCAGAGGATTATGTTAGCAAATTCTTCAAGAAACAATTCTATGTGGCAGCTTATGAACCAATGGTCTATCCAGTTCCTGGTGAGCATGATTGGACAAGGACCCCTGGTCCAGACATTGAACCACTTGCATTTAAAGTGAAGAGGGGAAAAAAGAAAGAGAAGAGGATCAAGGGGAGATTTGAAGTTCCAAAGACAAAGGACACATCAAGAATGGGGACTATAACATGTGGCAATTGTGGACTCCAAGGCCATAGGTATACAAGCTACATGAAACAGTTGAAGCCTGAGCTGGCTTTGAGGAAGAACAAATATGTGGTATTTTGAAGTACTAACATGTTTTCCTTATTGTACATTACCTACTTATACTATTTGCTAACTGATTTTCATGTTTATGCAAGCCTACTGCAAGGAATTCAAATGCTGGTGCTGCTGCTCCTACACCACCACCAAGAGCTTCTGATCCAGCTCCTACAACAGCACTAACAACTAGAACAGGAGGTGCTGGTAGAGGTAGTGCTGGAAGACGTGGTGGAAGAACTTCTGGTGGAAGAGGATCTGGAAGAGGTGCTGGGACAGGTGCTGCAGCTGCTCAATATGGAACAGGTGCTACTTGGAGAGGTGCAGCAAGAGGTGCTGCTCGGAGAGGTGTGATACATCTCCAACGTATCTATAATTTCTGATTGTTCCATGCTATTATATTATCTGTTTTGGATGTTTTATATGCATAAATATGCTATTTTATATTATTTTGGGACTAACTATTAACCTAGGGGCCAGTGCTAGTTTCTGTTTTTTCCTTGTTTTTGAGTTTCACAGAAAAGGAATACCAAACGGAGTCCAAATGGAATGAAACCTTCGCGATGATTTTTCTTGGCCCAGAAGGCACCCAGGAGACTCGGAGATCAAGTCGGAGGAGCCACGAGGCGTCCACAAGGGGGGAGGGCGCGCCCCCCACCCTTGTGGCCCCCTCGCAGTTCCCCTGACCTAATTCCTTCGCCTATATATATTCTCAAATATTACAGAAACACCAGAAGTATCCACGAAAACACTTTTCCACCGCTGCAACCTTCTGTTCCCATGAGATCCCACCTAGGGACCTTTTTCGGCACCCTGCCGGAGGGGGATTCGATCATGGAGGGCATCTACATCAACCCTATTGCCCTTCCGATGAAGCGTGAGTAGTTTACCACAGACCTACGGGTCCATAGCTAGTAGCTAGATGGCTTCTTCTCTCTCTTTGATTCTCAATACCATGTTCTCCTCGATGTTCTTGGAGATCTATCCGATGTAATCTTCTTTTGCGGTGTGTTTGTCGAGATGATTTATGATCAGCTTAGCTATGAATATTATTTGAATCTTCTCTGAATTCTTTTATGCATGATTTGGTATCCTTGTATTTCTCTTCGAATTATCGGTTTGGTTTGGCCAACTATATTGGTTCTTCTTGCAATGGGAGAAGTGCTTGGCTTTCGGTTCAATCTTGCGGTGTCCTTTCCCAGTGACAGTAGGGGCAGCAAGGCACGTATTGTATTGTTGCCATCGAGGATAAAAAGATGGGGTTTTCATCATATTGCTTGAGTTAATTCCGCTACATCATGTCATCTTACTTAATGCGTTACTCTGTTCTTCATGAACTTAATACTCTAGATGCAGACAGGAGTCGGTCGATGTGTGGAGTAATAGTAGTAGATGCAGGCAGGAGTCGGTCTACTTGACACGGACGTGATGCCTATATTGCATAATCATTGCCTTGGATATCGTCATAACTTTGCGCTTCTCTATCAATTGCTCGACAGTAATTTGTTTACCCACCATGTTATTTGCCTTCAAGAGAGAAGCCTCTAGTGAAACCTATGGCCCCCGTGTCTATTTTCCATCATATTAGTTTCCGATCTACTATTTTGCAACCTTTTACTTTCCGATCTATAAACCAAAAACCCAAAAATATTTTATCTTTTGTTTATCTATCTCTATCATATCTCACTTTTGCAAGTGACCGTAAAGGGATTGACAACCCCTTTATCGCGTTGGGTGCAAGCTGTTTGATTGTGTGTGCAGGTATTGGTGACTTGTGCGTTGTCTCCTACTGGATTGATACCTTGGTTCTCAAACTGAGGGAAATACTTATCTCTACTTTGCTGCATCACCCTTTCCTCTTCAAGGGAAAAACGAACGCAAGCTCAAGAATTAGCAGGAAGAATTTCTGGTGCCGTTGCCGGGGAGATCTACGCCAAGTCAAGACACACCAAGTACCCATCATATACTCTCATCTCTTGCATTACATTATTTGCCATTTGGCTCTTGTTTTCCTCTCCCCCACTTCTAAAATGATTTTCGAAAAGATTTTCCTTTTTCTTCGCCCTTTTTCCATTCGTTTTTTTTATTTTCCTTTTTGTTTGTCCGTTTGCTAGTTTGGTTTGTTGCGATCATGTCTGAATCTGGGGAGGTTATCATTGAAAATCTTGAGAAAAAAATTGGATCTTGTTCTTTGGATCATGAAACTGAAACTCCTCCTAATTACAAAGCAAAAACTTTTTGTGTGGGGATGGTAATATCATTGGAAAAAGTGTCATTCAAGAATTCTTTGATTGTACGGGATCTATGATGCAATTGTTATGCTAATTGAGAAACTAGAAAGAATTTTTTTGCAAATTCCACCTGCTTTGCAAAAGGTGTTTTACGAACTTCCCAATATTAATCATCCAATAGCTAAAAAGATTGCCACCATTATCCTTATGCGAGAATTTGATTTCATAATACAAGAATCTAGGGATATTTTTGCTTTCTATAAAAAGGATGTTGAACACCCTCCGATTGAAGATATCCTCCATCATAAAGAAACTATGCGTAGTCTGGAATCTAGGGACTATCAATCTTATAGTGAAAATCTTAAAAGGAGAGTTCCTTATTCGGAAATCTCTCAAGCTTTGTACCTTGAAACTTATGAGGAATATGATTGGATTACTAGGGGAATCTATGTAGGATCTAATAGGGATTGGTTGAATAAAATGATGAAGGAACCCGTTAGAAACGAGATACGTATCTTATATGATGTTATATATGGTGATGATCCTGACTATGGGTTTATGAATGTCAAAATTACCAACCAAAGTCCTTTTCATGATTTAAGTTCATCTAGTAGAAGAGAAGTAAGGGAAAGGACAGATTTGCTAAGACGAGTTTTGGAGGATTTGATGAGGAAAGAATTGCATACCAAAGATGACAATACCTATATCTATTTGTGTTTTTATGCCTTGCTAAGGGCGTTAAACAATAGCGCTTGTTGGGAGGCAACCCAATTTTCTTTTTGTTCTTTGATTTTTGGTTCTGTTTTGAAAATAAATAATTCATCTAGCCTCTGGTTATATGTGTTTTTTGTGTTTTAATTAGTGTTTGAGCCAAGTAAAACCTTTGGGATGGCTTCCGATTATAGTTGATTTGATTTTGCTGAAAAACAGAAACTTTTGCGCCCAGTGCAGAAAATCCTAAAAATCACCAGAGCGTGATAAATCTATGAATCTTTTATGCAAGATTGATAAACAAATTGCCTATTTTGTCCTAATTTTTCAGAATTTTTAGAGTTATAAAAGTATTCGAAGTTTCTAGATTGCTACAGACTGTCCTGTTTTTGACAGATTCTGTTTTCTATGTGTTGTTTGCTTATTTTGATGAATCTATTGGTAGTATCGGGGGCTATGAACCATGGAAAAGTTGGAATACAGTAGATATTACACCAATATAGATGAAGAATGAGTTCACAACAGTATCTTAAGTGGTGATTTATTTTCTTATACTAACGGATCTCATGAGATTTTCTGTTGAGTTTTGTGCTGTGAAGCTTTCAAGTTTTGGGGTAAGGATTTGATGGACTATGGAATAAGGAGTGGCAAGAGCCTAAGCTTGGGCATGCCCAAGGCACCCAAGGTAATATTCGAGGACAACCAAGAGCCTAAGCTTGGGGATGCCCCGGAAGGCATCCCCTCTTTTGTCTTCATCCATCGGTAACTTTACACTACTAGGGAAAACCTTATACACAGAATATTACCAGCAACGCGGTTTCAAATAAGGCACTGCTGCTACTTAGCAGCTGATGATGATACGTACATAGGGTAGGTTCATAGGCCTGACCTAGATGCCCTGCCCAAGGACGCTGCCCTAGAGTCAAGGACATTCAAAGTACAACGGAAGGAACCGACTGAAATCACCTAGGAGTGCAATCCACTCGACCATATATCCCACTCGGATACCCCAATTCCACTCGACGAACATAGTGCCACTCGACCGTACGTAGAGTCACTCGGAGTACAGAAGATCTAAAGTCACCCCAGGGTGGCAACGGTCAGGCATTCACTCCTTAGCCTTAAAGATCATTTATAGTCATTTATAGCTGGCGTTACCAGTAATGTTCTTGTCTTAATTTACATTGAAACCCGTGTAACTGAGGGATGGAGGGGTCTGGCGCACTCTATATAAGCCACCCCCTCCTCTGGCACAAGGGTTCGCATCCCCTGTAACTCACACGCCTATTCCAGTTGACAGCCTCAGGGCACCGAGACGTAGGGTCTTTACCTCCTCCGAGAGGGGCCTGAACTCGTAAACTCACGTGTACAACCTTGCCGTAGCTAGGACCTTGCCTCCTCCTACGTACCCCCTATCCTTACTGTCAGAATTAGTACCACAGTTGGCGCCCACCGTGGGGCAAAGCGTCTTAGCGACTTCCGGTGAGGTTGTGGTTTTCTCGATCTCCATCAACATGGTTTCCGACGGTGGTTTGGCGATGGGCCGTGAGATCCGTCTCGGCGCGCTCGTCTTCGTCGCTGATGACTCCGCCAGGCTTCAAGAAGCCCCCCTCGATGTCGAGGCCCTTCCGATCCACGGGGTCACGCACTTCCGTGCGAGTGCCTGCGGCGTTCTTCTTCGGCAGCCGTCGACCCAGTATCGGTCGGTTCCCAAGTCATATGCACTTCCCGCTATGCGCCGCAGCAAGCGATTTGGTCGGTCGTGGCTTCAGCGGTGGGTGAAGCATGCGGTGGCCCGCCAGTCGGCCACCCTTCAAGTCGCGGCTATCGAGCCAGACGAATCTCTCTACGGACCCTTCAATCTGTCGACTGGTTCCGCAGAAACCCTCTCCGAGTGCGGGAGCTCCGATCCTGCAGCGGAAGTCCTCGTGGTCGGCCCACAGCGCAGCCCGCCTGGGTTCCGCCGCGGAGGCGGTGGTGATGGCAGCGGCGGACCGTCACGTGATCACGAAGAATACCACCCGCAAGCCCTCACTTCCGAGCAGAGAGAAGATTTACGCCGTCGTAACGAGGAGGCGCTCCACACCCCTATTATTGGGGAAACCTCTGAAGCTCGGGCTTTAGAGGCAATGCGCCTGGCCACCTTGGCTGAGCGCGTGCGTCTGGAGAATCTTCAGCATTCACTCGACAAGCGAGCCCGACGGCAGATTCCCGAATCCAGTCGACAGCAATGACAACTGTTTCCGCCTGAACCTCAGGTATACCGCACCCCGATCTAGAATCTTGCAGGTGCAGCCCGTATAGCAGAGTCAATACAACCATCCCGTTCAGAGGCTGGTAGAGGTTTGTTGCAGATCCGAGCGCTGCTCTGAGTAGCTGGTGAACAAAACTCAGCGGTATCTCAGTCGCGCAACATGATCCACAACAGGTCTGTAGTTGCAGATACAGTTCAGTCAGCACATAGTCCAAAGTCAAGTCTCCGGCGAGAAAACCGTGGCCCCCATTGAGATCAGTACCTTAAGAGAGGCCACGGGGAATATGATCATCGACATGCTCGTGACTATCACCGTCGAGCGGATTCCCCCCCTCCGAGGGGTGAATTGTTCCTGCCCCGGCGGCATGATGACAGGCGCCCGTACGGTGATGAGCGCGGAGGCCCGGTCGATTACAGAGGACCTGGGTTCGATGCAAGGTCACTTCTTATGCAGGGTTTGGTCGACAAAAACCGAGCTCACAGAGAAGGTCAAGACAGAAACCTCCCAGTCGGAGGCAGATCGTTTGTTCCAGGGTCTGAGTGTTTCAGCAGGGCCATTCTAGCAGCTGAGATTCCTCCCAATTTCAGATTGGCTATAGGTGTCAGCAAGTTTACCGGTGAGTCGAAACTTGACACTTGCTTGGAAGATTACCGAGTGGCCGTTTAGATTGGTGGAGGAAATGATGAGGTAGCCATGAAACACCTCCCATTGATGCTTGAAGGCTCTGCCAGAGCTTGGTTGACTCAGTTGGCCCCTGGAAGTATCTTCTATTGGGAAGAGTTGGCTCGGATATTCATCAAGACTTTTGAGGGCACTTGCAAACGACTAGCCGGTCTCACTGAGTTGCAGCACTGTGTCCAGAAGCCGAATGAAACTTTGAGAGATTATATCCAGAGGTGGACCACCCTACATCATACGATGGAGAATGTGTCTGAACACCAGGCGGTTTGCGCCTTCAAAGAAGGTGTACATTACAGAGAGCTCAATCTGAAGTTCGGTCGGGTGACATGACACTCGGCCGGATGATGGAGATTGCCACTCGGTATGCCAATGGTGAAGAAGAGGATCGACTCCGCAGTGGCAAAGGAAAGCCAGTCGGACAAGACAACGGAGGTGGAAACACCAGTCGGAAACAAAAACGTAAAGCAGAGCCTGCAGGTCTAGCCGAAGCTGCAATTTTGAATCAAGGAAGGTTCAAGGGGAAGCCCAAGAAACCATGGACTCCAAAGAAAGTAAAAGATCAGTCTGGGCAGGATGTTCTGGATTTACCTTGTCACATTCACACGAAGAAGGATGAAGAGGGGAACCTGATTCTGCCTAAACATACCACTCGGCAATGCCGACTCCTGATGCAGCAGTTCGGAGAGGGCCCGACCCAAGAGAAGGACTCTGATAAAGAAGAGCAAAAAGAGGAAGATGATGGTTACCCCAATGTCAATGCTACTTTGGTGATTTTTGCTGACGTAGAGAGCAAAAGTCGATTGAAGGTTATCAATAGAGATGTGAACATGGTTGCTCCGGCAACTACGACGTATTTGAAGTGGTCAAAGACTCCCATTACATTCGACCAATCAGATCACCCACCGCACGTTGCTACCCCTGGGCGGCAAGCGCTGGTGGTCGACCCAGTTGTTGGGGGAACCCGATTGACTAAAGTCCTTATGGATGGCGGCAGCGGTTTGAATATTTTGTACTCTGAGACCCTCAACGGGATGGGCATCCTGATGTCCAAGCTCCGCGAAAGCAACATGCAATTCCACTGCGTCATCCCAGGGAAGAAAGCAAGGTCACTCGGCCAGATAACTCTTGATGTGGTTTTCGGTGATTCCAAGAATTACCGGAGAGAAAAGTTGGATTTTGAGGTGGTAGATTTCCAGAGTGCTTATCACGCCATTCTGGGCAGAACTGCGTACGCTCGCTTTATGGCTCAACCATGTTATGTTTATCTCAAATTAAAGATGTCTGGACCTAAAGGTGTGATCACAGTCACGAGAAGCCGGCAAAGGGCAGAAGAATGCCTTCAGAAAGGTTCAAAGATTGCTGACGAACAGATGGCAGCAGTAGAAATTGAGGAATATAATAAAAATGCAGATCCGAGTGATTTGCTACGAGCCAAAAAGCCTGCCTTAGAGTCTGCGTTCAAGTCGATTGGCGAGACAAAGCTTATCCATATTCACCCGGAAGACCCAAATGCCGCTCCGAGCAACATCTCAACTACACTCGACGGCAAATAGGAAGCCGCGCTCACTTAGTTCCTCCGTGAGAACTGGGACATCTTTACATGGAAACCATCCGACATGCCGGGTGTACCCAGGGGACTGGCTGAGCAGCGTTTGCAAGTCGATTCAAAGGCAAAACCTGTCAAAGAGTATCTCCGTCGGTCTGCCGCGGAAAAAAGGAAGGCGATTGTTGAAGAGGTGGCTCGACTACTGGCGGCCGAGTTCATCCGTGAAATATACCATTCCGAATGGTTAGCCAACGTCGTCATGGTCCCCAAGAAGAATAATTCACTTCGCATGTGCATTGACTTCAAGCATATCAATCGGGCCTACCCGAAAGATCATTTTCCTCTCCCCCGCATTGATCAGATTGTTGACTCGACAGCCAGATGTGAGGGTCTGTCATTCCTGGATGCATATTCTGGATACCATCAAATCCGTCTATTTGGACCCGATGAAATAAAAACAGCTTTCATCACCCCATGATGTTTTTGCTATGTCACCATGCCTTTCGGCCTCAAGAATGCTGGTGCCACATTTATGCGTATGATTCAAAAGTGCCTGCTCACTCAGATCAGTCGGAATGTGGAAGCATACATGGACGATATAGTGGTTAAATCACGCAAAGGTTCCGACCTGCTGGCTGACCTTACAGAGACATTTGCCAACCTCAGAAGATACGACATGAAACTGAATCCGACTAAATGCACATTCGGTGTTCACGGCGGAAAACTACTCGGTTTTCTCGTTTCCGAACGAGGAATAGATGCAAATCCCGAGAAGATCGGTGCAATAGTACGAATGAAGTGCCCCGTGCGTATACATGACGTGCAGAAGCTCACAGGTTGCCTGGCTGCTCTATGTCGATTCATTTCTCGCCTCGAAGAAAAGGCATTGCCTCTTACCGACTGATGAAGAAGTCAGAAACTTTCGAGTGGACCCCTGAAGCTAAAGCAACATTTGTAGAGCTCAAAGCCCTGCTTTCCACCCAGCCGGTGCTTGCTGCTCCCGTCAGTAGAGAACCCCTGTTGTTGTACATTGCAGCCACTGGCCAAGTCGTCAGCATGGTACTCGCGGTCGAGCGAGAGGAAGAAGGAAAAGCTTATAAAGTTCAACGTCCAGTATATTACATTTCTGAAGTCTTGACTCCATCCAAGCAAAGGTACCCGCACTACCAGAAGCTTGTCTATGGAATTTATCTGACTACAAAGAAAGTGGCACATTACTTCGCCGACCACTCAGTTTCAGTCGTCAGTGATGCTTCGTTATCAGAGATTTTGAACAATCGGGACGCGACTGGTCGAGTGGCAAAGTGGGAAATAGAACTGTTGGGGATCGTAGCAGAATTTTAAAATTTTCCTACGCTCACCAAGATCCATCTATGGAGTATACTAGCAACGAGGGGAAAGGAGTGCATCTACATACCCTTGTAGATCGCGAGCGGAAGCGTTCCAATGAACGAGGTTGATGGAGTCGTACTCGCCGTGATCCAAATCACCGATGACCGAGTGCCGAACGGACGGCACCTCCGCGTTCCACACACGTACGGAGCAGCGACGTCTCCTCCTTCTTGATCCAGCAAGGGGAAAGGAGAGGTTGATGGAGATCCAGCAGCACGACGGCGTGGTGGTGGATGTAGCGGGATCTCGGCAGGGCTTCGCCGAGCTTCTGCGAGAGGGAGAGGTGTTGCAGGGGAGGAGGGAGGCGCCAAAGGCTGTAGTACTGCTGCCCTCCCTCCCCCCTTTATATAGGCCCCCTGGGAGGGGGGGGGGGCGCCGGCAAAGACCCATCTACATGGGGGGCCGGCGGCCAGGGGGAAGACTTGCCCCCCAAGGCAAGTGGGGCGCCCCCCCACCCTAGGGTTTCCAACCCTAGGCGCAGGGGGGAGGCCCATGGGGGGCGCCCCAGCCCACTAAGGGCTGGTTCCCTTCCCACTTCAGCCCATGGGGCCCTCCGGGATAGGTGGCCCCACCCGGTGGACCCCCGGGACCCTTCCGGTGGTCCCCGTACAATACCGGTGACCCCCGAAACATTCCCGGTGGCCGAAACTTGACTTCCTATATAGAATTCTTCACCTCCGGACCATTTTGGAACTCCTCGTGACGTCCGGGATCTCATCCGGGACTCCGAACAACTTTCGGGTTTCCGCATACTCATATCTCTACAACCCTAGCATCACCGAACCTTAAGTGTGTAGACCCTACGGGTTCGGGAGACATGCAGACATGACCGAGACGCCTCTCCGGTCAATAACCAACAGCGGGATCTGGATACCCATGTTGGCTCCCACATGTTCCACGATGATCTCATCGGATGAACCACGATGTTGAGGATTCAATCAATCCCGTATACAATTCCCTTTGTCAATCGGTATGTTACTTGCCCGAGATTCGATCGTCGGTATCCCAATACCTTGTTCAATCTCGTTACCAGCAAGTCTCTTTACTCGTACCGCAATGCATGATCCCGTGACTAACTCCTTAGTCACATTGAGCTCATTATGATGATGCATTACCGAGTGGGCCCAGAGATACCTCTCCGTCATACGGAGTGACAAATCCCAGTCTCGATCCGTGCCAACCCAACAGACACTTTCGGAGATACCCGTAGTGTACCTTTATACTCACCCAGTTACGTTGTGACGTTTGGCACACCCAAAGTACTCCTACGGCATCCGGGAGTTGCACGATCTCATGGTCTAAGGAGAAGATACTTGACATTGGAAAAGCTCTAGCAAACGAACTACACGATCTTTGAGCTATGCTTAGGATTGGGTCTTGTCCATCACATCATTCTCCTAATGATGTGATCCCGTTATCAATGACATCCAATGTCCATAGTCAGGAAACCATGACTATCTGTTGATCAACGAGCTAGTCAACTAGAGGCTTACTAGGGACACGTTGTGGTCTATGTATTCACACATGCATTACGATTTCCGGATAACACAATTATAGCATGAACAATAGACAATTACCATGAACAAAGAAATATAATAATAACCATTTATTATTGCCTCTAGGGCATATTTCCAACAGTCTCCCACTTGCACTAGAGTCAATAATCTAGTTACATTGTGATGAATCGAACACCCATTGCGTCCTGGTGTTGATCATGTTTTGCTCTAGGGAGAGGTTTAGTCAACGGATCTGCTACATTCAGGTCCGTATGTACTTTACAAATATCTATGTCTCCATTTTGAACACTTTCACGAATGGAGTTGAAGCGACGCTTGATATGCCTGGTCTTCCTGTGAAACCTGGGCTCCTTCGCAAGGGCAATAGCTCCAGTGTTGTCACAGAAGAGAGTCATCGGGCCCGACGCATTGGGAATCACCCCTAGGTCGGTAATGAACTCCTTCATCCAGACTGCTTCCTGTGCTGCCTCCGAGGCTGCCATGTACTCCGCTTCACATGTAGATCCCGCCATGATGCTTTGCTTGCAACTGCACCAGCTTACTGCTCCTCCATTCAAAATATACACGTATCCGGTTTGTGACTTCGAGTCATCCAGATCTGTGTCGAAGCTAGCGTCGACGTAACCCTTTACGACGAGCTCTTCGTCACCTCCATAAACGAGAAACATATCCTTAGTCCTCTTCAGGTACTTCAGGATATTCTTGACCGCTGTCCAGTGTTCCATGCCGGGATTACTTTGGTACCTTCCTACCAAACTTACGGCAAGGTTTACATCAGGTCTGGTAAACAGCATGGCATACATAATAGACCCTATGGCCGAGGCATAGGGGATGACACTCATCTTTTCTCTATCTTCTGCCGTGGTCGGGCATTGAGCCGTGCTCAATTGCACACCTTGCAATACAGGCAAGAACCCCTTCTTGGACTGATCCATATTGAACTTCTTCAATATCTTGTCAAGGTACGTACTCTGTGAAAGACCAATGAGGCGTCTTGATCTATCTCTATAGATCTTGATGCCTAATATATAAGCAGCTTCTCCAAGGTCCTTCATTGAAAAACACTTATTCAAATAGGCCTTTATACTTTCCAAGAATTATATATCATTTCCCATCAACAGTATGTCATCCACATATAATATGAGAAATGCTACAGAGCTCCCACTCACTTTCTTGTAAACACAGGCTTCTCCATAAGTCTGTGTAAACCCAAACGCTTTGATCATCTCATCAAAGCGAATGTTCCAACTCCGAGATGCTTGCACCAGCCCATAGATTGAGCGCTGGAGCTTGCACACTTTGTTAGCATTCTTAGGATCGACAAAACCTTCCGGCTGCATCATATACAATTCTTCCTCAAGAAAACCGTTAAGGAATGCCGTTTTGACGTCCATTTTCCATATCTCATAATCATAGAATGCGGCAATTGCTAACATGATTCGGACGGACTTCAGCTTCGCTACGGGTGAGAAAGTCTCATCGTAGTCAACCCCTTGAACTTGTCGATAACCCTTAGCGACAAGTCGAGCCTTATAGATGGTCACATTACCATCCGCGTCTGTCTTCTTCTTAAAGATCCATTTATTTTCTATGGCTCGCCGATCATCGGGCAAGTCAGTCAAAGTCCATACTTCGTTTTCATACATGGATCCTATCTCGGATTTCATGGCTTCTAGCCATTTGTCGGAATCCGGGCCCGCCATCGCTTCTTCATAGTTCGAAGGTTCACCGTTGTCTACCAACATGATTTCCAGGACAGGGTTGCCGTACCACTCTGGTGCGGAACGTGTCCTTGTGGACCTACGAAGTTCAGCAGTAACTTGATCCGAAGCTTCATGATCATCATCATTAACTTCCTCCTCAGTCGGTGTAGGCACCACAGGAACATCTTCCCGCGCTGCGCTACTTTCCGGTTCGGAAGGGGTGACTATCACCTCATCAAGTTCCACTTTCCTCCCACTCAATTCTTTCGAGAGAAACTCTTTCTCCAGAAAGGACCCGTTCTTGGCAACGAAGATCTTGCCTTCGGATCTGAGGTAGAAGGTATACCCAATAGTTTCCTTAGGGTATCCTATGAAGACGCATTTCTCCGACTTGGGTTCGAGCTTTTCAGGTTGAAGTTTCTTGACATAAGCATCGCATCCCCAAACTTTTAGAAACGACAGCTTAGGTTTCTTCCCAAACCATAATTCATACGGTGTCGTCTCAACGGATTTCGACGGAGCCCTATTTAAAGTGAATGCGGCAGTCTCTAAAACATAGCCCCAAAATGAGAGCGGTAAATCGGTAAGAGACATCATAGATCGCACCATATCCAATAGAGTGCGATTACGACGTTCGGACACACCGTTTCGCTGAGGTGTTCCAGGCGGCGTGAGTTGTGAAACGATTCCACATTTCCTTAAGTGCGCACCAAATTCGTGACTTAAATATTCTCCACCACGATCTGATCGTAAGAATTTTATTTTTCTGTCACGTTGATTCTCAACCTCACTCTGAAATTCCTTGAACTTTTCAAAGGTTTCAGACTTGTATTTCATTAGGTAGACATACCCATATCTACTTAAATCATCAGTGAGAGTGAGAACATAACGATATCCTCCGCGAGCCTCAACACTCATTGGACCGCACACATCGGTATGTATGATTTCCAATAAGTTGGTTGCTCGCTCCATTGTTCCGGAGAACGGAGTCTTGGTCATCTTACCCATGAGGCATGGTTCGTACGTGTCAAATGATTCGTAATCAAGAGACTCCAAAAGTCCATCTGCATGGAGCTTCTTCATGCGCTTGACACCAATGTGACCAAGGCGGCAGTGCCACAAGTATGTGTGACTATCGTTATCAACTTTACATCTTTTGGTATTCACACTATGAATATGTGTAACATCGCGTTCGAGATTCATCAAGAATAAACCATTGACCGGCGGGGCATGACCATAAAACATATCTCTCAAATAAATAGAACAACCATTATTCTCGGATTTAAATGAGTAGCCATCTCAAATTAAACGAGATCCAGATACAATGTTCATGCTCAAAGCTGGCACTAAATAACAATTATTGAGGTTTAAAACTAATCCCGTAGGTAGATGCAGAGGTAGCGTGCCGACGGCGATCACATCGACCTTGGAACCATTCCCGACGCGCATTGTCACCTCGTCCTTTGCCAGTCTCTGTTTATTCCGCAGTTCCTGTTTTGAGTTACAAATATGAGCAACCGCACCGGTATCAAATACCCAGGAGCTACTACGAGTACTGGTAAGGTACACATCAATTACATGTATATCACATATACCTTTGGTGTTGCCGGCCTTCTTGTCCGCTAAGTATTTGGGGCAGTTCCGCTTCCAGTGACCACTTCCCTTCCAATAAAAGCACTCAGTCTCAGGCTTGGGTCCATTCTTTGACTTCTTCCCGGCAACTGGCTTCCCGGGCGCGGCAACTCCCTTGCCGTCCTTCTTGAAGTTCTTCTTACCCTTGCCCTTCTTGAACTTAGTAGTTTTATTCACCATCAACACTTGATGTTCTTTTCTGATCTCCACCTCCGCTGATTTCAGCATCGAATATACCTCAGGAATGGTCTTTTCCATCCCCTGCATATTGAAGTTCATCACAAAGCTCTTGTAGCTTGGTGGAAGCGACTGAAGGATTCTGTCAATGACCGCGTCATCCGGGAGATTAACTCCCAGCTGAGACAAGCGGTTGTGTAACCCAGACATTCTGAGTATGTGCTCACTAATAGAACTATTCTCCTCCATTTTACAGCTGAAGAACTTGTCGGAGACTTCATATCTCTCGACCCGGGCATGAGCTTGGAAAACCATTTTCAGCTCTTCGAACATCTCATATGCTCCATGCTTCTAAAAACGCTTTTGGAGCCCCGGTTCTAAGCTGTAAAGCATGCCGCACTGAATGAGGGAGTAATCATCAGCACGTGATTGCCAAGCATTCATAACGTCTTGGTTCTCTGGGATTGGTGCTTCACCTAGCGGTGCTTCTAGGACATAATCTTTCTTGGCTGCTATGAGGATGATCCTCAGGTTCCGGACCCAGTCCGTATAGTTGCTGCCATCATCTTTCAGCTTGATTTTCTCTAGGAACGCATTGAAGTTGAGGACAACGTGGGCCATTTGATCTACAAGACATATTGTAAAGATTTTAGACTAAGTTCATGATAATTAAGTTCATATAATCAAATTATTCAATGAATTCCCACTCAGATAGACATCCCTCTAGTCATCTAAGTGAAACATGATCCGAGTTAACAAGGCCGTGTCCGATCATCACGTGAGACGGACTAGTCAAGATCGGTGAACATCTCCATGTTGATCGTATCTTCTATACGACTCATGCTCAACCTTTCGGTCCTCCGTGTTCCGAGGCCATGTCTGTACATGCTAGGCTCGTCAAGTCAACCTAAGTGTATTGTGTGTGTTCCGAGGCCATGTCTGTACATGCTAGGCTCGTCAACACCCGTTGTATGCGAATGTTAGAATCTATCACACCCGATCATCACGTGGTGCTTCGAAACAACGAACCTTCGCAACGGTGCATAGTTAGGGTGAACACTTTCTTGAAATTATTATAAGGGATCATCTTACTTACTACCGTCGTTCTAAGCATATAAGATGCAAAACATGATAAACATCACATGCAATCAAATAGTGACATGATATGGCCAATATCATTTTGCTCCTTTGATCTCCATCTTCGGGGCACCATGATCATCTTTGTCACCGGCATGACACCATGATCTCCATCATCATGATCTCCATCATTGTGTCTTCATGAAGTTGTCACGCCAACGATTGCTTCTACTTCTACGGCTAACATGTTTAGCAATAAAGTAAAGTAATTTACATGGCGTTATTCAATGACACGCAGGTCATACAAAATAATAAAGACAACTCCTATGGCTCCTGCCGGTTGTCATACTCATCGACATGCAAGTCGTGATTCCTATTACAAGAATATGATCAATCTCATACATCACATTATATCATTCATCACATCTTCTGGCCATATCACATCACATAGCACATGCTGCAAAAACAAGTTAGATGTCCTCTAATTGTTGTTGCAAGTTTTTACGTGGCTTGAATAGGTTTCTAGCAAGAACGTTTCTTACCTACGTAAAACCACAACGTGATGTGCCAATTTCTGTTTACCCTTCATAAGGACCCTTTTCATCGAATCCGTTCCGACTAAAGTGGGAGAGACAGACACCCGCTAGCCACCTTATGCAACTAGTGCATGTCAGTCGGTGGAACCTGTCTCACGTAAGCGTACGTGTAAGGTCGGTCCGGGCCGCTTCATCCCACTATACCGCCGAAACAAGATAAGACTAGTAGCGGCAAGAAGAATTGGCAACATCTACGCCCACAACTGCTTTGTGTTCTACTCGTGCATAGTAACTACGCATAGGCCTGGCTCATGATGCCACTGTTGGGGATCGTAGCAGAATTTTAAAATTTTCCTACGCTCACCAAGATCCATCTATGGAGTATACTAGCAACGAGGGGAAAGGAGTGCATCTACATACCCTTGTAGATCGCGAGCGGAAGCGTTCCAATGAACGAGGTTGATGGAGTCGTACTTGCCGTGATCCAAATCACGGATGACCGAGTGCCGAACGGACGGCACCTCCGCGTTTAACACACGTACGGAGCAGCGACGTCTCCTCCTTCTTGATCCAGCAAGGGGGAAGGAGAGGTTGATGGAGATCCAGCAGCACGACGGAGTGGTGGTGGATGTAGCGGGATCTCGGCAGGGCTTCGCCGAGCTTCTGCGAGAGGGAGAGGTGTTGCAGGGGAGGAGGGAGGCGCCAAAGGCTGTAGTACTGCTGTCCTCCCTCCCCCCTTTATATAGGCCCCCTGAGAGGGGGGGCGCCGGCCAAGACCCATCTACATGGGGGGCCGGCGGCCAGGGGGAAGACTTGCCCCCCAAGGCAAGTGGGGCGCCCCCCCACCCTAGGGTTTCCAACCCTAGGCGCAGGGGGGAGGCCCATGGGGGGCGCCCCAGCCCACTAACGGCTGGTTCCCTTCCCACTTCAGCCCATGGGGCCCTCTGGGATAGGTGGCCCCACCCGGTGGACCCCCGGGACCCTTCCGGTGGTCCCGGTACAATACCGGTGACCCCCGAAACATTCCCGGTGGCCGAAACTTGACTTCCTATATAGAATTATTCACCTCCGGACCATTCCGGAACTCCTCTTGACGTCCGGGATCTCATCCGGGACTCCGAACAACTTTTGGGTTTCCGCATACTCATATCTCTACAACCCTAGCGTCACCGAACCTTAAGTGTGTAGACCCTACGGGTTCGGGAGACATGCAGACATGACCGAGACGCCTCTCCGGTCAATAACCAACAGCGGGATCTGGATACCCATGTTGGCTCCCACATGTTCCACGATGATCTCATCGGATGAACCACGATGTCGAGGATTCAATCAATCCCGTATACAATTCCCTTTGTCAATCGGTATGTTACTTGCCCGAGATTCGATCGTCGGTATCCCAATACCTTGTTCAATCTCGTTACCGGCAAGTCTCTTTACTCGTACCGCAATGCATGATCCCGTGACTAACTCCTTAGTCACATTGAGCTCATTATGATGATGCATTACCGAGTGGGCCCAGAGATACCTCTCCGTCATACGGAGTGACAAATCCCAGTCTCGATCCGTGCCAACCCAACAAACACTTTCGGAGATACCCGTAGTGTACCTTTATAGTCACCCAGTTACGTTGTGACGTTTGGCACACCCAAAGTACTCCTACGGTATCCGGGAGTTGCACGATCTCATGGTCTAAGGAGAAGATACTTGACATTGGAAAAGCTATAGCAAACGAACTACAAGATCTTGGAGCTATGCTTAGGATTGGGTCTTGTCCATCACATCATTCTCCTAATGATGTGATCCCGTTATCAATGACATCCAATGTCCATAGTCAGGAAACCATGACTATCTGTTGATCAACGAGCTAGTCAACTAGAGGCTTACTAGGGACACGTTGTGGTCTATGTATTCACACATGCATTACGATTTCCGGATAACACAATTATAGCATGAACAATAGACAATTACCATGAACAAAGAAATATAATAATAACCATTTATTATTGCCTCTAGGGCATATTTCCAACAGTCTCCCACTTGCACTAGAGTCAATAATCTAGTTACATTGTGATGAATCGAACACCCATTGCGTCCTGGTGTTGATCATGTTTTGCTCTAGGGAGAGGTTTAGTCAACGGATCTGCTACATTCAGGTTCGTATGTACTTTACAAATATCTATGTCTCCATTTTGAACACTTTCACGAATGGAGTTGAAGCGACGCTTGATATGCCTGGTCTTCCTGTGAAACCTGGGCTCCTTCGCAAGGGCAATAGCTCCAGTGTTGTCACAGAAGAGAGTCATCGGGCCCGACGCATTGGGAATCACCCCTAGGTCGGTAATGAACTCCTTCATCCAGACTGCTTCCTGTGCTGCCTCCGAGGCTGCCATGTACTCCGCTTCACATGTAGATCCCGCCACGATGCTTTGCTTGCAACTGCACCAGCTTACTGCTCCTCCATTCAAAATATACACGTATCCGGTTTGTGACTTCGAGTCATCCAGATCTGTGTCGAAGCTAGCATCGACGTAACCCTTTACGACGAGCTCTTCGTCACCTCCATAAACGAGAAACATATCCTTAGTCCTCTTCAGGTACTTCAGGATATTCTTGACCGCTGTCCAGTGTTCCATGCCGGGATTACTTTGGTACCTTCCTACCAAACTTACGGCAAGGTTTACATCAGGTCTGGTACACAGCATGGCATACATAATAGACCCTATGGCCGAGGCATAGGGGATGACACTCATCTTTTCTCTATCTTCTACCGTGGTCGGGCATTGAGCCGTGCTCAATTGCACACCTTGCAATACAGGCAAGAACCCCTTCTTGGACTGATCCATATTGAACTTCTTCAATATCTTGTCAAGGTACGTACTCTGTGAAAGACCAATGAGGCGTCTTGATCTATCTCTATAGATCTTGATGCCTAATATATAAGCAGCTTCTCCAAGGTCCTTCATTGAAAAACACTTATTCAAATAGGCCTTTATACTTTCCAAGAATTATATATCATTTCCCATCAACAGTATGTCATCCACATATAATATGAGAAATGCTACAGAGCTCCCACTCACTTTCTTGTAAACACAGGCTTCTCCATAAGTCTGTGTAAACCCAAACGCTTTGATCATCTCATCAAAGCGAATGTTCCAACTCCGAGATGCTTGCACCAGCCCATAGATTGAGCGCTGGAGCTTGCACACTTTGTTAGCATTCTTAGGATCGACAAAACCTTCCGGCTGCATCATATACAATTCTTCCTTAAGAAAACCGTTAAGGAATGCCGTTTTGACGTCCATTTGCCATATCTCATAATCATAGAATGTGGCAATTGCTAACATGATTCGGACGGACTTCAGCTTCGCTACGGGTGAGAAAGTCTCATCGTAGTCAACCCCTTGAACTTGTCGATAACCCTTAGCGACAAGTCGAGCCTTACAGATGGTCACATTACCATCCGCGTCTGTCTTCTTCTTAAAGATCCATTTATTTTCTATGGCTCGCCGATCATCAGGCAAGTCAGTCAAAGTCCATACTTCGTTTTCATACATGGATCCTATCTCGGATTTCATGGCTTCTAGCCATTTGTCAGAATCCGGGCCCGCCATCGCTTCTTCATAGTTCGAAGGTTCACCGTTGTCTAACAACATGATTTCCAGGACAGGGTTGCCGTACCACTCTAGTGCGGAACGTGTCCTTGTGGACCTACGAAGTTCAGCAGTAACTTGATCCGAAGCTTCATGATCATCATCATTAACTTCCTCCCCAGTCGGTGTAGGCACCACAGGAACATCTTCCCGCGCTGCGCTACTTTCCGGTTCGGAAGGGGTGACTACCACCTCATCAAGTTCCACTTTCCTCCCACTCAATTCTTTCGAGAGAAACTCTTTCTCCAGAAAGGACCCGTTCTTGGCAACGAAGATCTTGCCTTCGGATCTGAGGTAGAAGGTATACCCAATAGTTTCCTTAGGGTATCCTATGAAGACGCATTTCTCCGACTTGGGTTCGAGCTTTTCAGGTTGAAGTTTCTTGACATAAGCATCGCATCCCCAAACTTTTAGAAACGACAGCTTAGGTTTCTTCCCAAACCATAATTCATACGGTGTCGTCTCAACGGATTTCGACGGAGCCCTATTTAAAGTGAATGTGGCAGTCTCTAAAGCATAGCCCCAAAATGAGAGCGGTAAATCGGTAAGAGACATCATAGATCGCACCATATCCAATAGAGTGCGATTACGACGTTCGGACACACCGTTTCGCTGAGGTGTTCCAGGCGGCGTGAGTTGTGAAACGATTCCACATTTCCTTAAGTGCGCACCAAATTCGTGACTTAAATATTCTCCACCACGATCTGATCGTAAGAATTTTATTTTTCTGTCACGTTGATTCTCAACCTCACTCTGAAATTCCTTGAACTTTTCAACGGTTTCAGTCTTGCATTTCATTAGGTAGACATACCCATATCTACTTAAATCATCAGTGAGAGTGAGAACATAACGATATCCTCCGCGAGCCTCAACACTCATTGGACCGCACACATCGGTATGTATGATTTCCAATAAGTTGGTTTCTCGCTCCATTGTTCCGGAGAACGGAGTCTTGGTCATCGTACCCATGAGGCATGGTTCGCACGTGTCAAATGATTCGTAATCAAGAGACTCCAAAATTCCATCTGCATGGAGCTTCTTCATGCGCTTGACACCAATGTGACCAAGGCGGCAGTGCCACAAGTATGTGGGACTATCGTTATCAACTTTACATCTTTTGGTATTCACACTATGAATATGTGTAACATCGCGTTCGAGATTCATCAAGAATAAACCATTGACCAGCGGGGCATGACCATAAAACATATCTCTCAAATAAATAGAACAACCATTATTCTCGGATTTAAATGAGTAGCCATCTCGAATTAAACGAGATCCAGATACAATGTTCATGCTCAAAGCTGGCACTAAATAACAATTATTGAGGTTTAAAACTAATCCCGTAGGTAGATGCAGAGGTAGCGTGCCGACGGCGATCACATCGACCTTGGAACCATTCCCGACGCGCATCGTCACCTCGTCCTTTGCCAGTCTCCGTTTATTCCGCAGTTCCTGTTTTGAGTTACAAATATGAGCAACCGCACCGGTATCAAATACCCAGGAGCTACTACGAGTACTGGTAAGGTACACATCAATTACATGTATATCACATATACCTTTGGTGTTGCCGGCCTTCTTGTCCGCTAAGTATTTGGGGCAGTTCCGCTTCCAATGACCACTTCCCTTGCAATAAAAGCACTCAGTCTCAGGCTTGGGTCCATTCTTTGACTTCTTCCCGGCAACTGGCTTACCGGGCGCGGCAACTCCCTTGCCGTCCTTCTTGAAGTTCTTCTTACCCTTGCCCTTCTTGAACTTAGTGGTTTTATTCACCATCAACACTTGATGTTCTTTTCTGATCTCCACCTCCGCTGATTTCAGCACCGAATATACCTCAGGAATGGTCGTTTCCATCCCCTGCATATTGAAGTTCATCACAAAGCTCTTGTAGCTTGGTGGAAGCGACTGAAGGATTTTGTCAATGACCGCGTCATCCGGGAGATTAACTCCCAGCTGAGACAAGCGGTTGTGTAACCCAGACATTCTGAGTATGTGCTCACTAACAGAACTATTCTCTTCCATTTTACAGCTGAAGAACTTGTCGGAGACTTCATATCTCTCGACCCAGGCATGAGCTTGGAAAACCATTTTCAGCTCTTCGAACATCTCATATGCTCCATGCTTCTCAAAACGCTTTTGGAGCCCCGGTTCTAAGCTGTAAAGCATGCCGCACTGAACGAGGGAGTAATCATCAGCACGTGATTGCCAAGCATTCATAACGTCTTGGTTCTCTGGGATTGGTGCTTCACCTAGCGGTGCTTCTAGGACATAATCTTTCTTGGCTGCTATGAGGATGATCCTCAGGTTCCGGACCCAGTCCGTATAGTTGCTGCCATCATCTTTCAGCTTGGTTTTCTCTAGGAACGCGTTGAAGTTGAGGACAACGTGGGCCATTTGATCTACAAGACATATTGTAAAGATTTTAGACTAAGTTCATAATAATTAAGTTCATATAATCAAATTATTCAATGAATTCCCACTTAGATAGACATCCCTCTAGTCATGTAAGTGAAACATGATCCGAGTTAACTAGGACGTGTCCGATCATCACGTGAGACGGACTAGTCAAGATCGGTGAACATCTCCATGTTGATCGTATCTTCTATACGACTCATGCTCAACCTTTCGGTCCTCCGTGTTCCGAGGCCATGTCTGTACATGCTAGGCTCGTCAAGTCAACCTAAGTGTATTGCGTGTGTTCCGAGGCCATGTCTGTACATGCTAGGCTCGTCAACACCCGTTGTATGCGAACGTTAGAATCTATCACACCCGATCATCACGTGGTGCTTCGAAACAACGAACCTTCGCAACGGTGCACAGTTAGGGTGAACACTTTCTTGAAATTATTATAAGGGATCATCTTACTTACTACCGTCGTTCTAAGCAAATAAGATGCAAAACATGATAAACATCACATGCAATCAAATAGTGACATGATATGGCCAATATCATTTTGCTCCTTTGATCTCCATCTTCGGGGCACCATGATCATATTCGTCACCGGCATGACACCATGATCTCCATCATCATGATCTCCATCATTGTGTCTTCATGAAGTTGTCACGCCAACGATTGCTTCTACTTCTACGGCTAACACGTTTAGCAATAAAGTAAAGTAATTTACATGGCGTTATTCAATGACACACAGGTCATACAAAATAATAAAGACAACTCCTATGGCTCCTGCCGGTTGTCATACTCATCGACATGCAAGTCGTGATTCCTATTACAAGAATATTATCAATCTCATACATCACATATATCATTCATCACATCTTCTGGCCATATCACATCACGTAGCACATGCTGCAAAAATAAGTTAGACGTCCTCTAATTGTTGTTGCAAGTTTTTACGTGGCTTGAATAGGTTTCTAGCAAGAACGTTTCTTACCTACGTAAAACCACAACGTGATGTGCCAATTTCTATTTACCCTTCATAAGGACCCTTTTCATCGAATCCGTTCCGACTAAAGTGGGAGAGACAGACACCCGCTAGCCACCTTATGCAACTAGTGCATGTCAGTCGGTGGAACCTGTCTCACGTAAGCGTACGTGTAAGGTCGGTCCGGGCCGCTTCATCCCACTATACCGCAGAAACAAGATAAGACTAGTAGCGGCAAGAAGAATTGGCAACATCTACGCCCACAACTGCTTTGTGTTCTACTCGTGCATAGTAACTACGCATAGGCCTGGCTCATGATGCCACTGTTGGGGATCGTAGCAGAATTTTAAAATTTTCCTACGCTCACCAAGATCCATCTATGGAGTATACTAGCAACGAGGGGAAAGGAGTGCATCTACATACCCTTGTAGATCGCGAGCGGAAGCGTTCCAATGAACGAGGTTGATGGAGTCGTACTCGCCGTGATCCAAATCACCGATGACCGAGTGCCGAACGGACAGCACCTCTGCGTTCAACACATGTACGGAGCAGCGACGTCTCCTCCTTCTTGATCCAGCAAGGGGGAAGGAGAGGTTGATGGAGATCCAGCAGCACGACGACGTGGTGGTGGATGTAGCGGGATCTCGGCAGGGCTTCGCCGAGCTTCTGCGAGAGGTAGAGGTGTTGCAGGGGAGGAGGGAGGTGCCAAAGGCTGTAGTACTTCTGCCCTCCCTCCCCCCTTTATATAGGCCCCCTGGGAGGGGGGGGGGCGCCGGCCAAGACCCATCTACATGGGGGGCCGGCGGCCAGGGGGAAGACTTGCCCCCCAAGGCAAGTGGGGCGCCCCCCCACCCTAGGGTTTCCAACCCTAGGCGCAGGGGGGAGGCCCATGGGGGGCGCCCCAGCCCACTAACGGCTGGTTCCCTTCCCACTTCAGCCCATGGGGCCCTCTGGGATAGGTGGCCCCACCCGGTGGACCCCCGGGACCCTTCCGGTGGTCCCGGTACAATACCGGTGACCCCCGAAACATTCCAGGTGGCCGAAACTTGACTTCCTATATAGAATTCTTCACCTCCGGACCATTCCGGAACTCCTCTTGACGTCCGGGATCTCATCCGGGACTCCGAACAACTTTTGGGTTTCCGCATACTCATATCTCTACAACCCTAGCGTCACCGAACCTTAAGTGTGTAGACCCTACGGGTTCGGGAGACATGCAGACATGACCGAGACGCCTCTCCGGTCAATAACCAACAGCGGGATCTGGATACCCATGTTGGCTCCCACATGTTCCACGATGATCTCATCGGATGAACCACGATGTCGAGGATTCAATCAATCCCGTATACAATTCCCTTTGTCAATCGGTATGTTACTTGCCCGAGATTCGATCGTCGGTATCCCAATACCTTGTTCAATCTCGTTACCGGCAAGTCTCTTTACTCGTACCGCAATGCATGATCCCGTGACTAACTCCTTAGTCACATTGAGCTCATTATGATGATGCATTACCGAGTGGGCCCAGAGATACCTCTCCGTCATACGGAGTGACAAATCCCAGTCTCGATCCGTGCCAACCCAACAGACACTTTCGGAGATACCTGTAGTGTACCTTTATAGTCACCCAGTTACGTTGTGACGTTTGGCACACCCAAAGTACTCCTACGGTATCCGGGAGTTGCACGATCTCATGGTCTAAGGAGAAGATACTTGACATTGGAAAAGCTCTAGCAAACGAACTACACAATCTTTGAGCTATGCTTAGGATTGGGTCTTGTCCATCACATCATTCTCCTAATGATGTGATCCCGTTATCAATGACATCCAATGTCCATAGTCAGGAAACCATGACTATCTGTTGATCAACGAGCTAGTCAACTAGAGGCTTACTAGGGACACGTTGTGGTCTATGTATTCACACATGCATTACGATTTCCGGATAACACAATTATAGCATGAACAATAGACAATTACCATGAACAAAGAAATATAATAATAACCATTTATTATTGCCTCTAGGGCATATTTACAACAAGAACTCCTTCCTCCGGATATCAAGTTTGAAGCTAAAAAGGCAATTAAGTCTCAAGCAATTGCAGATTTCTTGGCCGAGTGGATTGAACAGCAACAGCTGACTCAAGTTCACTCGGAGCACTGGACTATGTTTTTCGATGGATCTAAAATGTTAAACGGCTCTGGTGCTGGAGTGGTGTTAGTATCCCCAAGAGGTGACAAGCTCAGTTATGTCCTTCAGATTCATTTTGACTCTTCCAACAATGAAGCTGAATACGAAGCACTTTTGAATGGATTGCGCATGGCCATTTCACTCGGCGTCCGTCGCCAGATGGTTTATGGCAACTCAGATTTAGTGGTCAATCAAGTGATGAAGGAGTGGGATGTTAGGAGTCCCGCCATGATTGGGTACTGCAATGCCGTAAGAATGTTGGAGAAGAAGTTTGAAGGGTTGGAGCTCCACCACGTGCCCCGACTCAAAAATCAAGCTGCTGATGATCTAGCGAAGATAGGTTCCACTCGGAAGCCCATTCCCAGTAACATGTTCTTGGAGCATCTCCACACCGCATCAATTAAAGAAGATCCCTTCACTGAACAGCCCACACAGCCTGTGAGTCCGACCGATCCGACTGAAGTCGAAGTTCTAGCGGTTGTCGACCTGATCATAGAAATCTTAGTCGTCACTCCCGATTGGACGGTCCCGTACATTGCATATATGCTCAGGCAGGAGCTCCCAGAGGATAAAGTTGAAGCGCGTCAGATCGTTCGCAGGTCTAAAGCCTTCATGGTTATGGGCGAACAACTTTTCAGGGAAAGCGCGACTGGCGTTGCTCAGCGATGTATCACTCCAGAGGAAGGTCGACTAATCTTAAATGAGATTCACTCGGGGACCTGTGGTCACCATGCGTCCTCTCGGACCATCGTAGCCAAAGCATACCGAGCTGGATTCTATTGGCCACGGGCCAACGAAATGGCTAAAGATATCGTGGAAAAATGTGAAGGCTGTCAGTTTTACTCGAACTTGTCCCACAAACCTGCATCAGCTCTGAAGACCATTCCACGCGTCTGGCCATTCACAGTGTGGGGATTAGACATGGTTGGTCCTTTGAGAACTGGCAGAAGTGGTTTCACGCATCTACTTGTGGCAGTCGACAAATTACCAAGTGGATTGAGGCCAAGCCCATCAAGATTTTGGACTCCAGCATAGCCATTAGTTTCATTAGAGGGTTGATATTCCGATATGGTGTCCCTCACAGCATCATCACAGATAACGGTCCAAACTTCGACTCGGATGAGTTCAAAGCTTTCTGTGCTTCTCAAGGCACTCGGGTAGACTACGCATCCATTGCGTACCCGCAGTCGAATGGGCAAGCTGAAAGAGCGAATGGTTTGATCCTCCAAGGGCTGAAGCCTCGATTGATGCATGGTCTCAAACATGCAGCTGGAGCCTGGGTTGATGAACTTCCGTCTGTTCTGTGGGGTTTAAGAACAACTCCCAACAGGTCGACTGGTCGAACCCCTTTCTTCCTAGTGTATGGGGCTGAAGCTGTCCTTCCGAGTGATCTGCTACACAATGCGCCCCGAGTGTAACTCTTCACAGAAGCCGAAGCAGAACAAGTGCGTCAAGATGCCGTGGATCTCTTGGAAGAAGAACGAGAAATGGCTCTGATCCACTCGACCATCTATCAGCAAGACCTTCATCGATTCCACGCTCGAAACGTCAGAGGGCGAGCTTTTCACGAAGGAGATCTGGTGCTTCGAGTGGATCGGGCAGCGGCCTCACAAGCTTGCCCCCGCATGGGAAGGCCCTTTCCTCGTCACCAAGGTGTTGAACAATGTGTTGGGGAACGCAGTAATTTCAAAAAAATTCCTATGATCACGCAAGATCTATCTAGGAGATGCATAGCAACGAGCGGGGAAGAGTCTATCCACGTACCCTCATAGACCGAAAGCGGAAGCGTTTTATCAACGTGGTTGATGTCGTCGTACGTCTTCACGATACGACCGATCCAAGTACCGAACGCATGACAGCTCCGAGTTCAGCACATGTTCAGCTCGATGACGTCCCTCGTACTCTTGATCCAGTTGAGGCCGAGGGAGAGTTTCGTCAGCACGATGGCGTGGTGACGGTGATGATGAAGTTACCGGCGTAGGGCTTCGCCTAAGCACTAAGACGATATGACCGAGGTGTGTAACTGTGGAGGGGGGCACCGCACATGGCTAAAAGATTAACTTGTGTGTTTATGGGGTGCCCCCTGGCCACGTATATAAAGGATGGAGGGAGGAGGAGGCCGGCCCTCATAGGGCGCGCCCAAAGTGTGGAGTCCTACTAGGACTCCCTAGTCCTAGTAGGATTCCACCTCCCACATGGAATAGGAAAAGGGGAAGGGAGAAGGAGAAGGAAGGAACGGGGCGGCCCCCTTCCCTAGTCCAATTCGGACCAGTCCATGGGGAAGGGGAGCGGCCACCCTTGAGGCCTTTCTCTCCTTTCCCGTATGGCCCATTAAGGCCCAATACGAATTCCCGTAACTCTCCGGTACTCCGAAAAATACCCGAATCACTCGAAACCTTTCCGATGTCCGAATATAGCCTTCCAATATATCAATCTTTACGTCTCGACCATTTCAAGACTCTTCGTCATGTCCGTGATCTCATCCGGGACTCCGAACAATCTTCGGTCATCAAATCACATAACTCTTTAATACAAATCGTCATCGAACGTTAAGCGTGCGGTCCCTACGGGTTCGAGAACTATGTAGACATGACCGAGACACCTCTCTAGTCAATAACCAATAGCGGAACCTGGATGCTCATATTAGCTCCCACATATTCTACGAAGATCTTTATCGGTCAAACCGCATAACAACATACGTTGTTCCCTTTGTCATCGGTATATTACTTGCCCGAGATTCGATTGTCGGTATCATCATACCTAGTTCAATCTCGTTACCGGAAAGTCTCTTTACTCGTTCCGTAACGCATCATCCCGCAACTAACTCATTAGTCACATTGCTTGCAAGGCTTGGAGTGATGAGCATTACCGAGAGGGCCCAGAGGTACCTCTCCGAAACACGGAGTGACAAATCCTAATCTCGATTTACGCCAACCCAACAAATACCTTCGGAGACACCTGTAGAGCATCTTTATAATCACCCAGTTACGTTGTGACGTTTGATAGCACACTAAGTGTTCCTCCGGTATCTGGGAGTTGCATAATCTCATAGTCAGAGGAACATGTATAAGTCATGAAGAAAGCTGTAGCAATAAAACTAAATGATCATTAATGCCAAGCTAACGGATGGGTCTTGTCCATCACATCATCCTCTAATGATGTGACCCCGTTCATCAAATGACATCACATGTCCATGGCTAGGAAACTTAACCATCTTTGATTAACGAGCTAGTTAAGTAGAGGCATACTAGGGACACTCCATTTTGTCTATGTATTCACACATGTACTAAGTTTCCGGTTAATACAATTTTAGCATGAATAATAAACATTTATGATGATATAAGGAAATATAAATAACAACTTTATTATTGCCTCTAGGGCATATTTCCTTCAGTCTCCCACTTGCATCAGAGTCAATAATCTAGATCAGATCGCCATGTGATTTAACACGGATAGTTCACATCTTTATGTGATTAACACCCATAGTTCACATCGCCATGTGACCAACACCCAAAGGGTTTACTAGAGTCAATAATCTAGTTCACATCGCTATGTGATTAACTCCCAAAGAGTACTAAGGTGTGATCATGTTTTGCTTGTGAGAGAAGTTTAGTCAATGGGTCTGTCACATTCAGATCCGTTATGTATTTTGCAAATTTCTATGTCTACAATGCTCCGCACGGAGCTACTCTAGCTAATCGCTCCCACTTTCAATATGTATCCAGATTGAGACGCAGAGTCATGTGGATCGGTGTAAAAGCTTGCATCGACGTAGCTCTTTACGACGAACTCTTTTTCACCTCCATAACCGAGAAATATTTCCTTAGTCCTCTTTAGGTAACTAAGATAACTTTGACCGTTGTCCAGTGATCTACTCCTAGATCACTATTGTACTCCTTTGCCAAACTTATGGCGAGGTACACAATAGGTCTGGCATACAGAATGGCATACTTTATAGAACCTATGGCTGAGGCATAGGGAATGGCTTTCATTCTCTTTCCATTTTCTGCCGTGGTCGGGTTTTGAGTCTTACTCAACTTCATACCTTACAACTCAGGCAAGAACTTCTTCTTTGACTGATCCATTTTGAACTCCTTCAAAATCAAGGTATGTACTCATCGAAAGTCTTATCAAGCGTCGTGATCTATCTTTATAGATCTTGATGCCCAATATGTAAGTAGCTTCACTGAGGCTTTTCTTTTGAAAACTCCTTTCAAACACTCCTTTATGCTTTCCAGAAAATTATACATCATTTCCGATCAACAATATGTCATTCACATATACTTATCAGAAAGGCTGTAGTGCTCCCACTCACTTTCTTGTAAATACAATCTTCACCGCAAGTCTGTATAAAACCATATGCTTTGATCAACTCATCAAAGCGTAAATTCCAACTCCGAGATGCTTGCACCAGTCCATAGATGGATCGCTAGAGTTTGCACACTTTGTTAGCACCTTTAGGATCGACAAAACCTTTTGGTTGCATCACATACAACTCTTATTTAAGAAATCCATTTAAGGAATGCAGTTTTTGACATCCATTTGCCAGATTTCATAAAATGCGGCAATTGCTAACATGATTCGGACAGACTTAAGCATCGCTACGAGTGAGAAAATCTCATCGTAATCAACACCTTGAACTTGTTGAAAACCTTTTGCGACAATTCAAGCTTTGTAGATAGTAACACTACTATCAGCGTCCGTCTTCCTCTTGAAGGTCCATTTATGTTCTATGGCTTGCCGATCATCGGGCAAATCCACCAAAGTCCATACTTTGTTTTCATACATGGATCCTATCTCAGATTTCATGGCCTTAAGCCATCTATCGGAATCTGGGCTCATCATCGCTTCCTCATAGTTCGTAGGTTCGTCATGGTCTACTAACATGACTTCCAGAACCGGATTACCGTACCACTCTGGTGCAGACCGTACTCTAGTTGACCTACGAGTTTCGGTAGTAACTTGATCTGAAGTTTCATGATCATCATCATTAACTTCCTCACTAATTGGTGCAGGAATCACCGGAACTGATTTCTATGATGAACTACTTTCCTATTCGGGAGAAGGTACAATTACCTCATCAAGTTCTACTTTCCTCCCACTCACTACTTTCGAGAGAAACTCCTTCTCTAGAAAGGATCCATTTTAGCAACAAAAATCTTGCCTTCGGATCTGTGATAGAAGGTGTACCCAACAGTTTCCTTTGGGTATTCTATGAAGACACATGGGTTCGAGCTTATCAGATTGAAACTTTTTCACATAAGCATCGTAGTCCCAAACTTTAAGAAATGACAGCTTAGGTTTCTTGTCAAACCACAGTTCATATGGTGTCATCTCAATGGATTTAGATGGTGCTCTATTTAACTTGAATGCAGCTGTCTCTAATGCATAACCCCAAAACGACAGTGGTAAATTAGTAAGAGACATCATAGATCGCAGCATATCTAATAAAGCACGGTTATGACGTTCGGACACACCATTAAGCTGTGGTGTTCCAGGTGGCATGAGTAGTGAAACTATTTCACATTGTTTTAACTGAAGGCCAAACTCGTAACTCAAATATTTTACCTCTGCGATCAGATCGCAGAAACTTTTATTTTCTTGTTACGATAATTCTCCACTTTACTCTGAAATTCTTTGAACTTTTCAAATGTTTTAGACTTTGTGT
Organism: Aegilops tauschii subsp. strangulata; assembly: GCF_002575655.3. Classification (NCBI taxonomy): domain Eukaryota; kingdom Viridiplantae; phylum Streptophyta; class Magnoliopsida; order Poales; family Poaceae; genus Aegilops; species Aegilops tauschii. The sequence continues at coordinate 502,683,408 of NC_053035.3, read as the reverse complement.
TTCATCAAGTAGATATACCCATATATGCTCAAATCATCTGTGAAGTTCAGAAAATAACGATACCTGCCGTGAGCCTCAACACTCATTGGACCGCATACATCAGTATGTATTATCTCCAATAAGTTAGTAGCTCGCTCCATTGTTCGGGAGAATGGCGTTCTAGTCATCTTGCCCATGAGGCATGGTTCGCAAGTATCAAATGATTCATAATCAAGTGATTCCAAAAGTCCATCAGCATGGAGTTTCTTCATGCGCTTTACACCAATATGACCTAAAAGGCAGTGCCACAAATAAATTGCACTATCATTATTAACTTTGCATCTTTTGGTTTCAATATTATGAATATGTGTATCACACGATCGAGATTCAATAAACCATTCACATTGGGTGTATGACCATTGAAGGTTTTATTCATGTAAACAGAATAACAATTATTCTCTGATTTAAATGAATAACTGTATTGCAATAAACATGATCTAATCATATTCATGCTCAACGCAAACACCAAATACCATTTATTTAGGTTCAACACTAATCCCGAAGATAGAGGGAGTGTCCGATGGTGATCATATCAATCATGGAACCACTTCCAACACACATCGTCACTTCATCCTTAACTAGTCTCTATTCATTCTGCAACTCCTGTTTCGAGTTACTACTCTTAGCAAATAAACCAGTATCAAATACTGAGGGGTTGCTATAATCACTAGTAAAGTACACATCAATAACATGTATATCAAATATACTTTTTTTTTCACTTTGCCATCCTTCTTATCCGCCACATACTTGGGGCAGTTCCGCTTCCAGTGACCATATTCTTTGCAGTAGAAGCACTCAGTTCCAGGCTTAGGTCCAGACTTGGGTTTCTTCACTTGAGCAGCAACTTGCTTGCCGTTCTTCTTGAAGTTCCCCTTCTTCCCTTTGCCTTTTTTCTTGAAACTAGTGGTCTTTTTAACCATCAACAATTGATGTTCTTTCTTGATTTCTATCTTCGTCAATTTCAGCATCACGAAGAGCTCGGGAATCGTTTTCGTCATCCCTTGCATATTATAGTCTATCACAAAGTTCTAGTAACTTGGTGATAGTGACTAGAGAATTCTGTCAATCACTCTCTTATCTGGAAGATTAACTCCCACTTGATTTAAGCAATTGTAGTACTCAGACATTCTGAGCACATGCTCACTAGTTGAGCTATTCTCCTCCATCTTGTAGGAAAAGTACTTGTCAAAGGTCCAATACCTCTCGACATGGGCATGAGTTTTAAATACCAATTTCAGCTCTTGGAACATCTCATATGCTCCGTGTCATTCAAAACATTTTTGAAGTCCCGGTTCTAAGCCGTAAAGCATGGTGCACTAAAACTATCAAGTAGTCATCATACCGAGCTTTGTCAAACGTTCATAACGTCTGCATCTGCTCCTGCAATAGGTTTGTCACCTAGCGGTGCATCAAGGACATAATTCTTCTGTGCAGCAGTGAGGATAATCCTCAGATCACGGACCAAGTCTGCATCATTGCTACTATCATCTTTCAACTTATTTTTCTCTAGGAACATATCAAAAATAAACGGGGAGCTACATCGCAAGCTATTGATCTACAACATAGATATGGAAATACTATCAAGACTAATTTCATGATAAATTAAAGTTCAATTAATCATATTACTTAAGAACTCCCACTTAGATAGACATCCCTCTAGTCATCTAAGTGATCACGTGATCCAAATCAACTAAACCATGTCCGATCATCACGTGAGATGGAGTAGTTTTCAATGGTGAACATCTCATGCTGATCATATCTACTATATGATTCACGCTCGACCTTTCGGTCTCAGTGTTCCGAGGCCATATCTGCATATGCTAGGCTCGTCAAGTTTAACCCGGGTATTCAGCGTGTGCAAAAACTGGCTTGCACCCGTTGTATGTGAACGTAGAGCTTATCACACCCGATCATCACGTAGTGTCTCGGCACGAAGAACTGTAGCAACGGTGCATACTCAGGGAGAACACTTATACCTTGAAATTTAGTGAGAGATCATCTTATAATGCTACCGTCGTACTAAGCAAAATAAGATGCATAAAAGACAAACATCACATGCAATCATAATATGTGACATGATATGGCCATCATCAACATTGTGCTCATGATCTCCATCACCGAAGCATCGTCATGATCTCCATCGTCACCGGCGCGACACCTTGATCTCCATCGTAGCATCATTGTCGTCTCGCCAACGTTGCTTCCACGACTATTGCTACCGCTTAGTGATAAAGTAAAGCAATTACATGGCGATTGCATTTCATACAATAAAGCGACAACCATAAGGCTCCTGCCAGTTGCCGATAACTTTACAAAACATGCTCATCTCATACAACAACTTATATCTCATCACGTCTTGACCATATCACATCACAACATACCCTGCAAAAACAAGTTAGACGTCCTCTACTTTGTTGTTGCAAGTTTTACGTGGCTGCTACGGGTTTAGAAGAACCGATTCTTACTTACGCAAAACCACAACGTGGTGTAGTGATTGCTTTTTGATCTTCTAAAAGAACCCTCTTCACTGAAACCGGTTCAACTAAAGTGAGAGAGTCAGACACTCGCCAGTCACCTTTAAGCAACGAGTGCTCGCAGCGGTGAAACCAGTCTCGCGTAAGCGTACGCGTAATGTCGGTCCGGGCCGCTTCATCTCACAATACCGCTGAACCAAGTAACAACTATTAACGGCAAGCAATATGTATACACCCACACCCATAACTCCTTTGTGTTCTACTCGTGCATATAACATCTACGCATAGACATGGCTCGGATGCCACTGTTGGGGAACGCAGTAATTTCAAAAAATTTCCTACGATCACGCAAGATCTATCTAAGAGATTCATAACAACGAGCGGGGAAGAGTCTGTCCACGTACCCTCATAGAACGAAAGCGGAAGCATTTTATCAACGTGGTTGATGTAGTCGTACGTCTTCACGATCCGACCAATCCAAGTACCGAACGCACGACAGCTCCGAGTTCAGCACACATTCAGCTCGATGACGTCCCTCGTACTCTTGATCCAGTTGAGGCCGAGGGAGAGTTTCGTCAGCACGATGGCGTGGTGATGGTGATGATGAAGTTACCGGCGCAGGGCTTCGCCTAAGCACTATGACGATATGACCGAGGTGTGTAACTGTGGAGGGGGCACCGCACACGGCTAAAAGATCAACTTGTGTGTTTATGGGGTGCCCCCTGGCCACGTATATAAAGGATGGAGGGAGGAGGAGGCCGGCCCTCATAGGGCGCGCCCAAAGTGTGGAGTCCTACTAGGACTCCCTAGTCCTAGTAGGATTCCACCTCCCACATGGAATAGGAAAAGGGGAAGGGAGAAGGAGAAGGAAGGAAGGGGGCGGCCCCCTTCCCTAGTCCAATTAGGACCAGTCCATGGGGAAGGGGCGCGGCCACCCTTGAGGCCTTTCTCTCCTTTCCCTTATGGCCCACTAAGGCCCAATACGAATTCCCGCAACTCTCCGGTACTCCGAAAAATACCCGAATCACTCGGAACCTTTCCGATGTCCGAATATACCCTTCCAATATATCGATCTTTACGTCTCGACCATTTCGAGACTCCTCGTCATGTCCGTGATCTCATCCGGGACTCCGAACAATCTTCGGTCATCAAATCACATAACTCTTTAATACAAATCGTCATCGAACATTAAGCGTGCGGACCCTACGGGTTCGAGAACTATGTAGACATGGCCGAGACACCTCTCTAGTCAATAACCAATAGCGGAATCTGGATGCTCATATTGGCTCCCACATATTCTACGAAGATCTTTATCGGTCAAACCGCATAACAACATACGTTGTTCCCTTTGTCGTCGGTATGTTACTTGCCCGAAATTCGATCGTCGGTATCATCGTACCTAGTTCAATCTCGTTACTGGAAAGTCTCTTTACTCGTTCTGTAATGCATCATCCCGCAACTAATTCATTAGTCACATTGCTTGCAAGGCTTGGAGTGATGAGCATTACCGAGAGGGCCCAGAGATAGCTCTCCGAAACACAGAGTAGCACCAGGGTATTAGATACCGGTTCGGTTGTTAAGTGTTAGTAACTCGAAATAAAAGCTGCGGAATAAACGGAGACTAGCTAAAGATGAGATGACGATATGTGTTGGAAGTGTTTCCAAGGTTGATGTGATCAAGCATCGCATGCTCCCTCTACCATCGAGATTGGTGTTAAACCTAAATAATTGTTATTTGGTTTTTGCGTTGAGCATAGACATGATTGGATTATGTTTATCGCAATACGGTTATTCATTTAAGGAGAATAATGGTTACTCTTTATTTGAATAATACCTTCAATGGTCTTGCACCTAAAATGAATGGTTTATTGAATCTCGATCGTAGTAATACACATGTTCATGCCAAAAGATATAAGATAGTAATGATAGTACCACATACTTGTGGCACTGCTATTTGAGTCATATTGGGATAAAACGCATGAAGAAGCTCCATGTTGATGGATCTTTGGACTCACTCGTTTTTTAAAAGATTGAGACATGCGAACCATGTCTATTGGTATACATGCATGAAGAAACTCCATACAGATGGATCATTTGGACTCACTTGATTTTGAATCACTTGAGACATGCAAATAATACCACATGGGCAAGATGACTGAAAGGCCTCGTTTTCAGTAAGATGGAACAAGAGAGCAACTTGTTGGAAGTAATACATTTTGATGTGTGCAGTCCAATGAGTGCTGAGGCACGCAGTGGATATCGTTATGTTCTTACTTCACAGATGATTTGAGTAGATTTACTTGATGAAAAACAAGTCTGAATTATTGAAAGGTTCAAGTAATTTCAGAGTGAAGTTGAAGATCGTCGTGACAAGAGGATAATAATGTCTATGATATGACCATAGAGATGAATATCTGAGTTACGAGTTTGGCACACAATTAAGAAATTGTGGAAATTGTTTCACGACTAATACCGCCTGGAACACCATAGTGTGATGGTGTGTCCGAACATCATAACTGCACCCTATTGGATATAGTGCATACCATGACGTCTCTTATTGAATTACCACTATCGTTTATGGGTTAGGCATTAGAGACAACCGCATTCACTTTAAATGGGGCACCACACAATTCCGTTGAGACGACACCGTATGAACTATGGTTTAGAGAAACCTAAGCTATTGTTTCTTAAAAGTTTGGGGTTGTGACGCTTATGTGAAAAGGTTTCAGGCTGATAAGCTCGAACCCAGAACGGATAAATGCATCTTCATAGGACACCCAAAAACAGTTGGGTATACCTCCTGTCTCTGATCCGGAAGCAAAAGGGTTTGTTTCTAGAATCGGGTCCTTTCTCGAGGAAAAGTTTCTCTCGAAAGAATTGAGTGGGAGGATGGTGGAGACTTGATGAGGTTATTGAACCGTCACTTCAACTAGTGTGTAGCAGGGCACAGGAAGTTGTTCCTGTGGCACCTACACCAACTGAAATGGAAGCTTATGATAGTGATCATGAAACTTCGGACCAAGTCACTACCAAACCTCGTAGGATGACAAGGATGCGTACTACTTCAGAGTGGTACGTAATCCTGTCTTGGAAGTCATGTTGCTAGACAACAATGAACCTACGAGCTATGGAGAAGCGATGGTGGGCCCAGATTCCGACGAATGGCTCGAGGCCATAAAAACCGAGAGAGGATCCATGTATAAAAACAAAGTATAGACTTTGGAAGAACTACTTGATGGTCGTAAGGCTGTTGGGTGCAGATGGATTTTAAAAGGAAGACGGACAATGATGGTAAGTGTCACCATTAAGAAAGCTCGACTTGTCGTTAAGATGTTTTCCGACAAGTTCAAGGAGTTGACTACGATGAGATTTTCTCACTCGTAGCGATGCTAAGAGTCTGTTGGAATTATATTAGCAGTTACTGCATTATTTATGAAATCTTGCAGATAGGATGTCAAAAACATTGTTTCCTCGACGATTTTCTTGAGGAAAGTTTGTATGTGATACAACCAGAAGGTTTTGTCAATCCTGAAAGATGCTAACAAGTATGCAAAGCTCCAGCAATCCTTCTAAGGACTGGAGTAAGCATCTCGGAGTTGGAATGTACGCTTTGATGAGATGATCAAAGATTTTGGGTTTATACAAAGTTTATGAGAAACTTGTATTTCCAAAGAAGTGAGTGGGAGCACTATAGAATTTTTGATGAGTATATGTTGTTAACATATTGTTGATCACAAATGATGTAGAATTTCTGGAAAGCATACAGGGTTATTTGAAAAGTGTTTTTCAATGGAAAACCTGGATTAAGCTACTTGAACATTGAGCATCAAGATCTATAAGGATAGATCAAAAACGCTTAATAGTACTTTCAAATGAATACATACCGTCACAGGATTTTGAAGGAGTTCAAAATAGATCAGCAAAGAAGGAGTTCTTGGCTGTGTTACAAGGTGTGAGTATTGAGTAAGACTCAAGACTTGACCACGGCAGAAGAGAGAGAAAGGACGAAGGTCGTCCCCTATGCTTTAGACGTAGGCTCTACATATGCTATGCTATGTACCACACCTGAAGTGTACCTTGCCATGAGTCAGTCAAGGGGTACAAGAGTGATCCAGGAATGGATCACATGATAGCGGTCGAACTTATCCTTAGTAACTAGTGGACTAAGGAATTTTCTCGATTATGGAGGTGGTGAAAGAGTTCGTCGTAAAGGGTTGCGTCGATGCAAACTTTGACACTATCCGGATGACTCTGAGTAGTAAACCGGATTCGTATAGTAGAGCAGTTATTTGGAATAGCTCCAAGTAGCGCGTGGTAGCTGCATCTACAAGATGACATAGAGATTTGTAAAGCACACACGGATCTGAAAGGTTCAGACCCGTTGACAAGTAACCTCTCTCACAAGCGAGATATGAACAAACCCCATGGGTGTTGGATTCATTACAATCACATAGTGATGTGAACTAGATTATTGACTCTAGTGCAAGTGGGAGACTGTTGGAAATATGCCCTAGAGGCAATAATAAAATGGTTATTATGTATTTCCTTGTTCATGATAATTGTCTATTGTTCATGCTATAATTGTATTAACTGGAAACCGTAATACATGTGTGAATACATAGACCACAACATGTCCCTAGTAAGCCTCTAGTTGACTGGCTCGTTGATCAATAGATGGTTATGGTTTCCTGACCATGGACGTTGGATGTCATTGATAACGGGATCACATCATTAGGAGAATGATGTGATGGACAAGACCCAATCCTAAGCATAGCACAAGATCGTGTAGTTCGTTTGCTAAGAGCTTTTCTAATGTCAAGTATCGTTTCCTTAGACCATGAGATTGTGCAACTCCCGGATACCGTAGGAATGCTTTGGGTGTACCAAACGTCACAACGTAACTGGGTGGCTATAAAGGTGCACTACAGGTATCTCCGAAAGTGTCTGTTGGGTTGGCACGAATCGAGACTGGGATTTGTCACTCCGTATGACGGAGAGGTATCTCTGGGCCCACTCGGTAATGCATCATCATAATGAGCTCAATGTGACTAAGTAGTTAGTCACGGGATCATGCATTACGGAACGAGTAAAGTGACTTGCCAGTAACGAGATCAAACGAGGTATTGGGATACCGATGATCGAATCTCGAGCAAGTAACATACCGATTGACAAAGGGAATTGCATACGGGATTGATTGAATCCCCGACATCGTGGTTCATCCGATGAGATCATCGTGGAACATGTGGGAGCCAATATGGGTATCCAGATCCCGCTATTGGTTATTGGCCGGAGAGGTGTCCTGGTCATGTCTGCATGGTTCCCGAACCCGTAGGGTCTACACACTTAAGGTTTGGTGACGCTAGAGTTGTTATGGGAAATAGTATGTGGTTACCGAAGGTTGTTCGGAGTCCCGGATGAGATCCCGGACATCACGAGGAGTTCTGGAATGGTCCGGCGGTGAAGATCGATATATTGGACGAAGGGTATTGGAGTCCGGAAGTGTTCCGGGGGTACCGGGCTATGGCCAGGATGACCGAAAGGTGTTTCGGTAGCCCCGACAAGTGTTGGAGGGCCTCATGGGCCAAAGGGGAAGGGGCAAACCAGCCCACTAAGGGGTGGTGCGCCCCCCACACCTTTTCCCATGTTACTTGGGGAGGTGGGGCGCCTCCACCTGGCTTGGGAGGCAAGCCTCCACCTGCTTGGCTTGGGGGGCAAGTCTCCCTAGGATTTTCCCTAGGGAGATCCAATCTGCTTGGCCGCCGCCCCCTAGGGGAAACCCTAGGGCGCCTCCCCCTCTCCCCTTGCCCCTATATATAGTGGAGGGGTGGGAGGGCAGCCGCACCTCTTCCCTGGCGCAGCCCTCCCTCCTCATACACCTCCTCCTCCTCCTCCTCCGTAGTGCTTAGCGAAGCTCTGCCGGAGAACCACGAGCTTCATTGCCACCACGCCGTCGTGCTGCTGGAGTTCTCCCTCAACTTCCCCTCTCCCCTTGCTGGATCAAGAAGGAGGAGACGTCCCCGGGCTGTACGTGTGTTGAACGCGGAGGCGCCGTCCGTTCGGCGCTAGATCGGATCTTCCGCGATTTGAATCGCTGCGAGTACGACTCCATCAACCGCGTTCTTGTAACGCTTCCGCTTAGCGATCTTCAAGGGTATGAAGATGCACTCCCTCTCTCTCGTTGCTAGCATCTCCTAGATTGATCTTGGTGACACATAGGAAAATTTTGAATTATTACTACGTTCCCCAACAGAGCAACCCTCTCACTCGGAGGCTTAGCTACGATCCCCTACTCGCCTAAGTTAAAAACATTCTTCGAGTGAAGATCAACCCTCTCACTTGGGGGCTTCGCTGCGACCCTGTACTCGCTTAAGTTAAAAACATTCTTCGAGTGAAGAGCAACCATCTCACTCGGGGGCTTAGCTGCGACCCCGTACTCGCCTAAGTTAAAAACATTCTTCGAGTGAAGAGCAACCCTCTCACTCGGGGGATTAGCTGTGACCCCGTACTCGCCTAAGGTAAAAACATTCTCCGAGTGAAGAGCAACCCTCTCACTCGGAGGCTTAGCTGCGACCCCGTATTCGCCTAAGTTAAAAACATTCTCCGAGTGAAGAGCAACCCTCTCACTCGGGGGCTTAGCTGCGACCCCGTACTCGCCTAAGTTAAAAACATTCTCTGAGTGAAGAGCAACCCTCTCACTCGGGGGTTAGCTGCGACCCCGTACTCGCCTAAGCTAAAAACATTCTCCGAGTGAAGAGCAATCCTCTCACTTGGGGGCTTAGCTGTGACCCCATACTCGCCTAAGCTAAAAACATTCTCTGAGTGAAGAGCAATCCTCTCACTCGGGGCCTTAGCTGCGACCCCATACTCGCCTAAGCTAAAAACACTCTCCGAGTGAAGAGCAATCCTATCACTCGGAGGCTTAGCTGCGACCCCGTACTCGCCTAAGTTAAAAACATTCTCCGAGTGAAGAGCAATCCTCTCACTCAGAGGCTTAGCTGCGACCCTGTACTCGCCTAAGTTAAAAACATTCTCCGAGTGAAGAGCAATCCTCTCACTCGGAGGCTTAGCTGCGACCCCGTACTCGCCTAAGTTAAAAACATTCTTCGAGTAAAGAGCAATCCTCTCACTCGGCGGCTTAGCTGCGACCCCGTAGTCGCCTAAGTTAAATACATTCTCCGAGTGAAGAGCAATCCTCTCACTCGGGGGCTTAGCTCCGACCCCGTACTCGCCTAAGAAAAAACATTCTCCGAGTGAAGAGCAATCCTCTCACTCGGGGGCTTAGCTGCGACCCCGTACTCGCCTAAGAAAAAACATTCTCCGAGTGAAGAGCAATCCTCTCACTCGAGGGCTCAGCCGCATGTTCTGAGCTGTGCCACAAGTACAACATCTGGTTGCACTCTGAGCTGCGCCACAAGTACAACATCCGATTGCACTCTGAGCTAAGCCACAAGTACAACGTCTGGTTGCACTCTGAGTTGCGCCACGAGTACAACGTTCATTCCGAGTGAAGAGCTACCCTCTCACTCAGAAACTCGATTACAGACTTGAGTTCACTCAAATCAAGAAATCCAAAAGACAATGAGAATCAAAGCAACCAAGTTCTGATGAATCCAACATGGTTCAGAACCACAGAAGTACTCGGGCGTCCGGCCCGAAAGAGTTTTAACGGTTACAAAATCACTCGGCATACCGACGCAAATAAAGTTGAGTTATTCAGTTATCACTCGGCTGGACGGGGACTTGCTGGCTCGACGAAGTTGTCCAAGTCTATTCCGTCTGCGATACGAGTAGCTGCGTCAATGAAGGTCTCCATGAAGGACTGGAACTGCAGCTTCTTGGTGTTGGCAACCTTCAGAGCCGCCAACTTCTCTTCGTTGACCTCCTTGCAGTGGACGCGGACAAGTGACAACGCCACATCAGCCCCGCATCGTGCGGATGACTTCTTCCAAGCTTGCACTCGGTCAAGGATGTCATTGAGTCGAGTCATCAATGACTCGAGGTCATTCAGGAGGACATCCTTGCCTGTCTGCGATTCCGAGTCATCGGCGACTTGCGGCCATAGTTCCTTGTCGATCTGAGACATTGCGACCTTCAGTCGAGTGACGTAGTCCAAGACGCAACCGAGACGAGATTCTAGCCGCAACACATTCATGGCAACTTCATCTTTGACAAGAGAATTGGTGGCGTCCAATCCCGTCTCAATCCTGCCGGTTTCCTCCTCAAAGTTTTGATAGAATTCTGCACGAAACAGACAGGTGGTCAATCGACCGAAGCATGGGAGGAAAATTTTCTACGTTCAGTCAGATAAAATGAAAATACCTTCAAGCATGAGGAACATATTTTTGGCAAGATCTCCCAGATAAGTTTCCAGTGCATCCCTTTTCCGAGTGAGGTCTTCAACCTTATCAGATAAGGTCACCTTCTCCTCCTTCAGCTGCACAACTTCTTTCATCACATTGTCAACGGCGATCTTCAGTCTGGCATTCTCCTCTTCCAACTTACCGATTGAAGCCAGCTTCTTGTCAGCAAGTTCAGTCCTTTCGCACGCCGTCTTCTGTGCCACTGCGAGATCAAGATCCTTTTGCTCCAGAGCCTACTTCATTTTGTCTAAAGAAATAACATTCTTCAGACGAGCTTGGAGTCGACGGTTTTTACTACGCACATCTGTTCGAGTGGAATCACTCGATTCAAAGAGTGAAAGGGAAAGGACGACAATGCAGGCAGTCTACGGATTATTACCTCCCATGGCGGTTGCTTCATCCTGAGCCTTCTTCAAGTTCTCCTTAGCTAGCTCCAAGTCGAGGTTGAGTTGAATCTGTTTCTTCTCAAATTCAGCAAACATGGCCCCAAGCTTGCAAGATTTCTGCAGGCAGCAGCAAGAGGCGTCAATCAGCAAAAACAAAAATTATTACTTCCGAGTGATAAACTCTTCCGAATGATAAAGTAGCATATCAAAGTACCAAAGAGTTCTAAGACTACTGTCGAATCAAACATTCAACAGTAGTCTCGGGGACTACACCCAGTGGGTGCACTCAGCGTGCCCCCACTGGTTCATTTTCCCACTCGACATGGTCCACCCAGTCCGAGTGAGAATGACAAAAGAAGTTCAGATTTCTACAGCAAAAAGAGTTCTAAGACCGCTGTCGAATCAAACATTCAACAGTAGTCTCGGGGACTACACCCAGTGGGTGCACTCAGCGTGCCCCCACCGGTTCATTTTCTCACTCGACACGACTCGTCCAAATCCGAGCGAACAAACCACAAAACTACATACACACCCAGTAGGTGTACAGATGCAAGAGACAGACTGATATTTTACGAATAATAAAGCAGCAGTTTCTCAGATAGCATATCATGGCAGAGCAAAAGACAAACTGGAAGCCAATGGGAAATCAACTTACAATCCCACTTACTCGGACATTAGCTTGGAGGGCAGCGCTGGCGTCATAAGTGGCCTTGCTGTTCGCATGCACCACTTTCAGTCGGTCCATCATCAAGCCCGCTTGGATCATAGCCTCCTTGGCAGCTCCCACTTGGTCCTCTGGGACGCGGTGAGTAGTAAACAGAGAAGACGAAGGAAGAGGTGATGTGGCTAGTGGGATTGAAGCTTGAAGAAGCTCAGTCATAACAGGAGGCTGAGCAGTTGGCGCCGGGGGTTTGTCAGTCGACATAGGCTCAGCGAAAGAGACCGAAGTCCGTTCTTGAACATCAAGTTGTGGGTCCACAGGCTCTGAAGCGGAGTGAGACACCCTGGCGCTGGGTACCCTCTTGCTAGAAGTCTTGATTTTCCTCCTTGTGTTCCTTGGAGGTACGTCCACATCATCATCATCATCAGGAAGCTGGATGCCATTTTTTGGCGCTGCAAATCACTCGACCACAAGATTTAGTCGGTCATCAGAATGATTGGTAAAATCGGGACATATCGGTGTCATCGTACCTGCTCGAGAAGTGGCTACGTCTGCAGTTTCAGCGTCGTCCTGCTCCTTGTCAATGTCCATAGACGTTCCAGAAGTAGCAGCACTGCAAGATCCCAACTTCACTAGAGTCAAACCACAAAAGAAATCTCCGATCAAAACTAAAATGAAGGGAAAAATACTCATGTTGAGGTGACTGGCACAACCATCTTGATCTTGGGCAGGGCCTTCCGAGGCTTGGGCACAACAATTTTGGCCTGTTTGGAGACCTTCTCTGAGGGTTCAGAAGAAGACGTCCGCGTGCGCTTTGAAGTTTGCGTTGTAGGCGGTGCCGCTTGGCCACGCCCACCTGCAGGGTCATGCGACTGCTTGGAACGCCGCTCGGAGCAGGGCGGCGACTCGATCTCCTCGTTGCTGCTAGACTCATTGATGTCTTCATCACTCTCACTGTTAGATTGCCAATCGGCACTTCCATCTTCGCTTTCCATTCCCTTCGGGGCTTGCTCGCCGTTTGGCATCAAGTACATCTTGGTGTAAACCTGCGAAGCATGAATTAATCAAACATCAGTCAGACTCCTGAACAAAGTCAGATCAGAAGAATAAAGCACTTGGTAATGGGAATCTAACCGCTTCTGGTTCATGGTCGGCGTCGAATGGCAAAACTCTCCTGGAGCCCCTTGGGTTGTCCTTGTTCCCAGTGATGCTCCGCAACCATTGAGCCACCGTCTCCTCAGAGATCTCCTCCGGGTGAACCCGAGCGGTGTCGTCAACGCCCGAGTACATCCACATCGGATGGTTGTGAGCTTGAAGGGGCTGGATGCGTCGACTGAGGAACACCTCTAGCAGATCCATAGCGGTGACGCCCTCCCGAACTAAACTGACGACCCTGTCGACTAGAAGACACACCTCACCATTTTCCTCTGGGGTTACAATCAATGACGCAGGCTGACAGAGTCGCTCCATTGTGAAAGGAGGGAGGCCGGTCGACTGACCAGGAGTCGGGACATCTGTGCAATAAAACCAGGTCGACTGCCACCCCCTGACTAACTCGGGAAGGGTCATAGGCGGAAAAGTACTTCTACCCCTAGTTTGGATCCCTCAACCCTCACACATGTGGATCACGTGTGTCTTTTCATCAGTCGGGTTGGCTTTCTTCACCGACTGGGAATGACAAGTGAAAATGTGTTTGAACAGGCCCCAATGCGGCTGAGAGCCCAGGAAATTTTTGCACAACGAGATATACGCCGCAATGTATGTGATTGTGTTGGGAGGGAAGTGGTGTATATGGGCACCGAAAAAGTTCAGGAAACCCCGGAAGAACGGATGCGGGGGAAGGGAAAGACCTCTGTCAACGTGAGTGGTGAGGAGGACGCGCTCACCCTCGCGCGGCTGCGGCTCGGTTTCCCCTTCCGGCAACCTCCATGACCCGTCGATAATCATGCCGTCCGAGGCGAGCCTCTCCAGATCATCGCGCTCGACTGTGGAGCGGATCCAGTCTCCCTGGATCCATCCAGGTGGCAGACCGGACCACGACGACGTCCCTCGAGTCGCCTTCTTGCCCTTCGCCGCCACCGTCGCCTTCTTCGCACGCTCTAGAGCCGCCATCTTGTCCTTCACCATGGTGACGGAGTGCACGCAGGCAGAGCTGAGGAGCCAAGGACAAAGGAGAGCACGGTAGAGAAGAAGGGGAGGAAGAGATTGAATGAAAAGCACTGTGCATTGCGGAGGCTTCAACGCTTTTTAAAGGGCCCACTTCCGAGTGGCTGACTGGTGGGCCCGAGCGATCCTGTCGCATCCCGCTACAATCGCCCGCCCGATACGTGGCGAAAAAGGCGGCGCAGGGATCAAGGCGGCCCTGCCTTCTCGCTCCGATTACCACGGACTGCTCTGTCCCGCGCGCTTCCCCAAAATTTTGAATCCCGTGATATCCAGTAACTGTAGAGCAATCGATCACGCCGAAGATTTCGCACCATAAGCCACTCGAATGATTATCAGTTTAATTCACTCGACGACCTCTGAATAGATCAAGGTGACTGAAACAGGATTGAAGCTTCCGCACAATTTCCAGACTCCTGAGAAATGCTTACGGAGCTTAGAATAGAGTCGGAACCAGCTTCAACATAGCTCCACTCAGACCTTAATCCATTCGGGGGCTAATGATGATGATACGTACCTAGGGTAGGGTCATAGGCCTGACCTAGATGCCCTGCCCAAGGACGCTGCCCAAGAGTCAAGGACATTCAAAGTACAACGGAAGGAACCGACTGAAATCACCTAGGAGTGCAATCCACTTGACCATATATCCCACTCGGATACCCCAATTCCACTCGACGAACATAGTGCCACTCGACCGTACGAAGAGTCACTCGGAGTACAGAAGATCTAAAGTCACCCCAGGGTGGCAACGGTCAGGCATTCACTCCGTAGCCTTAAAGATCATTTATAGTCATTTATAGCTAGCGTTACCAGTAACGCTCTTGTCTTAATTTACATTGAACCCTGTGTAACTGAGGGCTGGAGGGGTCTGGCGCACTCTATATAAGCCACCCCCTCCTCTGGCACAAGCGTTCGCACCCCCTGTAACTCACTTGCCTATTCCAGTCGACAGCCTCAGGGCACCGAGATGTAGGGTCTTTACCTCCTCCGAGAGGGGCCTGAACTCATAAACTTGCGTGTACAACCTTGACGTAGCTAGGACCTTGCCTCCTCCTACGTACCCCCTATCCTTACTGTCAGAATTAGTACCACGACAGCAGCAGCGCGTGTGGTTAAACAGCGCTACTACTATAGAAGTAGCAGCTGCGGACTAGTTAGAAAACGCGCTACCATTAAAAATGCCACGACGTTGCCACCTATTAGGTATAGTAGTAGCGCCTGTATTGCAGGCACGCTACTGCTTTAGAACTTAGCAGTAGCGGTTTATCATATCCCTCGCTACTGCTAAGTTCAACTTTACCTTCCCCAATCGGCCGCCCCCACTCTCCCTCTCCACTCTCACTCCCCCGCACCCCCCGTCGTCCACCGCGCGCTGCTGCCGTTCACCGACCACCATCGTCGGCCGCCGCCGCCGCCGCTGCTCCTCCTCCTCCACTGAGGTAATCCCTCCTCCTCTCTCCTTCCTCCTCCTCCTCCCTCCTCCCTACCGCGCCCCTCCCTCCACCTCCGCCCGCCCCCTCCTTCCTCCTTCTCCGGCCGCCCCCTCCTTCCTCCTCCTCCGGCCTCCCCCTCCTCCCTCCTCCTCCTGCCCCTTCACTCCTCCTCCTGTCGCCCCCTCCTCCCTCCTCCTCCCTCCTCCCTCCTCCTCCTACCTCCTCCCTCCTCCCTCCATCTCTCCTAAACCCTAAACTTTTTTTGTACTGTTCTTGTATAATGCAGTTTTTACTATTTTTTAGGAAGAAAAATAATTATTTTATTTATAGTAAGTGCTTAGTTGAACTAGTTGAATTAATAGAACTAGTTTGTTTTTAGTAAGAAAATTTGGGTATATGAGATTTGATGATCTAGTTGATTTTTACTATAGAACAAGTTTATTTTTAGTAAGAAAATTAATATAACTAGTTTATTTTTAGTAACTGCTTAGTTTAACTAGTTGAATTAATAGAACTAGTTGAATTTATGTCATTATCACTTTGTCATCAAAGAATGCTATATGAGATTTGATGATCTAATTAAAATTTTACTCAGTGGAATATGCAGGTTTTGTAGAGTCGTGTCTCCTTGGAGTGATCGTCATTCGAGCTACCTCTTCTCCTTCTACACCCGAGTCGGTGAGCTAAAAGTCCACCTCCTCCTTCTCCACTCCTCGGTGTTGAATAAAGTAAAACTAGGGTATTTAGTTATGCTTCTTAACCAAATGAAGTGTTCAGGTTATAAGATATATTAAAAAAAATGTCAATATTGAACCATTGAAATGCAATGAGCACCAGTTTATGCTCATGTGCAAAGTGTTGATTCATTTTCGAGTGGCCTATATTTTGCTGGAGTGTTGATTCATTCCCATTCCGGCAAGTTTCAGGCGCTTGATATGTTCTATTTTAGCAAAGGTCATGCCGGATTTTTCCGTGAATTTAAGCATGACTTGTGCTAGAATATGTAGGCAATATCGAGTGCCCCGGATTTGCTAGTAAGAGAATCAAACGACATTTCGAGTTGACTTTAAGTAGCGTGTGTTTCAATTATGAACATAGGAAATGTCTGACGACGAAAAGGATTTCGGTATGTGCGAATACTGCAAAGACGAGCGCGGCTTGTGCGGTAGAAATTTCCTAGTTGATGGTAGGCGCTTCAGCATCAAGCTGGATGAGACCTTCGAAGTGGATACAGTAAGTCACAATGACAAGTCTTTTTTCGTAATTAAGCATGACTTCTTCTTCTTTTGCTTCAACTTATAATTTTAATTTTTTACTATTCTACCAGCGTATCCCATGCCATGCACGAATTTTTGTCTTGGATAAGATTGGTTTCAGTCCTATGAAAACTATGGAGGTAAAGAGAGTTAACTTGAAGACCGAGCATGGTTATACTTTCGACGCAAAATTATACAATGCAGACACCTACACCTATTTTGAATGCAAAACTTGGCAAGCACTATGCAAGGCTTATGCATTTGAGCCTGATATGGTTATCACCTTTGATATTCGTCTGGAAGATGATATTGAAGGTAATATCGACATCTGGGTCGATGTGCAGACGCCTCCAGTTCTACAATTATGTGAGAATTTATGTCTTCGATATTGTTTATTCAAAAATAGTTGACAACTAATTTCTATTGACAGCTTATTTCCATTCAAGCAAACATGTCCGACGCTTGGTAGACAGGACCATCCACTGTCCCGGGGCTGAACTAAACTGCAAGGAGATAAGTCATTATGTTTCATGGCTTGAGGATCTTGATGCTGTCAAGAGAATTTATTTTCCTGAACTTGAAAATCTTAGTACTCAAAACGTGCGACCAATAGTGTTCGTATTGAACTACGGTCACAACTATTTAGGAAAGATGGTAAGATTTTTACTATTTGTCCTCAGTGCATCTTTTGCATACATTACTTTTAAGCTAAATTTCATTGCTAAGTATGTTAATACGATGTTCTTCAACAGGGACTCCCGATGATAGTTGTGCCTCATTGGATCGAGACTAAAGGTCGCATGGCAATGACTAGCTTACGGACAAGACATCCTACAACGCACATGAGTGCATTCAGGATTTCTAAAACCGAGGAATGCTTAATAGTGCAAGACTGGAGCAAAATTGTGAAGGATCGCAGAGAAGTACTAGCGGGCAGCAATCAGAAGCGTAGCCCACAATTAGGATACAGGTTCATCTGCATGCTCCAATATGATGAATCAGGAGAGCTACACATGTTCTATGCTATTTTACCTGAGAGAGAGCAGCATGAGTGATTAGCTAGCTAGAATGAGTTTGAAGATGATGATGTGCTACACTATGACTATGATGATTAAATAGCTAGTGTTGGTGGTAATGACTATGATGATTATTATTAGCTAGTGTGGTGGTGATTAGATAGCTACCATAGCTAGTGTTGGTGGTGATTAGCTAGCTAGAATGAGTTTGAAGATGATAATGTGCTACACTATGACTATGATGATTAAATAGATAGTGTTGGTGGTAATGACTATGATGATGATTAAATAGCTTGTGTTGGCGGATTTGATTCAAGTGGAGGCAACTTGTGGTGCACATCGAAAGTACTACTAATCCAAAGTAGATCAAGTTTGGACTAGTACTATAGTTTCGAGATGCACCACATGCTGCCTCCACTTGAACCTAATCCACCTTCATTTCACACACTGTTATGGACATAATGATACAACAACCTTATAATTGGTACTGTACCAAAATTTGTATAACGGCGTATAAATACACTAAAAATAAAAAAATTGAAAAAAGTATACTAGTGGCACTGGACCAGAAACACGCTACTACTAGTTAGATTAGCAGTAGCGCTGGAAGCAACACACGCTGCAGCTATGTATCTTAGCAATAGTGTGTGTTGCATGCGCTACTACTAAGGAATGGCTGTAGCGCCTTACTAGTAGCGCGGTGACAGGCGCTACTAGTGGGCTTTAAACCCGCGCTACTACTAGGCTTTTCCCTAGTAGTGTTACTTGAGGTTATATTTTTACTCACTACATGATATGTGTTTTGCTTGGAGTGTCTTGTATGATTTGAGTCTTTGCTTTTTAGTTTGCCCCAATAATCCTTGCTGTACACACCTTTTGAGAGGGACACGCATGAATCGTGATTTATTAGAATACTCTATGTGCTTCACTTATATCTTTTGAGCTAGGCAATTTTGCTCTAGTACTTCACTTATATCTTTTTAGAGCACGTCGGTGGTTTTATTTTATAGAAATTTTTGAGCTCTCTTACTTCACTTATATTATCTTGAGAGTCTCTAAACAACATGGTAATTTGCTTAGGTTATGAATTTAGTTCTAATATGATAGGCATCCAAGGGAGATATAATAAAAACTTTCATATAAAGTGCATCGAATACTATGAGAAGTTTGATTCCTTATGATTGTTTTGAGATATGAAGATGGTGATATTAGAGTTATGCTAGTGAGTGATTGTGAATTTGAGAAATACTTGTGTTAAGGTTTGTGATTCCCGTAGAATGCACGTATGGTGGAACGTTATGTGATGAAGTCGGAGCATGATTTATTTATTGATTGTCATCCTTTGTGTGGAGGTCGGGATCGCGCGATGGTTAACACCTACCAAACCTTCCCCTAGGATCATGCATCTAATACTTTGTTTCGATAGCTAATAAATTTTTGCAATAAGTATGTGAGTTCTTTATGACTAATGTTGAGTCCATGGATTATACACACTCTCACCCTTCCACCATTGCTAGCCTCTCTAGTATCGCACAACTTTCGCTGGTGCATTAAACCCACCATTTACCCTTCCTCAAAACAGCCACCATACCTACCTATTATGGCATCTCCATAGCCATTTCGAGATATATTGCCATGCAACTTCCACCGTTCCGTCATTATGAGTTTTTATCTTGAGTTGTAATTTTTGAGTTGTAAGTAAATAAAAGTGTGATGAGCATCATTATTAGAACATTGTCCCATGTGTGGTTATCAAAATAAAAGGGGCCAAAGAATCCCAAATAAAAAAAGAGGCAGAAGAAGCCCACCAAAAAGGAAAAAAAGAGAAATAAAAGAGAGAGAAAGAGAGAAGGGGCAATGTTACTATCCTTTTTCCACACTTGTGCTTCAAAGTAGCACCATGATCTTCATGATAGAGAGTCTCTTATGTTGTCACTTTGATACGTCTCCATCGTATCTATAATTTTTGATTGTTTCATGCCAATATTATTCAACTTTTACATACTTTTGGCAACTTTTTTTATATGATTTATTTGGACTAACTTACTTATCCAGTGCCCAGTGCCAGTTCCTGTTTGTTGCATGTTTTTGTTTCGCAGAAAATCCATATCAACGAAGTCCAAACATGATGAAAATTTACAGAGAATAATTTTGGAATATATGTGATTTTTAGGAGGTGGAATCAACACAAACGGGGGCCCACAGTGCCCATAACCCACCAGGGCGCGCCAGGCACCCCCTGGCATGCCCGGGTGTCTTGTGCCCTCCTCGAAGGTCAGTTGGGGCCCTTCTTCTGGCGCAAGAAAGATAATTTATGGAAAAAATCGTGTTAAAATTTCAGCGCAATCGGAGTTACGGATCTCTAGGAATTTAAGAAACAGTGAAGGGCCAGATCTGGGGAACGCGAAACAGAAGAGAACAGAGAGGTAGAGCCCCTCCGCCACCATGGTGACCAAGGACCAGAAGGGGAAATCTCCTCCCATCTAGGGGGGAGGCCAAGGAAGAAGAAGAAGAAGGAGGGGGGCTCTCTCCCTCTCGCTTCCGGTGGCGCCGGAGTGCCACCGGGGCAACGATCGGGACGGCGATCTACATCAACAATCTTGCTACCGTCCACACCAACTCTCTCCCCCTTTATGCAGCGGTGTAACCTCTCTTCTCCCTGCTGTAATCTCTACTTAAACATGGTGCTCAACTCCATATATTATTTCCCAATGATCTGTGGTTATCCTATGATGTTTGAGTAGATCCGTTTTGTCCTGCGGGTTAATCATGATCTTGGTTGGTATGATTGTATATTTCATTTATGGTGCTGTCTTATGGTGCCCTCCGTTCTCGTGCAAACGTGAGGGGTCCTCGCTGTTGGGTGTTGCAATATGTTCATGGTTTGGTTATTGTCGGTGTTGCGGGGGTGACAACAGCCTAAACGCGGATAAGTGGGTTATGGCATATGGGAGTAAAGAGGACTTGATACTTAATGCTATGGTTGGGTTTCATGACCTTAATGATCTTTAGTAGTTGCGGATGCTTGCTAGAGTTCCAATCATAAGTGCATATGATCCAAGTAGAGAAAGTATGTTAGCTCATGCCTCTCCCTCATATAAAATTGCAAGAATGATTACCGATACTTGTTATCGATTGCCTAGGGATAAATGACTTTCTTGTTGACAAAAGCTATCCACTTTTATTACCATGCAATTTATTCATAGTTTTATTCTTGCAAAGTACTCATAGTTTTATTCTTGCAAAATAGTTTCATAATTGTTCGAGGTAAAGCAAACATCAAGTGTGTGTAGAGTTGTATCGGTGGTCGATAGAACTTGAGGGAATATTTGTTCTGCCTTTAGCTCCTTGTTGGGTTCGACACTCTTATTTATCGAAGAAGGCTACAAACAATCCCCTATACTTGTGGGTTATCGAGACCTTTTTCTGGCGCCGTTGCCGGGGAGCAATAGCGTGGGGTGAATATTCTCGTGTGTTCTTGTTTGCTTTATCACTAAGTAGTTTTTATTTCCTATTCTAAGTTGTTCTCTATATTTAGTTATGGATATGGAACATGAAACACCAAAAAATTAGTTGTACCTGCTACTCATGGAGATGGGGAACCTCCTAAAACCCTCGATGCTTGTTATGTGAAAGATATTATGCATTGCTTTGATAATCCTGAGAAAACCCCATTCAACTATATAATGGGAGTAATGTTGGATCAACGTGAATAATTTAGGGATTATTGCTTGACTCATAAAGGGAAATTGTTATGGGATCAAATACATATATTGAAATGGTATGCTTGGAATCTATGCTCTACATATGATTATACTTGTTTCTCTAGGATGAATGCTCCATAGCTTCCCTTTTCATGCAAATTTAATGATAATTAAACCTTAGCTTCTTATGCTAATGGTATTTATGATCACTATGATGTGGAACGAATAGAAGAATTTGTTGCTTTTAAGGGTGCATATGAAATTGAATCTTTGTTTGAAAAGTTTGAAGATTTTGATGATTCAGTTTATAGACCTGAAAATTTTGCCATCCTTAAATATTGCTATGATAATTATAAATATAATTCCAATATTGATGAATTTATTGAGAAAATCTCCGCTCTCGAGAAGAGACTAATATTTTGCAGGAGTCTATTGAAGAAGGAATTGATGAAACTGTGAGCTCATTGGATGAAAAAGATGATGAGGAGAGCGAAGAACAAAAGGAGGAAGAGCGGATTAGCTACCCGTGCCCACCTTCTAATGAGAGTAACTCTTCAACTCATACATTATTTAATTTCCCTTCGTTCTTACCGAAGGATGAATGCCATGATAATTGCTATGATCCCGATGATTCGTTTGAAATATCCCTCTTTGATGATGCTTGCTATGCTTGTGGCCAAGATGCCAATATGAATGATGCTTATGGAGATGAACTTGCTATAGTTCCTTATGTTAAGAATGAAATTGTTGCTATTGCACCCACACATGATAGTCCTATTATCTTTTTGAATTCTCCAAACTACACTATATCGGAGAAGTTTGCTCTTATTAAGGATTATGCTGATGGGTTGCATTTTGCTACTACACATGATGATTTTGATGAATATAATATGCATGTGCTTGCTGCTCCTACTTGCAATTATTATGAGAGAGGAACTACATCTCCGCCTCTTTATGTTTCCAACACGATAAAATTGCAAGAAACTACTTATGCTATGTATCGGCCTTTACTTGATGTTCATGAATTGTTCTTGTATGACATGCCGATGCATAGGAAAAGAGTTAGAATTCGCCATTACTTGATATATGTTGATTTGTGCTCACTACTAAATGCCAAATCATTGTTAATTAAAATTGGCTTTGATATACCTTGGGATCCGGGTGGATCCATTACTTGAGCACTTTTATGCCTAGCTTAATGGCTTTAAAGAAAGCGCTGCCAGGGAGACAACCTGGAAGTTTTAGAGAGTCATTTATTTCTGTTGAGTGCTTTTATAAATTTTAAAAAAATATATAGAGGGGAACACAAAACTTTTCAAAAAGGAAAGTGGAAGTGAGAGAGACAAGCATTGTTGAAGTGGGGGAGCTCCTTGAACTTTATTCATGCCTATGGAAACTTTGTGAATCGTAATTACAGAAACTTTTCAAAAATAATAATTATCCCCTTGTAAAATTCCATCGTATTATAAAAATAATGTGCCAAGATTTGCCTTTAGGATGATTAGATTGCTTGTTGGTTTGTGCGGTGCAAAACAGAAACTTTGGCTGTAGTGCGTGATTTTATATTTTTGCTGGAACATCAAACGGTTCTAAAACTTTTTTCAATGTATTTCTATACAAATTTTTTATTTTTCCTAAATATTTAAGAAATTCTTGAGTTACAGAAGTATGGTGGATGTGCAAAGCTTTACAGACTGTCCTGTTTTCACAGATTGCTGTTATGGCTTCATTATTTGCGTATGTTTGAATTCTTGTTGAAGCCTCCTTGACTTGGCGCCATAGAATTGTGATAGCATACAGTGGGCAATGTTTGTTTATAATTATACAATAATGTTACAGCAGTACATGATGGGATTTCATTGCCATATTCACTAACCCCGCCACTAAAAGTTCGGTTAAGTTTTGTGTGGATGAAGTGTTCGAAGATCGAGGAGGTCTCGATGTGAGGAGAAGGAGGAGAGGCAAGAGCTCAAGCTTGGGGATGCCCAAGGAACCCCAAGTAAATATTCAAGGAGACTCAAGCGTCTAAGCTTGGGGATGCCCCGGAAGGCATCCCATCTTTCTTCAAATAGTATCGGTATGTTTTCGGATTCGTTTCGTTCATGCGATATGTGCAAATCTTGGAGCGTCTTTTGCATTTAGTTTTCACTTTTCTTTTATGCACCATGCTGGTATGAGATAGTCCATGGTTTATTTATAGAATTCTCATTGCACTTCACTTATATTTTTTGAGTATGGCTTTATAGAATGCTTCATGTGCTTCACTTATATCATTTGAAGTTTGGATTGCCTGTTTCTCTTCACATAGAAAACCGTTGTTTGAAGAATGCTCTCTTGCTTCACTCATATTTATTAGAGCATGGTCTTTTGTAGAAAGAATTAAACTCTCGTGCTTCACTTATATCTATTTAGAGAGTCAACAGTAATTGGTCAATTGCATGGTTAGTCATAAAATCCTACATAAAACTTATGGATCACTGAATATGATATGTTTGATTCCTTGCAAGAGTTTTGCAATATAGAGATGATAATATGTGGGAGGTACTAGTGGATGATTGTGTTTAGTAAGATATTAGTGTTAAGGTTTGTGATTCCCGAAGCATGCACATATAGTCTCTCGTTATGCTGGGAAGTTGGAGCACAATTTATCCTTGATTGTCTATCTTTGTGTGAAGGTCAGGGGCGCGCGATGGTTAACTCCTACCAACCTCCCCCTAGGAGCATGCGTAATAGTACTTTGCTTCTAGGGCTAATAAACTTTTGCAATAAGTATGTGAGTTCTTTATGACTAATGTGAGTCCATGGATTATACGCACTCTTACCTTTACACAATTTGCTAGCCTCTACGGTACTGTGCATTGCCCTTTCTCACCTTGAGACGTGGCAAACTTCGCCGGTGCATCCAAACCCCGTGATATGATACGCTCTATCACACATAAGCCTTATTATATCTTCCTCAAAACAGCCACCATACCTACCTATTATGGCTTTTCCATGGCCATTCCAAGATATATTGCCATGCAACTTACACCGCTTCCGTTTGATGACTTGAACATTCATTGTCATATTGCTTTGCATGATCATATAGCTGACATAGTAGTTGTGGCTCAGCCACTGTTCATCATTTTTCATACATGTTACGCTAGATCATTGCACATCCTGGTACATGCCAGAGGCATTCATATAGAGTCATACTTTTTCATAGGTATCGAGTTGTAATTTTTATTTCTTTCGAGTTATAAGTAAATAGAAGTGTGATGATCATCATTATTCATTTTTAGAGCAGTGCCCCAGTGAGGAAAGGATGATGGAGACTATGATTCCCCCACAAGTCGGGATGAGACTCCGGACAATGAGAGAGAAAAAAAGAGAAAAAAAGAAAGAAAAAATAAAGAAAGAAAAAGAAAGAAAGAAAAATAAAAATAAAAATAAAAAAATAAAAATAAATAATAAACAAAGAGAGAAGGGGCATTGTTAGTATCCTTTACCACACTTGTGCTTCAAAGTAGCACCATGTTTTTCATATGGAGAGTCTCCTATGTTGTCACTTTCATATACTAGTGGGAATTTCTCATTATAGGATTAGATGCACACCCACTTAGTTTCATATTGAGCTTTCATACACTTATAGCTCTTAGTGCATTCGTTGCATGGCAATCCCTACTCGCATTGATATCAATTGATGGGCATCTCCATAGCCCGTCAGTTAGCCACATCGATGTGAGACTTTCTTACTTTTTTTTGTCTTCTCTATATTTACCCCTATCATCATACTCTATTCCACCGATAGTGCTATATCCATGGCTTGCGCTCATGTATTGCGTGAGAGTGAAAATGCTGAAGCGCGTTAAAAAGTATGAACCAATTGCTTGACTGACACCGGGGTAGTACATGATTTATACTTTGAGCTGAGAAGACAGAGCATGACAAGGCTATATGATTTTGTAGGGATAACGTTCTTTAGCATTTGATATTCTGAAAGACATGATTGTTTGTTGGGATGCCTGAGTATTGATGTCTTTATGTCAAATTATAGACTATTGCTTTGAATCACTTATGTCTTAATATTCATGCCGTGATTAGATATATGATCAAATTTATGCTAGGTAGCATTCCACATCAAAAATTATCTTTTTATCATTTACCTACTCATGGACGAGCAGGAATTAAGTTTGGGGATGCTGGTACGTCTCCATCGTATCTATAATTTTTGATTGTTTCATGCCAATATTATTCAACTTTTACATACTTTTGGAAACTTTTTATATGATTTATTTGGACTAACTTACTTATCCAGTGCCCAGTGCCAGTTCCTGTTTGTTGCATGTTTTTGTTTCGCAGAAAATCCATATCAAACGAAGTCCAAATGCGATAAAAATTTACGGAGAATTATTATGGAATATATGTGATTTTTAGGAGGTGGAATCAACGCAAACGGGGGCCCACAGTGCCCACAACCCACCAGGGCGCACCAGGCACCCCCTGGTGCGCCCTGGTGTCTTGTGCCCTCCTCGAAGGTCCGTTGGGGCCTTTCTTCTAGCGCAAGAAAGATAGTTTATGGAAAAAAATCGTGTTAAAATTTCAGTGCAATCGAAGTTACGGATCTCCGAGAATTTAAGAAACCGTGAAGGGCCAGATCTGGGGAACGCAAAACAGAAGAGAACAGAGAGGGAGATCCAATCTCGGAGGGGCTCCCGCCCCTCCGCCTCCATGGAGACCAATGACCAGAGGGGGAACTCTCCTCCCATCTAGGGGGGAGGCCAAGGAAGAATAAGAAGGAGGGGGGCTCTCTCCCCCTCACTTCCGGTGGCGTCGGAGTGCCACCGGGGCAACGATCGGGACGACGATCTACATCAACAATCTTGCTACCGTCAACACCAACTCTCTCCCCCTTTATACAGTGGTGTAACCTCTCTTCGCCCCACTGTAATCTCTACTTAAACATGGTGCTCAACTCCATGTATTATTTCCCAATGATCTATGGTTATCCTATGATGTTTGAGTAGATCTGTTTTGTCCTGTGGGTTAATCGTGATCTTGGTTGGTATGATTGTATATTTTATTTATGGTGCCTACGGTGCCATCCGTTCTCACGCGAACGTGAGGGGTCCTCCCTATAGGGTGTTGCAATATGTTCATGGTTTGCTTATTGTCGGTGTTGCGGGGGTGACAGCAGCCTAAACGCGGATAAGTGGGTTATGGCGTATGGGAGTAAAGAGGACTTGATACTTAATGCTATGGTTGGGTTTCATGACCTTAATGATCTTTAGTATTTGCGGATGCTTTCTAGAGTTCCAATCATAAGTTCATATGATCCAAGTAGATAAAGTATGTTAGCTCATGCCTCTCCCTCATATAAAATTGCAAGAATGATTACCGGTACTTGTTATCGATTGCCTAGGAACAAATGACTTTCTTGTTGACAAACACTATCCACTTTTATTACCATACAATTTATTCATAGTTTTATTCTCGCAAAGTACTCGTAGTTTTATTCTTGCAAAATAGTTTCATACTTGTTCTAGGTAAAGCAAACATCAAGTGTGCGTAGAGTTGTATCGGTGGTCGATAGAACTTGAGGGAATACTTATTCTGCCTTTAGCTCCTCATTGGGTTCGACACTCTTATTTATCGAAGAAGGCTACAAACGACCCCCTATACTTGTGGGTTATCACACTTTCATGTACTAGTGGGAATTTTTCATTATATAACTTGGCTTGTATATTCCAACGATGGGCTTCCTCAAATTGACCTATGTCTTCATGAGTGATACGTCCATTTTGCATCATGTTTTCCTACTGTTATTTATATTTTTTATGCATAATAATGCCTTTTGGAGTATTTCTAATGCCTTTTCTCTCATAATATGCAAGTTACACACAAAGGGGGAGAATTCCGGCAGCTGGAAATCTGGACCTGAAAAAGCAATGTCAGGCTACCTATTCTGTACAACTCCAAATGAGCTGAAACTTCACAAGGATTTTTTGTGGAATATATAAGAAATATTGGAGAAAATAACTACCGGAGGGGGGCCACCTGGTGAGCACAAGACACCAGGGCGCGCCAGGCCCCACAAGCGCGCCCTGGTGGGTTGTGCTCAGCCCAGCCCACCTCCGGTGCCCATCTTCTGGTACTTAAGGTCTTTTGACCTAGAAAAAAATAAGGAGAGGAATTTCGGGATGAACCGCCGCTGTCTCGAGGCGGAACTTGGGCAGGAGCACTTTTGCCCTCCGGTGGAGCGATTCCGCCGGGGGAACTTCCCTCCCGGAGAGGGAAATCATCGTCATCATCATCACCAACAACTCTCCCATCTTGGGGAGGGCAATCTCCATCAACATATTCCCCAACACCATCTCCTCTGAAACCCTAGTTCATCTCTTGTGTTCAATCTTTGTACCAGAACTTCAAATTGGTACCTGTGGGTGACTAGTAGTATTGATTACATCTTGTAGTTGATCCAATGTTGAGGATATCGCTTATCGTTATCGTCTGGTCCAGCTAGGGATTAGAGATTAATCGGAAATCAGCCGGTTAAACGATTTTATCGGTCAACTATTAATCAGATATTTTTTTGCAAATCTTAGTTTCCCAACACTAAAATACGCTATATTCAACACCAAAAAAATATTTGAAACAAGTTTTACCTTGATTTCTAGCCTTTGAATCCTCGTATAATTGCAAACAAAATAGGACAATAGTACATATTCCATAACAAGGTCCACAAAACATAAATAAACATAGTTTTTGCAAACCTCGTGCTATGAATAGGTCTGATTTATCGGTAGATTCCCGATAAATTGCTTGTCGGAACGATAAATCGGTCCAAAAGTTAAACGACAAAGATAAGGCATAATCTTATCGGTTACCCCCTGATTAGCGATAAATCGGAAGATTAACCGGTGAATCGGAAGATTTCTTGAACAGTGAGTTGATCACTATATGGTTTATTTGGTGGAAGATTATATGTTCAGATCCATTATGCTATTCAATACCCCTCTGATCATGAACATGTTTATCACTTGTGAGGATTTGCTTTTGTTCTTGAGGTCACGGGAGAAATCATGTTGCATGTAATTATGTGAACTTGATATGTGTTCTTGAATATGTGTGTTGTGATTCCCTTAGTAGTGTCATGTGAACGTCGACTACATGACACTTCACCATATTTGGGCCTAAGAGAAGGCATTGTGGAGTAGTTATTAGATGATGGTTTGCTAGAGTGACACAAGCTTAAACCTTAGTTTATGAGCTACTTCGTGAGGGACCGATTTGGATCCAAAAGTTTAATGCTATGGTTAGATTTTATCTTAATACTCTTCTCGTAGTTGCGGATGCTTGTGAGGGGGTTAATCATAAGTAGGAGGTTTGTGCAAGTAAGAATAGCACCTAAGCACCAATCCACCCACATATCAAATTATCAAAATAGTGAACACAAATCAAGCCAACATGGTGAAAGTGACTAGATGAAATTCCCGTGTGCCCTCAAGAACACTTTGCTTATTATAAGAAACCGTTTTGGCCTGTCCTTTGCCACAAAAGGATTGGGCTACCTTGTTGCATATTATTCGCCATTACAGTTACTTTCTCGTTACAAATTATCTTGCTATCAAACTATCTGTTACCGACAATTTTAGTGCTTGCAAACATTACCTTGCTGAAAACCACTTGTCATTTCCTTCTACTCCTCGTTGGGTTCGATGCTCTTACTTATCGAAAGGACTACAATTGATCCCATATACCTGTGGGTTATCAAGGCTCTTTTCTGGCGCCGTTGCCGGGGAGTGAAGCGCTCTTGGTAAGTGGAAATTGGTAAGGAAACATTATTACTATGTGTTGAAATTTATTGTTACTTGTTACTATGGAGAACAATCCTTTGAGGGGTTTGTTCAGGGTATCTTCACCTCGAACGGAACCACAATTAGTTGCCCCTCAAACTACTGCACCTACTGAAAATACTGAATATGAAATTCCTTCTGGTATGATAGAACAACTGCTAGCCAATCCTTATGCAGGAGATGGAACCGCACATCCTCATATGCATTTGATATATGTGGATGAAATTTGTGGATTATTTAAGCTCGCAGGTTTACCCGGAGATGAAGCTAAGAAGAAGGTTTTACCTTTATCTTTGAAGGGAAGAGCATTGGCATGGTATAGGAGAAGACTTTCGGGACGAAGCGCCGCCGTCTAGAGGCGGAAATTGGGCAGGAACACTTTTGCCCTCCAGCGGAGCGATTCTAACGGGGGAACTTCCCTCCCGGAGGGGGAAATTATCGTCACCATCATCACCAACAACTCTTCCATCTTGGGGAGGGAAATCTCCACCAACATCTTCAACATCACCATCTCATTTCAAACCCTAGTTCATCTCTTGTATTCAATCTTGTTACCGGAACTATAGATTGGTGCTTGTGGGTGACTAGTAGTGTTGATTACATCTTGTAGTTGATTACTATATGGTTTATTTGGTGGAAGATTATATGTTCAGATCCAATATGCTATTTAATACCCCTCTGATCTTGAGCATGATTATCATTTGTGAGTAGTTACTTTTGTTCTTGATGTCATGGGAGAAATCATGTTGCAAGTAATCATGTGAACTTGATATGTGTTTGATATTTTGATAGTATGTATGTTGTGACTCCCTCAGTGGTGTCATGTGAACGTCGACTACATGACACTTCACCATATTTGGGCCTAAGGGAATGCATTGTGGAGTATCAATTAGATGATGGGTTGCAAGAGTGACAGAAGCTTAAACCCCAGTTTATGCGCTATTCCGTAAGGGACCGATTGGATCCAAAAGTTTAATGCTATGGTTAGAATTTATTCTTAATACTTTTCTCGTAGTTGCGGATGCTTGCGGGAGTGTTAATCATAAGTAGCAGGTTTGTTCAAGTAAGAACAGCACCTAAGCACCGGTCCACCCACATATCAAATTATCAAAGTACCAAATACGAATTAAACCAACATGATAAAAGTGACTAGATGAAAATCCCGTGTACCCTCATGAACGTTTTGCCTATCATAAGAGACCGTTTTGGCCTGTCCTTTGCCTCAACAGGATTGGGCTACCTTGCTGCACTTTTTTTACTACTATCGTTACTTGCTCATTACAAATTACCTTGCTGTCAAACTACTCTGCTACTTACAATTTCAGCACTTGCAGACATTACCTTGCTGAAAACCACTTGTCATTTCCTTCTGCTCCTCATTGGGTTCGACACTCTTACTTATCAAAAAGAGCTACACTTGATCCCCTATAATTGTGGGTTGTCAAGGCTATTTTCTGGCGCTGTTGCCGGGGAGTGAAGCGCCTTTCGTAAGTGGAATTTGGTAAGGAAACATTTATATAGTGTGCTGAAATTTATTGTCACTTGTTACTATGGAAAACAATCCTTTGAGGGTTTTGTTCGGGGTATCTTCACCTTGACCAGAACCACAATTAGCTACCCCTCAACCTACTGCAACTATTGAAAATATTGAATATGAAATTCCTTTGGGTATGATAGAACAACTGCTAGCTAATCCTTATGCAGGAGATGGAACCGAACATCCTGATATGCACTTGATAATGTAGAACAAATTTGTGGATTGTTCAAGCTTGCAGGTTTACCCGGAGATGAAGTTATGAAAAAGGTTTTCCCTTTATCTTTGAAGGGAAAAGCATTGGCATGGTATAGGTTATGCGATGATATTGGATCTTGGAATTGGAATCGATTGAAATTGGAGTTCCACCAAAAAAATTATCCTATGCATCTAGTTCATCGTGATTGGAATTATATATATAATTTTTGTCCTCGTGAAGGAGAAAGTATCGCTCTAGCTTGGGGGAGGCTTAAGTGAATGTCATATTCATGCCCCAATCATGAGCTCTCAAGAGAAATTATTATTCAGAACTTTTATGCTCGGCTTTCTCGTAATGATCAAACCATGCTCGATACTTCTTGTGCTGGTTCTTTTATGAAGAATACTATTGAATTCCGGTGGGATCTTCTGGAAAGAATTAAACGCAACTCTGAAGATTGGGAACTCAATGAAGGTAAAGAGTTAGGTATTAAACTTAATTATGATTGTGTTAAATCTTTTATGGATACCGATGCTTTTCAAAAGTTTAGCGCTAAATATGGACTTGACTCCGAGATAGTAGCCTCCTTTTGTGAATCATTTTCTACTCATGTTGATCTCCCTAAAGAGAAGTGGTTAAAATATCACCCACCTATTAAAGAAGAAATCAAAGAACCGGTACCAGTTAAAGAAGAAACTATACTTTACAATATTGATCTAGTTGTTCCTACTACTTACACTACTGGAATCAGCTAATTTGCCATCTGCCAGCTCTTTGCCGTCTGCTAGCTGACGGCAAAGAAGCTCTTTGCCATCAGCTACCCAGAAGCTGACGGCAAAGAAGTGGCAGACGGCAAAGAAGCTCTTTGCCATCTGCGGGCTCTTTGCCGTCCGCCAGCGGACGACAAAGATTTTTGCCATCCGCTGGCAGACGGCAAAGAGAGAGGTGGCCCCCACCCCCCGCCCGTTTGGGAAAAACTTAACGCCCCACCTGTTTGCCGTCTGCCAGCAGACGGCACGGGGCAGGCGAGGCGGCAGCGGGCAGCGGGGGGCAGGCGGCAGCGCCTCAGCGGGGGCGGCCGATGCGACACGACGCGGCGGCCGAGGCGGAAGTGGCGCCGCAGGCCGAGGCGGAAGCGGGGGCGGCCGATGCGGCGGGCGAGGCGGAAGCGGGCGAGGCGGAAGCGGACGGCAAAGGCACTAGAAAGTTTGCCGTCCGCGGCGGACGGCAAAGGCCTGCCGTTAGCCACTTAACGGACTGAGAGCACAATTATTGCCGTCTGCTCTCTTTGCCGTCCGCGGCAGACGACAAAGGGCCTTTGCCGTCAGCCACCAGGAAGCAGACGGCAAAGCAGCTGTTTACCGTAGCCTACTTTGCCGGAGCCTTTTGCTGTCCGCGGCTGACGGCAAAGGCCTTTGCCGTCCGCCATGGCAGACGGCAAAATAGCTGATTCCTGTAGTGTTATATTGAGAAACCACCTTTCCCTATTAGGATAAAGGAACATGCTAAGGTTTGAACTGTGGTCAACAAAAGCTATATTAGAACACCTAAACCTGATGAACAAATTAAAGTAGAACCTAGTATTTCTATGGTTAAAGATCTCTTGGAAGAAGATATGGATGGGCATGTTATTTACTTGTGTGAAGAAGCTGCTAGAATTGCCAAACCTGATAAAAAGGATAAACATAGACCTATTGTTGGCATGGCCGTCATCTCAGTTAAAATAGGAGATCATTGTTATCATGGTTTATGTGACATAGGTGCTAGTGTGAGTGCTATTCCTTACACCTTATATCAAGAAATTATGAATGACATAGCACCCACAGATATAGAAGACATAGATGTTACTATTAAACTTGCTAATAGAGACACTATTTCACCAATTGGGATTGTTAGAGATGTTGAAGTCTTGTGTGGGAAAATAAAATACCCTACTGATTTTCTTGTTCTTGGTTCCCCACAAGATGACTTTTGTCCCACTATCTTTGGTGGACCTTTCTTGAACACCGTTAATTCTAAGATAGATTGTGAGAAACAAACTGTCGGTGTTAGTTTTGGTGATGAGTCTCATGAGTTTAATTTTTCCAAGTTTAGTAGAAAGCTTCATGAAAAAGAATTTCCTAGTAAGGATGAATTAATTGGTCTTGCTTCTATTGCTGTACCACCTACTGATCCTCTAGAACAATATTTAGTAAACCATGAAAATGATTTTCATATGCATGAAAGAAATGAAATAGATAAGATTTTCTTCGAACAACGTCCTCTACTTAAACACAATTTGCCTATTGAAACTCTAGGAGGTCCTCCTCCACCTAAAGGTGATCCTATGTTTGAATTTAAACAATTGCCAAACACTTTGAAATATGCTTATCTTGATGAAAAGAAGATATATCCTGTTATTATTAGTGCTTACCTTTCAGAACATGAAGAAGAAAGATTATCGAAAGTTCTAAGGAAGCACCAAGCTGCTATTGGATATACTCTTGATGATTTAAAGGGCATTAGTCCCACTCTATGTCAGCACAAAATTAATATGGAACCTGATGCTAAACTCGTTGTTGATCACCAACGTCGGTTAAATCCGAAGATGAAAGAAGTGGTAAGAACAGAGATACTAAAACTTCTGGAAGTAGGTATAATCTATCCTATAGCTGATAGTAGATGGGTAAGTCATGTTCATTGTGTCCCTAAGAAAGGAGGTATAACTGTTGTTCCTAATGATAAGAATGAACTTATTCCACAAAGAATTGTTACAGGTTATAGAATGGTAATTTATTTTAGAAAATTAAACAAAGCAACTAGAAAAGATCATTACCCTTGCCTTTAATTGATCAAATGCTTGAAAGATTATCTAAGCACACACACTTTTTCTTCCTTGATGGATATTCTAGTTTTTCACAAATACTTGTTTCTCAACCTGATCAAGAAAAGACCACTTTTACTTGTCCCTTGGAACTTATGCTTATAGACATATGCCTTTCGGTTTATGCAATGCACCTGCTACCTTTCAAAGATGTATGACTGCTATATTCTCTGACTTTTGTGAAAATATTGTTGAGGTTTTCATGCATGACTTCTCTGTTTATGGGAAGTCTTTTGATGATTGTTTAAGCAATCTTGATCGAGTTTTGCAGAGATGTGAACAAGCGAATCTTGTCTTGAATTGGGAGAAGTGCCACTTTATGGTTAATGAAGGCATTGTCTTGGGTCATAAAATTTCTGAAAGAGGTATTGAAGTGGACAAAGCTAAGGCTGATGCAATTGAGAAAATGCCATGTCCTAAAGATATAAAACGTATTCATAGTTTCTTAGGTCAAGCTGGTTTTTATAGTAGATTTATTAAAGACTTCTCTAAAATTTCTAGGCCTCTTACGAGTCTTTTGCAAAAGGATATCCCTTTTGTTTTTGATGATGATTGTTTAGAAGCCTTTGAAACACTCAAAAAACCCTTAATTTCTGCACCTATTGTTCAACCACCTGATTGGAACTTGCCTTTTGAAATTATGTGTGATGCTAGTGATTATGCTGTTGGTGCTGTTCTAGGACAAAGAGTTGATAAAAATTGAATGCTATTCATTATTCTAGTAAAACTCTAGACAGTGCTCAACGAAACTATGCTACTACTGAAAAAGAATTCTTAGCAGTGGTGTTTGCTTGTGATAAATTTAGACCTTATATTGGGTATTCCAAAGTAACTGTTCACACAGACCATGCTGCTATTAAATATCTTATGGAAAAGAAAGATGCTAAACCTAGACTTATTTGACGGGTTCTCTTGTTACAAGAATTTGATTTACATATCATTGATAGAAAAGGAGCTGAGAACCCAGTAGCTGATAATTTATCTAGGCTTGAAAATGTGCCTAATGACCCACTACCTATTAATGATAGTTTTGTTGATGAGCAGGTAGCTGCAATAAATGTTGCTCATAATACTCCTTGGTATGCTTATTATGCTAATTACATTGTTGCTAAATATTTACCACCTAGCTTTACATACCAACATAAGAAAAAATTCTTCTATGATTTAAGACATTACTTTTGGGATGACCCCCATCTTTATAAAGAAGGAGTAGATGGTATTATTAGACGTTGTCTACCTGAGCATGGATAGGGACAAATCCTATGGAAATGTCACTCCGAAGCTTATGGAGGGTATCATGCTGGAGATAGAAGTGCTCACAAGGTATTGCAATCTGGATTTTATTGGCCTACTCTCTTCAAGGATGCCCGTAAGTTCGTCTTATCTTGTGATGAATGTCAAAGAATAGGTAATATCAGTAAGCGTCAAGAATTCCTATGAATTATTGACTTGTTGAGCCATTTGATGTTTGGGGGTTTGATTACATGGGACCTTTTCCTTCCTCTAATGGGTACACACATATTTTGGTTGCTGTTGATTATGTTACTAAATGGGTAGAAGCTATTCCAACCAGTAGTGCTGATCACAACACCTCTATTAAAATGCTGAAGGAAGTTATTTTCCCAAGGTTTGGAGTCCCTAGATATTTAATGACTGATGGTGGTTCACACTTTATTCATGGTGATTTCCGTAAAATGCTTGCCAAGTATGATGTTAACCATAGAATTGCATCACCTTATCATCCTCAGTCTAGTGGTCAAGTTGAACTTAGCAATAGAGAAATAAAATTAATTTTTCAAAAGACTATTAATAGGTCCTGGAAGAATTGGTCTAAGAAATTAGATGATGCACTTTGGGCTTATAGAATAGCATATAAAAATCCTATGGGTATGTCTCCATATAAAATGGTTTATGGAAAAGCTTGTCATTTCCCTCTTGAGTTAGAACATAAAGCATATTGGGCCATCAAAGAGGTCAATTATGATTTCAAACTTCCTGGTGAAAATAGGTTATTTGATATTAGTTCCTTAGATGAATGGAGAACCCAAGCTTATGAAAATGCAAAATTATTCAAAGAAAAGGCTAAAAGATGGCATGACAAAAGAATCCAAAAGCGTGAGTTTGAAGTCAGAGAATATGTTCTTTTGTACAACTCTCGTTTCAGATTCTTTGCAGGAAAACTCCTCTCAAAATGGGAAGGCTCCTATGTTATCGAGGAGGTTTATCGGTCTGGAGCCATCAAAATAAATAATTCCGAAGGTACTAACCCGAAGGTTGTCAATGGGCAACGAATAAAACATTATATCTCAGGTACGCCCATTAATGTTGAAAGTAATATTATCCAAACTTTGACACCGGAAGAACACATAAAAGAGTCCTTCCGGAACACTCCAGAATCGTGAAAATAAGGAGGTACGTGATACGGTAAGTAAACGGACTCCGAAAAATCCAAAAAAATATATTTTATCAGTTTTGGAATATTTAGAAAATTAGGAAATAAAGAAACTTCCAGGAAGCGTACCCTGGTGGGCACAAGACATGAGGGCCTGGCGCGCCAAGGTGGGTTGTGCCCACCTGGGACACCTTCCGGACTCCGCTTTTCTACAGCTTGCTTGTCCCCCAAGATAAAAATAATCTATATATACTTCCCAAACCTGTTAACCACCGTATCGCGGAGAAATCCTCTATTCTCTTTTCTTGCTGTTTTTTGCGCAGTTTTGAAAATATGTCGTCCCAAGACTCCGACGGAGAGAGCTATGTCTCACATCTCATTGCTGACCCAAAGACCTATGGGGACCTTTCCCCTTACAATCGAACTACAGATGATGAGGAGGATGCTCACTTGATGAGGATTGATGATTCAAGCTCGGAGGAGGAGGATGTTCCTCCACCTCAAGCTGGGGATATGCACGTGGATTTCAAGAAGTCAAGTCTCCCTAGGAGAGCTAACCGGTCTAAAAACCAATCTATTTCTTTTCGTTTTAGGCAGAAAAGCAAAGGGGATTTATGTGACAAGATCTTGAAGCTGGAGTTGGAAGTCGATGATTTAAAGGAGGAAATTGCTCTCCTCAACTAGAATATGAAAAAGTTGAAGGCTCAATTGTCATCACCACCATCATCTTCTTCACCACCAAAGGAAAACTGAGTATCGGGTATGGGCACTCCCCTTGGATTTCGCCAAGATTGGGGGAGGTGCCCCGGTATCGTATCATCCCACAATATTCTTGCCTTTACTTATTTTAGTTCGATCTTTTGCTTTAGATGAATAAAAGTTTGGTTCGATCCTTTATTCTTTGAGAGTTTGCTTAGTGATATATCCTTGTAATCGTGTGCAAGTTATATAATAAAGTTTAGTTTGAGTTTTTGCTTTCTTTACTTCCATGTTGCAAATGAAATAAAAGGAGTAATAAATAAAAAGGGAAAGGAAATAAACAAAAGAAAGGAAATAAATGAAGAAAAGATCATATACTAATCTTATGGTAGGTGATGACACCACATAAGGAAAAGTATAAGTAGAAAATTTTATTAGAGATTGACAAACATAGCATTAGTCAATGATGCTACTACTGAAAGAATTAATAAGGGAAGAGAAGATTCACATATAAATATACTATCCTAGAAATCTTTTGTGATTGTGAGCTCTCATCAAAATATTATATGCCAAAATTGTTGACGTTGGACAAGGAAGACAACTTAATTGTTTTATGTTTGTTTATATTCACATAGAAGTCATATTGTCATGAATCCTTTAACATGTGGTGCTTCCCCCTATCTTTGCTAGCCAAAAATTCCGCACTAAGTAGAGATACTACTTGTGCATCCAAAAACCCTTAAACCCAAATCTTATTTTCAAGTGTCCACCATACCTACCTAGGGATTGAGCAAGATCCCTCAAGTAAGTTGTCATTGGTGCAAAAAGGCAATAAAAATTGCTTCTAAAAGTGTAAGATCATTTAGTGTAAGAGAAAATTGAGCGTTGCACGAACTTGTGATGGTGAAGAATAAAAGCGACAGACTGCATACTAAAGGTCATTATCACAAGGGGCAATGCAATGTGACGTTCTTTTGCGCTAAGGGGTTGAGCATACAAACAAATAAGCGCATGGCAACCTCTGCTTCCCTCTACAAAGGGCCTATCTTTTACTTTTATGTATTTACTTTTCTGCAAAGAGTCAAAGTTTTCCTTCTATCGTTTTTTATTTTTCTCCTTTGGCAAGCATCATGTGGTGAGGAAAGTTCTAGGCACATATGTCCAGTTGAATATAGATAGCATGAGTTATTATTGTTGACATCACCCTTGACATGAATATGTTGGGAGGCGAAACTATAAGCCTCTATCTTTCTATGTGTCCGGTTGAAACTTTTTGCTCATGTGTACACAGTGAGTGTTAGCAATCATACAAGACTATATGATGGTTGAGTATGTGGACTTGCCTA
Organism: Aegilops tauschii subsp. strangulata; assembly: GCF_002575655.3. Classification (NCBI taxonomy): domain Eukaryota; kingdom Viridiplantae; phylum Streptophyta; class Magnoliopsida; order Poales; family Poaceae; genus Aegilops; species Aegilops tauschii. The sequence continues at coordinate 502,645,048 of NC_053035.3, read as the reverse complement.
AAGGCTCCGATACATAACCCTTCCCGAAAAGATGATGAATTGTAGTTGCAAAGTTGACTGAGAACATAGTTTGTTGGGTTTTAATAGAGTTTTTGCTTTATACTTCATTTGTGTGATGAATTGTTACTTATTCATGAGAAGTATATGATAGAAGTTTACGATAAAAGTTCCATGATAAAAGTCTTAATGTTTAATTTTGTTTCTGTTATAATAATCAACATGATGCTTCTATGTCCGTATTTTGTTTTTATCGACACCTCTCTCTCAAAGCATGTGGACATGTTTTTCGATTTCGGTTTTCGCTTGAGCACAAGCGAGGTCTAAGCTTGGGGGAGTTGATACGTCCATTTTGCATCATGTTTTCTTACTGTTATTTATATTGTTTTCATCCATAATAATGCTTTTTGGAGTAATTCTAACGCCTTTCTCTCACAATATGCAAGGTATACACAAAGAGGGAGAATTCCGGCAGCTGGAAATCTGCACCTGGAAAAGCTACGTCAGGCCACCTATTCTGCACAACTCCAAACAAGCTGAAACTTCACGGAGATTTTTTATGGAATATTTGAGGAATATTGGAGCAAATAACTACCAGAGGGGGCCCACCAGGTGGGCACAACCCACCTGGGCGCGCCAGGTAGCCCAGGCGCGCCCTGGTGGGTTGTGCTCACCCAGGCCCACCTCCGGTGCCCATCTTCTGGTATATAGGTCATTTTGACCTAGAAAAAATAAGGATAAGACTTTCGGGACGGAGCGCCGCCGTCTCGAGGCGGAACTTGGGCAGGAGCACTTTTGCCCTCCGGCGGAGCGATTCCGCCGGGGGAACTTCCCTCCCGGAGGGGGAAATCATCGTCATCATCATCACCAACAACTCTCCCATCTTGGGGAGGGCAATCTCCATCAACATGTTCAACAACACCATCTCATCTCAAACCTTAGTTCATCTCTTGTGTTCAATCTTGTTACCGGAACTATAGATTGGTGCTTGTTTGTGACTAGTAGTGTTGATTACATCTTGTAGTTGATTACTATATGGTTTATTTGGTGGAAGATTATATGTTCAGATCCAATATGCTATTTAATACCCCTCTGATCTTGAGCATGATTATCATTTGTGAGTAGTTACTTTTGTTCTTGAGGTCTTGGGAGAAATCATGTTGCAAGTAATCATGTGAACTTGATATGTGTTTGATATTTTGATTGTTGTGATTCCCTTAGTGGTGTCATGTGAACGTCGACTACATGACACTTCACCATATTTGGGCCTAAGGGAATGCATTGTGGAGTAGCAATTAGATGATGGGTTGCGAGAGTGATAGAAGCTTAAACCCCAGTTTATGCGCTATTCCGTAAGGGACCGATTGGACACAAAAGTTTAATGCTATGGTTAGAATTTATTCTTAATACTTTTCTCGTAGTTGCCGATGCTTGCGGGCGGGTTAATCATGAGTAGGAGGTTTGTTCAAGTAAGAACAGCACTTAAGCACCGGTCCATCCACATATCAAATTATCAAAGTACCGAACACGAATTAAACCAACATGATGAAAGTGAGTAGATGAAAATCCCGTGTACCCTCAAGAACGTTTTGCCTATCATAAGAGACCGTTTTGGCATATCCTTTGCCTCAAAAGGATTGGGCTACCTTGTTGCACTTTTGTTACTACTATCGTTACTTGCTCGTTACAAATTACCTTGCTATCAAACTACTCTGCTACATACAATTTCAGCACTTGTAGACATTACCTTGTTGAAAACCACTTGTCATTTCCTTCTGCTCCTTGTTGGGTTCGACACTCTTACTTATCGAAAAGAGCTATAATTGATCGCCTATACTTGTGGGTCATCAGGCCCCACCCCACTAGTTAGGCTCTTTGCCGTCCGCTAGCAGACGTCAAAGAGATGTGACCTAAGTGAAATAGGACCGGCGTCCGCACCCCACCCTTTCTCCCTCCCTCCTCTCTCTCTCTCTCCTGACCCGCCGCCACGCCGCCCCGGCGGCGCCCCGCCCCCGCCGTCCCCGCCCCGGGGCCCCGCCACACTCCGCCGTCCCCATCCCCGCCCCCACCACCCCTGACGCCCCCCGCCGCCCTCCGTCGTCCCCGGCGCTGCCCCGTCCCATCACCGCCTCCTCCTCGCCTCGCCCATCGCCACCTTCGCCCCCGCGCGTCGCCGCCCGAGGCCTCTGCCTCGCCTCGCCGACGCCGTCGCCGCACGCTGCCACCTCATCGCCCCCTCCGCGCCGGCGCCCGGCCCGCCCCGGCTCGCCTCCACGCCACCCCGGCGGCGCCCCACCACCGCCGGAGCGAAGGTGATTTTTTTGTTTTTTACTGTTATTTGTGTTTAGGTTTAGGTGTTATTAATAGGTTTAGGTTAGTGGTAGGATTAGGTTAGTACTAGGTTTAGGTTTAGATAATTAGAAGAAGAAAAAATTGAAAAAAAGAAGAAGTAGAAGAAGAGGAAAAAAGAAAAAAAGAATAAGTAGAAGAAGAAGAGGAAAAAAAAGAATACCAGAGGGCGCTCGGGGACGAGCGTGTTCGGGGTTTCCTCGACGTCATTGGAACCCTAAATAGCAAGTATCGTCGGTGCGAGATACATGTGGCCATCGGTGTCGAACACTACATCCACTTCCCAAACGTGACGCCGACGTCCGGCGTCCCGCAGCAACAGTTCTCGGGGTTGATGGCGATCGAACACCTTTGCGAATTTGTCTTGCAGCCTCTGTGATGACGATTAAAAGCCAAGTGTTGTAACTTGAAACACCCAAACTGACTCAAGTCGGGTTGGTTGTTTGAAGTTTCAAAACTTGGCTTTAATCCTCATCGCATAGGCTGCCAGAAAAATTCGCCAAGGTGTTCGACCGTCATCGGCCCCCAGAACTATTGCTGCGCGCTGGACGCCAGGCGCCGGCGTCACTTGTGGGATGTGGATCTAGTGTTCAACGCCGAGCGCGGCATGTATCTCGCACCGATGATACTTGCTATTTAGGGTTCCATCAACGCCGAGGAACTCCCTAACCCACTCGTCCTGTTGTAAATATTTAGTTAGGTTGACGAAAAAACAAAATTGCTATGTTACTCATGTTTCGATTTAAATGTGCAGTTTTTTCGTCGCTGCGAGGGTCTAGTGTTCGACGAGCTCCACCCCTGCGTTCGTGGGTGAGCACAAATGACATCTCCTCCTCCCCCCTTCATTTGCTCTATTCCGGTCTTCGTGCCGATGAAACTTGGTAGCTATAGGTGTCTTCAATCATCAGTATGCGTGACCACTATGCGTCTCCCGTTTGAAAGGGTTACATCTATAAATATGCATGCATTTGCATATTTATAACCGTGATTCTTTTGAATTGTCCAACATTATCCATGGACAGTCCAAGTATGTGTAGATTGGGTTCGTTTTCCCATATGCTCTGCTCCCGATCCGATGCAGAATTTCGTCAGTGCCTCCTTGTTGTTCTCCGGGTACACATCCTCTCTTCTTATTGCCAAGACGTCTATCAGGAGAACATCGGGGCGGTGTTGCCGAAATTTTGCGTCGGATCCGAAGCAGAGCATGGGAAAACGAACCCAATCTACACATACTCTGGTGGGATTAGGACTTATCTTTACCTATTAGCGTCTAGGTTGCATGGACGTAATAAAAGTGACAAACTCCATTAACTGATGAATATATACATGCTGATTTATATATATATTTCTTATGTGTCCATTAGGTAGGCAAGATGAGTGATCGTGCGTGGATGTACACCGGTCACACTAGTCAGAAAGACATGACCATTGAATGGTTAACAAAAACCAAGGGGTTTCTGAGAGCCGCATTTGCAAATGGCCAGAGGACAACATGGTGCCCCTGTGCCGGGTGCAACAATTGGCACAAGAGGACAGAGGATGAAATGGGCAAACACCTGCAAAAGAGGGGTTTTACGCCAGATTATACGGTGTGGACATTTCATGGGGAGTCTGGCCAATGTGCCAGAGCTGAGGTGCTTCGTTGTCGCACCGACGAGCATGGTACCGGGATGCAAGACATGGTGCAAGACTTTGATGATGCTCGGGACTCGGACGATGAGATGGAGGAATCTGCAAATGCCTTCAATGAAATGTTGGAGTCTTCAAAACATCCTCTCCACGAGCACACTGAGCTTTGTCAGCTGGATGCCATCTCACAAATAATGGCTCTGAAGGCTCAATTCAACTTGGGCAGAGAATGCTATGACGCAATGATGACAGTATTTGGACCTTTTCTACCCAAAGGCCATGTACTACCTGCAAACCGGTACCAGTCAGACAAAATCCTCCGTGCTCTTAAGATGCCCTATGAGAAGATATATGCCTGTGACAAAGGATGTGCCTTATTTAGGCCTCAGTATGCGAACTTGAACTATTGTCCCATTTGCAAGTCATCCAGGTATGTTGTGGTAGACAACGATATGGGTGAGAAGATGCAGACCAAAATCTCCGTGAATGTTCTTCGGTATATGCCAATCATACCAAGACTTCAACGTCTTTTCATGGTCGAAGAGACGGCCAGACAGATGACATGGCACAAAACGGGCAAAAGAACCCAACTAGATGCAGATGGGAAGCTGATGATGGTGCACACATCGGACGGTGAAGCATGGAAGCGCTTCGATGCATTACATGATGACAAAGCGGCAGATCCGAGGCATCCTCGAGTCGGCATCAACACGGATGGGTTCAGTGTGTTTGGTCTGACGGCAGCCCAATACAGTTGTTGGCCCGTATTTGTCTTTCCACTCAATCTCCCCCCCGGACAGATTATGCAAAGAAAGAACATTTTCCTGACATTGATAATTTCAGGGCCCAACTATCCGGGGAAGAATATGAATGTGTACATGCAGCCACTGAAGGACGAATTGCAGGAAGCCTGGGATAATGGGTTCAAGACATTCGACGCCTTTAGCAACCGAAACTTCATAATGCGTGTCTGGTACATGTACTCGACGCCTGACTTGCCGGCGTATGCGCTATTCATTGGTTGGTGTGTGCATGGAAGGTTCCCGTGCCCCACATGCAAGGGAGCTCTTTAGTTTTGTTGGCTTCAGGCCGGTCGCAAGTTTTCTTGCTTCGACATGCATAGACAGTTCCTGGATCCTCGCCATAAGTTCAGGAAAGACAAGAAGAACTTCATCAAAGGTAGAGTTGTCAAAAACTCTGCACCACCTGCATTGACAGGCCAAGAGACTCTAGATCAGTTAAACGCTCTCGAGCCAAATCCAGAGCGTCCAGGGTATTTCAAGGGGTATAATTCGAAAAACGCCTGGACTCACAAGACATGCTTGTGGGATCTGCCTTACTTCAAAGACCTCCTTTGCCCACACAACATCAACGTGATGCACACTGAGAAGAATATCGCCGAGGCACTTTTTGGTACATTGTTCGGCATAGATGGGAAGTCAAAGGATAATACTAAGGCTAGAGTCGATTTGGAGGCGCTATGTCATAGACCCTTACAAAACATGCAACCACCGAAAGGAAAGCAGAACTGGACAAAGCCAAAGGCATGGTTTAATCTTGGAAGACCAGCTATGAGGGAAATTATCTTGTGGGTGCAACAACAGTTGATGTTCCCCGATGGGTATGCAGCGAATCTAAAGAGGGGAGCGAGTCTTGATAAATTGAAGATATTTGGTCTCAAGAGTCATGATTGACACATATGGATTGAAGATATTTGGTCTCAAGATATCATTTTTTCGATGAAATTCTCGAGATACCATTTTTCCGATAAAATTCTCGAGATATCATTAGTTTTTACACACGGGATTACTCCTGCATGGGTCAATCACAACGGGTGTTTTGTAAAAAAAATGCATCTTTATGTTCCGTGTAATGCACGGGCATTTTGCTAGTCCATGAAAACAACACACGGCAAAATTTCATGGCGAACGAGGGATTTGAATCTGCTGGGAGGGGCTGTTTGGATCTTGCCTGGGGTAGCCAAAATATTGGCGACCCTTTTGTCCACCGGTGCCTTTGCCACCGATGAACAAGGAATGGCTCGGGTGCTCATGCATCCTCCAGCGCGCACGTTGGATACGAGCTCGCACGAGCTGTGCTTTTTTTGTCCCACCACGCCACCCGAGCCGGCCATAAACCGACCGGCTACCCGCATGTTACGCCATCCAACCGTAGTCGCACACATTCTGACATCAACTCAACCAACTGGACGAAATTCATGCAAACACGGCGATATTTCATATAAACAATGACGGAATTCATATAAAATACCGGATTTTCATACAAACATGACGGATTTCAATACATTCAAATCAACTAAGCAGTGCTAGTTCTGGACAGCACAGGTATATAATACCTGGCCTAAATGGTCTCCCGCCGATCCATTTGTGTTCCTCATGTCTGGCAGCACGATCACCGGACTGCCGGGAGCCCAGGAGGTATATGCTTTAGCGCAAAGGACGGCTCGCTTACCCACTGCCCAACTGATATGGTTGGCTGATGTCGATGATGATGGTGGAAGGGGGCTTCTCCGCTTCCGTGGAGCCCATGCGGGGTCGACGAAGGTCCTCGCAACAAAAGGAACTGGCAAGACACCTACTGTGTATGCCGGTGTTGCCTCCGAGGTGGCCTTCATGGGACCCAAGCGGCGGCGGCCTCCCGTGTTCTACTTCTCCTCGATAATGGCGGCAGATGCGGAGGCGCTGACCACCGACTCATCGCTCTCCGCGCACCTGGCTTCTGTCTCTGATTGCATGGCGCGGTCGTCGGCATGGGAATCTCGGCCACAGAAACGGGAGACGCGGTCGCAGACACATGAGGCGCGGTATGAGGCGGCGGCGTGGACGGCAGTGACGACGCCCGTGTGTTGCTCCTCGTCGAGCTGGCCTGGAGCGGCGAGTTGCTGAACCGCGCGCCGGCTTGGGGCGGCAACTGGCTCCATTGGGCGAGGGGAGGGAGGTGGATCAGCGAGCTGCATAGCTCGTATCCGGCGGGCTCAGCGGGCCACCCAGCTGGCTTGGATGCGGGATAACTACTGTTCGTAAGCCATTGTAAGAGTGGACAAAATGGTGAAGGTGGAGATAGGGGAGCAGCGGAGGTGTGCAATTCTTGGCCGGCGTTTGGCATCGTTTAAATAGAAGATTAAATAGACGGTCGACGGGAGGAGGTCGGCCGGCATTGCGTTTAATGCCGGCCCGTTCATGAACGGACGTGTGTCCAGAGTGGGTTCCTCGGCTTCCACACAGATTTCATGGAGGCGTTTGAATGCGGCAAGGAGGCGTGTTCAGCCGGGCGTGCATCGAGTGGCGCCCTCGACTCTGACGTACGACACCGCGCCGTTCTTCCACTGACGTGTGGTCTCTTTGGGCACATGTCCTACATGTCAATGACCCAACACACGCAGCCCATGGCAGAGAAACTTTTGGTGGGCCAGGGGGGTCAGAAGCGGGCATTTCATAAACCGATGGTTGTTCATTGAGTGTGACGTCATCTATTTCATCTAGATAAGCCTACTATATAATGTAAGAGAATTTTAAAATTTTCATATATACGTTGATAGCCCGTTCGATACGTTGTGATTCATAAAGACCACTGCAAACATCAATGTTCTGCTTATCACAAATAAGATTGATTAATACCCGTAACAATCCATGTCCTTAACAAAGGGTGCATGCACGTATAGGTTGAGCGTGTCTCTTGTGCCGTGTGTTGTGTGCATGCAGGTGTGCGAGTGTTGCGTGCGTGCATGTGTACGTTTCAGTGTTGCATGCATGTGTGCGTACGTGCGTGTGTTCGTGAATGCATGTGTACGTGTCAGTGTTGCACACCTGCATGCGTGCGTGTGTTTGTTATGTGTACGTGTTAGTGTTGCACGCCTGCCTGCGTGCGTGTGTTCGTGCGAATGTTGCATGCGTGCATGTGTACATGCGGGGTGAGGCTACACGTCAGTCGACTGACTTTTTCATCTCTGGTCAGTAGATTTTCCAGCCGTTGAATACGAAATCAAGGGCCTGCAGTTTATCTTCAACCTCCACCCCACTAAGCCGCCAGCCACCACCGGCCGAACCGCCGGCCGCCGCCGCCACGCCGCCCCACCCGCCCCGAAACCACTCCCCACCGCCAGTCCGCCACCGCCCCGACCATCCCTCTAGGGCCCCCCGCGCCGAGCTTTTTCTCCAGCGGTCCCCACGCCACCGCCCAATCACCGCGCCACCCGACTGCCGGCCACTGCCAACCAGAGGTCTCACGACTTCGAATCCCCATCGACCACTAATTTATTACCATTTCTGTCCTTCATATACGCGCTGACAGGTGGGCCCTATGGTAATGTGTGCTGCTGAATGTGGACCATTTGACTGGTCAATTGATCGTGTCATCAACAAATTACAGAGCTGTATGGTGAGCCAGTGACTGTATGATCACCCTAAAATGTATTTTATTCACACAGTACAGACTCAAACTACCATTTCTTTCTTTCATATACGCGCTGACAGGTGGGCCCCACGGTTACGCGCCCCGATGCTGCAACACTAGTTGTGCCACGTGGAACTTTTGAATGGTAAATTGATTGTGTCATCAACAAAATACAGAGTTGTACGGGTGAGCCAGTGACCGTATAATAACGACATCTATTTTCTTAACATAGTACAGACGCAAGCGTTCATATATACGCGCAAGCACTCACCACTATAAGCGCACACACGCAGACCCTACCCCTATGAGCACCTTCGAGAGAGTGAGCCAGCATATGATCTTGATATTTTACGAAGTCACCATAGGTGCCTCGTAGTCGAGTGGAACGTCTCCTCCCACTGAACGCACATTGCCGAAAAAATACTGACATTAACCCAGGATAAATGTGAGCACCAGGACTTTAACCCTGGTGGGCTCGAGAAACCACTGTCCTCCTAACCATCTAACCACAGGTTGGTTAGCACCACAAAATGTATGTGGTGACCGTGATGAGCTTATTCTGAAGTCCAGTGACCATATCGTGCTTTCGCTTCAAATACAATGACCGTAAGTGTCATCAACAAAATACGGAGCACGCATCAAATACAATGTCCGTCAGTGTCACCAACAAAATACGGAGACGTAACGTGAGCTAGATACCGTATGATCACCACGAGAATGTATACGGTAACCGTAATGAGCATATTCTGAAGTCCAGTGACCTTATAGTGCTTTCGCTTGAAATACAGTGACCGTCACGCGTGAATGTGTCATGGGCATGCATACTTTTAGAGGGCCGAGAGATAGTTTCTATGCGTACGTGAAAGTGGTGTAGAAAGAGGGGGTGTCCGGTGGAGACAAGGAGAGATATGCCCTTCGTTTCTCTTTCCCGTGACTAATATTTTAGGAGAAAATATAAACATTCACAATGCAGAATAAATATTTTTGGATGCACCATGCAATTAACTTTCATGTATAACATTGTACTATTGTATATGCTTATTTTCTTAGTGGCCGATTGCATGTGTGGTTTGGTGGGAACATCATTTCTAGTTGGGGTGGGCACATCATTTCTAGTTGTGGTGGGTCAACATGAGGACTCATGGGTCGGTTCCATCCTGCGCCACATAGGTTGGACCGAGACGCATTATACGAAGACCCATGTGGAGGACTCAGCGTACAACACGAAGCTACCAGAGTCGTGGAGGACTCTATCCCCACTGGTGATAAGCCGATTATATATGATTTGTAACCCTAGGCCCCGAGTATGTTATAGAAGCCTGGGGGCTAGTTCATCGATATTATACACACACGCACAATGCCTGGTATTCATGTGTACTTTGTACACACCCCTATCACTAATATACAGTACCAGGAGTAGGCTTTTTCCTCAACTGCAAGGGTCCGAACTTGGGTAAAACTTTGCCTCGTATTACCATCCAGCCTAACAGTCAGGGATATCCTACCGAATGATCTGATGGAATCATATCTGCCAACTACTAAGAGAGAGGTGTGTCTGTGGGGAGGGGGTAATGTGTGTGAGAGAGGCCTAAAGATAATGTGCGTGCGGGAGACACGTAGGCACATATATGTGCGTATAGAGGGCTAGTAGAGACCGTGCGTGTGTATATATGCATGTGAGAGAAATAGTGTTTTCCAATTGAGATTAGTGAAAAGAGTGGTACATAGTAGTCAGAAAGAGAGAGAGATAGAGAGAGTGTGTGCGTGAGACACCCCGACACCCCGGGAGAGATTGTGAGCATGTGTGAAAGAGAAATGCCGATGTATATAAAGTGTGTGCACTTATGCGTTAGATAGAGAGATATATATAACACGTTTGTGATAACTGGCCGAGGCATAGTGCATCTACGTGTAAAAGGCGGTTCTACGCATTAAATTAAAATATAAATGGCATTATTATTTTTGGATGAGATCATGAATTTTGCAATTTGCATATGAACAAAAATTGGTCTATCAGACACCCATACTCTATTGAATTTAGCATGTGCATGTGTTTATTTCATATTATCGATCCATAGAGTGAGAGCGGTTTGAAATACAGGCAATGCATTGCTTTTGCAATTCATATATAAACATTAAATAGTGCACTCCATGTTGTTAGTGTGAAGCACTTTATACATTTGTCACTTACATGGATACATTCCAAATTGCTAGCTATGAAATAGAATATATGTTGAATTCAACATAAAGTGGGTTTCAAAGATTCAAATTCATAGGAAGTGCATTCATCTATTTGAACCCGAGATAATGGCATTTGTAAATCAGATCTAAAAGGGGGCATCAATCTTTGTTGTGCGTTTGAACATGCTATATATTCATACGCATGTCTAACTATTTTTTTTGCAACCAAGGAGATTATATCTGGAACCATGCATGAACTGAGGTAAGTTGCATATTTTTTAATATATACTCGTGTACAATGTATATTCAAATGTACCCCCTCCATTCCAAAATAATCGTAATTTTAGGATTTTCAAGAGTAAAGATTTGTGAAGATTGAAAAATCCTAAAAGTTCAATTCAAGAGAACCGAAAACGTTAATGCTTTCTGCTCCCAAATATTGAACGAAGCGCCAAATAAACCTCTGGTCACCTGAAACCGCGCGAGACTAATGTTTGGTGGTAGGAAATTACAGTCCTGACTCTGGCCCGTGTAGCCTATCAGCCCGATGTCCAAAGGTCTAAACCAGGGTAGGTTTGTAACTTCACCAAGATGCCAGTCTCAACCGCCTCCGAGAAGCATTCATACGCCATGGGCGCCTAAACACCCATGCGCTCGGCCGAAATCTATCCCACCCACCATTTGGGACACCTGAGATTACTGTCCTACCCCCAACCCGCAATATGTCCAAAATTTTAGATGGGGGCAAAGTTTGTAACTTTCCCCAAATTTCAAACAAGCGCGTCCCAAACCGAAACATTGTTCCCCCTTAGTTCCCCCTCCCTCCGTTTCCCCATTCATACTCCGTGGGCGCCAAAACGCCCTCTCCACCAGCCGCGAAACCCCAGCCTCCTCCATCCTCCACCCCATCGCGCCCAATCCACCGCCGCCCTCCTCCATTACGCCGGAGCCGGTACCCCGATGTCGTCGTCCAATGCAACCGCAACCGCAACGCCCTCAAGGACTTAGCAGCTAAAGCCGAGGCAGAGCTGCCTCCGCGACGCCGACGCCGACGTGTGCCGTACCAGAACCACTTCGACCACGCCATCCTGCGCCTCACCGTTGCCGCTCCACTATCGCAACCGTCCACCGCACAGGAGTTATTCCCGCTACGTCGTTATTCGCCGCCTCAGATCTGGTTCCCCGTCGCCGACAGACGGCCACCGCACCACACTCAACAACTTGGCCATGGGTTCGTCCAAGGCTCCACCGTCCTCCACAACTTCTCGTTTCCAGTGAACCACAAGAAGATCGTTGGAAAAACAGAAGGAGGAGACAACACTGTCAGTAGAAAGAGGTACACCTCTTCCCTTATTCGTGCAAATCTTACGTCTCTGCTCACATCGTATTCATCCCACGAAATAAACTAGTTGAGCGCTTCTTACTGCATCTTCTTCGTGATACTAAATGCACAAGGTTTCCTCCCATTTACTATTTCACTTTTGCTAGAGGTCAGTAGCCCACCTGGATTTCAATTCAGGGTCAGCCGAATCACAATTAAAAGAAGCAGCACCCGCTTAGGCGCGCGGAGCACCTAGTCCGCCTGTTCACAGGGGAAGCGGCGCATCGGTGTCTATCATAGGGGTGTGGGGCGCAAGAGCTGCTTGCGCCCGATCTGGAGGTTAGCGGGGCTTGAAGGGATAGCCGGGGGGCGTTGCCAAGCACGGCGGTGCGGTGAGGTCGAGGGGAGGGCGGAGGCAGGGGACTGGGCCGGTGATCGCTCGCGTTTCAAGGAAGATCGTAACACTGACTGGCTGGAGGTAGATGAAGATGATCTGCCCGTTCTTTGTACATCAGACGGTGTAGAAAAAATGGACTGACCTATTTTTTCAGTCGACTGTTATTTTCATAGGACCACACCTTGTGGTGTGCTGGAGGAGCATCTGCATTTCCCAGCCATCCCTGTCCTCATATTTCAAAATCCTAGAATCTAGTAATTTCGTGTGCCATGCATGTTGTAGAGCTATCATATGTCTCCCATCATTTATTTCTCACCGACCTGCTATCTGCTACCTTTACACTGTACTACTTGTGCACACACTTCACCCATACTCACACTATTGTTTTTTATGCATGGGTATTTCAGACTCTGACGCAGTGTTGATGAATACAAAAAAGAAAAGACAGAAGTCGCTCCAGTGTAATTCGAAGATAAGCACTAAGCGTTTCAACGCTCTAAAGGGTGCAGTGCCAGCAGATGGAGACAGTAAACGTAGCTCTGCATTTGATGATCTCAATTGCCACAAACAACCATCCCAGGTGCTTGCTTTAACTTCGCGCTGTCAAATGTGGTTGCATGTTGCATATGGTGTCTAGCTTGTATTGCTTCCAATTTGGATAAATTGCATCTGCTTACTTTACACATTATACCTTTGATAATGACATGCCTTCCTGTTTTTGATACATACTACATATGTCTATTAACCATGTTCGTACATCAAACTGATGCTCTTTTGTATCCCTCATTGATCACTTATGATGAGACAGTCACCCCAGTGGGTTACTGTGAGACGCGCTACTCGTTTAAAGAGTGCAGTGTCATCCTCCCCACATGATTCTCAAGAAACAACAAGGCTAAATGAAGATAGTCAACGTAGCTCTCTAGTTGACGACCGCAATTCCCCCACACCACCATCGCAGGTGCTTGCTCTTACTTGGCAGTGTGATATGTGGTTGCATGTTGCATATGGTGTCTACCTTGTAATGCTTTTAATTAGGGTAAATTGCATCTGCTTAGTTAACACATTATACCTGTGAATATGACATGCCTTCCTGTTTTTGGTACATATTACGTCTTTCTATTAACCATGTTCTTACATCAAACTACTTTTCTTGTGAATCCCTCATCAATCACTTCTGACGAGACACCTTCAAGTTGACAGTGCAATATTGGTTGCATCTTGCATATCATTTCAAACATGTATTGCCTCTAATTTGTTGAAGTGCCACTTATAATGAGACACATCTAACTTGGTAGACTGATTTTGGTTGGATCTTTCATATGGTGTCTAGATTGCATTGCTTCCAATTTGTTGAAATGCCTTCTGCTTAGCGTTTTTCGTACATATGCCATCCTCCTTCAATGTGGTTGCCATACATAAAAGTTGTGTTCGTCAGTATCATGCATCAACGAATTTGGAAGTGCGACTTTCATTCCTTTTTCTTGTGTGTTTACTTGACAAGGCCAAATCTAAAAGGACGAAGGCACGGAATGATGGTGGTCCTCTGGAGCAACCGAAACAGATGATGTCTGCAGATTCTCCTCCTACTCCTACTGCAGTGCAAGTTCCAAATCTCATCTCCCCTACTCTACAACCCCAGGTGCTTACTCTAACATGGCAGTGTGATATCTGGTTGCATGTTGCATATGGTGCCTAGCTTGTATTGCTCCTAATTTGTTAAATTGCATCTCCTTAGCTTACACATTATACATGTGAATATGACACGCCTTCCTATTTTTGGTACATACTACATCTGCCTAGCACACCATGTTCTTACATCAAACTACTGTTCTTGTGTATCCTGCATCTATCACTTATGATGAGACAGTCACGCCCGTGGGTTAGTATGAGACGCGCTACTCTTATAAAGAGTGCAGTTTCATCCTCTCCACATGATTCTCAAGAAACAGCAAGCCTAAATGAAGATATTGAACGTAGCTCTGTACTTGAAGACCGCACTTCCCCTACACCACCATCACAAGTGCTTGCTCTAACTTCGAAGTGCGATATGTGGTTGCATGTTGCATACGGTGTCTAGCTTGTAATGCTTCTAATTAGGGTAAATTGCATCTGCTTAGTTTACACATTATACCTGTGAATATGACATGCCTTCCTATTTTTGGTACACACTACATCTATGTGTTAACCATGTTCTTACATGAAACTACCTCTCTTTTGTATCCTGCATCAATCACTTACGATGAGACACCTTTATTCATTGCATATTGCATATTATTTCTAGCCTGTTGCCATGTATTGCTTCTAATTTGGTCAAATACATTTGTTAGGCCACCCTTTTAATTTGGCAGAGTGATATTGGTTTCATCTTTCATATGGTTTCTAGCTTGCATTGCTTCTAACTAGTTCAAACACCTTGTGCTTAGTTTACACTTTATACATCATACATGTCAATATGTCATGCCATCCTATTTTTCATAAATATTCCATCCTCCTATCATGCGGCTGCCTTACATGAAAGTAGTGTTCATCAGTATCATGCATCAGTGAGTTCTGAAGAGCAAATTTTATTCCTTTTTCTTGTTGGTTTGACTTGACAAGGCAAAATCAAAAAAGAGGAAGGAAAAGAGTAAGGAAGGCGATGATGGTGGTCCTCTACAGCAACGTAAACGGAGCATCTATACGGATTCTCCTTGTACTGCTAGTGCATTACAAGTTCCAAGTCTCCGCTCCCCTACTCCACCATCCAAGGTGCTTGCTCTAACTTGGCAGTGTGATATCTGGTTGCATGTTGCATATGGTGTCTAGCTTGTATTACTCCTAATTAGTGTAAAATGCATCTGCTAAGCTTACACATGATACGTGTGAATATGACATGCTTTCCTGTTTTTGGTACATACTATATCTGTCTATCACACCATGTTCTTACATGAAACTACTCTACTTGTGTATCCTGCATCAGTCACATATGATAGGACACCTTTAAGTTGGCAGTGTCATATTGGTTTGCGTCTTCAATATGATTTCTAGCATGTAGTGCTTCTAGTTTGATGAACGCCACCTATGACGAGACAGTTTTAACTTGGCAGAGTGATATTGATTGCACCTTCCATATTGTAACACCCCAAAAATTTAACTATGTTTTATTTATTAAAATTTTGCCAGGAAATTAAATTTTTTATTTTTCTGGATTTATTTTTGATCTCAGAATCTCTCTTTTCTTCTAAGTTGTGGAGTTTTCACCCCAAGTGAAAACTTTCAAATTATTATTGGACTTGTTTACCCTCTCAAATAAAACAAATTCTTTTATCAGTGGGATTAGTTATATAATTATTTTTCCCTGAGCCTTATTTCTCTAAAATGGGTTTTCATGAGTTTTAGGGTCCCTTTTTGCACTGCAACCCTTTGATAGATTTATTTAAAAATCCCGACAAAATTTGGGGATGACATGTGATGTCCCTAAATCACTTTTATGCAAAAATACCCTTTAGTCATTTGGAGATTTTGAGCTTTTCCCCAAGTTTTCAAATCTGGTCCAATTGCACTTTTGCACTACAACCTTTTTAAATATTTCTTTAAAACTTCCACCAAAATTAGGGGATGTTATTAGGAGTATATTATTCAACTTTATGCAAAAACCCACTGGTGTTCTTTGAAAAATTTGAGCAAAACATCCTCTTTTGCTCTCTGGACCAGATTGGCATTTTCTAGTGCAACCATATTTTCACTTGCCCTTTTTCCCATGATTCTTTTTCCTGCTTATAGACCACTCTACCAAACCCTTAAGTACAGGAGAATGGACCTATTGGAGTATTTTTGGTCCATGAAACTATGCTCTTGACTTTCTGTCCAGAATTGGTTTTCTCAAAAACTTGCACTAACAAGTTTCTGGTTTTGCCCAACTAACCTTGCCACCCTCTTTATCATCTAAAGAGAATATGTTCTGGAGAGTTTGGCCACACCAAGAGTTGCCTACATGCCCTTAGCTTTTTGTCGAACACCTTGTGTGCATAGCCAGAATTGGCATGATTTTTAGTTGGCATTGTGAACTTGAGCCCCTGACCTAACCACCATGTCCATCAACCTCCTTGCAAACTCTAGCATAGTCCTGTTAATTGCCAACCTCGCTCGAGTACTCTAGCCCACCCTGGCATTCTGTCGAGCACGTAGCGTGCGTGCTCTGGGCGCGCCCAGAGTGCACGTTTTGCACGCGCGCGCAGCCGAGCCGCCGCGTCGCGCCCCTAGCCTTTGCTCACCCGCAGGGCCGCACCCGGCCTCGCCCACTCACCAGAACACGCCAAGCTGCTCTGGCGCCCTACAGCGCCGCCGTCAGGGCCCTCTTGGCGGCACGCCGGCGTCCTCAGCGCGCCTCTGCCATGGACGGCGCCGCCCGAGCCACTCCAGCGCGCCAGCTGCCCCTGGAACAGCTCAAGCTTATCCCCTCACTCTGCCAGACCCCGCCAGCCAACGCCACGCGCCCCCTGGCTACAGAACGGCGGTCGCCGGTGTTCATATCCCCGGCCGCCGCGGAACCGACCTCGACCGCTATAAATAGGGACCCCCGAGCTCCTCCAAGCACCCAGGCAACCTCAAGCCATCCTCATAGCACTCCCGCAGCCAGCAATCGACGGGGGAGGGCCTTCTTCCTCGTCTCTGGCCAGCTCGGCCGCCGCCACTCTCCAGTGCCATGCGCCGTGAGCTGAGCCTCCCTAGTCCTTCCAGTGCTTCCATCCTCCTCCCCTCGACCGTGCGGAGCCGCCCAAACCCTCAGCTGCGTCGGAGAACCACCGTAGCCCCGGCCCCCAAATCCACCCGAAGCCATCCCCGCCGTGAAGCTCGCCTCCGGCGACTCCCTCCGTCCCCACCTGCCTAGCGACCACCGGGAGGACCGCCCTGGACTGGCGGATCCATCCCCGCCCTCAGGACCCCGCGGGGAAATGCCACTCGTCAACGGCGATCGCCGGAGTCCCGCCTCCGCTCGGGCAGAGGAAGAGGAGGGGGAGGCGACTGGTCAAACCTGACCAGTGGGCCCCCTGGACCCACTGTCAGTGACCCCGAGCCGGCCCGCGCTGTTTTAAGTGGAGGCGTAAACCCAGAAGTACATCCCCTCCGTCTCGAAAACGTATTTCTATTCGAACCGTCTTCTTTTCTGTTTTAATTAAAAACAGAACTTTGACTGGCTATAACTTTTTAAATATAAGTCCAAATGACTTGATTCTTTTTCTGTTGTCTCTAAAAATCTGTCTTGTTTATTTTCATATTTATTTGAAAATTTTCCAAACAACTTTTTTGTACTGTTTTTAAACTATGCGTTGATTTGAATATTTTCAAAAATAGGATTTTGAAGAAGAAGGCAACCTTCAAAAAGTGCACCCCCACTTGCATACACTTGAAGGCAAGCATTCTGAACCCGGGCATAATATTTTTGTGTGTTTTTTGATACGGTTACAACACCACCTTGACATGGAACATTCGTTATTTTATGTGGCGATAAAATCATACGCATGAGTGCATATTGAAGATTCCTTGCTGCTAGAAATGGATATGCTTATGATAGTAATCATCCTCGTAGGCTTTTCATGCATACCGGAAGGAAGCCGGGAAAGTCTCTGTCTTGGGTAGACACGAGCTTGTCCCTAGTTCCTCGTCGAGACGAGTGTGTCCGGTATGGCATGATGAGATATGATGAGTGGTGACTCTACCATGTTAAATGAAATATATTTGTATGCTAATCATACAGGGAATACTTGGACCTCCTGAGTTGGACGTAGATCGAGTCTTGTTCCAGTAACCCCCATACTTGTTTCGTACTACCACTTGTCCCTGCCGCAGGTAGGGTACGGTTCAGTAAGTTGTCAACCCCTTCCTAGCACACACCGTACAGAGAGGCCATGGTGGAAGATACCGGAGGCCTCCGGTAGGCATGCCACCTGGTCCGGGGGCATGGGTGTTTCCGGTTGGAGCCGAGGGGGTAGCTCCCTAGTTTGCGCGCGTTATAAATTTTGTGATCCCATGCTAAGTCGAGGTTGTAGCCTCCCCACTTAGAGTTTTGCTTGACATGTGTCGTGGGTGATTCCAGACACCGGTAAGTTAAGCTGGTGTGTGCAGGTCAGGTGTGTTTTCAATTAAAAGACCGTAAATGGAATTAGTCCCGATGGACTAAAGGAATCCGTTACTCGTGGGTAAAGAGTACACCCTCTGCAGAGGTTAAATCTATTCGAATAGCTGTGTCCATGAGTAGAGTAAGGACTACAGTCTGAGATGGGTTTAGTGTCGGTCTTAGTGTCGGTCTTCGGAGGAAAAACTGCTAAACCAGAACATTGATTATGGTCTGTGACATAGACATATGATGATGATGATTACTGTGGACTAACCATTTTCATTGTTTGAATTATTGAGTATCCCTGGAACGGTTCTACCTCCTGGATATTCATTGTGATTGTTTTCCTTATAAGCCCTTTATGTGGTGTCGCTCAGACGCCCGACTGCGGCATGTTTGTTATTTATTTACTCTATAAGCCCTTTATGTGGTGTTGCTCAGACGCCCGACTGCGGCATGTTTGTTATTTATTTACTCTATAAGCCCTTTATGCGGTGTCGCTCAGACGCCCGACTGCGGCATGTTTGTTATTTATTTACTCTATAAGCCCTTTATGTGGTGTCGCTCAGACGCCCGATTGCGGCATGTTTGTTATTTATTTACTCTATAAGCCCTTTATGCGGTGTCGCTCAAACGCCCGACTGCGGCATGTTTGTTATTTATTTACTCTATAAGCCCTTTATGTGGTGTCGCTCAGACGCCCGACTGAGGCATGCTTTATACTATTATCCTTTCGAGGCGTCGCTTCAGACACCCGATCGATGCATTTTTTTATCTCTATTCTCGAATTGCATATTCATGTTTTATATGAACAACCTGCATGCGTGCATCATGGATTTTTATTTCGTGACTGACACTGTGATCATAGAACTTTTTAGAGCATGATTATCATTCGTTGTATTATACCCGTGTTCATAATGTTTGCGAGTACATTCAAACGTACTCACTGGCTTGTCCCTGGCTATTGTCTTGTCCAGATTTCGTGCAAGGAGAGGAGCGTTGCGAAGACAGTCCCGGAACCTACGCATTGATGATAGCAGCCTCGCGAAGATAGGAGTTGTCCTGGTCAGCTGTTCCTGTGGGAAATGGAGTTCCATAGACGCAGATGAACCACAAACCGCTTCCGCCATCAACCACTAGAAACCATTTGTTGTACTCATTGGCCACAATGGTCTTGTACTACATATTTTTGTACTTTGCTTGGAATTTCTGTATCAAGTTGGGTGCCTCATCAGCTAACAGTAATCCTGGGGCTGGCGAGCACAAGGGCCATTTCTAGGAAATTAATATCCCGAAAACCGGTCCTGACAGACTTGGTATCAGAGCCGGGCTGACCATTGGCTAATCCTATCTTAGCCAGGTCGAAAAACCTAGGTTAAACAACCCACCAGACCATAACCTAACCCCGGCCAAGCTTCCCGTGTTAGATAGCCACACAGTGACCCCGACACCTTTTGGCAATCGGTGCCCAACCTATCAGCCTAGCCCGTCGATCACGCGTCAGTAACCGACACCTAAAATGTCTCATTCGCAAACGTGCGAAGGAAGGCTCCGTCTCCTTTTTCTATAAAAAGGGCACGCTAGCCTCAACACAGCACTAGCACAGCCTCTTCCCCAAACCGAGCTACGATGCCTGGAACCATCGTGCACAATGAGACCACCGCAACCAACCTTGGAGGTTTTGTGACCGTGCTCGCAAACCTCACCCGCCGTGCCTATGCATTAGAAGAGCCCCTAGAGTATGTTGTGTACCAAGGACCCATGAGCGGTGAGAGCCGTCAGTTCTGGGCCACTGTGCACATCTATGGTAGGGGCCTATCTCCAGAACGCCCCTACAGGTTTACCGGAAGGACAACTTCCTTTGAACCACAAGCCATCCAACTAGCTGCCCGAGAGGCTATAGTTCAACTCCGGCACTTGTCGCCCAGAGTTAACTGTCGCTCGTTCTACTACTACCCCAGCCGTGACGGGTATGGTAGGCCACCCCAGGTTGCCAACGGAGATCACGAGACGGATCCTGCATTGTTGCATCTGGTGCGCTATGTAAGTGC
Source organism: Aegilops tauschii subsp. strangulata (assembly GCF_002575655.3). Lineage (NCBI taxonomy): Eukaryota > Viridiplantae > Streptophyta > Magnoliopsida > Poales > Poaceae > Aegilops > Aegilops tauschii. Next base: position 502,624,610 of record NC_053035.3, on the reverse strand, counting down.
ACTAGAGGGACTGTTCGATCAAATCACCCTTGATCTGATCGCAGCTCGTGGAGAGCTGATTCGCCGAGCCCCGGTGAGAAGAGAAGATGAGCCCGACACCGACAACCCAGTCGTGCTTTTCGGACAACCGATCGAGTCCCTGAGGACAGCCCCAGCCATCGACCAAAATACTTTGATGCCCCCAGAAGTGCTTCGTTGCCTCTTGGGAACACGCTCCAACGGGATTGTGGCCAACAACCCCCGCGATGGTCATCATCGCTACCCCGACTCTGCAGCCCCTCAACCCTCTCCAGCTAATCCCGACGGTGAAAACCGTGGAGAAGCCTCGACGTCCGCAAGGCATGCCCGCCTTGATATGAACGAAGTAGACTAAGTCGCTCGAATGTACCGAGTCTTAGTATGCCCACGCCCTGTAACTATGTGATCCTGTATCGCCGTAATTTAATGCTATTTGCTTGTGCGCCCCTATCTTTAATAGTAGCCATGCATAAGTATGTTGGTGTACGATTGCATTTTTTTTATTCCGGGTATAGCTACCAAAAACCAACCCCGACGACACAAAGTTTGTGCTATGAGTAAACTTCTAGTTTCAACTAACAGGAATATTTTTCCTCGTAACATACAGCTTATTTCCTGAACCGTCTGCACCGCGGTTATATCCGTTTGTGTATCGTTTGACTGCTTGCTGTAATAACCGTGTTGTGCTTGAAAATTTTCTGCATTAGTGTATTGCGTTGGTTGAAGTTGTTTCTCGTGATAAAATAAAATCGATTGTTTTTAATTATAGCAAATTTCATAGTAAGGTTTTTCTTAAAAGACCACTGCGATGAAAAATGTTTTTCTCAATTAAAATAAGAAATTTGCATACCCTCACGTTATACGACTCGCGAGACGCATACACTAAATACACGACCGCGCGTTCTTGTATCGCCTAATCGATTACTTTGCTAGTACACCACAACTACACCTTGGTTAGCAATTCTACAGTGACCCCGCCCAATCATGTGTGTGGAGTAACCACTTTCCATGTTACGATTATCGCATGGCACGGGCAATCTTTTTGCGAAATATGTCCTTAGCAAATCTCGAGGACGAGATTTTTCTTAAGGGGGGTAGTGTTGTAACACCCCAAAAATTTAACTATGTTTTGTTTATCAAAATTTTGCGAGGAAATTAATTTTTTTATTTTTCTGGATTTATTTTTGATCTCAGAATCTCTCTTTTCTTCTAAGTTGTGGAGTTTTCACCCCAAGTGAAAACTTTCAAATTATTATTGGACTTGTTTACCCTCTCAAATAAAAGAAAATCTTTTATCAGTGGGATTAGTTATATAATTATTTTTCTGTGAGCCTTATTTCTCTAAAATGGGTTTTCATGAGTTTTAGGGTCCCTTTTTGCACTGCAACCCTTTGATAGATTTATTTAAAAATCCCACCAAAATTTGGGGATGACATGTGATGTCCCTAAATCACTTTTATGCAAAAATACCCTTTAGTCATTTGGAGATTTTGAGCTTTTCCCCAAGTTTTCAAATCTGGTCCAATTGCACTTTTGCACTACAACCTTTTTAAATATTTCTTTAAAACTTCCACCAAAATTAGGGGATGTTATTAGGAGTATATTATTCAACTTTATGCAAAAACCCACTGGTGTTCTTTGAAAAATTTGAGCAAAACATCCTCTTTTGCTCTCTTGACCAGATTGGCATTTTCTACTGCAACCATATTTTCACTTGCCCTTTTTCCCATGATTCTTTTTCCTGCTTATAGACCACTCTACCAAACCCTTAAGTCCAGGAGAATGGACCTATTGGAGTATTTTTGGTCCATGAAACTATGCTCTTGACTTTCTGTCCAGAATTGGTTTTCTCAAAAACTTGCACTAACAAGTTTTTGGTTTTGCCCAACTAACCTTGCCACCCTCTTTATCATCTAAAGAGAATATGTTTTGGAGAGTTTGGCCACACCAAGAGTTGCCTAGATGCCCTTCGCTTTTTGTCGAACACGTTGTGTGCATAGCCAGAATTGGCATGATGTTTAGTTGGCATTGTGAACTTGAGCCCCTGACCTAACCACCATGTCCATCAACCTCCTTGCAAACTCTAGCATAGTCCTGTTAATTGCCAACCTCGCTCGAGCACTCTAGCCGACCCTGGCATTCTGTCGAGCACGTAGCGTGCGTGCTCTGGGCGCGCCCAGACCGCACGTTTTGCACGCGCGCGCAGCCGAGCCGCCGCGTCGCGCCCCTGGCCTTTGCTCACCCGCAGGGCCGCGCCCCGGCTTCGCCCACTCACCAGAACACGCCAAGCCTCTCTGGCGCCCTACAGCGCCGCCGTCAGGGCCCTCTTGGCGGCACGCCGGCGTCCTCAGCGCACCTCTGCCATGGACGGCGCCGCCCGAGCCACTCCAGCGCGCCAGCTGCCCATGGAACAGCTCAAGCTTATCCCTCACTCTGCCAGACCCCGCCAGCCAACGCCACGCGCCCCTGGCTACAGAACGGCGGTCGTCGGCGTTCTTATCTCCGGCCGCCGCGGAACCGACCTCGACCGCTATAAATAGGGACCCCCGAGCTCCTCCAAGCACCCAGGCAACCTCAAGCCATCCTCGTAGCACTCCCGCAGTCAGCAATCGACGGGGGAGGGCCTTCTTCCTCGTCTCTGGCCAGTTCGGCTGCCGCCACTCTCCGGTGCCGTGCGCCGTGAGCTGAGCCTCCCTAGTCCTTCCAGTGCTTCCATCCTCCTCCCCTCGACCGTGCGGAGCCGCCCAAACCCTCAGCTGCGTCGGAGAACCACTGTAGCCCCGGCCCCCAAATCCACCCGAAGCCATCCCCGCCGCGAACCTCGCCGCCAGCGACTCCCTCCGTCCCCACCTACCTAGCGACCACCGGGAGGACCGCCCTGGACTGGCGGATCCATCCCCGCCCTCAGGACCCCGCGGGGAAACGCCACTCGTCGAGGCGATCGCCGGAGTCCCGCCTCCGCTCGGGCAGAGGAGGAGGAGGGAGAGGCGACTCGTCAAACCTGACCAGTGGGCCCCCTGGACCCACTGTCAGTGACCCCGAGCCGGCCCGCGCTGTTTTAAGTGGAGGCGTAAACCCAGAAGTACGTCCCCGCCGTCTCGAAAATGTATTTCTATTCGAACCGTCTTCTTTTCTGTTTTAATTAAAAACAGAACTTTGACTGGCTATAACTTTTTAAATATAAGTCCAAATGACTTGATTCTTTTTCTGTTGTCTCTAAAAATCTGTCTAGTTTATTTTCATATTTATTTGAAAATTTTCCAAACAACTTTTTTGTACTGTTTTTAAACTATGCGTTGATTTGAATATTTTCAAAAATAGGATTTTGAAGAAGAAGGCAACCTTCAAAAAGTGCACCCCCACTTGCATACACTTGAAGGCAAGCATTCTGAACCCGGGCATAATATTTTTGTGTGTTGTTTGATACGGTTACAAAACCACCTTGACATGGAACATTCGTTATTTTATGTGGCGATAAAATCATACGCATGAGTGCATATTGAAGATTCCTTGCTGCTAGAAATGGATATGCTTATGATAGTAATCATCCTCGTATGCTTTTCATGCATACCGGAAGGAAGCCGGGAAAGTCTCTGTCTTGGGTAGACACGAGCTTGTCCCTAGTTCCTCGTCGAGACGAGTGTGTCCGGTATGGCATGATGAGATATGATGAGTGGTGACTCTACCATGTTAAATGAAATATATTTGTATGCTAATCATACAGGGAATACTTGGACCTCCTGAGTTGGACGTAGATCGAGTCTTGTTCCAGTAACCCCCATACTTGTTTCATACTACCACTTGTCCCTGCCGTAGGTAGGGTACGGTTTAGTAAGTTGTCAACCCCTTCCTAGCACACACCGTACAGAGAGGCCATGGTGGAAGATACCGGAGGCCTCCGATAGGCATGCCACCTAGTCCGGGGGCATGGGTGTTTCCGGTTGGAGCCGAGGGGGTAGCTCCCTAGTTTGCGCGCGTTATAAATTTTGTGATCCCATGCTAAGTCGAGGTTGTAGCCTCCCCACTTAGAGTTTTGCTTGACATGTGTCGTGGGTGATTCCAGACACCGGTAAGTTAAGCTGGTGTGTGCAGGTCAGGTGTGTTTTCAATTAAAAGACCGTAAATGGAATTAGTCCCGATGGACTAAAGGAATCCGTTACTCGTGGGTAAAGAGTACACCCTCTGCAGAGGTTAAATCTATTCGAATAGCCGTGTCCATGAGTAGAGTAAGGACTACAGTCTGAGATGGGTTTAGTGTCGGTCTTAGTGTCGGTCTTCGGAGGAAAAACTGCTAAACCAGAACATTGATTATGGTCTGTGACATAGACATATGATGATGATGATTACTGTGGACTAACCATTTTCATTGTTTGAATTATTGAGTATCCCTGGAACGGTTCTACCTCCTGGATATTCATTGTGATTGTTTTCCTTATAAGCCCTTTATGTGGTGTCGCTCAGACGCCCGACTGCGGCATGTTTGTTATTTATTTACTCTATAAGCCCTTTATGTGGTGTCGCTCAGACGCCCGACTGCGGCATGTTTGTTATTTATTTACTCTATAAGCCCTTTATGCGGTGTCGCTCAGACGCCCGACTGCGGCATGTTTGTTATTTATTTACTCTATAAGCGCTTTATGTGGTGTCGCTAAGACGCCCGACTGAGGCATGCTTTATACTATTATCCTTTTGAGGCGTCGCTTCAGACACCTGATCGGTGCATTTTTTTTATCTCTATTCTCGAATTGCATATTGATGTTTTATATGAACAACCTGCATGCGTGCATCATGGATTTTTATTTCGTGACTGACACTGTGATCATAGAATTTTTCAGAGCATGATTATCATTCATTGTTTTATACCCGTGTTCATAATGTTTGCGAGTACATTCAAACGTACTCACTGGCTTGTCCCTGGCTATTGTCTTGGCCAGATTTCGTGCAAGGAGAGGAGTGTTGCGAAGACAGTCCCAGAACCTACGCATTGATGATAGCAGCCTCGCGAAGATAGGAGTCGTCCTGGTCAGCTGTTCCTGTGGGAAATGGAGTTCCATAGACGCAGATGAACCACAAACCGCTTCCGCCATCAACCACTAGAAATCATTTGTTGTACTCATAGGCCACAATGGTCTTGTACTACATATTTTTATACTTTGCTTGGAATTTCTATATCAAGTTGGGTGCCTCATCAGCTAGCAGTAATCCTGGGGCTGGTGAGCACAAGGGCCGTTTCTGGGAAATTAATATCCCGAAAACCGGTCCTGACACATATATGTCTAGCTTGCAGTGCTTCTAATTTGTTGAAGTGCCTTCTCCTTAGTTACCACATCATAGGTGCGAATTGTAGGGGAACGCGACAGAAAACAAAAATTTTGGTACTACGAGCACGCCCAGGATCACTATGGAGACTGCATACAAGATTTGATTTGAGCCGTACCGACTCGAAGCGCAGCGGAAGAAGAGTCGGAGGAGATCGTTGGCGCAGATCCCCGTAGCTAGGATTTACAACCTCCCAACAGCGAGGATGTACTCCCTCGCCGGACAGCCCTTTGGGAGGCGGCCGGACAGTCCCCCGGACGATGTCACGGACAGCCCTTCGGGAGGACCCTCGAAACTCAGACAGCCCTTCGGGAGGACACTCGAACAGCTCCTCGGGCAAAAGCTCAAACCTACGACCTCTCTATGGGATTGCACACATACAGTGTCAGCTATCCGGAAGGGCTTCGCCGTCCAGAACTAGTTCCCACCGGAACCCAAACAGCCTTTCGGCTCTACGAAACTATTTCGTGGGAGGGAGAGAAGAAAGCCAGATCATGCATGGCATTTGTGAGAGAGTTGGAGTGGGTTGGAGAGCACCTCTCCTCCTTATATAGTGGTGGAAGGGGTGGAGGGGGGCCAAAATTTCAGCCCACTAAACATGCACCCACCAAACAAGGAAAACATGTTCCCACCAAACATGGAGAAAACATGTTCCCTTGTCCATGGTGTTCCCACATGGGGCTCCACCATCTCCCAACGCTTTCCACCATTTGTGGGGGCTGCCCCCCACCATGGGCCCCCCCCAACACCTTTGTCCAACCACAAGGGGCTGCCCCCTCAAGGGGGGTGCCCCAAAACAGCCAAAAAACAGCTCCCACGATTCGTGGGATCTTGTCCCCTCACGCTGGGACAAGATGTTCTCCGCGACTATTTCTTCTGAAAATTTTCGAAAGGTCCCAGAACATTTCCGACACCCTCTAAAATTATTCTGGACATGTTCCAAAACATTTTTGGCATGGTGGTTTAAATTAGAAACATTTTCGTTTTTCTCCAAAACAATTTCGGCAGTCTCTCAGGAACTTCTCCCGTCGTCTCCGAAACTTTTCCGGCGAATTGCTCTCAGACTCCCTGCCTAGTATTCAGCAGATAGATGACCCTTAAGCGTGTGACCCTATAGGTTCGGTGAAGTATAGACATGACCGGAACTCTTTCCGATCAATGATCAACATCGGAGCCGTGGACACCCATATTGACCCCTATACCCACACGAATGAATATTTGAGTGAACCTCCAATTGCTGTGTGCTATTCCTGTTGCTTCGCGATATGTTACAAATACCCGAGGTGAGACATGTTGGCATTCCCGTGGATCAACAACTTGTACACTATGCCAGTTACCTCGTTACCGGTATTGTTCTCTTTTCTCGTTACCGTGTTCCGGCATCTCGGTGATCAAATCACAAAGTGTCTGGCCAGACGATGATGGATACCGTAACACCGAGAGGGCCCCGAGATATCTCTCCATCATCGGAGGAGCAAATCCCAATCTGGAGCTATCAAGTTACTTGACATACTTTTCCATGAACCCGTAAGCCGCCGTAATAGCCACCCATTTACGGATGACATTTAACAAACCCCAAAGTTCATGAAGCAAGCATGAAGAAACTCAATACTCTCATGGTCTAAGGAATCATGAAAACGTTAACCATCTCTGTGTTATTAACTCGCGACGAAAATATCTCATAGCATAACATTAATTTGGGTCGATTCAACACAAGTGTTCTACTAACATCGTGCCCTCGAAATTGCCAGCATCGACATGCCCATGATCAGGAAAACAGGATCATCATGCAATACTTGAGCCAGTCTTAGAGGCAAGACTAGGAACACATATTACCGTTTAGGTGCCACACGTGCACATGAGTTTCCCTCCGAGCCTCGTGGATATTGCAGACTCGAGAATCATTGCAGTTATAGCATGGAAGCTAAACATTCATTACAAACTCGGAGATACTAAATAACTGATGTTACTACCTCTAGGGCATATCTCCTACAGAGTCCCACTTGCACTAGAGTCATAATCCAGTTACATGGCTTCCCTAACACCAATGGCTATCCGGTGCTGCTCATGCTTTGCTCGTCATAGAGGCTTTGTCATCGGGTCTGACACATTCAGATCCGAGTGAACTTTGCGTACTTTCACTAAACCTTCTTCGACATGATGTCGAATGAGTTTATATTTGCGTTGAATATGTCTTGTCTTATGGTGCGAACTTGGCTCCCTTGCCTGAGCCACGGCGCCACTATTATCACAATAGATCTCCACCGGGTCCAGAGCACTTGGAACCACACCAAGGTCTTCAAGAAATTGCTTGATCCAAACCGCCTCCTTGGAGGCTTCGGAAGCTGCAACATATTCCGCCTTCGTTGTAGAATCCGCCATAGTCTTTTGTTTGGAACTTTTCCAATCTACTGCGCCACCGTTCAATATAAAAACATAGCCTGATTGAGATTTGAAGTCATCTGGGTCAGTCATGAAGCCTGCATCAGTGTAACCACTTACAATGAGCTCTTCATCACCTCCGTACACAAGGAGTAAATCCTTGGTCCTTCTGAGGTACTTAAGAATACCCTTGACTACGGCCCAGTGTTCCAATCCTGGATCACTTTGGTACCGGCTGCTAACACTTAGCGCATAGGAAACGTCCGGTCTTGTACATAGCATGGCATACATAATAGAACCAACTGCCGAGGCACATGGAACATCATTCATTTGTACTTGCTCATCAAGAGTCCTAGGACAGTGATTCTTACAAAGCACTGTGCCAGGTGACATGTGGAGAAGGCCCTTCTTGGAGTTCTCCATGTTGAACCTTTTCAACACTTTGTCAATGTACGTGCTTGGGCTAAGCGCTATCAGGCGTTTTGATCTATCTCGATAGATTAGGATGCCCAATACATATGCCGCTTCGCCCAAGTCTTTCATTGAAAAACTCTTCTTCAATGAGTCTTTTATTTCACTAAGAAAATTTACGTCATTTCCAATCAGCAATATGTCATCTACATACAAGATCAGAAATGCTTTTGCACTCCCACTAAACTTCTTGTAAACACAAGATTCTTCATCATTCCTGATGAAGCCAAACTCTTTGATCACTTCATCAAAACGAATGTTCCAGCTCCTTGACGCTTGCTTCAGACCATAAATGGCTTTCTGAAGTTTGCATACCTTTCCAGCATCCTTATGAACGACAAAACCTTCTGGCTATATCATGTATACATCCTCTTTGAGGTTTCCATTTAGGAAGGTCGTTTTGACGTCCATCTGCCATATTTCATAATAGAAATAAGCAGCAATTGCTAGTAATATCCGAACAGACCTAAGCATAGCTACAGGCGAGAAGGTCTCGTCGTAGTCCACTCCTGGAACTTGCGTGAACCCTTTCGTGACAAGTCTAGCTTTGTGGATAGTAATGTTACCATCCGCGTCCGTCTTTCTTTTGAAAATCCATTTACAACCAATTGGCTTCACGCCTTCTGGAAATTCTTCCAAGTTCCAAACTTGGTTTTCGTACATGGATTCCATTTCGGATTTCATGGCCTTGTGCCATTCCTTTGAGTTGTGTACCGCCATCGCTTCCTTGTAGTGTGCAGGTTCATCGTCTTCAAGAATGAAGATTTCGTTATGAAACCATTCAGGTGGCTGGATAGCCCTACCTGATCTGTGCGGTTCAGTTACAACATTGTCTGAAGTCTCCGCATCATATGCGACAACTTCCGACTCGGTTGTAGGGATAATTAGCGGAATTTCTTCCTGCTCCTTAGCCATATCAACGGTTACCGAAGATTCACTAATCTCATCAAGTTGCACTGTCCTCCCACTTAATTCTTTGGCGAGAAACTCTTTCTCAAGAAATTGTCCATTTCTGGCAACAAACACTTTGTTATCGGATGGGTGGTAGAAGGAATACCCAATTGTTTCCTTGGGATAACCTACAAAGTAACATTTTTCTGATCTGGGCTCAAGTTTGGTAGGTTGTAAACGTTTTACGTATACCTCACAACCCCAAATCCTGAGATGCCACAAACCGGGTTTCTTCCTGTTCCATAACTCGTATGGTGTCATCTCAACTGACTTAGACGGTGCTCTGTTAAGTGTGTGAGCGGCAGTTTCCAGTGCGTGACCCCAAAAAGATATTGGAAGATTTGTAAGAGACATCATCGACCTTACGATGTCCAACAAGGTTCGGTTACGTCGTTCCAATACTCCATTTCTCTGCGGAGTCCCGGGAGGCGTAAGCTGTGAAACGATTCCACGGTCACTCAGATGTTGGCCAAACTCGTGACTAAGATATTCGCCTCCGCGATCAGACCGCAGAAACTTAATCCTTTTGTTACGATGATTTTCTACCTCATTCTAAAAATCTTTGAACTTTTCAAAAGTTTCCGACTTATGTTTCATTAAGTAGATATATCCATACCTACTCAAGTCATCAGTAAAAGTCACGAAATAGAAATACCACCCCGTGCGACTGTGCTCATTGGACCACATATATCACTATGTATTATCTCCAACAATTCACTCGCCCGTTCAGGATGACCCGTGAACGGCGTCTTGGTCATTTTCCCCATCAGGCAAGCTTCACATGTGTCAAATGATTCAAAATCAAAAGGTTGTAAAACTCCATCTTTATGTAGTCTTTTCATGCGTTTCTTTCCGATGTGGCCAAGCCGACAGTGCCACATGAATGTGGTGGTGGTATCAGCCTTCTTAAGGCGTTTAGCATTCACGTTAAAGATATCATTTATACATTCAAGATTTAGAATGAAAAGGCCCCCAACAATGGGTGCAAATCCATAAAACATATCCTTACAATAAAGTGAACAACCATTGTTCTCAGATTTGTACAAATACCCATCGCATACTAAACATGATCCGAAGATAATGTTTCTACACAATGCCGGAACAAAATAACAGTTACTTAGTTCTAAAATAAATCCTGAAGGGAGACGTAGAGGCATAATGCCGACGGATTGAGCGGCGATCCCAGCACCGTTCCCGACACGCATAACGACTTCATTCTTTGCCAGCCTGCGCACCTTCTGAAGTCCCTGTATCGGGTTGCAAATGTGAGCAACTGGTCCGGTATCAAATACCCAAGACTTAGAATTTTCGCTAGCAAGCAAAACGTCAATGACATTAACTTGTATAACAGTTATACCTTTTCCAGTGTTCCCGGACTTGTTATCTTCGAGATACTTCTTGCAGTTTCTCTTCCAGTGTCCTGTGCCCTTGCAGTAGAAGCACTCAGTTTCACTCTTGGCTCCGCCCTTAGAGTTGCTTTGGGAGCCGGTCTTACCGGCGCCCTTGCCCTTCTTTGGCTTGCCTTTCTTTTTGAAACTGGCGGTTTTATTCACAAGCAACACTTGCTTGTGATTTTTGCGCAGTCCTCCTTCCGCAGTTTTCAGCATGGCGAGCATCTCTTCCGGTGCCTTCTCCATCCCACTCATGTGTAGTTCGTGACAAAACCGTCGTAAGACGGGGGGAGTGAAGAAAGCAACATGTCCATCATATGGCCAGGTGGAAGTGGAAATTCCAGGGTTTTAAGCCTTTGAGCATAGCCAATCATTTTGACCACGTGTTCGCCAACTGAACTACCCTCAACCATCTTGCATTCCATCAAAGCCTTCATGATATCAAATCGTTCAGACTTTGCGGTTTCCTTGTACAGAGCATCCAATTCCCGGATCATATCATGGGGTTTATGGAATTCAAAACGTTTTTGAAGCTGTGGACTCATGCAAGCTAGCATGAGGCACTGCACTAAGTTGTGATCATCATCCTTAGTGGCCCAGACATTTTGTTCATTTACCGGGGCTCCTGCCGCCGGTTCAGCTGGAAGAGTGGTTTCAAGCACATACAATTTCTTAGCGCTCCTGAGGACAATCCTCAGGTTGCGGACCCAGTCCGCATAGTTTTTCCCAGTTGTAGCTAACTTCTCTTTCTCTAACATCGGGCCTAAGTTGAACGCGTTGTTGTGAGCCATTTGATCTACAACGGAAAACACAAGTTTCACTTAGACTTTGTTCATAATGATATTTGCACTAGTGAATAAACAATTTTATTCTAAAGTGTGCTCCCACTCAAATCAATATCTCTCAAAATTGATTGTGAGTGATTCAAGATACGCATTTCAATTCAATGCCATTGACGGGTTCATCACTGATGACATGAATTTCAGTCGGTAGGCCAACTTGTCGATCACATCTCTTATGTGATTCTTGTTCATCTTTCGATGGGCGTGTTCCAAGCTCAGGACTCTCCTGCCTGAACGTCAAAGACAACCAAGTGATCTTGCTACAAGGTCTGACCTCACCCGCCTCATTCCTCTCGATTCGTTCGTGCTCATGTGTACATGGCGCACCCCGAAAGGATACGAATTTCAGACGGTGCTATACTTGGGTGAACACTAACTACTTTGATATTTTAAGTGAGAGATCACCCTAATAAAAGCGACTACCGCACAATCAAGAAGGGTGCATCAAGAGGGATAAACATCTCAGGCAATTCAAAATAGCATGATATGGTATAGCCCCTTCTGACGGAGAAGTCAAGTATTTCTTCGTCTTCGGCATTCGCGTCGGTGTTCACCTTCACGATGATTGCCACCACCTTGTCTATGCACCGAATAATATTACTATCTCGATAGCTAATAAAATAAGTGCATCACATAAGGTTGACACGCAGGTCATTAAAGTGCAATCATATGGCTCCAGCCATTATGTCGAATCATGACACATAGGTCATGTTAATAAATTCACATCATATAGTCATCCAATACATAATCGAATTAATATGAGCACTGCTATACCACATCATATGCCATCCTGCAGAACCAAGTTAGACGCCTCTAATTGGTTTATGCAAAATTTTATTTTATGTGGCTTCTAAGGTTTTGAGTTAAATCGCAGCTTCCAACGTTTATCATCAAGTATGATTATTCAAGTCGCTAGATTAATTTTGCGGGGTGTATGAAGCACGAGATAATAAAATCTCGAACCCCATACTAAACTTTGTCATACGCATGACCCCCGTGCAGATCATATCTACATTGCCCTTTTGTCTACGAAACATCCATCTTTCTTTAACTATGGTGGAACCCAAAGAACTGTTAGCACTTCGTTGATCTGTCAATCAGCATACTCAGGAGCAGCATGAAAGGATCGCGGATTGCCAGAACTTTGTGAGATTCCATCATGCCGTCAAGATTAGGAGTACGCAAATTCAAGGGAAGCAACAGGAACATCGGGTAACAGATTTCATCTGCCACCCGCATAAATAATTTTCAGCAATAGATCTCATCTACTCCAAAATTATATTATGCAATAACCATACATCTCCATGTATTCTAGATCGTAACCTACATCTACGCATAGCACGGCTGATGATGCCACTGTAGGGGAACGCAACAGAAAAACAAAAATTTTGGTACTATGAGCACGCCCAGGATCACTATGGAGACTGCATACAAGGTTTGATCTGATCTGTACCGACTCGAAGCGAAGCGGAAGAAGTGTCGGAGGAGATCGTTGGTGCAGATCCCCGCAGCTAGGATTTACAACCTCCCAACCGCGAGGATGTACTCCCTTGCCGGACAGCCCTTCGAGAGGCGGTCGGACAGTCCCCCGGACGATGTCACGGACAGCACTTCGGGAGGACCCTCGAAACTTGAACGGAGACTCGGACAACCCTTCGGGAGGACACTCGAACAACCCCTCGGGCAAAAGATCGAACCTACAACCTCTCTATGGGATTGCACACATACAGTGTCAGCTATCTGGCAGGGCTTCGCTGTCCAGAACTAGTTCCCACCGAAACCCAGACAGCCTTTCGGCTCTACGAAACTATTTCGTGGGAGGGAGAGAAGAAAGCCAGATCATGCATGGCATTTGTGAGAGAGTTGGAGTGGGTTGGAGAGCACCTCTCCACCTCCTTATATAGTGGTGGAAGGGGTGGAGGGGGGCCGAAATTTCAGCCCACTAAACATGCACCCACCAAATAAGGAAAACATGTTCCCACCAAACATGGAGAAAACATGTTCCCTTGTCCATGGTGTTCCCACATGGGGTTCCACCATCTCCCAACACTTTCCACCATTTGTGGGGGCTCCCCCCCCACCATGGGGCCCCCAACACCTTTGTCCAGCCACAAGGGGCTGCCCCCTCAAGGGGGGCGCCCCAAAACAGCTCCCACGATTCGTGGGATCTTGTCCCCTCACGCTGGGACAAGATGTTTTCCGCGACTATTTCTTCTGAAAAATTTCGAAAGGTCCCAGAACATTTCCAGCACCCTCTAAAATTATTCTGGACATGTTCCAAAACATTTTCGGCATGGTGGTTTAAATTAAAAACATTTTCGTTTTTCTCCAAAACAATTTCGGTAGTCTCTGAGGAACTTTTCCCGTCGTCTCCGAAACTTTTCCGACGAATTGCTCTCAGACTCCCTGTCTAGTATTCAGTAGATAGATGACCCTTAAGCGTGTGACCCTATAGGTTCGGTGAAGTATATACATGATCGGAACTCTTTCCGATCAATGATCAACATCGGAGCCGTGGACACCCATATTGACCCCTATACCCACACGAATGAATATTCGAGTGAACCTCCAATTGCCGTGTGCTATTCCTGTTGCTTTGCGATATGTTACAAATACCCGAGGTGAGACATGTTGGCATTCCCGTGGATCAACAACTTGTCCACTATGCCAGTTACCTCGTTACCGGTATTGTTCTCTTTTCTCGTTACCGTGTTCCGGCATCTCGGTGATCAAATCACAAAGTGTCTGGCCAGACGATGATGGATACCGTAACACCGAGAGGGCCCAGAGATATCTCTCCATCGTCAGAGGAGCAAATCCCAATCTTGAGCTATCAAGTTACTTGACATACTTTTCCATGAACCCGTAAGCCGCCGTAATAGCCACCCATTTACGGATGACATTTAACAAACCCCAAAGTTCATGAAGCAAGCATGAAGAAACTCAATACTCTTATGGTCTAAGGAATCATGCAAACATTAACCATCTCTGTGTTATTAACTTGCGACGAAAATATCTCATAGCATAACATTAATTTGGGTCGATTCAACACAAGTGTTCTACTAACATCGTGCCCTCAAAATTGCCAGCATCGACATGCCCATGATCAGGAAAACATGATCATCATGCAATACTTGAGCCAGTCTTAGAGGCAAGACTAGGAACACATATTACCGTTTAGGTGCCACACGTGCACATGAGTTTCCCTCCGAGCCTCGTGGATATTGCAGACTCGAGAATCATTGTAGTTATAGCATGGAAGCTAAACATTCATTACAAACTCGGAGATACTAAATAACTGATGTTAATGCCTCTAGGGCATATCTCCTACATGAATATGTCAAGCCGTCCAGTTTTTCGTACATATTCCATCCTCGTATCATGACTTTGCCTTTCATCAGAGTAGTGTTCGTCAGTATCATGCATGAATGAGTTCTGAAGAGCGAATTTTATTGCTTTTTCTTGTCGGTTTGACCTCACAATGCAAAATCAATAAAGCGGAAGGAAATTGGTAAGGCATTGGATGATGGTGGTCCTTCAGAGCAAATGAAACGGGGGGTCTCTACAGATTCTACTCCGCCATCCTCCCAACAAGATTCGCAAGACAACGCGAGGCTAGACAGTCAACGTAGCTGTGTAGATGATGAGCACATCTCCCCTACTCCACCATCACAGGTGCTTGCTCTAACTTGGCACGATTATATGTGGTTGCATGTTGCGTATGATGTCTATCTTGTATTGCTTCTAACTTTGTTGAATTGCATCTGCTTACTTTACACATAATGCCTGTGAATATGGCACGTGTTCCTGTTTCTAGAACATACTATATCTGATCACACCATGTTCTTACATCAGACTACTGTTCTTGCATATCCCGCATCAGTCACTTATGATAAGGCACCTTTAAGTCGCCACTGTGATATTGGTTGTGTCTTGCATATGATTTCTAGCATGTACTGCTTCTAATTTGTTGAAACGCGAGACAGTTTGAACTTGGCAGAGTGATATTGGTTGCACCTTTCATATGGTGTCTAGCTTGCAGTGCTTCTAATTTGTTGAAATGCCTTCTGCTTAGTTACCACATCATAGGTGTGAATATGTCACGTCGTCCTGTTTTTTGTACATATTCCATCCTCGTGTCATGTGTTTGCCATTCATCCGAGTAGTGTTCGTCAGTATCATGCATGAATGAGTTCTGAAGAGCAAATTTTATTACTTTTTCTTATCGGTTTGACTTCACAATGCAAAATCAATACAGCTGAAGGAAATTAGTCCGGCAGTGGATGATGGTGGTCCTTCGGAGCAACTCAAACAGAGGGTCTCTACAGATTCTACTCCGCCATCCTACCAACAAGATTCGCAAGACAACACAAGGTTGGACAGTCAACGTAGATGTGTAGATGATGAGCACATCTCCCCTACTCCACCATCACAGGTGCTTGCTCTAACTTGGCACTATTATATGTGGTTGCATGTTGCGTATGATGTCTAGCTTGTATTGCTTCTAACTTTGTTGAATTGCATCTGCTTACTTTACACATAATGCCTGTGAATATGACACATGTTCTTGTTTCTAGAACATACCACATCTCCCCTACTCCACCATCACAGGTGCTCGCTCTAACTTGGAACTGTTATATGTGGTTGCGTGTTCCGTATGATGTCTAGTTTGTATTGCTTTTGATTTTGTTGAATTGCATCTGCGTAGCTTACAACTTATACCTACAATGATCACTTACCCATAAGACACATTTAACTTGGGAGTGTGATGTAGGTTGCATCTTGCAATGCCTTCTAGCTTGTACTACTTCCTATTTCTTGAAATGGCACTTACGACGAGACACTTTTTACCTGATAGAGTGATATTGGTTGCATGTTCATATGGTGCCTAGCTTTCATTTCTTCTAATTTTGTTGAAATGCCTTCTGCTTACTGTTTTTCATACATATTCCATCCTCCTATCGTACGTCTGAATATGCAATGCTGTCTTTTTTTGCATATATTCCATCCTCCTATCCTGCGCTTGCCTTACATCAAAGTAGTGTTCGTCTGTACCATGCATCAACCAGTTATGCAGAGCTAATTTTATTCATCTTCTTTTGGTTTTGACTTCATAAGGCAATATCAGAAAATAGGAAGGAAAAGAGTAAGTTAGGGGATGTTGGTGGTCCTCCGGACCGACGCAAACAGAGACTCTCTAGATTTGCCACTGCTACTGCTAATGAAGTTGAAGTCCCATGTCTACACACTACTAGGAAAATGCTTATAGACAGAAGTTTACCAGTAGCGTTTGTTTATGACCCCACGCTACTAGTAGCTAGTAGTAGCGCTGGCTAGAAAGAGCGCTACTGGTATCTGTTAGCAGCAGCGCTTGTTATCTAGCCCCACGCTACTGCTAAGTGTAACCCGCCACACCCCCCTGATCAATAAATATTAGCAGCGCTGGTCGTCCAACAGGCGCTACTGTTATTTTGGGATCTATAGCGCTTGTTTAGATAAACGCGCTACTGCTATTTTTTCTTTGTATAACATTTTACCAGTAGCGTGTTTTTTCTAGACCGCGCTATAGGTAGTGCAACACTAGCTGTAGAAAAAGAAAAGTGCAAATGAAAGAAAAAGAAAAAGAAAGGAAGTTTTGCAAAATGAAATGAAAGAAAAAGAAAATGGAACTAATAAGTTGTGGAAAATGAAATGAAAGAAAAATAAAAATAAAAAGGAAGGAAGTTTGTGGAATATGAAATGAAAGAAAAAGAAAAAGAAAAAAGTTAGCAGTAGCCATGTTTGTGCTGGGCAGCGCTATAGCTAAGTTAGCTATAGCGCGTTTTGCTGCACCGCGCTATAGCTAAGTTAGCTATAGCGCGTTTTGCTGCACCGCGCTATAGCTAACTTAGCTATAGCGCATTATGTCACCCCGCGCTATAGCTAAGTTGCCTACACTCTCGCTCGAGAGCTCCTATCTCTTTCCTCTCTACAGTCTCGCTCGTCGTCGATCGATCCCCTTTTCTCCCACGCCACCGCCGACGCCGCAGCACCCATGCCGCCGTCGGACTCGACCTCAGCCCCAACCTCGATGGCACACCACCCACGCCGCCGCCGGACTCGACCTCAGCTCCAACCTCGACACCGCACCACCCATGCCGCCGCTGACGCCGGACTCGACCTCAGCCCCGACCCCGACGCCGCCCGTCACCCCCTCCCCCTGTGGTGCCCCTTGGCCCGGCCCCTCCCCCCCGGTCCCGCCGCTCCCCCGACGCAGGTCTCCCTCCCTCCCTCCCTCCCTCTCTCTCTCTCTCTCTGAACAAATTAGCTTATGTTTTTGAAAATGATGATAAATGAAAATGATGACAAATGAAAATGATGATAAATGAAAATTAGCTTATGTTGCTGCCCATTTTGAGGTTTTTGAAAATGATGATAAATGAAAATGAAAATTAGCTTATGTTGCTTTGATGGCTGCATCTTCGTGATTGTGCACTTTCTAGCAAAGGTCATGCCGAAATTTTCCGTGAATTTTGGCATGACTTGTGCTAGAAAGTTGGACATATCGAGTGCTCGAGATTTGTCGCGACGGGAGTGAGACGACATTCAGGCAAAATAAAGGTCACTTTTTCTGTCATTATTCACTTTATTATGCTTTAGTGTAGTAGTGTAGCCAGAACCCTAGCCGCGCTGCTCTAGTGTAGTAGTGTAGCCTACCGATCGAGATGCATCCACCTCTAGTGTAGTAGTTCGATGATTCCGTGTCTACTGCTTTGGTTGTGGTTTTTTGTGTTTCTCACAATAGTTGTTTTTTGATGCTTTTGTAGCTATGCAATTCTTCGCATATGGATTAATTGGGTTAATTCTAGCATCTCTAGATCCTACTATTAATTAGTATCACATATCATCTTATATGTTAGTAGATCTTAGGATTATAATTGTCCATCAAATTGCTTCTCGCGGAAGAATCTCTTCATCTAGAGATCTTAGGATTATAATTTTGTTTTGTTTATATGCACAAGATAAACATCAAAGATTGTCCACTATGAAGGTGTTAGTTGAGAACTTTATGTTTACTTTTTGGGATCAGGTTCCACTATGAAAATATAACTGAAGAAGAACCAAAAATAGCACATGCTACTATTTTTTCTATGAAGTGGATTGTTAATCCTTTAATCATATTGCTTTAGGGAAATGGCGCCACCACCACCACCACCATGTCGACTGTGCAAGTCAATGTGTGCCAGCAGCCTTGCAACTAGCACGCTCTTCGGCATATACTTCCAGTCTAGTTTTCTTCAAGCGGCGTAACAAATTTATATGAAACTTGTAACCACTATTTTGTTTTTAGTGTTATTGGCATTAATGCATCGTGTATATATCATTTTGCTTTTTGTACATAGATCGTCCCATGCAATGTTTGGTTGGAATTCAACAAGCTGACCGGAGACACTGTGACCTTTGAGGCTCCTGGGGGGCCCTACACTATGGAGGTCGAGAAAGGACGAAATATGTCGCAGATGGGAGGAGATGGATGGGTCCGTTTCATCACCCACATGGGTATCACTGGTGGTGAGTTGATCAGCTTCTCCTTCAGAGCAGAAAGACCCAAGCTAGCCGTCATTTATGTCCACAAGGAGGAAGATGATCAAGATGATGAGGACCCACTTGATGAAGCCATCTTAGCTCAAAGAATGAGGCTGAGCGAGGAGGAAGTGTGCAACCTATGGGACATAATTCCGCCACGTGCTGACTTCGTCGGGGTGCCATTCGTGACCCGCCTGACTTTTGGGGAACGTAGTAATTTAAAAAAAATTCCTACGCACACGCAAGATCATGGTGATGCATAGCAACGAGAGGGGAGAGTGTTGTCCACGTACCCTCGTAGACCGAAAGCGGAAGTGTTAACACAACGCGGTTGATGTAGTCGTACGTCTTCACGATCCGACCGATCAAGTACCGAATGCACGGCACCTCCGAGTTCAGCACACGTTCAGCTCGATGACGTCCCTCGAACTCCGATCCAGCCGAGTGTTGAGGGAGAGTTTCGTCAGCACGACGGCGTGGTGACGATGATGATGTTCTACCGACGCAGGGCTTCGCCTAAGCACCGCTACGATATTATCGAGGTGTAATATGGTGGAGGGGGGCACCGCACACGGCTAAGAGCTCAATGATCAATTGTGTGTCAATGGGGTGCCCCCTTGCCCCCGTATATAAAGGAGAAAGGGGGAGGCCGCCGGCCAAGGAGGAGGGCGCGCCAAGGGGGGAGTCCTACTCCCACCGGGAGTAGGACTCCTCCTTTCCTTGTTGGAATAGGAGAAGGGAAGGGAGAAGGAGAAAGAAGGAAGGGGGCGCCCCCCCTCCCTAGTCCAATTCGGACTAGTCCATGGGGAGGGGTGCGGCCACCCTTTGGGGCCTTTCTCTCCTTTCCCGTATGGCCCATTAAGGCCCAATACGAATTCCCGTAACTCTCCGGTACTCCGAAAAATACCCGAATCACTCGGAACCTTTCCGAAGTCCGAATATAGTCGTCCAATATATCGATCTTTACGTCTCGGCCATTTCGAGACTCCTCGTCATGTCCCCGATCTCATCCGGGACTCCGAACTCCTTCGGTACATCAAAACACATAAACTCATAATATAACCGTCATCGTAACGTTAAGCGTGCGGACCCTACGGGTTCGAGAACTATGTAGACATGACCGAGACACCTCTCCGGTCAATAACCAATAGCGGAACCTGGATGCTCATATTGGCTCCCACATATTCTACGAAGATCTTTATCGGTCAGACCACATAACAACATACGTTGTTCCCTTTGTCATCGGTATGTTACCTACCCGAGATTCGATCGTCGGTATCTCGATACCTAGTTCAATCTCGTTACCGGCAAGTCTCTTTACTCATTCCGTAATACATCATCCCGCAACTAACTCATTAGTTACAATGCTTGCAAGGCTTATAGTGATGTGTATTACTGAGTGGGCCCAGAGATACCTCTCCGACAATCGGAGTGACAAATCCTAATCTTGAAATACGCCAACCCAACAAGTACCTTCGGAGACACCTGTAGAGCACCTTTATAATCACCCAGTTACGTTGTGACGTTTGGTAGCACACAAAGTGTTCCTCCGGTAAACGGGAGTTGCATAATCTCATAGTCATAGGAACATGTATAAGTTATGAAGAAAGCAAAAGCAACATACTAAACGATCGAGTGCTAAGCTAACAGAATGGGTCAAGTCAATCACATCATTCTTCTAATGATGTGATCCCGTTAGTCAAATGACAACTCATGTCTATGGCTAGGAAACATAACCATCTTTGATCAACGAGCTAGTCAAGTAGAGGCATACTAGTGACACTCTGTTTGTCTATGTATTCACACAAGTATTATGTTTCCGGTTAATACAATTTTAGCATGAATAATAAACATTTATCATGATATAAGGAAATAAACAATAACTTTATTATTGCCTCTAGGGCATATTTCCTTCAGTCTCCCACTTGCACTGGAGTCAATAATCTAGTTCACATCGCCATGTGATTTAACATCAATAGTTCACATCACCATGTGATTAACACCCATAGTTCACATCGTCATGTGACCAACACCCAAAGGGTTTACTCGAGTCAGTAATCTAGTTCACATCGCTTATGTGATTAACACCCAAAGAGTACTAAGGTGTGATCATGTTTTGCTTGTGAGATAATTTTAGTCAACGGGTCTGTCACATTCAGATCCGTAAGTATTTTGCAAATTTCTATGTCTACAATGCTCTGCACGGAGCTACTCTAGCTAATTGCTCCCTCTTTCAATATGTATCTAGACCGAGACTTAGTCATCTAGATTAGTGTCAAAACTTGCATCGACGTAACCCTTTACGACGAACCTTTTGTCACTTCCATAATCGAGAAACATATCCTTATTCCAGTAAGGATAATTTTGACCGCTGTCAAGTGATCTACTCCTAGATCACTATTGTACTCCCTTGCCAAAATCAGTGTAGGGTATACAATAGATCTGGTACACAGCATGGCATACTTTATAGAACCTATGGCCGACGCATAGGGAATGACTTTCATTCTTTTTCTATCTTCTGCCGTGGTCGGGTTTTTGAGTCTTACTCAATTTCACACCTTGTAACACAGGCAAGAAACTCTTTCTTTGACTGTTCCATTTTGAACTACTTCAAAAACTTGTCTAGGTATGTACTCATTGAAAAACTTATCAAGCGTCTTGATCTATCTCTATAGATCTTGATGCTCAATATGTAAGCAGCTTCACCGAGGTCTTTCTTTGAAAAACTCCTTTCAAACACTCCTTTATGCTTTGCAGAATAATTCTACATTATTTCCGATCAATAATATGTCATTCACATATACTTATTAGAAATGTTGTAGTGCTCCCACTCACTTTCTTGTAAATACAGGCTTCACCGCAAGTCTGTATAAAACTATATCCTTTGATCAACTTATCAAAGCGTATATTCCAACTCCGAGATGCTGGCACCAGTCCATAGATGGATCGCTGGAGCTTGCATATTCTGTTAGCACCTTTAGGATTGACAAAACCTTCTGGTTGCATCATATACAACTCTTCTTTAATAAATCCATTAAGGAATGCAGTTTTGTTTATCCATTTGCCAGATTTCATAAAATGCGGCAATTGCTAACATGATTCAAACAGACTTAAGCATAGATACGAGTGAGAAACTCTCATCGTAGTCAACACCTTAAACTTGTCGAAAACCTTTTGCGACAATTCTAGCTTTGTAGATAGTAACACTACTATCAACGTCCGTCTTCCTCTTGAAGATCCATTTAATCTCAATGGCTCGCTGATCATTGGGCAAGTCAATCAAAGTCCATACTTTGTTCTCATACATGGATCTCATCTCAGATTTCATGGCCTCAAGCCATTTTGCGGAATCTGGGCTCACCATCGCTTCTTCATAGTTCGTAGGTTCGTCATGGTCCAGTAACATGACCTCCAAAATAGGATTACCGTACCACTCTGGTGCGGATCTCACTCTGGTTGACCTACGAGGTTTGGTAGTAACTTGATCCGAAGCTTCATGATCATCATCATTAACTTCCTCACTAATTGGTGTAAGCATCACTGGAACTGATTTCAGTGATCAACTACTTTCCAATTCGGGAGAATGTACAGTTACCTCATCAAGTTCTACTTTCCTCCCACTCACTTCTTTCGAGAGAAACTCCTTCTCTAGAAAGGATCCATTCTTAGCAACGAATATCTTGCCTTCGGATCTGTGATAGAAGGCGTACCCAATTGTCTCCTTTGGGTATCCCATGAAGACACATTTCTCCGATTTGGGTTTGAGCTTATCAGGTTGAAGTTTTTTCACATAAGCATCGCAGCCCCAAACTTTAAGAAACGACAACTTTGGTTTCTTGCCAAACCACAGTTCATAAGGTGTCGTCTCAACGGATTTAGATGGTACCCTATTTAACGTGAATGCAGTTGTCTCTAATGCATAACCCCAAAACGATAGCGGTAAATCAGTAAGAGACATCATAGATCGCACCATATCTAGTAAAGTACGATTACGACGTTCGGACACACCATTACGCTGTGGTGTTCCGGGTGGCGTGAATTTGTGAAACTATTCCACATTGTTTTAATTGAAGACCAAAGTCGTAACTCAAATATTTATCTCCGCGATCAGATCGTAGAAACCTTATTTTCTTGTCACGATGATTTTCCACTTCACTCTGAAATTCTTTGAACTTTTCAAATGCTTCAGACTTATGTTTCATCAAGTAGATATACCCATATCTGCTCAAATCATCTGTGAAGGTCAGAAAATAACGATACCCGCCGCGAGCCTCAACACTCATCGGATCGCATACATCAGTATGTGTTACTTCCAATAAGTCAGTTGCTCGCTCCATTGTCCCGGAGAACGGAGTCTTAGTCATCTTGCCCATAAGGCATGGTTCGCAAGCATCAAGTGATTCATAATCAAGTGATTCCAAAATCCCATCAGTATGGAGTTTCTTCATGCGCTTTACACCAATATGACCTAAACGGCAGTGCCACAAATAAGTTGCACTATCATTATTAACTTTGCATCTTTTGGCTTCATTATTATGAATATGTGTATCACTACGATCGAGATCCAACAAACCATTTTATTTGGTGTATGACCATAGAAGGTTTTATTCATGTAAACAGAACAACAATTATTCTCTAATTTAAATGAATAACCGTATTGCAATAAACATGATCAAATCATATTCATGCTCAACGCAAACACCAAATAACACTTATTTAGTTTCAACACTAATCCCAAAAGTATAGGGAGTGTGCGATGATGATCATATCAACTTCCAACACACATCGTCACGTCGCCTTTTACTAGTCTCTGTTTATTCTACAACTCCCGTTTCGAGTTACTACTCTTAGCAACTAAACCAGTATCAAATGCCGAGGGGTTGCTATAAACACTAGTAAAGTACACATCAATAACATGTATATCCAATATACCTTTGTTCACTTTGCCATCCTTCTTATCCACCAAATACTTGGGGTAGTTCCGCTTCCAGTGACCAGTCCCTTTGCAGTAGAAGCACTTAGTCTCAGGCTTAGGACCAGACTTAGGCTTCTTCACTTGAGCAGCAACTTGCTTGCCGTTCTTCTTGAAGTTCCCCTTCTTCCCTTTGCCCTTTTCTTGAAACTAGTGGTCTCGTCAATCATCAACACTTGATGTTTTTCTTGATTTCTACCTTCGTCGATTTCAGCATCACGAAGAGCTCGGGAATTACTTTCGTCATCCCTTACATACTATAGTTCATCATGAAGTTCTACTAACTTGGTGATGGTGACTAGAGAATTCTGTCAATCACTATTTTATCTGGAAGATTAACTCCCACTTGATTCAAGCGATTGTAGTACCCAGACAATCTGAGCACATGCTCACTGCTTGAGCTATTCTCCTCCATCTTTTAGCTATAGAACTTGTTGGAGACTTCATATCTCTCAACTCGGGTATTTGCTTGAAATATTAACTTCAACTCCTGAACATCTCATATGGTCCATGACGTTCAAAACGTCTTTGAAGTCCCGATTCTAAGCCGTTAAGCATGGTGCACTAAACTATCAAGTAGTCATCATATTGAGCTAGCCAAACGTTCATAACGTCTGCATCTGCTCCTGCAATAGGTCTGTCACCTAGCGGTGCATCAAGGACATAATTCTTCTGTGCAACAATGAGGATAATCCTCAGATCACGGATCCAATCCGCATCTTTGCTACTAACATCTTTCAACATAATTTTTCTCTAGGAACGTATCAAAAATAAACACAGGGAAGCAACAACGCGAGCTATTGATCTACAACATAATTTGCAAAATACTATCAGGACTAAGTTCATGATAAATTTAAGTTCAATTAATCATATTACTTAAGAACTCCCACTTAGATAGACATCCCTCTAATCCTATAAGTGATCACGTGATCCATATCAACTAAACCATAACCGATCATCACGTGAAATGGAGTAGCTTTCAATGGTGAACATCACTATGTTGATCATATCTACTATATGATTCACGCTCGACCTTTCGGTCTCAGTGTTCCGAGGCCATATCTTCATATGCTAGGCTCGTCAAGTTTAACCTGAGTATTCTGCGTGTGCAAAACTGGCTTGCACCCGTTGTAGATGGACGTAGAGCTTATCACACCCGATCATCACGTGGTGTCTGGGCACGACGAACTTTGGCAACGGTGCATACTCAGGGAGAACACTTTTATCTTGAAATTTAGTGAGAGATCATCTTATAATGCTACCGTAAATCAAAGCAAGATAAGATGCATAAAAGATAAACATCACATGCAATCAATATAAGTGATATGATATGGCCATCATCATCTTGTGCTTGTGATCTCCATCTCTGAAGCACCGTCATGATCACCATCGTCACCGGTGCGACACCTTGATCTCCATCGTAGCATCGTTGTCGTCTCGCCAACTATTGCTTCTACGACTATCGCTACCGCTTAGTGATAAAGTAAAAGAATTACATGGCGATTGCATTGCATACAATAAAGCGACAACCATATGGCTCCTGCCAGTTGCCGATAACTCGGTTACAAAACATGATCATCTCATACAATAAAATTCAGCATCATGTCTTGACCATATCACATCACAACATGCCCTGCAAAAACAAGTTAGACGTCCTCTACTTTGTTGTTGCAAGTTTTACGTGGCTGCTACGGGCTTAGCAAGAACCGTTCTTACCTACGCATCAAAACCACAATGATAGTTTGTCAAGTTGGTGTTGTTTTAACCTTCGCAAGGACCGGGCGTAGCCACACTCGGTTCAACTAAAGTGAGAGAGACAGACAACCGCCAGTCATCTTTAAGCAACGAGTGCTCGTAACGGTGAAACCAGTCTCGCGTAAGCGTACGCGTAATGTCGGTCCGGGCCGCTTCATCTCACAATACCGCTGAACCAAAATATGACATGCTGGTAAGCAGTATGACTTATATCGCCCACAACTCACTTGTGTTCTACTCGTGCATATAACGTCAACGCATAAAACCAGGCTCGGATGCCACTGTTGGGGAACGTAGTAATTTCAAAAAAAAATCCTACGCACACGCAAGATCATGGTGATGCATAGCAACGAGAGGGGAGAGTGTTGTCCACGTACCCTCGTAGACCGAAAGCGGAACCGTTAAGACAACGCGGTTGATGTAGTCGTACGTCTTCACGATCCGACCGATCAAGTACCGAATGCACGACACCTCCGAGTTCAGCACACGTTCAGCTCGATGACGTCCCTCGAACTCCGATCCAGCCGAGTGTTGAGGGAGGGTTTCGTCAGCACGACGGCGTGGTGACGATGATGATGTTCTACCGACACAGGGCTTCGCCTAAGCACCGCTACGATATTATCGAGGTGTAATATGGTGGAGGGGGGCACCGCACACGGCTAAGAGCTCAATGATCAATTGTGTGTCCATGGGGTGCCCCCTTGCCCCCGTATATAAAGGAGCAAGGGGGAGGCCGCCGGCCAAGGAGGAGGGCGCGCCAAGGGGGGAGTCCTACTCCCACCGGGAGTAGGACTCCTCCTTTCCTTGTTGGAATAGGAGAAGGGAAGGGAGAAGGAGAAAGAAGGAAGGGGGCGCCCCCCCCTCCCTAGTCCAATTCGGACTAGTCCATGGGGAGGGGTGCGGCCACCCTTTGGGGCCTTTCTCTCCTTTCCCGTATGGCCCATTAAGGCCCAATACGAATTCCCGTAACTCTCCGGTACTCCGAAAAATACCCGAATCACTCGGAACCTTTCCGAAGTCCGAATATAGTCGTCCAATATATCGATCTTTACGTCTCGGCCATTTCGAGATTCCTCGTCATGTCCCCGATCTCATCCGGGACTCCAAACTCCTTCGGTACATCAAAACACATAAACTCATAATATAACCGTCATCGTAGCGTTAAGCGTGCGGACCCTACGGGTTCGAGAACTATATAGACATGACTGAGACACCTCTCCGGTCAATAACCAATAGCGAACCTGGATGCTCATATTGGCTCACACATATTCTACGAAGATCTTTATCGGTCAGACCGCATAACAACATACGTTGTTCCCTTTGTCATCGGTATGTTACTTGCCCGAGATTCGATCGTCGGTATCTCGATACCTAGTTCAATCTCGTTACCGGCAAGTCTCTTTACTCATTCCGTAATACATCATCCCGCAACTAACTCATTAGTTACAATGCTTGCAAGGCTTATAGTGATGTGTATTACTGAGTGGGCCCAGAGATACCTCTCCGACAATCGGAGTGACAAATCCTAATCTTGAAATACGCCAACCCAACAAGTACCTTCGGAGACACCTGTAGAGCACCTTTATAATCACCCAGTTACGTTGTGACGTTTGGTAGCACACAAAGTGTTCCTCCGGTAAACGGGAGTTGCATAATCTCATAGTCATAGGAACATGTATAAGTTATGAAGAAAGCAATAGCAACATACTAAACGATCGAGTGCTAAGCTAACGGAATGGGTCAAGTCAATCACATCATTCTTCTAATGATGTGATCCCGTTAATCAAATGACAACTCATGTCTATGGCTAGGAAACATAACCATCTTTGATCAACGAGCTAGTCAAGTAGAGGCATACTAGTGACACTCTGTTTGTCTATGTATTCACACAAGTATTATGTTTCCGGTTAATACAATTCTAGCCTGAATAATAAACATTTATCATGATATAAGGAAATAAATAATAACTTTATTATTGCCTCTAGGGCATATTTCCTTCACTGACAAGTACCATGGTTGATCGGCATGTCATGGTATGTTGCATTTACTGTAGTAATTTGATGATATGCTTTATTGTAGAGTCCAATGACATGTTGTGTAGCAGCTAGCCAATGATATGCTTTAGTGTAGAGAGTCCGATGGCATGCTTAATTAATTAGTGTAGAGTCCAATGACATGCTTTTACTGTCTGATCGATGATATGCTTTAGTGTGTAGCTAGAGTCCAATGATATATATGCTTAGCGTAGAATCCAAATAATTGTTAATAGTGTAGAATCCATATATACTTATTAGTAGAATTCATGCTTAGTAGAAATGTAGTACTGTCTTTTGATATTGTAGAATGTGTGAGGCTACTTATTAATTGATATGTTTTTCTTATTCAGAAATTGCTAAAGAGCCTATCTGAGAGTTGTGGTATCAAGCCTGATGAAGAAGGCTCTGCTGGAATACGCCTTACCGCGAGGGGCTCCGTCACCACCTGTGCGTACGGTGTGGACACAGACGGTCGCACACACTTCAACTCGGTTGGGAGGAAGAGCTTCCTCGTTGGCAAGAATATTCAAGTTGGACAGGCCATCCTAATTACTATCAGGAACACCCACCGCCAAGGCTTGAGGATGATGATCGTCATCGATATCATCTAGAACTACATATGCGTGTGGCTGCTGAACCATATATATGCTAGTACGACTACCTAGTAGACTTATCAACTATGATCTATCCATGCATTGTTGACTACTATATATGAGTTTGTGAGATTGTGTGGTTATATTAAATGTGGTATTGTCGTTAATGTTTGTGAGATGGCTCTGTGAACTTAGTTTATTTGCACTGGACTTGTCTTGATTTCCATCCATGAATATTGCATCTGACTTCTTTTTTAAATTTCTATTTATCTAGTTGTAGCGTGGGGAGCAAATAGGGCGCTACTACTACGTGATGATAGTAGTAGCGATGGTAGAGAAAGAGGCGCTACTACTAAGTTTTTTAGCTACGATGGTAGAGAAAGAGGCGCTACTACTAAGTTTTTTAGCTGTAGCGCTGGTTTAGAAATGCGCTACTGCTAAAAATAGTTGTAGCGCCATAGCAGTAGTGTGGGTTCCTGCGCTACTGGTAGGTCAAAAACCAGCGCTAGTGGTAAGGTTTTCCCTAGTAGTGACATGATGAGTTCATCTCCCGTACTCCACCATCGCAGGTGCTTGCTCTAAGTTGACACTGTGATAATTGGTTTCATGTTGCATATGTTGTCTAGCATGTATTTCTTCTATTTCGATTAAATTGCACCTGCTAAGTTTATACGTTATACATGTGCATATGACATGCCTTTCTGCATCTAGAATACACTGCATCTATCAATCATACCATGTTCTTACATCAAAGTACTGTTGTTATGTATCCCGCATCAATCACTCATGATTGGACGCTTTTAACATGGCAGTTTGATAGTGGTTGCATCTTGCATTGATTTCTACATTGTACTGCTTCTAATTTTTTGAAATGCCACTTATGACAAGACACTTTTAACTAGGCAGAGTGATATTGGTTGCATCTTTCATATGGTGTCTAGCTTGCATTACTTCTATTTTCTTGAAAATCCTTCTGCTTAGTTTACACATCGTAGCTGTGAATATGTCACGTCGTCCTGTTTTTCTTACATATTCCATCCTCATACGGTTGCCTTACATCAAAGTATTGCTTGTCTGTATCATGCATCAATGAGTTCTGAAGAGCGATTTTATTCTGTTGTGTTGTGGGTACGGCTTGACATGGCAAAGTCAAAAAAGAGCAAGGAAAAGAATATAGTAGGGAATGGTGTTACTCGTCGGGTGAAACGGAAAAGGATCTGCCCTCGAGATTCTGCTGGTACTTATAGTTCAGTAGAAGGTCCAAGTCCACCGGCTAGATCTACAAACACAATATCACCTGCTCCGCCAGCTACAACAGCTGCTTCAACTGTACCAGCATCTCAATGAGTTACTCGTTCGTTTGCTCCGGAACTGGCCAGTTCCCAAGCTGCCTTCACACCTTACACTACTTTCGAAGCACTGCTGACACAACAGGACTTGGCGAGATCATATGAACCTCATGAGCATCAAGACCAAGACGGTACCTGACCGAATCAAGTTGCAGTTGCATGCTCCATTATATGTACTCTCACGGTTTGATGTGCACTAACACTTTCCATATTTGTTGTTGAACTAGCACCACGGTGCAAGCGGAAATAGACATCAGGGATAATGCTTGACAGATTAACAAAATCTAAAGGAGGAAGAATGGAGATCCATTTTGTGGCAGGTTTAAAAAGGCCACATGATGCTACAGAGTCAGCCAAGTTATTATCAGAGGCAGCCGTTGCCGTTAGGTGTCATGCACGTATCCTCCCAACGTGGATCCAGTACAGGAATGAGAAAGACAATACCCAATTTAACACCTTCCTTGACCATTTATCCATAAGTAATGTTATTCATCGCAATTTGTAATATTCTCTTGCTCTGTGCCATACTTTCTAGCTTCCTCCTAATAAGACTCACATTCTTTTTTCAACAGATGAGGTTCAAGTTGGATCCGAAAGATGATGCAACTAAACAAGCATGCACTCATGTTTTTCAGTCTGCTCCGCGACAGTATTGGTACCACCTTAGAAAATCTCACTTTGAAGGCAAGGCTAACAATGAAATCACCCAAACATCTCCAGTGGAATATATTACAGATGAAGACTGGACAGCCCTTGTTAAACACTGGTGATCAGACCACATATTGAACTTGTATTTATGTATGTGCCTTACAAGTGTAACTTATTCTAGGCTAACTGTTTGAAGAACAAGACCAACCGTTCTAAAGTGAAATTTCAACAGACAACAGGATCTCGTAGCTATATTGCACATTGCGAGGCTCTTGTAAATAGCTGCTAGTTCCTTCTTTTTTCTGTGCCATATTATCGTATCTATATTGACTTGTTCCAAATACAGAGGAAAACCTGTGCGGACCAAAAAGAACCGGAACCGAATGCAGTGCAAATCTTCAAGGATTGCCACACCAGCAAGATGAAGGGCATGAGCACACCAGTTCAAGCCGTTGTTGTAAGTCCTTACTCCTCCTGCCTTTGAACTGATTGGTACTATGATGCGTTCATTTAACTTCTTGATTTGCAACCAATGTCAGTTACTCTGTTCACTTTTATACATAGTTGTCTTAACGTATCATTTCACCTTACATGGTTTAAAAGAGATGAAGGATATTCTTTTGGTCTTGATCTGTAATCTAGTTGTGATGTTCACGTGCGCACACAATGATACAATAGCCTATTTGTTTTATATCTGTTTGCACATGATATGAATGAAGTCATACTATGTTCATCCTACTTTAAACCATGTCTCTTTATCCTTAGATGTCAACCAATGTGAGGAAATAGACAATACAGTAGGCATGCTACATGGACATATGTTCCGAAAGTGATTTTATTATGTAGTTGGCACTACAATACATGCTAATGTATTACAGTAGTTCACCAAAATAAGTTATGTATAAACGTGAAACCTACTTTGTTTGTTTTTATCTCATTAGTAACTTCTGGTACACTAATCTACAAGTTCAAACTTTCAGCAAGCTATGGAACAATTGATTGAACAACCAAAACCACTTGAAGGTGACGAGGCTACCAGAGGCACAATGTCACCTCTTGCTGCAGTGCATCAGTATCTCTCCACTAACAGTGCAAAAAGCACCTTCCTGCGTAATTCTTGGTTTGTTGTCAAGGTAACCTCGTCCAAATCGCCTACTGAACAAAATCTTCCGGCTATACAGAGCTCTAGTAAATTGTAAGTGCATCTAGTGCCACCCCTAGTTGGTTTTGGAGTACTGACGACAAACCTGGTTGAGGGACTAATGTGTTTGTGAGAATTGTAGGATAACACAGGTAGTAGTCCCTTAGTGATTCGGTTTACCTACCAGGGATGACCCCTAAAAATGTGTGAAGACAATGGTGGTTTGTGAAGATATTCACGGAGAAGATTATGACATGAGAATACATTCACGTGAAGACTATGGAGTAAGAAGACAAAGTTGATTCGTAGTTTCCTTTTCTTCTTTGTTGAGTCATAGGAACCACCGTACTGTTAAGTGGGCTCCAAGTGAACAAAGTCAGAGTGACTGAAGTGATACTCATCCAAATCCTATGTCTTCGAGCGAAGACAATGTGAGCAAATCTTATCCAGAGCTGGATGAGTCAGCTTTGCTTGTAGCCCAAGTCAAGCTACCGCGTCTGTTTGAAATCCGATCGTTGGACACGTGTCGGTTCCTTAGTGACCCAGGGTCATTTCGGACAAATCAGGTCGGGTTGCCTCTTGGTTATAAATAGCCCACCCCCCTACACCATAAATTGGTGGTGGCTCAGAGTTAGTGCACAGCTTTTGTCGTTTGAGAGCAACCCACCTCCGAAGCATTTGAGAGAGAGATCCTTGCGAGGACAAAGCCCAAAACACCCAGAGCCAAAGAGTGCTAGGAATCACTGAACTCTTTCTGTCTGCGTGATCTGAAGACTTGTTACACTTGAGGACTGTGAATCCTCCAGCTGGTTAGGCGTCGCGTTCTGAGCATCCAAGAGCCATTGTGGATTGCCGGTGAACGAAGTCCGTGAAGGTTTGGAAGTCTACCTTGAAGACTTACCAGAGTGATTGGGCGAGGACTGGGTGTCCTTAGCTCAAGGGGAATAAGGTGAACACGCGGTCTTCTGAGTTAAATCTCAGCCTCCCTAACCAGATGTACAGTTGTCACAGCAACTGGAACTAGTCTACCAAATCCTGTCTTCACCAAGCAACTGGTTCTATCCTTCACTTGCCTTTACTTTACAGTTTGTCTTCGTGAAGTCATTGCCTGCCTGTCTGATATGATTGACTTCACTGAGTGAAGACTATTTACTGTTTGGCTTCATACTGGCTTCCATCCTGATCCCTACTACCTAGCTGCTGATAGTATTCGTGCTTTCACTTCATTGCTTACTTGACTATGGTTTGTCTAGTTTAGTTTACCTTCCGCTGCATTTCAATAGGTTCATTTGTACTGTTTGTCTTCAAAGACCTCGTGTTTTGAAGACTTTCGTAAAAATCGCCTATTCACCCCCCTCTATAGTCGATAACTAGCACTTTCAATTGGTATCAGAGCAAGGTGCTCCCTTGTTCTGTGTGATTAACAACCTGGAGTTTTAGCTATGTTGACTGTAGGGATAATCAAGGTCTCTGCTGCGTGCCCAGTCTTCAATGGCACTGATTACCCCTATTGGAAGAACAAGATGCGTATGCATCTCGAAGCCATTGACGTCGACCTCTGGTATGTCGTCAAGAATGGCGTTCCCAAGGTCGGTGAAGGTGTCACTTCTGCTGATGTCAAGAGGTTCATTCAACTGGATTTGAATGCCAAGAACATCATATGTGGTCATCTGACCAAAGGACAGTACGGTCGTGTGAGTGCACTGGAAACCGCGAAGCTAGTCTGGGACTGGCTCTCCAAGGTCAACGAAGGCATCTCAACTCAGAGAGATTCAAGGATTGATGTTCTTTGCAACCTCTTCAACCGCTTCAAGAGAAACGACAATGAGAATTTCCAACTCACATTTGATCGCCTCACTGATATCACGAATGAGCTTCGCGCACTTGGTGCCACTGAAATCACCAAGCACAAAATCTTCAAGAAGCTCCTGAGATCACTTGACAGCTCATTCGACACCCTGGCCCTGATGATTCAAGAACGTCCTGACTTCAAAACTCTCGATCCGTCTAACATACTTGAGAGGCTCAACACAAATGAGTTGCAGTTATCTGAGAAGAGAGATATCTATGGCCCCAACTATGGCCGAACCCGGGCCTTGAAGGCAAAGTTTGTGTCCTCATCTGAAGAAGAATCTGACTGCAGTTCTGGTGATCCTGAAGATATTGGAAAGGAGCTATCTATGCTCGTGAAGAAGTTCCAGAAGTTCTCCAAGAAGAAAGGGTTCAGAAAGTCTTCAAGATCTAGCTCAAGAAATGATGAAGCTTCCTCTTGTTACCACAAGAAGAGAACATGCCACAAATGCAAGAAACATGGTCACTACATCTCTGAGTGTCCTCAATGGGACAATGAGACCAAGAAGAAGAAGAAGAGCAAGGAATATGATTCTGATGACAACAAGAAGAAGAAATCCTCAAAGTCTTCGTCAAAGTCTTCATCTCACAAGAAGAGCTCATCAAGCAAGGCCCGTGCATTTGTTGGCAAGGAGATGGATTCAGAGGAGGAGTCTGCTTCTGAGGAGGCGGAGGTGGAGTCGGAGGAGGAGTCCGATTCAGGCATGGCAAGCCTGGCTCTGGCTTCTGCATACGTCACCAAGTCCATCTTCAACACCAAAGACAATGGCCTCGTCACCGACACTGATGTTGTTGATGAGGATGACTCTGCTCCTACCTACTGCTTCATGGCACGTGGTGCCAACGTAAATTCACACGATGCTTACTTTCAAACATCCAGTGAAGATGATTCTGAATGTGAATCTAAACCTAGCTACAAAACACTTGCTAAAATTGCAACTGAACAACAAACTGCTATGGACATATTCAAAAGTTGCTAGAAAAAAGCGATGACATGTTGGATGCGGAAATGACTCAAACTCAGTCCTTAATTGAAGACATTAAAAATCTTCACGTTAAGTATGAGGAACTTGAAAGTCATCATGAAACACTCTCAACTACTCATGAGAAGCTTTCCTATGATTATCTTCAAAGGAAGCAAGAACTTGAGAACTTGAGAGCAACTCATGAAGATCTTCAAAAGGAGAACGAGTCACTCCACGCTCAACAGATCAGTTCCGCTCAAGAAGGTTTTGAGCCACCATGTCTAAAATGTCTTGAGTGTGACAATGTTGTCTCTGTTGCGGAATGCTCTACTGCTGCTACTGTTGCAATATCTTCAACTGCTAATGTGGTAACTAACCCCTCTACTGAGGATACCACTACTATTGCTGATGAGAATGCCAGGTTGAAGACATTGCTTGAAACAGGGATGTACAAAAGTCTCAAAGGGCATCAAACACTATGTGATGTCCTCAAGAAACAGATTCTGAACCAAAACCCTAGGAAAGAGAGTGTTGGGTTTGAGAGGAAAATGAATGTTGATGGTTCATACTGGAAGCCTGAGCAGTACCCCAAAACCACATGGGTTGCTACAAAGGGACCTTCAGTGGATCCATCTACCCTATCTGGCTTCACTTGTGCTAACCCGATTATCATTGATGAATCCTTTGATGCAAACTATAAAATGTTTAAGAATCAGAATGGTGAAGTGTTTGCCAGGTATATTGGTACTAACTCCAGGAATGGACCACCTCTGAAGAAGATCTGGGTGCCCAAAAGTTGTCTTGAGAAGCTTCCTGTGAATGTCATCATGACACCACCAGGGAAGAAGACAAACCCCAGACCAAAGGCTTCATACAGACAGAGGACTCACCACCGTCACCCTAACGCCAATGTTTTGTAGGGAAACCATACTCAGACTTATGAATATGAGCGTGTTTCATCAAACCGCTATGTTCATAAAACCAATAACTTTTCTGCTTATTCTTACGAGTATTATTCACCTCCTGCAAGGCTATTTGCTAGGGCTCCAAAGCCAAAGTTCTCAGATGCTGCATTTAGACTCATTGCTTCTAAGCCACCCCTGAAGATGTGGGTGGTTAAGAAAAATTAACTCTCTTTTGCAGGGAAAGGTCTCCAGCTAGAAATCAAAGGGTTCAGATGCTTATGCTGGGGATCTAAAACATCTTGTGGGACGCAAGATAAAATGTCCGTATGGTCTTACTATGTATTTCGTCCCAGGATTTCTTGACGAACATCCTATCTACCCTAACTAGGATCTGAACTTTGAAAATATGCTTGTTCGTCAAATGTTTATGCTTCACATTTCCCTTGGTGAAGCCTATCCCCCAAATTGCAATGTAGGGTACGACACCAAAGGCTTCTGAGTGGATCATGGACAGTGGATGCACTAACCACATGACTGGTGATCGAAGTCTTATGGATTCAACCCTACGTCCGTCTGACAAAAGTCACATCACATTTGCTGACACTGGTAAAAGCAAGGTATTGGGCCTAGGTAGAGTTGCAATCTCAAAGGATCAGCACATGGATAAAGTGATGCTTGTTGAATCCCTTGGTTTCAACTTAATGTCTATCTCAATGCTTTGTGATCTTAACATGATTGTGATATTTGGAAAATATCGTTGCCTTGTGCTTATGGAATCTGACAAATCTCTAGTCTTTGAAGGGTATCGAAAAGATGATATGTACATGGTAGATTTCTCAGCAGGACCACAGTTGGCCGTATGTCTTCTAGCAAAAGCTTCAGAGTGTTGGCTCTGGCATCGGAGGCTAGGGCATGCTGGCATGAGGAACTTACACACTCTCATGAAGAAGAAGCATGTCATAGGCATCGAGGGCGTCAAGTTCAAGAAGGATCATCTATGTTGTGCCTGCGAAGCTGGAAACATGACTAGGGCCAAGCATCCCTCGAAAACAATCATGATGACGACACGTCCCTTCGAGCTGCTTCACATGGACTTATTTGGCCCTACTCACTACCCTACTCTCACTACCACTGCTTGCCTCTATGGCTTTTTCATAGTTGATGATTACTCAAGATATACATGGGTGCACATAATTCTCTACAAGACTGAAGTTCAGGATGTCTTCAGACGATTCGCCAATCGTGCCATGACCAACTATGGCATCAAGATCAAGCACATTCGAAGTGACAACGGCACAGAGTTCAAGAACACTGGCCTCAACACTTATCTTGATACATTGGGTATCACACATGAGTTCTCGGCTCCATACACACCTCAGCAGAATGGCATCATGGAGCACAAGAAGAGAACCCTCATTGAGATGGCACGGACGATGCTTGATGAGTACAAGACTCCAAGGAAGTTTTGGCCTGAAGCTATTGATACTGCTTGCCGCGTCATCAACCGTGTTTATCTTCACAAGTTCCTAAAGAAGACATCATATGAGCTCCTGACTGAGTCTTCAACCTCTTTCACTACAAAGTGGTTGAAACT
The DNA here is from genome assembly GCF_002575655.3 of Aegilops tauschii subsp. strangulata. Lineage (NCBI taxonomy): Eukaryota > Viridiplantae > Streptophyta > Magnoliopsida > Poales > Poaceae > Aegilops > Aegilops tauschii. Next base: position 502,587,861 of record NC_053035.3, on the reverse strand, counting down.
ATGGATGTGCGGTTCGATGAGACTAACGGCTCGCAAAGAGAGCACCTACCAAATGTGCTAGATGAAGCTACACCAAGTGAATCTATCAAGCTTATGGGTACTGGAGAAATCATACCTTTAGAGGCACAGGCTGAAGAGGAAATCATCATTTCTGCACCTAATCAGCCCGAAGACACTGCTCAGCCTGAAGCAAATGCCGAAGATGAAGACAATGATATGCAAGGGCAAAATCTTCGTCCAGTTCATCCTCGTGGTGCAAATGAAGTACGGATTGAGAAGATTATTGATAGCATCAATGCACCTGGTCCACTCACTCGTTCAGGAGCAACACAACAAGCAAATTTCGGTGGGCACTTTGCATTTGTCTCAATATCAGAACCCAAGAAAAATGATGAAGCCTTCATGGAACCTGAATGGATTCAAGCAATGCAAGAAGAGCTTCAACAGTTCGAGCTGAACAATGTATGGGAGCTTGTAAAGCGTATCCTCGCAAGCACAATATCATCGGTACCAAATGGATCTATCGCAACAAACAAGATGAGCATGGTCAAGTTATCAGAAACAAGGCTTGTCTCATTGCTCAAGGTTACACACAAGTTGAAGGGATTGACTTCGATGAAACATTTGCTCCTGCGGCTAGGCTTGAAGCCATTCGCATATTGCTAGCCTATGCCAACCACAACAACATTCTTATGTATCAAATGGATTTCAAAAGTGCCTTTCTCAACGGAAAAATTGAAGAAGAAGTGTATGTTGCACAACCACCTGGTTTTGAAGACCCACGGCGTCCTGACATGGTATACAAGCTCAACAAGGTGTATGGCCTCAAACAAGCACCTCACGCTTGGTATGACACTCTCAAAGACTTCCTGAAGAGCAAAGGCTTCAAACCTGGTTCACTAGATCCCACTCTCTTTACGAAGACATATGATGGTGAACCGTTTGTATGCCAAATCTATGTGGATGACATTATCTTCGGCTGCACAGACAAAAGAATAAGTGATGAGTTTGGGCATATGATGCAAGAGCAATATCAGATGTCAATGATGGGTGAGCTGAAATTATTCCTTGGTCTTCAAATCCGTCAGCAGAGTAATGGCATCTTCATATCACAAGAAAAATACCTCAAAGATTGCCTGAAGAAGTTTGGAATGCAAGACTGGAAAGGGTACATGACGCCAATGCCAACCAAAAGTCATCTGGGCCCCGACGACAATGGTAAAGAGTTCGACCAAAAGGTATACTGCTCCATGATTGGTTCTTTACTTTACTTATGTGCATCTAGGCCAGATATAATGCTTAGCATTTGCATGTGTGCCCAATTCCAAGCGGCACCAAAGGAATCGCATCACTTAGCTGTGAAGTGAATTCTTCGATATTTGTCTTACACCCCAACACTAGGATTATGGTATCCCAAGGGCTCAGAGTTTGATCTAGTTGGATTCTCAGATGTTGATTATGTTGGTGACAAGGTTGATCGCAAGTCCACATCAGGCACATGTCACTTTCTTGGACGATGTCTTGTCTGTTGGTCTTCAAAGAAGCAGAACTGTGTATCTCTCTCCACTGCTGAATCCGAATACATTGCTGCTGGATCTTGTTGTGCTCAGCTTCTATGGATGAAGCAAACTCTCAAGGACTATGGCATCCACCTGAAGCATGTGCCACAATACTGCAACAATGAAAGCGCCATCAAGATTTCCAACAACCCAGTTCAGCACTCGAAGACAAAGCACATTCAGATTCGTCATCACTTTCTCAGAGATCATGTCATGAAGGAAGATATTGATATCATTCACGTCAACACTGAAGAGCAATTGGCAGATATCTTCACAAAGCCCTGGGATGAGAAAAGGTTTTGCAAGTTGCGGTGTGAGCTAAATATCTTAGAATCCTCAAATGTCCTGTAATTGGGCACACGTCCTAACGCTTATGCATGTTGATGACTTAGATGTGCAACACACGAAGTAACGTATGTCGTCAATCAATGAAGACATACACTCTCAGTGTGAATACATTAACGTGGAATTTGACTTCAGAGCGCCACGATAATTGTGCATCGTGTCTAGGTCTAATACTTCCTATACGGTGGGTAACGCCACCACCAAACTTTCTCGAAGATTTTCTTTTAGCGTCATGATTGCATTATCTTCGCATTTGGTTTGTCCTCAACATTGATTTGTCTTCAAGATTTATCTTCGCAATGTTGAATTGGTCTTTTCTGATATATATATATGTATATGCATATTTTGTCCTCTACAGCATTCACTTATAGCTATGTCTTCAAACTTGCCATTTTCTGAACTAAGTGAATGTGATCGGACCCTAACCCCTTCTATGCTTCTTCCTCAAATTCTGTCTATCTAGTCACATGCATTCTGTTGAAACGTGTCAAATGTCTTGACTGCGTCCTTGTCAGCTGAAGATACAGAGACACACATTTAAACTTGTTGTTAATGCTATATCTCTTTCGCCTGAATACCGGAGAAGCCAGAACGACCACCTGACAATCCAGGTGTGTGTGGGAACATGGAACACCTTCCAAGGAGTTGCATGTGTGCCACGTGTCCATCAGATGTGAACCGCCAGGGTCACCTGCGTAATTGCGCTGTGCAGCCCTTTACCTTATAAATACTCACCTCGCGCGGTCATTATCTCCACTTCCACCTCGCCACCTCGCTCAAACCCTAGCGCCACCGCTAGCTCGCGTAGACGCCGGAGATGAAGCGCTTAGCTGCCGCGACCTCTTCGATGCCGTCCTCACGCCGGCCGTGGACCTCATCTTCTCCGCCGCCGCCGTAGGTGTCTTCTGTCGCCAAGTTAGGGTGCGTGAGATTGGACTGCTCGGCCTCCCTTCCTCCTCATCTAGTAGTTCATTTGGGGTAAATAAATCTCACTTTTTACAGTCTTTTTGATCTGTGAAACCCATCCACTTCAACCAAAAGTGGTTTCTACACTTCAAAATATGGATCTGTCTCTTTCTGAATCTCATATATTGCAAAGTATATTCACTTATGCTTCATAACTAGTTAGATTCCTCACTTGTACTTATTTGTGGATTCGTACAAATCTGGAACCAACTCTCCTCAAATAAGTGAATGTCTTCACACTATGAGGTTAATGTCTTCAAGATGAATTAAATTCAAAATCTTCTGAGGATGCATATGACCTCTTCCCTTCCCTCGCATCTCTAATGCTATCACAGGTACATGTTCGTGGGAGAATCCCTTGGTTCTCATAGTCTGCATTCATTTGCAGAATTCTTACAACATCATATTCACTCGCCTGAAGCCAGTTCTTGCTTGATAAGTAGACGAAAGCCTTTCACTGTTCTGAAGCCTATCTGTCTGAATATCATGGCCACTGAGAAATCTGCAAGAAAGGGTGGCAGACAGCGTCGTGGCAATACAGCTCTAGATCTGCCTCTGGATCTGTATGAGATGTACAAGACAGGTCCTGAGGAGAACTACAATCAGCGCAAGACTCAAATACAATGGATCCGAAGATATTGGGCAGAATAGTGGTTCAAGTATAACTTCGTCACTGCTGAATATGCTGAGAAGAATGCCATCAAGCGCCTGTGGGGCGATATTCTATACAAGAATCTGCAACCCAAGTCGAAGCCTGAAGCCATTGCCCAAGGCTTCTACCCTTGCATGGTCCAAGGACCGCAATCAGCGATTGCTGACCCATCATCCATGTTATGGTGTCGTGACGACAATCTCTTCAAGTGCAACTATCAGTTCGCTAAGGAGTCAGCTGCCAAGAACAGAAAGGTGCTTGGACTCAACTTCAACCCCAATCCTTCTGCTCCAAGACAGGATGGCACTCGCGAAGCCAATCCCAATGTCATCGGCCCCTTAACCAGCTTCGATGGGCTCCTCTCCCACATTGCTGCTCAGAGGGCCACAGTGGATCAATCTGCTGATGACGCAGACTCTGAAGATGCACCAGCACCACCGAAGCAGAAGAAGGAGAATAAAACAAAAGCTTCGAAGCCCTCTACTGCACCAACTGCTTCGCCTATGAAGCCCTTGAAGGTTGCACCTCCTGAACCCAGTGTGCAGTCTGAAGATCTGTCTCGTCTCTCCAAACGGACCAAGAAGACCAAGCTGCCCGAGAAAATTTCTAGGCATAACCTGACTCCTGCTGCCGTTCTGCGCAACGAGGAAGACACCATTGATCTGACAAGTGATGAAGATCTTGGTGATGAAGCCCTAGAGATGCTGATGAAGAGCAAGCAAGAGGCGGAGATCTTCAATGATCTGCCCCTCTTTGATGTTGATATATTGAACAACTTCATCGATGAATGGTTTGATGACCAAAGCATCAATATTGATGATTTGCAGCTGCCAGTGGACATCATCATCACTTTTCATGGAGCTATTGCAAATGAATTAGCCTTAGCTCAGAAAATCGTCGAGCTCAAGAACAAAATTGATCATGAGAAGGCGCATTTCAAGGAGCACATGGCCCAGCTCAGTGTGGCTGATGTGCAAATCTTCAAGAAGATGTTGCATGATCTCAAGGCTGAATTCCACAAGAAGCGTGAAGAAGCCAAAGGCTCACGCGAGCGCATGAAGTATTATGCACAAAAATGTGTTCAAGCGCATAATGAAGATGAGAAGCGAAAGGTTCTTGGGCGTCCTAGCATCGACCCTAGGATGGCTGCTAGGCAAAAGAAGAAGTTTGCTGAAGCCCAACCTGAAGCTCAACGGCAGGAACGACCAAGCATTGTCTTCCCTGCCAACATGACTGGCTCGAAGCCAAAAGTCCCCTCAGCAGCTTCAGAAATGAAGAAGACACGGCAAGCCGAGGCCGAATCCAGGAAGAGGAAGCTCAAGGATACGTCTGATGATGCTCCCTCCAAGAAGAAATTGAAGACAAAGGCTTCAAAGTCTTCGAAGAAAGAGCGTGCTGCTGCCACAGAGCCCCTCATAATTGAACCTATCTCAGTCGCTCTCCCTGCTTCAACCAACCAAGAGTGTCGCCTTGTGATCCATGAGCCTACTTCCACAGAGGCTCATGCAAGTGAAGAAGTTCTAGCTGCTGACCCCAACGCAGCTGAAGACATTAGTCATGAAGACAATGTGCATGATGATGAAGTCCTTCCTCAGCTCCAGCCTCAGTCGGTATCATCACCTGCTCTCACGAGCAGTGAACTCATTAGCATTGGTCGTCCATTGACGCCAATTGCTCAAGATGACTCATGGGCTGATCGACAACAACAAGAAACTCCTCTGCAAGATGAGACACCAAGAACACCACCACCTCAAGTCACCACTCCGGTGCTTGATGATGACAACTACATGGAGCATACCACTCCCTCTCCAAAGGTGTCGCCAGCGTTTCGCAGGCTTCGCAAAGGTCTCCGGCCATAGGTCTCCATGGCAAGCATTCCAGAAGGGGAAGTGCAACAAAGCTCAGTTGCACGTCAAGTATTTCCTGATGCCTCCCCTACTGTGTCTGCCTCAGAGTCTGAAGCCAAAGTGGCTGAAGACATTCCGGCTGCATCAGCCGATGAAGACAAAGAAGATGATAAAGAAGAAGAAAGAGAAGCCACACCCCCATCAGGTGATCTAGTCATTCTCAAGGAGAATGTGCTCGTGCCCGATCCTCCAATCATTGAACAGATGGAGGTTGAAAACAATGAGGCAGTCACCAACAATGCCACTGAAGCCAATGACACTGCCATGGTTGAAGACAATGTGGAGCCTGAAGACAATGCTGCCACTAACACCATTGTGCCACCACTCAGCTACAGTGATGTTGTTCCTCCCCCAAGGCCTCACACCATTGAACATGCATTTAATCAAGATGGGCAGCTTATTACAGTCAAATGGCCTATTATGGTTCCACCCACTACTCCCGGGCCACAATAGGATTATCATGTGGAGCAGGGACCTCAAGTTCAGAAGCCCAAGCCTAGGCTACCAGGGCTTCCAAGTGCTGCAACTACACAGGGTTCTTTCAGCGTGCACAGCTTCAGAGAGCACAGTACTTTCTTTGACAGCGCCAAGAACCCTTACATGAAGCCTAAGATCTCCTCTGATAGATTTTGGAGCCATCAGCAGTGAAGCTACTACTCGTGCATCCTCTACAACCAAGACCGGATCTTTCCACATATGCGTCTGGATTGTGAAGCTATAGCTGGGCTGCCGTGTCTTGAGGAAGCTCTTGACTGCTTTAGGGATGTTGGTCTTCTACCCTTTGTGACTGACAAGGAACATTGGAATGAAGAGCTTCTGCTGCAGTTCTATGCCATTCTCCATATTCGAGGCTACAACAGGGATCCGAAGACTTGGGTCCTTGAGTGGATGATAGGTGATGTACATCACAAAGCCAAAGCTCAGGATATCATCGAGCTTACTTCCCTGCCCACTCCAGGTGAGTTATACGAACCTGGTTGTTAGCTTCATCAGAATGAGCTGCAGAGTATCTTTCAGAAGCCAGAGCCAAACATGAGCCAAATGCTTAGCATGATGAAGCCATTGCCTCAAGACGCTGAATATCCAACGGAATTCTTTGTCAAGGACCTTGAGTACTTGCCACACACAGTGTACCATATCCTGAGGCGTACTCTCTGGCCCATCAAAGGATATTCTTCTGAAGCTAAACTTGAAGGTGCTATGAAGACTTTGGTATTTTACATCATCAATGGCATCAGATTCAATACTCAGGATTTCTTCATTAGACAACTTGCTGCTTCTGGGATTGATGTGTTTGGTCTGAAGTTCTATGCTCCATGGGTGATGCGCTTGATTAAGCTTCATTCCACCATGGACTATCAGCCTTCAGCACGCAACCATGTCGTTTTTCTGCCTGAGGTTGATATGTCTGTTAAAGCCATCTACCCCGAGCCTGCCAAGAAGCCACTTCATCTTCAGAATGCTAAATTTCAGAGCTTCTCGCAGCCAATGGAAGGTATTCTTGTGCCAAATGATGCAACACCTGCTTATCCTCTTGCTGGAAACATGAGAGTGCCACACCGTGCCAATACTGAAGCCACTGCCAGCACAATAGCTCAAAGGCCTCAGAAGTGTCCTCGTGTCCTCAACGACCGTGAGCTTCTGGTGGCTTTACATCAAAAGCAGGATAGGCATCATGACTGGCTGAAGCGTCAGATGCAGAGTCTCTTGGTGGATGTCAGTCGCATCCGTAACTTGGCCACCAAGAACTCGTTTGTTGCACATGAAGCCTGTAGGCGGTCCTGGAAGAGCCTCACAATGCTCTGCCCTGAAGAAGATCTTCGCGAAGATGGCTTCACCGAGAGCTTCAAGTTTGATTCTAGGCCTCCTCAGAATGCAAGCTGGCATCGCACTCCGTCTATTGAAGATTCTGAATATTCGTCTTTGGTTGCAACTGTTGTTGCCAGAGTCGTCGATGAAGAAGACGACGCCACTTCACCAACCCTGGCTGCACTCTATCATGATTCTGCATCAGGCCCGCCTGCACCACCAAATTCCAATGTCGACCCTGATCCTTCGTCTACTCCTGCTGGGAACGAGTAGATGCTCTATGTCTTCAAACCTTTTTGGTCATTACTGACAAAAGGGGGAGAAGCAGATGAGTTGATAGTCTTCAAGCGGGTCCATATGGGTGGTTGCATTATTTTTTTGCTAAGTCTTTACAACTCTCGTTCTTTTGAAACAATTTGGTTTTTGAGTTATAACACTTAAACTCGATGGTTGTCTGCTACTTTTGTTGCTACCTTGTGATGCGATGATAAATTCCGCATGAAGTCATTCTGCAGACGTCCATTTTTTATTGTGCATGTCATTATCTTTGCTATCTGTTTATATGCATGATGAATTGTCTTCGTAAGTTGAAGAGGATCTCCACAAGTAAAACCTGCCATGTGCATTTGCATTCAAAAGCAAACTACTTATATGCACATCTTCAGGGGGAGCCTTTTGCCACTTATGAAGACAATGCCTTAATCCTTACAAATTCACATACTTTTATCCCCGTTGAAAACTACGACCAGTTTGTCACCAATCACCAAAAAGGGGGAGATTGTAAGTGCATCTAGTGCCACCCCTAGTTGGTTTTGGAGTATTGACGACAAACCTGGTTGAGGGACTAATGTGTTTGTGAGAATTGCAGGATATCATATAGTCCCTTATTGATTTGGTTTACCTACCAGGGATGACCCCTAAAAATGTGTGAAGACATTGAAGACAATGGTGGTTTGTGAAGATATTCACAGAGAAGATTATGACATGAGAAGACATTCACGTGAAGACTATGGAGTACGAAGACATAGTTGTTTTGTAGTTTCCTTTTCTTCTTTGTTGAGTCATAGGAACCATCGTACTGTTAAGTGGGGTACAAGTGAACAAAGTCAGAGTGACTGAAGTGATACTCACCCAAATCCTATGTCTTCGAGCGAACACAATGTGAGCAAATCTTATCCAGGGCTGGATGAGTCAGCTTTGCTTGTAGCCCAAGTCAAGCTACCGCGTGTGTTTGAAATCTGACCGTTGGACACGTGTCGGTTCCTTAGTGACCCAGCGTCATTTCGGACAAATCAGGTCGGGTTGCCTCTTGGCTATAAATAGCCCACCCCCTACACCATAAATTGGTGGTTGCTCAGAGTTAGTGCACGGCTTTTGTCGTTTGAGAGCAACCCACCTCCGAAGCATTTGAGAGAGAGATCCTTGCGAGGACAAAGCCCAAAACAACCAGAGCCAAAGAGTGTTAGGCATCACTGAAGTCTTACTGTCTGCGTGATCTGAAGACTTGTTACACTTGAGGACTGTGAATCCTCCAGCCGGTTAGGCGTCATGTTCTAAGCATCCAAGAGCCATTGTGGATTGCCGATGAACGAAGTCTATGAAGGTTTGGAAGTCTACCTTGAAGACTTACTAGAGTGATTCGGCGAGGACTAGGTGTCCTTAGCTCATTGGAAATAACGTGAACACGCGGTCTTCTGAGTTAAATCTCAGCCTCCCTAACCAGACGTACAGTTGTCACAGCAACTGGAACTGGTCTACCAAATCCTGTCGTCACCAAGCAACTGGTTCTATCCTTCACTTCCCTTTACTTTATAGTTTTTCTTCATGAAGTCATTGCCTACCTGTCTGATATGATTGACTTCACTAAGTGAAGACTATTTACTGTTTGGCTTCATACCGTCTTCCATCCTGATCCCTACTACCTAGCTGCTGATAGTATTCGTGCTTTCACTTCATTGCTTACTTGACTATGGCTTGTCTAGTGTAGTCTACCTTCTGCTGCATTTCAATAGGTTTATTTGTACTATTTGTCTTCAAAGACCTCATGTTTTGAAGACTTTCGTAAAAATCGCCTATTCACCCCCCCTCTAGTCGATAACTAGCACTTTCATAAATAGCTGCTAATTCCTTCTTTTTTCTGTGCCATATTATCGTATCTATATTGACTTGTTCCAAATACAGAGGAAAACCCGTGCGGACCAAAAAGAACCTGAACCGAATGAAGTGCAAATCTTCAAGGATTGCCACACCAGCAAGATGAAGGGCATGAGCAAACCAGTTCAAGCCGCTGTTGTAAGTCCTTACTCCTCCTGCCTTTGAACTGATTGGTACTATGATGTGTTCATTTAACTGCATGATTTGCAGCCAATGTCAGTTACTCTGTTCACTTTTATACAGAGTTGTCTAAACATATCATTTCACCTTACATGGTTTAAAAGAGATGAAGGATATTCTTTTGGTCTTGATCTGTAATCTAGTTGTGATGTTCACGTGCGCACACAATGATACAATAGCCTATTTGTTTTATATCTGTTTGCCCATGATATGAATGATGTCATACTATGTTCATCCTACTTTAAACCATGTCCCTTTATCCTTAGATGTCAACCAATGTGAGGAAATAGACAATACAATAGGCATGCTACATGGACATATGTTCCGAAAGTGATTTTGTTATGTAGTTGGCACTACAATACATGCTAATGTATTACAGTAGTTCACCAAAATAAGTTATGTATAAACGTGAAACCTACTTTGTTTGTTTTTGTCTCATTAGTAACTTATCTGGTACACTAATCTACATGTTCAAACTTTCAGCAAGCTATGGAACAATTGATTGAACAACCACAACCACTTGAAGGTGACGAGGCTACCAGAGGCACAATGTCACCTCTTGCTGCAGTGCATCAGTATCTCTCCACTAACAGTGCAAAAAGCACCTTCCTACGTAATTCTTGGTTTGTTGTCAAGGTAACGTCGTCCAAATCGCCTACTGAACAAAATCTTCCAGCTAGACAGAGTGATATGTCTGTGCTCCAGACACATGTCCAATCCCTAATGGACGTTGTTTCGAAAACAAGAATAGTGGTTGACAATTGTCGTGAAGATATGAATGGTTTTGAAACCAGACTATCAGACATTTGCTTCGTTGTTCAAGAGCAATGGCGGAAAAAAGGGGAAGATCGTGCTGCTCCATCAGATTCTACAGCCTGAAACATTAGCACTCAGGTCAAAGTATATGTGCTTCCATACATCTGATGGTGCTTTTATCTGCAAGGACTGTAAACTTTATGCCAACAGGCCTTTTGTTGTGTGGTTGGAAGTTATTTTGTTGTGATACAGCATTTATGATGCTGCCAAAGGCTGCAGTAATTACGACGCTATTTTTGTGTAGTGTAGGTTTATCTTAGTAATGTATTCGGCCGAAAGCTTCGTAGGAACCCAACATGCCAACATTCGTCGGGCCCATTCCAATTGGGCTAAAAGCGATTCTGGGCCAAAATTTGCATGTAGCCCACTAAAAATATCTGGGCCTAAATCAGCATAAGCTTTCATATTTTTCTATTAGGCATGTGCCCATAGTGGGCCTTTAATAGGCCTAAACATAATTTGGGCCCTTAGTAATAATAGGCCATTTACAGGTGCAAATATCTCGAGCCCATAAAAAACATGGGCCTTTAATAGGCCGAAAGTAAGATTGGCCCCTGATTGTGCCAAATAACCCACTGGTCTTAGCAGGCCGAAATGGTGGCCCATTTACAATGCGGATCGTCCACAGGCCGAAATTCAGACGGGCCGTAAATGCGCCGACCTACTACACGGGCCTTTAACAGCCGGAAGTTCGGTCGGGCTTGATTAGTGTCATTTTTACACGGGCCGTTAGTTGGCCCCATGTGACGTTGGGCCACATATGGCCCATGGATTCCGTCCGACATTAACAAACCGAAAGTCACAACGGGCTGAAAGTGGCCCAAATCTATAGTGGGCCTCTAACAGGCTGAATGTCAGACATGGTCGAATATGACCCATATCCTTCATGGTCGTTTATGGGCCGAAAGTTTCAATGGCCTATAAATGGGCCCAAATGAAGCAGGACCTTTAACAGGCCGGAAACACACTAGGCCGTAATTTGGCCCAAATACTTAGCGGACTGTTAACGGGCCAGAAGTGACCATGGGCCGCGATGATGACAAGTTTAGGACGGGCCGTTGACGGGCCGATTTGACACTAGCCGTACGGGCCTTAACTGAGAATGTTGGGCCTTTAGCTGGGCCAGCCCATTATGGTCTGCAAAATCTTGTGGGCCTTTAGCTGGGCCGGCCCATTATTGTCCGCTAAATCTTGTGGGCCTTTAGTTGGGCCGGCCCATTTAATCTTTATGGGCCACTTTTGGGCCGGTCCACGTGTCAACATATCATAGGCGCATCTCGCCCATTGGATGAGTGACACCTATGCCAACGCAAAGCTGACACGTGGTTCCGTCAGCCAATGAAAATTTTACACGTGGAAAATCGGCATTCGTCGTGGCTGTTAGCGGGTTATCGGATCCAAAACCGGACTCGATAGCTTAACGGCAACCCGGTACGGTGGATGCCACGTGTCGGTCACCCTTGACGAAAGCACTTCTATGACGCGCGATTTATCGTCATGGAACTGGACACTTTCGTGATGATAATTTTGGTAATGTCATGGAACACTTCTACGACAGCACAGGTATGACTATCTTGATTCTGTCATAAAATCGTCATGGATGTACATGCATGACAGAAAACGTGACCTACTGTGACAAACACGTATCATCACGGAAGTGTATTTTTTTGTAGTGGTGTCTTGATCTGGTGTTTGTTTCTTCTTTTCTTGCAAACTTCTTATTGGCTTCTTCCTATCATGTCTTCGTAGGGCCCCGCTTTCTCTGTCGTGGGCCCCATCTTGCTCGATGATTGGGGCGGCGGATGGCTCCGCCAACACCTGCCGCGTGGACCCGATCGCCGCCCTTCAAGAGGTGACGGAGAAGAATGCGCGGGAGGCGCGGGAGGAGCGAGACACTGTGGCCCGAACGGAGGCGGAGGCGGCCGATGCGGCACGGGCGGAGGCTGACGCCGCAGCCAAGGCGCAAGCCGACGCGACAGCCAAGGAGCAGGCAGACACGGCCGCCAAGGCACAGGAGGAGGAGGCGTCCCGCAGCCGGGCTCCAGGGTCTACCGGTCCACAATCTGCGGAGCTGCTGGTGCCGGAGGGCCAGACGCTGACTGGAGGGGCTGGTGTCGACCAGCCGGCCCTGGAGAGGGGATGGGACCCCGTTGTCCCGGAGGCGGAGTTACCCACGCGCGCGCCGGCTGCTGATGCACAGGGCAGTCGGCCTGAAGCGCCGCTGGTGCCGCCATCTGGCGGCAAGTTGGTGGTGGGTCCGACTCCCACGACCCGCGTTCTAGCGCGCCAGCGCCCGGTGAAGGCGGCCACAACGCCAAGGCCGATGAGATCGGGGCCTCGAGCTCGTCGGCGATCGACACCGATGCCACCAGTGCTGCCCCTCCGGACTGGACATCTAGGGATGGCTCAGCTGTTCTGAATGTGGCCGTGCAGGACGTCCTGGCCCAGTTCAACACCCAAGGCGCTGCTCTCCAGCAGTCCATGCAGAAGTTCTTGGTGACGCGGGCGGCCGTCCGGGTACGTGATGTTGCTTTTTGTTTTTCAATTCTGGTAATCTTCCGTGGGGGCGCGCCAGCGCACCCACTGGGTGTAGCCCCCAAGTTTTGGGCCGGCTGCTAAGCAGGCGGCTTGGAACTTCAAGGTGAGCTCCGAGTGCTAACTTGTTTTTTCTTCTATTGTCTTTGTTGCAGGACTACCACAACCTCCGCGTGGCCGCCTACAACTCCCAGAACCAGGAGCTGGCCAAGCGGACCATCGACCTGAATCAGAGCCGGAGTAAGCATTCCATCTTCTTTCTCGCGGGGGCGCGCCAGCGCACCCGCTGGGTGTAGCCCCTGAGATTCGGTTGGTGTTGACGTTTTCTTTGGTTGGTGTTGACGTTTTCTTTCTTGTCTTTGCAGAGGCCGCCGCAGATCTGCGGAAGCGCCTGGGCGAGGTTGAGTCCGCGCTCCACACCAAGGAGCAGGAGCACAGCCAGGCGGCTCAGGAGTGCGACCGCCTGGCAAAGGAGCTGGCGGAGCGGCACAAGGCGGAGCTCCAGAAGCTGAAGGAGGGCGAAGGCCTCCTCAAGGCCGAGTTCGAGACTCAACGCTCGAACTGGGCCAAGAAGGAGAAGTTCTTGTCCGACGGCTACGGCGAGATTGAGGATATGCTCGACGGTAAGTTATTTCTTCTTTTGAATAGCCGCCGACTGCTGCAGGACCAGCTTCTGGCTTCTAATTTTTTTACTTCCTTCTTGCACAGAATTCTTTCCCGGTCATTCCATCGCTGTCAGCCAGGCCATCGAGGCACGGCGCGAGGTGCGAAGGAGGGCAAGCGTGGACATTGTGCCCAACGCGCCTCGGAATCTCAGCGAGCAGCTTCTGGCCGTCAAGACGCGCCTGCAGCCAGCTCATCAAATGCTCTGCCACCTGCAGCGTGCCGCGTCTCAGGTGCTGGCCGCCCTCTGGCCAGATGCTTAGGTCCCGCGCACCCCCAGTCGGACTGCCAACTGGCTGGAGATAGCATTCGGGCGCTTTGAGGCCTGGAAGGGCGCCGCGGCTCGGGCGGGCGCTCGGACTGACTTGGAGTTCGCCAAGGCTTGTTATCCGGGGCTAGATCTGGCCCATCTGGCCATCTTCCGGCAGAAGGCCAGACCGGAGCTGGCAGCGGTGGGCCGCGCGCTCACCCAACGCACGGCGGCAATCGTCGAGTATGCCAACACCACCATCTTCATCTCCGAACTGGACGAGGAAGGCGCTGAGGTGCCGCCCAATTGGTTCGGGCTGAACCCGGAGGATGGGGAGGACTCGGCGGAGGAGATCGCCTCCAGCGACGAGGGCGAGGACGAAGAGGACGAGGACGGCGAAGACATCGCACCGGACAACGGAGCGAACAGCCGGCCTCTGCCCGACCAAGCCTCGACCAGCGAGCCGCGTGAAGCCGCGCAGACTACTGCCAGTGCCGACCAGGCCGAGACTCACCAGTCGGCCGCTCCACCACCCGGCGCCTCTGCCTCCACCGACCCGTCGGATCCGCCTACTGCTACTCTGGCCTAGGCGGCCACTTTATCTTTCCTGCTTTTCTGTTCTTGTAATCTTCTGAACAAGTTAAATTCGCGCAATTCCACCCACTGGGGGTGTATGTTCAAACTCTGTTGAAAGCTGGCTATGAGCCTTTTGCTATGTAAATTAATTTTTTCGCGCACAAGTTTGTGCTCTGCCGGGTTCTAACTTGGTTTTGCTTTTTTGTTCTTCTTGGCTTTTTCCTTTGCTGCCTTCCTTTGGCTGCCGACCTACCAGCCGGACTGCCGCTCTGCGGTCTGTGGTTGGGTTAGTGACTTGGCCATTTAGGATAGACAAGTACTTCGGCTAGCTAGAACATAGCAAGTCAAGCAAGAAGCCGGTCGGCCGGCTGCTCAGCAGCCGGACGTGAGGCGAGGAGCCGTCTTGGCCTATGTCGATGCTTTTTCCTTTGTCATTTTTCGTGTGGACGTCATTTCCTGCCTTTAGCTCTTGCCAGCCAGACAGTCGCTCTGCGAGCTGCGGTTGAAGTCAAGAGAGGGCCTAGATGTCAGCACTTTACTTGTCCGAGTGCAGGTAGTATCAACATAGGACAAGGCGGCGAGCCCCCAGGCCGACTGGTCGGACCCGGTGCCAGGCGGAGGAATGAAATAACACATTCACAGTCATAAACTTATGAAATAACACATTCACAGGCATAAACTTATCATATAGATAAAAAGGGTAGCCCCCGAGTGCTCCGCGAGGGACCCGTTGTCTTTTCTCTTAATACAAAAGGTAGCGTGGTACATACTGCATTAACTGTAAAATCTTCGGATGAGATTTGCGTTCCATGGGCGCTCTGTTTCCTTGCTGGAATCATCCCTCTTGCATACCCTGGGCTTCTGCGCGTCGATGAGGTAGTAGGAGTCGTTGCCCATGGCTTTGCTGATGATGAAGGGCCTGACCTTCCGGCTGTGGTAGCGTCGCAGGACATGCTGGTAGATGGCGGACCGGCTGAGTGCCAGCAGTCGGCCGTCCTCCAACAGGTCGACGCCGTCTTCTCGCGCCTCCTTTGCCTCCGCCTTCGTGTACATGGTGACGCAAGGCGAGTCAAACTTGATGTCGGTTGCGATGACAGCCTCAGCCCCGTACGCAAGGAAGAAGGGAGTGAACCCGGTTGCTTTGTTCGGCGTGGTACGGAGACTCTAGAGGACGGCCGGCAGCTCTTTGATCTAACAGCCGGCTAAGCACTCCAGCGGCTCAACCAGTCGGGCCTTGATGCCGGATAAGATGAGGCCGTTTGCTCGCTCGACCTGGCCGTTTAACTGCGGGTGGGCAACGGACGCTAAGTCTAGTCGAGATGACATGCATCGCGCAGAAACGGCAATGCGCCTTTGGCACAGTTGGTGCCGTTATCGGTGATGATGCTGTGTGGCACACCGTACCAGACGGTGATATCTGCGATGAAGGTCACAGCAGTCAGACCATTCAGCTTCTTGATTGGCTTTGCTTCAATCCACTTGGTGAATTTGTCCACGGCGGCCAGTAGATGGGTCAAGCCGCCGCGTGCTTTCTTGAATGGGCCCACCATGTCCAGCCCCTAGACGGCAAACGGCCAACTGAGAGGGATGGTCTTGAGTGCAGAATCCGGCAGGTGTTGCTTGGAGCTGAAGCGCTGGCATCTGTTGCACTTCTTGACCAAATCCTTGGTGTCGTCCAAAGCAGTCGGCTAGAAGAACCCATGGCAGAAAGCTTTGGCGACAAGGGATCTGGAGGCCGCGTGGTGGCCACATTCGACTTAGTGGATGTCTTTGAGGATTGCCTTGCACTTCTCCGGCTCTACACAGCGCTAAAAACGCTAGTCACGCTGCGCCTGACAAGCTCTCTGTTCACTATGGTGTATGCTGCTGCCCGGTCTTGCACCTGCCGGGCCAAGATCTCGTCGGCTGGTAGCTCTCCGCTCACCAGGAAGTTGAGGATGGGCTGCGCCCAAGATGGTGCTTCTACCACTGTCATCACGGCCACTGGTACCAGGGCGGTTGGGTTGGGAGGCGGTGGGTTGGAGTCGGTCGCCGCTTGCTGCGTCGTTGAAGTCCCCGGGCCGGCTGGTGCAGCCCCCGGGCCGGGCTCTAAAGTCCCCGGGCCGGGTGCGACTGCTGCAATCCCCGAGCCGCCTGCCGAAGTCTCGGGGATGACTGTTGCGGTCCCCAAGCTGGATCCAACTGTTCCGGGGACAGCCGGCATGAAGATGGACTCTGATCCCGGCGAAGGCTTGATAGACGGCTTGCGGAGGCACTTGAGGGAGACATCGGCTGGTATCGCTTGCCGGGTGGATCCGATCCGTGGGCGCCAGCTTGCTCGTTGTCGGCCCGTGGCACATGAAGGAACTCGCACCCGTCAAAGTATCCACTGATCTGCTGGACGAGGAAGCGGTAGCTCACCATGTTTGCATCCTTGGCGTCCTAGTCGCCAGACGACTGCTGGACCACCAAGTCCGAGTCGTCGTAGCACAGCACTCGGCGGATGCCAATTTCTTTGGCCAGTTGGAGCCCGTGGACGAGTGCCTCGTACTCGGCCACATTATTTGAGGCGGCAAAGTGAATTTGCAGCGTGTACCTGAGCTTGTCGCCTTTGGGAGAGGTGAGGACGATGCCGGCTCCCAGACCGGTTCGCATCTTCGAGCCATCAAAGTGCATCCGCCAATGGGTGGAATCCGGCGCTGGCGGCAGGTACTGGGTCTCGCCCCAAGCGACGAGGAAGTCGGCCAGCGCTTGGGACTTGATGGTGGTGCGAGGCTGGTAGAGGATGGTGTGGGGAGCCAGCTCGATGGCCCACTTCGCCACCCGGCCTGATGCATCTCTGTTGCCTATGATCTCGGCAAGTGCGGCAGTGCAGACGACCGTGATGGAGTGCTCTTGAAAGTACTGCTTGAGCTTCTTGGCGGCAAAGTACACGCCATAACACATCTTCTGGTAGTGGGGGTAATTCTGCTTGGAGGCCGACAGGACCTCACTCAAGTGGTACACGGGCCTCTGGACCGGTTGTGCCTTGCCGTCTTCTGGGCGCTCGACCATGATCACTATGCTCACCACCCAGCTGGTGGCGGCGATGTAGAGGAGCATAGGCTCCTTAGCAGCCGGAGCCACCAGGACAGGCGGCGTCTGCATCTTCTTGAGCTGGAGGAAGGCCTCGTCCGCCTTGTCGTTCCACTCAAAGTGAGTGGTTTTCTTCATTAGCTTGTACAGGGGAAGAGCCTTCTCGCCCAGCCGACTGATGAAATGGCTGAGAGATGCCAAGCACCCGGTGAACTTCTGGACGTCTCGCAGTCGGGTGGGTCTCTCCATCCGCTCAATGGCCTTGATCTTCACTGGGTTGCACTCGATGCCGCGTTCAGAGACATGGAAACCAAGGAGCTGGCTGGCTGGGACCCCGAAGACACACTTCTCTGGGTTGAGCTTGATTTGAAAATGACGCAGATTATTAAAGGTCTCCTTGAGATCCTCCAGGAGGGTGCCGCGCTTCTCCGTCTTCACCATAATATCGTCTACATAGACGTGGGCATTTCTGCCGAGTTGCTTGAGGAGGCACTTCTGCATGCAACGCTGAAACGTGGCGCCGGCATTTCTCAAGCCTAACGTCATGGTCAGGTAGCAGAAGGCTCCGAATGGTGTGATGAAGGCGGTCTTCAGCCGATCGGCCGGGTTCAGCTTGATCTGGTGGTAGCCGGAGTAGGCATCAAGGAAAGATAGCAGCTCGCATCTGGCTGTGGAGTCAATCACTTGATCTATCTGAGGCGGAGCAAACGGATCTTTGGGGCAGGCTTTGTTGAGGCTAGTGTAGTCAATACACATGCGCCACTTGTTGTTCTTCATCAGTACAAGGATCGGGTTGGCAAGCCATTCTGGGTAAAACACTTCCATGATGAAGCCGGCTGCCAGAAGCCGGGCGATCTCTTCACCAACAATTCTTCTCTTCTCTTCTGACAGGCGGCGGAGGGGTTGCTTGACTGGTTTTGCATCCGATCTGACATGTAGCTTGTGCTCGGCGAACTCCGTCGGAACACCCGGCATGTCCTTGGGAGACCATGCAAAGATGTCCCGATTCTCACGGAGGAAATCGACGAGCTCGCTTTCCTATTTGCTATCGAGGTTGGTCCCCACAATAGCGTGCCTCTCCGGGTGCTCTGGGTCCAAGGGTATCTTCTTGGTCTCTTTGGCCGGCTGGAAGGAGCCCTGGGCTTCCGACTCCTTGGGGTCTGGCGATAGGTCCGGCTGCTTGCTGGCCATGGACACAACCCGGTCAAGGAGCCGCTTCTCTGCAGCAATCACAAGGGACTCGGCCAGCCGACTGCTGGCAGCAGGGCATGCGGCTGACTTCTGGTAGTCATCGGCTATGGTAATGATGCCCTTGGTTCCCGGCATCTTCATCTTGAGGTAGGCGTAGTGTGGAACCGCCATAAACTTGGCCAGAGTAGGCCGGCCTAGGAGCGCATGGTAGGGGCTCTCCAGATCGACCACCTCGAACCAGATGGGCTCGCGGCGGAAGTGATCTTTGTCTCCAAAAAGGACGTCTATCTTGATCTTGCCAATTGGAGAGTAGGAAAGGCCAGGTACAATGCCATGGAAGACAGCCCGACTAGGCTGGAGCTGCTTCTCCTTAATGCACAACTTCTCTAGGGTGTCGCGATAGAGCATGTTGATGCTGCGACCACCGTCTATCAGGACTCGGGAGAAGCGATAGGCTCGCCTCTCCGTTGAAAAGGTGGCATCCAGCAACATGGCGTAGGAACCCGGAGAAGGCATCACCTCCGGGTGGTCGACGCGGCTCCAGCTGATGGGCCTCTCGAACCAGTGCATGAACTCTGGGACTTTAGAGGCGACAACATTCACCTCACGGTGCTGCTGACGCCGGCTGTGCCTGTCGTCGGCCACACTGGTGAAGACGACGTAGGCTCCATGCTCTTCGAGGAATTCATCTTGGATGGCGCCGACTGGACGGGCCGCCGGTTGCTGAGGAGGCGGAGCCAGTGGGCCGGCAAGCGGAGGCGGCAGTCCTTCGCCCTTGGCAATGCAGGTGAGCCAGTGGCACTTCCGGGTGGTGTGGTTGGACGACTTCGCGCCGCTGTGGAACTTGCAGGGAGCATCAAGGGTTTGCTCGAAGGAGAAGGCGGGCAACCAAGCAGGCTTGCCGCCCTTCTGACGCTTGCAGCCGTGCTGCCCCTCCGGCTGCTGGTCTTCAACTATTGCCACCTGGTGGCTGGTGGAAGCTGGCTGCGGGGCCTTGCGCTTGTTGTCATTCGACTACTGGCGCCGACTGGAGTCACCAACCGGCGTCTGAGGAGCCGGGAGGAGTCGGCAGTGGCGTACTTGTCATCTATGATCAATAGATCGTCCAGGGTGGCCAGCTCGTCGCAGAGGAGTCGGTGCTTGAGTAGGGTGCCCTCTCGGCACCCGGCAGTGAAGTACTCTGTGGCTTGCACCTCGTGCACCCCTTCGCAGGAGTTGCGCAGTTCAGCCCACCGCTTCAAGTAGTCGCAGGTGGACTCAGTCGAGCCTTGAACGCACAAGGAGAGCTGGCGGGGCTTGGGCAGCCGCTTGTAGGTGCTGGTGAAGTTGCGGATGAAGACATCGGCAAAGTCCAGCCAGCTGTTGACGCTGTAAGGCTTGAGGCTGTTCAGCCATGTCCGGGTCGTGCCCTGGAGCATGAGCGGAACGTACTTCACGGCAACGCGCTTGTTGCCGTTTGCTATGCTGACGGGTGTGGAGTAGTCAACCAGCCAATCCTCCGGCTTCACGGAGCCGTTGTACTTGGGCGTATCTCGAGGGAGCGAGAACCCTTTGGGGAAGGGCTCATCGCGAATGCGGGGGCCAAAACAGGCCGGAACGATTGCATCTTCTTCTTCTACCGCCAGGAACCAAGCAAGCCACTCGATCCCGGGCACCACCTATCGGGGACCGGGAGGTCGCCCCGTGCTCTAGGCGGGGGGAGGTTCTCAGCCTGCATGCCAGGTTCCACCACGCGGCGGCTGGCTCCTTGCAGCGCAGTGGCCGCGTCGAGGAGCTGCTGAACGCGCTCCGTCATGCAGCGACGCTCGTCGCCCTCCAGGTGATCCAGCTCGTCTGCCGCCGCCCACGCAGGTTCTCCATGGGCGTGGCGTAGACCGGGCGGTCGGCCCCCAGCATGCAGGCGATGGCCGCATCGCGTTGTCGGACCATGCCCACGCGGCTGGGTTCACCTGTAGCTGGCGTGCCGCAGACGGCGCGGTCGATCTTGCGCTGGTAGGCTTCCGTGAGGCACCTCATGGCCTTCATCTTGTTGGTGCTCTAGAGGAGCGAGACGCGGAATGTCTCCAACGTCATGCCGTCAGCGTCTGCCGCTATGGGGGCGGACAGGCCCCGTACTGCCGCCTGCAGCGGGTCCTGACCGGCCCCGTCAGAGGCTCCATTGTGTTTGATGACCAGCACCTCCATGATGGTGCTAGATGTGCTATCCGCAGGAGAGGGCGGGTCGTCGATGATCACCACATGGTCGAGGAAGGCATCAGTGGGCGCCGTGTCGGCGTCGATGAGCATGTCGACGGGCGGGTTGGTGGAGCCGACGGACTCTAGGTCGGAGGCAGGCTCATTGGCGATGTGGAGCTTGCCGAGGAGGTCGACGAGGCAGCTCTCGGAGCTGGCTGCTCCCACGTCGGGCGCAGGCTCGTTGGAGAGGCGGATCCTGCCGATGAGATTGAAGGAAATATGCCCTAGAGGCAATAATAAAGTTGTTATTTATATTTCCTTATATCATGATAAATGTTTATTATTCATGCTAGAATTGTATTAACCAGAAACTTAGTACATGTGTGAATACATAGACAAACAGAGTATCCCTAGTATGCCTCTACTTGACTAGCTCGTTAATCAAAGATGGTTTAGTTTCCTGACCATAGACATGTGTTGTCATTAGATGAACGGGATCACATCATTAGAGAATGATGTGATGGACAAGACCCATCCGTTAGCTTAGCATAAATGATCGTTAAGTTTTATTGCTATTGCTTTCTTCATGACTTATACATATTCCTTTGATTATGAGATTATGCAACTCCCAAATACTGGAGGAACAGTTAGTGTGCTATCAAACATCACAACGTAACTAGGTGATTATAAAGATGCTCTACGGGTGTCTCCAAAGGTTTTTATTGGGTTGGCATAGATCGAGATTAGGATTTGTCACTCCGTGTATCGGAGAGGTATCTCTGGGCCCTCTCGGTAATGCACATCACTTTAAGCCTTGCAAGCAATGTGACTAATGAGTTAGTTGCGGGATGATGCATTACGGAACGAGTAAAGAGACTTTCCGGTAACGAGATTGAACTAGGTATGATGATACCGACGATCGAATCTCGGGCAAGTAACATACTGAAGACAAAGGGAATGACATATGTTGTTATGCGGTTTGACCGATAAAGATCTTCGTAGAATATGTAGGAGCCAATATGAGCATCCAGGTTCTGCTATTGGTTATTGACCGGAGATGTGTCTCGGTCATGTCTACATAGTTCTCGAACCCGTAGGGTCCGCACGCTTAACGTTCGATGACGATTTATATTAAAGAGTTATGTGATTTGATGACCGAAGATTGTTCGGAGTCCCGGATGAGATCACGGACATGGCGAGGAGTCTCGAAATGGTCGAGACATAAAGATTCATATATTGGAAGGCTATATTCGGACATCGGAAAGGTTTCGAGTGATTCAGGTATTTTTCGGAGTACCGGGGAGTTACGGGAATTCACCGGCGGAAGTATTGGGCCTCATGGGCCTAGTGGTGGAAGAGAGGAGGCAGGCCAAGGTGTGGCGCCCCCCACCCTAGCCCAAACCAAATTGGACTAGGGCTAGGGGGGACGGCCCCCCTTTCCTTCTCTTCTTTCCTCTCCTTCCTTCTTCTCCTTGTTGGAATAGGAAAGGGGGGCCGAATCCTACTTGGATACTACAAGAAATATGTCAACTTATGACCTTCTGTCAGTGACCTTGGAAGAAATGGTCATAAATCTACGACCATTTGAGACCAATTGGTCATAAGCTGTTCGGAAGGCTCCAAACCCTCAACCATAACGACCATTTTCGTTAGAAATATCGTAATTTCCTTACACGAAATGGTCGTAAAGCAGACAACACTGGTCCGATGCCTTATTTCTAGCTGATCATGACCAATATAGATGGTCATAACCTTGTAAACTATGGTGGATTGCTACGACTAGGCGCCACCTCATCAGTTTTGCATATGTGTCATGTCCATGTGTCAATTCTTGCCCTAGGTTGTGAAGCAACCTATATTTCTGTTATTCCCAAAATTCCCAAAAAATTATCATAAATTATTTGGATCATATCTTCGTCAAATATGTCAAAAACCTTCCTCGCCTAGTTCAAATATAATTCAACAATATTCATTTTCCTATTCTGTTCAGAACAGCACTTTGTGAAGGAAGTCCTATTTATATTCTTGATTGCCCTCAAAAATTTTGGGCACTCTTTCCTATCCAAATCATTGCCTCATGACAAAATTCAGCTCAATTTGCCGAGTAAATGTTCCTCGGCAAATTTCCAAAGTTTTTGTTCCACTAGAAGCTTTGTGAAGGAAGTACTAGCTATGCATATCCTAATGAGTTGAATTTTTGCCACCTCTTCTATGTGCCCATATCATAGCTCTCCACAAAATTTTAGCTCCATCTAACAATCCATGAGAGCTCACCATCCAATCTTTTTTTCTAATAATATTTTCAGTTTGTGAAGCAACTATATTTTATATTAATTTATAATTGCTAAAAATCTACCATGACATGACCCTGCCCATATAACCTCCCTCCACAAAATTTTAGCTCATTTAATATAACCATTTTCCCTCAATATTTTTCCCAATTTTTTGTTCAGTGGAGAGCATTATGAAGGAAGTACCATTTTTATATATGCAAATTGCATGAAATTTATACAATGCCTTCATATGACCAAATGATCACCCTCCTCGAAATTTCAGCTCAATCAAATCATCTATGTGAGCCCAGCTTCAATTTTTATTTTCTGACCACAATGGCACATTGCAAAGCAAGTGCTATCTATACCCCTCCTATTGCCCTCAAACTTTTTTGTCAATCTTCCATATCCAAATAATTGGAACATGCCAATATTCAGCTCTATTTGCCTAGTAAATCTTCCTTGGAAAATTTCCAAAGTTTCTGTTCAGCTAGAAACTTTGTGAAGGAAGTACTAGATAGGAATATCCTAATGAGTTGAATTTTTTCCACATATTATATATGCCAAATTCGTATCTCTACACAAAATTTTAGGTCTATCTAACAATCCATGTGAGCTCACCATCGAATCTTTGTTTCTGGTAATATTTTCAGTTAGTGAAGCAACTACATTTTATATTGCTTTATAATTGCTGACAATTTACCAGGACATTACCCTGACCATAGAAACTCCCTACACCAAATTTCAGCACAATCCAATCATTTATGTAAGCCCAGCTTCAATTTCTATTTTATGTCCGGATTGGCACATTGCAAAGAAAGTGCTATCTAGACACCTCCTATTGTCCTCAAACTTTTTGTGCCATCTTACATATCCAAATCATTTCCACATGCCCATATTCAGCTCCATTTGCCTATTAAATCTTCTTCAGCAAATTTCCAAAGTTTCTATCCAGATAGAAGCTTTGTGCAGGAAGTACAAGCTAGGTTTATTCAAATGGTATAAATTTCTACAGTGCTTTCCTATGCCCAAATGACCATACTCCAAAAAAATTCAGCTCAATCCATTTATTCATTTGATCCCAGCTTCAACATCCATATTTCTGCCCGATGTGGTACTTTGCAAAGCAAGTGCCATCTAAGATCCTCCATTTGAGCTGAAAATTTTCCAAGCCAGTATCCCTAGTAGATTATCATTCCCAGCCAAAACTCAAGCCCATTGGCCATGTGCATTTCCTGTACCGCTAATCAAACACTTGGCTACTAATTCATATTTGAGCATAGTTTGGTCTCCTCATGAGATTCATCTGTTGTCATTTTCTTCCTAGCACATACCTGGGGAGTGCCAGACCAACTAGACATGCCTAGGCCGCCCAGAACGCATGGCACCGCCACGGTCACGCGGTGACCACGCGGCGGGCATGCGAGTTTACGCACTTTGGAGTTGGGGCCCTGGGCCACCGTCCAAAACTCGACGTATCACCACAAAACCATGTATTTCTGCTTAAATAGATACTTATGTACCTTCCAAAAATCATTCCAAACTATAAGGCAGCTGCAGTTCAAATTTGACCCGTTTCCAACTGAATTGGCGGAAATTTGTGTTTTTCACGAGAGGTGGATAAAATCTTTGTACACCCAACCATTTTTTCAATTGTGCATTAAATATGGCCTAGTATTTTATAAAAATGATTTGGTACAATTGTGCAACAAATAGATGGTAGGTCCTTCACAAAAAAACTCATTTTGGGCACTCAAAAAATCGAAAATTGATTTTTCGCCAAAGAAAATGAAAAATCCCTTAGGCAACATTGTTTTCCATTCCAAGATGCACCCTTATGAACCATATGAGATCATTTGAACAAACTATGTCATGAATCTGGCCATAAGATTGATCATTTGGCTTGAAAGCCATGAATCTTCACATATGATAGCTCGTTTCTGAGAACACATTTTTAAAAGAGTTGCCGTATTACAAGTTTATTATTTTTCCTGGTAACTGGGTCACATGTAATGACACAATGCGAATGTTTCCAATTTTTTAATTTTTTTCGAATTTTTTATGCCCGTTTCAAAATGCGGTCAAAACGGCGGGAATGACCGTTCCTAGCTAGTGGTTGAATCTTGGAATTTTTTGGTGTTTCTCTTATTAAATAGATACTTATGTACCTATAATTTTTTTGGAAAAAATAAACAGAAAAATATGAGGCAGCTGCAGTTCAAATTTGACCCGCTTCCTACTGAATCGGCGGAAATTTGTCTTTTTCACCAAAGGTGGATCAAAACTTTTGACACCCAACCATTTGGTAAATTGTGCATTAAATATGTCCTAGTATTTTATAAAATTGATTTGGTCCAATTTTGCAACAAATATATGGTAGGTCCTTCCCAAAAAACTCATTTTGGGCACTCGAAAAAATGGAAAATGAATTTTTCGTCCGAAGAAAATGAAAACTTCCTTACGCAACATTGTTTGCCATTCCAATATGCACCATTGTGCATGATATGAGATCGTTTGAATAAACTATGCAATGAATGTGGCCATAAGATTGATCATTTGGCTTGAAAGCCATGAATCTCCACACATGATAGCTCATTTCTGAGAACACTTTTTTAAAATAATTACCGTATTACAAGTTTAGTATTTTTCCTGGTAACTTGGTCACATTTAATGACACAATGCGAAGGTTTCCCAATTTTTTGATTTTTTTTTTGAATTTTTCATGCCCATTTCAAAATGTGGTCAAAACGGCGGGCATGACCGTTCATAGCTAGTGGTTGAATCATGAAAAAACATTTGATGTTTCTATGATTAAGCAGATACTTATGTATCTAGAAATGATTTTTGGAAAAAATAAAGAACAAACTATGAGGTAGCTGCAGTTCAAATTTGACCCGCTTCCAATTGAATCGGCGGAAATTTGTCTTTTTCACGACAGGTGCATCAAAACTCTTGACACCCAACCATTTGGTAAATTTTACATTAAATATGGCCTAATACTTTAGGAAAATGATTTGGTCCAATTTTGCAACAAATATATGGTAGGTCCTTCACAAAAAAAAACTCATTTTGGGCACTCGAAAATGGAAAATAAATTTTCCGTGAAAAGAAAATGAAAACTTCCTTAGGCAACATTGTTTGCCATTCCAAGATGCACCCTTGTGCACAATATGAGATCATTTTAATAAACTATGACATGAATGCTACCATAACATTGATAATTTGACTTGAAAACCATGGATCTTCACACATGATAGCTCATTTGTGAGAACACTTTTTCAAAATAATTTTCATATTACAAGTTTATTATTTTTCCTCGTAACTTGGTCACAAATAATGACACAATGAGAAGGTTTTCCAATTTTTCATTTTTTTTGAATTTTCTATGTCCGTTTCAAAATGCGGTCAAAACGGCGGGTATGACCATTTGTAGCTAGGGCTTGATTTTTGCAAATCTTTTGGAGTATCAATAGAAATAGACACTTTTGTACCTACAAATGATTTTTGAAAAAAAAAATAAAGAGCAAACTATGAGGCAGCTGTAGTTCAAATTTGACCCGCTTCCAGCGGAATTGGCAGAAACTTTTCTTTTTCAGGAGAGGTGGATCAAAGTTTTTTACACCCAACCATTTGGTCAATTGTATATTAAATATGGACTAGTATTTTAGAAAATTGATGGAGTCCAATTTTGCAACAAATATATGGTAGGTCCTTCCCAAAAAAACTCATTTTGGGCACTCGAAAAAATGGAAAATGAATTTTTCGTCCGAAGAAAATGAAAACTTCCTTACGCAACATTGTTTGCCATTCCAATATGCACCATTGTGCATGATATGAGATCGTTTGAATAAACTATGCAATGAATGTGGCCATAAGATTGATCATTTGGCTTGAAAGCCATGAATCTCCACACATGATAGCTCATTTCTGAGAACACTTTTTTAAAATAATTACCGTATTACAAATTTAGTATTTTTCCTGGTAACTTGGTCACATTTAATGACACAATACGAAGGTTTTCCAATTTTTTGATTTTTTTTTGAATTTTTCATGCCCATTTCAAAATGTGGTCAAAACGGCGGGCATGACCGTTCATAGCTAGTGGTTGAATCATGAAAAAACATTTGATGTTTCTATGATTAAGCAGATACTTATGTATCTAGAAATGATTTTTGGAAAAAATAAAGAACAAACTATGAGGTAGCTGCAGTTCAAATTTGACCCGCTTCCAATTGAATCGGCGGAAATTTGTCTTTTTCACGACAGGTGCATCAAAACTCTTGACACCCAACCATTTGGTAAATTTTACATTAAATATGGCCTAATACTTTAGGAAAATGATTTGGTCCAATTTTGCAACAAATATATGGTAGGTCCTTCACAAAAAAACTCATTTTGGGCACTCGAAAATGGAAAATAAATTTTCCGTGAAAAGAAAATGAAAACTTCCTTAGGCAACATTGTTTGCCATTCCAAGATGCACCCTTGTGCACAATATGAGATCATTTTAATAAACTATGACATGAATGCTACCATAACATTGATAATTTGACTTGAAAACCATGGATCTTCACACATGATAGCTCATTTGTGAGAACACTTTTTCAAAATAATTTTCGTATTACAAGTTTATTATTTTTCCTGGTAACTTGGTCACAAATAATGACACAATGAGAAGGTTTTCCAATTTTTCAGTTTTTTTTGAATTTTCTATGTCCGTTTCAAAATGCGGTCAAAACGGCGAGTATGACCATTTGTAGCTAGGGCTTGATTTTTGCAAATCTTTTGGAGTATCAATAGAAATAGACACTTTTGTACCTACAAATGATTTTTGAAAAAAATAAAGAGCAAACTATGAGGCAGCTGTAGTTCAAATTTGACCCGCTTCCAGCGGAATTGGCAGAAATTTTTCTTTTTCAGGAGAGGTGGATCAAAGTTTTTTACACCCAACCATTTGGTCAATTGTATATTAAATATGGACTAGTATTTTAGAAAATTGATGGAGTCCAATTTTGCAACAAATATTTGATACGTTCTTCACAAAAAAACCATTTTTGCCACTCGGAAAATGATTAAAAATAGCTAGAAAGATCGGAAATGCTTACAAATTGGTCCTTATCCATAAAATGTGGTCTAACTCTAGTGAAAATTTGTCTGGTACCCTTTTGCCAAATATTTTTGATAGCTACTTCACAAAATCCCTCTATTTTTAGTACTTGGAAACTCTTTTAAATCATTGGTTTTCCGAACCATTCAAAACCATTCCCATGGATCGATGACATGGCACCCATCCATCCATCCATCTCTCCATCCCACATCCATCTATCTATGGAAAAAAACAAATGAAAAAGGCAAACCCCCACCCGCAGCCCAACTAACCCTAACTCAGATCCCATCTCTCCTCCTCCCTCATCTCCTCGCCGCCGCCACCTCCTCCCCGTCCTGCAGCGGCACGTCCCGCCACCTCCTCCTCTCCGTTCCGCCACCACCTC
Organism: Aegilops tauschii subsp. strangulata; assembly: GCF_002575655.3. Classification (NCBI taxonomy): domain Eukaryota; kingdom Viridiplantae; phylum Streptophyta; class Magnoliopsida; order Poales; family Poaceae; genus Aegilops; species Aegilops tauschii. Next base: position 502,559,264 of record NC_053035.3, on the reverse strand, counting down.
CTCCTTCCTCGACGCGTTCGGCGGCGGCGCCCACCGCATCACCTGGCGGCCGCCCTCGCTCGGCCACCCGCGCCCGCGCCACCCGCTGCTCCAACTCCGGCGGTGCTCCACCCACGCCCGCGCCACCCGCCGCTCCCGCCCCGGCGCCGAGGCCATCCCCGCCCACCAAGTCCGGGATCCCGCTGCGGTACGACTTGGACGCCAAGTGGTCGCCGGACGCCATGGCTCCCACCAAGAAGTCGGTACGAAACCGTAGCCCTCCCCCTCTCCCTCCCGCCCCGTCCCCCTCCTCGGCTCCAAGTTGATTTTGTCTAGGGTCGATGCGGCTGTGGTCGCCGCCTAACGGATTTCGATTCGATTCCGACTGCAGAATAAGAGCACACAGAACATCAACAACAAGATGCAACTGGTGATGAAGAGTGGCAAGTACACGCTCGGTTACAAGACCTTCGTCAAGACACTTCGGAGCTCCAAGGGTACGTATGGGATCGCCCCTCTGTTTTTCATGCCCTTTCTCTCGGTTCCTCCGATCAGCTGCGGTGAATGGTTGGCTACTCCATTCGTCTGCCATGCTATGAATGTTACGATGGTCAATGCCATGCCGATTTGGAGTAAAATTCCAATGCCATGCTCTGAATGTTAGGATGGTCGATGTAATAGTCCAGTCTGTAGTGTAAGGTTTTGGATTGGAAACTCGGTGTGAAGTTTGGCTCTTAGGCTTGCTTTTGCTGCCATTTTTTATTGATGAATACACCAAATGAATCATGCGTCGACTTGGAATTAGACCCAGTTACATCATGAGTGGTGGATCATTGGTCGTTTAAAATGGTTTCTTAAGAGTGCTGACTATTTTTGGCCTTGACCGGCTGGTGTGTGCATCTTATCAATGTTTTTAAGGCGGTAAGGCGAGGCAAGGCGCTGGGGGGGCGCCTCACTGCCTAAGCGGTAAGGCATAAGGGAAGGCGGATGCCTTAGAGAGTTCTAAGCAGTAGAATGAAGTAGAATTTGGTAGGCAACTAGGCATACACACTACACTCTTGCACTTGTTGCTGGTTGTAGATCCCATATAGCATCCATCCACTTTGCACTTTCTCTTCTCCCCAATAGTAATCATGCATTATTCTAACCATTCAGGCACCCACTAACCACTATAAGAGAGGTGGTGAGCAACTAGCAAAGAAGTTAGCACAAAGCAGTGAGCAACCAGCAAAGCAGGAAGCAATTAACAACTAAAAAGCAGCAAGCAATGAACAACTGAACATGGAAGAAATGGATCAAAGGAGGGTGGGGGAGAAGGGGGAGGGAGAGGAGTAGAGGATGGGGGAGGTATATCTTGGCAGTTGGCTCCTTGCTGTTGCATGTGGTTGTTGTTGTACTGAAGAGGAGGAGGATGAGCTACAAGAGAGGAGGAGGAGCTACTGGAGAGGAGCTGCTACAGAGGAGGGAGCAGATCTGCTGGAGGAGAGGAGCTAGAGAAGGAGGAGGAGGTGCGTGTGGATTGGGGGTTGTTTCTCTCTCTTTCCCCCCTCTTACCTGTTGGTGCCAACAACATCTCTATTTCCCGCCTAAAATTGCTCCCCTGTCTGTCTAGCAAACTCAAGGCGTCCAATATGGACCAAGGCACCAACCTGGACGCCTTAGCAGCGCTTCAGACGCCTTAAAGCTTAAGGCGAACACCTTACTCATGCACCTAAGGCAAGCTGGACGCCTTAAAAACAATGCATTTTATCTTAATTCTTAAAAAATGCAAATTGTTGGCCATCCATGATAGATAGATTTACAGTGCTTGCTAATATGGTCGTACAAGCTACTCCTAGGGTTTTTCTCTACTCCTTGCTAGTTCTATAATTAGATGCATTTTGTAGATAAATTGTTGGCCATCTATGATGGATTTACAGTGCTAATTTGGTTGTACAAGCTACTTCAACTCTTGTCCTATATTATGTTCAACTGATGCTTGCTCTACTCCTAGGTACGTCTGTATTAGATGCATCTTGTGGTGGGTGGGAAACAAATGAAGAGGAAATTGTTATTCATTATCATACACTATTTCTTTTTGTGCTGCTTGGTGTGTGAGCTGTTTTTTTCTGGAAACATTTACATTGTCTGTCTGATATAAGCTGTGTTTCTTTTAGATTCTGCTCGTCTTTGCCTATATAACATTGTATTTCCCTTCTTGTAGATTGAAGTCTTGCTGATTTGCTTGCCTGCTAACCCCATTGCAAAAACTTTCTTCTGAACAGATACCTTGTATGGGATGAAGTGAAGAGTGCGGAGTCACTTGATCTTCGGTACCCGCATGTGCTCTACCGACCGCCATGACAGGCGTTCGCCGTTTTTCCGCCTTCTTCCACCTCCGCCTCCTCCCAGCTCTTCTTTGTTGGGTGCAATCAAAATCCGTGACAACAAACTAGCTAGCTAGCAACCATGTCTCTTGCCATGTCCATATATATATATATATATATATATATATATATATATATATATATATATATATATATAGGACTAATTTTCTGTACTCCTCCGAGTATGTACTTCTATCCTCAATATACCTCTCGTACGCATTGATTATACCCCTCTATCATTATCAATATACTTCAGCAAATATTTTAAGATACCCCAATACGAGTTTGGTTGAAAAAATATCATTTGTCACATATTTTTTGTAATATACCTTTTTCACGTATGAACAAATCAGTATGTATGTAAACCTTCAAAAATATGTAGATTCACGTGATTTTTTTCATGAAACTCATTTTGGGGTATCTAGTAATTATTAATGAAGTATATTAAAAATAATAAAAGGGTATGGAAGATTCATCTATGTGGTATATGCGGTGCAGGAGTACACAACCATTTACCTATATATATATATATATATATATATATATATATATATATATATATATATATATATATATATATATATATATATATATATATATATCCTTCTCCATTGTTCATCCATTGTACTTGTATGCTGCTATATTATGTCAAGTTGAGTGAAGCAAACATATCCTCATGTGTGTGTTATCATCTCCTAATGCTCCTACTAGCTTTCTGACATTGGCAAATGATCTGACTCCTCTCACTTGGCCTAGGAGCAACACCACTGATGATGAGAGCAGATCCTTTCCCTCAATAGATTAGCATCATTCCATTCTTACTCTGTAGTAGAATTGGTAGTGATAGAGTGGGTGAATCTATGTGATGTAGAGATACACTAAGATCATGCAAAAATATATATTAGTTCTGCTAATGCTTACCAGTGAATTCAAGTCTACTTATTTGAAGGTCCAACACTTGTGCATACTGATTTGTGTCCATTGTGGTTTGGGGAAAGGAAATAGTAATGTTGCCAATTGTTGTAGTGGTTTGCGATTCGGATCAACTAAACTGAAAGTGAGATACTGAGATGTGATCACACTAGTACTATTTTAGTATTTCGTGCTTGCTAGTTTGCTTCTTCTTTCTACTGAAGCAAGCGAGCTGATTTTCTGCTCTTGGTTTCTGCAGCGATTGGAGGAGGAGTTGGTGCCGAGGACTGGACCGGATGTGCCTTGATGTGTGATCTACAGCGCCCTTGATCTCAGGTGCGTGATCTGCAGCGCCCTTGCTTGTTTGTTCTGGATAAATTCAGTTAGAACAAGTTAAGCTTCAGACTTCATAAGAAAAGAATAAAAACATACTCCTAAATTCAGTTAGAACAAGTTGAGTACTTGGAGTATATTCAGCACCCTTGCTTGTTTGTTCTGACTAAATTTTGTTGCCTCGCAGGACCATGAGCGGAGGCTGGAGCAGATCCGAAGGGCGTTCCAGGGCCTCGAGGGCTCCCACGTCTGTCCCTTCCAGGTCAAGCCCCGCTTTGCTGTTTGGTTCTCCTATAGTGTACATTATATTACTTGGTTTGCTGTTTGCAACGCTGCCTGCGTGCTATTGTCTTAGTTTGCTGCTGCTTTTCGTGCTTCACTGAATTTCAGGATTGGAGTGTGTTTTCTGAAATTTCGTGCTTGCTATGATGTAGTATGCTTCGACGGGAGCATCTGCAGAGAGGGTCAGGGAGTGGGTCTCAGAGCTGGCTCATCCACTTGGAGGTACACACCTTGTTAAATCTAGGTGCAACTTATCATCAGATTTTGTTTGAAACTTGGCGTTGATTGGTCTGAAGATGAAATTATAGTACTATACACACGACATGCAGCAGCCACTTATAAAACAGTGGAGCAGTGCTGCTGTCGTGAATGGAACGACACGATATTCAACATCATTGAGAAATCGTTTGTGTACTGTCGTGTGCATAGCAGGGTTCATTAGATACTTGGAATTAATGTCTGCTTACATATATAACCGATTGGATTCTGTATGTATGCTTAGATGATTGTTTGGCTCTATATAATTGTTGACATGAATATCTTGACTTTCCAAACAAGTATAGGACTGTACCTATGCATACAGATTATCCTAACAAAACTGAAAATAAAAATTGAAGCATGAAATGAGCAATAAGTGGCTGATTTTTATCTGCATGTTAAGCGGAAAGTTGCAGCCAAGGCTTATATATTATGAAATATTGTCACACCTCTGAGCTTCTACTGTTGTTAGGGACATCGTAGTGTGATCTTCATGATTTTTTGCTTGAAGATATACCGATTCATTAGTCAAGCAGAGACAGAAGTCATCTTGTGTGTCTATATTAAGTCACGTAAAAATCACATAACTTACTCAGTGCCTAACATTATATTTAAGCTATACTTTGTTGTAAGTTCTTGCTTATATTAGTGTCATTCATTTCTATTCTAATTAATGTGGAACTGAGAATGAACATATTTCTCTCTTTTTAGACTGCTAGATTGTACAAGTTGAACAATCTGCTCTAGTTTAAACAAGTTGGTATCCATCAATACAATAGGACTTAGTTTGCATTTCACCTTGCTTGTAATCAATATCCTTACTGCTAATTTACCTCAAGTTTATCGTTTACCAGAAGTTTCAAATTAGAAGAAGTTTCAAATTCTTATGTTGGTTTATGTTCTCTTTGTCGGTTATGAGATATGCTGCTGGAGAGATGCCGTTAGCAAACTGGAAGGGCTGCAACCAAATCCAATTGACAGCATGGCAGTCATCATCTTTTCAGCGATTCCTTTTTTGTTTGGCCTTCTTGTAGTGTATATTAGTAGTCACGGGAGCTGTGATGGTGATCTTTTTTTTGACTGGTTGTTGTTTGTTATAGATGACAAATCTTTTAGTTGCTGCTTCTTATATATAGATAATGTGATGAAGATGTAACTGCAACAAATGATGTATGATTTTATAGAGAAATAAATGTTGCTTTGATAGCAAAATTGAAAAAAAACTAAACTGTTTCTCTGTCATCCAGTCCTTTGAATTAGTGGGCTGCAAATATTGATGGGCTGGAAGAGGCCTTAGCCCAAACAATACTGGACAAAAAATGAAAGGAAAAAGGTCTTAAAAAATTAAAAATATTAAATGGACCGCAAAAAGGCCGAGGACCAGAAAAATGGAAGAAGCTTAGAAAACAAAAAAGGCCAAATTGTTGGGTTTGGCCCATGCAGCTAACCTAAATTAACAGGGAAAATATATATTAAATGGGCTGAATTAATGGGACCAGCCCATATAGATGCCGGATTGGACCGGGCTGATTATAATCAATGACCTTTTCATCTGGTCGCAATGTTGCCACGTCAGCTCGCTACGTCGGATCCGACGTGGCCTGGGTAGACAACCAGTGACCAAAACAAAAGGTCGTTGGTTCAATGACCTTTTGTTTTGGTCATTGCCTTCAACTACCTTATCACAGAGAAGGTCGTTAATTTCAGTTTACGACGGCCAGCTTTTGACCATCTGTTTTTGGTCACAAAAAGGTCACAAATGAAAAACAATGACCATTCAGCGACCAATAGTGATGGTCACAAGTTGACATATTTCTTGTAGTGGGAGTAGGACTCCCCCCCTTGGGCGCGCCTCCTCTTGGCCGGCCTCCTCCTCCCTCCCTCCTTTATATACGTGGGGAAGGGGGCGCCCAAAGACACACAAGTTGATCTTTTAGCTGTGTGCGGTGCCCCCGTCCACAGTTACACACCTCGATCATACAATCGTAGTGCTTAGCTGAAGCCCTGCGCCGGTAACATCATCATCACCGTTGCCACGCCGTCGTGCTGACGGAACTCTCCCTCGACCTCAACTGGATCAAGAGTTCGTGGGACGTCATCGAGCCGAACATGTGCTGAACACAGAGGTGCCGTACGTTCGGTACTTGGATGGTCGGATCGTGAATATGTTCGACTACATCAACCGCGTTACTAAACGCTTCCACTTTTGGTCTACGAGGGTACGTGGACACACTCTCCCCGCTTGTTGCTATGCTTCTCCTGGATAGATCTTGCGTGATTGTAGGTAATTTTTTTTTGAAATACTATGTTCCCCAACAGTGGCATCCGAGCTAGGTCTATGCGTAGATGTTATATGCACGAGTAGAACACAAAGAGTTGTGGGCGATAACAGTCATACTGCTTTCCACCAACGTCTTACTTTGATTCAGCGGTATTGTTGGATGAAGCGGCCCGGACTGACATTACATGACCGCGTTCATGAGACTGGTTCTCCCAATGTGCTTTGCACAGAGGTGGCTTGCAGGTGTCTGTTTTTCCAACTTTAGTTGAATCGAGTTTGACTACGGCCGGTCCTTGTTGAAGGTTAAAATAGCACACTTGAAGAAAAATCGTTGTGGTTTTGATGCGTAGGTAAGAATGGTTCTTACTAGAAGCCCGTAGCAGCCACGTAAAACTTGCAACAACAAAGTAGAGGACGTCTAACTTGTTTTTGCAGGGCTTGTTGTGATGTGATATGGTCAAGGCGTGATGAGATATAAGTTGTTGTATGAGATGATCATGTTTTGTAAAGTCATCGGCAGCTGGCAGGAGCCTTATGGTTGTCGCTTTATTATATGAAATGCAATCGCCATGTAATTGTTTTACTTTATCACTAAGCGGTAGCGATAGTCGTAGAAGCAATAGTTGGCGAGACGACAACGATACTACAATGGAGATCAAGGTGTCGCGTCGGTGACGATGGAGATCATGACGATGCTTCGGTGATGGAGATCATGAGCACAAGATGATGATGGCCATATCATGTCACATATTTTGATTGCATGTGATGTTTATCTTTTATGCATCTTATTTTGCTTAGTACGGTGGTAGCATTATAAGATGATCTCTCACTAAAAATTTCAAGGTATAAGTGTTCTCCCTGAGTATGCACCGTTGCTACAGTTCTTCGTGCCGAGACACCACGTGATAATCGGGTGTGATAAGCTCTACGATCACATACAACGGGTGCAAGCCAGTTTTGCACACGCAGAATACTCGGGTTAAACTTGACGAGACTAGCATATGCAGATATGGTCTCGGAACACTGACACCGAAAGGTCAAGCGTGAATCATATAGTAGATATGATCAACATAGAGATGTTCACCAATGAAAACTACTCGATCTCACGTGATGATCGGACATGGTTTAGTTGATTTGGATCACGTGATCATTTAGATGACTAGAGGGATGTCTATCTAAGTGGGAGTTCTTTAGTAATATGATTAATTGAACTTTAATTTATCATGAACTTAGTACCTAATAGTATTTTGCATGTCTATGGTTATTGTAGATCAATGGCCCGTGCTACCCTTCCTTTGAATTTTAATGTGTTCCTAGAGAAAGCTAAGTTGAAAGATGATGGTAGCAATTACACGGACTGGGTCCGTAACTTGAGGATTATCCTCATTGTTGCACAGAAGAATTACGTCCTGGAAGCACCGCTAGGTGCGAGACCCGCTGCAGGCGCGGCTGCTGATGTTATGAACATCTGGCAGACAAAATCTGATGACTGCTCGATAGTTCAGTGTGCCATGCTTTATGGCTTAGAATGAGGACTTCAAAGACGTTTTGAATGTCATGGAGCATATGAGATGTTCCAGGAGTTGAAGTTAATATTTCAAGCAAATGCCCGAGTTGAGAGATATGAAGTCTCCAACAAGTTCTATAGCTGCAAGATGGAGGAGAATAATTCTGTCAGTGAACATATACTCAGAATGTCTGGGTACCATAACCACTTGACTCAACTGGGAGTTAATCTTCCTAATGATAGTGTCATTGACAGAGTTCTTCAATCACTGCCACCAAGCTATAAAGGCTTCGTGATGAACTATAATATGCAAGGGATGGAAAAGATTATTCCCGAGCTCTTCGCGAAGCTAAAGGCTACGGAGGTAGAAATCAAGAAGGAGCATCAAGTGTTGATGGTTAACAAGACCACTAGTTTCAAGAAAAGGGCAAAGGGAAGAAGGGGAACTTCAAGAATAACGGCAAGCAAGTTGCTGCTCAAGTGAAGAAACCCAAGTCTGGACCTAAGCCTGAGACTGAGTGCTTCTACTGCAAAGGGACTGGTCACTGGAAGCAGAACTGCCCCAAGTATTTGGCGGATAAGAAGGATGGCAAAGTGAAAGGTATATTTGATATACATGTTATTGATGTGTACCTTACTAATACTCGTAGTAGCACCTGGGTATTTGATACTGGTTCTGTTGCTCATATTTGCAACTCAAATGAGGGGCTACGGATTAAACGAAGATTGGATAAGGACGAGGTGACGATGCGCGTCGGAAATGGTTCCAAGGTCGATGTGATCGCCGTCGCCACGCTACCTTCGGGATTAGTTTTTAGACCTGAATAATTGTTATTTGGTGCCAGCGTTAAGCATGAACATTATATCTAGATCTTCTTTGATGCGAGACGGTTATTCATTTAAATCAGAGAATAATGGTTGTTCTATTTATATGAGTAATATCTTTTATGGTCATGCACCCTTGATGAGTGGTCTATATTTGTTGAATCTCGATCATAGTGATACACATATTCATAATATTGATGCCAAAAGATGCAAAGTTAATAATGATAGTGCAACTTATTTGTGGCACTGCCGTTTAGGTCATATTGGTGTAAAGCGCATGAAGAAACTCCATGCTGATGGGCTTTTGGAATCACTTGATTATGAATCACTTGATGCTTGCAAACCATGCCTCATGAGCAAGATGACTAAGACTCCATTCTCTGGAACAATGGAGCGTGCAACTGACTTATTGGAAATAATACATAATGATGTATGTGGTCCAATGAGTGTTGAAGCTCGCGGTGGGTATCGTTATTTTTTGACCTTCACAGATGATTTGAGCAGATATGGGTATATCTACTTGATTAAGCATAAGTCTGAAACATTTGAAAAGTTCAAAGAATTTCAGAGTGAAGTGGAAAATCATCGTGACAAGAAAATAAAGTTTCTACGATCTGATCGTGGAGGAGAATATTTGAGTTACGAGTTTGGTCTTCATTTGAAACAATGTGGAATAGTTTCGCAACTCACGCCACCTGGAACACCATAGCGTAATGGTGTGTCCGAACGTCGTAACCGCACTTTATTAGATATGGTGCGATCTATGATGTCTCTTACCGATTTACCACTATCGTTTTGGGGTTATGCTTTAGAGACGGCTGCATTCACGTTAAATAGGGCATCATCTAAATCCGTTGAGACGACACCATATGAACTGTGGTTTAGCAGGAAACCTAAGCTGTCGTTTCTTAAAGTTTGGGGCTGCGATGCTTATGTGAAAAAACTTCAACCTGATAAGCTCAAACCCAAATCGGAGAAATGTGTCTTCATAGGATACCCAAAAGAAACTGTTGGGTACACCTTCTATCACAGATCCGAAGGCAAAATATTTGTTTCTAAGAATCGATCCTTTCTAGAGAAGGAGTTTCTCTCGAAAGAAGTGAGTGGGAGGAAAGTAGAAATTGATGAGGTAATTGTACCTTCTCCCGAATTGGAAATTAGTTCATCACAGAAATCAGTTCCAGTGATGTCTACACCAATTAGTGAGGAAGTTAATGATGATGATCATGAAGCTTCAGATCAAGTTACTATCGAACCTCGTAGCTCAACCAGAGTAAGATCCACACTAGAGTGGTACGGTAATCCTGTTCTGGAAGTCATGTTACTTGACCATGACGAACATACGAACTATGAGGAAGCGATGATGAGCCCAGATTCCGCAAAATGGCTTGAGGCCATGAAATCTGAGATGGGATCCATGTATGAGAACAAAGTATGGACTTTGGTTGACTTGCCCGATGATCGGCAAGCCATAGAAAATAAATGGATCTTCAAGAAGAAGACTGACGCTGACGGTAATGTTACTGTCTACAAAGCTCGACTTGTTGCGAAAGGTTTTCGACAAGTTCAAGGAGTTGACTACGATGAGACCTTCTCACCCGTAGCGATGCTTAAGTCTGTCCGAATCATGTTAGCAATTGCTGCATTTTATGATTATGAAATTTGGCAAATGGATGTCAAAACTACATTCCTTAGTGGATATCTTAAAGAAGAGTTGTATATGATGCAACCAGAAGGTTTTGTCGATCCTAAAGGTGCTAACAAAGTGTGCAAGCTCCAGCGATCCATTTATGGACTGGTGCAAGCCTCTTGGAGTTGGAATATACGCTTTGATAGTGTGATCAAAGCATATGGTTTCATACAGACTTTTGGAGAAGCCTGTATTTACAAGAAAGTGAGTGGGAGCTCTGTGGCATTTCTAATATTATATGTGGATGACATATTGTTGATTGGAAATAATACAGAATTTCTGGATAGCATAAAAGGATACTTGAATAATAATTTTTCAATGAAAGACCTCGGTGAAGCTGCTTATATATTGGGCATCAAGATCTATAGAGATAGATCAAGACGCTTAATTAGACTTTCACAAAGCACATACCTTGATAAAGTTATGAAGAAGTTCAAAATGGATCAGTCAAAGAAAGGGTTCTTGCCTGTGTTACAAGGTGTGAAGTTGAGTCAGACTCAATACCCGACCACTGCAGAAGATAGAGAGAAAATGAAAGTCATTCCCTATGCTTCAGCCATAGGTTCTATCATGTATGCAGTGCTGTGTACCAGAACTGATGTGCGCCTTGCTATAAGTTTAGCAGGGAGGTACCAAAGTAATCCAGGAGTGGTTCACTGGACAGCGGTCAAGAACATCCTGAAATACCTGAAAAGGACTAAGGATATGTTTCTCGTTTATGGAGGTGACAAAGAGCTCGTCGTAAATGGTTACGTCGATGCAAGCTTTGACACTGATCCGGATGACTCTAAGTCGCAAACCGGATACATATTTATATTGAATGGTGGAGCTGTAAGTTGGTGCAGTTCCAAGCAAAGCGTCGTGGCGGGATCTACGTGTGAAGCGGAGTACATAGCTGCTTCGGAAGCAGCAAATGAAGGAGTCTGGATGAAGGAGTTCATATCCGATCTAGGTGTAATACCTAGTGCATCGGGTCCAATAAAAATCTTTTGTGACAATACTGGAGCAATTGCCTTTGCGAAGGAATCCAGATTTCACAAGAGAACCAAACACATCAAGAGACGCTTCAATTCCATCTGTGATCAAGTCAAGGAGGGAACATAGAGGTTTGCAAAATACATACGGATCTGAATGTTGCAGACCCGTTGACTAACCCTCCTCCACGAGCAAAACATGATCAGCACCAAGACTCCATGCGTGTTAGAATCATTACTGTGTAATCTAGATTATTGACTCTAGTGCAAGTGGGAGACTGAAGGAAATATGCCCTAGCGGCAATAATAAAGTTGTTATTTATATTTCCTTATATCATGATAAATGTTTATTATTCATGCTAGAATTGTATTAACCGGAATCTTAGTACATGTGTGAATACATAGACAAACAAAGTGTCCCTAGTATGCCTCTACTTGACTAGCTCGTTAATCCAAGATGGTTTAGTTTCCTGACCATAGACATGTGTTGTCATTTGATGAACGGGATCACATCATTAGAGAATGATATGATGGACAAGACCCATCCGTTAGCTTAGCATAAATGATCGTTAAGTTTTACTGCTATTGCTTTCTTCATGACTTATACTTTGTGAAGGAAGTGCTATTTATATATTCTTGATTGCCCTCAAAAATTTTGGGCACTCTTTCCTATCCAAATCATTGCCTCGTGACAAAATTCAGCTCAATTTTCCTAGTAAATGTTCCTCGGCAAATTTCCAAAGTTTTTGTTCCGCTAGAAGCTTTGTGAAGGAAGTACTAGCTATGAATATCCTAATGAATTGAATTTTTGCCACATCTTCTATATGCCCATATCATAGCTCTCCACAAAATTTTAGCTCCATCTAACAATCCATGAGAGCTCACCATCCAATCTTTTTTCTAATAATATTTTCAGTTTGTGAAGCAACTATATTTTAAATTAATTTATAATTGCTAAAAAATTACCATGACATGACCCTGCCCATATAACCTCCCTCCACAAAATTTTAGCTCATTTAATGTAACCATTTTCCCTCAATATTTTTCCCAATTTTTTGTTCAGTGGAGAGCATTATGAAGGAAGTACCATTTTTATATATGCAAATTGCATGAAATTTATACAATGCCTTCATATGCCCAAATTATCACCCTCCTCGAAATTTCAGCTCAATTAATTCATCTATGTGATCCCAGCTTCAATATTTATTTTCTGACCACAATGGCACATTGCAAAGCAAGTGCTATCTATACCCCTCCTATTGCCCTCAAACTTTTTTTGTCAATCTTCCATATCCAAATAATTGGAACATGCCAATATTCAGCTCTATATGCCTAGTAAATCTTCCTTGGAAAATTTCCAAAGTTTCTGTTCAGCTAGAAGCTTTGTGAATTAAGTATTAGATAGGAATATCCTAATGAGTTGAATTTTTTCCACATATTATATATGCCAAATTCATATCTCTACACAAAATTTTAGGTCTATCTAACAATCCATGTGAGCTCACCATCGAATCTTTGTTTCTGGTAATATTTTCAGTTTGTGAAGCAACTACAATTTATATTGCTTTATAATTGCTGACAATTTACCAGGACATTACCCTGACCATAGAAACTCCCTACACCAATTTCAGCACAATCCAATCATTTATGTAAGCCCAGCTTCAATTTCTATTTTATGTCCGGATTGGCACATTGCAAAGAAAGTGCTATCTAGACACCTCCTATTGTCCTCAAACTTTTTGTGCCATCTTACATATCCAAATCATTGCCACATTCCAATATTTAGCTCCATTTGCCTATTAAATCTTCTTCAGCAAATTTCCAAAGTTCCTATCCAGATAGAAGCTTTGTGAAGGAAGTACAAGCTAGGTTTATCCAAATGGTATAAATTTCTACAGTGCTTTCCTATGCCCAAATGACCATACTCCAAAAAAATTCAGCTCAATCCATTTATTCATTTGATCCCAGCTTCAACATCCATATTTCTGCCCGATGTGGTACTTTGCAAAGCAAGTGCCATCTAAGATCCTCCATTTGAGCTGAAAATTTTCCAAGCCAGTATCCCTAGTAGATTATCATCCTCAGCCAAAACTCAAGCCCATTGGCCATGTGCATTTCCTGTACCGCTAATCAAACACTTGGCTACTAATTCATATTTGAGCATAGTTCGGTCTCCTCGTGAGATTCATCTATTGTCATTTTCTTCCTAGCACATACCTGGGGAGTGGCAAACCCACTAGACATGCCTAGGCCGCCCAGAACACATGGCAACGCCACGGTCACACGGTGACCACGCGGCGGGCATGCGAGTTTACGCACTTTGGAGTTGGGGCCCTGGGCCACCGTCCAAAACTCGACGTATCGCCACAAAACCATGTATTTCTGCTTAAATAGATACTTATGTACCTAGGAATGATTTTTGGGGAAAATCATTCCAAACTATAAGGCAGCTGCAGTTCAAATTTGACCCGTTTCCAATTGAATTGGCAGAAATTTGTCTTTTTCACGAGAGGTGGATAAAAGCTTTGGACACCCAACCATTTTTTCAATTGTGCATTAAATATGGCCTAGTATTTTATAAAAATGATTTGGTACAATTGTGCAACAAATATATGGTAGGTCCTTCACAAAAAAACTCATTTTGGGCACTCGAAAAATGGAAAATTGATTTTTCGCCAAAGAAAATGAAAAATCCCTTAGGCAACATTGTTTTCCAATCCAAGATGCACCCTTATGAACAATATGAGATCATTTGAACAAACTATGTCATGAATGTGGCCATAAGATTGATCATTTGGCTTGAAAGCCATGAATCTTCACATATGATAGCTCGTTTCTGAGAACACATTTTTAAAAGAATTGCCGTATTACAAGTTTATTATTTTTCCTGGTAACTGGGTCACATGTAATAACACAATGCGAAGGTTTTCCAATTTTTTAATTTTTTCGAATTTTTTATGCCTGTTTAAAAATGCGGTCAAAACGGCGGGAATGACCGTTCCTAGCTAGTGGTTGAATCTTGGAATTTTTTGGTGTTTCTCTTATTAAATAGATACTTATGTACCTAGAAATTATTTTTGGAAAAAATAAACAGAAAACTATGAGGCAGCTGCAGTTCAAATTTGACCCGCTTCCTACTAAATCGGTGGAAATTTGTCTTTTCACCAGAGGTGGATCAAAACTTTTGACACCCAACCATTTGGTAAATTGTGCATTAAATATGGCCTATTATTTCATAAAATTGATTTGGTCCAATTTTGCAACAAATATATGGTAGGTCCTTCACAAAAAAACTCATTTTGGGCACTCGAAAAAATGGAAAGTGAATTTTCCGTCCAAAGAAAATGAAAACTTCCTTAGGCAAAATTGTTTGCCATTCCAATATGCACCCTTGTGCATGATATGAGATCATTTGAAAATGATATGCAATGAATGTGGCCATAAGATTGATCATTTGGCTCGAAAGCCATGAATCTCCACTCATGATAGCTCATTTCTGAGAACACTTTTTTAAAATAATTACCGTATTACAAGTTTATTATTTTTCCTGGTAACTTGGTCACATTTAATGACACAATGCGAAGGTTTTCCAATTTTTTTAATTTTTTTTGAATTTTTCATGCCTGTTTCAAAATGTGGTCAAAACGGCGGGCATGACCGTTCATAGCTAGTGGTTGAATCATGAAAAACATTTGATGTTTCTATGATTAAACAGATACTTATGTATCTAGAAATGATTTTTGGAAAAATTAAATAACAAACTATGAGGTAGCTGCAGTTCAAATTTGACCCGCTTCCAACTGAATCGGCGGAAATTTGTCTTTTTCACGAGAGGTGCATCAAAACTCTTGACACCCAAACATTTGGGAAATTTTACATTAAATATGGCCTAATACTTTAGGAAAATGATTTGGTCCAATTTTGCAACAAATATATGGTAGGTCCTTCACAACAAACTCATTTTGGGCACTCGAAAATGGAAAATGTATTTTTCGTGAAAATAAAATGAAAACTTCCTTAGTCAACATTGTTTGCCATTCCAAGATGCACCCTTGTGCACAATATGAGATCATTTTAATAAACTATGCCATGAATGCTACCATAACATTGATAAATTGACTTGAAAACCATGGATCTTCACACATGATAGCTCATTTGTGAGAACACTTTTTCAAAATAATTTCCGTATTACAGGTTTATTATTTTTCCTGGTAACTTGGTCACAAATAATGACACAATGAGAAGGTTTTCCAATTTTTCATTTTTTTTGAATTTTCTATGTCCGTTTCAAAATGCGGTCAAAACGGCGGGTATGACCATTTGTAGCTAGGGCTTGATTTTTGCAAAAAATTTGGAGTATCTATGAAGAAATAGACACTTTTGTACCTAGAAATGATTTTTGAAAAAATAAAGAGCAAACTATGAGGCAGCTATAGTTCAAATTTGACCCGCTTCCAACTGAATCGGCAGAAATTTTTTCTTTTTCACGAGAGGTGGATCAAAGTTTTTGACACCCAACCATTTGGTCAATTGTATATTAAATATGGACTAGTATTTTAGAAAATTGATGGAGTCCAATTTTGCAACAAATATTTGATAGGTTCTTCACAAAAAAACCATTTTTGCCACTCGGAAAATGATTAAAAATAGCTAGAAAGATCGGAAATGCGTACAAATTGGTCCTTATCCATAAAATGTGGTCTAACTCTAGTGAAAATTTGTGTGGTACCCTTTTGCAAAATATTTTTGATAGCTACTTCACAAAATCCCTCTATTTTTAGTATTTGGAAATTCTTTTAAATCACTGGTTTTCCGAACCAATCAGAACCATTCCCACGGATCGATGACATGGCACCCATCCTTCCATCCATCTCTCCATCCCACATCCATCCATTCATCTATCTATATAAAAAACAAATGAAAAAGGCAAACCCCCACCCGCAGCCCAACTAACCCTAACTCAGATCCCATCTCTCCTCCTCCCTCATCTCCTCGCCGCCGCCACCTCCTCCCCGTCCTGCAGCGGCGCATCCCGCCACCTCCTCCTCTCCGTTCCGCCACCACCTCCTCCTTCCTCGACGCGTCCCGCGGCGGCGCCCACCGCATCACCTGTCGGCCGCCCTCGCTCGGCCACTCGCGCCCGCGCCACCTGCCGCTCCCGCCCTGCCGCCCGCGCCACCCGTTGCTCCAACTCCGGCGCTGCTCCACCCGCGCCCGCGCCACCCGCCGCTCCCGCCCCGGCGCCGAGGCCGTCCCCGCCCACCAGGTCCGGGATCCCGCCGCGGTACGACTGGGACGCCATGGCTCCCACCAAGAAGTCGGTACGAAACCGTAGGCCTCCCCCTCTCCCTCCCGCCCCCCCCTCCTCAGCTCCAAGTTGATTCTGTCCCGGGTCGATGCGGCTGTGGTCGCAGCCTAACGGATTTCGATTCGATTCCGACTGCAAAATAAGAGCACGCATAACATCAACAACAAGCTACAACTGGTGATGAAGAGCCGCAAGTACACGCTCGGCTACAAGACCGTCGTCAAGACACTCCGGAGCTCCAAGGGTACGTATGGGATCGCCCCTCTGTTTTTCATGCCCTTTGTCTCGGTTCGTCCCATCAGCTGCGGTGAATGGTTGGTTACTCCATTCGTCTGCCATGCTCTGAATGTTACGATGGTCAATGCCATGCCGATTTGGAGTTAAATTCCAATGCCATGCTCTGAATGTTAGGATGGTCAATGTAATAGTCTAGTCTGTAGTGTAAGGTTTTGGATTGGAAACTCGGTGTGAAGTTTGGCTCTTAGGCTTGCTTTTGCTGCCATTTTTATTGATGAATACACCAAATGAATCATGCGTCGACTTGGAAGTAGACCCGGTTACATCATGAGTGGTGGATCATTGGTCGTTTAAAATGGTTTCTTAAGAGTGCTGACTATTTTTGGCCTTGACCGGCTGGTGTGTGCATCTTATCAATGTTTTTAAGGCGGTAAGGCGAGGGAAGGCGCTAGGGGGGCGCCTCACCGCCTAAGTGGTAAGGCATAAGGCAAGGCGGACGCCTTAGAGAGTTCTGAGCAGTAGAATGAAGTTGAATTTGGTAGGCAACTAGGCATACACACTACACTCTTGCACTTGCTGCTGGTTGTAGAGCCCATATAGCATCCATCCACTTTGCACTTTCTCTTCTCCCCAATAGTAATCATGCATTATTCTAACCATCCAGGCACCCACTAACCACTATAAGAGAGGTGGTGAGCAACCAGCAAAAAGTTAGCACAAACCAGTGAGCAACCAGCAAAGCAGGAAGCAATTAACAACTCAAAAGTAGCAAGCAATGAACAACTGAACATGGAAGAAACGGATCAGAGGAGGGTAGGGGGGAAGGGGGAGGGAGAGGAGTAGAGAATGGGGGAGGTATATCTTGGCAGTTGGCTCCTTGCTGTTGCATGTGGTTGCTGTTGCCTGTGGTTGCTGTTGTACTGAAGCGGAGGAGGATGAGCTACTGGAGAGGAGGAGGAGCTACTAGAGAGGAGCTACTGCAGGGGAGGGAGCAGATCTGCTGGAGGAGAGGAGCTAGAGAAGGAGGAGGAGGTGCGTGTGGATTGGGGGCTGTTTCTCTCTCTTTCCCCCCTCTTACCTGTTGGCGCCAACAACATCTCTATTTCCCGCCTAAAACTGCTCCCCTGTCTGTCTAGCAAGCTCAAGGCGTCCAATATGGACCAATATGGACCATGTGTTGTCATTTGATGAATGGGATCACATCATTAAAGAATGATATGATGGACAAGACCCATCCTTTAGCTTAGCATAAATGATCGTTAAGTTTTATTGCTATTGCTTTCTTCATGACTTGTACATATTCCTTCGACTGTGAGATTATGCAAATCCCGAATACCGGAGGAACACTTAGTGTGCTATCAAATGTCACAATGTAACTGGGTGATTATAAAGATGCTCTACAGGTGTCTCCGAAGGTGTTTGTTGGGTTGGCATAGATCGAGATTAGGATTTGTCACTCCGTGTGTCGGAGAGGTATCTCTGGGCCCTCTCGGTAATGCACATCACTTTAAGCCTTGCAAGCAATGTGACTAATGAGTTAGTTGCGGGATGATGCATTACGGAACAAGTAAAGAGACTTGCTGGTAACGAGATTGAACTAGGTATGATGATACCAACGATCGAATCTCGGGCAAGTAACATACCGATGACAAAGGGAATGACGTATGTTGTTATGCGATTTGACCGATAAAGATCTTCGTAGAATATGTAGGAGCCAATATGAGCATCCAGGTTCCGCTATTGGTTATTGACCGGAGATGTGTCTCGGTCATGTCTACATAGTTCTCGAACCCGTAGGGTCCGCACGCTTAACGTTCGATGACGATTTGTATTAAAGAGTTATGTGATTTCATGACCGAAGATTGTTCGGAGTCCCGGATGAGATCACGGACATGACGAGGAGTCTCAAAATGGTCGAGATGTAAAGATTCATATATTGGAAGGCTATATTCGGACATCGGAAAGGTTCCGAGTGATTCGGGTATTTTTCGGAGTACCAAGGAGTTACGGGAATTCACCGGAGGAAGTATTGGGCCTCATGGGCCTAGTGGTGGAAGAGAGGAGGCAGGCCAAGGTGTGGCGCGTGCCCCCCCAGCCCAAACCGAATTGGACTAGGGCTAGGGGGCGTCCCCCCTTTGCTTCTCTTCTTTCCTCTCCTTCCTTCTTCTCCTTGTTGGAATAGGAAAGGGGGGGCGAATCCTACTTGGAGTAGGACTCCCCCCTTGGGCGCGCCTCCTCTTGGCCGGCCTCCTCCTCCCTCCCTCCTTTATATACGTGGGGAAGGGGGCACCCAAAGACACACAAGTTGATCTTTTAGCCGTGTGCGGTGCCCCCTCCACGGTTACACACCTCGATCATACCATCGTGGTGCTTAGGCGAAGCCCTGCGCCGGTAACATCATCATCACCGTTACCACGTCATCGTGCTGACAGAACTCTCCCTCGACCTCAACTGGATCAAGAGTTCATGGGATGTCATCGAGCTGAACGTGTGCTAAACACGGAGGTGCCGTACGTTCGGTACTTGGATCGTTCAGATCGTGAAGACGTTTGACTACATCAACCGCGTTACTAAACGCTTCCGCTTTCGGTCTACGAGGGTACGTGGACACACTCTCCCCGCTTGTTGCTATGCTTCTCCTAGATAGATCTTGTGTGATCATAGGTAAATTTTTTGAAATACTAAGTTCCCCAACAGAGATCGGCGAGGCCGCTTGCGGCGCAAGCGGCTTCCGCGCCGCGCAGCGCGTCGACGCAAATGCCATCGGGCGTGCCGGGCTGGCTGTGCTCGCCAGGAAGGAAGAGGGTTCCCGTCCAGAACGTGTTTCTGGACGACGGTGCACCTAGCCCCATGGTGGGCGCCAAATGTCGGGGATATCTAGCGACATATGCCAGGGGGTGGCTTATCATGGATGGGGACAAGAGTACGTCGCCGGGCTCTAGAAGCGGGAGTGAGCGAGATCGCATACGCCTGCGAATCTTACCCAGTTTCAAGGCTCTCCGTGGAGATAACACCCCTAGTCCTGCTCTACGGGGTCTCCGCATGATGACTATAGTCAATAGAGTAGCTACAAGCTTGCTCCTTGAGCTGTTTGGCTAGAGGAGGAAGAAGGGCAGGGCTAGCTCTACTCCTCTCTCTATATGTGTGTGTATGAACTCTAAGGTTCTGAACCCCTTACATGGGGAAGCCTGGGGGTTTATATAGGCCTACCCTCTAGGGGTACAATGGTAATCCGGCTGGGTGTAGGACCCGGCCGTCTGTGTCTCTGGGCGCCAGCTTCTCCGCCGGCTGCTGGGGCCCGTCGCTTGGTGGGTCCCGCCGGCTGCCGGGGACTCGGCCGACAGGTAGGGCCCGCCGCCTGCGGGCCATGCCGACTGCTTTATATTGTTGCCTCGCTCCTGATGACGGAGGCTTTCTCGGGGGGAGGGTGGCTACAGTCCCGCCGCCTGGTGGGCATTCACTGTAGCCACACCCCGTCTCATCTGGTTAATGGCGCACAGACTTTGAGGGGAGGGAGGGCCGCCTGCTTGGGGTTCGCTGCCTTCTGGTGACTCGCGGACAGGTAGGGCCCGCCGCCTGTGGGCCGTACCGACCGCCCATCGTGGGAGCATGGCTCCCTCTGACGTAGGTGATGTCATGGGTCGCGTGGCTACAGTGCCGCGCCAGGCGAGGGGTGTCCGCTTGGTACACCCGCACTGTGGCCACGTTCCGCCCTAGATTCGGGGGTGGCAGGCCGCACTGTAGCCAAGCCCCGTCTCGTCGAGGTTAAGGGGGTGCAGACTTTGAGGGGACGAGGGGCCGCCTGCTAGGAGTAGGCCCCCCCGTGTCCGCCTTCTGGCATCTTGCCGTCTTCCAGCAGCCGGCCTCTTGGACCAGCCGGCCCAAGAAGCCAACCATTCGTCCAGGAGGTGTGAGGGGCGCAGCTAGCCCCGATGTCTTGAAATACAATGGGGGGCTGATGAGGCTACCCGTGGTCATTTACTCCGACACACACACGGCGCATGTACTCCCGTCTCTTTCCCAACAACACCCGCGCGGGTACACGGTGGAGCTCATTTCCGTATGAGAAGGCAACCCACGTGGTAATTTGACACGTGTACTGGTTGTCCACTTGATGGAGGATCGTGTACCATGGGTGAACAAACAAATTGCAACTTGACGCGTTATTTAAAAAAGAGGCAATTCATGTGGGGCCTACCTTAGAGGTAAGGCTCTATACACTAGAGATGCTCTATACTACTTTTGATGTGTCCCGTAAACTCGCAGAACGAGGAGAAGCTTGCTTAGTACGCCCTCTCCCCCGCCCATGGGCGCGGTGGCTCACAGAGTCGCAGGACGAGGAGAAGCTTGCTTACTACGCCTATGCCTGCTCCCTCACCCACGCGCGCGGTGGCTCGCGGGACGAGGAGAAAATTTTACTACTCCCTCCGTCAGATGTATATATACTCCTCGTCCCTACCTTGGTTAGAGAGATTATCATATTGTTTCAAATATATGTCTTTTAGCAGATTTCAATATGAACTACTAGTACATACTCCAAACATTGATGTATATAGACATATTTTAGAGTGTAGATTCACTCATTTTGCTCCGTATGTAGTCCATATTGAAACGGACATAGTAGTACGCACTCTCCCTCGCCCCTCGCCCCTCAACCCTCGCCCACGTGGTGGACGTGCAGCAATTCATTCGGTCTCAGATAGCCAGAACCATATACTATAGTACCATCATTGCTCGACTTCCCGAAGAGACGAAGAGCCAAGCGTAAGGTTATAATACTTTTGAGATGCCAAGCACAAGGTTTATAGGAGAACGAGTAGTAGTAGTACTAGTAGTACATAGTGTATGAGGAAGAAGCAACAAGAATGTATGTTTTGCGTGACAGTCTCTTCTTACAGAACGTGCTAGACCTAGTGGACCTCAGTGTTGCAATGGGAGTATCATAGATGCCACAATTCAGAGTGGTGGGCAGCGGAAATAATATTTGGAGCTGCTTAGTCTTAAACCCCATGAAGAAGTCCCATCGAAAGGAATAGCCATCCTCTACACGTGCTCCTATGTCAAATCACCAGCCTTAGAGCTAGCCCTATTGTATCAGTGAATGATATTTCTACGTCATGATTGACATGCCTATCTTATTAACCATGTTGCGGAGGCAGCAGCGGATTTTTATTTATTTGCGGAGGTAGCAGCGGATGGATATTTAACGAGGAGTGAAATGATGGCTGCTTCCTCGGTTAAACATAGAGAAAGGTGGGCGTCATGATTTGACAACTCATTAGTCATTATTACTACTTATACTTTTTGCCCATATAATAACTGTGTGGTAGAGTAGTTGGCTATACTTTTAATAACCATGCTTGAAGAGAAGAGGTGCACGCACCCACGCACATACTAGTAGCACTCTTTGCGTCTTCCCCAACCACACACATGACACGGTGGAGCTCATTTCTGTATGATCATGTAGCCCATGTGATAATTTGACGCGTCTAGTAGAACTTAATGGAGGGTCGGGAACCACGCATGAACGGTGCCGCGTTATTTAGAAATAAAGTTTTTTTTCTTCAGTGGCACGTACGCAGTATAAATATATAGGTTCATATGGAGAGAAAAAGAAACCGCTCCACTATATAAACATAGCCAGGTGCCTACACGGTTGCTTGCTGGGGTTGCTCTCTTCACACTCTCTCGCACAAAATGACTGTGGCCACATCTCTAACATCCGAGTGGATCACGTCCGCCGGGGGAAGGGGTGGATGCTTTGTGTAGATGCGTTCGCCATCGCCGACGGCGAAAACCCACTGTCGGTGCGTCCCGATCAGGGGTCCCCGCCGTTCTCTCTCACAAAGCCGGTGCAGTTGCCTTCGCCCCTTGCTCACTGTCGCAACATGGGAAGTTGTCGCCGCCCTCCTCTAAGCTAGCTACATCCCGACATCCCTCAGGTACAACTTCCTTTACAGCCGACTTGCACCACTGCCCCAGCTGCCCACATCGCTCCATGTGGATATTTCTCGGCTTCTTTGCCCCGCACGTACCTCTACTGGCTTCTACTATATTTGTGCTGAGTTTATGTCTCATAAAAACTAGTCCCACTAGTCTTATTCTACTCACACTTCAATTTCTTTGCCATAGGGATGCTCAACTCGATTTTAGTGAAACTGCACAAAATGATCAAAGGGTTGGAAACTTCATTCCTTCGGAAGGTTCAACCTCACCATCAAATTAAAGCCTGGCTAGGTTTTAGGGTTCAAGGCCTAGGGACTGCATGGATCTTTTTTTCTTAGTTGTCTCTGTTCCAAAATAAGTGTCAACTTTAGTACAACTTTGTACTAAAGTTGGCAAAGTTGGCATAAAGTTGAGACACTTATTTTGGAACGGAGGGTGTATTGGCTATGATCTGTGAATCATTGAGATGCAATAGCATGCATGTTAGTCTCCTTTGTATTTGATGGAATGTTGCAACGGGGCAACCTTGGATGCAAGATACATGAAACAAAAGCTCAAAGCTACATAGCATTGTACATTTTTCGCTGCTTTCATGTTTTCGTTGAGCTGTCGTGTTTTCGCTGATTTCACACTCCTCCGCTGTAAGAGTGGAGAAAATTGTAAAGAGTGGACACGCTCTACCTCCTTTCGCCGAAACGTGGGACATCCAGCATTCGGTGCATGTGTCATGCACCAAAGTAAAGTGTACGGTACAAGTGAGACTCAACACCGTCGTACCACCTCAGTAATAATGACCAATGGGTCGTCAAATCACATAGGCTTGGCAGTAAGTTGGACGGACGAAGCAACCATCACTCTTCGTTGAATCCGCTTCTCCCTTCAACGCATGCCCCAGTGAGAGGTCGAGTCCGCTCTGCCTGGGCATGAATGCGACACCAATTATCTGGAGCGGCGCTGACCGTTTCAGGAGGGAAGCGCGCGTGGGCGATCGAGGGAGGCGTGTAGTGTTAATTGCAAGTTGACTCCTTCGAGCGTTAAATTTTCTTCATGTTTTAGCATTGCCCTAGTATTTTTCTTCACTACGTTAAATAAAGAGTTCTGTTTCGTGCACAATTTATAATGATTTTTATGGAGAGAAAAAAAACCACTCCAACTATATACGCTGCAGCCTCGGCGCTTGTTTTCTAGGGTTTGCTCTATTCACACTCTCTCTCCACTATATGCATACACGCTGGAGCCTCAGCGCTTGTAGTTGCTCTCTTCACACTCTCTCACCTTCTCCAAATCTAAACAAGACTGCATTGGCCTCTCTCTCTCTCACTCCCCTCACTGTTGGTCAAAGATCCGGCAGGATCCCATCTGCCGGGGAAGGGAAGGAGGCTTAACGATGTCGCCGTCGGCAATGGAGGGAATCCACTACCGGCGAGCTATTCTCCTTCACCCAGCGGCGGCGCGGGAGGGGCTCTGACCCCTTCTTCCTCGCTGCCGTACATAGTGTGGGCAGATCGGCCTCCGGCCTCCCACTGAACCACACCCCGAGAACCTTAAGGTATAATTTACTTAATCCACATGCATTGCTCTAGCTGCATGTGGATTTTTTCCGCTTCTGCACTCGAATCTAGGTGTTGGATCAAACGGGAAAGTAGTGGGGAAATTTGTATAACATGAATCTAGGACGTGGTTCAAAGAGGAAAGGAAGGGGAGAAGTAGTATACACTAGCTATCCAGCACCTAGGTTGGTCTAAAAGGGAAACAATGACAAATGCAGTACGCACATCTGTAACGAACTGATCTTTCTATGGGTGTGGGGACAAGGCTGTAGAGTTTGAGCAGGACTAGATTTGCAGCCCTCACACAGGGAAAGGTGTCTAAAGATAACAAAACTGGGACCAACACAAATATGCTCCTTGGTTGTTTGTTCTTTGTTGCAACAGACTGTGCATCACCCCTTTATACATCGGTAGATGCACAAGATGCTGGTGCGTCCACTGTCCTGTACAACTCTTTAGCTGTTGTTAATAATGCCGCTGGAAAATTGAAGCAATGCCATAGTTAAAAGCAAATTACATGCTTAACAAATTTTATTGTTAATATAATCTCTCTATTAATATGAATCAATGCCACTGTTTGAGAAATGCTATTGTCTTGCTTTCTTTCCCATTTAGATAAGTACGATGCTTCTTTTTGTGGGCTTCTGTGGCATCCACCGTTATTGACCAGTAATTGTTTCCTTTGCACCTTAGTGTAAACAGGGTTATCTACTTCACCTCGTTGATATTGCGACCTTTTATTGCACTGCACAAAACACTTTTGCTTTAAGAGAGTTTTGTGCAGTTCAACCAAAATGTCACACCAACGTTGCTTGATTGCTTGATCTTAGTGGAACTGCACAAGGGGAGATCTGATTTCCTATCTGTGTTGGCAAATTTGTTTCGGATCTTCTTCTTGTGAGTTGCTTGAATTCCGCGTCCTGAGAGGTCAGTAATGGCCTTCTTCCACATGATTGTGCAGTGTGCTTTCATATGTTCTGCTACTTATACAGTAATGTTGCTTGATTTTAGTGAACTCCACAAAAGGAGACTAGACTTCCAATCTGTATGTGCACCGTAATATCCCATTGAGGTAAGATAATGATATTTCACAACTGTTGGCCTGTATTTTGCTACTGTCATCAGAAAAGTAATGTTGTTGTTAAGTGCTATACTTGTGCTCCCTAATTGACATGCCAAATCTTACATTGAAGGCGAAGCTTGTCTGTTATTGAGCCAAGTCATGAAGGGTAAGAACAAGCGGAAGAAGAACAAAAATCAACTCCCAGTGCTGTAATGAAGCACTGGAACTGTGATGACACAAGTAATGATATAGTTTTGCATCTTAATTTATTGCTATGGCTGGAACGAGAAATTGTTTTGCCACTATGATTTGATGCCACTCTTAATGTAATATGTAATTATCTATACTTGTGCAAACAGGGATCTTGTTTGAAGATAACATATATTTTAGTGGAACTACACAAGAAGATGTTGGAAACATTAAGCTAATTGAGGAGTTTATAGTAAGCATGGCAACCACAGTAGATAATAACGGATGGTTCCGGAGAAGTGCTTCATCTGCATGCTCTACACAATATAAGCCCACGGATTTCATCCATATGATTGAGCTTTGTCCTCTCTATTGGTGTTGTGCTACTGTTTAGCTACTCTCATGAGAAAGTGGTATTGTTTCGCATGTTAATCTAAGGCTGCTAATAAATTGATGCACCGGTTTGCCATCGTTATAGCCACTGATAAAATTAAGAAATAATACAGTTCAAGTTGAGCTGCTGTGTTTGGTATCATATCATTTCCTATGAGGATAATGAGGAGATGCATCTCTTTGTGACTATACATTTCATCAGTTACCCACTTTGTTAATGTAATGGTTGTTTTAAATATTTCCTTTCCCTTTTTTCGAGCAAACAGGGATGCTGGCATTTAGTTGTTCTCTTGCCTTTGCACAACAGGATCATCCTCCTCTTAAGAAGAATATGGAGTACGTGAAGTGCCTAGTTCCGATTATGCCAGGATGAAGAAGCCCAGTCTATCTTCTCATCAGAAGGAGCAGTTGAAGGATGGTTACATTACTCCCCACAAGACCAAACTAACTTCAGCTCAGAAGGACTCACAGATTTCCATCTTTTTTGCTGTGATGGGCAAGTACAATGTTGTTCTAGGATTTTTTCTGGTGAGTTCCATTTTTTTAAATGTGTGCTCTTCGTGGACCATGTAGGTGTCTGTTATTCATAATACAGTTTGCTTTACTAATCATTTTTTTGTATTTATGCAAACAGGGGTGCGCAGCTTGATTTCAATGGGAACTGCACAAAATGTTCTGATGGTTCATGCCCATTATACTTCATCATGCACAATACATTGAATGTTCTCGAATCATTCATTTCCACCTCCTGCCACAAGATTAGCTACAAGAAAGGAGGTGCTGATATGTTCAAGGCGTTGCAACATATAAAGGCAAAATCATACAAGCTATGCACGAATTTGGTTGTTTTTGGTGGAACTGCACAAAAAGAACAGCTGGTTTATTTAGCACGAGGTGCCATGTCAATGTCCGAACTAATGGCAAACCCCGTCCATTCCACAATCATAGGCATTTGATATTTTGGAATGGGAAAACCTTGTCAAAGTTTGCTCATTGATTTATGCAAAAAGACACGCATTTGATATTTTGGAATGGGACAACCTTGTCAAATTTTGCTCATTGATGTTAGCAAGAAGACAAGCGTTTGATATTTTCGGATGGAACGCCCTTTGCTGTCAGCAGCATCGATCGATTTTTCTTTACTCTTTAGTTGTGAAGTAGATATTGGCTCTGACATGTGAATCACTGAGATGCATAATCATCGATTGTTTTGAATGTTCTCTATGAATTGCCAGGCCTGCGAGTTTGATTGCAATGTACAGGCATGCTAAAAAGCTGCTCAAACTTTTTGTACGTGTGAAACTGCTACAAACGAGGTGATCATCGTGTGTCCTGGGAATAATGCTAGTACGTATTGTTTTGCATGTTCATCCAATGCCAATGATACAAGAATTCGAACTAATCGAACTAAATTCGTTCATACACGGCCGGATTTCATATAAACATGCCGGATTTCATTACATTTCATACATTTTTCAACTAAAAACGGTTGTGCTGAGCCGAACAGAAGCTTCCTCTCCAGCACAGCTCTCCGACTCCACATCGGTGCCAAGAAGCTAATCGGCCGTCAATGTTCAACCTGCCAAGCTGGGCTTCACCCGGAGAGTAGCAGCAGTGGCCTTACTTGGTCCAGAGCGGCGGCGACCTACCATGTTCTACTCTTCCTCGTTTTCTGTGTGCCACGGTCTGGTTGGCAGCGGGGCGGGGCCTCGACGGAGTCGGCGATGTCCTCTGTCTCGTTGCCGGTAGGGCGGCACCTCGGCGAAGCGGGGGAAATCCTCCCCTCGTTGCCGGCAGGGCGGGGCCTCGACGGAGCCAACGATGTCCTCTGCTTCGTTGTTGGCGGGGCGGGGCCTCGGCGGAGTAGGGCCTCGCCGAAGCCGGCGAAGTCCTCCACCTCGGTGCCAGCGGGGCGGGGCCTCGGCGGAGCCGACGGTGTCCTCCGCCTCGGTGCCGGCGGGCGGGGCCTCGGCGGAGCAGGCATTATCCTCCGCCTTGTCATCGGTCTCGCCAAACAGCTCCTCGCTCGCTTCATCGCCCTCTTTGTAGGCGGCCGCAACCTCCACCACCCCCATGTGGTACCGCCAGCGCGCGAGGCGGCTCTCACAGGAGGAGCGGTACGACTCGAGCAGCGCCTCCTGCTCCACCCGCTCCACGGCGATCTGCTCCTCGCCTGCCGGTGCTCCTGGAGGACATGGTGGTTGTAAGCGGCGTTGGCCCGCGCCTCCCGGAACTGCTCCCCATGCTTCTGCCTCACCATGTCCATGTATTGGGCACGGTCCTCGCCGATGGTCATGGTGCAATGCACCGGCGAGGATGGCGCGGAGGAGGGGGTTGGCGCCGGATCGTTGACTACTACGTTCTCCATTGGGACGTCGTCGTCCTCCGGCCAGTGATGCGGCTTGAAGCTACGTCGGTATTTCCCCAAAGAGGAAGGGATGATGCAGCACAGCGGCGGTAGGTATTTCCCTCAGATGTGAAACCAAGGTTATCGAACCAGTAGGAGAACCAAGCAACACAACGTAAATAACACCTGCACACAAATAACAACTTCTCGCAACCCGACGTGTAAAAGGGGTTGTCAATCCCTTTCGGGTAGCGGCGCCCCAAGATGGGCAAACGGACGTGAATAAAATTGTAGTAGATTGATAGATCGAACGCCACATAAAATAAATAGGAATAAAACGCAGCAAGGTATTTTTGTATTTTTGGTTTAATTGATCTGAAAATAAAATAAAAGGAAAATAGATCGCAAAGGCAAATAATATGAGAAAGAGACCCCGAGGTCGTAGGTTTCACTAATGGCTTCTCTCGAGAAAAATAGGAAACGATGGTGAACAAATTACTGTTGGGCAATTGATAGAACTTCAAATAATCATGACGATATCCAGGCAATGATCATTATATAGGCATCACGTCCAAGATTAGTAGACCGACTCCTGCCTGCATCTACTACTATTACTCCACACATCGACCGCTATCCAGCATGCATCTAGTGTATTAAGTTTATGGAGAAACAAAGTAATGCAATAAGAACGATGACATGATGTAGACAAGATCTATCTATGTAAAGATAGACCCCATCGTTTTATCCTTAGTAGCAATGATACATACGTGTCGGTTCCCCTTCTGTCATTGGGATCAAGCACCGTAAGATCGAACCCACTATAAAGCACTTCTTCCCATTGCAAGATAAATAGATCAAGTTGGCCAAACAAAACCCAAATATCAGAGAAGAAATACGAGGCTATAAGAAATCATGCATGAAAGAGATCAAAGAAACTCAAATACTTTCATGGATATAAAAAGATAGATCTGATATAAACTCAAAAGTTCATCGATCCCAACAAACACACCGTAAAAAGAGTTACATCATATGGATCTCCAAGAGACCATTGTATTGAGAATTCAGCGAGAGAGAGGAAGCCATCTAGCTACT
Organism: Aegilops tauschii subsp. strangulata; assembly: GCF_002575655.3. Lineage (NCBI taxonomy): Eukaryota > Viridiplantae > Streptophyta > Magnoliopsida > Poales > Poaceae > Aegilops > Aegilops tauschii. The sequence continues at coordinate 502,529,732 of NC_053035.3, read as the reverse complement.
AACTACGGACCTGAAGGTCTACAAAGAACTACTCACGCATCATCGAAGAGGCACCAATGGAGGTGGTGAACCCCATCCAAGATGGTGTCTAAATTGGATCTGGTGGTTCTGGACTCTGCGGCGGCTGGAATTGATTTTCATCAACTCCCCTAAGGTTTCTAAAATATTGGGGTATTTATAGAGCAAAGAGGCGGTCCGAGGGGCACCCGAGGTGGGCACAGCCCACCAGGACGCGCCCTGGTGGGTTGTGCTCTCCTCGGAGCACCCCCAGGCGCAGCCTTGGCCCATTAGGTGTTTTTTGGCCCAAAAAAATCTCCGTAAAGTTTCATTGCATTTGGACTCCGTTTGGTATTGATTTCCTGCGATGTAAAAAACATGCAGAAAATAGCAACTGGCACTTGGCACTATGTCAATAAGTTAGTACCAAAAAATGATATAAAATGATTATAAAACATCCAAGATTGATAATATAACAACATGAAACAATCAAAAATTATAGATACGTTGGAGACGTATCAGCATCCTCAAGCTTAACTCCTACTCGTCCTCGAGTAGGTAAGTGATAAAAACAAAAAAATTGATGTGGAATGTTGCCTATCATGTCATATCATATTTTTTTTCTTTATAGCATGGACATTTGGACTTTTATATTGTTCAAAGCAATAATCTAATTTTGACATGATAACTTAAATACTGAAGCATATCAACAAGCAACCATGTCTTTCAAAATATCAACGCTAAAATAAGTTATCCCTAGCCCATCATGCTCAATCACTGATCCATTCATGGAACACACTCGCATATTAGCTACACGCAATACTCAAGTACGATCATATTGCCTCCTAGTTGGTGCTTTTATAAGAGAAGATGGAGACTCAAATTCAAAATAAAAATTGCATAAGGTAAAAGAAAGGCCCTTCGCAGAGGGAAGTAGGGATTTGTAGAGGAGGCAGAGCTCAATGCGAAAAATTGAGAGATAAAAACATTTTGGGAGGTGTCTCCTTCCTACCAACGAAAACGACTTAGAGTTCCCAACACTTTACATGCTAGATATATCATAGACGGTTCCCATACAAAAAATAAAGTTTATTCTTTTTCAACCATACTTTCACTTTCCATGGCTAGCCGTATCCACGGTTGTCTTCCATACCAACACTTTTCAAGAAATTTATCATTTGACAACATAAAGTAAATTCATTTTTTATTTCGGAACTGGGCATCCCTAATACATTTGCCTTACTCTCGTGCAATGACAAGTGAATAAACACTCATCGTAAGAATAACACATCTAGCATGGAAAATATTAGCCACCCCTCACCGCTTCGCGAGCGAAACGAACACACAAAATAGAAGTTTATTTTGAAAATTAAAGATGGCACATACAAATTTGCTTAGAACGGTAAAAGAATACCGCATATAGGTAGATATAGTAGACTCATGTGGCAAAATTGGTTAAAGGTTTTTGGATGAACAAGTAGTGATCATACTTAGTGCAAAATGAAGGCTAGCAAAAGATTGAGAAGCGACCAACCAATAAACGAATAATATCATAAGCGAGCATTAAACATAATTAACATCGAATAATGCACCACAAGTAGGATATAATTTTATTGCATAATTATTGACTTTCGTGCTTGCATAGGGAATCACAAACCTTAACACCAATATTTTTACTAAAGCATAATTACTCATCAACATAACTCACATATCATATCATCATATCTCAAAACTATTACTAAGAACAAGTTAATTTAAAAATGTTGAAGCATGTAAAAGAGTGTTCTTGTAGTTTTATAAAATGTTTATTGTCATTAAGAAAAATGTAAAACATGTATTTGGAAAAATATTACCATGTATTCAAAAAATTGAAAACATTTGATTTAAAATTGTCCATAATGTATTTGAAAAAATTAAAAATATTTAATGTGTGTGTTAAAAATGTTCATTGGGTACTGAGAAAAATTGGACATGTGTAAAAATGAAAAAAGAAAAGAAAACATAAAAGAAAAAAACTAAGAAAAACAAGATTAGTACGCACGCGCGAGCGACTGAGCTACTGGGCCGGCCCAATTCAGCAAATACTGGTTAAGTCCTCTCAAGATTTAAAATAGACCGGAATTGAAGAGTTTGGTTTGTTGATTTCAGAAATTGAGAGTTAAGTATTTGATTTAGCTTTTACCTATGAATTCAAGGTTTGTTTTGGACATTTTTCCCCTACCCACGCCAAGGCGGGCACGGCGCGACGGTCAAATTTACCACATGCCACGTCTGCTCGACGGGACGGGTCAGCTGACCGCATGCGACGCGACGTGCCCGTCCACTTGATCCACGCGTACGTATTTCTACGTGCACGGCGTATCGCACTCGTATTGCCGCGGCCGGGCGGCCGAAGCCTTTTTCGAAATAGGATCATTATGCTTTTTTTACTCCAGCAAATGTGATAAATTTCCTACCCGCAAAATCGTTTACTGTTTGTACAAATCGATCTTGCGGTAAGTTCTTCCTCGGCTTAGAATAAATACCGCAAATAGCACCGCAAATTTAGAAACTTAAACTTAAACAGGTTTCGCTACATAGATCAGTCAGGAACACACTGGTCATCACACATAGACAAACTAAACATAAAAACGTAGCTTGTCGGAGCACGGCTTCATGTAAAGGAAGTACTCGCACGCCGAGCGGTAGAGGGTATAGGCGAGCTCATAGTCCGTCTTCGCCGCCTCGAGGCGTTCAACGGTGCCCTCTTCGCCGGCGCCATCGCCTCCTTCACGGCATGGTGTGCGATCTCCGCCTCGCGGAGCTTCTTTGTGGTCGGCTAAAGCTGCTCGTAGAGCTCGTTGAAGCGCTCCACGTATGGTTTGCCGTCGCCGCAGGAAAGGGCGCCGCGGTTGCGCGCCTGCCCCTGGCGCCACCACTCGATGGTGGGCCAGCTGGAGCTGCCGGTTCCGTGTCGTGTCGTCCACGCTTGCGCGGCGACGACCCGTAGCGGCCCCACGCCCGCGATCTTCTTCCGGCATGATCTGCGCTTGAGAGGAAAATAACTGTTTGAAATCGGTCGCTAGGGCTAAGAAAGAAAGACAACGGAGGGGGAGTGGACTGGGCAGATCTATTCGAGACAGAAACCCTAAAACACCCCCCCCCCCCCCCCCTATAGCGGTGGAATGGCGGTTTGCGGGCTGCCCCAATAATTCTTAGGGCCCATGGAAATATAGCACTTCTGATTCGGCCTGAAAAGGCCCAAAAACGCTAAACCGGTCGCAAATATACGGGTCGATGACGAGATTGCGCATTTGCTAGAGTTGCTCTAATCTCAGTTGTCCTTGTTTTATCTCTGGGGTGTACCAAGCATAAGTGTTACAGTATTATTATATTTGCACTGGACCTAGTTGGCTGTGCAACTGCATATGTGCATAATGGGGGAAATATCCAGTGCTCCAGCACATCACATGGTACGATGCTCCAGAAGAATGTAGTGCATTGGATCTGAGAATCGATGGACATGATTGAAGTCTGGATCACTTAATTACAGAACTTTCAAGGGTACGTTTTGCATATTTGCAGTGTGAACTAGAGAAGCTTCAATCATGTCAGTTCATTTCAGATCCAAAGCACCATACTGTTTTGGAGCATTGTATCATGTGATGTGCTGGAGCACATGATATTTTCCCATGTGCATAGAGCTCCATCAATTCCCCAGTCGAACGCAGCAGGTCTTGTTGGGCGGTCAGGAATTCAGCTCCCTCCAGGTTAGCGATTTGTGCTTTCAAGATCTTTATTTTGCCATTCATCCGCCGCCTTATCTTGTGTTCTTCTCCTAATTTCCGTAGGAATCAATTCTTGCAGCAATATTACTTGTAAACTCAGAAATCCTTAGAGGAAACAGGTAGATCTGACTGTAGCAGCGATGCATCTCTAAGTGAAAAAGTTAAGATCCGTCTGGGTTTCCATCCGTAGCACCAGATCAGATCCCGCTGTTGGCATCGCCGGAGCACCAGATCAGATCCCGCTGTTGAAATTCTCCGCTTTGTTCGGTTATACCCCTTTCCATGGGGATTGGAGGGGATTTGAAGGGATTTTGACTTGTAGGGGATTTAACCCCTTTCAATCCCTGCCAAACCCCTTCAAATCCTTGTCAAGAAGGTCCCTGTCGATAGAGGTCAGACTCATATAACACCACTCATTTCCTCTTATCTCCCTGGCGATAGAGGTCGCCTAATTTGAACTGAGCCTGGCGACAAATACCTTCTGAAACTATTTCTTCAAATGACGATTTTTCTTTTGTTTTACCATTATCAATATACTTCTTTAAAAAAAAGTCAACATACTTGTTAAATTATAACTGAAGCTATATGATACTATGGTTATCTCACATGGTTTTGTTTGCGTATGTACAGAAGGGAAGGGCCGCGCTGGGTGATATACCATTACTGCTGCAATGAATATACCATATCTTCTTTTTAAAAAGGTTACAAAAAATTTCTCAGAGGATAGGATAATTGGAAGGGGTGGATTTGGAAAAGTTTACAAGGTATGACTTAACACATAGATTTAAATAGATGTACCAGCACTAGCAATAATGGTCCCAGTTGTCACAAAAAAAAGCAATAATGGTCCCAGTTGTGAAGAAATGGTTTAAGTGCAACATTTGTGTTAAACAGGGAGAACTTGATAGTGGGGAACTGATTGCCGTGAAGATGCTTCATCCGCTGCAAGGACTTGATGAAGATCTATTTAAAAATGAAGTTTGTAATAACCTTTTGAAGGTCGATCATCCAAATGTTATAGGGCTACTTGGTTATTGCGATGAACTACATTCTGAATTTGTCGAACACAAGGGTGACAACATTGCAGCTAAACACGTGTATCGAGGACTCTGCTTTGAGTACTTTCCAAATGGAAGCCTACACAAGCATCTCAGTGGTACAATGGAACGTAACTTCAGTACAGTATTTTTTTTAATTATAAATTTCTCATATTTATAACATTCTATTTTTCAATCTGTGTAGAACAATCTCTTTCAGCTAACTGGAGCACACGTTATAGCATTATAAAAGGGATTTGTGAAGGTTTAAATTTCCTTCACGGGTGTAAACCACGAATTTTTCATCTTGATCTGAAGCCTGCCAATATATTGCTCGACAATTCCATGGTACCAAAGCTGGCAGATTTTGGATTGTCAAGGCTCTTTGCTGAATCACACTCCCATGTCACAGAACGCATGATAGGAACAGAGTAAGTCGCCCACAAATGCCTCTGTTCGAAATACCATATATTGTTATCACGTAAATGGTATCTATAATGACCATACTCTTTATTATAACACAGTAAGTACATGCCACCGGAGTACAGAACTGACAGCACCATCTCATCTCTATATGATGTTTTTAGTTTTGGTGTTGTAATGATGGACATAATGGAAGGTTACTCCCTATATCAAGAAATAGATGACCCCACACAATTTAAGGAGGAGGTAAGAAAAATACTTTCAGCTTGCTACTCGATATCATATAACAAACTACCACATGAAGATTATTTTGATGTTTGCATTATGTATTTTTATCATCATTATCTAAAAAATGTGTAATGATTATCAAAGTAATTAGTTATAACAGGACTGGCCGGTAAAAAATAGAAAAATATACCACGCATGAAAACACTAGTACATGAACCCTTATCACTGACCGGTAAAACCCCTGCCATAGAAGATTTCATGAACGGTCAGACAACTAATTAAGGTTAGAGATATACTGCATCATGGTGGAACATGACTGGGTCGTTGTTGTCTTCTGATCGGGTGATGCGGCTCGGGTGGTTTTAGAGGGGAAGGTTGTTGAGATGAACGTGGTTATCCGTGACACATGATCCTGAAGAGGTTGGTCGAAAATCCTGTTTGTGATGTTCTGCTTACCACAAAGAGGAGATCTAAAAAGCCCAACTATGACTTGTAGTTCGCAAAGACATCTATCTCTCAACAATGGTTGTTAAATTTCCTTCAGTGATCTCCGAGTGATCTCCGGTCTTAACTGACAAGTGGAAACACATGTGTGTTTTTGGGAACCTCGCAAGTGATACTGATAAAAAAAACTATAACGTATGTGTTACATGTCTAATGACGTGTCATCCCAAGGTGTGTTCAACACTGAAAATGAAATGGGTCCGAACAAACCAAAATATAATAGTAGGTAAGTTTTTCAGTTTAAATCGCTTGTCAAATGAGAAAACCTGAAGTTAGTTTGGTCCACTCGTGTCCTGGATAGGTTATTCACTAACTAATTAAAACAAAACATGTACATTTTCTTTGAACTCTTTAGCGACATAATGGAATACCAAAATTACTGGATAAAACCAAAGGAATTGAGAACCATAACAATCAAAGTCACTCAAAGCAGAATTTCACATGGTAATTTTGATGTGTTGTTTCTGGAAAACGAAATGATTGGAAACAAGGAATCTGCGGAAAAGCCTGAATGCCCTGGCACTTCCGAAAGTAAAATTGTAGGCGGAATATGTCAGTTTTTTATAATGAGATATTTTATTAACTCAAATGCAGCATCACGGCGATACAAGCTAAGAGTTTCACCCGACAGTTGCATAACTAGGATGCATGTGGTCCATCAAGTTCAAAAAGTACAAAAAGACATAGCTCAAAAGGGAATAATAATTAAGCCATGTATGGTGTTGGAAGACAGACGCAGAGGCTACACTGTAGGGCAACCACATGTCAATGTAAATAGCTCCTTGTGTGTTGGTCGGTTAAAGCGTAGACCACGTATAGAGCGAATTTGTACATGAGTATATAACTTCGAGTGCAGAAGATACTTTTTCTTTGTCAAACACATTGTCATTCGTGCATAGCCAGAAAGACACAAGGCCGCCGCTCTACCAGGATATGAGATTTATATTTATTATCAGTACCCGTAACTAATTAGCCCACATGCTTGACACACTAGGGGTGGCTACAAATTAATTAGGACCATCCACCACACATCTCGAGCAAATTCACTCAAAGAAGAGGTGTTGGACTGACACCTCATGCGGACAAAAGAACACATTTGATACTACCGTACCAATTATATTTGGCTGGATTAGCCCTGGTCTAAATAACAACTCTACTAAGACTAGTTAATTGCCCGTGCGTTGCAACGGGGCATGCATATTTCTAGTAGTTCAACATCAATCATGTATAATATACCTTGCCCTCGTACACATCATACTTATGCAACACTATCAACTTTTTTCAATGCTCCCCTGTCTCTTCTCTATCCCCCTCTCTCTCCCTGCCTCCTCCCCCCTCTATCTTCATTTTCAATAACTTTATTTACACATTGTGTCGTCGTCTTCTTCGGCTTCTCCAATTCCCTAGATCATTATCAAATTGATTGATTATACACAAACCACAATAGAGGGAATTTCATGGAAATTGTTGTGGGTGAGTCCATCTATCCTTATTTTATTCGCCATGACCCTTAACCTAGATCTCTTGCCGCAGTTGTAGCCATCAATGTTGCCTTGTGTTGCCGCTCTATTAGTTGTGGATGTTGGTTCCTTGAGTGGCACCACGACGACACGACAATCCATGGCTTTTTAAGAGGCCTCGACACCCACCTCCGCTTGCTCATCTTATCCAACGACGACCGGTGGGAGGCGTGCGCGGCGCGCCTACAACTTCCATCTCCCCCCTTCCCACTGGTGCCGCTTCTTGTGCTACAAAGGAGGCATACATAGCGTCCACGTTAGCCTCCCTTTCCAAGTTATCTCATAGAGTTAGCGAGCCACAAGTCCCCAATCCAATCCATGAAAGGAAGTCATGAAAAAGAAAGAAAGAACTTTGCATGGTCAGTGGCGGATTTAATTGGCTTAACAAATGCCCCATCTTTCCAAATCAATGAAGATTACACCACAAGGAAAATAGAAAATTATTGTCATTGCAGTGCAATGGGTCATAAATATTGCAATGGTTCAATAACAATTGTGTCAAGCATACTATTTTGTAGTCATATTTGCACCCATCTCGATCTCATAAGTTCTTGCTTAAGACATCTAAATCTTGCATTAAAAAAATGTTGCATTAATATAAACTTCCAGGAGTTGATAAAAGGAGAGGCATACACATAGAAAATAATTTGTGGGGCACTACATCACACTCCACACACATGGTGGGTGTATTTTCTCACTTTCCGATGAGAGGACTTGTAGAAATTAATTTATAAATTTGTGTGAACCATTTTAAGCAGGGTAGTTAGGTACTTGTTGATGCCATTGTATGAACAGGCAGATCTGCTAGTTTAAAATATCCCATGGCAATGATATATGTACTCTTTTTATAATCTATTTTGCACTATCATGAAGAAGTCATTTTAAACAACACTTGCCTTATTCCGTCAAGTATTCTTGAGCTAAATACCCGTGCATTGCTACAAAGCAACAACTCCACATATAAAATAAATAAATTGCTAAACGACAGAAGGTACCTACATATTAAAACTTACAGTAATCCACTTCTCCATTTGGCAGTATCCCTTTATGCCATGCATATGTTTCTCCACTCGTGCCCCTTAAGAGAAAAGGTTGGCACAGTTTGATGCTTGTGCTATAGCATTACAATTTTATAAATCTATATCAAACTATATTGTATAAACCTTCAAGCCTTTGCAATTCGGGCATTATTAGCTTGTAAGTCAAGAAGCAAGCACATACCATTCTGTAGGCCTTGTGCATGGAAGCTAATGTTTAGAATTGGCAAGCAGAAATGTTAATAATTTGGCAACATTATCATTGCCAAAGAGTTCTAACCTGAAACTATCTTAATTCTTAAAGACCACAATGCGCAACTTAGTTTGGCATTTAGGAGAGCAAGCACATACTTGCAATCAAAGCGAAGGTCCATTGTTTTCCTGCTTCATGATTTTGGCACAGCCACGGTAAATATAGTTATTGTTGTGTTAGTGGGCTTCCTTCCGCTGATGAAACTTCTGTAAAACGAAGGAAATGAGGAAATGAACAGAGACATAAAACCAAACTCTCAATATTACAAGTTTAACATATAAATAACATGCAGATAAGCACACCCTTACTGAAGTTGGCTTGAATCTATGGATTTGGTCATCTCAGTTCCATAAGGAACTCAATATTAATTGAATGAGTGACAACCCATAATTTAATTTAAGAATGGGTACTAAATCTCAGTACCTTATTGTCCATGAAGCCTGCCTAGCCCAGCCCATGTGAGGGAGTCATGGACTAAGGGGTCCTCAGGGCGTCGGCCTACTTCGTATGGGCCGGACTAATGGGCCGCTGTGGAGCCCAGCTGGAATACGGATCCGTGCATAGATGGAAGATCCCCGGAGTCATGATGTGCCCTCCAAGTCAAGATCAAGCCTGATCTTTCCTTCATTGTAACCGACCTCGTGTAACCCTAACCCTATCGGTGTCTATATAAACCGGAGGGTTTTAGTCTTTAGGGTTAGAGTTTCATCCATCCCCTTATTCATCTAGGGTTTAGCTCACCTGATCTTGAGGTAGATCGACTCTGTAACCATATCATACATCAATACAATCAAGCAGGACATAGGGTTTTACCTCCTAGAGAGGGTCCGAACCTGGGTGAATCCTGTGTTCTTCATCTCCTGTTCCCCATCGTTCCTAGATCCACAGCTCGGGACCCCTTACCCGAGATCCGCCGGTTTTGACACCGACATTGATGCTTTCATTGAGAGTTTCGCTGTTGGATCACCGAAGGATCGATGGCCCGCCTGGTCATCGGAGACGGCTTCACAACCGGGGATTTCTTCGTCCCCGGACAGCTCTTCACGTTTGGCAGCATTGTGCTGCACGCCAACCCGACCGGTCATCTAGACCAAATCAACAACTTCGCCCCAGACCGCCGGATTAGATTCGGCAACCTGGAATACGTCGCAGATACGCGAGGCAATCTGGTTTTTTCCGGATTCACACTCGCTGGACACACCCACGAGCCCCAAAGAATTTGCTTTGGAGCCCCTTTCCGATCCGATCTACGGATCGACCTTCACCGACCACGCGGCCTCGAGCCCGGACATGTCCCTCGGCCCCGGCGACCTAGAGTCCCCCCTAACCGAGGACCCGGCCATTATCCCCGTCACAGACCCGGATTTGAGCCCCGATGACGGGTTGATGTCCGGAAATCCGGAGTTACCTCCAGCCGGACTCCCCCTCACCAATTCGGCCTCGAGCCTTGACACGGAGATAGTGCCCGAAGACCAGAAGTCAATCCAAGCTCGGATTAGCTCCTACCCCGTCGCCAAGGAGATCGATCCTGAACAGCCCCCATGCGCCAGTTCGGTAAGCATTGCCTTGCTAAGCGAAGCGCTCGACCGGATCCAGTTAATGGCCCTCCGAGACGACCCATCCTCAGCCTACGTCCAGCAGTGCCCCGAGGCGAATTACAGGGAATTTTGCGTCCCACCCACCACCCATTTAGTGGCCATAGTCGAAGATTTAACCGACATGCTGCACTACACTTCGGAATACGCTGAATCCATGGACGAAGATAGCAGAGCCACGGCTGACGCCGGCGTTGCTCCCCCAGTCACCGGTCACTGGACGGCCATGTCCACATACGACATCAACATGGTGGATACCCCTAAAGACGACGATGGCACGCCCAAGAAAAATGATGACAAACCTGGCGAGGAGCCGCCAAAGCACCGCCGGTCATGTCGTTGCTCCAAGGCATGTCGAAGCCATGCGAGCAATATAGACATGGTAGAGAACGACACCGGGGACAACACAGACAACCCTGATGACGCCTCCACCGATGACCATCAGCCAGATGACCCCGAGGAGCACGAGGACCTAGAAGACCTCAACGACTCCGAAGACAGTAATTACCTCCCTCTCTCCGAGGAGGAAGTCAGTTTAGGGGACGAAGATTTCATTGTTCCCGAAGAACCGCTGGATCAGGAGCATTTCAAGCGGCAGCTTATTGCTACCGCGCATAGCCTGAAGAAGCAGCGACAGAAAATCAAGGCCGAACAAGACACCCTCAATGACCGTTGGACCAAAGTCCTAGCCGTCGAAGAAGGGTACAGTTACGAGCGACAGACTAGAAACTACCCGAAGCGAAAATTACTGCCGCAGTTTGACGATGAGGCCGTAGAGCCAACGCGTCCAAAACACACCCAGGCCGAAGAGCCGGACCGCCCCCCTTGAGGACGGGACAGGAGAGCTGATAAGGCCGAACACCCCGTCGCCCCACCTCGCCGTCACGGCAAGGAGTCAGCGCGGCCGGCCTACGAATACGACCTACGACAAGATCTGGACGCTCGAGGAGCCCAGACAAGGTCTATCTATGGACCAAAAGGAAACCCGCCTGCTGGCCAGGATGGATATCAAGCCTGGCTGAACCGAAACAATAGAGTTCGGGAACATCAACGGGCTCGGAGGGCCGATGACCTCCGAAGCGACATAGCCCAAGTTCGGGGCGCCGCTCACCCACTATGCTTCACAAATAGGGTGATGCAGCATGAATTCCCGGCACGCTTCAAGCCTGTAAACGTTGAGCCATACGATGGGACTACAGATCCAGCCGTGTGGATAGAGGGTTTTTTGCTCCACATTCACATGGCGCAGGGAGATGACCTCCACGCTATCAAATACCTGCCATTAAAGTTCAAAGGACCGTCCATACACTGGTTGAACAGCCTTCCCAAAGAGACTAGGTTGTTGGGAGGAGCTCGAGGACGCCTTTCGGCATAACTTCCAGGGCACCTATGTTAGACCTCCGGATGCCGATGACTTGAGCCATATAACACAGCAGCCCGGAGAGTCAGCCCGACAGTTTTGGAATCGATTCTTGACCAAAAAGAACCAGATTGTCGACTGTCTGGACGCCGAAGCCTTAGTCGCCTTCAAACACAATGTTAAAGATGAATGGCTTGCGCGACAACTAGGTCCTCACATTTCATGACGGCATCCTTGAGCTCCACTTGCACTTCGGCTACTCGAGCCTCGTGCTTCTTGCCGGCGGCCTTAACCGTCTCCAGTTCGGCCACCGCCTTTTCGGCAGCCGTCTTCTTCTCGACCGCCTTGGCCTCGGCCTTCTCCAGAGCAGCCTTGAGTTTTTCAACCTCAACGGCGGCGGCCGCAGTCACCAAATATAATATGTTCAGCACATAATCCGGACCGTCTATATCCGACGGTGTCAAACTATGCATTTTACAAGAAGCTTACCTTGCGCCTCATCAAGCCGTTTGTTGACAAGGTCAAGCTCTTCATCGGAGCGTTTAAGCTTCCGATCCATCTCCTCGAGGGCAGCGGCATTAGCTGTCGCAGCCAAGGAAGATGCCTGCGATATTACATCAGATCGCGAAGATTTAAAAAACTGCAATCCTTACAGAGTCTCGGGGGCTGTTATGCATAAGGCTTACTCAAACTCTAAAACCAAACAGTAATTCCATTTTAAAGAGGAAGGGGCATTACTTGACTCACCTTAAAGCCTGTTAAAAGGCCCTGAACGGCATTGTTCAGTCTGGTATGGACGGACCGAACACTCTGTAGAACCGCACCGATAAGGGCACGGTGCTCGTCAATGATGACGGAGCAGTTCACCAACTCCTCCAGCGCGCCCGACCAGCCCGTTGTCGCCGGGCAGCTGGTGTTCGACGCGGGCGGCGGAACCCTGACCCCAGCATCGTCAGATGGCGGGATCAGCGCCCCTAAAATCCTTGGGGGCTCGGGCGTGCCGGGCTGTGAGGGTCCGGATTGGCCGGACTCCCCTAAGGTATTCGTCGGGAGAGGCACATCCTCCCGGCCTTGGTTGGCCAAGGCTTCTACCTCGGCCATTATAGAGTCGCCCCCTCCCTCATATTCGGGTGGGGAGGGGTACTTCGGGACCGCACCTCCTCAGCCCCTTTGGGGACCAGGGGAGGCACGGCGTGCGACGCCGACCCGCTATCCGCCAATTCGGCAGGCGGGGAGGTTCCCTCCGAGGTTTGCTCGGCGGGATGGCACGCGGTGGGCTGAAATATCACATTACCCGTTGCGGTCAATAAATGGCAATGAAATAAGAAATACTGAATTGCATACCTTGTAGCGGCGGGCTTGACTCGGCGGTCCTTTGCCGGGACCTCCTCCGATGCCACGGACTCCTCATCAGAGTCTGAACTGATGGGCATGACCAACTTCGGCCTGCATTGCCTCTTCGGGGCCCGAGGAGGTTGTCCCTCCTCGACGTCTTTGGATGCCGCCCTCTTCTTGGAGTAGGAAGAGGCACTCTCCTCCTCGTCTTCCTCCCCGTCCTGAGCAGACGGGGCCGCAGCATCACCGGCCTTGGGGACCGGATGATCTCTTATATGAAGACCTCCCCTGGTCTCCGACAGCTCTTTCTTCTTCTTCCCTTTCTTCTCCGGCGCCTTGTAAGGCGCCACAACCAGCAGTTCGTCCAGTTGAGCTGTCCGAGGATCTTCGGGTAGCGGAGCCGGACTGTTGATCTTCTTGGCTTTCTTGATCCAGCTCTGTTAAAGCAGCAAAAGGGGGATTCAGATCGGATTTCGGACAACATGATCACCTGAATATACAACGGGCAAAAATTTAATTACCTCTTTTGGGGGGTTCGCGTCGTCAAGACCGATGTCCTCCTTCTCGGCCGGCCACTCCTTCTGAGGCTTTAACAGCAGACCCTACACCTTTTCATAGGTGGTGCCGAAGAGATGTTGCACGGTGGCCAGGTCTTCGGGATTGTAAGACCACATCAGACTCGCCCTCTGTTGGCAGGGAAGGAGGCGGCGACGGAGCATAACCTGGACCACGTTGGTCATTTTGGCGCCGGTCTTCATCATATTGGAAACGCACGTCTGCAGTTTCCTCACATTGTCGGCGGATCCCCAATCAAGAACTTTCTTGGTCCATGAGGTTAGCCTCGTTGGGGGTCCGGATCTAAACTCGGGGCCTGCCATCCAGGTTGCCTCCCTTGGCTCTATTATGTAGAACCACTCCTTCTGCCACACTTTGACAGTATCGATGAATGAGCCCTCCGGCCATTGGACTCGGGCGAGCTTGCTAATCATCGCTCCGCCGCAATCCGCCTGGGCGCCCTCGACCACCTTCGGCATGACATTGAATACCTTCAGCCATAGGCCGGAGTGCGGCTGGATCCGCAGAAGGGCCTCGCAGATGACAATCAAAGTGGTAATGTGGAGAAGAGAGTTGGGGGCTAGATCGTGAAAATCCAGCCCATAGAAGAACATCAATCCCCGCACAAAGGGGTGCAGCGGGAATCCCAACCCCCGGATGAAATGGGGGAGAAAAACCACCCTCTCGCCTGGCTTGGGCGTGGGGACGACCAGGCCCTTCTCAGGGGCCCGGTGAGCGATGTTGGCTGACAAGTAGCCGGCTCGCTTCAGCTCCTCGATGTCGCCGTTGGTGACGATGGAGACCTCCCACTTGCCGTTAGCACCGGATCCGGCCATGGTTGTGGCTAGGAGGTGGAGAATAGAATTACGACAAAGAAGGAAGGCAGGGCTCTGGAGATTGGGAAGGTGACGGCGAAAGGTGGGAGAAGGCGTAGGCTGATAACTGCAGCTGTCCCCTTTTTTATATATAGGCTGAGGATCGGCTAAGGGTCCCTATTTCCTCGCCGCGGACCTCTCCACTTCCCGATATGACCGCAACGTTATGCGCGGGTGGAGGGATCGAAATCATTGATCAAATCCCTTAAAAAGCGGGGCACAATCTCTGCCTTGATATGACGTGCCATTGAAGGGGCGGCCTCGAGCCGCGCATCGAGAACTTCCAGCCGTTTGGTGTTATGACTGGACGCGACCCTTTGTCGAAAAGTTTTCAAATTATGGCACTATTCACACTTGAACATTTTTGCCTTTGAGGCTAAGCAAAACACATGCTCCGGATTTCGGATACCATTGAACTCTAAGCATGTACGGATCGGATGGTGAACTCGCCTTGCAAGCCGAAGACCGTTGAGTATGCGGATGCCGGACACAAGCCTCCGGCGTTGGAGGCTAGTTCGGGGGCTACTGAGGGAGTCATGGACTAAGGGGTCCTCAGGGCGTCGGCCTACTTCGTATGGGCCGGACTAATGGGCCGCTGTGGAGCCCAGCTAGAATACGGATCCGTGCATAGATGGAAGATCCCCGGAGTCATGATGTGCCCTCCAAGTCAAGATCAAGCCTGATCTTTCCTTCATTGTAACCGACCTCGTGTAACCCTAACCCTATCGGTGTCTATAAACCGGAGGGTTTTAGTCTTTAGGGTTAGAGCTTCATCCATCCCCTTATTCATCTAGGGTTTAGCTCACCTGATCTCGAGGTAGATCGACTCTGTAACCATATCATACATCAATACAATCAAGCAGGACGTAGGGTTTTACCTCCTAGAGAGGGTCCGAACCTGGGTAAATCTCGTGTTCTTCATCTCCTGTTCCCCATCGTTCCTAGATCCACAGCTCGGGACCCCCTATCCGAGATCCGCCGGTTTTGACACCGACACCATGTCTTCGCGTCGGTGTTCCAGTCCTCGTGTGGAACAAGGCCAAGCAAATTGCACATGAGCTTGGCTTGAGCCTAATTCATACACTGCCTAGGTATATGCAGGAGCGTGCAGAAGGAAACGGCTCCATGCTACATCATGATGAGCTGAAACCATGCGCGGCCGCATCCACAACACGTTGAGCGCTCAGCTAGTTGCGCCGGTGGCGGCGTGGTGCTGTGTATATTGAAACATTCTCGTCAGATTCTCTCGTCAGAAAATTCACAAAGTCCTTACTCAAGAATCGTGAGTTGTACAAACAGCGACGAACCGCTGCCTCCCCTCGGCCAAACCCATCCTACTCTTCCTGGTTCTTTCCATCCCCGTGATGTTGAGTTTTCTCAACAAACATACCTTGCCCACAACAACCCATCTAAGTTTTGGAATTGATCACTTGGCTCGTCCTTAAAGTGCATTCCCTGGTCTTCTTCGTCAAGATGAGGCCTCCCAGCCTCGCCGAGTGGCCTGCATCCTCCTCCTCCGGATCATACCTCATGGGGATCAGGACACCCTCCATAGGGGATGCATTGTCTTGTGCGTAGCCATCGCCCCCGTGCGACAGCCAAGCAAGAGCGAGACGACGAACACACGATCTGGCCAGCCGATGGATCATGCCATCGTAATCCTTATGACTGCCAGCAATCACACCATTGTAATCCTTACGGCCGCCAGCAAGAAACCATCCCCGCGAGCGAAACCCTAGCAGCTGTGATCGCCTCCTGATCGCACCTAGTGTAACGCCCTGACATGGTGGACCCTGCCTTGGTGTAGCGACAGTTAGGGATCGTGAGGTGTGCGTGCGTGGGGTAGGGCTGTTTAGTTTTGTGGTTTTGTCCTGTAAACCAGAGGTGGAAGTGGGACTCACGGTGAAAGAAAATCGATGGCGTGGGGCGATCGATGGGAGGAGGTCAAACGAAAACAACGTCCGATTCTGCTTTAATAGTAGAGATGTAAAAGAAAAATATTATTTGCTAGACATATTTTAATTGCCAAAGTTTCTTCTTATTGATGGGAATATCTGAGTTTACAAGTTACTTGAAATTTACTGAAACAGATGCTATATAGTTCATCTGAGCATGTATTGTAGATCATGCTTCTATTCTCCATCTGAAACTTTGTCTATATATTTTGGTTTGTAGGTACTTGCCAAGTGCAGTAGTATGATTGAACCCACGTCAAAGAACCGAAGAGAGAAGTTAATTCATCAAGTGTGGACATGCATCAACACAGCAGTGCATTGCATGGATTCAAAAAAAAATAGACCCACTATAGCAAGGATCCTTGATATCCTGAATGACACAGAAACTGGTATTCCCAACGCACAGGTATAATCTCCACACAGAATGTAAGCTATCCATCCGTCCAATATAAGAGCGTTTTGGGCACTACACTAGTGCCAAAAACGCTCTTATATTATGGGACGGAGGAAGTAGAATATAATCTCCAAACAGAAAAGAGAATTTATTTATTTTATGATTTGCAGAAGAGAGTTGTCTGGGTTCACAAGAGCTTTTGTTCTTCCAAAGATGTAAACATACTCTTTGCATTTCTTTTGTTCCTCCCACTTTAATCTTTTCCTTAATGACAATTCGTAATTTTGTTGATGCATCAGTACTCCGGACACTTTCCTGGCTGTTTGATATAAGTACTCGAATAAACAACTGTTTAATTCCTTCTAGCTCCGACAATGAAAAAACTAGCTAATACACAAACGAAATCAAGCCCCTGCACCGTAACAAGGACACTTGGCACCTGGACTGATCACTAGAAAAATGATTAATAGTTTCACATCTATCTGTTGAGAATTCCTTGCTTATGGAGCACTCTTCTGACGTTCATGCTCTGTTTTATCAGCAACAAGCAAAACCTGGGGAGAGGTGATATGGAGCACAAGCTCCAGGAAGCTCCTTTAGAAAAAAATCAGTGTATTTAAAAGTTTGGAACGGATGGAGTACTAGACATCTTTATTATGACCTTAGGTATTCTTTCCAGAACGTTTTGAATGAAAAAAGGAAGCTTTAGAAATTTTAAAATTCGAGCTTCCTGAGGCCCGAACACTTTCTGGATTTTCCGGCAAAAAAAAGTCCCTTCTTTTTTTCCGAGGGTGCTTTGATGAACTGATCACGGAGGAAGGGCGCAAACTCCAAATCATGGAGGAAGCAGCATCTCGTATTCTCATGCTAGTGCATTTAGTATGTAGAGAAGCACCATGAACGAGATAAATTAATTGCACCATGAACCAACCAAGGCATAGAGTTAAGAACAAAAAATTATGTAGGTCAAGAGGGAGTGGCTCCATTTCCATTAAAAGCAAAACCAAGACATGCAGAGTTCAGAGCTCTGTATGTTACTGACGCTAAAGACGTTAGGGGTCTCAATTTTCCAAACTTTTAAATTGGATATATATAGTAGGGCATTTGATACCAAAGGGTGCAGAAAATGCATGATAGAGAAGATCCAAAAATTGGATATATATATATAGTAGGGCATTTGATACACCAGTTGTCATTCCAAAAAAGACACTGATTCAGAATTTGACGATGGGCACTTATTCCTAAATCCTGATTTTTTTTTCCGATTTACTAAACACATAGGATAGCATCACACTGATACAATTCAAAGGAGTTTACACCCTGTCTCCACATAGATAGGATGCACACAGCCAGAAGTAAGAAACGAAAAAAAAAATGCGGTACAAGAATCATGTACAGCTCGTAGCACGCCATCTCCAAACATCTCATAGTTAAACATATTGCGAGTTAGCAGAAACACATAAAACATTAGCTTTCCTTGTTGCATTCATGGTGCATGAGTTGTTCTCCACTGTTACGGTAGCATCGGTCGCCATCGTGTTTCCTTTGAGATGACAGTCAGTAGTACAAACTCTGACTTTGTGTTGTGGAGATGTTCGCTCAACATCTGTCCTCATCGTGGAGCTCTATCTCCTCGAAGATGGTGGTACTTCTACTCGAGGATGATGTTGAGGAAGCGCAGACTTCATATGTATGTTATTCCAATGGGAGAGTAGTTTAATCGAAGAATTGTGTGAAATTGCCTATTTGTAAGTTAGCTTACAGCTGACATTTAGCCTAGTCATCCCAGAGAGTTTAAACATAAAACTTTGTTGCAGTTAGCAGTTGTGCCACTGTCTATGAAAATTGATCTCAAGAATTCATTGGCTGAAACGTTGAAGGTGATGACAGCCGAGCTTGACAAAATAACAAATCCAGTGGCTAATACGGAGCAAGTACCTAACATAAGGGAAGCATCATCAAGTGTGGAAGAACCATTCTTCATCAACAAGACTGAAGACCGGGAAACATCATCATATTTGGAAGAGAAGTTAATCATCGGAAGGACTGCTGAAAAAAAGGAAATACTGTCTATTTTATCTGAGAGTAGTACGAATGAGATGGTCATCCTTCCAATACATGGCATTGGAGGCATTGGCAAGACAACCTTGGCACAGTTGGTATTCAACGACAAACAATTCCATGGACACTCTCGGGCCTGGGTATATGTTTCTGAGAAGCTTGACTTGTATAAAATTGGCAACTCTATAATAACACAGTTATCAAAGAAGATCAGCAATATAGCTAACATGCAGATCATACACAATCGCCTTACAGAGCTATTTGCTGATAAGAGTATTTTGATTGTTTTAGACGACCTGTGGGAGAAGCATCCACGTAAGTTAGATGAATTGAAGGCTATGCTAAGGCCTGGCAAGGGAAGCAAGGTGATTATAGTAACTACACGTCATGAAGAAATTGCAAGGAAAATTTGCAGTACTGCCAAAAATGTGCCATACAAGCTGAAGATTTTGACTGATGAAATGTGCTGGCTTATAATAAAACAAAAAAGTGACTTCGAAAATAAATCTGGCAAAACCCAATTGGAGAAGATAGGAAGGGACATTGCAGTCAAGTGTGGTGGTGTGGCCTTAGCGGCTCAATCACTTGGATACATGTTGGGATACATGACGTATGATGAATGGAAGTCAGTGAGGGACAGTCATGTCTGGCATTTATCCAGTTTGGAAGATCCATCATTAACAACTCATGAAGTGCTTGCATCGCTGCGGTTGAGCTATTCCCATATGCATAAATTCTTGCAATTCTGCTTTTCCTATTGTGGAATCTTTCCAAAAGGCCACATCATAGTAAAGCATGATCTAATTCACCAATGGATAGCTCTTCAATTTCCTGGGCCATCTAAGACATTTGATTCTATGCAGCTCTGTGAGCAGTATATCACCCAACTCTTGGGGATGTCCTTCCTTCAATATTCAGTGACACCTTTGGTGAGTTACTTCACAATTCTACTATTCTTTTCAACTTTATGTATTCGACTTCAGATAGTGCATATATTTTCATCTTCGGTGAAAAAGTATTATTATAGTGCATACATCTGTGTTACAAATTTAATTTCTTTGCATAAATTGTAAGTGTACAAGCTTTAAGTACTGTGTAAATGCATGTGGCTATGAACACAAATATTGGGACTAATTATACTATTGTGCACACGGTGGCTAATTTTGCCTACTTCATGCAGAATAAAACTATGTTTATTTTACACAAATATTGCTGCATACTCTCATATGACACACAATTGTGAATCTACGGTTTCTATATTTTGTTAAAAATAATTTTCAGATGTAAGTATCAAGTAGTGGCAGATGGTGTACATGACCGCATGTGCAAAATATCCGCACTCTAGAAAATGATGCTTGCAGAGTGTATCAACTATGTGACCGTGTCCACCGCAAAAATATAAAACTATATGATTAATTACTGTTCCTCGTATTCTTCAGATGAGTTATTGTTCTTCGTATTTGTACATAAGGTCAATCAACTCAATTAAGTGGGTTGCCGCATGCATTCGGAACTGAGACAAACTAATGATCTATGGTGTGGAAAAAATCTCATGCATGGTTTCTTAGTACAAAATCAATATTTCGTAGTTCTTTCAGTAATCACCGGCAAGGAGCGAGGCAGAGGTTGGGTTCACAGCTTGAATATCTCTCATAGACTTAGAAACAATCAAACGTTACTAGGCTGTAGTGAATGGTACTATATTATCACATGGGTATGTTGAAGTATTGTAGTCAGTGTCATCTGCAGGAGGGAATGTTCTTGTGTCAGTTTTTTTTAAACCGACTAGGTCTGGGGATTAGAAAATGTATTTCTGTAGTAGTGTTATATCATACTCCCTCTGTAAATTAATATACGACCGTTTAGATCACTCAAGTAGTGATCTAAAAGATCTTATAAAAGTTTACTCAGTATACTCGGTGCGTCGACAAACTATTTGAAATGGTCATGAAGTTTATTATTTAACATACTAACCTCTTCATCATTTTTTTAAATGATATCTAAATATTTCAATTGGTAAATATACTACTAGATAACTAAATGAATACAAAACTCTAAAACTTTATGGTCCTTTTGCTGCAGGATTACGCAAGGCAGGACAAAGTTGGTACGTTTTTCACAATGCATGACTTAGTGCACGAACTTGCCAGAGCGATGTTGGCCAATATAGTTAATGAAAATGACAATTTTGCTGGAAGAAACTGCCAGTATGCAATTTTTGCGGATCCTAGCAAGCAATTGAAGTCGTTTGTGGGTCTCCCTCAAGAAGTAATAGCTTTGCTTATTCCAGACCATGCAAAAATAGAGCTTCATGATGGTGCAATTTCACCAGCTAAGCGCCTTGTCATCATCTTAGATTTAAGTGGATGCATTATTGAAGAGTTACCTGATTTTATTGGTCAAATGAAGCACCTGAGATATATTCATGCTCCACGGATCAGATATCGGATAATTCCCAACTGGATCACCGAGCTCTCAAAATTGAACTACCTCAACCTTAGATACTCTGAGATCGAAGCATTGCCAGATTCAATTGGTGATTTGAAAGGTCTCATGCATCTTGATTTATCAGGTTGTGCCCGCATATGTCAACTCCCAGCATCATTTGGAGAGCTCAAAAAGTTGGTGCATCTGGATTTATCGCATTGTTGCATGTCTATACCAGAAGATTTGAGTGGATTTACCAAACTCCAACATTTGAATTTATCAGTTAAAAATGCTCAAGCTGCGAAGCCTATCAGAGAGTTGCCAAAAGTCATCGGCAATCTAATCAATCTTCGGTATTTAAATCTATCGAGATGCATGCATGTTATGGCCCCGTCAGAAGAAGAAATTGACAGATTGCTTGGCTCTATCAGTACCCTTTTCAATCTTGAGCATTTGGACATGTCTGAGAATTCGCAGATTTCTAGTTTACCTGAAAGTATTGGAAACCTCAAGAAGCTACATACACTGGACCTCTTAGGCTGTGATGATATAGAGAGGCTTCCCAAAAGTATGGCTAAGATGGAATGTCTGAAGGTCCTAAATCTGAATGGGCCTGCATCTAGTTTAGAAGAATCAGCTCTCTCTCAATTAAATGTTGCCTCGTTGCCACACTTTGTGGTATCCCGTGGTGAATATCACAGCAATCTCTTTCTGCTTCGGCATACAAATCCTAACAAGGAGCTGGAGATAAGTGGACTTGAAAATGTGATGTCTGCAGAAGAGGCACAATGCATAGATCTGGTGGAGAAGTACAGAATTGAAGATTTAACATTCATATGGACTGACTATACTGAGATGTCTGTGAATCACATTGACAAGGAGGTGTTGGAAAAACTAGTGCCACCGAGCAGTTTAAGGAAATTGCATATAGACGGTTACAGGGTTGCCAGCCTTCCGGATTGGATGATGGGTGTTGGGCACTATCTTCCTAATCTTTGTCGGATAGATTTGTCGGATTTTCCCAAGTGCAATAACCTCCCAGCCTTTGGCCAACTTCCAAACCTAGAATGGCTAGGTCTCTGTTGTATGGAAAGCATGGAAAAGTGGAACATGACATGTTCCAGTGGTGAGGATGATGCGAATGAGCTCATGTTCCCCAAGCTCGAGACGGTGAGTATACAGGATTGCCCCAAGTTGACAATAGAACAAGGTCCGCCCAGAGCTGTGTCTTGGATCATATCTGGGAGTGATAATGTGCTATCATCAGCATGGGCAGAGTGTTCCTCACTGACCGATGCTTCTTCCTCCCCTTACCGATTAATCGATCTGAAACTGGAAGTAGATAACTGTAACCTGCCCCTGCGTCAGTGGAGGTTGCTGCACCACCTCCCTGCCCTCCACAGTTTAACTACTAAGTGTCGTATTGATCTGGCCGCCTCACCAGAGATTATCCAACAATTATCCTCCCTCAAATCAATGTCCCTAGGATTCTTTAGATGGATAGGTGACAAGGCAGAAGTTCCGGCATGGTTATTTCAGCTCACATCTCTTGAGAACCTGGTGGTAATGCACGGAAACCTAGATGGATTGAATGTGCAAGCGAGACAACTGAAACGGCTGCAGTCGTTACGAGTACATGCTTGCAGAAGCATGGCATCACAACCACAATGGTTAGGAGAACTCACCTCTCTCAGAGAACTTCATATCAGCCAATGCGAGGGGATCAAGTCTTTGCCTGACAGCATAAGACAACTAACCAAGCTTGAATGTCTTAATGTTTATGAGTGCCCTGAATTATCTCAGTGGTGTAAATCAGATGAGAACATGATGAAGCTCCCTCACATAAAAGATAAGGTATGTCAATGTTTAGCTATCCGTTGTATTTGAATAAATTTTTGCACTGGATAGTGAGGAGTTTCTATCCTCCTGAGTCATCTCAGTATATGATTATCCCTGTTTTGTATTTCTTATTACCTCATTTTCATGCAATAACCACATTTGCAAGTATTTTTTCCTTGTAATCATTTTCTCCAATATTACCTCATATAAATTTGTTTCATTAAATAATGACGTCAACTAGGTGTCGTGTGGCTGTTTATTACTACTGAGTAACAAATGAACAGGAGCACAAGGCAAATGCCCTAAATATTCACCAAAGAAAAAAAAATATTGTTGCTTTAATTATGGGGTAGCATAGAGAGATTTGCATATTCAATTGTTTTCATTATGGTATTTTTGCTGTTCAGCAAATCAAAGCGTCACCTTCGGCTGGGGGCCAAGTAGAAGATTTAGTGGAGATAGAGGAGACCTTATCTCCAGAGGCAGCCATGAACCTAGATACGGCAAATGGATCAAGGACAAACAACACGGCAGATGCAGCAAACAATATTGCAGCTACAACTGATGAGAGGGCAGTTATTGAAGGGCAGCTATATGGTGAGGATGTGATGGATGACCAGGGTTGTGTGCTCTGTCTCGGGACATTCCTGAAGAAGCTCTTTAGTTGTTGGTCATTCTCGTAGGATGTGTGGTAGTCGCTCTCGCTCGTATGGTAGTTTAGTTGATGTTATCCAGGGAGATTATCGTAGCACTCTCTAATTTGTCTGCAAGGTTGGGTTATACTACTAATCTGTGATGCATCTTTTTCTTTTTGACAATTAATCTGTGATGCATCTTAATTATATGTCTTCGCTTTGGAGCTTGTTCAATTTTTTTAGATAATAGGCATCGATGATGCACAAGGTCGGTATGGGGATTTGATGTTTCCTGATCGGTTTGCTGTTGTACATGGCCAATAGTAACCGAAAAAACGTTGCAGAGGCCGATCTGCAGCAGCTCGGAATCAACCCCGCAGAACCAGCATCGTGATATGTGTTGCCAGGCGTATTGAATTTTCCACCGCCGCATTAAAGGTAGTATATCACCGTATTCCATGGTAGGCCCCAAGTTGGTGGACAGGTACCGAGCCTGGGCGAAGCGACATCTATATTCTCTCCATTCCATAATGTAGTGTGTCCACGTTTTCCTAATGCGTCCTCGTTTTTCGAGATCTAAATCTGACCGTAAATTTAACCAACGAGACCGGCTGCGGCGGGAGCAAAAATTATACCACTGAATCATATTTTCGATATAATTCTGTGGTATAATTTTTGTGCTCGTCGCAATTAGTCTCGTTGGTTAAATTTACGCAAATGTTAACGCTCACGCGTGTGGCTCGAAGCAACATGGCCCAAATGCCTCCATTACCATTCATTTTGCCACGTCAAAACAGATGACATCAGTGAGAATCTTTTTAGTTTTCGGCTTAAAAATGTTTTATCTTCTAATTAAAAATCTGTTTTCATCATTAAATCCGTCTCGACGAGATCTTCATAACTAGATCCCATGTTGATATGTTTCGACGAAAAAAAAATTGACCAAAAGTTGTCATGATGTTTACATTGTAGTAGCCATAATGTTTACACTAAAGTTGCCAGTAGCAATTTTAGTTTATAGAGCATGGCAATTCCAGTACTTTGACCATGAAAATTATTTTTTGTATGAACCATGGCAATTTTAAGTGCATGTATCATGACAATTTTAGTTTATGGTTCATGGCAAGTCTACTTTCTTAATTCCCCGTTTTATAATATGTAAAAATTTACTTTTAAATGTAGAAAAAAATTAACTGAAACATATCATGGCAACTTCAGTGTAAACATCATGGCAATTCATGTGCAATAGACATGGCAACTTTTAAACCAAAAAAAAGTCATCCAAACATTGATATGAGATCTACTTTCGAAGATCTCGTCGCGATGGATTTAATGGAGAAAACGGATATTCAATGGGATTTTTCATTTGAGAGATAAAACATTTTAAAAACTAAAAATCCAAAAAGATTCCTACATGCATGCATGCGGTGATATAGCCAGTCTGTGTGTTATAGGGCGTGTGGACGAATGTCACTCCCACTACATGTGTGGGCGTTATCACCGTCCTAAATTTACGATCAAACTTGAATCTCGAGAAGTGTGATCACACTACATTGTGGAATGGAGGGAGTACCTCCACAACCTGAGAAATTGGCTGTGGGCGGACGATGGGAACTATTGATTTGATGGGCCATCACTTTTTCTTGCAGGTTGCCACTGTCAAGACGATTAATGAAGGAAGAGTCTTGTCAGGGAGGGGGGATTACTTAAAGATCCAGGGTTACTATAGCACTCTAATTACAGATCTTGTAGACAGTAGTTCGTTCACAAAATAGTTTTGAGTTAGAACAATTTTTTTGGAGATTAGCAATGTGAAAAATAGAGAAACGCTTAGAAGGAAAGCAGGTATGTTTTTTCTTGAAAATAGTCATTCGTGTTAATTTCGAGCTGGAAAAGCAGTATCTTTTTGCTCACTATAATTCGGTGAGTTTGATATATACTAAAAAATCATAGGTTGCACAGTTACAGAAAACAAACGGGAGGGGGCCTACCGCTAATTGTATCATTAGCAAGTTGGAAAAAGAGGATTCAGAGCTTCGTGCGTGATATCTAATGATCAATATTTTTGTTTGTGTTAGTTAGTTTGTTCCAAATCTCCTTTTGGTTTTAAAGTTTGTTCCAAATCTAGCATATATCATTACACTAATTAGAGGATTTGTCATTAATAAAAGAAATACGCTGACTGCACAGGTTAGAAAATAAGTATGTTCTGATATACTTTTCTTTGGTTGAATCCCTGGCCAAGTACAAAATTTTATTGCTTAGTTCTAAATTTTCATATTCAAATACATAGATAAAAAAGTTTACATGGTCTCTGTCCGGTCACATACACGGGCCGACGAGGAGTATGATGATAAATTGCTTACATCCTTTTCTTGGTTGAATCCAAGAACGCTTACAGGCTTTCTTTCTCCATTATGAAAAATGCACGCTCCCGGGCAAACTACGAAGCAAAAAAAAGTGAATTGTTTTTGTCCGGTCACGGGGCATTTATTCTCAATGCAAGACCAAATGGTCCTCACCGGCCCTGTCCCAAAATCCTAAACAAAGTACAAACATTTCTACACGTTTTTGTGCCGAAATCAGTAACCACCATTTTAGCGAAGAACCTTGTTTTCCTAGGTTTATCTAGTGACGGTGTGGTATTCTCAAACTATACCGACATGCCCCTCGCCATGCACGTTGTTAGAGTTGTGTCGAATATAGTGTACAAGGTAGGTTACAGTTGGATTTGTAGTTGTATTGTGTTTAGATAGGATATTGAGTCGTGTCCTACTAGGACACTTGTATCCTAGGCCTCTCATATATAGCGGGGCTAAACACACGATGTAACCTATGCCAACGTAATAGCACTGGAACGCAGGGGAAGCCGGCGGCTTGTGCCGGCATCCAGGGCGACCGGGTGCAGTATTGTAGCAGTGTCATGGGGAGGAGCGCCCATAGTCAGGCCTCGGGGATGTAGCCATATCGGTGAACCTCGTTAACAAATCTCGGTGTCGTGCCTCGTGTGATTGCTTGGTCCTCGGATGATCGACGGTGGTCTCGGATTTATTTAAACAAATGATATTATGAGCTAGGTTGTTCGGAGGCCGTTGGATGTTGATCTAAAGGAAGAAGATGCGTCGACATAAATCTACGGGAAGCGATCGTAATACGGGATGAATATCATCGGGAAGTTACCATCAGGATGGGTCATGCTTTGATCTTCGAGCAGTAATCGGAAGCGAAGTCGGCGACGTATGACGCAAAAGCAGCTGGCAGGTCGATTGGAGCGGCGCATGGAAGCGGCCTTGTTGGGGTGCGCGTTGGTGTAGCATCATGAGGCCCAGCTGAGCAACGGCCTGGCAGGCATGGAGCACGTGAGCCCGAGGCCCATGTGCGTCGTGCAAGAGAGCTGCCTAGGCGGTGAGGGGAGCTCCTATAGGGCGCTTTAAGCGCCCGTTTAGCTTCTTGGCGCCCGCACGCCTCCGCTCGTGGGCCGGCCCAGGAATTAGTTGACGACTCGTTCGGGATCGCTCGACTGACTCGTTCGCTCGGTCGCGTTAGCCTGGTTCGCTCAATCGTGTTGACTGGTCAACACTTGACTTCGAAAAAAAATCACAAAATTCCAAAAAACTGAGAATTAAAGAAAACAAATATTCGAAAAAAGTTCATGGAATTTGAAAACAGCTCATCAAATTTTTAAAAAGTTCATTGATCTTGAAAAAATAATCTCAAAATTGAAAATAGTTCATCAATTTGAAAAAAGTTTATTGAATTTTAAAAAATAGTTCATCAAATTTGAAAAAAGTTCATCAAATTTGAAAAAAGTTCACCGAATTGAAGAAAAGTTCACCGATTTTGAAAAAAAGTTCATCGAATTTGAAAAAAAATTCAACCAAACTAAAAAAGTTCATCAAATTTGAAAAAATTCATCAAACTAAATAAAACTCATCAAACTTGAAAAAAAGTTCATCGAATTTGAAAAAGAATCTGCTCATTTAAGAAGAAAAAAGGAAAAAACAAAGAAAAAAGAATAAAAGAAAAAGAAAAAAAATGTGAAAACTAAACAGCAAACTGGGAAAAAAACCCGATGAACGTAGAATAAAAAAATGAAAAACTCAATTTGCATAAGTTAGGGATGCTAGCGTGGTGGTTCCCACTGTTACCTACGAGCACAGGGATCCTGAGTTTGATTCCTTTCGCTGCCTCTTTTTTTAGGTCTTTTAGAACAGGAAAAAAACCCGCATTATGGGCCGGCCCAGCGCGGGCCGCTGCAGGCGCCCGTTTGCGGAATACACGTTAATGGGCGCCTGCAGCACCAAATAGGATTCGCCGGCGGTGAGTGCCTTGATGCGTTGTGCTGAAAGTCAGCCGGAGATTTGTTTGAGAAAAAATATTTTTACTGGAGGTGGGCAGGTTGGAAACATGCGCATAAGTCTCAAAGGAGTTTGAAGTGTGTGTGTTTGTCAGGATCATGTTCTACAGGGCGTCGAGCAATGCACATGGTGTGCTGGGCTAACACGACGCGAGGTGGAGTATGGTTACAGTCGGATAAGTTTGACTGGGTCAGACTGGACAGTC
Source organism: Aegilops tauschii subsp. strangulata (assembly GCF_002575655.3). NCBI lineage: Eukaryota > Viridiplantae > Streptophyta > Magnoliopsida > Poales > Poaceae > Aegilops > Aegilops tauschii. The sequence continues at coordinate 502,501,372 of NC_053035.3, read as the reverse complement.
TGACGGATCGACGCAAGTCGCTTGGTACAGAAGACGGTGGTGGGATCGGCGACGACGACATAGGAGCGTGAAGCTGATGGTGACCGACTTTTGGGCGTGGAAACACGTGTCACAGGCCCGAGGGCTTGTGTGACTTCGACAAGACTATGGCGCGGGGTTGATTCAAGGTGATGTGCACACGGGGCGTGAGGGTGGACTGATCATCTACCATGGAGTCATGTCGAAGGTGGAGCTGGATTGAGGGGCTACGGAGTAAGGATCCAGGGAATCGAAGCCTATTCAGCAAGGAGGAAAAGCGAGTGACATGCAGTTCGGACTAGAGCCCAGTGGTCTGATGGAAGCGTGAAACTCATCATCGGTCGGTGATGATCGGTGGTACTCTGCAGTGGGGGTTGAGTGGTGTGGGTTCGCGACCCTTGAGACTCGACCGGTACAGCGGAGGCTCGACGCAGTAATAGCGGCGAGGCGTGCAGTACGCACGGGACATGGAGACGGGCCAGGGCTCTGGTGGTCATACATGTGGTGAGACAACTGTAAATTTGACTCGGGGTGACTACAAGCGATGGTCAGTGATCAGTGTGTGATGGCATTGGACGGATACTCTGGAAGTTGGGAGCACAAACTAGAGTAACAAGGAACTTAATTTTGCTCGAGTATTGATTGTGGTCAAGAAAAGAAGGGACTACAAATTGCAGGTGGAGCCATATGGAGTCTTTGGAGTAGCAGCGGTACTCATGGGATAAGCTCAAGTCCAATCTACATGAAAGTTTGACGCATGGACGAATTCAAGGTGGCGGAGAATATTCGTCAAGGTGGAGTTTGTTAGAGTTGTGTCAAATATTGTGTACAAGGTAGGTTACAGTTGGACTCTGAGTAGTATTGTGTTTAGATAGGATATGGAGTCGTGTCCTAGTAGGACACTTGTATCCTAGGCCTCTCATATATAGCGGGGTAGACACATTATGTAACCTATGCCAACATAATAGCACTGGAACGCAGGGGAAGCCGGCGGCTTGTGCCGGCGTCTAGGGCGACCGGGTGCAATATTGTAGCGGTGTTATGGGGTGGAGCGCCCATAGTCAGGCCCGAGGATATAGCCATATCGGTGAACCTTGTTAACAAATCTTGGTGTCGTGCCTCGTGTGATTGCTTGGTCCTCGGATGATCGACGATGGTCTCGGATTTATTCTAACAAATTTCATAGAGACTTTCTTGATTACAGCAGAGATTGCTTGCATTTAGATACAACAAAAAGAAATTATAGATCAGTTACAAAAGCACGATCGTTTAAAACTGTTTCACCAACTCGTGCCGGAACCTCTTTTTTTTTCACGAAACACAGCAGACGCTGTTTTTCACTAGTTAGGGGGGAAAAACTCCATCAGGAAAATATAGGGTATCAAGCTGTACCAAGAAGAAATGGGACACCCAGGGAAGCCCCATCAAGCAAGTGACTGTGCCTGAAAGAAATGCTAGCACCATTTGACATCCACTTCCAAATAATTTTATCTTTGGCATCAGAGAGAACGAACAGGTTTTTAATTTCCTTATCAATAGGCAGGGGCAGGCCTTGCAAAGGTTTGTCCATGCAGCTCGCATTCTGCCAGGGCCATCTCACTTTCAAGGCCTTGCTTTGCCTGTATAAATCATGGATTCCCAGACCACCCAGCTCCAAATGAGAGCACACCAGCGACCATTTGACTATACATTTACCACCAATCACCGAATCAGAAGCAGCCCACAAATAAGCTCTGCGTAATTTGTCAATCTGCTTGAAGACCCATTTAGGTTGTTCTACTGCTATTAATTGGAAGATGGGCATTGCAGAAAGAATAAATCTCACAAGGGTGATGCTCCCAGGGGTGGCAATCCACTTGGCTTTCCAGCCAGCTATCTTCTTCATGATCTTTTCAGTGAGCAGCTGCAGGTCCAGCATTTAAGCCTCATGTTTGACAATGGCATGCCAAGATAGGTACAGGGGAAGCTAGCCATTTGACAACCCAAAGCAGTTTGAATGTCAGATAAATCAATGTGATCACAGTGGTGGGTATAATATTTCTTTTCAGCATGTTTGTCCTTAAGCCAGTGGCATTTCCAAAGAGTTCCAGAATGCAAGCGACTGCAGTTATATGATATATCAGAGTTTAGAGGTGCTTCACCACCTGACTACCAAGAGGAGTAAGTAAGATCACCGTGAACTTGAGCAGCATCCGTCAGTCTGCCGAGGCAGTCGACAGCCAAAACAAAGAGCAAGGGGGAAAGAGGGTTCCCATGTCTAAGTCCCCTGTGATGAAAGATCTGATCAATGAGAGCAGAGTTACATCAATCTGAACTCCATGAGGCTAAGGAAGAATTTCCAAGATACAGAGTCGAAGGCCTTTGCCAGATCAAGCTTGAGCGTGAATGAGGCTATATTTTTCTGTCCGAGCACCTTAGCCATGGATTGCACGTAAAAAAAAGTTTTCATGGATGTCGCGGCCCTTTATGAAGGCATTTTGACAATGGGATATAAGCTTGTTCATCAGGGGTTGCCGTCTGGTTGCTAGGATTTTGGCAGCAGGCTTCGCCCGGCATAATACCTGAACAACTGCATCATCATTTGCAGGAATAGTACTTGATGAAAAACCAGCTCTTTGTGCACCCATGCCATCAGAACTATAGCAGATGCTGTTTTCTGGAAAATCAACAGCTTCTGATGCAGGTCCTTCACTGGAGCCACACAGAGGTTGCATGCAACATTTTCCATTTGCCTGTGTGTCAAACCCAGGCTATGGAATTCAGAGAACAGAGAAAAATTCAGAGATGAAGCTCAAGAAAACACGTTGAAACTCAGCATGACACAAAGTTTAGCTAATTTCAGAGGAATGTTTTACTGGAGTTAAGCGATTACAGAAGAAGCTTATGCTGGCCAGAACCTCGCGACAGTTAGTTCAATCCCAAAATACAAGATATTGCACTCCCCTGATCCAGGATACAGTTTTAGGGAGAGACGAAAGAGACACAGCTCGGACGGAAAGGGGATGCCTCCAGTATGGAACCGTCGGATGGGAGATCAACGACCTTAGATGCGTGGCTGGTGTGAAGCCGTCAGCCGTGGCATCTGCAATCGACATCCACCAAGTCACAGCGGTGCGGAGCTTGCAAACAGAACTTAACTGCGGGTGTTGCAAAGCTTCAGTGAACTTCTGGGACCGAGGAGCTTCAGAGCAATGGTTCCTGACACTGTGCAGAGATGGGCCCTGACAGCACTTCATTTCGTACTAATGTAATTTCCATCAATTATTGGCTGCTGGTTATCTGACACAGAACTTTCAACAATATGACACACATCATTCTGCCCCTTAAAATGGATGAATTCTTCCATAACAAAGTTTGAATTCAACCTGATTTTGCAACCTGGTGAAGATTCTCCTTCAGTTGTCGCTCTACGGACCATGTATCAGATCGCAGTGCCTCAAGTTTGTTATGTTGGATCCTCATGTGCTCCAAAAATGCATACATTAGCATAGTGAACCACTGAACAGTTAGCTTTATTTTGTCACTCCTGATGATTTCATCAATGTGACTTCTACAAATATGTTCGAGACTTAAATTGCATACTTATGTCAATCTTATAACTTGTTCTGTGTGCATGTGTCTAAACCGGATATCTCAAGCTGTTGTTTACAAAGGATTTTCCTTTCTCTCAAGGAGAAAACATTGCCAATTAACTCCAAACTTCTCTCCACGATCATGTTAGGAAGGTCATCGTTTGACAAATGACATTCTCTGAGTTTCTTGAACAGGTTGCTGCTCCTCTGAGATCATATGATCAGCACCACCAGATAAGACCTCTCGTGGTGCGCCATTTGTAAAAAGTCCATGATCATTGTCAACTAACTCTATTCTTTTCTCCACAATCATGTTAGGAAGCTCATTATTTGACAAATGACATTCTTTCTGAGATTCTTGAACAGGTCCCTGCTCCTCTGAGATCATATGGTCAACACCAGATAAGACCTCTCGTGGTGTGCCATTTGCGAAAATGCCATGATCGTTGTCAACTAACTCTATTCTCTTCTCAATCATGTTGGAAGCTCATCATTCCACAAATGACATTCTCTGAGTTTCTTGAACAGGTTCCTGCACCTCTGAGATCATGTTAGAAATTGCCATGATCATCGTCAACTAACTCTGTTCTTCTCTAAACAATCATGTTAGGAAGCTCATCATTTGACAAATGACATTCTCTGCGAGTTTCTTGAACAGATTCCTGCTCCTCTGAGATCATATGCTCAGCACCAGATGAGACCTACTGTGGTACACCACTAGTCAAATTACCATTCAATTCCTTATTTCCGAACATGTGGTCATTTCTCAAGTTGGTAGAGGTCCACGTGATCACCGTTGTAGTTATTTTGGAACATAAGGACAGACTTGTGCCTCCACGTGTCACGGCGTTATTACTGTTGTACTACTCTGGTTCTCCTGATGTTTTCTTTTCCTGTTGCTATTCTGAACTGTTTCAGGAAGTGTCTCATTGACTTCTACACCAGTTCTGGAAAAAGGAAACCAGATCAGAACATCAACTTCAGTTTTGTTATCCTTTCTTAGTAACTACTTGCAAATGTCACTGGTCAATATTGGAGAGAAATAGTATGGTCATTCAGTTGTGTACAATGGTTGCCTGATTATCTCGAGGACACTTGTGCGACTGTTTTGTTTTAGATGTTGGTCTTTCTATCTTCGTTACAGGGACGGTGTTAGCGAGAACCAGTTTAATCGGGTGTTGAACATCAAATTAGTTCGAATAATTGAGGTACTGTTCATGTGGTTCTAGTTGGGCTCATATTATACAGGAGAGTATCTCATTCCCCTATTGCACAACGACTTAGTGTTATTCTAATTGGTGCTGGCCTACAAGTTCTTGGATGAAAATTGGAACCCCAAGTTCACACCGATTGTTGCTCAGAAAGCCACCACACGATTTTTTCATGCCTGGATCTCCTGACAACGTCCCTCCTGGTAACATACACTGTTTTTCTACTGTATTCTATCCCATAATAATGTTTTCATTATCAAACTGTCTACTGTATTCAGGTACTGTTGTTGATAACGCAGTCTGCCATCTAAGGAATTATGACTTCTACATGTGTGCACATACTGGGATGATCATAAGTATTCTCTCCGGTGCATCATGCTTGCTTGTTCAATGTTTTGCCCTAGTACTGTTTTGTTTGTGATCTATGCCGTTTCATACCACGTACACACCAAGATTATAAGTGTTGAACCATCTGTAGCCAGTATTCTTATTGTTTGCCCTAGTGCTGGTTGTTTGTGATTTATGCCATTTTCTACTGAGTACAGACAAAAAAATGAAGTTGTATACAACCGGTAGTTCCCTTGATCAGTTAGTTAATACTGAGTTGACTGTCCTAGAGCCATTTGTTTAATGGTACCTAATTTGAACCGATAATTTATTCATTTTTAACCTATAGTGCCATCACTGATTTACTTCGATTGTTTGTGAATATTTTTATAAGTGTGTACATTTTATAAGAAAATATTATTTCGTGGTCGATGCACTTAGCATATAATAACTAATAAGTACAGTATGCTGAAAAACTCTAGTCAGCGGGGCATTTTCAAAATCGTGTTTATAGAAGTTGGTACTGGATAGCAGTATATGGCATTACTGAAACTATCCAGCTCTTGAGATTGAACGACTTCTAAGTACCGTGTAGTTGGCATGTCCATAGATTCTTTACCCTGTTGTTTTGATGAGGCCTGGCTTTCAGTTGTAGCGTTATGCTTATGAATTTTGACAGTGGTGAACCTTTGGGAAAATTTCCAATTTGCTGAGGTGTAGACTTGATAGAGCTAATCTTATTTATGTGTTCCAGCTTCCATGGGACTACCAGGACAACAGTTCAGAATACATTAATTGAATGTTATCGTCTTCCAACAGATATATGTCAAAGCATGTATGCGAGAAACGAGGTACCCAATCAGCAACTCTAACTACGCGATGTTGCTATTGTCAAGGTCTATCAAAAATCTTAGCAGGTGATCAATGATGCATTGCGACAGTTCATGCGTGAGCCAAAAAGAAATAAAGACCTGCTTCAAAGCCTTTTGTTGTCTGTAAGCTGACATCTTCAGTATCCCTTCAGAAAATGTACTCCTGTATCAGGGGTCTGTACATCAATTGAAATGGCTGGAAACTAGCGTCCACAATCTTCTTGACCTGAATTACAGCAGAGTCCACATAAGCACCAGATCATAAGCAGAATTATAGAGATCTGAGTTGGTGGCTTTCGGTTCATCCTCACTGAGATCACCTCTCAAGTTATTAGGAAATTTACCAGAGTTGTTATCCATTCTGAATAGTTGGTTCAATTGACACATCTATGATCTATTTTTAGATAATATTTTTATATTGCACAAAGTTATAGATTATGATCACACAAGCATTTAAACAACAGATGCAATATAACAAGAAATAACTGTAGAAACGCATTCGTCAGTCATAAACAGAAGTTCCATTAACATATTTTCATTTACCTTATATCTGTCTTCTGTAAATAACATCCTTAAGTCACCCATATAAGATAGGCTGCAATTTTTTGCATATAGGTCATACTGCACAAAAAGGGATCGAAAAAAGGAAGATGAAAACAAAGACAGAACTAACCAAATAATTCATGGTGGTAAACATCAAATCAAACCTCGGTGAATTTTTCTGGCAAGAGAAGCAGGGAAGCTGAAGTTGCCATTTCTTCAGATTAACTGTGTTAACTTTCCTTGTATCCCAGTCAGTTAACGACAAGAAGACGAACCTCTATAAACAGAAGAGCAAAAAATATACTCCAATAGTTGAATTTTTCGCAGGAACATATATCAAATCAAAATATATAAAGGAATTCAAGTTGCAGCATGAGTAAACTGAAGTAGTCGATAGTGCAAAAATTATCCAGACCAGGCAAACAGACAGTTATGGCACAATCGTAGATATACTCAATCATGTTCCACTCAACAAACGGATTAAAGTACACACCGACACCAACACCGACACCGACACCGACACCGACATGATCTGCCAGCCAAGTGACCTGAGGTTCCAGCCAGATGACCACCACCAAGAACCAACCAATGGAACAATTAACCCGGTGACCAAGCAAATGATATGAAGCATTTGGGGAAATGAGAGCGTACTGTCAGGAGGATCCCTGTCTGAACTTAACTGAAGAAATGCACAGCTCCCCTGTTCGCGTGTCGGATGAAGCTGTCGGGGCCACGGCGCGCCACCCAGCTAGTACCTACCTCGCCAAGTTGTGCAATCCATCCATGAAGATAGCATCAAAGCAAACAGAGAGAGAGGAACAGTTTACCCGCGCACATACGCCCGCCGCAACAACGGCGATCTTTTCCCCGAGCACGAACTCGAGCCACACACACCACCCCACGGTGAGCGCACATACACTCCAAGAGGCTACATCTCTCTCTGGCTACTCTACACAGCAGCACCGCGGCCATTTTAATACGCAGACTCACGCACAGCCCAGCCGCCCAGATCGGCCACTAACCCCATGCACTAACTACCTAGCTAGCATACAAACTCGCCGGTCAAGCCACACAACGGCTTGATCCTTTTTTTGCTCTGCACTAACTACAGCACGCATGCAGCCCACGACCCAGCGGCACGACGCAACCCCCGCCGAGTCCATGATCCGCACCACGTGACCAACTAAATGCATGCAGCTAATTTCTAGATCAAGATTATGGCTAACAGAGGAGACGAACAGAGAACTTGCTAAACCTTTCACTCCGGACGAGGTATGTGTTCGAGTTATTTACCTAAAACCATCACGCTAGGGTAACAACTTGGTACCACATATGAGCCAGGGCACAAAGAACCCCCAAAATTGTGTCTAACAACTAACACAGAGCACTGATTGTCTCATTTACTCGCGAAAACAGCGAAACCGACAAGTCGGACCCACCGGTCGGGCTGACGTGGCATGCCTACATGAATAAAAATTTGCTGAGGTGGCCAAAGGCCCCACCCGTCTGCCTCTCGTCTGTTCCACTCTCCTCCCCTCTCTCTCTCTCCCCCAAATCCTCTCTCTACTTGCCCCATGGTGGCGTCGTCGGCCAGGTCCTTCGTCGGCAAGCTGTAGGAGGGAGCACAAGGTTCTCGATGTGCTCGTCCCACTGCCTTCCCTTGCTCTTGAGATGTGGTGTCATGCCGCTCCGGCAAGAGGCGCTAGTCAATTGGCCAGATGCAGACATGGAAGGGAGCGCCGGTGTTATGCCGCGCCGGCGAGCTGTAGGAGGGAGCTCGCTGGAGTGACTGGTGTGGTCGTCGGAGGTGGCGCTAGACGGCGGTGAGACGCATGTGGCACGACCGTAGGCGTGCGTCCGTGCGGCCGAGGTCAGCCATTATCGACGGCCTCCGGCGTGAGCGGGACGAGCGGCTGCCGGATCTCGCGGGAGTGGTGCGGGGCGCTTCTAGATGTGTGCGTGCTCGCGGCGGCTAGGCGTGCAAGAAATAGGACGAGGCGACCCGGGGCTAGCTCGAGCAGGGGCTCGGCTGCCATGGCCATGGAGCTCTGGGCTCGCACGGGCGCATATGGTCGGACGTCCACGCCGACGGGAGTGGCATCGGCCTGGGAGGACTCATGACGTGCCTCCCCCCCCTCCCCCCCCCCCCCCCCCCCCCCCCAATGCTCGATAGATGGGAAGAAGATGGTCATGCAATCACTGACATGCGGAGTCCGCGTCTCATTTGCCACCTCAGTTGGTCAATGTTTTTTTTTGTGCTTGGTCTTTGCCATGTCAGCCCGACAGGTGGGTCCAACTTGTCAGTTTCGCTGTTTTCACGAGCAAATTTGACAATCTGTGCTCCGTGTTACAAATTAGGCGCAGAGTTGGTGGTTCTTTATGTCATGATTCATATGTGATACCAAGTTGTTACCCTAACCCTAACTATAATGGTTTTGGGTAAATAACTCTATGTGTTCAAATGGCGCCTTCAAAGGCTGCTAGCGTCGATCCGGTTTCTATCAAAGACACTGAGCACTATTGGGAGATGTTCTGACCCAAGGTGTTCTTGATTTTTTGAACGGGGTGAACTACCTGCGGGTTGGAATGACACCTTGATCACTCTTATACCCAAGGTAAGATATTCTCAGTCCATTTCTTAGTACCGTCCAATTGCTCTCTGGCTGGTGATATATAAAATTGCAGCAAAAGCCGTCACCAACTGCATGAGAGATGATCTAGATGAGGTAATCAGTGAAGAAAAAAATGCGTTTATACCCAGGCGTCTCATCACCGATAACATATTGGTTGCTTATGAGACTATCCATACTATGAAGCGCAGGAAGAAAGGGAAGAATGTTTCTTGCGTTGTCAAACTTGACATGACGAAGGCGTATGATCATGTTAAGTGTCACTATCTAGAGGCCATATTGCTGAAGTTGGGGTTTTGCATGAGCTTTGTCGGTCAGACTAATTATGAAATGTGTTACTTCAGTCAGGTTTTCTATCAGAGTGAACGGAGTGCTCTTACCTTACTTCACCCCTTCCAAAGGGCTACGGCAAGGCGATCTGATTTCACCATACCTTTTCCTCCTTTGTGCGGAAGGTTTCTCCTCGTTGCTGAAATATTATGATGTGGGATATATTTACAAGGGGCTCAGAGTTATCTACAGATCCCCATGAGTGAGCCATCTCTTGTTTGTTGAACACAACTTAATCTTTATTAGCGCAAATGGAGATAGTGCGAATCATCTTAATGCAATATTGCAGATTTTAAGGTGTTGCCTCAGGACAATGTGTGAATAGAGACAAGAGTGCTATATTTTTCAGTTCAAACACACCTAAATCAGTGAAGAATTCTCTCAACGGGATTTTGGATATTCAAGTTGAGGCTTTCACTGAGAGATACCTGGGCCTTCCTACTGCAGTTGGACGCATTACCAGTGGCACATTTGATCATATCAGTGAGAGGACCAGAGGAAAGATAAAAGGGTGGTCGGAAAAGCTCTTAGCTTGTGCAGACAGAGAAACACTTTTAAAATCCGTTGTGCAAGCCATTCTGACTTACCTATGAGTATGTTTTTGTTCACAAAAAATATAAGCAGGAGTTTAACTTCTCGCATGGCAAAATATTTTTGAAGCCAGATGGGGCATCCGCGTAGAATCACGACACAGGTGGCTTTCCTGGCATCCTTTACCCTTCTACCCGCTTTCTCTCTACTCCCTATTCCCTGAACAACTCCTCTTGTATGAACTGGTATTCGTGAGGAGTGAATCCATAGGAGGTTGCTAACATCTGTTATTCAGGGCTAGGCACCACCCTTTCACCATCAAATTTTCCTCAATTCTACCCCCACACCCGATTCCTCTTTTCTTCCTGGTGACAACGACATGTTCACGACGGAGCCTGTTCCTGCACCCACCGTCTTACCACCGAAGTGGGATACCATGTCTACAAATGCGCAGCTGATGTGGTATCTTAGGATATTATGGGAGAAAACGGAGGAGATGAGGTCCGTGTTTGGTGTTGCACGCTGTGGTGACCCTCACACGGCTACCTCGCGAGCCAATCCGGCTCCGGCCGCTACTACTTCAACCTCACCGGATGCCTCGGTGAAGCCATTGCCGTTGAAAGAATCAGACCGGGGCAACACCCTAGACACGCCATCGAACATCAAATTTGGCACCCCCACATGACTAAGATGCCGGATGTGGAAACCATACCTGACAGCCACCAACATGAACCCAGCACACAATCCGTCTTCCAGATATCGTCGATGCAGACCACCATCTACATCCGCTTCTGGACTACCTCCCAAGCTCATAGACTAGTCGTCGCAACAACGGAGCCTGAGCACACAAAGTGCACCGCAAGGATGCTGTCACCGCCATGACATCCCTACTTGAATAGACTAGTTACCAAATCCATCATCTATCATAGAGCCGGTAGCCCTGTCCGAAGAGAATGTAGAGCTTCTTTATTCGGCATCGCGCTAGATTACCCAAAACCTAAACTATCAGTGCTCTAAAACCAAAAGCTGCATCAGCCACACGCACGGGATCTGGCGATCCTCCTCACCACCGACAATTGAGAAGTCGTCGGCAGAGGGGAGCATCCCTCATGTGGCGCATCCTCTAGTCATGATGGTCGCTGGCTTGGGCGGCAGCGGTGGCTCCTAGCGACAAGGCGGCGTGTGGTGAACTGTGACAACGCGGGTGGGAGCGGGTGGCTGCTGCTACAAGCGGTGGGCAATCTGGAGCTTGTGGTTGCGCATGGCAGCCGGGCCCAATTTGGGCTGTGCAGGCAGCTTCATAAAACCACTCCTGCTGCCAGAGCTTCATCGTTTCAACGAATGTGCCCTCCGGCCCGATAACGTTGGTGAGCTTGCTCACCACAATCTGCAAGCTGGGAGCCGCTGCTATGCGGCTTGACGTAGAACACGTTCAGCCATATATATAGCCTGAAATGGGGCTCGATGCGAAGGAAGGCTTCGCAAAAGATTATGAAAGTGGCAATGTGGAGAACGAAGTTTGAGGCTAGATGGTGGAAATCTAATCCGCAATAGAACATGAGGCCCTGTACGAAGGGGTGAAGGGGAAAGGCCATGCCTCAGATGAGGTGGGAGATAAAGGTTACCCTCTCCCCTTTAGGATGAGTGGGAATGGCGGAAGCTGAGCGGTTTGCGCCCGCCTCTACAGGAGATCGGCACCTGACCGTAGTAGGAAGATACCCGTCAGCCTTGAGCTTTATAACGGTGCATGGATGCTTATGCAATGACATGCAAGGACTAAGCTAGGGGTTTGACAGTTTGGGCACCTCCGAAATACAAGTTCTTCGCTTGGTTGATCATCCAAAACCGCGTGTGGATAGTCAATCGTTTGCCCTGATCGTGGATGGCCTAATTCTGGCCTGTGCCCTGTTTATCAACAAGACCATTTAAATTCACGGTGCACCTCCTCTTCCATTGCCACTTCTCCTAGCGTATCTGGACTGAGTTGAGTTGGGTTCGTGGGTTGGTTTACGCGATGGCAAATCTTCTGTCTTAGTTTCCAAAAAAAAAATGTAAAGGCCAGACTAAGGGAGCAACCAGTACAGGCTGACATCACCGCAACATTCTTCAAATAGTTTCTGAATTTTACATATATAATAATAACCGTGATGCAAACTCAAACAGGTTTCTCCCGTCAGGAAAAACACAAGAGTTGGCTGGTTTTCCTTGAAGCCATGATTTATTTGGTGCAAAAAGCTCCGGATTCACTGCCGGCGCGCGCCACCATGGCCGAGGGAGGCAGCGACACTGTTTTTTCTTTTTTTGACGGCGCTACGGCAGGCTTACGCCGGCCTGAACCATTTCATTAATAGATAAAAGAGTACATTTACAAGGCAGAGAAAGGGAAGGGGGGTTGAGAGTACAAATCAATTAAGCTATAATCTCATAGATAAGTGGAACAACATGGTACTCCAATCTCGAAGAAGGTGCAGAACTTGCTCATTGGAGCATCTATTAGACCAAAGCATGAGGTCGTCGGCAGCCGAGCGGGCTACGAGGTTGATGGATTGAAGTTCATTCCGAAAAGCTTTGGCATTTCTTCTTTTCCAAATATTCCACAGAATAGCAATGATCACCGTGGAGCGAGGTTTGTTGGTTAGGCCCTGTCCCCAGAGCTGGTGTAGGTCCGTCGGTAGCGTGGCAGTAATTGAATTTAGCTCTTCCCAAAACGGACGCAGGTGGTGGCATTGCAGGAGGAGGTGAGTGATTGATTCTATATCCGGGCAGAATGGGCAACAGGCGGAGTTTGTTAACCCCCTTTTGAATCGTCTTTCGTTGGTGAATAGCCGGTTTTTGTGTGCTAGCCAAAGAAAAATTCTGCATTTGTTGGGTGCATAGTTCTTCCAAATGGTCGTTGCAAAGGGGTCAATTGGCTTGTTGATCCAAACAACCTTGTAGGCCGATTTGCAAGTCATAGGCTTGCCATCAAAACGTCCTGTTCGTTTGTCCATCACCTGCAAATTCATGGAAACAGATGCAAGCATATCGCGAAGGTTTCCCAATTCGTGTTCGGCGTCATGAGTAAGGCGAGGAGCCAGGTCAAGGTTCAAGGCAGGATAGCCTAGCACCCGTGCGACAGTGGCCGCGGGTCTGAGAGTATGAGAAAAAAGTGCAGGGAAAATTGTTGCAAGGTTTTCAGTGGAGCCGTTAAACCATAGATCTAGCCAGAAAGCGGTTGTCGTACCATTACCAATATCCACCTTAGTTATGGAACGGAAGAATTTTAGCCCCTTGGCGATACCATGCCAAACGTTGGACTCAAAGGGATGCGGAGAATCAAGGTCACGAGTATCAGACCATCTATATTTCAGAGCAAGATGAGAGTTACCCCTAGAAGCAATGTACGAGTGAATTTTGTTTAGATGGGAAAGAAGAAGGCAAGAGTTTAAGTGTTGAAGAGAGGAGAAACCTAGACCCCCATGCGAGAACGGCGCACAAACAAAGTCCCAAGCCACTTTACACTGCCCACCAGACACTTTTTCCTGACCCGCCCAAAAAAGGACCTGCAATGTTTATCGATGTCCTGGACAATGCCCACCGGGAGCAGTAGAGCAGTCGTGTCGTAGATTGGTAAGGCCCTAAGGACCGCACGAACCAGAATGACACGACCGGCAAGAGATAGAAGTACCCCTCGCCACCCAGCTAGACGACGGTCGATCTTATCTATGATGGAAAAGAAGTCTTTCAGATTGAGTTTGTGGGTGGACAAAGATAGACCGAGGTAAGATTGAGGGAAGGATGCCACTTTGCATCCCAAAATATCGGCAAGATGGACAGCGAGTCCAGGTTCGACATGAATAGGAGCGAAAGTGCTTTTGTGAAAATTAATGTGTAAGCTAGTGGCCGCTGAGAATTCAAGAAAGGTAGATTTGAGTGTTTGTAGTTGGTCATGTTCTACTTGAAGGATGATGAGGGTGTCATCCGCATATTGAAGCACAGGGCAATCAATGGAGGGGTCGATCGGGTGAGAGAGTCGGCCATTGAAGGAAGCTTGTATGATTAGACGTCGAAGGACGTCGGCAACAATAATGAAATCGTTCATGAGGTCAAGCAAGTCAAATTTGAGAAAAAGTTCCCAATTAGCTTTAAAAAAAGCCGGACCAAATCCGTTGGGCCCTGGACTTGCATTGACGTTCATGCTTAGAATAGCAGCGCGAATTTCGTCCAAGGAAAAGTGAGTTGTGGAGTCCTGCAGTAGGTTAAAATTAGAAATCATTATCTTCTCTATGAAGCCTTACTTATCAATAATCATCTGCATCAAAGCAAAGCACACTAGCTAGGACCAAAACCAACAGTTCCCATATCAAGGTTTTGTGAAGAATTTTTACTTACGATTCCCCCCAAGCAAGCGACTAGCCTTGAAACATCTGCCCAGAGACTGATTAATCCAGCAGTTATGATTCAACAACCTTTTACTTGTACCCTACAGCAGTTTCACACAATTCCCAAGAAACTGTTTTTTTTTCAGACTAGACCAGTTTCAGTAAACTGTTTTACAGAAACAACAGTTTCGATCAGGCATTGCCAATAGGAGTTTGAGAAACAAGCGGAGCCTCGATCGACGACGTGGTGCAGGCTTGGCAGCGGCGGCCGGGCCACCATCACCGGAGCTCGCATCAGGCATCTCTAGCGAAGTGATCCCATGCATCCGGAGTAGCCCTCGTCGGCCAACGTTGACAACCTGCCCTGCCTGTGGGAGCGCCACATGCATGTGGCCCTGCATGAACCCTCACAGCATAACCCCCTCCATGGCCGGGTGCGCCAACGCCTCGCGCAGCACCGCCTCGTCCGCCGCCGACACGTCCAGCAGCTCCGTGATCCACACGGGGAGCTCCGTCGCCGCCAGTTTGTCCAGCGCGCCGCGCTTCTGCAGGCTCGTGACCAGCGCCGCGCACTGCTCCGGCGTCGCGTTTGGGTCGTTGGCGTGCTTCACGTTCTAGACGTTCACAAACAGCGTCGGCGAGCTCGGGGTCGGGGAAGAGTTGACGGTGGCGAATCGACGCCGGCGATCGGCGAAGAGAGGTGGCGGTGACGAGCTCGAAGGCGTCGCTGTGGTGCTCCCGGGCTCGTGTTCGTCGGTGAGCAGATGCAGCGTGGCTCCGCGCAGCTTTTAGACAACTTGGGGAGCCGAGGAGAACGGCGGTGGTTCACGGCGGCGTGCTGCCGGTGCGTTCGGGGAAGAGAGCAGAGGAGACGGGGATAGTCACGGGCGAGGGGAAAGAGAGAGGCAGGGGGTCGAGAGAGCAGAGGAGCCGGGCCTGACGAGAGCTGCTGGTAGGAGACGGCATCCGCGGCGAGCTGCGTGGGTGCAGCGCGCACGCGGCGAGCTGCCCGCAGATTAGTACCGTACCGGAAGTTTATTCTGAACGTGACCGGTTTATTAGACGGACTCTCCCTACTCCATCGCCAACACCGGAAATATGCACGGCTGTCAGCTGCGAAAGATGCCAAAGAGCACAAATAAAAGAGGCCTCCGAGCCCAACCCGTGACCCAGCATCAAAAAGTGCACACGGACGAAAAGATGGCCTCCGAGCCCAGCCGTGACCCAGCACCGATAAGTGCGCACGGACCAAAACAAATGCAGTGAAAAGATCCCCTATGAGGGCATAGTCGTAAGAAAAAATAGCGCAATTGCATATCCTGGGTTGGCACGTGCTATACATTAGCACCGGGCTTTTTATTTAAATTCCCTTTTTAAATGGCTACTAGGCACCGGTAGGCCGGCCCAAATTTGGGCCGATTGCTGCGCATCCACCAAATTTAGTTGTATGTGGCCGTCAAATTTTGCTGCGGGGAAGAAGAAAGGGGATGAGCGGGAAATCAAACATTCTATGGAAGAGCGGGAGTTCAAACAGAGTAAGATTACTAGATCGTAAATAGGGTAGCACATTGTCTTGCGAATTATGCACGGACAGCTCAAAGCACCCCTTGTTGATTGCATAGAGCTCTAGATTTTGTTTAAGTTCTTGTAATAGCTGATCGTAACCCTATTGAACTGAAATCAAAACCCTCAAAAAGGGGATGAGCAGCGGAGGAGATGGAAATGTGGTGCTACAGCAACGAGAGAGACATTTCACGGGTTGGGAAAGAAATAAGGATAAGAATGACCGTGTTGGCCCCCACAAGAACGTGGGAGCAAGGAGGAATGGCAGGACGCTAGCAGCTGCCTCCCGTGTGTACGATCTAGCCAGATCAGACGCATTGCCCTTTTTTTAATATACCAGGAACCCGTCTGACTATCTCTTTACATCGTTGCCCAGGGCAGTGCCAATACAATGTACCCAGATCGAATTCCACGCGAAGCGCTAATGACAAAGGACAGAACCATACAGACACTTACCAGCAACACACTCCTGTCGTTACACACACACGTGCGTCGAGTGCCGAGAGACACCAAGACGAACGCACTCACAAACGAAGGTCATGATTCCATGAGATACGCTAGCCTCTGACCTGCATTTTGATCTTGGGGATAAAGCTCTCGTTGTCATGCCCATCAGATCCAGAGATGTAGGTGTTGGTCGTTCTGTCGTCATCCTTGGCGAAACAATAGGCGGGCACTTGCCATTCCGGGTCCTCCAGCACCGCTTTTGGCACGAAGCTCATCATATGTGAAATCCACCCTACGGGGTCACATAAATGTTAGCGAGATCCTTCAAATTCAGGGTTTTTTCGAGACATCAATGAAAAAGGCATCTATGTTTTTTTAGATGAACCTCCTCCCCCTCCTCCCCGCGTTACATTATCATTGATGAAACCAGATACCACATCCAAGTTATGGTCACATTTCCAATCCCTGCTGGTGTTGGGGAACGTAGTAATTTCAAAAAAATTCCTACGCACACGCAAGATCATGGTGATGCATAGCAACGAGAGGGGAGAGTGTTGTCCACGTACCCTCGTAGACCGACAGCGGAAGCTTTATCACAACGCGGTTGATGTAGTCGTACGTCTTCACGATCCGACCGATCAAGTACCGAACGTACGGCACCTCCGAGTTCTACACACGTTCAGCTCGATGACGTCCCTCGAACTCTGATCCAGCCGAGTGTTGAGGGAGAGTTTCGTCAGCACGACGGCGTGGTGACGATGATGATGTTCCACCGACGCAGGGCTTCGCCTAAGCTCCGCAACGGTATTATCGAGGTGTAATATGGTGGAGGGGGGCACCGCACACGGCTAAGAGATCTCAAGGATCAATTGTTGTGTCTCTGGGGTGCCTCCCTGCCCCCGTATATAAAGGAGCAAGGGGGAGGCAGCCGGCCAAGGGGAGAGGCGCGCCATAGGGGGGAGTCCTACTCCCACCGGGAGTAGGACTCCTCCTTTCCTTGTGGGAGTAGGAGAAGGGAAGGGGGAAGGAGAAAGAAGGAAGGGTGCGCCCCCCTTCCCTAGTCTAATTCGGACCAGACCATGGGGAGGGGTGCGGCCACCTTTTGAGGCCTTTCTCTCCTTTCCCGTATGGCCCATTAAGGCCCAATACGAATTCCCGTAACTCTCTGGTACTCCGAAAAATACCCGAATCACTCGGAACCTTTCCGAAGTCCGAATATAGTCGTCCAATATATCGATTTTTACGTCTCGACCATTTCGAGACTCCTCGTCATATCCCCGATCTCATCCGGGACTCCGAACTCCTTCGGTACATCAAAACTCAATAAAACTGTCATCGTAACGTTAAGCGTGCGGACCCTACGGGTTCGAGAACTATGTAGACATGACCGAGACACGTCTCCGGTCAATAACCAATAGCGGGACCTGGATGCCCATATTGGCTCCCACATATTCTACGAAGATCTTTATCGGTCAGACCGCATAACAACATACGTTGTTCCCTTTGTCACCTGCCCGAGATTTGATCGTCGGTATCTCGATACCTAGTTCAATCTCGTTACCGGTAAGTCTCTTTACTCGTTCCGTAACACATCATCCCGCAACTAACTCATTAGTCACAATGCTTGCAAGGCTTATAGTGATGTGCATTACCGAGTGGGCCCAGAGATACCTCTCCGACAATTGGAGTGACAAATCCTAATCTCGAAATACGCCAACCCAACAAGTACCTTTGGAGACACCTGTAGAGCACCTTTATAATCACCCATTTACGTTGTGACGTTTGGTAGCACACAAAGTGTTCCTCCGGTAAACGGGAGTTGCATAATCTCATAGTCATAGGAACATGTATAAGTCATGAAGAAAGCAATAGTAACATACTAAACGATCGAGTGCTAAGCTAACGGAATGGGTCAAGTCAATCACGTCATTCTCCTAATGAGGTGATCTCGTTAATCAAATGACAACTTATGTCTATGGCTAGGAAACATAACCATCTTTGATTAATGAGCTAGTCAAGTAGAGGCATACTAGTGACACTCTGTTCGTCTATATATTCACACATGTATTATGTTTCCGGTTAATACAATTCTAGCATGAATAATAAACATTTATCATGATACAAGGAAATAAATAATACTTTATTATTGCCTCTAGGGCATATTTCCTTCAGTCTCCCACTTGCACTAGAGTCAATAATCTAGATTACACAGTAATGATTCTTACACCCATGGAGCCTTGGTGCTGATCATGTTTTGCTCGTGGAAGAGGCTTAGTCAACGGGTCTGCAACATTCAGATCCGTATGTATCTTGAAAATTTCTATGTCTCCCACCTGGACTAAATCCCGGATGGAATTGAAGCGTCTTTTGATGTGCTTGGTTCTCTTGTGAAATCTGGATTCCTTTGCCAAGGCAATTGCACCAGTATTGTCACAAAAGATTTTCATAGGACCCGATGCACTAGGTATGACACCTAGATCGGATATGAACTCCTTCATCCAGACTCCTTCATTTGCTGCTTCCGAAGCAGCTATGTACTCCGCTTCACATGTAGATCCCGCCACGTCGCTTTGTTTAGAACTGCACCAACTGACGGCTCCACCGTTCAATGTAAATACGTATCCGATTTGCGATTTAGAATCGTCCGGATCAGCGTCAGAGCTTGCATCATCGTAACCATTTACGATGAGCACTTTGTCACCTCCATATACAAGAAACATATCCTTAGTCCTTTTCAGGTATTTCAGGATGTTCTTGACCGCAGTCCAGTGATCCACTCCTGGATTACTTTGGTACCTTCCTGCTAGACTTATAGCAAGGCATACATCAGGTCTGGTACACAGCATTGCATACATGATAGAGCCTATGGCTGAAGCATAGGGGACATCTTTCATCTTCTCTCTATCTTCTGCAGTGGTCGGGCATTGAGTCTTACTCAACTTCACACCTTGCAACACAGGCAAGAATCCTTTCTTTGCTTGATCCATTTTGAACTTTTTCAAAACTTTGTCAAGGTATGTGCTTTGTGAAAGTCCAATTAAGCGTCTTGATCTATCTCTATAGATCTTGATGCCCAATATATACGCAGCTTCACCGAGGTCTTTCATTGAAAAACTCTTATTCAAGTATCCCTTTATGCTATCCAGAAATTCTATATCATTTCCAACCAGTAATATGTCATCCACATATAATATCAGAAATGCTACAGAGCTCCCACTCACTTTCTTGTAAATACAGGCTTCTCCAAAAGTCTGTATAAAACCAAATGCTTTGATCACACTATCAAAGCGTTTATTCCAACTCCGAGAGGCTTGCACCAGTCCATAAATGGATCGCTGGAGCTTGCACACTTTGTTAGCTCCCTTTGGATCGACAAAACCTTCTGGTTGCATCATATACAACTCTTCTTCCAGAAATCCATTCAGGAATGCAGTTTTGACATCCATTTGCCAAATTTCATAATCATAAAATGCAGCAATTGCTAACATGATTCGGACAGACTTAAGCATCGCTACGGGTGAGAAGGTCTCATCGTAGTCAATCCCTTGAACTTGTCGAAAACCTTTCGCAACAAGTCGAGCTTTATAGACAGTAACATTACCATCAGCGTCAGTCTTCTTCTTGAAGATCCATTTATTTTCAATGGCTTGCCGATCATTGGGCAAGTCAACCAAAGTCCATACTTTGTTCTCATACATGGATCCCATCTCAGATTTCATGGCCTCAAGCCATTTTGCGGAATCTGGGCTCACCATCGCTTCTTCATAGTTCGTAGGTTCGTCATGGTCTAGTAACATAACTTCCAGAACAGGATTACCGTACCACTCTGGTGCGGATCTTACTCTGGTTGATCTACGAGGTTCAGTAATAACTTGATCTGAAGTTTCATGATCATCATCATTAACTTCCTCACTAATTGGTGTAGGTGTCTCAGAAACAGGTTTCTGTGATGAACTACTTTCCAATAAGGGAGCAGGTATAGTTACCTCATCAAGTTCTACTTTTCTCCCACTCACTTCTTTCGAGAGAAACTCCTTCTCTAGAAAATTTCCGAATTTAGCAACAAAAGTTTTGCCTTCGGATCTGTGATAGAAGGTATACCCAACAGTCTCCTTTGGGTATCCTATGAAGACACATTTCTCTGATTTGGGTTCGAGCTTATCAGGTTGAAGTTTCTTCACATAAGCATCACAGCCCCAAACTTTAAGAAACGGCAACTTTGGTTTCTTGCCAAACCACAGTTCATAAGGCGTCGTCTCAACGGATTTTGATGGCGCCCTATTTAACGTGAATGCAGCCGTCTCTAAAGCATAACCCCAAAACGATAGCAGTAAATCAGTAAGAGACATCATAGATCGCACCATATCTAGTAAAGTGCGATTACGACGTTCGGACACACCATTACGCTGTGGTGTTCCGGGTGGCGTGAGTTGCGAAACTATTCCGCATTGTTTCAAATGTAAACCAAACTCGTAACTCAAATATTCTCCTCCACGATCTGATCATAGAAACTTTATTTTCTTGTTACGATGATTTTCAACTTCACTCTGAAATTCTTTGAACTTTTCAAATGTTTCAGACTTATGTTTCATTAAGTAGATATACCCATATCTGCTTAAATCATCTATGAAGGTGAGAAAATAACGATATCCGCCACGAGCCTCAACATTCATCGGACCACATACATCTGTATGTATGATTTCCAACAAATCTGTTGCTCTCTCCATAGTTCCGGAGAACGGTGTTTTAGTCATCTTGCCCATGAGGCACGGTTCGCAAGTACCAAGTGATTCATAATCAAGTGGTTCCAAAAGTCCATCAGTATGGAGTTTCTTCATCCGCTTTACACCGATATGACCTAAACGGTAGTGCCACAAATAAGCTGCACTATCATTATCAACTATGCATCTTTTGGTTTCAATATTATGAATATGTGTATCACTACTATCGAGATTCAACAAAAATAGACCACTCTTCAAGGGTGCATGACCATAAAAGATATTACTCATATAAATAGAACAACCATTATTCTCTGATTTAAGTGAATAACCGTCTCGCATCAAACAAGATCCAGATATAATGTTCATGCTCAACGCTGGCACCAAATAACAATTATTTAGGTCTAAAACTAATCCCGAAGGTAGATGTAGAGGTAGCGTGCCGACCGCGATCACATCGACTTTGGAACCATTTCCCACGCGCATCGTCACCTCGTCCTTAGCCAATCTTCGCTTAATCCGTAGCCCCTGTTTCGAGTTGCAAATATTAGCAACAGAACCAATATCAAATACCCAGGTGCTACTGCGAGCATTAGTAAGGTAACATCAATAACATGTATATCACATATACCTTTGTTCACCTTGCCATCCTTCTTATCCGCCAAATACTTTGGGCAGTTCCGCTTCCAGTGTCCAGTTTGCTTGCAGTAGAAGCACTCAGTTTCAGGCTTAGGTCCAGACTTGGGTTTCTTCTCCTGAGCAGCAACTTGTTTGCTGTTCTTCTTGAAGTTCCCTTTCTTCTTCCCTTTAACCTTTTTCTTGAAACTGGTGGTCTTATTGACCATCAACACTTGATGCTCCTTTTTGATTTCTACCTCCGCAGCCATTAGCATTGCGAAGAGCTCGGGAATTGTCTTACTCATCCCTTGCATATTATAGTTCATCACGAAGCTCTTGTAGCTTGGTGGCAGTGATTGAAGAATTCTGTCAATAACGCTATCATCCGGAAGATTAACTCCCAGTTGAATCAAGTGATTGTTATACCCAGACATTTTGAGTATATGCTCACTGACAGAACTATTCTCTTCCATCTTGCAGCTGAAGAACTTATTGGAGACTTCATATCTCTCAATTCGCGCATTTGCTTGAAATATTAACTTCAACTCCTGGAACATCTCATATGCTCCATGACGTTCAAAACGTCGTTGAAGACCCGGTTCTAAGCCGTAAAGCATGGCACACTGAACTATCGAGTAGTCATCAGCTTTGCTCTGCCAGACGTTCATAACATCTGGTGTTGCTCCTGCAGCAGGCCTGGCACCCAGCGGTGCTTCCAGGACGTAATTCTTCTGTGCAGCAATGAGGATAATCCTCAAGTTACGGACCCAGTCCGTGTAATTGCTACCATCATCTTTCAACTTTGCTTTCTCAAGAAACGCATTAAAATTCAACGGAACAACAGCACGGGCCATCTATCTACAACTAACATAGACAAGCAAAATACTATCAGGTACTAAGTTCATGATAAATTCAAGTTCAATTAATCATATTACTTAAGAACTCCCACTTAGATAGACATCCCTCTAATCCTCTAAGTGATCACGTGATCCATATCAACTAAACCATGTCCGATCATCACGTGAGATGGAGTAGTTTCAATGGTGAACATCACTATGTTGATCATATCTACTATATGATTCACGCTCGACCTTTCGGTCTCCGTGTTCCGAGGCCATATCTGTTATATGCTAGGCTCGTCAAGTTTAACCTGAGTATTCCGCGTGTGCAACTGTTTTGCACCCGTTGTATTTGAACGTAGAGCCTATCACACCCGATCATCACGTGGTGTCTCAGCACGAAGAACTTTCGCAACGGTGCATACTCAGGGAGAACACTTATACTTTGATAATTTAGTGAAGGATCATCTTATAATGCTACCGTCAAACAAAGCAAGATAAGATGCATAAAGGATTAACATCACATGCAATCAATATAAGTGATATGATATGGCCATCATCATCTTGTGCTTGTGATCTCCATCTCCGAAGCACCGTGCTTGTGATCTCCATCTCCGAAGCACCGTCATGATCACCATCGTCACCGGCGCGACACCTTGATCTCCATCGTAGCATCGTTGTCGTCTCGTCAATCTTATGCTTCTACGACTATCGCTACCGCTTAGTGATAAAGTAAAGCATTACATGGCGATTGCATTGCATACAATGACAACCATATGGCTCCTGCCAGTTGCCGATAACTCGGTTACAAAACATGATCATCTCATACAACAAATTATATCACATCATGTCTTGACCATATCACATCACAACATGCCCTGCAAAAACAAGTTAGACGTCCTCTACTTTGTTGTTGCAAGTTTTACGTGGCTGCTACGGGCTTAGCAAGAACCGTTCTTACCTACGCATCAAAACCACAACGATAGTTTGTCAAGTTGGTGCTGTTTTAACCTTCGCAAGGACCGAGCGTAGCCACACTCGGTTCAACTGAAGTGAGAGAGACAGACACCCGCCAGTCACCTTTAAGCAACGAGTGCTCGCAACGGTGAAACCAGTCTCGCGTAAGCGTACGCGTAATGTCGGTCCGGGCCGCTTCATCTCACAATACCGCTGAACCAAAGTATGACATGCTGGTAAGCAGTATGACTTATATCGCCCACAACTCACTTGTGTTCTACTCGTCCATAGCATCAACGCATAAAACCAGGCTCGGATGCCACTGTTGGGGAACGTAGTAATTTCAAAAAAATTCCTACGGACACGCAAGATCATGGTGATGCATAGCAACGAGAGGGGAGAGTGTTGTCCACGTACCCTCGTAGACTGACAGCGGAAGCTTTATCACAACGCGGTTGATGTAGTCGTACGTCTTCACGATCCGACCGATCAAGTACCGAACGTACGGCACCTCCGAGTTCTACACACGTTCAGCTCGATGACGTCCCTCGAACTCCGATCCAGCCGAGTGTTGAGGGAGAGTTTCGTCAGCACGACGGCGTGGTGACGATGATGATGTTCCACCGACGCAGGGCTTCGCCTAAGCTCCGCAACGGTATTATCGAGGTGTAATATGGTGGAGGGGGGCACCGCACACGGCTAAGAGATCTCAAGGATCAATTGTTGTGTCTCTGGGGTGCCCCCCTGCCCCCGTATATAAAGGAGCAAGGGGGAGGCAGCCGGCCAAGGGGAGAGGCGCGCCATAGGGGGGAGTCCTACTCCCACCGGGAGTAGGACTCCTCCTTTCCTTGTGGGAGTAGGAGAAGGGAAGGGGGAAGGAGAAAGAAGGAAGGGTGCGCCCCCCTTCCCTAGTCCAATTCGGACCAGACCATGGGGAGGGGTGCGGCCACCTTTTGAGGCCTTTCTCTCCTTTCCCGTATGGCCCATTAAGGCCCAATACGAATTCCCGTAACTCTCTGGTACTCCGAAAAATACCCGAATCACTCGGAACCTTTCTGAAGTCTGAATATAGTTGTCCAATATATCGATTTTTACGTCTCGACCATTTCGAGACTCCTCGTCATATCCCCGATCTCATCCGGGACTCCGAACTCCTTCGGTACATCAAAACTCAATAAAACTGTCATCGTAACGTTAAGCGTGCGGACCCTACGGGTTCGAGAACTATGTAGACATGACCGAGACACGTCTCCGGTCAATAACGAATAGCGGGACCTGGATGCCCATATTGGCTCCCACATATTCTACGAAGATCTTTATCGGTCAGACCGCATAACAACATACGTTGTTCCCTTTGTCACCGGTATGTTACTTGCCCGAGATTTGATCGTCGGTATCTCGATACCTAGTTCAATCTCGTTAGCGGCAAGTCTCTTTACTCGTTTCGTAACACATCATCCCGCAACTAACTCATTAGTCACAATGCTTGCAAGGCTTATAGTGATGTGCATTACCGAGTGGGCCCAGAGATACCTCTCCGACAATTGGAGTGACAAATGCTAATCTCGAAATACGCCAACCCAACAAGTACCTTTGGAGACACCTGTAGAGCACCTTTATAATCACCCATTTACGTTGTGACGTTTGGTAGCACACAAAGTGTTCCTCCGGTAAACGGGGGTTGCATAATCTCATAGTCATAGGAACATGTATAAGTCATGAAGAAAGCAATAGCAACATACTAAACGATCGAGTGCTAAGCTAACGGAATGGGTCAAGTCAATCACGTCATTCTCCTAATGAGGTGATCTCGTTAATCAAATGACAACTTATGTCTATGGCTAGGAAACATAATCATCTTTGATTAATGAGCTAGTCAAGTAGAGGCATACTAGTGACACTCTGTTTGTCTATATATTCACACATGTATTATGTTTCCGGTTAATACAATTCTAGCATGAATAATAAACATTTATCATGATACAAGGAAATAAATAATACTTTATTATTGCCTCTAGGGCATATTTCCTTCAGCTGGGTACTAACGCAAACTGACACACCACATTAAACCTTGAGGCCCTGAATATGCATGTGGTTGACCACTCTGCGCTGGATGCACCGTTTATTGAAACTGAGATCAGAGACACTATTTTCTAGCTGCATCCTGACAAGGCACCGGGTCCGGAGGGTTTTACGGGCAAGTTCATCCGGGCGTGTTAGCTTACTATCAAGCTCGACCTCACTGCCGCTCTATTTAGATTCCAGTCTCTTAATTCTCGGGAGCTGAATTCCCTTAACTTGGCAATTATGATATTCTTACCCAAGAAGGATGAGTCTGAGAACCCCAGTGACTACCGCCCTTTTAGTCTTGTCCATGGCTTTGGATGATTGCAGCCAAAATGCTGGCCAACAGATTAGAACTCTTCATGCCGGACTTGATTGCTCACTGTCAAAATGCATCATCGAAGGGAGGTCAATTCACGATAACTTCGTGTTGGTGCAAGTAACTGCCAAAGCCCTCCAACAACAGAAGATCCCTAGTTGTCTTATGCTGAAACTGGACATCTCGAAGGCTTTCGATTCGGTGTCTTGGGAATTTTTGCTGCGCGGATTCAGCCTAAGATGGACGAACTGGATTGCTAATCTCCTTGCTTTGGCTTCTACCAAAGATCGGCATCAATGGTGTTGTATCGCCAATCACATTGTGCACCGAAGGGGTTTGAGGCAAGGAGACCCCTTATCTCTATTACTATTTGTCTTGCTCATGGACTGCCTTGGGAGGTTGTTTGATGCTGCACATCTGGCGGAGATCCTCTCTCCCCTTGGATCACTACCTATTAAACACCGCACTTCCCTCTATGCAGACGACGCAATCCTTTTCATCAAGCCGGAACCCAACAAAGTTATTGCATCAGCCGCACTTCTCGACACTTTTGGTCAGGCCACGGGACTGAAGTGCAACTTGACAAAAAGCAGTGTCATCTCTATTCACTACGATGAGATCAACCTACTTGGGATGATATCTAATTTGTATTGAATTATCGCAAAAGTTCCTGTGCATGCACGATAGTGCTGCATCCAAATGCTATATATGTTGCACACCATTTTTGTTTGATTATCAAGGATGTTTGTTTATCTTGTTATATGATAATAATGCTACATGTTCAAATGCTATGTCCCTTATAACTCTGAACCAATCCTCCCTGGGAACCAAATGAGATCTGAAGAGGAGGGGTTTGGCAAACTCAATCCCCTAGTGATGAAAAAAAATCAATCCACTAGGGGATTAGTTCCCCTGGAATAAAATAAGGCCTAAGGGATCAACACGGCCGCTCCTTCCCTGCCCTACGCATCCAACGAAGCTACAAATCTCACCATACGCACGCCAAATGCCCACGTGGTCTGCCCAGCTCGCTCCAAAAAATAGAGCAACTCCATGCGCCGAACCTGGTTGGCCACACAACAGATGCGCATCAAACGGAGCTGCTAGTTCAGACGTAATAAACTGAAGAGCTAAAAGAAACAAGTAGGAGGCACAATCTGAATGCTAAAAGAATGGTAAATCACGTACTGTACTGAAGAAAAGAAAGGCAAGTGCTAATGCAGTCCTAGCAATGAAATGAAATGAATCATGCCAACATGTAAATGAAGCAAGTGCTAAGGCAAATGTATTTTTTATTTGGCTATTGTTGAGGAAAAGTATTCTTACCAAACAAATAAAAAAAAGGGATTGAAAGGAGATACAAAGTGCTCCTTCTGTGGGAGAGAGGAAGATATTGAACATTTATTTGTCCATTGTTCTGTGGCTAAAATGTTGTGGATGGCTTTGAAATGCTCCTTTAATATACATGATGTTCCTGAAAAAATCAATGACATCTTTGGCAAATGGCTGATCAAATTTGGGAAAGATGATAAAAATATTATGACTGTGGGTATTTCGGCAATGCTCTGGACAATGTGGAAATTGAGAAATAGATTAGTCTTTGATAATCATAGGGTTACTGATCCCTGTGTTCCTGTTAATCTGATTATTAAGAATTTACATGAATGGTGTGTGTTGCAGAAAAACCAAGAAAGAATAGATCGCATGAAGGAGGGCGTAAATCAAGTTGAGCGGGTGGCCACGGAGATCTTTAGGGCGACGCGTGGATGGGCGACTGGAGTTCCAAGACTTGGTGGCTCCTAATGATCGACTACGCCGAAGCTCAATCGTCTCCGTGCCTACTTTTTAGCTCCTCTGCTTTTCTCTCTTCTTCCCATTCTGGGAATGTATCTTTGCACTTCTGGCCGTATGTGGCTTTCGATAAACCTCCTTGATGTAATAGCTAGCAGTAATCCTGGAGTCTAGTTTGCTTTGGATTTCCTTAGCGTGGCCTTCTTTAGGGGTTTACCAATTATCCTGACAAAATGATGATGGGGGGAAGGATGGCTCCCTCTCCAACATATCATCGTCGGGATTGGGCGTTGCTTGTGGTAGGCCTGGAGTCTGTGAACGGATGATTTCTTTATATGAAATCGGAGAGGCAAGCTCTCTTTTATCAAAAAAAAAAAAGAAACCTGCATCTCACGGAAAAGAATTTATCATAATGTACAACTGCATTGAGGCCACGTACATACGCTTAGCGCACTGTATTACAGTTTTTCGACCCATCCATATATTATGTTGTGGCACAGATCCCCATGCGCAACTGGACGTACAAGATATAGGGAGGAGCATTTTTTTGGACCCTAAAGCCAAAACGCCTCTCCCTGCGAGAAGGTGCATGGAACTCTATTGTTAATCTACCTCGCAAAAAAAAAACTCTATTGTTAAACTGGTACAGCCTACCACATGACAGTATTTATACAAAACTGAAAATTAAATAGTCAGGCGCAGTATGACAGTACAGATGTGGCTGCTACAATGGCAGCACCCAATGCATCCTCCCCCCTCCCTCCATTCTCAACAGACCATCTTCAGCAACCCATCCAATCCAATCCAACCAGGGCATTTCAGACACAAACTACTACTAAGCAGTCCAGCACCAGCGAAACTACCCTCGACGGGCTATCTTGTACCAACCGCAAGCGCTGACGCAAGTTGATGGACACACAACATGGTGGTTTTTAATCTGTGTTTGTTTGGGTAAAGGGGTATGGCGACGACAGGCAGAGCAGATTCGTTCTTCATCCCATCATTTGTATCCGAGGTTCATGCCGAGCTCAGGCCCGTACATTCCGCCGTGGGGCACAGGCTTGGTGTGTCTGTTTCGATCTGGCTGTAAGCTTCATCAGCATCAACCTCTCCAAGGCCTCTGGGTGATTGCCTCGCACCCACCTCTGGACCCGATGGACCTATAAAGAGAGCAGCACATTCTGGGGGGATCAAACGTGTAACAGGAGTCAGGTCATAAACAAATTCAGGACTATAACCAGCCACCTGACGCACGGTCTGGGATAGCACAACATCTCTTGGCAAGCCTTCTGCTGGAAAACTTCCAGGCATGCGCTGCAGCAGAGGATGATGGGCAGCAGGAGCTTATAGTTAAGATCATCAACTACCTTCTCCGGCAATTGCACCTCCACCCCACCGTATCTATCTCAGTGACGGCAAAATATCAGGCTTTCGAGCAACCAATGAGTCATTCATTGTAAACAAACTGTCTTCCTCAGTCAGGTTAATTTCCAAGCCATTCTCGTCAAAACTAGTACCCTGACTTGGACTGCTGAATGATGTATTTCTCTACTCTATTCCGGTTTTTTGTTCTGTAAAAGCATCTCCATCTTTATTGTTGTACAATACAAGGGCAGAGCCTCTTCACCAGGGTAATATCCTTCATTACTGGATGCAGACCCCCGAATAGAAACAGTTTCAGTTCTGTTAATCGGAACAGTTCCATGAGTTAGGTTCTGTAACTCTCTCACACTCTGTATTGATGGCCTCGATGGGCTTATATAGTGTTACAACAGCAGTACAGAGGGGGGGAAGGAGAGTACAACGGCAGTCCTGCATGTGAGGACGTGCGAAGCGCACGAGGCACATGACCTGCGCCAGGTTGTTGGAGACGTGCGGGAGTGGAGCTGCTAACCGTTAGCCACCAGAGGGGCGACCTGTAGATGGCGTCGAACACCCCCCCGCAGTCACAACGTGGGGTTCGCCGACGTTGAGACTGGTACGAAAGTCATCGAAGAGACGCGTCGGGAGCCCTTTGGTGAAGATGTCCGCAAACTGCGAGCTCGTGGGGACATGGAGGACGCGGATTTCGCCAAGAGCAACACGTTCGCGGACGAAGTGCAGGTCGATCTCGATATGTTTCGTCCGTTGATGCTGCACCGGGTTGCTCGACATGTAGACGGCGCTGATGTTGTTGCAGTAGACCACCGTAGCTCGCGAGGGAGGGTGATGAAGCTCGACGAGGAGTTGGCGTAGCCAGACGGACTCGGCGACCGCATTGGCGACCGCGCGATACTCGGCTTCGGCGCTGGAGCGGGAGACGGTGTTCTGCCGCTTCGACGACCAGGTGAGGAGGTTGCCACCGAGGAAGACGCAATACCCCGAAGTGGACTTGCGTGTGTCGGGGCAGCCGGCCCAATCCGCGTCAGAGTACGCAACAAGATCAGTGGCGGTGTCGCGGTGGATCCGAAGCCCGAGATGCGTCATGCCGCGGAGGTACCGGAGTATCCGCTTGACAAGCTGAAAGTGGCAATCCCGCGGAGCATGCATGAACAAGCAACACTGCTGCACCGCGTAGGAGAGATCGGGGCGTGTCAAGGTGAGGTACTGCAACGCACCGGCCAAGCTACGGTACATCGATGGGTCGTGGAAGAGCGGGCCATTGTCGGTGGAGAGCTTGGCGAGGGTGTCGACGGGCGTAGAGATCGGCTTGCAGTTCAACATGCCAGCCCGATCGAGAATCTCCAAGGCGTACTGCTCCTGAGAGAGGAAGAGACCGCGGGTGGTAGCGGTGACGTTGACCCCGAGGAAGTGATGAAGAGCGCCGAGGTCGGTCATCGCGAACTCGCGGTGGAGAGCCTGAATGATGGAGTGGAGCATGTCGGTGGAGCTGGTCGTGAGGATGATGTCGTCCACGTACAACAGGAGGTAGGCGAGGCGATCACCGCGGCGAAGAATGAATAGGGACGAATCCGCCCGCGACGCGACGAAGCCGAGAGTGCGCAGGTAGCTGGTGAAGCGGGAGAACCACGCGCGCGGCGCCTGCTTGAGACCGTAAAGAGAACGGTTCAGCCGGCACACATGCGTGGGCGAGGCGGCATCGACGAAGCCGGACGGTTGGGTGCTGTAGACCGTCTCGGCGAGGTGGCCGTGGAGGAAGGCGTTCTTGACGTCGAGTTGATGGATCGGCCAGCCCCTCCCGGCAGCCAAACTGAGGACAGTCCGGATGGTCGCCGGCTTGACGACTGGGCTAAACGTCTCGCCGTAGTCCACGCCGGCCTGCTGGGTGAAACCGCGAAGCACCCAACGTGCCTTGTACCGGGCGAGAGAGCCGTCTGGATGGAATTTATGCCGAAAAATCCACTTCCCTGTGACAATATTAGCACCAGCAGGACGCGACACCAAACTCCAAGTGTTATTCTGCATCAGTGCGTTATATTCGTCGAGCATAGCGTTGTACCGGTTTTCGTCTTGGAGAGCAACGCGGTAGGAGGAAGGGATGGGGCTAATGGGAGAGGAGGGTGAGGTAGAGGTGGTGAGAGCTCTGGGCCGGGCAAACCCCGTTTTTGCCCGTGTACGCATGCGGTGGAAATTAGCGGGTGGCACTACTTGTTGGGGAACGTAGTAATTTCAAAAAATTTCCTACGCACACACAAGATCATGGTGATGCATGGCAACGAGAGAGGAGAGTGTTGTCCACGTACCCTCGTAGACCGACAGCGGAAGCGTTATAACAACGCGGTTGATGTAGTCGTACGTCTTCACGATCCGACCGATCAAGTACCGAACGCACGGCACCTCCGAGTTCTACACACGTTCAGCTCGATGACGTCCCTCGAACTCCGATCCAGCCGAGTGTTGAGGGAGAGTTTCGTCAGCACGACGGCGTGGTGACGATGATGATGTTCCACCGACGCAGGGCTTCGCCTAAGCTCCGCAACGGTATTATCGAGGTGTAATATGGTGGAGGGGGGGCACCGCACACGGCTAAGAGATCTCAAGGATCAATTGTTGTGTCTCTGGGGTGCCCCCCTGCCCCCGTATATAAAGGAGCAAGGGGGAGGCAGCCGACCAAGGGGAGAGGCGCGCCATAGGGGGGAGTCCTACTCCCACCGGGAGTAGGACTCCTCCTTTCCTTGTGGGAGTAGGAGAAGGGAAGGGGGAAGGAGAAAGAAGGAAGGGTGCGCCCCCCTTCCCTAGTCCAATTCGGACCAGACCATGGGGAGGGGTGCGGCCACCTTTTGAGGCCTTTCTCTCCTTTCCCGTATGGCCCATTAAGGCCCAATACGAATTCCCGTAACTCTCCGGTACTCCGAAAAATACCCGAATCACTCGGAACCTTTCCGAAGTCCGAATATAGTCGTCCAATATATCGATTTTTACGTCTCGACCATTTCGAGACTCCTCGTCATATCCCCGATCTCATCCGGGACTCCGAACTCCTTCGGTACATCAAAACTCAATAAAACTGTCATCGTAACGTTGAGCGTGCGGACCCTACGGGTTCGAGAACTATGTAGACATGACCGAGACACGTCTCCGGTCAATAACCAATATCGGGACCTGGATGCCCATATTGCCTCCCACATATTCTACGAAGATCTTTATCGGTCAGACCGCATAACAACATACGTTGTTCCCTTTGTCATCGGTATGTCACTTGCCCGAGATTCGATCGTCGGTATCTCGATACCTAGTTCAATCTCGTTACCGGCAAGTCTCTTTACTCGTTCCGTAATACATCATCTTGCAACAAACTCATTAGTTGCAATGCTTGCAAGGCTTAAGTGATGTGCATTACCGAGAGGGCCCAGAGATACCTCTCCGACAATCGGAGTGACAAATCCTAATCTCGAAATACGCCAACCCAACAAGTACCTTTGGAGACACCTGTAGAGCACCTTTATAATCACCCATTTACGTTGTGACGTTTGGTAGCACACAAAGTGTTCCTCCGGTAAACGGGAGTTGCATAATCTCATAGTCATAGGAACATGTATAAGTCATGAAGAAAGCAATAGTAACATACTAAACGATCGAGTGCTAAGCTAACGGAATGGGTCAAGTCAATCACGTAATTCTCCTAATGAGGTGATCTCGTTAATCAAATGACAACTTATGTCTATGGCTAGGAAACATAACCATCTTTGATTAACGAGCTAGTCAAGTAGAGGCATACTAGTGACACTCTGTTTGTCTATATATTCACACATGTATTATGTTTCCGGTTAATACAATTCTAGCATGAATAATAAACATTTATCATGATATAAGGAAATATATAATACTTTATTATTGCCTCTAGGGCATATTTCCTTCACTACTGGCACGGCGCGCGGCGGGAGCGTGGGTGCGACGGGCGTGCGTGCAGTGGGGGAGGCGGTAGTACGTGCATGGGAGGGGCTGTGGTGGCGTGCATGGGAGCCGGGCGAAGCAGGCGCATGCATTGGTGGTGCATGGGAGGGTGGGCCCGGGGTTGGCGTGGGAGGCGGCATGGGAGGGGGCGAAGCCGTCGCGGTGGGGCTCGCAGGGGCGGATCCCGATGGGGATTGCGGGGCGAGGACTGGGGAAGGGGATCCCGAG
Organism: Aegilops tauschii subsp. strangulata; assembly: GCF_002575655.3. NCBI lineage: Eukaryota > Viridiplantae > Streptophyta > Magnoliopsida > Poales > Poaceae > Aegilops > Aegilops tauschii. The sequence continues at coordinate 502,468,099 of NC_053035.3, read as the reverse complement.
GTGCAGGCGGATCGGGAGGGGCAGGTGGATCGGGTGGAGTCCGGGGAAGGGGATCCCGAGGTGCGAGTGGGCGGGAGCTGATTGGGTGGAGCGACAACACGCGTTTCGGGGAAGATCTGCGGCCCGATATCGTGTGCGGCCGGGCGACGTGCGGGCTGCGGTGTGGCTGGAGTAGGAGAGTAGGGAAAAACGTTTTCATCAAACGTGACATGTCTGGAAATTATAACTTTGCGTGATTCTAAATCCAGGCACCGATACCCCTTGTGTTCCAAGGGATACCCGAGGAAAACACGACGTGAGGAGCGAGGGGCAAGTTTGTGAGGGCTAGTGGCAATTGCGTTCGGAAAGCAAAGACACCCGAAGACGCGCATGTGGTCGTACGTAGGGTGTTTACCGAGGAGACGAAAGTAAGGGGTGTCGGAGGCGATGGCAGTGGAGGGCCGGCGGTTGAGGATGTAGGTTGCGGTGTGAAGGGCCTCAACCCAGAAAGCGGGAGGTAGTGTGGCGTGTATGAGGAGGACTCGAAGGATGTCATTGGTTGTACGGAGGAGGCGTTCGGCTTTTCCATTTTGCGGTGATGTATGCGGGCAGGAGAGGCGAAGAGAGGCACCGTAGCGGGAGAAGAGGTCGCGGAGGGATGTGGTAAGAAATTTGCCGCCGTTATCGCATTGCATACACTGGATAGGGACATGAAATTGTGTGAGGACGTACGCGTGGAAGCGATGAATGATATCTACGGTATCGGACTTGTGGCGTAAAGGAAAAGTCCAAGAGTAGTGGGAGTAATCATCTAGGATCACAAGGTAATATTGGAACCCCGAGAAGCTACAAACAGGAGAAGTCCATAAATCATTGTGTATAAGCTGAAACGGTGCTTTAGTAAATGAGTTGGAATGGGAAAAAGTCAGCCGTGGCTGCTTGCCTAATTGGCATGCATGGGACACGCCTTTATTACATGTTGGAAGAAAAAAACGAGCTAAAGTGGAGATGGTCCTGTCACTAGGATGCCCCAAGCGCCGGTGCCACACGTCGCTGCCCACCACCATGAGAAGAGCTTGCACGCCGGAGTTGGTGAAGAATGGATAGAGGTCTCCATGGCTATTGGACCTCATGATGATTTTGCGGGTAGCTAGGTCCTTCACGGTAAAACCAAACGGGTCAAATTCAATACTGCATGAATTGTCAATGGTAAAGCGACGTACAGAGATGAGGTTTTGGATGACAGTAGGGGAGACAAGTACATCGTTGAGAGAGAAGGAAGATATTTTGGTGGTGCCGACGGCCGTCACGGGTAAGCGAGAACCGTTACCAACTAAGATGCCCGAAGAATGACGCAAAGATGGAGAAAAACACTGAGAGAGGGAGTCGGCCATACCGGTCACGTGGGAAGAGGCGCCGGTGTCAAGAATCCAGTCCTGATTGCCGCCGGCGTTCTGCTGCGTCGACAGGTTCTGCAGAGCCGCGTGCAACTGATGGTATTGTTCCCACGTCGGGCCGGCAGACGACGGCGCGTGCACCGCCGGGTAGGCCTGCTGGGGTGGCAGTGGACGAGGGCCCAAGACGCCCGCGGCATTCGGCGCGGCCCAGGGCGCGCGAGGCTGGGGCGAGCCGTGAAGAAGAGCGTCGTACGGGGCGAAGTAACCGTGGAGCGGCGCGTTGGCGACGGGAGCGGGTGCAGGCACGCCGCGCCTGGACGGGGCACCGCCAGGGGAAGAAGAGCCGCGTCCGCGGCCACGACCGCGCCCGCGGCCGCCGGTCTCGCGATCGGTGGCGGGAGGAGTGGCACCTTTGCCCCGGTCGGTGGAGGTGCCCGAGGATCCCGAGGACCCCGAGCCGGAGCCGATGGTGAGGGCGGTGGCGGTGGCCTCCGGGCGGCCGTCGAGGCGAGCGCGTTCGTTGGCGGAGATTTCCTCCATCAGCAGCCGGGAGCGCGCCTGCACGAACGTCGGGAAGGGCGTCTGCATGGGAAGCAGAGTCGCCATGATCCGGAACTTGCTGTTGAGGCCGCGGATGAGCTGAAGCGTCAGCGTGCGGTCGGTGATGCGCTCGCCGACGTCACCGAGGTCCGTGGCGAGGGACTTGAGACGCCGACAGTACTCGGCGATGGAGAGATCCCCCTGGACGAGGTTGCGGAATTCCGCGCCGAGGATCACCGCGCGGCCGGCTTTATTGTCGCGGAAGAGAAGGTGTAGCTGCTGCCAGATGTCGAAGGCGGTGCTGTCCGGCGAGGCGACCACGTCTAGGAGCTCATCGGCGACGACGCCGTGGAACCAGAGGACGATGGATAGGTCATCGTTGCGCCACACGGCGCTTTGGAGGAGCGGCTCGGCGGGGACGTCGAGGTGGTGCTCCACTTGATATTTGCAACAAACGACGTAAAAGATCTGGCGCCATTTGGAGTAGTTACCCGATTCGAGCCCGAGCTAGTGCTGGAAGAAGTGGTTGATAGAGGGCGGCAGGCCGGTCGCAGCGGTGGAGGAGCCGACGTCGGGCACGTCGGGACGGAGAGCCAGGGCGCTGCCGGAGCCGTCCGGCGCGAGCGGCTGGACGGGGACGCTCCCCGCAGTGCGGAGAGCAGCCGCGGTGGTCGCCGCCGGTGACGCGGCCGCCGGAGTCGGGGGAGGAGGGGCGGCCTCGGGTACGACCTGTTTGCCGCGGAGGACGTCGGGGGCGAGGCGCGCCGCGCGGGGCGCGGCCGGTGGAGCAGGGGTCGCCAAGGGCGCAGGAGGAGGAGCTGCGGCCAGAGGGAAGGGGGCGAAGGGGTTGTTCGCCGGCGAGTCGAGGTCGCCACCGGAGCGCGTGCGGCGAAGGAACCGGTGCATGGCAGAAGCGAAGGGATAGGATCGGTTGCGTCTGATACCAAGTTAGGTTCTGTAACTCTCTCACACTCTGTATTGATGGCCTCGATGGGCTTATATAGTGTTACAACAGCAGTACAGAGGGGGGAGAAGGAGAGTACAACGGCAGTCCTGCATGTGAGGACGTGCGAAGTGCACGAGGCGCATGACCTGCGCCGGGTTGTTGGAGACGTGCGGGAGTGGAGCTGCTGACCGTTAGCCACCAGAGGGGCGACCTGTAGATGGCGTCGAACACCATGTATCCCACCATTAATCATGACATTTAGTACTACATCAGAACTCTCTGGTTCATCAGCTGATCCTATGGGGAAACCGAACGGAGCTGATCCCTTGATATCTGTTCCCTACTGTAATAATGAAAGATGATGCGATACATGATTGTCTACAACTATTTTCTGCTTGGCGGTTGGCTCATCCAAAACAGCCTGATGCCTCTGTAGTCTGTACAGCACTCTGCTGAGTAGAACTGCTATTGCTAGCAACCTGTGTCAGCATCGCCTGCTCTAGATCCTCACACTTCATCACAACTGGAGCTGGCTCTGGGATACCAGCATCGCTGTACTGTTCAGGAGACGGAAATGATGGTAACTTTGATGTAGTATCGAATTTATCGGTAGTTAGTTTTGAAGATAAATTCTGAATAGCACCATCAGACAAAGTTGGACCACGAGCTATGTTTTCGGAGAGCTGGCTCATTGATGGCAAGTCCTCTGAAGATTTTGAATTTACAGGATATACAGATAAAAAGCGAATTAGAAGAAAATATCATCAAACGAACACTGTAAAAAAAAGTGTAAACATGTCTTTTAACCAAACTGCATTTTGCATGCCATAAAAGAGGGATATGTGTTGTGCCCTGGGGGTCTATTTGGACCGGTCTTGAGCGAAATTGTCTAGGGTTCGGCCCTCGGGTTAGATAGATCGGAAGAGAGGAAGAGGACGACAGCTAAGCCACAGTACACTAGTTTGTCATCAACTTTCTTACCCTTTCATTGCAAGCCCAACGACTTATAGTTCATTACAACTCAGCTTTTAACGTGAATTCAAATACTGTAAAGGTAAATCTAATGACATGCAAACAGTGGAGTTAACTGATCCCTTCTAAACCTCACTGGACTTCCAATCCTAGCCGTTCATTGACTGAAACTTTTAGTGTCGAATCTGTGTGACATTTTGGGGTTCAGACTTAGCATCAGTACACAGGTGCTGACAGCATGTCCACAAAATTTACTTCTGTTGGGAACTTTTTATAGCATGACGATTCTAGTTCTAGTGACCGACACATAGCATATGCCACAATTACGAAAGAGGATTACCTTCATGGCAAAACCAGTGAGCAAATTTGGATGATTCTGGTAAAGACGAGGCCATCATATCATCACCCGTATTCAGCAGCTGACTCTGCAAAAGGCGGCGAAGACAGAATAAACACATGTCAGTTAATACATATCTGAATGCACCTTGCAGCCACTTGGCAATAACCAGGAATATTTTGCACTTCTGCACTATGATCACCAAATGGTATTTTAAGCACGACTGCACGAGTGCATAATAGTTTAAGTTGTAGGTATGATGCCATCTAAAGAAGTAAAAGGTCTAATAAATTTACATCGCCATCGGCTATCAACATGCAAGACTATATGTACATGACCTACAATATTTAACATAAAAAAGTCTCAACAGCCATCCATCCCCAGAAACAAAAATTGTTGAATTGGCACAGGAAAATATATCATAATTGAGCAAGACCTATTGGCATTTACGACTGACATGAACAACATAATACCGTCATAAAGTCAGATATAAAATTGCAGAGGTGCAAGTTCAGCCAACAGCACATTTACATTCACAGGGTAAGGTTGGTCCATGTCACATATTCCATACAATCTCTAGCACAATATACGAGAAGGAGCCTCTTCTTCTCTGAAGAAAACTCCTGCTCAGTCACATCAGGCCATACTTGTCGCTTAAGCTCCTTCAGGGCATCGGCATCGCGCTTACTGTACATAGCAAGCAAGGACCCAGCCGCCATGCCCATCACCTGAAAGCACCATGGACCATCTACATTCAGGTCCAGTCTCAGCACATCTTCTCCTCCAAGGAAGGATGCACCATCGATCTACAACATTCAGTCAAGCAGTCCTATTTATTGCCGTCCTCCCACCTTGTAAGTCACTTCATCAATCAAATAAAAAGAGGGCATCGATCAGACATACTTCAAAGAACAACGTAGCACTGGACAAGATATGTCTAATATATATATGTGTCCCCCAGAGTATTATTATTGTCTGCAAGGTTCAAATGAAAAATACACAAGGGCATAGAAAAACATTAAGCATGGTAGCTAATTCCGAATTTAAAATCCATGTATTTTGTTTCTTAGACCTCACTCTAATTAAAACAATCAGATTTTGAGGAACAAAACATCTGATTACACCATCAACTTGACTTGGCCAAGGACCTGTTGTAGACACTTACCAATTTAATTGCTCAAAACAATTGGTATGAGGAAACACTGACACTCATAATATCAACTGCTAGAAATTGATCCCCTTCGATGGATGCACATATGCACAGGAAGAAAAAATTAAGCGCTCTCAGCGGGTCCTCGTGCAACTATCTAAAAACTACATTTCTACATTCAAATATCAGAGTATTTTCTCACTCACCCAATTTCACCTCACAAAAATCATTATCACATACACAGGTAAAATGATCGATACATGTGTTAAAATACATAGGTGATCCATATAAATGTAGGGAATGTAGTTCGTACAACAGAAATTTAAACATTCATGACAACAGATATGGATGGGTATCCACAGTATACATATTCACAAATACTTCCCATTAGGACACTGAATTTGCGCTAGACACATTCATATATTTGCTACAAACATGATTGTCAAATACATTGTTGGAGACACTTTAATTAATTGATGACCATGGTGGAAAAAGTTGTACTGCAAATTTAGGAATTACAGACGATTAAAATGACAGTTTTGTAAAACAACTCCAACTCCAAGATGTGCTAGCTTCCCTGTGGTCACATACAGGCAATCCAAACTGAAATGATTGCATGCTAAATTGTTGACAGCTTTTGAACTAGACATGTGAACCTTTTCGTGTATGATACACATACCTAGGCTCTACCATATACTTATGTACTTATTTCTTAACCAAAATGAAGAACGCAGGGACATTTGAAATGATAATTTTATGACGTGTTACCGAAATACCAAAATTCTTGCAATGCAGAAAATTACAAAAAAAAAACTTGAAACGCACCACCACCTAGTTTGAAACTAGATTTTTTATTTGGGCATTGCAGAATGGCCTGATCTCTTCTATAATCATGGCATGAGGATGAACAAGTTCATAACCGTCGATGCTTTCTTCTCTACTGAATTATGGAATCAACAAATCATGATTCAGGGCGAAAATTATCAGTTTCATCAGGCATTAGAAATGTCCAAACCAGCATGTAACAGACATACAATAGCGGACAATTTGCATATAATTAGGCGAAAAACACCAAAACATGTAACAGACATGTAAAATGTCCAAACCAGCATGAAACAGACATACAATGGCGGACAATTCACATCTAATTAGGCGAGGAACACCAAAACATGACTTACCAACTTGCGGGAGTCAAAACTTTTGTGTGCCATAAGCAGTTACATTTTTCATTGCAGGTTCTTTGTTCATGAAAATCTGAATCTAGTCGGCACTTCCCCCTTGCAAGCTACTGCGTAGTCTGCAGAGAGCTGCGGTGCAGCTTCCTTGTGAGGGCATATGAACTTCTCCATGAACACCTTCTCTGTCAGGATGACAGCAGAATAGTAGTCCCGGTCATGATCTAGCAATCCATTTTCCTTAAGAAACTTTGTAACGTAGTACCGTGGCTTTAGCCGACCCTCCAGGCTGAAAGTGAGCAATGTCGACCGCGGAGCAATGTATGCTGGTGTCAATCCCACCTCAGAGATAAGGAAGTCTGACTTGCTCTGCAGCAGGTCCTTGGACAATGCCAACACCATTGGGGCCTTACAAAAAGCAATGCCCACCTCAGCACCGGACCACCTGAAAATGTTCTTCAAGCTGTCCACTTTGGCGGCGATATTCTCCTCACGGAGAGCTGCAACAGCATTCAGGGCGCGCCAGAACATCCTAGAGCCACGGGGTACGCCTAGACCTTCGGCGAATGCCACCATCGGCGGTCTATGTTGATGGTGAGCATCCTCGACCGAGCGGCGCACAGCTTGGCAATATCACAAGCACCTAGCCCGCACTTGCGCAGGAACGCGACATTGGGCTTGGTGACCCGCTCCAGGCTGTACGTGAGGAGATTGGTATTGAACTTCATCGCCTGGATGAACTTCTCGGGTGAGCCGAAGAGGGGCAGGTAGTAGTGTAGCTTGGAGACGGCGGATTTGTTGCCCAAGGAGTAGCCGGCGAGCGAGACGATGCGGGCGATCTCGCAGCGCGAGAGGCCGAGGCCGGCGAGCCCCGCGACGTTGGAGGCCAGGGATTTATCCAGTTTGGCGCAGAGGAGCCTGGGGTCCCTCGCGACGGCCGCGGCGACATCGGCGCCGGAGAGGCCGAGGCCGGCGAGGAAGGCGAGGACGGCGTCGGGATTGGAGGGGGACTTGAGGTGGGGGAGCTTTGCGGAGGCCTTGAGTGCCTGCGCTCGGGTGAGGCCGCAGGTTTCGACGAGGTAGTCCTCCACGGCGAAGGTAGCGTTCGGGGGGGCGGCGGGCGCGGGCGCTGCGGCGGAGACGAGGCGGTGGAGATGGGATGCGGGAGAAGTGGCTGGAGAGGAGAGGAGGTGGTTGAGGACGCAGCACCGAAGGCGGAGCATGGCGGCGCGACGGCGCCGGCGCCAGCGGCGAGGGAATGGTGCGTGACGGAGAGTGGTGAGGATTTGCGTGGTCCAACTTTGACGATGACCAAATGTTGATGGGCTGGGCTGGGCTGGGCTTTCACGAGTGACTCGCGAAGAGTTGGAAGACTACTAGAGTGAAGATTCTAAAAAAAAAAAGACTAGAGTGATCTCTCTCTCTTGACTAGAGCGAAAGTTATCTAAAAATCTAAAAAAATCAGGAGAGAAAAACATTGTCAAAATAAATTAGAGAAAAAAAAACAAATGAGTTTTCAAAGTGAGCCCTTGGTGCTTGCTTCGGTCACCTCCACCACCTCTTGGACCTCCTCCTCAGCCAACGGCGGCCGAGGACTCCAACGGTGCGAGGAATTTGGCCGTGTTCATCTCCGCTCTACAATGTCAAAGCAAGCATTATAAACAATCACTACTGATCACGAACAACCACTGTCGAATACCAACGGGATGCGGGGTTTTATTTTTACCTTGTCGGCATTTCATGGAGCACTTGGCGGACGCGTTTTTTGTTGCTGGCTGCGGCCGCCGCTCGCGCCGGAGCAGTCGCCGTAGGGGCAGCCGGAGTTGCGGCACTAGGCGTAGGTCTTGGACAAGGCGCCGCCATGGTCTTCTTCATTTTCTTGTTGGTGGCCGCCTCGGCGAGCACCGTCGCCGCTGCCGTCGGCTTTCGAGCCCGTTCGCCTCTGGTAGGTGCGGCGGGAGGGCGGCGTGCCATTGCCGGAGATGTTGTGGCCACCCCGGACACTATTGGCGCGGTTGGAGGCGGAGCTTGAACCCGGTGGTTCTTTGTCACTCCCAAACTTTTTTTGGCACCGGCGGCGGTGCGTGGGTGGTTTCCGGCGGGGTGAGCGCCGGGAGGGGGGGTTGGCTATCCATTCCGGCAGGCTCGGAGGTCATTGGTGGCAGCGGCGGGGGCGGGAGGCAGTGCGGCGCGGAAGGGCGAGAGGGAGTTTTACTCGGCCGCTGCACGATGGAGTATATTAAGGGAAACCTTGAGAGGAATAGGGAGTTGGGTAAAAATTATACTCCTTTAACGTTTTTAGAAGATCGGCTAGGTCTGCCGTAAGGGGGTAAATCGAAAATTTTACTTCCTTATGACCGTATCGAGGATCGGTTAGAAATGCCCTTATGAGATATGTAGTGTGTGTGACCTTGTTGGCTTCCTGAATGGCCTAACCCAGATGCTGCGTGGCGCCCACCGCCGTGGTGCATCAGCGTTATCATTAGCAAGGAGGTGGTTGTACTTGTCGGTTTCAAGACCATGGTCGGGCCTTCCGTGTTTGTGTTTCTCCAGTCAGTGTAATCATAGTGTTGAGACAGAGCAAACTCTGTTTTGCTGTGCAAATGAGCTTGGTGTTGATATAATCTCTCAAACAATGTGTGTTGAGCAACTGCTCCATATGATCCACAATGGCAGGCACCTGCATCCCTCAAGAAGGTGAGTAGTGTTGCGAATATGGCATGTGGCAGACACGGTAAGTTCAATGTTCTGCAATACTACAAAGAACATGTCACATTATTTCAGTTACCTGCACATGTTCTACTAGGAAGACTAAAAATTACAGTTTGTGAGGTGATTGAAGCATTGCAGTTACATTAGGCCAATTGGCTAGTAGTAACATACATCTCAGTTTTTATTTTATTTTTTTGAATTTTTGCTGTTTCTCTGTTATGTACTTGGCGAATGGTACATATGGGTTCTCTCTGTCGCACTAAAAAAATGTCGTGGCCTCCATGTCGGTGTCAAAACCGGCGGATCTCGGATAGGGGGTCCCGAACTGTGCGTCTAAGGCGGATGGTAACAGGAGGCGGGGGACACAATGTTTACCCAGGTTCGGGCCCTCTCGATGGAGGTAATACCCTACTTCCTGCTTGATTGATCTTGATGATATGAGTATTACAAGAGTTGATCCACCACGAGATCGTAGAGGCTAAACCCTAGAAGCTAGCCTATGATTATGATTGTTGTTGTCCTATGGACTAAACCCTCCGGTTTATATAGACACCGAAGGGGGCTAGGGTTACACAGAGTCGGTTACAAGGGAGGAGATCTACATATCCGAATTGCCAAGCTTGCCTTCCACGCAAAGGAGAGTCCCATCCGGACACGGGACGAAGTCTTCAATCTTGTATCTTCATAGTCCAACAGTCCGGCCAAAGCATATAGTCCGGCTGTCCGAGGACCCCCTAATCCAGGACTCCCTCAGTAGCCCCTGAACCAGGCTTCAATGACGATGAGTCCGGCGCGCAGATTGTCTTCGGCATTGCAAGGCGGCTTCTTCCTTCGAATACTCCATAGAAGATTTCGAACATAAGGATAGTGTCCGGCTCTGCAAAACAAATTCCACATACCACCATAGAGAGTATAATATTTCCACAAATCTAATCTGCCGACAACTTTTCATAACGGGACATCACGCCATGGCTCGGTCATTATTCGAACCGTTTTTCTCAACCAGCTACTGCACATATTGCGAGGCGGTTTTCTTGGCATGTCTTGTCGAAGCAGGGATCGTGTCCCCTTATCACGGGATTCTCATCAATACGGGTGTGGGTAACCCAACCGCGCCATCAATCACGGCGCTTGGGGAATAAGCGGGTTTACCAGGCAAGTGGGGAGGCACGGAATCCCTGCTGCCTTTATAAGGGGATAAGGACTCCCTTTCGCACCCACGCTTTCTTCTTCCCGATCCATTCCCCTTCGCTCGAGCCCCAGCGCCCGAGCGTTCGTCTTCTCCGCCCACAAAGGCCTTCCGAAAATGTCTGGATCCGGAGCAGGAGGCAAGTGGATGGCCTCTACCGTCCGGGAGAAGGATATCAAAAAGCTTCGGGAGGCCGGGTACCTGGCCAAGAAGATCAGCCACCGTCTCCCGACGGCGGGACAGATCATCCCTACTCCGGAACCCCACGAGAGGGTTGTATTCCTCCCTCATTTTGTCCGCGGGCTAGGGTTTCCCCTCCACCCGTTCGTTCGCGGCATCATGTATTATTACGGGATCGATTTTCATGATCTATCCCCCAATTCCTTCCTCAACATCTCGACATTCATCGTCGTGTGCGAGGCTTTTCTCCGCATCTCGCCACACTTCGGCTTATGGCTGAAGATCTTTAATGTGAAACCCAAGGTGGTGAGCGGCGAGCACGCCGAGTGCGGGGGCGCTATGGTGAGCAAGATGCCCAACGTCACATGGCCAACAGGTACTTTTAATGATTCCGTCAAAGAGTGGCAACGGCAGTGGTTTTACATCACTGAGCCGCGCGGCACGGAATGGGCCGCTGCTCCCGAGTTCCGATCCGGAGCCCCTCTGCGGCTTACGTCCTGGCCCAAGAAGGGCCTGAACTGGTCTTCGTTCGACGAACTATCGGTGCTCCAGACGCGCGTTAAGGATATGGAAGACAAGAACATCGAACTTGTCAACGTAGTCCAGGTGATGTTAGTTCTCCGGATCCTGCCTTGTCAACACCGGACTTGCAATCTATGGGAATTCGATCCGGCCAAGCACCAGACCCTGCGAGAGCTCTTTGGCTCCTCGCACAAAGACATCTGGAAGGTGCTTTTCAAGTCCGGCAAATCATGGCCGGACTCGGCCGAGGACCGCGGGTACCAACTGTCCCGCCCTGCAAGCTCGGTAAGTTATTATATATTTTATCCGCATAACCCAAGGGAAATGCTTAATGTGTTTTCCTCAACTCTCCTAGGGCTGGACGAAGAAGGCGGGGCGGATCCACTGTCCGGCCCCGCTGCCCGAAGAACCAGCCGGCCCCCTTCTGACGAAGATGGTGGTCCCGGCGCCGTACAAGGCGCCGAAGAAGAAGGCCGGGAAGGAGGTCAAAAAGACCCGGGGCGGCCTTCGTCGCCACGGCACTTCGGACACAATATCCGAAGGCTCCAACACCCGTTCTGCCTCCGAAGAGGGCGAGGAGGAGGATGAAGACGAATCCCCAGCGGGGGGAAGAAAGAAGAGGGCGGCCTTCATACACTTGGAGGCCGAGTCACCTAAAAGGGGAAAAGTTCCTCTTCCGGAAGAGCCCACTGCCGCTGCCGACAGCAGCCCGGCGTGGGTCCCAGGGCCCAGCCCCTGGTGAACTCGTGAGTATATAAAATCCGAATGCATTTATGCGTCCAGACTCATCATGGCATAATATTTTAACCTGAGCCATATTTGTTGTTGTCCGGCAAGGTCCCGCACCGAACAATCCTCATCAGAGGATTTGCTGAGCTCGGATGCTATGGAGAGCGGGACGCCCCTGAAGGCCCCTTCCCCCAAATATGTGAATAACACCGAGGCTTCATCCCAGAAGGACCCCGGCCAAGGAGGGGGGAAAGAGATCGTGAAAGCGGCGTCTGGAGGTCAAACTTCAGGGGCCGGAGACATGGGGGAGAAGATTCCCATGGGAGTCGATGGCGGGAGCCATCTTGAATTTGGCTCCCAGCCGGAGACCAATACGGCTCCAGAATCAAGCAGGCGGCCTCCCTCGGCTGGAAGGGGCGTGCCTGTTCTGCCGGCAATCTCTGTCCAACCAGAGGCGCCGGATGCTTTGTTGGCGGCGCTGAAGAGCGCCTCCATCGTCGATGAACACCGTGCCCTTATGGGTGCGGTGATTAAGAAGATTCAGTCTACTGAGAGTGGACTGAATGAAGCCTGTATCAGCCTTATAAGAGGCTTTGAGGTATGTCTTATGAGGTTTTGAAGAGTGTCATACTATGGATAGTAGCCCCTGATACACTGTTCGGTGAAAGAAAGAACTGGACAGAGGATCAAATTTTATGTTCGCAGGAAGACTCATTTGATGACATCTATCTCTCCTTTATAAGCAGGCGTCTGCAGCGGCTGCTACCTCTCATACTGCGGAGGTCTCCGGACTGAATCAAAGTCTGGAGCGGACCAAAGAAGAACTTGGCCAGTTGAAAAGGCAGTTGGAAGATAAACAAGGTATGCGCAAGCCTTGCTCGCCTTAAGTGCGAACGAATGTCCAGTATGATAAAATATGTTCCATGATTTTCGCTAGGGACGATGACCGAAGTCGAGGCTCTTATGAAGGCTGTGGCCGAGGCCGAGAAAAAGGCAGCCGCAAAGCAGGCTCTTCGTGAGAAGTACGAGGCCAGGGCTATTGAAGCTGAGCAGGAGCTTCAAGAGGCCGTTAAGAAATGCGAGACCTTGGAGCAGAGTTTAACGGAGAAAGAATCCGAACTCACCAGGGCTCATCAGGCCGCGCGCGATGCCCAGGGGGAAACCCAAGGCGCCCTGCAGGAGATCCAAGAGGCGAGGAAGATCGCGGCGGGTAAGGCTCTTTTCCATGTAAATCAAGTATTTGAAATCATGTTTCTAATTTTGAGTTCGGATTTCTCCAAGTGTGTTTGCGGAACTGCCCCGCAGCATATCGGATGCCGCCCAATTCTACCAAGCCGAAGAAAGGAACACTGCGGATAAGCTCTTCTGGTCGCAGTATCTGGCACCGAATTATCCGGTGCCTTTTGCCGATCAACTGAAACAGCTGATCGAACTGCATAAGGCGGCGGAACTAGCCATGAAGGATTTGATTATCCGGCTATGGCCTGCCGAGCCGATTCCAAGCAGCTACTTCGGGCTCGTGAAGCGGCTTGTAAGTGCCTGCCCTCGAATTGACGTCATCAAGCGGTCGGTCTGTATAGAGGGTGCGTGAATGGCCTTCGCCCGCGCAAAGGTGCACTGGGGGAAGATGGATGCTGAAAAGCTGATGACCGAAGGACCGCCAGAGGGGAAGGAGCACCGCAAGCCTGAATTATATTATGAAAATGTCCTGAAAGGATCCTACCTTGCGGCGGAGCTATGTACCAAGGACGTTATATTTCCATGAATGCAAATCATGTTGTCCTTTGTAATGTTTGAACAAGGTCATTATTTATTGCCTGTTGTATAAAAGTTTATCCTCCTGCGCGGCCGTGTTATATATTAATCCTGAGAGTTGGCCAGTCGTCGGCTTCTGCCCCCACGTAAGAAGTACGGGGGTGTTCGGGATAAACCTGATCACTCTTTATCCCAGTTTTGGGTCCTTCGAAGGAGGTGTACAGCACAACGAACCAGGCAATCGGACTATAGGGCTTTATCACCCTCACTTAGCCATAGGAGCTTTAGGAAAGGAAGGTAGGCGCAGCCCCTAGTGTTCGAAAGACTGCACGAGGGGCTCTATAAGCACCTGATCGGAAGAAAAACCGATCCAACCGGGACTAAAGGTCCCATTTGAACCGGGACTAATGCCTGTACGGTGCCCTAGCCACTCGAACCGGGACTAATGCTCACATTAGTCCCGGTTCGTAATTCAACCGGGATTAATGCTCTTTTCTGGCTGAACGAAAGCCCTGTTTTCTACTAGTGCACTAGTGTGCTGGCACGGGTGAGCCGTGGAGCGAAAGCTCTGTGTTTCGGCGCTGACGATGGCGACGCCCGTGGGTGCCACGCTCTTCCTGAAAACGTCGGCGTGGTTCTTCTTTGTGTGTCAAGGCTCCAAGTGACAACCTTTGTTCGTTTTAGTCTCGACGGTCACGACGCTCTGCGCCGTTCTCCCTCCTGGGGACGTGGTCGTGCAGCTTAGGTGTTCTAGGTTGTAACGTGGAGGTGTGCTTAGATCTTGCTATGTTCATTGTCGGTAGCGTAGTCGCGTGCGTGCTGCCAGATCCTTTATCTTGGGAACGGTTTTATAAGAGGGCTACCTCACCATCTTGTATCGTTCGCCCTTGTATTTTTCTTCGGGGGTTGCTTTATATATAAAGTGGGGTGAAAGCCTGTTTCAAGAGAGTTAGCACATAGATAATGACATGAGGCCACTTTATTGTGTGTGTGTATTATAGGCACGTGCTAGTACCATGCATGCAAGCGCACGTAGGGCTGAAATTAAGCAACCACTTGACAAAGTGTGTATTGTACTATGGGTGTTAATCACATGGTGATGTGAACTATTGATGTTAAATCACATGGCGATGTGATCTAGATTATTGACTCTAGTGCAAGTGGGAGACTGAAGGAAATATGCCCTAGAGGCAATAATAAAGTTATTATTTATTTCCTTATATCATGATAAATGTTTATTATTCATGCTAGAATTGTATTAACCGGAAACATAATACATGTGTGAATACATAGACAAACATAGTGTCACTAGTATGCCTCTACTTGACTAGCTCGTTGATCAAAGATGGTTATGTTTCCTAGCCATAGACATGAGTTGTCATTTGATTAATGGGATCACGTCATTAGGAGAATGATGTGATTGACTTGACCCATTTTGTTAGCTTAGCACACGATCGTTTAGTATTCTGCTATTGCTTTCTTCATGACTTATACATGTTCCTATGACTATGATATTATACAACTCCCGTTTACCAGAGGAACACTTTGTGTGCTACCAAACGTCACAACGTAACTGGGTGATTATAAAGATGCTCTACAGGTGTCTCCGAAGGTACTTGTTGGGTTGGCGTATTTTGAGATTAGGATTTGTCACTCCGATTGTCGGAGAGGTATCTCTGGGCCCACTCGGTAATGCACATCACTATAAGCCTTGCAAGCATTGCAACTAATGAGTTAGTTGCGGGATGATTTATTACGGAATGAGTAAAGAGACTTGCCAATAAAGAGATTGAACTAGGTATTGAGATACCGACGATCGAATCTCGGGCAAGTAACATACCGATGACAAAGGGAACAACGTATGTTGTTATGCGGTCTGACCGATAAAGATCTTCGTAGAATATGTGGGAGCCAATATGAGCATCCAGGTTCCGCTATTGGTTATTGACCTTATTGACCGGAGACGTGTCTTGGTCATGTCTACATAGTTCTCGAATCCGTAGGGTCCGCACGGTTAAAGTTCGATGACGGTTATATTATGAGTTTATGTGATTTGATGTACCGAAGGTAGTTCGGAGTCCCGGGTGAGATTGGGGACATGACGATGAGTCTCTAAATGGTCGAGAGGTAAAGATCGATATATTGGACGACTATATTCGGAGATCGGAAAGGTTCTGAGTGATTCGGGTATTTTTCGGAGTACCGGAGAGTTACGGGAATTCGCCGGGGAGTATATGGGCCTTATTGGGCTTTAGGGGAAAGAGAGAGAAGAGGCTGCGCGCCCCCCAAGGCCTAGTCTGAATTGGACTAAGGGGAGGGGCTGCGCCCCCTCCTTCCTTCTCTTCTCTCTCCCCTTTCCTTGACTCCTACTCCTACTACTTGGAAGGGGGGGTCCTACTCCCGGTGGGAGTAGGACTCCTCCTAGGGCACGCCATAGAGAGGGCCGGCCCTCCCCCTCCTCCACTCCTTTATATACGGGGAGGGGGGCACCCCTTGGAGACACAACAATTGATCTCTTGATCTCTTAGCCGTGTGCGGTGCCCCCCTCCACCATAATCCACCTCGATAATATCGTAGCGGTGCCTAGGCGAAGCCCTGCGTCGGTAGAACATCATCATCGTCACCACGCCGTCGTGCTGACGGAACTCTCCCTCAAAGCTCGGCTGGATCGGAGTTCGAGGGACGTCATCGAGCTGAACGTGTGCTGAACTCGGAGGTGCCGTGCGTTCGGTACTTGATCGGTCGGATCGTGAAGACGTACGACTACATGAACCGCGTTGTGCTAACACTTCCGCTTTCGGTCTACGAGGGTACATGGACAACACTCTCCCCTCTCGTTGCTATGCATCACCATGATCCTGTGTGTGCGTAGGAATTTTTTTGAAATTACTACGTTTCCCAACAATAACTGTTGCATGAATAACTCTTCGCTTATTTACTTTACCGTTGCCACTGTTACAATTACTACAAAACTACCACTGTTACTTTTGCCACCGTTACCGCTACTATCATACTACTTTGCTACTAAATACTTTGCTGTAGATATTAAGTTATCCAGGTGTGGTTGAATTGACAACTCAACTGCTAATACTTGAGAATATTCTTTGGCTCCCCTTGTGTCGAATCAATAAATTTGGGTTGAATACTCTACCCTCGAAAACTGTTGCGATCCCTATACTTGTGGGCTATCATGTTGCTTCGAAAGAATCGAAGAATTGCTAGAGACCAATTGAAATATTCTCAGATTATTGGCTCGCTTATGTATTTAACCAGTGCTACAAGACCTGACATCTCTTTTGCTGTTAGCAAACTGAGCTGGTTTGTCTCAAAACCAGGAGATGTGCATTGGAAAGCTATAGAGAGTTTTGCTTTATTTGAAAGGCACTGCGAATTATGGAATTCACTACACTGGGCACCCAAAGGTGCTTGAAGGGTATAGTGACTGAAACTGGATATGAGATGCTGATGAGATAAAGGCCACGAGCGGATATGTATTCACTCATGGAGGTGGCGCTGTTTCTTGGAAGTCTTGCAAGTAGACCATCTTAACGAGGTCAACAATGGAAGCAGAACTCACAGCACTAGATACAACTACGGTCGAAGCAGATTGGCTTCGTCGGCTCTTGAGTGACTTGCCGGTTGTTGAGAAACCTGTACCGGGTATCCTTATGAACTGCGACAATCAAACTGTGATCACGAAAGTGAGCAGCTCAAAGGATAACATGAAGTCATCAAGAAAAGTTCAAAGAAGGTTAAAGTCTGTTAGAAAAATGAGAAACTCCGAAGTTATTGCATTGGATTATATCCAAACGTCTAAAAATCTGGCAGATTCTTTTACTAAGGGTTTATCACGTAATGTGATAGATAATGCATCGAGGGAGATGGGTATGAGACCCACAATATGAGTTGTTCATAGTGGTAACCTATTCTTTGTGATCGGAGATCCCGTGAATTAGATGTGGAATACAAGCTGTTGGTGAACTGGGAGGAGGGTACCCTTACTGTTAAAAATACCACTCCATGAAGATGCAATACTCTCCTAAGTCTGCATGGCAGGTTTATGTATATCTTAATGTGTTCTAAGTGGCTCACTGAAGCAGAGATGTTGTCCTGCAGAATATCTTTTGAAGAACGCACCTATATGAGTCTGGTTGTTAAACGTCACAATCTATGAGAGTAGGGTTCTCTCTAGTAAACTCATAAAAGGTCTCGGAGTATGACATATAAGCTCCACCCGCGGGGAAGACCCACGGTAGCCACCTATCGGTCAAGGCTTTGTGTGAAGCTAGATTCGCAGAAAACTTGCAGTTCAAGGCCCAGTCCACTGTTCAAGTTGCTTACTAGTGTAGCATAGAGTTCTAGGTGAAAGTTCAACTTAACAGTCTCCACTGCAGTACCGGTATATAAAACAGTGTTTTGGAACCAAAGGCAAATTTTGTGTGCCTCTAGGATCTGGTGGGGGATTGCTGGAATTTTGTCTATTTTCGGCCAGCCCAATAGCAGTTTCAGAAATTCCTAATAAATCCTGTAGGCCCACGCAGCCCATTCGTGCAAGGCAAGAGGTGGTGGAACTAAAGTTTAGTCCCACATTGCTAGTTTAGAGGGAGTTGGACCTCTTTATAAGGGAGGTTCTCTCCCCACATGTATGGGCATGACAACAAGAGGGACATCCACGCGCGCTCCTCCTCCGCCGCCCGCCTCGCCACGCCACGCCACGCCACGCCACGCCATGCCTCGGCGCGGCGGGAATGAGCCGAGCTGATGTCTAAATGTTTGCCATGCACTATGGGTATACGAAAGGTCACTCGGGAGCTGGAAAGTTTTTTTGCTGTAGTGGATATTGAATACGAACGCTGCACCCTTCGGCCGCGGCCTGTTCGTTTCGTCTCCCGCGTTCCCTTCAGCTCCCGGCGCAGCCTCTCGCCTCCTTCTCTTGCGCCTGTAAAAGGGAGGTCGCTCCTCTCAGAGAGATGCACCAGAACAACACAACCCTCTCGCCTCCAAGTTCCTGACCACTGAGCTACTGCTATGATCTTCCCCATCCCGGCTTGCGGCGTGCACCGCAGGTCGGGACAGTAGGCCTCTGAAACCTCACCTCTTTGAGACCTGTACGGGAGAAGGGTGATAAGGTTTTTGGGGAGCGCTTTGTGCGACTACTGACTCCTTCGTCACGGACGCCCCGGACTCCGACGACTACTTACCCAACGACGACTTCTTCCCCAACATCGACAACCTCCTCGACGACATGGCTGGCGAGGATGCCGACCCCAAGTCCTGTGCTTCTACTGCTGTCTCGTACGTATTCTTGCTCTTTCTGTTAGAGTCCCTGCCACAGTTCCTTGTTCTAGTGTCTGCCCTAGATATGTTACCTTCTACTTCATATATGCAACTTGCTATACTGTCTGCTCTAGATATGTTTAGTTACAGTTCATATATAAAAATGCTATTTACCTTCTCTTTGTCAGATCGCATGACTTGTTTTATAATTGCTATATTAGTCATGCTTTATCTAGTATTTCTGTTAATAAAACCATTCGGTAAATTGCTCATATTTCCAACAGACAGATGAACAGAGAACTGGAACCTTGGGAGTGAAAAATATGAAGGTGTGCAAGCACTCCAAGTAAACCTTGGAAGGAAAATCAATGGCGAAAATGTGGGATAACATACCTTAGTGCATAGTTCAATTGCGGAAAGGTCCCTCGAGTGATTCTTTTTCCTTGTAATTTCAAACCAGCTGTGTCCTCTTCAAGCCCACTCTCGTAGAACTGAACCTGAAAGACAGGTAATGAACAAAATTTATGGTAAAAGATATCACAAAGCAAGTACCTGAAATTGAGCTGAAAAGTAAGAAATGTAGCTAATCTAGCATACAAATGTCCCGCATCATCATTTCTATAACTACCGAAATAATTGATCCTTTCATGCATAAAAAATTATCTGCCAGCACTAGTGAGTGCTAGATATATCCGTTTGAGCGGCAAGTAATTCCGGACAGAGAGCCCTCAAAAACAAATTCCGGACGGAGGTAGTACGGATATTCTTATTCCAGCACTTGCACATTTCATTTCAATGATGAACAAATAAAATATAAAATAGGAGGGTTTTTCTTTAAGCCAAAACTTGATCATAAGTCAACTTGAAGGGTGACATTATTAGCCAGAAGTTAAATATGGCCTTTTTGCACCAATGGGAGTATGTGGATATGCTTATTAGAGATTTTGAGAGAGTCAATTACACCACTAGTACTAAAACTCTGCGTGAAAAGTCACTTTGGTGCACAACTCGTGGAAAAGCCCCTGGCATGGGTCTTGGATTCTTTTTTCTCGCGGGAAAGCCCCTAGCGCGGGTCGGTGCACTTGTCAGTGACCCGCATTCTTTCTCACGAGAAAGCCCCTGGCACGGGTTCTAGCTGTCATGACCCACAAATAATGTGCAAACACGGTGGCGGCTAGGATAATATCTATAAAAATATATAAAATATCTGTAAATTTTAATATTTTAATTAATAAACTAATATTCAAAATAAAATGAACACTTTTATATACTGCATAAATATTTAATTAAAATCATTAAAAAATTAAACTTAGACTAGCATCTATTTAAATATATATAAATATAATTACTTTGATTTTTTAATTAAATACACAAATTATTGCTTGAATATTTATAATTTATAATTTAACTATATGGATAATTTTAAATAATATGTAAATAATTTAACTATATATTATGGCATGTTGGTAGTGGTGGAAGGTCAGTGGCGGGCCTGAGGGCCTTGCCCGCCACTACTATGGTGGCACGGGTGAGCCGTCGAGCGAAAGCTCTGTGTTTCGGCGCCGACGATAGCGACGCCCGTGGGTGCCACGCTCTTCCTGAAAACGTCGGCGTGGTTCTTCTCTGTGTGTCAAGGCTCCAGGTGGCAACCTTTGTTCGATTTGGTCTCGACAGTCACGACGCTCTGCGCCGTTCTCCCTCCTGGGGACGTGGTCGTGCAGCTTAGGTGTTCTAGGTTGTAACGTGGAGGTGTGCTTAGATCTTCCTGTGTTCATTATCGGTAGCGTAGTCGCGTGCGTGCTGCCAGATCCTTTATCTTGGGAACGGTTTTATAAGAGGGCTACCTCACCATCTTGTATCATTCGGTCTTGTATTTTTTTTCGGGGGTTGCTTTATATATAAAGTGGGGTGAAAGCCTGTTTCAAGAGAGGTTTTTTTTTTTGAACTTCTGTTTCAAGAGAGTTGGCACATAGATAATGACATGAGGTCACTTTATTGTGTGTGTGTGTATTATAGGCACGTGCTAGTACCATGCATGCAAGCGCACGTAGGGCTGAAATTAAGCAACCACTTGACAAAGTGTGTATTGTACACATGCACGTGTACTTTGCTATGTATGACACATGTACGTATAAGTACGTAAGAAAGTACTCCGTCCGTTTCTAAATATAAGTCTTTTGAGATATTTCACTATGAACTACATAAAAAGTAAAATGAGTGAATCTATATTTTAAAATATATTTATATATATCCGTATATAATTTACAGTGGAAATCCTAAAGAAACTTATATTTAGGAACGGAGGGAGTACTAGCAAGCAGCTAGGCTTTGCACGGTGAGGTTTGAGTCAGGTCCGGCACGTACGACACTAGTTAGGTCTTAGTGGGCGTCGAGCATGCATGCATGTCTAGCGAGGATGTTTTGGTAGTCTTATTAAAAAAAGTTTTATAGTATTAAACAGAGATAGGACTTTACTAGGTTCATTGCTTGACTGCAGGATGAAAGGAGCTGAGCG
Source organism: Aegilops tauschii subsp. strangulata (assembly GCF_002575655.3). Classification (NCBI taxonomy): domain Eukaryota; kingdom Viridiplantae; phylum Streptophyta; class Magnoliopsida; order Poales; family Poaceae; genus Aegilops; species Aegilops tauschii. The sequence goes on along the minus strand of NC_053035.3, from coordinate 502,446,724 downwards.
ACCACAGATCCACCCACCAGCCTCGTCGTCGTTTCCCTCTCTGCTCCCAGCGAGGGACCACGGTAATAGTCGATCTTGAATCCCATATCTGTTTGTGTAGATTGTGCTGTGCCTTAACTTTTTGATTGAGGAGTCCACGGGGACGGGCTCGGGCGGTACGTGGCAGCGATGCCCCGGCGGCTGACGGCGCCGTTTTCTTGGCTTCCTGCTGTCCCATCTAGGTGCGCTCCAATCTCACCGGACGCCGTGCTGTCTAGCTAGCCGGTCACCGCTTTGTGGGTGGAGTGGGAGTTGGGGATCCAGATCAGGATAATTCTGTGGTCGGTTCCAGCCGGCCATCACGACGACGACGCTCGCAGGTGCCGATATTCTTCTTGGATATATCGTTTTGGTCCGTCCTACCTTTTCCAACTTCACTGCTTCTCGGGTGAAAATCTTAACTGCGGTGGGCGGTGACAACGCTCAAGCGCCGTGTCTTTCGTGAAGGTCTCGCCGTGAGAGCTTTGTGATGGTGGACACTGTTTAGGTTCGTTGGTAGGTGCAGATGGTGTGCCCTTCTTCCTCTATGGGGCATCAGTCCCGGGGGAAACCCTAGATCTGGGTCTCCCAGATCGGATGATAACGGAGACTATGGTGTCGTTTTCCCTCCTGAGGGCATTGTTTTGGAGCAGAGGTTCACTGGAGGGGCCAACAGGTGGAGCGGTTCCATCTACCGCGTTGAAGATGGCGGGTCTCGGCGGCTTGGAGCACTGGAGTCTCGGCGTTGGACGTGGTTTGATGGACGCGCGCAGGCTGGTGGTGTTGCCTGGCGTTGTGGTGACGTCAATAGCAGATGGGTTTGGCAAGGTCTATGCAATGATCCCTCCTGAAGATGGGACGGCGGAAGATGGCGGCGGCGGATCCTAGAGTGTGCGCATGCGGTGCATGTTGTGGGACGCCTAGATTGGTTGGTGCTATTAACTTGCCAGGCAGGCGACTTCTTGAGGTCATTGGATAAGATGGTGTCCGTTGATGCGGTCAGGGCACATCTTTATATTTGTATGTGTAGCGAGTTTGTTCGTCTCGAAGGTAACTTTGGTTTGATCTTTGTATTCATTTTGTTAGACTCGGTTGAATAACTTAATAAAGATGATTGCATGCATCATTTTGATGCAAAGGCGGGGTAAACCTACTTTTCGGAAGAAAAAAAACATATTCATACTTTTGGCGTTTTTCTTGTCCAGTTACAAAGAGATTCTATTGGAATTTCATTCTTTTTTTTAGCGGGGAAGGAATTTCATTCTTTTGCCAAGTCAAATATGTACTAAGCAACAATTGCTAGAGTATTACTTTACTCGGTTTCATTACACAAAAATGAAATATCAGGCATTATTTCTTTAGAGTTTCTTACACTTTATGATGCACTCAGCCATAGTCGTGTAGCATAATTTGATAGATCCTCTGGATCACTAGGCTAGATTAGATCCGGTAAACCTACCTTGTGCAGCAGAGGATGAACTCGAGCTGGAGGCCATCGTGGTGCTGGGGAGCACGGCGATGGCAGAGAGTTGGCGAGGTGGAGGTGGCGGCGATGTGTAGGTAGTGGCGGCGGCGGAGCTTCCCGTCACTGTCAGCGCTAGACCTAGATCGGGTCGGGGTTTTTTCGGTGGGGAGACTGGCAACACGGTGAACCTCGTACCGCGTGCCGCCGGCCCCCACCTCTTTATGTAGCGCTGCGTGACAGGGGCCCGTCAACCATATTGCGGTTGGGCGCCCCCGATCAGGGCGCGGATCAGGGGCCCGGTGGGCCGTTGGGCCCACACGGAAAGAGATCAACCTAACATTCTCCCCCTTGATCTCAACTTTTACTTTTAACCTTATACTTTCTAGTTTATTTGTTTCATCACATATTGGTACATAGAGCATGTTTCATCGTCACGGCTTAATTGCCGTTAGAATCATACAGCTACAACATACGTTATGTTCAGAAACAAATTCTGTTCCTTTTGGGCCTATCCAGGAATCATAAGGCTTTCCCTTAAACCCATACCGGCTAAGTGTTCCTTGAACACATTGGGTGGTAAGCCTTTCGTTAGCGGATCCGCAAGCATATCCTTTGTCCTTATATGCTCGAGACTTATAGTTTGATCCTGGATTTTATCTTTCACAACATAATACCTTATCTCTATTGTTTTGGCAGCATTACTCGACTTGTTGTTGTGAGCGTAAAATACTGCGGGCTGGTTGTCACAGTACATCTTTAGTGGTTTGTGAATACAATCCACCACTTTCAAGTCGGGTACAAATTTCTTTAGCCATATCGCCTGCCCCGTGGCTTCGAAGCATGCTATGAATTCTGCATACATCGTGGATGATGCAACTATCGACTGTTTGGAGCTTTTCCACGAAATAGCTCCCCCAGCGAGGGTGAATATGTATCCTGACGTGGATTTTCTATCATCTCTGTCCCCCGCAAAATCTGCGTCTGAATACCCTTTTATCTCTAGGGAATCACTTCTCCTGTATATTAGCATGTAGTCCTTCGTGCCTTGCGCATAACGCAATGCTTTCTTTACCATCTTCCAGTGCTCTAGACCTGGATTCTCTTGATATCTACCGAGTACCCCGGTGATAAAAGCTAAGTCAGGGCGAGTGCACACTTGTGCATACTGTAAGCTGCCAACTGCCGAAGCATATGGTACTGCTTTCATTTGATCGATCTCATACTGGTTCTTGGGACATTGAAATTTCCCAAAACTATCGCCCTTAACTATTGGAGCAGGTGTGGCTTTACTCGCATGCATATTATACTTTTTAAGAACCTTTTCTAAATATGCTTGCTGAGATAGTCCTAAGACTCCATTGTTCCTATCTCGGTGAATTTCTATGCCCAAAACATATGATGCTTCACCAAGATCTGTTATGTCAAAATTTGAGGATAAGTATTTCTTTGTTTCTTGTAGTAGACTAACATCACTACTAGCAAGCAGGATATCATCCACATACAAGATTAGGAAAATATATTTCCCATTTTTAAACATTGCATAAATGCAATTATCCTCAATATTTTCTTTAAATCCAAAACTTTTAATCGTTTGATTAAACTTTAGATACCACTGCCGAGAGGCTTGTCTTAATCCATAAATGGATTTCTTCAGGCGGCATCCCATATTTTCCTTGCCTTCCATGATAAAACCCTTGGGTTGTTTCATGTAGACCTTTTCTTTTAAATCACCATTCAGAAATGCCGTCTTAACATCCATTTGATGTAACTCTAAATCAAAATGAGCAACTAATGCCATTATGATTCTGAAGGAATCCTTACATGAGACTGGAGAAAATGTCTCATTGTAATCTATCCCTTCTCTTTGTGTAAATCCTTTTGCCACGAGTCGTGCTTTATACTTTTCTATATTCCCTTTAGAGTCATACTTAATTTTGTAGACCCATTTACAGCCTATTGTTTTGGCTCCTTTAGGAATTTCCTCTAAGTCCCAAACATCTTTGGAACTCATCGATTTCATCTCGTCTTCCATTGCCTTCATCCACTTTGATGAATGAGGGCTTCTCATGGCTTCTTCATATGAGGTGGGATCTTTTTCCAAATGAACCATTTTTGTGTTATAAACTTTAAAGTCAGTAGAAATAGCTGACTTTCTTGGTCTTGTAGACCTTCTAAGGGCCTCAGTTTCTGGCACATTTTGTGCCTCAACTTCTGGCACTTCTTCTAAATTTTGCTGTTGCACCTCCCTTTCATGCTCAACAACGGGTTCAGTCGGCTCCTGACGGACAGGTTCCGGGTCTTTCCCCACAGCTGTCATGGGTGGAGTTGCAACTGGTAATGAGAAAAATGGCTCCTGAATCATCGGATTAGGTGCATGCACCCTCTTCTCCTCAAGATCAATTTTCCGAGCTACCAAGCTCCCCCTCATCATTTCGTCCTCTAAGAAGACTGCATGTCTCGTTTCTACAAACTTTGTATATCTGTCAGGGCAGTAGAAACGAAAACCTTTTGATCTGTCTGGATAGCCAATGAAGTGGCAACTTACTGTTTTGGGATCTAACTTTGCAATGTTTGGATTAAACATTTTGGCCTCAGCAGGGCACCCCCACACCCTGAAGTGTTGTAGGGAGGGTATCCTTCCTGTCCATAGCTCGTACGGTGTTTTGGGCACCGACTTGCTTGGTACTCTGTTGAGAATGTGAATGGCGGTTTTAAGCGCCTCCATCCATAATCCCAATGGCAAGTTGGAATAACTCATCATGCTGCGCACCATATCCATAAGGGTACGGTTGCGCCTTTCAGCTACTCCATTTTGCTGAGGCTCGCCCGGCATTGAATACTGGGCTACTATGCCAGTCTCCTGCAAGAACTTTGCAAAAGGTCCAGGGACTTGGCCATATGGAGTGTGTCGACCGTAGTACTCTCCCCCACGGTCGGACCTTACTATCTTTATTCTTTTATCGTGCTGATTTTCAACTTCAGCTTTGAATATTTTAAATTTATCCAACGCTTCCGATCTTTCTTTGATTGGATAAATATAACCATAGCGAGAGTAATCATCTGTGAATGTTATGAACGAGTCATATCCATCCACACTTTTCACCGGAAATGGTCCACAAATATCAGTGTGAATGATTTCTAGTGTGCCTGTGCTATGGATTGCACCTTTTTTTGATTTGTTTTACGTACTTTCCTTTAATGCAATCTATGCATTGTTCTAAGTCTGAAAATTCTAACGGAGGAAGAATTTCACTTTTGACTAATCTTTCTATTCTCCCCTTCGAAATATGGCCCAAACGACAGTGCCATAGTTTCGATGAGTCAAATGTTCCTTTTCTTTTCTTTTGTACTTTATTCGACGCAGAAACATGTTCTTTCACATTGCAAATGGAATAGACTTTTTCACGAAGTGATAACAAATAAAGCTCATCATGTAGTAAAGCATCACCCACATAAGCATTATTTAACCAAATGGCACACTTGCCATGTCCAAAATAACACTCATAATTATCTTTGTCCAAGCAAGAAACACTTATTAAGTTTCTATTACATGATGGAACGAATAAAACATCTCTAAGTAGAAGATTGAATCCATCAGCTAACTCCAAGGAGATATCACCGACAGCTTCAACTTCTGCTTCAACTCCGTTCGCCACTTCAATGCGTCTTTCGCTTCTTAGCGTAGTCCGCGTCGAATGGAATCCCTGTAAAGAATTTGCAACATGAACAATTGCTCCAGAGTCAATCCACCAAGTGGATTTTGAAAACTGTGAATACAGGGATTCATTTACAAATGAATCTATACTGTTACCTCTTTTTGTCATGATCGACTTTAGCCAAACGGGACAGTCTTTCTTGTAATGCCCGGTCTTCTTACAGTGGAGACAAGTGTCTTTGTCCACTGAGAAAGGCTGTTGCTGACGCTGATGCTGATAGGAAACTTTTCCTTGTGGCTTTGAAGGAGAACTTTTGTTGTTTAGATTGTAATTCTTTCTTTTGTGACCATGCACATAGTTGATTGTACCACCATGTGCGGCTTTTAGTCTCTCCTCTTCTTGAACACACATAGCTATTGCCTTTTCTACGTCCCATGTTCCAGGTGACATATTATAGTTCACTACAAAAGCTTCAAACTCCTTCGGCAATGAAGCCATGACAAGGTGGACCAGGAGCGCTGGTTTGATCTCCAGATCCGCATCCATTGGTTTGAGCTTTGCAGCCATATTGCTCATCCTGAGGATGTGCTCTCTTATGCCATGACTGCCACCTGTGTATTTTTCTGTCACCAGTTGCTCTAACACCTGGGTGGCATATATCTTTGAAGAGCCAGTGAACTGGCTCTTTATCTTTGAGAGCAACTCCCTTGCGGCAGTGCACTCTGTAATGGAGCCCACAATGGCGCTCTCAATGGTGTTCTTTATAAAAGCCATGCATTTTTTATTTGCATTGACCCACTTTTGATTCTCTATGAGGTAGGATTGCTCCAAAGGAGCATAGTCCCCTTTCTTTTTAACCCATGCAGCATCATCGTCAGTAGCCTCTCTTACTGGCTCTGTGGGTCTGACCGGCTGTGGTTTCTCCACAACCCAGTCAAGATCAGCACAAACAAACGCCAGTTCAACTTTCTTCCTCCACTCAGTGTGGGTGTCACCTCTGAGTGTTGGAACTTCTTTTAGGCAACTCATCAAATGAAAGCCTCCTGAAATTACAATTTAAATGACATCAATATAACAATCATATGTATTAATCTAACGTTGGTCAAATTAAACATATAACTGTCTATGCAATTAAATCTATATTACCGTTGGGCAAAAATTAGAAATAAATGCACCTTTAAATAAAACATGATCAGGTTATTAACAACGTTGGTCATAAAAATAACATAATCATATTCATTTTAATAATCACTTAACATGCTCTTAAAAAACTTAATACTATGGAAACTTTTATTTTCTTTATAAAAGAGCATTAATTATTTACGCAGCGGAAAAACATGAATAAAAATTCACGAACTTTTTAAGCTTTACAGAAACTTTTCTTTGACCGAATAAGAAATCATGAACCTTTTTAATTTTCTTTATAAAATTCATGAACATATATTTTCTGAAAATTTTCCATTTGCATTTTCAGAAACTTTTTTTGTCACTTTTCTATTTTCTAGACAAAATTTTCGTTGGAAAAAATTGCATAGGAAAACTATTTAAAATCTGCCCAGAAAATGGACTAGAACTATTAAAAAACGAAAAAAGGAAAACAGCCGGCCTCGGCCCAGCTCGCGCGGCTGCTGGCCTTGGCCCAGCGCGCGGCAGCGCCCGCAGCTGGCGGCCTCGGCCCAGCTCGCGCCTCCCTTTCGGCCCAGTGGCCCGCAGCCGCTTTAGGGTTTAGATCGCCGCCGTCCGTCGCGATCCGACGGTGGAGCGTCGTTTGCGCTGGATCAAAACGATCCGACCGGCCTCACCGCCCGAACCCTAGGCGCATTGCGTTTCTCCTCTCGCGCGCCGCGCGCCTCTTCTCGTCTCTTTTGCCGGCGGCGGCTCCTCTCGCAGCCCACGGCCTGCTCTCTCCGGCTGCCGACGACGGTGACGAAAGCCACCGCGCCAGGCGTGCCTCCCCTTTCTTCCCCTACCTTTCCCTTTGCACCCTTTTCTTCGTGCGATAGAGAGAGGGAGAGTCGGGCTTGCGAGCCGGCCTCTGTGATGCAGCGGGGTCGGGGCTCCGCCGGCCGCCGGCGGCGACAGCGCGCCACCGCGCCGCGCGAGCACCCTGTCCCCCTTCTTTTCTCTTTCTCTTTTTCTTTTTCACCCATCCACCACCTCCTTCTGATTAGAGAGAGAGAGGTGAGCTGCCGCACCACGGCGACCTAGATGGACGGAGCGGCTGCGCCCCTGCCGACCCCTTCGCCGGTCGCGCGTTCCCCTTCTGGTGTGCGCCGCCGTCGAATGGGTCGGTGGTGGTGTTCTTTGCCCCTGTGGGGTGAGTTCTTCGTCCGACGCCTCGGCTTGCCGATGCGCGTCCGGATCGAGAGGAACAGGTGCGGCCATGACGGCGGCACAACTTTTCTTTGAGCTTTCTTTGCCCTTCTAGGGTTCTTTGGGGGAGAGGGAGTTCTTTTCTTTCTCTGTTTTATCTTTTTACCGAAAATCATCTAGCCAAGATGGCCTGATACCATTGATAGATCCTCTGGATCACTAGGCTAGATTAGATCCGGTAAACCTACCTTGTGCAGCAGAGGATGAACTCGAGCTGGAGGCCATCGTGGTGCTGGGGAGCACGGCGATGGCAGAGAGTTGGCGAGGTGGAGGCGGCGGCGATGTGTAGGCAGTGGCGGCGGCGGAGCTTCCCGTCACTGTCAGCGCTAGACCTAGATCGGGTCGGGGTTTTTCGGTGGGGAGACTGGCAACGCGGTGAACCTCGTACCGCGTGCCGCCGGCCCCCACCTCTTTATGTAGCGCTGCGTGACAGGGGCCCATCAACCATATTGCGGTTGGGCGCCCCCGATCAGGGCGCGGATCAGGGGCCCGGTGGGCCGTTGGGCCCACACGGAAAGAGATCAACCTAACATTCTCCCCCTTGATCTCAACTTTTACTTTTAACCTTATACTTTCTAGTTTATTTGTTTCATCACATATTGGTACATAGAGCATGTTTCATCGTCACGGCTTAATTGCCGTTAGAATCATACAGCTACAACATACGTTATGTTCAGAAACAAATTCTGTTCCTTTTGGGCCTATCCAGGAATCATAAGGCTTTCCCTTAAACCCATACCGGCTAAGTGTTCCTTGAACACATTGGGTGGTAAGCCTTTCGTTAGCGGATCCGCAAGCATATCCTTTGTCCTTATATGCTCGAGACTTATAGTTTGATCCTGGATTTTATCTTTCACAACATAATACCTTATCTCTATTGTTTTGGCAGCATTACTCGACTTGTTGTTGTGAGCGTAAAATACTGCGGGCTGGTTATCACAGTACATCTTTAGTGGTTTGTGAATACAATCCACCACTTTCAAGTCGGGTACAAATTTCTTTAGCCATATCGCCTGCCCCGTGGCTTCGAAGCATGCTATGAATTCTGCATACATCGTGGACGATGCAACTATCGACTGTTTGGAGCTTTTCCACGAAATAGGCATAAGATCATATTTAATGATATGCCAACATTTCTTATAGAATTCAGCTGGAAACCCATCTGGTCCCGGTGCTTTATTCGGCTTCATTTGAGTTATGGCCAGATGAACTTCTTTTTCAGTAAACGGTGCAGAGAGAACATCGTTCTCCGCTGCCTGTAGTTGAGGTATATCATCAATCACAGACTCATCAAGAGACACCGTGGAAGTATTCGGAGGTCCAAAAAGGCTTTTATAATAGTTGGAAATATACGCTTTCAGATTTTCATGCCCTACTATTGTTCCCTCGTCCTGTTCAAGCTGTCCTGTTCAAGCTGTATGATCTTCTTCTTCCTATGCTTGTTCAGAAGCTCTCCAGTCTCGTAACTCCGCTCCGCGCGAGGAGCTCAGTTCGAGCAGGGGCTCCCTGCAGTTGTGCTGGCGCTCCCTCCGCTCCGGGAGCTGCAGTTGGGGAGCGGAGAGGATCCGAACAGGGCCTAAGTAAGCATATATGGTGGAGCAGCTACGGAAGAAGAAGTCTGACGCAGGCACACAAGCTCAAGGAGGAAGAAGACAGACACACTTTGTGGCACGCACACGCTTGTGCCTCTTTTCTTGTATTTCTTCTCAAACTAGAGAATCTTGTTACAATGCCTTTTGTAGTGCACGCACGCGCACAGTCAAGCCACGCAACAGCTTGCACCACCACTAGCTCCACCTTTCTTTTTGTAGAAGCAGCAACTAAGCCACCACCTTTCTCTGGCCACTCTCAGATTCACCCTTGGAGACGTGATCTACACAATCTTGGTGATTACCAGGTCCACACCTATTATTTCTAACAAAATCTACCCATGCATATGCATGTAATTCTCTCCTCCCACAAACTAGGCCTGCAACTAACTGACAATACTAATTAAACAAATCTAGATTTGCATTGTGTGCACTGGACGTGCACACACTACCAAGGCTTGAACTACATGCATAACTCATAAATAAACATGCTCCAATCAACTATACAGCCAGGTTAAAACTCCAACATCAGCTCCCTATCTATCTATCTATCTAGTATTTATCTATCTGGGTGATTGATTGATTGATTATGCCACTCCACTAGAGTAGTAAAACAGACAGAGCAGACGGGGAAAGTGAGGCAACAAGAGAGGAAGAAAGTAGCAGAGCAATGTCAAGAGGAGGAGCAAACCATAGGTTTGAGGGTGCATGCTGCTACAGGGCACACCTCCATGGTGGGTATACCGGTAACATCTCTTTTGAACACCACTACAGTGCGCGGGCCGAGGAGGAGCAAACATGTCCTGCTACAGGCAATGTGACGAGGAAGCGCAAACACCGAAGCAAAGCAAAGTAGTAGAGCACGTCACTCAGTGAAGCCAAGCTATAGAGGGCAAAGTTGTGATGTGCCTTTTCATAGGGTATCAATCGTTCAGCCTAGGAATGAGCTTCTGATAAGCGTGCTTTGTACAAATCATGCATGCTATTAGTGGGTAACAATTACTAGCTACTCCCTCTGTAAACTAATATAAGAGCGTTTAGATCATTATTTTAGTGATCTAGACGCTTTTATATTAATTTACAGAGAGAATAGATCCTAATATTGTCGATCATGAACTTCAGTTAGAGAGCACCCATTTGTGAAAAGTTTATGGTGCTCAGAAAGTACCTTGATGAGTCTGTCTGTTCTAATTATTCTAGGTCTACTAACGTCATCGGTACCAAAGCCTTATGGGAGGAACTTGTTTCTGCAAAGCTTAGCTGAACAATTATGTGAAAGTTACACTTCTTCATACTAGCTAGTATGGTCAGATGTGAGGATTCCCATTTAGTACATCTGGTGCTACTATTATTTTTCGCATTATCCAAATTGAATTATTTCACGAGCATAGGAAATAATTTTTATTTAGTTTCATTTCACGAGCTTATCTGTGTGCCTTCCTTTTTACAGCACTATCCAAGATGCAAAACCATTCCACTCGAATGTGATTTCTGCAGCAGCGACACATTCAGTAAGCGTACCATTTAACCTATAAACCCTGGAGAACCGCTAGGCAGGATGAAGCCATCCACGTCACCTTTAAATCGCGATGCCACCGCCTGTAAATTCCGTGCCCCACCGAGGGCATTTTGGTCTTTTTATGTCCAGGGGTATAAATCGCAACCGCTCCCGTGGAGAAACCCTGGCCGCCGCCTCCCGTCCCACTCGCCCCCCCTCCTCGTCGCCCCCCTCCTTCTCCTCCCATCGCCGCCCCTCCTCCCACCGACGTCCCCTCCTCCTCCGCCCCTCCCCCCACCCCCTCCCCCCTCCCCCGCAGCTCGACGGCCGGTAGGGGAGGCCAGCAGTGGACGGATGAGTGGCGAGGATAGAGGCACCGGCCATCGGGGACCTCCCAACCTTCTTCTCCTTGTCGCCATGGCAGGTGGAGCTCGATCTGTCGAGCGCGACCTCGATCTGAAGTAGGGGAGAAGCAGCCGCAGGGGGCTCCAACCTCTTCTTCGCGGGAGGGGGCAGGCGAGGATGAGGGACTGCGCCCAACGAGCGGCCGTGGCCACGTCTCCTTTTTGCATCCTAGCCGCCTCCTTTCCTCGTCGAACCAGCCGCCTCCTCCCCATCTTCAGGCGCAGCCTCCTCTCCCTCAAGCCCCACCTCCTTCCCACCCGGGCTTCGCCTCTTCGGGCGGTGGGACGCAGTGGCTGTAGTGATGGCAGATGGGGCGACAACGGCGGCGCTCCTCCTCTCCCATGGCGGTCGGCTGCGCTCTGGCCGTGGGCCTGCTCCACATGCTCCTCCTCTGGTATGCCTCTTCGCCCCTGCCTCTCCTTCTCTCTTTTTTCCTCTTGCTCTAGGGTTAGGATGCCATCCTCTTTAAGAGAAAAAAAAACCCAAGTGTAACTGATTCCTCTCTCTTCTTTGCAGGATCAAATTCTTGATTCTTGCTTCGGTCTGGACTATGCGATTTACGTTTCGTCAGAGGTGAGCCACTTTTTTCCCGCTTGCTTTCTACCTGTTCGATGAAATGCGGTCATGCTTAGAATCCTTTTCCTGTTTTGGGTTAAGATCTGTCATATTCCCTTCTGCTCGTGCTGTTGTATATACTGTTTTTAGCCTTCTTGGTAGAAGAGTTTCCTTGTGGGTAGAAAGCTTGGTTGTGTCCTGATTTATAAACTGTTTTCTTCCAGGTCTGTTCTTGGGATTCTGGTGCTGTTGAACTCGTCAAAGGGCCTCATCTGCTTTCTTTCATCTTGTGAAGGTTCCATCCTCTGACCTCATGCTTCTTTGTGTGCACTTGGTGATTATTATTAGTACTTTCGCTGCTAATTGTTTACTGTTTCAATACATTTTGTTCCTCTCATATAGTGTCTTTAGCGTTCTTGGTAGAACGATTTTCTTGTGCATAGAAAGTTTTGTCCTCTTACCTCATATTTATTTGTGTGCTCTTGGTAATTATTGTTTGAGTTCATTTTGTTTGTCTTCTGTCGCTTATTTCCTTTCCATCTGTAGGATATCCACGTTTGTATGTTTTGTTTGTATGCAGCTTGCGCCTTTTCCCTACGCTTTAATGCTGGCCTGAACTATTTGTGTGTCGTCTGTTTGCTTTTCTCTTTCCATTTGGCATATGTGCTTGGTCTTGCTCTATGAGAGTGAGCTCTCATATTTTCCTGCATCTACATCTGTTGCAGTGTTTCTTTTCTACTGTTGGTGTCAGCAGTCAGCTCATCTCCTGGTTCATCGTCCGGTATTTGCACTCCTCTGATCAACTTGCTAAGGTTCCAACTTCCTCCTTTACTTGCATTCTTTATACTTGTTGCAAATCAAGTAATTTAACCGGTTCTAACTGTGTGTGTAACGTGTGGTGTGACATTTTGCTTTTTTGTGTTCTTATTGCTGCTATTGCCTGCTGTTATTTCTGCTTACATATATTCTTTCCTGCTTCGTATTGTGTAATTACTTTGTTTACCTACAATGTGTGCTCTGGTGTCCTTTGTTCTTCCAATTTTGGAAACTCTGGCAGCAGAATGTGTATTGCCTCCGCCTTGCTACTTGTGTGAGATCGACGGGAATGGTCATGTGCTTGTTGGTGTAGAGATTGATGTTCCTAGGGATGGCCTTTTAACCATGCCGCGTAAAGTTTTCTTCTGGAGCTCTAGGTCTCAGGGTTGCACGGCTCCATATGAGCAGGCTGCTCTGCAGGTAATCAGATTCTTGCAAGGATTGTATGCTTTAATAGTTAAGGACTACAATTACGAATGTGTTGTCTCCTATAGGAATTTAGGGAATGCTGCGGTTGCTGTTGCTGCATCGACTGTTCGCTATGTGGATTATTTAGAGAGAACCCTTGCTTGCATGCATACATCCTCCGTAACCACCTCAAATAATGTTCATAACTTCCAGGCCCGGCCACCTCCTAACCTGGCTTTTTTGTACTCACGTCTTTTAGCGTTTTTGTTCTCCATCTAGACCTTAGGCAGCCCACGCTGTCATTGTTGCTGTACTAGCCTATAGCTTATGCAGGGTATACATATCATAGTACTTTTTATAGATTGGTATAGTTAGGGGTCATTATAATTAGTATGGGTTTATTGCAATATGTTTAATGAATTAGGAAAATAGCGGCCCTGGTAAAACACCACAGTTTGCCATGTGAGTCGTTAGGGAGTTGACAAACAAAATTTGGTCCCCTTACTCATTTCACTTACTGTATGTGAAGCGATACAATTTTATTTTCATTACCGCATCTTAATATGTTTTATCGATTGGTGAATGCACAACTTTGGCTCATAAACTAGATGGCAAATGCTAATTCTGATGGGGCTTTTGCCACTTATTGTTTTATGGTTGTTTAGACAGATGATGGCATGCTTCTTTCTTGCTAATTGTCAATTCTTTTGTACAGGTCCCTTAGCTACCTATGCTTTGCTAGACAATGAGGGTATGTTGAGATGCATCACATGATGTTTTCCTTTTACATTTATGGGTATTACAGAGTCCTTTCTTTTTCCACAAGGGGCAGTAGCTGTGCCATTCGATTTGAAGGACAAAGAGTTGATCACAAAGGGGTAGCATTCAGGATATATACACAAAAGAGTATAGAACCAAATTATATGATGTACTTGACCACTGTTTCTATTAACTTCTCCTGTACAAAATGTTCACAAGTTCATGTATTAAGTGCATTTTATTGTGTCACTTGTGTTTACTCCTTTTTTAATGCAAGTTTAAAGCTACTCAGAGTTCCTAATTGCAGACTCAACTATCTTAACCTACCGATGATCTAATTTGTGGCATTATTACCTTAAGAAAATATTTCCATTTAATTTCCTTTATATATAGGGGTATAAGTTCTTACCAAATGTACTCAAATATAAAGTTATTGAAAAAAAACAAATATTTTCAACACAAACATGGTTTTAAACGGGTCTTTGCGCCATTTGGCGCAACTGGTCATCTAGTTTAGACTAGAAAACGCTGGCCTGGCTTCGAATATAGGACATTCATCTATCTGGTAATTAATATTGACATGCCGAAACTTGTGCACATAATATCTGATAGATCAGGCCATCAGGGTAGTCAGAACATGGTTACTGCTAGATCTACTTCTTAATTTGAAAGGTACACAGTGTGTATATGTTCCCTGTTCGGTCCGACATGGGTGGCAACATGAAAAGCCTGCACTCACTTACCCATGAAATCAGTGATGAAGAAGTTGAATCATTGGTGGTTCATGGAGTTGTGCGTGCAGGTCTCTTTGCCTAAGCCTCATAGTCCATTTAATACTGTTTTTTTACTGGGAAAAAGATTTGCCACTTTCATCGATTAAGAAGAAGGTTTAGAGGTTTTTAGGCCAACAGGCCGAATTACAATGGATTACTCTCGCGACATCATATTACTCAAGAACTTAGCCCCCGCGAGGCACCACAACTTAGTCTCATCTTTAATTCTAGCGACAAGCACCCCAACCGGCACAACGGTGCCCGGAAAAACACAAGCATTCCTTTCTTTTCAAATTTCCCATGAGACTAGTATCATAAGAGAGAGCATCGGACGACGGGATTGCAAGATGTTGGATGCAATTATGTTCCACCATGACTTCAGAGACCCCACAGTCCGCCAGGTCAAGGGGTGCACATCAACCAAACCAAGCCAAGATTTGATCATTTCCAAACTCGCACGGTGTAGTGGCATTGGAAAAGTATGTGCGCCGCTGACTCTTGCACTTGCTTGCATAGGGGGCATCGGTAACAATTAGGCCATCCCCGTCGTTGAAGTCTATCAGCCGTCCAAATCCTATTGTTGATAACCAACCAAGTGAAAACTTTGCATTTGGGGGAAGCCCAGTTCTTCCATACCAATTGTGACATGTTTGTGTTCACCAAGCCCAGGAATTGAGCCTTATAGGCCGATGCCGCAGAGTAAATACCGTCACTAGTGAAATTCCAAGAGATAGTGTCAGCCACACCTGGGATGAGATGGACAGCCGAAATTTTCCCCCGATGATCGACGAATTCAGCAAGATGGCTAGCTTCGCGGATCTCATCCGTACGCACTTGCGAGACCCAAAAGTTGTTCTGCAGAGCCTTTTGCACCGAGCATCCCCGTCTTTTTGATATTTTAAAGATTTTTGGGGCGATGTCTTTGGGCCTTATTCCATCTAGCCAAGCAAATTCCCAAAAGGAAGCATGAAGTCCATCACCAACTAAAACCTTGGTGGCAGCCGCAAAAATGTCCTTATCCCTCCCAAAAGGAAGCATGAAGTCCATCACCATTTAATACTGTAGAGCGGCTGTAGGATGTTTTTGTACGTTGGATGTGGATGCAGCAGCCGTGGAATATTCTCTTTGCTTTGCAATTGAACTGAAGATGAGATCTCAGCACGGGCGTATGCAATGCCACACATGCAATTGTTGTGGCCATGTTGACCCTGGATCTAGATCGACCGGACATCCGTTTTCTTTTCCATTGTCTTTTTTTAGGTCAGGTGCCAATGCGGTTTCCGCATCGCACTCGCGGGGAGTTTGCCAAGATGGGAAGCTCATGATTAATAGGAAGAAAAATTAAGCAATGAGAATATTCAACATGCGAATTTGACTGTCCGTGGACCATGGAATTCAACATGGCCTTGGCACACTACGAGTTTCACTCCTGTATGAGTAATTGGGTCGTGCAATGCAATAGTATCTTGGTTTCCTTGGCTTCTTGGGCTTTGGTATTACTGCACCGTGTCTCATTCTGCAGGAGGTTATAAATATTGTCCTTGACACTAATAGTAGATCTATCTGCGTACTAGTTGAAGAACATGGCACCTAGCACTTGGCATGATTGAATGATTGGTGGCGTGGCCGGCATGTGCAGATAACGCGTGAGGCGAGACATACAAGACAGGCGCGAAAGGAGAAGAATAAAGCTTACCATTAGGCAGGAATCATGTGTCCGTGGACGGTGGCTGCGTTTTGTCGCCAGTACGAATTCATCGCCAGTGTAATTTATACCACTTCAATCTATGCATATATATACCAAGAAGGCATCTTCCTTGTACACATGTTTCTATATATAAAATATGCACATTTATGTATATTTTTTGATAAAGGGTGATTTTATTATCTTAAAATGTAGCATCAAGAGGATACAAAACATTATGAGTAACAATTTATGTATATACCTATAAGCCATTTTCTGGTATTTACCCGGAGTCAATATTACAGTCAACCATCCTCTGGTTTTGGAGGAGCACCATCTCAGAAGCACCATGTTCGTCCCTTGTTCGGGAGTATCAACGTTCCTCCAAACTACCCATATGAGGCAGTATACCTTCATTGGCTTTCCGTTTGGGCTACTCTGTTTGTATTTACCTTCCGTGGATAGGTTATAAGGTTCATAATAATGCCACATGTGGTTTGTTAATGTTGTGATCGTTTCGTTCCATCATGTTATACAGAGAATGTAAACCTTAAGCCCTAATGTGCATGATAATGTTATCTACTAACTACTTTTAAGTTGTGTTTATTGCATGTTCTACTTGAATGTCATTAGCCTCCACCTCTTCATTTAAGCTGCAAAATAAATATTTGTGTGTTATTCACTACACCACAACACAAATCTAATGGCATGTAATCTACCAGGAGAAAGCCATTCAGAGGGCAGATAAACTGCTGGGAGATTGGTTCTCCCGACAGATAGAACTGCCACAAGAACGGCTGCGGGGATTAGTTCTCCCGACAGATAAACTATTCCCAGCAGTTTATCCGCTGTCATGTATGCATTTGCCGGCAGTTCATTTTCTCCTAGCAGACTGGTCATGGCAAATGAACTATTGTTACCGGCGGTGGAACTGCCAGCACAAGCATGTCTACCCGGCAGTTAGTATGCCATCACGTTGATTTCCCTAGCATTTGATATCCATTCACTATGTCAGGACATTAGGATAGATCACACAACTTATACATGCACTTCAATCAAAGTTACATATATGCCTCATCCAAAACCTTAAATTTTCAGAAACATTCAGACTAAAGGTCAATATTTCTACATCCATACATGTGTTCAGTAGCATCCAGCTACAACAGTAAACAAAATTTACATAAGACTGTAATATTTTGTGTCCTCAAACTGAGCTACACAAATGTTTTAAGCTCAGCGCATGACTGTCGCTATGTCCACGAAGACAAATTGCATGCTTACTCCTTTGTACATTTCTGCTCAGCAGTTTGTTGGAATTAACATATTCATTAGTAGTCTTCTGAATACTAGACTCGCACCATCCTGTGAAACTGCATTATTCGAAGATGGCCACATGTCCTCGGCAGAAGAGTTACGAGCTTGCAATGCTTAGAAGATGTTACTATGAACAGAAGAAACATCATGTAGACATCCTAGTTGGCGAGTACAACTGCTATCATGTAGAAACATCTCCCTGTGATGATGCCAACCTGAATAGATACGATGGTTCAAGTGCTATGAGCTAATAACTTTGGTAAATGATCTATGTTGTAGCACACAAACAATGGGCATAGGCTCAGACAGCAGATACATACTTGCGTAATAATCATTATGCAAGCAAAAAAAGCAAACCATAGTGTTGTTTTCAAAGCAAGTAGCTTACAACTACATATGGCAGCTAACATGTATTCTTACTAGCGTGTTTTCAAACTTCCCATGTGTATCTATAAAAATATTATTGCGTCTGAGTATGTATTCACAAACATTGATATCTTCCAATACAGTTCAAGCTATGTATAAACATTACAAAATACTAGAGGTGTTTCCTTTCGAACAAACAACACAGGCTCAAGCAAAAATGTGTATATGATTACGAAAGATAGATCATACAGGACCATGAAGAGAATCTAAAAGCATGATGCAGTTGTTGGACAAATGAAATGAAAAGCAAGGTTATGCATTTATTTAAATGAAAGATAGCACAATGTGCGGTGAATTAGAAACAGTAGCTGAAAGCATAGGTAAGCATCATAGATAACCATTGTTTCATATTAATGCTCAAAAAGATCAAGTAAGCAAAAGTAGTTCTATTTTCACATCTGAGTTTTGCTATGGAGAATCATCATAACAAGAAAATAAATTTTCTACGATCGGATCGTGGAGGTGAATATTTGAGTTACGAGTTTGACTCAGATTTATGACAATGTGGAATTGTTTGACAACTTACGTCACCTAAAACACCACAGCGTAATGGTGTGCCCGAACGTCGTAATCATACTTTATTGGATATGGTGCGTTCTATGATGTCTCTTACCTATTTGCCGCTATCATTTTTTGGTTATGCATTAGAGACACCCGCATTCACTTTAAACAGTGCACCGTCTAAATCCATTGAGACGACACCGTATGAATTATGGTTTGGCAAAAAACCTAAGTTGTCATTTCTTAAATTTTGGGGATGCGATGCTTATGTCAAAAGGCTTCAGCCTGATAAGTTCGAACCCAAAGAGGAAAAGTGCATCTTCATAGGATACCCTAAAGAGACCATTGGGTATAGCTTCTATCACAGATCCGGGGGCAAGATCTTTGTTGCCAAGAAAGGGTCCTTTCTAGAGAAGGAGTTTCTCTCGAAATAAGTGAGTGGGAGGAAAGTAGAGCTTCATGAGGTAATCATACCTCCTCTCGAATTGGAGAGTATCGCATCACAGAAAGAAGTTCTCGTGATGCCTATACCAGATGGAGAGGAAGCTAATGATGATGATCATAAGACTTCGGATCAAGCTAGTACAGTACTTCGTAGGTCGACCAGGAAACGTTCCGCACTAGAGTGGTACGGTAATCCTTTCTTGGAAGTCATGTTGTTAGACAACGGTGAACCTACGAACTATGAAGGAGAAATGATGAGCTCGGATTCTGACAAATGGCTTGAGGCTATGAAATCTGAGATAGGATCCATGTATGAGAACCAAGTGTGGACTTTGATAGACTTACCCGATGACCGGAAGGCCACGGAGAACAAGTGGATCTTTAAGAAGAAGACAGACGCCGATGATAATGTCATCGTCTATAAAGCTCGACTTGTTGCAAAGGGTTTTTGACAAATTCAAGGAGTTGACTACGATAAGACTTTCTCACCCCTAGCGATGCTTAAATCTGTTAGAATTATGTTAGCAATTGTCGCATATTTCAATTATGAAATCTGGCAGATGGATTCTTTTACGGGTTCCTTAAGGCAGAGTTGTATATGATGCAACCAGAAGGTTTTGTCGATCCTAAGGATGCTAATAAGATATGCAACCTCCAGCGATCCATCTATGGACTGGTGCCAACATCTCAGAATTGGAATATACGCTTTTGATGAGGTGATCAAAGCTTTTCGTTTTATACAAACTTATGGAGAAGTTTGTATTTACAAGAAAGTGAGTGAGAGCTCTGTAGCATTTCTAATACTGTATGTGGATGACATTTTATTGATTGTAAACGATATAGAATTTCTGGAAAGCATAAAGGGTTATTTGAACAAGAGTTTTCAATGAAAGACCTGAGTGAAGTTGCTTACATATTGGACATTAAGATCTATAGAGATAGATATCTCTGCATTAAGATGAGCCCCTGAATCAGGAAGATAGCACTCAGTACAGAAGTATGATTGGTGCTCTCCAGTATTTAACTCTTACTAGACCAGATATATCCTTGGCTGTAAACAAAGTATACCACTTTCTGCATGCCCCTACCACCTTGCACTAGACTGCTGCTAAACATATTCTGAGATATGTGATACACAGTAAGTGTTCGACTAACATTCATCACGTCTCAGTCTACTCTTGTTAGTGCTTTTACTGATACTGATTGGGCTGGAAGTATAGATGATAGAAGGTCCACAGGTGGTTTTGCAATTTTCTTTGGTCCAAATCTAGTGTCATTGTGTGCTAAGAAGCAGGCAACTGTCTCCAGGTCTAGTACAGAGGCTGAGTATAAGGCATTAGCCAATGCCACAATAGAAATCATTTGGCTTCAGTCTATGCTGAAGGAACTTGGAGTGGCACAAGTACAAGCTCCTTGTTTGTGGTGTGATAATCTTAGTGCCACTTATCTTTCTGCTAATTCAGTTTTTCATGCCAGAAGGAAACTTATTGAGATAGATTTTCATTTTATAAGACAACGTGTTGCCAGCCAAAAGATGGGTGTTTGTTTAATTCATTCAGGAGATCAGGTTGCAGATGGTTTCACTAAGGCGTTGCCCACGAGAAGCTTTGAAGCATTCAGGCGTATCTCAATTTGATCAAGTTGTGATTAAGGGGGTTGTTGAAGATATCTCATGTAGGCCCAGGCCAGCGCATATATGTTAGTTGAGGAGTTTGTTAGCTTAGGGATAGACTAGTATATAGTTAAACGCATTCATCTCTATCTCCTTATCTCTTGTACTCCAAGCTATGTGTGTGATCATGGATAAGCCCCATCTCAATCAATAAATACCCACGGCCCTCTCACGTAGAGGGTAGAACGCTTACGATAGATTTTCTATAGGTAGTTGTCTGCTGGCGTGTCATTCTGGGCATATTGAGCTATAGGGATGCCTTCTGAAGTGGTGAATGAGAACAGATGCGGGAGATATTCTTGTAGTGGCCCATTAGAATCCCAGTCATCCTTCCATAGTAACACCGTGTCACCTGCTTGCAGAACACATTTTGTGATCCCCTATAAATGTCCATGAGAGAGAAAACGTCCTTCCACCAAAACCATCCGCAGCTAGGCATAGCGTGTGGAGGTGTGTCAGTGTAATGCTTGTTCCATATGAGTAAAACGCACGGTATATCATCTTTCTTCAGAAACTTATGGATGTACTTCAGCAGCAAAGCTTGGTTCTGAATCTTCATATCAAGAACACCAAGGCCCCCTTTAGTTTTTGGGCGGCACCACGCAGCAAGCGAGTGACATCTTGCGTCTCTATCAATAACTTTCCTCCAGAGGCATCTACGTCGAGGTCTGTCAAAGAGATCAATCAATTTGTCCGGCAACTTGAAAACGCATATTGCAACGGAACGGCGAGAGCTTTGCCTATGCATTAAAGAATTAGGAATGTACAGAGAAGAGATATAGGTCCAGAGGAAAGTGAGGGAAAACAAAAATGCAATCACCAGCAATGATATGGCTGTACAGGGGCGTGACACTACAGTGCTAAGTCCAACAGCTAAATATCTGCAGGACAGGTAACACCATTGGCCAACGTCGCCGAGTTGGAGCAAATGTGTCGATTTCTTTCGTTCCACAGATGCCACGCAAATGTGTCACATGGCGGCAGCAACGAGCCAATGCTGACCGGGGCCGTTGTCGAACCCTAGCATGAGGAGGGCCTGCTGCCACAGCGATGAGATCCTTGTTCTCCGTGATGGCGGCCTCCTATTGGGTGACGGCTGCGGCTTCCAGCTTGTCGGCCTGCACCTTCCTCCGGCCAGCCCTCTTTGCCAACCGAACGGCCTGCTGCGCGTCCGTCAGCTCCTTTTTCTTGAACCGCGGCGCCTTTTTGTGGACCGCGTGGGGCTTGTCAGCGGTGGAGGCGAAGCCGCCGGCGGCGGCGGGGTTCGGTGTGTCGACCATGGCGAGCGGGTGGGAGGTTTTTGGGAGGGGGGGGGGGGGGTGGATGTACCACGGGCTGGCGGGTTAGGGGGAGGATAAGGACGAGCATCGCCCGCGTTCGCTCCATGTCCACGCCGATGCAAACTCTGCTCAAATTTGGGCCTCAAATGGGTCGCGCGCGGACAAAAAGACGGACACTTGTCAATTTGCGTCGGCGCATTGGGTCCCGATTTATGTCCGTTTCGATTCAAACGAACACGCGCGAATAGTTTATGTCGGCGCGTTGGAGTTGCTCTAACATGCTTTGCCAATTTGCCATTAACTGTGTAATCTACTGTCATGCTAGAACATTCAGTGATCATTTCTCTTTTCAATTATTTAACCGCGTTCAGCCTTGAATAATATGCCGTATTCCGATACAACATTTTTCCGGCAAAGAACCAAGGATGGGATGGGGTTCGGCTTTGCCCGTCATGGGTCGTGGGAGCCGAGAGAAACTATGGCCTCCTGCCCATTGACTTACTTGGATGTTCTGACAAGAATGCGTTTCTTCAGGTTTGGTCGTACCTGCTGCATATGCCCAGCTAGCATGATGTAACCTGTACTGAGGGTTAAACTTTTATTTTGATATTTTCCCGCACGTGTTTTGAAATGACTTGTATTGTATTCAGTTGGCGACATTAGGCAGTTGACGGGGGGTAGATTTCTAATACTTCATCTGTAAGAAAATATAAGAGCGTTTAGAGCGGAAGAGGAGAGGAGAATACCGGCAGGTACCAGTCGATAGATAGATCATCCACATTGGCGCTTCACCAGGGGCACCACCAAGGTTCCCAGGCTCCCAGCCCCACCGGTATAATCAGGTACTTGCTTATATATCTTCCTGCGACCGGTATAATCATGTCCTTTTTGCTCATATATCTTCCTGCAATGCGCGATGCTCATGCAGAAAACAAGCCTTGAGGACGGAATTCTAATGCTCCAGTGTCCCAACTTGCCGGCTTTTTTTCCTATACAGTGATAGACAGAGCACCACCACCGGCAAGGCTCCTTGTGTAAATTCTACTCTTTTGATGGAATGAAGGTGGCTTCGGAATGCAAGAGCAACTCCAACCGAGCGACCCAAACGGACACGTGCTTTGCCCTTTTTTGTCCATTTGGCTCCGCCCAACGGACACCCATGTCCGGTTTCGTGTTTGGGTAGGCACTTGCGCCCAACGCTGGTCCGATCCATTATTTTGTGTGTGCGCAAAAAACGCAAAAATATTTTAAAACTAAAACGTTAATTAAACATAATGCCGGCCATAAAGGCCGGTGAGAGTCCAGTGTCCACATTACATTAATTAAGACATTAATAAAGAAACGGAAAACGAGGCACGTGCTGCCCTAGGTGTCCTTGTCAGCGTCCGGTCGGTGAGATCGACGAGCATCGATGGCGGGCCAGCCCAGGGGAACGCCGTCTCCCAGGCTTTGGCGACGTCCTCCGCCGCCGGCTGGGCTGCCCCACCACAGGTGCGGCGCTCCTCCTCTACCTCCCAATCGCCGGTGCTGCTCCTTGCGCTCAAGGGCGAATCAGACCTCCCAATCGGGAGAGTCTGGCGTGTACGCCGAGTTGAGGCATTGCTCCGGCGTCAGCAGCTCCAGCCGGCGCCGCACCTCCTCCACGTGCGTCTGCGGCACAGGGTTGAAGCTGGGGAAGCGCGCGCGAAGAGACGGCGGGGGCCGTGCCCTTGTTCTTGGCGGAGAAGAACACCATGGTGGCGCTAGGGTTGTCGCCGGCGGGGGAGTAAGAAGGTGGCTAGATGGGGACGAGAGGCTGGAAGTGGATGAGGCCGTCCCCTTCCCCACCTGCGTGCACGCTTGGATTAAAAAAGGACGCCCGTCATCACTGGCGCGTGGGCCAGTGGTTGGTGGTTGTCATTAATAAAGATGCGGGTGGTAGTTGACCGGCCGCCATGTGCAGACGCGGCTGGCGCCGAGGGGACGTGCGGCGCGTCCCCTCGCTGTCTGCGCCGACGCATTTCAGGCTCAAATTTGGGCCTGAAACGGGTCAGCGCGGACACAAAGCAGACACATTTTGAGTTTGGATCGGCGCGCTGGGCCAGCATTCTTGTTCGCCGCGTCCCAAACGAACATGGGCGCATGAAATGGGTCGCTCCGTTGGAGTTGCTCTAAGTTCTACTCTTCTAGTGTGCATGCAGTCTGAAGCTACTTTCAGAAAGACCGGCTCTGGGCGGCTAGCTAAGAGCATCTACAACCGGACCTCTCAAACCCGCCTCATATGTCAGGGCGGGCCACACTCGGTCATAATGTTTTGACCCAGACGGGCCACTCAAATGGCCCTAGCTCAAACGCCCAGGCTGACCGGCACCCCCCATATCCAGCCCAAATATGGGGCGGATATGGGCGCACACGGGCGCGCCCGGGCAAGCCCTCCACGTCAGACCCGACAGCCGACCCCACCTGAAATTGCACCAAATCTACCCCGTAGACCAGCCGGATCCATTTGCTATCTTCTCTCTTCTTCCTCCTCCACGCCGTCCGTCTCGCGCTCCGCCGTCGCGCCCGCTCCACAACCGTTCCCAGGCTCTCCACCGCCAGCTCCGAAAGAGCGCTCACGTCCTCGCCCCGGGGGACGCCGTCGACGGCCCGTACGCCACCATGGTACGTCCGGCAACTCTCTGGCTCCGCCTTGCGCTTGATGTGTTCAACACATTGACCGACCGAAATTACTGTGATTTTGTTACGTAAATGATGGATTCTGATGCTTCGTCGGACGAGGAATATGGACCGACGGAGCTTGAACAAATGATTCAAGATGAGTTCTTCGATTCGTCGGATTCAGCTGAAGAAGTGGACATGATCATGCAAGAGGAAATGGACCGGCAAGTCGAGATCAGCAGGTGCACACGCAGCTACTCAATGATCGTGTGGAGCACATGTGGATCCACAATGACAAACAAGGAGGCAATGCTTGAGTTTGGCACTTCAAATAAATTTCATGTAAACGCTATGTATGCTTGATACCAACAATAGATATTTACGTGCGATATTGTGTTGCATGATCGATGTGCATGTATTTACATGGATTTGAGAGTCCGGATTTGAGATATGTGGATGCCCAGAGCGAAATATGAGGGCCCGTCCGGATGTGCCCGCGGGCATGCTCGGACGCTTCCGTGAGCGTTTGAGGGGCCGGATTTGCCAAGTCCGGTTGTAGATGCTCTAACTGAGCTGCAACCATTTTCAGAATGTAAAAAATGCCAATGATATGAAGTGCAAAATTGATACTACTATCGATATGCGCTCTGCTCTGGCTATTTTGTACGGGAATACTATGTTAAAAATCATCAGGCCTCAAAAGATTTCACTACTTCTACTTGCAAAACTATCGGTCATCCATCCTCATCAGGGCACCAACTATGACTTAAACATTTTTAGCCCAACATTTTTAGCAAAAGAGGTGGACACACTAAAATAGTAATATGTTAAGGAGAATAAACAGCTCCTCCTTGACCAACAACGTTGCCCCTACACCTGTTTCAAGTTCATCCACGCATTACACAATCCTTGAAGGACTATTCTTCCTACTGCCCTTTTTTGGCCATGGAGGTGGAGCCCGAGAAACGGGCATCCAAGAGCTGACCTCTCAACTTAACAAGACGAACACAAATATGTTAAGCAGCATAGCAGTATTCAACAGAAAGTATGCGGCACATGAAAAATCCAAACTTACATAAAACACATTAGCTCCAGCAATTCGCACCACTAGTTTCAGTATATCTGAATACCTCTATGCGAATAACCATTACTAAAGACAGAATTGTCGGTCATTTCCTCATATGCGATGACAGCCAGCTGCATACTTGAGTACCAACCTTAGAGTTCAAGTTGATAATCACCAACTAAAGAAGGAGGCCATGCCATAATGTACGGATAGCCAGGACCATCATACCTTCCCTCAACCAGCAAGTCAAGCTTCATAGTCTCCAAGGAAAGGGAGAAAACCCAGCGGCAGAGTGCGCCACGAGGGCACATCAGTTTTGCTGATAAGTAAACGCATCCATTCTTAACTTACACAACCTCGAGGTCTCCATCATAGTGCCGCGCCCACCCCTGAGAAACGCGATCGATTTCGGAACTCATAGAGAATGTCCTGTGCGGTGTCCAGCCCTGAATCCCATCACCGTCAACACTATGGATCCAAACATTGAGAAGGAGATCATAAGATGCATGAGCAATACAAAGTTCACCATCCTTGGTCTCCCCGACCTTGATACTGCCTGCCCCCATGTCCACTCCATTGGGCATGTCCAGAGTGGTGATATCCATCGTGGCAGTGTCAATTTTGATCATGCTTCCAGTTCCATAGCTAGGGCAAGGCCAGTAAATGGAACCGGCAGCCATCATGCCATCATTAGCCCTCATGGTTGTCCCTTCCACCCACGGATGGATGACCCAGTCCCATGTCTCCGACGAGAAGACCGCGGTACGAACCCTATATTCATCACTGCAGATACAGACCACTCGGAACGACCGAGGGTTGTCCTCAGAGGACAAGATGTGAAAACCAAGGAAGGTGAAGCCGCCTAGGTTGTCCGCGTCCGCCAAACTATCATCGGCGTTGTCCGCGTCGGCCCAGATATCCTCGGCGCTGTCTGCGCCCGCCCTGATATCATCGGCAGGAGGCATCGGGAGGGAGTGGACAGCCCAGGTGATGGGGTTGAGAGCAGCGAGCGCCACCTCGGTGGTATCCCAGAGGAGGATATACCCATCGCAGCAGTCGGCGACGTTCCACCTTAGGGACGCGGGTGCGGGGAGAGAGGTGAGGAAGAAGTCGCCCCGGCGGACGGCGGCGGTGACGTCGGGATCCAAGGGGCGCACGGGGAAGAAGGAGGGGGTGGGAGCGCCGTAGGTGTCGAGGAAGAACCCGATGAGGGGCGCCGGGTGGAGGGCGCGGAACCGGCGGCGGAAGGGCGGGGAGGAGCGGACGGCGCCGAACCACGTGCGGCAGGTGAAGGCGGCGCGGGCGAGCGCCGGCAGGTCCGGCAGGCGGAGGAAGATCTCGAGAAGTTCATCCCGGGCGAGGGAGGATATGGTGGTGGCAGTGGGGTTCGACTCAGGATCCGCCGCCACCAGCAGCTCACTGTCACTCGCCATTTGTTTCTGGAGTGCTAGCTAGGGTTCCGCCGTCGCCAGCAGCAAGTCACGAGCAATCGTCTCAGTTCATGCCAAGGCCCAGGACGCGCCAAGCCCAAACAAAATGAGCCCTTCTCAAAAATAAAATCGCAGACTTGTTCCTAAAAAGACTATGACGCCGATAAGTGTCACAGTTGTGGGCGTTAGGGGGGCTGCCCACACATTTTGTGTGGTGTATAAGAGGAACAGCCCACACACCCATGTGTGGGCAAAAAAATTAATGCCCACACACCTTTTTTTTCCCTCTCGATTCCTCTTACACGCGTGCGTGTGGGCGAAATAGATAACGCCTACACGCCCCGTACGTCAGGCCTCATACCTCGTGGTTCCGCACGCCCGCGTGACAGTCACCGCGCGTCCCGCAGTTGCCATGGTCCAGACCCTCGTCCATGTTCGTTTAAATGCAGTTGCCATGTCGCTGAACTTCGGTTGCCATGTCGGACAACTACAATTGCCATGGTTGCTCAACTGCAGTTGCCATGTATGGTCTGATCTACTGCAGTTGCCATGATTTCATAACTTTAGGAGTTGCCACCCACTAAACACTAGGCAGTTGCCATGTAGCACTACAAGAAGGCATGGCAAAAAAACATGTTCGGGTAAAAGAGAGAGTTGCCATGTGCTCACAAGCACGCTAGAGCAGTTGCCATGTAAAAGAAAGAGTTGCCATCTGCTTACGTGCACGCTACGGCAGTTGCCATGTACCATGCAAAAACACATGGCAACTCGGGTAAAAAGAGTTGACATCTGCTTACAAGCAAAGTTAGGGCAATTGCCATATACCTGCAGAAACACATGGCAACTGCCAGCTTTGGGTGTGGGCTAGGAGACGGGCGTGTGGGCGAAGTGATAAACGCCCACACACAGCCCCCTGTGCGTGCGTGAAACTAGTGTGTGGGCGAATTGCTAAACGGCCACACATCAGCCCCTCATGTGGTGAAAAAAGGACGTGTGGGCGACCGGATGAATGCCCATATACCAGCTTAATCCTACGTGACACACAAAAACTGCTAGAACGCGCCAAAATTCGTGCAGAATTGGTTGAACGAGGATTCATGCGTGTGGGCGAGTTGCCCGACGCCCACACGTATGGGCGTTAGACTATTCGAAAGACTATCATAGACTATATTATCCTGAGAAAAAAATAACAAATCACAGACCACGTACTTCATGCCAATGTTATTATTGAGAAATAGTTCATGCCAATAGGTAACGTGTGCCGGATGTTCTTTGTGGTCAGTGGCGGAGCCAACGTATAAGCGTTGGGTTCAAGTGAACCCAACGAAACTTGCCTGGTACGTGCGCGTAGGTACTTGTTTGGTTCACGTGGACCCAGTAAAAAGTGGTCGCTGACCCCATCAAATAAAGGACCTCTCGTGGATAGCTAAATAAAAGGGCCAAAAGCCCATAAGCAAATGTCAATGAGTCCATGCTCAGGCCTAAACCGTGATTATAGCCAAACAAAACGCACGCAGCCGACGCCTCATCTCTCGTCCGTTTGTTTTCCAATTCGCATCTCTCCTGCTGGCTCTCCTCTATTCGTGTTGCTCCGCCGCTGCGCGGTCGCCAAGGCGCCAGCAGGTAGGCCGCTGCAGATCCGCAGCAATAACAACTATGGCCCGCACCCGCAAAAAAAAAAAGCCCAAAAATTATGGTAATTAGATTACGTTGCCAATTTTCTCTCTCTTGTATATGCCTAATTGGCTAGTATAATTTTTTTGCCCCTAGTTTTTTGATTTGTTTTTCTCTATGGACTTCGATTGATATAGGCTGGGCAGGGAATGATATTATTCGAAGGGAAATTAGTCATCAGATCCAGATAATGATATAGGCATATCAAGGTCACCCATTAGACGTAGGTATGTCTTGCACTTTTCAGTTTTTAATGCAACAATATGTTATTCGTGATACTATATATTTCTTTTCGTTATACTCCCTCGGTTCTACAATGCAATGCATCTTTTTTTTAAAGTCAAATTATGCATACTTTTGTTAAGATTATAGAGAAAAATATGTATTAGAAGAATATCAAAAACATATCATTAGATAGGCGATGAGACATATTTTCATAGTGTATGAATTTGGTGTTCTAGATGTTGATAATTTTTCCTATAAATTTGCTCAAAGTTGACGGAATTTGACATTTAAAAAAAAATCTATACCCACTACATTATGAAACGGAGTGAGTGGGTGCTATATTTTTTGTTGCAATTAGGCGTTAATCTTCACAAAGGGAAAGGTGCGATAGCACCCGGGAGTCCTGACACCCTGCTATCCTATGCGTTCAGCCGTTTTCAAGATTCGTGATGTGGTGTGGACAACAGCACTGCAGCAAGCAATTTAAGAGTCATGTTAGTTTAAGCAGGCAATTTAAGAGTCGAACAGGGCCCGGTCCTAGGCTGCAGCATGCAGAGTAGGTAGGGCAACTATTCCCGACCAACTTGTCAGGCCGGGCTACTGTAGCAAGGCGAGATGTTCACGCAGCCCGTCATGTCATTCTTATCTATCTTTTCTTTGTTTTTTTAGTGAAGAGAGAGGAGAAAGGTGAGGATAGAGCGAAGAGCCTTTTTTATGAGCCCCTGTGTGTGAGAGAGAGGAGGAATGGAAGGAGACAGAGGCTGTGACCTGTGCGAGAGAGAAGAGACAGGAGAGAAAAGAGTTGTTTTCCGTGGAGGAGAGAGGCTGTGAACGGAGAGAGAAAAAGGTGTGTGAGAGAGAAATGTCAGAAGAGAGATGTTGTGAAAGAGAAAAATAATTGTTTTCCATGAGAGAGAACGATGGTGAATCTTGGGAGGAGAGAGTGATTCCACCGTAACTGTTCAAGTAGGCCTGTTAAACAAGAACCATCACAGAGCCTTGCACAGATCTCCAGAATTTTGTTTTTTATGAACAGTGATGATAGAAGGGAGTCCAGGCACCCGGGTTTTAAAAAGCCAACCTCCTTCATAAATTAGTATCAAGTTCTCGTAAGGAGTGAATGAGTGAACCTAATGGCCAAATTTTCTGGCTCCGCCCCTGTTTGTGGTTGTTCTAGATGCCAAGTTGAACATTCGGAAGAGCTAGAGATATATTTGGTAGTTAGACCTAGCTCCACGGTCACTTTCGTGCCGGGCCGCCCCTGGGGAGGTCGACCTCCCTGAACTCCACCAAGGTTGCGCAACCCGTAGCTAGGGTTTGTCCACCGATCATATTGATTTGCTGTCCTAAAGAATCGTTTTCCCGATCCATTCATTCACTTTTTTCTCTCTCTATTATCATTTGATCGGCGTTTCTTTTTTGGTTTTCTGATCTAAGTCGGTTTGCTACTCCCACTTGGCATCGACTACACCAGCTTTTTCTCCGACTAGGCCACCTCACGCCACATACGGCAGCCTGGAACGGACGTCGTCTGCGCATCCATTTGCACGTCATTCTTCATCGTACGTCGTCGCGCAGATCTAATCGGGCCTCTTTCACCAACAATCCGCCTCCATCCATCTTAGCGCATCCACAGTTGGTGCCCTAAACCCACCTCAAATGCCTGGGCATACCGTCCGGTCACTGACTGGTCACAAAAAAGCGACCCACCCTGTCATCTCAAACCGCCTCAAACGCCTGGACTGTCCGGCGCCCCTCATATCCAGCCCAAATGTAGGGCGGATATGGGGTGGCCCGCCTGCATCTGCCACATCAGCGAGACGCTAATTTGTGTGTGTAGATGGCCCGAACTTTCACAGCGACGATTGGTTTGCAATTATTTTCTTTGTCCTTCTCACAACCTCCAATAACAATCTCCACCCGTGCATGATTAGTACACGAACAAAAATAATGATCCTCTTGAATCAGTCCGTAGGCGTTGATGTGATGATCAACCCTCCGTCACACTAGTAAATTTGCATGATGAAAAATCACATAGAACACATACGATATGGTCACCGTGGACTTGGGCATTTCAGTATTTCTCATAAACTCACGCAAAACAAATCTATTGATACATGGCCGAAGCCTAGCCTTTTGTATGGCGTGACTCATGTTTTACAAGAGGAAGCCACGTGCCTCCACCGATCATTGAGCAACGTTCCTGACCTCGCAAACTATCGGATTGATCACTTGACCGCATGTGATCTGCTTCATTTTTCTGAAGCTCTTCGCCCTTCGGCTCTTTATTCAATAGGCGAAGGCATGTCTGACTGTATTAGATCAGTCAGCCAGCCAGGGTTTACATCAAGAGTTACAACTAAATTGTTCATGGATAAAGCCTCCTTGGCAAGACGGTGAGCCACCGAATTAGTTTGGCGACTAGAGTACCGAAGCCTAAAACCCTGAAAAACAGCACTCAGCTCTCCAATCTCTTGCAAAATATGAAAACCAACGGACTTCTCAGGTGATTGCCACCGAACGCCCCGGTCGCTCCCCCGCGGGCGATCCGGGCGTGAGCCCTAGCCACCGCGAGCAGGCGCGACCCACCGTCCCTCTCCCTGCTGCCGCCGGCAAGTGCCGCCGGGCAAAGCCCGCTCGGCATCGGTGGCGGCGGGAGCTTCTCCTCTCTGCTTGTGTGGGGGCCGCGGGGGGCTGCTCATCCTGGCGGAGGCACACGGCCATGCGGGTCAATGGAGTGCTTTGGCTGCTTCGGTACATACGGCACGTGCAGCATGCCGGTGTGCTGGGTTCGAAGATCCCATCTTCACGGGCTGGCGGCCGGATGGCTGTGTGGCGGTGGCAGCCGGCTGAGCTGAGGCTGCGGGCGCACGTGGTCTCCCAGCGCGGATCTGCAGTGCACGCGCGGATGCTCCCCAACGTGGTTCTGTGTGGCGGTGGCCTGTTGTCGGTGTGCGAGCGGCCGGAATCTTCGAACCGGTGGCTGTCTTCGGCCTCGTAGACGGTCGGATTTGTAGTCAGGTAGCCGCAGCTTGGTACGACCCGGCGTGGTTGCCTTGATTCTGGAAGGCTTGGTGGTGGTAATCCAGATCCGGTCGGCCGTTTGGTGGTGACTATGCAGTGACCTCCTACAGCTCCACGACGATGGTGGTCATTCGAAGGTCTTACAAAGGATTCATCTCTCGAGATCCGACGGCTGACTTATGCGGTGAGATGCAAAACTACGAACGACGTCTTGATGTAGAAGGATGGTTGTGCAGCGGCGACGCAACGCATGTAGCTGCTGGGATCGTGGAAAAGTGGTTGCGACAATACATGAGTTACTTCGATGGTGGTGCTACTCGAGCACCCGGTCTAGAGCTCCGGGGTGAAAGCCTAGGTTCGACCGGAGTTGGTTATACCTGGCAATGGCGATGTTTTTTTACGTCGTTACAGAGGATTCCATGTCCGAAGCATTGCTCGAACATCCTTCGGACCGATTCTTTAGGGTGAAAACCCAGATTGTGGCCTTAGTGGCTGCATCCGGCGACGGCGATGCTTGAGCGTTGCTCCCTTTCTAAAGGTGTTGCTGTTGAAGACCTCGTCATCCATGTGGTGTCATGATATGATCGGTGTAGATATGGTCATTGTTATAGTTTTGACGATCATGGGTCTGATTGCTTTGGGACTTTTTCTTTTTTCCTCGCCTATGCATTGCTTTGGTCTTATGACTTTGCTAGCTGCCGGCGTGTTTGTGTGTGTTTGTGTTGGCTGTGTGCATCTTAGCTATGCAGAGGCCGGGTGCAGACTCATCGTGTTTTGTATCTTCTTGATGCTTCATTTTGAGTCAATAAAATCCACCCATTGTCAAAAAAACCTTGGCAGTCTATCTTAATGTGCACCCTCTGAAGGCCCTTCCGCCGCGCTAAGATAAGCGCGTCATGGCAGGTGAGTAGTTCAACCTAAAGTGGATCAGTAATTCCTTCGTACCGAGCACACCTAGCTCCCATAAAAGTGCCAGCGTGATCCCAAATGATCATCCCTGCACCTACCATTCCTTGTCCGACATCCGTTGCCCCATCCGTATTTACCTTGTACCAGCCCGCCTCTGGAGCTTCCCACTTTGCTATGAGACTAGCCACAGTAGGAAGTGGAGCATTCTCCTTTGGTGGTAGTTCCAAGGCTCGGACAATTTCTTCGATAATAATCATCAACATCTGTGGTTGGTACTCCTTCTCTCCATGAGTATAGCTATTGCGGGAGTGCCATATTGCCCATATCAACGCGATCATCACAGCAGCATATCTCTTGTCCACGTTGCCGGATTTAACATGGGCATCTTCAGCTCAAAAAAGCGAGTTGCTGCCTCCCAGAACCCTCTAGCATGATCTCACTCCATCAGGCTATGAAACAAAGTTTCATTGTCACGTCCACACATTGGGCAGTTGGATAAAGTCTCGATGTGCCTTCTCCGTAATTCGCTATAACTTGGTAGAAAATCTTGAGCCCTTCGATCTGATAAATCGTTTGCATGCGCCACCATAAGTTTTGTGAAGATTGTCATCGAGTATGTGCGCCTTTCCATCGATAGAGCAACGGGCTACTACTGCATCGTCCCTTTGGACCGCGGTGTGTAGGATCGAAAGTATGTCTAATGGGGAGGGGGTGATTAGAACACTTAACTAATAAAAAACTGAATCTTTCCCAATTTTAATTATGGACTGGTTTTAGCAATTCTACCGAGTCTAGTAGATTAGTGATGAGCGCAAGACTAGAGTACATTTCAGCTACTCCTTCACCATCCTTCATCTTAAACTTGTCAAGTTGATTTTGAAGCACATCCAACTTGGATCCAAGACTTTAAGGATCTTCTTGATGATGAACTTATCGGTCATCTCTTCACTTCCTAAGCCGGCAATCTCATTAGTGATGAGAGCAAGCCTAGAGTGCATTTCAGCGACTCATTCATCATCCTTCATCTTGAACTTATCAAGTTGACTTTTTAGCACATCCAACTTGGATTCCTTGACGGACTTCGTATCTTCGTGCATATCAACCAAAGTATCCTAAATTTCATTTGCATTCTTGAGGCGGCTAATCTTGTTGAACTCCTCGGGGCACAGACCGTTGAAGAGAATGCCACGTGTTTGAGCATTTTATTGCAACATTCTCAACTCTTCCACGGTTGCTTCATAATCTGGTTTTCTACCATCCTCAAAGAACACCTTGCAAGCCAACACGAACAACAACCCAAACGGCAAGGTTATGACGAAGAATACACATTTTTCATCTTATGCTTCCAACTATCAAAGTTTGTAAGACGCCATACTCTCCTAAGCTATGAAACCAAAGCTATGAAGACCAAAACAGTGGAAACCGAGGCTACAGATACCAAAGCTTTGATACCACTTGTAGGATCGAAAGTATGCCTAGAGGGGGTGGTTAGACTTCTTGACCAATAAAAAACTAATTTTCCCAATTTTAATTGTGGGCTGGTTTTCAGCGATTTTACCAAGTCTAGTACCACCCTACACATGCAATTCTAAGAGTTTGAGCTGAGGAAAGTAAATCATTCCATATGTAAGTAAATGAGGGGTTTGGAGATTTCAAACGCAATGGAGACATGAAGATTTTTGGCGCGGTTCCGGTAGGTGGTGTTATCATACATCCACATTGATGGAGACTTCAACCCACGGAGGGTAATGGCTGCGCGAGTCCACGAAGGGGTCCATCCACAAAGGGTCCATGAAGAAGCAACATTTTCTATTCCACCATGGCTTCCACCCACGAAGGACTAGCCTCACTCGGGGTAGATCTTCACAAAGTAGGCGATCTCCTTGCCCTTACAAACTCATTGGTCCAACTCCACATGATCTTGGAGGCTCCCAAGTGACACCTAATCAATCTAGTAAACACCACTCTCCAAAAGGTAATAGATGTGTTGTTGATGATGAACTCCTTACTCTTGTGAATCAAGATATAGTCTCCCAAACACTCAATCACTCCCTCACAAATTTGGCTATGGTAGGAGAAGAATCTGAGTGGAAAGCAACTTGGGGAAGGCTAGAAATCAAGATTCAAATGATTGGAATGAAGTGGCTTGATCTCAACATATGAGTAGGTAGTTCTTTCTCAAAAAATGAATGGTGAAAGTTGTGTTCCATTCCGATCGCTCTCTCTTGAAGAGAGTGGGGGTGGAGGGGTATATATAGGCTTCACCCAAATATCCAATCGTTACAACCTTTTGACCCAACTCGGTGACACCGAAGCAAATTCTCGCTGGCACCAACCTGTGTAAAATATTCGAATGTTGGACATCTTGGTGAGACCGAATAGAACAACTCGGAGTGACCGAAGTGCAATGGCTAGGGCAGAACCTCATCTCGGTAATTCCGATCGTTTCAACTCAGTAATTCCGAAGTGAAGTGGTTGCATTATAGAAACTTGGTCACGCCATCTCGGTGGGATCGAGATCCATATCAGCAGGACCGAAGTGTTAGGGTTTGCCTTATGGCTCTGTCTGAAGTAACTCGGTGAGTTCGGATAGAAGTCGATGCGAGTTGGCTTTTTAGGGTTTGGACTGATAGGATTTGGAGAATGTGATTGAGGGTTTTGGAGCAATATCTTCAAGCACTTGACCAACAAACTCATCATCAAAGCATCATCCCCTTTTAATAGTATTGACTTTCCTGTAGGACTCAATGTGATCTTGGATCACTTAACTAAAATTGTAGTCTTGAAGCTTTTGCCAATCCATGTCCTTAGAATTTTGATGTGTCCACAATCACTAGTCCTTGCCATACCAACATTGAACCTCCTGAAATCTTATCTTGAGTAGGCATTAGTTCAGTGTCTTACATGTTGTTATTAATTACCAAAATCACCTAGGAATTAGTTGCACTTTCACAATGCTGCCGCCCCAAGGTCTCCCCTGCCATTACACTGACATGGTGTTGCCGCTGCGTCGCACATTCGGGCCATAGCGCCGTGGCATGCGAACCACCTTGCAGTGACCCGCAGGTTGACGTCTCATGTGGCGCCTGTCGCGCCGCCTCCCTAGGCGTCGTCTCATATATCAGCTCATCGGTGACATATATTTGATCTAGAGATACTTTGTAATCCTCAGGTGCAGCAGACATCTGAAAATATTCGTTGCGCTATCTTATCCACCCAACCGAGTCTTCTCCAAAAAATCTAGGGAAATCTAGTTTTGGACCCTTAATTAAGGACCTCATGAACTGAGCTTGCATGTCTTGTTCATAAGTCTTGTAGTATCCCTGCCATAGTTATCTATCTTTGTTATGCATGATAGTACTGCTGGAAGGCATGGGTGTGCACATTGTTCCTTGCAGTTACTGGAGTTCCTACCACACTAGTAGTTTCTTGTCTCATTTGATTGGCATAACCAAGAGGTGTTGTGAGCCAGTTAGTTCTAATAGGTGATAGATTGTGCAGTTGTGAATCCTCCATTTGCTTAGTTTTCTCTTTCTCAACTTCTAGTTGCTTCCTTAACTGATCTGCTCTGCCCAACAGCTCATGCGTTTGCTCATTTTGCAGTGTAGGTGAATTTGACTATCTGACTAGAACTAGAAGATATATCATTTTGTCATATGTTTTGCACAGGTTTCACCAGTGTTTGCAGCACTAAATTGGTCACTGATAACTGCTTACTCAGATCCAATAGCACTTTCCCCACACTGCCAACATGTACAGATATTTCTCACAAACAGCATGGTCTGTTAAAGAGGAACGCCGCCCCCCCCCCCCCCCCCCCCCCACACCCACCCACTATGGCTCAGACCCCCTAAACTCTAAAACCGGTTAAATCACCCCATCTGAACTCTGTAAAACCGGATCAATTTGCCCCTAGGCGGTTTTGGACTAGATTTTTAGATGGTTCTGAGTTATTGATGCTGACCGGGCATGCTGGCTTCCCGCCCGTGTTGCCCATGATGTTGCTGTGCTTGACGGCGATCGAGCCGAGCTTGTTGGGTAAGAGGACCCACGGCGCCGATTTGCACGCCATGTCGAACAGGACGCAGACACTTGGACTCGCTCTCCCTGAACCACGTGGTCAGTAGCTCGGGCCCTTGACGTTGATGAAGTTGGGCCAGCAGCGTCTTGCTGCAGTTGGGTGTTGAGCTGTTTAAGACGATCGGCCGGTAGGTCAATCAATTATTAACGACCAATACTTTTGGGTGTGTTGCTGTTATTACGTAGTACTAGTACTACGGAGTTAAAAAAGAAATGTGTACACTTGATGAGAGTATCAATCAAACTGACCAATCATTTCCCTCTTTCTGAAGATCGACGGACAGCACGTACGTCAGTAAGCAGCACGCGGGAGCCGGAGTATGCGCCTGCTGACGGCCAAGAAGGACATCACCGGACACCTTGTCTAGTTAGTTCAGCTGCTTGCATTTGCATGTACATACTCCTCAATCCTTCCAAGTAGAACCAACCTCGTGTACGGTAGTACATAGCATAGTACTCCTATACAACAAATATTCAGTTTCAGGTTTGAGCTACAGGTGGACATGACAGAATACGGTGGAGGTGCGTATGCTTGCGAATGCGAATGCGCTCCAGGTGGATCTCGAGGCGGCTGACCTCGTCGGGCACGCCTGGCGATGTCGGTCGATCGATCTCCTTGTCAAAGCGGCCGAAGCATCCATGACCATGACCTGCGCGCGCGGTCCATCAGTGTGACACAACCTTGTCTTCCTTCCTCGTCTGCTTCGCAGCAACCACGGTGGTCTACTTCCTCTTCCTCGGCTTGAGCATGTCGCCGTCGTCCACCTTGGAGGACCATTTGGCTGGCTGGCTGTCTGCCGGAGCCTTCTTTCGTGCTACACTACACTGCACTACATCTTCTTTTTTTTGATAAGGCAAAAGACTTGCCATTTTCATTGATTAAGAGAGAAGTTTGTGAGATACACGCCGCTCAAGCGGCACAAATGCTAACTAATTACTCTCGCGGCATTACATTACACAAATGCTTGGCACCCGCAATAGCCCAAAGCGCTGCCTCCTCCTTAATAAGGTTAACAATCACGGCCACCGGTGCCGCTTTATTTCTAAAGACGCGCGCGTTCCTTTCTTTCCAAATCTTCCATCCAACAAGGTGGATCAACGATGAGAGAGCCTTTCTTTGATGAGCAATGTTTATGATTCCTTGCCACCAAGCTTTAACCGTGGTGAAGATATGCCAATTCGTCGTGTCAACTTGAAGATCCAGCCATGAGAACACCTCCTTGCAGACGCGAGTTGCGAACTGGCACTTGAAAAGGAGGTGGGCCGCCGATTCCTGCACTAGGCTACAAAGAGGGCATTGATCGCAATTGGGCCATCCTCTACGCTGAAGTCTATCCGCTGTCCAAATCCTGTTTTGAGTGACCAACCAAGCAAAAAAATTGCATTTGGGGGGTGACCAAACCTTCCAAACCATATCCTGCAGAGCGTAGATGTCCAGCGAATTGGGCCTTGTAAGCCGACGATGTAGTGTAAGTCCCGGCATTAGTGAGCTTCCAGATGATAGAATCACGAACTCCAGGTTGTATGTTGACATTGGCTAGCTTTTCCCATAGAGTGGCAAATTGTTGAATGTGAGCAAGGTCATCCCATGCTGGGTATCGATGTGATTAACCCAAGCATTATCCCTCAAAGCCTTGTCCACTGTGGTCCCCTTTTTTCGCGAGATCTCAATTTTTTTTGGTGCAATGGCTTTGGGCCTCATCCCCTCCAGCCAAGATGACTCCCAGAATCTCGCGGTGGCGCCATCACCAATAGTAACCTTAGTGGCTGCCGCGAAGATGTCCCGATCTTTGTTGTTGCACGGAGTTCCCAAGCCAAACCAAGCTCTCGGAGGGTCATCCCATTCAAGCCACAACCATCTTAAGCGCAACGCAGTAGCGAACTTCCCAAGGTTAAGAATTCTGAGGCCCCTGATACGTCTCCAACGTATCTATAATTTTTTATTGCTCCATGCTATATTATATTCTGTTTTGGACATTATTGGGCTTTATTATACACTTTTATATTATTTTTGGGACTAACCTATTAACCGGAGGCCCAGCCCAGAATTGTTGTTTTTTTGCCTATTTCGGAGTTTCGCAGAAAAAGAATATCAAACGGAGTCCAAACGGAATGAAACCTTCAGGAACGTGATTTTCGGAACGAACGAGATCCAGAGGACTTGGACCCTACGTCAAGACATCAACCAGGAAGGCACGAGGTAGGGGGGCGCGCCCTCCACCCTCGTGGGCCCCACGTTGCTCCACCGACGTACTTCTTCCTCCTATATATACCTACGTACCCCCAAACTACCAGATACGGAGCCAAAAACCTAATTTCACCGCCGCAACCTTCTGTACCCGTGAGATCCCATCTTGGGGCCTTTTCCGGAGCTCCGCCGGAGGGGGCATCGATCACGGAGGGCTTCTACATCAACACCATAGCCTCTCCGATGATGTGTGAGTAGTTTACCTTAGACCTTCGGGTCCATAGTTATTAGTTAGATGGCTTCTTCTCTCTTTTTGGATCTCAATACAATGTTCTCCCCCTCTCTTGTGGAGATCTATTCGATTTAATATTCTTTTGCGGTGTGTTTGTTGAGACCGATGAATTGTGGGTTTATGATCAATTTTATCAATGAACAATATTTGAATCTTCTCTGAATTATTTTATGTATGATTGGTTATCTTTGCAAGTCTCTTCGAATTATCAGTTTGGTTTGGCCTACTAGATTGATCTTTCTTGCAATGGGAGAAGTGCTTAGCTTTGGGTTCAATCTTGCGGTGTCCTTTCCCAGTGACAGTAGGGGCAGAAAGGCACGTATTGTATTGTTGCCATCGAGGATAACAAGATGGGGTTTATATCATATTGCATGAGTTTATCCCTCTGCATCATGTCATCTTACTTAAAGCGTTACTCTGTTCTTTTGAACTTAATACTCTAGATGCATGCTGGATAGCGGTCGATGTGTGGAGTAATAGTAGTAGATGCAGGCAGGAGTCGGTCTACTTGTCTCGGACGTGATGCCTATATACATGATCATACCTAGATATTCTCATAACTATGCTCAATTCTATCAATTGCTCAACAGTAATTCGTTCACCCACCGTAATACTTATGCCCATGAGAGAAGCCACTAGTGAAACCTATGGCCCTCGGGTCTATTTTCTATCATATTAATCTTTCAGCACTTAGTTATTTCTAGCGCCGTCTTTATTTTGCTTTCTTTACTTTGCATCTTTATCATAAAAATACCAAAAATATTATCTTATCATATCTATCAGATCTCACTCTCGTAAGTGACCGTGAAGGGATTGACAACCCCTTCATTGCGTTGGTTGCGAGGATTTATTTGTTTGTGTAGGTGCGAGGGACTCGTGCGTGGCCTCCTACTGGATTGATACCTTGGTTCTCAAAAACTGAGGGAAATACTTACACTACTTTGTTGCATCACCCTTTCCTCTTCAAGGGAAAACCAACGCAGTGCTCAAGAGGTAGTAGCCCCCAAACTCCTTAGGCTTGCAGACTAGCTCCCAGTTGATTTTACACTTGCCACCGGACACCTTGTCCGAACCAGCCCAAAGATAGGCACGCCGCAAGGAGTCAATCTTCCTAAGCACCTCCATCGGAAGGTCAAGCGGTGTAAGATGGTAGATTGCCACAGCCGTGAGCACCACTTTGACAAGGGTCATTCGACCCGCAATAGCAACATGCCTCCCCCTCCATGGTGCAAGCTTCCTGGCATCTTTATCTTTTAAGTGTTGCAAGTGGACCCTCCTCAACCTTCTGATCGCAAGTGGTAAACCCAGATAACGGATGGGGAAGGAAGAGCGGCAGGCCGGGAAACACTGCAAAATGTCATCAAGATCAACGCCCTCGCACCGGATTGGTGCAACCAGACTCTTAGCACAGTTGGTGACCAAGCCCGTGGCCTCCCCGAAGGAGGCAAGCGTAGCTGTGAGGAACTGGACATTTTCCTTGATAGGGATGCAGAAAACAGCAGCATCATCAGCATACAGAGAAGCCCGGATGCCCGGTAGTCGACCACCAAGAGGGTAGATGTGGCCCTGCGTAGTAGCCTTGCTCAAACTTTGGTGCAGCGGGTCGATGGCGAGAACGACGAGCAAGGGGGACAGTGGGTCGCCTTGGCGAAGGCCACAACCATGCTTAATCGGGTCACCGGCGTTCCCATTGAGAAGAACCTAGGAAGAAGCAGAGGAGAGCAAGGCCGATATCCATCCTCGGAAACGGGCGGGGAAGCCATGATGATTGAGAGTGTCCATGAGGTAGTCCCACCTAACAGAATCAAAGGCCTTCTTAATGTCGAGCTTGAAGAGCAGCATTGGCTTCTTAGTGCGGTGGAATTTTCGGGCCCTATTTCGAACATACAAAAAGTTGTCATGGATGCTGCGTGCCTTGATGAATGCACTTTGCGCGATGGAGATGATATCATTCATGTGCGGGGCAAGACGAGCAGCTAGGATTTTGGCAATGAGCTTGGCCACGGCATGGATGAGACTGATAGGCCTAAAATCTGTAATGTCCTCGGCACCATCCTTCTTGGGGATAAGAGCAATATTGGCCGAGTTTAACCAATGGAAATGTTCAGCGTGGAGGTTCGAGAAGTTATTGATCACAAGCATGATGTCATCTTTGATAATATCCCAGCAGACTTTGAAGAATTTCCCGGTGAAACCATCAGGCCCCGGAGCCTTGTCACTGGGGAGGGCAAAAAACGCAGCCTTGACCCCCTCCTCTGTGATGGGGTCCCCAAGATGGGAAAGTTCGTGCTCAATAGTAGGGATGATAGCCCAGTTGATGCTCTGAGTGCGAGGGTTGCTCTTTTTTTATCATGGCCGAGAATTGATCATGAACGATGCTCTTCTTGTGGTCGTGGTCCATTACCCATCCATTCCCCTGTTTAAGGCGATGAATCGGATTTTTCCGCCATCTTCCATTGATCTTCAGGTGGAAAAAACGGGTGTTGGCATCACCCTCTTTAATGTTAGTGATCCTGGAGCTTTGCCTTTTTCTAGCCCTCTCCATGACTGCAAGTCAACCCATCTTTTGAGTCTTTTTCTCAGCTCTCTCTCAGCACAACTTAGCTCTCTGTTGTCTTGAGCCTCGTCCAGGTGAAGAATGATTTCTAGAGCCATATGAAGTTGAATTTGGGCATTGGAGAAGAGCGATTTACTCCATGCTTTCAGCCTATGGCTAGTAGCTTTCAACTTATGGAAGATTCATTGGTAGGGCTCGGTGTGTGTGGAGGGCTCGCTCCACACGTCTTGAACAAGTTGACGGAAGCCGGCCATGTTGGTCCAGAAGTTTTCAAAACGGAATGTCTTAGGCCGCCTAGGACCATCATTATTTGCCAAAAGGAGAGGACAATGATTCGAGAGTGAAGAGGACAACACATGGAGGATGTGCTTGTCGAAGGTAATGTCCCACTCTGAAGGAAATATGCCCTAGAGGCAATAATAAAGTTATTATTTATTTCCTCATATCATGATAAATGTTTATTATTCATGCTAGAATTGTATTAACCGGAAACATGATACATGTGTGAATACATAGACAAACATAGTGTCACTAGTATGCCTCTACTTGACAGCTCATTGATCAAAGATGGTTGAGTTTCCAACCATAGACATGAGTTGTCATTTGATTAATGGGATCACATCATTAGGAGAATGATGTGATTGACTTGACCCATTCCGTTAGCTTAGTACTTGATCATTTTAGTTTACTGCTATTGCTTTCTTCATGACTTATACATGTTCCTATGACTATGAGATTACGCAACTCCCGAATACCGCAGGAACACTTTGTGTGCTACCAAACGTCACAACGTAACTGGGTGATTATAAAGGTGCTCTACAGGTGTCTCCGATGGTGTTTGTTGGGTTGGCATAGATCGAGATTAGGATTTGTCACTCCGATTGTTGGAGAGGTATCTCTGGGCCCTCTCGGTAATGTACATCACTATAAGCCTTGCAAGCAATGTGACTAATGAGTTAGTTGCGGGATGATGCATTACGAAACGAGTAAAGAGACTTGCCGGTAACGAGATTGAGCTAGGTATTGAGATACCGACGATCGAATCTCGGGCAAGTAACATACCGATGACAAAGGGAACAACGTATGTTGTTATGCGGTTTGACCGATAAAGATCTTCGTAGAATATGTGGGAGCCAATATGAGCATCCAGGTTCCGCTATTGGTTATTGACCGGAGATGTGTCTCGGTCATGTCTACATAGTTCTCGAACCCGTAGGATCCGCACGCTTAAAGTTCAGTGACGATCGGCATTATGAGTTTATGTGTTTTGATGTACCAAAGATAGTTCGGAGTCCCGGATATGATCACGGACATGACAAGAAGTCTCGAAATGATCGAGACATAAATATCGATATATTGGACGACTATATTTGGACACCGGAAGTGTTCCGGGTGGTTTCGGAGAAAACCGGAGTGCCGGAGGGTTACCGGAACCCCCCGGGAGAAATAGTGGGCCTTACGGGCCTTAGTGGAGAGAGAGAGAGGGCTGACCTAGGGCAGGTCGCGCGCCCCTCCCCCTCTGGTCAGAATTGGACTAGGAGAGGGGGGGCGGCGCCCCCCTTTCCTTCTCCCTCTCCCCCTTCCTTTCCTCCTCCTAGTAGGAGTAGGAAAGAGGGGAGTCCTACTCCTACTAGGAGGAGGACTCCTCCTCCTGGCGCGCCCTACAGGGCCGGCCGGCCTCCCCCTTGCTCCTTTATAGACGGGGGCAGGGGGGCACCTCTAGACACACAAGTTGATCTGTTGATCTCTCCCAGCCGTGTGTGGTGCCCCCCTCCACCATATTCCACCTCAGTTATATCGTAGCGGTGCTTAGGCGAAGCCCTGCGTCGGTAGCATCATCAACATCGTCATCACGCCGTCGTGCTGACGGAACTCTCCCGCAAAGCTCTGCTGGATCGGAGTTCGTGGGACGTCATCGAGCTGAACGTGTGCTGAACTCGGAGGTGCCGTACGTTCAGTACTTGGATCGGTCGGATCGTGAAGACGTACGACTACATCAACCACGTTGTCATAACGCTTCCGCTTTCGGTCTACGAGGGTACGTGGACACACTCTCCCCTCTCATTGCTATGCATCACCATGATCTTGCATGTGCGTAGGAATTTTTTTGAAATTACTACGTTCCCTAACAGTGGCATCCGAGCCAGGTTTATGCGTAGATGTTATATGCACGAGTAGAACACAAGTGAGTTGTGGGCGATACAAGTCATACGACTTACCAGCATGTCATACTTTGGTTCGGCGGTATTGTTGGATGAAGCGGCCCGGACCGACATTACGCGAGACTGGTT
This sequence comes from Aegilops tauschii subsp. strangulata, assembly GCF_002575655.3. NCBI lineage: Eukaryota > Viridiplantae > Streptophyta > Magnoliopsida > Poales > Poaceae > Aegilops > Aegilops tauschii. Next base: position 502,402,712 of record NC_053035.3, on the reverse strand, counting down.
CTACCGACGTGCTTTGCACACAGGTGGCTGGCGGGTGTCAGTTTCTCCAACTTTAGTTGAACCGAGTGTGACTACGCTCGGTCCTTGAGAAGGTTAAAACAGCACTAACTTGACGAACTATTGTTGTGGTTTTGATGCGTAGGTAAGAACGGTTCTTGCTCAGCCCGTAGCATCCACGTAAAACTTGCAACAACAAAGTAGAGGAAGTCTAACTTGTTTTTGCAGGGCATGCTGTGATGTGATATGGTCAAGACATGATGCTATATTTTATTGTATGAGATGATCATGTTTTGTAATGGAGTTATCGGCAACTGGCAGGAGCCATATCGTTGTCGCTTTATTGTATGCAATTCAATCGCCCTGTAATTGCTTTACTTTATCACTAAGCGGTAGCGATAGTCGTAGAAGCAATAGTTGGTGAGACGACAACGATGCTACGATGGAGATCAAGGTGTCGCGCCGGTGACGATGGTGATCATGACGGTGCTTCGGAGATGGAGATCACAAGCACAAGATGATGATGGCCATATCATATCACTTATATTGATTGCATGTGATGTTTATCCTTTATGCATCTTATTTTGCTTTGATTGACAGTAGCATTATAAGATGATCTCTCACTAAATTTCAAGGTAAAAGTGTTCTCCCTGAGTATGCACCGTTGCCAAAGTTTGTCGTGCCGAGACACCACGTGATGATCGGGTGTGATAAGCTCAACGTTCATCTACAACGGGTGTAAGACAGTTTTGCACACGCATAATACTCAGGTTAAACTTGACGAGCCTAGCATATGCAGATATGGCCTCGGAACACTGAGACCGAAAGGTTGAGTGTGAATCATATAGTAGATATGATCAACATAGTGATGTTCACCATTGAAAACTACTCCATTTCACGTTATGATCGGTTATGGTTTAGTTGATTTGGATCACGTGATCACTTAGATGATTAGAGAGATGTCTATCTAAGTGGGAGTTCTTAAGTAATATGATTAATTGAACTTAAATTTATCATGAACTTAGTACCTAATAGTATTTTGCTTGTCTATGTTGTTGTAGATAGATGGCCCGTGCTGTTGTTTCGTTGAATTTTAATGCGTTCCTTGAGAAAGCAAAGTTGAAAGATGATGGTAGCAATTACACGGACTTGGTCCGTAACTTGAGGATTATCCTCATTGCCGCAGAGAAGAATTACGTCCTAGAAGCACCGCTGGGTGCCAGGCCTACTACAGGTGCAACTGACGACGTTAAGAACGTCTGGCAGAGCAAAGCTGATGACTACTTGATAGTTCAGTGTTCCATGCTTTACGGCTTAGAACCGGGACTTCAATGACGTTTTGAACGTCATGGAGCATATGAGATGTTCCAGGAGTTGAAGTTAATATTTCAAGAAAATGCCCGAATTGAGAGATGTGAAGTCTCCAATAAGTTCTACAGCTGCAAGATGGAGGAGAATAGTTCTGTCAGTGAACATATACTCAAAATGTCTGGGTATAACAATCACTTGATTCAACTGGGAGTTAATCTTCCGGATGATAGTGTCATTGACAGAATTCTCCAATCACTGCCACCAAGCTACAAGAGCTTTGTTATGAACTATAATATGTAAGGGATGGATAAGACAATTCCTGAGCTCTTCGCAATGCTAAAAGCTGCGGAGGTAGAAATCAAAAAGGAGCATTAAGTGCTGATGGTCAACAAGACCACCAGTTTCAAGAAAAAGGGTAAAGGGAAGAAGAAAGGGAACTTCAAGAAGAACGGCAAACAAGTTGCTGCTCAGGAGAAGAAACCCAAGTCTGGACCTAAGCCTGAGACTGAGTGCTTCTACTGTAGACAGACTGGTCACTGGAAGCGGAACTGCCCCAAGTATTTGGCGGATAAGAAGGATGGCAAGGTCTACAAAGGTATATGTGATATACATGTTATTGATGTGTACCTTACTAGAGCTCGTAGTAGCACCTGCGTATTTGATACTGGTTTTGTTGCTAATATTTGCAACTCGAAACAGGGACTACGGATTGAGCGAAGATTGGCTAAGGACGAGGTGACGATGCGCGTGGGAAATGGTTCCAAAGTCGATCTGATCGGCGTCGGCACGCTACCTCTACATCTACCTTCGGGATTAGTTTTAGACCTAAATAATTGTTATTTGGTGTCAGCGTTAAGAATGAACATTATATCTGGATCTTGTTTGATGCGAGACGGTTATTCATTTAAATCTGAGAATAATGGTTGTTCTATTTATATGAGTAATATCTTTTATGGTCATGCACCCTTGAAGAGTGGTCCATTTGTATTAAATCTCGATAGTAGTGATACACATATTCATAATGTTATGGCCAAAAGATGCAGAGTTGATAATGATAGTGCAACTTATTTGTGGCACTGCCATTTAGGTCATATTGGTGTAAAGCGCATGAAGAAACTCCATACTGATGGACTTCTGGAATCACTTGAGTATGAATCACTTGGTACTTGCGAACCATGCCTCATGGGCAAGATGACTAAAACGCCGTTCTCCGGAACAATGGAGCGAGCAACATATTTATTGGAAATCATACATACTGATGTATGTGGTCCGATGAATATTGAGGCTCGCGGCGGGTATCGTTATTTTCTCACCTTCACAGATGACTTGAGCAGATATGGGTATATCTACTTAATGAAACATAAGTCTGAAATATTTGAAAAGTTCAAAGAATTTCAGAGTGAAGTGGAAAATCATCGTAACAAGAAAATAAAGTTTCTACGATCTGATCGTGAAGGAGAATATTTGAGTTACGAGTTTGGTCTACATTTGAAACAATGCGGAATAGTTTCGCATCTCACGCCACCCGGAACACCACAGCGTAATGGTGTGTCCGAACGTCGTAATCGTACTTTACTAGATATGGTGCGATCTATGATGTCTCTTACTGATTTACCGCTATCGTTTTGGGGTTATGCTTTAGAGACTGCTGCATTCACGTTAAATAGGGCACCATCGAAATCCGTTGAGACGATGCCTTATGAACTGTGGTTTGGCAAGAAACCAAAGTTGTCATTTCTTAAAGTTTGGGCTGCGATGCTTATGTGAAAAAGCTTCAACCTGATAAGCTCGAACCCAAATCGGAGAAATGTGTCTTCATAGGATACCCAAAGGAAACTGTTGGGTACACCTTCTATCAGAGATCCGAAGGCAAGACATTTGTTGCTAAGAATGGATCCTTTCTAGAGAAGGAGTTTCTCTCGAAAGAAGTGAGTGGGAGGAAAGTAGAACTTGATGAGGTAACTGTACCTGCTCCCTTATTGAAAAGTTCATCATAGAAACCGGTTCCTGTGACACCTACACCAATTAGTGAGGAAGCTAATGATGTTGATCATGAAACTTCAGATCAAGTTACTACTGAACCTCGTAGGTCAACCAGAGTAAGATCCGCACCAGAGTGGTACGGTAATCCTATGCTGGAGGTCATGTTACTTGACCAAGGTGAACCTACGAACTATGAAGAAGTGATGGTGAGCCCAGATTCCGCAAAATGGCTTGAGGCCATGAAATCTGAGATGGGATCCATGTATGAGAACAAAGTGTGGACTTTGGTTGACTTGCCCGATGATCGGCAAGCCATTGAGAATAAATGGATCTTCAAGAAGAAGACTGACGCTGATGGTAATGTTACTGTCTACAAAGCTCGACTTGTTGCGAAAGGTTTTCGACAAGTTCAAGGGGTTGACTACGATGAGACTTTCTCACCCGTAGCGATGCTTAAGTCTATCCGAATCATGTTAGCAATTGCCGCATTTTATGATTATGAAATTTGGCAAATGGATGTCAAAACTGCATTCCTGAATGGATTTCTGGAAGAAGAGTTGTATATGATGCAACCAGAAGGTTTTGTCGATCCAAAGGGAGCTAACAAAGTGTGCAAGCTCCAGCGATCTATTTATGGACTGGTGCAAGCCTCTCGGAGTTGGAATAAACGTTTTGATAGTGTGATCAAAGCATATGGTTTTATACAGACTTTTGGAGAAGCCTGTATTTACAAGAAAGTGAGTGGGAGCTCTGTAGCATTTCTAATATTATATGCGGATGACATATTGCTGATTGGAAATGATATAGAATTTTTGGATAGCATAAAAGGATATTTGAATAAGAGTTTTTCGATGAAAGACCTCGGTGAAGCTGCTTATATATTGGGCATCAAGATCTATAGAGATAGATCAAGACGCTTAATTGGACTTTCACAAAGCACATACCTTGACAAAGTTTTGAAAAAGTTCAAAATGGATCAAGCAAAGAAAGGGTTCTTGCCTGTGTTACTAGGTGTGAAGTTGAGTCAGACTCAATGCCCGACCACTGCAGAAGATAGAGAGAAAATGAAAGATGTTCCCTATGCTTCAGCCATAGGCTCCATCATGTATGCAATGTTGTGTACCAGACCTGATGTGTGCCTTGCTATTAGTTTAGCAGGGAGGTAAAAAAGTAATCCAGGAGTGGATCACTGAACAGCGGTCAAGAACATCTTGAAATACATGAAAAGGACTAAGGATATGTTTCTCATTTATGGAGGTGACAAAGAGCTCGTCGTAAATGGTTACGTCGATGCAAGCTTTGACACTGATCCGAACGATTCAAAATCGCAAACCGGATACGTGTTTATATTAAACGGTGGAGCTGTCAGTTGGTGCAGTTCTAAACAAAGCGTCGTGGCAGGATCTACGTGTGAAGCAGAGTACATAGCTGCTTCGGAAGCAGCAAATGAAGGAGTTCATATCCGATCTAGGTGTCATACCTAGTGCATCGGGTCCAATGAAAATCTTTTGTGACAATACTGGTGCAATTGCCTTGGCAAAGGAATCCATATTTCACAAGAGAACCAAACACATCAAGAGATGCTTCAATTCCGTCCGGGATCAAGTCCAGGTGGGAGACATAAAGATTTGCAAAATAGATACGGATCTGAATGTTGCAGACCCGTTGACTAAGCCTCTTCCACGAGCAAAACATGATCCGCACCAAGACTCCATGGGTGTTAGAATCATTACTGTGTAATCTAGATTATTGACTCTAGTGCAAGTGGGAGACTGAAGAAAATATGCCCTAGAGGCAATAATAAAGTTATTATTTATTTCCTCATATCATGATAAATGTTTATTATTCATGCTAGAATTGTATTAACCGGAAACATAATAAATGTGTGAATACATAGACAAACATAGTGTCACTAGTATGCCTCTACTTGACTAGCTCGTTGATCAAAGATGGTTGAGTTTCCTAACCATAGACATGAGTTATCATTTGATTAACGGGATCACATCATTAGAAGAATGATGTGATTGACTTGACCCATTCCGTTAGCTTAGCACTTGATCGTTTTAGTTTACTGCTATTGCTTTCTTCATGACTTATGCATGTTCCTGTGACTATGAGATTATGCAACTCCCGAATATCGGAGGAACACTTTGTGTGCTACCAAACGTCACAACGTAACTGGGTGATTATAAAGGTGCTCTACAGGTGTCTCCGATGGTGTTTGTTGGGTTGGAATAGATCGAGATTAGGATTTGTCACTCCGATTGTTGGAGAGGTATCTCTGGGCCCTCTCGGTAATGCACATCACTATAAGACTTGCAAGCAATGTGACTAATGAGTTAGTTGCGGGATGATGCATTACGGAACGAGTAAAGAGACTTGCCGGTAACGAGATTGAGCTAGGTATTGAGATACCGACGATCGAATCTCGGGCAAGTAACATACCGATGACAAAGGGAACAACGTATGTTGTTATGCGGTTTGACCGATAAAGATCTTCGTAGAATATGTGGGAGCCAATAAGAGCATCAAGGTTCTGCTATTGGTTATTGACCGGAGACGTGTCTCGGTCATGTCTACATAGTTCTCGAACCCGTAGGGTCCACACGCTTAAAATTTGGTGACGATCGGTATTATGAGTTTATGTGTTTTGATGTACCGAAGATATTTCGGAGTCCTGGATATGATCACGGACATGACAAGGAGTCTCGAAATGATCGAGACATAAAGATCGATATATTGGACGACTATATTCGGACACCGGAAGTGTTCCGGGTGATTTCGAAAAAAACCAGAGTGCCGGAGGGTTACCGGAACCCCCCGGGAGTGGAGAGAGAGAGGGCTGGCCTAGGGCAGGCCGCGCGCCCCTCCCCCTCTGGTCAGAATTGGACTAGGAGAGGGGGGGCGGCGCCCCCTTTCCTTCTCCCTCTCCCCCTTCCTTTCCCCCTCCTAGTAGGAGTAGGAAAGAGGGGAGTCCTACTCCTACTAGGAGGAGGACTCCTCCTCCTGGCGCGCCCTACAGGGCCGGCCGGCCTCCCCCCTTGCTCCTTTATATACGGGGGCAGGGGGCACCTCTAGACACACAAGTTGATCTGTTGATCTCTCCCAGCCGTGTGCGGTGCCCCCCTCCACCATATTCCACCTCGGTTATATCGTAGCGGTGCTTAGGCGAAGCCCTGCGTCGGTAGCATCATCAACATCGTCATCACGCCGTCGTGCTGACGGAACTCTCGCAAAGCTCTGCTGGATCAGAGTTCGTGGGACATCATCGAGCTGAACATGTGCTGAACTCGGAGTGCCGTACGTTCGGTACTTGGATCGGTCGGATCGTGAAGACGTACGACTACATCAACCGCGTTGTCATAACGCTTCCGCTTTCGGTCTACGAGGGTACGTGGACACACTCTCCCCTCTCGTTGCTATGCATCACCATGATCTTGCGTGTGCGTAAGAAATTTTTTGAAATTACTACGTTCCCCAACACACTCCTCATTGCAAAAAAAGGCATCCAGCTTTGACATGGTAGGGTTGCTTTGCTCGTTGCTCCAAGTATACTTCCTATTCTGGAGATGGACCTCCTTGAGCTCACAAAAGTTGAGGGCGTTTCGGAAACGGGCGATGCCGCTACGGTTAGCATTAGCGCGGTTCTTGTCCCTAGCATGGTATATCTAATTGAAATCACCAGTGACAAGCCATTTATCACCATGGGGAGGTTTTTCATTTTGGAGCTCCTGGAAAAAATCATCCTTTTGGTCATGTCTAGTTGGGCCGTAAACCGTGGTGATTTTGAAGGCGACGTCGGAGCCAACCAAGATGACCTTGGCCGAGAGGGTGTAGGTGCCGAATTGCACATCTTCCATTCGGACATGGTCAGCATCCCATAGCATAAGGATTCCACCGCGTGTACCAATGGCCGGTCGTTGGGCAAAACACTTCAGTCTGTACCCTCCCAGGAAAGCAGCAGTCGTGGCGTCGACAACTTGGAGCTTGGATTCTTGAATACACGCAATATGGCACGTAGAAGCAGCAATTGTTTCGTTGACAATAGTTCTCCGGTTTGGACAGTTAAGTTCACGAACATTCTAGTTCAACAGACTCAAATTGATGCTACTCATTGGAGAAACTAGGACACCTCTTACAAACACGAGCATTACTCCAGCAGTTAACAGCAAGGCCGCGCCAGGGCAGTGACAAGTAACAGCACACAGCAGCAGCTACAAACGGACATACAAGGTTATATTTGCTTAACATAAGAACTGGGCTACATCAACTTCCTTGGAACTGAGACGATCAGGTCGTCTCCGAGGCATCCTCGCCTGCGGCGGATGGCATCTCGGGGCCACCTTCTCCTCCATGGTGCAGCAAGGCATCCTCCACCGCCGTCGCCAAGTCACAGTCCAGAGGGCGCGTAGCGCCGCGATCGCAATGTCTGCCAGCCTTCCCTCGAACAGGGCCACAAAACGTAAAATTGCCTCCTCTGTAACCTGTTCGCCCTCTCCTACAACACCCATCCGCTGACAGAGGAGCCTTTCCGCGAGTTGTGCAATGGGCATGCCCCTCTTCTTGGCACGCAGACGCGGGCTGCGCCTGTCGAGATTGAAGCTGCTGACTCCACGGCATCTCAGGCCGGTTCAGTGTCATGTAGAATAACATGCATGTCTTATATTGCATGTTTAAATTTTTAGTAACATTTCATATTAATATTTTCCCGTGGCATTGGGCCTTGGCGCCAGCTACACAGGTTGTGCAATTGTAGCATAGTAGGAAGCCAGGACACACTATCTAGGCAGGAGAATGCCCCCCTTTAGCCCTAGAGAAGCTTCGTCCCTGCCCATAGATCAAACCAGTTACGCCCTTTATATCACACTCTAAATAATACTTTTCATTTGTTCATATAATGTGTCATGGCTTCCTACTATGCTACACTTGCACAACATGTGTAGCTGGCGCCAAGGCCCAATGCCACGAAAAATATCCTGTGATGCTTTATGGTTAGATTAGAGGTGGGTAGAAAAAAAGCTCAAAAGACATACTTCCTGAATACAAAAAAAGTAATTCAGAGTTTGGAGGTTTATAAGAGAGGATTAACTTTACATACCTAGATGGAGGCAATATTCCATAAGATATTTTTGAAGTCTGCAAAATCATGCACATTTTGTAGAGGATTAATGATGAGATCTTGCCAAATGAGAATACATGGGCACCATCATTGTTGGTTAAATAAAGGGTAATGTTTGTGGCCGGGGCGCCGCCGAACTGTTGCGCCGGTCTCATGCGCGTCGTCTGATGCGCTAGATCGAACGCCCACGTTTCCTCCTCAACCGCACCCACGTCCACGTGTTGCTGGGTCCACGCACCGCTTTGGGCGCAGCTTATCCCTTCGCTTGCGTCGCCTCCTTCTCCACCACTCGTTCTTCTTCTTTTCCCCATCCACATTCAGTCCTTGCTGCCGCACGACGGCGACCAACGCGGAGAGGAGATGCAGTTTTTGGTGGCAAACCACTGGCAGCAAGCAGCAACCCGCGACGAAGGCGACGGCGACAAGTGCTGCAACCAGGACAGACACAAATGCTGGAGACCCCGCGGCGGCCGGCGTTCAAGATCTCGGCCAGTTTTTTTTTTGCTGCAACCAAGTGTTTTTTTGCTGGAACCAGCTTCAAATTTTGCTATCAAGTATTTGGGTTTTTGTTTGAAGTGAACCAATTTTTTTGCTTCCACGCTTCTTCCCCTGCTGGAACCAGTGTATTTTTTGCTACAACTGTCTTCAATTTTTGCTGGAACTAATATTTTTTTTGCTTCCATGTAATTTTTTGCTGGAGCCATTGTATCACTTTTGCTACAAGCGTTTCGATTTTTTGCTACTACCGCCGTGTTGATTTGTTACATCCATTTTTTCATGAGGTTACGGAGACCCACAACGATGTGTTTTTTGCTGCGACCACTGTCGATTTTTGCTACTGCCGGTGTCGACATTTGCTGCTTTCACATGTGTGCGAATATGGGCTGCAAGCAAAAACGGCGGCGAGCAGCAACCTGGGACGACGGCGAGCAGCAACCTGGGACGACGGCGATGGTATTTTGCTGCAACCTCCATCAGTTTTTGCTACATCTAGGCAGATTTTTTGTTACATCCGTTTTGGATGGCAGAGACCAGTGGTCGTCGTTCGCGGGGAAACCTATGCGACGAGTGTCAACGGCGAGGGACGGGAGTTGCAACCGGCGATGACCTGCAGGACCAACAGTTTTACGAATCAGGCGAGTAGTGCTCATCACGGACGCTTTTTCGAGCTCGCCGGCGACGTGCTTCGAGCTCGCCGGCAGCGGGGTCGGCACGGTCACCCGGGGACACGCGAGGGTGCACTAGCGGGGGAGCTCCTCCTCGAGCTGAGCCGGTCGCCGCCGCCGTGGATTCGGGATGGGGCGACGCGGGGGGACGCAAATCATTTTTGTTTCTAGCTGTGGCCTCGGGCTCTGACTCAGATCCCACGGGCCTTAATTGCTGCATCGGATGGCTGGTGGCGGACCGGCCGAAAATTTCGGCCGGTGCACCGACGCCTAGCAGTCGCCTTAAATAAATCCTGTTTATGCAGGATTGTATTACCTCTTCGTTTGTATAAATCCCAAGGATACGCTACTTGGGACGATGCTCCTCCTCCTCGCAGTAGCCACCGCCCCTATCCTCGCAGCCGGCGTCTCCCCTACCGTCAACACAAACGTGCCACCGGCAGCCGCCTCCTCGAAGGACACGCTGCAGCGCGGCATCGTCGCCACCAACCAGATCGCGCATAGCGTGACGTCCACGCTGCACATCATCTCAGACCTGGTGCCCGACCTCAACACCTCCACTGGGTACTACATGACCATGGCCAAGACGATGGCCGCCGCCCTCGACGACCTTCACGCCGGACGTGTCGTCAACGCGACCGATAAGCTGAACGACGCCCTGGGTGTCCCTAGTGACTGTGACATTGTGCTGAGCGGCGTCGGAGTAATCGGGAAGGTCGACCCTGATGCCATTCGGAAGGAGAACGACGAGAACGAACGGCTTGTCCACTTAGCCATTAACATCTCAACCCATGGAGAAGTTTTTTTAACACAGTGCAGACGCAAGCGCTCATACATACGCGCATACACTAATTTATATGAACGCACGCACGCACAGCCTACCTCTACGAGCACCTTCGAGAGACTGAACCGGCATATCATCTTGAGATTTACGAAGTCACCGTAGGTGCCTCGTCGTCGACGAGAACGTCTTCTCCCACTGAAAGCGCATCGCAGGAAATCCTGAAATGAATCCAGGAATAATGCGAGCACCAGGACTTGAATCCTGATGGGCTGGGGATACCACTGTCCCTCTATTCATCCAACCACAGGTTGGTTCGCCAACCCATCGAGAAGTTAGAGGGACGGATTGTATGCATGCATGGACGGCCAAATAAATCAAGATGTTAGGTTCTTTAACATATGTAATCGATTGATATTTTTGGTGGTTCTGATCTGCGGAGTACATGGTAGCGCAAATTAAGCATCTTTTGGGAGAATTGTGATGCTTCAAAATTCTTAGTTTGGTTGCTTGCTGCGTGGAGCATCTTATTATGTCCCAATTGAACTTTAGTAAAAAAAAATCCAAGTTATATATGGCAAAGGAAAACTATAGGACAGCACTACCGCTGGGACGCACAGTACTCCGGGCCCCAGTCGTCTGGCCAATCGTACGGTAACGCTATGGGCACCGCAGCGTGCACGGGGAACTGCGAGTGAACGTTCGCTCCCGAAGAATTTTGAAATTTTGCGAATGAACGTGACGTCACTGTTTGCCTTGCAGTAACCCATAGAATTACAACAAGCTGGATTAAGATTTGTACACGCTTTTCCTCGTGGCCGGATGGCCATGGCATGCATGGAAGAGGACTGAGGGGAGGCGTGTGTCCGAGGGAGGGTGGTGAGCGGCGTCCGGCGGAGAGAGAGCACGCTTTCGGCAAGGAAGGAGGCGGAGAGAGGAAGAAAGCGAGGGGCTCGATGGAGAGCTTGGTTCGGAGGGGTAGCTGCCTGTTCTGGACGCATGGGAAGCGGCGAGGTGAGCAGAGAAGGCCGTGCCGCTGTAGGGAAGTGCGCGCACATAAGGTGGTCGACAGATTGTCGTGCACCCTGGAACTGGAATGTACGAACATGAGCAAGAATGGAGGATGCTCCTGTGGCATATACTTTCGGGGAAGCCTTATAGTACTAGAAAACACGGCTCGAGAGGAACTAGGCGTGTTGCCGTGACAAGCAATGGCTGGGCAGAGCTCCTGTAGGGGGAGGGCGTTGTGGAGAAGATTGAGGTTTTGAATAAGACGACCTTTGCATTTTACATTTGGATTTTTTTTCTTCTTATTTCAAAATAGTGAAAAAGTCAAATAAGAGGTGTTAAGCTTTTTATCATTCTGGCATCGAGCTATTTTGCTGCAGGACCTCCCCTACAGTATCGTCACGGCAGTAGAGCTTAACCACCATCGGATGCCTGATTGGCTCACGATGTCTCTTTAGAGCATCTACAACCACCAGCCTATATTTGCCCGAAAAGTGCGGGCAGCATGCCCGGTCACTGCCCTAACCGGCCTCCTTAAACACAGTTTAAAAATAAACGTCCGAGCTATCCGGCAATCCCTATACTCAGCCCGTAAGTGGGGCAAGTATGGGGATACCCGGGCACGTCTGGTCACTGCCGGCACACCAGACTGGCCCAGTAAGGCCTACCTCGGCCCCACCAATGTCCCCACATATATACCCTAGCCGGATGATGGAAGCCCTAGCTAGTCAAGCACACTCTCTCGACATGTTCACTCCACTCCCGTCTCCTTCTCTTTCTCTCCCTACCTCTCCCCTCGCCTCTGCCATGGTCGGAAGCGGATCTGACAACGGCTCCAACGAGATTGACTGGGCTAAGCTCGTCGTAGACTCGTCAAGATCATCCGCGTCAGACACCGAGGAGCTAGTGATCCACATTGCCCTCCACCGCTCGTGGATGGACCGGCGTAGAACTCGTCGTCCGTGGCGTCGCTGTCGGCCAGGGTGGGCAGCTGTAGCTCCGAGGTGCCCCGCGGCCACACTACAGACAATGACACTCTGCCCGCCTCCAACGCCTAAGCCGAGAACCATCGCTCCCGAAGACCCCAAGGGGAAGTGGTCGGCGAGGAAGTAATGAACTCCAGCCGTCTCCCTATGTTTAATTACTTTTTAGTTAAGTGATGAACTCCACCAGCCCTTTTAGATCAAGTTGTATGAACTTATCTTTGCCCCCTATATATGTACATTTAATTGATGTATTTAGGCTTTTATATGTGATTAGTGTATATAGGTTTTGTATGGATATGAGTGCGGACGTATAGGAATTGTCGTTGTGCATAGATACATAAGGGTGTGTCCGGTCACTAACCATGGACGCGCCTAGCTGCATCCGGAGAGTATAGGCCCCAACTTAGGAGACGAGAGTTGTAGATGCTCTAATGACGTCATCGGAGGCGGTGATGACCGCCGTTGTGTTTACTTCTCTCAATCTTGCTAAATCCAGTCGGCGTATATATATTGATTAGGGAAGTGATCTGCGCCGGTCGACCAGCGCAAGGCTTCCGCCGGTCACAGCTACATCATCCGTTGGACAGCGCAGAGCCGTTTGATTAAAAAACTCTTTCCCCCTGAGTCAACTCTCGTCTTCTTTCCTGGTCGTTCTCCCCTATCGACACGCACCCACAACACCAGCCCTCGCCGGCACCACCAGCCCTCGCGAGCACCTGCAGCGTGCACGTCTCCGGCCACGACCGCAAGTGCTGATGGTCGTCCCTCTCCCAGTCATGGGCGCGCGCCTCGTCGTCGTGGGTGTGCTTGCAACCTCGCGGTCGCCTCGCCATGACTACCTCATCTTCCATCTCCTGGCTATGGGATGCGTCGCTACTCCGGCAGTGCGTTCCTAACAGCGGCCGACAATAGTTGCAGGCCCCATGGTTGCAGCCATCGGGTTGTGCCGCCCCACCGCACAAGTGGCGTCGTCCGCTGCTCTTCCACTAGTAGAAAAAGGGCCTTTTGTCCCGGTTCTAGAGGGCCTTTAGTCCCGGTTTTGGAACCGGGACTAAAGGGTCGTTACTATAGGTCCCCCTTTAGTCCCGGTTCTTATACGAACCGGGACTAAAGGCCCTCCACGTGGCTGCTGCCTGGAGGTCCGCCTTTAGTCCCGGTTGGTAACACCAACCGGTACTAAAGGATTTTTTTTAATTTTTGATTTTTTTTGAATTTTTTTAAATATTTTTCCGATTTTCAAATTTCTGAATTATTTTAACCTCTAATCTCTAATCACCCCTCATCACTGCTCAATTTAATCTCTAATCACCCCTCATCATTTCAAATCATCTAACTTCCCGAAAGGTCACCCATCCTCCCACTCCCCCAGCCTGAGCATGCTTAACTTCCGGGTTCTATTCTCCCTCGTTTCCAAGTCTGCACTTGTTGTTTTCCTGACAATAGTAAGATGTCAATCCTATTAACCCTCAGGAGTTTAGCTTCAGCATGAAGTCACACATTTCACTGTTTGAGTTTGAAACTATTGTTCTAAAAACAATAATTATTTAGTAACACTAATATTTCTTGAATAAGTAGTTTGACCATTGTTTGACCACAGTTTGACCAGATTTGATCAAAATTCAAAAAAACTGAAATAATTATTTAGTAACACTAATATTCTTGAATAATTATTTAGTAACACTAATACTTCTTGAATAAGTAGTTTGACCATAGTTTGACCAGATTTAGCGAAAATTAAAAAAAACTGAAATTTGAGCATAACTTTTTTTACCTTTTGGAATTTGAGGATTCAAAAAATTTGCAAACAGGCCGTAGTTATAGCCGTTTTACATTTTCGCTACACTTTTTGCAAAACATGTCCAAATTTAACTTTTTAAATTTTGCTAACTAGTAGATGTGGTAACATAACTACATCTCGAAGGATTTTAACTTTTGAAGTTTTTATCATTTTCTTTTGCTTTTTACAAAACTGAAAAGGCGATACACCGGGGGGGGGGGGGGTAGGATTTGAAAATTGCACCATTAGTACCGGTTCGTGGCACGAACCGGTACTGAAGGTCTCAACCCCATTACCTTTAGTACCGGTTCGTGCCACGAACCGGTACTAATGGGCATCGCAGCCTTTAGTACCGGTTCGTGGCACCAACCGGGACTAAAGGTCCCATTTGAACCGGGAGTAATGCCTGTACGGTGCCCTCGCCGCTCGAACCGGGACTAATGCTCACATTAGTCCCGGTTCGTAATGCAACCGGTATTAATGCTCTTTTCTGGCTGAACCAAAGCCCCTTTTTCTACTAGTGTTCGCCATCGTCTCCTGGGATTAAGCTTCACCCATCAAAATCATTGTAGCAAAAGAAAAAGGTGGATGTAGCTTTTCTGAAGCCGGTTGCAGCTCACCACGGCGGCGCCCGTCATCGTCTCCCCACCACTTCATTGGTTGAAGCAAAAAAAGACACCCGTTCCAGCTTTCGTCAACAATGGTTCCAGCATTCGCGTTGCAGCTCCGCCAGTAGCCGGTTTCAGAAAAAAAAAAAAAAGGTCTACCGGTCGAGCACCATGCAGCTCCGCTTATAATAGATGTAGCAAATTTCTCGCCTGTAGTAGAAAAAGTTGAGTATGGTTTCAAAAAAGGGGTCGCCACTGTGGCGTCATTGCTTGCGAGTGCAGCTCTGGTGGTTGGTGCTTTCGCCGCGTCCGTTGTAGCAAATTGGGATGCTGGTTCTAGCTTGTCTTGTCTCTGGTTCCAGCTTTCACCAGTGCACTGTGGTCGGCTGTAGCTTTCTACTCTTTGGTTGCAGCTTTCGCCAAAGCCGGTTGTAGCTTCCGACGTCGCCGGTTGTAGCACTACCCCCATCTCGTTTCACAGCGCCGTCTTAGTTGAAGCAAAAAAAAAGGTCCTCACTCGCAGTGCCGCTGCCGGCTGCAAAAGCCCAACGAGGAAGCTTGGAGTAGCAGCGGGGTGGGCCGTTGCAGCAACGATGGTGAGCGGCGTGCAAACGGCCGTCCTGGTGGGTGGGGGGTAGAGAAGAGATAGAGGAGGGGAAGAGGTCAAGCTCGAGGGTGTCGCGTCCATGGCAGTTCGAGAAGAGGGGCTCGCTGGCAACGGCAGAGCGGCGAGGTTGGGCGCCGAACAGGCCGTGGAGGTGCGCTGGTTAGCGATTGATGGTGGGGAAAGAAAAAAGAGGAGAGGCATCGAGCCAAGGAGGAAGACGCCCACGAAGAAAGGGATAAGGTGGGCCTGCACGGTAGCGAGCGGTACGACCGGCCGAAAGCTTGGCCGGTCGTCCGTGCGCAAACGTTTACCTATTGATTATCTCTGAGTCGATGTTATATTCACAGATCATGTTAGGTAGGTTTGCTCATTTGTTTTTGATGACGTGAAGGCCGTCTATGTGTTATTTGACTGGTGGGGCCCGTCTTGTCAGGTGGGGCTCCTTGACCTGTCGTCGCCGTTCCTCCCTCGCGTGGCCAGCGCGGTCGTCGCAAGGGGACGTGCTGCCCGTGCGGCGGCCGTGGCGGTGCATGCGCAGGCAGCCGGAGCTGTGAAGAAGAAGGTGCGGAGCGTCAAACACCAATGGCGGAGGCCAAGCTAGCGGCCATCGGGTTCTACTTGGGCTCCTCACGGCGGGGCATGCCGTCACCGTCGGCGACCTGACCGCCGTGTTTGTGTTTGTAATCGGAGACCTGTTTGTGATGGATTCGTGAAGGAGCGCCATGCAGGGGCGAAGACAGTGTGGGGGGTGGGGTGACCCGGCGGACGTCGGCGGAGCGTGCGGAAGTGGCCGGAGTCGGGGATGCAGCTGACCAACATCTCCCACGTGAGGGACCGCGCGGCGACGCTCGACGGCCTGGCCAAATATGTATGTACGTTGATCTTCAAGAACAACAAAGGCGTTATCGTCGGCGTTCCTCCCGCGCATATGGAGCTCTTGTGCCGGCGGTCGGACAGGCATTCACAAATCACAAAGCATCTATCCCACCCTCCTATTTGAAATCAGGGAGGAGAGATTAGATGCTTTGTGATTTGTGAATGTCATGTGTCATCCATCAGGGTGGGTCTCACCTGCTAACCGTGAGACCTGGTCTCATATAATTTTTTTCCACGAGGGGCGGCCCTCGCCACCGCAGCCTGCGCTGAGAGCGCATGGCGGACCGCGAGGGTGCTGCGGGAGAAGCGGAGAGCATCGCAACTCGCAAGAACGACGCTCGACGGAATGACTTAGGAATTTCACGTGCAAATACCGCTTTGACCACCCCCACAGTTAGATTGTTGCACTCAGTCTACGTGTTTATATATACACAGCAGATACACACACGCGCACGTTCAGTTATTTCCCTCCTTTCCTCGTCGCGTGAGACTGGAACCCTAGCGCCGCCAGGAAAGCCCAGCCTTCCAGCATCGTCCTCAGGCGGCTCCCTGATGAGGGTGGATCGTCGGATTCACGCGTGTTGATCGTCTTAGGCCAAAGTAGCTTAATTTTTTAGACTGTTCATCGCCTTGGCTTCGGCGGCGGCGATGGTGGCACTAAATAAAGCATATTCAGACCCTACTCCGACTAGGCGATCGGTCATATGGTTGGGGATGGATCTGAAATCCAGACTGTTCAAGGATGGTGTGGCGGCGGCGGCATCCTCTCATGGTGGACATGTGTCCTCGGGCTCCCCCGTTGCGATGGTGTCTGCTCCAGCATCGGTGCGGAGCTTGGGAGGTAGTTCAGCAGCGGATGCAGATTATGGTCTGCATCGGCGGCATTTGGAAGACGGTGGAACGTGTGTTGTGTCCGTGGTTCGTGCATGACAGGTATGGTTTCCTCCTCCGACGTCTTAGTCATGTGGGGGTTTTAGATCTGAAGTTCGATGGCGTGTTCGGGGTGTTGCCCTGATCTGCTTCGTTCAACAGTAATTGTTTCGCCTTTGACGAGCCACCTTGGAGGTCCGCCAAGCTGCATATCAGCGATGGAGCCGCGTCGAGCTCGGGTGATCCGTAATGTTTTTCTTTGACGGCTATTCTGGTGGCGCCAGAGGCAGGTGATGGACATTGGAGTCAAGCTTATAGGATAGTTTGGTCTTGTTTGTAGTTTTACTTCTTGGCTGACGTTCCTTTGTGTAAAGGGTAACGTTTCGTTATTTTTTTCAGTTTTATAATGACGGATATGTACATGGCTTATACTATGATTCTTATGATATAAATAAAACGTGCATGACCATGAAAACAAAAAATTACAACTTACAACAGAGAAGGCGATCAGATCACGCCGTGAGAGGTCAGGGAGCGTGGGCGGGCTCGCGTGTCTATGCACGCAGGTATAAAGCCCCCTCCCCCCTGTGTATTGCGCTCTAGTGTGCGAGTTCGTGCTCGAGGTGAACAAAAAAACAGAAAACACCGTCGGTGCGGCAAGGTGTTTGTGCGGAACCAAATATCCTGCGTTCATCTTCTTTCTCTCTGGTCGGTCGTGTCTCCGGTGATCGCCGGGGAGTGGTAGGTCCAACATTCCCGGCGTACATCATCGGCCGCGAACCGCTTGCGGATGGCCTCGTGCTCGTGCTCCGACACCCACGCCGCGCCGCCCGTCCAGCCGTCCAACTCCATGTAGCTCAGCATCAACACGCGCCGCACCATCTGGTCCTTGGGCATGCAGCGCCACGTTCAGGATCTTGTTGAACACCGCCTGCAGAGCAGCGTCGCGTGGTCGTAGGACGAGCGGAGCGAGGGGCACCACTTGGCAGGGCAGCGAGCCCGATGTTGGCCGTGTCGCCCGCGCGCAGGTAGGTGCTGGAGGTCCGACTTGAGTAGGTCGGCGACGCCGTCGTAGAGGCTGCGGAAGGCCTCGTGGGAGTCGTAGCGCGCGTGCTCCGCCTCCTTGTCGCGCCTGGCCTTGGCGTCCGTCGCGCGCCCTGGTCCTTGCGCTCGTCGCGGGGGCCGTGGAGGACGCGGTAGAGGATCTCAGGGAGGCACCCGAAGCTGGCGAAGCTCCCGAGGTCGAGCGCGAGGGTGCGCGGGTGGTTGGAGTGCATCCACAGGGCGGCGGCGTAGAGAAGCCCTCGCGGTCGGCCTTGCCGAGGCCCCGGACGCCTCGGAGGTGGCACACGTCGGCGGCCCGGGACGACCTGGAAGAAGAAGTCGACGCAGGGTCGTACGCCGCCTTCCTCGGGGGCTCGTCGGCGTCCGAGTATGTTTGATGAGTGGGCAGACGTGTAAATAAGAGGTGGCCAGGCTAGGTGGTACAGTACGTATCTATCGCTGCATCCATGTACTAGTATTTGTTGTTGTATTCTACCACCACATGTCAACTGACTGACGGCAGCAGAGCAGAGCGTACGTATACCATTTGATCCCATTCATGGACAGTGGCATCTCAAAGCAGCCTCATTTGATCCCTCATTTAAACTGACTCAGTACAACTGATACCACGTACTAGTACGTTACTTGCAGCCAGAGCCAGGCGGGCAAGCCATGAACACACATGGTCATACACCACTTCCGATGGTTAGTTAGTTGTGATCCCCCGAGGATAATCACATCTCCTGCTAGGTGCGATAAGTGCCTGGTCCATCCCAGGGCCTCACACTGAATGTACTACAACTTACACCAGATAATGTAAAACACCTTACATGTAATACTTTTTTTTAGAAAACTCAACTAAAGTTTCACATGAAAACACAAAATAGAGGTATCTTAATATCCTCTGTACTAGAACTCGGTACTTACATTGGATAAGGTAAAACACCTTAGCAACTCCGCAAACTCAACAATGTGATAGACTTTTCCAGCAAAAGCCACCATAGTCGTTGCTTTTGTTTAAAGGAGAAAGACCCCCGGCCTCTGCATAATTATTCATAAAAGACCTTAAAAAAAATACAACAATAAGTTTTTAGCCACCGTCTACACAACATCTGTCGCTACTCCTATCCAGTTGATAAAGGGACGCTGATAGTCCGGACCTAATACCAGAGACCTTGCAGCCAAACCTAACATCTAAGGCCTGAGGCCCCAACCAAGCCACTTGCCGGGTCTAGAGCACACACCGGTCCGGCGCGCTCTCAGAGGTTACCGCCACCAACTGCCACCACTCCATCTTCAGAGCTATACTGATGCATCAACCTTGCCCGGTCTAGCTGCTGTCGACGCCACCACGGCGCTCAACGGCACCACCTTCCTGCGCGCAAACAGCTGAGCACGTCGCGGTCGTCACCGGTACACCTCAGCACCATGCCGCCAAGTACTACCAGCCGACACAGCCTGAAGTCTCTGGAAGATCTGTCGTGCGTAGCACCTGCCGACCAGGCATGACAAAGCCTAGCACCTGTCGGTCATGCATGACTTGATATCTCCACCGAAGCTCCATGCGAGACGAAGCCGCTCCACCCCTTGCCTCTGACTTCCAGCACTGCTCCACAAACGATGCTCCCAAGAGAGAAATGACACCGCAGTGTCGTCATCGTCCGATCTGGAAGACCAGATCCTAGGGTTTCCCCAGAGCAGTACGAGTGGGTTGACAGTAGTCACACGACGATGCCTTTGTCAAGGTAACGACGCAGAACGCCGCCGTCACCCGCCGTCGGCTCAGTTTTCACCGGCAACTATGTCTTTCCAACTCACGGCCGGTACTAGATGACGGATCTGGAGATCCGAACACCCTGCCTCAGGCCGACCACGTCTGACGGAAGAGATGACCACCACCGCCGGCTGCACCTGCCAGATCAGATCTGACTGAAGGTGCTGCCAAGCCGCCCACCAGGCCCTCCACGCCGCCGCTGATCCGAAGCCGGATGACGCACCGCCACAGCATAAGTCGTTGTTGCCCGAGCCAGGCAAGCCACCATCCGCCGCCGCCCGTGCCGGACTGCCCGACACGCCGCAGTCGCCGTCGCCTGCGACAGGGCCAGCCACCGTTGCCGCCGCTGCCAGATCTGCCACGCCTCCGCACGCACAAGAGCTCCCCACAACCCGTGATACGTGGGAGAGAGGAGGATCCCCACCACCGCCTTCGGCCCCCGGGCGCATCCTGGCGGCGTCCTCCAGCGGTGGCGGGGTGAAGGAAGTGAGGAAATATGCCCTAGAGGCAATAATAAAGTTGTTATTTATATTTCCTTATATCATGATAAATGTTTATTATTCATGCTAGAATTGTATTAACCGGAAACTTAGTACATGTGTGAATACATAGACAAACAAAGTGTCACTAGTATGCCTCTACTTGACTAGCTCGTTGAATCAAAGATGGTTAAGTTTCCTAGCCATAGACATGAGTTGTCATTTGATTAATAGGATCACATCATTAGACAATGATGTGATTGACTTGACCCATTCCGTTAGCTTAGCATTTGATCGTTTAGTATATTGATATTGCTTTCTTCATGACTTATACATGTTCCTATGACTATGAGATTATGCAACTCCCGAATACCAGAGGAACACTTTGTGTGCTACCAAACGTCACAACGTAACTGGGTGATTATAAAGGTGCGCTACAGGTGTCTCCGATGGTACTTGTTGAGTTGGCATAGATCAAGATTAGGATTTGTCACTCCGATTGTCGGAGAGGTATCTCTGGGCCCTCTCGGTAATGCACATCACTATAGGCCTTGCAAGCAATGCAACTAATGAGTTAGTTGCGGAATGATGTATTACGGAACGAGTAAAGAGACTTGCCGGTAACGAGATTGAACTAGGTATTGAGATACCGACGATCGAATCTCGGGCAAGTAACATACCGATGACAAAGGAAACGTATGTTGTTATGCGGTTTGACCGATAAAGATCTTCGTAGAATATGTAGGAACCAATATGAGCATCCAGGTTCCGCTATTGGTTATTGACCGGAAACGTGTCTCGGTCATGTCTACATAGTTCTCGAACCCGTAGGGTCCGCACGCTTAACGTTCGTTACGATCGGTAATATGAGTTTATGTGTTTTGATAACCGAAGGTAGTTCGGAGTCCCGGATATGATCACGGACATGACGAGGAGTCTCGAAATGGTCGAGACATAGATATCGATATATTGGAAGCCTATATTTGGACATCGGAATAGTTCCGGGTGAAATCGGGATTTTACCGGAGTACCGGGAGGTTACCGGAACCCTCCGGTAAGTGTATGGGCCTTATTGGGCCATAGTGGAGAGAGAGAGAGAGAGGAGACCAGGGCAGGCCGCGCGCCCCCTCTCCCTCCAGTCCGAATTGGACTAGGAAGGGGGGGTGGCGCCCCCCTTTCCTTCCTCCCTCTCTCCCCCTTCCTTCTCTCCTAGTCCAACTAGGGAAGGGGGGAATCCTACTCCCAGTGGCAGTAGGACTCCTCCAGGGCGCGCCATCGGAGGGCCGGCCCTCCCCCCTCCTCCACTCCTTTATATACGTGGCCAGGGGGCACCCCATAGACACACAAGTTGATCAGTTGATCTTTTAGCCGTGTGCGGTGCCCCCCTCCACCATAATCCACCTCGGTCATATCGTAGCGGTGCTTAGGCGAAGCCCTGCGTCGGTAGCATCATCAACACCGTCATCACGCCGTCGTGCTGACGGAACTCTCCCTCGAAGCTCTGCTGGATCGTGAGTTCGTGGGACGTCACCGAGCTGAACGTGTGCTGAACTCGGAGGTGCCGTGTGTTCGGTACTTGGATCAATTAGATTGTGAAGACGTACGACTACATCAACCGCGTTGTCATAATTCTTCCGCTTACGGTCTACGAGGGTACATGGACGATACTCTCCCCGCTCGTTGCTATGCATCACCATGATCTTGCGTGTGCGTAGGAAATTTTTGAAATTACTACGTTCCCCAACAGGAAGGTGGATTCGGGAGCGGGGGCGGCTAGGGCTGGGGACCCGCTCGAGTCGCCTGAGCGGGAGCCACACGGGGGGGCGAGTCTTGTTTCCTGATCTTCAGATGTGACTGCCTCCTGGAAAAAAGGGGGAAGGCCTCCTGGAAAAATTGCATACAAGAGAACTTTATGATGCGGATGCGGGCGTGCGGAGAAGGCGTTTGAAGGGTTGGATTTGCCAAGTCCGGTTGTAGATCCTTTAAGCGTCTGATAGCCGGTGACGAGGCAATGGCGTCATCGTTGGCAACGAATAATGGTTGCCCATGTTGTCCTTGTTCCGGCAATGTTATTTGGCATCGGCGAAGGGCGTGCGGAGCTTCGGTTAGGGCCATGCCTTGGTACTCATTTTGTGTTGGTGATCGGCGCTGCCCTATGGATGGAGGATGTCTCAGCGTGCTTTTGTTCTGTTGTTTCTTCCCGTCCGGTGAATTTTAGCTAGACGTGACTCTGGTAGGAAACTTGGGAGATTTGTGTCCCCCTCCTCTACTGGCCAGATTTGGGATTATCTTCTGCTGGCATCGCTGTCAGCTTCTTTAGAGTGTCGATCTTTCTAGATCTTGATAGCCGACGTCTTTTGGTCCATGTCGTTGACTTTTGGACACTGCCTTTTCAAGCTCATGGGTTTCAAATTTTTTGGCATTTTATTTATTCCTAGCTACATGCCCGTGCGTTGCAACGGGGAAACATCAATTATGTGAAACCTCATTCACATCCGATGGTAAGTATTATTTTAAACAACGTAGTCGATTCTTTTTTACCGAAAAGATAAATTCACTCTTCTTTTTGACATCATCCACTATAATACGTGTGTGTTGCTACAATTTTTTTTAAAATTATCCAATATGTCATATAATTTTCATGCTCCAACGCAATCATTGATTTTGTATTGGCGGTCGGCTGAGCTAGAAGTCCAGAACAATTGAGTAAGCAAACTTTACTCTCCTTTTTTGCAGGAAACACATCGCCGAAGTTCTGTGGAAATTTTACTCTCCTATTTGTAAACGGGAGGATTAGTGCCATAGTCTAATTAGAGAAGAAGTGATGGCATTGTTGGAAATATGCCCTAGAGGCAATAATAAATGGTTATTATTATATTTCTTTGTTCATGGTAATTGTCTATTGTTCATGCTATAATTGTATTGTCCGGAAATCGTAATACATGTGTGAATACATAGACCACAATATGTCCCTAGTAAGCCTCTAGTTGACTAGCTCGTTGATCAACAGATAGTCATGGTTTCCTGACTATGGACATTGGATGTCATTGATAACGGGATCACATCATTAGGAGAATGATGTGATGGACAAGACCCAATCCTAAGCATAGCATAAAAGATCGTGTAGTTTCGTTTGCTAGAGCTTTTCCAATGTCAAGTGTCTTTTCCTTAGACCATGAGATCGTGCAACTCCCGGATACCGTAGGAGTGCTTTGGGTGTGCCAAACGTCACAACGTAACTGGGTGACTATAAAGGTGCACTACGGGTATCTCCGAAAGTGTCTGTTGGGTTGGCACGGATCGAGACTGGGATTTGTCACTCCGTGTGACGGAGAGGTATCTCTGGGCCCACTCGGTAATGCATCATCATAATGAGCTCAATGTTACTAAGGCGTTAGTCACGGGATCATGCATTGCGGTACGAGTAAAGAGACTTGCCGGTAAAGAGATTAAACAAGGTATTGGGATACCGACGATCGAATCTCGGGCAAGTAACATACCGATTGACAAAGGGAATTGCATACGGGATTGATTGAATCCTCGACACCGTGGTTCATCCGATGAGATCATCGTGGAACATGTGGGAGCCAACATGGGTATCCAGATCCCGCTGTTGGTTATTGACCGGAGAGGCATCTCGGTCATGTCTGCATGTCTCCCGAACCCGTAGGGTCTACACACTTAAGGTTCGGTGACGCTAGGGTTGTAGAGATATGTGTATGCGGAAACCCGAAAGTTGTTTGGAGTCCCGGATGAGATCCCGGACGTCACGAGGAGTTCCGAAATGGTCCGGAGGTGAAGAATTATATATAGGAAGTCAAGTTTCGGCCACCGGGAAAGTTTCGGGGGTTACCGGTATTGTACCGGGACCACCGGAAGGGTCCCGGGGGTCCACCGGGTGGGGCCACCTATCCCGGAGGGCCCCGTGGGCTGAAGTGGGAAGGGAACCAGCCCCTAGTCGGCTGGGAGCCCCCCCATGGGCCTCCCCCCATGCGCCTAGGGTTGGAAACCCTAGGGTGGGGGGGCTTCCCACTTGCCTTGGGGGGCAAGGCACCCCCTTGGCCGCCGCCCCCCACCCTAGATGGGGTTTGGCCGGCGCCCCCCCCCCTCCCAGGGGGCCTATATAAAGGGGGGGAGGGAGGGCAGATATATCTCAGCCTTGGGCGCCTCCCTCCTCCCCTGCTACACCTCTCCCTCTCGCAGAAGCTCGGCGAAGCCCTGCCGAGACCCGCTACATCCACCACCACGCTGTCGTGCTGCTGGATCTCCATCAACCTCTCCTTCCCCCTTGCTGGATCAAGAAGGAGGAGACGTCGCTGCACCGTACGTGTGTTGAACGCGGAGGTGCCGTCCGTTCGGCACTCGGTCATCGGTGATTTGGATCACGGCGAGTACGACTCCGTCATTCACGTTCATTGGAACGCTTCCGCTCGCGATCTACAAGGGTATGTAGATGCACTCCTTTCCCCTCGTTGCTAGTATACTCCATAGATGCATCTTGGTGAGCGTAGGAAAATTTAAAAATTATGCTACGATTCCCAACAGTGGCATCATGAGCCAGGCCTATGCGTAGTTACTATGCACGAGTAGAACACAAAGAAGTTGTGGGCGTTGATGTTGCCAATTCTTCTTGCCGCTACTAGTCGTTTCTTGTTTCGGCGGCATTGTAGGATGAAGCGGCCCGGACCGACCTTACACGTACGCTTACGTGAGACAGGTTCCACCGACTGACATGCACTAGTTGCATAAGGTGGCTAGCGGGTGTCTGTCTCTCCTACTTTAGTCGGAACGGATTCGATGAAAAGGGTCCTTATGAAGGGTAAATAGAAATTGGCAAATCACATTGTGATCATACGTAGGTAAGAAACGTTCTTGCTAGAAACCTACAAACCACGTAAAAACTTGCAACAACAATTAGAGGACGTCTAACTTGTTTTTGCAGCAAGTGCTATGTGATATGATATGGCCAGAAGATGTGATGAATGATATATGTGATGTATGAGATTGATCATATTCTTGTAATAGGAATCACGACTTGCATGTCGATGAGTATGACAACCGGCAGGAGCCATAGGAGTTGTCTTTATTATTTTGTATGACCTGCGTGTCATTGAATAAACGCCATGTAAATTACTTTACTTTATTGCTAAACGCGTTAGCCATGTAAGTAGAAGTAATCGTTGGCGTGACAACTTCATGAAGACACGATGATGGAGATCATGATGATGGAGATCATGGTGTCATGCCGGTGACGAAGATGATCATGGTGCCCCGAAGATGGAGATCAAAGGAGCATGATGATATTGGCCATATCATGTCACTATTTGATTGCATGTGATGTTTATCATGTTTTGCATCTTATTTGCTTAGAACGACGGTAGTAAGTAAGATGATCCCTTATAATAATTTCAAGAAAGTGTTCACCCTAACTGTGCACCGTTGCGAAGGTTCGTTGTTTCGAAGCACCACGTGATGATCGGGTGTGATAGATTCTAACGTTCGCATACAACGGGTGTTGACGAGCCTAGCATGTACAGACATGGCCTCGGAACACACGCAATACACTTAGGTTGACTTGACGAGCCTAGCATGTACAGACATGGCCTCGGAACACGGAGGACCGAAAGGTCGAGCATGAGTCGTATAGAAGATACGATCAACATGGAGATGTTCACCGATCTTGACTAGTCCGTCTCACGTGATGATCGGACACGGCCTAGTTAACTCGGATCATGTTTCACTTAGATGACTAGAGGGATGTCTATCTGAGTGGGAGTTCATTAAATAATTTGATTAGATGAACTTAATTATCATGAACTTAGTCTAAAATCTTTACACTATGTCTTGTAGATCAAATGGCCAACGTTGTCCTCAATTTCAACGCGTTCCTAGAGAAAACCAAGCTGAAAGATGATGGCAGCAACTATACGGACTGGGTCCGGAACCTGAGGATCATCCTCGTAGTAGCCAAGAAAGATTATGTTTTAGAAGCACCGCTAGGTGATGCACCAATCCCACAGAACCAAGACGTTATGAACGCTTGGCAGCAGCGTGCTGATGATTACTCCCTCGTTCAGTGCGGCATGCTTTACAGCCTAGAACCGGGTCTCCAAAAGCGTTTTGAGAAACATGGAGCATATGAGATGTTCGAGGAGCTGAAATTAGTTTTCCAAGCTCATGCCCGGGTCGAGAGATATGAAGTCTCCGACAAGTTCTTCAGCTGTAAAATGGAGGAAAATAGTTCTGTAAGTGAACACATACTCAGAATGTCTGGGTTGCACAACCGCTTGACTCAGCTGGGAGTTAATCTCCCGGATGACGCGGTCACTGACAGAATCCTTCAGTCGCTTCCACCAAGCTACAAGAGCTTTGTGATGAACTTCAATATGCAGGGGATGGAAAAGACCATTCCTGAGATATATTCACTGCTGAAATCAGCGGAGGTGGAGATCAGAAAAGAACATCAAGTGTTGATGGTGAATAAAACCACTAAGTTCAAGAAGGGCAAGGGTAAGAAGAACTTCAAGAAGGACGGCAAGGGAGTTGCCGCGCCCGGTAAACCAGTTACTGGGAAGAAGTCAAAGAATGGACCCAAGCCTGAAACTGAGTGCTTTTATTACAAGGGAAGTGGTCACTGGAAGCGGAACTGCCCCAAATACTTAGCAGAAAAGAAGGCCGGCAACACCAAAGGTATATGTGATATACATGTAATTGATGTGTACCTTACCAGTACTCGTAGTAGCTCCTGGGTATTTGATACCGGTGCGGTTGCTCATATTTGTAACTCAAAACAGGAACTACGGAATAAACAGAGACTGGCGAAGGACGAGGTGACGATGCGCGTCGGGAATGGTTCCAAGGTCGATGTGATCGCCGTCGGCACGCTACCTCTGCATCTACCCACGGGATTAGTTTTAAACCTCAATAATTGTTATTTAGTGCCAGCTTTGAGCATGAACATTGTATCTGGATCTCGTTTAATTCGAGATGGCTACTCATTTAAATCCGAGAATAATGGTTGTTCTATTTATTTGAGAGATATGTTTTATGGTCATGCCCCGCTGGTCAATGGTTTATTCTTGATGAATCTCGAACGTGATGTTACACATGTTCATAGTGTGAATACCAAAAGATGTAAAGTTGATAACGATAGTCCCACATATCTGTGGCACTGCCGCCTTGGTCACATTGGTGTCAAGCGCATGAAGAAGCTCCATGCAGATGGACTTTTGGAGTCTCTTGATTACGAATCATTTGACACGTGCGAACCATGCCTCATGGGTAAGATGACCAAGACTCCGTTCTCCGGAACGATGGAGCGAGCAACCAACTTATTGGAAATCATACATACCGATGTGTGCGGTCCAATGAGTGTAGAGGCTCGCGGAGGATATCGTTATGTTCTCACTCTCACTGATGACTTAAGTAGATATGGGTATGTCTACCTAATGAAACACAAGTCTGAAACCTTTGAAAAGTTCAAGGAATTTCAGAGTGAGGTTGAGAATCAACGTGACAGAAAAATAAAGTTCTTACGATCAGATCGTGGTGGAGAATATTTAAGTCACGAATTTGGTACACACTTAAGGAAATGTGGAATAGTTTCACAACTCACGCCGCCTGGAACACCTCAGAGAAATGGTGTGTCCGAACGTCGTAATCGCACTCTATTGGATATGATGCGATCTATGATGTCTCTTACCGATTTACTGCTCTCATTTTGGGGCTATGCTTTAGAGACTGCCGCATTCACTTTAAATAGGGCTCCGTCTAAATCCGTTGAGACGACACCGTATGAATTATGGTTTGGGAAGAAACCTAAGCTGTCGTTTCTAAAAGTTTGGGGATGCGATGCTTATGTCAAGAAACTTCAACCTGAAAAGCTCGAACCCAAGTCGGAACAATGCGTCTTCATAGGATACCCTAAGGAAACGATTGGGTATACCTTCTACCTCAGATCCGAAGGCAAGATCTTCGTTGCCAAGAACGGGTCCTTTCTGGAGAAGGAGTTTCTCTCGAAAGAGTTGAGTGGGAGGAAAGTGGAACTTGATGAGGTGATAGTCACCCCTTCCGAACCGGAAAGTAGCGTAGCGCGGGAAGATGTTCCTGTGGTGCCTACACCGACTGGGGAGGAAGTTAATGATGATGATCATGAAGCTTCGGATCAAGTTACTACTGAACTTCGTAGGTCCACAAGGACACGTTCCGCACCAGAGTGGTACGGCAACCCTGTCCTGGAAATCATGTTGTTAGACAACGGTGAACCTTCGAACTATGAAGAAGCGATGGCGGGCCCGGATTCCGACAAATGGCTAGAAGCCATGAAATCCGAGATAGGATCCATGTATGAAAACGAAGTATGGACTTTGACTGACTTGCCCGATGATCGGCGAGCCATAGAAAACAAATGGATCTTTAATAAGAAGACGGACGCGGATGGTAATGTGACCATCTATAAGGCTCGACTTGTCGCTAAGGGTTATCGACAAGTTCAAGGGGTTGACTACGATGAGACTTTCTCACCCGTAGCGAAGCTGAAGTCCGTCCGAATCATGTTAGCAATTGCCGCATACTATGATTATGAGATATGGCAGATGGACGTCAAAACGGCATTCCTTAATGGCTTCCTTAAGGAAGAGTTGTATATGATGCAGCCGGAAGGTTTTGTCGATCCTAAGAGTGCTAACAAAGTATGCAAGCTCCAGCGCTCAATCTATGGGCTGGTGCAAGCATCTCGGAGTTGGAACATTCGCTTTGATGAGATGATCAAAGCGTTTGGGTTTACACAGACTTATGGAGAAGCCTGTGTTTACAAGAAAGTGAGTGGGAGCTCTGTAGCATTTCTCATATTATATGTGGATGACATACTATTGATGGGAAATGATATAGAATTCTTGGAAAGTATAAAGGCCTATTTGAATAAGTGTTTTTCAATGAAGGACCTTGGAGAAGCTGCTTATATATTAGGCATCAAGATCTATAGAGATAGATCAAGACGCCTCATTGGTCTTTCACAGAGTACATACCTTGACAAGATATTGAAGAAGTTCAATATGGATCAGTCCAAGAAGGGGTTCTTGCCTGTATTGCAAGGTGTGCAATTGAGCACGGCTCAATGCCCGACGACGGCAGAAGATAGAGAAAAGATGAGTGTCATCCCCTATGCCTCAGCCATAGGGTCTATTATGTATGCCATGCTGTGTACCAGACCTGATGTAAACCTTGTCGTAAGTTTGGTAGGTAGGTATCAAAGTAATCCCGGCATGGGACACTGGACAGCGGTCAAGAATATCCTGAAGTACCTGAATAGGACTAAGGATATGTTTCTCGTTTATGGAGGTGACGAAGAGCTCGTCGTAAAGGGTTACGTCGACGCTAGCTTCGACACAGATCTGGATGACTCGAAGTCACAAACCGGATACGTGTATATTTTGAATGGAGGAGCAGTAAGCTGGTGCAGTCGCAAGCAAAGCGTCGTGGCGGGATCTACATGTGAAGCGGAGTACGTGGCAGCCTCGGAGGCAGCACAGGAAGCAGTCTGGATGAAGGAGTTCATTACCGACCTAGGGGTGATTCCCAATGCGTCGGGCCCGATGACTCTCTTCTGTGACAACACTGGAGCTATTGCCCTTGCGAAGGAGCCCAGGTTTCACAGAAAGACCAGGCATATCAAGCGTCGCTTCAACTCCATTCGTGAAAGTGTTCAAAATGGAGACACAGATATTTGTAAAGTACATACGGACCTGAATGTAGCAGATCCGTTGACTAAACCTCTCCCTAGAGCAAAACATGATCAACACCAGGACGCAATGGGTGTTCGATTCATCACAATGTAACTAGATTATTGACTCTAGTGCAAGTGGGAGACTGTTGGAAATATGCCCTAGAGGCAATAATAAATGGTTATTATTATATTTCTTTGTTCATGGTAATTGTCTATTGTTCATGCTATAATTGTATTGTCCGGAAATCGTAATACATGTGTGAATACATAGACCACAGTGTGTCCCTAGTAAGCCTTTAGTTGACTAGCTCGTTGATCAACAGATAGTCATGGTTTCCTGACTATGGACATTGGATGTCATTGATAAAGGGATCACATCATTAGGAGAATGATGTGATGGACAAGACCCAATCCTAAGCATAGCATAAAAGATCGTGTAGTTTCGTTTGCTAGAGCTTTTCCAATGTCAAGTGTCTTTTCCTTAGACCATGAGATCGTGCAACTCCCGGATACCGTAGGAGTGCTTTGGGTGTGCCAAACGTCACAACGTAACTGGGTGACTATAAAGATGCACTACGGGTATCTCCGAAAGTGTCTGTTGGGTTGGCACGGATCGAGACTGGGATTTGTCACTCCGTGTGACGGAGAGGTATCTCTGGGCCCACTCGGTAATGCATCATCATAATGAGCTCAATGTGACTGAACAAGGTATTGGGATACCGACGATCGAATCTCGGGCAAGTAACATACCGATTGACAAAGGGAATGGCATACGGGATTGATTGAATCCTCGACACCGTGGTTCATCCGATGAGATCATCGTGGAACATGTGGGAGCCAACATGGGTATCCAGATCCCGCTGTTGGTTATTGACCGGAGAGGCATCTCGGTCATGTCTGCATGTCTCCCGAACCCGTAGGGTCTACACACTTAAGGTTCGGTGACGCTAGGGTTGTAGACATATGTGTATGCGGAAACCCGAAAGTTGTTCGGAGTCCCGGATGAGATCCCGGACGTCACGAGGAGTTCCGAAATGGTCCGGAGGTGAAGAATTATATATAGGAAGTCAAGTTTCGGCCACCGGGAAAGTTTCGGGGGTTACCGGTATTGTACCGGGACCACCGGAAGGGTCCCGGGGGTCCACCGGGTGGGGCCACCTATCCCGGAGGGCCCCGTGGGCTGAAGTGGGAAGGGAACCAGCCCCTAGTGGGCTGGGCGCCCCCCCCATGGGCCTCCCCCCATGCGCCTAGGGTTGGAAACCCTAGGGTGGGGGGGCTTCCCACTTGCCTTGGGGGGCAAGGCACCCCCTTGGCCGCCGCCCCCACCCTAGATGGGGTTTGGCCGGCGCCCCCCCTCCCAGGGGGCCTATATAAAGGGTGGGAGGGAGGGCAGATATATCTCAGCTTTGGGCGCCTCCCTCCTCCCCTGCTACACCTCTCCCTCTCGCAGAAGCTCGGCGAAGCCCTGCCGAGACCCGCTACATCCACCACCACGCCGTCGTGCTGCTGGATCTCCATCAACCTCTCCTTCCCCCTTGCTGGATCAAGAAGGAGGAGACGTCGCTGCACCGTACGTGTGTTGAACGCGGAGGTGCCGTCCGTTCGGCACTCGGTCATCGGTGATTTGGATCACGGCGAGTACGACTCCGTCATCCACGTTCATTGGAACGCTTCCGCTCGCGATCTACAAGGGTATGTAGATGCACTCCTTTTCCCTCGTTGCTAGTATACTCCATAGATGCATCTTGGTGAGCGTAGGAAAATTTAAAAATTATGCTACGATTCCCAACAGGCATCACAATAATTACTGTTAAGTAGGAACTGCATGTGATGGTGAAAGTCTAATAAGAAGGTGCAGCCCTGCATTCTTTTGGTCAACAGTGTCATATTTTTGCAATTATTCATCTATCCATAAAGCACTTGCATTGGTAAGTGATTTGCGGTTTTAATATTTGATAAAGAAATTCTGGAGGAAAACTCTTCTATAGATTTTAAGTCTTGGCGTATTAACAATTAACGAAACACTTGAATGCATTGCGGGATAGCAAGAAACAAGCTAGCATTCAGAGTCGCATAAGAAAGTGGAATGATTGAACCTGAGAGAAAGGTCTTTTTGGCTGGATAGAGTACTGCTCATTGTCGATGTCGTTGATGGATATGCCTAGGTCCGGTCAGAACTGCAGGAGATTTACATGGCGTGTGTGTCTTGCTGTGTCTATCTCTTGCATTGCAGACGCACAAAATGAATCACTCATACTTAAAAACACACAATTAAGGATCAACAACAGTGTAATAGCGTTCACGGTGATCATCAGGGCACAAAAAAGCTGACATCTCTGCCGCTCACCTTCTGAAAGGGTCTCGCATTCATCTCAAAGCCCTACACATAGTAAAAACAAACAAATATATGCACTCTGCTTTCTTGAAAAAGATTGGAAACGAACAAATGAAACTCCGGCTGCAGATCGCCCCCGGACTCCTCGACCTACAGCAATGGCCGAGCGTGCAGGAGATGGAGGCGGCGGCGACCATGGTGACACTGTTCTTCGAAGGGATGGTGATGACGACCTACATCATCGGCTGGGAGTGCTGGGGATGGAGGCGCCGATGACCAGCGAGGGGATGTGCTTCGGAGGGATGGAGACGTGCGTCAATCGGTGGGGAAATTCCGTGCATGGAGCCACCGAGGAGGGAAGGGCTGGACGAAAGAAGGAGTAGTGCACGTGATTACCAAAAATAGCTTCTTCTGTATTGATTTGATATTGATTACGATTGTATGATTCCTTTCCTTAAATTTATAGTCTATTACCAAATACTAACTTGATTGATTCCTTCCTTTTTGATAGATTCCTTTCTTCGTTTTGAACGTGACTGCGTTACCATGATTGTGTAACCAATTACCAAAGATGGAAAAACGGTTTAAATAGAAAACCAGATGGGTGGGGAGATATACTATATCTAAGAAAATCAGTGTGACGGTGAGAAACATACGCGGGAGGTCTTGACGAGGAGGTTGGACGAAACGTAAGAGGGGAGAGGGAACCTTACGTTTCTTTTAGGTAGTAGAGACTAGCCATGCCCGCGCGGCGGCACGCCGCGCCCCGTCGGTACGTCATTTTTGTATATGTAGTCTTTGTTGTTTGCTATAAATTTTAATTTGAAATAAGAGAACTATATGATAAAGATTGCGATCATAAAAGAAACAGTCATTCAATAAAACAAACCGGAAAGGTCGTTACACTTATTGTCACCATGCACGATGCATATTAGGGAATATGAAGCACATGTTGATACATTTCTAATAAGATTAAACACGGTAGATTCATTTTTGGTCTACATCATTCCATTATGTTGACGAACACCTCTCCATTATCTTCACAAACAACACTTATTATTTCATAGTATATACCCCTTTGTTCATCATTCATGATATAATGGGTTATTACTCAACAACTAGAACAGTGGCCCGCTCTACGCGCGGGCAACATCTTTTGACCTCTTTCTCATCAAGTTTTGGTGCAAACGACCCTCCTTCCTCATAAGTTTTGGTGCAAACGACCCTCCTTCCTCATAAGTTTTGGTGCAAACGAACCTCCTTTGTCATCAAGTTTTGGTGCAAACGACCCTGTAAAAGCCACTATGTCAAGAATACACGGGCTACATATTCTCTGGTTTTTTGACAAATTCAAAAAATTTAAATGTTTATTTTGCGAGGAAACTTCCGACCTATTCATCATGCCATGGTAGTACAAATCACACAGAAATAACAAAAAAATACATCCGGGTTCGTAGACCACCTAGAGATGACTACAAACATGGGAGCAAGCCGAAGTCACAAACACACTTAAAAATGGAGTAAGATCCCTCCCGCTGGCAAGGGCCAGGGTGCACCGTACCTCCATGGCCCTAGATATTGAATATTTATAGCATGTTGATACAACATTAACAATAAAGGAACTTTGAAGGTTTCGGTCATTTGAGAAATTATTATTGAAATATCATCATTTGTAGAGTTCATAGTTTTTTATATATAATTGAACTCCTTTTGTTACATTGTCTAGTTTATGACAAGTCTGAAAAACACATCATCCCCTCGGAATAACTACTTCTGCATTTTCCTGAATTCCAGTGCCTGAGCGATGTTCTAGTTTATTTGATAGCACTTTATTTCATGAAGCAATGAGATGGGTGGAGAGCATTGTTTATAGATCCGGACCGAACTGCTGGTACAGTAAAAGAAACTGAACAGCTATGTTGTTGGACTTGTGAAAACCGAACCGCTATACTCACCCATTCTGTTGCCGGTCTGGTTTCTAAAACCATGCTAGAGAGAGATAGAGAAAATTATGTAAACCATGTAAATTTTAATTTAATATATTTGATGGTGTGTAAATTATCGGATCCTTGACCTAAGAATAATGTCTTGTTGAGCCATACCTACAATGTGGGACATACGGAACGCATGCAACCAACGAACAATTTTTTTATATGTTGTATATGCATGTAGAACATAATATGCAAATAACAGAGGGTGCACTTTAATTCTCATGCTGATGTCCACAAGATATTCATAATAGTCCATGAGACGGATCAATATGTAGTCCTCTGATTGAATGATGATACGATATGAATTCAAGAAGTGATGTTTTTTATTTGAGTTTCTATCCAAACATGCGGCATTTCTTATGCCCCATTTCATGGCAAGTTTTGTATATTAGTTTTGTTTCTTGTTTTTCATATACTGAAATTGTTAAGCCATCCAACATGGAAAAAATATTTTTTTTTTTGTGGGCATTTTTTATATGGAAAATAATTATGCTGTTAAGCTGTAGCCAAAAAAATACTTGCATGGCAATTTTATTATATGTACCATGACATTTTTTTTCGTCGAGATAGTCATTTTTGGGCCTGGTCCACGTCGCTCTGCTGTGAGGCACATAGTCGCGCTGAAGCTGGCCCTCGGCGAACGATCACGAGAGGAAATAATGTTCGCTCCCTGGTTTCCTCCCAACCGAACGATCCAGGCTGGAACATTCGGGCCAGGCATACTCCCCTCCTGACGTTCAGTGGATACCAGCGTCCAAATTAAAGCAGCAGCACATGCATGCTCAGCGACCAGCACCAGAGACCACCGGGTAGAAATAGGGAGCGCTGCACCAAAATAGGGAGTACTATTTTTTATGTCGTGGGATGATATTATAGAGAACCGGTGGTTTTCCAAGTCTTTTTATTACTCCCTCCGTCCGGAAATACTCGTCGGAGGAATGGATGTATCTAGATGTATTTTAGTTCTACATACATTCATTTTTATGCATTTTTCCGACAAGTATTTCTGGACGGAGGGAGTAAAAAAAAGGTTTCCCTGGTCTTTCCATGCATATCAATTCGTCGACTGACAATCTATCCATCCACATTGTAATAAAATCAACTCCAATATATCCATACAATCTATCTATCCATTTGTCCTGCACATTGAAAATAAAGCATCACCAACATATCCACATATTATATCCATTCATTCATTCATCGACACATTCTACTACTGCCTCATATTACACAAACACAACAACCACACTTTAAAATGGAGATAATTTCCAACAAGTTGAGGAAATAGGGTTCTACATAGTGTTTTAAATGCAACAGCCCGTTCCAAAAAAAATCTTACTTTTTTTAAACTGCTTGAAAAAAATAAAGTGCAACAAAAAATACAAAGATTTGACAAAAAAAATTGGACGAAAGGATGGAGATTACCTTGCTCTTCATTTTGGCTCCAAGATCCGCCAATAAAATGCCCAAACAGTTGGGATGAGCGTCCTACCGCTAGAAACACGAACGGTACATAGTGGTACCCTACCGCCAGAGACCCCGACGGTACCAAGGCAGGCCCATAGGCCAGACAAACAGGCCAACCGCTCTGGGCCGTAAGACTAAGAGGATGAGGGCCCCAAACGCTAAATTATATTATTAACCACCATACTATTACCCATTAGGTCAAAATATCAAAGAATGTGTGGAGGGGGGAGACAAAATTCTAAATTTAGATGAGCAAAGTCAACACTTCAAACCAATAGCATGTACTCCCTCCGTCCAGAAATACTTGTCGGAAAAATGCATAAAAATGAATGTATCTAGAACTAAAATACATCTAGATACATCCATTCCTCCGACGAGTATTTCCGGACGGAGGGAGTACCACATATAAAGAAACCAGTAGTGACATTACTCCCTCCGTTTCAAATTACTAGTCGCAGAAATGGATGTATCTAGAAGTAAAATACATCTAGATACATCCATTTCTGCGACGAGTAATTCGGAACGGAGGGAGTAGATTGCAATCACTTCGATCCAGAAGCACTAGACAGGAGCCCAACAATGCACGTCAGTGACCTTGCAAGCATGTTCACTTCAAGCTACAGTTTCATGCATAATCTACTCGAACAGATAGATAGGTAGAGATATAATAACATGATACCATGTCACACAATATCACAGCATACGATAGCATAGTGCTAGCTAGCCAAACTGCAGGGGTCATAATTAAACATAAAACAAGCTAGGCGGCCATCTTTGGTTCTCATTTTTCCACCTTGTCTTCACACGTTTTCCTTGGTAACGGCCTGGGCTAGACTTCTAGCCCACTGTCAGAGAAAGCAGAAGCAGCAACCACAAACACAACTGTCACCTTGAAAGATACATAGACCAAACTCTTCAACGCACGGTCGATGGATATCATGCGCCTGCAGGTAGAGAGAGGTAGGACAAATGAGATTATATGTATCGAAACCTGTCAAACAAACAAACAGGAAAATAAGGAAGAAATTGGGCCTCCGATATTCTACGTACTGCTTGAAGACATTGGGTTTCTTCTTTTTTTCAAGCTCGTCCAACCTCTTTAGCGTCTCAATGAACCCCGCCCAGCAGTCATCCTCTTTCTTCTGGATGTTGCGAGCATGCTGGATTGATACACATGGACAATGGTCAGTGTGCTTGCTTTGCATCATCAATCATCAAGTAAGCGCTGACCAGGATTGTTAAATAATCACTCCGTCCGGAATTACTTGTCGGAGATATGAATGTATCTGGACATATTTTAGTTCTAGATACATCCATTTTTATTCATCTCTGCGACAAGTAATTCTGGATGGAGGGACTATGTAATTAAGAAGGATACTGTGTTGTCTGCCAGTTAAGTGAGGTTCGGTATATGCAGAATGCATGGTGCATGGGTATCATCTAGTCACAGAATCATACTTGCCGTATATATGGACAAATGAAGTCACAGAATCATACTCCCTCCGTCCCGTATTACATGTCTTAGATTTGTCTATACACGGATGTATCTAGACACGTTTTAGTGTGAGATACATTCGTATCTAGAAAAATCTGAGACAAGTAATTTTCGACCGAGGTAATACTAGCTAGGGAGTGCATCAAGCAGAAGATATCAAAGCCGCAGCAGCATCCATCTTATGTGTTGCAACTAATTACAGTGTTTGCAAAAGGGACGAGCAAAAAGGTCATCATGCTGGCATCTTCAACCAGGAAAAATAAGGTTGCTTAAAGATATGATTCGCATGCAGTCCTGTTGCTAGTAAGTCAGGATGTACAACAGCTTCAGGTCAGATTAAACAAGCTCTAGTACATATGACGATGCTAAGTAAGTAATTTAGCTCTTGTTTATAGTCTAGTGGCTTAATAGTAGAAGAGACACATGCATGTTGCTGTTTCGATTGCACAGAATTCAATTATCGCAGGCTACAACCTTGATGTCGGCAGATAAATCATGAGATAAAAGATGTCAATTTTGGTTTAGATACCTCGCCGGAGAGCTGGCGGGAGCGCATGAGGCTGCCTGGCTCGAGGAGCTGTCGCTCCGCCACCTGCGATCGCTGGAGCAGGCCAGCAAGGATGAGTAAACAGTCATTCTTGGATCAAACAGGAAAATAAGTTGCTTAAATGATAAGCACCAGTACGTCAGGATGGGCAGTTTTTGTTGTTGTTGTTGTTGTTGTTGTTGTTGTTGTTGTTGTTGTTTATAAAAGAGAGGTCGCCTCCCGATTTCCAGTAACAGAAACCACCAAGTCTTTCTTACATGATAGACTACAAAGAACAAAACACACACGCGCGCGCGCGGGCGCACGCACACATGATCCACCTGAAACATGAGAAGGAGATGCCTCCCTCCCTCCCCTGCACGATCACCTAAGGTTTGGCCGGAGACACAGCCCAAACAAGCAACCAGTTTTATCATATCAACCAAACTTCAGTAGACGCAAATATCATATTACAGACTTGGGAGCAGAGGAACAAAGAAGGGGGAAGGAAACATGCATCAGGATGGTCAGGTTAAGTAATCGTGCTTTGTTTCAAGTAGATGTTGCTGTTTCGGTTGCACAGAATTCGATTATTGCTGGCTACATCGATTCTGGATGCCGTAATCATGATGAGAAAAATTAAAGATGTCAATTTTGGGTAAGATACCTCGCCGGAGACCTTGGTGGAGAGCTGGCGGGAGCGCATGAGCCTGCTTGGCGAGAGCAGGCGTCCCTCCTCCGCGACCGCCGCCTGCGTCCGCTGGAGCAGAGAGCCGCCGAGCCTCCTCGCCGCGCACCGAACCGCCGCCATCGTCGCCGGCCTGCCAACAGTATATCGGTTAGGGATTAGGATCCGTCACGAATCACCACCGCCGGCCGGCACCGGCTCCCCCCATAGACACACAGCACACACACCATCGATCGGATTGCAGTTCTGTGGAGATTTCGGTGAGCGTACCTTGGGGATCTAGGCGTTCCTCGCGCGGCTAGGGTTCCTCGTTCGCCTCCGCCGAGAAGAAAGACAGACGGGAAAAGTTGGCGTGGGTGTGGTTTCTTGCGCTGTCGGGAGGGTGCGGTGCGGTGCGCCAACTTGTTATAATCTTGCGACCCGGCCCAGCCCAATGCAGTTCTTGTTCTTGTAGAGTTCTTGTTCCTAGAGGTTTCGGCCCAACTGGATTGCACTCCGTGGAGATTTCGGTAGTTTTTTTCCTTCTTTAAAAAAACATGGAGGTTTCGATAGGTTATTACAACTTTGTTATTTTCTTCTTCTATTTTTGGCAGCACTAAATTTGGGGATCCACTAGAAGAAAAACTATATTTGGGAAAGACACACATTGGCATGTTCTAACCGAAAATGCTATTTTTTTGTGTGTGTATTTTTCTCTGCTAGTTTATCGGTTATCCTTTCTTATTAAATTCTGTTTTTTTAAATACTTTATTTTCTCTCTTTTTAATGGATGTTGACACCATTCTTCAAATACATGTAAACCTTTTTTTTTCTAATTGTATGATCATTTTTTTACACCATGCGACAAACTTTTACATTCGACAAACAATTTTTCAACCCGAGGTAAACATTTTTTATAAACTAGGTATATCAGCATTTTTTCATTACATGAATATTCTTACAAGGTGTAGGAGTTGTGGGGACTTTTTTTTTCTTTAACGACATGAATATTGGCATTTTATAAACTTATAATCTTCCGAGAGTTCTTGTTCTTGCACGTTTTCGGCCCAACTGTGAGGATTTTGGTTGGTTTCCCTTTTCTTTCTTCTTTTAGCTCTTGTTTTGCAGCCCAAACTGTTCACTTGTTCCAATTTTTCTTTTCACAAAAGGGGCCCGGTTTTTTCTTATTTGGCAAGCAATCGCATACCCATGCAGTGCCCGACCCTTTGCAGTTATTTTCATATGTTTCTTCCCCAACGGTTTATTTTCTTTTTCGTGTGTCATTTAGTTGCATGAGGAACACCCGTTCGAGTCAACTTCTTATTATCATCATCACTTGATTCTTCGACTTGGACATGTTTGGCCTTCAAAGCAAGGTTGGTCTTTTTGACTTCCTTCTTGCATAACAAGTTGTTTCTTTCCATTGATCTCATGCTCATCATATTGCAAGATGGTACCAATCAAATCATCGAGAGTCATGGTTGAGAACCCATGCACACGTCTTATGGACCAAACCATGTTCTTATAGTGAGGAGCAAGAGCAGTGAGTAACTTGTCCACAAGGAATTTACTGGCTATGGTGAAACCATCATCGCCCCTTTCATGTTCAAAGCTTTTAATTTAAGAAGCAAGAGTATTTAGGCATTCATTTAGCTCTTGAGGCGACTCATCCTTCTCTCTCACGAAGTAGTCCATCTCACTCTTGGCAACTTTATATCTTGTTTGCTAGAGTGTGGTGGTGCCGGTCTTGGTTAAAACAAGAGCATCCCGTAGTTGCTTGGTGGTGTTCATGTTGAGGTACTCTCTTCTCTCACCTGTGGATAGGCCCTTCCTTATCATCATGAGTGTGGTGGAGTTCGGTTGCTCATTGTAAGCCTTCAACAGAGTGAGATCATTGGAGTTCGCAGAGTTGTAGCCTTCTTCCACAATTTGCCACAACTCATCATAGGAACTCTTGGTATGATCCTGCTTCTCAAATTTCCATGGTGAGAATTGACGGAGTGAATTCTCGTCAGATCCCTTGGTAGGGGTCCAAGCACAACTAGAAGTCATGGACCGGAGGTCACACGAGGGGTTTATCCAGGTCCAGGCCTCCGGAGAGTAATACCCTACATCTTGCTGGTTTTGATGATTCATAGTGGAGGGATACCTCGTGCGAAGGGTTACAATGGTGTATGAGTTTGCTACCAAGAGTTCTCCTATCTTAGGATCGATGATAAAGGAGTACCCTAGCCCTCCCCCTTTATATAGACAAGAGAGGTCTAGGGTTTACATGCCAGATGCGATCTGGGGCGCTGCCGCCCTCTAGTCTTGGGCGTCAAGAAGGTCGTCTTGCCTCCTAGGGTTTTGCACCGTGTCCTGGGCCTAGTGGGCCCCTTGTGGTTGATGAGGTCGGGTTCCTAGGTGTTAGCCACCCCTGATAGAGGACCCCGTCAGTAGCCCCCGAGCGTGGCGGGGGTCACAGTGAAGGTCGTGAGACCTCCGGCGGGCTTTCTTATCTTCTTGTGTTCCTGGAGCGTGGTCGAGACGCCAACGCCTTGGCGGCCTGTGGAAGATTCGGCGCCCATTCTTCGGGGTCGTTACTATCTTGACGTTGTTACTGTCATGGGCCTCCGCGCCTTGCAAGAGTGAGATCTAATAGAGTTAGATATAAAAGATAAATAAAAGGCAAAATAAAGTAAAGTTAAATAAATTGCAGTAAGGTATTTTTGGGTTTTTGGTTTTATAGATGTGAAAATATATGATGGAAAATAGACCCGGGGCCATAGGTTTCACTAGAGCCTTCTCTCTTGAAGGCAAAACATATGGTGGGTGAACACGTTATTGTTGAGCAATTGATATAAAAGCGCATAGTTATGACAATATCTAAGATAATGATCATGAATATAGGCATCACGTCCGTGACAAGTAGACTGACTCCTACCCGCATCTACTACTATTACTCCACACATCGCTACCTGCATCTAGAGTAATAACTTCAAAAGAACATAGCAACATATTAAGCAAGATGACATGATGTAGAGGGATAAACTCAAGTAATATGATGAAAACCCCATCTTTTATCTGTAATGACAATAATACACTACGTGTCTCGCTACCCCTACTTTGTCACTGGGTGAGGACACCGCACGACTGAACCCAAAACAAAGCACCTCTCCTATTGCAAGATAGATCAATCTAGTTTGTCAAACCAAATCAATAGATCGGAGAGAAATACAAAGCTATTTAAATCATGCGTAAAAGAGTTCAGAGAAGACTCAAATAATATTTATAGATAATCTGATTATAAACTAACAATTCATTGGATCTCAACAAACACACCGCAAAAGAAGATTACATCGGATACAACTCCAAGAACATCGAGGAGAACATTATATTGAAGATCAAAGAGAGAGCAGAAGTTATCTAGCTACTCACGCATCATCGGTAGGGGCCATCCGTGACTAGTTGATGTACAGGCCATCCGTGATTCAATCCCACTCCGGTAGTGTCACATCCCTAGCTCTGGTAATGCATAGTGCTAGCTTTTGGTGTTGCATAATGTTTAACTTCCAATTAAACTTGAAATGGGGAATGACCAAACCCTAGCACCAAAGGAATTCAAATAGGTTCAAATAAAATCATTTTCAATGAACCCAAAATGCCCTTTGAAAATGTTCATGATTTCTGATAAAGGTGAAAACCTCTGCCAAAAATGATGAACATATTTCTAGGTCATTCCCGAATTTTTGAATTAAATCATATTGTATTTGACTTTGGGCATTTAAACACTATAAATAATTTAAATGCTCAAATAATGTTGGAACTACTTGTGGGCCACTGAAATATTTCATAAAGTGCTCATGAGTATTTTCAGGATTTATAAAATTGATTTGGTTTTTAAAACTGGATCAAAAACAATCTGCAAATTAGAAAACCACAACAAAAATAGAAAAGGGTTAGAAACTCACCTAGCTTACCTGCACTCACCTGCGGCCCGCTACTATAGCCTGTTGGCAGCCCAGCTGGCGGCCCAGCCCACCAGGGGCTTCCATGTCTCCTTCCTCCTCTGCCAGGAGGATAAGCAGGTGCGTGGCGAGCGCCGATGCTGCCCCGGGCACCTCCTGCTTCCCCGGCCCCTCCTAGCGACGCCACGGAGACGCCCCGAAGCCCCTGTCCCCTCTCCCTCACTCGCTGCTATCTCTCCCCTCCCCTAGGTCTCTCCCCCGAGCTCACCCGAGAGTCACCGTCGCCACCGCTCGCCGTTGCCGCGCCTAGAGCTGCCCCGTCGCCCTCTGTCCGTGGCCAGAGGTTTCGCCTCGTCTGCCTCGTTCTCTCTGTCGACACACGTGACCGCGGGAGCCCCACAACATCATCCCCGCCGCCTTCATCGCCGCTTCGGTCCGGCGATCGCTGCCGTGGATTCGTCGTCATCAGTGCATCCCCGACTTTGTTCTCGTGCCCGTCGACCTCACTGTGAGCTCCTGCACCCCTCACCCCTCTCTGCATCGACGCGTTCCTCCTCTAGCCGCCGCCCGTGGGTAATCGAGCGCCGCCGTCCGCCATGGTCGGTGAGCCCGCGCTCCCGAGCCTCTCCTGCTTGCTCCAGGGGCACTGACACACTCCTAGCGCCTCCAGGAGGATGCCTCACCACTCCGCTTGCTCGCTCGAGCACTGCAGTCGCGTCCCTGCCTCTGCCCGAACTCTGGCCGCCGCCTAACTCCTCGCCGCCGCCTACTTCGGCCACCCCAGCCGCTGTCACTCGCCCAGTTGAATGTGGCGCACCTTCAGCTAACCGTAGGCGCAAACCACGCGCAAAACCGAGCCTCGGATCGATTTTCCGGTGAGCTTCCGCCGTGGTTTTGGTCGTCGCCGGCCGAGCTCCGGCAAGTGCCAATGTGGCACTTTGTTTAGGCGCTAAACCCGCTGCTTAACCCCCCCCCCACAACCACTGACGGCGGGCCCAACCCCAGGTCAAACCCAGTCAGCGCTGGGTTGGACCGGGATTAGTCCCTGAGTCACTGACGTGTGGACCCCACACGTCAGGTTTGACCTGGAACTGCCCCGGTTGACCTGTTGATGTCATGCTGAAGCAATAAAGCTTTTCTGGCATTTTTATTAATCTGAAAATTCCAGAAAATGCCCAAAACTTCTAAAATTCATAGAAAATTATCTGTAACTCCAAATAAGATAAATTATATATGAAAGATGATCAGAAAAATCCAAAGAATCTATTTATGGCATTATCATGCATGTTTGAACAACTTAAAGCTGCTGTATACAACAATTTGAATTAATGGCATTTGAAATGTCATATATGGAGTTTGAATTTGAATCTTAGATTCAAACCAACTCCATTTAACTTGTTGCTAGTTGCATTAGCTCAAACCACAGCATATTGCCATGTCATGATCATGCATCATATTATGCATTGCATTGATTGCGTTCTTCCTTGTTTGCCGGTGGTTGCCCCCTCTCGATAGACGTGGTTCCGACGATGAGTTCGATAACACCGATGAAGAGCTATACTATCTTCAGAAGTGCCAGGCAAGCAAAATCCCCTTGTTCATTCCGATATAATCCCACTCTCTCGCTCCTGCTCTCTTTTACTGCATTAGGACAACAATGATTCAAGTGTTACATGCTGCGGTAGTTGAACCCCTTTCCTCTGCATGACCTGTCATTGCCACAGTAAATAGATGAAACCCACTAGCATGAGTAGGAGTTGTTTGAGCCCTGATGTGCCTACTCATTTGGGGCCGTGAGCGCCCGGGTGGGCTTGGGACAGACTAGGTGCAGTGGCACGGTGTACCAAGTGGCGCCCGGATGGTGGGCTTGGGAACCCTGCTCACATCGTTTGGGGCCGTGAGCGACACCCCGGCTGGACTCCTTGCGGATGGAACCCGAATAGGCGATAAACCTGGACGAGAGACTTGTGTGGTTAGTCAGGTCGTGGGCGACTCCCTCGCCAGGCTTCCGCTTGAAGGTTCCCGAGATACATGATGTGTACATGGTGGTAAGTGGCGAGAGCGTGTGTGAAGAAGTACACCCCTGCAGGGTTAACATCATCTATTCGAATAGCCGTGTCCGCGGAAAAGGACTTCTGGGTTGCCTGTACAGTTCATAGACAAGTGAAAGTGGATACTCTAAAATGCGCAAGATAAGCGTGAGTGCTATGGATGGCGTTCTCGT
Source organism: Aegilops tauschii subsp. strangulata (assembly GCF_002575655.3). Taxonomy (NCBI): domain Eukaryota; kingdom Viridiplantae; phylum Streptophyta; class Magnoliopsida; order Poales; family Poaceae; genus Aegilops; species Aegilops tauschii. Next base: position 502,357,950 of record NC_053035.3, on the reverse strand, counting down.
AGGTAGACGGGAGCGGATCCATAGTGGTGTATTGACATGGTGAATATGTGGACTCGTGTGCGCCACCTCAAAAGAGTTACTTGCAGTCGTAGTTTAGGATAGCCACCGAGTCAAAGCTGGCTTGCTGCAGTCAAACTCCACCACCCCTTTGTTGATACTGATGCATATGTAGATAGTTCTAATGTAAGTCTTGCTTGGTACATTTGTACTCACGTTTGCTTAATTTATGTTTTTGCAGAGAGACGTCACGTTTAGCTTGTTACCTCAGCTACGATCTTGTACCCTTGGGAGGGTCTTGTGGATAGTCAGGCTTCTCAGCCTTCTTCATTTGTAGTTGTCTGTACTCAGACAAGTTAAGCTTCCGCATGTGCTTGTTGCTTGTATGCTCTGTATGTTGGGTCATGAGACCTATGTTTGAAATACCTGGCTCCTCGGAGCCTATTGAATAAATACTCTGAGTCGTAGAGTCTTGTTGTGATGCCATGTTGTATTTGCACATATCGGGCATATTGTGTGTATGATGGAAATGCTTGGTATGTGTGGGATCCGACAACCTAGTTGTTAATCCTTGGTAGCCTCTCTTATGGGGAAATGTAGTCTTGTGCTTCCATGAGCCATAGTAGTCCGCTACAGCCCGGTTTACCGGAGTCCTGCTAGCCCAGCACTACTGCTCCGGAACACCTAGACTGGCCGGCATGTGATTCACTTCGTTCCTGTGTCTGTCCCTTCGGGGAAATGTCACGCGGTGACATCCGGAGTCCTGCCTAGCCTGCTACAGCCCGGGTTCCCGGAGTCCTGTTAGCCCAGTGCTACAGCCCGGATTCGCACGCTGCTGACCGACATGCTCGATGTTGATTCATGTATGCCTGTCCCCGTAAGTTAGTGCCACTTTGGGTTCACAACTAGTCATGTTGGCCCGGGTTCTCTGTCATATGGATGCTAGCGACACTATCATATACGTGAGCCAAAAGGCGCAAACGGTCCCGGGCCATGGTAAGGCGACACCCGTGGGAATACCGTGCGTGAGGCCGCAAAGTGATATGAGGTGTTACCGGCTAGATCAATGTGACTTGGAATCGGGGTCCTGACAGCTTTGGTATCAGAGCTCGACTGCCTGTAGGATTACCAAGCCAAACTGGTCGAAGTTGAGTCTAGAAATGCTTTAGTTATATAAGGGAATTGATTGTGGAAGGGAACGTAAGGCTCTTTTTACTTCTTATACCTTATGTCCTTCTGATCTGAGTCACCATCTTCTTTTCTGCGGGGATTAAGAACTAGGCTTCTCATCTTTCTATTAGGATCACGTCTTACTAATCCGTAGACTTATAGGATTGATGGATTCAAGCCCCAGTTCAGTTCCTACTACTTCCGTATGTTCATAGCTGGTCTCAGAATCTTGATATTGTGATGTTAAGTGGTTATGCCACCAATTTGCAGGATGTCTCAAATCTTTTTGAGCATTTACAGCAGTTATGCTGTCCGAGTCATTCCAGGTTTCTAAACAATCCGATGCATTTGCAATCCCTTCCTTCCGTTCCCGATGTCCCTTTGGGCCAGTTCAACCAAACTAATCAGTGTGTTGAGGTACTCCATTGCCTCGACATATATGTTGGAGCTAGTATTATGACCCTAGGTATCTTAGAGGATCACCAGGTAATCTAGCCATGTTTTGTGTTCCCGGTGTGATAATTCTGGCCACCATTCTCGAAAGCATCCCGTGATTCCATTTAGTAGTAGGTATTCTGCTCCTGGGTTTTGAGCCCAAGATTCACCCCACTTCATGTTGTTAGTATTTGCTAGTTCCCTTAAGATATTAGTAACCTTTGCGATAGTCCTCGAGGTCCGTGGTATTTCCTTCTTCCAAATACCATGAACTGCTTATGGCAGAAGTTCTTTGAACCAAAAGATCACAACAAGAGTGCTCTCGATGAGTTCCCCATTCTATATTGTGACTCTGCCAGTCCTACCTCTCTGCATGGGTTATCCGGAAGAAACCTGTTGAACTTTGCTCGACATACTGATCTATGCATCCACAACTCAGAAAGTTATATGTTCCTTTGAGTTGTCCCTGTTTAGTTATTTTCTGGCCCTCGTCTATCAATTGATAGTCAAGAGTATGTGTGCAATCGTGCTCATTGATGCCTATTATTCTTGTGGTCCGTCAAGCCATTCTATTCTGGATGGCTAGGAGAAACAAACTGTGGTACCTCGTCCATATCTAGGATTGGGTCAAAGTAGTTGTATTCCGCAGATCAAAATGCGAATCCAGTTTTTGTTCTGTTCTACCTTGGAGTGTTACCATCTTTATGTCAAGAGTGTCATGAGAATTGCACCACCTCTTATGAATTCTTGATTTAGTGATACTCCTCGCCATCATCGTTCATTCCTCGGTCTCCGTGTTATTATAACCGGAATACCAACAAGTGAATTGTGATGTGTGAAATCAATACTCCTAGCAACTCCGTTGCTTGGTAGTTAATGGACAATACTCTCATCCTTAGTATGCCGGTTATTGAATCATCATCCTAAGATTTATCATGCGACCTAGTCCATTTTCCCTGGTGCACTCCTCGATCAATGAGTTAGGATTGTGTCAATCCTTCACTCTTTTGATCATATCATCTTGCCCTGAAAAGCAAGGTTGTTCTCGATCTTAATAACATGTCGGTGGTTCGTGATTTTCCAAATATCTTCTTGGAAGTACCACCAGGTTCTCCCCTGACCGATATGTTGAGTTCGTGATCAAGTTGGTTTTCTAATAAACCACTCTTTCTCCAAGAATCTGTGTTGGATACCCCTGAGCTAGTTGGTTAAGCCAAACAACAACTTGGAGAGTTGGAAGATAAACGCTTGCCTAACTTAGTTCGTTCTATGGGATATCCTTGTGTGTGTGTGTGTGTGTGTGTTGAAGAGAGATGATATCTTCATCGATTGTTTCTCGTAATCGGTTGTTGAATCTATTGTCTTGTCAAAACCTTGATTTGAGTGTGGGCTATCATCAAATCAAATCAGAACCAACGATATTCGTAATGTTGTCTTACTCGTGGTTGTTTCCTCGAGCATACATCATTATATCTTTTGGGTCTGACCAATGCTATCACCATGTTCACTTAATTGTGGAATTTCATCTTATGGAAGCTTGGATGGATTGTTGTTGAGCCCTTTGACAACATTTACATCTTCTCCATGATTCGTGTCGAACATCCAGTTAGTGTTGGAAACTTTTATAAGCATTATCTCCATGTCCCGCTCATGAAGTATATGTTGGGATGAAAGAAGTGAGTTCCTCTAATTCATGTGCATTTGATGCAAGTTCCCGCCATGAATTCGAGAAGGCTTGTTTTGCTTCCCCTGGAATCATCCCAAGTCAGTTATGCATGTGCAAAGTATACATTGGTTTGTGAGACTAGCTACCTTCATTCTATGTGTATCCCTAGCACACCAAGACACTGATTGATTTGTTCTAGGAGAAGAAGTTCCTTCTTAAGAGCATGCCTTATGCAAGGACTTCGATATCCTCGATTATGGTTCCCTACCAGAACTCGGTAGTGTTTTGTTGTAAGACTACCATGTGGTCATGCTTGTCTGGGACAGCGTGTTCACAGGTTGTAGCAGAACCAGCTCATGTTTTGGAGCTTGCTATCGTAGCTCATCTCCCGAGAATCTCGCAACGTCATCTCGTCGATTTGTGTTGCAAACTTTCTTTTCAGACATGTGAGTTTGAAGTATCCTGTTTCTAACCAGATCTAAATCTCAGGCAGATATGATGGTTGGAACACTCCCAACATTTGCATTTTGTTCCCAGCTTGCACCCCATTGTGCCAATTTTCCATGGGATGCCCTTCTCAGCAGTTGCTGTCCAGGATCATCTTCAGAAGTGGTCCTACCATGGGTCCCATCCATTTCCGATGATAAGCAAAAATCATCCATTACGTTGTCTTCAACAAGGTAGTCCACATCGTCCATTCTAGTAAGAGTATGCCATTTCATCAAGCTCCTTCAGACGATCGTTTGTGATTGCCTTAGGCTGGTATAAAGAGCTTCAATGATCTTTGTATCAAAAGTAATTCTTTTGCCACTTAAGGGAATAATTCTACCAGTCATCTTCCCAAAGGTGCCCCGCTTGTTCCGAAGGGCAACCAACTCCTTACTACGTTGACACTGTTCACCACCCTCCTAAGTGTGGAAATTCCGCAACTCATTTAAACCTTGTCATATGCTCATTTCCATCATTCTTGATGTGTGTATCGTGTCTCAGCTCAAGAGATGTTATGTCTCACTTCATGAGCTGATCGTCAGTTGCTCGATCTTTGAGGATATCAGTTCTGTAGAATTTCTTTCTGTCATCGTCATGTTGGATGAAGTTCTCAGAGCATTTCATCGAGACAAAGATCGTGATCGAATCAACGTTCTTATGAAGTGCAACCTGGATCGTGAGGATTATGTTAGTTTGCGTTCCCCCTTCATCTTACCCTACGCTTGAATCTCGGGACGAGATTCTTGTTTAGTGGGGGTGAGTTGTCACATCCCTAGCTCTCGTAATGCATAGTGCTAGCTTTTGGTGTCGCATCATGTTTAACTTTCAATTAAAATTGAAATGGGGAATGACCAAACCCTAGCACCAAAGGAATTCAAATAGGTTCAAATAAAATCATTTTCAATGAACCCAAAATGCCCTTTGAAAATGTTCATGATTTCTGATAAAGGTGAAAACCTCTGCCAAAAATGATGAACATATTTCTAGGTCATTCCCGGATTTTTGAATTAAATCATATTGTATTTGACTTTGGGCATTTAAACACTATAAATAATTTAAATGCTCAAATAATGTTGGAACTACTTGTGGGCCACTGAAATATTTCATAAAGTGCTCATGAGTATTTTCAGGATTTATAAAATTGATTTGGTTTTTAAAACTGGATCAAAAACAAACTGCAAATTAGAAAACAGCAACAAAAATAGAAAAGGGTTAGAAACTCACCTGGCTTACCTGCACTCACCTGCGGCTCGCTACTGTAGCCTGCTGGCAGCCCAGCTGGCGGCCCAGCCCACCAGGGGCTTTCGTGTCTCCTTCCTCCTCTGCCAGGAGGATAAACAGGTGCGTGGCGAGCACCGACACTGCCCCGACCACCTCCTGCTGGCCCCTCCTAGCGACGCCACGGAGATGCCCCGAAGCCCCTGTCCCCTCTCCCTCACTCCCTGCTATCTCTCCCCTCCCCTAGGTCTCTCCCCCGAGCTCACCAGAGAGTCACCGTCGCCGCCGCTCACCGTTGCCGCGCCTAGAGCTGCCCCGTCGCCCTCTGTCCGTGGCCAGAGGTTTCGCCTCGTCTGCCTTGTTCTCTCCGTCGACACACGTGACCGCGGGAGCCCCACAGCATCGTCCCCACCGCCTTCATCGCCGCTTCGGTCCGGCGATCGCCGCCGTGGATTCGTCATCATCAGTGCATCCCTGACTTTGTTCTCGTGCCCGTCGACCTCACTGTGAGCTCCTGCACCCCTCACCCCTCTCTGCATCGATGCGTTCCTCCTCTAGCCGCCGCCCGTGGGTAATCGAGCACCGCCGTCCGCCATGGCCGGTGAGCCCGCGCTCCCGAGCCTCTCCTGCTCGCTCCAGGGGCACTGACACGCTCCTGGCGCCTCCAGGAGGACGCCTCGCCACTCCGCTTGCACGCTCGAGCACTTCAGCCGCGTCCCTGCCTCTGCCCGAACTCTGGCCGCCGCCTAACTCCTCGCCGCCGCCTACTTCGGCCACCCCAGCCGCTGTCACTCGCCCAGTTGAATGCGGCGCACCTTCAGCTAACCGTAGGCACAAACCACGCACAAAACCGAGGCTCGGATCGATTTTCCGGCAAGCTTCCGCCGTGGTTTTGGTCGTCGCCGGCCGAGCTCCGGCAAGTGCCAACGTGGCACTGTGTTTAGGCGCTAAACCCACAACTTAACCCCCCCACAGCCACTGACGGCGGGCCCAACCCCAGGTCAAACCCCAGTCAGCGCTGGGTTGGACCGGGATTAGTCCCTGAGTCACTGACGTGTGGACCCCACACGTCAGGTTTGACCTGGAACTGCCCCGGTTGACCTGCTGATGTCATGCTGACGGAATAAAGCTTTTCTGGCGTTTTTATTAATCTGAAAATTCCAGAAAATGCCCAAAACTTCTAAAATTCATAGAAAATTATCTGTAACTCCAAATAAGATAAATTATATATGAAAGATGATCAGAAAAATCCAAAGAATCTGTTTATGGCATTATCATGCATGTTTGAACAACTTAAAGCTGCTGTATACAACAATTTGAATTAATGGCATTTGAAATGTCATATATGGAGTTTGAATTTGAATCTTAGATTCAAACCAACTCCATTTAACTTGCTGCTAGTTGCATTAGCTCAAACCACAGCATATTGCCATGTCATGATCATGCATCATATTGTGCATTGCATTGATTGCGTTCTTCCTTGTTTGCCGGTGGTTGCCCCCTCTCGATAGACGTGGTTCCGACGATGAGTTCGATAACACCGACGAAGAGCTATACTATCTTCAGAAGTGCCAGGCAAGCAAAATCCCCTTGTTCATTCCGATATAATCCCACTCTCTCGCTCCTGCTCTCTTTTACTGCATTAGGACAACAACGATTCAAGTGTTACATGCTGCGGTAGTTGAACCCCTTTCCTCTGCATGACCTGTCATTGCCACAGTAAATAGATGAAACCCACTAGCATGAGTAGGAGTTGTTTGAGCCCTGATGTGCCTACTCATTCATGCTTGTTTGTCATGCCTGCTATTGCTTAGAGTTGTGTCAGGTCTGATTCATCGGGGATGAATTGGAAAGTTGTGAACATGTCCTACTGTGTGAGAGCTAAGTGTGTGAACGCGATTTGGTAAAGGTAGCGGTGAGAGGCCATGTAGGAGTACATGGTGGGTTGTCTCATTGAAACCTTCCTCAGGAACTGAGTTCTGTGTTTGTGATCCATGAACAGTTACTACCACACACTGGGCTCCGGGCACTCCAAGCTCTCTCGACTTATTAATCAACTCGGTCTCTGTCCAGGAGTTGCAACTAGTTTCTGGTGTTTGTAGGTAGTTCTAGTAGTCTACCAAGTGGCACCCGGTACAGGTGGGCTTGGGACAGACTAGGTGCAGTGGCACGGTGTACCAAGTGGCGCCCGGATGGTGGGCTTGGGAACCCTGCTCACATCGTTTGGGGCCGTGAGCGACACCCCGGCTGGACTCATTGCGGATGGAACCCGAATAGGCGATAAACCTGGACGAGAGACTTGTGTGGTTAGTCAGGTCGTGGGCGACTCCCTCGCCAGGCTTCCGCTTGAAGGTTCCCGAGATACATGATGTGTACATGGTGGTAAGTGGCGAGAGCGTGTGTGAAGAAGTACACCCCTGCAGGGTTAACATCATCTATTCGAATAGCCGTGTCCGCGGAAAAGGACTTCTGGGTTGCCTGTACAGTTCATAGACAAGTGAAAGTGGATACTCTAAAATGCGCAAGATAAGCGTGAGTGCTATGGATGGCGTTCTCGTAGGTAGACGGGAGCGGATCCATAGTGGTGTATTGACATGGTGAATATGTGGACTCGTGTGCGCCACCTCAAAAGAGTTACTTGCAGTCGTAGTTTAGGATAGCCACCGAGTCAAAGCTGGCTTGCTGCAGTCAAACTCCACCACCCCTTTGTTGATACTGATGCATATGTAGATAGTTCTAATGTAAGTCTTGCTTGGTACATTTGTACTCACGTTTGCTTAATTTATGTTTTTGCAGAGAGACGTCACGTTTAGCTTGTTACCTCAGCTACGATCTTGTACCCTTGGGAGGGTCTTGTGGATAGTCAGGCTTCTCAGCCTTCTTCATTTGTAGTTGTCTGTACTCAGACAAGTTAAGCTTCCGCATGTGCTTGTTGCTTGTATGCTCTGTATGTTGGGTCATGAGACCTATGTTTGAAATACCTGGCTCCTCGGAGCCTATTGAATAAATACTCTGAGTCGTAGAGTCTTGTTGTGATGCCATGTTGTATTTGCACATATCGGGCATATTGTGTGTATGATGGAAATGCTTGGTATGTGTGGGATCCGACAACCTAGTTGTTAATCCTTGGTAGCCTCTCTTATGGGGAAATGTAGTCTTGTGCTTCCATGAGCCATAGTAGTCCGCTACAGCCCGGTTTACCGGAGTCCTGCTAGCCCAACACTACTACTCCGGAACACCTAGACTGGCCGGCATGTGATTCACTTCGTTCCTGTGTCTATCCCTTGGGGAAATGTCACGCGGTGACATCCGGAGTCCTGCCTAGCCTGCTACAGCCCGGGTTTCCGGAGTCCTGTTAGCCCAGTGCTACAGCCCGGATTCGCACGCTGCTGACCGACATGCTCGATGTTGATTCATGTATGACTGTCCCCGTAAGTTAGTGCCACTTTGGGTTTACAACTAGTCATGTCGGCCCGGGTTCTCTGTCATATGGATGCTAGCAACACTATCATATACGTGAGCCAAAAGGCGCAAACGGTCCCGGGCCATGGTAAGGCGACACCCGTGGGAATACCTTGCGTGAGGCCGCAAAGTGATATGAGGTGTTACCGGCTAGATCGATGTGACTTGGAATCGGGGTCCTGACAGGCAGAGTGCCAGAAAAAGGCCCCAAGATGGGATCTCACGAGAATAGAAGCTTGCAACGGTGGAAAAGTATTTTTGTAGACGCCTCTGATGTAGATGGAATATTTGGATATTTATGTTGGGGATCGTTGCAGAAATTAAAATTTTCTACGCATCACCAAGATCAATCTATGGAGAGACTAGCAACGAGAGAGAGGGGAGTGCATCTTCATACCCTTGAAGATCGCAATGCGGAAGCGTTACAAGAACGCGGATGAAGGAGTCGTACTCGTAGCGATTTAGATCACGGTTGATTCCGATCTAAGCGCCGAACAACGACGCCTCCGCGTTCAACACACGTGCAGCCCGGTGACGTCTCCCACGCCTTGATCCAGCAAGGAGAGAGGGAGAGGTTGGGGAAGACAACTCCAGCAGCAGCACGACGGCGTGGTGGTGTTGGAGCAGCGTGGTACTCCAGCAGGGCTTCGCCAAGCGCCACGGAAGGAGGAGGAGGTGTTGGAGAGGGGAAGGGATGCGCCTGGGGAAGGGTGCGGCTGCCCTCCCACCCCTCCACTATATATAGGGGCAAGGGAGAGGGGGGGGCGGCCCCCTCAGATCCCATCTAGAGGGGGGCGGCGGCCAGGGAGGGAGGCTTGCCCCCCAAGCCAGGTGGGGCGCCCCCTCCAGGGTTTCCCCCAACCCTAGGCGCATGGGCCCTAGGGGGGAGTTGGCGCCCAGCCCACCCAGGGGCTGGTTCCCCTCCATTTTCAGCCCATAGGGCCCTTCGGGGCAGGTAGACCCTCCCGGTGGACCCCCGGAACCCCTTCGGTGGTCCCCGTACAATACCGGTGACCCCCGAACACTTCCGGCGACCGAATAAGGACTTCCCATATGTAAATCTTCATCTCTGGACCATTTCGGAACTCCTCGTGACATCCGGGATCTCATCCGGGACTCCAACAACCTTCGGTAACCACATACTATTTCCCATAACAACTCTAGCGTCACCGAACCTTAAGTGTGTAGACCTTACGGGTTCCGGAACCATGTAGACATGACTGAGACATCTCTCCGGCCAATAACCAACAGCGGGATCTGGATACCCATGTTGGCTCCCACATGTTCCACGATGATCTCATCGGATGAACCACGATGTCGGGGATTCAATCAATCCCGTATGCAATTCCCTTTGTCTATCAGTATGTTACTTGCCCGAGATTCGATCATCGGTATCCCGTAACTCGTTCAATCTCGTTACCGGCAAGTCTCTTTACTCGTTCCGTAAAGCATGATCCCGTGGCTAACTCCTTAGTCACATTGAGCTCATTATGATGATGCATTACCGAGTGGGCCCAGAGATACCTCTCCGTCATATGGAGTGACAAATCCCAGTCTCGATTCGTGCCAACCCAACAGACAATTTCGGAGATACCTGTAGTGTGCCTTTACAGCCACCCAGTTACGTTGTGACGTTTGGCACACCCAAAGCATTCCTACGGTATCCGGGAGTTGCACAATCTCATGGTCTAAGAAAATGATACTTGACATTAGAAAAGCTTTAGCAGACGAACTACATGATCTTGTGCTATGCTTAGGATTGGGTCTTGTCCATCACATCATTCTCCTAATGATGTGATCCCGTTATCAACGACATTCAATGTCCATGGTCAGGAAACCGTAACCATCTATTGATCAACGAGTTAGTCAACTAGAGGCTCACTAGGGACATGTTATGGTCTATGTATTCACACATGTATTACGATTTCCGGATAACACAATTATAGCATGAACGATAGACAATTATCATGAACAAGGAAATATAATAATAACCATTTTATTCTTGCCTCTAGGGCATATTTCCAACAATTTATAAAGCAAAGATTAGGGTTGGAAGGTCTATGGGAGACCCACAAGCAAGGGAGGCGCCCCCTTCCCCCCATAGGGCGCGCCTCCATGGCTTGTCGTCTCCCCGTGGGGCTTCTGACCTTCTCTCCAAGTCTCCTGGGTTTTTTTTGTCCAAGAAAAATTACCATAAAATTTTATTCTGTTTGGACTCCGTTTGATATTCATTTCTGAAAAAGTCAAAATCAAGCAAAAAAACAATAACTGGCACTGGACACTAGATTAATAGGTTAGTCCCAAAAATGATATAAAATAGTACTAAAATGCATATAAAACATCCAAGATAGATAATATAATGACATGGAATAATAAAAAATTATACTCCCTCCATTCCTAAATATAAGTCTTTTTTAGACATTTCAAATGGACTACAACATACGGATGTATGTAGACATATTTTAGAGTATAAATTCACTTATTTTGCTCCGTATGTAGGTATTTGTTGGAATCCCTAAAAAGAGTTATATTTGGGAATAGAGAGAGTAGATACGTTGGAGACGTATCATCCACGCAGCCGACATGCCCGTCGTCGTTGCATGAGAGACCCGGGGCCGCTGCCCCGGCAACCGCGCTTAGCCATGAGCAAGCCTCGCGGCCAGAGCCCCGCGGAGCCGCGATCTGGGCACGTCCAGATCGGGACAGGAAGCCATCTAGCGTAGCCGCCATGGCCACCACCCACCAGACACCACAGCTTGCCTGTCAACATCGAGCGCCGCATCATCAACTAGGACGAGCAGCTTGAGGAGTTGTTGCCGATCTGAGTCGCCGCAACCACTGCAATGGCCACCGCCCTGGACGCTGCACGCCCACCACCACGGCTGCGTGAGAGGAAGATCCCGACGCTGGCCGCCGGCCGCCGGCAGACTTTGCCCGGCGACGTAAGCCAGCGGTGGCGAGGGGCAGACAGGGAGAAGGGAACGCCGGCGGCCGGGATTAGCCTCCGCCCGTATGGAGCGACGCCTTGGTCCCTTGGTAGGGGTCCAAGCACAGCTGGAAGTCATGGAAGTTTCGATAGGTTATTATATCTTGTTATTTTCTTCTTATATTTTTGGCAGCCCTAAATTTCGGGATCCACTAAAAGAAAATAAAAAAACTATATTTGGGAATAACACACATACTAGGCATGTTCTAACTGAAAATGCTATATCTTCCCTTCTGCGAGACCGAAGAAGCACTCGCCTCTAGCGATTCATAGCAGGTCGCATCCCACTAGCAAAAGAGGTGTGCTAGTCCTAGCGGTTTTCGCAACCTTATGTGATGTTCCAGAAGGTTCCTTCCAGGGTTTTCCTTTTTTGTGTGTATTTTTCTCTGCTAGTTTATCGGTTTTCCTTTTTATAAAATTCTATTTTTAATTTGACTTTATTTCTCTCTTTTTTGAATGGACGTTGACATTTTTAGAAATAAATATTGACCATTCTTCAAATACATTTAAAACATTTTTGTGAATTGTACGGACATTTTCTAACACCACGCAAACAAACTTTTACACTCCACAAACAAAAAAAAATCAATGTGAGGAAAACATTTTTTATAAACTAGGTATATCAGCCTTTTTTTAATTACATGAATATTTTTACAAGATGTAGGAGTTGTGGGGATTTTTCTAATTACACGAATATTAGCATTTTATAAACTTGTGATCTTATGAGAGTCCTTGTTCTTGCAGGTTTCAGCCCACCTGTGAGCATTTTGGTAGGTTTCCCTTTTCTTTCTTCTTTTAACTCTTTTTTGCAGCCCAATCTGTGCGGTTATTGTTGGTGTCAGAACCGGCGGATCTCGGGCAGGGGGTCGTGAACTGTGCGTCTAGGGTCGATGGTAACAGGAGATGGGGGACACGATGTTTACCCAGGTTCGGGCCCTCTCGATGGAGGTAATACCCTACTTCCTGCTTGATTGATCTTGATGAATATGAGGGTTACAAGAGTTGATCTACCACGAGATCCTAATGGCTAAACCCTAGATGTCTAGCATGTATGATTGTGATTGCCTCTACGAACTAAAGCCTCCGATTTATATAGACACCGGAGGGGACTAGGGTTGTACAAAGTCGGTTTACAGAAGAAGGAATCTACATATTCGAATGCCAAGCTTGCCATCCACGCAAAGGAGAGTCCCATCTGGACACGGGAAGAAGTCTTCTGTCTTGTATCTTCATAGCCCATCCGTCCGGCCCATATCATATAGGCTGGACGCCCGAGGACCCCTTAATCCTGGACTCCCTCAGTAGCCCTCGAACAAGGCTTCAATGACGATGTACCCGGCGCGCAGATTGTCTTTGGCATTGCAAGATGGCTTCCTCCTCCGATTACTTCAAAGCACCTGACTTAGAGAGCTGTATCGGCTTGTGATTTAATGTCATGCCTCTCGGCTTCTGTACCTCCATTGCTTCTGCTTCCACGTGTCGAGCGAATACGAGAGGTCAGGGTATTTTTTGCACATAACACCCCGGCCATGCAAGAAAGGCATGTATTTAAAGAGATCGGATCTCAGATCCCATTCCACATCCAGCGGAAAATCCTTAGAGCTTGCCAGGAGAAACCATTCCAACATGGCTAGCGTTCCCAGCTCTTCCTCCCGCCCCCACGACTCTGAAAAAGGCGACTGGGAGAGATGCTCAGTATCCCACGATCAGCTGGTTAAGCTTCAAGCGCAGGGATTCCTTCCCCCCACGGATCTAGTCCCTGTTCGGGCAGGATTGACCTCCTTCTCTGGCGAAGCCCTGGCGGAAAAATTCCCCAATCCAACCAGGGGGGAACAGGTGTGCTTCGTTTCCTACTTGTTGAGGGGCGTCGGATTTCCAATCCACCCCTTCCTCCGAGGACTCCTGGAGTATTATGGCCTCCAGCTGCATGATATGTCCATTTTGCATCATGCTTTTATATCGATATTTAGTGCATTATGGGATGTTATTACACGTTATGTCACAATACTTATGCCTATTCTCTCTTATTTTACAAGGTTTACATGAAGAGGGAGAATGCCGGCAGCTGGAATTCTGGGCTGGAAAAGGAGCAAATATTAGAGACCTATTCTGCACAGCTCCAAAAGTCCTGAAACTTCACGGAGGCAGTTTTTGGAATTAATAAAAAATACTAGTGAAAGAATCAACCAAAGGGGGGCCACCCACCATCCACGAGGGTGGGGGGCGCGCCCTACCCCCTGGGCACGCCCCCCTGCCTCGTGGGCCCCTGGCAAGCCTTCGGTGCCCATCTTCTGCTATATGAAGTCTTTCGTCTGAGAAAAAATCACAAGCAAGCTTTTGGGACAAAACACCGCCGCCACGAGGCGGAACCAATCCAGAGCTCCGGCGGAGCTGTTCTGCCGGGGAAACATCCCTCCGGGAGGAGGAAATCATCATCATCGATCCTCTCATCGGGAGGGGGTCAATCTCCATCAAAATCTTCACCAGCACCATCTCCTCTAAAACCCTAGTTCATCTCTTGTATCCAATCTTTGTCCCAAAGCCTCAGATTGGTACCTGTGGGTTGCTAGTAGTGTTGGTTACTCCTTGTAGTTGATGCTAGTTTGTTTATTTGGTGGAAGATCATATGTTCAGATCCTTTATGCATATTAATACCCCTCTGAATATGAACATGAATATGATGTGTGAGTAGTTACGTTTGTTCCTGAGGACATGGGAGAAGTCTTGCTATAAGTAGTCATGTGAATTTGGTATTCGTTCGATATTTTGATGAGATGTATGTTGTCTTTCCTCTAGTGGTGTTATGTGAACGTCGACTACATAACACTTCACCATTGTTTGGGCCTAGAGGAAGGCATAGGGAAGTAATAAGTAGATGATGGGTTGCTAGAGTGACAGAAGCTTAAACCCTAGTTTATGAGTTGCTTCGTCAGGGGCTGATTTGGATCCATATGTTTCATGCTATGGTTAGGTTTACCTTAATACTTCTTTTGTAGTTGCGGATGCTCGCAATAGGGGTTAATCATAAGTGGGATGCTTGTCCAAGGAAGGGCAGCACCCAAGCACCGGTCCACCCACATACCAAATTATCAAAGTAACGAACGTGAATCATATGAGCGTGATGAAAACTAGCTTGACGATAATTCCCATGTGTCCTCGGGAGCGTTTTCCTTTATATAAGAGTTTGTCCAGGCTTGTCCTTTGCTACAAAAAGGATTGGGCCATCTTGCTGCACCTTATTTACTTTTATTACTTGTTACCCGTTACAAATTACCTTATCACAAAACTATCTGTTACCGATAATTTCAGTGCTTGCAGAGAATACCTTACTGAAAACCGCTTGTCATTTCCTTCTGCTCCTTGCTGGGTTCGACACTCTTACTTATCTAAAGGACTATGATAGATCCCCTATACTTGTGGGTCATCAAGACTCTTTTCTGGCGCCGTTGCCGGGGAGTGAAGCGCCTTTGGTAGGTGGAATTTGGTAAGGAAAAATTTATATAGTGTGCTGAAATTTACTGTCACTTGTTACTATGGAACATAATCCTTTGAGGGGCTTGTTCGGGGTATCTTCACCCCGACCAGTAGATCAAAGAGTTGCTCCTCAACCTACTGAACCTACTGAAAATGTTTACTTTGAAATTCCTTCGGGTATGATAGAGAAACTGCTAGCTAATCCTTTTACAGGTGATGGAACATTACATCCCGATTTGCATGTAATCTATGTGGATGAAGTTTGTGGATTATTTAAGCTTGCAGGTATACCCGAGGATGTTATCAAGAAGAAGGTCTTCCCTTTATCTTTGAAGGGAAAGGCATTGAAATGCTTTAGGCTATGTGATGATATGGGATCATGGAACCACAACCGATTGAAATTGGAATTTTATCAGAAGTTTTATCCTATGCATCTTGTTCATCGTGATCGCAATTATATATATAATTTTTGGCCTCGCGAAGGAGAAAGCATCGCTCAAGCTTGGGGGATGCTTAAGTCAATGTTATATTCATGCCCCAATTATGAGCTTTCAAGAGAAAATATTATTCAAAATTTTTATGCTCGGCTTTCTCTCAACAATCGCTCCATGCTCGATACTTCTTGTACTGGCTCTTTTATGATGAAGACTATTGAATTCAAATGGGATTTATTGGAAAGAATTAAACGCAACTCTGAAGATTGGGATCTCGACGAAGGTAAGGAGTCAGGTATAACACCTAAGTTTGATTGTGTTAAATCTTTTATGGACACCGATGTTTGCCGTGAATTTAGCACTAAATATGGACTTGACTCTGAGATAGTAGCTTCTTTCTGTGAATCCTTTGCTACTCATGTTGATCTCCCTAAGGAGAAGTGGTTTAAGTATACTCCTCCCATTGAAGTAAAAGTAGTTGCACCTATTAAAGTTGAAGAAAAGACTATCACTTATAATGTTGATCCTATTGTTCCTACTGCTTATATTGAGAAACCACCTTTCCCTGTTAGAATAAAGGATCATACTAAAGCTTCAACTGTGGTTCGTAAGAGTAATACTAGAACACCTACACCACCTGAGCAAATTAAAGTTGAACCTAGTATTGCTATGGTTAAAGATCTCTTGGCTGATAATATTGATGGGCATGTTATTTACTTCTGTGATGAAGCTGCTAGAATTGCTAGACCAGATACTAAGAATAAACATAGACCTGTTGTAGGCATGCCTGTTATTTCTGTTAAAATAGGAGATCATTGTTATCATGGCTTGTGTGATATGGGTGCTAGTGCAAGTGCAATACCTCATTCCTTATACAAAGAAAGTATGCATGATATTGCACCTGCTGAGATAGTGGAAATTGATGTTACAATTAAGCTTGCCAATAGAGACACTATTTCACCAATTGGGATTGTTAGAGATGTTGAAGTCTTGTGTGGGAAAGTTAAATATCCCACTGATTTTCTTGTTCTTGGTTCTCCACAAGAACTATTGTCCCATTATATTTGGTAGACCCTTCTTGAATACTGTTAATGCTAGGATTGACTGCAAAAAGGATGTTGTTACTATTGGTTTGGGGGATATGTCCCATGAGCTTAATTTTGCTAAAATTTGTAGACAAACCCATGATAAAGAATTGCCCAGTAAAGATGAAATTATTGGTCTTGCTTCAATTGCCGTTGAAGGAAATATGCCCTAGAGGCAATAATAAAGTTATTATTTATTTCCTTATATCATGATAAATGTTTATTATTCATGCTAGAATTGTATTAACCGGAAACATAATACATGTGTGAATATATAGACAAACAGAGTGTCACTAGTATGCCTCTACTTGACTAGCTCGTTAATCAAAGATGGTTATGTTTCCTAGCCATAGACATAAGTTGTCATTTGATTAACGAGATCACCTCATTAGGAGAATGACGTAATTGACTTGACCCATTCCGTTAGCTTAGCACTCGATCGTTTAGTATGTTGCTATTGCTTTCTTCATGACTTATACATGTTCCTATGACTATGAGATTATGCAACTCCCGTTTACCGGAGGAACACTTTGTGTGCTACCAAACGTCACAACGTAAATGGGTGATTATAAAGGTGCTCTACAGGTGTCTCCAAAGGTACTTGTTGGGTTGGCGTATTTCGAGATTAGGATTTGTCACTCCAATTGTCGGAGAGGTATCTCTGGGCCCACTCGGTAATGCACATCACTATAAGCCTTGCAAGCATTGTGACTAATGAGTTAGTTGCGGGATGATGTGTTACGGAACGAGTAAAGAGACTTGCCGGTAACGAGATTGAACTAGGTATCGAGATACCGACGATCAAATCTCGGGCAAGTAACATACCGGTGACAAAGGGAACAATGTATGTTGTTATGCGGTCTGACCGATAAAGATCTTCGTAGAATATGTGGGAGCCAATATGGGCATCCTGGTCCCGCTATTGGTTATTGACCGGAGACGTGTCTCGGTCATGTCTACATAGTTCTCGAACCCGTAGGGTCCGCACGCTTAACGTTACGATGACAATTTTATTGAGTTTTGATGTACCGAAGGAGTTCGGAGTCCCGGATGAGATCGGGGATATGACGAGGAGTCTCGAAATGGTCGAGACGTAAAAATCGATATATTGGACGACTATATTCGGACTTCGGAAAGGTTCCGAGTGATTCGGGTATTTTTCGGAGTACCGGAGAGTTTCGGGAATTCGTATTGGGCCTTAATGGGCCATACGGGAAAGGAGAGAAAGGCCTCAAAAGGTGGCCGCACCCCTCCCCATGGTCTGGTCCGAATTGGACTAGGGAAGGGGGGCGCACCCTTCCTTCTTTCTCCTTCCCCCTTCCCTTCTCCTACTCCCACAAGGAAAGGAGGAGTCCTACTCCCGGTGGGAGTAGGACTCCCTCCTATGGCGCGCCTCTCCCCTTGGCCGGCTGCCTCCCCCTTGCTCCTTTATATACGGGGGCAGGGGGGCACCCCAGAGACACAACAATTGATCCTTGAGATCTCTTAGCCGTGTGCGGTGCCCCCCTCCACCATATTACACCTCGATAATACCGTTGCGGAGCTTAGGCGAAGCCCTGCGTCGGTGGAACATCATCATCGTCACCACGCCGTCGTGCTGACAAAACTCTCCCTCAACACTCGCTGGATCGGAGTTCGAGGGACGTCATCGAGCTGAACGTGTGTAGAACTCGGATGTGCCGTACGTTCGGTACTTGATCGGTCGGATCGTGAAGACGTACGACTACATCAACCGCGTTGTGATAACGCTTCCGCTGTCGGTCTACGAGGGTACGTAGACAACACTCTCCCCTCTCGTTGCTATGCATCACCATGATCTTGCGTGTGCGTAGGAATTTTTTTGAAATTACTACGTTCCCCAACAGTGGTATCCGAGCCTGGTTTTATGCGTTGATGCTATGCACGAGTAGAACACAAGTGAGTTGTGGGCGATATAAGTCATACTGCTTACCAGCATGTCATACTTTGGTTCAGCGGTATTGTGAGATGAAGCGGCCCGGACCGACATTACGCGTACGCTTACGCGAGACTGGTTTCACCGTTCGGAGCACTCGTTGCTTAAAGGTGACTGGCGGGTGTCTGTCTCTCTCACTTTAGTTGAACCGAGTGTGGCTACGCCCGGTCCTTGCGAAGGTTAAAACAGCACCAACTTGACAAACTATCTTTGTGGTTTTTATGCGTAGGTAAGAACAGTTCTTGCTAAGCCCGTAGCAGCCACGTAAAACTTGCAACAACAAAGTAGAGGACGTCTAACTTGTTTTTGCAGGGCATGTTGTGATGTGATATGGTCAAGACATGATGTGATATAATTTGTTGTATGAGATGATCATGTTTTGTAACCGAGTTATCGGCAACTGGCAGGAGCTATATGGTTGCCGTTTTATTGTATGCAATGCAATCGCCATGTAATGCTTTACTTTATCACTAAGCGGTAGCGATAGTCGTAGAAGCATAAGATTGACAAGACGACAACGATGCTACGATGGAGATCAAGGTGTCACGCCGGTGACGATGGTGATCATGACGGTGCTTCGGAGATGGAAATCACAAGCACGGTGCTTCGGAGATGGAGATCCCAAGCACAAGATGATGATGGCCATATCATATCACTTATATTGATTGCATGTGATGTTAATCCTTTATGCATCTTATCTTGCTTTGTTTGACGGTAGCATTATAAGATGATCCTTCACTAAAATTATCAAAGTATAAGTGTTCTCCCTGAGTATGCACCGTTGCGAAAGTTCTTCGTGCTGAGACACCATGTGATGATCGGGTGTGATAGGCTCTACGTTCAAATACAACGGGTGCAAAACAGTTGCACACGCGGAATACTCAGGTTAAACTTGACGAGCCTAGCATATAACAGATATGGCCTCGGAACACGGAGACCGGAAGGTCGAGCGTGAATCATATAGTAGATATGATCAACATAGTGATGTTCACCGTTGAAACTACTCCATCTCACGTGATGATCGGACATGGTTTAGTTGATATGGATCACGTGATCACTTAGAGGATTAGAGGGATGTCTATCTAAGTGGGAGTTCTTAAGTAATATGATTAATTGAACTTAAATTTATCATGAACATAGTCCTGATAGTATTTTGCAAATTATGTTGTAGATCAATAGCTCGCGTTGTTGCTTCCCTGTTTTATTTTTGATATGTTCCTAGAGAAAATTATGTTGAAAGATGTTAGTAGCAAAGATGCGGATTGGATCCGTGATCTGAGGATTATCCTCATTGCTGCACAGAAAAATTATGTCCTTGATGCACCACTAGGTGACAGACCTATTGCAGGAGCAGATGCAGACGTTATGAACGTTTGGCTAGCTCAATATGATGACTACTTGATAGTTTAGTGCACCATGCTTAACGGCTTAGAATCGGGACTTCAAAGACGTTTTGAACGTCATGGACCATATGAGATGTTCCAGGAGTTGAAGTTAATATTTCAAGCAAATACCCGAGTTGAGAGATATGAAGTCTCCAACAAGTTCTATAGCTAAAAGATGGAGGAGAATCGCTCAACTAGTGAGCATGTGCTCAGATTGTCTGGGTACTACAATCGCTTGAATCAAGTGGGAGTTAATCTTCCAGATAAAATAGTGATTGATAGAATTCTCTAGTCACCATCACCAAGTTAGTAGAACTTCGTGATGAACTATAGAATGCAAGGGATGACGAAAGTAATTCCCGAGCTCTTCGTGATGCTGAAATCGACGAAGGTAGAAATCAAGAAAAACATCAAGTGTTGATGGTTGACGAGACCACTAGTTTCAAGAAAAGGGCAAAGGGAAGAAGGGGAACTTCAAGAAGAACGGCAAGTAAGTTGCTGCTCAAGTGAAGAAGCCTAAGTCTGGTCCTAAGCCTTAGACTAAGTGCTTCTACTGCAAAGGGACTGGTCACTGGAAGCGGAACTACCCCAACTATTTGGTGGATAAGAAGGATGGCAAAGTGAACAAAGGTATATTTGATATACAGATTATTGATGTGTACTTTACTAGTGTTTATAGCAACCCCTCGGTAATTGATACTGGTTCAGTTGCTAATAGTAGTAACTCGAAACGGGAGTTGCAGAATAAACAAAGACTAGTAAAAGTGAACAAAGGTATATTTGATATACAGATTATTGATGTGTACTTTACTAGCGTTTATAGCAACCCCTCGGTAATTGATACTGGTTCAGTTGCTAAAGAGTAGTAACTCGAAAATGGGAGTTGCAGAATAAACAGAGACTAGTAAAAGGCGAGGTGACGATGTGTGTTGGAAGTAGTTCCAAGATTGATATGATCATCATCGCACACTCCCTGTACTTTCGGGATTAGTGTTGAAACTAAATAAGTGTTATTTGGTGTTTGCGTTGAGCATGAATATGATTTGATCATGTTTATTGCAATACGGTTATTCATTTAAGTTAGAGAACAATTGTTGTTCTTTTTACATGAATAAAACCTTCTATGGTCATACACGCCAACGAAAATGGTTTGTTGGATCTCGATCGTAGTGATACACATATTCATAATATTGAAGCCAAAAGATGCAAAGTTAATAATGATAGTGCAACTTATTTGTGGCACTGCCGTTTAGGTCATATTGGTGTAAAGCGCATGAAGAAACTCCATACTGATGGGATTTTGGAATCACTTGATTATGAATCACTTGATGCTTGCGAACCGTGCCTCATGGGCAAGATGACTAAAACACCGTTCTCCGGAACTATGGAGAGAGCAACAGATTTGTTGGAAATCATACAAACAGATGTATGTGGTCCGATGAATATTGAGGCTCGTAGCAGGTATCATTATGTTCTGACCTTCACAGATGATTTGAGCAGATATGGGTATATCTACTTAATGAAACAAGAGTCTGAAACATTTGAAAAGTTCATATAATTTCAGAGTGAAGCAGAAAATCATCGTAACAAGAAAATAAAGTTTCTACGATCTGATCGTGGAGAAGAGTATTTAAGTTACGAGTTTGGCCTTCAGTTAAAACAATGTGAAATAGTTTCACTACTCACGCCACCTGGAACACCACAGCATAATGGTGTGTCCGAACGTCATAACCGTACTTCATTGGATATAGTGCAATCTATGATGTTTTCTACCAATTTACCACTATCGTTTTGGGGTTATGCATTAGAGACAACTGCATTCACGTTAAATAGGGCACCATCAAAATCCGTTGAGACGACGCCTTATGAACTGAGGTTTAGCAAGAAACCAAAGTTGTCATTTCTTAAAATTTTGGGGTTGCGATGCTTATGTGAAAAAGTTTCATCCTGATAAGCTCAAACCCAAATCGGAGAAATGTGTCTTCATAGGATACCCAAAGGAGACAGTTGGGTACACCTTCTATCACAGATCCGAATGCAAGACATTCGTTGCTTAGTACGGATCCTTTCTAGAGAAGGAGTTTCTCTCGAAAGAAGTGAGTGGGAGGAAAGTAGAACTTGATGAGGTAACTGTACCTGCTCCCTTATTGGAAAGTAGTTCATCACAAGAAACGGTTCCTGTGACGTCTATACCAATGAGTGAGGAAGTTAATGATGATGATCATGAAACTTCAGATCAAGTTGTTACTAAACCTTGTAGGTCAACAGAGTAAGATCCGCACCAGAGTGGTGCGGTAATCCTGTTCTGGAGGTTATGTTACTAGACCATGACAAACCTACGAACTATGAAGAAGCGATGGTGAGCCCAGATTCCGGAAAATGGCTTGAGGCCATGAAATCTAAGATGAGATCCATGTATGAGAACAAAGTGTGGACTTTGGTTGACTTGCCCGATGATCGGCAAGCAATTGAGAATAAATGGATCGTCAAGAGGAAGACAGACGCTGATAGTAGTATCACTATCTACAAAGCTAGAATTGTCGCAAAAAGGTTTTCAACAAGTTCAAGATGTTGA
Source organism: Aegilops tauschii subsp. strangulata (assembly GCF_002575655.3). Classification (NCBI taxonomy): domain Eukaryota; kingdom Viridiplantae; phylum Streptophyta; class Magnoliopsida; order Poales; family Poaceae; genus Aegilops; species Aegilops tauschii. The sequence goes on along the minus strand of NC_053035.3, from coordinate 502,335,620 downwards.
CTACGATGAGAGTTTCTCACTCGTATCTATGCTTAAGTCTATCTGAATCATGTTAGCAATTGCCACATTTTATGAAATCTGGCAAATGGATAAACAAAACTACATTCCTTAATGGATTTATTAAAGAAGAGTTGTATATGATGCAACCAGAAGGTTTTGTCAATCCTAAAGGTGCTAACAAAATATGCAAGCTCCAGCGATCCATCTATGGACTGGTGCAAGCATCTTGGAGTTGGAATATACACTTTGATAAGTTGATCAAAGGATATAGTTTTATACAGACTTGCGGTGAAGCCTGTATTTACAAGAAAGTGAGTGGGAGCACTACAACATTTCTGATAAGTATATGTGAATGACATATTGTTGATCGGAAATAATGTAGAATTATTCTGCAGAGCATAAAGGAGTGTTTGAAAGGAGTTTTTCAAAGAAAGACCTCGGTGAAGCTGCTTACATATATCAAGATCTATAGAGATAGATGAAGACGCTTGATAAGTTTTTCAATGAGTACATACCTTAACAAGATTTTGAAGTAGTTCAAAATAGAACAGTCAAAGAAAGAGTTCTTGCCTGTGTTACAAGGTGTGAAATTGAGTAAGACTCAAAGCCCGACCACGGAAGAAGATAGAAAGAGAATGAAAGTCATTTCCCTATGCCTTGGCCATAGGTTCTATAAAGTATGACATGCTGTGTACCAGATCTATTGTATACCCTACACTGATTTTGGCAAGGGAGTACAATAGTGATCTAGGAGTAGATCACTAGACAACGGTCAAAATTATCCTTACTGGAATAAGGATATGTTTCTCGATTATGGAAGTGCCAAAAGGCTCGTCGTAAAAGGTTACGTCAATGCAAGTTTTGACACTAATCTAGATAACTCTAAGTCTCGGTCTAGATACATATTGAAAGTGGGAGCAATTAGCTAGAGTAGCTCCATGCAGAGCATCGTAGACATAGAAATTTGCAAAATACTTACGGATCTGAATATGACAGACCCGTTGACTAAAATTATCTCACAAGGAAAACATGATCACACCTTAGTACTCTTTGGGTGTTAATCACATAGCGATGTGAAATAGATTACTAACTCTAGTAAACCCTTTGGGTGATGGTCACATGACGATGTGAACTATGGGTGTTAATCACATGGTGATGTGAACTATTCATGTTAAATCACATGGCGATGTGAACTAGATTATTGAATCTAGTGCAAGTGGGAGACTGAAGGAAATATGCCCTAGAGGCAATAATAAAGTTATTATTTATTTCCTTATATCATGATAAATGTTTATTATTCATGCTAGAATTGTATTAACCGGAAACATAATACATGTGTGAATATATAGACAAACAGAGTGTCACTAGTATGCCTCTACTTGACTAGCTCGTTAATCAAAGATGGTTATGTTTCCTAGCCATAGACATAAGTTGTCATTTGATTAACGAGATCACCTCATTAGGAGAATGACGTAATTGACTTGACCCATTCCGTTAGCTTAGCACTCGATCGTTTAGTATGTTGCTATTGCTTTCTTCATGACTTATACATGTTCCTATGACTATGAGATTATGCAACTCCCGTTTACCGGAGGAACACTTTGTGTGCTACCAAACGTCACAACGTAAATGGGTGATTATAAAGGTGCTCTACAGGTGTCTCCAAAGGTACTTGTTGGGTTGGCGTATTTCGAGATTAGGATTTGTCACTCCAATTGTCGGAGAGGTATCTCTGGGCCCACTCGGTAATGCACATCACTATAAGCCTTGCAAGCATTGTGACTAATGAGTTAGTTGCGGGATGATGTGTTACGGAACGAGTAAAGAGACTTGCCGGTAACGAGATTGAACTAGGTATCGAGATACCGACGATCAAATCTCGGGCAAGTAACATACCGGTGACAAAGGGAACAACGTATGTTGTTATGCGGTCTGACCGATAAAGATCTTCGTAGAATATGTGGGAGCCAATATGGGCATCCTGGTCCCGCTATTGGTTATTGACCGGAGACGTGTCTCGGTCATGTCTACATAGTTCTCGAACCCGTAGGGTCCGCACGCTTAACGTTACGATGACAGTTTTATTGAGTTTTGATGTACCGAAGGAGTTCGGAGTCTCGGATGAGATCGGGGATATGACGAGGAGTCTCGAAATGGTCGAGACGTAAAAATCGATATATTGGACGACTATATTCGGACTTCGGAAAGGTTCCGAGTGATTCGGGTATTTTTCGGAGTACCGGAGAGTTTCAGGAATTCGTATTGGGCCTTAATGGGCCATACGGGAAAGGAGAGAAAGGCCTCAAAAGGTGGCCGCACCCCTCCCCATGGTCTGGTCCGAATTGGACTAGGGAAGGGGGGCGCACCCTTCCTTCTTTCTCCTTCCCCCTTCCCTTCTCCTACTCCCACAAGGAAAGGAGGAGTCCTACTCCCGATGGGAGTAGGACTCCCCCCTATGGCGCGCCTCTCCCCTTGGCCGGCTGCCTCCCCCTTGCTCCTTTATATACGGGGGCAGGGGGGCACCCCAGAGACACAACAATTGATCCTTGAGATCTCTTAGCCGTGTGCGGTGCCCCCCTCTACCATATTACACCTCGATAATACCGTTGCGGAGCTTAGGCGAAGCCCTGCGTCGGTGGAACATCATCATCGTCACCACGCCGTCGTGCTGACAAAACTCTCCCTCAACACTCGGCTGGATCGGAGTTCGAGGGACGTCATCGAGCTGAACGTGTGTAGAACTCGGAGGTGCCGTACGTTCGGTACTTGATCGGTCGGATCGTGAAGACGTACGACTACATCAACCACGTTGTGATAACGCTTCCGCTGTCGGTCTACGAGGGTACGTGGACAACACTCTCCCCTCTCGTTGCTATGCATCACCATGATCTTGCGTGTGCGTAGGAATTTTTTTGAAATTACTACGTTCCCCAACAGCCGTGCCTCCTAATGATCCTTTAGAACAATATTTGCTACCATGAGAATGATATGTTTATGAATGAAAGAAGGGAAATAGATGAAGTATTCTTTTAAACAGGTACCTATTTTGAAACACAACTTGCCTATTGAAATACTAGGGGATCCTCCTCCACCCAAGGGTGATCCCGTGTTTGAGCTTAAACCATTACCTGATACTCTTAAATATGCTTATCTTGATGAGAAAAAGATATATCCTGTTATTATTAGTGCTAACCTTTCAGAGCATGAAGAAAATAAATTATTGAAAACTCTGAAGAAGCACCGTGCTGCTATTGGATATACTCTTGATGATCTTAAGGGCATTAGTCCCACTCTATGCCAGCACAAAATAAAATTGGAGAAGGATGCTAAACCGGTTGTTGATCACCAACGACGGTTAAATCCTAAGATGAAAGAAGTGGTAAGAATAGAAATATTAAAGCTTCTGGAGGCAGGTATAATTTATCCCGTTGCTGATAGTCAGTGGGTAGGTCCTGTCCATTGTGTCCCTAAGAAGGGAGGTATTACTGTTGTTCCTAATGATAAAGATGAATTGATCCCACAAAGAATTGTTACAGGTTATAGAATGGTAATTGATTTTCGCAAACTAAATAAAGCTACTAAAAAGGATCATTACCCCTTACCGTTTATTGATCAAATGCTAGAAAGATTATCCAAACATACACATTTTTGCTTTCTAGATGGTTATTCTTGTTTCTCTCAAATATCTGTGTCAAAAGAGAATCAAGAAAAGACCACTTTTGCTTGCCCTTTCGGTACCTTTGCTTATAGACGTATGCCTTTTGGTTTATGCAATGCACCTGCTACCTTTCAAAGATGTATGACTGCTATATTCTCTGACTTTTGTGAAAAGATTGTTGAGGTTTTCATGGATGATTTCTCCGTTTACAGAACTTCTTTTGATGATTGCTTAAGCAACCTTGATTGAGTTTTGCAGAGATGTGAAGAAACTAATCTTGTCTTGAATTGGGAAAAGTGCCACTTTATGGTTAATGAAGGTATTGTCTTGGGGCATAAAATTTCTGAAAGAGGTATTGAAGTTGATGCTACTGAAAAGATGTCGTGTCCTAGGGACATTAAAGATATAAGAAGTTTCCTTGGTCATGCCGATTTTTATAGGAGGTTCATTAAGGACTTCTCTGAAATTTCTAGGCCTCTCACTAATCTCTTACAAAAAGATGTTCCTTTTGTCTTTGATGATGATTGTGTAGAAGCATTTGAAATACTTAAGAAAGCTTTGATTTCTGCACCCATTGTTTAGCCACCTGATTGGAATTTACCCTTTGAAATTATGTGTGATGCTAGTGATTATGATGTAGGTGTTGTTTTAGGACAAAGAGTTGATAAGAAATTAAATGTTATCCAATATGCTAGTAAAACTCTAGACAGTGCTCAAAGAAATTATGCTACTACTGAAAAAGAATTTTTAGCAGTTGTATTTTCTTGTGATAAGTTCAGACCTTATATTGTTGGTTCTAAAGTAATTGTTCACACTGATCATGCTGCTATTAAATATCTTATGGAAAAGAAAGATGCTAAACCTAGACTTATTAGATGGGTTCTCCTACTACAAGAATTTGATTTGGATATTATTGATAGAAAGGGAGCTCAGAACCCCGTTGCAGACAACTTGTCTAGGTTAGAGAATGTTCTTGATGACCCACTACCTATAGATGATAGCTTTCCTGATGAACAATTAGCTGTCATAAATGCTTCTCGTACTGCTCCATGGTATGCTGATTATGCTAATTACATTGTTGCTAAATTTATACCACCTAGTTTCACATACCAGCAAAAGAAAAAGTTTTTCTATGATTTAAGACATTACTTCTGGGATGACCCACACCTTTATAAAGAAGGAGTAGATGGTGTTATTAGACGTTGTGTACCTGAGCATGAACAGGAACATATCCTACGCAAGTGTCACTCCGAGGCTTATGGAGGACACCATGCTGGAGATAGAACTGCACATAAGGTATTGCAATCTGGTTTTTATTGGCCTACTCTCTTCAAAGATGCCCGTAAGTTTGTCTTGTCTTGTGATGAATGTCAAAGAATCGGTAATATTAGTAGACGTCAAGAAATGCCTATGAATTATACACTTGTTATTAAACCATTTGATGTTTGGGGCTTTGATTATATGGGACCGTTTCCTTCCTCTAATGGGTATACACATATTTTAGTTGCTGTTGATTACATTACGAAGTGGGTAGAAGCTATTCCAACTAGTAGTGCTGATCATAACACCTCTATTAAGATGCTTAAAGAAGTTATTTTTTCAAGGTTTGGAGTCCCTAGATATTTAATGACTGATGGTGGTTCACATTTTATTCATGGTGCTTTTCGTAAGATGCTTGCTAAGTATGATGTTAATCATAGAATTGCATCTCCATACCATCCACAGTGTAGTGGTCAAGTAGAACTTAGTAATAGAGAGCTCAAACTAATTTTGCAAAAGACTGTTAATAGATCTAGAAAGAATTGGTCCAAGAAACTCGATGATGCATTATGGGCCTATAGAACTGCATATAAAAATCCTATGGGTATGTCTTCGTATAAAATGGTCTATGGAAAAGCATGTCACTTACCTCTCGAACTAGAACATAAGGCATATTGGGCCATTAAAGAGCTCAATTATGATTTCAAACTTGCCGATGAGAAGAGGCTATTTGACATTAGCTCACTTGATGAATGGAGAACCCAAGCCTATGAGAATGCCAAACTGTTTAAAGAAAAGGTTAAAAGATGGCATGACAAAAGGATACAAAAGCGTGAGTTTAATGTAGGTGATTATGTGTTGCTATTCAACTCTCGTTTAAGATTTTTTGCAGGAAAACTTCTCTCTAAATGGGAAGGGCCTTACGTTATCGAGGAGGTCTATCGTTCCGGTGCCATAAAAATCAACAACTTCGAAGGCACAAATCCGAAGGTGGTGAACGACCAAAGAATTAAACATTATATCTCAGGTAATCCAATAAATGTTGAAACCAATGTTATTGAAACCGTAACCCCGGAGGAATACATAAGGGACACTTTCCAGAATGTTTCAGACTCCGAAAAGGAATAGGTATGTGGTACGGTAAGTAAACCGACTCCAAAACATTTCTAATAGCAATTTTTCTCCATTTTGGAATATTTAAGAAAATAGGAAAATAAGAAGTAGTCCGGAAGGGACACGGGGCATCCACGAGGGTGGAGGGTGCGCCCTACCCCCCTGGGCGCGCCCCCTGCCTCGTGGGCACCTCGTGTGCTCTCTGGACTCCGTTTTCTTGCACGGTACTTCTTTTGGTCGGTAAAAATTCATTATATAATCTCCCAAAGGTTTTGACCACCGTACCACGCAAATATCCTCTGTTTTTTGTTTCGAGCTGTTTTTCTGACAGATCTAGATCACCATGACAAGTTCTTCGAGAAGGTCATCAACCCCTACCTCGCGGAAGTGCTGCAACATCCTCAAACCATTGAGATGCATGAGGGGGTGCTGCACATCCGCGATGTTGAGGGACCAAGGAGGACCGGAAGCGTGGAGACAAGACTCGAAGCAATGGAGCAGCAAGTTTTCAAGTGCCAAGGGATGGTGGAACGCGGACTCGACACCAACCACATGATGATCGCGGAGTTCACCAACAACCACAAGCTGGATTCCAAGAACATTGGGGAGGCCATCTTCAAGCTTCACGAGAAAATCGAGCACCTCCAAGCCCGGATCTATGACCTGCAAAATCAAAACTGTGAGTATGAACATAGATTCAAGAGGATGAGTTTGGCTGCAGATTTGAGGATCCCGGAGACTCGATCATCTTTCTATGATGGTGAGCCTATGCGTTGGAAGAGGGACGACAAACCTACATCATCAACAACTCCATCATCACCACCTCCGAGGAAGGAGAACTGAGTGTCCGGTATGGGCAGTCCCCTTGGCAACTGCCAAGCTTGGGGGAGGTGCCCCAGTATCGTATCACCATCACACTCCTATCTTTACCGTTTTTCTTAGTCCGATCCTTTTGGTTATATCTTGATCTAGTAGAATAAAGTTTTAGTATGATCTAGTTTTGAGTTTTGCTTTATGATCCTTCTATGTAATCGAGTCCGTGAGCTATATATATAATAAAGATTAGTGTTGAGTCAAGGGCGTGATTATCTTGCTATGAGCTTGAGGGAATAAAAATAAAAGAAAAGAGAAACAATAAAAAGAATAAAGAGATCATATTGATCTTATGGAGAGTAATGACTTCACATATAAAGAGTATGATGAATTAAAGTTGTTGAGAGTTGACAAACATAGTTTTGGTCATCGTCGCAATTAATAGGAAGAAATAAAAAAAGAGAGGTTTTCACATATAAATATACTATCTTGGACATCTTTTATGATTGTGAGCACTCATTAAAGTATGACATGCTAAAGAGTTGATGTTGGACAAGGAAGACAACGTAATGGGTTATGTTTTCTTATATCCGAAATAAAGTATATTGTCATGGATCATCCAACATGTTGAACTTGCCTTTTCCTCTCATGCTAGCCAAATTCTTTGCACCAAGTAGAGATACTACTTGTGCTTCCGAATATCCTTAAACCCAGTTTTGCCATGAGTGTCCACCATACCTACCTATGGATTGAGTAAGATCCTTCAAGTAAGTTGTCATTGTTGCATGCAATAAAAATTGCTCTCTAAATATGTATGATTTATTAGTGTGGAGAAAATAAGCTTTATACGATCTTGTGATATGGAAGCAATAAAAGCGACGGACTGCATAATAAAGGTCCATATCACAAGTGGCAATATAAAGTGATGTTCTTTTGCATTAAGATTTCGTGCATCCAACCACAAAAACACATGACAACCTCTGCTTCCCTCTGCGAAGGGCCTATCTTTTATTCTTGTCTTATACCTTATGCAAGAGTCATGGTGATCTTCACCTTTCCTTTTTACATTTTATCCTTTGGCAAGCACATTGTGTTGGAAAGATCCTGATATATATATCCAATTGGGTGTGAGTTAGTATGAACTATTATTGTTGACATTACCCCTGAGGTAAAAGGTTGGGAGGCAACACTATAAGCCCCCATCTTTCTCTGTGTCCGATTGAAACTCCATAACCATAAGTATTGCGTGAGTGTTAGCAATTGTGAAAGACTAAATGATAGTTGAGTATGTGGACTTGCTGAAAAGCTCTTATATTGACTCTTTCCGATGTTATGATATATTACAATTGCTTCAATGACTGAGATTATAGTTTGTTGGTTCTCAATGAAGTTTCTGATTCATACTTGACATTGTGAATAGATTGTTACTTTAGCATAAGAAATCATATGACAATATATATATATATATATATATATATATATATATATATATATATATATATGTTGCTGCTATAAGAATGATCATGATGCCCTCATGTCCGTATTTTATTTTATCGACACCTCTATCTCTAAACATGTGGACATATTTTTCGTTATCGGCTTCCGCTTGAGGACAAGCGAGGTCTAAGCTTGGGTGAGTTGATACGTCCATCTTGCATCATGCTTTTATATCGATATTTAGTGCATTATGGGCTGTTATTACACGTTATGTCACAATACTTATGCCTATTATCTCTTATTTTACAAGGTTTACATGAAGAGGGAGAATGCCGGCAGCTGGAATTCTCGGCTGGAAAAGGAGCAAATATTAGAGACCTATTCTGCACAGCTCCAAAAGTCCTGAAACTTCACGGAGGCAGTTTTTGGAATTAATAAAAAATACTAGCGAATGAATCAACCAGAGGGGGGCCACCCACCATCCACGAGGGTGGGGGGCGCGCCCTACCCCCCTGGGCGCGCCCCCTGCCTCATGGCCCCCCTGGCAAGCCTTCGGTGCCCATCTTCTGCTACATGAAGTCCTTCGTCCGAGAAAAAATCACAAGCAAGCTTTTGGGACGAAACACCGCCGCCACGATGCGGAAGCTTGGCGGAACCAATCTAGGGCTCCGGCGGAGCTGTTCTACCAGGGAAACATCCCTCCGGGAGGGGTGAGGGAGTCCTGGACTAAGGGGTCCTCGGGCGTCTGGCCTATTAGCCATGGGTCGGACTGATGGGCTGTGAAGATACGAAGGCCGAAGACTGCGCCTGTGTCCGGATGGGACTCTCCTTGGCGTGGAAGGCAAGCTTGGCGACCAGATATGTAGATTCCCTTCCTTGTAACCGACCCTGTGTAACCCTAGATCCTCCCGGTGCCTATATAAACCGGAGGACTTAGTCCGGAGGGATATATTCATTATCATAGTCATACAGGCTAGACTTCTAGGGTTTAGCCATTACGATCTCGTGGTAGATCAACTCTTGTAATACTCATATTCATGAAGATCAATCAAGCAGGAAGTAGGGTATTACCTCCATAGAGAGGGCCCGAACCTGGGTAAACATTGTGTCCCCTATCTCCTGTTACCATCGACCTTAGACGCACAGTTCGGGACCCCCTACCCGAGATCCGCCGGTTTTGACACCGACATTGGTGCTTTCATTGAGAGTTCCACTATGCCGTTCTCAAAAGGTTCGATGGCCCCTTCAATCGTCAACAATGATGCTGTCCAAGGAGAAATCTTCCTCCCCGGACAGATCTTCGTGTTCGGCGGCTTCGCGCTGCGGGCCAACTCGCTTGGCCATCTGGAGCAGATCGATAGCTACGCCCCTGGCCATCAGGTCAGATTTGGGAGCTTGAACTACGTCGCGGACATCCGCAGAGATTTGATCCTCACCGGATTTGAGACCGCGACGATCGCTCCTGGTCACCTTGATGAACATGACCTAAATCTGTCATCAGACCGCATCCAGGAGATAGCTCCTGTAACTGCACTGGCCTTAGATCCGGAGCATACTGCGCCATCCAAGAACGGGAGGCTCAACCCCGCCACGGAGGCCGCACACAGACTTAACCTCACAAGACATCTATGTCACCGGAACTCCGGACTCGTCTCTGGTCATAAGTTCCGAATCATGTGAGTCCGTGGACGCCGAACTTGATCGCTTATCGATCTTCGAATTCAGCGCCCTAGACATCTTCCAACACTCGCCCTTGGGCGATGTACTAAACTCATTAAAGAACCTGTCCCTGGCGGGGGACTCGCACCCGAACTATGTACGGTTTGAACTGGAGGCTGACGATGAGGGGGAACGTCGCTTCCCACCCACCACCCACTTCATAGCCACTGTCGAGGATTTAACCGGCATGCTTGATTACGGCTCCGAAGACATCGACGGTATGGACGACGATGCCGACGAGGAGCAAAACCAAAATCCGCCATATACTGGACGCTGGATGTCCACTTCTTCATATGATGTGTACATGGTGGACACACCCAAAACAACCAACGACGATGACAAAGAAAATCCAGTTGAGAATAAACCTCCTGAGACACAGCAAAAACGCCTGCGTCCCCGGCGCCGCTCTAAGTCACGTCGTTCCAAAGACAGCAATACTGGCACCGGAGATAATAATACTCCGAACGATGCCGAAAACAATAAAGACCCTACCGAGGTCACATCCGAGCAGGAGGAGCAAGAAAACGAGCAAACTAGCCCCGACGAACAGGCCAGGCCCAGCGACTCAGAGGACGGTAGTTATCATCCGCTCTCTAAGGATGAGGAAAGCCTCGGCAACAAAGACTTCATCGTTCCTGAGGAACCTCTCAAGCAGGAGCGCTTCAAGCGCCAGCTAATAGCCACCGCAAGGAGCCTGAAAAAGAAGCAGCAGCAGCTTCAAGCTGACCAAGATCTGCTCGTCGACAGATGGACTGATGTCCTGGCACCCGAAGAATACGGCCTCAGACGCCCAGCCAAGAGTTACCCGAAGCGAAGGTTGCTACCTTAGTTCGACAAAGAGGTACTGGAGCCCATACCTCCCCCGCGTAATGCGGCCGACTGAACACTACGCGGTCGGGACAATGCGGCGCACCGACCACCTCGTGGTCGGGATAGAGCGACAACTCAAGCCGAACAGCAGCCCGCCCCACCGCCACGGAAAATAGAGACAAAACAGTTCGGGGTCATACATACGACCTCCAGCAGACCCTGGATAGCAGAGCAGGATACACCAGATCAATTTACGGATCGCGGGGACGTTCTTCGACACGTGATGATGGCTACCTATTCGGACGTGACAAACCTAGTCACACCCGAGCCGACAACCGCAGACGGACTCCATCGGAGCTACGTTGCGACGCGGCCCGATACAGAGGCGCCACACACCCTCTTTGCTTCACAGATGAAGTAATGGATCACAAATTCCTGGAAGGGTTCAAACCCGTTAACATTGAATCATACAACAGAACAACCAATCCCGCGGTATGGATCGAGGATTTTATTCTCCATATCCACATGGCCCACGGAGATGACCTCCACGCTATCAAATACCTCCCACTAAAGCTCAAAGGTCAGCTCAGCACTGGTTAAACAGCCTGCCTAAAAACTCTATCGGCATCTGGGAGGACTTGGAAGAAGCCTTCCTCAACAACTTCCAAGGTACATATGTCCGGCCACCAGACTGCGATGACTTAAGCCACATAGTCCAACAACCTGGAGAATCGGCCAGGAAATTCTGGACTGGATTCCTAACCAAAAAGAACCAGATCATCGACTGTCCAGATGCCGAAGCCCTAGCGGCCTTTAAGCATAGCATCCGCGACAAATGGCTCGCCCGCCACCTCGGCCAAGAAAAGCCAAAATTTATGGCAGCCTTCACGGCAGTCATGACCTGTTTTTGCGCGGGTGAAGATAGTTGGTTGGCTCGTAGCAAAAACACAGCCAGCGAAGCAGGCCCCTCTGAGGTTAAGAATAGCAACGGCAAGCTCCGACGTAACAGACGCAAACACCGAAGCAACGGTGATAATACCGACGACGCTACAGTCAACGCCGAATTCAGTGGCTCCAAGTCCAGCCAGCGGAAGAAACCGTACAAGAGAAACAAACAGGGACCATCGAGCCTGGACCACATACTCGATCGCCCGTGCCAGATACATGGCACCCCAGACAAACCAGCTAATCATACCAACAGAGATTGTTGGGTTTTTAAACAGGCCGGCAAATTAAATGCCAAGAACAGGGAATAGGGATCAGAAAGCGAGGACGACGACGAGGAGCCCCGGCAACCGAGCACAGGGGGACAGAAGAAGTTTCCCGCTCAAGTGAAAATAGTAAATATGATATATGCTACACACATCCCTAAAAGGGAACGCAAGCACGCATTAAGGGACGTCTACGCGATAGAGCCAGTCGCCCCAAAATTCAATCCATGGTCATCGTGCCCGATCACTTTTGATCGTTGGGATCATCTGACTAGTATCCTTCACGGCAGATCAGCCGCACTAGTCCTAGACCCAATCATTGATGGATTCCACCTGACGCGAGTCCTCATGGACGATGGCAGCAGCCTCAATCTGCTCGTTGAGGATACAGTGCACAAAATGGGCATTAACCCATCACGGATCAAGCCCACAAAGACTACCTTTAAAGGAGTCATACCAGGCATACAGGCCCGCTGTACGGGCTCAATCATACTAGAGGTTGTCTTCGGATCTCCTAACAATTTCCGAAGCGAAGAGTTATGCAACTCCCGAATACCGGAGGAACACTTTGTGTGCTACCAAACGTCACAATGTAACTGGGTGATTATAAAGGTGCTCTACAGGTGTCTCCGATGGTACTTGTTGAGTTGGCATAGATCGAGATTAGGATTTGTCAATCCGATTGTCGGAGAGGTATCTCTGGGCCCTCTCGGTAATGCACATCACTATAAGCCTTGCAAGCAATGTGACTAATGAGTTAGTTGCGGGATGATACATTACGGAACGAGTAAAGATACTTGCCGATAACGAGATTGAACTAGGTATTGAGATACCGACGATCGAATCTCGGGCAAGTAACATACCGATGATAAAGGGAACAACTTATGTTGTTATGCGGTTTGACCGATAAAGATCTTCGTAGAATATGTAGGAGGCAATATGAACATCCAGGTTCCGCTATTGGTTATTGACCGGAGACGTGTCTCGGTCATGTCTACATAGTTCTCGAACCCGTAGGGTCCGCACGCTTAACGTTCGGTGGCGATCGGTATTATAAGTTTATGTGTTTTGATGTACCGAAGATAGTTCGGAGTCCTGGATGTGATCACAGACATGACGAGGAGTCTCGAAATGGTCGAGACATAAAGATCAATATATTGGACGGCTATATTCGGACACCGGAAATGTTCCAAGTGATTTCGGAGAAAACCTGAGTGCCGGAGGGTTACCGGACCCCCCCCGGGGGGGGGGGGGACTAATGGGCCACATGGGCCTTAGTGGAGAGAGAGAGGGCCGGCCAGGGCAGGCCGCGCGCCCCTTCCCCTCTAGTCCAAATTGGACTAGGGAAGGAGGGGCGGCGCCCCCCCCTTTCCTTCCTCTCTCCCTCTCCTTCCTTCCCCCTCCTCCTCCTAGTTGGACTAGGAAAGGGGGAGTCCTACTCCTACTAGGAGGAGGACTCCTCCCACTCCTTGGCACGCCCCAAGGGCCGGCAGGCCTCCCCCTTGCTCCTTTATATACGGGGGCAAGGGGGCAACCTAGAACACACAAGTTGATCATTGATCTCTTAGCCGTGTGCGGTGCCCCCCTCCACCATAATCCACCTCGGTCATATCATCATAGTGCTTAGGCGAAGCCCTGCGCCGGTAGCTTCATCATCACCGTCATCACACCGTCGTACTGACGAAGCTCTCCCTCGAAGCTCTACTGGATCGTGAGTTCGTGGGACGTCACCGAGCTGAACGTGTGCAGATCGCGGAGGTGCCGTACGTTCGGTACTAGGATCGGTCGATCGTGAAGACGTACGACTACATCAACCACGTTGTCATAACGCTTCCACTTACGGTCTATGAGGGTACGTAGACAACACTCTCCCCTCTTGTTGCTATGCATCACCATGATCTTGCGTGTGCGTAGGAATTTTTTTTAAATTACTACGTGCCCCAACACAACTAGGACCAATAAGAACTAGAACTAAATCAACTAATGTGTTCCCATCTGTTCTGAATACTTATAAAAGCACTTTAGTTCATATAACTAAGAAACTTGGAGTAGTTGATTTGAAAAATGATAATCATCATAGTCTTGTTGGTACTATTAAATTGCTTGAGACTTCTAGTAAAGATATTTTTTATGCTAAATGTTGTGACAAGAAAATTTCTACACCTGACTATAAAATGGCGAGGATCTCCTTGGTAGTTTAAATACTAACTCAGAGGAGGAAAATGCTACAAATCTGTATGCTAGCTATGAAACAACTAATTTAATTAAATTAGATGGTAAAAGCCTTAAGGTATGGCCCCTATTTTTAGGGTTGATCTAGCAAAAAATAGGGGTAGACTCCTAAGAAAAAAAAAACTCATGTCACGAATCTTTTGGAATTTTATGGGTCTGGAATGCCCTAATAAACAAAGATTCCTAAGAGAATTTATTATTGAAAATAGCGTCCAGTTCATAAGTTTGTCTGAAACCTGACATGTAACATTCTTTGAAATTCTAGAATTTCCAACCAACACAATCTAGGAAATGTAGGAGGTTGTTATTAAGCTCATTTTCTCCATTCTTAAATTAATAAAAAATTAAACTTCAGGATTTTTCTTCTCCAATTCCTGAGAATTTTCTTTAGATTTAGAAACATTTTTTAAAAATTCAGAACGTGTTGTTTTAATTCAAACATATATATTCCAATCCGTTAACACTTTTAAAAATGTGTCGATATTTTCTATAATGAACAACAATTTTCAAATAACATTATTTTATTTATTTTTACTTTGACAACAAGTACTTGTTTAAAGACACCAAGAGCATCTTATGATTGAACGTTATCGTGGAAAAATGATACATGGTACAATGAAAAGGCAACAAAATACAAAATGACCAACAAAGAAATAAAATTACATCTAAAACCATATGGATCATCATCTTCATTCAGTTGTAGGCCGCTCGCCAGAGCTTGAAAGTGCATTGAGCCAACTGTAAGACTGGAATAACCACCCGCTACTCGAAACTAGATCTAGTAACCCGCTCAAGTAATATCGGTTGGGGCATCATTGCACGCAATGCAGGCTTGCAATCCTTCACCATCAATCCACATGGTTGGGAAAAATGGGGCATGCCGCTGAACAACTCGAAAGAAGAGATCAAAGTCACCACACTAAGATCAAGCCAGTTGCTTTCCTTGATTGACGCACTAACTACCAAGAGTCAAAGAGAGCCAACAAATCTGACAACACCCACACTTAGAGAGGTTGTGGATTTGACTCCCATTTCTCAAAAATTCCCCTTCCTTCCCCTTTTTCTGTTAGATTACAGGTCGGTGTTGTTGTGCCTTTCATTTTTCTTCCTTCCTCAGGTTGACGACTGGCTATGAAACGTGATAGCATAAAAGCTACACCATAAGACGTGGTATGTGATAGAATAAAAACTAGTCCATAAGTTTCATAAGGATTCTATGTAGCAAGCACTAACTTGTAGGTTTCAATCCTCTTTGTGACGAATTTTCTTTAGAAAGTTTTATTTTTAGTTCCTTTGATATCTAGTTATTTTATTATCATGCCATGTCATTAGAAAATGGTGCACTTGTTCTATTTTTTCACAAAAAGGCCCGATTCTTTCTTCTTTATCAAGCAATCGCATACCCTATCACGGTCGACCTCGTGTGGTTCTTCTATTTTGTTTAGAAAATTTTCAGAGTTTTAAATGGTGTACATGATTTTCAAAAAATATTTATCAATTTCTAAAATAATCAATTTTAGATATTTCACGAATTTTAATATTTTCATGGATTTTGGAACTATGTTCATGAATTTGAAAAAGTGTCCACGAATTTAAGAAACGTTCGTGAATTAAAAGAAGTGTTGGAAAGTCAAAAAATGTTCAAATTTTGAATATGGTTCATGATTTTGAAAGATGTACACGAATTTGATAAATATCCATGAATTATAAAAACATACAATTTAGAAAAAAAATGTTTGTAAGTTTGAAAAATTGATCATGAAATTCAAAAACAGCCATGATTTTTAAAAATGTTCACAAAATAATATGAATTTAGTAGATTTCTACCCGGCTGAGTTGCACCCTGTGGAGATTTCGTAAATTTTCTTGTTCTTTCTTCTTTTAGTTATTTTTCTTTTGTCGGGACTATATTTTGGAAAGACACCCAAAGGCATCGTATAACTAAAAATGCTATATCTCACATTCTACGAGTTTGAAGAAGCACTCGCATCTAGTGATTCATAGCGGGCCGCATCCCAATAGTAGAAGAGGTGCACTAGTCATAGCGGTTTTGGGAACCATCCATGCAGTTTTAGAAAAATTTGTTTGCCTTTTTCCTTTGTTTCTTCAATGATTTTCTCTATTGGTTTATCCGTTTTCTTTCTCGTTTTTTGTTTTATTTATATTTTTTAAATATCCTTTCCCCTTTTTCTAAATGCATGTTGGTATTTTTACAAATATAGGTCAAAAAATTCAAATAGACGCTAAAGATTTTCTTGCTTCTCGACACTTATTTTTATTCCCCATCGGTTTCTTGCGCTCTCTAGAAGGTCCGGTGTGCCACCTTATACTCTTCCCAGCAGACCCAACCCAAACCGTGTGCTTGTTCTAATTTTTCCATTCGGAAAAGGGCCCCGGTTCTTTCTTCTTTGGCAAGCAATCACATACCCCTGCAGCGTCCGACCCATTGTAGTTTTTATTCTGTTTCTTCCCCATCATTTTTTTCTATGTTTTCTTTACTGTTTTATCTATTTCTTTGGCGTCTTTTCCATTTTCTTTTCATACTTTTCATTTTCATAAAAAATTAATTCATGAATGTTTTTAATTTCTAAATGTTTTCCAAATTTGTGAACTTTTTTAGATTTGAAATTTCTTACAAATTCATCATCTTTTTGAAATTTGAAGACATGTTTTATAAGTTGTAAATATTCTTTTCAAATTCATAGTTTTTTCCATTTTGAATATTATTTCAGATTCACAAACATTTCCATCATCACAATTTTTTTTAAAACCTTAGGTAGATTTTCAAAGTTTTTTGAAGTTATAAAATTTCTAGACATTGTTTGAAATACATGAGCATTTTTTATATATGTGACCGTCTTTTCAAATCATGAATATTTTCAAATTTACGACTATTTTTAAGAAATGAAAAAAACATTCATAATAAAATCGAGCAAAGTGTTTAGTGAAGCCAGTTTTTCTTAGCTTACTAGGCGAATACTTTTTAATCGTGCGGAGGAGCGACACGGGGTGCTAATGGGCCAACACAAATGGCTAGAATAGGTGTGTGTTTGCTCATTGTTCCCCTCCTATTCAAAGACGCTATCCGAGCTAAGTGCCGCTCAAAAGCACATCTATCACCGCTTGGGCTTTACATAGCTGGCCCAATTCCGAGGATCATGTGTGAAATGTATGCCAACTTAATGTCTACAGTGCTATTTCTCACTTAATGCGAAGCACAAGCATGAGACACCCACATGGATCGATGAAAGTGGTCGATCCAATATGTGCTAGCGAGCGATTTGGGGAAGATTCTGAGGGTCGGTTCGCGGAACCCTCCGCACGGTTTTTGGAAGGTTCCACGCGGTTTCTTCTTCTTATTTGTATGTATTTTTTTTCTATCTTTTTCATCATTTTTTCGCATGACTTGGAACTTTCTACGTGACTTGGAAACTATCTCGAAGGATGAAAAGAAAATGGCTCCGGAAACCAGGAAGGCTCTGAGGTGTCTGCCATGGTGCCTGCCACCACAAGGTTTGGTCAAGATCAATGTAAATGGGCAGTTGAAAGAACTGGAGATCGAGGTGCGGTTTCTGTTATTTGTTGGGATCGGAAGAACATATCTTGGTTCGCCTTTAGTCACATTTAATTGCATAACATATGTTCCTACCCTTGAAGCTTTGGCATGTAGTGAGGCGCATGCACTAGCCTCTGATATTTTTGTGAGGAATGTTCTGATTGTCATCTGATAGTATGACGACTATCAGTGACATTGTTGAAAGTACGAGAGGGATGCATGTCGCGGTGATCAGGGAGTTAAATGATCGAAAGGATGATTTTTAAGCATGCTGGTTTATTTATGAAACTAGGAGAAGGAATTATGAGATAGTCTAGCTAAATACTCTTTGTCTTTAGACTTACGTAAACATGTGTGGCTTGTGGAGCCACATGATCTTGCACACAATCCCTTTGAACATTGTTGTTGAATAAAGTAAAGCGCAGTTCTCTCTATAAAAAGGAGGCTTAGTTCTTTATTATTTTAAGTTAACCTATTTTTATTTCTTTTTTATTCTATAGCCGAAACTAAAATTTTCAAGATGGCCAAAGGCATCTTATAACTAAATATCATTAAGGAAAATAGTAGACAGTACAATGAAAAGATAACAAGACACAACAAAAATAAAATCACATCTAAAACCACAATGACTGTCTTCTTCCTTAAATTCGTGATCATTTTTTGAAATTCTGGAATTTCCAACCAACACAATCAAGTTGATGGAGGAGGCTATTATTTAGATCGTTTTCTCCATTATTAAATTAATGAACTTTTTTATATTTCAGAATTTTTTTTCAAATCCATGAACATTATCTTTAGATTCAGAAACAATTTTAAATTCATGAATATTTTTTGAAATTCAAAACATTTTGTTTTAGCTCAAAAATATATTTTTACATTCGTGAATACTTTGAAAAAAATTAAATATTTTTCTATAATGAAAGGAGATTTAAAAAAATGTACTTTTAACTTTTCTTACTTTGACAACAGCTAATTGTTTAAAGACACCAAGGGCATCTTATATTTGAAGATTATTATGGAAAACAAATAAACAATACATAGTACAGTGAAAAGGCAACAAAACACAAAATGACTAACAGAAAATAAAATTACATCTAAAATCATGTTGATCATCTTCTTCGTTCGATTGTATGTCGCTCGCCGGAGCTTGAAAATTGCAATCTTGAGGGCAAATATCGACCGGAGGGGGTGAATGGGAGATTTTCAAAAATACTTCGGATAAAATGAACTAACCAAAGATAAACTAGGACAACAAACAGAGATTGCCGTAGTGAAGAGAAAGTACACAAACAGCAAAGTACTTAGCATAAATGTGATCTAGCATGTCAAAGACAGAAGCATAAACATGATAGGATGAACACAACGACGGCAAACTAAACATAGCACATGCAGCAAAATAGAAAGGGTTACATCAAAGTCTTCGCAGTAGGAAACATAGAGGGAACAAGTTCTTTGCAATACATGGTACAAGCTAATGTAAATTGAGTGCGAGGACATAGAATCCGAAGGCTTAGTGAACACACTGATTTGCTCACCCAGTTCAAGTTTTTGGTACAACTCCGCGTCCGGTTGGAGGGACTGAGCTTCAACTCAAAAGACAGATCTCGAAGGCCTTCCACAGGCTTGTTCTTCGGGGCTCAGACTGCGCCCAATCACTCATGACAGATCTCCAAGGCCTTGGCAGACTTGTTTTTCAGGGCGTCCACATTTACTCTTGGTCACTCAGAACAAACACCTATCTGTCTAGTGAATGTACAATCCACAAGAGTTATAGGTTAAGTTCAGCTTCAATCAAATTCCTCAGTGATGCTTAATCACTTAGCAGTTTTAGGCTTTGGGTTTTTCCTTACCAGCATCCTCTAAGATCTGTGAGGTAAAAATGGGTTGCTCAGACAATCTGTCTAAATTTCACGGAGCAGCCAACCCGCTATTGTTGATGTAGGGGGGTATTTATAACTGGTGGAGCAATCCCAAGGGCTGATATGACCATCCTAGGCACACACAACATCAACATGACACATTGCTAATGGTCGGATTTCAAAGGAACTCTCTCATGTGGTATGTCTTGCCGCCTAAAACAAACCAGCTGTACTGTGAGGCAAATGCGCTAAGGAGTTCTGATGAATAACATTGCAGACTCCGAAGCCAAATGCACTCGCTTCAGAGCTCTCAATGTCTATCAAATCGTTTATGTACCCGTGCATCTCCAAGTTTTCAGTATGTCGAAAATCCAAATGAGTGCTACCTTTTCAGTAAAGTCGAAAAAGAATGATATTTACATGCACGGTTGCAAGTTGTTTTTCAAAGGACCCTCTTCACGGGCACTCCAACTAAGTCTGAAACTCTTTTCTGATTCTCAAACCTCAGACTCCAATATCGGCTACGCCAAGTACAGGAATGAATGCATATGCATGCACCACCAAACGGAGTGTCACAAGTCACAGCATACCCTGACTAGGACGTAGGTATTTACTCATGGTCCCATGTACATGACGATTTCGTCGAAGATCAACAGGTTTCTTGTATCATCTCCTCGAAAAATGGTCACCCTTATGATGACTGACGCCCCATTCTACAGACGACCCAGCTTCATCTTGATGAACGAGGACAAACTTGCTGTCAATTTCAGCCATGAGGTGGGCGAATCACGGTGGAGATCAACTAAGCACATCCCCTGTCGATCACCACAAGTATATATCCATTGGATTTCACGGGCCACGTAGCTGCGCTTAAGGTGAACCGTAGCAGGTCCTCTGAAGCCTGCAGTTTGCTCTGTTGTGAGTCATGCATGTTCATCAATTGGATCAGAGAATTGAAGGGAGCACTCTGCTGCTTTGCGTGGAACCCATAATCACAATTACGCTACGCGCGATGTAGCAAAGCATTTTGTGCTGGCAAATAACACACGCGAACTGAAGGTAGAAGAAATACAGACCCATACACCTGCGATCA
The DNA here is from genome assembly GCF_002575655.3 of Aegilops tauschii subsp. strangulata. Classification (NCBI taxonomy): domain Eukaryota; kingdom Viridiplantae; phylum Streptophyta; class Magnoliopsida; order Poales; family Poaceae; genus Aegilops; species Aegilops tauschii. The sequence continues at coordinate 502,314,859 of NC_053035.3, read as the reverse complement.
TCTCCCAACGATCAGCTAGTGCTAGTTCATTCTTGAGAGACTCCGAGGAGACACTAGCCACACGGGCAGCTACACTGGGTACACTGCTGATACGAATGTCACTAGGAGACCCAAGGCAGGCCTTCTCAACGAAGCTCCTCTTACAAAGGTCGCTTGTTATGTAAATGCCCTCCGCATCTCGATCATTTCTGAGTTGCTTCCCTGGATATACAAAGCTTTAGATGCATGCTTTATAACTTGTCTTTTTCAGATTCATTATAGTACTTCCTAGCTAACTGCTCCATTGTGCTCTAGCAAAATTGAAGTCTTCCATTGACCTGCTAGCTAGTATCAAAAAGAGACGATTGGCAGTTTGGTACTATCAAGTTTGCCATCTGAAAGTGCTGACACTAAACGCTATGGAGATGAACCGGTCCTAGTCGAACTCCCGCTTGAGCTCGGTTGCGTCACCTGCATAGGTGTCTTCGGCACCTGCTCGATCCCCCCTCCTCTCGATCCCCTCCTTCTTCCTCGCGTTGCCTTCCTCTCTTGCTGTTGCGCCGCCGGCCTCGACCTTCCCCCTGCGCGTGACCCTTCCTCCTCTGCCTCGTCCCCAATGCGTGGAGGCCTCCTCCCGTGCCTCTCGATCCCACCGCGCCGGCCTGCGATCGCCGCTGACGACGAGCTCCACCAGGAGCCCGGAGTCCCCTGCCTTCTCTGCACGAGCGCCCGTGCGCGCTGGTCCCCGCAGCCCGCGCCAGGTGCTCCTTCCCTGCGCTCGAAGTCAGCCGCGCCGCTGAGCCGCCCGAGCTCCTCCTTGCCCGACCTCTGCCTCGCCCTCGTCTGCAAGGGAGACAGGCGACTGAAGCCTTGCGCCAAGCTCCCCTGCATCGCGTGAGTCGCCGAGCCCCTGCCTCCTCGCCCGCTTCAAGTCCCCGCCGTCAAGCTCCACGCCGCCGCCCCTGCTTCGCTTCGAGCCCACCTCTGCGTCGCTCGCTCAGACTACCAGCAGCCTTAGCACGCCAAGGCCCAGCCCAGCGCCGCATCTTCCTCAGCCCGTTGTTCCATTGCCTCCTTGTTGTTGCCACCCGAGGCCCTGGTGTTGCTTCGTTTTGGATCGTCAAGGCCGACAAGATCGACTACACAAAACTGCCAGTACCTCTATGCACGGATACACCAAGACCGTCCCGGATAACGTCAAGTACCACGACAACCATGTCCCGTCAAGTTCGTCTATGGAATGAGTACCACTACGCCCGAATACCGTGGATGCACCAAGTTCCACTATGAGATGTACCACTACTTCTACTACCGTCGCGAGAACGACTACTTCTACTACGGCCCGTGTACCACTACTTCCTTCGTCGAACGTGTTCCGCCCCGAATGCACGCTTCGAAGGTATAACCTCGAGACGATGCCCGTGGACAAATGCATGTGTTGTATGAGATGCACCCTAGTTTGCTCCGTGCCCGAGTTGTCTTTGCATGTTCCTCCTCGTTCGCCATGCCGCCGTCCCGTGGGAACCCGGAATCCGGGATCACTCCCCATCTCTTGCGTGTTCCACACATCCGCACACTTCTCTTTTGCATCGGTATCTCAATCGAGTTACCCGGACCGGAATGTTGCCGTGGCACCATTTCCGTTTCACCGCCGTGGCACCTTTTTTCGTCCCGCCATGCTGACCAAATGCTTCATAACATGCTCATGTCAACATTTTCATAAAAACTGCATAAAACTTGCATATGTCATCCGCATCATGATAACAACATTTAAAATGTTTAAAATTGTTGTTTGCATCAAATTGCTAAATGACATATGGGGATTTTCCGGAATTGTTGTTTGTTGTTTCCGGCCTCATTTAACTTGCCTAGATAGGTAGTTTTATTATGCTTCACCCCTTGCCATGTTTAATAACATTTAATATTGTTGGGTACATAAACGAGAGCAAACTAAATAAATGCATGTGGTGTTTCGTCAATATGCAACTCGTTGCATATTGAACTCCACTTAATTTGTAGTATTGTTTGTTGCACTTTGCCATGTCATGACTCATTAAACCGGACATGCATCATACTTGATTGCGCATCATGCCATGCTTATGTGTTGGTTGTTTACCATGTTGTTTGTTTCTTTCCGGTTTGCTTCTCTCGTTAGCTTCGGTTTCGTTCCGGAGTTGTGAGGATTCGTTCGACTACGTCCGTTTGTCTTTTTTATGGACTCGTTCTTCTTCCTTGCGGGATTTCAGGCAAGATGACCGTTACCCTGGATCTCACTACTATCATTGCTATGCTAGTTGCTTCGTTCTATCGCTATGCTGCGCTACCTATCACTTGCTCTTCAAGCCTCCCAAATTGCCATGTCAGCCTCTAACCTTTTCACCCTTCCTAGCAAACCGTTGCTTGTCTATGTTACTGCTTTGCTCAGCCCCTCTTATAGCGTTGCTAGTTGCAGGTGAAGATGAAGATTGCTCCATGTTGGATCATGTTTTTGTTGGGATATCTCAATATCTCTTATTTAATTAATGCATCTATATACTTGGTAAAGGGTGGAAGGCTCGGCCTTATGCCTGGTGTTTTGTTCCACTCTTGCCAACCTAGTTTCCGTCATATCGGTATTATGTTCCCGGATTTTGCGTTCCTTACACGGTTGGGTGATTTATGGGACCCCCTTGACAGTTTGCTTTGAACAAAACTCTTCCAGCAAGGCCCAACCTTGGTTTTACCATTTGCCTACCACCTATTTCTTTTCCCTTGGGAATCGCGCTCCCGAGGGTCATCTTTATTTTAGCCCCCCCCCCCCCCCCGACCAGTGCTTCTCTAAGTGCTGGTCTGAAACGAGCTGCCTGCGGGGCCACCTCGGGGAAACTTGAGGGCTGGTTTTACTCGTAGCTAGTCTCATCCGGTGTTGCCCTGAGAACGAGATATGTGCAGCTCCTATCGGGATTGTCGGCACATCGGGCGGTCTTGCTGGTCTTGTTTTACCATTGTCGAAATGTCTTGTAAACCGGGATTCCGAGACTGATCGGGTCTTCCCGGGAGAAGGAATATCCTTCGTTGACCATGAGAGCTTATAATGGGCTAAGTTGGGACACCCCTGCAGGGTATTATCTTTCGAAAGCCGTGCCCGCGGTTATGTGGCAGATGGGAATTTGTTAATGTCCGGTTGTAGAGAACTTGACACTTGACTTAACTAAAATGCATCAACCGCGTGTATAACCGTGATGGTCTCTTCTCGGCGGAGTCCGGGAAGTGAACACAGTTTCTGGGTTATGTTTGACGTAAGTAGGAGTTCAGGATCACTTCTTGATCATTACTAGTTGACGACCGTTCCGTTGCTCCTCTTCTCGCTCTTGTTTGCGTATGTTAGCCACCATACTTGCTTAGTCGCTGCTGCAACCTCACCACTATCCTTTCCTCACCCATTAAGCTTTGCTAGTCTTGATACCCATGGTAATGGGATTGCTGAGTCCTCGTGGCTCACAGATTACTACAACAACAGTTGCAGGTACAGGTATTGCGATGATCATGACGCGAGAGCGATGTTGCTTGTTTTGGAGTTCTTCTTCTGCTTCTTCTTCGATCAGGGGATAGGTTCCAGGTCGGCAGCCTGGGCTAGCAGGGTGGATGTCATTTGAGCTTCTGTTTGTGTTTCATCCGTAGTCGGATGTTGATCTTATGTATGATGTGTTGATGTATTCTTGTGGCATTGTATGCCTTTTGTATGTATCCCCATCTATTATGTAATGTTGATGTAATGATATCCACCTTGCAAAAGCGTTTCAATATGCGGGTCTATCCTTGGTGGGACCTTCGAGTTCAGCTTCCAAAAAATTTCTTTCCGAGTTAATTTTCTTAGTTTTATTAACCCGGGCGGCTCTTTATTATTGCTTTAAATTTGTAGTTCTTGTTTCAAGTTATAATTTTTAATTCTCTATTATTTTTATTATATTGATGCTTTATCACATTGCCTTTTATGATATAATTCATAGACCATACATAGTGGAATCCTATATCTTATTTATTTCCTCTTCCTTCTTTCTATCATCCCTCCCTTTATCCACATCCCTTTAGTTTTGCTTCACAACCTAGAATCCTTTTTCTTTTTTAGAGAAAAAATTGAACAATAAGTATGCAATTGCTGTGCCTCCATGCGCACACAGATACCAAGAGCTAGCAGTATGAAGGGGCAAGCATCTTGAAAGAGGGTACGAGCTACAGATTCAATTGCATTGATCCAAGATTGTGTTTCCATCTGCATATTTTCACTCGCGCTGGTTACTCGTGTGGATCCGTACAAACTACAGTAGTAATTTGCTATGGTCATGTCGACAGGGTTCCCTGACAGCCTATGATGCCGAAAACACTAAAACAACAGTCGACCATGTTTTGATACGAAAACTGACAAATAGGGCCCACAGAAAGTGATGGCATGGCAACACCGTTAGAGTGGACCGTTATGCACTACTAGAAAAAGGGCTATAGATGGGATTGACACTAATGGCGCACCAGACAAGCGGTGCGCCATTAGTATATATTAATAGCGCACCACCTTCTGATACGCCATTAGAGTTGAAACTACTAATGGCGCACCTGGCCCAGGGTGCGCCATTAGTATCAAAAAAAAAATTTAACTAGTGCGCCTGTCCAAACATACTAATGGCGCATCCAGACACAGTGCGCCATTACTAGTTGTAACTAGTAATGGCGCACCTGCTGGAAAGTGCGCCACTAATGTTGTTTTTTCGATTATATTTTTTATTCCCTTTTTTGCAAAAACTACTAATGGCGCACTTTTCCACCGTGCGTCATTACTAGTTTTAACTAGTAATGGCGCACCGGTAAAAGATGCGCCATTGCTATCTATACGTATGGCGCACCCCTACCAGTGCGCCATTGCTATCACCCCTTATCCCCTCCCTCTAGTCACGTTCTCTCCCCTCCCCTTCCTCCTGACACACCCACCCACCTCCCTCCACTTCGATCTAGATCGGGAAGCCCCGGCCGCCCGCCTCTTCCTCTCCCTCCAGACCATGGCGAGCCCCCTTCCCCCTCCCTCACACCACACCCCACGCGCACGCGCACGCGGCAGAGAGAGAGAGAGAGATCGGAGGGGATCGCGCGCCGAGGTGGTAAGTAGATCGGCCGGAGAGGAGGGAGAAGGAAGATGATACTCGCCGTGCTCTTCGCCAACTCCGAAGGCAACATCCGCATCGAGAAGATGATACCCTCCTACTCCCAACCACTCACACCACATCGAGAGGCCTGGAGCGTCAGCTCCTGCAAGCCCCGCAACGGCGTCGCCTCCCTCCGCGACGACAGCCTCGACACCTACTGGCAGTCAGTGCCCTACCCGTCCTCGTCGTCTCCCCCCGTCGAAATCTCTCCTCTTTCTGTCTCGCGGAATCACGGGCTGAGCCGAGCCGCCGTCGGTGGTGGATTTTATTTTTGTCAGGTCGGACGGCGCGCAGCCGCACCTAGTCAACATCCAGTTCCAGAAGAAGGTGCAGCTGCAGGTGAGCACCATGAGTAGTTGCTGCTTCCGTTACATTTTTGTCTAAATGGCGTTTGATCCTTTTTCTCTTCTAACTTAATCTGTTGCTGGATTGGGGGCTTCAGCTTGTTGTGCTGTACGTGGATTTCAAGCTGGACGAGAGCTACACGCCCAGCAAGATCTCCATCCGGGCCGGCGACGGCTTCCACAATCTCAAGGTGGTAACTCCCTCCACCGCGATACATCGTCGTTTCAACAATGTTCAGGGGCTTCTGATCTGTGCTCGATGGTCAGAGGACTTAGCAAATGTTGTTGCTTGAGGATGGCATTTGATGTCTGGCCCTTTCAGTTCTGATTTCTACCCCTGGTCTTCATCTTGTACCAAACTGGTGGCCTGGTCTGTGCATTCGGGTTTCTAGACCTGGGGGCTGCTGCATGTTTTCATTGTTATAGTTATGGATTACACTACCTTATTGTCAACATCATATTGTGACGTATCATAGGATTACCTTATTGAAATATTGATTGGGAAACTTGGTCTCTTTCTGCAATTCCTCTGCATTGCGCCTGCTTGTCCAGTGAACACTGAACCGATCCTTGAAAAATCAAATTTACAGTGATAATATTGTCTTTGATCTGAAATAATGGGCCACTATATTTACCATGCTTCCAGGAAATTAAAACGGTGGACCTTTTGAAGCCAGTAGGATGGGTTCATATATCATTATCTGGCACTGATCCCCGGTATGGATTTTGTAACTTAAACCATGTGATGCCTTTGTTTTCCTTCCTCTAGCATTGAAACTTCAGAATGTAGCTCACCTTACCATCTAATGGCATACTATGCATCTATGTTTACAACTCCCGTAATAATTAAATTCCATTTCAACATGTTGGATGGCACTAGTTTTCAGCACACTGCCTGTGCAGGCCACTGCTTGCATAAATTTCATGGTTTACTATGTTACTATTGTTGTTTTGCTAGTAGCTGAATTTTCCTTAGATTTTGATAAACTTAGATACTATGTCAAAGTGCAAGAATATCTGACGCTGCAGCTAATTCATTTCAGTCTTATAATAACCCACTAGCTTTCAGTTTGACATATAATTTGCCCACTACAAAAATGTGAGGAATTCAGAACTAATTTAAGAATGATATTGTTTGGATCGAACTGCTTATTTTTACTGCCTTTGCAGACAGTGGCATAATTCTCTTCTTGCTATATTTGTGCAGAGAAACATTCATTCATACATTTATGCTCCAAATTGCGGTGCTGGCCAATCACCTGAATGGTATTGTTGGTACCCTGATTCATTGTTGACAAGAGTCAAGAGTTCACATAGAACTAGATATTTACAAGGAAATGACAGACAATATCTCTGCTTATGACCCCAATTGAATTCATGAATTGTGTGAGTCGAGTAAATATTCGACAGGAACAGTGTAGTGTTAGTAATGGCATCCAATGCTTAATACCGAGTTAGAGTTTGAATATAAAAACTAGTACTGTAGATGTTTACGTGCAAATCACATACATTATCTGCTGGCTAACCTGATTTAACTAGTTAATTCAGTATGGCCACGACCGTAAGTTGGATACTGTACATGCAGCCACCCAGCCATCTATTAGCATTCTGTAATACGACTATATATAGTAGTAGTAAATCATTTCTAGTGTTTGCCTGCGTAAGACAAAAGGCCAAATGCAAGCAAAAGAAAAATCGGACAGGAAGAGTGTACCGTTGATACCCTGGTTTATTTGTTGATTGACCCGTAGTCAGATTGCCTAGCTAATAGATGCTGACATGCGAATCACATAAAGTGCTGATCGATACCTGACCGCAGTCAGAGTTGACGTAGAGGACTTGGATGTTTACAAGCAAATCACATACTATATTGTAACATCCCAAAATTTTAAATTTTGGATTGTTATAATAAACAGATAGATTGGGTTGATTGTTTGATTGATTGACTGAAAGTGAGTGGAATTCGAAATCTTTTGAAAGTTAAATGAGAGGGAATAAAAGGACTTTCCCAAACTTTCATTTTGCTTTTATGATCTCCATGAATTCAAATTCTTTTCATCACAAAACCCTCGAGAGAAGATGACATGACTTCTTCCATTTATTTAAATGAAAGGGGGTGTTGAAAATATTTGAATTTCATTTGAAAATATATTTCCAATTCTGAAACTTTATGCAACTCAATGATTTTCACGAGCGAAGATAAAATGACTTCTTCAAAACATATGAAATATGAGTTGGGAGTTTCAAAGGATTTATTCAAAGTCCCATTGAAATTATTTTTCAATATTGGAGTTATTTGAGTTTTATTAAAATTATTTTTCTCCAAAAATAAAATATACAGAAAATAGGGTAACATGATTCCCTACATCAGAAAATTGGAGAAAAGTAAATTTGAAATCATTTCAGTATTTTTAAAATGATTTTTATTGGATTTTATTAAGGCAGCAGCACTGTTTGATTTATTAAAATTTGTGTGGATTTTATCTGACTCTACAAAAATGTTCACGTTGTAGGAAATCTTTTTCTAAAATTTTTGCTATATTATATGCCTATATAATATTTTCATTTTTGTCTTTATTATTTCTTTCTCCGTTTGTTTAAAAAAAAATTCTAGACCGACCGGGCCGGCCCAGCCAGCCAGCCAGGCCACGGCCCAGCCGGCCCACGCGCCCGCACCGCCGCCTCCGACTCCGGGAGGAGTTCGCCGCCCGCACGCCTCCCGAGCGCCGCCACCGCGCCGTGCCGCCTCCGGTCTCCCCTTGCCCCTCCTCCAAGCCGCGCCCCTCCCCTGGCCTTTATAAGGCGAGACCGCCGCCCCGCCCCTCTCTTCTCGTCCGCCGCCGCACCCCGCACTCGCCGGATCTCACCGCCGCCGCCCTCGTCGCCGTCGACCGCCGCCACCACCGCCATCGGGTCCGCCGCTCAGCGCCGCCCCTCCCCGTCCACTCCGCCCACGCCGCGGGCCACCCGAGCCGCCGCCGCCCTTCTCCGACGCCGGCGAACCCCGCCACCGCCGACCCGGACCACCGCGAACCGGTATAAACCGCCGCCCGGTTTTCTCGGTTTTTCTTTTGTTCGGTTTTTCAAAAAAAAAAACTAGACTAGATCTGTTTTTTAGGGTTTTATTAAACAACGAACGTCCACTGTTTAGGTCTTATAAACGAGCGTTCATTAATTAGTCTTTTCGTTTTCTATTTATTTACGCCAGGGACTTAGTTGCAGTTATTTTATTTACAAATTAGTCCCTGATTTTCAAACGATCACTACTTTTTACTCGTTTGTCCAAATCCAACAAAACCAACGCCCACTTCTTCGTTATGATCTCCTCTATCCAGTAAAACAACTTAAACATGTTTTTGAAAGTTTTAAAATTTGAATTCAAACAGATTTGTATTCAAACTTCTTTTGTTCATAACTTAAGTTCCGTAACTCCGTTTGAGTTGATTCTTTTTGCAAATCGAAGCTCTTGACTTAAACTTTCTGATAAGGCCAAATTCACATAATTTTGGTACTGTTAGAAATTGTTTTATGCTGCAAGAGTTATTTGCTTGGTTTTGAAGTTTTCCGAATTGTTTTCCTCGTTCTTTCTGATCTATTGAGTGATTGCTTATGTGTGGTTACCATTGCTTGCTTACGATAGATTGACCGGAGTGTGACGAGTAGATCTATCAAGAGTTTTGAGTGCGAATCATCTTCATCAACATTGCAGGCAAGTAACACTTTGATCATACCCCGTTCATACCCAGTTTTTATTGCATTAGATCTATTCCTCAAACACATTGCATGATTAGGATCTAATTAAATTGTGGGTATCTGGGAAGTAGTTGAGGTAGTACCTATTACCTGTTTTATTATCAAACCCTTGGGAGTTACTTCTACGTTGCTATTATATTGTCATGCTATGCTCGTAGACGTGGATTGGGTTTGAGAGATATTCATGACAGATGTGAGATGTTTATTAATGGTTCAACTTAAGGTGGCAACTAAAACTCACATCTGGGTGGATTGAGGCACCTGGAGAACCCAGTGTTGCCTGTATGTATAAGGTCCGCCACCCAGGCTCAAAGGGATCATAAGATTATTCATGCTAGAAACTTCCGTGTGCAGCCACAAGCTATTATGGGCTCTAGCATAGCTGAGTAGGTTACAGGATCTCTTGAAGAGGTGGACTAGCAGATGTAGGGGAAAGTAGGTGTACCGGTCCATCCAGAGTAAAGAGTGATTGTTTCTGAAAGACTGTGTCTCGGTCATCCGTTTCTCAAACATCATGCAGTGCGAGAATCAAGCGAAGGCGATCGAGTCTTGTGGTGAAAAGTGCGCAAACCTCTGCAGAGTGTACAAACTAATCATGATTAGCCGTGTCCCCGGTTATGGACATCTTGAGTATCTAGTTCTTGGATTATCCCGTTGATCCCATCATGTTACTTTAATTAAATTTGTTGGGTTAATGATGATACTTAATTGGGATTGAGTTGGAGGTACCTTCTCAATGTTTCACAACCACCATGATAGTTAAATAAAATTTATTCCTTTGAAGTAGGATAAAATTTGCTTTTCGCAAAACTATAACCATAGAGCTTTTCCACCAGCCATATATGCATGTAGTGATTGCCTTTGTTCATCATTTCTCTATGGTGTGAATTTGCCAGTACATTCAATGTACTGACCCGTTTTCGGGCTGCAACGTTTCATGTTGCAGGATATCTTACGACGAGTAAGTGATACGTTAGGGTTACGATTTCTACACTCAACTTTGCCGTTGGTGTTGATGGGAATCCACAACCTTGTTACTTCCGCTATTTGGATTGAGGTAATGGTATTTACGTTACTTTATACATGTGATTTACCTCTGTTATAAATCCTCGAGTACTGTGTGTGTCAGCATACCGATCCAGGGATGACACTTAAGCACAGAGACTTGATCCATTCGGGTCGGGTCGCTACATGTATGACAATAATATACTCAAAATTCATTTCCATTATAATCTTACTCATACAATATTCACACCATGTAATTCTGGAAAGATATGCTCATATCTAGTTCTGCATAAAAAATGACAGTATTGACATGTTATAAATAGTTTGTTTGTCTTTCTGTTTATTTTGTTACATTTTTCAAGGATAAAGTGAAGAAAAAGAAGAAAAGATTACTAGAAGATTAGTTTTAGGATTTTCTTTTATTTCCTTGCAATTTTCCTTTTATTGGAAACTTGTAAAGACATTGTAATATTCTTACTATAATAAAAATTATGATTCTATTTCATTTTTTGTTTTTAAATTATTTTTCCTTATAGGTTGTTTTCTGTAAATTTAGATTTTTTTTTGTTTTCCAAATACATTACTAGTGGCGCATTTAAGCCCTTATTAGTGGCGCATCTTCCTTTATTACTAGTGGCGCACCTATAAAGTTATTAATGGCGCACCTGAAGGGAATACCAGTGGAGCACCGAATGGTATACTAATGACGCACTACATGGTGCGCCATTAGTATCTGGTATACTAATGGCGCACCTGTGGTGCGCCATTAGTAAAAAATACTAATGGTGTGGTACTAGTGGCGCATCAGTAGTGCGCCATTAGTAGGCAAAACTGGTGCGCCATTAGTAGGCCTTTTTCTAGTAGTGATGTAGACGTTGACATGGCAACAAGCTCTCCATGTCCCCGTGGGAAGTGCTTTGAGAGAGGGCGCATGTTCTGCCGTCTGCCGACCAACGCAAGCAGAACATGAGGCCTCGCACTTGACGGCCGTGGCCAGCGGTTGCTCGTGTTGGCGTACTGCATGCGCGCGGGACCAAACGTCGGCGGAGTGCGGCCATGGCCGAATCCTGCTTGTTCTGCACGTTCAGGAAATACACCTTTGCATTTCTTTGCATTGAAAAGGTAGAAGTTCAGTTACAATCCCTTGAGGACGTTCGTTTTACACTACAATCAGTGACCCATATTTCAACAGCAGGGACGCACACGGGCTCGCGAGCGACAACAGCACGGGCTCACGAGTGGCAGCAGCAGGTCTGCGCCGCCATCTCCTAGCGTTGCGGTGAGGTGCAGCGTGTCAGGACCTCAGCCTGAAGATAACTGAAGAACACAACACTTCTACTGTAGCGCTTCTATCGCCCTTGTCGGATTCAATGCCAACCCCTCGATCGGCATCCACCGGCTGTTGACGCTTCATGCCGCTTCGTCACGGATCGCCACTCCAAGCCGCTGATCAGCCATCCGATGGCTAGCGAGTGCCCGAGTGTCACTGTTAGCTTTTCCGACAACCTTCTAGCAACTTCTCCAGGCTATTAAAGCCCCATTTGGGATCGATGTGATCCATATCTTGTAATAGGTAGGGGTGTTCCCCAAGCCGCCGTGTTCCGGCTGGCGACGAACCCTAGCCACTGTAGCTTGAATCTTGAGCGATTCAACCTCCCAAAGTGGACTACTTTTCTCTGTTCTGCGTTCTAATTCGACAGATCCGTAGCTAGGACCTATCAATTGGTATCAAGAGCCTGCAATCCTCGCCAAACGGCGGCGATTTGACATGTGCAAGGTCCGGCGGCGGCATTCTTCCGGTGGCGTTTCGGTAGCGGTAAATGTTCGGGTGCAAGAATCGGCCAGGGAGTGGTTTCTAAAGAGCCTTTCTTCAGTATAAAATCCCACTCACCCTACCCTTCTCGTGCACCATCCGGCGGCAGGTGAGCTTAGGGAACGATAGGCTGGTTGCTGGCAACGGTGGTAGAATCCCCCCTATTTCTCCCTCGGCTTGGAATTCAACAGCAAGCAGAACTATACTCTGTAGTTCATCAGTCTTCTGTTGAAGTCATGACAAACATCACAGATTCGGAGGCAACCGGTGAGCTGGATCTCGAACCTTTGCAGCTGAACATCAGAAACTTGCAACAGCAAAGAGAGGAGGATAAGAGAGAGTTCCAAGACTTTTGTGCATCAACCACTAGAAACTTCGATTGCATTCAGAAGAATTTCGACAAAAAACAAGAGAATTTCAGGAAACATTTTGCAAGAACTATACCTGAAACTGAAGATGTGCAGAACAGTGACTCTGGCCAAGCAAGTACTGTCACCACGGCTCCACGGTCAGAAACTCCTCAGCCCCTCCCCTAGTACAGCGGACAGGCCACAACCAGCTCCTCATGGATCAGCCACCTTGCAGGGCCATCAAGGAAAAGAGCTAAATCTGGATGGAACTCCCAAGGCACCTCAATCATGCTGCAAATCGTCAAGAAACTGGAGCGCAACAAGCACAGCAGGTTCAACAAATCCAAGACTTTCCTGATGAAACACACTGGGAAAAATTTCAGAACAGAGGAAAAAATGAATAGCATCACACTGAAATTTGCATGCACTTAACATTCAGTGTAGAATCTATACCATATCAAAGAAACTTGTACGATCTGTATCACTTAACATGCAAAACTAGTCCTATTGGAAGCACTTGACTTTCAAAATCTGAAACAATCAGAGAAGGTCATGACATTGAAAGTCTGAAAACTACCAAGTCTGGGTGTGTTTTGCACTCATCAATCCTGTGCGTCGGATGTAGAATGAGTGGCAGATATGGTAGGCTAAGGCGCTGTGCCTTTGCTCTTCCCTCTGATGGCTTGGGCCTCGGAAAATTACAGCAGAAAATATGTGGTGCGCCCCCGCACGAGTGTCTGCGTCTGGATGTACCATGGATATCAATATCTGATGGAGGAGTGCTTCTGGAAACACCTGCTAAGAAGAAGAGTTAGATTAAAAACTCAGCAAAAAATGGCAGAAGTAGCCAACTGATCACAGAGTAGAATTCTGCAAACAATGAACAGCATGCAGTGCAATAAATTATTAAATGTGTAGAAGAGAAATACAGTTTCTGAACTTCATCACATCCCTCTTTATTAAATTAAAAATTATCTGATGAGTGCACAGTATAAATTCAAAACTGACCATAGGAGCGTCTGTAGATACTGATGTTAAAGAGATTATGTGGCAAAGTATCAGCAAACTTCCAATAGTTTTTTTTTTGAGAGAGAAACTTCCAATAGTTGTTCTGACAACAGCAGGCATAGAAGGCAAATTCTCCAATGTAATTGCCATCATGTCATAGAGTGGCCGCACATCTTTAACCTATAAGAAATTCCAAAAAAAATAACAAAAGTGAAGAAAATGTATGTATATAACTATATACTGGTGTAACTCTTCAGCGTCAAAGCTCTCGCAGTTGCAAATTTCTAAGAAAGATGCACTAAAAACATCCATGGCAGTTAACAAATATTAGCATGTATTTCCTCTGTAAAGAAATATAAGTGTTTAGATCACTAAAGTAGTGATCTAAACGCTCTTATATTTCTTTACGGAGGGAGTAACTGGTATAGTGCAGGACATACTCCTCTTACGACTTCAACAAGACAGCCATCCAGGAAATTTTGAAGACTCATTCAAGCTCAGCTCTTCAACACTGGCTGACTCCACAGCCTCTAGTGTCTTCCTCAAGTGAATTCACAAGTCACCTGCTACTGCAAGTTCAGGAGCAACTCCTCATGATCGCAGCTGTCGTGCCAAAGATGTCGCTGTCTGAATAATATCAGATTTAGTCTGAGGACAGTGCAAAATATTCTTGTAGTCCAGATGACGGATGACAGCAGTCAAAATCAATTGTTCGTTGCCTATGAGAAACAAATGTATTAGCACTTCAGCAGACAAGGAAACCCCTTAAATATATTGCAAACAGGAAAAGAAAGTGCACTGTGGACTGCAAATGTATTCCGTTAGAAATATGGGTCACGACCTACCGAGAAACGAGCAATCACAGCAATATAAGAAGACTTATAATGCATTCAACAATTGAAAACGCCAAACATAGTGTTTGCTCAAAGATAACTAAATAGATTGGAAGATTGGAAGACTTTCTCTATTACTAGAAAGGAAAAGATCTTCATACCATGCCATGTAATTAGAAGAATAAATAGAAAGCTCATATATAGCATAACATGGCCAACGTCTTTTTACTATTTTGATAATTCAGAATTCAAAATCTTCTTGGGAACGAAAATTTACCTGAACTCTTCTGTAGATAAGACATATCAGACAAGACAAGCAAAGCTAGTCCATGCTGAGGAGCCCATTGTTCCTTCATCATATCAAAGTAAGAAAACATTGGAATAAGGATGCATCGCATAGTTGTACTCTGTTTGGCCAGTTCTGCAAGCTTCTGAACACAAATATGGGACCATACTTCTGGAGATTCATGCTCCTCCCTGCATAGCCACTCAAATGAATCATAATATGTTGGGTTCATCTGAGCTCGAAAGTTAAAAGAAGCAGTATCAAACATGTCACAAAATATAGGTTGGATAGTCATTCTCTTCTTCTTTTTGCGATGGTTGGACGGTCATTTCAAGGCCATTACTTCTGCTATCAAGTTCCCATTCATCCCTTGATCAATGGATCAAACAGTGAAAAAAAACACATATTTATATTAATCTACTATGCTTCAAAGGAAATTTTCTTCAATGTGTTGTTTCATGCTCCTTGCAAATCCCGTGCATGTGCATATCAAATGAATCATAATATGTTGGGTTCATCTGAGCTCGAATATTAAAAGAAGCAGTATCAAACATGTCGCAAAATATAGGTTGGACGGTCATTCTCAAGGCCATTACTACTGCTATGCTGAAGAGTCCCTTGCTGATCGCAGTCTAGTAGTTGTTGCACCACAGAAATTCACATCATTACCTCCACCTAAACCAGCTCTTCCCTCACGCCTGACTACAGCCCCTGTGACCTGTGACCTGGCTGGCCTTGTGTGACAAGATTCAAAGGAAATGATAAAGCTGGAGCCAACATGAGCAACTATTATGTGGGATCTCCTTGATAATAACATCTGACATGAGCCCTCAGGTGCACCCAATTCATGGCAGACCTACATCCTTGTGCTTTTCAGCAGTGAAATCAGACTCTGTTGCTCCCTGTTTGTCACGGGTCCTTTGCTCCAGCATATTCCTCTCAACATGAACACCATCCATGTCCTTACCTGCTATCTGTTCATCGCTGATGCATTGCTCAGCCTCATTCTTCTGATCTTCCAAAGCAGTAGCAGCAGCATCACTGGATGTACCCCATTTGAGAACTTGCTCCATTACATAGCCACGTTCCTAATCACCCATGGTTAAATCGACAACACCTTCCTCCGCCACTTTGTGTTCCACGACAGAATCATCCATCATCCATGGTTAAATCGACAACACCTTGCTCCAGCATCTGCTGATCACCCACCCACAGCATCACCATTCTTGATGGTTCCCAAGTAATAAGTGGCGCATTGCTCCACTTCCTTTTCCTGATCCTCGACAACAATGTCATCTGCCGTGGTGTGCAATATTTCAACGACACTTAGGCAGCAGCACCACCTGTTGACCATTGACAGCATTATCATCCATGGTCAATGACACCTTGCTCCACCACCTGCTGATCATCCAGAAGGTCATCATGCACCATTCTCCATGGTTCCCAAGTAAGTCACGAGTGACACACTGCTCCACTCCCTTGTCTTGATTGTCAACAACAATGGCATCGATGGCACTTAGCAGCAGCAGCACCTGGTTACCTTTGACAGCATTATCATCCATGGCTGCGACCCCTTGGTCGATGATCCTTGCCCTGACCTCTCCAGGACGTCCTCGACCTGCAGCATGGGGATCTTGACGTCCAGCAGCTCGGATATCGTCTCCTCGATCGCCGACTTCTCCATGAGCTCCTTCTCGCACTCATACAGCATCTCGCTCAGGCCCATGTCGGAGCCCTTGATGGTGTCATCCATTGTGTTGCCACTGCCGGACATCATCGAGGGTGAGCAGCGATTCTTCAGTTATGGGTTCTGGAGCCTTGAACAGGTTCCCTTCT
This sequence comes from Aegilops tauschii subsp. strangulata, assembly GCF_002575655.3. Taxonomy (NCBI): domain Eukaryota; kingdom Viridiplantae; phylum Streptophyta; class Magnoliopsida; order Poales; family Poaceae; genus Aegilops; species Aegilops tauschii. Next base: position 502,298,478 of record NC_053035.3, on the reverse strand, counting down.
CCTCCCAGGTCATACTCTGATATCAAGAACGCCTGCCCCATGTCTCCCTGTTTACTTTTACAGCATGCAAGAAGTCAACTTAATTATTTAATCCTACCAGAATGACAAACACTTTCTGGCACTTAGAATGAATCGAGCTACTTAATTTCTGCAAGTATAATGAACTGAAGAACTGAACATGGACATAATAGGGCAATTGATTCACTCAGTAAAAAGGAAGAAGTGTGGAACCTCGGAGTAAAATAAAAAGCCAAGTAGTGGTAGACAAAGTTTTGATGAGTGGGGAGTGGGGGAGACGTGTAACTATTTGATTAACAATAGGGCAATTGATTCATTCAGTAAACCATTGTCTCCTCACCAATAATTATGACACCACCGAGTGGAGCTGGTACAGGTATTAAAAAACCAGCTCCATTGTCTAAGTTGTTCCGTGACCAAGCACCCTCAACAAAGTCTTTCTCCTTCAGTGCAACTTCATACTCCCTCCGTCACGAAATTCTTGTACTTTGCAATTTAGGACCATTAATCTACAGATAATGTTGTTATTCAGTTTATTTCAGTTCTGATAGTGGATACATTTGACAGTGGATACATTTTTGACAGTAAACATATTGCTTACTCCAATTTATTTCAGGTGTAGATATACTCTTGTTCTTGCTCTTCCCCTTCTCCAATTTGCTTGTCTCTCTCCTGTTCATTTCCATCTCTGAGAGAAATGTGCACTTACACAGCAGTAAAAGTAAAAAACCAGTCCAAAAGCAGGGGATGAATGCACAAGAAGATTATTAAACCTAGATGCAATCCTTTGCATAAACCAAATAGCCATGACTGGACATGATCATGATCATGACACTAACTTGTCCTTGAGAATTGCTAGAGTTACAGTCAAATACAGTCAAACAAGAATGCAATCAAGCAAATTCATTCACAACGACAGAAAAGAGTAGTCATTTTGCTGAACTTCACAGTGCATACTTAGCAGTTCAGTTAACCACTAGTGCAGCAGGACTATTCAGTGCATACTTAGAACACTAACTTACTGTACCCACAAGCTTAGTGAATTTTGATTTCAGTAGTTACTGCTTTTCAGAGACAAATTTGACACCGACTGACTTAGTGAATTTCAGAGACAAACTTAGAACACTAACTTACTGTACCCACAAGTTTAGTGAATTTTGACAGTAGTAAAGATCAAAAACTTCAGACTTTACCCGATGCAGACTTGCAGAGCACTTGGGCACGAGGCCGATGAGCACAAGGAGGAGCCGTCATCGTCGATGGGCCAGACCTGCAGAGCCACAATGTACTCCATGATTCAGTAACCTGGTTAACTGAACTGAAACTAAATGAAGTTTGGTTGACAACATAAGAGTTCATGAGAAGTTGACAACATCAGAAAAAGAGGTGGGCTAATAAATTTAACAGTTTGCTTGGCCAATTGCCAAATTTCAGCTTGTGCATCCTAGCATTTTAGTTACACAACATAATACCCACACAGGAGTATGAAAACAGTAAAAGAGGCATCTGCTAGCAAAACCTAGGAAGAAAAATAAATTTCACAACAATGAGCAAATTTTGGTTGGGTACTTCAGTACTGCACAACAATGAGCACAACAATGAGCAAATCTTATTGAATTTTGAGACAGTGCTAATTTCAGAGTTCAGAGTTCATGAATGAATTTTGAGACAGTGCAAATCTTACTGAAATGTTGGATTTGGGTTGCCTATGTGTCCTGGATGTACTGGTAATCATCTTGTTTAAAACTTAACAAGGTTAATGATTCAGAAATTCCAATGATTCAGAACATGATTTAGTAACAAGGTTCGGAACTTAAATGTTGTCTCCAACTTAAATTCAGTAACAAGGGAGAGTAAAAACCTTTTGCTGCTGCTGGAGGAGAATGGAGGAGGGCGGTTGCTTGGGTGCAGAACGTGACCACACTCACGACGTCAGGCGTTGTTTCGTTAGCAGTTCATGGGAACTGAAGGCCAAGGGTGAACGTCATATGCCTGTGAAGATCAGCAAGCAAGTGGTGTGGTGAAACGAATGGTGATGAAGTAGGGGATACATGCGTGCATGATGATGCAGCGTTTTCAGCCTTTCAGTTTCCGAAGTTAAAGCAACTCAAAAAAAAATCGGAAGTAACAGTGTTTTCAGTTAGGTAGTAGAGTGTTTTCGGTTCTTCATTTTCGGAAGTAAAAGTGCTTTCAGTTAGGTACTCGGATGAGCCGCCCATCATGTGACTGACTGCATAATGCGATTGGTTAATGATGATTAAGAACCCACAAGTTGCAGAAAAAGTTCAGAAGCAACAACCCACGGGATACATACAGAACTTTGCAAGTTGCAACTGAAAAAGCCAGGCCACCCAATCAACTGCAACTGTTCTGCTGCATCACCGGACAGCAAGACAGACACCAAATCTCCAGGCCCGTGAGCACACATGACACCATGTAGACTTGCAGAATACTCCATTTGTAAGTGTTAGATGTACAGTACTCAAATTTTCAGTTTTACTCAAATTTCAGTCAAGCATTACAGTTTGGGGACAGTTTTACTCAAATAGGCTAACCATATCTTGCTAGTTCATCTTCATCCTTTCCAAGCAAAAAAAAGGCACGACTTCTAAGCATAATAGGCATGTAGAAAATCTTAGGGAAGCACGACGGTTGAACATAGGTAATGGAGAACTTGTACTAATAGCCAAAAGACAGGAATTAAAACAATAGTACCTCAATGCCGCCAAGATGCTCAAACTTACATGCGATCGATAAGCGGCAAACTTGCAGTGTGAGAGTCTCAGCGCTAAACTCTGAACGTATCGAGGGCACGCCGACACGTATTCCAGTGTACCTGCATCAAAGCAAACAATAGAGTGCGTATAAGAGAGAACACTAGAAACACATAAAGGAAACAGTGTCTGCATATATAATATAACTGGAAAGCAGCTTCATGCCTAAGATAAATGCATGGGTCTTTTTTTTTAATTAAGGGGTCCCCCCCCCCCCCCCCCAATTTTCATTGCTGAAAATTGATAATACACAGTGACATACATTCAACTCAGTGACCACATCTCTCATCAGCCAACTACACCAACTCACACAAATTACAGCCAAACATGACTACCATCAGCGGCTTCGCAAAACTAATCATCACAGCCAGCAAGCATATCGAACAACAAAAGAAATCTGGGCACATGAAGGATAAAAGATCAAAATCTTTTTGTCTCTTAAACAACTTCATTTTCTTAGCCTTGCTATGTCATCCGGTGATCCTCGACACCATCGGAGCCCATCCTCTTCTCCTACTGAATATGTCCGCTGCCACTCGGAGCAACAGTCTTGCCCCTTTGACTTGCGCCCCTCGTAGTTCTCGTTTCTGTAGCAACTTCCAAAACTCTAACCAGTGAGCTGACTGTGTAACTATACTCCATGGATCATAAGGATATATATTGTCAAAACATGCTCTATTACGCGTTTTCCAAATAGCCCAGAAAACAGCAGCTATGCCTACTGCCAGTCTGCCACCACACTTCTAGCTCTACAAGGGAAACTAAAAACCCAGTTACATAAATCATGTACTGAACTAGATCTCATCCTAATTCCCAGAGCACATTCTACTACTCCCCAAACATACCTTGCCAAAGAACAATGGATAAACATATGATCTACTGTTTCTTCAGCACAACAAAATCTACACTTAGCAGATCCAGACCAACCTCTTTTTAAAAGATTATCCTTAGTAAGAATGCTGTTCTTAAACATTAACCATAGAAAAACTTTAATTTTCAAAAGAATTCTAACAAACCATAATTACTAAAGGGGCAGTCTACTTGAACTATTTTCAGCATGTTATACATGGATTTAACAGAAAACTCCCCTGAACTAGTTAGCTTCCATCTACATCTATCTCTATCATCACTTAATCGTACATCTTTACAGAAAACTTGCAATCTGTTCCAACTATCAAGCAGAACCCCTCGAAGGCTCCTTTTTAATTTAATACTATCCCATCCAGAATTAAAGACAGTAGCTACTAGAATGTTAAAGCTAGTATTCACATTATAAAGTCTAGGAAATCTTTCACATAAAGGCTTATGTCCTATCCATTCATCTTCCCAAAATTTATGAATGTTACTACCACTCAACCCAGACATACACTGAACAAGAGCCTCAATGTCACTATCAGAGTTATCAGTATCAGTTTGTTCTATTTCTGAATCTGTCTCTAACATAGCCTTAGACCCAGAGCCCTCCAGCCCTGGATTCCCACTAGAAGAAAGTAAATCAGGCTTATCTTTACTAGCTACTACCTCCTTTTCGGTTTATAAGGCATGTGAGTATCTCCAGGTTGACAAATAGATCAACGTAATACAAGTTATATATCACAAAAAATATATCTTTAGAAACTTCAAATCACATACTTTCTAATGGTGTAATTTTTAGACTATACAACTCATCTTATGTTGGTCAAAATATAGATCTAGGGATACGCGTAGGCCTAATAAACCGGAAAGGAGGTAGTACAAACATATCAACCCTAGCTTGTTCTAATTTCTGAACAACATCAACAGAGCTATTAATTTCCTTACTGGATCTTCCTAATTTAACTCCTACTTTACCAGCTATATTAAGTAAAGTTTTGTGAGCATAACTAATAGAAAGTTTTTCTTCTAACTCACCTTGCAATCCTCCCAAGTTCTTGAGTCTCGCTCTCTCCATGGTCTTGTCCATCATGTTATGATCAGTATCTGTCCTGTCGCTTGGCCTCCTCTCCTCTACAGTGTTACCCTTATTTTTGTCCCCTTTCCTGTTTTTCTTTGGTTCAATCAGTTCATCTTTCCAATGCACAACTTCCACTTCAGTTGTAGGACCAGTAGCCTTTTCCTTCTCAGGATTTTCTGAACAAGCCTCCTCTGTCTTTGTATAACATCTCTTGAGTTCCAAATCGTCATATTTCTGCTCAAAATCTAGCTTATCCAACTCTCCAGTATTTTCTTTTCTTTCCTCTTCTAGCTTTTTCTTAATGAACATATTTTCCCTAAGCTCTTCCATTTTTCTGTCTAAACTAGCCTGACTGGATATCACACATCCAGCTTCATCTGTAAGTTTTACTTTTTGCTTACTTGCCCTCTTTTTCTCAAACCCCGCACTAGGTGACAACAATCCTTCTTGTTGAGCAGTTTTTGCCCTCTTCATTTCTTTGCAATTCTTTGTTAAAATCAGAGATAAGAAGTAGTTTTCCATCAATCAAATGTCCCCCTTCTTCCTCAATCTTCTCTAGTTCAAAGCCCACATGGTACACTAGCAAAGTATTTTTATCAGTAAATTCTGCAATACCGGGTATTTTGCTGGGATCTTTAACTCCACATTTGATTCTGATAATAGCATTCTCCCAGAAACCTTTCATGTCAGCATCTATGAAAGTTCCTATGAGAGTAGCAACCTCAGCAAACCAATCCCTGTGATGAAAAGACTCAGGTACACCAAAGACTTGTACCCATACAGTACTTAATTTGAAAATAGCTCCAAGATCATCCGTGATTTTAGAGACCCTAATAAATGCAGAACAAATACTCAGTGCAATCCTTAATCATATGACCAGCTTTTAAGCATCTAGTACATCCTGTGCCAGACTTTGCTCCATTCCCCTCTGCAGCAACATCCTGTGTACGCCCAATTCCTCCCACTGAAGAAGCAACTGTACCACTGGTTTGTTTTGACTGAACCTCCAACTTAACTGGAGTATGTGCAGACTTGTGACCAGAACTATTGCTCCTCCCTCCCACACTCGAATCCTGATGTGCCCCCTGTGATCTATCTAACATTCTGCCTGAAGTCTGCACCCCTCGGTCCGATCGGCGGCCCAGGGGGTCGCTGGAACGGAGTAGGAGGAAACTGAGCTTGGTTCTGCCATTCCGGGACAAATGACACACGTGTACCTCGAGGAAGGCGGGGAGGAGCGCCAACTTGTCGACGGGGGCTGCGGCAGCGGCGCCACTCAGGTCACGTCCCTCCACCTCGCCGCTGCGGCGGCAACGAGCAAACAAATTAGTCGATTACTCGGAATCGGGGGTTCGCGGGAAGGGAGGAAGGATGGGTACCGTCCGCGGCTGCGGTGGCCGGAGCCGGCGACCTTCCATGGCGATGCTGCTAGGCCTTTGGAGGGGCCCACGACACGAGACGGGAGGAGGCGGCGGCGGCGTCAACTCCGACCGGGAGCAGTGAGTTTTTTTAGCAGATCGGGAGCAGTGAGATTGGGATCAAACAAACAATCGCGCACCCCCGCCCTTTTTGTTTTCCTTTTTTCTTCTTTCTCTTTTCTTTTTTCTTTTTACTTTGAGAACTGATCACAAATCTAAAATCCCAAAACAAACTACCAGGTTAAAACATAGTTCTTAATTCATTTCACGAATTTGAAAGATGCTCGGGATTTCATAAAGTGTTCATGAATTTTCAAAAAAAATGTTGCAAATTTCAAAAATTGATACCGAATTTAAAAAAAACATTGATTCGAAAAATGCGGATTTGCAAAATGTTTTTTTGGTTTCAAATAAATCATGCTTTCAAAAAAGTGTTTACATTTTCATAAAATCTTCATGATTTCAGAAAATGGCATGATTTAAAAAAATGTTCACGAAATTAAAAGATGTTCGCAAAAATGAAAGAAAAAAGAAAAAGAAAAGAGAAAACAGACATGAAAGAAATGAAAATGAAAACGGAAGTGAAAGTGAAAAAGAATGTTTATGACTGTCACTCAAATATTATTCTTCCTTTTGCCAAGGTGGCAAGGTGAAGAGAAGCCTAAAAGTTTTTAACTCTGTGACAATCGCACTACAGTTTTCTATACATATGATCAGTTTGTTATTGTAAAATATACTTTGTTAGTTTTTTTTTTCAAGTTTGCAGCAGTTATGCCTAGCCATTTTTAATATTTATATCTACTTTTGCGGCAACAATAAGATTAGTTGCGGTAATATTATGCATCGACCAAATATTCTCGAGTTTGGTACCCGTATCATATTTGGCAACAACCTACATTCACAGATTCACTTCGTATCCTTATCTTTACTGGAACATTGTCATCGCTCGCTTCCGCCTCCTTAACCTTGTTGCCGGATCCACCTTCACGCGTAGTGCAACCATCTTCCAACCTAGTGTGTCTCCTTCCTCTCTCACCGGCCACTGGCACAAGGGTCGACATGACGATATTGTCAACGACTTCTAGAGTTGCGGCCACTATACTTTCCTGGGTTTGTGTCGACGACTTCTCTCGGATTAGACTGAGGCCATATTTGGCCAAGCTAGGGCTCATATTTATGGGGAGAAAATGTGATTATCTATCACATCCTAGCATCTCTAGAACTACTCTAGAAAAGGGAGCCCCCTGGTTGAATCGAGCTTTTGTGAGACCCGGGTGTCAACGGGTATTTGGCCTTTTGCAGACCGCCTTGTTCAATCTTCCAGACAGGACCATTAGCATGTGAGACAAACATGTCACTGTAACATCAACAAAGTACGCTAACCTCTTGTGTGGTACAACGGCATCATTCGGTCCATGAAAACTCAAACAAAATAACAAGGAACAAAGGAAGACGCTACAAAGAAAAGGGCACGGCAAGATGCACGTTTGCTTCTAGTTCTATGTACAACACTGACCGAACTACCCTGCTGTTAGCATCCAAACACGTCACTTAAGGATTTTTTGGCCCATGTGGAGTTTATTTACTATTGTAAGTGTAGTGCTTTTACTTGACACATTCGAATATGTAAATGATATATAGTTTGGCTTGCCCGATCATGCATTAACACATTCCAAACTATTTTTCACTCAAGGGTCATACTATGATCCCGTATGGCGGTATGGGTATTATTGGACCAGGCAAAAACCCTTTGAGATTCTTAGTAATCTCCACATAAAATGAATTCAATATTCTTACTAAAAAACAATAATTTTAAATATAATTCTGGATTTGGCAAAATAATTTTCCACATCAAATTAATTATGAAAAGTATTTTATTTTGAAAGTTAAATTGATAAAGCATTTAATAAATATATATTTCCATAATTCGACACCTAATTCTAAACTTATTATTTATTAAATCATCTAAAATTTGAATAAGCACTTTGACTCGAAAAGAAAGAAAAGCCCCTCTTGCGTGTTTCTTATATCCGAGAATGGATCGCTCAACTAGCTAGGTAACAAAATGAAATGATCATCTCTCATTTCATCCCCTTCCCTTTTGAGCAAAGAAGGGCCCTGGAGCACTCAGAACAGATTATATATACCCTGCAATACATTTCACATCAAGAACCCAACAAAAGAAATTACATAATATTACCAACTTCTACAAAGATGACCCTATACATAAAAAATAGTTGGGTTTAGCACACATTATGATCGAATTCAACCACAACAACATCGAGGACGAAACCACTCAGGTTGTCGTGATCTCCAGCACTTCGCCTCCAACACCAAGCTCACACGTAAAGGAAGCCATGGATTCCGACCAAAACCCGATGTGCCTTCCGTTTGGCATCCAACGAGGGAGGGATGAACAAGGTTGCTCTTTGGCTAGAGAAATCGATGATGTGGTGGTGGATGTTGGTCGACAACCTCTGTTGTAGGCATCATTGCCCTACCACGAGCATCATCGAGGATGAGCTCCAAACCTATTTGTAGTATGCAACTTCTCACTCCCCTCATCTCCCTGTCCAGCCTCACGGTGTCCTCCAGAGCAGAAGATGAGCATAGGATTCTCCTGTAAATAGGTGAGAATGATAGAATCCCATAGCCCAACATAGAGGATAGCCCATGGAGAAGGCCTCAGATCCGCCTAACCCTTCTTCTTTGGTGGCCACTGCTCTAGCCACCATGACAACACCCGTGACAACATCAGGGATGAGACCACTTGGGTCGATGAGCACTTCGCCTCCGACATCCAAGCACACAGGAAAAGGAAGCCAAGGACTTCGAGCAGACATGACCTACCTTTTGTTTTGCATCCGATGAGTGAGTTGATGGAAGCCATGTACTAGAGAGGGAAGCCGGTTTTGTCTGAGCTCAGGCCTTTGGCCGTGTTGCAACGGAGGCCAGTTTACCTTAATGCAGTCCCCAAGGTTGTTTGAAGGATCTTCGGATGCAACAACTTTTTATATAAACCGGCCCAAACATTATGATGCAGCCCACTAGTCAGGTAAATAGGAGGATCTCTTTAGACTCCGCCTCAAAACCTACCGCGGGAGGGGAACTACTAGGCATCAGACTACTGATTTTTAGTACATATCAGACTAGTCTGTGGCCATTCGATAGAAGCATGCACATCATCCGATCCACCGGCAAACTCCCCCTTGTGAGTCAGTTTCATGCAGATTTGGCAGTAATTGTAATTAATTAATTTCCTAACTATTCTCCCTGAAATCAAGGCATAGTTATTTAAAGATATTTTTGGCAGTAATCTAAAGATATTTTATTTGTTTCCAATTATGAGGACCTTGCTTCCTAAAAATTGCTTCCAAGCAGGATCTTGCTTCCTAAAAATTATGGGTCGTACGAAGTGTTCAATCGTAAGGATTATTTTTGTTTGCTTCCTAAGTTGTTTTCAATTGTGACGATCCTTCCTTCCGAAGATTCAATTTGGTTTGCTTCCGAAGCTTAACCTTTATTGTAATGGACTGTTTTGTTTCGATCAAATTGTTTCCGTGTTCTCTCGATTAAATTGGTTCCATACAGTTAGAGTTTGCATCAAATCTGGAGATTTCTTCGGTCTTGTTACAATTGTTTGAGATTTTTTTAGTCTGCTAGTTAGAAGTTGTATCCAGTGTATTTTTTTAGCAGAAAACAATATGTTACATGCAACCAGAGAATTGTTTTGAATGTATCAACAATCGTCACTCCAAAAAAAATAAAAAAACTATTTACATCAAACAATGCATAAGAAAGTAGAACTTGCTTCCGAAGAAAATAAAATTTTCATCAAAAGATTTTCAAATTTGCTTCGAACCCCCACCATCAGTGGTCGCGCATCCTTCCACCTTGATGATCTTCCTAACCGATGGCCCACCTTGGCGATCACGGCACAAGGAAGAGCGGAACCATCGAAACACACCTCGGCGAAGCTGAGAATGTACGGGTGTGTTTGGATTGTGGCTAAAGTGCACCTTATCAAAATTTTGGTCATGGCCCAAAGATTGGTCTTTGGTTGGATGGTTGCCAATTTTTTGGCATGCCAATGAACTCTAGCCAACTCTAGTTCATTTTTCTTGCCAATGTTGGCCAAATCATGGGCAACCAAAGCCTCAACCAAAATTTTGGCTAACCAATGCTTTGATGGGGCAATCTTGAGCACAGACCAAACATACCCTACATGCCAAGCTAGCAAGACCATGGAAGCACACCCGTCGGGACAACACTAACTAAAAACATGGATGAATTTCTTCCGTTATCACTCGTGCACTGACATTTGTAAATTTTAGACAATGGCAAAGATAATAATATGGGAATTGCACAACAGCAACGAAGAAATGAGGTAAACTAGAAAAGAATAATGTGAAGCTTGCGCACCATATGCTGGAGTATGTGATGAAACTAGAAGCACGGGGGCAATGTTCAAACTAGAATACATCAGAAAAATAGAATAGCAAGTAAGGTAGTCAGAAAAAGGTTTACGCGAAACAACTAGTTGGTCTGTCACAACATACACGGGGTTGTGTTTTGATCAAAATGGTGTTAAAAAAAAGAACAATAGAAGCCACAAACACCAGAGACATACCATAATTTGCGGCATGTCATACTACAATGGTGATAACAATGACAACAATATTTTTTTAAAGGAGGAAGTATCGGAAGCATTTTATCTAAACCAAAGGAGCATATGAATTATAATTTGGAAGTCCATTCAGTATGAAGCATGAAAATGCGCTATCTTTGTATAACTCATCTTACTTTGAAGCATAGAAAAGTAAACATGGAAATTAATTAAGAGTGCCGCCAACATGGGGAAGCATGATTGTCGCGTACATATACTAAATTCACCAAAAATTGGTTGAACTATGGAAGCACACTTTCTAAACCGAAGAAGCATGTGTACTATTATCTTTGGAAGGCCATTAGTGCGAAGCATGAAAAGAGTGATATCTCAACACAATTCATCTTGACATGAGGCAGATCTAGACATCCAAGCAATCACACATGGGTGCACTACCTTCCCTTGGATGCATCAACGCATGGATGCGCACGAGCTTCTCGGTCAGGACGACGTAGTGATGCACGAAAGAAACCACGTTGATGGCGGCTTCCGGTGAACTAGAAACATGGCCACAGCTACTGCTAGCATATCACAGCCACGCACGGTAGGTCTACGGCAGCACACGAGCGCCTGGTTCTCCTCCGTGGCCGTCTGCTGATGCTGGCCTCCCCATGTGGTCCCGGAGACTGCAGGCCAGTATGGTGGAGCTAGCGCCGGGCAAGGGAGAACGGCGGGGTGGTACGGTGCAGAGTGGCGTCGGCGAGCGCGGTGGAGAACAATGACCTGGAGCGATTTGAGAGGACACTGACCGAGGTGGGGGAGGAAGGTACGGGATTAGTGGACCATCACGGGCGTGTTTATTTTCTGTCCGGGGATTACGGGTGGTTTCAACTGAATGTTGTTGGAGCTTTCCAGCCATGCGATTGAAAGGAAATCAATGGAAGAGTACCCGTCTCACAATTGAAAGGGATCAGACTTCTGAGTATAAGTGTTTCCCTAACTTAATATATTTAGAGACTACTAGTAGTAGTCAATCAGTCATGGACGGAGACACGCTACACAATGGGTGTGTAACTTTCTTTGTGAAAAAATGGGTGTACATCTTTAATTTTGTCTCCCTCTTTTAATTTGCGACAAGTAGTTCATTCTAATTAATCGGGATAATACTAATTTTGAAATATGCATACCCATTTGTAATAAACCTGGTTCCGCCACTCCTAGTAATCTAGTACTACATCAAAAAACTATGCATCACACACTGAAACTGAAAAGACCTAGTGCCCCGGGAGGTTAAAACACGAGGGGTTAGGGTTAGCCACGCGAACAAGAGACGATGGGTACCTTTGCGTGTCGCCGCAGCTGGTTTCCTCTTCCTTCGCTGGCCGCTCCGGCGGCAGGAGGAACGGGGAACCTCAGACCTATGCGTCGGATGTTCTTAGTAGAGTTAGGGTTTAGAGAGTCGCTGCCGAGGTCGTCGCGACGACGCCACGTCTGAATAAATTTGCTCGGGCTCCGTTCGCGGTCAAGCGGAGCTCTTGCCTTTGTCTAGGAGTCAGCAGGGTGGGGATCTCCGGATCTCGTCGAGGTCGCGGGCTATTGTGTCCGGAGGTCGACCGACATTGGGCGGGTTGGTCCTCAAATGGGTGGTGGTTGTGTAGAGACGAAGGTTCTTCTTCCTCCTCGTCGGTATCATTTTTCCGCTCTTTGTTCTTCCTACATCTTTGTGTTGCTGATGGATGGATGTCTTGCTTTGCCCGGATGGTTTGCTCGGCCGCGGCGTTGGAACCGGATCCTAATTCTCTTCCATCTGGAAGGGGCTCCGTCCAACACACACGTAATGAGCCACAAATAACAAAGACTGGTGCAGGTGTGTTGGATGCATAAGTGTATCCTTGCATTTTCGACACGAGAGTGAAGAAAAGAGGGAGCGGCGTGGCAGCGATTATGTCATGGTTGAAGATGATTACCTGCTTGGGTATGGTTGCAGATTTCAGCGTCGCAGGGGTCTTCTCGCAATGCTAACAAAGAGCTACGGAGATATTCGTATTTGACTGGTTGTGTTATGGTCTCTATGTTTTTCTGGTTCATTACACGTGTGTTCGGGTGTGCTTATACGGGTTGGGGTTGGGTAAAAAACTTTTGTATAATTTCGTGATTTGAATATAAGCATATTTTATCTAAAGAAAAAAGACCATTCGAGACGGGTGGTATGACTGGGCAACTATCTCATCCATGGAAAAATCGTGCAAATCAACTCGTAGGCGGCGCGTTCTGACCGTTGGCACACGCGGGGCTCGAGGCACCAAGCAAGCAAGTGTCCGTTGGTTCGTCGTGGCCTCTCTCCTCTCTCTCTCTTCCACTTGCACGCACTGTAGAAAGAAAATTCCCAAACTCTCCCGGGGCTTCAACTTGGAAGCTTAATAACTTAATAAGTATATTTAGAGACAATAGTAGTGATGGACGGAGCCACGGTACAAAATGGGTGTCCAACTTCTTCTTCTTCTTAAAAATGGGTGTACATCTTTAATCTTGTCTCTCACTTAGAATATGTTAGTTCACTCTAATTAATTGGGATAATACTAATCTTGAAATATGCATACCCATTTGTAATAAACCTGGCTCGGCCACTCGTGGTCTAGTACTACATCGAAAACCGTGCGTCACACACAGAATTGTACGTGAAAGGACCTAGTGCCTCAGATCCTAAAAAAAGACTTAGTGCCCCCCGAGGTTAAAATGTAGTGTTTGGCGGCGGGAGAAAGGGGGGACCTCGGATCTATGCGTCTGGTGTGTTCTTAGTATGGTTAGGGTTAAGGGAGTCGCTACCGAGGCCGTGGTGGTGGTGGCGCGTCCGAATAAATTTGCCCGGGCTCCGCTCGCGGGCAAGCGGGACTCTTGCCTTCATCTACAAGTCAGCGGGGTGGGGGATCCCCGGATCTCGTTGAGGTCGCGTGCTATGGTGTTTGGAGGTCAACCGACACTGGGTGGTTTAGTCCTCGAATGGGTAGTAGTTGTGTGAAGACGGAGATTCTTCTTCCTCCTCGTCGATATGATTTTGTGTTATTGTTCCTCCTTCTTCTTTGTGTTGCTGCTGGATGGATGTCTTGCTTTTGTCCGCGTGGTTTGCCCGGTCACGACGTTGGAAGCAGATCCTAGTTCACTTTCATCTTGAAGGGGCACATATAGCGGTACTCAGAGCCACAAATGACGAAGGCTGGTGCAGGCGTGTTAGATGCATGTGTGTGTCCTTGCCTTTTGGACACCAGAACGATAAATAGGGGGGGGGGGGCAGCGTAGTGGCGATTATGCCGTGGTTGAAAATGATGACATGCTTGGATACAGATGCATATTCCTGCGTTGTAGGAGTCTGATGTGGATTCCAGCGTTGCAGGAGTCTTATCGCAAGGTTTAGGGATGCCGACCCAGAGCTCTGGAGATCTTCGTGTTTCACTTGTTGTGTTATAGGGTGCTCTATGTTTTTTTCCAGTACATGTGTTAGGGTGTGCTTATACAGGCTAAAGACTTTGAATTATTTTGTGATTTGAATACAAATGTACTTTCTAAAAAAGTAAAAATAAAACATTCATGTCGGGATTGATGCCCCCCCGGCCCCCGCGTCGCCCTCCTCTGCGACACGGGGGGAACCCTAGCCGCCGCCGCCGCAAGGAGTCCCCGCCGCCAGAGGGCCCGCCGGCGAAGCCGGGCCGGACCCCAGGAAGGTGGCGGCGGGGCAGATCTGGTCCCTCGCGCCCCCCAATGCCCCCCGACACTCCGCCCGCCACCCCGTCCTGCCGCGGCGGCACCCTCCCCTGCTGGTCCGGGGGGCGGATCCGGCCACCCTCGGGGCGGCCTGGCCCCGCCCATCGCCAGTCGGCCGCGGCCCCCCTGCCCCGCCATCCTTGGCCGCCGCGGATGCCCCTTCCCTCGCGCTTCCCTCTCTGGCCGCGACCCGCTCTTTTTCCGGAGATACTCGGGCCTCCCCGCTCCAGCTGCTGCTCGAGCCTGCAGTCTACGGCGACGGCCGGTTGCGGGGTGTTCGCGGCCTGCCCTCTCGTGCAGGCAGACCCCTCGTCTCCGGTGGCCCTCCCCCTCCCCAAGCAACGGTGAAGGCTCTCGCGCGGAGGCGACGACGTGTACGCGGTTGTGGCTGGCTCGGGACCCCTCGCGACGGGTCTTTGTTGGTGCTGTTCCGGCCCCGACGGCTACAGGCCCGCGTCTCTCCGGCGTCCCTCACTGCTGGCGTTCTCCACCGGGCTGCTCCGGCCCGGCGATCGGGTAGCTGCGTCCCTTCCAGCCTACCTGGCTCGCCGAGATCCCGATGGTCAAGGCCACGGCAGCTCGGATCTGCGTGCTTCCAGTCCGTGCTTGCCGGCGTTGCTGGACGCCGTCGCGGCAAGACCCTCCCGCATGGTTCGCCTCGTCGCCCGCCCTACCATTTACGCCTCAAAGCCTCCCCTTTTGCCAGATCCTGTGCCCTTGGGTGTGGAGGTGGTGCCACCCTCCGACGGCAGGTGCAGCCCCGCCAACTCCCCATGACTCGGTGATTCCAACCAGCGTTGGCCTCCCATCTTCGATCCCGGATTCGGCGGCTATGGGATCGCTCAACTTCAGGCCAGGGAGAGATCCCTGCTCGGCTCGTCGGTGCTGGCAGCAATGGCGCCCGCGGGTGTCGTTTTCCTCCTTGGAGGCGCCGCCAAGGCCTTCTTTAGTTGGGCCCCTCTTCGAGCTCGGGGGAAACCCTAGGTCCGGGTCTCCCGCACCGGATAGTGACGGAGTCTCGGCATCGTTCTCCTTCTTGAAGGCACTATCTTGCTCGCTTGCGGTGTCCCCCGGTTCTGGCTCGGACGATGTTGTAGTTCTCGTTGGTTTTGGTACCGCCGCTATTGGCCCGGGTCTGATGGGTTTAGCTATGATGTATCTCCTGTTTGGCCGAGCATCCCTTGTCTCTTTGCTTCGGTCACCATGTTCACACATGTCTGCGTTCGTGTCATGTGTTGTACCCCCTGTACTGAATCTTCTTTTTATTTTATCAATGAAATGGTACGCAAGCTTTGCGCATTTGAGGAAAAAAAAACATTCGTATCGGCAAATCAACACGTGCGCGGCGCGTTCTGACCGTTGGCACGCGCGGCGCCAAAGCAAGTGGCCGTTGGTTCGTCGTGGCCTCTCCCATCTCTCTTCCACTTGCACGCACTGTAGGTAGTAGCCTAGCCTATACGGGCATGTGATGTCTATTCACTTCGCACCATGCACGGCCCCGTGGTCTGCTCTGCTCTGCACCTCCGGAGACGGAGAGGACGAAAAGTGGAGCTGGCATCGTTCACAGCTCGCTCTCTTTGGCTTCCGGCGCGCCATATTTTCTTTTGTCTAAAATTTCATTTTGATTTGTGTGAAATAGACAACACATGGGAGTACTAGTTCATCAGAAAGCGTGCGCCCCGTTTCTTTTTCCCGCCTCTCCACCGTCTCTCTCGTCGTCTCAAGCGTGGCTAGCTACGTGAAGGGCCTGGTCGTCCAGGCCTGCAGTGAAGAGGCATGCTCATACGAGGAGTAAATTGCATAGAAGTACCACAACTGAGGCATTGGAAATAGATTGGTATCAAGATTGGTAATTTTTACGTGTCAGTATCAACTTTGGGGCGAGGCGTTGCAAAAGAGGCTAAAACAGCTGTTTATACGTATTGACACGGAAACTGACCGGTTGGGCCCGCCTGTCGGGTGCTGACGTGGCATGTTTTTTGCAAAAAACTCCCTTGCTTTGTGCGTAATCCCATAAATGCTCAATTATTTCGGGAAAAAGGGCTCAAATGAGAGGGTTTTTTTTTCGTTCGTAATTTCCACCACCGATTCGGACTCGTTTGAAAATTTGAGTCGGTCCCACTGGGTTATGAACTAATCTAAACAGAAAATTAAACTAAACTAAACAGGCACAGGGCCCACATGGCAGTGGCACTAAGGGTATTTAGCCGGGTCATTAGTGCTAACTAATCCGGCGCCACGTCAGCAGTTGACGCCGGCGACCAAAGGCACGGCGGTGGCACGCCGGAGTTGCTCGGGATGGCGCTAACAAGCACCACTTCACGCGTGGTTTGCGGCTATGGCGAGCTGGCGGTGCGGCGCGTCTAAAGGAGGTAGCGGGGGGTGCCGGGGTGCAGTGTAGCGGCGGCGGCGACGGGCGGAGCGGCGGCCGGAGTTCGGCCGGGTGCGGGGATGCGGCTGCAGCGCTCGAGAGAGCGAGTTGGGGTGCGGGTTGGGTTCCTGGCGAGGTCTGGAGCACATCTACGTGCCTAGGAGCGACGAACACAGCCTCTGGCCATGGCGGCGAGGAGCTCAGGCGGCGGTGCGAATCGGTCGCCGGCGGAACGGCGGCCATGGCGAGAAAAGGAGCACGGGAGCAAGGGGAGAGGAGGCAGGGGCTCACGGCGAGTCGGTTGGAGCAGACGGCGAGCTCGGGGGAGGTCGGACGGCGTCGAATCGTCGGCGGTTGTCGTCGGATCCCGCGGAAGAAGCCGAAGGCGAGGACGACGGCACGGGGCTCCCGGCGTCACGTGGCTTGGCGATGAGGAAGAGGGCGTCGCGGCTGAGCCGTTGGATGGTATGGAGAGAGGTAGGTTGGACGGTGGCCACGGTGATCGTCGTCGGTGGCGACGGCCGCGTTCGGGTGTGTGTGAGAGATCGAGACAGAGGAGGGGGAGAGCGTTCGGGGGAGAGAGAGGAGATTCCAAGGAGTTTTTTGCAAAAAACATGCCATGTCAGCACCCGACAGGCGGGCCCAACCGGTCAGTTTCCGTGTCAATACGTATAAACAGCTGTTTTAGCCTCTTTTGCAACGCCTCGCCCTAAAGTTGGTACTGACACATAAAAATTACCAATCTTGATACCAATCTGATTCCAATGCCCCAATTGTGGTACTTCTATGCAATTTACTCTCATACTCTCATACGAGGATGACCAGACGTGCCAGCCTCGACCAGCGTGAGCACGCGGTCTCTTGCCTGTGCCCTCCCCAGTCAGCACAGCAGTGGCCTAGTCCAGATTTTTTATCTTTCAGCTCTTTTCCTACCCCGTGAGAGCATCTACCCTCAAACCCCCGCGGTGGTGGTCTTTGCGGGACCGGACACTTCTAAAATTAGCACTGACATCTCGTAACTGGGAAATTAACCCAATTGCATCTTGACATCTTTTACTAGATTCTCAAATCCATATAAAAGCATGCAAATTATAAAAGAAAAACCTATGTACCACGTAGCTACTTCTCACCGAAGATGTCCACTATTTCCGTGCCCGGCTACGGATACATGAGCGGCAGCCGCAACTCCGGCTCCCGTGTCTCCTCCGACTCCTCCTCGTCAGCCTCCGCAGCCGTCTTCGCTTCGACCTCGTCGAAGAGGGCGCCCGTTCCTACCAGATGAACCGTCGGTTGGCCTTAACATAGGCAGGACTCCGGGATGGCTGGTGCTCCAGTATCTTGTCCGCTTGGGCGACGACAAACTTAGCCTCTGCGTGCTCCATGTCGAAGCCCTGAGCCGGCGTCAGTTCCTGCTTTGGCTGCTCGCCTCATCCACCTCCGAATCCGCCACCTTCATTGGAGCCGACTGCTGCTCCTTCTCCTTCGGCTCCGGTGAGTATGGAGGCAGCCCGACAATGATGCGGGGGTCGCGTGCGGCATGTCTCGCCCGGATCTCCTGGTCGATCTGGTCCCGGCGCTCTGGTGTGAGCATCACGTAGCTGGTTATCTTCTTCCGGACAATGGCGAAGCCGGAGAGGGTGACAAGAGCGCCGGAGCGGGAGAGAGGAGGTGAATGGGCTCAGGCTGACGGTAAGGTGGGAGAAGGTGGATGGGCTAGGGTTGAGGGACACGGCCGGCTTAAATAGCTGAATTTGGCTTTGGGAGGCAAGCCAAAGCGGCGTCATGTGGCGTTCACGACCCTCACCGTAGGAGACGTCCGTCGGAACGCCGGGTTTTCGGACGATTCCGCGTGGGACCCGTCCTTCGGACGCGCCCGGACCCCCCGGCCCCATCATTTGGGCTGGATATGAGAGGGGTCTCTAAGACTCGTTTGAGAAGCTTGTATGTGTTGAATTTTCGCGATCAATGAGTGACCGACACGTCCGTTCGGTGGTTTGAGGCGGGTGTAGATGATCTCATGTTTTTTTTTTTTGAGAAGATGATCTCATGTTTGGCAGTGGCGAGTGGTGAGTGGTGACCCGTCGAGCGCCGTGGGAGGAGCAGGCCAGTGGTGCAGTGGATATGTCACGAGCGGACCGGCGCCGCGCATGGGATTGTGTGTGCACGCGCCGTCTGCCTCCCCCCCATCCCGGCTAGCTGTCTGGAGGTACACCACGCCATCGCGCCTCGCGCGGGCTCTCCCGGTCTCGCGTCGCCTCGGCTGTACATCTACATCGAGCTAGTACCATGTACTACTTGAAATACTACTTAATTAAAGGGTAGAGCTTTACAAGCATTAGGTTTAACTGTCTAAGTGTCTAATTTCGTCTCAGCATTAGGTTTAACTGTCTAAGTGTCTGACTATGTGGTAATTCCGCCGAAAGAAAAGCAAAATATGTTTTGGCGGCAATGTTTCCCGCCTCCTCCGCGGCTGGCTCGTCCATTTTTCTCCTTCATGCGCGGGCGAATCCAAATCCAAAGAGAGAAGAAGAAGATGCTCCTTCTCCTTCACATCAGTACGTACTGTACTCCTACTTTCTTTTGTTTTGTGCGTTTGCACGCATCGGGTGAGTGGTCTGTGTCGCGCGGCGCCTCAACTTGCGTGCGGATGCTCGGGCAGTCTACCTCCCATCGGGAGTATGGTGGTACAGTACTAGTAGCAGGCAGCAGCACATGCATGCGCAGCGACAAGCGCTGGTGGCCAACGGGCAGAAACAGGGAGCGACCAGCGCCCAAACATCAAATCAACACAAACAAAATAATGTGCTATTTCTCTATGTCATGGGATAAGTTATAGAGAGCCGGGTTTTTGTCTTTTTATTGTATAAATTCGGTTTTCCTAGTCTTTTCATGCATATCAATTCATCCACTGACAATCTATCCATACACATTGAAATAAAATCAACTCCAACATACCCACACATTATATCCATTCATTCATTTATCCACACATTCTGCTACTACCTCATATTAGATATTACACAAACACAACAACCACACTTCAAAATGGACGAAATTTCCAACAAGTTGAGGAAATAGGGTTCTACCTACTGTTATAAAATGCAACGAAAAGATTCGAGAGAAAAAATTGGACGAAAATATGGAGATTACCTTGCTCTTCATTTTGGCTCCAAGATCCGCCAATATAATGCCCAAATGAAGAAGATCCGAAGAGGGATTGAAGAGGAGGAGAGAGGTGCCTCCTCTCTGTTGAGCACGCCACGTCCATACCGTCAGAAACTCTGACGATACATAGTAGTACCCTACTGTCAGAGATAGTTAGTGAAAGACAACATAAGGTCAATTTTTTCCCTTTCAAAATAAGGTCAAATCATGCTAAACATTACAACAGAGGTTAGAATAGTGATTTTAGCCGTCAACGGTCGGTCTCACAATGTGTTGGGGCGTCTCGAATGACGAGCACACGTCTAGCCCTCTTCCGCTGAAACTGGATCCTCTAACATATAGAAGGAAAGTTACAGAAGCTACAGTACCCTAACTTGCATTCTTTCAATCAATATGAGTAAAGCTAAAATGACTTAAATTAATTTGCAAATTACAGATCTACCGTGTACATTTACAGTAATTACATACAACCAAATTTATAGTGAAATAAAATTAAATTTAGATTATTTATATCTATAGTACATACCAACCTAACTTTCATTCTATATTTTACACTATACTATCACTGTAGCATGGTGACTTTCTTTTTACTCCCCCTGTCCTTTTTACTCCACGTATTAGATTTTGCCAAGTCAAATTTTTGCAAAGTTTGATCAAATTAATATTAAAACATATCAACTTATCATGGAGGTATTTTCAAAACATCTGTCAAACGTGTGCACAAAAATACGGGTCTAAGCATTTCAATAAAGCGTTCAAAATCCTCCTCATGCTTATTTTTCGAAGGCTTAGTGGGAAAAGGCATGGGTTTTTGAACCCATGGTTCTCTTTCTTTACCATGTTTTCTAGCAATGAAATCCCTTATCATACTTTTAAATCTTAGGAGGTGGGTTATTAAGATCAACTGCATGTTCTATTTCTACATCATTATCATTTATCAGGTTCTTTAACATTATCTAGTTGAGCATCAACATGAACATCATCTTTAAAAGGATCGATATAGTTGACTAGAGGGGGGTGAATAGGCAACTAACAATTTTTAGCTTTTCTTTACCAATTTAAACTTTGCATCAAAGTAGGTTGTCTAGATATGCAACTAGTTGAGCAACCTATATGATGCAACAACAACAAGCACATAAGCAAACAAGGGATACAACACACTAAAAGCTTGCACAAGTAAAGGTAAGAGATAACCAAGAGTGGAGCCGGTGGAGACGAGGATGTGTTACCGAAGTTCCTTCCCTTTGAGAGAAAGTATGTCTCCGTTGGAGCAGTGCGGAGGCACAATGCTCCCCAAGAAGCCACTAGGGCCACCATATTCTCCTCACGCCCTCACACAGTGCAAGATGCCGTGATTCCACTACTGGTGCCCTTGGAGGCGGCGACCGAACCTTTACAAAGAAGGTTGGGGCAATCTCCACAACTTAATTGGAGGCTCCCAACGACACCACGAAACTTCATCATAATGGAATATGGCTCCGCGGTGACCTCAACCGTCTAGGGTGCTCAAACACCCAAGAGTAACTGAAAGTGCGTTATATCGACTAAAGGGGGGTGAATAGGCGATTTTTACAAATTCGTCACTGAGGAATTTCAAGGTGAGAAAATTCCTAAGCAACGAACTACTTAGCAGTGGAATAAGTACTCAGATGCAAGCATAACAGAGCAGTAGCACAGTAATCATGATGAAATGAAAACAAGCACAGAGTACAAGTAGCGTAAACACAGGATAAGCAGGCTCAAGACAAACTGACTGAAGAAATAGGATTGAGGAAATTGAGAAAGTCTTCAGTCAAAGTCTTCAAACAGTAAAGATCAAGTACAACAATATCTGAATGAGGAAATGGAAGGGTTGAGAAAATAGAACCTGTAACTCGGTGAAGACAGTGATTTGGTAGACCAGTTCCAACTGCTGTGACAGTCGTACGTCTGGTTGGAGCGACTAGGTATTTAAACCTGAGGACACACAGTCCTCACCGTATTCTCCTTGAGCTAAGGTCACACGAACCTCGCCCAATCACTCGTGGTAAGTCTTCAGGTGACTTCCAAACCTTCACAAACTCGGTCACTCGACGATCCACGAATTTCTCTTGGATACTCTAGACCATGACGTCTAACCGTCTGGAGGATGCACAGTCCTCAAAGGTAACAAGCGTCGGTTCCATGCAGGAACAATCTCTTCAGTGATGCTCAATCACTGTGGGTTTGTAGGTGTTTGGGTTTGGGTTTTCCTCACTTGATGATTTCGCTCAAAGTCCTCGAAGGATGGGATGCTCTCAATGACAAGTGTCAGTTTCTCTCGGAGCAGCCAACCAGCTAGTGGTTGTAGGGGCGGCTATTTATAGCCTAGGGAGCAGCCCGACATGATAAGACATAAATGCCCTTCAATGATATGACCGTTAGGTGGGTAGATATTTTGGGACAGCTGGCACGTAGCACAGCAACGGTCGGAAATTTGAGCTCTCAAATTCCTCAGGGCTATCATGTTCCTCACTTGTAGGCAATCCGCACTGGCGAATTCCTAACTCCTCAGTCATGAAAAATTCCTCAGAGACCAGAAGATCTTCGTCTCTGTCACTGAAGAAATTGACTGAACTGTATGAGATTTCCAATGGCTTCACTCGAAAGGATTGGTAGGTGTAGGATTTTGAGATGAGCATCACTTGGAAACTTTTCCTTAGTTTTACCTCGACCCCCTTTAACAGTACAGTGTTTCCTATGACTCAAGAAAGAGAAAACGAAACTACGAAAACAAAAGTCTTCACGCTTCATGATCCTCGCATGAATATCAAGTCTTCACGGTCACACCAATTTCTTCACTTTCAAAGTCTTCAGAAAGCCAAGGTCTTCAGTTGTAGACATTCATTTTTAGGGGTCGACTTTCTCTGTAAATATCAAGCATCTCATAGACTTATAGACCTGTGTACACTCACAAACACATTAGTCTTTTAACCTATAAGTCTTCAATACACCAAAATCACTAAGGCGCACTAGATGCACTTACAGTAACAAGATCCGCAAGGGATTAGTGGGGGGAATGAAATTTCTCTTGGTGGAAGTGTAGATCGGGGCCTTCTCAACCAATCCCTAGAGAATCAACAAGTTTGATTGGTTAGGGAGAGAGATCAGGTGAAAATGGAGCTTTGAGCAACAATGGAGCTTGGGAAGGGAAGAGGTGGTCAACTTGGGGAAGAAGACCCCCCTTTTATAGTGAGAGGAAAAATCCAGCCGTTACCCACCTACTCAGCCCGCGACATGCGGTACTACCGCACATATCCACGGTACTACCGCAGAGGCATGCGGTACTACCGCTGGGAAGTGCGGCACTACCACTCGCGCGACAGAAGCTAGGTGAGGCCCTATTTCACAGGGCAACGAGCGGTAGAACCGCCGGAGCGGTACTACCGCGCGCCCTTGCGGTACTACCGCAAGGCAAGGCTCATCCTGGGCTAGGAAGGCACAGACTAATAAAATTACATCCGTGGCTACTTCCGCTGACTTTCGGTCAGTGCAAAAATCCGGCATGGTACTATAGCTCACAGGGAGCGGTACTACCACGTAGGGCGCGGAAGTAAAAAATTACTTCCGCTCATGCAACCGTTCTGGGCCAGAGGCCACGGTACCACCGCATGCCAGGCGCGGTACTACCGCACGCACGGTACTACCGCTGCCAGGGCGGTACTACCGTGGGCAGCTGCGGTACTACTGCTCTCTTGAGAAGTACTACCGCTCTCCACAAAATAGTAGCACTAGGAAGCCTTCGTCTTCCCAATGACAAGGAAAACAACCGGTGCTCCAATGAAGCAAGGAAAGGTGGTGCAAGAAACAGATGTGTACGTGTTGATTCCACCCTAACCTTTCCGAAGCAGACCCCCTCTTAATAGTACGGGTTTCCTACGACTCAAATCCACCGAAAAGATACATAGAGAAACAACGTCTTCGATAGGCTCCGAGGGGCATCGAATCGTCTTGTGCCTAGACAAGAGATATCTGAAATGCTCGATGCACATGATTAGTCCGCAAATGCATTGTCATCAATCACTAAAACCACTTAGGGAGAAATATGCCCTTACAATCTCCCCCTTTTTGGTGGATTGATGACAATACGGGATTTGCACATAGGGATATAAAAACGAAACATAAGCAAACCCAACATCTATAAAATATAGACAGGCTCCCCCTAGATGTGTGCACTCTATATAAATGCTTTGGACTGCACGGCACACATACTAGGATCAACACTCCCCCTATATTTTATAAACAAGGCAATCCTTCCAACAATATGAATGACACTAAGCATGGAGGCAAGGAATAGAAATGAGCATGAAGTAAAGGGCACAGGACATAATAAGCTCATAATCTACTAAACATACTCGACAATAGGATAAGACGATAAGATAAGCTGAGGACATATGTCTTACACCATATGAAAGTCTCCTGGACTCACATCAACACAACCACAAACCGACAAGCCAAAGCAAACGAAGGTTCAACAAGGCGAAAGCAAATCGAAACAAGAATCGCAAATCGTACACTCTCTCCCCCTTTGGCATCGAGACACCAAAAAAGGCAGAGAGGACACCTACGATACAGGTGGTGGCAGAACTCCAAGGCATCACCAGTCATGATCATCCTCCGGAGACTCCTCAGCAGCACGGGATGTAGAAGGAAATCCAGTCTCCTCCTCTGACTCGCTCCACCGGCAGTGCTGTCTGATCCATGGCTCCTCATCTGTGATCCGCTCCTCAGAGCCACTCTAGACCTCAAGGCCAACCTGCCTCATCATAGCCTTGTCGGTAGGACGAGCCATCTTGGCATTCACATGAGCCCAGTACTGACCCTTGGCCTGCATGCAGAACAGAGTCTTCATCTTGGTCTTGAGCTTCTTAGCCCAAATGGGCTCAGAAGAGGGAGGAGTATATCCCTCAGAACTGTCCTCATCCGCTTCCTCCTCCACAAATTCATCCTCATCCACATCCATCCTAGCAGCCTCAGCCTCAGCCCGGGTGGTGGTGCTAGCCCACTTGCTCTTGATGCGAAGCTTGATAGGTTCATGGTGAAACCAGTTGGGAGCAACAAACTCTTCATTGGGGAAGAGCCGCTCCCAAGTCTTCGAGACCAGCAGAAACAGGTAAGGTCCTGCTACCTCTTGAGCATGCGTTGGTTTTCCCTTGAAGAGGAAAGAGTGATGCAGCAAAGTAGCGTAAGTATTTCCCTCAGTTTTTGAGAACCAAGGTATCAATCCAGTAGGAGGTTACACGCAAGTCGCCTTGTACCTGCACAAACAAATAAGAACCTTGCAACCAACGCGATAAAAGGGGTTGTCAATCCCTTCACGGCCACTTGCAAAAGTGAGATCTGGTAGAGATAATAAGATAAATATTTTTGGTATTTTTATGATATAGATTGGAAAGTAAAGATTGCAAAATAAAATAGATCGGAAACTTATATGATGGAAGATAGACCCGGGGCCATAGGTTTCACTAGTGGCTTCTCTCAAGATAGCATAATCTACGGTGGGTGAACAAATTACTGTCGAGCAATTGATAGAAAAGCGCATAGTTATGAGAATATCTAGGCATGATCATGTATATATGCATCACGTCCGCGACAAGTAGACCGAAACGATTCTGCATCTACTACTATTACTCCACACATCGACCGCTATCCAGCATGCATCTAGAGTATTAAGTTCATAAGAACAGAGTAACATAATAGGCAAGATGACATGATGTAGAGGGATAAACTCAAGCAATATGATATAAACCCCATCTTTTTATCCTCGATGACAACAATACAATACGTGCCTTGCTACCCCTGCTGCCACTGGGAAAGGACACCGCAAGATTGAACCCAAAGCTAAGCACTTCTCCCATTGCAAGAAAGATCAATCTAGTAGGCCAAACCAAACTGATAATTCGAAGAGACTTGCATAGATATCAAATCATACATATAAGAATTCAGAGAAGAACCAAATATTGTTCATAGATAATCTTGATCATAAACCCACAATTCATCGAATCTCGACAAACACACCGCAAAAAGAATTACATCGAATAGATCTCCAAGAGAATCGAGGAGAACTTTGTATTGAGATCCAAAGAGAGAGAAGAAGCCATCTAGCTAATAACAATGGACCCGAAGGTCTATGGTAAACTACTCACACATCATCGGAGAGGCTATGGTGTTGATGTAGAAGCCCTTCGTGATCGATTCCCCCTCCGGCGGAGCGCCGGAAAAGGCCCCAAGATGGGATCTCACGGGTACAGAAGGTTGCAGCGGTGGAAATAGGGTTTCGTGGTGCTCTCAGATGTTTTCAGAGTATATGAGTATATATAGGCGAAGGAAGGAGGTCGGTGGAGCCACGAGGGGGCCCACGAGGGTGGGGGGCGCGCCTCCCTGCCTCGTAGCCGCCTCGTTGCTTCCTTGACGTCCACTCCAAGTCTCCTGGATTGCGTTTGTTCAAAAAATAACTCTCCTGAAGGTTTCATTCCGTTTGGATTCCGTTTGATATTCCTTTTCTGTGAAACACTGAAATAGGCAAAAAACAACAATTTGCACCGGGCCTTTGGTTAGTAGGTTAGTCCCAAAAATAATATAAAAGTGCATAATAAAGCCCATTAAACATCCAAAACAGATAATATAATAGCATGGAACAATAAAAAATTATAGATACGTTGGAGACGTATCAAGCATCCCCAAGCTTAATACCTGCTCGTCCTCGAGTAGGTAAATGATAAAAACAGAATTTTTAATGTGGAATGCTACCTAGCATAATGTAATTTTCTTTATTGTGGCATGAATGTTCTGATCCGAAAGATTCAAGATAAAAGTTTAATATTGACATAAAAATAATAATACTTCAAGAATACTAACAAAGCAATCATGTCTTCTCAAAATAACATGGCCAAAGAAAGTTATCCCTACAAAATCATATAGTCTGGCTATGCTCTATCTTCATCACACAAAATTTTAAATTGTGCACAACCCCGATGTCAAGCCAAGCAATTGTTTCATACTTTTGATGTTCTCAAACTTTTTCAATCTTCACGCAATACATGAGTGTGGGCATGGACATAGCACTATATGTGGAATAGAATGGTGGTTGTGGAGAAGACAAAAAGGAGAAGATAGTCTCACATCAACTAGGCGTATCAACGGGCTATGGAGATGTCCATCAATAGATATCAATGTGAGTGAGTAGGGATTGCCATGCAACGGATGCACTAGAGCTATAAGTGTATGAAAGCTCAACAAAAGAAACTAAGTGGGTGTGCATCCAACTCGCTTGCTCACGAAGACCTAGGGCAATTTGAGGAAGCCCATTATTGGAATATACAAGCCAAGTTCTATAATGTAATATTCCCACTAGTATATGAAAGTGACAACATAGGAGACTCTCCATCATGAGGATCATGGTGCTACTTTGAATCACAAGTGTGGTAAAAGGATACTAACATTGTCCCTTCTCTCTTTTTCTCTCATTTTTTTATTTGGGCCTTTTTTTCTTCTTTTTTTATGGCCTATTTTTTCCCCTTTTTTCGTCCGGAGTCTCATCCCGACTTGTGGGGGAATCACAGTCTCCATCATCCTTTCCTCACTTGGGACAATGCTCTAATAATGATGATCATCACACTTTTATTTACTTACAACTCAAAAATTACAACTCAATACTTAGAACAAAATATGACTCTATGTGAATGCCTCCGGCGGTGTACCGGGATATGCAATGAATCAAGAGTGACATGTATGAAAGAATTATAAAGGTGGCTTTGCCACAAATACGATGGCAACTACATGATCATACAAAGCAATATGACAATGATGAAACGTGTCATAACAAATGGAATGGTGGTAAGTTGCATGGCAATATATCTCGGAATGGCTATGGAAATGCCATAATAGGTAGGTATGTGATGTCTACTACGCAACCTTCTTCTTGTAGACGTTGTTGGGCCTCCAAGTGCAGAGGTTTGTAGGACAGTAGCAAATTTCCCTCAAGTGGATGACCTAAGGTTTATCAATCCGTGGGAGGTGTAGGATGAAGACGGTCTCTCTCAAACAACCCTGCAACCAAATAACAAAGAGTCTCTTGTGTCCCCAACACACCCAATACAATGGTAAATTGTATAGGTGCACTAGTTCGGCGAAGAGATGGTGATACAAGTGCAATATGGATGGTAGATATAGGTTTTTGTAATCTGAAATTATAAAAACAGCAAGGTAACAAGCGATAAAAGTGAGCGTAAATGGTATTGCAATGCGTTGAAACAAGGCCTAGGGTTCATACTTTCACTAGTGCAAGTTCTCTCAACAATAATAACATAATTGGATCATATAACTATCCCTCAACATGCAACAAAGAGTCACTCCAAAGTCACTAATAGCGGAGAACAAACGAAGAGATTATGGTAGGGTACGAAACCACCTCAAAGTCATTCTTTCCAATCAATCCGTTGGGCTATTCCTATAAGTGTCACAAACAGCCCTAGAGTTCGTACTAGAATAACACCTTAAGACACAAATCAACCAAAACCCTAATGTCACCTAGATACTCCAATGTCACCTCAAGTATCCGTGGGTATGATTATACGATATGCATCACACAATCTCAGATTCATCTATTTTACCAACACATAGAACCTCAAAGAGTGCCCAAAAGTTTCTACCGGAGAATCACGACGAAAACGTGTGCCAACCCCTATGCATAGGTTCATGGGCAGAACCCGCAAGTTGATCACCAAACACATACATCAAGTGAATCACGTGATATCCCATTGTCACCACAGATACGCACGGCAAGACATACATCAAGTGTTCTCAAGTCTTTAAAGACTCAATCTGATAAGATAACTTCAAAGAGAAAACTCAATCCATTACAAGAGAATAGAGGGGGAGAAGAAACATAAGATCCAACTATAATAGCAAAGCTCGCGATACATCAAGATCGTGCCAAATCAAGAACACGAGAGAGGGAGATCAAACACATACCTACTGGTACATACCCTCAGCCCTGAGGGTGAACTACTCCCTCCTCGTCATGGAGAGCGTCGGGATGATGAAGATGGCCACCGGTGAGGGTTCCCCCCCTCCGGCAGGGCGCCGGAACAGGGTCCCGATTGGTTTTTGGTGGCTACAGAGGCTTGCGGCGGCGGAACTCCCGATCTATTCTCGTCTCTGGAAGTTTTAGGATATATGGGTATATATGGGTGAAAGGAGTACGTCAGTGGAGCTTGATACGTCTCCGTCGTATCTACTTTTCCAAACACTTTTGCCCTTGTTTTGGACTCTAACTTGCATGATTTGAATGGAACTAACCCGGACTGACGTTGTTTTCAGCAGAATTGCCATGATGTAATTTTATGTACAGATAGCAAATATTCTCGGAATGACCTGAAACTCCACGGAATACCTTACAATAAATAATAAAAAATCCTCGCCAAAGATGAAGACCAGGGGGCCCACACCCTGTCCACGAGGGTGGCCCCCCCCTAGGGCGCGCCCCCTACCTCGTGGGCCCCCTGGACACCTTTCGACGCCAACTCCAACTCTATATATTGGCTTTCGGGGAGAAAAAAAAGAGAGAAGAAATCATCGCGTTTTATGATACGGAGCCGCCGCCAAGCCCTAAAACCTCTCGGGAGGGCTGATCTGGAGTCCGTTCGGGGCTCCGGAGAGGGGGATTCGTCGTCGTCGTCATCATCAACCATCCTCCATCACCAATTTCATGATGCTCACCGTCGTGCACTACAAGAAACCTGTTAATACATGACGGTTCTTGTCCGTCACGGACCACGGGAAAACTGTCATGGGTGCCCATGCATGACAGATTTGGAATCCGTCATGTATATCGCGTCATAATTTGACATCATGTCGTCCATGACGGTTCTTGGCCGTCAAGGATTAGCCCGTGGCCCGCGCAGCCCAAACCAGGCCCTAACCTTCGTGACGAAAATGACCGTCATGGACCGACGCCACGTAGGATTTTCAAATCACATATTGGAATGACGTGGCTGCCTACGTGGGAATTATTTTCCATCATGGAATTCATCATGGATTTAGGAACAATTTTAATTTAGTCCCATTATCTCGTTCCTTCCGCCCAATTTTCACCAACACATTTTTTAGCATAATTTGTTACACAGATCATAATGCCAATTTTTGCCAAAGACAAGTATTTCCAAAATTTCATACATACATGGATCAATTAATATGCACCCTCCGGCAGGTATTTACATCATTTGTAATTGACAAGATTCTCCATCAGATGATAATTTACAACATAGATTTACAAGATATATCACACAACAAGGTTAGGAAATAGTTCAATCCAGGTTACATAAACAGAACATACAAACTATTGAGATTGTTATTCAAGTTCTTGCCATCGGCCCTCCTGATGGCTATCATCACGTCATGGCGGATTGTGATGGGCAGCACCAAGTAGCCCGCTACCCAATCATAGCTAGCATATTTACAAGAACAATATATATGAATAGATAATAAGAGAATTGCAAAAAAAAGTGAAAAATGAATTACATGTGGTCCAAAAATCTTAAACCTTATAGTGCCTACAAATGAGGATAACATAGTTTCTACAACATATAAGTTTCATTTATATACAAATTAATTGACACAGCTGTTATGGGTACAAAAATGAAGTGTTAAGTACTCTTTTATATCACACAAACAAGAAACAGAAAAACACTTGTGTGACAAAGAGGGACAATACATAAAGCAGTGCACAAGATTCATCGGGAATACCACTAGAGAAAAACTCATACCACTGGAAATAACTCAAAAGGCTACAAAGGGGACAGTACTGGACATATATAAGAATGTGGCATTTAGCCCAAGGATACATTTCTCTTGCAACCATAAGAGATATCAACAGTTATCAAGCATACAGCTGAAAACTTAGTATGACAGGAACAATAATATATTAACAAATCAAGATGCAAATTTACCAGCAGCGGTGAGGTGACACGCTTCTCAACAGCCAGGACACACCATCGTTCAACCCGATGGCAGAAGAGCCCAGCTGCAATCCATAGCAGAAGGATTACATGCTAACCAGAATAAGAACATCAAATTTTCAACAAAAAACATTACAAAAGGAAGACATCAAGTTTCATCGGGAATACCACTAGGGAAAAACTCATACCACTGGAAAGTACGAACTAGTTCTCCAACAAGTAAGAGACAATTTTTGGAACATCTGTCATTTGGCGCAGAAAAATTAAAACTACTTTATCTGTATGTACATCTCAATCCCAAAGATGTAGATTGTTACAATATTTAAGTACACGTACATTCAGTGAGATCCAAGATGCATAGTTTCATTTAGAAAACAAAAAGAAAGATGTAGTATGTTCTACATTTTGAAATGCAGGACATGGTCTGGTACATTACATTACAAAGCAAGAAGACTTGCACATACAACAGAAGTACAAGTCCAGCCAACTAACTTGCGCATCCTTCGTTCAAATGCAGGACGTGGTCCGGTTCATTACATTACAAATTAAGAACATTTGCGCAAACAACAAAAGTTCAGCCAACTAACTTGCACATATCTAGTTCAAGCAGGACATGGTCTGGTTCATTACATTACAAAGCAAGAACCTATGCAAAAGAGAAGTATGCAAAATAAAATTAGATACTGCAAGCCTCACCATTTAAAAAGATGTTCAGCAATACAATTAGTTATGTACGAAGAGATGCAAGAAACAAAAGAATTAATTAATGGAACAAATTTATGTGGTTTTGTTGTACTATATCTGTCCATAATATCCCAAAGAGGAAAATAGCACAGATCTTTCACTAGCAGGTAGTTCATCACAGAAATGCAACACCTAGTCATGGCAATATGAGTTTCTTTCTTCCAACTGAAAAATGGATCATGGTCTGAAAAATCGAACATAGAAGAGGCTCTCACAAGATATGAATGAAGTGCTAGGCAACATCAGGGACAAAAACTACAGAGAGGTCAACCTCGTGTACGACCTAGTTGGGACAACCTCGTCAGCATGTACAAATAATATTGTGGAACAGAGGGGATGGGGAGAAGCAAAGCCTCACCAGATCTTGAGGAGGAGCACGAGGAAGAGGTGTCGTGGGAGCCGTGGGGTTGCCGGCGAGATCTAGGAGGGCGTCATTGGCACACGGGCGTCGCCAAGATCCCATGGTCAGCTCGCCGTCGGACGTCGCCCTCCTCCCACCTCTGCGGCCGCTCGGCCCCCTCCTCTTGTCCTGCACGATTCGCCCTCCCCTGACCGGCCAAGGATGCGGTGGTCATCGCCGTGGCGGTTGACGGTGCGGTGGTTGTCCAGATCTGAAAATATGTATAGATGTCAGGGAATAGAGTGGCGGCAGTTGATGGTGCGGTGGTCATCGTCCTACCTCTAGAGATGAGAGGAAGGGCCGGCGGCGAGCTATGTGAAGAGAGAAGGATGAGGTCTTAGGTGGCGGCGTTGTGTGGGGAACGATGGGGAATCAGGAGGGAGAGAGGAGGGGCGGGGAGGAGGGTTAGGGTTAGGCTTTTATACGGGTAAATGTCAGGCGGGCTGTAGTGGGCTTTGGCGGGCTTGCGGGACTGTACTACGCCGTCCATGACAGTTTCTGAGAACGTCATCGCAAATCCGTCATGTATTAACAGATTTCTTGTAGTGGTGCGTGAGTAATTCCATCGTAGGCTTGCTGGACGGTGATGGGTTGGATGAGATTTATCATGCAATCGAGTTAGTTTTGTTAGGGTTTGATCCCTAGTATCCACTATGTTCTGAGATTGATGTTGCTATGACTTTGCTATGCTTAATTCTTGTCACTAGGGCCCGAGTGCCATGATTTCAGATCTGAACCTATTATGTTTTCATGAATATATGCGAGTTCTTGATCCTATCTTGCAAGTCTCTAGTCACCTATTATGTGTTATGATCCGACAACCCCGAAGTGACAATAATCGGGATACTTCTCGGTGATGACCATAGTTTGAGGAGTTCATGTATTCACTATGTGCTAATGCTTTGTTCCGGTTCTCTATTAAAAGGAGGCCTTAATATCCCTTAGTTTCCAATAGGACCCCGCTGCCACGGGAGGGTAGGACAAAAGATGTCATGCAAGTTCTTTTCCATAAGCACGTATGACTATATTCGGAATACATGCCTACATTACATTGATGAATTGGAGCTAGTTCTGTGTCACCCTATGTTATGACTGTTACATGATGAACCACATCCGGCATAATTATCCATCACTGATCCGGTGCCTACGAGTTTTCCATATACTGGTTTACGCTTATTTACTTTCCCGTTGCTACTGTTACAATCACTACAAAATACCAAAAATATTTACTATTACTTGCACTACTCTTTTGTTGCCGTTACTATCACTATCATATTACTGTGCTACTAAACACTTTGCTCCAGATATCAAGTTATCCAGGTGTGGTTGAATTCACAACTCAACTGCTAATACTTGAGAATATTCTTTGGCTCCCCTTGTGTCGAATCAACAAATTTGGGTTGAATACTCTACCCTCGAAAACTGTTGCGATCCCCTATACTTGTGGGTTATCAAGACCTTTTTCTGGCGCCGTTGCCGGGGAGCATAGCTCTATTGTTTGAGTCACTTGGGATTTATATCTGCTGGACACTATGAAGAACTTGAAAGACGCTAAGACAACAATTTATCCCTCGACTACGAGGGGAGGTAAGGAACTGCCATCTAGCTCTGCACTTGATTCACCTTCTGTTATGAGTAAGCTTGCGACACCTAAACCTGCTTCTGCTATTCGTTCCGATATGTCGCATGTTATTGATGATGCCACTTCTGCTATGCATGATAATTATGATGAAACTACTTCTATGTCTGATACTACTGTGCTGCTTGGTGAATTTCTTGAGGAACAAATTGCTAGGGCTAGAGAGAAAGAAATTATTGAATCTGATTATAATGATGAGAGTGATGATGAAGATATGCCTGTTATTCCTGAGGGTTATGTTTTTGATATGGAATCTTCTGCCGCTATTTTAGCTTGCAAAGATAGATATGAGCTCAAAAGGTTATTAGCTAAATGGAACAAAGAATCACTTAGAGATAAAATGAAACCTGACCCTGCTTTTGCTACTTCACCTATTTGTGT
Source organism: Aegilops tauschii subsp. strangulata (assembly GCF_002575655.3). Classification (NCBI taxonomy): domain Eukaryota; kingdom Viridiplantae; phylum Streptophyta; class Magnoliopsida; order Poales; family Poaceae; genus Aegilops; species Aegilops tauschii. The sequence continues at coordinate 502,264,294 of NC_053035.3, read as the reverse complement.
TCCCGATAAGGATTATGAATTCTCTGTTGATCCTGATATAATTACTTTGGTTGAATCTGATCCTTTTTATGGCTATGAATCTGAAACTGTTGTGGCACATCTTACTAAATTAAATGATATAGCCACCCTGTTCACTAATGATGAGAGATCGCGTTACTTTTATATCCTTAAAATATTTCCGTTCTCATTAAAGGGTGATGCTAAGATATGGTTTAATTCTCTTGATCCTGGTTGTGTGTGTAGTCCCCAGGATATGATTTATTACTTCTCTGCTAAATATTTCCCTGCTCATAAGAAACAAGCTGCCTTAAAGGAAATATACAACTTCGTGCAAATTAAAGAAGAGAGTCTCCCACAAGCTTGGGGGAGGCTTCTCAAGTTACTTAATGCCTTGCCTGATCATCCTCTTAAGAAACATGAAATACTTGATATCTTTTATAATGGACTAACCGATGCTTCCAGAGATTACCTGGATAGTTGTGCTGGTTCTCTTTTCAGGGAAAGAACACCGGATGAAGCTGAAATTCTATTGAATAATATGTTGACAAATGAAAATAATTGGGCACCTCCTGAGCCAGCTCCTGAGCCAGCTCCTGCTCCAATTACTGAGCCTATTCCTAAACCAACTCCGAAAAAGAGAGGTGTTCTATTTCTCAGTCCCGATGATATGCAAGAGGCAAAGAAATCTATGAAACAAAGAGGTATTAAAGCTGAAGATGTTAAGAATTTACCTCCTATTGAAGAAATACATGGTCTTAATTCACCGCCTGTTGAAGAAACATATGATCCTAATCCTTTATTTATTGAAGAACCTCCAGACCTCGATATCCCAACACAGGTAGTAAAGGTAAATTCTCTCTATAGATTTGATGAAGGTGATATTCCTCATTATAAGCCTGCTAGACAATGTCTTGATGAGTTCGATAATTTTATTGTCAAACAAGAAAACTTCAAAGCTTATTTTGGTAGACAATTGCAGTATGATTCCGATATGATTAAACGCTTGGGTGATTATATGGCTAATATTAGAGGTGAACTTAAACTTGTTAGCAAACATGCTTCTATGGTTACCACTCAAGTAGAACAAGTACTTAAAGCTCAAAAAGAAGTGCTTGATGAATTGAATAGTAAGAAAAATGATTATGCTGTTAGAGTGGCTACTAGAACTGGTAGAATGACTCAGGAACCCTTGTATCCTGAAGGCCACCCTAAGAGAATTGAGCAAGATTCTCAGAGAAATAATATTGATGTTCCTAGTTCTTCTAGAAAGAAGAAAAAGAAAAATGATAGAACTGTGCAAACTTCTAGTGAACCTATTGCTGAACCACCTGAGAATCCCAATGATATATCTATGTCTGATGCTGAAACACAATCTGGTAATGAACATGAACCTAGTGAAAATATTAATGATGATGTTCATGATGATGCTCAACCTAGTAATGATAATGATGTAGAAATTGAACCTGCTGTTGATCTTGATAACCCACAATCAAAGAATCAACGTTATGATAAGAGAGATTTTGTTGCTAGGAAACATGGTAAAGAAAGAGAACCTTGGGTTAAGAAACCCATGCCTTTTCCTCCCAAACCATCCAAGAAAAAGGATGATGAGGATTTTGAGCGCTTTGCTAAAATGATTAGACCTATCTTTTTGCGTATGCGATTGACTGATGTGCTCAAAACTAATCCTTATGCTAAATATATGAAAGATATCATTACTAATAAAAGAAAGATACCGGAAGCTGAAATTTCCACCATGCTTGCTAATTATACTTTTAAGGGTGGAATACCAAAGAAACTTGGAGATCCAGGAGTACCTACTATACCATGCTCTATTAAAAGAAATTATGTTAAAACTGCTTTATGTGATCTTGGAGCCGGTGTTAGTGTTATGCCTCTCTCTTTATATCGTAGACTTGACTTGAATAAGTTGACACCTACTGAAATATCTTTGCAAATGGCTGATAAATCGATTGCTATACCTGTCGGTATTTGTGAGGATGTGCCTGTTGTGGTTGCAAACGTTACTATTTTAACGGACTTTGTTATTCTTGATATTCCCGAGGATGATAGTATGTCTATTATTCTTGGAAGACCTTTTCTTAATACTGCAGGGGCTGTTATTGATTGCAACAAAGGCAATGTCACTTTTCATGTTAATGGTAATGAGCATACGGTACACTTTCTGAAGAAACAACCTCAAGTTCACAGTATCAACTCTATTGGAAAATTTCCATCGATTATATTTGGAGGTTTTGAATTTTCCCTTCCTACTGTCAAAAAGAAATATGATATTCTTATTATTGGGGATGTTCATATCCCCGTTGAGGTAACTTAATGTTATTCAAAATTTCTCCGGTTTCATGATTATCGGAATGAGTTTGTTAACAAGACCTGATCAACCTTGTTAGTGGATTCCTTTTGATGAGCATGAGGTGGATGAAACTAGAAGCACAAACTTCTGTACTCTCTTTATACTTTCTGTTATTTAGTTGAAATAAAGTAAAAATAGTATTTTTCTGTCTGTTTCCTTATTTACCCGTGCAATATAAAAATATCCCGAAAATAAAAGTCCTCAGAATGCCATGCCAATTTAATATGATTTTTTCGGGAATATTTGAGGATTTACTGTGCAAAAATCACCGCGGGGGGAGCTGCCACCTGGTCACGAGGGTGGAGGGCGCGCCCCCTGCCTCGTGGGCCCACGGTGGCCCTTCTCCACTTATCCCAGCACCCATCTTCTTCCTCTGCCTCACACAAACCCGAAAAACCAACTCAAGCACGAGTTCCAGCCACTTTTGTTGTGATTTTCGATCTCCTTGCTCAAAGCACCTCTCGCAAAACTGCTTGGGGAGATTGTTCCTTGGTATGTGACTCCTCCATAAGTCCAATTAGTTTTTGTTCTAGTGCTTTATTCATTGCAAATTTGTGCTGCATAGGTGACCATGTTCTTGAGCTTGCATGTCAAATTTATATGGTTCCAAGTAGTTCTAATGCTTTATATAAGGTCTAGACACTTGTAGGAGTAGTTGCTATCAGTTTTGTGAAGTTGGTTCACTTTCGTTTGAAGTTACTAAAAATTTCAGAATTATTTCAGAAAAAAGAATTTGCTTAGGAAGATGTTCCAAGGGGGTTCTTCAAGTAAGCAAGGCCCCAGGATTGCTATGCGTGATGCTGATGAGGAACCACCGAGAGACGCTCTCGTGAGGCCCTATGAATGGCCTTCGGAGAATTTTATGGATCGTGCGGGAATCAAAGAAGAATTTAACGCATATCTGCGTAATGCCAATCTTGTAGACTTTGAAGCAGACAAATGCTCACAATATCATGATCTCACAAGATCGTTTGTGAGGAGGTTTGAATATTCATCTTCGCGTAATTCTCCTTCAGTCATGTTTGATCTTTATGACAAATCTTATACCATGATCTTAGAGGATTTCACTTTTGCTTGCAAACTTCCACAATGGGGCAGTGTTAGGGATCCCCCTAAATCTGAATTTGGAGACTTTCTTGCTAGTATAACTGTAGGGGAATCTAGAGATATAACACAAGCCACCTTAGGGAGCATCCACTTTCCTGCTATACATTATTTTGCTCTCTTCATAGGTAGATGCATAAATGGTAAAGATGAAGCATGCCACATATGTATACCTGATCTCAGTATTCTTAGGAGTGCTGTGTTAGGAGACCAATCTTATCATATGGGAGCCATTGTAGCTCGTAGGTTGCATCATAATAGATATAATGGAGATTTCTTTGGAGGAATTTATGCAACTCGCTTGGCTAATTTTCTTGAGATAGACGTTCGTGAAGGAGACATGGAGTTGCCCCCTACTTATTATTTTGATGCTATGGTCTCCCACCGGTTTGTTGAGAGGACTGAATCACCTCTCCAGTATCGACTAATCTTTAACAAATGGCATGTAGTCCATATTACTCTCCCTGCTCCTGCCATCTTTGATTACCAGGCAAATGGAAGATATACTATTACCAGAGAGGTGGCAGATGAGTACGAGAGGAGAGCGGAGGCAGCTCGACGCCACGCTGCAGCTCAGGAGGCGATAGTCGCTGCATCACAGTACGACCCCAGCTATACCTACGGATATCCGCGAGGCTACCCCTGGCAATAAACCAACTTAGGCCAAAAGCCTAAGCTTGGGGGAGTACGTATTTCTCACCGACATTACATTTATGTTCACACACACTCATTGCTAGATGTCGGTGCTCATACTCTTTCACTGTAATATCCAAGCTAGTTTATTTTCTTTTTCCTGCTTTCTTCTTGTGTGTTTGTTAAACCTTAAGAAAAACCAAAAAAAAATTAGTAGTAGTTTACTTTGTTGCTGTAGTAGTAATAATTAAAATGAAAACCCAAAAATATTTCCCGTTCTTCTTTTGCTTGTTGGGAGCTTTCCCGTGTAAATAGTTTTTCTTTTCTTTTCTTTGGGGGTCAGTAGGAGAAGACCATGATTAAATTGTTCAAGTGGCTCTTATATGCATTATTGTTGATTTAACCAAGAGCCCATCTTCTCCTGTTTATTGAATGCTCGCAGATTCCAGCTTAGTCCAATGCACGTGCACTCTTATTATTATTCACATCGTTCGGTCGTGCAAGTGAAAGGCAATTATGATGATAGATGATGGATTGATTGAGATGAGAAAAGCTGGTATGAACTCGACCTCTTTTGTTTCTGTAAATATGATGAGTTCATCATTCTCGATTCAGCTGGTTATGAATAAACATGTTTGCAATGACAATTAGAGATCATAGTTGCTTGTGCCATGCTTGATTAACTATGAGTTATAATGGTTTACCTTGCGTGCCAACATGCTATTGAGATGATTATGATGTGGTATGATGTGGTGGTATCCTCCTTTGAATGATTTAAGTGACTTGACTTGGCACATGTTCATGCATGTAGTTGAAACAATCAACATAGCCTTCACGATATTTATGTTCATGGTGGATTATATCCTACTCATGCTTGCATCCAATGTTTATTAATTTTAATGCATGTTCATGACTGTTGTCGCTCTCTAGTTGGTCGCTTCCCAGTCTTTTGCTAGCCTTCACCTGTACTAAGCGGGAATACTGCTTGTGCATCCAATTCCTTAAACCCCAAAGTTATGCCATATGAGTCCACTATACCTTCCTATATGCGGTATTTACCTGCCGTTCCAAGTAAATTTGTATGTGCCAAACTCTAAACCTTCAAATAAACATTCTGTTTTGTATGCTCGAATAGCTCATGTATCAACCAAGGCTGCCCTTATCTTCCATGTTAGGCGGGTTATTCTCAAGAGGAGTGGACTCCGCTCCTCACTCACGAGAAAATGGCTGGTCACCGGGATGCCCAGTCCCATGCTTTATGCAAACTAAATCAAAATTAATTGCAAACAAAACTCCCCCTGGGACCTGATGTATGTTGGAGGCACTCGTTGTTTCGAGCAAGCCATGGATTGGTGGAGGGGGAGTATAAACTTTACCATTCTGTTTGGGAACCGCCTATAATGTGTGTGACATGGAAGATATCGCCATCTCTTAGTTGTTATGTTGACAATGAAAGTATGCCGCTCAGAATATTATTTATCTCTATTTCAAAACCGAGCTCTGGCACCTCTATAAATCCCTGCTTCCCTCTGCGAAGTGCCTATCTATTTACTTTTATGTTGAGTCATCACCCTCTTATTAAAAAGCACTAGCTGGAGAGCACAGCTGTCATTTGCATTCATCACTATTAATTTATATTGGGTATGACCATGATTGGATATCTTTTACCATGAATTACAATGTCTAGTCAGTCCTTGATCTTTAAAGGTGCTCTGCATTTATGTTTTGCGGTCTCAGAAAGGGCTAGCGAGATACCATCTTGTTATATCATATTATGATTGTTTTGAGAAAGTGTTGTCATCTGAGATTTATTATTATGGCTTGCTAGTTGATTATGTTATTGATATGAGTAATTATGAGACCTGAGAATTATTGCAAATATGGTTAGTTATGATCTTTGCTGAAACTTGAATGCTGGCTTGACATATTTACAACAACAAGAGCAAACAGAGTTTGTAAAAGTCTTTCTTTTTCTCTTTCAGTTTGTCAACATAATTGCTTCAGGACAAGCAAGGATTTAAGCTTGGGGGAGTTGATACGTCTCCGTCGTATCTACTTTTCCAAACACTTTTGCCCTTGTTTTGGACTCTAACTTGCATGATTTGAATGGAACTAACCCGGACCGACGCTGTTTTCAGCAGAATTGCCATGATGTTGTTTTATGTGCAGATAGCAAATATTCTCGGAATGACCTGAAACTCCACGGAATACCTTACAATAAATAATAAAAAATCCTCGCCAAAGATGAAGACCAGGGGCCCACATCCTGTCCACGAGGGTGGGGGGCGCCCCCCTAGGGCGCGCCCCTACCTCGTGGGCCCCCTGGACACCTTCCGACGCCAACTCCAACTCTATATATTGGCTTTCGGGGAGAAAAAAATAAGAGAGAAGAAATCATTGCGTTTTATGATACGGAGCCGCCGCCAAGCCCTAAAACCTCTCGGGAGGGCTGATCTGGAGTCCGTTCGGGGCTCCGGAGAGGGGGATTCGTTGTCGTCGTCATCATCAACCATCCCCCATCACCAATTTCATGATGCTCACCGCCGTGCGTGAGTAATTCCATCGTAGGCTTGCTGGATGGTGATGGGTTGGATGAGATTTATCATGTAATCGAGTTAGTTTTGTTAGGGTTTGATCCCTAGTATCCACTATGTTCTAAGATTGATGTTGCTATGACTTTGCTATGCTTAATGCTTGTCACTAGGGCCCGAGTGCCATGATTTCAGATCTGAACCTATTATGTTTTCATGAATATATGTGAGTTCTTGATCCTATCTTGCAAGTCTGTAGTCACCTATTACGTGTTATGATCCGACAACCCCGAAGTGACAATAATCGGGATACTTCTCGGTGATGACCATAGTTTGAGGAGTTCATGTATTCACTATGTGCTAATGCTTTGTTCCGGTTCTCTATTAAAAGGAGGCCTTAATATCCCTTAGTTTCCAATAGGACCCCGCTGCCACGGGAGGGTAGGACAAAAGATGTCATGCAAGTTCTTTTCCATAAGCACGTATGACTATATCCGGAATACATGCCTACATTACATTGATGAATTGGAGCTAGTTCTGTGTCACCCTATGTTATGACTGTTACATGATGAACCACATCCGGCATAATTATCCATCACTGATCCGGTGCCTACGAGTTTTCCATATACTGGTTTACGCTTATTTACTTTCCCGTTGCTACTGTTACAATCACTACAAAATACCAAAAATATTTACTATTACTTGCACTACTCTTTTGTTACCGTTACTATCACTATCATATTACTGTGCTACTAAACACTTTGCTGCAGATATTAAGTTATTCAGGTGTGGTTGAATTGACAACTCAACTGCTAATACTTGAGAATATTCTTTGGCTCCCCTTGTGTTGAATCAACAAATTTGGGTTGAATACTCTACCCTCGAAAACTGTTGCGATCCCCTATACTTGTGGGTTATCAGAGCTCCGGGGGGGCCACGAGGCAGGGGGGCGCGCCCTAGGGGGGTGGCGCGCCCCCACCCTCGTGGGCACCTCCCTTCTTTCCTGACGTGCACTCCAAGATTTTCATGTAGCTTTCCTTCCAAAAATAACTTCTCCAGTTGATTTCATTCTGTTTCGACTTCGTTTGATATTCCTTTTCTTCGAAACACTGAAACAAGGGAAAAAACAGGAACTGGCACTGGGCTGTGTGTAACATCCCAAATTTTCAATTTGGAATGTTATACATAGATCATCATTGCATATCATGTTTTGTTGCATTTTGCCAAATCCTCGATAAATCCTAAGCAACTCAAGGACCCTCGGAGAGAGTTGGGGATTTTCTCGTATTTTCAAATTTGATTTTTCAAACGAGGATTTTGGTTTTAATTATTTTTCTCTCCGGAAAAATATTTCATTTAAATAAATGAGAGGAGAAAATATGACTTCTCCAAAACAATTGAAATACTGGAGGAAAAATGTTAAAATCATTATTTGGAATTTATTTGCAATTTTTATTGCGTTTAAAAATATGCATGTTTTCAAAATATTTATTTTGATTTTAAAAATGTTCACCCTATTCTAGATTTTTAACTAGACGGGGAAAATTTATTTCATATTTTTCTGATTTTTATTTATTTTTCTACGCAATATTTTCCGCGGATCTTATAAAAAAAAAGACGCGCCCGCGCCGCTGGGCCGAGCCCAAGCCGACGGCCTGCCCGCGCCTTCCTCTTCCGGCACGCGACGCCGCCACCGGAGTCCGTCCCGGGCACGGGAGCCGCCGCCGCCTCGGGTGCCCCTTTCCCCAAGCACCTCGGACCCCCCCTTCCATAAATAGACCCCCCTCTCTTTCCTCACCGCCGCCGCCCGCACTCATCCCGCGCCGCCGCCGTTTGCCTCGCCGCCGCCGCCGCCGGGAGTCGCCGGAGCCGCCGCCCCTCGTCGCCGGAGCACCCCCCCGAGCCGCCGCCCCTCGCGCCCGAGCCCCGCCCGCCGGAGCCCCTCGCCGAGCCCGCCGTCGAGGTACTGCCGCCGGCCGTCTTCGTTGTTGACCGGTTTTCTGTAAAAAAAAAGAAAACCCTTTGTTTAAAAAAACCCTAGATCGGTTTTTTTCGGTTTTATTATTTCGCGCGAACCGTTCATTTTAACGAACGCGTTCATCGGTTTTTCTCTGTTAACGAACGTCCGTTATTTAACCGTTCGTCCGTTTTTCTTTTTCGTCGGATTTTCTCGGATTCGATTTCTGATCAAATCTTCGAATCTGTTTAACTTTTCGCTCGTTTATCGGAAACAGGCGATTCAAGCGCCTAGAGTTTCGTCTCGAAATTCTCTTTCCGTTTAACTTACTCAAACAAGTTTTTGCTACAGTAAAATTTGACCTAGATCCAGATTAGCAAACGAAGTTTCTTTCTTTCGCCGTTTGACTTTCGTTGCTTCTTTCGAGTTGATTATTTTTGCAAACCGGAGTTCTTAAGTTGAACTTTCTGGTTGGATCTTTCATTCGAGTTTTACCTGTGCATTAGATGAGTACTGATTGTATGCTTGTTTGTTTGCGATAGAGTACCCGGAGTGTGCCGCTTGTTACTTCGACTCGCTAGGTTTTGCGGATCATCAGGAAGGCAAGTAACACTTTGATCATATCCCGTTCATACCCAGTTTTTATTGCATTAGATCTATTTCCCTCAAACATTGCATGATTAGGATCTAATTAAACTGTGGGTACTGGGAAGTAGTTGAGGTAGTACCTATTACCTGTTTTCTATTCAAACCCTTGGGAGTTACTTCTACGTTGCTATTATATTGCCATGCTATGCTCGTAGACGTGGATTGGGTTTGAGAGATATTCATGACAGATGTGAGATGTTTAATAATGGTTCAACTTAAGGTGGCAACTAAAACTCACATCTGGGTGGATTGAGGCACCTGGAGAACCCAGTGTTGTCTGTATGTATAAGGTCCGCCACCCAGGCTCAAAGGGATCATAAGATTATTCATGCTAGAAACTTCCGTGTGCAGCCACAAGCTATTATGGGCTCTAGCATAGCTGAGTAGGTTACAGGATCTCTTGAAGGGGTGGACTAGCAGATGTAGGGGAAAGTAGGTGTACCGGTCCATCCAGAGTAGAGAGTGATTGTTTCTGAAAGACTGTGTCTCGGTTATCCGTTTCTCAAACATCTTGTAGTGCGAGAATCAAGCGGAGGCGATCGAGTCTTGTGGGGAAAAGTGCGCAAACCTCTGCAGAGTGTACAAACTGATCATGATTAGCCGTGTCCCCGGTTATGGACAACTTGAGTATCTAGTACCTGGATTATCATTTGAATCTCATCACCGTGATACTTATAATTAATTTTGTTGGGTTAATGATGACACTTAATTGGGATTGAGTTGGAGGTACCTTCTCAATGTTTCACAACCACCATGATAGTTAAATAAAATGTATTCCTTTGAAGTAGGATAAAATTGGCTTTTCGCAAAAACTGTAACCATAGAGCTTTCCACCAGCCATATATGCATATAGTATAGCATTATCATTGTTCATTGCTCTCTATGTGTTACTTTGCCAGCATATTCTATGTGCTGACCCGTTTTCGGGCTGCAATGTTTCATGTTGCAGACTTTTCAGACGACGAGTAAGGTGCCTTAGGTCGTGGTCTTATACTCAGTGATGCCGCTGGAGTTGATGGACTCACTTATCTTCCAAGTATTCCGCTGTTATCGTTATTAGATGGCCTTAAGCCATGTTATTCATACTTATTCTCTTCGGAGATATTCGATGTAATAAGTGTGTGATTGCAACTCTGTTATAAATCCTCCATTTGTACTGTGCGTGTCAGCATTACTGATCCAGGGATGACACTGGTGCACAGCAGCACAGACCATTTGAGGTCTGGTCGCTACACTCTGGGTCAATAGGTTAGTCCCAAAAGTAATATAAAAGTGCATAATAAAGCCCATAAAACATCCAAGATGGATAATATAATAGCATGAATACTTCATAAATTATAGATACGTTGGAGACGTATCAGTATGGTGGCTGTTTTGAGGAAGGTATATGGTGGGTGTATGATACCGGCGAAAGGTGCGCGGTATTAGAGAGGCTAGCAATGGTGGAAGGGTGAGAGTGCATATAATCCATGGACTCAACATTAGTCATAAAGAACTCACATACTTATTGCAAAAATCTATTAGTTATCGAAACGAAGTACTACGCGCATGCTCCTAGGGGGATAGATTGGTAGGAAAATACCACCGCTCATCCCCGACCGCCACTCATAAGGAAGACAATCAATAAATAAATCATGCTCCGACTTCATCACATAACGGTTCACCATACGTGCATGCTACAGGAATCACAAACTTTAACACAAGTATTTCTCAAATTCACAACTACTCAACTAGCATGACTCTAATATCACCATCTTCATATCTCAAAACAATCATAAAGAATCAAACTTCTCATAGTATTCAATGCACTTTATATAATAGTTTTTATTATACCTATCTTGGATGCTCATCACTTTAGGACTAATTTTATAGCCAAAGCAAATTACCATGCTGTTCTATAAGACTCTCAAAATAATATAAGTGAAGCATGAGAGATCAATAATCTCTATAAAATAAACCACCACCGTGCTCTAAAAAGATATAAGCGAAGCACTAGAGCAAAATTATCTAGCTCAAAAGATATAAGTGAAGCACATAGAGTATTCTAATAAATTCCGATTCATGTGTGTCTCTCCAAAAGGTGTGTACAACAAGGATGATTGTGGTAAACTAAAAAGCAAAGACTCGAATCATACAAGACGCTCCAAGCAAAACACATATCATGTGGTGAATAAAAATATAGCCTCAAGTAAAGTTACCGATAGACGAAGACGAAAGAGGGGATGCCTTCCGGGGCATCCCCAAGCTTAGGCATTTGATTGTCCTTGAATTTTACCTTGGGTTGCCTTGGGCATCCCCAAGCTTAGGCTCTTGCCACTCCTTATTCCATGATCCATCAAATCTTTACCCAAAAACTTGAAAACTTCACAACACAAAACTCAAAAGAATATATCATGAGCTCCGTTAGCGAAATAAAACAAACCACCACAATAAGGTACTGTAATGAACTCATTCTTTATTTATATTGGTGTTGAACCTACTGTATTCCAACTTCTCTATGGTTCATACCCCCTGATACTAGCCATACATTCATCAAAATAAGACAACAACACACGAAAAACAGAATCTGTCAAAAACAGAATCTGTCAAAAACAGAACAGTGTGTAGTAATCTGTATCAAACGCAAACTTATGTTACTCAAAACTTCTGCAAAAATAGGACGACCTATATAATTTGTTTATTGATCTACTTCAATTGGAATCAGTATTTTATCACGTTCTGGTGATTTTTAACAATTGTTTTCGTGAGCAGAAAGTTTGTGTCTTTTTCAGCAAGATCAAATAATTATCACCCAAGAAGATCCTATAGGTTTTACTTGGCACAAACACTAATTAAAACATAAAACCACATCTAAACAGAGGCTAGATGCATTATTTATTACTAAACAGAAACAAAAAGCAAGAAACAAAAATAAAATTGGGTTGCCTCCCAACAAGCGCTATCGTTTAACGCCCCTAGCTAGGCATTGATAATTTTAATGATGCTCACATGAAACATAGCAATTGAAGCACAAAGAGAGCATCATATAGCATGTGACAAACACACTTAAGTCTAACATAATTCTTATGCATATTCATTCTATAAGCAAACAAATTATTAAGGCAAGCAAAAACTACCATATGCAAGGAAGAAGAAAGAAACAATAGCAATCTCAACATAACGAGAGGTAATTTTGTAACATGAAAATTTCTACAACCATATTTTCCTCTGTCATAATAATTACATGTAGGATCATAAGAAAATTCAACAATATAGCTATCACAAAACATATTCTTAACACGATCCACATGTATGCAAAGTTGACACTCTTCCAAAATAGTGGGATTAACATTAACTAAAGTCATGACCTCTCCAAACCCACTTTTATCAAAAGCTTCATAAGGTTGAACATTATCCAAATATGTGGGATCTAAAGTTGACACTCTTCCAAACCCACTCTCAATAATATAGCAAACACTATTATCAATCTCATATTTATCATGGGGCTTAAATAAATTTTCAAGATCAAAAGTAGAATCACCCCAATCATGATCATTGCGACAAATAGTAGTCATAGCCAAACTAGCATCCCCAAGCTCGAGGTTTTGCATATCATTAACACAATTGACATCAATAGAATTTATAATAACATCATTGCAATCATGCTTTTCATCAAAGGAACTATCAAGTATGGGCGCAATAGCAACGATCTCATGTTTGACATAAGGAACTATAGCAAATTCATCTCCATAAATATTGGCATCATGGCCATAAGAATAGCAAGCATCATGTTCATCAAGGGATATTTCAATCAAATCATCGGAATCATAATTATCTAGAGATTCGTGCATATCATTATTTTCTTCCAAAGCAACGGTCATTCTCTCAATAAATTCCTTAACATCGACATTATGAGCATAGTTTTCATAGCAATATTTAAGTATGTCGGAATTTTCAGATTTGTAGAGAGTAATATCATACTTTTCAATCAAAGAAGCAACTTCATGAGCATCCTTAAAAATGACAAATTCTTCAATTTGTTCGATATCATAGTAACTATAAACACCCTTCCCATAAGAAGATAAGATTTCATTATCATTAAACTCACATAGGTAGGGAAGGTGTTTTTTAGGGTTCTTAGAGCAACAAGTAAAATCATAGATTTCACAAAGATTCCAAGCATAGCATAGCAAACTATTTATTTGATACCATAAGAGCTTCCCCTTTTCAGACAAATGATGATGCACAAAATGAGCATGCTCATCTAAAGATTTTCTCTCAACTAAACTAGTTGGGGTTTCAGCACGAGCACATATAGATCAAAGATGATCCAAGTAGAACACTTTAAGTGGATCCATATCAATAGATTTTTAGCAAGCAAAGATGCAAGAAAGTAGAAGGCACATGGAAACACAAACAAAAAGACATACGGGAAGAAGGCGAAGAAAAGGCAAAGGTGAAGTGGGGAGAGGAAAACGAGAGGCAAATGGCAAATAATATAATGCGAGGGATAAGAGTTTGTGATGGGTAATTGGTATGTCTTGACTTGTGCGTAGATCTCCCCGGCAACGGCGCCAGAAATGGCTAGTTGCTAGGAGATCAAATCTTGACTTGACTTGGCGTAAGCCTCCCCGGCAACGGCGCCAGAAATCCTTCTTGCTACCTCTTGAGCATGCGTTGGTTTTCCCTTGAAGAGGAAAGGATGATGCAGCAAAGTAGCGTAAGTATTTCCCTCAGTTTTTGAGAACCAATGTATCAATCCAGTAGGAGGTTACACGCAAGTTGCCTTGTACTTGCACAAACAAATAAGAACCTTGCAACCAACGCGATAAAGGGGTTGTCAATCCCTTCACGACCACTTGCAAAAGTGAGATCTGATAGAGATAATAAGATAAATATTTTTGATATTTTTATGATATAGATTGGAAAGTAAAGATTGCAAAATAAAATAGATCAGAAACTTATATGATGGAAGATAGACCCGGGGGCCATAGGTTTCACTAGTGGCTTCTCTCAAGATAGCATAATCTATGGTGGGTGAACAAATTACTATCGAGCAATTGATAGAAAAGCGCATAGTTATGATAATATCTAGGCATGATCATGTATATAGGCATCACGTCCGCGCCAAGTAGACCGAAACGATTCTGCATCTACTACTATTACTCCACACATCGACCGCTATCCAGCATGCATCTAGAGTATTAAGTTCATAAGAACAGAGTAATGCATTAGGCAAGATGACATGATGTAGAGGGATAAACTCAAGCAATATGATATAAACCCCATCTTTTTATCCTCGATGGCAACAATACAATATGTGCCTTGCCGCCCCTGCTGTCATTGGGAAAGGACACCGCAAGATTGAACCCAAAGCTAAGCACTTCTCCCATTGCAAGAAAGATCAATCTAGTAGGCCAAACCAAACTGATAATTCGAAGAGACTTGCATAGATATCAAATCATACATATAAGAATTCACAGAAGAACCAAATATTGTTCATAGATAATCTTGATCATAAACCCACAATTCATCGGATCTCGACAAACACACCGCAAAAAGTATTACATCGAATAGATCTCCAAGAGAATCGAGGAGAACTTTGTATTGAGATCCAAAGAGAGAGAAGAAGCCATCTAGCAAATAACTATGGACCCGAAGGTCTTTGGTAAACTACTCACACATCATCGGAGAGGCTATGGTGTTGATGTAGAAGCCCTGCATGATTGATTGCCCCTCCGGCGGAGCTCCGGAAAAGGCCCCAAGATGGGATCTCACGGGTACAGAAGGTTGCGGCAGTGGAAATAGGGTTTCGTGGTGCTCTCGGATGTTTTTAGGGTATATGAGTATATATAGGCAAAGGAAGGAGGTCGGTGGAGCCACGAGGGGGCCCGCCTACCCCCTTGGGCGCACCTCCCTGCCTCGTGGCCGCCTCGTTTCTTCCTTGACGTCCACTCCAAGTCTCCTGGATCGCGTTTGTTCCAAAAATAACTCTCCCGAAGGTTTCATTCCGTTTGATATTCCTTTTCTGCGAAACACTGAAATAGGCAAAAAACAACAATTTGCACTAGGCCTTTGGTTAGTAGGTTAGTCCCAAGAATAATATAAAAGTGCATAATAAATCCCATTAAACATCCAAAACAGATAATATAATAGCATGGAACAATCAAAAATTATAGATATGTCGGAGACGTATCGGGTCCATAGATGGGCACCTTACGGT
This sequence comes from Aegilops tauschii subsp. strangulata, assembly GCF_002575655.3. Classification (NCBI taxonomy): domain Eukaryota; kingdom Viridiplantae; phylum Streptophyta; class Magnoliopsida; order Poales; family Poaceae; genus Aegilops; species Aegilops tauschii. The sequence goes on along the minus strand of NC_053035.3, from coordinate 502,248,845 downwards.
TGAACACCGCAAACTGCAGCTCACACCACATGATATGTGAGACATCAAGTGGTTGCGTTTGTTGAAGACGCGCCTCCTCGCAGATGAGCATCATGTCCACTAGATAAGCATGCACCTTATCCTTGTCGCCTATGTGAGGAAAGAGAGTGTTGCAGAAGATTCGGTGCATGATGTCAAGGAATGGATTCAGTACCCAAGTCTTCTTGTCATTGGCGAGCTTCTTCTCAACAAGGTAGGGTTGAAGCTTGTTCTTGTTGGCCGACTCGGGGTTGCCATGGGGGCGGACACCAACGGGCGCATTGAGCCCCTCGTCACGAACGTGTAGCATCGCCATGAAATCTTTCCACTTAGCAGACATCCTCTTCCCATTGGTCATCCATGTCATGGTCCTCTCCTCGTTTGTATGGGAGTGAATCGACGCAAAGAACTGAGCCACAATCTCTGGGTCAAAGTCCAAGTGGAACGTGAGCAAGTCGACAATGCCAAACTGCTCTATCAGATCCAGAGTTTCACCAAAGTATGCCCATTTTTGTTGTCCTTCCTCATATGAACCATGTCAATCCAGTGCACATCCACGTAGATGTTCTGCTTGCCCTTGATCACATCCAAGAAGACAAGATTTTGTTGCTTGCTGGTCCAAAACAATTCATTGCCCCTTGTGATCTCCCTAGGGTTGACATAAGGTTTGAGCTTCCTTCGCATCAGAAACTCCGCTTGAGGGATCTCATCCATGCCAAGAGTTGGCTCCTTGGTCTTGGTAGCTCTGGACTTGGTTCTGCGTTGGGGGGCACTGGAGCCCTCCGGAGCCTCTTGGTTGCGCAGGCGCTTCGAGCTCATGTCACGGCTGGGATTCGAGCGCCGGACATTGGAACCGGAGCCACCACCTATGACAGACAACACAAACACGAGGGAACCAAGAAGGATTATTGCAAAGATAAGGGCCAAAACCAAATGAAACAAGCAAACTTGAGATTTGGAAGGACAAACAACATAATTGACAACTCTACGGTAGTACCGGACCAGCGCACGGATGTAAAAAATTACAGCCGCTCGAGCCGCGGTATTACTGTGCTGGGGTGGTATGGTAGTATCGCGCCTGGAGCGTAAGTAATTTTTTACGTCCGTGCCTCGGGCGGTAGTACCGCACTGGGGGAGCGGTAGTACCGCACGAGGACGGTTCTCGGGCGAGCGAGTGGTAGTACCGCTCCAGGAGGAGCGGTAGTACCGCACGGGTTCGAATCGCTCAAGAACTGCATCTACGGATCTAGAAAAATTAGCAAAAATAGCGGTACTACCGTTGATCAAAACTACACTGTTGTATCACACCAAATAGCATATCTACTGCACTAGCACTCACCTACAATCTCCTCTTGCAAAGATTTAGCCGAAAATCACACGAACTACACATGCATCTCCCCAAGACCTAGAAGCACAAGAATGGAACAAAAAGAGAAGGACTAGGGGAGATACCGGGGTCCATGGCAAGAGGGCGAGGTGGGGAACGATCCCACCGGGCGGAATGCAAGGAGAACGATGATACGTCTCTATCGTATCTATAATTTTTGATTGTTCCATGCCAATATTCTACAACTTCCATATACCTTTTGGCAACTTTTTATACTATTTTTGGGACTAATATATTGACCCAGTGCCCAGTGCCAGTTCCTGTTTGTTGCATGTTTTTTGTTTCGCAGAATATCCATATCAAACGGAGTCCAAACGGGATAAAAACGGACGGAGAATTATTTTGGAATATTTATGATTTTTGGGAAGTAAAATCAACGCGAGACGGTGTCCGAGGTGGTCACGAGGTAGGGGGCGCACCCTACCCCCCAGGCACGCCCCTGACCCTCGTGGTCCACCCGTAAGGCGGTTTACGCTCTTCTTTTGCCGCAAGAAAGCTAATTTTATAAGGAAAATCTGGGCGAAAGATTCACCCCAATTGGAGTTACGGATCTCCGCATATAAAAGAAACGGTGAAGGGCAAGAATCTGAGAACGCAGAAACAGAGAGAGACAGAGAGACAGATCCAATCTCGGAGGGGCTCACGCCCCTCCCAAGCCATGGAGGCCAAGGACCAGAGGCGAAACCCTTCTCCCATCTAGGGAGAAGGTCAAGGAAGAAGAAGAAGGAGGGGGGATCTCTCCCCCTCGCTTCCGGTGGTGCCGGAGTGCCACCGGGGCCATTATCATCACCGCCATCTTCACCAACAACTTCACCGCCATCATCACCAACTCTTCCCCCCTCTATGCAGCGGTGTAACCTCTCTCTTACCCGCTGTAATCTCTACTTAAACATGGTGCTCAACGCTATATATTATTTCCCAATGATGTATGGCTATCCTATGATGTTTGAGTAGATCCGTTTTGTCCTAATGGCTATTTGATGATCAAGATTGGTTTGAGTTGCATGTTTTATTATTGGTGTGGTCCTATGGTGCTCTTCGTGTCGCGCAAGCGTGAGGGATCCCCGCTGTAGGTTTGCAATATGCTCATGATTTGCTTATAGTGGGTGGCGTGAGTGAACAGAAGCACAGACCCGAGTAAGTAGGTTGTTTGCGTATGGGATAAAGGGGACTTGATACTTTAATGCTATGGTTGGGTTTTACCTTATGATCTTTAGTAGTTGCGGATGCTTGCTAGAGTTCCAATCATAAGTGCATATGATCCAAGTAGAGAAAGTATGTTAGCTTATGCCTCTCCCTCAAATAAAATTGCAATAGTGATTACCGGTCTAGTTATCGATTGCCTAGGGACAAATAACTTTCTTGTTGACAAAAGCTCTCTACTAAAACTAATTTAGTTGTGTCTTTATCTAAACAGCCCCTATTGACGTGCTCTTTATTACCTTGCAAACCTATCCAAAAACACCTACAAAGTACTTCTAGTTTCATACTTGTTTCCGGTAAAGCAAACGTCAAGTGTGCGTAGAGTTGTATCGGTGGTCGATAGAACTTGAGGGAATATTTGTTCTACCTTTAGCTCCTCGTTGGGTTCGACACTCTTACTTATCGAAAGAGGCTACAATTGATCCCCTATACTTGTGGGTTATCAAGACCTTTTTCTGGCGCCGTTGCCGGAGAGCAATAGCGTGGGGTGAATATTCTCGTGTGTGCTTGTTTGCTTTATCACTAAGTAATTTTTATTTGCTGTTCTTAGTTGTTTTCTATCTTTAGTCATGGGTAGGAAACGCAAAATAGCAAAAAAATTAGTTGTACCTACTGAACCAATGGTTGAAGAACCACTCAAAATCTATCACACTGCTGAAGCTTATTACTTGGATCATCTTTGATCCCTTTGTGCTCGTGCAGAAACCCCAACTAGCTTAGTTGAGGGCAAATCTTTAGATGAGCATGCTTGTTATGTGCGACACCGTATATCTGAAAAAGGGAAAATTCTATTGGGTCAAATTCATCGTTTGCAATGCTATGCTTGGAATTTATGTTGGGAATATGATTTTACTTGTTGTTCTGAAAACCCTAAGAAACACCTTCCCTACCAATGTGAGTTTAGTGATAATGGAATTATATCATCTTATGCTAAGGGTGTTTATAATTACTATGATGTTCAACAAATTGAAGAATTTGTTGCTTTTAAGGGTGCTTATGAAATTGCTTCTTTGATTGAAAAGTATGATGCTACTATTTACAAGTCTGGAAATTTTGCCACACTTAAATATTGTTATGATAATTATGCTTCTAATGCCTATGTTAAACCGTATATTGAGGCCTACTCCGCTGTCCAAGAAGAGACTAATATTTTGCAGGAGTCTATGGAAGAAGAAATTGATGAAACTGTGAGCTCATTGGATGAAAAAGATGAGGAGGAGAGCGAAGAATAAAAGGTGAAAGAGCGGATTAGCTACCCGTGCCCACCTTCTGATGAGAGTAACTCTTCAACTCATACATTGTTTAATTCCCCTTCGTGCTTACCGAAGGATGATTGCTATGATGATTGTTATGATCTCGTTGATTCTCTAGAAATATCCCTTTTTGATGATGCTTGCTATGCTTGTGACCAAGATGCCAATATGAATTATGCTTATGGAGATGAACTTGCTATAGTTCCTTATGTTAAACATGAAATTGTTGCTATTGCACCCACACATGATAGTCCTATTATCTTTTTGAATTCTCCAAACTACACTATCTCGGAGAAGTTTGCACTTATTCAGGATTATATTGATGGTTGCATTTTACCGTTGCACATGATGATTTTGATAGATATAATATGCATGTGCTTGCTGCTCCTACTTGCAATTATTATGAGAGAGGAACTATATCTCCACCTCTCTATGTTTCCAATATGATAAAATTGCAAGAAACTGCTTATACTATGCATTGGCCTTTACTTGGTGTGCATGAATTGTTCTTTTATGACATGCCGATGCATAAGAAGAGAGTTAGACTTCATCATTACATGATATATGTTGCTTTGTGCTCACTACTAAATTACAAATCATTGCTAATTAAAATTGGCTTTGATATATCTTGGGATCCGGGTGGATCCATTACTTGAGCACTATATGCCTAGCTTAATGGCTTTAAAGAAAGCACTGCCAGGGAGACAACCCGAAGTTTTAGAGAGTCATTTATTTCTTTTGAGTGCTTTCATATAGTTTAAAAACAACAAAAATAAAGAGGGGAACCCAAAACTTTTTCAAAAAAAAGGAAAGTGAAAGTGAGAAAGACAAGCATTGTTGAAGTGGGAGAGCTCCTTGAACTTTGTTCATGCTCACGGCAACTTTGTGAATCTTGATTACAGAAACTTTTCAACAAAAATAATTATCCCCTTGTACAATTCCATTGTATTATAAAAATAATGTGCCAAGGTTTGCCTTTAGGATGTTTACAATGCTTGTTGGTTTGTACGGTGCAGGACAGAAACTTTGGCTGTAGTGCGTGATTTTATATTGTTTGCTGGAACGTCAAATGGTTCTGATTCTTTTTGCACTGTCTTTCTGTACAAATTGTTTATTTTTCCTAATTTTTGCAGAAATTTTCAAGTATCAGAAGTATGGTGAATATTCAGATTATTACAGACTGTTCTGTTTTAGACAGATTCTGTTTTTGATGCATAGTTTGCTTGTTTTGATGAAACTATCAATTTATATCAGTGGATTAAGCCATGAAATAGTTATATTACAGTAGACACAATGCAAAAACAAAATATGAATTGGTTTGCAACAGTACTTAGAGTAGTGATTTGCTTTATTATACTAACGGATCTTACCGAGTTTTCTGTTGAAGTTTTGTGTGGATGAAGTGTTCGATGATCGAGGAGGTCTCGATATGAGGAAAAGGAGGAGAGGCAAAAGCTCAAGCTTGGGGATGCCCGAGGCACCCCAAGTAAATATTCAAGGAGACTCAAGCGTCTAAGCTTGGGGATGCCCCGGAAGGCATCCCCTCTTTCTTCAACAAGTATCGGTATGTTTTCGGATTCGTTTTGTTCATGCGATATGTGCAAATCTTGGAGCGTCTTTTGCTTTAGTTTTTACTTTTGTTTTATGCACCATGCTGGTATGAGATGGTCCTTGGTTGATTTATAGAATGCTCTTTGCACTTCACTTATATCTTTTGAGTATGGCTTTATAGAATGCTTCATGTGCTTCACTTATATCATTTGAAGTTTGGATTGCTTGTTTCTCTTTACTTAGACAACCGCCATTTGTAGAATGCTCTTTTGCTTCACTTATATTTATTAGAGCGTGGGCACATCTTTTGTAGAAAGAATTAAACTCTCTTGCTTCAGTTGTATCAATTTAGAGAGATGACAGGAATTGGTCATTCACATGGTTAGTCATAAAATCCTACATAAACTTGTAGATCGCTGAATATGATATGTTTGATTCCTTGCAATAGTTTTGCGATATAAAGATGGTGATATTAGATTCATGCTAGTGGGTAGTTGTGGATTGTAGAAATACTTGTGTTGAGGTTTGTGATTCCCGAAGCATGCACGTATGGTGAACCGTTATGTGATGAAGTCGGAGCATGATTTATTTTTTGATTGCCATCCTTTGTGTTGAGGTCGAGATCGCAATGGTTAACTCCTACCAACCCTTCCCCTAGGGGCATGCGTCTAATACTTGGTTTCGATAGCTTCTAAATTTTTGCAATAAGTATGTGAGTTCTTTATGACTAATGTTGAGTCCATGGATTATACGCACTCTCACCTTTCCACCATTGCTAGCCTCTCTAGTACCGCGCAACTTTCGCCGGTGCATTACACCCACCATATACCTTCCTCAAAACAGCCACCATACCTACCTATTATGGCATTTCCATAGCCATTCCGAGATATATTGCCATGCAACTTCCATCATCATCATATACATGACTTGAGCATTCATTGTCATATTGCTTTGCATGATCGTAAGATAGCTAGCATGATGTTTTCATGGCTTGACCATTTTTTGATGTCATTGCTACGCTAGATCATTGCACATCCCGGTACACCGCCGGAGGCATTCATATAGAGTCATATATTTGTTCTAGTATCGAGTTGTAATATTGAGTTGTAAGTAAATAAAAGTGTGATGATCATCATTATTAGAGCATTGCCCCAGTGAGGAAAGGATGATGGAGACAATGATTCCCCCACAAGTCGGGATGAGACTCCGGACTTTACAAAAAATTAAAAGAGGCCAAAGAAGCCCAAAGAAAAAAAAGAGAAGGCCCAAAAAGAAAATGAGAGAAAAAGAGAGAAGGGGCAATGCTACTATCCTTTTACCACACTTGTGCTTCAAAGTAGCACCATGTTCTTCATATAGAGAGTCTCTTGAGTTATCACTTTCATATACTAGTGGGAATTTTCATTATAGAACTTGGCTTGTATATTCCAACGATGGGCTTCCTCAAATGCCCTAGGTCTTCATGAGCAAGCAAGTTGGATGCACACCCACTTAGTTTTCAGTTTGAGCTTTCATATACTTATAGCTCTAGTGCATCCGTTGCATGGCAATCCCTACTCATTCACATTGATATATGTTGATGGGCATCTCCATAGCCCATTGATACGCCTAGTTGATGTGAGACTATCTTCTCCTTTTTGTCTTCTCAACAACCACCATATTCTATTACACCCATAGTGCTCTGTCCATGGCTCACGCTCATGTATTGCGTGAAAGTTGAAAGAGTTTGAAAATTCTAAAGTATGAAACAATTGCTTGGCTGAAATCGGGGTTGTGCATGATTTGAATATTTTGTGTGATGAAGATGGAGCATAGCCAGACCATATGATTTTGTAGGGATAGCTTTCTTTGGCCATGTTATTTTGAAAAGACATGATTGCTTTATTAGTGTGCTTGAAGTATTATTGTTTTTATGTCAAATGATAGACTAAATCTTTGAATCACTCGTGTCTTAATATTCATGCCATGATTAGACATATGATCAAGATTATGCTAGGTAGCATTCCACATAAAAAATTATCTTTTTTATCATTTACGTACTTGAGGACGAGCAGGAATTAAGCTTGGGGATGCTGATACGTCTCCATCATATCTATAATTTTTGATTGTTCCATGCCAATATTCTACAACTTCCATATACTTTTTGGCAACTTTTTATACTATTTTTGGGACTAACATATTGATCCAGTGCCCAGTGCCAGTTCCTGTTTGTTGCATGTTTTTTGTTTCGTAGAATATCCATATCAAACGGAGTCCAAACGGGATAAAAACGGACGGAGAATTATTTTGGAATATTTATGATTTTTGGGAAGTAAAATCAATGCGAGACGGTGTCCGATGTGGTCACGAGGTAGGGGGCGCGCCCTACCCCCCCAGGCACGCCCCTGACCCTCGTGGTCCACCCGTAAGGTAGTTGACGCTCTTCTTTTGCCGCAAGAAAGCTAATTTTATAAGGAAAATCTGGGCGAAAGATTCACCCCAATCGGAGTTACGGATCTCCGGATATAAAAGAAACGGTGAAGGGCAAGAATCTGAGAACGCAGAAACAGAGAGAGACAGAGAGACAGATCCAATCTCGGAAGGGCTCACGCCCCTCCCAAGCCATGGAGGCCAAGGACCAGAGGGGAAACCCTTCTCCCATCTATGGAGAAGGTCAAGGAAGAAGAAGAAGGAGGGGGGCTCTCTCCCCCTCGCTTCCGGTGGCGCCGGAGTGCCACCGGGGCCATCATCATCACCGCCATCTTCACCAACAACTTCACCGCCATCATCACCAACTCTTCCCCCCTCTATGCAGCGGTGTAACCTCTCTCTTACCCGCTGTAATCTCTACTTAAACATGGTGCTCAACGCTATATATTATTTCCCAATGATGTATGGCTATCCTATGATGTTTGAGTAGATCCGTTTTGTCCTAATGGCTATTTGATCGTCAAGGTTGGTTTGAGTTGCATGTTTTATTATTGGTGTGGTCCTATGGTGCTCTCCATGTCGCGCAAGCATGAGGGATCCCCGCTGTAGGGTTTGCAATATGCTCATGATTTGCTTATAGTGGGTGGCGTGAGTGAACAGAAGCACAGACCCGAGTAAGTAGGTTGTTTGCGTATGGGATAAAGGGGACTTGATACTTTAATGCTATGGTTGGGTTTTACCTTAATGATCTTTAGTAGTTGCGGATGCTTGCTAGAGTTCCAATCATAAGTGCATATGATCCAAGTAGAGAAAGTATGTTAGCTTATGCCTCTCCCTCAAATAAAATTGCAATAGTGATTACCGGTCTAGTTATCGATTGCCTAGGGACAAATAACTTTCTTGTTGACAAAAGCTCTCTACTAAAACTAATTTAGTTGTGTCTTTATCTAAACAGCCCCTATTTACGTGCTCTTTATTACCTTGCAAACCTATCCAAAAACACCTACAAAGTACTTCTAGTTTCATACTTGTTTCCGGTAAAGCGAACGTCAAGTGTGCGTAGAGTTGTATCGGTGGTCGATAGAACTTGAGGGAATATTTGTTCTACCTTTAGCTCCTCGTTGGGTTCGACACTCTTACTTATCGAAAGAGGCTACAATTGATCCCCTATACTTGTGGGTTATCAAACGACCGGAGACGGAGATCTGGCGAGGTCCTCCAGCGCCGTTCTTGGGCAGGAGAGAGAGAGACGGAGTGCGGAAAATAGATGAATGGGTAGGGGGGAGTTGGAACTCCCCCTGCCCCACTCTTAACCCCCACCCGCTCGCGATGGCGTGGTAGTACCGCGGGTCCTCGCGGTAGTACTGCCCGGGCGGAAGTACCGCTCGCAGGGCGGTAGTACCGCTCTTCCAGCGATAGTAAAAAATTACTGCCGTGATGGAAGCGGTAGTACCGTGCCTGGGATCCAGTTGTGCACGCACAGGGAAACCCATCTCCTACGATAGTACCGTGGCTTGCCACGGTAGTACCGTGACCCCAAGAAAGTGCAAGTTTTGACAAGAAAAGAAGAGCACGGCCTTTGCAACACAAACTTCAAGCAAACGGACACACAAAAGAGCACACACACGAGGCAACTCAAACACAAGCACGGCTCAAAATAAAGGCAAAAGACAACAAAGACCAAACACGAAACACAACCTCTCCAAGGAGAGAGCGGTGGCCGTAGCCACCTATGTTTGAGTCAATTGGTATGGCACCGCGAAGAATTATCCTTGGGCCCATACCAAAACTCGTCTTTTAAGCACAAGTACCATAAAAATGGCTAATGTGAAAGATTTTTTCAATTTATGCATAATGGGGGAGGGAGAGTTCATTGAGAGAACAACACTCCCCCTATGTCCATTCCTACACCTAAACAATAAAGATGAGTATGGTGGAGTGTGCAAGGGTTCAAGCCACATTGCTCGAATCAATGATATTTAGCTCATGCCTTAACTCGCGAAATCTTGCTTCATCCAAAGGCTTCGTGAAGATATCTGCAAGGTTATCATGAGTGTTGACATAGTTGAGCTCGATCTCCCCTTGCCTAATATGATCCTGGATAAAGTGATACCAAATCTCAATATGCTTTGTCTTGAAGTGTTGCGCCGGGTTGAGAGAGATCTTGATGGCACTTTCATTGTCACAACAAAGAGGCACTTTGTCACAAATGACACCGTAATCCTTTAAAGTTTGCCTCATCCAAAGGAGTTGAGCACAACAACTACTGGCGGCCACATACTCCACTTCGGTGGACGAGAGAGACACACAATTTTGCTTCTTAGAAGACCAACTCACCAAAGAGCAACCAAGAAATTGGCACCCTCCGGAAGTTGACTTCCTATCCACTTTGTCTCCCACCCAATCCGAGTCCGAAAAGCCCACAAGATTGAAGTTTGCTCCTCTTGGGTACCATAAGCCAAAGTTTGGGGCATGAGCCTGATACGTCTCCAACGTCTCTATAATTTTTTATTGTTCCATGCTATTATATTATCTGTTTTGGATGTTGAAAGATCGTGGATGTCGCCTAGAGGGGGGGGGGTGAATAGGCGCTTTAAAATAATTATGGTTTAGGCTTGAACAAATGAGGAATAAACCTAGCGGTTAATTTGACAAGCACAAAACCTACAACAACTAGGCTCACCTATGTGCACCAACGACTTATGCTAAGCAAGATAAACAACTAAGTGATAGCAAGATATATGACAAGAAATAATATGGCTATCACAAAGTGAAGTGCATAAGTAAAGGGTTCGGGTAAGAGATAACCGAGCCACGCGGAGACGACGATGTATCCCGAAGTTCACACCCTTGCGGATGCTAATCTCCGTTTGGAGCGGTGTGGAGGCACAATGCTCCCCAAGAAGCCACTAGGGCCACCGTAATCTCCTCATGCCCTCGCACAATGCAAGATGTCGTGATTCCACTAAGGGACCCTTGAGGGCGGTCACCGAACCCGTACAAATGGCAACCCTTGGGGGCAGTCACCGAACCCGTACACTTTGGCAACCCTTGGGGGCGGTCACCGGTACCCGTCAAATTGCTCGGGGCGATCTCCACAACCTAATTGGAGACCCCGATGCTTGCCCGGAGCTTTACACCACAATGATTGAGCTCCGAACACCACCAACCGTCTAGGGCGCCCAAGCACCCAAGAGGAACAAGCTCAAGGGCACCAAGCACCCAAGAGTAATAAGCTTCTCAACTTGTAACTTCCACGTATCACCGTGGAGAACTCAAACCGATGCACCAAATGCAATGGCAAGGGCACACGGAGTGCCCAAGTCCTTCTCTCTCAAATCCCACTGAAGCAACTAATGCAAGGGAGGAAAATGAGAGGAAGAACAAGAAGGAGAACACCAAGAACTCAAAGATCTAGATCCAAGGGGTTCCCCTCACAAAGAGGAGAAAGTGATTGGTGGAAATGTGGATCTAGATCTCCTCTCTCTTTTCCCTCAAAAACTAGCAAGAATCCATGGAGGGATTGAGAGTTAGCAAGCTCGAAGAAGGTCAACAATGGAGGAATAACACGAGCTCAAAGGATAAGGTTCATTGGGGAAGAAGACCCCCTTTTATAGAAGGGGAAAAATCCAACCGTTATGTGCTCAGCCCGCACACGAGCGGTACTACCGCTCCACGAGCGGTACTACCGCTCTGGCGGAAGAAGCAGGGAAAAGGAGCAACCAAACATGAACCTTGGGGCGGTAGTACCGCTTATAAGCGGTACTACCGCGCACCCCAGCGGTACAACCGCTGGAGGAGTAGAACACGGGACCAAAAATGCAGTAGCGGTACTACCGCCCGACCGGAGCGGTACTACCGCTTACAGGCGGTACTACCGCCCATCGGGGCGGTACTACCGCTTATAGGCGGAACTGCCATGCCTTACTGCCGTGCAACTACTGCAAAACTCGACACGAAAAATGCAAGACCCAAAATCAAGGCGGTACCAGCGCGGAACCGTAGCCGTACTACCGCTTATGGCCATAGGCGGTACTACCGCTTTGGACAGCGGTACTACCGCTTGGGGCGATAAGCGGTACTGTCGCTCTGGCCGCAGTACTATCGCAGGGAGAAAACCAGAACTGCCATAACTTCTTCGTATGAGCTCCGAATTGAGCAAACTCAAGCTTGTTGGTTATAGTAAGAAGAGGCAGGGGAGGTATGCCAACAAATAGAGGAGTGAAACCTCCAACCAAGAAGAACTGGCATAACCTCCAACATCGAAAACATCATAGAAGATGCGAGTGAACTCCGTTTTCGATGAACTCAAGCTTGTCATCAAGATGACCATAAGCTCCAAAACTCACAAAGAGAAGAACCAAACAAGAACCAACAAAGATGATGCAAGGATGCAATGGTTTGAGCTCTCTATGAACGATACGATCAAGCTACTCATCGAGAGCCCCCCTTGATAGTACGGCAATCGATCCTATAACCCGGTCTCCCAACTGCCATCATGAGACCGGTAAAATAGAAAACCTATCAAGAGCAAACCTTTGCCTTGCACATGGTCCACTTGAGCTAGATGATGACGATCTTGACTCCCTCAAGTTGGACCACCTTTCTTGGTTGTGTTGGCTCGACGAAGACTAGTTGATTGCTCCCCCATACTCCACTATGGGTGAGCCACTCTTCCGCACATCTTCACAAGTCCATTGTCACCACAATGGACGGCAAGCTTCAAGCATTTGATCTCTTCATGATGCTTCACTTGAACTGCACACCGCAACCTAACCCCACAAAGAACTCTCACGAAGATCATGGGTTAGTACACAAAGCGTAATTGACAATGCTTACCACACCATGGGATTGCTTGATCCCTCTCGGTACATCTTGTGCGCTTTGTGTGTTGATCAACTTGATTCACTCTTGACTTAGTCTTGATCAACCTTGACTCTTTCCAACTCTCTCCATTTGGATAATGTCTTGAAGGTAAACATGAATGATCACACAATCTTCTTCTTCAAGACATGCTTGCAATAAGCTCTACTCTCACATGACCAATCTTTGGATTATTCCTTAATAACACCTTGGTCACCACATAAACTCCTTGAAACCAACACATGGACTTCAAGAAATGCCTATGGACAAATCCTTCAAATATAACTCAAGGCAACCATTAGTCCATAGAGATTGTCATCAATTAACAAAACCAAACATGGGGGCACCGCATGTTCTTTCAGATGTTTAATGGGCTTTATTATGCACTTTCATATTATTTTTGGGACTAACCTATCAACCGAAGGCCCAGTGCAAATTGCTGTTTTTTTTGCCTATTTTAGTGTTTCGCAGAAAAGGAATATCAAACAGAATCCAAACGGAATGAAACCTTCACGAGGATCATTTTTGGAACAAATGCAATCCAGGAGACTTGGAGTGGACGTCAAGGAAGCAACAAGGCGGCCACGAGGTAGGAGGGCACGCCCAGGGGGGTAGGTGATACGTCTCCAACGTATCTATAATTTTTGATTGTTCCATGCTATTATATTACCCGTTTTGGATGTTTAAGGGCTTTACTAAACACTTTTATATTATTTTTGGGACTAACCTATTAACCGGAGGCCCAGCCCAAATTGCTGTTTTCTTGCCTATTTCAGTGTTTCGAAGAAAAGGAATACCAAACGGAGTCCAAACAGAATGAAACCTTCGGGAGAGTTATTTTTGGAACGGAAGCAATCAAGGAGACTTGGAGTAGAAGTCAGGGAGGCGCGCCCTACCCCCTGGGCGCGCCCCCCCACCCTCGTGGGCCCCTCGTGGCTCCCCTGACGGACTTCTTTCGCCTATATATGTCCATATACCCTAAAAACATCAAGAAGCACAATAGATCGGGAGTTCCGCCGCCGCAAGCCTCTGTATCCACGAAAAACCAATCGGGACCCTGTTCCGTCACCCTGCCGGAGGGGGGATCCCTCACCGGTGGCCATCTTCATCATCCCGGCGCTCTCCATGACGAGGAGGGAGTAGTTCACCCTCGGGGCTGAGGGTATGTACCAGTAGCTATGTGTTTGATCTCTCTCATTTTATCTTTCTCGAGTCATAGGAAACACCGTACTGTTAAAGGGGGCCGAGGAAATACTAAGGAAAATTTTTCATGTGATGCTCAACTCAAAATCCTACACCTACCAATCCCTTCGAGTGAAGCCATTGGAAATCTCATACAGTTCAGTCAATTTCTTCAGTCACACAGACGAAGTTCTTCTGGTCTCTGAGGAATTTGTTCTGACTGAGGAGTTAGGAATTCGCCAGTGCGGATTGCCTACAAGTGAGGAACATGATAGCCCTGAGGAATTCGATAGTCAAATTTCCGACCATTGTTGTGCTATGCTCTGAGAGAAACTGACACTTGTCATTGAGAGCATCCCATCCTCCGAGGACTTTGAGCGAAAATCATCAAGTGAGGAAAACCGAAAATCAAACACCTACAAACCCAAAGTGATTGGGCATCACTGAAGAGATTGATCCTGCGTGGATCCGACACTTGTTACCTTTGAAGACTGTGCATCTTCCAGACGGTTAGGCGTCATGGTCTGAGCATCCAAGAGGAAATTGTGGATCGCCGAGTGACCGAGTTTGTGAAGGTTTGGAAGTCACCTGAAGACTTACCACGAGTTATTGGGCGAGGTCTGTGTGACCTTAGCTCAAGGAGAATACGGTGAGGACTGTGTGTCCGGGACTGTATGTCCTCAAGTTTAAATACCTAGCCGCTCCAACCAGACGTACAACTGTCACAACAGTTGGAACTGGTCTACCAAATCATTGTCTTCACCAAGCCTACTGGTTCTATTTCCTCAACTCTTCATTTCCTCATTACAGTGTTGTGTGCTTGTTCATATCTGTTCGAAGACTTTGACTGAAGACTTTCTCAATTTCCTCAGTTCAATTTCTTCAGTCTGTTTGTCTTCATCCTGTTTTATCCTGTGCTTACGCTTCATGTACTCTGTGTCTGTTTTCATTTCATCATGATGTCCATGTTTATGTTCCGTCATGTATGCATCTGAGTACTTATTCCGCTGCAAGTAGTTCTTCGCTCAGGAATTTCCTCACCCTGAAATTCCTTAGTGAAGAATTCATAAAAATCGCCTGTTCACCCCCCTCTAGTCGACTTAACGCACTTTCAATTGGTATCAGAGCAAGGTACTCCCTTGTTCTGTGTGATTTTGGTTTAACCGCCTGGAGTTTTAGTTATGTCGACCATAGGAATGAATACTGTGTCATGGCCCATCTTTGACGGTCACGATTATCCCAAGTGGAAGGCCATGATGAAGAAGCGCCTCATGGCGATGAACAACAAGCTGTGGACCGTCACTGAGATTGGTCTTACCGATCTGTGCAAGATGGCGGAAGCTGATGACATTCGCAAGTACACTCTTCTCAACCTCACGGCGAAGGACGTCATTTGCTCCTGTCTGTCTCAAAATCAGTTCAGGAATATCATGCATCTCAGCCATGCGAAGCTTATCTGGGACCGACTCTCTGAGGTCTGTGAAGGTCATCGCACTCGTCATGATCCTTGGTTTGAGGATTTTAAGGAATCACTCAAGGCTATGACATTCGAACCAGAATCATCATCCTCTACACCATGCCTTATGGCGAAGGGTGCTAAGGTAACTGAATGCTACCTATCCGAATCCGGTGATGATGAATCTGGCGATGAAATTTGGACCCAGTTATCTCAAACTTGCTTCCCTTGCCACTAAACAACAAAGAGCTTTGGAAAAAGTTCAATACATGTTGGATAAGAGCGATGATATGTTGGGTGAAGAAATGGATCAGTCGAAAGCTTTGGCTGAAAGTCTTTAGAGACTTCAGTCTAAGTTTCACAACCTTCAAAGTCATCATAACACTCTCTTATCTAATCATGAGAAGCTTTCTTATGAATTTCTTCAAAGAAAGCAAGATCTTGAAAAGATAAGGGTGAGTTATGAAGATCTTCAGAAGGAACGCGATACATTACTTGCTCAACAAATCAGCGCTGCTCAGGAAGAATTTGTTCCTCCATGTTTGAAGTGCATTGAACGTGAATATGCTAATTCTTCACCTGAATGTTCAAATGCTTCTAATGTTACAAATTCTTCACTTGTCTCTGCTATAACTAATTCCTCATCTGAGGACATTGCTAGTATCACTGATGATGCAGGGTTGAAGGAATTGTACATGACAGGCATGTATAAAAGCCTCAAAGGGCATAAGGCCCTTTGTGATGTGCTTAAAAAGCAGATCCTCAACAGGAACCCTAGGAAAGAGGGTATTGTCTTTGAGAGGAAACTCAATGCTGATGGGACATACTGGAATCCTGAGCAGTATCCCAAAACCTCACGGGTTGCTGCAAAGGGACCTCCAGTAGATCCATCTACTTTATCTGGCTTTACATGTGAATCACATCATTCTGTCGATGAGTCATTTGACTCCAACTATAAACTGTTCAAAAATCAGAATGGTGAAGTATTTGCTAGATATGTTGGTACTAACTGCAGGAACGGTTCCCCTATGAAGAAAATTTGGGTTCCCAAAAAGTGCCTTGAAAGTCTCCAGGTGAATGTCATCATGACACCACCTGTGAAGAATAGGAACCCCAGATCAAATTCTTCATATGGACCAAACTCTTCATATGGATCAAGTCCTCATACGGACCAAATTCCTCACGTGGATCAAATTCCTCAAAAGGATCAAAGTCCTCATATGAACATCATCATGCTAACACCTCTGTTTTGCAAGGAAGATCTAAGGGCTATGAATATGAGCATTATTCTTCTAACCATTATGTTCATAAGTCCTCGAAGAATTTCTCTGCCTATTCATATGCTTACCCTAACTCCTCTTATGTGAAACGAAGTGGTCTGGCTTCTATGCCATCGTTCTCTTATGGAGCTCGCAGAATGATGAACTCTTTGCCACCCCTTCAGATGTGGGTGGTGAAGAAAAAGAACTAATCTCTTATGCAGGGTCAGGTCTCCAGACGTGCTCAAACGTCTGAAGAATTTGCTGGAGACCTGAAATTGCCTGATAGGACGCAGGCTAATCATGAAGAAATGAATCCTCATTTCTCACATCCTCATAATGCTTTATCTATTTTATTGCTTGATGAAATTGATCTAATGAAATTGATGTCATATTCTTCACTGATGAAGTATATGAGTTCGTAAGCTACACTAATTCATCTGCAGGATGATCAACCCAAAGCCAATGAGTGGGTCCTCGATAGTGGATGTACAAATCACATGACTGGTGACAAGAATCTATTGATGGATGTTCCCTTATCTCCATCGCATCTGAAGCATATCATCTTCGCTGACAAAGGCAACAACTAGGTATTGGGTCTAGGTAAGGTTGCGATCTCAAAGGATCGGCACATGGACAAAGTCATGCTTGTCGAGTCCTTAGGATACAACCTCATGTCAGTCTCAATGCTTTGTGATCTTGATATGGTTGTTATCTTCGGCAAGTATCGTTGTGTTGTGATCATGGAAGCTGACAATTCCAAAGTCTTCGAAGGCTTTAGGAGAGGAGATCTGTATATTGTTGATTTCTCTACAGGACCGCAACCAGCTATATGTCTACTTGCAAAAGCTTCAGAAGGCTAGCTATGGCATCGACGACTTGGTCATACTGGGATGAGGAATTTGCACACGCTCGCGAAGAAGAAGCATGTCATTGGCATTGAGAATGTCAAATTCCTCAAGGATAACTTGTGCGGAGCTTGTGAAGCTGGAAAGATGACCAAGGCCAAACATCCAGCGAAGACTATCATGACTACCACTCGACCATTTGAATTGCTTCACATGGATCTCTTTGGTCCTAATCATTATTCTGCAGTTACAAATGATGCATCCCTATATGGCTTTGTTATTGTTGATGATTACTCTCGTTACACATGGGTGCATATTGTCACTTACAAACATGAAGTGCAGGAAGTCTTCAAACGATTTTCCTCAAGGGCTTCAACCAACTTTGGTGTGAAGATCAAGCACATCAGAAGTGACAATGGAACTGAGTTCAAGAATTCTGGTCTTGATGACTATCTTGATGAACTTGGTATTACTCATGAGTTATCTGCTCCTTATACTCCTCAGCAGAATGGCGTCGTGGAGCGCAAGAACAGGACTCTTGTTGAGATGGCTCGCACTATGCTTGATGAATACAAGACACCTCGTCATTTCTGGATTGAGGCAATTGATACTGCGTGCCACATCATCAACATGGTATATATTCACAAATTCTTCAAAAAGACTGCATATGAACTCCTCACTGACAAGAAACCCAATGTGAGTTATTTCAAAGTCTTCGGTGCTAAATGTTGGATTAGAGATCCTCATCACAATTCTAAATTTGCACCGAAAGCACATGAAGGTTTTATGCTTGGTTACGGAAAGGACTCGCACACCTACAGAGTCTTCAACAACGTTCACCACAAGGTTGTTGAAACTGTAGATGTGCGGTTCGATGAAACTAATGGCTCGCAAAGAGAGCACCTACCTTCTGTGTTAGATGAACAGTCACCCGAGGAAACTATCAAGTTCAAGGCTACTGAGGATGTCATTCCTACTGAAGAATCTGTTGAAGAAATCATTCCAGAACATGAAGAACGTCATATTGATGCACCTGAAGAAAATGGTGCTGAAGAAAATGCTGATCCAATTCCACGACGACAACCCACTCATCCTCGTGTTGCAAACCAAGTGCAGATTGAGAAAATCATCAGCGACATCAACATTCCAGGTCCTCTCACACGCTCAAAAGCTTCACATTTGTCAAACTTTTGTGGGCACTTTGCTTTCGTCTCTATCACAGAACCCACTAAGATAGATGAAGCATTTCTGGAGCCCGAGTGGATTTTAGCTATGCAAGAGGAATTACATCAGTTCGATCTCAACAACATCTGGGAACTGGTCAAACGTCCAGATCCTCGCAAGCACAATATCATTGGCACAAAGTGGATCTACCACAACAAGCAAGATGAAAATGGCTTTGTGGTGAGGAATAAGGCACGGCTTGTAGCTCAAGGCTACACACAAGTTGAAGGAATAGATTTCGATGAAACTTTTGCACCTATTGCAAGACTTGAGGCTATTTGCATATTACTTGCTTATGCTAACCATCATGGTATCACTTTATATCAAATGGATGTGAAAAGTGAATTCCTTAATGGTAAGCTTGAGGAAGAAGAATATGTTGCTCAACCCCCAGGTTTTGAAGATCCAAAGCATCCTGACAAAGTCTTCAGAGTCAATAAGGCCCTCTATGGCCTCAAGCAGGCCCCTCGGGCATGGTATGATACTTTGAATGAATTCCTCATGAAGAAAGGCTTCAAACCCGGTTCACTTGACCCAACTCTTTTCACTAAATCTTATGATGGTGAATTGTTTGTGTGCCAAATATATGTTGATGATATCATTTTTGGCTGTACTGACCAACGTTACACTGACGAATTTGGTTATATGATGAGGGAGGAATATGAAATGTCTATGATGGGAGAATTGAAATTCTTCTTGGGTCTTCAAATTCGTCAACAGCATAATGGCATATTCATATCTCAAGAGAAATACCTCAAGGACGTATTGAGGAAATTTGGCATGCAAGATTGCAAAGGGGTCAAAATTCCTATGCCCACAAATGGCCATCTATGCACTGATGAAAATGGTATTGACTTTGATCAAAAGGTATACCGCTCCATGATTGGTTCTTTATTGTATTTATGTGCATCTAGGCCAGATATTATGCTTAGTGTTTGCATGTGTGCCCGATTTCAGGCTACACCGAAGGAATCACACCATAAGGCTGTGAAGCATATTCTTCGATATCTAGCTCACACACCAACACTTGGATTATGGTACCCCAAGGGCTCGGCTTTTGATCTCACTGGATATTCAGACTCTGACTATGCTGGTGATCGTGTGGACCGCAAGTCAACATCAGGCACATGCCATTTCCTCGAACGATCCTTGGTCTGTTGGTCCTCGAAGAAACAGAACTGCGTATCACTGTCTACTGCTGAAGCTGAGTACATTGTTGCTGGTTCTTGCTGTGCTCAATTACTATGGATGAAGCAAACTCTCAAGGACTACGTCGTCAACATGAAGAATGTGCCTCTCTACTGTGACAATGAGAGTGCCATCAAGATTGCTCATAACCCAGTTCAGCACTCGAAGAGAAAGCACATTCAGATTCGTCATCATTTTCTTCGTGATCATGTGTTGAAGGGAGACATTTCTATTGAGCATGTGAAGACTGAAGAACAGCTAGCCGATATCTTCACAAAGCCCTTGGATGAGAAGAGATTTAGCAAGTTGTGGTGTGAGCTAAATATCTTAGAATCTTCGAATGTCCTTTGAAAAGGACACACATCCTAACACTTATGCAAAATTAATGACTTACATGTGCAACACACGAAGAAACATTTTTCTTCAATCAATGAAGACTAACACTCCAAGTGTGAAGAAATTAACGAAGAATTTGATTCTTTGAACCCTACGACAATTGTACGCGGTGTCTGAAATCAGCATTCTTATACGGTGGGTCACGCCACCACCAAAAGTTGAAAATCTTCAATTTGAGTTTTTCTTCATTTTTGAAATTCCTCAGTTGTTCAATTTCTTCAACTTTGCATTGTCTTCACTTTGTCCTTTGTTGTTCTTCATCGCTATTTCTTCAAGTTGCTTTTTCTGCTAAGTGAATGTGATCGGACCCTACCCCCTCTATGCTAAGCTCAACCCAGTCTATTCACAACTTCATGTGTGTTCTATTTGAAACTCGTTCAAAATCTTCAATGTGTCCTTGTTAGCTGAAGAATTTGCGAACGAAACTTTAAAACTTATCTGAATTTTCGGTTTTTGCCGCTCAAACCGTTCCACATTCCATGATAATAGTTATCTATTCACCCACGATCGCACACGATCGCCACCTCTTAGTACGTGGGTGACACATGTCACGCGAATGAGAAGGGTCAGGGGCACGTTCGTCCAATTTCCTCGGGCGAGCAGTTTTTCACTTCGGGTATAAATACCCCTCTCCTTCCTCACTTCGTTTTCACTCCGTTCGACCTCACACCCTCGCTCGAGCTTCTCAAACCCTAGCGCTGCCGCTACTTCCATCGTCGCCGGTGAGGAAGAGCTTCACTGCCTCGACCTCTTCGCCGTCGTACTCGCGCTGGCCGCGGATTTCTTCACTCCGCTGCTGCCGTAGCTGTCTTCCTCAGCCAAGTTAGGGCGTGGAAGGTCTGAACCGACGAGCTTCAAATCTACACTTCCCAGTGTTTCGTGTTCTTCGTCAAGGGTAATTAAAAGTTACTTTTACTACCCTAGTTGATTCTGATGTTTTCAACAAAATCTTCAAAAGGTGTTTCATTCTTCAAATCTTCACACACAAAACACCTCACATATCATCTGTACTTGATATGTTTCCCTAAGCTACATTTTTCTTCAAGATTCCTCAATTGTGTGGATTTTGAAATCTATACAACTCTGGAACCTAAGTCAAAGAACGCTTAGTGAAATTCCTCAAGGCTCATCTGGTCAAATTCCTCAAACTTGTTCTTTTTGCAAAAACTTCTGAGAACGCATATGACCTCTCCAAATTCCTCGCAACTATATTCTGTTCATAGGTACACATGTCCGCTGCTGAATCTCTAGGTTCTCATCAACTTAACTCATTTGCAGCATTCCTCGAAGAAAAGTTGCACACCTGTTCAGAGAATTCTATTGTCCAAAATCCTCAGCTGAAGAAAATGGCTGATGACAAGAGACCTCAGAAGGGAGGAAAGAAATTGGAAGTCAACACAACTTTTGAAATCCCTGATGACATTTGCAAGGATTATTGCACTCCTGATGAGGCCACACATGGAAAGGAGGACAAAAATCCGTGCAAGGTGCACATACAAAGGATAGAGAGGAGATGGGCACAGGAATGGAGGGAGTACAAATATGTCACTCCTAAGTACATGAAGAAATTCGCTCTTCACCCTCCATGCCCAAGACCTCCATTGGCACCAGGCCAAGAAGCTGGTCCTACTAGCCTCAAGCGTGGTGAGGACTATCCTAATGAATGGGCCAAGCGTCAAGCTAAACTGGCCAAAGAGGCAAAAGAAGCAGTGAGGAAATTCAATGAAGACTCTGCTGCCGCTGCTACCACTGTTGAGGCCTCTGCAAGCAAGCCTAAGAAGGCCATGCCAAAGAAGCCTGCTCACAAGCCCAGTGCTTCAACTTCTATGCCCTCACGGCCAAGCTCCTCAGCAATGCCCTCACGGCCGAGTTCAGCAAAGTCCTCACGGCAAATTCCTCAAGCTGCACCAGCACCTCCAAAGTCCTCAGCTCCTCCGTCCAAATCCTCAGCACCTGCGCATCTAGCCTCGTGCCAAAGGACAACATGTATCTCTATTGCCTCGGGAGCCTCTGCTAGTTCTTCAGCTCCTCCAAATTCGTCAACGGGCCCCACACTGCAGAAGACAAACACTACAAAAAAATACACTTCTGTGATGATACGTGTTTGTCACAGTAGGTCGCGTTTTTTGTCATGCATGTACATCCATGACGATTTTATGACAGAATCAAGATAGTCATACCTGTGCTGTTGTAGAAGTGTTGCATGACATTACCAAAATTATCATCACGGAAGTGTGCACTTCCACGACGATAAATCGCGCGTCACAGAAGTGCTTTCGTCAAGGGTGACCGACACGTGGCATCCACCGTAACGGAACGCCGTTAAGCCATCGGGTCAGGTTTTGGATCCGACAACCCGTTAACAGCCCCGACAAATGGGGATTTTCCACGTGTAAAATCATCATTGGTTGGAGGAAACACGTGTCGGCTCATCGTTGGGACAGATGTCATCCACTCATTGGACAGAAGGCGCCTATGATACGTCGACACGTGGCACGGCCCAACAGAGGCCCATTCCTGTGAAAAGGCCGGCCCGTTTGACTTGGTCAAAAGGTGGCGGACCGGCCCATGGAAAGCCTGTTAACGGCCTGTTCGCATATAGCCCATTTACAGCCCGCTAACCCAAGGCCCGTTACGCCCTATCAGAATTAGGCCCAGTAGCGTCATCTGGGCCATCCAATATGGTTCCAGCCCGTTTTCACTTCTGGCCCATGTATGGCCCGTGACGTCTTTCGGCCCACATGAGGCCCTATGTAACTCTTGGCCTATTAACGGCCCGTGGTGAAACTGACCCGTAATGAACGGTGTATCACTTTACACCCATTAACGGCCCGTGGTGAAACTGGCCCGTAATGAACAGTGTATCACTTTATACCCATTAACGGCCCGTTATTTCGTTGGGCCGTTTCGAGCCCATGTTATCTTTCGGCCTTCTCAGAGCCCATTTATTCTTGGGCTCATTTCCAGCATTCATTTACTTACGGCCCGTTACTGTCATTTTCTGCTTGTGGGCCAAATTTAGCCCGTGGTTACAGTCGGCCCGTTTGTGGTCCATTAATACATTGGGCCGTTTTCATAGCGTCATCAAATACGGCCTATTAACGATGGCCCATTATGGTCGGCCCATGAACGGACGATTCCAACACTAGCCCGTTTACGGCCATAATGCGGCCTATTATTGGCCCATGTTTGGCCAATCGATCATACGGCCCGTATAAGGCCCATTGATGATACGGCCCGTAGAAGGCCCATTGTTACTACGGCCCGTAGAAGGCCTACTGTTTCTACGGCCCGTAGAAGGCCCAGTGTCACTACAGTAAATATTAGCCCATGGTTATTGTGGCCTAGTTTTAAAAAAATAGGTTATTGCAGCCACTAGCAAACCGCGGAAAAAGAACCGCACTGACTACAAGCAAAGAAATAAACAAGACAACAAGGAAATAAATAAGCAAGCAACTTATGCTAGGCTATCACGGCTATTACACATATTACATCCACTGGGCATCAAAGTTCGCCACCAGTGCAAATATAGGGAACAAAGCAGCATATAAACGCCGCAGCAAAACAAGTCCAGAACTGAAACCACTTCAGAAGAGTTCAAGAAACAATATCCTGGGTACCCATAATGCTGGCAAGATGCTTAGCAAGCTTATTAACTTTCTCTTGCTTGGCGCTTAAATCCTCCAGCGCTTGCTGTTGCACAAGAAAGTACGTATCTGAATTCTGCAGGGACTTCCTCAGTCCTTCGGCTTCTTGCTGCAGCACAGCTGACTGATGCCTTTCAGCTTGTAGCTGAGACTGAAGAAGCCGAAGTGATTCAGGCAGCAAGTTTGAAGAGCTTGTGCCAGCGGTACTGGCCAGTAACTCGAACACTACATCAACATAGGACTGTGGGGTTTTCTCACTGTCTACAAGATCATTTTTATCACCTTTCTTGGAGACCAACAGGGTTGTGTCACTATCTTGAACCTTATCTGCATTACTTTCTCTACCATTGCATAGTGGGGTGCTCTTCTCCAATATTCTGTTTGCATACTACAAGGGAAACAAGCAGACACATCACATGTTTAGCTTGTAGTATACGAAACTCATTTTGGTAAATCGGTTCAGTAGTAAGGTGGACATGATAACAACATGAAACAAACATATATCTATGTACTATGGTCACTATATTGTCCATATCATTATAGTTTATGTTCCCTAATCAAGATAGAGACACAGTTCAACTCATATATTTTGAAGACACAACATCATAGACAGAATATAAGTGTGAGAAACTATACAGCATTGGGAGCACTTGTAATGTGCATCACATGAGAACATAACTGTTTATACAACTTAAACTGAAATCAACATAGAGCAAGAAGTTAGAACAGCAATCCAGTTAAAGAAATGGGTTTAAAACATACCTGTTGCGCCATTGGAGTTTCAATTGGATCCTTCAAATTCAAAAGTAGTTGGTATTAGTAAATACAGTGATGCAACAGCAAAGGAGTATGGACCATAGCTACGGAATCTGACCTGAGAACAGTTGCTCTTCTGCTTTAAACGTGGAGTTTGGGTTAGCTGTGGTGGTCTTCGTGCTTTGGGCACTGCAGTAGCTTTACAAACTGCTCGTGTGGGGGTACTCTGTGGTGGACATGGTGCTTTGTCAACTATAAGTGGGTTACTATCCGCTGGGGTTGCGGTTAGATGGGTTGTACCTGGTTCTCCGCCCAACGGTGTAAGTGTGCAATCTGGAAGAGTCTCGATTATGTGTGGTGGGGCTAGTTTGTGGGCCAGTACAACCATGGTTCTATCTGCATCGACGGGTAGCACTGTCTTTTGTGAAGAACGGGTTTTTGCTCCCTTAGATACTGCCATCACCCCCTCCAATTCAAATGGCTGATAAACAAGAAAAGAAATTGAACGTACAGACATTGTATGATAGACAAATGTGGTACATATATGTTGTCTAACCAAATAGGACAGCATGACACAATTTCACATATATGATGCCTAACTAAACAGGATAGCATGACACAGTTTCAGATATATGATGGATAACTTAACAGGATATAATGGCATAATTCAACATATGATGAGTAACTAAACAGGATGACATGACAAAACTATATGATGTCTTTCTAAAATAGGTTGGGATGAAATAATTCACATACATGTTGTCTAAGTATATAGGATGACATGATATAATTGACATAATTGATTCATATACTAAGCAGCTGGCACTCGCATGTATGATCTCTAAACTAAGCAGATAGAATTCAATATTGTGCATATGATGTCTAAACTAAGCAATGCAAGACACCATATGCATCATATGAGAAATATAAACATTGCAACTTAGAGCATATATCTCAGGTGGGATATAGGACTGGTCATCTGTCTCTGAATCCTCCTCTGAGGAGCTCCCTGTAACCATCGAGATATATGCTTTAACAGGTACCATTGCCTACTCTGAAGACCTTGTTTGCACTCCAGATTTTTCCATAACTGGCTCAAATGGCTGATACACATGAAGAGTAGTTCAATATACACAGATTGTCGACAAATGGAATACGTAATGAAAAAAAAGATGGCATGAGATAATTCACATATATGATGCCTGGCTCCATGGCGGTGCATAATTCACATATATGATAACTGACTGAAAAACATGGCATTGCATAATTCACATATCTGATATAGAAAGCAAACATGAGGCATTCACACAAAGCATGTCTAAACTAAGCAGATGGCATGTCAATGCAAGACACCATATGCATGATATGAGCAATATAACCCAGCCAAGTTAGAGCATGCACCTTGGGGGGGGGGGGGAATACGGCTGGTCATCTCTCTCTGAATCCTCCTCTGAGGAGCTATCTGTAACCAGCAAGAAATCTGCATCGACAGGTAGCACTGACTGCTCAGAAGCCCTTGTTTTCACTTCAGATTTTCCCATGACCGACTCAAATGGCTGATGCACAGGAAGAGTAGATGAATGTATAAACACTGTTGACAAATGGAATACATTATGGAAAAAATATGGCACGATACAATTCACATATTCGATGACTGGCTAAACAGGATGGCATTGCATGATTCACGTATTTGATGCCTGGCCAAAGAAGATGGCATTGCATAATTCCCATATACTCCCTCCGTTCCTAAATATTTGTCTTTTTAGAGATTTCAAATGGACTACCACATACGGATGTATATAGACATATTTTAGAGTGTAGATTCACTCATTTTGTTCCATATGTAGTCACTTGTTGAAATCTCTAAAGAGACAAATATTTAGGAATGGTGGGAGTATGATATAGAAACCAAATAGGTGGCATTCACACAAAGCAAATCTAAACTAAGCTGATGACATATAAGATGTATAATGTAAGCAATGCAAGGCGCCATATGCATGATATGACCAACATCAGCATGCCAGGTTAGAGCAAACACCTCAGGTGGTAAACAGGCGTGGTCGGCTCCTTCTGAATCTCCATCTGAACAGTTATCTTCCTCCGGAATACAATATGAAAATGCAGGAGGGGGGGGCACTTCGCCCACCATGGAGCGGCGTCTGCATGACATTATATTCGCACGCAACGGTCTTCTCTTTTTCTCTACATGTTCAGTACGATTGTGTACAATATCTGGCATGCATAATAAAAAAATAGTTAGATTTTGTAAGGCCTAAGGGGTGCATGCAAAAATCAAGACTGATGGTAGCAAACGAGTGGATGGATCCAAAACTAATGATAGCAGGTAGATTATAGCTTCAGTTTAAAAAGATAGACAATGGATCATCTATTGTTTGTTGCCCACCCAACATGAACCACATAGAAGACCCCAGATGAACCAGATAGTAGACAGATACTATTCGTTGCTGGCTCGATATGAGACCCATGGGCAATTCAAAACTCAAGATTGAACGATAAAGTAGCAGGTAATAATAATCGATGTATAACGTAAGCAAACACGAAAGACTGCGACCTCTCTTCCGGAATTATGTAGTCCTCAGGTTCATCTGCTCAGTCGATGATGGTAATGCAGTTGCCGTGGCTGCCGGCAACGGGGAAGATGATCTGAGGCGGCGGAAGGAAGTCTGCAGGGGGGATCTCTGTTGCAGTGAACGCTTCTGTCGATGGTGCACCTCAGGTGGGGTGGATGACAGCACGGCAGGAGCAGGACATAACACACATGGTTTTCTTTGACGCCTATCTGAAAATGAAGTAAATCTGTAAGGGCTCCTTAGAATTGGAGGATTCTATAAACGCAGGGACAGGAAAACACAGGAATAGGATAGGAATGCACGTGCAAAACAGAGCATTTGGAAACATAGGATTTCAGTCAACCTGGGTGTTTGGCTCACATGAATTGGAAGAACATAGGAATGGAGAAACAAAGTGATGCGACGAGTGTACAACCTCTTTGGCATAGCGTTGTGGACCTCAGCATCATTGGGTTAGACATGGAGGATGGTGATGATGCTGGTGTGACTGTCGGAGGCGGGGAAGAAGATCCGAGGCCTCTGGAAACGGCGCCGAGGGTACTGCTCCACTGTGATGGACGGTTCCGTTGTTGGAGCAGCTCCGCTAAGGTGTACGGTGATACGTCTCCAACGTATCTATAACTTTTGATTGCTCCATGCTATATTATCTACTATTTTGGGCAATATTGGGCTTTATTATCCACTTTTATATTACTTTTGGGACTAACCTATTAACCGGAGGCCCAGCCCAGATTTGCTGTTTTTTTGCCTATTTCAGTGTTTCGAAGAAAACGAATATCAAACGGAGTCGAAACGGAATGAAATAACTGGAGAAGTTATTTTTGGAAGGAAAGCTACCGGATGGACTTGGACCCCACGTCAGGAGAGAAGGGAGGTGCTCACGAGGGTGGGGGGCGCCCCCCTAGGGCGCGCCCCCTACCTCGTGGGGCCCCCAAAGCTCCACCGACGTACTTCCTGCACCCATATATACACACGTACCCTAAAACTTCCAGAACGGAGAATAGATCGGGAGTTCCGCCGCCGCAAACTTCCAGAGCCACGAGAAACCAATCGGGACCTTGTTCCGGCACCCTGCCGGAGGGGGGAACCCTCACCGGTGGCCATCTTCATCATCCCGGCGCTCTCCATGACGAGGAGGGAGTAGTTCACCCTCGGGGCTGAGGATATGTACCAGTAGTTATGTGTTTGATCTCTCTCTCTCGTGTTCTTGATTTGGCACGATCTTGATGTATCGCGAGCTTTGCTATTATAGTTGGATCTTACGTTGCTTCTCCCCCTCTACTCTCTTGTAATGGATTGAGTTTTCCCTTTGAGGTTATCCTATCGGATTGAGTCTTTTAAGATTTGCGAACACTTGATGTATGTCTTGTCGTGCGTATCTGTGGTGACAATGGGATATCACGTGATTCACTTGATGTATGTTTTGGTGACCAACTTGCGGGTTCCGCCCATGAACCTATGCATAGGGGTTGGCACATGTTTTCGTCGTGATTCTCCGGTAGAAACTTTGGGGCACTCTTTGAGGTTCTATGTGTTGGTTGAATAGATGAATCTGAGATTGTGTGATGCATATCGTATAATCATACCCACGGATACTTGAGGTCACATTGGAGTATCTAGGTGACATTAGGATTTTGGTTGATTTGTATCTTAAGGTGTTATTCTAGTACGAACTCTAGGGCTGTTTGTGACAATTATAGGAATAGCCCAACGGATTGATTGGAAAGAATAACTTTGAGGTGGTTTCGTACCCTACCATAATCTCTTCGTTTGTTCTCCGCTATTAGTGACTTTGGAGTGACTCTTTGTTGCATGTTGAGGGATAGTTATATGATCCAATTATGTTATTATTTTTGAGAGAACTTGCACTAGTGAAAGTATGAACCCTAGGCCTTGTTTCCTAACATTGCAATACCGTTTACGCTCACTTTTACCGTTCGTTACCTTGCTGTTTTTATATTTTCACATTACAAAAACCTATATCTACTATCCATATTGCAGTTGTATCACCATCTCTTCGCCGAACTATTGCACCTATACAATTTATCATTGTATTGGGTGTGTTGGGGACACAAGAGACTCTTTGTTATTTGGTTGCAGGGTTGCTTGAGAGAGACCATCTTCAACCTACGCCTCCCACAGATTGATAAACCTTAGGTCATCCACTTGAGGGAAATTTGCTACTGTCCTACAAACCTCTACAAGAAGAAGGTTGCGTAGTAGACATCAAACTCTTTTCTGGCGCCGTTGCCGGGGAGGTGAGTGCTTGAAGGTATATCTTTAGATCTTGCAATCAAATCTTTTAGTTTCTTGTTTTATCACTAGTTTAGTTTATAAAAGAAAACTATAAAAAATGGAATTGATTTTGTCTCATACGCTTCACCTTTTTAATATCTTTCATGAGTATGATGGAAAGGATAATTGTGCTCAAGTGCTAGAAGAATAAATCTCTAAAATGTTTGGCACTAAATATTTGAATGATGAGCATGATTGCAATGTTGTTAGTATGAATTCTTTGAATATCCATGATGCTAATGATGATTGCACTAGTTATGATGAAAATGTCTCCTATAAACATGTCAATTTTTGTGGAGTGCATTGGGTTTGTAAGTACACACCAAATAGGGAAGATAGATATTGCAAGAGGCATAAGTACTTAGAAACCAAATTGTTACAAGAAGAGCTAGATGAATGTGCTGAAAATTTAAATTTTCTTGGCCGTACTTGTGGACTTTGCAATGAAAGTGGACATTTAGCTATCCGATGCAAATTGTTTCATGATCTAATCGTGTCCAAAAATTGTGATGAGTTGATTTCCCTTGCACATTATAATGAACTTAGCTTGCTTATGGGTTGCGAAGAAACGAAACGTTTAACTAATGATCTTCGAAAATTTGCCCGTTACAACCTTCTTGGCTTTGATCTAGAGAAAATTTATATGTATTGTGCGGTGAATTGCATTGAAAATCCTTATATTTCCAATTACATAAAGAAAATAAAACAAATAGAAGATGAAGAGAATACTGATGAAAGGGAAGAGACTTCCCAATATCCTCCTATTATTTCTTATGATGAATCAGGTAACGAGGAGGAGCCTTCTATCCAACCAATCTCATTAATAAGGAGCTCCAAAAAGAGGATTGAACCCACACATGATGTGGTGAAGAAGAAGAAAAGAAAAAGGAAGAGAGGTAAAAAGGTATCCCTCCCAAATAATGTTGCTCCTATTATTGTTGTGCCTCATGAAAATGAATCAAAAATAATTGTGGAAGATGATGCACTTGATGATGATCTCGTTATGCCTATTGCTTGTTGTGATGATTATGATTGGGAAGATAGTGATACTTCTTATGATCTTGAAAATCTTTTTGGCACTTGCTTGGAATAATATGATAATAATGTTTGCTATACTATTGGTACTATCCATACTATTAATGATGAGAGTGATTATGCTTATGATATGAAAAGGCCCAAGCTTGGGGAAGCTATGTTTGATGAGGATGACATATTTGAGAATATATTTGCTAAATTAATGTTTGTCCCAAGCTTGGGGATGCTATGTTTAATGAAGATGATATTTTTAGCCTCTCAAGTTTTGATATGCATATGATGATAGCATGCCTTTTACCTATGATGATTATATTGATGAAAGTGGGTTTGGAAGAGTGTCAACTTTAGGAAGTAATGATCCCACTATTTTGGAGGATGTTGAATCTTATAATATTTATGAAAGTGGATTTGTAGAGGTCATGACTTTATTTAGTGATGAGTCCACTATCTTGGAAGAGGTTTCAATCGATTATGATGAGAACAAAGTTGCTACTTATGATGATTATTGTGATGAAACTTATGCTATAAAAAGTAGTGATGATTATATTTATAAAACTTGTCATGATTATGATTCCCCTTTCTCTGAACATTACTCTTTTAATGTGGAAACAATTTATAGTATTCAAGTCTCTTATGATACTCCCACTATTCCAAATGAGAAGAATTTTGCTTATGTGGAGAGTAATAAAATTTCTATGCTAGTAGATCATGAAAAGAATGCTTTAGGTGCTGGTTATATTGTTGAATTCATTCATGATGCTACTGAAAATTATTATGAGGGAGGAATATATGCTTGTAGGAATTGCAATAATATCAAGTTTCCTCTCTATGTGCTTAAAGTTTTGAAGCTATGCTTGTTCTGCTTTCCTATGCTAGTTGATTCTTGTTCCCTTAAGTTGTTTGCTCACAAAATCCCTATGCATAGGAAGTGGGTTAGACTTAAATGTGCTAGTCATATTCTTCATGATGCTCTCTTTATGTTTCAGTTCTTATCTCTTATGTGAGCATCATTGAAATCATCATGCCTAGCTAGGGGCGTTAAACGATAGCGCTTGTTGGGAGGCAACCCAATTTTATTTTAGTTTCTTGCTTTTTGGTTCTGTTTAGTAATAAATAATTCATATAGCCTCTGGTTAGATGTGGTTTTGTGTTTTAATTAGTGTTTGTGCCAAGTAAAACCTTTGGGATAACCTACGGTGATAGTTATTTGATCTTGCTGTAAAAAACAGAAACTTTGCGCGCACGAGATTAGTTTTCATAAATCACAGAAACGTGCTTTGCAGATGATTCTTTTTGCATAAGATCAATAAACAAATTATCTAGGACTTCCTAATTTTGTAGGATTTTTGGAGTTGCAGAAGTATTCAAGAGTTACAGACTACTACAGACTGTTCTGTTTTTGACAGATTCTGTTTTCTATGTGTTGTTTGTTTATTTTGATGAATCTATGAGTAGTATCGGAGGGTATGAACCATAGAGAAGTTGGAATACAGTAGATATTACACCAATATGACTTTAGAATGAGTTCATTACAGTACCTAAGTGGTGGTTTTATTTTCTTATACTAACGGAGCTTACAAGTTTTCTGTTGAGTTTTGTGTTGTGAAGTTTTCAAGTTTTGGGTAAAGATTCGATGGACTATGGAATAAGGAGTGGCAAGAGCCTAAGCTAGGGGATGCCCAAGGCACCCCAAGGTAATATTCAAGGACTACCAAGAGCCTAAGCTTGGGGATGCCCCGGATGGCATCCCCTCTTTCGTGTTCGTTCATCGGTAACTTTACTTGGAGCTATATTTTTATTCACCACATGATATGTGTTTTGCTTGGAGCGTCATTTTCTTTTGTTAGTATTTGCTTGCTGTTATTTAGAATAGTGTTTTGCATCTTTCTTTTCAATAAAATGTCAAGTATAGCCTTTACCATGCTTATTTTGCAAGTATACATGTTGGTGTTTCAAAACCGAAAGTTTACCGCTGTTGCAAAAATTCCGTAGAAAAGTCAGAATGTGATAAATTGTTTAAACCTTTTGCATAATAAGCTCTGATAAATTTACTACAGTGGGAATTTTATTTCATAATGTTTGGAGTTAGGGAAGTATTGATACTCTTGTGTTCTTTACAGACTGTACTGTTTTGGCAGATTGCTGTTATGTTTGCATTGTTTGCATATGTTTGCTTGTTTAATGATTCTATTTGAGGATAGGAGTATTAAATATGCAGAGACATTTAGTATGCAATGTTTAATAATAATTTTTGTGATTTGCTACAGTAGAGGATGATAAGGTTTTTGCATTGGTTTATACTAACTTATCTCACGAGTTCTTGTTGAGTTTGGTGTGGATGAAGCTTTTGAGATTTAGGGAGACCGTGATATGAAAGGAATTAAGGAGACACAAAAGCTCAAGCTTGGGGATGCCCAAGGCACTCCAAGATAATATTCCAAGAAGTCTCAAGCATCTAAGCTTGGGGATGCCCCGGTTGGCATCCCACCTTTCTTCCTCAACAACTATCGGTTAGTATCGGTTGATCCTAAGTTTTTGCTTCTTCACATGAGTTGTGCTATCCTTGCAATGTCATTTTCTTTAGCTTTGCTTGCTGTTTGAATATAATACCAATATCTGAAATTCTTAAATGTTAGAGAGTCTTCACATAGTTACATAATTATCCGACTACTCATTGATCTTCACTCATATCTTTTCGGAGTAGTTTGTCATTTGCTCTAGTGCCTCACTTATATCTTTTAGAGCACGATGCTAGTTTTATTTTGAAGAAATAGATGAACTCTCATCCTTCACTCATATTATTTTGAGAGTCTCTAATAGCATGGTAATTTGCTTAAATAACTTAATATGCTAGGTATGCAAGAATAGTAAAACTTTCTTTTGAGTGCGTTGAATACTAAGAAAAGTTTGATGATTGATAATTGTTTTGAGATATGGAGGTAATAATATCAAAGTCATGCTAGTTGAGTAGTTGTGAAATTGAGAAATACTTGTGTTGAAGGTTGCAAGTCCCGTAGCATGCACGTATGGTAAACGTTATGTAACAAATTTGAAACATGAGATATTCTTTGAGTGTCTTCCCTTGTGTGGAGGTCGGGGGCGCGCGATGGTTAACTCCTACCAACCTCCCCCCTAGGAGCATGCGCGTAGTATTTTGTTTTTTGATGACTTGTAGATTTTTGCAATAAGTATATGAGTTCTTTATGACTAATGTTGAGTCCATGGATTATACGCACTCTCATCCTTCCACCATTGCTAGCCTCTCTAGTACCGCGCAACTTTCGCCGGTGCATTACACCCACCATATACCTTCCTCAAAACTGCCACCATACCTACCTATTATGGCATTTCCATAGCCATTCCGAGATATATTGCCATGCAACTTTCCACCGTTCCGTTTATCATGACACATTCGTCATTGTCATATTGCCTAGCATGATCATGTAGTTGACATAGTATTTGTGGCAAAGCCACCATTCATAATTCTTTCATACATGTCGCTCATGAATCATTGTCCATCCCGGTACACCGCCGTAGGCATGCATATAGAGTCATACTTTGTTCTAGTATCGAGTTGTAATCATTGAGTTGTAAATAAATAGAAGTGTGATGATCATCATTCTAGAGCATTGTCCCTAGTGAGGAATAAAAAAATTAAAAAAAAAGAGAAAGGCCATAAAAAAGAGAAGGCCCAAAAAAATGAGAGAAAAAGAGAGAAGGGACAATGTTACTATCCTTTTACCACACTTGTGCTTCAAAGTAGCACCATGTTCTTCATGTTAGAGAGTCTTGTTTTGTCACTTCCATATACTAGTGGGAATCTTTCATTATAGAACTTGGCTTGTATATTCCAACGATGGGCTTCCTCAAATGCCCTAGGTCTTCGTGAGCAAGCAAGTTGGATGCACACCCACTTAGTTGCATTTTGTTTAGCTTTCATACATTTATAGCTCTTAGTGCATCCGTTGCATGGCAATCCCTACTCCTCACATTGATATCTATTAATGGGCATCTCCATAGCCCGTTGATACGCCTAGTTGATGTGAGACCATCTTCTCCTCTTTTTTGTCTTCTCCACAACCACCATATTCTATTCCACATATAGTGCTATGTCCATGGCTCACGCTCATGTATTGCGTGAAAGTTGAAAGAGTTTGAAAATTCTAAAGTATGAAACAATTGCTTGGCTGAAACTGGGGTTGTGCATGATTTGAGTATTTTGTGTGACGAAGATGGAGGATGACTAAACTATATGATTTTATAGGGATGAACTTGCTTAGTTAGTATGCTTGAAGTATTATTGTTTTCATGTCAATATGAACTATTGTCTTGAATCTTTCGGATCTGAATATTCATACCACAATTAAGGAAAATTACATTGAAAATATTCCAAGTAGCATTCCACATCAAAAATTATCTTTTTTATCATTTACCTACTCGAGGACGAGCAGGAATTAAGCTTGGGGATGCCTGATACATCTCCAACGTATCTATAATTTTTGATTGCTCCATGCTATATTATCTACTGTTTTGGGCAATATTGGGCTTTATTATCTACTTTTATATTACTTTTGGGACTAACCTATTAACCGGAGGCCCAGCCCAGATTTGCTGTTTTTTTTTGCCTATTTCAGTGTTTCGAAGAAAAGGAATATCAAACGGAGTCGAAACGGAACGAAATCAACTGGAGAAGTTATTTTTGGAAGGAAAGCTACCGGATGGACTTGGACCCCACGTCAGGAGAGAAGGGAGGTGCTCACGAGGGTGGGGGCGCCCCCCCTAGGGCGCGCCCCTCTGCCTCGTGGGGCCCCCGAAGCTCCACCGACGTACTTCCTGCACCCATATATACACACGTACCCTAAAACTTCCAGAACGGAGAATAGATCGGGAGTTCCGCCGCCACAAACTTCGAGAACCACGAGAAACCAATCGGGACCCTGTTCCGGCACCCTGCCGGAGGGGGGAACCCTCACCGGTGGCCATCTTCATCATCCCGGCGCTCTCCATGACGAGGAGGGAGTAGTTCACCCTCGGGGCTGAGGGTATGTACCAGTAGCTATGTGTTTGATCTCTCTCTCTCTCTCTCTCGTGTTCTTGATTTGGCATGATCCTGATGTATCGCGAGCTTTGCTATTATAGTTGGATCTTATGTTGCTTCTCCCCCTCTACTCTCTTGTAATGGATTGAGTTTTCCCTTTGAGGTTATCTTATCGGATTGAGTCTTTTAAGATTTGAGAACACTTGATGTATGTCTTGTCGTGCGTATCTGTGGTGACAATGGGATATCACGTGATTCACTTGATGTATGTTTTGGTGATCAACTTGCGGGTTCCGCCCATGAACCTATGCACACGGGTTGGCACATGTTTTCGTCGTGATTCTCCGGTAGAAACTTTTGGGCACTCTTTGAGGTTCTATGTGTTGGTTGAATAGATGAATCTGAGATTGTGTGATGCATATCGTATAATCATACCCACGGATACTTGAGGTCACATTGGAGTATCTAGGTGACATTAGGGTTTTGGTTGATTTGTATCTTAAGGTGTTATTCTAGTACGAACTCTAGGGCTGTTTGTGACAATTATAGGAATAGCCCAACGGATTGATTGGAAAGAATAACTTTGAGGTGGTTTCGTACCCTACCATAATCTCTTCGTTTGTTCTCCGCTATTAGTGACTTTGGAGTGACTCTTTGTTGCATGTTGAGGGATAGTTATATGATCCAATTATGTTATTATTGTTGAGAGAACTTGCACTAGTGAAAGTATGAACCCTAGGCCTTGTTTCCTAGCATTGCAATACCGTTTACGCTCACTTTTACCGTTCGTTACCTTGCTGTTTTTATATTTTCAGATTACAAAAACCTATATCTACTATCCATATTGCAGTTGTATCACCATCTCTTCGCCGAACTAGTGCACCTATACAATTTATCATTGTATTGGGTGTGTTGGGGACACAAGAGACTCTTTGTTATTTGGTTGCAGGGTTGCTTGAGAGAGGCCATCTTCAACCTACGCCTCCCACGGATTGATAAACCTTAGGTCATCCACTTGAGGGAAATTTGCTACTGTCCTACAAACCTCTGCACTTGGAGGCCCAACAACGTCTACAAGAAGAAGGTTGCGTAGTAGACATCATACGGCGACGAGGCTGAAGCATGACAAGACAAACAACGTTAATCTGAAGTGAGACCCTAATATCATCTACAATAGATGATGTAAAATACATCACGAAAAAGTTGTAGATGTAAAACGCATCAGCCGCGCCACGGCCGCTCCGACAGATGATGTAAGTACTGTTCACTCTGAACTTAACTGAACAAAATGAACTTCACAGTCGAAACTGAATTTTACTGTCGAACCTGATTGAACTAGTAACAGAGCATTGCAATAGATGTTTAGGGTGTTCGAGCACTAGTAGCAGAGAAGCAATGATCTAAATCAGCAGACGCTCGAGCAGGGAACGCACTAGCAGAGAGCAAGTCGTGCAGTAGCACCGCGAGCGAGTGCTAAATCAACAACTCCTGTAGCTGCTGGAGGTCATGCAGCAGCAGCGCAAGCGAGAGCAAGAGCAGAGCAGCAGCACGAAGGAAAGCAGGAGCAGTGCAGCAGCGCGACCGACAGCAAGAACAGAGCCGCAGCGCGAGCGAGAGCCGGAGCAGCTGCAGCTAGTGCCGTTGTGGAAGTCGCCACCGAGGAAGCAACGACATGGGGGAGAGACGCCATGGATGATGTGGCCGGCGACGGCGCCGTCGATGGAGACACGCCATGTCTGCTCGGTATCGAGCACCGACAGCCCCGTGAGATCGAATAAAAGATAAAATGCAGCGGTGAGTGCCGAACCTACTTGGTGGCACCGAGTTGGCCTCGGCTTCATCGGAGGAATTGGTGAGGGTGCTGCGGTTCCGGTGGGGTAGGTCAAGACGGCGCTGTGGGGATTGAGGTGGCGCGACAGACGAGGCGAACGTCGGGGCAGCTCCTTGGAGGTCGAGGACGGGACGGGTGATCCGGCGGGACGACGAGATCGACAACGGATCCTCATCCGGTGCGGTGGATGAGGGACGGCGAGCTGTTGCGGTGGATGACGTAGTCGGGGAAGAGTCTCCGGCTGGGCGGCGGTCGGGAGGCTGATGGAGGAGCGTGGGGTTTCGCGGGTTTTGGCGGCCTCGGTATACGAATGGGGGGGCGAAGGGGGAGGGGGGAGCCAAGCTTAGGGACGCGCTTGTCCGAAATGTAGGGTAAGTTACCAGCGTACCCCCACCGGTTTTGACACCGCGACGTGGAGCTTCATTTCCGGCTGAGGGGTAGAAGGGGGATTTCGCGTGTGTGGGCTGCGGGAGCGATTTCGGATGAGGAGGGAGTTCTCGCGCGCGTCCAAATTTCGGGATAACAAGGCACGGCGCGGGTTGAAGAAGCGGGAGTTTCAAAGAAGGTGAGACAAAAGATACTCGAGCTTGAAAATTTTGGGATAACAAGGTGCGGATTCCTTGTTCGGCAGAACAAACTTAACGTGTAAAAAAACAATTCATACAAGACGCAAGAGAGTCATGTCCCCTTTTACTATATTGCTATAGATGCCATTGAAAAAACTACAAGAAAAATGTTGAAAAAATCGGGAGAACAAGATTACCCTGCACAGTACCAAATCGATTCGCACTTCCCTCAACAACAACAAAAAACAAATCAATTCCCACCAAAGAAAGAGTAATGTCCCTTTTTATATGATTACAGATGCCATGATCTCGAATTTCAATTTTTGAATCCACGTTATGTTGAATTCGAATATATCGTTATGTGACCTTGCGGTTTATAATTGATGTAGTCGTACATTTTGATCTTCCATCATATATGAACATTTTACTCCACCATGTGAACATATATATTGTCGTCTACCATATGGACTAAATTTGAATCAATTTTCCTTATTTGAATACGATTGTTGTCAAGTTATACAATAATTTAAACATTATCTTGATATCAAAAAACATACATATAGCAGTAATCATATTTCACTATGAACTACATGTACCATATGCTCTCCAATTCAAATATTTGTATCCACTTTATGTTGAATTCAAATCATAGTACATTATTGGTCTAGGTAGCGAGATGTTTGGGATAATCTAAACCCTGTTTTCATACGTATAATTTTTGGCTGAATTGGGACAAGTTTTGGTATAAGCCTCTTGCAAAACCGAAGATTCTCTCAACAAGCCTCGTGGTTCCGAGTGGGAACGTGTCACCTTTGTGTGTGAAACGATATACGCTGCCTCCTCCCTGATTTTATTTACAGAGGCAACATAGAACTATATGAGTGCCCTGTTAAATTTTGGAATTATTTCGGGTTCATTTGGCCTTTTTATACATTAATTGAGTTTCTGGACTTTTAATGTGCATAATCTAAATATGAATTGCATGCGAAACGATATACGCTGCCTCCTCCCTGATTTTATTTACAGAGGCAACATAGAACTATATGAGTGCCCTGTTAAATTTTGGAATTATTTCGGGTTCATTTGGCCTTTTTATACATTAATTGAGTTTCTGGACTTTTAATGTGCATAATCTAAATATGAATTGCATGCACATGCTCCGGTGCACCAAAGTGGGTTGAAAAATCACATGTGTGTCCTTGGTTGAATTTCTAGGTCCCATGGAAGAAATGAGAATGAAATTCAAACATCTGGGCGTCATGACTTGACCGAGAACATCGAGAAACTTTGATTTTAAATTCATGTAAATCCAAAACTCGCCTGGAAATCATGAAACTTGGCATGGTGTCATGTCATGGCACTAACATGTTGTGGTAAAAAATTGGGCTGATTTGGAAGCTCGTGGTTCTAAGAGAGAACGTGCCACCTTTGAGTGTGAAACGATATACGCTGCCCCCCTTGAGCTTCTTAACAAAGGCAACATAGAACTACATTAGTGCCCTGTTAAATTTTGGAATTATTCCGGGTTCGTTTGTCGTTTTTTATAAATTAATTGAGTTTCTGGTCATTTAATGTGCATAAGTCAAATTTGAACTACAAGCACATGCTCTCATGCACCAAAGTTGGTTGAAAAATCACATTTGTGTCCTCGGGTGAATTTCTAGGTCCCATGCAAGAAATGAGAATAAAATTAAAATATCTGGGCATCGTGGCTCAACCGAGAACATTGAGAAACTTGGTTTTAAAATTCTTGTAAATCCAAAACACGTCTGAAAATCATAAAACTTGGCATGGATGTCATGTCATGGTACTACCATGTTGTGGTAAAAAAATTGGCCGAATAGGAACAGATTTGGGTATAAGCTTCTTGCAAACCGAAGCTTCTCTCAAGAAGGCTCGTGGTTCTGAGAGGGAACGTGCCACCTTTGAGTGCGAAACGATATACGTTGTCCCCCTTGAGTTTATTTACAAAGGCAACATTGAACTACACGAGTGCCCTGTTAAATTATGGAATTCTTCCGTCTTCGTTTGGCCTTATTTACACATTAATTGAGTTTTTTGGTCATTTAATGTGCATAAGTCAAATTTGAACTACAAGCACATGCTCTCATGCACCAAAGTTGGTTGAAAAATCACATTTGTGTCCTCGGGTGAATTTCTAGGTCCCATGCAAGAAATGAGAATAAAATTAAAATATCTGGGCATCGTGGCTCAGCCGAGAACATTGAGAAACTTGGTTTTAAAATTCTTGTAAATCCAAAACACGTCTGAAAATCATAAAACTTGGCATGGATGTCATGTCATGGTACTACCATGTTGTGGTAAAAAAATTGGCCGAATAGGAACAGATTTTGGTATAAGCTTCTTGCAAACCGAAGCTTCTCTCAAGAAGGCTCGTGGTTCTGAGAGGGAATGTGCCACCTTTGAGTGCGAAACGATATACGTTGTCCCCCTTGAGTTTATTTACAAAGGCAACATTGAACTACATGAGTGCCCTGTTAAATTTTGGAATTCTTCCGTCTTCGTTTGGCCTTATTTACACATTAATTGAGTTTTTTAGTCATTTAATGTGCATAATTCAAATTTGAACTACAAGCACATGCTCCCGTGCACCAAAGTTGGTTGAAAAATCACATTTGTGTCCTCGGGTGAATTTCTACTCCCTCCTTCCATCTATATAGGTCCTAATGCATTTTTCGAGGCTAACTTTGAACAAACATTAGAGTAATAATATCTGGCATGCAACTTACACAAAGCATACCTTCAAATTTGTATGTCAAAGGAGCTTCCAATAATATAATTTTCATAGTATACATCTCATGTGCTATTAATCTTGTCAATAGTCAAAGGCTGTCTTGAAAAACACATTAGGCCCTATATAGATGGAAGGAGGGAGTAGGTCCCTTGCAAAAAATGAGAATAAAATTCAAACATCTGGCCATCGTGGCTCGGTCGAGAACATTGAGAAACTTGGTTTTAAAATCATGAAACTTGGCATGGTGTCATGTCATGGTAGTACCATGCCGTGGTAAAAAAATTGGCCGAATAGGAACAAATTTTGGTATAAGCTTCTTGCAAATTGGACCTTCTCTCAAGAAGGCTCGTGGTTCTGGGAGGGAACGTGTCACCTTTGTGTGCAGAATTCAAATTTGAAATACAAGCACATGTTCTAGTGCACCAAAGTTGGTTGAAAAATCACATGTGTGTCCTCGGGTAAATTTCTAGGTTCCATGCAAGAAATGGGAATCAAATTCAAAATTCTGGGCGTCGTGGCTGGGTTGGAAACATTGAGAAACTTAGTTTTTTAATTCCTGTAAATCCAAAGACGCATGAAAATAATGAAACTTGGCTTGGTGCCATGACATGGCACCAACATGTTGTGTTAAATTTGCAGTCCGATTTGCGAAGGCGCACACATTAACAATCAACAAAGTCATTTCGGAACAAGTGTTGTCACGTTACAATCGGAAACACAAGTATTATTGAAACCGTGGGCGTTCTACTTACTAGTACCATTTACGTGCCGCCATGCGTCCCCATTTTTTATTAGCTAGGAGGCGCCGTGCAGGGTAGCTATTTGAGTACGAGAGGCGTGCGATCAGACCCCTGCACGTGCTTATCGGGAGGAGAGCCCTTTGACCTCCATCTGCCGTCCACCTATCTCCCAAGGTCTCCATTAATGGCACCCGAGCCTCTGTTTAATGGCGTGGCTATGTCTCACTCGACTGAGATTTAAGAGAGAAAAAAGAAAATCTGAAAGCACGGATCTTTATGTAAGATCCGACGGACCTATATAGCATCTACTGCGACTTATAGCAAGACTGATGAATATATAAGGATGATTAAATTTTTTTTTTTGATCAAAGAAGGGCTTGCCCCTTCCGATTTTCATTACTGAAAACCACCACAATTCACAAGAAGTTCAGCACAACTCCAGCCTAACACGAAGGACTAAAAGCTACCAGATTGAAATCGCAGCATCCCAAGAGGCCAACAAAGGCCAAACATTCGCGCTAGAACCCAACATTTCACAACCGATGACACAATCCACATCCTAAACCGATTATTACATCAAACAAACCAGGAAACTGAAGGAAGCCCAGCAGCAACTAGAAGAACAGCAATGCCAGGGTCGCCACAACAAGAGTTTTCTTCATTCCAGCCTTGCAAGATTGATCTTCCACAGAAAGATAAGGATGATTAATTGTCTTACATAATTAGAAAGATAATTAAAAAGCCACATGCGGCTACGCCCGAAATACACAAGGGCAAAAGAAGAAGGAAGACAAGGATCTGGCTCGCTGATCTCTACTTTCTTGATGCGTTGCTGCAGGCCGCGGGAACTAGTCTCCGCGGCGAGCGGCGATGAGCTCTTTCATGTCCTCAAGACGCTGCTTGAGAACATCCACGGATTCCTCCACCAGCCTTTGGCGCTCGTTGCGGAGCATGTCATTCTCGTCCATAAGTTTCTTGACGATGACGCCGGTCCTCTTCAACAAGGCACTGGTCTCCTCCTGCTGGTCTGCACTTCGGACGATCTTCTCCCTCAGCAGGTCGCGCTTGGCCCGGAGCCTCTCATTGCCCTCCCTTAGTTGCCGGATGACGCCGGTAGCCTGTTCAAACGAGGCTTTCATGTCGTCTTGCAACCTCGCCCTGCTGGAGTTCTGATCCATCTGGCTATGGATGATCGCATGCATGCGCGTGTAACAGTCGTCGCCTGCCCGCGAGAAATTTTCCCAGGCCGCCGCAGCGCGGCGGGACATCTCTGCTGCATTCGTGGCATGGCGGGACATCTCTGCTGCTTCCGCAGCGTGGCCGGACCAGTCTGCTGCATCGACGGCGCGGCACGACCTCCGTGCTGCTTCAACGGCGCGGCGGGACCTCTGTGCTGCTACTTCCGCGCGGCGGGACATGTCGGCTGCTCTCGCAGCGAGGCGGGACATCTCTTGTGCTTCCGCTTCCATGCTCGCCTCTCCCTGGTGGCGATCTCTTAACCCAGAACTCACGCTGGCCATGGCAGACGCAAGGGAAGGATGCTGAATGAATTGTTTGTTTTTATGGATGAGGAGTTGAGGAGGAATGTGCAGTCATCTTGGCATACTAGTATTTATAACCGATTACTAATACGCTCCTCAGTGGGAAACCGTTTAGGTTGTGATCGGTGTGAACAGGTTGGCAATTCAATATAGCGTGGTACTAATACCCTCCTAAGTGGGAAACCGTTTAGGTTGTGATCGGTGTGAACAGGTTTGCAATTCAATATAGCGTGGAGTAATTTGGAATGTGACGAGACGCAAGCTCAAAATTTATTGACGGTTCTAGTTTCGAAGTGCGGCAGTAGTCCCGGATGGAGTACTTCTTTTTATACTTCCTCCTTTCCGGTTTT
Source organism: Aegilops tauschii subsp. strangulata (assembly GCF_002575655.3). Taxonomy (NCBI): domain Eukaryota; kingdom Viridiplantae; phylum Streptophyta; class Magnoliopsida; order Poales; family Poaceae; genus Aegilops; species Aegilops tauschii. Next base: position 502,205,463 of record NC_053035.3, on the reverse strand, counting down.
ATAGGGCTTATCTCAAAATTTTAGTTTTCCCATTTTATAAGGCTCAATTTGGTTGTTCCCCAACACATGTTCAGATTCCAAGGTGCATTAAATCATTCATGCAAGTATTAAGAGAAAATTGACCAATGCATGTACTTTATGCATGCATGCATTGCAACTAATGCATTGATAAACATAATTTTTTGAGAAAAACAAGAGCATTAATTAGGTGCTTTTGCAAACTACAAAAAATATTCCACCACTCACCATCTTGGTTGGTGAGATTTTTGAATTAAGCCCTATAAACCGGAAAGGAGGGAGTACTGTTGTGTACGTGCAATAACTGGCACCGTCGTATACATATCTTACGGTTAATGGGGCGTTCGACAGGAATAGCCGCGTGGCGAGCTCTAGGCTAGTCTTTTTTTCAGACGCATTAAACCTATCTCTCAGGACTTCTTTCACGCACCATCGTGCCACCCACAAAAACTTGTACTCTGAGTTTAGTAGTATGTTATACAGGAAGAGAAGAGGTGCACGCACGCACTCTTCCTCTCACACACGCGTCTGTTTTTTCTCGAAAAGGAGGATGATGACCCCCGGCCTCTGCATCTGGGAGTCACACACGCACCTGTAGCTACGAATTGTAGTGTTCTCAACCATCCGATTGGCTCTATCATGGATGTACCTATATACTAAAACATGTCTAGATACATCTATATTTTGACAAATGGAAGGCATGTATTGTGGAACGGAGGGAGTGCTTGTCATCAAATGGATAAAAAGGGACGTATCTAGAACTAAAATACGTCTACATACATCTCCTTTTATCCATTTTGATGACAAGTAGTAGTTCTTACCCAAAGGAACTTTATATCCAACAGACACAAAATATCCGTTCGACTGTTGGAAATTACTGATCTGATGTCGAAGTAATTGCTGCATCGCCACCAAAACCCACCATTTCTTAAGCTAAATTAGACCAAGGTAATCCCTATATTAGCATATTACTAAGATAAACAGAAGGCACTGTAGAAACATTTAGGACGTGAGCTTGTCAATCTGAATGTGGAGGGACACAAGCTTAGCCCCAGCCAGCAGCTTGGGCGGAACTGTCAAGAAGGTCAGCTCCTGCACGTCAACGTCGCCGGGATCCTTGCTGCTTGTCACCTCCATTTCCACCTTGACGGCGTCGGTCGTGCCTTTGGGCTCCCCCGGCGGGCCGTTCGCCCACAGCTTGGCCACGTAGTGCGGCAGTGGGGACGCCCCCGCTCTGATGCAGACGACCGACACGGCGATAGGCGCGCCGATGTCGAGCACACCGCCGACCAAGAAAAACGCGCGGCGGTTGCTACGTCGTGAGCTTGCGTTGGATTTCCCCGAAGAGGAGAGGATGATGCAGCACAGTAGCGTAAGTAATTCCCTCAGTTTTTGAGAACCAAGGTATCAATCCAGTAGGAGGCAACGCACAAGTCCCTCGCACCTGCACAAACAATATCTCAACGCAACCAACGCGATTAGGGGTTGTCAATCCCTTCTCGACAAGTGAGATGTGATAGATAGGATAGATAATATTTTTGGTATTTTTTGATATAAGATGCAAAGTATAAAGTAAAAGGAAAAGTAAAGGCAAAGCAATAAAAAAGGTGATAGAGATTGATATGATGAGAATAGACCCGGGGGCCATAGGTTTCACTAGTTGGCTTCTCTCGAGAGCATAAGTATTTCTACGGTGGGTGAACAAATTACTGTTGAGCAATTGACAAAATTGAGCATAGTTATGAGAATATCTAGGTATGATCATGTATATAGGCATCACGTCCGTGACAAGTAAACCGACTCCTGCCTGCATTTACTACTATTACTCCACTCATCGACTGCTATCCAGCATGCATCTAGAGTATTAAGTTAAAAACAGAGTAACGCTTTAAGCAAGATGACATGATGTAGAGGGATAAATTCATGCAATACGATATAAACCCCATCTTGTTATCCTCGATGGCAATGATACAATACGTGCCTTGCTGCCCCTTCTGTCACTGGGAAAGGACACCGCAAGATCGAACCCAAAGCTAAGCACTTCTCCCATTGCAAGAACTACCAATCTCGTTGGCCAAACAAAACGGATAATTCGAAGAGACTTGCAAAGATAACCAATCATACATAAAAGAATTCAGAGAAGATTCAAATATTATTCATAGATAGACTTGATCATAAACCCACAATTCATCGGTCTCAACAAACACACCGCAAAAAGAAGATTACATCGAAATAGATCTCCACGAGAGAGGGGGAGAACATTGTATTGAGATCCAAAAATAGAGACGAAGCCATCTAGCTAATAACTATGGACCCGAAGGTCTGAGGTAAACTACTCACACTTCATCGGAGAGGCTATGATGATGTAGAAGCCCTCCGTGATAACGGCCTCCTTCCGGCGGAGCTCCGGAACAGGCCCCAAGATGGGATCTCGTGGATACAGAAAGTTGTGGCGGTGGAATTAGGTTTTTGGCTCCGTCCCTGGTAGTTTGGGGGTACGTAGGTATATGTAGGAGGAAGAGGTACGTCGGTGGAGCTTCGAGGGGCCCACGAGGCAGGGAGCGCCCCCCACCCTTGTGACCGCCTCTCTGATGCCTTGGCATAGGGTCCAAGTCTCCTGGATCACGTTCGGTGAGAAAATCATGTTTCCGAAGGTTTCATTCCGTTTGGACTCCGTTTGATATTCCGTTTCTTCGAAACACTGAAATAGGCAAAAAACAACAATTCTGGGCTGGGCCTCCGGTTAATAGGTTAGTCCCAAAAGTAATATAAAAGTGAATAATAAAGCCCAATATAGTCCAAAATAGTAGATAATATAGCATGGAGCAATAAAAAATTATAGATACGTTGGAGACGTATCAGCGGTCCTCCTCCGCGAACAGCAAGAGCCGTGGCTCCGACAGTGGCACTTGCAGCTGGAGCACCTTGCCGTACTGGATCCTGTGCACGGGCATGGGATGCGCGGTGCTGATGTGGTGGTAGAACGCCGGCGGCGGGCCTTCGTAGCCGCAGACGGGCACGGGGCATTTGCAGGGCGCGAGCGGACACACGCTCTGGTGATCGGCGAGCTTGTGATAAGTGACGTAGAGCCCACAGCCTTCGTGCGGGCACTCCACCCTCACCGACGAAAGGACGGAGTCCACTGCCGTGTTCCGCACGTCGAAGCCACCACCGCGCTTGCACTTCTGGCACTGCCGCTGGTTCCCGGGGCGCTCGACGCGGCAGTCCGCGCAGGCCAGGTGCCCTCCCTTGCACTGCAGAAATCAGTCGAACAGCACATCAATCAAGAAACCTGCACCTTGCTCAGTCAGCCGAACGGACGAGGTGTATTCGAACCTCATACACTGGAGGCGTCAAGGGGCGGAGGCACAAGGGGCAATGGAGCACGGTGAGGTCCATCGAGACCTTAGAGAGCTCCATCGCCGGGTCCTGTTCGGTCTGCATGATCTCTCCCTCCTCGTGCACAACCATCTCTCGACTTGGGCCGGGGTATTACAAAGCTTTACCATCACATATTTTATACTACTTCAAGGTGCATTAAATCAACACATGCAAGTATCAAAAGGAGAGTCACGGCATGCATGCATGCATGCGTTGTAATTAATGCATCGGTAAACGCAAATTATTGAAATATATCGAGTGCAGTGCTTTGATGTGTCGCGTTAACTCGTACATCAACGAGAAGTTTGATTATCCTCTCCCTCGTGGACTTAACTGCACCTGCCTTTGGCTGTATGACAGGTTGGCCACACACCTGTCGGGCCCACCTGTCATACACGCAAAGGCAGGAGCGTCCCTCCCTCGCCCATGAGCGTGGTGGCTGGCAAAACTAGGAGAAGCTTTCGCTACACGCTCTCCCTCCCGCACGCGGTGGACATGCAGCAGTTCAATCGGTGTCAGATGGCCAGAAGCGTACTGTAGTACTCCTCCAGTGCAGTAGTACTCCATCATTGTTCGGCTTCCCGAAGAGGCGAAGAGCCAAGCACAGCCCGGACGCTCGTGTGGCAGTTTCATGTGTAGAGTAGTCTAGGATAGCGTGTACCGTGCATGTAAGCTTAAAATCGTTGGGGTCGGCTCCATGCTATGTGGCCGTCTCGAAGTTTAAAAAAAATTTAAAATAGTCTTCTGGCCCTACCTGACACCCTGGTGATTGTAGTTTGCACGCTCATCTGGTCAAGACAGGAATATATATTTTAATTTGTTTTTTTTTCGAAAAGGGGGGACTCCCCGGCCTCTGCATCAGAATGATGCATACGGCCACATATATTTTAATTTGTGGTGGGTAAATGTTAGAGGTTGCAGCAAATATATTGTACACTGCAGGTCTTTCAGCCAAGTTTAGAGGCAAGCATGTGGGGCCAGTGCTATGATGTGTCGCGTCAACTCGTACAACGAGGAGAAGCTTGATTTTACTACACGCCTTCTCCCTCACCCATGCGCGCGGTTGCTCGCAAACGAGGACATGCTTTTGCTTAGTAGTACTTCTACAACAAGCTATCCGTCCCGCTCGCGGTGGACGAACATGCAGCAGTGGATTCGACACTGTAGAAGCAGTAGTAGTAACATCATTGTTCGTCTTCTCGAAGAGGCGAAGAGCCAAGCGCAAACCGAACGTTGCAGTTGCGAACATTGGAGCACGCATATAGCTAGGCTCTTGCATGAGACAAAATTGCTATGTGAGCCCACTATTGTACTTGTACGTACAACTACTTGCTAGTATTGCCCTATAAACCAGAAAGGAGTATTTGCCCTTCTAGAGATTTCAACAAGTGACTAGACTACACCGAGACGGAGTACATATGGAGCAAAATGAGTGAATCTGCACCGTAAATAAATACATACTAGTTCTATCGTTTTCCTCTCCGAGGTGCACAATATTGAGTATACTGACCAGTCTCTTTTTGACACGCATTTACATTTTTTTTACACAGTACAGACGCAAGCGCTCATATAGACGCGCATACACTCACCCCTATGAACGCACACACGCACGGCACTATCATCTTGAAATTTACGAAGTCACCATAGGCACCTCATCGTCGACGGGTCCATAGGTGCTTGAATGCCAAGGAGGGAGAGGGTAGCGGTTCCCGAGACGTTGAACGGTCAATGATACATCCTCAATTACATGCAGAGGGAATTAATTGGAGAAGCAGAATAGAGCCAGCATGATGTGAATGCAACAGAGTTTGGACTCTCATATAATAAAGGCGCCCCACCACTCCAATCCATCTACTCCCAAGTCTCTGCGCAACACTGCTCACTCCAATCCAAGACCAAGTGACCAGAAGCCACAAGCACCTATGGAGGCGATGGACGCGAGCGGCAGTCGGCTGTGCCAAATCATCCAAGGCGTCGGCCTGCGGCCCCGCACCGCGCAGTGTTTCCAGACAGTGCTGGCGACCGCAGGCATCGTAGCCCTCGCCGACGCCGGCTTCGCCTCTCGCATGGACGACATGATGGTCAACTCCATCCACAAGTTCACCGCCGTCAAGAAGCGCGCGGACGACATTGCCGTACTACTCCAGCCCGCGCGCCCAGGCTCCTCATTGCCTGCCACCCTCATCGGCCTCCATGGTGACGAACTCTTTCAAGCCCTGGTGGCCCTGCAGGTGCCGGAGGTCGTGACGAAGAATGTGCATCTCGAGGCCGCGCTCGCCGCGCAGCGCCTCGCCATGCAAGAAACCGTCGACATGCACACCCACGTCTACGAGGAAATCGTCTACATAGGCCACTACAAGGCAAGCGAGGACAGAAAGACGTTGGCCTTCTTCCAGCGGCTGGAATCTTTGGACGCCATTGTTCAGAAGCACGTCGACCTGGCCACGAAAGCCGCTGCTACTTAGGCGCCGTTCCGTGGGCCGGCGCCCTGGGTCGAGGAGGTGGACGTCATCGATGGATGCATCTCTTCTTCTTGCCTCCTGTAACCAGCACTGCATCGCCTCATGGCCTTAATGTTTTATTAGTATAGTACTCCCTCCGTTCCCAAATATAAGTCTTTCTAAAGATTCCACAAGTGACTACTACATACGGAGCAAAATGAGTGAATCTACACTCTAAACTATGTCTACATACATCTGTATGTTGTATTCCATTTGAAATAGTATCTAAAAAGGCTTATATTTATGAACGGAGGGAGTATATGGCATTTTTATTCCAGTCGTAACGTTTTCACTATGAGGTGGGGCCGCAGTTGAGCAAACCCACCCCGCCCACCGGGCGTCGGCCGAGTTTAGAATTAGAAGAGAGAACGACGGAGGAGAGCTAGCTGTAGCACGGACGCTGTTGTCAGATGGGACTCGTGTTTATAGAATAGGAGTACTGAGCACTCGTGCCTCTTTTTTTTTGAGGGAAAAATTAGGCGTATGTCTAGTACCACTAGTTGGGTGCGTGCGACCTATAGCTGTCATCACTTTAGGTCTCCTTTTCGAACCGCGGCTACGCTTCACAGTACATATTATTTCACGTATTTATCCTCCTATATGTACTCCTAGGCTATTCCACGTGCTCCCATTCACCGACATGTGGGACATAGAGCATCTGGGTCGTAGTGCATTGATACGTCCATTTTGCATCATGCTTTTATATCAATATTTATTGCATTATGGGCTGTTATTACACGTTATGTCGTAATACTTATGGCTATTCTCTCTTATTTTACAAGGTTTACATAAGGAGGGAGAATACCGGCAGCTGGAATTCTGGGCTGGAAAAGGAGCAAATATTAGAGACCTATTCTGCACAACTCCAAAAGTCCTGAAACTCCACGGAATATCTTATAATAAATAATGAAAAATCCTCGCCAAAGATGAAGACCAGGGGGCCCACACCCTGCTCACGAGGGTGGGGGGCGCCCCCACCCCCTAGGGCGCGCCCCCTGCCTCGTGGGTTCCCCTGGTGGCTCTCCGATGACCATCTTCTGCTATATGAAGTCTTTCGTCGAGAAAAAAATAAGAAGCAACCTTTCGGGACGAGATTCCGCCGGCACGAGGCGGAACCTTGGTGGAACCAATCTAGGGCTCCGGCAGAGCTGTTCTGCCGGGGACACTTCCCTCCGGGAGGGGGAAATCATCGCCATCATCATCACCAACGCTCCTCTCATCGGGAGGGGGCAATCTCCATCAACATCTTCATCAGCACCATCTCATCTCAAAACCCTAGTTCATCTCTTGTATCCAATTCTTGTCTCCAAGTCTGGGATTGGTACTAGTAGGTTGCTAGTAGTGTTAATTACTCCTTGTAGTTGATGCTAGTTGGTTTATTTGGTGGAAGATTATATGTTCAGATCCTATATGCATATTATTACCCCTCTGATTATGAACATGAATATGCTTTGTGAGTAGTTACGTTTGTTCCTGGGGACAAGGGAGAAGTCTTGCTATTAGTAGTCATGTGAATTTGGTATTCGTTCGATATTTTGATGAGATGTATGTTGTCTAGCCTCTAGTGGTGTTATGTGAACGTCGACTACATAACACTTCACCATTATTTGGGCCTAGAGGAAGGCATTGGGAAGTAATAAGTAGATGATGGGTTGCTAGAGTGACAGAAGCTTAAACCCTAGTTTATGCGTTGCTTCGTAAGGGGCTGATTTGGATCCACATGTTTCATGCTATGGTTAGGTTTACCTTAATACTTTTGTTGTAGTTGTGGATGCTTGCAATAGAGGTTAATCATAAGTGGGATGCTTGTTCAAGTAAGAACAACACCCAAGCACCGGTCCACCCACATATCAAATTATCAAAGTACCGAACGCGAATCATATGAACATGATGAAAACTAGCTTGACGATATTCCCATGTGTCCTCGGGAGCGCTTTTCTATTATAAGAGTTTGTCCAGGCTTGTCCTTTGCTACAAAAGGATTGGGCCACCTTGCTGCACTTTATTTACTTTTGTTACTTGTTACTCATTACAAATTAGCCTATCACAAAACTATCTGTTACCACTTATTTCAGTACTTGCAGAGAATACCTTGCTGAAAACCGCTTGTCATTTCCTTCTGCTCCTCGTTGGGTTCGACACTCTTACTTATCGAAAGGACTACGATAGATCCCCTATACTTGTGGGTCATCAAGACTCTTTTTTGGCGCCGTTGCCGGGGAGTGAAGCGCTTCTGGTGAGTGGAATTTGGTAAGGAAAAATTTATATAGTGTGCTGAAATTTACTGTCACTTGTTACTATGGAAAGTAATCCTCTGAGGGGCTTGTTCGGGGTATCTTCACCCCGACCAGTAGAGCAAAGAGTTGCTCCTCAACCTACTGAACCTATTGATAATTAAAATGTTCCCTTTGAAGTTCCTTCGGGTATGATGGAAAAACTGCGAGCTAATTCTTTTACAGGAGATGGAACCAAGCATCTTGATGAGCACCTAATATATGTGGATGAGGTTTGTGGATTATTTAAGCTTGCAGGTATACCCGATGATGTTGTCAAGAAGAAGGTCTTCCCTTTATCTTTGAAGGGAGATGCATTGACATGGTATAGGCTATGTGATGATACGAGATCATGGTACTATAGAAGATTGAAACTGGAATTTCATCAAAAATATTACCCTATGCATCTTGTTCATCGTGATCGCAATTATATATTCTGGCCTCGTGAAGGAGAAAGCATCGCTCAAGCTTGGGGGAGGCTTAAATCAATGTTATATTCATGCCCCAATCATGAGCTTCCAAGAGAAACAATTATTCAAAAAAATTATGCTCGGCTTTCTGAAAACAATCGCACCATGCTCGATACTTCTTGTGCTGGCTCTTTTATGATGAAGACTATTGGATTCAAATGGGATTTATTGGATAGAATTAAACGCAACTCTGAAGATTGGGATCTCGACGAAGGTAAGGAGTCAGGTATGACACCTAAGTTTGATTGTGTTAAATCTTTTATGGATACCGATATTTTCCGTAAGTTTAGCACTAAATATGGACTTGACTCTAAGATAGTAGCCTCTTTCTGCGAATCCTTTGCAACTTATGTTGATCTCCCTAAGGAGAAGTGGTTTAAATATCATCCTCCCATAGAAGTAAAAGTAGCTGCACCTATTAAAGTTGAAGAAAAGATTGTCACTTATAATGATCCTATTGTTCCTACTTCTTATGTTGAGAAACCACCTTTCCCTGTTAGAATAAAGGATCATGCTAAAGATTCAACTGTGGTTTGTAAAAGCAATATTAGAACTTATACACCTCCTGAGCAAATTAAAGTTGAACCTAATGTTGCAATTGTTAAAGATCTCTTAGCTGATAATATCGATGGGCATGTCATTCAGTTCAGCGATGAAACTGCTAGAATTGCTAAACCTTGTACTAAAGATAAACATAGACCTGTGGTAGGCGTGCCTGTTATTTCTATTAAAATAGGAGATCATTGTTTTCATGGCTTATGTGATATGGGTGCTAGTGCTAGTGTTATACCTCATACTTTATACAAAGAAATTAAGCATGAAATTGCACCTGCTGAGATAGAAGATATTGATGTCACAATTAAACTTGCCAATAGAGATACCATATCAGCAGTGGGAATTGTTAGAGATGTTGAAGTCTTGTGTGGGAAAACTAAATATCCTGTTGATTTTCTTGTTATTGGTTCTCCACAAGATAGCTTTTGTCCCATTATATTTGGTGGACCCTTCTTGAATACTGTCAATGCTAAGATAGATTGCGAAAAGAATGTTGTTACTGTTGGCTTGAATGATATGATTCATGAGTTTAATTTCTCTAAATTTAGTAAACAACATCGTGAAGAAGAATTGCCTAGTAAGGATGAAATTATTGGTCTTGCTTCTATTGTTGTACCTCCTAGTGATCCCTTAGAAAATTATTTGCTAGACCATGAAAATGATATGTTTATGAATGAAAGAAGGGAAATAGATGAAGTATTCTTTAAACAGGAACCTATTTTGCAACACAATTTGCCTGTTGAAATCCTAGGGGATCCCCCTCCACCCAAGGGTGATCCCGTGTTTGAGCTTAAGCCGTTGCCTGATAATCTTAAATATGCTTATCTTGATGAAAAGAAGATATATCCTGTTATTATTAGTGCTAACCTTTCAGAGCATGAAGAAGAAAGATTATTGAAAACTCTGAAGAAGCACCGTGCTGCTATTGGATATACTCTCGATGATCTTAAGGGCATTAGTCCCACTCTATGTCAACATAAAATAAATTTGGAAGTGGATGCTAAACCAGTTCGTGATCCTCAACGACGTCTGAATCCTAAGATGAAAGAAGTGGTAAGAAAAGAAATACTCAAGCTTCTGGAGGAGGTATAATTTATCCCGTTGCTGATAGTCAGTGGGTAAGCCCTGTCCATTGTGTCCCTAAGAAGGGAGGTATTACTGTTGTTCCTAATGATAAAGATGAATTAATTCCACAAAGAATTATTACAGGTTATAGGATGGTAATTGATTTCCGCAAATTAAATAAAGCTACTAAGAAAGATCATTACCCCTTACCTTTTATTGATCAAATGCTAGAAAGATTATGCAAACATACACATTATTGTTTTCTAGATGGTTATTCTGGTTTCTCTCAAATACCTGTGTCAGCTAAAGATCAATCAAAGACTACTTTTACATGCCCTTTTGGTACCTTTGCTTATAGACGTATGCCTTTTGGTTTATGTAATGCACCTGCTACCTTTCAAAGATGCATGATGGCTATATTCTCTGACTTTTGTGAAAAGATTTGTGAGGTCTTCATGGACGACTTTTCCGTCTATGGGTCTTCTTTTGATGATTGCTTGAGCAATCTTGATCGAGTTTTGCAGAGATGTGAAGAAACTAATCTTGTCTTGAATTGGGAAAAGTGTCACTTTATGGCTAATGAAGGAATTGTCTTGGGGCATAAGGTTTCTGAAAGAGGTATTGAAGTTTATAAAGCCAAGGTTATTGCTATTGAAAAGATGCCATGTCCCAAGGACATCAGAGGTATAAGAAGTTTCCTCGGTCACGCCGGATTTTATAGGAGGTTCATTAAGGACTTCTCAAAAATTTCTCGGCCTCTGACTAATTTATTACAAAAAGATATACCATTTGTCTTTGATGATGATTATGTAGAAGCATTTGAGATACTTAAGAAAGCATTAGTCTCTGCACCTGTTGTTCAGCCACCTGATTGGAATTTACCCTTTGAAATTATGTGTGATGCTAGTGATTATGCTGTAAGTGCTGTTCTAGGTCAAAGAGTTGATAAGAAATTGAATGTTATCCATTATGCTAGTAAGACTCTAGACAATGCTCAAAGAAATTATGCTACTACTGAAAAAGAACTTTTAGCAGTTGTATTTGCTTGTGATAAGTTTAGACCCTATATTGTTGATTCTAAAGTATCTATTCACACTGATCATGCTGCTATTAAATATCTCATGGAAAAGAAAGATGCTAAACCAAGACTTATTAGGTGGGTTCTCTTGCTACAAGAATTTGATTTGCATATTGTTGATAGAAAGGGAGCTGAGAACCCCGTTGCAGACAACTTGTCTAGGTTAGAAAATGTTCTTGATGACCCACTACCTATTGATGATAGCTTTCCTGATGAGCAATTAAATGTTATAAGTACTTCTCGTAGTACTCCTTGGTATGCCGATTATGCTAATTATATTGTTGCCAAGTTCATACCACCTAGTTTCACATACCAGCAAAAGAAAAAGTTCTTCTATGATTTGAGACACTACTTTTGGGATGACCCACATCTTTATAAAGAAGGAGTAGATGGTGTTATTAGACGTTGTGTACCTGAGCATGAACAGGAACAGATCCTACGCAAGTGTCACTCCGAAGCTTATGGAGGACACCACGCTGGAGATAGAACTGCACATAAGGTATTGCAATCCGGTTTTTATTGGCCTACTCTGTTCAAGGATGCCCGTAAGTTTGTCTTGTCTTGTGATGAATGTCAAAGAATTGGTAATATTAGTAGACGTCAAGAAATGCCTATGAACTATTCACTTGTTATTGAACCATTTGATGTTTGGGGCTTTGATTATATGGGACCGTTTCCTTCCTCTAATGGGTATACACATATTTTAGTTGCCGTTGATTATGTTACTAAGTGGGTAGAAGCTATTCCAACTAGTAGTGCTGATCATAACACCTCTATTAAGATGCTTAAAGAAGTTATTTTTCCTAGGTTTGGAGTCCCTAGATATTTAATGATTGATGGTGGTTCACACTTTATTCATGGTGCCTTTCGTAAAATGCTTGCTAAGTATGATGTTAATCATGCATAGAATTGCATCTCCATACCACCCACAGTCTAGTGGTCAAGTAGAATTGAGCAATAGAGAGCTTAAATTAATTTTGCAAAAGACTGTTAATAGATCTAGAAAGAATTGGTCCAAGAAACTTGGTGATGCATTATGGGCCTATAGAACTGCATATAAAAATCCTATGGGTATGTCTCCGTATAAAATGGTTTATGGAAAAGCATGTCACTTACCTCTCGAACAAGAACATAAGGCATATTGGGCGATTAAAGAGCTCAATTACGATTTAAACTTGTCGGTGAGAAGAGGCTATTTGACATAAGCTCACTTGATGAATGGAGAACTCAAGCCTATGAGAATGCCAAACTGTTTAAAGAAAAAGTTAAAAGATGGCATGACAAAAGGATACAAAAGCGTGAGTTTAATGTAGGTGATTATGTGTTGCTATTCAGCTCCCGTTTAAGATTTTTTGCAGGAAAGCTTATCTCTAAATGGGAAGGTCCTTACGTTATCGAGGAGGTCTATCGTTCCGGTGCCATAAAAATCAACAACTTCGAAGGCAGAAATCCAAAGGTGGTGAACAGTCAAAGAATCAAACATTATATCTCAGGTAATCCTATAAATGTTGAAACCAACGTTATTGAAACCGTAACGCCGGAGGAGTACATAAGGGACACTTTCCAGAATGTTTTAGACTCCGAAAAGGAATAGGTATGTGGTACGGTAAGTAAACTGACTCCAAAACAGTTCTAATGGCAATATTTCTCCGTTTTGGAATATTTATGAAAATAGGAAAATAAGAAGCAGTCCGGGAAGGAACGAGGCGTCCACGAGGGTGGAGGGCACGCCCTACCCCCTGGGCGCGCCCCCTGCCTCGTTTCTCGTGTGCCCTCCAGACTCTGTTTTCTTGCACAATACTTCTTTTGGTTGGTAAAAATTCATTATATAATCTCTCGAAGGTTTTGACTCTCGTATCACGCAAATATCCTCTATTTTTGTTTCGAGCTGTTTCTACCACAGATTAGAGCAAGATGTCTTCTCAAGAGTCAGTCGTGGAGAGTCCGGTGTCTCATCCGAAGACGGGACCAGGAGCAATCAGCGATGCTGACCACTTTGGGCCATCAACAGAGGAAGAGATGGAGGCCGACTTGAAAATGATAGATGCCATGGAGGAGGATCAAGAAGTTACTTCTCATTTCTGAGCCGGATTCACGATGGGGGAACTACAGAGCTCAGCTATTCCAAACTCGGTTATCCCTTCCAATGTTAGATTCCTTTCTTATGAAAATATGAAAAAGAGTGTCACTTGTTCTCATGCAGCTATGCAACATCCATGGGTGAAAGGAGCTTTAGCCATCACGGGTAAGCTCCGTAAGGAAATAATGGACCTCAAGCAGCAAGTCAATAAGCTCGAGGAGGAGAATCGTATCCTGAGGGGCATCATCGCCAAGAATATCACATCACCACCTCCGAAGAAAGAGACATAATCACATGGGTATGGGCACTCCCCCTTGGCAGCTGCCAAGCTTGGGGGAGGTGCCCCTGTATCGTATCACCATCACACTCCTATCTTTACCATTTTTCTTAGTTCGATCCTTTTGGTAATATCTTGATCTAGTAGAATAAAGTTTTGGTATGATCTAGTTTTGAGTTTTGTTTTATGATCCTTCTATGTAATCGAGTCCGTGAGCTATATATAATAAAGATTAGTGTTGAGTCAAGGGCTTGATTATCTTGCTATGATCTTGAGGTAATAAAAAAGGGATAAAAAGAAATAAAGAGATCATATTGATCTTATGGAGAGTAATGACTTCATATATAAAGAGTATGATGAATAAAAGTTGTTGAGAGTTGACAAACATAGTTTTGGTCATCGTTGCAATTAATAGGAAGTAATAAAGAAAGAGAGGTTCTCACATATAAATATACTATCTTGGACATCTTTTATGATTGCGAGCACTCATTAAAATATGACATGCTAAAGAGTTGATGTTGGACAAGGAAGACAACGTAATGGGTTATGTTTTCTTATATCCGAAATAAAGTATATTGTCATGGATCGTCCAACATGTTGAGCTTGCCTTTCTCTCTCATGCTAGCCAAACTCTTTGCACCAAGTAGAGATACTACTTGTGCTTCCAAATATCCTTAAACCCAGTTTTGCCATGAGAGTCCACTATATCTACCTATGGATTGAGTAAGATCCTTCAAGTAAGTTGTCATTATTGCATGCAATAAAAGTTGCTCTCTAAATATGTATGATTTATTAGTGTGGAGAAAATAAGCTTTATATGATCTTGTGATGTGGAAGAAATAAAAGCGACGGACTGCACAATAAAGGTCCATATCACAAGTGGCAATATAAAGTGACGTTCTTTCACATTAAGATTTTGTGCATCCAACCATAAAAGCACATGACAACCTCTGCTTCCCTCTGCGAAGGGCCTATCTGTTATTCTTGTCTTTTATCTTATGCAAGAGTCATGGTGATCTTCACCTTTCCTTTTTACATTTTATCCTTTGGCAAGCGCATGGTGTTGGAAAGATCCAGATATATATATATATATATATATATATATATATATATATATATATATATATATATATATATATCCAATTGGATTTAAGTTATCATGAACTATTATTGTTGACATTACCCTTGAGGTAAAAGGTTGGGAGGCAACACTATAAGCCCCTATCTTTCTCTGTGTCCGATTAAAACTCCATACCCATAAGTATTGCTTGAGTGTTAGCAATTGTGGAAGACTAAATGATAGTTGAGTATGTGGACTTGCTGAAAAGCTCTTATATTGACTCTTTCCGATGTTATGATAAATTGCAATTGCTTCAATGACTGAGATTATAGTTTGCTAGTTTTCAATGAAGTTTCTGATTCATACTTTACATTGTGAATAGATTATTACTTGAGCATAAGAAATCATATGACAATATATATATATATATATATATATATTGCTGTTATAAGAATGATCATGATGCCCTCATGTCCGTATTTTATTTTATCGACACCTCTATCTCTAAACATGTGGACATATTTATCGTTATCGGCTTCCGCTTGAGGACAAGCGAGGTCTAAGCTTGGGGGAGTTTTATTTTATGGGAAGGACAGTAGGAGAGGCTCCTACTGTGGTTTCATATATAATGGAGTTGTTTTACACAGTTACATCATATTTACAAGCAGCTCGACCACACCCACCCAAAGGGTTGTGGGTATGGTGAGAGGTGAAAGTAAAGACACAAGCTAAGTATGTATATCAGGAAAACTACTTATGTGTCAAAGATCAGCTAAGTAGGAAGTTATGAGGACAGAGTGAGCCCTCTTGGTTCTGTGCTGTAGTAGTCCAAAATCTTCCTTGAACCTCCGAAGCCAGGAGTTGATGGAAGGGTCCACCCTTCTAAAATGCTTGTTGTTTCTTTCCTTCCATAAGCTCCAAGCTGCCACAAGGAAAATGTCAAGGAATAGAGGACCGCTCCAGGAGTCCTTGGTGGTTTGCAAAACGTGTAGACGGCAGTCGAATCTCGGCCAGACGATCCCAAGTTGACTCCAACAGGCTTGACTGAAAGGGCACGTAAAAATCATATGGTCCACCGTCTCTTCATCTGGGCCCCCACAAAGAAGGCAACTGTGATCATCACTGATGTCATAGTGGCGTCGTTTCAGCATTTTACATGTGTTGAGCCTATCATGAAATAAGAGCCAGCCGAAGACCTTAATCCTCATGATGCAATGCTCGTAAGTTTGTCTTATCTTGTGATGAATGTCAAAGAATTGGTAATATTAGTAGACGTCAAGAAATGCCTATGAATTATTCACTTGTTATTGAACCGTTTGATGTTTGGGGCTTTGATTATATGGGACCCTTTCCTGCCTCTAATGGATACACACATATTCTAGTTGTTGTTGATTATGTTACTAAGTGGGTAGAAGCTATCCCAACTAGTAGTGCTGATTATAACACTTCTATTAAAATGCTTAAAGAAGTTATTTTTCCGAGGTTTGGAATCCCTAGATATCTAATGACTGATGGTGGTTCACACTTTATTCATGGTGCTTTCCGTCAAATGCTTTCTAAGTATGATGTTAATCATAGAATTGCATCCCCTTATCACCCGCAGTCTAGTGGTCAAGTAGAATTAAGCAATAGAGAGCTCAAATTAATTTTGCAAAAGACTGTCAATAGGTCTAGAAAAAATTGGTCCAAGAAACTTGATGATGCATTATGTGCCTATAGAACTGCATATAAGAATCCTATGGGTATGTCCCCATATAAAATGGTTTATGGAAAACATGTCATTTACCTCTCGAATTAGAACATAAGGCATATTGGGCTATTAAAGAGCTCAACTATGACTTCAAACTTGCCGGTGAGAAGAGGTTATTTGATATTAGCTCGCTTGATGAATGGAGAACCCAAGCTTATGAAAATGCCAAGTTGTTTAAAGAAAAAGTTAAAAGATGGCATGACAAAAGGATACAAAAGCGTGAGTTTAACGTAGGTGATTATGTATTGCTATACAACTCTCGTTTAAGATTTTTTGCAGGAAAACTTCTCTCTAATTGGGAAGGCCCCTATGTTATCGAGGAGGTCTATCGTTCCGGTGCCATAAAAATCAACAACTTCGAAGGCACAAATCCGAAGGTGGTAAACGGCCAAAGAATTAAACATTATATCTCAGGTAATCCTATAAATTTTGAAACCAATGTTATTGAAACTGTAACCCCGGAGGAATACATAAGAGACACTTTCCAGAAAGTTCCAGACCCCGAAAAGGAATAGGTACGTGGTACGTTAAGTAAACCGACTCCAAAACAAATTTTAAGGCAATATTTTTCCATTTTGGAATATTTAGAAAAATAGAAAAATAAATAGCAGTCCGGGAAGGACACGAGGGCCCCACGAGGGTGGTGGGCGCGCTCTACCCCCTGGGTGCGCCCCCTACCTCGTGAGCACCTCGTGTGCCTTCCGGACTCCGTTTTCTTGCACGTTACGTATTTTGGTCTGTAAAAATTCATTATATATACTCCCGAAGGTTTTGACTCCCGTATCACGCAATTATCTTCTGTTCTTGTTTCGAGTTGTTTTTCTGACAGATCCAGACTATCAATGGCGTCCCCAAGTACCTCCAAGGACAAGTTCTTCGAAAGGGTCATCAACCCCTACCTCACGGAGGTGCTGCGACACCCTCAAACCATCGATATGCGTGATGGGTTGCTGCACATCCGCGATGTTGAGGGACCCAAGGGGACTGGAAGCGTGGAGACGAGGCTCGAAGCAATGCAGCAACAAGTTTTCAAGTGTCAGGGGATGGTGGAACGTGGGCTTAACTCCAACCACATGATGATTGCGGAGTTGACCAACAAGCACAAGCTGGATGCTGACAACATCGGGGAGACTATCTTCAAGCTTCACGAGAAGATCGAGCACCTTCAAGCCCAAATCTATGACCTGCAAAACCAAAACTGTGAGTATGAATATAGATTCAAAAGGATGAGTTTGGCTGCAGATTTGAGGATTCCGGAGACTCGATCATCCTTCTATGATGGTGAGCCCATGCCTTGGAAGATGGACGACAAGCCCGCATCGTCAACAACACCTCCACCTTCACCAACAAAGGAGACATAACGACATGGGTATGGGCACTCCCCTTGGCAACTGCCAAGCTTGGGGGAGGTGCCCCGGTATCGTATCACAATCACATCTCCTATCTTTGCCGTTTTTTCTTAGTTCGATCCTATTAGTAGTATCTTGATCTAGTAGAATAAAGCTATGGCATGATCTAGTTCTGAGTTTTGCTTTATGATCTCTCTTTGTAATCGAGTCCGTGAGTTATATAATAAAGATTAGTGTTGAGTCAAGGGCTTGATTTTCTTGCTATGATCTTGAGTGACAAAATAAAAAGAAGAAGAAAAAGAATAAAAAGAAACAAAAAGTTCATATTGATCTTATTAAGAGTAATGACTTCACATAGGAAGAGTATGATAATTAAAAGTTGTTGGGAGTTGGCAGACATAGCTTTGGTCATCGTTGCAATTAATAGGAAGTAATAAGGAAAAAGAGGTTTCACATATAGATATATTATCATTGACATCTTTTATGATTGGGAGCACTCATTAAAATATGACATGCTAAAGAGTTGATGTTGGACAAGGAAGACAACTTAATGAGTTATGTTTTCTTACATCTGAGATAAAGTATGTTGTCATGGATCCTCTAACTTGTTGAGCTTGCCTTTCCCCTCATGCTAGCCAAATTCTTAGCACTAAGTAGAGATACTACTTGTGCTTCCAAATACCCTTAAACCAGTTTTGCCATGAGAGTCCACCATACCTACCTATGGATTGAGTAAGATCCTTCAGGTAAGTTGTCATCGGTGCAAAGCAATAAAAATTGCTCTAAATATGTATGATTGATTGGTGTGGGAGAAATAAGCTTTATATGATCTTGTGATGTGGAAATAATAAAAGTGACGGACTGCATAATAAAGGTTCATATCACAAGGGGCAATATAAAGTGACGTTCTTTCGCATTGAGATTTTGTGCATCCAACCATAAAAGCGCATGACAACCTCTGCTTCCCTCTGCGAAGGGCCTGTCTTTATTATTATCTTCTACCTTATGCAAGAGTCATGGTGATCTTCACCTTTCCCTTTTTCATTTTATCCTTTGGCAAGCCCAGCATGTTGGAAAGAACCTGATATATATATATATATATATATATATATATATATATATATATATATATATATATATATCTAATTGGATGTAGGGGAGCATGAGTTATTATTGTTGACATTACCCTTGAGGTAAAAGGTTGTGGGGCAAAACTATAAGCTCCTATCTTTCTCTGTGTCCGATTAAAACTCCGTAACCACAAGTATTGCGTGAGTGTTAGCAATTATGAAGGACTAGATGATAGTTGAGTATGTGGACTTGCTTTTTAGCTCTGACATAGAATCTTTCCGATGTTATGATAAATTGCAATTGCTTCAATGACTGAGATTATAGTTTGTTGGTTCACAGTAAAGTTTCTGATTCATACTTTTGCATTGTGAATAGATCATCACTTGAACATAAGTAATCATATGACAATACCTATATATGTTGCTGTTATGAGAATAATCATGATGCCTTCCTGTCCGTATCTTTATTTTTATCGACGCCTCTACCTCTAAACATGGGGACATATTTATTGTTATCGGCTTTCGCTTGAGGACAAGCGAGGTCTAAGCTTGGGGGTGTTGATACGTCCATTTTGCATCATGCTTTTATATCTATATTTATTGCATTATGGGTTGTTATTACACGTTATGTCGTAATACTGATGGCTATTCTCTCTTATTTTACAAGGTTTACATAAGGAGGGAGAATGCCGGCAGCTGGAATTCTGGGCTGGAAAAGGAGCAAATATTAGAGACCTATTCTGCACAACTCCAAAAGTCATGAAACTCCTCTCATCGGGAGGGGGCAATCTCCATCAACATCTTCATCAGCACCATCTCATCTCAAAACCCTAGTTCATCTCTTGTATCCAATTCTTGTCTCCAAGTCCGGGATTGGTACTAGTAGGTTGCTAGTAGTGTTAATTACTCCTTGTAGTTGATGCTAGTTGGTTTATTTGGTGGAAGATTATATGTTCAGATCCTATATGCATATTATTACCCCTATGATTATGAACATGAATATGCTTTGTGAGTAGTTACGTTTGTTCCTGAGGACAAGGGAGAAGTCTTGCTATTAGTAGTCATGTGAATTTGGTATTCGTTCGATATTTTGATGAGATGTATGTTGTCTAGCCTCTAGTGGTGTTATGTGAACGTCGACTACATAACACTTCACCATTATTTGGGCCTAGAGGAAGGTATTGGGAAGTAATAAGTAGATGATGGGTTGCTAGAGTGACAGAAGCTTAAACCCTAGTTTATGCGTTGCTTCGTAAGGGGTTGATTTGGATCCACATGTTTCATGCTATGGTTAGGTTTACCTTAATACTTTTGTTGTAGTTGCGGATGCTTGCAATAGAGGTTAATCATAAGTGGGATGCTTGTTCAAGTAAGAACAGCACCCAAGCACCAGTCCACCCACATATCAAATTATCAAAGTACCGAACGCGAATCATATGAATGTGATGAAAACTAGCTTGACGATATCCCCATGTGTCCTTGGGAGAACTTTTCCTATTATAAGAGTTTGTCCAGGCTTGTCCTTTGCTACAAAAGGATTGGGCCACCTTGCTGCACTTTATTTACTTTTGTTACTTGTTGCTCGTTACAAATTATCCTATCATAAAACTATCTGTTACCACTTATTTCAGTACTTGTAGAGAATACCTTGCTGAAAACCGCTTGTCATTTCCTTCTGCTCCTCGTTGGGTTCGACACTCTTACTTATCGAAAGGACTACGATAGATCCCCTATACTTGTGGGTCATCATGCATGCACGACTCGGAGCATATACCGGGGTACTTTACATTTCAGACCTCACGAATTACATGCAAACCCCCCGCAGAAGAATAAATAAATGAATTAATTACTACATGAAACCGGATTATTTTCGTGGAAACCGGAGCACATTCATTAAATTTTGGACATAACACGTTTATAAAAAATGACTGGACTGAAACCAGTCTAAGGGCCTCTTTGATTTTTCCCGCAAAAAAAGGGCCTCTTTGATTCGCAGGATACTGAAAACACAGGAATGGGGAAAGTATGATGGCGATGAACCGAGACGAGGAGAACTCTAACTCAGTTAGAGGTTAGAGTTAGATTCTAACCCTGAACTAACTCTAAACCGAAGAGGTGTATGGATGGCAGGGTTAGATTGACAATAAATGCTCTATCTCAATCATTTGACTACTTTGGACCCTATTTCCTGCCGGATTTGGAGGGTGCTTGGATATGTTTTAGTTCCATGACTAAAAGTAGTGGGACTAAAACTTGCTAGCCTCACCCATGCTTGGATCCAAATACTAAAGAGACTAAAATCAAGTTAATGAGCATTTATTATCCTCCAAACCCTCCAATCCAGAACTCGCCTGTGTTAAAGGAGAGGAGTTAAATGAGGAGAGAGAGGACTAATCCACATTTTAGTAGGGGTACCCCTGACTAAATTTTTTTAGTCTCAAGACTAGTTTTAGCCCCTCTTTAGTCAGGGGTGCTTGGAACTTTAGCCTCTTAAAGAGACTATTTTTAGTCAGACTAAAATAAGTCCCTTGGATCCAAGCACCCTCTTGGTGTGGTCGGCTCTTCTGTGGCCTCCTCCCGCTCACAATTGACATAAACGAACCATCTATACAAATCAAGCATGCAAAACATGATAATTTTTACTTTGTCCATACAAATGAGATATCCCACTTAAACATACAAGTTGTCAATCAAGCTTCACAAAATAAAAAAACACTTCATGAAACAAAGAATGAGCTAACTCATCACGGAAGTCATTCACGATAGGGAGGGAGCCCGGAGCCCCTCACGCACCGAGGGAGGAGCTCGCCATCGTCGCTCTGGAGGAAGGCTCTGTAGAGCCCAAGCCCCGGGAACCCCTCCGACGCCGGCCCTTGCGAGTTGAGGTCGACACCGGCATGGGTAGCAGGGCCGCTTGCCGCCGACTGGGAACTTAATCTTTGGGCCTCTAGAAATAATGCAAGACTGTAACTAAAATACCTAGAAAGGTGAACTGAATCTTTGGGCCTCTAGAAATAATGCAAGCCTGAAACTGAAATAGCTAGAAAGGTGAACTGAATCTTTGGGCCTCTAGAAATAATGCAAGCTTGAAAGTGAAATACCTAGAAAGGTGAACTGAATCTTTGGGCCTCTAGAAATAATGCAAGCCTGAAACTGAAATACCTAGAAAGGTGAACTGAATCTTTGGGCCTCTAGAAATAATGCAGGCCTGAAATTGAAATACCTAGAAAGGTGAACTGAATCTTTGGGCCTCTAGAAACAATGCAAGCCTGAAATTGAAATACCTAGAAAGGTGACCTGAATCTTTGGGCCTCTAGAAAGATTTATTACCTCCTCAAGCAGCATCAAACAATTCCATGCGTGCACCACAAATCTATACCAAGTTTGATCAGGATCTACTTTTCCAAATCAGAATTAGCGCTAGAGCAAGCAAGATCAATGATATGGCCGTGAGACAGAGAAGGAACGAACAAACTCACCCCTCTCGCGACCTCCCTGGTAGATGCGCCGCCGCCGCGCACGACAGAGGGAGAAAAACGACTGGTGAAGGGGGAGCGGGGCGACCTTTGAAGGCCGGAGGGAGAGGGCGGCCGGAGTAGGGCGGCGGAGGCCGGAAGGAGAGGGCGGCCGGTAGCGGCCCTATGGGGAACAGAGAGGGGTCATGCGAGAGGGGGGAGCGATCTGGTGCGGGTAGGGGAGATTTTTTTAGTTCTCTTTTAGTGGGCCCGAGGATAACTAACCCAATTAGAACCTCTCCACCGGGCTAGTTTTTTTAGCTGGGTTAGAGCAAACTAGCTCAAACTAACCCCTCTTGTTTCGATAATTTGAGGCTATTTCAACCCAAACTAGCTCTAACTCAGGGATCCAAACAAAGAGGAGTGTTACTGTACATGCTACAGTGTGGACCGTAGCACATTGTTTTTTATGGCCATATCACCACATTGTTTTCTGCTGCTGGTTCACTAGGCTACCATGGTTCGCACTGCTGGTTCACTGGGCTGCTGTGGTTCGCACTCCTCCGACCTGAGTAGTACTCCCTCCGTTCCTAAATATAAGTCTTCGTAGATATTTCACTGTGGACCACATACGGATGTATATAGATGCATTTTATGTGTAGATTTACTCATTTTTCTCCGTATTGTGGTCCATAGTGAAATCTCTCCAAAGACTTATATTTAGGAACAGAGGGAGTAGTATCATACTAGTATATACCGCATCATTATTTGCTCCTTCTTACTACTCCGACATGTGGGAGAGCCAGCATCCGGGTCGACGTGTCATGCACCAGATTAGAGCGCGGAACGGAAGGGGGCATCACCCCGGTTGGAGCGCCAGTAATTCATGACTATAGTGAGTGGTCATATCACAAGTCTTTCCAGCAGTAATGCGCCGTCAAACCGCACAGCCCCACTCGCTCACCCTCCTCGCCTCTCTGTCAAACCGCCTACCCGAAAACTGCCGCGCGTACTGCCTGGGAAAAGCCCCGCCCTCAACTTTTAACTACGCGAAAATAGTTCGAGCTTGTTCGTTCTATATAAATACAGTACTTACTGTATGTTTATTCACCCGTGGGTTGTTCAATGAATGGAGGGGCGGGGAGCACAAGTGAACAATACTGTAGTACTACTAGTAGTAAGTAGGACTCGTACAGTAGTCACCTTAAATAGAGAGTTTCTTTTCTTTAATGCCACGTACACAAATTGAAACGCTTGTTGTGGAGAGAAAAAAGATAATCACTCCACTATATATGGACGCAAGGGCCTGAGCGCTTGCTTTACTAGGGTTGCTCTCTTCATTCTCTCATCCTCTCCAGATATAAACAAGACAGCGGTAGCGACATTTTCTCTCTGCTCACCGCTGGTCACAGATCCGGCCGGATCCCTTCGGCCGGTGTGTGTAGAGGACTAAATGGTGCATCGTTCACGCGGTCATCGCTGCCGAGGGAGGAAACCCACAGCTGCCGGAGGGGCCCGATCCTCTGCCCGTGCCGTTCTCTCCGACACAGCGCCGGCTCGGGAGGTCCTCTGACCCTTCTTCCTCCCTGCCGTATTGTCCGCAGATCCGACCTGCCGCCGCCGACATCCCGGTGACCCTCAGGTATAAGTTCTTCGAAAGCGGCCTTGCTCTACTGCCCCAGCTCCCCACGTGTCTGCATGTGCATCTTTTTCTACTCCCATCAGCTCTTCCAAAGCCACCTAAATTTTTTGTATTATTAGAGGTAAATCTACTTCATGCATTCGAATCTAGGGCTTTGTTCAAACAACGAAGAAAGGGGGGAAGTTGTAGCATGAATCTAGGACTTGATTCAAAGAGGAAATAATATGGGTAAAGTAGTAGAGACCGGATACCCAACCGGTCTCTTGGTTGAAAAGGGAAACAATGGGAAAACGCAGTACAAACTGGATAAGGAACAGATCTATTATTGGTTGAAAAAAGGATAGAAAGTGGCGGCTGGTGGACAAGTCAACAGAGTATGTCCAAGATTAGATTTGCTGCCATCACATAGTAAAAGGTCTCCAGGATTAGATTTGCTGCCCTCACATAGTAAAAGGTCTCTGGATTAGATTTGCTGCCCTCACATAGTAAAAGGTCTCTGGATTAGATTTGCTACCCTCACATAGTAAAAGGTATCCAGGATTAGATTTGCTGCCCTCACATAGTAAAAGGTCTCCAGGATTAGATTTGCTGCCCTCACATAGTAAAAGGTCTCCAGGATTAGATTTGCTGCCCTGACATAGTACAAGGTCTGTAGGATTAGGTTTGCTGCCCTCACATAGCATGAACAAACTCGGCATCACCACTTTATGCCTCCTTGTAGGTACATTGTGCTGATGCGTCCACTGTCGCATGTCCTTATACCAACCTTTTGCTGTTGTTAATGTAAGGGCGCATGTAAAATGAAGCGATCACACTGTTACCTTAGGGACATGTCTAACCAGTGTTATTGTTAATCTAATGCCTCCAGTGATAAGATGCAATTAAACTGTGTTACAAATGGCACTCCTGCTGTTTTCCCCAGTATGATAAGTAAGTTGCTCCTTTACGCTGCTGAGTGTCCTGGTGTCCCCACGGTCCCATGCCCTTAAACCAACTCTTTAGCTGATGTTGATTTACTGTGTCTGGTAAACAAGCAATGCCACCATTAAAGTAATCCCATATTTGAGGAATCTCATTGTTGATCGTAATGCTTCTGGTAACATGAAGCATTGCTGACGTTTTAAAATTTCTATTGTCCTTGCGTGATTGCCATGAACATAATTAAGATGCTTCTTTTCATTTTGTATATGTTTCGTATATTCTTATTGACCAGCAACTGTTTACTTTCTATCTTTTTGTGCAGATAGGGATATCCATTTCACCTTGTTGCTATTGTGACCTTTTGGTGAACTGCACAAAACACTTTTTTTTGAATGAGTGTCTTGTGCAGTTCAACTAAAATGTCACGTGGGCAACATCTCTCAATTTTGGTGGAACTGCACAAAATGGTGATTGGAGTTTCCAAAATCTCCGTCAAGTTCTGCTGGTAATCTCGTGCAACATTTTATTAGCCTTTGCAAGATGGAGCCGTCACTGTCACCACAATGGCACTTTATTTTAGTGGAACTGCACAAAAGGATAAGAAAATTATAGTTGCACCTTACATGAGCTGGACAGCCAACCTTAATGTTCCTCAATTTTAGTGCAACTACTAAAGAAGAACCTGCCAGCTCACAAGAGCAAGTACTTCTTGCTAGCTAAATGATGCAATCTTTGCTTCATTTCAGGTGAACTGCAGAAAAAGGCGCATGAATTGAATCATGGAACTCCAGGCAGACCTCATCCAAGTAGAGCTGGAGGTTGAGTTCAAGGAGGCCGCTATTAAAGCGAAATCATGCTCTCCTGTCTCCTTGTTTGTGCTGTGCAAACAAGAATACTCAACTACAGATGTTGTGACGGTCAAGAGCATTCGCCAAGTTCTTCGATTGTATGACATGGCTAGCCAAGATGGATTTAATCCCGATATTCACTTTATCAAAAGGCTCTAATGGATTGGTTCTGAATCTGGCAAGCTGGGAATCAGTGAGATGTGTAGGCATCTTTGTTGTACTTATTATTTGAATCTTATTTGTTTGTTCTGAATCTTGCAAGCTGGGAATCAATGAGATGTGTAGGCATCTTTGTTGTACTTATTATTTGGATCTTATTTGTTGGTTCTGAATCTTGCAAGCTGGGAATCAATGAGATGTGTAGGCATCTTTGTTGTACTTATTATTTGAATCTTATTTGTTGGTTCTGAATCTTGCAAGCTGGGAAACACGGCATGATGATGCAGAGGACAACGACCATAACAAACAGTTCAAACTTGGTAGTATTATCTTTGTGAAAGAGCGACAAATGTGTTGATCGTGTGCGTCCTGAGAATAATAATTCTAATTGTTGTGCATGTTGATCCTCTGGCACTCATAGAATGAGCGAATGCATTGCTTGTTTTAAGTATAAATTTCTATTAAAGCTAATTAAATTTAAGTAAAGTGACCACTAACTCCTGTTATTACAGTACCAATACAGACCCGCTCGTGAACCGACGTGTGGCCGAGGGTGCATCTTCTGCCGGGCGTGCAGCGGACGAGGGAGGGGTAGTAACTGTTGTCGCCTGTACACACTCAGCTTACTGTTGAATCCAGTTCCCCAAGAGCTGAAAAACAAACTGCTGCCGCCGCCTACACACTCGTTCACTCGAAGAGACTCCAATGGCGATCCGAGGGGTGAGCCTGCTGGATATGGACTTCAGCAAGGAGTTCCCCTTTGAGTTCGCCGTTCAGTCCTATGGCTGCACCAAGTTGAATGTGATGTACACCAACGATACGGACTCGGTGAAGCTCTGCCTCGCCTCAGTCCTATGGCTGCACCAGGTCCTGGAGCATTCGCCCGTTTCATCGGCAGCGCCGACTACACCTTCGCTACGGTGGAGAGAAGGAAGAACGCGACGATTCGGCCATCTGGTGCAACAAGCTTGTCGACATCCAGAAGCAATACAAGATCATCAGCAACGGGCAGGAGAAGGACTCCATGGTTGACCTCGCTGAGACCATCATCGACCCCTGATACGCCAACATGAAAGAAGACGACCTGAACATGTGGGAGGTACCTCTGAATCTAGCCTACCTAACCTACGCGGCCAAGGACGCATACGCATGCTACGACATGTACAGGCAGATCTTGGACATGAGGGCGTGTCTACTTCCCGTAACCGACGAGTACACGAACAGCCGCAGCGTCATGATCAAGCGTGCCAGGAAGGTCTAGATGTTGTACTTTATCTGTTTATAAGCAGCTTTATCATCTGAGTGTTTCATGCATTAGCCTATGTGTCGTAATTATCTGTTTTGTCCGAAATATTTCTTTTAAGAACCCATTAACCTGATTGCTTTTTTTAGTGGCTATTTGCTTATGTATGTAAACTAGTTCACTTGTCCGTAAAAAAACTAGTTCACTCGGCTGCCGTGCTTTGAATCTCCTTCCTCCCAACATATTCCCATCCTCAGGTGGACCCAGCAGGTCTCTGAATTTTCTCCCACTTTCTTTTTCGATGTAAACTGAGTTTTCTCCCAGTACTTTCCCCTAGAACCAACTCAACTGTCCCACGCCTAGCCTAAAAAATAATAATACCCCACGTACTATTAAGTTATCAAATTAAAATGATATTTTATTTCGTAAGTTGAAATTTCTTACAAAATAATAATAATAATTGTTTATATATAACTTGGCAAATTAACTCCTAGCGATTGCGTACATAAGCTTGCAAAGATTTTATTGACGTGCAATCATGTGTTTATGTTTTTATAACATTTCTCCGTCTAGCCCAACATGATATTTTCACCCAGCCCAGCAAGTCCGCGGATTTCGAGAAAAATGCAAATGGGATTTAAACGGGCTGCATATATGCTACATCATTGTTTCACCCAGCCCACCAAATGAACTAAAAAAACAAATGGACTGGCTGACATGTGGGCCAGTAGGTTGAAGCCTCAGAAGGCGTTGGATTTACATCCAACGGCTGGCATTCTTCTTCCCCCAGCGCTGCCGGAACCGCCTGCTCCAGCCTTTGGCGTCCAGCGGCGTTGTTTTGCGCTCCTCAGCGAAACGCTACCCCGCCGATGGCCAGGCCATCCCTCCACTCCGCACCTCTTGTTATTCTCTGCCGAGTGTAGGCCCACCCCGCACCCGAACCAGCCAAGTTTCCCACTCCTCTCCGTCTGCGACTCCACTGCCGCGTCTTCCCCATCTCCGGATCGTTCCAGTCTGGGGCCTCGCTGTCGTCCACCGCCTCGGTGCGCTCGGCGCGGCGTGGTCAATATACGAGAGTCATCGGAAGAGGACTGTACGTGGAGAGCCTGACGGCTGGGACCCACGAGGTCCATGGTCGCACGCAAGGAAAGTTCCTCCTTATTACGCACTGTACGTGCACTGTACGTGGGAAGGGCTTCTGTATTTCGCGAAAAAACATTCCCCCCGCTGACAGGTCGGACCCACCAGCTATATCTTCGCACGCAAGGAAGTGCCTCCTTATTACGCACCAAAAAATGGATACCCCCTGCTAGCTGGGACCCGCCATAGTGGGTGGTTGACTTGTGGGCCTACTAAGTTGACGAGGACGGAGGGCTTTGTCAACTTAGTATGAACGATTCTAGCTCCAGTGACCGTACAATGTCCATCCAACGGCCATAGTGCTTCTTCAACCTCTGGTCTTCTTGCTCCAGCCGCCTAAAGCAGCGCCGGTCGTGCCGCGTGCTCCTGCCTCTCGTGGCCGGCTGTAATGCCGCGGAGGCCTCACTGCCCCCTACTACTCCCACCGCTGGCCCAGGGTATCCCTCTACTCACCCACACCCCCTGTTATTCTGCGGCGACGGCAGCCTCACGCCGCAGCCGAACCAGTGAACCCTCGTACTCCTCTCCGCGTGGGCATCCACTGCCGCGTCTTCCCCGGCTCCGCGTCGTCCCCTTCCTAGGCCTCACTGTCGTCCACCGCCTTGGTGCTCTCGGCGCGGCGTGGTCAATGTGGTCAACGACTGACTTCCATCGGAAGAGTACTGTACGTGGAGAGGCTGACAGCTGGGTCCACGGCCACAACCCAGTTTTTTGTGATTTGCCAAGTAAGTCGCTTTGTCAGGCCTGTTGGGCTGCAAATCTTTCAAGACGAGGAGAGCTTCATTCGGCTGGCCGAGAAAATGGCCTATCAGTAATGAGAAATGGGTTGTACATTTTTAAAACACATCAAACCGGCAATTAGTTTCAAATATCTTTTTTTCATTTCGAGATTTTAAATTACATTAATTTTTATGCGTGGAGAATTTGTTGGATTTTATATTTATATACATTTATTTTTAAAATCAGTTTGAATGTGAGTCGAAATTTCGGGATTAAAAACCAGTTCGGACCGCACCGAAATATGCAAAATTTCGTATAATTTTTTAACCGTGGCCACAATATGGGTTGTAATGCTAACAAAAAGAATATGGGCTCCAAAAAAACCTTAAGAATTAGCAAATGGGCTGTAAATTATTAGAAATAATGGCAGATGGGTTGTATGCTGTTTTCCACAGATTTGAGGCTTTCCTAAAAAAAGGTTGACGCACAAGCAGTGACTGTTGGATGTCCATCGAACGGCCGTCGTGCTACTTCAATCTCTGCTCTTCCTGCTCCAGCCGCTCAAACAAGCGCCGGCGGGACTGCCTGCTCCCTCCTTCCTGCGGCCGGTTGTGCTGCCGCGCAGGCCTCACCGCCCCACAGTACTCCCATCGCTGGCCTAGCCATCCCTCTACTCACCCACACCTGCTGTTATTCTCCGGCGACGGCAGACGAACCAGTAAACCCTCGTACAGTCGTACTCCCCTCCGCGTGGGAAACAACTGCCGAGTCTTCCCTGCCTCCGTGTCGTTCCCTTCCTAGGCCTCGCCGTCGTCCACCGCCCTGGTGCTCTCGGCGCGGCCTGGTCAACGTGGTCAACAACGGACATGCATCTGAAGTGGACTGTACGTGGAGAGGCCGACAGCTCGGTCCACGGCCGCACGCAAGGAAATGCCTCCTTATTACGCGCAAAATAATGATTCCTCCACCTGACATCAGGGACCCACCGAAAGGGCCTCTGTATTTCGCGAAAAAAACGTTACCGCCGCTGACAGCTCGGACCCACCAACTATATCTTCGCACGCAAGGAAGTGCCTCCTTATTACGCACAAAAAAATGAATACTCCCCGTGTTAGCTGGGACCCAGTATAGTGGCTGGCTGACTTGTGGGCCTACTAAGTTGACGGGGACGAAGGGCTTTGTCAACTTAGTCAATATGCACGATTCTAGCTCCAGTGACCGTACGATGTCCATCCAACGGCCGTATTGCTTCTTCAACCGCCCAAACCAGCGTCGGTCGTGCCTCGTGCTCCTGCCTCCCGTGGCTGGCTGCGATGCGGCGGAGGCCTCACGGCCCCCTACTACTCCCACCGCTGGCCAGGCCATCCCTCTACTCACCCACACCCCCTGTTATTCTGCGGTGACGGCAGCCTCACACCGCAGCGAACCAGTGAACCCTCGTACTCCTCTACGCGTGGGCATCCACTGTCGCGTCTTCCCCGGCTCCGCGTCGTCCCCTTCCTAGGCCTCGCTGTCGTCCATCGACCTGGTGCTCTCGGCGCGCCGTGGTCAACATGGTCAAGGAACGGCTTCCATCGGACGTGGACTGTACGTGGAGAGGCTGACAGCTGGGTCCACGGCCACAGCAAGGAAGTGCCTCCTTATTACGTGCAAAATAATTATTCCTCCACCTGACAGCGGGGACCCACCGGACGGGCCACAGTATTTCACGAAAAAAATGTTTGCCCCTGACTGCTGGGACCCACCAGCTACATCTTCGCACGCAAGGAAGTGCGTCCGGGCAAAAAAAAATGATTCGCCCCTGACTGCTGGGACCCACCAGCTACATCTTCGCAGGCAAGGAAGTGCCTGACAGTCGGGACCCACCTGGCCGAAGCATACGTAGCGTTGTCATTCTGGTCGCGAACGTGTACGTACATATATACTGGTGGATGTATAGGCGCGCACGTGTCGTAGTAGAGGCGCGTATGTGTCGTAGTAGAGGCGTGCACGTAGCATGTACACATACGTACAGTGGCCAGGGTGCAAGAAAGAAAATACGGCCACGTATGTGTACATACGGGCGGGGTCTCGAACGCCTACTCGCGCATACGTATGGCCAGGGCTCGTGTACATGGCTGGGTCGGAACGGAAAAACAGCGTCGTCGTCGTGTTCATGGGGAGGCAACGGTATGCGTCGTGTTCATGGGGAGGGAACGGAATGCGTCGTGTTCATCGGGAGGCGACGGAATGCGTGGGAGCCAACCAGCTGGGTCGGAACGGAATGCGTGGTCGTGTTCATCGGGAGCGCTTGGACGAAACAGGCGATGGAAACGAGGCCTGGCGTACCGCAAAACGGAGGAAACGGACCTCCTACGTTCGGAACGGGGTCCTGTTGATCGGGAGGGGTGTGGCGTACCGCAAAACGGAGGAAACAGACCTCCTACGGTCGAAACGGGGGTCCTGTTGATCGGGAGGGGTGTGGCGTACCGCAAAACGGATGAAACGGACCTCCTACGGTCGAAACGGGGGTCCTGATGATCGGGAGGGGTGTGGCGTACCGCAAAATGGACGAAACGGACTTGTGTTGGAGCGCTACGGTCGAAACGGGGGTCCTGTTCATCGGGAGGGGTGTGGCGTACCGCAAAACGAGACTCCACGGGATACTGTTCATCTCCACCGTCGACCTCCTCTAGCCTCCACGGGCTACCGTCGACCTCCTCCAGCCTCCACGGGCTCCTGTTCATCCAGCCTCCACCGCGCGCTACTCCACCGGCTACTGTTCAACCACCCCTCCACGGGCACCCCTCCACCGTCTATTGTTCATCCAGCCCTCCACACCATGGGGTCTGATACGTCTCCAACGTATCTATAATTTATGAAGTATTCATGCTATTATATTATCCATCTTGGATGTTTGTTGGTGTAACATCCCAAATTTTCAATTTGGAATGTTATACATAGATCATCATTGCATATCATGTTTTGTTGCATTTTGACAAATCCTCGATAATCCTAAGCAACTCAAGGACCCTCGGAGAGAGTTGGGGATTTTCTCGAATTTTCAAATTTGATTTTTTTCAAACGAGGATTGTGGTTTTAATTATTTTTCTCTCCGGAAAAATATTTCATTTTAAATAACGAGAGGAGAAAATATGACTTCTCCAAAACAATTGAAATACTGGAGGAAAAATGTTAAAACATTATTTGGAATTTATTTGGATTTTATTTGCAATTTTTATTGCATTAAAAATATTGCATGTTTTCAAAATATTTATTTTGACTAAAAAAATGTTCACCCTATTTTAGATTTTCTAACTAGACGGGGAAAATTTATTTCATATTTTTCTGATTTTTATTTATTTTTCTACGTATTATTTTCCGCGGAACTTATTTAAAAAAAAACAACGCCCGCGCGCCGACTGGGCCAAAGGCCCAGCCGACGGCCCGCCTCGCGCCTTCCTCTTCCCGCACGGGAGCTCGCCGCCGGAGTCCGTCCCGGGCACGGGAGCCGCCGCCGCCTCGGGTGCCCCTTGCCCAAGCCGCCGCACACCCCCCCTCCTTAAATACCGCGCCCCCCCCCCCCTCTCTTTCCTCACCTCGAGCCGCCGCCGGAGCCCCTCATCGCCGCCGCCGCAACACGCCCCGCCGCCACCGCCGTTTGCCCCGCCGCCGCTGCCGGGAGCCGCCGCCCCGCCCCCGCCGGAGCCCCTCGCCGGAGCCCGCCGTCGAGGTACCGCCGCTGCCCCGATTCCCGTCGTTGCCGGTTTTCTGTAAAAAAAAACCCTTCGTTTAAAAAAAACCCTAGATCGGTTTTTTCGGTTTTATTATTTTACGAGCGTTCACCGAACCGTTCGTTTTAACGAACGCGTTCGTCGGTTTTTCTCTGTTAACGAACGTCCGTTATTTAACCGTTCGTCCGTTTTTCTTTTTCGTCGGATTTTCTCGTTTTTTTTTCTCAGATTCGATTTCTGATCGAATCTTCGATTCTGTTTAACTTCTCGCTCGTTTATCGGAATCAGGCGATTCAAACACCTAGAGTTTCGTCTCGAAATTCTCTTTCCGTTTAACCTACTCAAACAAGCTTTTGCTATAGTAAAATTTGACCTAGATCCAGATTAGCAAACGAAGTTTCTTTCTTTTACCGTTTGACTTTCGTTGCTTCTTTCGAGTTGATTCTTTTTGCAAACCGGAGTTCTTAAGTTGAACTTTCTGGTTGGATCTTTTATTCGAGTTTTACCTGTACATTAGTTGAGTACTGATTGTATGCTTGCTTGTTCGCGATAGAGTACTCGGAGTGTGCCGCTTGTTACTTCGAATCGCTAGGTTTTGCGGATCATCAGCAAGGCAAGTAACACTTTGATCATACCCCGTTCATACCCAGTTTTATTGCATTAGATCTGTTTTCCTCAAACACATTGCATGATTAGGATCTAATTAAACTGTGGGTATTGGGAAGTAGTTGAGGTAGTACCTATTACCTGTTTTACTTTATCAAACCCTTGGGAGTTACTTCTACGTTGCTTTTATTATTGCCATGCTATGCTCGTAGACGTGGATTGGGTTTGAGAGATATTCATGACAGATGTGAGATTGTTAATAATGGTTCAACTTAAGGTGGTAACTAAAACTCACATCTGGGTGGATTGAGGCACCTGGAGAACCCAGTGTTGTCTGTATGTATAAGGACCGCCACCCAGGCTCAAAGGGATCATAAGATTATTCATGCTAGAAACTTCCGTGTGCAGCCACAAGCTATTATGGGCTCTAGCATAGCTGAGTAGGTTACAGGATCTCTTGAAGAGGTGGACTAGCAGATGTAGGGGAAAGTAGGTGTACCGGTCCATCCAGAGTAAAGAGTGATTGTTTCTGAAAGACTGTGTCTCGGTCATCCATTTCTCAAACATCATGCAGTGCGAGAATCAAGCGGAGGCGATCGAGTCTTGTGGGGAAAAGTGCGCAAACCTCTGCAGAGTGTACAAACTAATCATGGTTAGCCGTGTCCCCGGTTATGGACAACTTGAGTATCTAGTACCTGGATTATCATTTGAATCTCATCACCGTGATACTTATAATTAATTTTGTTGGGTTAATGATGATACTTAATTGGGATTGAGTTGGAGGTTCCTTCTCAATGTTTCAACCACCATGATAGTTAAATAAAATTTATTCCTTTTGAAGTAGGATAAAATTGGCTTTTCGCAAAACTGTAACCATAGAGCTTTCCACCAGCCATATATGCATGTAGTATAGCATTATTATTGTTCATTGCTCTCTATGTGTTACATTGCCAGCATATTCTATGTGCTGACCCGTTTTCGGGCTGCAACGTTTCATGTTGCAGACTTTTCAGACGACGAGTAAGGTGCTTTAGGTCGTGGTCTTATACTCAGTGATGCCACTGGAGTTGATGGACTCACTTATCTTCCAAGTCTTCCGCTGTTATCGTTATTAGATGGCCTTAAGCCATGTTTATCATTCTTAATCTCTTTGGAGATATTCGATGTAATAAGTGTGTGATTGCTACTCTGTTATAAATCCTCCATTTGTACTGTGTGTGTCAGCATTACTGATCCAGGGATGACACTGGTGCACAGCAGCACAGGCCATTTGAGGTCTGGTCGCTACAAAGTTGGTATCAGAGCACACGCTGACTGTAGGACACGACCACTAAGCTTAAGCCCTAGAAAACTTCTCTCTTCTCATTTCTGACCCCTCTCCACTTTCTACTCTTTTAGGAATGGCGAATGCAAGGAGCAAGTTCATGCAACCAGAGGAAGACACGCCGTTTGGACGACATTTGAAGGAAGTCACCAAGTACTTGAACATAGGAATACCAAGCGTCACCGGAACCTACAACGCCACATTACCTGAAGAGGAGAGCTGGAAGATTCAAGTTATCATTCCAGGAAGGACGTTTGTGCCATTTACGGAACCCATGAGATTGGTTTTCGAAGCACCAACTTGGAGTTTAGGGAAGAGCATGGCCGCACACATCGCCATGGGACGCATTGGAGAAGTCTACCACCAGGAGCTTAAGGATACAATTTATCAAATTTGTGGACGTCGAGACGCGCAATGGGAGATGATCAAGACCAAGAAGGATGGATCAATTGCAGCTTTCATCCAGGAGCAGAACCAACATATTCGTCGCCAGGAGAATCAGATATGCACGGACAAGGAAGAACTAAAGAAGGCATTCACGAAGATCAAGGAACTCCAAGAAGAACTCAAGACTACACGCGAAGATTACTTGGAGGAAATCAACGCGCTAGTAGGGAAGATTGACTACCTGGAGAATAAGATTGGAGCATTCGTGGGAAATCCAGTGCCAAAAGCAGAAGTCGACGAATGCACTTGTCCGGATAACTACATCATCATCGACGACACCGACTCGGAACCAAGTGAAGACGAATGGATTGATGAAGCTGGAGCAGACATCATGGAGTCTTCAACGGATCAGAATTTTTAGTAGACCACCATATCAGTAGTAGTTTTCCCCCATTTAATAGTATAGTTCAAGCACTTTGTAACGCTAGTTAGATCGATTGTTTTGCCTTGTTTGATTGATTGAGTGATATTGATTGAATTTGTCTCATGAGCATATGGGTAGTGTTTTCTCTCTAGACCTCATTCTATTCTTACCTCTCATCTTTTCTAAACCTATCAGATGCCTCCGAGACGCGACACCGGATTTGTTTTCCCGCCAGAGATCACCCAGTTGATTCAGCAACAGAATGCCCTGATGCAAGTGTTAGTTCAGAACCAAGGCAACAACAACAACCCACCGCCACCACCACCTGTTGATCACTTAGCCCGTTTCTTAAGGCTAAACCCGCCGGTGTTTTCCAGTAGCACCGAGCCGATTATAGCAGATGATTGGCTCCGCAAAGTTGGAAGGGATTTGACCACTGCAGGATGCACAGATGCGGAAAGAGTGCGTTTTGCCGCACACCAGCTTGATGGACCCGCAGCATCATGGTGGGAGAATTATACAGCCATGCACC
Source organism: Aegilops tauschii subsp. strangulata (assembly GCF_002575655.3). Classification (NCBI taxonomy): domain Eukaryota; kingdom Viridiplantae; phylum Streptophyta; class Magnoliopsida; order Poales; family Poaceae; genus Aegilops; species Aegilops tauschii. The sequence goes on along the minus strand of NC_053035.3, from coordinate 502,169,422 downwards.
CTATTGACACTGTCACATGGGACCAGTTTCAGCAAGCTTTCCGTACAGCTCATGTTTCAGCGGGAGCTATGGCTATGAAGAAGCGTGAGTTTCGCAACCTACGCCAAGGAGGACGCACCGTAGGCCAGTATGTGGAGGATTTCAGTAAGTTAGCACGTTATGCACCAGATGACGTTGCTACAGATGCTGCCAAGCAGGAGAAGTTTTTGGAAGGACTGAATGATGAACTGAGTATGCAGTTGATGGTAGCAACCTTCAACAACTACCAGGAGCTGGTAGATAGAGCTCTCATGATTGAAGGGAAGCATCAGCAGATTGAAAACCGTAAGAGGAAGTATGGACAAGGGAAGTAAAATTCTGGAGCCCGGCAGAAGCCACGATTTACCCCGAAGCCGGGAGGATAGTTTCAGCATACCCATGGAGGAGGTAGCTCGCACAACCATAATGGCTCCAAGAATGGTAATGGGAATGAAGGAGGAAACGGACAGAACCACACCAACCCATCTACCCCAACCAAGAGAGATCTAAGTCACATTACTTGTTTCAAGTGCCAGAAGACGGGACATTATGCTACTGATTGTCCTGAAGCCCAAAATGGAAATGGCAATGGAAGCTCTGGGAAGAAGCCGAACCCGTTCAACAAAGGACATGTGAACCACGTGAGCGTGGAGGAGGTTGAAGCTCAGCCTGATGCAGTAATAGGTAAGTTTTTGGTTAAGTCATTTACTGCAACCGTTCTTTTCGATACTGGTGCATCGCATTCATACATATCAAGGGGATTCTTAAACAAGTTTAAGATGTCCACACAAGTTCTCAAAAGCCCCATGTTAGTAACCTCGCCAGGAGCAGAGTATATGGCCACCCAAGGATGTTTTCAGATACCGTTGGCCATTGGTAGGCATGTTTTCCCCTCAGACCTCATTGTTTTGGAATCGCAAGGTTTGGATGTGATTTTGGGAATGGATTGGCTATCGTTGTATGGAGGAAACATCGATTGTGCCAGCAAGACGATTTTGCTTACCACCCCGGAAGGAAAAAGGATCAAGTATGTATCCCGGCATATGCCGAAGAGGACTCAAGTGAATTCCTTATCAGGAGTTGTACAGGAGGAAGTACCAGTGGTGAAGGATTATCCGGATGTATTTCCAGAAGAGTTGCCAGGCATGCCACCAGATAGAGACATTGAGTTTTTGATTGAACTTTTGCCAGGCACAGGGCCAATATCTAAGAGACCGTACAGGATGCCCGCAAAGGATTTGGAGGAAATTAAGAAGCAGATCAAGGAGTTACTGGATAAAGGCTATATTCGCCCAAGTTCGTCACCTTGAGGATCCCTAGTACTTCTAGTGGAGAAGAAAGATGGATCACTAAGGATGGTTGTTGATTACCGAGGATTGAATGAAGTGACCATCAAAAACAAGTACCCACTGCCGATGATCAATGATTTGTTTGACCGCTTGCAAGGAGCTAAGGTATTTTCCAAGATCGATCTACGATCAGGATACCATCAGTTAAAGATTCGAGAGCAGGATATACCCAAGACGGCATTTACCACCAGATATGGATTGTATGAGTATACCGTTATGTCATTTGGACTGACTAACGCACCGGCCTATTTCATGAACCTGATGAACAAAGTGTTTATGGAGTTTTTGGATAAGTTCGTCGTGGTGTTCATTGATGATATTTTAATCTTTTCCAAGGATGAAGAAGAGCATGAGGAGCATTTACGATTGGTACTTGAGAAGCTCAGAGAACATCAGTTATATGCCAAGTTCAGCAAATGTGAGTTTTGGTTGAAGGAAGTTGGATTCCTTGGACATGTTATTTCTGGAGAAGGAATAGCAGTAGACCCTGCCAAGGTTGACACAGTGACCAGTTGGGAATCACCCACGACAGTTGGAGATATCCGAAGTTTTCTTGGACTTGCAGGATACTACCGGAGATTCATCGAGAATTTCTCAAAGATTGCTAAGCCCATGACCGAGCTATTGAAGAAGGACACCAAATTCAATTGGACTGAGGAATGTGAAGCTAGTTTCCAAGAGCTGAAGAAACGATTGGTTACATCACCAGTGTTGATTCTGCCCGATCAACGCAAGGACTATGAAGTTTATTGCGACGCTTCTCGTCGAGGACTTGGAGCAGTGCTTATGCAGGAAAGAAGAGTTGTGTCGTATGCTTCACGACAACTTAAACCCCATGAGAAGAATTATGCTACACATGATTTGGAATTAGCAGCCGTGGTGCATGCATTGAAGACATGGAGACATTTTCTCATCGGAAACCATTGTGAGGTGTACACGGATCACAAGAGTTTGAAGTACATTTTCACGCAGAAGGAGTTAAACCTCAGACAGAGGAGATGGTTGGAGCTCATTAAAGATTATGATATGAGATTGCATTATCACCCTGGAAAGGCTAACGTAGTAGCAGACGCGTTGAGCCGCAAGAGTCATATCAACACCCTCATGACAGGAGTATTACCTCAGGAGTTAGCCGAGGACCTTCGTGAGCTATGTTTGGAGATAGTCCCAAGAGGCTATTTAGCGTCATTGGATATTCAGTCTACCTTGATGGAAAGGATCAGAGAAGCTCAGAAAACAGACAAGGAGATTGAAGAGATAAAGGAGAAGATGAGCAAAGGAAAAGCCAAGGGATTTCGTGAGGATGAGCACGATACCTTATGGTTCGAGGACCGCGTATATGTACCAAATGATCCGGAGATCAGGAAGTTGATTTTGCAAGAAGCCCATGATTCACCGTACTCGATTCACCCAGGGAATACCAAGATGTATTTGGATTTGAAGAATACTTTCTGGTGGACCGGAATGAAAAAGGATATTGCGGAGTATGTAGCAGTTTGTGATGTATGTCAGAGAGTGAAGGCAGAGCATCAGAAGCCAGCAGGATTGCTGCAGCCATTGCCGATACCCGAATGGAAGTGGGATAAAATAGGCATGGATTTTATCACGGGATTACCCAGGACTCGTTCAGGCTATGACTCGATATGGGTTGTAGTCGACCGTTTGACGAAAGTGGCTCATTTCATTCCAGTGAAGACCACTTACACCAGTGCTAAGTTGGCAAAGATATACATGACCAGGATCGTATGTTTGCATGGAGTTCCGAGGACCATTGTATCAGACAGAGGAACCCAATTTACCTCGAAGTTTTGGAAGCAGTTACATGAAACGTTGGGAACCAGGCTGGAATTTAGTACAGCATTTCACCCGCAGACAGATGGACAGACCGAGAGAGTCAACCAGATTTTGGAGGACATGTTGAGAGCATGTGCACTAGATTATGGATCTAGTTGGGACGACAATTTGCCATATGCGGAGTTTTCGTACAACAACAGTTATCAAACCAGTTTGAAGATGGCCCCTTTCGAAGCATTATACGAAAGGAGGTGTAGAACACCGTTGTTATGGGACGAAGTTGGAGATCGTCAGTTGTTTGGACCAGATTTGATTAAGGAGTATGAACAGAAAGTGAAGTTGATTCGCGATAGGCTCAAAGTAGCCCAGTCCAGGCAGAAGAGTTATGCTGATTCTAAACGAAAGGAGACCGTTCACGAAGTCGGAGACAGAGTGTATCTTCGAGTATCACCACTTCGAGGAGTGAAGCGTTTTGGAGTTAAAGGAAAGTTAGCGCCCCGTTTTATCGGACCATACAGAGTGTTGGAACGTATGGGAGAAGTTGCTTACAAGCTGGAATTGCCCGAAGGATTGTCTGGAGTACATGATGTATTTCACGTTTCGCAGTTGAGAAGTGCCACGCAGAGATGGCTGAGATACCACTGAGAGACACCGTGCCACTGGAAGCGATTCAGTTGGAAAGTGATTTGACTTATGAGGAGAAACCAGTTAAGATTCTCGAGTATGCCAGCCGAGTTACCCGCAGCAAGGTTATCAAGTTTTGCAAAGTTCAGTGGAGTCACCACACAGAGGATGAAGCCACCTGGGAGCGAGAGGAAGATCTACGGAAAAACCACTCCCACCTGTTTTCTAGCCAACCCGAATCTCGAGGGCGAGATTCATCTTAAGGGGGGTAGGTTTGTAACATCCCAAATTTTCAATTTGGAATGTTATACATAGATCATCATTGCATATCATGTTTTGTTGCATTTTGACAAATCCTCGATAATCCTAAGCAACTCAAGGACCCTCGGAGAGAGTTGGGGATTTTCTCGAATTTTCAAATTTGATTTTTTTCAAACGAGGATTGTGGTTTTAATTATTTTTCTCTCCGGAAAAATATTTCATTTTAAATAACGAGAGGAGAAAATATGACTTCTCCAAAACAATTGAAATACTGGAGGAAAAATGTTAAAACATTATTTGGAATTTATTTGGATTTTATTTGCAATTTTTACTGCATTAAAAATATTGCATGTTTTCCAAAATATTTATTTTGACTTAAAAAAATGTTCACCCTATTCTAGATTTTCTAACAAGACGGAGAAAATTTATTTCATATTTTTCTGATTTTTATTTATTTTTCTATGTATTATTTTCCGCGGAACTTATTTTAAAAAAAAACAACGCCCGCGCGCCGACTGGGCCAAAGGCCCAGCCGACGGCCCGCCTCGCGCCTTCCTCTTCCCGCACGGGAGCTCGCCGCCAGAGTCCGTCCCGGGCACGGGAGCCGCCGCCGCCTCGGGTGCCCCCTTGCCCAAGCCGCCGCACACCCCTCCCTCCTTAAATACCGCGCCCCCCGCTCTCTTTCCTCACCTCGAGCCGCCGCCGGAGCCCCTCATCGCCGCCGCCGCAACACGCCCCGCCGACGCCGCCGGGAACCGCCGGAGCCGCCGCCCCGCACCCCCGAGCCCCGCACCCCGCCGCCAAGCCCCGCCCCCGCCGGAGCTCCTCGCCGGAGCCCGCCGTCGAGGTACCGCCGCTGCCCCGATTCCCGTCGTTGCCGGTTTTCTGTAAAAAAAAACCCCTTCGTTTAAAAAAAACCCTAGATCGGTTTTTTCGGTTTTATTATTTTACGAGCGTTCACCGAACCGTTCGTTTTAACGAACGCGTTCGTCGGTTTTTCTCTGTTAACGAACGTCCGTTATTTAACCGTTCGTTCGTTTTTCTTTTTCGTCGGATTTTCTCGTTTTTTTCTCAGATTCGATTTCTGATCGAATCTTTGATTCTGTTTAACTTCTCGCTCGTTTATCGGAATCAGGCAATTCAAGCGCCTAGAGTTTCGTCTCGAAATTCTCTTTTCGTTTAACCTACTCAAACAAGCTTTTGCTACAGTAAAATTTGACCTAGATCCAGATTAGCAAACGAAGTTTCTTTCTTTTGCCGTTTGACTTTCGTTGCTTCTTTCGAGTTGATTCTTTTTGCAAACCGGAGTTCTTAAGTTGAACTTTCTGGTTGGATCTTTTGTTCGAGTTTTACCTGTACATTAGTTGAGTACTGATTGTATGCTTGCTTGTTCGCGATAGAGTACTCGGAGTGTGCCGTTTGTTACTTCGAATCGCTAGGTTTTGCGGATCATCAGCAAGGCAAGTAACACTTTGATCATACCCCGTTCATACCCAGTTTTATTGCATTAGATCTGTTTTCCTCAAACACATTGCATGATTAGGATCTAATTAAACTGTGGGTATTGGGAAGTAGTTGAGGTAGTACCTATTACCTGTTTTACTTTATCAAACCCTTGGAGTTACTTCTACGTTGCTTTTATTATTGCCATGCTATGCTCGTAGACGTGGATTGGGTTTGAGAGATATTCATGACAGATGTGAGATTGTTAATAATGGTTCAACTTAAGGTGGCAACTAAAACTCACATCTGGGTGGATTGAGGCACCTGGAGAACCCAGTGTTGTCTGTATGTATAAGGACCGCCACCCAGGCTCAAAGGGATCATAAGATTATTCATGCTAGAAACTTCCGTGTGCAGCCACAAGCTATTATGGGCTCTAGCATAGCTGAGTAGGTTACAGGATCTCTTGAAGAGGTGGACTAGCAGATGTAGGGGAAAGTAGGTGTACCGGTCCATCCAGAGTAAAGAGTGATTGTTTCTGAAAGACTGTGTCTCGGTCATCCGTTTCTCAAACATCATGCAGTGCGAGAATCAAGCGGAGGCGATCGAGTCTTGTGGGGAAAAGTGCGCAAACCTCTGCAGAGTGTACAAACTAATCATGGTTAGCCGTGTCCCCGGTTATGGACAACTTGAGTATCTAGTACCTGGATTATCATTTGAATCTCATCACCGTGATACTTATAATTAATTTTGTTGGGTTAATGATGATACTTAATTGGGATTGAGTTGGAGGTTCCTTCTCAATGTTTCAACCACCATGATAGTTAAATAAAATTTATTCCTTTTGAAGTAGGATAAAATTGGCTTTTCGCAAAACTGTAACCATAGAGCTTTCCACCAGCCATATATGCATGTAGTATAGCATTATTATTGTTCATTGCTCTCTATGTGTTACATTGTCAGCATATTCTATGTGCTGACCCGTTTTCGGGATGCAACTTTCATGTTGCAGACTTTTCAGACGACGAGTAAGGTGCTTTAGGTCGTGGTCTTATACTTAGTGATGCCGCTGGAGTTGATGGACTCACTTATCTTCCAAGTCTTCCGCTGTTATCGTTATTAGATGGCCTTAAGCCATGTTTATCATTCTTAATCTCTTTGGAGATATTCGATGTAATAAGTGTGTGATTGCTACTCTGTTATAAATCCTCCATTTGTACTGTGCGTGTCAGCATTACTGATCCAGGGATGACACTGGTGCACAGCAGCACAGGCCATTTGAGGTCTGGTCGCTACAATTGGGCTTTACTATCCACTTTTATATTATTTTTGGGACTAACCTATTAACCGGAGGCCCAGCCCAGAATTGCTGTTTTTTGCCTATTTCAGTGTTTCGAACAAAAGGAATATCAAACGGAGTCGAAACGGAACGAAATCAACTGGAGAAGTGATTTTTGGAAGGAAAGCTACTGGAAGAACTTGGAGTGCACGTCAGGGGAGTCCCGGGTTGCCCACGAGGGTGGGGGGCATGCCCACCCCCTAGGGCGCGCCCCCCTGCCTCGTGGACACCCCGGAGGTCCACCGACGTACTTCCTGCACCCATATATACCTACGTATCCTAAAACTTCCAGAAGAGAGAATAGATCGAGAGTTCCGCCGCCGCACACCTCCAGAGCCACCAAAAGTCAATCGGGACCCTGTTCCGGCACCCTGCCGGAGGGGGGGAACCCTCACCGGTGGCCATCTTCATCATCCCGGCGCTCTCCATGACGAGGAGGGAGTAGTTCACCCTCGGGGCTGAGGGTATGTACCAGTAGCTATGTGTTTGATCTCTCTCTCTCTCTCTCGTGTTCTGATTTGGCACGATCTTGATGTATCGCGAGCTTTGCTATTATAGTTGGATCTTATGTTTCTTCTCCCCCTCTACTCTCTTGTAATGGATTGAGTTTCCCCTTTGAAGTTATCTTATCGGATTGAGTCTTTAAAGATTTGAGAACACTTGATGTATGTCTTGCCGTGCGTATCTGTGGTGACAATGGGATATCACGTGATTCACTTGATGTATGTTTTGGTGATCAACTTGCGGGTTCCGCCCATGAACCTATGCATTGGGGTTGGCACACGTTTTCGTCGTGATTCTCCGGTAGAAACTTTGGGGCACTCTTTGAGGTTCTATGTGTTGGTTTGAATAGATGAATTGAGATTGTGTGATGCATATCGTATAATCATGCCCACGGATACTTGAGGTGACATTGGAGTATCTAGGTGACATCAGGGTTTTGGTTGATTTGTATCTTAAGGTGTTATTCTAGTACGAACTCTAGGGCTGTTTGTGACACTTATAGGAATAGCCCAACTGATTGATTGGAAAGAATAACTTTGAGGTGGTTTCGTACCCTACAATAATCTCTTCGTTTGTTCTCCGCAATTAGTGACTTTGGAATGACTCTTTGTTGCATGTTGAGGGATAGTTATCTGATCCAATCATGTTATTATTGTTGAGAGAACTTGCACTAGTGAAAGTATGAACCCTAGGCCTTGTTTCCTAGCATTGCAATACCGTTTACGCTCACTTTTACCACTTGTTACCTTGCTGTTTTTATATTTTCAGATTACAAAAATCTATATCTACCATCCATATTGCACTTGTATCACCATCTCTTCGCCGAACTAGTGCACCTATACAATTTACCATTGTATTGGGTGTGTTGGGGACACAAGAGACTCTTTGTTATTTGGTTGCAGGGTTGCTTGAGAGAGACCATCTTCATCCTACACCTCCCACGGATTGATAAACCTTAGGTCATCCACTTGAGGGAAATTTGCTACTGTCCTACAAACCTCTACACTTGGAGGCCCAACAACGTCTACAAGGAGAAGGTTGCGTAGTAGACATCAGGGTCCTGTTCAACCACCCCTCCACGGGCACCCCTCCACCGTCTACTATTCATCCAGCCCTCCACCACACCACGGGGTCCTGTTCATCCAGAGGCAACGCCACCGCTCACTGTTCATCCAAACCCCCCCCACCCCCGCAACGCTCACTGTTCATCCCAGAGGCAGCATCGATCGGCTTCAGTTAGTAGCAGTAGCAAAGGAATCGCTCTATCAGGTTCAGTTAACAGCCATCGATCGATCGCTCGGGTTCAGTAACCCATAGCCTGCAGTGCAATCGCTCGGGTTCAGTTAGAGCCCAACGCCTCGCTCGGATTCAGTTAGAGCCAACGCCTCGCACACACGCGCGTATGTGTATGAGAGAAACGCGCATCGCTCGGCCCCCGACCTCCCACCGTAACCGGGAACTCGCCGAAATTTTCCTCGCCCTCGCTTCTACCACGGTTTTTTCCGTCATGGACGGCCCAAAGAATGTCATGCAGCTGCGTCTCCGGCCCGCCCAAGACGAAAAGCCCATTTTCTGTCATGATTTTTTGTCATAGAAGTAGGAGCCCACCACCTCTATGATGATACCGGGTTTTGTCACAATTATCGTCATAGAAGTGTCATATGTATGATAGAAAAAAAATTCGTTCGGCCCAAAATGTCATGGATGTGTCTTTTTTTTGTAGTGAAAGGCCACTGCTGGACGAGGTTCTCGACCAAGTCCTCACAAGAAGCAGGTCAACTTTCAAGTACCGTCCGAAGACGACGAAGCTGATGATGAAGAACTTGCTGAAATCATCAAAGACAGGCAGCGCAGGGCCGCTAGAGCCAAAGCCAGCAATGTGCCATTGATGCTGGATCCAAAGTTGATCCTCGACTTCATCGACCTATGACACAAGGATCCCAACACTCCTCTGCCTGAGATGAACCTCACTCCTAGTCAAAGTCATGTATTGACTGCCTTCATTGATGAAGAGAAATGGAAATATGAACAGGGGAGGAAGGTGAAGAAAGCTCAATATAAGAAAGAGCGCTTTCTGAAGCAAAATGTCTTGAAGCTTTCACCTGAAGAACTTGTAGCTCTACAATCAGAGATCAAGCAACTGAGTCATGAATTTGATCGCTACTATGCTGACTGGCTTGGAGCCAAAGTCAGATTTGTGAAGATTACTGAGAAGTTCACTACCAATGTTGCAGCCCCAACGCAACAGGAAATTCCTCAGGCTGAGGCATCTGCTCAGCCTACACAAGAACATGCCAGCACCGCTGATGAAAATTAGGCTGCTGATGAAACTTCTAGTGTCAGGGCTGATGACTGCATTCCAACCGCTGATGACTCTACCAGGGCAACCACTAGTGTTGCGCCTGAAGAAATAGTCAGGCCAGCTGAAGCTTCAAATGTTGTGCCTGAAGAAACTAAAAATGCCAGGGCAACTGCATCAGTTGTGCCTGAAGTAAATGAGCCAATTTCCTCTGCTCCTCCGGCACCTACACCAAGTCCAATTCTTCCTTCTACATCAGATGCGAAGAAGACCAAGGTTGCAGAGCGTGCAGCTGTGAAGAAAAGGAAAGCATCAACTTCATCAGATTCTTCAGCTCCGAAGAAGATGAAGAAATTGACCAGCTCTGTTGAGAATCCAATTGATGTTGTTCCTGTCTCAAGCATGCCATCAAAGGAACTCGTTCCTTTTGATGAAGAATACGTGATCCCGAAAGGATCCGATGAAGATATTCCTTCTGCTGCTTCTTCAGAGCAGTTGGATGAAGAAATTGAAGTGGATGCAATCCCTTCAACTCCAGTCGTCTCTTCGCCCATGCCTCAGTTCACAGCTGAAGAGGCAGGCGTTTAAGAAATGGGTGAAGAAGATGAGGATGTGGACATTGGGTGCACAACGCCTGTGATGAACGATGACTTTTGGGAAAGTCAGCACCCCAATTCTCCTCTATTCACACCTCTGCAACAAATTCCTCAGTCCCCAGTGCGAACTGAAGTTCAAATGGGATCTGAAGAACCTCACCCCACTCCGTCCATTCATGAAGAGATTCCAGCCACTAGTGCTGATGAAATTGTTGATGAAGGATTGAAGACCCAGGCTGCCACTGAAGAAGAAACTGAAATTTCTCAGCCTGCGGATCCTGAGATTGTGATTCCTGAGGTGGTGATGCAATTGACTGATACTCCTCAGCCCAAGCCAAAGGATCCCTTCTCAAAGAAGCAAAAATTCAAGGTTGATGACTTCTTCGGCGAGCATGTGTTCTTCACCGAGTACAACCCATATGACTCTGCTCGTCTTAGAAGGAAGCATTTCTGGACTGCCAGCCAAGCCAACTTCTATTCTTCACTGCTCTTCAACAAGGACAAAGTCTTCGACCATGAGCATATTCCTCACGTGGACATGGAATCACTGCCTTGCTTCACCCCAGTCCTCAGTGTGCTTCATGATGCAGGACTGCTCAACTTTTGCACTGACATTGTTGATTGGAATGAAGAGCTAATTCTTCAGTTCTATGCAACGTTGCACATCACAGGAGATGCTAATGATGTGAACTCTTGGGTATTGGACCGGATGACAGAGAATACTCACTTCAAAGCACCGGCCTCTGAATTGCTTCATGCCCTGCCTGTCAGTCCTCCCCTTGAAGGAGCTCATTGCATCTACCATGAACCTGAACTTACAGCTCACTACATGCAAGTGTTGATGAAGCCGCTGAAGCCCGGTCAAGCCCCAAGGACCAAATTCCTCGTGAAGGAATTGCTATATGTGCCTCGGACTGTCTATCACATTCTGACGAAGACTATGAGTCCAATCAAAGGCCACGACTCGAATGATGAAGAAGTCGTTGGCATCATGAAGAATCTGCTATTCAATATCATGCATGGCATTCCTGTCAACTATCATGATTTCTTCATGAGGAATCTGGCAAATGTTGCACTCTCTCCGTTTGAGTTCAAGACTTATGCCCCTTGGATTATGAGATTCCTCAGAACAAGGTCTTCACTCAACTACAAGGCTGGTTTTCAAAATCATCTCAGCTACTTGCCCCCCATTGAAGTCCTCAAACGGACATTTTCCTCAGCTGATGAAAAGGGCAAGGCCGCTGCTGTTATTGATGAAGGCATTCGTCCATTGGATGGTCAGTTCCGCAAAGCTGTATCTTACTCCACCAATGATGACTCTGCCACTCATGACTCTGCCGCTAATGCCTCTAAGCCAAATCCTCAAGCCACAGCTCCCAGGGTGATGACTGATCGTGAGCTTCTCCTCAGTCTTCACCAGAAGGTGGATCGCAACCACAAATGGGTTAAGCTTCAGTTTGGTTCAAGTCTTCACAACATGACTGCTACACATAATGCAGTGAAGAAAAACCATTACTACCTCCATGAAGTCTTCGGTCGCACCTGGGTTGTTCTGTCACATCTATATGGCGAAGAAGATCTAAAGCAAATGGGTCTCAAGCAGGACTTTGACTGGTCTCAGCCTCCAGCGAAGAAATTCAAGAAGGTCAAAGTTCCCTCTTTGGTGGCCAGCTCATATTCTTCATCACACAACATGGACGAGCATGAAGACTTGGACGACACTGCGACTGGCCCTACTACAACAACCGACCCCAACAACGCTGGTGCTCCTCCATCAACATGATATTCTTCAGGGGCGTTAGTCCTCACTTTTCGATCCTTTTGGTCATTTGATGACAAAGAGGGAGAAATTTGAGTTAGTCTTCAAGCAGGTCTACCTATATGGGCGTTTTTTGCTAAGTTACAACTCTCATTCTTCTGAGACTTTATTTGATCGAGTTGTAAACTTAAACCCGATGGTGGTCTGATACTTTTGATGTGCTCTCTTGCATGCTTATTCCTCATTAATGTTAATGCACGCATGCTGAATTACATCAGTCACCATATTTCATCATGCATTTCAAATTCTTCATATTATATGTCAAATGCGTGTATGAATTACAAGATATAGGGGGAGATCTCCATGATTGTACTCTTCAAGTGTGCATTGCTTCAAAAGCAAATTCCTCACTATGCACATCTTCAGGGGGAGTTCTTCTATATCTTGCAATCAAATTCCTCAATATCAGTATTTACACTTCATATGTTTATCCCCGTTGAAAACTTAACCTATATTGTCATCAATCACCAAAAAGGGGGAGATTGTAAGTGCATCTAGTGCCCCTTAGTGATTTTGGTGAATTGAAGACTTATAGGTTAAGGAACTAATGTGTTTGTGAGTGTACACAGGTCTATAAGTCTATTAGGATTTTGATATTTACAGAGAAAGTCGACCCCTAAAAATGAAGTTCTTCGTCTGAAGACTTTGGATTTCCGAAGACTTTCTGAAGACTTTGAAAGTGAAGAAATTGGTGTGACCTTGAAGACTTGGTATTCATTCGATGAACATGAAGCGTGAAGACTTTTGTCTTCATAGTTTCATTTTCTCTTTCTTGAGTCATAGGAAACACCGTACTGTTAAAGGGGGTCGAGGAAATACTAAGAAAAATTTCCATGTGATGCTCAACTCAAAATCCTACACCTACCAATCCCTTCGAGTGAAGCCGTTGGAAATCTCATACAGTTTAGTCAATTTCTTCAGTGACAGAGATGAAGTTCTTCTGGTCTCTGAGGAATTTGTTCTGACTGAGGAGTTAGGAATTCGCCAGTGCGGATTGCCTACAAGTGAGGAACATGATAGCCCTGAGGAATTTGATAGTCAAATTTCTGACCGTTGCCGTGCTATGCGCCAGCTGTCCCAAAATATCTACCCACCTAATGGTCATATCTTTGAAGGGCATTTATGTCTTATCATGTCGGGTTGCTCCCTAGGCTATAAATAGCCGCCCCCCACAACCACTAGCTGGTTGGCTGCTCCGAGAGAAACTGACACTTGTCATTTGAGAGCATCCCATCCTCCTAGGACTTTGAGCGAAAATCATCAAGTGAGGAAAACCCAAAATCAAACACCTACAAACCCAAAGTGATTGAGCATCACTGAAGAGATTGATCCTGCGTGGATCCGACGCTTGTTACCTTTGAAGACTGTGCATCTTCCAAACAGTTAGGCGTCATGGTCTGAGCATCCAAGAGGAAATTGTGGATCACCGAGTGACCGAGTTTGTGAAGGTTTGGAAGTCACCTGAAGACTTACCACGAGTGATTGGGCGAGGTCTGTGTGACCTTAGCTCAAGGAGAATACGGTGAGGACTGTGTGTCCTCAGGTTTAAATACCTAGCCGCTCCAACCAGACGTACAACTGTCACAGCAGTTGGAACTGGTCTACCAAATCATTGTCTTCACCAAGCCTACCGGTTCTATTTCCTCAACTCTTCCATTTCCTCATTACAGTGTTGTGTGCTTGTTCATATCTGTTCAAAGACTTTGACTGAAGACTTTCTCAATTTCCTCAGTTCAATTTCTTCAGTCTGTTTGTCTTCATCCTGTGCTTACGCTTCCTGTACTCTGTGTCTGTTTTCATTTCATCATGATGTCCATGTTTATGTTCTGTCATGTATGCATCTGAGTACTTATTCCGCTGCAAGTAGTTCTTCGCTCAGGAATTTCCCCACCTTGAAATTCCTCTGTGAAGAATTCATAAAAATCGTCTATTCACCCCCCCCTCTAGTCGACTTAACGCACTTTCACTTTCGCCTATATATACTCATATACCCCAAAAACATCCAGGAGCACCACGAAACCCTATTTCCACCGTCGCAACCTTCTGTACCCGTGAGATCCCATCTTGGGGCCTTTTCCGGCGCTCCGCCGGAGGGGGAATCGATCACGGAGGGCTTCTACATTAACACCATAGCCTCTCCGATGATGTATGAGTAGTTTACCACAAACCTTCGGGTCCATAGTTATTAGCTAGATGGCTTCTTCTCTCTCTTTGGATCTCAATACAAAGTTCTCCTTGAATCTCTTGGAGATATATTCGATGTAATACTTTTTGTGGTGTGTTTGTCGAGATCCGATGAATTGTGGGTTTATGATCAAGATTATCTATGAACAATATTTGGTTCTTCTCTGAATTCTTATATGTATGATTTGATATCTATGCAAGTCTCTTCGAATTATCAGTTTGGTTTGGCCTACTAGATTGATCTTTCTTGCAATGGGAGAAGTGCTTAGCTTTTGGGTTCAATCTTGCGGTGTCCTTTCCCAGTGACAGCAGGGGCAGCAAGGCACGTATTATATCGTTGCCATCGAGGATAAAAGGATGGGGTTTATATCATATTGCTTGAGTTTATCCCTCTACATCATGTCATCTTGCTTAATGCATTACTCTGTTCTTATGAACTTAATACTCTAGATGCATGCTGGATAGTGGTCGATGTGTGGAGTAATAGAAGTAGATGCAGAATCGTTTCGGTCTACTTGTCACGGACGTGATGCCTATATACATGATCATGCCTAAATATTCTCATAACTATGCGTTTTTCTATCAATTGCTTGGCAGTAATTTGTTCACCCACCGTAGAATTTGCTATATTGAGAGAAGCCACTAGTGAAACCTATGGCCCCCGGGTCTATTTTCCATCATATTAATCTCCCGTCAACTACTCCCTCCTTTCCGGTTTATAGGGCTCAATTCAAAAATCTCACCAACCAAGGTAGATGGTGAGTGGTGGAATATTTTTTGTAGTTTGCAAAAGCACCTAATTAATGCTCTTGTTTTCCCCAAAAAATTATGTTTATCAATGCATTAATTGCAATGCATGAATGCATAAAGTACATGCATTGGTCAATTTTCTCTTAATACTTGCATGCAATGATTTAATGCACCTTGGAATGTGAACATGTGATGGGGAACAACCAAATTGAGCCTTATAAAATGGAAAAACTACAATTTTGAGATAAGCCCTATAAACCAGAAAGGAGGGAGTAGCTATTTCTGTCAATGTTTATTTTGCAATATTTACTTTCCAATCTATACCATAAAAATACCAAAAATATTTATCTTATTATCTCTATCAGATCTCACTTTTGCAAGTGGCTGTGAAGGGATTGACAACCCCTTTATCGCGTTGGTTGCAAGGTTCTTAATTGTTTGTGCAGGTACGAGGGATTTGCGTGTAGTCTCCTACTGGATTGATACCTTGGTTCTCAAAAACTGAGGGAAATACTTACACTACTTTGCTGCATCACCCTTTCCTCTTCAAGGGAAAACCAACGCATGCTCAAGAGGTAGCAGAGCCAAATATCGAAAGATTCGCTTGACTGCCACATAGTGGCTTTCCTTAGGTGTGGCTTGAAACCGTGCACAAATTCCCACACTCAACATGATATCCGGTCTAGATGCACAAAGGTAAAGCATGGAGCCAATCATGGAGCGATATACCTTTTGATCCACCGATTTACCATTGGGATCTATGTCAAGTTGGCATTTGACGGGCATTGGAGTGAAAGCCGACTTGACATCACTTAGCTTGAATCTCTTGAGCATGTCTTGAGTGTATTTGGCTTGGTTGATGAAGGTTCCTTCTCTTCTTTGCTTGATTTCGAACCTGAGAAAGAACTTCAACTCTCCCATAATGGACATCTTGAACTTTGATGTCATGAGAGCGGCAAATTCCTCATTGAAAGCTTTGTTAGGGGAACCAAAGATAATATCATCAACATATAGTTGGCATACAAACAACTCCCCTTTGACCTACTTAGTAAAAAGAGTGGGGTCGATTTTCCCAATTTCAAACACACGATCTTGCAACAACTCGGTAAGGTGCTCATACCACACACGTGAGGCTTGTTTAAGGACATATAGTGCCTTATTGAGTTGGTACACATGATCGGGGAAATAGGGATCCTCGAACCCCGGGGATTGTTTGACATACACCAACTCATTAATAGGACCATTAAGAAAAGCACTCTTCACATCCATTTTTTGCAACTTGAAGTTATGATGTGAAGCATAAGCAATCAACAAATGAATAGATTCAAGGCGAGCAACGGGAGCGAAGGTTTCATTGTAGTCGATACCCTCGAGTTGGGAGTAGCCTTGTGCTACCAAACGAGCCTTGTTGCGGACAATAATACCATGAGCATCTTGCTTGTTCTTGAATATACACTTGGTTCCAATGACATTATGGTTCCCCATTGGCCTTGGCACCAATCTCCACACCTTGTTGTGCTCGAAGTTGTTGAGTTCTTCATGCATGGCATTAAGCCAATCCGGATCCTCGAGCGCCTCATAGACCTTTTGGGATTCAACACAAGAAACAAATGCGTGATGTTCACAATAGTTTGCTAATTGTCTACGAGTGCTTACCCCCTTTCTTAAGCTTCCAAGCACATTCGTCATGAGATGATCTTTGGTAGTGAGCTTGGATGCAATCTTGGCGACATGATGTTCCAATTCCTCCTCAAGAGTGAGTTGAGGAGCGGAAACATGATCATCTTGAGCGTCGTCTTGAGCTTGTTCTTGATCTTGAGCTTGCTCTTGATCTTGGACTTGCTCGGTGGTGAGAACTTGATCTTGAGCATCACTTGGTGGTTCACCACCATCTTAAGGTTGATCTTGCCCTTGATCTTGTTCATTTGGTTGAGGGCCTTCACTTTGTTCTTCGGAAGCGTGTGGGTCTTGGCTTGGTGATGGTTTCACTTGAGTGGAACATTGTCCTTCTCCTTCGGCCACAAGGGGTTCCTCAATGGGTAGGATAAGACCAACACCCATTCTTCTTATGGCTTGGGGAGGAATTTCATCACCTACATCACAAGTACCACTTTGCTCCACTTGGGAGCCGTTATTTTCATCAAACTCCACATTACACGTCTCCTCAATAAGGACTTATTGAGAACACGGTAAGCATGAGAGTTTGTAGCATAACCAACAAATATGCCCTCATGAGATCTAGCCTGAAATTTAGACAAGCGAACACCTTTCTTGAGAATGAAACACTTACACCCAAACACCCGGAAGTACTTGAGATTGGGCTTGTTACCGGTGAGTATCTCATATGGAGTCTTGTTCAAGCCTTTGAGGAGATAGAGCCGATTGGATGCATGACAAGCGGTGTTCATGGCTTAGGCCCAAAAGTTGTATGGAGACTTGAACTGCGCCATCATGGTCCTTGCCGCATCCATCAACGTCCGGTTCTTCCTCTCCGCTACACCATTTTGTTGAGGGGTGTAAGGTGCGGAATATTGATGCTTGATCCCCTCATCACTAAGAAACTCATCCAAGGTGTAGTTCTTGAACTCGGTGCCGTTGTCACTTCTTATCATCAAGATCTTTGCATTGTGTTGGCGTTGAGCTTCATTTGCAAAGTCGATGATGGTTTGTTGGGTCTCACTCTTCCTCTTGAAGAAATATACCCAAGTGTATCTTGAATAATCATCCACAATCACCAAGCAATACTTTCTACCCCCAAGACTATCAAAGGATGGAGGTCCAAAGAGATCCAAGTGAAGGAGCTCCAAGGTCCTCTTCGAGTAGATGATAGTTGTGGGAGGGTGTGCCTTCTCATGTAGCTTTCCTTCAATACAAGCACGATCTTTGGCAAAACTAATGTTTGTTAGTCCACGGACATGGTGCCCCTTGAGAAGACTTTGCAAAGATATCATATTGACATGGGCTAAATGGCGATGCCAAAGCCATCCCACGTCAACTTTAGCCATTTGGCATGTCGCGGTCTTAATGGGTCGCTCCGAAAAGTTAATCACATAAAGACCGTTCTCGACATGCCCAATAAAGGCTACTTTAAGAGTCTTGCTCCACAAGAGGGCCACGGTATCAATATCAAAGAAAGTGGCAAAGCCCATGAGTGCAAGTTGACGAACGGAAAGTAAATTGTATGCAAGGGACTCAACAAGCATGACTTTCTCGATCGTGAGATCATGAGAAATGACAACCTTGCCAAGACCCAATACCTTAGAAGACGAGGCATCACCCCACTCGACATTGGTGGGCATAGATGAAATCTTGTGCACGTCCACCACCGAGTCCTTGCTTCCAGTCATATGATTTGTGGCTCCACTATCGAGCAATCATGATCCCCCACCGGAAGCAAACACCTACAAGAGATCAATGCTTGGTTTTAGGTTCCCATTTTGTAATGGGTCCTTTGATGTTAGTAACAAGGGTCTTAGGAACCCAAATAGACCATTCAATGTACTCATAAGGAGAACCAACAAATTTAGCATAAACATGTCCATCACTAGCACGACATAACACATAAGAAGGGTTAAAGTCGTCGGCTTTGTTGGAAGGAGTGGCATTGCCCTTCTTGACACCACCACCCTTCTCATTGTTCTTCTTCTGCTAAGAAGCACCCTCTCCCTCCTTCACAAAAGTTTGCTTGAGAGGAGGAGGTCGTTTGGCCTTATCATTCTTCTTCTTATTCTTGGAATTGAGTGCAAAACCAATTCCCTCCTTGCCCACAACTTCCTTTTGATTGCTCAAAAGGTTGTTGAGGTTCTTCTCACCTTGTATGCAAGACACAAGGCCTTTCTCAAGTTACTCCTTCAACTTTTCATTCTCCTCCACAAGATGCACATGCTCACAACACGGGTTAGTAGCATTTGCATTATCAATTAAAACCATGTGAGGAAAAGTGGCTTTTCCCTTGGTTAGTTCAATTGGAGTTGATCATGAGACTCTTTGAGGCTAGCATGAGCACCCTTCAAGGCTTTGTGAGCCTTGCCGAGTATATCAAACTCCTCCTTGAGTCTAGCAAGATCAACCCCAAGAGCATGATGAAGATCTTTCTTTAATTTAGCATGATCATCGTTGTGTGACTCCTCAAGAGCCAAACGATGACCTCGCTCTTCCTCAAGAGCATTAGAGAGATCCGATGTCTCATCGGCATAGTCACGATTATGCCCCTCCATCTTAGAGATGGTGTCTTCGTGAGCCTCGATCATGTCATTGGCTTCACCAAGTTGTTCCAAGAGAGCAATGATGACCCACAAGTATGGGGGATCTATCGTAGTCCTTTCGATAAGTAAGAGTGTCGAACCCAACGAGGAGCAGAAGGAAATGATAAGCGGTTTTCAGCAAGGTATTCTCTGCAAGCACTGAAATTATAGGTAACAGATAGTTTTGTGATAAGATAATTTGTAACGAGCGACAAGTAACAAAAGTAAATAAAGTGCAGAAAGGTGGCCCAATCCTTTTTGTAGCAAAGGACAAGCCTGGACAATTTCTTATATGAAGGAAAACGCTCCCGAGGACACATGGGAATTATCGTCAAGCTAGTTTTCATCACGTTCATATGATTCGCGTTCGGTACTTTGATAATTTGATATGTGGGTGGACCGGTGCTTGGGTGCTGTCCTTACTTGGACAAGCATCCCACTTATGATTAACCCCTATTGCAAGCGTCCACAACTACAAAAGAAGTATTAAGGTAAACCTAACCATAGCATGAAACATATGGATCCAAATCAACCCCTTACGAAGCAATGCATAAACTAGGGTTTAAGCTTCTGTCACTCTAGCAACCCATCATCAACTTATTACTTCCCAATGCCTTCCTCTAGGCCCAAACAATGGTGAAGTGTCATGTAGTCGACGTTCACATAACACCACTAGAGGAGAGACAACATACATCTCATCAAAATATCGACGAATACCAAATTCACATGACTACTAATAGCAAGACTTCTCCCATGTCCTCAGGAACAAACGTAACTACTCACAAAGCATATTCATGTTCATAATCAGAGGAGTATTAATATGCATATAGAATCTGAACATATGATCTTCCATCAAATAAACCAACTAGCATCAACTACAAGGAGTAATCAACACTACTAGCAACCTACAGGTACCAATCTCAGACTTAGAGACAAGAATTGGATACAAGAGATGAACTAGGGTTTGAGAGGAGATGGTGCTGGTGAAGATGTTGATGGAGATTGGCCCCCTCCCGATGAGAGGAGCGTTGGTGATGACGATGGCGATGATTTCCCCCTCCGGGAGGGAAGTGTCCCCGACAGAACAGCTCTGTCGGAGCCCTAGATTGGTTCCGCCAAGGTTCCACCTTGTGGCGGTGGAGTCTCATCCCGAAAGCTTGCTTATGATTTTTCCTTGGACGAAAGACTTCATATAGCAGAAGATGGGCACCGGAGGGCCACCAGGGGGCCCACGAGGCAGGGGGCGCGCCCAGGGGGGTAGGGCGCGCCCCCCACCCTCATGCCCAGGGTGTGGGTCCCCTCTGGTATTTTCTTCGCTCAGTATTTTTTATTATTTCCAAAAATAACTTCCGTGGAGTTTCAGGACTTTTGGAGTTGTGCGGAATAGGTCTCTAATATTTGCTCCTTTTCCAGCCCAGAATTCCAGCTGCCAGCATTCTCCCTCTTCATGTAAACCTTGTAAAATAAGAGAGAATAGGCATAAGTATTGTGACATAATGTGTAATAACATCCCATAATGCAATAAATATCAATATAAAAGCATGATGCAAAATGGACGTATCAAGCAACAAAGTGCTTCTTGGACTTACCTTTGAGCTTACTCATAAAAGACTCAAATTCATTTTCTTCCTCTTTGGACCCCTCACTTTCATCAATGCAATCCGTCAAAGAGGGATTAGTAGTGATGGTGGTTTTGATGTTGGGGGTTACCTTGTTGGTGGCTTTGGCCATGAGACACTTGGCGGTGATGTTCTCGTTGGGTGAGTCAAAGAGGGACACCCGAGGAGTTGTTGCAATGGCAACGGAGGCCATGGCAACCGTCTCACCGTCTTCATCATCCTCATTGTACTCTTCTTGTGCCACCAACCCCTTGGGAGGAGTCTTCTTGGTGAGGTTGTTCTTGTTGGGGAAGGACTTGGCCTTATCTTTTCGAATGAGCTTGCCACTTGTCTTCCCTCTTCTCATATGGGCACTCCGCAACAAAGTGGCTCACGTTGCCACAATTATAGCATGTCCTCACACGTTGCTTTCCCTTGGCGCCACTTGAGTTGTTCTTGTTGAAGTTGGGCCTTGAGTTCTTTTTGCTCCAAAATTGCCTTGAAGCAAGATCCATGTGCTCATGATAAGCATATTTTGTATCTTCGGGGTTACTCTCCTCTTCTTCTTCTTCCTCCTGTTCTTCCACACTAGCCTTGGCCTTCAAGGCAAGGTTGGGCTCTTTTGCTTGTTGAGAATGCAACACCGCATTGTCGGCGGTCTTGTCCAAGATCCTCATTGCCACAAACTCATCCAACACTTCACTTGAGGACAAGGTGTGGAAGTCTGGCCTTTGACGGATGACGGAGGACATGGCCTTATGGTAGGGCATCATGGCCTTGAGAAACTTGCGCTTGATCCCATTGTCATCCGTATCCTTGCTCCCATGATCTCGGAGTGAGACCGCGAGAGTGGTTAATCTCCGGTAAAGCTCACGAGGTTCTTCATCTTCATTCATTGCAAACTGATCGGCTTCATCTTGCACCACTTCATAGTTGGAGTGTTGAATGCTTGCACTTCCCTTGTAAATGGAAACAACATGTTGCCATGCTTCCTTGGCCACGGTGAAAGGTCGAAGATGTGCAATATCTTCGGATGGAATTGCATCTTGGATGAGAAGAGAGTGGACTCATTGAATTGATTATCCGTGGCTTCTCTAGGGTGAAGTTGCTTGGGTCATGCGGGTAGAAACCTTGCTCAATGATTCTCCAAAGATTAGTATTACTATGATTTAAATGACATTTAAAGTGATAGACCCAGGAGGCAAAATCCTCATTCTTCACAAACTTAGGAGGAGGACCAACATGATTCAAATGAGTGGAGGGAACCGGTCCTCCATAAGTGAGTGGAGGTTCAACATGGGCAAAGATGCCATTTCCACTTCTACCACTAGATAAAGGAACTTTGTCACTAGTAGCTTCCCCCTTGTCGGAGTTATCATCCGTCACCTTGTTGGCGGGATCACCCACTTTCATTGGTGCAGTGGGTAATTTAAGGCCTTCTAAAAACTTATTGAACATGCCTTCAACACTAAAAAAATACACTTCCATGATGATCCGTGTTTGTCACAGTAGGTCACGTTTTCTGTCATGCATGTACATCCATGACAAATTTATGACAGAATCAAGATAGTCATACCTGTGATGTCGTAGAAGTGTTCCATGACATTACCAAAATTATCATCACGGAAGTGTCCACTTCCATGACGATAAATCGCGCGTCATGGAAGTGCTTTCGTCAAGGGTAACCGACACGTGGCATCCACCGTAACGGGTCGCCGTTAAGCTATCGAGTCCGGTTTTGGCTCCGATAACCCGTTAACAGCCCGGACCAATGAGGTTTTTCCACGTGTAAAATTGTCATTGGCCGGAGGAAACACGTGTTGGCTCACCGTTGGGACAGATGTCATCCATTCATTGGACAGGAGGCGCCTATGATAGGTAGACATGTGGCACGGCCCAACAGAGGCCCATTCTGGTGAAAAGGCCAGCCCGTTTGAGTTGGTCAAAAGGTAACGGGCCGGCCCACGGAAAGCCTGTTCCTATATAGCCCATTTACGTCCCGCTAACTCACGTCCCATTACGGCCTATCGGAATTAAGCCCAGTAGCTTCATCTGGGCCGTCCAATATGATTCCAGCCCGGTGTAACTTCCGGCCCATGTACGGCCCATGATGTCTTTCGGCCCATACGAGGCCATTTGTAACTCTTGGCCCATTAACGGCCCGTAGTGAATCTGGCCCGCAATGAACAGTGTATCGTTTCATACCCACTAACGGCCCATTATTCCATTGGCCTGTTTCCAACCCGTGTTATCTTTGGCCTTCTCAGGGCCCATTTATTCTTGGGCTTATTTCCAGCATTCAGTTACTTACGGCCCGTTACTCGCCTTTTCTGCTTGTGGGCCAAATTCAGCCAGTGGTTACAATCGGCCCGTTTGCGGCACGTTAATCCGTTGGGCCGTTTTCATAGCTCATCAAATACGGTCGATTAACGACGGCCCGTTATTGTCGGCCCATGAATGGACGATTCCAAATCTAGCCCGTTTATGACCCATAATGCGGTCTGTTGTTGGCCCATGTTTGGCCGATCGATCATACGGCCCGTATAAGGCCCATTGATGCTACGGCCCGTATAAGGCCCATTGATGCTACGACCCATAGAAGGCCCATTCTTTCTATGGTCCTTACAAGGCCCATTGTTTCTATGGCCCGTAGGAGGCCCATGGTAACTACAGTAAATATGTAGCCCATGGTTATTGTGGCCTAGTTTTAAAAAATAGGTTATTGCGGCCAAACCGCGGAAAAAAAACTACACTGACTACAAGCAAACAAATAAACAAGACAACAAGGAAATAAATAAGCAAGCAACTTATGCTAGGCTATCACGGCTATTACACATATTACATCCACTGGGCATCAAAGTTCGCCGCCAGTGCAAATATAGGGAACAAAACAGCATATCATATACACTGGTTGTCAAAGTTGGCGACCAGTGCAAATAAACGCCGCAGCAAAACAAGTCCAGAACTGACACCACTTCAAAAGATCTCAAGAAACAATATCCTGGGTACCGATAATGCTGACAAGGTGCTTAGCAAGCTTATTAACTTTCTCTTGTTTGGCGCTTAAATCCTCCAGCGCTTGTTGTTGCACCAGAAAGTATGCATCTGAATTCTGTAGGGACTTTCTCAGTCCTTCAGCTTCCTGTCGTAGCACATCTGATCGATGTCTTTCAACTTGAAGTTGAGACTCAAGAAGACAAACTGATTCAGCCAGCGAGTTCGAAGAGCTTGTGCTAGCAGTAGTGGACAGTAACTCGAACACTACATCAAGACAGGAATTTTGGGTTCTCTCACTGTTGTCAAGATAGTTTTTATCAGCTTTCTTGGAGACCAACAGGGATGTCTCACTATCTTGAACCTTATCTGCATTACTTCCTTTACCATTGCATAACGGGGTACTGTTCTCCAATATTTTGTCCGCATTCTAAAAGAGAAACAAGCAGACACATCACAGGTTTACCATGTTGTATATGAAACTCATTTTGGTAAATCAGTTCAGTAGTAAAGTGGACAGGATAACAACATGAAACAAACATATATCTATGTACCATGGTCATTTTATGGTCTATATCATTCTAGCTTTTGTTGCCAAATCAAGATAGAGACACAGTTCAAATAATATTTGTTCAAGACAAAGCAGAATAGACAGAATATAAGTGTGGGAAACTATAGAGCAATAACAACACTTGTAATGTGCATGACATGAGAACATAACTGTTTATTCAATTGAAACTGAAATCAACATGGAGCAAGTTACAACAACAAACCAGTCAAAGAAACAGGTTTAAAACATACCTGTTGCGCCATTGGAGTTTTAATTCCATCCTTCAAATTTGAAAATAGTTGGTATGAGTAAATACAGTGATGCAAGAGCAAAGGAGTATGAACCATAGCTAAAGAACCTGACCTGAGAACAATTCTTCTTCTCCTTTAAGCGATGAGTTAGGATTTGGAGTGGTGGTCCTCGTGCTTTGGGCACTGCAGTTCCCTTACTAACTGATCGTGTTTGGGTGCTCTGTGGTGGAGACGGTGCTGTGTCAATTGGATCTGGGTTACTATCTGCTGAGGTTGGGGTTAGAAGGGGAGTAGCTAGTTCTCTGTCCAACTGGGTAGGGGTACAATCTGCGAGAGTCTGGGTTATGTGTGGTGGGGCTGGTTCTTGGGCAAGTACAACCGTGGTTCTATCTGCATCAACTGGTAGCACTATCTTTTTTGAAGACCGTGTTGTTACTCCCTTAGATATTGCCATCACCCTCTCCAATTCAAATGACTGATAAACAAGAAAATTAATTGAATGTACAGACATTGTATGATAAGACAGGTGCAATGGATAGTGGGGAATAAAAGAGGGCATGAAATAATTCACATTTATGTTGTCTAACCAAACAGGATAGCATGACACAATTTCACATATATGATGGCTAACTAAACAGGATAGCATGACACAATTTCACATTATGATGGCTAACTAAAAAAGATGGAAAGACATAGTTCAAAATATGATGACTATGTAAATAGGATGACATGATATAACTATATAATGTGTTTATTAAATAGGTTGGCATGCCATAATTCACATACATGCCCGCCTATGGAAACATGATAGCATGATATAATTCACGGACAGAATGACATAATTCAAAATATGATGACTGTAAACACTAAACAGGATGAGATGATATAACTATATGATGTCTTTATTAAATGGGTTGCCATGCCCTAATTCAGATACATGCTATGTATGTAAACATGATGGCATGATATAATTCAAATATATGATTTATATAGTAAGCAAGTAAGCAGATGGCAATCCATATATGATGTAAAAACTAAGCAATGCAAGACAACATGCATGACATGGGTAATATAACCCTGCCAAGTTTGAGCATAGACCTCAGGGGGGAAATAGGACTGGTCATCAGTCTCTGAATCCTCCTATGAGGAGCTCTCTGTAACCAGCAAGATGTATGCTTCAGCAGGTAGCATTGTCTGCTCTGAATACCTTGTTTTCACTCCAGATACTTCCATCACCGCTTCAAATGGTTGATGCACAGGAAGAGTAGTTGAATATACAAATGTTGTCGACAAATGGAACACGTAATACATAAAAATGATAGCATGATATAATTCACATACATGATGATTGGCTAAACAGCATGTCATTGGATAATTCACATATATAATGCCTTTGCAACAAGATAGCATTGCATAATTCACATATATAATGTCTCGCAACAAGATGGCAATGCATAATTCACATATATGGTAATTAGATACTAAACAGGTGGCATTCACACAAAGCATGTATAAACTAATCAAATGACATAGCAATGCAAGACACCATACGCACGATATGAGCAACATAACATTGCCAAGTTAGAGCATACACCTTGGGGGGAATAGGACTGGTCATCTGTCTCTGAATCCTCCTCTGAGGAGCTATCCGTAACCAGCGAGATATGCACTTTGTCAGATAGCATAGTCTGCTCTGAAGACCTTGTTTTCACTTCAGAATTTTCCATAACCGTGTCAAATGCCTGATGCACACGAAGAGTAGTTGAATGTACTAACATTGTTGACAAATGAAATATGTAACGAAAAAAAAGGATGCCTGATATAATTCACATATAAGATGACTGGATAAGCAGGATGGCATTGCAAAATTCACATATATGATGCCTGGCTAAACAAGATGGCGTTGCATAATTCACATAATCGATGAATAAACTAAACATATGGCATTCACACAAAGCATGACTAAACTAATCAGATGACATATTTGATGTATAAAGTAAGCAATGCAAGGCACCATATGCATGATATAACCAACATCAGCATGCCAAGTTAGAGCGAAGACCTCAGGGGGTAAATTGTAGGAGATATGCCCTAGAGGCAATAATAAATGATATTATTTATCTCCGAGTTCATAATTATGTTTATGTTCCATGCTATAACTGCTATGGTTCTCGAGTCTGCAATAACCACGAGGCTCGGAGGAAGACTCATATGCACGTGTGGAATAATAAACGGTAAAATGTATTCCTAGTCTGGCCTCTAAGACTAGCTCAAGTGTTGCATGATGGTTATGTTTTCCTGATCATGGGCATGTCTATGTCAGCAACCTTGAGGGCACAATGTTAAGAGAACATTTGTGTTGAATCGACCCGGCATGATGTTATGCTATGAGATTCATTCGTCACAAGTTTATTGGTACATAACACAGAGATAGTTAACGTTTGCATGATTCCTTAGACCATGAGAGTATCGAGTTTCTTCATGCTTGCTTCATGAACTTTGGGGTTTGTTAAACGTCATCCGTAAATGGGTAGCTATTACGGCGGCTTACGGGTTCATGGAAAAGTGTGTCAAGTAACTTGATAGCTCAAGATTGGGATTTGCTCCTCCGACGATGGAGAGATATCTCTGGGCCCTCTCGGTGTTACGGTATCCATCATCGTCTGGCCAGACACTTTGTGATTTGATCACGGGGATGCCGGAACACGATAACGAGAAAAGAGAACAATACCGGTAACGAGGTAGCTAGCATAGTGGACAAGTTGTTGATCCACAGGAATGCCAACATGTCTCACCTCGGGTATTTGTAACATATCGTGAAGCAACAGGAATAGCACACGGCAACTGGAGGTTCACTCGAATATTTATTCGTGTGGGTATAGGGGTCAATATGGGTGTCCACGGCTCCGATGTTGATCATTGATCGGAAGGGGTTTCGGGTCATGTCTATACTTCACCGAACCTATAGGGTCACACGCTTAAGGGTCATCTATCTGCTGAATACTAGACAGGGAGTCTGAGAGAAAATCACCGAAAAAGTTTCGGACACCGAAAAGTTCCGGACAGCGGAATCGTACCGCGGAGAGAGGTCATCGGATAAGTTTCGATGATACCGAAAAGTTGTTTCGGGATACACCATTAAGTCAAATTGGTTTCGGCACATGCCTGATAATTCTTGGAGGATGCCAGAATCATTCTGGAAGCTTTTTGGAATTTTCTGAGATAAAAATCGGAAATGTTCCGGAGCTGCCGAAGCCACTTCAGATGCGTTTCGCAGATGAAAATCACTAAAACCGGAATTGTTTCGGAATGCGTTGAAAATCATTTTAGTGGGTACTGGAAATGTTCTTAGCCCACATAAATATTTTCAGTTCGATCAGACGCTGAAAAATGTCGTCGTGAATAGTGAAAATCAGCTTTATGGTTACTTTATGGAAAGCCACCTTTTGGGGCTTTGCTCCAAAAGATCTTGGGGATGACATGGATGGATAGGAGCCATTTTTTGGGCCCCTCATGGGGGTGTGGCCGGCCACATGGGGTATCCCCCCTTGGGGACCCTCTTGTTCCTTGGTTTCACTCCTAGGTCCTTGTGGAAGGACTTCATTCATGTGCATTTTGGGTTTTTTGTGAAACTACCCTACCCCCTTGGGATTTCCTATAAATAGAGGTGGAGGGGCAGCCCTCCACACTCATCCCTTGCTCTCATACACATGCCATGCATTATCTGGCTTCTTCTCTCCCTCCCACGAAAAGAGTTTCGTAGAGCCGTAAGGCTGTCTGGGTTCCGGCAGGAACTAGTTATGGACGGCGAAGCCCTGCCGGATAGATGACACCGTATGTGTGCAACTCTGTAGAGAGATCGTAGTTTCGGTCTTAGTTCGTGAGTGCCTCCCGAAGGGCTGTCCGTGTGACCGTCCGAGTTTCGAAGGTCCTCCCGAAGGGCTGTCCGAGTGACCGTTCGAGTTTCGAAGGTCCTCCCGAAGGGCTGTCCGCGACACCGTCCGGGGGGCTGTTCGACCGCCTCCTGGAGGGCTGTCTGAGGAGCAGATGAGGGTATACATCCTCGCGGTTGGGAGGTTGTAAATCCTAGCTGCGGGGATCTGCACCGCCGATCGTCATCGACTCTACTTCCCGCTGCGCTACGAGTCGGTAACGAAAAAGATCAAACCATGTATGCAGTCTCCATAGTGGTCCTGGGCTGGTGCGTAGGTCAGAAATTTTTTGTTTTCTGCTGCGTTCCCCTACATAAATAGGAGTGGTCTTCTCCTTCTGAATCCCCCTCAGAACAGATATCTTCCTCTCGATTACAATCCGAAATGGGTGGAGGGGGGCTGCCTTTGCGCCTACCATGGAGCGACATCTGCATGAAATTTTATTGCCACGCAAGGCTCGTCTCTTTTGCTCTACATGTTCAGTTCTATTGTGTACAATAACTCACATGCATAGGAATAAAACATAGTGAGATTATGTAAGGAGTGCATGCAGAAATCCAGAGTGATGGTAGCAACCTGTGGATAGACCCAAAACCAATGATAGCAGGCAGATAATGGCTTCAGTTAAAAAATACAGATAATGGCTTCTTTACTGTTTCTTTCCCACCCAACATGAAACTCATAGTAGACACCAGAGATTAACCAGATAGTAGATAGATACTATTGATTGCGGCCCCGATATGTACCCCACAACCATTTAAAAACTCATGTTTGACCATTAGTTTGGAGCTGACTCAGAGTCTAATCGGTGAACAGGACGATAAAGTAGCATGTACTATTAAGCGATGCATAACGTAAGCAGACACGAAAGAGTGCGACCTCTCCTGCGGACCCGTGTAGTCCTCGAGGTCATCTGCTCGGTTGATGATGGTAATGCAGTTGTCATGGCTGCCAGCGGCGGGGAAGAAGATCTGAGGCGGCGAAAGACAGTCTGGAGGCCGGATCCCTGCTGTGCTGGACCCTTCTGTCGTTGGAGCAGCTGAGCTGGGGTGGACGATGGCGCAGCAAGAGAGGGACAAACCACACAAGGTTTTTTTTTACAACTATCTATAAGAGAAGTAATTCTGTAAGGACTCGTTTGAATTGGAGGATTCTAACAACGCAGGGATAGGAAATACACAGTAATAGGATAGGAATGCACGTGCAAAACAGAGAATTTAAAAACACAGGATTTCTGCCAATCTGGGTGTTTGGTTCACAAGAATTGGAAGATCACAGGATGCAAAGAAGCATGGTGAGACTAAGTCAAACCACAAGAAAATGTATAGTTATAATGCTATTATGCTACTATCTCTTAGTCTTGTGCTACATGAATAGGAATTTGAAAAGGAGGACAAGTGGATATTAAAATTCCTACAGTTTTTCTTTCAAGGAGACACTAAAGGAACAAATCCTACAGTTTTCCTTTGCTCCATTCTTTTGAACCAAATGCATGAATAGTAGTACCATAGGAAACTTTCCAATTCCTATGTTTTTCCTTCACTTTTCCTTTCAAGCACTGGCGATTCTAGCAGGCAGGCTTGAGCAAGGGAAAGCCTACACTCAAAAAATGTTTTTGTGCTAATTCTACTACTTTGGACCCAGGCCACTGCCCTACTAGCTCAACTCCGAGGCCCATCGACAAATGCACAGCTCAAACGCGGAGAGATAAATAATGATGGCGTTCAAGAGAGTCCATCACGGATAGCTAAGTTGCCTGGTACCTCACTGCTTGTCATATAGTAGGAGAAACTAATCGTATTTCACATTACTGCGTGTGCTCAGTGGACAATATATATAACATGTAGAGTAA
This sequence comes from Aegilops tauschii subsp. strangulata, assembly GCF_002575655.3. Classification (NCBI taxonomy): domain Eukaryota; kingdom Viridiplantae; phylum Streptophyta; class Magnoliopsida; order Poales; family Poaceae; genus Aegilops; species Aegilops tauschii. The sequence goes on along the minus strand of NC_053035.3, from coordinate 502,139,021 downwards.
AAAAGAGATGCAACAAGTGTACAACCTCTTTGGCGAAGCCATGTTGATCTCAGTGTGATTGGGTTGGTCGGTGAGGATGATCCGGCTGACTTGGCTGTCGGAGGAGGGGAAGAAGATCTTAGGCATCTTGAGATGGAGCCCGGGGAACTGCTCCGCTGTGATGGAGGGTTTCGTCGTTGGAGCAGCTCTGGTGAGTTGTATGACGCCGAGGCTAAAGCAGGACAGGAGAGACAACGTTAACCTGAGTGGAATTCTAATAGTATCTCCAATAGATGACGTAAAATACATAACCACAAAGTGCTATATGTAAATACATCAGCCGCTAATCTCTGAACTTAACTGTCAAAACTGAATTTAACTGTCGAAACTGAACTTAACTGTCGAAACTGAACTTAACTATCGAAACTGAATTTTGCTGTCGAAACTGAACGCACTAGTAGCAGAAAAGCAATAGCAGCAGCAGCGGCGGCGGCGCGTGCGAGAGCCGGGGTAGCTGGTCGTGTAGCAGCATCAGGTGAGGCTACACGTCAGTCGGCTGACTTTTTCATCTCTGGTCAGTCGATTTTCCAGCCATTGGATACGAAATCAAGGGCCTGCAGTTCATCTTCAACCTCCACCCCCCTAAGCCGCCAGCTACCACCGGCCAAACAGCCGCCCCTCGCCGCCCACGGCCGGCGGTGCGCTGCCCCGCCTGCCCCAAAACCACTCCCCACCGCCGGTCCGCCGCCGCCCCGGCCATCCCTCTAGCCCCCCCCCATGCCGAGCTTTTTCTCCGGCGATCCCCACGCCATTGCCCCACCACCGCCCCCACCCTGAACCCTAAGATAGATAGTGGGATACCTCTCCGGTGAGCCCCCCTCCCTACTGCGGCTGGTTCTTCCTTAACTCCGGCGAGCCCCCCCCACCCCTGAAAATTGACTGACCCAAAAGTTGATTCAGTCGACTGAAGTGTAGCTAAATCGGAGCAGCATCGCAAGCAAGAGCAAGAGCGAGAGCAGCAGCGCGAGCAAGAGCAAGAGCAGACCAAGCAGGGGACCGAGAGCAAGAGCAGAGCAGTAGCGCGAGCGAGAGTTAAAGCAGCAGCAGCTCCTACTGATGTGGACTGATGTCTACTACACAACCTTCTTCTTGTAGACGTTGTTGGGCTTCCAAGTGCACAGGTTTGTAGGACAGTAGCAAATTTCCCTCAAGTGGATGACGTAAGGTTTATCGATCCGTGGGAGGCGTAGGATGAAGATGGTCTCTCTCAAGCAACCCTGCAACCAAATAATAAAGAGTCTCTTGTGTCCCCAACACACCCAATACAATGGTAAATTGTATAGGTTCACTAGTTCGGCGAAGAGATGGTGATACAAGTGCAATATGGATGGTAGATATAGGTTTTTGTAATCTGAAATTATAAAAGCAGCAAGGTAGATAAAAGTGAGCAAAAACGGTATTGCAATGCTAGGAAACAAGGCCTAGGGTTCATACTTTCACTAGTGCAAGTTCTCTCAACAAGGATAACATAATTAGATCATATAACTATCCCTCAACATGCAACAAAGAGTCACTCCAAAGTCACTAATAGGGGAGAACAAACGAAGAGATTATTGTAGGGTACGAAACCACCTCAAAGTTGTTCTTTCTGATCGATCTATTCAAGAGTCCATAGTAAAATAACACGAAGCTATTCTTTCCGTTCGATTAATCCTAGAATCCGTACTAGAATGACACCTTAAGACACAAATCAACCAAAACCCTAATGTCACCTAGATACTCCAATGTCACCTCAAGTATCCGTGGGTATGATTATACGATATGCATCACACAATCTCAGATTCATCTATTCAACCAACACAAAGAACTTCAAAGAGTGCCCCAAAGTTTCTACCGGAGAGTCAAGACGAAAACGTGTGCCAACCCCTATGCATAAGTTCACAAGGTCACTGAACCCGCAAGTTGATCACGAAAACATACATCAAGTAGATCACGTGAATATCCCATTGTCACCACAGATAAGCACATGCAAGACATGCATCAAGTGTTCTCAAATCCTTAAAGACTCAATCCGATAAGATAACTTCAAAGGGAAAACTCAATCCATTACAAGAGAGTAGAGGGGGAGAAACATCATAAGATCCAACTATAATAGCAAAGCTCACGATACATCAAGATCGTGCCAAATCAAGAACACGAGAGAGAGAGATCAAACACATAGCTACTGGTACATACCCTCATCCCCGAGGGTGAACTACTCCCTCCTTGTCATGGAGAGCGCCGGCATGATGAAGATGGCCACCGGTGAGGGATTCCCCCTCCGGCAGGGTGACGGAACAGGGTCCCGATTGGTTTTTGGTGGCTACAGAGGCTTGCGGCGGCGGAACTCCCGATCTAGGTTATTTTCTCGAGGTTTGGGTATTTATAGGAATTTTTGGCGTCGGTCTCACATTAGGGGGGTCTCCGAGTCGTCCACGACATAGGGGGCGCGCCCAGGGGGGTAGGGCGCGCCCTCCACCCTCGTGGACGTCTCGGGACTCTTCTGGCCCAACTCTTTTACTCCGGGGGCTTCTTTTGGTCCATAAAAATCATCAAAAATTGGCACGTCAATTGGACTCCGTTTGATATTCCTTTTCTGTAAAACTCAAAAACAAGGAAAAAACAGAAACTGGCACTGGGCTCTAGGTTAATAGGTTAGTCCCAAAAATCATATAAAATAGCATATAAATTCATATAAAACATCCTAGATGGATAATATAATAGCATGGAACAATCAAAAATTATACATACGTTGGAGACGTATCGAGCATCCCCAAGCTTAATTCCTGCTCGTCCTCGAGTAGGTAAATGATAAAACAGAATTTTTTATGTGGAATGCTACCTAACATAATTATCAATGTAATTTTCTTTATTGTGGCATGAATGTTTAGATTCGAAAGATTCAAGACAAAAGTTTAATATTGACATAAAAATAATAATACTTCAAGCATACTAACCAAGCAATTATGTCTTCTCAAAATAACATAGCGAAAGAAAGCTCATCCTTACGAAATCATATAGGTTGGCCATGCTTCATTTTCGCCACACAAAATGCTCCCATCATGCACAACCCCGATGACACGCCAATCATTTGTTTCATACTTTAGCATTCTCAAACTTTTTCAACTTTCACGCAATATATGAGCGCGAGCCATGGACATAGCACTATAGGTGGAACAGAGTATGATGATGGAGGTTGTGTGGAGAAGACAAAAAGGGAGAAAGTCTCACATCGACGCGGCTAATCAACGGGCTATGGAGATGCCCATCAATTGATGTCAATGCGAGGATTAGGGATTGCCATGCAATGAATGCACTAGAGCTATAAATGTATGAAAGTTCAACAAAAGAAACTAAGTGGGTGTGCATCCAACTTGCTTGCTCACGAAGACCTAGGGCATTTTGAGGAAGCCCATCATTGAAATATACAAGCCAAGTTCTATAAAAAATCCCACTAGTATATGAAAGTGACAAAATAAGAGACTCTCTATCATGAATATCATGGTGCTACTTTGAAGCACAAGTGTGGAAAAAGGATAGTAACATTGCCCCTTCTCTCTTTTTCTTTCATTTTTTTGTTTTTTTTGTTTGGGCCTTCTCCTCTTTTTCTATGGCCTCTTTTTTTTCGGAGTCTCATCCCGACTTGTGGGGGAATCATGGTCTCCATCATCCTTTCCTCACATGGGACAATGCTCTAATAATGAAGATCATCACACTTTTATTTACTTACAACCCAAGAATTATAAAATAGCATAATAATGCATATAAAACATCCAAAACAGATAATATAATAGCATGGAACAATCAAAAATTATAGATACGTTGGAGACGTATCACTTACTCAGCAATTTCTTAACACCATCTCTGTCATTACAAGCAAGATATTCACTAGCTATCTCCCCCTCCATAACATAACCCTCACGTATCTTAGGCATTTCAACTCTAGTAGGAGAGCTAGGCTAATTGATGAATGATACGTCCATTTTGCATCATGTTTCTTTACTGTTATTTATAATGTTTTTATCCATAATAATCCTTTTTGGAGTAATTCGAATGTCTTTTCTCTCATAATTTACAAGGAACACACCAAGAGGGAGAATTCTGGCAGCTGGAAATCTGGACCTGGAAAAGCTACGTCAGGCCACCTATTCTGCACAACTCCAAATGAGCTAAAACTTTACGGAGATCTTTTATGAATTATTTGAGGAATATTGGAGCCAATAAACACCAGAGGGGGGCCACTAGGTGGGCACAACCCACCTGGGCGCGCCAGGGCCCCCAGGCGCGCCCTGGTGGGTTGTGGCCTCCTCAGCCCACCTCCGGTGCCCATCTTCTGGTATATAAGTCATTTTGACCTAGAAAAAATAAGGAGGAGACTTTCGGGACGAGGCGTCGCCGTCTCGAGACGGAACTTGGCCAGGAGCGCTTTTGCCCTCTGGCGGAGCGATTCCGCCGGGGGAACTTCCCTCCCGGAGGGGGAAATCATCGTCATCATCATCGCCAACAACTCTCCCATCTTGGGGAGGGCAATCTCCATCAACATCTTCAACAACACCATCTCCTATAAAACCCTAGTTCCCGTGTACCTTCAAGAACGCTTTGCTTATCAAAGTAGCAAACACAAATCAAACAATTGTCAAAGTAGCAAACACAAATCAAACCAACATGATGGAAGTGACTAGATGAAATTCCCGTGTACCTTCAAGAACGCTTTGCTTATCATAAGAGGCCGTTTTGGCCTGTCCTTTGCCTCAAAAGGATTGGGCTACCTTGCTACACTTTTGTTACTATTATTGTTACTTGACCGTTACAAATTATCTTGCTACCAAACTACTCCGCTACTTAGAATTTCAGCACTTGCAGACATTCCTTATGGAAAACTACTTGTTATTTCCTTCTGCTCCTCGTTGGGTTCGACACTCTTACTTATCGAAAAGAACTACAATTGATCCCCTATACTTGTGGGTCATCAAGGCCATTTTCTGGCGCCGTTGCCGGAGAGTGAAGCGCCTTTGGTAAGTGGAATTTGGTAAGGAAACATTTATATAGTGTGCTAAAATTTATTGTCACTTGTTATTATGGAAAACAATCCTTTGAGGGGTTTGTTCGGGGTATCTTCACCTCGTCCGGAACCACAATTAGTTACCCTCAACCTACTACACCTACTGAAAATATTGAATATGAAATTCCTTCGGGTACGATAGAACAACTGCTAGCTAATCCTTATGCACGATGGAACCGAACATCCTGATATGCACTTGATATCTGTGGAACAAATTTGTGGATTGTTTAAGCAGTTTACCCAGGGATGAAGTGATGAAAAAGGTTTTCCCTTTATCTTTGAAGGGAAAAGCATTGACATGGTATAGGCTATGCGATGATATTGGATCATGGAATTGGAATCGTTTAAAATTGGAGTTCCACCAAAATTCTTATCCTATGCATCTAGTTCATCGTGATCGGAATTATATATATATAACTTTTGGCCTCGTGAATGAGAAAGTATCGCTCTAGATTGGGGGAGGATTAAGTCAATGTTATATTCATGCCCCAATCATGAGCTCTCAAGAGAAATTATTATCCAGAATTTTTATGCTCGGCTTTCTCGTAATGATCAAACCATGCTTGATACTTCTTGTGCTGGTTCATTTATGAAGAAGACTATTGAATTCCGGTGGGACCTTTTGGAAAGAATTAAACGCAACTCTGAAGATTGGGACTCGACGAAGGTAAAGAGTCAGGTATTAAACTTAAGTATGATTGTGTTAAATCTTTTATGGATACCGATGTTTTTCAAAAGTTTAGCACTAAATATGGACTTGACTCTGAGATAGTAGCCTCCTGTTGTGAATCATTTGCTACTCATGTTGAACTCCCTAAGGAGAAGTGGTTTAAATATCACCCACCTATTAAAGAAGAAATTAAAGAAGCGGTACCCATTAAAGAAGAAACTATGCGTTATAATGTTGATCCAGTTGTTCCTTCTGCTTATATAGAGAAACCACCTTTCCCTGTTGGGATAAAGGAACATGCTAAAGTTTCAACTATGGTTAACAAAAGCTATATTAGAACACCTAAACCTGATGAACAAATTAAAGTAGAACCTAGTATTGCTATGGTTAAAGATCTCTTGGAAGAAGATATGGATGGGCATGTTATTTACTTCTGTGAAGAAGCTGCTAGAATTGCTAAACCTGATAAAAGAGATAAACATAGACATGTTGTTGGCATGCCTATTATTTCAGTTAAAATAGGAGATCACTGTTATCATGGTTTATGTGAGATGGGTGCTAGTGTGAGTGTTATTCCTTACACTTTATATGAAAAAATTATGAAAGGCATATCACCTGCTGAGATAGAAGAAATAGATGTTACTATTAAACTTGCTAGTAGAGACACCATATCACCAGTTGGGATTATTAGAGATGTTGAAGTCTTGTGTGGGAAGATTAAATACCCTATTGATTTTCTTGTTCTTAGTTCCCCACAAGACGACTTTTGTCCCATTGTCTTTGGTAGACCTTTCTTGAATACATTTAATGCTAAGATAGACTGTAAGAAACAAACTGTTGGTGTTAGCTTTGGTGATGAGTCTCATGAGTTTAATTTTTCCAAGTTTAGTAGAAATCATCATGAAAAAGAATTTCCTAGTAAGGATGAATTAATTGGTCTTGCTTCTATTGCTGTTCCACCTACTGATCCTTTAGGACAATATTTGCTAGACCATGAAAATGATTTACATATGCATGAAAGAAATGAAATAGATATGGTTTTCTTTGAACAATGTCCTCTGCTTAAACAAAATTTGTCTATTAAAACTCTAGGAGGTCCTCCTCCACCTAAAGTGAGCCTGTGTTCGAATTAAAACAATTGTCAGACACTTTGAAATATGCTTATCTTGACGAAAAGAAAATATATCCTGTTATTATTTGTGCTAACCTTTCAGAACATGAAGAAGAAAGATTATTGAAAGTTCTAAGGAAGCACCGGGCTGCTATTGGATATACTCTTGATGATTTAAAGGGCATCAGTCCCACTCTATGTCAGAAAATTAATATGGAACCTGATGCTAAACCTGTTGTTGATCACCAACGTCGGTTGAATCCAAAAATGAAGGAAGTGGTAAGAATGGAAATCTTAAAACTTCTGGAAGCAGGTATAATCTATCCTATAGCTGATAGTAGATGGGTAAGTCCTGTTCATTGTGTCCCTAAGAAAGGAGGTATTACTGTTGTTCCTAATGATAAGAATGAACTTATTCCACAAATAATTGTTACATGCTATAGAATGGTAATTGATTACAGAAAATTAAACAAAGCAACTAGAAAAGATCATTACCCTTTGCCTTTTATTGATCAAATGCTTGAAAGATTATCTAAACACACACACTTTTGCTTCCTAGATGGATACTCTAGCTTTTCACAAATACCTGTTTCTCAACCTGATCAAGAAAAGACCACTTTTCCTTGTCTTGGAACCTATGCTTATAAACGTATGCCTTTTGGTTTATGTAATGCACCTGCTACCTTTCAAAGATGTATGACTGCTATCTTCCCTGACTTTTGTGAAAAGATTGTTGAGGTTTTTATGGATGACTTTTCTGTTTATGGGAAGTCTTTTGATGATTGTTTAAGCAATCTTGAGCGAGTTTTGCAAAGATGTGAACAAACAAATCTTGTTTTAAATTGGGAGAAGTGCCACTTTATGGTTAATGAAGGCATTGTCTTGGGTCATAAAATTTCTGAAAGAGGTATTGAAGTGAATCAAGCTAAGGTTGATGCTATTGAGAAAATGCCATGTCCTAAGGACATCAAAGGTATTCGTAGTTTCCTAGATCATGCTGGTTTCTATAGGAGATTTATCAAAAACTTTTCTAAAATTTCTAGGCCTCTCACTAATCTCTTGCAAAAGGATATTCCTTTTGTTTTTGATGATGATTGTCTTGAAGCCTTTGAAACACTCAAGAAAGCCTTAATATCTGCACCTATTGTTCAACCACCTGATTGGAACTTGCCTTTTGAAATTATGTGTGATGCTAGTGATTATGTTGTTGGTGCTGTTCTAGGACAAAGAGTTGATAAGAAAATGAATGTTATTCATTATGCTAGTAAAACTCTAGACAGTGCTCAAAGAAATTATGCTACTACCGAAAAAGAATTCTTAGCAGTGGTTTTTGCTTGTGATAAATTTAGACCTTATATTGTTGATTCCAAGGTAACTGTTCACACAGATCATGCTGCTATTAAATATTTTATGGAAAAGAAAGATGCTAAACCTAGACTTATTCGTTGGGTTCTCTTGTTACAAGAATTTGATTTACATATCATTGATACAAAAGGAGCTGAGAACCCAGTAGCTGATAACTTGTCTAGGCTTGAAAATGTGCTTGATGACCCACTACCTATTGATGATAGTTTTCCTGATGAGCAATTAGCTGCAATAAATGTTTCTCATAGTACTCCTTAGTATGCTGACTATGCTAATTACATTGTTGCTAAATATTTACCACCTAGCTTTCCATACCAACAATTTCTTTTTCTATGATTTAAGACATTACTTTTGGGATGACCCACATCTTTATAAAGAAAGAGTAGATGATATTATTAGACGTTGTGTACCTGAGCATGAACTGCGACAAATCCTACAGAAATGTCACTCCGAGGCTTATGGAGGGCATCATGCTGGAGATAGAACTGCTCACAAGGTATTGCAATCTGGATTTTATTGGCCTACTCTCTTCTAGGATGCCCGTAAGTTTGTCTCTTCTTGTGATGAATGTCAAAGAATAGGTAATATCGGTAAACGTCAAGAAATGCCTATGAAGTATTCACTTGCTGTTGAACCATTTGATGTTGCGGGATTTGATTACATGGGACCTTTTCCTTCCTCTAATGGGTATACACATATTTTGGTTGATGTTGATTATGTTACTAAATGGGTAGAAGTTATTCCAAATAGTAGTGTTGATCACAACACCTCTATTAAAATGCTTAAGGAAGTTATTTTCCCAAGGTTTGGAGTCCCTAGATATTTAATGACTGATGGTGGTTCACACTTATTCATGGTGCTTTCCGTAAGATGCTTGCTAAGTATGATGTCAACCATACAATTGCATCACCCTATCATCCTCAGTCTAGTGGTCAAGTTGAACCTAGCAATAGAGAAATAAAATTAATTTTGCAAAAGACTGTTAATAGGTCCAGGAAGAATTGGTCTAAGAAATTAGATGATGCACTTTGGGCTTATAGAACATCTTATAAAAATCCTACGGGTATGTCTCCTTATAAAATGATTTATGAAAAAGCTTGTCATTTGCCTCTTGAGTTAGAACATAAAGCATATTGGGCAGTTAAAGAACTCAACTATGATTTCAAACTTGCTGGTGAAAAGAGGTTATTTGATATAAGCTATGTAGATGAATGAAGAACACAAGCTTATGAAAATGCAAAGTTATTCAAAGAAAAAGTAAAAAAATGGCATGACAAAAGAATCCAAAAACGTGAGTTTAAAGTTGGAGAATATGTTTTTTGTACAACTCCCATTTTAGATTTTTTGCAGGAAAGCTCCTCTCGAAATGGGAGGCCCAAACATAGCCCTCTCTCATCTAGTTCATACTTGTAATCGTGCATCACACGCATCATCTATTGTAATCAAATACGGAGGACAGTTCGGTCACTAGCCGATCAAAAAACCCGATCGAGGTGGGCGCCTCAAACTGGCCTCAAACGATCGGGCTGACTAGCACCCCTCATATCCAGCTTAAATATGGGGCGGATATCAGGTGACCCGGACGCGTCCTCCATGTTGGACCCGACCCACGCCGGCCTACCCGATCCCACATATATTCGTTTCCATTCGCTGCCGGACCAAACCCTAGCCACTCCACTCCAATTCGCTCCACTCCACTCCGCCACCCAAGCCCTCGACCGGCAATCTCTAACCTTCTCGGGATGGCGGACAACGGATCCGAGTCCTACACCTCCAGATCCATTGACCGAGAGCTCGTACCATGCGACCCCAAGGAAGAGATGACCATCTCCCTTGTGCTCCGCCACTCTCGGGAGGAGGTCGCCCGACGACACCGCTCGGACTCCTTCCGTCGGGAATCCATTGCATCCGGCCAAATGGCACATGGGTCCGGCGCGAGGTGTGTCGCTGCTGCCTTATCGGAGGCGGGAGGGGGGTTTCGTCTGGTGTTCGAACACGACAACAGTGCACAACGACTTCGTTGGCGCGTTGAGGCAGAGGTGAACACATGTGTGTCGCCCAACGCAAATATGTTGAGGCGTGTCCGTTTTGCGAGGCAGCGGATGTCGGCGAGGCGGAGTCGCATTCTCCGGCGCCCCATATGGTGCACGACCAGCCTGGGCACCGCAACCACGTCGTGGTGGACGTCGCCGACTCCTCCCACGATGAATCCATCATCGATCTCACGTCCATGATGATCTGCAAGCGACGGGCTCCGACGAGGAAGAGTAGGGCATGGGAGACAGCGGCGCCTTGAGCGTTGTGAGCCGGTGCGTGTCCCATGTCCTACTCTACCTCGCTGGCGACCGAAGCAACACTTTAAGGGGTGCAGTCGGCCGCCGGACATGGCACGGCGGAGCCAGACGAGCTTCTTTAGTGTAGGTTTCACATTGCATGTAATAATATGATAGTTTTCTTAATAAAATGTATCCGAAAGAAATTATGATAGTTTTCTTTAGTTTAGGTTCACTGTATCCGAGCGTGGATGCTCTTATTTCCTTGTGTCCTTACGGCGAAGGTATCGACGCATGGTCGGCAATGACGAGGGCGGGGTGTTTCGACTATGGACGCGGAGGGAGAACGGCCGATATGCCACCGTATGGCGTGCCAGGGAAGGACAAAGGCGGGCGTCGGACGCACGGTGTCCACGTTGCCGCTGTTTGTGTTTGTTTCGACTCGGCCGGACGCATGGACAGAATGCGTCGGGCGCGTTGGAGTTGCCCCGAGAAAAAATGTTGTGAATTTACAAGTGTGGCAGAAGAACACGGCGTACCACGTAACTTGGTCATGTTTTTGTACTAAAAAAAGGAACCTTGGTCATGTTTTTGTGTCGTGGCCGTGCACGGCGTAGCAGAGCGTTATTTTGGGCAAACCGTGTACCGCGCAGTATATGTCTCGTACTGATGCACCGCTTATTTGTGGTATATATAGGAATCGGGCACTATCATGTCACGTATATTTTGTACTACGTAACAAAACTCCAGGAAACAACCGCGTGAGACTTGGTCGTTTTGACGTGACGCCGCAACGAACCGCAGCGCGTCCATCCAAATTCATTCATTTATTACCCGAAGGAAAAGAAAAAAAAAAAGGAAAGAAAACCGGTGGACGCAACCTCCGGCCAATGAGGGGAGAGTACGCGGATCGTGTGCTTCCTGGGAGGAACCGCGGGCCGTGCGATCATGGGGGGCATCTCAACCAACGGAGGAGATGGACGCGACAATGTCAGACCTTAGATCTCGTGCGCGTCATAGCTTTTACGCTCCAGGTACGCAGTCAGGGTCCACGTGGGACGGGCCTTGCCCAAACGGGCAGAAGGCCGCCGCCGGCCGTGAAAGCATGCACGTAAGCTGGGAAAGGTAAACGATTCCCGTGTGTATGCCGCGTAGGGTCCGCGGGAGGCGCGTCCGGTCCGACGACTTGTCAACGTATTCTAGAAGGCCGCCAGCTAGGACTGAGGGGCTACTGACCTCCACTTAACGGCTCAGCTGCGAGAATTGAGCTGCGGAGCCGCGCGACCCGGCCCGTGAATCACGCCATTAATTCACGCAACCAAGAGCCGTGACCTAGAAGGCTTACTAGTAGGATATATATAATGGTGCGGCCTCCTCTTTGTCATCCTTTGGCCCTCCTCCCTTATCTTAGACCTAGCGCCACAATGGTGCGGCGCATCTCTAGTTCCTTCTTCCTCCTCTCGCACCAACCCCCCTCCTCCTCTCTTGGCCATCCGAGTTCCAAGAACTCGCCAGCCCTTGTGCTTCGACAAGACGTACCATCGCTTTGGTTCCCACGGCCATGGCCAAGGTCTCGTGAGGTTCGCGTGACCTTTGAGACTTTGGCCATGGCCATGGTGGCCATGGCATGTTGGGTATCAGTATCTCAGATCGATATTTGCCTTCGCAAGCCCAAGCGGCGAGCGATTTGCCAGATTTTTTGGATCCATCTTTTGAAGTTGAAACCCTGCCATCTCCTTCTTCAGATCAAAGATGCGCGTGTTGTTTTCGTTGGTTCGACCTCGTTTTTTGTTGATAGTTTGATACCATGCAGCACTTGTTTTTCAGATCTATGCAAGTTTTCATTGGTTTTGATCTTCCTGATTCTGCTCCCCTAATTTGATAGATCTAGTTCGATCTGTTTCCTCTTGTGGCACGCGCGAGAGCTTACCCTAGTGGCTCGCCTCCCTGTCTCTATTCGGACAGGTCGTGGGTTCGATTCCCAAGGGAGCCTGATTCCTCCTTTTTCTGGCAATTTATCCAACGCCACTTGATTTATGCAGCACTTGTTTTCAGATCTATGCAAGTTTTCATTGGTTTTGATCTTCCTGATTCTGCTCCCCTAATTTGATAGATCTAGTTCGATCTGTTTCCTCCTGTGTCACGCGCGAGAGCTTACCCTAGTGGCTCGCCTCCCTGTCTCTATTCGGACAGGTCGTGGGTTCGATTCCCAAGGGAGCCTGATTCCTCCTTTTTCTGGCAATTTATCCAACGCCACTGACAGAATGGCCCCAGCAGTCAGCCAGTGGACTTTCACATCAATGGTGGGCTTAATAGCAGAGATTTGCATCTCGTTGTATGGTTTATGGCCCAATAACGGCCCACTCACTATACTATTTATATGCGCCGGTCTCCCCTGATCTAAACCCTAACATTTCTTCCTCAGGCGGCGGCGGCGGCGGCGGAGGCGGAGGCGAGCGACGACGCGTGCCATGGCGCTCTGCCGTGTGGGTTCTCGGCTCGCTGGAGTCGCGGCGAGGAGTCTTCTCACCGGCTCCCATGCTGCCAAGGGCGGCGCTGACATCCCCATCGCCGGCCTCCGCGCTCACCTGCACAACACCTCTGGTCTCCTGCGTCCCAAGGGCGTCGGCCACTACTCTCAGGAAAGGTTCTCCCACACCAAGCCGGCACCCACACTGGTCATGGTGGTGGTGCATGAAGACCCAGATCTCGCGCGTGTCTATGCGGAGAGGTAACCACCCTCTTTCGTTTCATTCCTTTGTGCTCTGATGGATCCCGTAGAAAATCATGTATCTGTTCTGCAGCCTGTCTAAGGCTGCCAGGGACCAAATCCTTGTCCTGCACAAGGTGCACCTTGCCCCACCTGCATCCGAAGTTAACCCTGAGTCCACCGATGTCAATCCTGATGCTGACTCTAAGGTGAGATCTTCCCGTTCAACTTGGGCTCGTTCTGTGGTGTAAATCTGTCAGATGTTTGCTTGTAACATGACATTGTAGCAAGCCTATTAATTGATTCATTTCATTTCTCTTTCAGAATATTATCTCAAGTTACTCTGCTCATCATTTTGTTAATCATTTGATCTTGAGATATCTTCCAGTCAGTCTAAAATGTTGGATGTTGACAGCTTCCAATGAATTGTTCATGATGCTCATCAAGTTGTATTCCGACAGTTTGTAGTCATATTGTTTGGATTATAAGCTAATGTGGTTTGGGATCGGTTTTCTTGTTGAAATTGTTGGATATTGATTCAGTAGGTCAACTGTTAATTGTTTTTGCTCAATGCTGATTCAATTTTCCCCCTCACAGCTTGACTTGCCGAAAGAGTGCCCCGGGGACCCACACGTTGTTTCCTTTGTCGTGGATGGGCTTTCTGGACTTACTGAAGCTGTAAGTTGACCTGATTTGCATAGTGATTTTCATTATATAGTTTGCCGATCACCTTAGCTGTTCTGATGTGTCTTTTGCTGTGTCTGTAATTTGCTAATCACCTGTTCTTTGCTCATGTAATTTGCTAATCACCTGTTCTTTGCTCATGTAATATGCCACTCACCTGTTTTTTGTGCTAATTTGAGTGGAACATATTAATTATTTGTATAACATAATATTTCCCGTGACTTCATTCCTTGTGTAATCATTGAATTTTGTTTGATAGCTTGTATGCTGGCTCATATTTTGTTAATTCTGTTTGGAAATTTCATCTACTGTCTATTTTCTGTTGCCATTTCAAGTGTTCTGTTGCCATGATATATGACTTGTTTGCTTATTGTGCTATTGATGCTGTCTGTAGAGAATTAGATAAATATTAGATTATATCCTTATTGGGATGATTGCTTGTACGATGGCAAACCCAGTCTGTAGATTATATCCTTATTTGGATGATTGAATGTGTTCTTTGCTGATGATTGCAACCTGATCTTCAGGAGATTGAGATGCTGTTTGACAATAAAATGAGGACTGTGGTGAGGGACGGCAAGGATCCATGTGTCGCGGCAATCGAGCAGATGGGCAGGAATTTGGACTCTGCTTTGCAAGGGGTAAAGTGGAACCAACAGATATGCTTTGAGAAACTGGATGCGAGGGCTATTTCCCAGAGTCTGCTCCTGGAGGATCTCCACAAGGCCAGTAAACAAGTGAATTTTGTCGAAGCCGCCTTGAGCGAGGCTGGGAGAAGGATGTTCCACAAGAAAGTTATCTGGGCAAAGAGGAGCCTACTGACACTGGTGCCGTATGCCAGCAGGTACTACTTTTATTGTCTGTCCGCCTATAGTCTGCTGATGTGCGATGTGCCTCTTCGTCCGGTCGACTATGCCTTGATTGTGGTTGGAGCCCAGTGGATGGCTAGCGATGAAATGAGGGGAAAATTCCTGGAGTCATACAATTACTTCAAGAATGGTGGCAAAAAGGTGGATGCTGGTGATGCTGGCAAGAAGATTTGAGGCTCTTCTTCCTCTGGTTCTTGGTGTAGTTCAATTGAGATGCTCCAACTCTTGCCCACTGTTACCATGGATTGGCTATGTCATTTGCTATCTTCGCTACAGCACATTTCTCCTTTATTCCATGTGTAGCATCTACTGAGTTATATCGGATTATGAGCAGAGTGAAACTTTTGGTATTTTTTGTCTATGGAACAGTGTTAGACATTTAGCTGTGTTTTCCTCTTAAGTTTGTTTGGACGTCACTGCTGGTGCCCGTAAATTCTGTTCAGGATCTTTATGGGTAGGTTCCGTGAACTTCTGAAAAAACAGACTGAGAAAACAAGAATATGAGAAGAGGAAGGAAGATTTTAGATTTATTGCCCCGCGAGTTGTATTTTTTTTGGCGTATAATGATAGTTCTGCTTTATCGTTTCCTTCTCCTATCTACCGTCTGTGTTCGTGATAATCTTTTTTTGAATCAGGCCGTACTGACCAAGTGGGTATTTTGGTAAGAATAATGAATGGTAGTATAATATTCGCCCTTCGTTTTGTACCCCGTTTCACGATAAACTGCACAAGGTTCGTCCTTGTCTTGGTTTTGGTGCTCACCTTGTTTTCCGCAGGTTCTGCTTTCTTCAAGTTGACGCATTTGTCAAGTCCGTCACTTTTTTCCCTAATGATAAATGCCACAGGTGTGGCACAAAATTTGACATTTTTTAAATTAGAATTGTCATATGAAAAAACCTCGGAAAACCGAAACTCGACATCCAAAGAGGAAGTTGTTCCTCCACGACTAAAGTTGTCATTGCCGAATAACTAAATTTGCCATCAAAAAGTATCAGGGTCCTTTTAAAATTCAGTTACTTCTTCAATTCCAAACTCTTTTTGAAGTTTGTGTAATTTTATAAAATTCGTCTACTTCTCTCAAGTTCATGTAACTTTTTACAAATCCGCTTACTTTCTAAATAGATGAACTTCTTTGAGATTCACGTGCTTTTCTTAAGTTGATATTTTTTTTTTCAAATTTGTTTACTTTTCCTTTGAAGTTTGTGATTCTTTTTCAAACCCGCATACTCCCTTCGGTCTATTTTTACTCAGCATATAAGAATGATCTGTAGTCAAACTTTGTAAAATTTGATCATATTTATGTGAAAAAAATGTTAACATGTACAATGCTAAATGTGAAAACTAAAATCATGACTCTTGCATTGTTGTTGAGTTGACATTCCGAATGTTTTTTTTCTTCTTCTTCTTCTATAAACTTGGTCAAAATTTACGAGGATTGACTTTAGTCAAATCTTATATGCGAACTAAAAAAGACGAGTACTTGCTTGAAACTAGATAGGCTTCTCCAGATTCGTGTACTTATTCCAAGTTGACATGCTTTTTGAAATAAGAAAAATATTCCCGCAAAAAGAAAAAAAATAAGAAAAATATGTTTTAAAAAAGCTTGACATGTCACATTTCGTCGAGCACCTCACGTGCGCTCGACCTCCGTCGACGGCGACGCAACGAGGTCAAGGGTGGCCACCCCTCGTTGGTGGCCAAGAGCGCGCCGCCGCCGCCGCCGCAGCAGCAGAGCCATGACCATCGTTGCCGCGCCGAGCTCGAACCGCTGCTGCACAAGGTCCACTCCATGGCGACTCTGCACTCGGGCGCGAAGGGCGGGCAGCCGGGCATCCTGTTGTTGGAGGTTGCCAACGCCATGTCCGCGCCACCACTGGCTTAGTGTCTGACTCGCGAGACGCCGTGGTGCGGTCAATGAAGACGGCAGGGCAGGGTGGATGTAGACGGGGACTTGCTGCTGGGGGCCTCCGCCCATGGCATCCGGGCTCGCGCCGACGACACACATAACCCGAGTTCCTGAAGCTCCCACGCAGGCTGGAGTTGCGTGCGAGGCCTAGGCGGTGGCGAAGAGCTGCTCCCGGTTCGTCGTCGCCTCGTCGGAGGCGGGAGGGGCGGACGCCTCGATCTGGAGCCGGACCCACGACCACCTCGCGTCGCATGTGCATGTGCTGTCTGCGCTTTTCCACAACCGCCTGTGGGTCGGTCGCTCATGGACGCCCAGCTTCTGCTCGTCGATGGCGCGTGTTCTGCCGACATCGCAAGGTGGCCAGCCTTGAGCTCGCCGTTGAGGCCGAACGCAGACGAGGTGGTCGGCCAAATGTTGCTGCTGCATCCGATCCGGGAGAGAGAGAGAGAGAGAGAGAGAGAGAGAGAGAGAGAGAGAGAGCAGACTGCTCATTGCCGGGCCGCAGGCCGCAGCGCATCTCGCCATTCCCACCCGTGCTCAGCACCATCGTGTTGACCTGCGCCCTGAGGTCGCTAACCCAACTGCATCCAGATCCGAAAGCAGACCCGCGATCACTCCACCACCAAGAAAAAATTAAGGTATCTAAAAAAAACAATGGGCAATGTCATTTCTTCCCTTGGCAGCACCAACATTCTTCGAATGCAATATGTGTGTTTTGGGTGGTTGCATTGCATCGTGGCTCATTTGAAAATACTCTACTGAAAATTAGCAGAGCAATAAGCACAGCAGAGCAGAGGAAATGTCCAAATACTCTACTGAAAATTGAGAGCTCATCCTCTGCTGTTGCATGCATGGGCACCACGGCCGACGTTGCTTCACAATCAACGGGCCATTCCATTCCATTCCATTGATGAAGGACTTGTCTCGTACTGGAAGCTGCATCTGCATCGGGGAGCCGCCGATACTGTCCGTGAACTGCACCGGCACCTCACCCACATTTCTAAGACTGAAGGGGTTTGATTCCATGGGACCCATCTGCAGGTGCTGGCTGACTAATTGATCCCGGCCTTTCCGGGTGGTATATAGGAATCCCATCTCAAGGTTCAAAACGACCGGGATCAACGAAGTCAGGGTACATACATGTTTCAGAGATTTAAACGTCAGGGTTCGTTTTCATCGAATTCTACAATCTTAGGATTTATTTTAGACTTCGCTCGAAAAGAACCAATCTTCTTTTCTTCATCCAATTCTAACGACAGCTAAATACTACTCCCTCCCTCGGTTATAAGACAGTCTTATATTAATTTACGGAAGGAGTGCTGTGGAATGTGGAATACAGGCGGACCACGTCTCCTCGTTATAGGCGCTACCTGCTGCGCAACTCCATCGTGGCCAAACCAATCAATCAACCAATTACGAAAAAAGGAACATCTTCCTTCATCCATGACCAGGCCGGCCGGCCGGTGCGACTGGACAATCGGCGTGCGTGCACCACGGCCCGCCGGCAACATGCGTTAAACTCGGTGGCCTCTCCTACTCCCGCGCCTCCAGAACACTCGCCCGACTGGCTGAGATGGTGTTTCATAACCTATATTAATTAATGCGCTCAGCTTACCACCTACTCAAACTCCATTGCAGCACAGAGTTGACGGCCAAGCCCCTACGCTAATTAGTTGCATGTATAAGAGAATCTCTACCAAACCCCGTATAACATCGCGACCCGCAAAATAACCGACAAAATACGGGTCGGCGCGAAAAATCCTGCCAGACCAGACCCTGCAAACGCGTCCGGCCCGTAAAAGTTTTTGCCGGGTGCGGCGTAATTCCCGTCCAACCCGCGAAAATGTGGGCTCCCCCCACGGCCCGTCGGCGCCCTGTATATAGCGGGAGTGGTTAGGAGGGGGGGGGGGGGGGGAGGGGGACATTTCAGCCCGCGCTTTTCCCCACCCATCGCCGCCCCTCCTCATCTCGCCCCGCGCTTTTCCCCACCCCTCACTGCCGGGCCGCCTACAATTCCGGCCAAACTAGCCGGCGGGATCACGACGGAGGGCCGCAACACGCCCGAGCTTGCCCTCCGCCACTTCCTCCTACGTTGGCGGGCCAAAAAGTTGCACATCGGCGGCCATTCGACGCGGCAGCAGGATTTGGCGTTTCCGGTCATCGGTGGCTGCGCCAAGCCATGGATTGGTCGGGGAGCAGCCCGCACAACCCCGGAAAGCCCCAACGCCGCATGCAGGTATATACGGGTTCGTCCTATAGCCATCGCCGCCATCGGTTTGCCGGCAAGGATTCGGCCGGCCGTCCACCGGGCTCGGTGCTCGCGCAGCGGCTCGCCGATGCTGCTAATACAATGCGACGATTGCACGCGGACAGTGGTGCGACTAACTTCTGGCACGCCGAAGCACCCCGGATGGGTGTTCTTGAAATTCGAAAACGACAGGGTATGTGTTGTTTCCATTCGGCTTTGTCATTGTATTCTTCGGTTCAATTGCAACAGCTCATTTTAAACATCGTCATGTGTGTAGGAAGATGGATACTCATTTTGGTTTTGGGAAGAAGAATACATTAATTTATTGATAAAAAACTTGATAGATGTTTGTGCACTCCTTAGTAGAATTGAGGCTAATGATGCGGCTGCATGTGCAATTAGAGAAGAAAGTAGAGGAGAAGCAACGTCTACTTCTTTAGAATCAAAGAAGAAGAATGAAGAATGCAAGATCAAGAATCCGCAGATCAACAACGAATGCATGAAGAAGATATTGCTCCAACTAGTGGGAGCAATTATGAAAGTTGGATATCTTCTAAAATGCATAATTGTGGTTCTTGTTTTCTTTAGTCTTACTATTCTAGTAAAGATTCGATGAATTACTATGTATCCAATGCCGTTGAAAAAAATTAAAAAAGTAAATAAATGTATTTTCATGTGTGAAACTGAAATGCAAATTTCGGGTTTGCGGGTCGGCGGGGGCAGCGCTCGAGCAGACCCCGCAAAGACGAGCCGTAAAAGAGCATGCCGCGAATATCCTTTTTAAGGCCCCACACAGAGCGATGAGAGGGCGCGTGGAGGGGCGCTGGATTTATAAAGCGCGCAGGAGGCCGCGCGCTGGGTCGCTTTTTCGCGCGCGCCAGAATCTCCCGCGCCCGCTGGAGCGCGCGAAACCGCTCTGCGCATGCTAAGACCCATGTTTCCCCGCGCGCGCGTTTTTTACCACCGCTGTTGGAGATGCTCTTACAGCATCTCCAACAGACCGCAGTAGCGCGGGGTGCTAAATTTTTTTTGTGTCGAAATAGCGTTTTAGTGTGCTGCACTGATGTTTTGCTTTATCAGAAACGTTATATATTGCACGCCGCAAGTAGTGCTCCAGCACAGGTGCTACAACATGCGCCCAACACAAACAATATTTCCCACTCAATGTAGAACCAAGAAGACTAAACACACAAAAAAATCAACAATAAATAGTTTGATTATTATTACAACTCAAACAAATAGTTTATCTTCAATACAATAAATAGTCAATGAACAATACAATAAATAGTAAACAATACAACAAACATACAACATCGCGTGCTGAGGATAGGCGGGGGAAGCGCTGCCAGAGCGAATGGGGAAAAGCACGGGCGGAGGCGCTAGCTCCTAGAGGTTTCAGATCTGGTGGTTGGTGAGATTCGCGCGCATGATTATCTTGTCCAGCGCGCGCGAGCGGGCCCATCAAATACTCAGCGCGCTGAACCTTGTTTACCGCGCGCCGGATTATAGTGCGGCTATTGGAGCGCTACTTTCGATCACGCGCGCACTATATAGCCGTTTTTTCCCGCGCGCGGCTTATCTAGCACATCCGTTGGAGATGCTCTTATGGCCGAAGAAACCGGATAGGAACGACTGCATGTGTACTATAGTTTTTTTTACAATGTGTCCAGATTCAGTTGACCAGTGCCAGAAAATTGTATTTTGGATTGCATGTGAACCCCATGACAAATTAAGGGACCATATTTCGGGTATATTAAATTGATAGGGTACCAAGGTGAGCACCGGCTCAAGTTCAAGGACCGTGAGTGAACTTTTCTCAAATAAGAATAACCAAAACAACCCCTATGGTAGTATGGAGCGGTTGGGATAAAAATCAATTGTCAGAGTAGGAATAAGTTGTACTCCCTCATATTACTTTTTAGATTTGTTAGATACAAATATATGTAGACACACCTATATTCAAGACAAGTAATATAAATCAAAGAAAGTATAAATGTTCACGGAGTAGCACCTTAGGCTATCATGTTTAACAACACTGGAGTGGATATGGCATTTTTGGTGCAGGGTGATCTCTATATAAAGTGAGGACTCTTTTTTTGAAATGAAATATACTTTCTCCATCTGGAATTACTTACGTTCGTCAAGTAATTCCAGAGAGAGGAAATATCTCCCTTCCTTCAAGTCAATCGTTTCTCACCATTCCTAGGTCCTCGCTGCTAAATCAAGCAAATGGGCTGCCAGCAATCAAAGCAGTTTATTGTTTCTTTTCTTCAGTTTGACAGATTTCTCCTTTTGCGCCAGTTTACCTTCTTACTTTATTCCAAATAGCTGGATTCAATTAGAGTATAACTGTATCAGGTGAAATTCACCAACAACAAAAATAGTAATAACTGGCTTTTTCTTAGGAAAATGCAATAACTAGGCAAAGAGGACATGAAACCGACAACTATCCGCCCCAAAAAAATAAAGCCTAGTCTACTGCCCAAGCTCAGCACACCTGTTACTTTTGCTCCAAAGCCAATCGTTAACAAGCTTCAGGTTAAACAGTGCAACAAAAACAGGAACAAAACGATTGCATGAAAAGAAAGAAAAGCAACCGAGAGCGCACTCCCACCAAATTACAACCGTATCATCATCATCAAAATTGAAACACCCTCCTCTATGGGCAAGCAACCAGAGGGTCGCGCCGGCTTTTTTTGTCAACAAACTCATGGGATACTCAGTATCTTCTTCAGCTTCATCACAAGTTTCCAGTCGTCCATCGTCAAGTCATCCTGCAGTCAACAACAGTCAACAAAAAATCACTAACTGGTGGTGGTGGTGGCCTGGAAGAACCACCAGAGTATATGGGCAGACAACGGGGTGAACCAATCAATGCACATGGAAACAAACAAGAAAGACTTGCCCTGTAGTTTTCTTTGAGAAGGTCGATGGACCGCCTTGTGATGTGGCTGACGAGCTCGTCTTCCATCTCAAAGTGCCTGCCAAAGCTCTTCTGCTGCTCATCAGAGTTGCTCCCAATGATCTGCTCACCACCCAGGAAACAACAACATATGTCAGACAGAACCTGATAAATCTAACAAGAAGAAAAAGAAACAGAGTAACACAGGATAACACAAACCTTTATAGCCACCTTTTGCCCTTTTGTGGCTGTATCAACTTGCTTGTGATTAATTTCAATGGAGGCAATCTTCCCAATATCAATAAATTCTTTCGAGGGTATGCACAGAGGCGTTCCCACCTACATGACAAGGGAAAACAAGGAATCGAATACATATCTTGAGAAAGACCACTCCATGATAATATTCAAGTGTTTCGGACATCAAATTCTACATATGACAGGTCCCACTTTCTAGACTATGAGGATTTGTTTAATTGGGCAGTTGGTTCTTCACTACTGAATGTTCTAGAAAAATAGCTTGAGAAAGACGTGAAAGACCAACCACTCCATGATGTATGAGAAACATAACATAACATTCATATCTATGGACACATATGACAGTTTCCAGTTTCTAGATGATGAGCCTACTGGCATTTGTTAATCTAGGCCAGTTACAAACTACTGGGTATTCTAGAAAGATAACTGCTCAGCTAAAAAATCCAGTAAAATAAGGGTTGAGAAAATATAAAATTTCACTGATCAGACAAAATACCTTTGCTATTCCTTCGAGGATATCGACACCCAAAACGATTGGATCCTTCTTGTTGAAGACACAGTTCGGCATGATCTTAAGAACACAGGGGAAAACAGCTTCTTCGGCGCTGTCCTTCTTCTTCTCTTCCCTTATGTTCTTAATGTACGCTGTAAATTGGTCAAAAAGGTGGTATATTATATCTGCCACGAAGATCTTCACACCAGACTCTTCTGCAAGATCACGGGCATCAGGCATCACTTTGACATCAAACGCCAAGATAGTTGCATATTCCTTCTTCCTCTCAAGCATAACGCTGGCCTTCATAACATCTTTCTTGTGCACTGGGCCTATGCTGAAATCACAGAAGGGGATATTCACAGCAGGGCTCTTCAAGAACTCAGTCAGAGCTTCCAATGACCCAAGCGTAGATGCTTGCACATAGACACCCTCGCCACTCTTATCAATCCGGTTCCTAACCCTTGACATCTCTTCCATTACAGCATCCTTCAGGTCCTCTATATCTGCATCAGGTCGTACAGCATATAGAGCAGTCCCAGCAATTGCATGTTCGAGACCCTGACAGAGAACACTTGTTATTTTTCAGAAGTGTGCTGATATTTACACTCTGAAGTGCCAAAAAATTAATGAACCCACCTGAGCTGATATTTTAATTCCTTGTGCAGCTCTGATCTTCTTATGGTGAAGGTAGGTGCCCTGAGATTTTGTGTTTCGATGAATTAGTCAACTCAAACTTAAAAGGTGAACCAAAGGCTCAAATCATCTTAGTGCAAAAGAAAGCAATGAATCATAATATGCAAGCATTTTAAGTGTCTTGGCAAGGCGTAAGCATGGTGGTGTCTAAGATGAACAAATTGGTCAACACACTTGTGGCAAAAGTTGGCTGGCAACTGAGTCCATGACAAGTGGGGTGACTGACAAAGAAAGTGTGGCATGCCACCTGTGAATGTATCCAAACACTCGGTACACGTGTCTACCTAACATTTGGCAAAGTATGGCTGCAAATCAAACATGCCATTGAGCTTTCTTGGTAGAGTTAGCATGACATTAATTTACTATTTCCAGGTAGGCACAAAAATGACATGATGACATAAATCTTATGATCAAAGCTATCAATAGGTTCCCAGTCATAAAAAATGTGCATAATATAAACCTCCCAGTATGTAAATGTTTTGATCAAAGCTATCAATAGGTCCCCAGTCATCAAAGCACCGAAAGAGAATGAATCTTAAAGGTGACAGCCTAGTTGAACAGCAATATATTGGATCTAAAATAAGAAATTAAACTAAGGTGTAGTATAATGAGCCACACACCTTAACTCGAAGCTCCTTCATCGGGTGTGGTGTTAACAAAGCTCTGATGGTTGTCACAATGGGTCCCTAAATAGATATATAACAAGAACATAATGAGTCTTACATGTGCTGGTGATGTATTTGCTGCAGCAATTGCAATTATACAACATGATTCTTACCTGCATGCCACACACGACTATTTGATCTCCTTCATGGAGCATACCATTGACCAGCACAACATCAACTGTAGTGCCATGACCTTCGATGACCTTGACTTCCAGGACAGTACACTGACACACAATAAGATAAGATCATAAGACTGCATTCTTCTACAATGACAAGTATATTTATGCACGGTACACTGAAACAGAATAAGATAAGATCATACAAGTGCATTCTTCTACAGTGATGAGTAGTAACTCATATATGCACGGTACCTGGACTTCATCAACAAAAGTAAGCTTTTCTTCCATCGTCTTTTGTGCCCATTGCACCAATAGTAGAAGCAGATCAGGAATGCCTTCACCACTGCAGGGAGAAGTGCATTATGTGTTAAGGAAAAGATGCTAGTAATATCGTACTTGCTGCCAGATATCTGAATGAATGAACCAATAAGATTAATTGTTGACCATGCCTTACTGCACTGGTAGGCACAATGTTAAATGTATCTTCCATCTCTTTGTTCTTGTAGTACAAAGCAGTATTCACACCTTGCATCTTGAATTGTGTCACAATCTGTTGGACAAAGCACATACATGTGATTAGAACAACACCAACTAGTAGTTCTTTCCATAATACTATAAAACAAGGAGGAAACAATAATGTCCACATACATCAGTAAGCCTCGTATTGAACTCCAACTTGACATCATCATTTTGTTGTCTCAAGGCTTTCCCGATAGGAGCATTGGGGCAGGTCTTCCAACCATAAAGACGATCAACCTTCATACAGTGATAAGAAACAAACAAGTAAATAGCAGAACAGTAAGGAAGCCGAAAGTCAAAGGGACAAAAATCCAAGAATAGTACCTTGTTCAAAGCAACGATAAATACTGCATCTCGACTTTTCAAGAGATTCAGGGATTCGATTGTCTGGGGTTCAAGCCCATGCATAATGTCGACAACCAAAATAGCAATGTCGCACAAACTTGAACCTCTAGAACGCAGATTACTGAAGGACTCATGGCCAGGAGTATCAATAACAAGCAGGCCTGGAACCTTGAGAGTAGCATCAGCCTTCAATTCCCTTGTTCTCTCTCTAATATTCTCAGTTGGGAAGTATGTAGCTCCAATCTGTTGAGTAATACCGCCAGCTTCTCCTTCTTGTACATTAGTTCGTCTAATACAGTCCAGCAGCTTTGTCTTTCCAGTATCAACATGACCAAGGATGCAACAGATTGGTGAACGGAGGTCGCTAGCATTGTCAGCATCATCATCTTTAGAAGATCCTTTCTTCCCTTTCTTTTTAGCAACTCCATTGTTGGCACGCACATTTTCAGTTTCACTCTTTTTAGAGTTGTCAACAGGCGGAGCAACATTTTTTACAGCAGGCACTACAGGTTGCGGTTTAGAAATTTCCTGCTTCGTGGCAACAGGCTTGTCCTCCTTCTCCTCTTCCTCCTCGAAAGCACTTGTCTTCGACAAACCCACATCGATATCATCCCAGCTCTTTGCATCCCAGTAATCTTCATCTTCCTCCTCTTCTTGTTTTGCCTCTTCCACCTCTTGGTCGGGTTCTGTTTTTGTCTCAGATTCTGCCACCTGAGACTGAGATTCCTGGTCCACTATGACATACTCTTCCTCGTCAATGTTGGCTTCATTTACCTCTTGCTGTTGTTCTTCAGCTACCTTCTGGGCCTCTGAAGCCTTTGTTTGAACTTTTTTCTTCTTGCTATCATACTTTGGCCTCTTCTTAATCTCAGGGGCAGCCCCATCAGCTACTGGAACTTCACTCTCACCAAGGAATTGTCTCCTCATGGCTTCTAACCGCTTGGCCTCCTCCTTCTGCTTCCCTGTTAAAAGCTTACCTTCCTGCTTCTTCTTGAGCAGCTTCTCCTTTTCCCTCTCCTTCTTCCTCCTCTTTGCTTCCTCTGCCTTCTTCTCCTCCTCCTCTTTCCTCAAACGCTCCTCTTCCTCCTTCCTCAAACGTTCTTCCTCCTCTTTCTTCCTCCGCTCCTCGGCTTCCTGCCTCTTCAAAAGAGCCTCCTGCATCTCCCGGACATGCTTTGGGAGCTTCTTCATGTCAACCTTGCCTTTAGGCGCCTCTGGCTCCTTTTCCTCCTCCTTCTTAGCCTCTGTCCCCTTTGCTGCTGCCTTCTTCTCCTTCTCTTTTTCTTTCTTCTTCTTTTTCTTCTTGGCTGCAGCGGACTCTACCTCTCCTTCCCCGGCCTTCTGCTCTGCATTACCATCCTCCGCAGTTTCAGCGTCCTCCTTCACTGCTGGAGCGGAAGGCGCTGCCTGGGATGGTTTCTCCTTCTCCGGTGCCGGTGCCGGTCCTTCACCGAGCTCAGCAAGAAGCTTGTCCAGATCCTCCTCTTCCTGTGCTGTCCTTCCGCTCTTCTTCTTTTTCTTCTTTGATTTCTTCCCTTCAGCATCATCCACACTGGTCGCAGCAGGAGCAGCAGCCACAGTATCCTCTGCCTTGGCTGACTTGGGCTCAGGCTCCTCAGCGGCAGCAGGCCGGTCCTCAATCTCTGCAAGGAGCTTGTCAATGTCCTCATCGTCGACAGTAAACCCTCCCTTCTTTTTCTTCTTCTTCGATTTCTTTCCGCCGGCATCATCGGCATCTGGGGCAGCCAGAGAATCCCCACCTTTAGCCTCCTCCGGCTCAGCCTCCTTTGCTGGTTGGGGAGGATCCTCCATCTCGGCCAGGAGCTTGTCGATGTCCTCATCGTCCACAGTAAACCCACCCTTCTTTTTCTTCTTCTTCTGTGGCTTCTTGGCAGCCATGGCCGCAGCCTCCTGCTCCTCCTCTTCCTCGGCAGCAGCTGGGGGCGCCGCCGCAGCAGCAGCAGCCGCCTCCTCGTCCTCCTCGGCGGACAGGCGAGCTCCCTTGCCCTTCTTCTTTTTCTTCTTGGACTTGCTGAAGTCGAAATCGAGGTCGACGTCGTCGAGATCGCCGCTGGCCTCAGACCTACCGGCCTCGAGCTCGGATGCGGTGGTGGAGGCAGGGGCCTCGTCCTCATCCTGGTCCTCGGCGGCCGCGAGGGCGTCGAAGGCGCTCATCCCGCCCCCGCCCGCGCCACCCTTCTTCTTCTTCTTCTTGCCGGTGAAGACGACGTTGATCGGCTCGTCGTCCTCCTCGCCCGCCGGCGGGGGAGGCGGGGCGGGCTCGTAGTCGTCGTCGTCGTCGTGCGCGGCGGACTTGCCGCCCTTCTTGCCGCCCTTCTTGGGCGGCGGCTTCTCCTTCTCCGCGGCGGCGGCGGGGGGCGGCGGGGGGGCGGCGGGGGGGCGGCCTCGTCGTCCTGCGGCAGGGAGTACTCGTCGTCGTCGATGGCGACGTTTTTCTTGCGCCCCATCGGCGCGGCGCGCGGGGTCTAGACTGGAGGTGGGGGTGGGGGCTGGAAGACGGCAGCGGCGGCGGATGGGAATCGATGGATGGATTGGGGGGAGCGGCGGAAGAAAACCCTGTGCTCGCAAGGAAGAAGGGGGACGGAAAAGACGGTCCTGCCCTCTTATTTCTTCTCCCTTTATTATCTCTTTCTCTCCTTTTTGTCTTGGAAGTCTGTATTTTGCACGATTTGTGTGCTCGGTCATCCTAGTTTTCTTTTACTCACTCCTTTTCACAAGAAAACGTTCGGAGACGGTGCGCCGGCCGAAACTCCAGCCAGTCACACGCCACGCACCATGTAGTTGTGGGCCCCAAGCGCACCGCTTCTCGTTTTCTCCACCAGAAGAGACCACATCCACACGTCTCTTATCCTTTCTCCGTCTCTAGTCTACATCTTTCTTTTTTCTGTCTATCCCTTGGTCCCCAATTTCTTCTTCTACCTCTCACTCTTTTCTTCCATGAGCGTAAAGCAAGGTCGGGCACACCAGTGATGCTGCAAGCCCACGCTGCAGTCCACCCCTCGCCAGTGTTCTTTGCTGCAACCACCCACCGCCTGCCGGAACCGGCGAGCTCCGGTGCTGCTATTGGCTGCGCGAGCAGCTGGAACCGGCAAATTAAAAGGCTGCAACTGGCAAACTGTTTTGCTACGGTGCCGACAGAGCTACCGCGATGGGCTACAACCGGCAACACAAAAAGCTGCAGCCGGCCAACCATTTTGCTACGACGGCAACGACGGTGTGCGCGATGGGCTGCAACCCGGTGGTGCACGGAGCTGCATCGGTTTTGCATCCGAGCCATGGCGGCGCCATGGGATGGTTGCAACCTATGTACGACTAGTTGCAACCATCCAAGGCGAAGCTGCTACCAGCTGGGGCCATCCCATGGCAGTGGTGACCACGACCCGACGTGGTGACCACGTCCGGACGGCGGTGCTGCAATTGCGACACACATAGATGGAACCAGTTTGTATTTTTGTTGCAATCATCCCCAATTTTTGCTACTACCGTCTTCAGATTTTGCTGGAATCAGACAATTCTTTTGCTACCACCGTCTTTTTTTGCTGGAACCGGCGTCTCATTTTGCTTCCACCGTGTTGTGTTTTTGCTGGAACCGATGTATCATTTTATTTTGCTTCCGCGTATTGTGTTTTTTGCTGGAACTGGTGACCCATATTTTTGCTTCCACCATGTTTTTGTTTTGCTGGAATCGACAAAGATTTTTGCTACAACTGCTATTGGCTGTGAGCGACGCCGTCGCGCCATTTGATGCTTCAATCGGCAACGAGGATGGCCGGCGAGGGTGACGACTGGCAACGAGGAGGACCCGTGAGGGCAGCGACCAGAGAGCAACTGCGGCCGGCCAGACGGAAGAGAGCGATGAGATGCAGGGGAATATTTCCGTACGCGTGTGTTCTGATAAAGACGAAGTGCATCGAACTAGAATCAACGAAATCCTACGGTTGCGGGTTGACCGGCCCAAATAGGTTGACATGGCCGCCTATTAGTGCGTCCGTATTTTCGAGATTCAAATTTGACCGTAAATTTAACCAACGAGATCGATATCCCGCCGCAAGCTGTCTCGTTGGTTAAATTTACGGTCAAACTTGAATCTTTTCGGTGATATAATTTTTGCTAGGGCTTCGTCCTCGCCTCCATCTAAGTGCGGAGAGAGAGATGTCGAGAGCTGAATCTGGCTAGGCGGCCATGGAGGAGGACGGCTTGGCCCTACAGCCGAGCCAACCATCCACTTCTTCCCAGCGTCGTCATGTTATTCCCCCGAGAGCAACTAGCGCTCCTTTGGGAGGCTCGCAACGATCAGCGTCACTTGGCGCGCTCTCAGCCATTTGCCACGTGTCGCGCTCCCTCCGAATTTTATTTTTTTCGCACGCGTTTTCGGCTTTTTAAACGGTTTTTTCGGTTTTTTTCAACGTTTTGGTTTTCCACCGGTCTTCCTTAGCTTTTCAATAAAAAAATTCAATTGTTTTTGCACAAAAAAACACGTTTTATTTTTTTCTTTTCGCGAGAGTCACGGTTGAGCCTCTCGGAAATGAAAAAAAACGTATTTTATGTTTTTTTTCTTTTCGTGAGAGTCACGGTTTTGCTTCCGCGACAGACACGGTTGTGCTTTTCGCGAGTCACGGCCGTGCCTCTCGGAAACGAAAAAAACGCGTTTTCTGTTTTTTTTCTTTCGAGAGAGTCACGGTTTATCTTCCGCAAGAGGGACGGTTGTGCTTTCGTGAGAGTCACGGCCGTGCCTTCTCGGAGACGAAAAAAACGTGTTTTCTTTTTTTTCCTTCCGCGAGTGTCACGGTTTTGCTTCCGCGAGAGGCACGGTTGTGATTTCGTGAGAGGCACGGGTATACCTTTTTCGGAAAGGGAAAAAACCCGTGCTCCCGGTTCGGTTTTTCGTGAAAAAAAAAGTTTGTCAAAACCTATCAACATAGGATCTAGTTTTGAAGATCTCAACGCGAGGAATCCAACGATGAAAGCGGTTCGAGATTTGGACACACGGTTTAAGTGATAAAACATTTTGAATAAACGGATCTATGAAAAAAGGGAAAACTTCCAGGTTGCGACAAGTGATGCACATGCAGCGCGCCACTTGTTGCAATCTGGAGAGGTTGGGGTGATCTTTGCAACGAGTACTCCTCAACTAGTGATTTCGTCTTACTCCACTCGCTCCGATCCTGCCGTGGCCACCACCAACAGTAGCAAGAAGTCAAGCCCTTTTGTGGTACGATCTATCCCTTTCGTTGTTGTTTGATCCATTTGCTTGCATCCTTGATAATTCAGGTTGAGTTTATATGCTTGAACTAATTTCACTCGCAAATTGAGATTAATGAAGCCTGTTTTGTGCTGCTGCTTTGAGGCGGAGAAACAGAGGAGTTGTGATGTGTATGTGCTATATTTCTCCTTTTGAATTTGAAGATTGTGATGCACAAAATAATTATAAACTAATAATCCCGACATGATGCTAACATGAGGAACGGAGGGATGTAATTTGTAAAGATAGAAATTTCCTGTTTTATGAAATGATAAGCACTGAATTTCACACTTTCTATCTCGCTTGAAACTTTGGTATGTAAAGCAATCTGCTCTGGGTTTGCTGGTGTGCTAACATAACTGACTGGCTTCGCCTTCTCATGAAGTACGCTGAGGTTATCTTCTGTTTTTACACGAGCCATTCTGAAAGATGGCATTATTTTCGCTACAAGTCGTACCTCCGCTGCAAGTATGATGGCATTATTTTCGCTACAAGTCGTGTCTCCGCTGCAACTGCAAGTATGTCATTGCGATTGTGCCTTTCTTTTAGCCCGATGGTTGCCGCTGTTGATTGTGTATGTTTTTTTTTGCGGGTAGTTGATTGTGTATGTTGGAGCAGAAGAATCTGTTGAGTATTATGTTTATTTAGGAAATATGAGATAGACTAGGATATGTCCCGGCTTGTCTTGTACTCCAAGTTGACTATGTACTCCTATATATATGCCCACGAGGCTCAAGCAATACAACAACTATTCCACCAATCCTCTCTCTCCCTTCTAACATGGTATCAGCCTTACCTCGATCCTAAACCCTAGCCGCCGCCGCTTCTGCACCCGAGTGCCGCCCCCGGGGCGGCCTCCATGACCGCCGTCGGGGGCCGCACCACCCGTACCTAGGGTTCGTCCGCCGGTCGTGTTGACCGGCTGCCCTAGAGAGTCTTTTTCCCGAGCCCTTGCTCCGTTTTTTTTCTTCGCTCTTTCGCCGGTCGTTTTGATTGGCGTTTTTCTTTTTGGTTTCCGATCTATGCTTGATCGGTTTGCGTCGCCTGCCGCCATCGTCCACCACCGTGCCTCTACTCCGACACCAGCGCCATCTACCGGCCTCTTCACCGACCAGGTAGCCTCGCGCGACAGGGGCCCCCTCCCGGCCGTTGTCCGTGCATCGGCCCGCTGGTCGACCTACGCCGGCCGTCACCGCCCTGTCCCCGAGTTCAGCGCGCCCCTCCACTGATCGAGCAATGGGTTGCCGCTGCGTCGCCCCATCGGGCCGCAGCGCCGCCGCCCCGTGGTTCTCCTTGTGGCTGCATCGATCTGCGCCGCCGCTGCGTCGCCCCTTCGGGATGTAGCATCGCGGCACGTGGTCTCCGCCACCGATCTGAGGTTGTTCCCGTGGTTGCACCACATCGCGCGTGATACGTCCATTTTGCATCATGCTTTTATATCAATATTTATTGCATTATGAGCTGTTATTACACATTATGTCACAATACTTATGACTATTCTCTCTTATTTTACAAGGTTTACATGAAGAGGAAGAATGCCGGTAGCTGGAATTCTGGGCTGGAAAAGGAGCAAATATTAGAGACCTATTCTGCACAGCTCCAAAAGTCTTGAAACTTCATGGAAGTCATTTATGGAATTAATAAAAAATACTGAGCGAAGAAATTACCAGAGGGGGCCCACACCCTGGCCACGAGGGTGGGGGCGCACCCTACCCCCCTGGGCGCGCCCCCTGCCTCGTGGGGCCCCTGGCAGGCCTCCGGTGCCCATCTTCTGCTATATGAAGTCTTTTACCCTGGAAAAAAAATCATAAGCAAGCTTTCGGGAAGAAACTTCGCCGCCACGAGGCGGAACCAAACTAGGGCTCCGCCAGAGCTGTTCTGCCAGGGAAACTTCCCTCCGGGAGGGGGAAATCATCGCCATCGTCATCACCAATGATCCTCTCAACGGGAGGGGGTCAATCTCCATCAACATCTTCACCAGCACCATCTCCTCTAAAACCCTAGTTCATCTCTTGTATCCAATCTTTGTTCCAAAGCCTCAGATTGGGACCTGTAGGTTGCTAGTAGTGTTGATTACTCCTTGTAGTTGATGCTAGTTGGTTTATTTGGTGGAAGATCATATGTTCAGATCCTTTATGCATATTAATACCCCTCTGATTATGAACATGAATATGATTTGTGAGTAGTTACGTTTGTTCCTCAGGACATGGGAGAAGTCTTGCTATAAGTAGTCATGTGAATTTGGTATTCGTTCGATATTTTGATGAGATGTATGTTGTCTTTCCTCTAGTGGTGTTATGTGAACATCGACTACATGACACTTCACCATTGTTTGGGCCTAGAGGAAGGCATTGGGAAGTAATAACTAGATGATGGGTTGCTAGAGTGATAGAAGCTTAAACCCTAGTTTATGCGTTGCTTCGTAAGGGGCTGATTTGGATCCATATGTTTCATGCTATGGTTAGGTTTACCTTAATACTTCTTTTGTAGTTGCGGATGCTTGCAATAGGGGTTAATCATAAGTGGGATGCTTGTCCAAGTAAGGACAACACCCAAGCACCGGTCCACCCACATACCAAATTGTCAAAGTAACGAACACGAATCATATGAGTGTGATGAAAACTAGCTTGACGATAATTCTCATGTGTCCTCGGGAGCGTTTTCCTTTATATAAGAGTTTGTCCAGGCTTGTCCTTTGCTACAAAAAGGATTTGTCCATCTTGCTGCACCTTATTTACTTTCATTACTTGTTACCCGTTACAAATTACTTTATCACAAAACTATCTATTACCGATAATTTCAGTGCTTGCAGAGAATACCTTGCTGAAAACCGTTTACCATTTCCTTCTGCTCCTCGTTGGGTTCGACACTCTTACTTATCGAAAGGACTACGATAGATCCCCTACACTTGTGGGTCATCAAGACTCTTTTCTGGCGCCGTTGTCGGGGAGTGAAGCGCCTTTGGTAGGTGGAATTTGGTAAGGAAAAAATTATATAGTGTGCTGAAATTTACCGTCACTTGTTACTATGGAAAGTAATCCTCTGAGGGGCTTGTTCGGGGTATCTTCACCTCGACCAGTAGAGCAAAGAGTTGCTCCTCAACCTACTGAACCTACTGAAAATGTTTACTTTGAAATTCCTTTGGGTATGGTAGAGAAACTGCTAGCTAATCCTTTTACAGGAGATGGAACATTGCATCCCGATTTACATACACTTAATCTATGTGGATGAAGTTTGTGGATTATTTAAGCTTGCAGGTATGCCCGAGGATGTTATCAAGAAGAAGGTCTTCCCTTTATCTTTGAAGGGAGAGGCATTGACATGGTTTAGGCTATGTGATGATATGGGATCATGGAACTACAAGCGATTGAAATTGGAATTTCATCAGAAGTTTTATCCTATGCATCTTGTTCATCGTGATCGTAATTATATATGTAATTTTTGGCCTCGCGAAGGAGAAAGCATCGCTCAAGCTTGGGGAGGCTTAAGTCAATGTTATATTCATGCCCCAATCATGAGCTCTCAAGATAAATGATTATTCAAAATTTTTATGCTCGGCTTTCTCTCAATAATCGCTCCATGCTCGATACTTCTTGTACTGGCTCTTTTATGATGAAGACTATTGAATTCAAATGGGATTTATTGGAAAGAATTAAACGCAACTCTGAAGATTGGGATCTCGACGAAGGTAAGGAGTCAGGTATAACACCTAAGTTTGATTGTGTTAAATCTGTTATGGATACCGATGTTTTCCGTGAATTTAGCACTAAATATGGACTTGACTCTGAGATAGTAGCTTCTTTCTGTGAATCATTTGCTACTCATGTTGATCTCCCTAAGGAGAAGTGGTTTAAATATAATCCTCCCATTGAAGTAAAAGTAGTTGCACCTATTAAAGTTGAAGAAAAGACTATCACTTATAATGATCCTATTGTTCCTAATGCTTATGTTGAGAAACCACCTTTCCCTGTTAGAATAAAGGATCATGCTAAAGCTTCAACTGTAGTCAACAAAAGTAATATTAGGACACCCAAACCCCCTGAACAAATTAAAGTTGAACCTAATATTGCTATGGTTAAAGATCTCTTGGCTGATAATATTGATGGGCATGCCATTTACTTCTGTGGAGAAGCTGCTAGAATTGCTAGACCTGATACTAAATATAAACATAGACCTGTTGTCGGCATGCCTGTTATTTCTGTTAAAATAGGAGACCAGTGTTATCATGGATTATGTGATATGGGTGCTAGTGCAAGTGCAATACCTCATTCTTTATACGAAGAAATTATGCATGATATTGCACCTGCTGAAATAGAAGAAATTGATGTTACAATTAAGCTTGCTAATAGAGATACTATTTCACCAGTTGGGATTGTTAGAGATGTTGAAGTCTTGTGTGGGAAAGTTAAATATCCTGCTGATTTCCTTGTTCTTGGTTCCCCACAAGATAGCTTTTGTCCCATCATATTTGGTAGACCCTTCTTGAATACTGTTAATGCTAGGATAGACTGCGAAAAGGATGTTGTTACTATTGGTCTGGGTGATATGTCTCATGAGTTTAATTTTGCTAAATTTCGTAGACAACCCCGTGATGAGGAATTGCCTAGTAAAGATGAAATTATTGGTCTTGCTTCTATTGCCGTGCCTCCCAGTGATCCTTTAGAACAATATTTGCTAGACCATGAAAACGATATGTTTATGAATGAAAGAAGGGAAATAGATGAAGTATTCTTTAAATAGGGACCTATTTTGAAACACAACCTGCATGTTGAAATCCTAGGGGATCCTCCTCCACCCAAGGGTGATCCCGTGTTTGAGCTTAAACCATTACCTGATACTCTTAAATGTGCTTATCTTGATGAAAAGAAGATATATCCTGTTATTATTAGTGCTAACCTTTTCAGAGCATGAAGAAAAGAAATTATTGAAAATTCTGAAGAAGCACCGTGCTGCTATTGGATATACTCTTGATGATCTTAAGGGCATTAGTCCCACTCTATGTCAACACAAAATAAATTTGGAGAAAGACGCCAAACCAGTTATTGATCACCAACGACGGCTAAATCCTAAGATGAAAGAAGTGGTAAGAAAGGAAATATTAAAGCTCCTTGAGGCAGGTATAATTTATCCCGTTGCTGATAGTCAGTGGGTAAGTCCTGTCCATTGTGTCCCTAAGAAGGGAGGTATTACTGTCATTCCTAATGATAAAGATGAATTGATCCCACAAAGAACTATTACAGGTTATAGGATGGTAATTGATTTCCGCAAATTAAATAAAGCTACTAAAAAGATCATTACCCTTTGCCTTTTATTGATCAAATGCTAGAAAGATTATCCAAACATACACATTTTTGCTTTCTAGATGGTTACTCTGGTTTCTCTCAAATACCTGTGTCAGCAAAGGATCAAGAAAAGACCACTTTTACTTGCACTTTCGGTACTTTTGCTTATAGACGTATGCCTTTTGGTTTATGTAATGCACCTACTACCTTTTAAATATGCATGATGGCTATATTCTTTGACTTTTGTGAAAAGATTTGTGAGGTTTTCGTGGATGATTTCTCCTTTTATGGATGCTCTTTTGATGATTGCTTGAGCAACCTTGATTGAGTTTTGCAGAGATGTGAAGAAACTAATCTTGTCTTGAATTGGGAGAAATGCCACTTTATGGTTAATGAAGGAATTGTCTTGGGGCATAAAATTTCTAAAAGAGGTCTTGAAGTTGATAAAGCTAAAGTTGATGCTATTGAAAAGATGTCGTGTCCTAAGGACATCAAAGGTATAAGAAGTTTTCTTGGTCATGCTGGTTTTTATAGGAGGTTCATTAAAGACTTCTCAAAAATTTCTCGGCCTCTGACTAATCTATTACAAAAAGATATACCTTTTGTCTTTGATGATGATTGTGTAGAAGCATTTGAAATACTTAAGAAAGCTTTGATTTCTGCACCTATCGTTCAGCCACCTGATTGGAATTTACCCTTCGAAATTATGTGTGATGCTAGCGATTATGCTGTAGGTGCTGTTCTAGGACAAAGAGTTGATAAGAAGCTAAATGCTATCCAATATGCTAGTAAAACTCTAGATAGTGCCCAGAGAAATTATGCTACTACCGAAAAAGAATTTTTAGCAGTTGTATTTGCTTGTGATAAGTTCAGACCTTATATTGTTGATTCTAAAGTAACTATTCACACTGATCATGCTGCTATTAAATATCTTATGGAAAAGAAAGATGCTAAACCTAGAATAATTAGATGGGTTCTCCTACTACAAGAATTTGATTTGCATATTATTGATAGAAAGGGAGCTGAGAACCCCGTTGCAGACAACTTGTCTAGGTTAGAGAATGTTCTTGATGACCCACTACCTATTGATGATAGCTTTCCTGATGAACAATTAAATGTCATTAATGCTTCTCGCACTGCTCCATGGTATGCTGATTATGCTAATTACATTGTTGCTAAATTTATACCTGCTGGGGAACGTAGTAATTTCAAAAAAATTCCTACGCACACGCAAGATCATGGTGATGCATAGCAACGAGAGGGGAGAGTGTGTCCACGTACCCTCGTAGACCGAAAGCGGAAGCGTTAGCACAACGCGGTTGATGTAGTCGTATGTCTTCACGATCCGACCGATCAAGTACCGAACGCACGGCAGCTCCGAGTTTAGCACACGTTCAACCCAATGACGTCCCTCGAACTCCGATCTAGCCGAGTGTTGAGGAAGAGTTTCGTCAGCACGATGGCGTGGTGACGATGATGATGTTCTAGGGTACCAGGGCTTCGCATAAGCACAGCTACGATATTATCGAGGTGGACTATGGTGGAGGGGGGCACCGCACACGGCTAAAAAGATCAATGATCAATTGTTGTGTCTCTAGGGTGCCCCCTGCCCCCGTATATAAAGGAGCAAGGGGGGAGAGGCGGCCGGCCAGGAGAGGGGCGCGCCAGGAGGAGTCCTACTCCTACCGGGAGTAGGACTCCCTCCCTTCCTTGTTGGATTAGGAGAAGGGGGGAAAGAGGAGAGAGGAAGGAAAGGGGGGCGCCGCCCCCCCTCCTTGTCCATTTCGGACTAGAGGGGAGGGGGCGCGCGGCCTGCCCTGGCCGCCTCTCCTCTTCTCCACTAAGGCCCATGAAGGCCCATTAATCCCCCGGGGGGTTCCGGTAACCTCCCGGTACTCCGGTATATATCCGATAACCCCCGGAACCATTCCGGTGTCCGAATATAGTCGTCCAATATATCAATCTTCATGTCTCAACCATTTCGAGACTCCTCATCATGTCCGTGATCACATCCGGGACTCCGAACTACCTTAGGTACATCAAAACATATAAACTCATAATATAACCGTCATCGAAACTTTAAGCGTGCGGACCCTACGGGTTCGAGAACTATGTAGACATGACCGAGACACGTCTCCGGCCAATAACCAATAGCGGAACCTAGATGCTCATATTGGCTCCCACATATTCTACGAAGATCTTTATCGGTCAAACCGCATAACAACATACGTTGTTCCCTTTGTCATCGGTATGTTACTTGCCCGAGATTCGATCGTCGGTATCTCAATACCTAGTTCAATCTCGTTACCGGCAAGTCTCTTTACTCGTTCCATAATACATCATCCCGCAACTAACTCATTAGTTGCAATGCTTGCAAGGCTTAAGTGATGTGCATTACCGAGTGGGCCCAGAGATACCTCTCCGACAATCGGAGTGACAAATCCTAATCTCGAAATACGCCAACCCAACAAGTACCTTCGGAGACACCTGTAGAGCACCTTTATAATCACCCAGTTACGTTGTGACGTTTGGTAGCACACAAAGTGTTCCTCCGGTAAACGGGAGTTGCATAATCGCATAGTCATAGGAACATGTATAAGTCATGAAGAAAGCAATAGCAGAATACTAAACGATCGTGTGCTAAGCTAACAGAATGGGTCAAGTCAATCACATCATTTTTCTAATGATGTGATCCCGTTAATCAAATGACAACTCATGTCTATGGCTAGGAAACATAACCATCTTTGATCAACGAGCTAGTCAAGTAGAGTCATACTAGTGACACTCTATTTGTCTATGTATTCACACAACTATTATGTTTCCGGTTAATACAATTCTAGCATGAATAATAAACATTTATCATGATATAAGGAAATAAATAATAACTTTATTATTGCCTCTAGGGCATATTTCCTTCAGTCTCCCACTTGCACTAGAGTCAATAATCTAGATTACATAGTAATGATTCTAACACCCATGGAGCCTTGGTGCTGATCATGTTTTGCTCGTGGAAGAGGCTTAGTCAACGGGTCTGCAACATTCAGATCCGTATGTATCTTGCAAATTTCTATGTCTCCCACCTGGACTAGATCCCGGATGGAATTGAAGCGTCTCTTGATGTGCTTGGTTCTCTTGTGAAATCTGGATTCCTTTGCCAAGGCAATTGCACCAGTATAGTCACAAAAGATTTTCATTGGACCCGATGCACTAGGTATGACACCTAGATCGGATATGAACTCCTTCATCCAGACTCCTTCATTTGCTGCTTCCGAAGCAGCTATGTATTCCGCTTCACACGTAGATCCCGCCACAACGCTTTGTTTAGAACTGCACCAACTGATAGCTCCACCGTTCAATGTAAACACGTATCCGGTTTGCGATTTAGAATCGTCCGGATCAGTGTCAAAGCTTGCATCGACGTAACCATTTACGACTAGCTCTTTGTCACCTCCATAAACGAGAAACATATCCTTAGTATTTTCAGGTATTTCAGGATGTTCTTGACCGCTGTCCAGTGATCCACTCCTGGATTACTTTGGTACCTCCCTGTTAAACTTATAGCAAGGCACACATCAGGTCTGGTACACAGCATTGCATACATGATAGAGCCTATGGCTGAAGCATAGGGAACATCTTTCATCTTCTCTCTATCTTCTGCAGTGGTCGAGCATTGAGTCTTACTCAATTTCACACCTTGTAACACAGGCAAGAACCCTTTCTTTGCTTGATCCATTTTAAACTTCTTCGAAACTTTGTCAAGGTATGTGCTTTGTGAAAGTCCAATTAAGCGTCTTGATCTATCTCTATAGATCTTGATGCCCAATATATAAGCAGCTTCACCGAGGTCTTCCATTAAAAACTCTTATTCAAGTATCCCTTTACGCTATCCAGAAATTCTATATCATTTCCAATCAGTAATATGTCATCCACATATAATATCAGAAATGCTATAGAGCTCCCACTTACTTTCTTGTAAATACAGGCTTCTCCAATAGTCTGTATAAAACCAAATGCTTTGATCACACTATCAAAGCATTTATTCCAACTCCGAGAGGCTTGCACCAGTCCATAAATGGATCGCTGGAGCTTGCACACTTTGTTAGCTCCTTTTGGATCGACAAAACCTTCCGGTTGCATCATATACAACTTTTCTTCTAGAAATCCATTCAGGAATGCAGTTTTTACATCCATTTGCCAAATTTCATAATCATAAAATGCGGCAATTGCTAACATGATTCGGACAGACTTAAGCATCGCTACGGGTGAGAAAGTCTCATCGTAGTCAATCCCTTGAATTTGTCGAAAACCTTTCGCAACAAGTCGAGCTTTATAGACAGTTACATTACCGTCAGCGTCAGTCTTCTTCTTGAAGATCCATTTATTCTCAATGGCTTTCCGATCATCGGGCAAGTCAAGCAAAGTCCACACTTTGTTCTCATACATGGATCCCATCTCAGATATCATGGCCTCAAGCCATTTTGCGGAATCTGGGCTCACCATTGCTTCTTCATAGTTCGTAGGTTCATCATGGTCTAGTAACATGACTTCCAGAACAGGATTATCATACCACTCTGGTGCGGATCTTACTCTGGTTGATCTACGAGGTTCAGTAACAACTTGATCTGAAGTTTCATGATCATCATCATTAACTTCCTCACTAATTGGTGTAGGTGTCACAGAAACCGGTTTCTGTGATGAACTACTTTCCAATAAGGGAGCAGGTACAGTTACCTCATCAAGTTCTACTTTCCTCCCACTCACTTCTTTCGAGAGAAACTCCTTCTCTAGAAAGATTCCAAATTTAGCAACAAAAGTCTTGCCTTCGGATCTGTGATAGAAGGTGTACCCAACAGTCTCTTTTGGGTATCCTATGAAGACACATTTCTCCGATTTGGGTTCGAGCTTATCAGGTTGAAGCTTTTTCACATAAGTATCGCAGCCCCAAACTTTAAGAAACGACAACTTTGGTTTCTTGCCAAACCACAGTTCATAAGGCATCGCCTCAACGGATTTCGATGGTGTCCTATTTAACGTGAATGCAGCCGTCTCTAAAGCATATCCCCAAAATGATAGCGGTAAATCAGTAAGAGACATCATAGGTCGCACCATATCTAGTAAAGTACGATTACGACGTTCGGACACACCATTTCGCTGTGGTGTTCCGGGTGGCGTGAGTTGCGAAACTATTCCGCATTGTTTCAAATGAAGACCAAACTCAACTCAAATATTCTCCTCCACGATCAGATCGTAGAAACTTTATTTTCTTGTTACGATGATTTTCAACTTCACTCTGAAATTCTTTGAACTTTTCAAATGTTTCAGACTTATGTTTCATTAAGTAGATATACCCATATCTGCTTAAATCATCTGTGAAGGTGAGAAAATAACGATACCCGCTGCGAGCTTCAACATTCATCAGACCACATACATCTATATGTATGATTTCCAACAAATCTGTTGCTCGCTCCATAGTTCCGGAGAACGGCATTTTAGTCATCTTGCCCATGAGGCACGGTTTGCAAGTACCAAGTGATTCATAATCAAGTGGTTCCAAAAGTCCATCAGTATGGAGTTTCTTCATGCGCTTTACACCGATATGACCTAAACGACAGTGCCACAAATAAGTTGCATTATCATTATCAACTCTGCATCTTTTGGCTTCAATATTATGAATATGTGTATCACTACTATCGAGATTCAACAAAAATAGACCACTCTTCAAGGGTGCATGACCATAAAAGATATTACTGATATAAATAGAACAACCATTATTCTCTGATTTAAATGAATAACCGTCTCGTATCAAACA
The DNA here is from genome assembly GCF_002575655.3 of Aegilops tauschii subsp. strangulata. NCBI lineage: Eukaryota > Viridiplantae > Streptophyta > Magnoliopsida > Poales > Poaceae > Aegilops > Aegilops tauschii. The sequence continues at coordinate 502,097,757 of NC_053035.3, read as the reverse complement.
AGATCCAGATATAATGTTCATGCTCAACGCTGGCACCAAATAACAATTGTTTAGGTCTAAAACTAATCCCGAAGGTAGATGTAGAGGTAGCGTGCCGACCGCGATCACATCGACTTTGGAACCATTTCCCACGCGCATCGTCACCTCGTCCTTAGCCAATCTTCGCTTAATCCGTAGTCCCTGTTTCAAGTTGCAAATATTAGCAATAGAACCAGTATCAAATACCCAGGTGCTACTGCGAGCATTAGTAAGGTACACATCAATAACATGTATATCACATATACCTTTGTTTACCTTGCCATCCTTCTTATCCGCCAAATACTTGGGGCAGTTCCGCTTCCAGTGACCAGTCTGCTTGCAGTAGAAGCACTCAGTCTCAGGCTTAGGTCCAGACTTGGGTTTCTTCTCCTGAGCAACAACTTGTTTGCTGTTCTTCTTGAAGTTCCCCTTCTTCTTCCCTTTGCCCTTTTTCTTGAAACTGGTGTCTTGTTGACCATCAACACTTGATGCTCCTTCTTGATTTCTACCTCCGCAGCCTTTAGCATTGCGAAGAGCTCGGGAATCGTCTTATCCATTCCTTGCATGTTATAGTTCATCACGAAGCTCTTGTAGCTTGGTGGCAGTGATTGAAGAATTCTGTCAATGACGCTATCATCCGGAAGATTAACTCCCAGTTGAATCAAGTGATTGCAGTACCCAGACATTCTGAGTATATGCTCACTGACAGAACTATTCTCCTCCATCTTGCAGCTGTAGAATTTATTGGAGACTTCATATCTCTCAATCCGGGCATTTGCTTGAAATATTAACTTCAACTCCCGGAACATCTCATATGCTCCATGACGTTCAAAACGTCGTTGAAGTCCCGGTTCTAAGCCGTAAAGCATGGCACGCTGAACTATCGAGTAGGCATCAACACGTGACTGCCAGGCATTCACAATGTCTGCAGTTGCTGGCGCAGGTGGTACACCTAGCGGTGCTTCCAGGATGTAATTTTTCTGTGCAACAATGAGGATAATCCTCAAGTTATGTACCCAGTCCGTGTAATTGCTACCATCATCTTTCAACTTTGCTTTCTCAAGGAACGCATTAAAATTCAACGGAACAACAGCACGGGCCATCTATCTACAACAACATAGACAAGCAAGATACTATCAGGTACTAAGTTCATGATAAATTTAAGTTAAATTAATCATATTACTTAAGAACTCCCACTTAGATAGACATCCCTCTAATCCTCTAAGTGATCACGTGATCCATATCAATTAAACCTTGTCCGATCATCACGTGAGATGGAGTAGTTTCAATGGTGAACATCACTATGTTGATCATATCTACTATATGATTCATGCTCGACCTTTCGGTCTCCGTGTTCCGAGGCCATATCTGTTATATGCTAGGCTCGTCAAGTTTAACCTGAGTATTCCGCGTGTGCAACTGTTTTGCACCCGTTGTATTTGAACGTAGAGCCTATCACACCCGATCATCACGTGGTGTCTCAGCACGAAGAACTTTTGCAACGGTGCATACTCAGGGAGAACACTTATACCTTGATAATTTAGTGAGAGATCATCTTATAATGCTACCGTCAATCAAAGCAAGATAAGATGCATAAAAGATAAACATCACATGCAATCAATATAAGTGATATGATATGGCTATCATCATCTTGTGCTTGTGATCTCCATCTCCGAAGCATCGTCATGATCACCATAGTCACCAGCGCGACACCTTGATCTCCATCATAGCATCGTTGTCGTCTCGCCAATCTTATGCTTCTACGACTATCGCTACCGCTTAGTGATAAAGTAAAGCATTACGGGGCGATTGCATTGCATACAATAAAGCGACAACCATATGGCTCCTGCCAGTTGCCGATAACTCGGTTACAAAACATGATCATCTCATACAATAAAATTTAGCATCATGCCTTGACCATATCACATCACAACATGCCCTGCAAAAACAAGTTAGACGTCCTCTACTTTGTTGTTGCAAGTTTTACGTGGCGGCTACGGGCTTAGCAAGAACCGTTCTTACCTACGCATCAAAACCACAACGATAGTTCGTCAAGTTAGTGCTGTTTTAACCTTCTCAAGGACCGGGCGTAGCCACACGCGGTTCAACTGAAGTTGGAGAAACTGACACCCGCCAGCCAGCTATGTGCAAAGCACGTCGGTAGAACCAGTCTCGCGTAAGCGTACGCGTAATGTCGGTCCGGGCCGCTTCATCCAACAATACCGCTGAACCAAAGTATGACATGCTGGTAAGCAGTATGACTTGTATCGCCCACAACTCACTTGTGTTCTACTCGTGCAAATAACATCAACGCATAAAACCTGGCTCGGATGCCACCGTTGGGGAACGTAGTAATTTCAAAAAAATTCCTACGCACACGCAAGATCATGGTGATGCACAGCAACGAGAGGGGAGAGTGTGTCCACGTACCCTCGTAGACCGAAAGCGGAAGCGTTAGCACAACGCGGTTGATGTAGTCGTACGTTTTCACGATCCGACCGATCAAGTACCAAACGCACGTCACCTCCGAGTTCAGCACACGTTCAGCCCGATGACGTCCCTCGAACTCCGATCCAGCCGAGTGTTGAGGGAGAGTTTCGTCAGCACGACAGCGTGGTGACGATGATGATGTTCTATCGACGCAGGGCTTCGCCTAAGCACCGCTACGATATTATCAAGGTGGACTATGGTGGAGGGGGGCACCGCACACGGCTAAAAAGATCAATGATCAGTTGTTGTGTCTCTAGGATGCCCCCTGCCCCCGTATATAAAGGAGCAAGGGGGGAGAGGCGGCCGGCCAGGAGAGGGGCGCGCCAGGAGGAGTCCTACTCCTACCGGGAGTAGGACTCCCTCCCTTCCTTGTTGGATTAGGAGAAGGGGGAAAGAGGAGAGAGAGAGAGGAAGGAAAGGGGGGGCGCCGCCCCCCTCCTTGTCCAATTCGGACTAGAGGGGAGGGGGCGCGCGGCCTGCCCTAGCCGCCTCTCCTCTTCTCCACTAAGGCCCATGAAGGCCCATTAATCCCCCGGGGGGTTCCGGTAACCTCCCGGTACTCCGGTATATATCCGATAACCCCCGGAACCATTCCGGTGTCCGAATATAGTCGTCCAATATATCAATCTTCATGTCTCGACCATTTCGAGACTCGACGTCATGTCCGTGATCACATCCGGGACTCCGAACTACCTTCGGTACATCAAAACATATAAACTCATAATATAACCGTCATCGAAACTTTAAGCGTGCGGACCCTATGGGTTCGAGAACTATGTAGACATGACCGAGACACGTCTCCGGCCAATAACCAATAGCGGAACCTGGATGCTCATATTGGCTCCCACATATTCTACGAAGATCTTTATCGGTCAAACCGCATAACAACATACGTCGTTCCCTTTGTCATCAGTATGTTACTTGCCCGAGATTCGATCGTCGGTATCTCAATACCTAGTTCAATCTCGTTATCGGCAAGTCTCTTTACTCATTCCGTAATACATCATCCCGCAACTAACTCATTAGCTGCAATGTTTGCAGGCTTAAGTGATGTGCATTACCGAGTGGGCCCAGAGATACCTCTCCGACAATCGGAGTGACAAATCCTAATCTCGAAATACGCCAACCCAACAAGTACCTTCGGAGACACCTGTAGAGCACCTTTATAATCACCCAGTTACGTTGTGACATTTGGTAGCACACAAAGTGTTCCTCCGGTAAACAGGAGTTGCATAATCTCATAGTCATAGGAACATGTATAAGTCATGAAGAAAGGAATAGCAGAATACTAAACGATCGTGTGCTAAGCTAATGGAATGGGTCAAGTCAATCACATCATTCTTCTAATGATGTGATCCCGTTAATCAAATGACAACTCGTGTCTATGGCTAGGAAACATAACCATCTTTGATCAACGAGCTAGTCAAGTAGAGGCATACTAGTGACACTCTGTTTGTCTATGTATTCACACAAGTATTATGTTTCCGGTTAATACAATTCTAGCATGAATAATAAACATTTATCATGATATAAGGAAATAAATAATAACTTTATTATTGCCTCTAGGGCATATTTCCTTCAATACCACCTAGTTTCACATAACAGCAAAAGAAAAAGTTTTTCTATGATTTAAGACATTACTTCTGGGATGACCCACACCTTTATAAAGGAGTAGATGGTGTTATTAGACGTTGTATACCTAAGCATGAACAGGAACAGATCCTACGCAAGTGTCACTCCAAAGCTTATGGAGGACACCACGCTGGAGATAGAACTGCACATAAGGTATTGCAACCCGGTTTTTATTGGCCTACTCTCTTCAAAGATGCCCGTAAGTTTGTCTTGTCTTGTGATGAATGTCAAAGAATTGGTAATATTAGTAGACTTCAAGAGATGCCTATGAATTATTCGCTTGTTATTGAACCATTCGATGTTTGGGGCTTTGATTATATGGGACCGTTTCCTTCCTCTAATGGGTATACACATATTTTAGTTGCTGTTGATTACGTTACTAAGTGGGTAGAAGCTATTCCAACTAGTAGTGCTGATCATAACACCTCTGTTAAGATGCTTAAAGAAGTTATTTTTCCGAGGTTTGGAGTCCCTAGATATTTAATGACTGATGGTGGTTCACATTTTATTCATGGTGCTTTTCGTAAAATGCTTGCTAAATATGATGTTAATCATAGAATTGCATCTCCGTATCATCCGCAGTCTAGTGGGCAAGTAGAATTGAGTAATAGAGAGCTCAAATTAATTTTGCAAAAGACTGTTAATAGATCTAGAAAGAATTGGTCCAAGAAACTTGATGATGCATTGTGGGCATATAGAACTGCATACAAAAATCCTATGGGTATGTCTATGATGAATGGAGAACCCAAGCCTATGAGAATGCCAAATTGTTTAAGGAAAAAGTAAAATATGGCATGACAAAAGGATACAAAAGCGTGAGTTTGATGTAGGTGATTATGTGTTGCTATTCAACTCTCGTTTAAGATTTTTTGCAGGAAAACTTCTCTCTAAATGGGAAGGTCCTTATGTTATCGAGGAGGTCTATCGTTCCGGTGGCATAAAAATCAATAACTTCGAAGGCACAAATCCGAAGGTGGTAAACGGTCAAAGAATCAAACACTATATCTCAGGTAATCCCATAAATGTTGAAACTAATGTTATTGAAACCGTAACCCCGGAGGAATACATAAGGGACACTTTCCGGAATGTTTCAGACTCTGAAAGGGAATAGGTACATGGTACGGCAAGTAAACCAACTCCAAAACAGCTCTAATGGCAATTTTTCTCCGTTTTGGAATATTTAAGAAAATAGGAAAATAAGAAGTAGTCCGGGAAGAACACGAGGCTTCCACGAGGGTGGGAGGCGCGCCCTACCCCCCTGGGCGCGCCCCCTGCCTCGTGGGCACCTCGTGTGCTCTCCGGACTCCGTTTTCTTGCACGATACTTCTTATGGTCGGTAAAAATTCATTATATAATCTCCCGAAGGTTTTGACCACCGTATCATGCAAATATCCTCTGTTTTCGTTTCGAGCTATTTTCTGACAGATCTAGGTCACCATGACGTCTCCAAGCGCCCCCAAGGACAAGTTCTTCGAGAAGGTCATCAACCCCTACCTCACGGAGGTGTTGCAACACTCTCAAACCATTGAGATGCGTGATGGGTTGCTACACATCCGCGATGTTGAGGGACCAAGGAGAACCGGAAGCGTGGAGACAAGGCTTGAGGCAATGGAGCAACAAGTTTTCAAGTGTCAGTAGATGGTGGAGCGTGGACTCGACTCCAATCACATAATGATCACGGAGTTTACCAACAACCACAAGCTGGACGCCAAGGACATTGGGGAGGCCATCTTCAAGCTTCATGAGAAAATCGAGCACCTCCAAGCCCAGATCTATGACCTGCAAAACCAAAACTATGAGTATGAATATAGATTCAAGAGGATGAGTTTGGCTACAGATTTAAGGATCCCGGAGACTCGATCATCCTTCTGTGATGGTGAGCCTATGCCTTGGAAGATGGACGACAAGCCTACATCATCAACAACCCCATCACCACAACTTCCAAGGAAGGAGGCATAATCACATGGGTATGGGCACTCCCCTTGGCAACTGCCAAGCTTGGGGGAGGTGCCCCGGTATCGTATCACCATCACACTCCTATCTTTACCGTTTTTTCTTAGTTCGATCCTTTTAGTAATATCTTGATCTAGTAGAATAAAGTTTTAGTATGATCTAGTTTTGAGTTTTGCTTTATGATCCTTCTATGTAATCGAGTCCATGAGCTATATATAATAAAGAATAGTGTTGAGTCAAGGGCTTGATTATCTTGCTATGATCTTGAGTGAATAAAAGAAAAAGAAAGAATAAAAAGAAATAAAAGAGATCATGTTGATCTTATGAAGAGTAATGACTTCACATATAATGGGTATGGTGAATAAAAGTTGTTGAGAGTTGTCAAACATAGTTTTGGTCATCATTGCAATTAATAGGAGGTAATAAAGAAAGAGAGGTTTTCACATATAAATATACTATCTTGGACATCTTTTATGATTGTGAGCACTCATTAAAATATGACATGCTAAAGGGTTGATGTTGGACAAGGAAGACAACGTAATGGGTTATGTTTTCTTATATCCGAAATAAAGTACATTGTCATGGATCATCCAACATGTTGAGCTTGCCTTTCCCTCTCATGCTAGCCAAATTTGTCGGCGTTCTGGGAACGGGGGTCCCCAGACTTGCCTGCCTGCGGCCTGCGGCGTGGCTCAAGTGGGGGCCCAGCGCGGCCCATCTTCATCAGCTCAAGCTCAAGACCATCGCGGGGCGGACGACAGGAAGCTTCCCTAAGGGCAGCCTCATCAGGCAGGCTCGCGAGGAAGGCGGAGAGATCAAGGCAGGGATACCTCGCGAGGAGCCCGTGACGCAAGCCATGACGATCGAGACCAGGCGGGCGCCAGGCGGGCGCCGCCCTGCGCAGTGTCCTTGTTTCCCCTTTGGTGCAAAGGGGGCAAGCACAGGCCAAGGCATCGGGCAAAGGTTACCATTCCGGTGCAACGAGACCAAGACCAGCAGAGCGGTAGGACGGAGGTCGTCGTGGAGCCCAAGACGGCATCATCACCAGTGCTTTTGGCAGCCGAAGACCACCTTTGGTCAGGATAACTTGTACTAGATGTTCCCCTTCAAAATGGCCAATTGTTGGCGCCCTTCCCGCTCATTATTTGGGGAGAGGCCCAGGGCCTCTATAAATAGAGCTAGCCACCACAGAGGGAGGTCGAAGGAGAGATCGAGAAAAGAGAGGTTGTTGGGGAACGTAGTAATTTCAAAAAATTTCCTACGCACACGCAAGATCATGGTGATGCATAGCAACAAGAGGGGAGAGTGTTGTCCACGTACCCTCGTAGACCAACAGCGGAAGCGTTATCACAACGCGGTTGATGTAGTCGTACGTCTTCATGATCCGACCGATCAAGTACCGAACGTACGGCACCTCCAAGTTCTACACACGTTCAGCTCGATGACGTCCCTTGAACTCCGATCCAGCCGAGTGTTGAGGGAGAGTTTCGTCAGCACGACGGCGTGGTGACGATGATGATGTTCCACCGACGCAGGGCTTCGCCTAAGCTCCGCAACGGTATTATCGAGGTGTAATATGGTGGAGGGGGGCACCGCACACGGCTAAAATATCGTATATCCAGTGTGTAGAGAGGTGCCCCCCTGCCCCCGTATATAAAGGAGCAAGGGGGAGGCCGACTGCCTATGGGCGCGCCAAGGAGAGGGGGGGAGTCCTCCTCCTAGTAGGAGTAGGACTCCCCTTTCCTAGTCCTACTAGGAAAAGAAGAGGGGAAGGAAAGAGAGGGAGAGGGAGAGGGAAAGGGGGCTGCGCCCCCCTCTCCTAGTCCAACTAGGACTCCTCCTGGGAGGGGGTGCGCCACCTCCTGGCTGCTGCCCTCTCTCTCCCCCCAAGGCCCACTAAGGCCCAATACTTCCCCGGGGGGTTCCGGTAACCCTCCGGCACTCCGGTTTAATCCGAAACTTCTCCGGAACACTTCCGGTGTCCGAATATAGTCGTCCAATATATCAATCTTTATTTTTCGACCATTTCGAGACTCCTCGTCATGTCCGTGATCACATCCGGGACTCCGAACAACCTTCGGTACATCAAAACATATAAACTCATAATATAACTGTCATCGTAACTTTAAGCGTGCGGACCCTTCGGGTTCGAGAACTATGTAGACATGACCGAGACACCTCTCCGGTCAATAACCAATAGCGGGACCTGGATGCCCATATTGGCTCCCACATATTCTACGAAGATCTTTATCGGTCAGACCGCATAACAACATACGTTGTTCCCTTTGTCATCGGTATGTTACTTGCCCGAGATTCGATCGTCGGTATCTCGATACCTAGTTCAATCTCGTTACCGGCAAGTCTCTTTACTTGTTCCGTAATACATCATCCTGCAACTAACTCATTAGTTACAATGCTTGCAAGGCTTATAGTGATGTGCATTACCGAGTGGGCCTAGAGATACCTCTCCGACAATCGGAGTGACAAATCCTAATCTCGAAATACGCCAACCCAACAAGTACCTTTGGAGACACCTGTAGAGCACCTTTATAATCACCCAGGTACGTTGTGACGTTTGGTAGCACACAAAGTGTTCCTCCGGTAAACGGGAGTTGCATAATCTCATAGTCATAGGAACATGTATAAGTCATGAAGAAAGCAATAGCAACATACTAAACGATCGGGTGCTAAGCTAACGGATTGGGTCATGTCAATCACGTCATTCTCCTAATGAGGTGATCCCGTTAATCAAATGACAACTCATGTCTATGGCTAGGAAACATAACCATCTTTGATTAACGAGCTAGTCAAGTAGAGGCATACTAGTGACACTCTGTTTGTCTATGTATTCACACATGTATTATGTTTCCGGTTAATACAATTCTAGCATGAATAATAAACATTTATCATGATATAAGGAAATAAATAATACTTTATTATTGCCTCTAGGGCATATTTCCTTCAGTCTCCCACTTGCACCAGAGTCAATAATCTGGATTACACACTAATGATTCTCACACCCATGGAGTCTTGGTGCTGATCATGTTTTTCTCGTGGAAGAGGCTTAGTCAGCGGGTCTGCAACATTCAGATCCGTATGTATCTTGCAAATTTCTATGTCTCCCACCTGGACTAAATACCGGATGGAATTGAAGCTTCTTCTGATGTGCTTGGTTCTCTTGTGAAATCTGGATTCCTTTGCTAAGGCAATTGCACCAGTATTGTCACAAAAGATTGTAGCGACCCGACCCGAATGGATCAAGTCTCTGTGCTTAAGTGTCATCCCTGGATCGGTATGCTGACACACACAGTACTCGAGGATTTATAATAGAGGTAAATCACATGTATAAAGTTACGTAAATACTATTACCTCAATCCAAAATAGCGAAAGTAACAAGGTTGTGGATTCCCATCAACACCAACGGCAAAGTTGAGTGTAGAAATCGTAACCCTAACGAATCACTTACTCGTCGTAAGATATCCTGCAACATGAAATGTTGCAGCCCGAAAACGGGTCAGCACATGGAATATGCTGGCAAATTCACACCATGGAGAAATGATGAACAAAGGCTATCACTACATGCATATAGGGCTGGTGGAAAAGCTCTATGGTTACAGTTTTGCGAAAAGCCAATTTTTCCCTACTGCAAAGGAATAAATTTTATTTAACTATCATGGTGGTTGTGAAACATTGAGATGGTTGACAGCATCTCAATCCCAATTAAGTATCATCATTAACCCAACAAGATTAATTAAAGTAACATGATGAGATCAACGGGATAATCCAAGAACTAGATACTCAGGATGTCCATAACCGGGGACACGGCTAATCATGATTAGTTTGTACACTCTGCAGAGGTTTGTGCACTTTTCCCCACAAGACTCGATCTCCTTCGTTGGATTTCTCGCACTACAAGGTGTTTGAGAAACGGATGACCGAGACACAGTCTTTCAGAAGCGTTAGCACCTTACGATGGGTAGACCGGTACACCTACATCCCCTACATCTGCTAGTCTACCACTGTAAGAGTTCACACGACTTAATCAACTATGCTAGAGCCCATAATAGCTTGCGGCTGCACACGGAAGTTTCTAGCATGAATAATCTCATGATCCCTTTGAACCTGGGTGGCGGTCCAAAAGAAAAACAGGCAATCCTGGAATACCCAGGTACCTCAATCCACCCAGATGTGTGTTTAAGTTGCCACCTTAAGTAAACCATTATTAACAATCTCACATCTGTCATGAATATCTCTCAAACCCAATCCACGTCTACGAGCATAGCATAGCAATATAAGCAAACGTAGAAGTAACTCCCAAGGGTTTGATAATAAAATAGGTAATAGGTACTACCTCAACTACTTCCCAAAACCCACAATTTAGTTAGGTCCTAACCATGCAATGTTTGAGGGTTGAATCTAATGCATAAAAACTAGGTATGAAAGGGATATGATCAAAGTGTGAACTTGCCTGCAATGTTGATGAAGATGATTCGCACTCAAAACTCTTGATAGATCTACTCGTCACACTCCGTCAATCTATCGTAAGCAAGCAATAGTAACCACACATAAGCAATCACTCAAAAGATCGAGAAGAACGAAAAAGATACTTCGGAGAACATCAAAAGAAAGCAAATAACTCTTGCAACACAAAACAATTTCTAACAGTACCAAAATTATGTGCATTTGGCCTTATCAGAAAGTTTAGGTCAAGAGCTTCGAATAGCAAAAAGAATCAACTAAAACGGAGTTATAAAACTCAAGTTATGATCAAAAGAAGATTCAAATTCAAATCTGTTTGAAAACCAATTTTAAATTTTCAAAAACATGTTTAAGTTGTTTTACTGGATAGAGGGGATCATAACGAAGAAGTGGGCATTGGTTTCGTTGGATTTGAACAAACGAGCAAAAAGTTGTGACCGTTTGAAGAACAAGGACTAAACTATAAATAAAATCATCACAGATAAGTCCCTGGCGAAAAATAAACAGGAAAAAAAACTAAATAATGAACGTTCGTTACCGAACGCTATCTAACGAATCTGTTCACTAGAACTACCTAAACAGAAAACGTTCATTAAATAACTAATCTAAAAAAAACAAAACCGGCTAAAAGGAAAAACCGCAGAAAGCCTAAAAGAATAAACCGGACCGGGCGGTTTTAAGGGTTTTACCGGCTCGGGCAAATAAACTGGCGGCGGCGGCGGTTCCCGGCGAAGTGCGGCGGTGAGGCGGAGCGACGCGGCGGCGGCGGCTCGGGTCCGGTGGCTCCGGTCGTCGGGGAAGGCCGCGAAAGGCAAGGGAGGAGGCGGCGTGGAGCGGTGGGTGCGGTGGCGGCGACGGCGGCGGTCGTCGGCGGCGAGAGTGGTGGCTTCGGGCGGCGGAGCTCGGCGGATCTCGCCGGCGGCGGCGGCGCGACCAGAGGGGGAGAGGCGGCGGAGTCGGGGCCCGCCTTTTAAAGGGCCAGGGGAGGGCGGTGGCGTGGGGAAGGGGGCGGCCGGTGGCGGGACGGCGCCGAACTCCGGGAGGAGTCCCGGTCGGGGACGACGGGCGAGGCGGCGCGGAGCTGGGCCGGCCCAGTTCGGGGAGAAGTTTTTTTTATAAACATTTTTCTAGAAAAACAAAAATAATAAAAAATATTATATAGGCATATAATATATCCAAATTTTCAGGAAAAAATTTCCTACAAGGTGAACATTTTTGTGAAGTCGAATAAAATCCTCACAAATTTAAATAAAACAAAGAGTGCTACTGCCTTTATAAAATCCAATAAAATCATTTTAAAAATACCAAAATGATTTCAAATTTATTTCTCTCCAATTTTCTAATGTAGGGAATCATGTTACCCTATTTTCTGTATATTTTATTTTGGAGAAAAATAATTTGAATAAAACTCAAATAACTCCAATATTGGAAAATAATTTCAATGGGACTTTGAATTTAATCCTTTGAAACTCCCAACTCATATTTCATATGTTTTGAAGAAGTCATTTTATCTTCTCTCGTGAAAATCATTGAGTTGCATAAAGTTTCAGCATTGGGAATATTTTCAAATGAAATTTCAAATATTTTCAACACCCCTTGTCATTTAAATAAATGGAAGAAGTCATGTCATCTTCTCTCCAGGGTTTTGTGGTGAAAAGAATTTGAATTCATGGAGATCACAAAAGCAAAATGAAAGTTTGGGAAAGTCCTTTTATTCCCTCTCATTTAACTTTCAAAAAGTTTTGAATTCCACTCACTTTCAGTCAATCAATCAAACAATCAATCCAATCTATCTGTTTATTATAACATTCCAAAATTTAGAATTTTGGGATGTTACAAAGATTTTCATTGGTCCCGATGTACTAGGTATGACACCTAGATCGGATATGAACTCCTTCATCCAGACTCCTTCATTTGCTGCTTCCAAAGCAGCTATGTATTCCGCTTCACACGTAGATCCCGCCACGACACTTTGCTTAGAACTGCACCAACTGACAGCTCCACTGTTCAATGTAAATACGTATCCGGTTTGCGATTTCGAATCGTCCGGATCAGTGTCAAAGCTTGCATCAACGTAACCTCTTACGATGAGCTCTTTGTCACCTCCATAAATGAGAAACATATCCTTAGTCCTTTTCAGGTATTTCAGGATGTTCTTGACCGCTGTCCAGTGATCCACTCCTGGATTACTTTGGTACCTCCCTGCTAAACTTATAGCAAGGGACACATCAGGTCTGGTACACAGCATTGCATACATGATAGAGCCTATGGCTGAAGCATAGGGAACATCTTTCATCTTCTCTCTATCTTCTGCAATGGTCGGGCATTGAGTCTTACTCAATCTCACACCTTGTAGTATAGGCAAGAACCCTTTCTTTGCTTGATCCATTTTGAACTTCTTCAAAACTTTGTCAAGGTATGTGCTTTGTGAAAGTCCAATTAAGCATCTTGATCTATCTCTATAGATCTTTATGCCTAATATATATGCAGCTTCACCGAGGTCTTTCATTGAAAAACTCTTATTCAAGTATCCCTTTATGCTATCCAGAAATTCTATATCATTTCCAATCAGTAATATGTCATCCACATATAATATCAGAAATGCTATCGAGCTCCCACTCACTTTCTTGTATATACAGGCTTCTCCAAAAGTCTGTATAAAACCAAATGCTTTGATCACACTATCAAAGCGTTTATTCCAACTCCGAGAGGCTTGCACCAGTCCATAAATGGATCGCTGGAGCTTGCACACTTTGTTAGCTCCCTTTGGATCGACAAAACCTTCCGGTTGCATCATATACAACTCTTCTTCCAGAAATCCATTCAGGAATGCAGTTTTGACATCCATTTGCCAAATTTCATAATCATAAAATGCGGCAATCGCTAACATGATTCGGACAGACTTAAGCATCGCTACGGGTGAGAAGGTCTCATCGTAGTCAATCCCTTGAACTTGTCGAAAACCTTTCGCAACAAGTCAAGCTTTATAGACAGTAACATTACCATCAGCGTCAGTCTTCTTCTTGAAGATCCATTTGTTTTCAATGGCTTGCCGACCATCGGGCAAGTCAACCAAAGTCCATAGTTTGTTCTCATACATGGATCCCATCTCGGATTTCATGGCTTCAAGCCATTTTGCGGAATCTGGGCTCACCATTGCTTCTTCATAGTTTGTAGGTTCGCCATGATCTAGTAACATGACCTCCAGAACAGGATTACCGTACCACTCTGGTGTGGATCTTGATCTAGTTAACCTACGAAGTTCAGTAATAACTTGATCTGAAGTTTCGTGATCATTATCATTAACTTCCTCACTAATTGGTGTAGGTGTCACAGAAACTGATTTCTGCGATGATCTACTTTCTAATAAGGGAGCAGGTACAGTTACCTCATCAAGTTCTACTTTCCTCCCACTCACATCTTTCGAGAGAAACTCCTTCTCTAGAAAGGATCCATTCTTAGCAACGAATATCTTGCCTTCGGATCTGTGATAGAAGGTGTACCCAACAGTCTCCTTTGGGTATCCTATGAAGACACATTTCTCCGATTTAGGTTCGAGCTTATCAGGTTGAAGTTTCTTCACATAAGCATCGCAACCCCAAACTTTAAGATACGACAACTTTGGTTTCTTGCCAAACCATAGTTCAAAAGGCGTCGTCTCAACGGATTTCGATGGTGTCCTATTTAGAGTGAATGCAGCCGTCTCTAAAGCATAACCCCAAAACGATAGCGGTAAATCAGTAAGAGACATCATAAATTGCACCATATCTAATAAAGTACGATTACGACGTTCGGACACACCATTACGCTGTGGTGTTCCGGGTGGCGTGAGTCGCGAAACTATTCCGCATTGTTTCAAATGTAGGCCAAACTCGTAACTCAAATATTCTCCTCCACGATCAGATCGTAGGAATTTTATTTTCTTGTTACAATGGTTTTCAACTTCACTCTGAAATTCTTTGAACTTTTCAAATGTTTCAGACTTATGTTTCATTAAGTAGATATACCCATATCTGCTCAAATCATTTGTGAAGGTGAGAAAATAACGATATCCGCCACGAGCCTCAATATTCATTGGACCACATACATCTGTATGTATGATTTCCAACAAATCTGTTGCTCTCTCCATAGTTCCGGAGAACGGTGTTTTGGTCATCTTGCCCATGAGGCACGGTTCGCAAGTACCAAGTGATTCAAAATCAAGTGATTCCAAAATTCCATTAGTATGGAGTTTCTTCATGCGCTTTACACCGTTATGACCCAAACAGCAGTGCCACAAATAAGTTGCACTGTCATTATTAACTTTGCATCTTTTGGCTTCAACATTATGAATATGTGTATCACTACTATCGAGATTCATTAAAAATAGACCACTCTTCAAGGGTGCATGACCATAAAAGATATTATTCATATAAATAGAACAACCATTATTCTCTGATTTAAATGAATAACGTCTCGCATTAAACAAGATCCAGATATAATGTTCATGCTCAACGCTGGCACCAAATAACAATTATTTAGGTCTAAAACTAATCCCGAAGGTAGATGTAGAGGTAGCGTGCCGACGGCGATCACATCGACTTTGGAACTATTTCCCACGCGCATCGTCACCTCATCCTTAGCCAATCTTCGCTTAATCCGTAGCCCCTGTTTCGAGTTGCAAATATTAGCAACAGAACCAGTATCAAATACCTAGGTGCTACTGCGAGTATTAGTAAGGTACACATCAATAACATGTATATCACATATACCTTTGTTAACCTTGCCATCCTTCTTATCCGCCAAATACTTGGGGCAGTTCCGCTTCCGGTGACCAGTCTGCTTACAGTAGAAGCACTCAGTTTCAGGCTTAGGTCCAGACTTGGATTTCTTCTCCTGAACAGCAACTTGCTTGCTGTTCTTCTTGAAGTTCCTTTTCTTCTTCCCTTTGCCCTTTTTCTTGAAACTAGTGGTTTTACTGACCATCAACACTTGATGCTCCTTTTTGATTTCTACCTCCGCTGCCTTTAGCATTGCGAAGAGCTCGGGAATTGTCTTATCCATCCCTTGCATGTTATAGTTCATCACGAAGCTCTTGTAGCTTGGTGGCAGTGATTGAAGAATTCTGTCAATGACGCAATCATCCGGAAGTTGAACTCCCAGTTGAATCAAGTGATTATTATACCCAGACATTCTGAGTATATGCTCACTGACAGAACTATTCTCTTCCATCTTGCAGCTATAGAACTTATTGGAGACTTCATATCTCTCAATCCGGGCATTTGCTTGAAATATTAACTTCAACTCCTGGAACATCTCATATGCTCCATGACGTTCAAAACGTCATTGAAGGCCCGATTCTAAGCCGTAAAGCATGGCACACTGAACTATTGAGTAGTCATCAGCTTTGCTCTGCCAGACGTTCATAACTTCTGGCATATCTCTTACAGGAGGCCTGGCACCTAGCAGTGCTTCCAGGATGTAATTCTTCTGTGCAGCAATGAGGATAATCCTCAAGTTACGGACCCAGTCCGTGTAATTGCTAGCATCATCTTTCAACTTAGCTTTCTCAAGGAACGCATTAAAATTCAATGGAACAATAGCACGGGCCATTTATCTACAATTAACATAGACAAGCAAGATACTATCAGGTACTAAGTTCATGATAAATTTAAGTTCAATTAATCATATTACTTAAGAACTCCCACTTAGATAGATATCCCTCTAATCATCTAAGTGATTACGTGATCCAAATCAACTAAACCATGTCCAATCATCACGTGAGATGGAGTAGTTTCAATGGTGAACATCACTATGTTGATCATATCTACTATATGATTCATGCTCGACCTTTCGGTCTCTGTGTTCCGAGGCCATATCTGCATATGCTAGGCTCGTCAAGTTTAACCTGAGTATTCCGCGTGTGCAACTGTTTTGTACCCGTTGTATTTGAACGTAGAGCCTATCACACCCGATCATCACGTGGTGTCTCAGCACGAAGAACTTTCGCAACGGTGCATACTCAGGGAGAACACTTTTATCTTGAAATTTTAGTGAGAGATCATCTTATAATGCTACCGTCAATCAAAGCAAGATAAGATGCATAAAGGATTAACATCACATGCAATCAATATAAGTGATATGATATGGCCATCATCATCTTGTGCTTGTGATCTCCATCCCCGAAGCAACGTGCTTGTGATCTCCATCTTCGAAGCACCGTTATGATCACCATCATTACCGGCGCACCGTGTTCGTGATCTCCATCTCCGAAGCACCGTGTTCGTGATCTCCATCTCCGAAGCACCGTCATGATCACCATCATCACCGGCGCGACTGAAGGAAATATGCCCTAGAGGCAATAATAAAGTATTATATATTTCCTTATATCATGATAAATGTTTATTATTCATGCTAGAATTGTATTAACCGGAAACATAATACATGTGTGAATACATAGACAAACAGAGTGTCACTAGTATGCCTCTACTTGACTAGCTCGTTAATCAAAGATGGTTATGTTTCCTAGCCATAGACATGAGTTGTCATTTGATTAACGGGATCACCTCATTAGTAGAATGACGTGATTGACTTGACCCATTCCGTTAGCCTAGCACTCGATCGTTTAGTATGTTGCTATTGCTTTCTTCATGACTTATACATGTTCCTATGACTATGAGATTATGCAACTCCCGTTTACCGGAGGAACACTTTGTGTGCTACCAAACGTCACAACGTAACTGGGTGATTGTAAAGGTGCTCTACAGGTGTCTCCAAAGGTACTTGTTGGGTTGGCGTATTTTGAGATTAGGATTTGTCACTCTGATTGTCGGAGAGGTATCTCTGGGCCCACTCGGTAATGCACATCACTATAAGCCTTGCAAGCATTGTGACTAATGATTTAGTTGCGGGATGATGTATTATGGAACGAGTAAAGAGACTTGCCGGTAACGAGATTGAACTAGGTATCGAGATACCGACGATCGAATCTCGGGCAAGTAACATACCGATGACAAAGGGAACAACGTACGTTGTTATGCGGTCTGACCGATAAAGATCTTCGTAGAATATGTGGGAGCCAATATGGGCATCCAGGTCCCGCTATTGGTTATTGGCCGGAGAGGTGTCTCGGTCATGTCTACATAGTTCTCGAACCCAAAGGGTCCGCACGCTTAAAGTTACAATGACAGTTTTATTATGAGTTTATGTATGTTGATGTACCGAAGGAGTTCGGAGTCCCGGATGAGATCGGGGACATGACGAGGAGTCTCGAAATGGTCGAGACATAAAGATCGATATATTGGACGACTATATTCGGACTTCGGAAAGGTTCCGAGTGATTCGGGTATTTTTCGGAGTACCGGAGAGTTACGGGAATACGTATTGGGCCTTATTGGGCCATACGGGAAAGAAGGAAAAGGGCCTCAAGGGTGGCCGCACCCCTCCCCTTGGTCTGGTCCGAATTGGACTAGGGAATGGGGGGCGCCCCCTTCCTTCCTTCTCTTTTTCCCTTCCTCTTTTCCTATTCCATATGGGAGGTGGAATCCTACTAGGACTAGGGAGTCCTAGTAGGACTCCACACTTGGTGCGCCCCCTCCTAGGGCCGGCCTCCTGCTCCCTTGCTCCTTTACATACGGGGGCAGGGGCACCCCATGGACACACTTGATATACGATATTTTAGCCGTGTGCGGTGCCCCCCTCCACCAGATTACACCTCGATAATACCGTCGCGGAGCTTAGGCGAAGCCCTGCGTCGGTGGAACATCATCATCGTCACCACGCCGTCGTGCTGACGAAACTCTCCCTCAACACTCGGCTGGATCGGAGTTTGAGGGACGTCATCGAGCTGAACGTGTGTAGAACTTCGGAGGTGCCGTGCGTCCGGTACTTGATCGGTCGGATCGTGAAGACGTACGACTACATCAACCGCGTTGTGATAACACTTCCGCTGTCGGTCTACGAGGGTACGTGGACAACACTCTCCCCTCTCGTTGCTATGCATCACCATGATCTTGCGTGTGCGTAGGATTTTTTTTTGAAATTACTACGTTCCCCAACAGTGGCATCCGAGCCAGGTTTTATGCGTTGATGCTATGCACGAGTAGAACACAAGTGAGTTGTGGGCGATATAAGTCATACTGCTTACCAGCATGTCATACTTTGGTTCAGCGGTATTGTGAGATGAAGCGGCCCGGACTGACATTACGCGTACGCTTACGCGAGACTGGTTTCACCGTTGCGAGCACTCGTTGCTTAAAGGTGACCGGCGGGTGTCTCTCTCTGTCACTTTAGTTGAACCGAGTGTGGCTATGCCCGGTCCTTGCGAAGGTTAAAACAACACCAACTTGACAAACTATCGTTGTGGTTTTGATGCGTAGGTAAGAACGGTTCTTCCTAAGCCCGTAGCAGCCACGTAAAACTTGCAACAACAAAGTAGAGGACGTCTAACTTGTTTTTGCAGGGCATGTTGTGATGTGATATGGTCAAGACATGATGTGATATAATTTGTTGTATGAGATGATCATGTTTTGTAACCGAGTTATCGGCAACTGGCAGGAGCCATATGGTTGTCGCTTTATTGTATGAGATGCAATCGCCGTGTAATAGTTTTACTTTATCACTAAGCGGTAGCGATAGTCGTAAAAGCAAATAGTTGGCGAGATGACAACGATGCTACGATGGAGATCAAGGTGTCGCGCCGGTGACGATGGTGATCATGACGGTGCTTCGGAGATGGAGATCACGGGCACGGTGCTTCGGAGATGGAGATCACGAACACGGTGCGCCGGTAACGATGGTGATCATAACGGTGCTTCGAAGATGGAGATCACAAGCACGTTGCTTCGGGGATGGAGATCACAAGCACAAGATGATGATGGCCATATCATATCACTTATATTGATTGCATGTGATGTTAATCCTTTATGCATCTTATCTTGCTTTGATTGACGGTAGCATTATAAGATGATCTCTCACTAAAATTTCAAGATAAAAGTGTTCTCCCTGAGTATGCACCGTTGCGAAAGTTCTTCGTGCTGAGACACCACGTGATGATCGGGTGTGATAGGCTCTACGTTCAAATACAACGGGTGCAAAACAGTTGCACACGCGGAATACTCAGGTTAAACTTGACGAGCCTAGCATATGCAGATATGGCCTCGGAACACAGAGACCGAAAGGTCGAGCGTGAATCATATAGTAGATATGATCAACATAGTGATGTTCACCATTGAAACTACTCCATCTCACGTGATGATCGGACAAGGTTTAGTTGATTTGGATCACGTAATCACTTAGATGATTAGAGGGATATCTATCTAAGTGGGAGTTCTTAAGTAATATGATTAATTGAACTTAAATTTATCATGAACTTAGTACCTGATAGTATCTTGCTTGTCTATGTTAATTGTAGATAAATGGCCCGTGCTGTTGTTCCGTTGAATTTTAATGTGTTCCTTGAGAAAGCTAAGTTGGAAGATGATTGTAGCAATTACACGGACTGGGTCCATAACTTGAGGATTATCCTCATTGCTGCACAGAAGAATTACATCCTGGAAGCACCGCTAGGTGCCAGGCCTCCTGCAAGAGCTACGCCAGAAGTTATGAACGTCTGGCAGAGCAAAGTTGATGACTACAAAATAGTTCAGTGTGCCATGCTTTACGGCTTAGAACCGGGCCTTCAACGACGTTTTGAACGTCATGGAGCATATGAGATGTTCCAGGTGTTGAAGTTAATATTTGAAGCAAATGCCTGGATTGAGAGATATGAAGTCTCCAATAAGTTCTATAGCTGCAAGATGGAAGAGAATAGTTCTGTTAGTGAGCATATACTCAGAATGTCTGGGTATAATAATCACTTGATTCAACTGGGAGTTCAACTTCCGGATGATTGCGTCATTGACAGAATTCTTCAATCACTGCCACCAAGCTACAAGAGCTTCGTGATGAACTATAACATGCAAGGGATGGATAAGACAATTCCCGAGCTCTTCGCAATGCTAAAGGCAGCGGAGGTAGAAATCAAAAAGGAGCATCAAGTGTTGATGGTCAGTAAAACCACTAGTTTCAAGAAAAAGGGCAAAGGGAAGAAGAAAAGGAACTTCAAGAAGAACAGCAAGCAAGTTGCTGTTCAGGAGAAGAAATCCAAGTCTGGACCTAAGCCTGAAACTGAGTGCTTCTACTGTAAGCAGACTGGTCACTGGAAGCGGAACTGCCCCAAGTATTTGGCAGATAAGAAGGATGGCAAGGTTAACAAAGGTATATGTGATATACATGTTATTGATGTGTACCTTACTAATACTCGCAGTAGCACCCGGGTATTTGATACTGGTTCTGTTGCTATATTTGCAACTCGAAACAGGGGCTACGGATTAAGCGAAGATTGGCTAAGGATGAGGTGACGATGCGCGTGGGAAATGGTTCCAAAGTCAATGTGATCGCCGTCGGCACGCTACCTCTACATCTACATTCGGGATTAGTTTTAGACCTAAATAATTGTTATTTGGTGCCAGCGTTGAGCATGAACATTATATCTGGATCTTGTTTAATGCGAGACGTTATTCATTTAAATTAGAGAATAATGGTTGTTCTATTTATATGAATAATATCTTTTATGGTCATGCACCCTTGAAGAGTGGTCTATTTTTAATGAATCTCGATAGTAGTGATACACATATTCATAATGTCGAAGCCAAAAGATGCAGAGTTAATAATGACAGTGCAACTTATTTGTGGCACTGCCGTTTGGGTCATATCGGTGTAAAGCGCATGAAGAAACTCCATACTAATGGAATTTTGGAATCACTTGATTTTGAATCACTTGGTACTTGCGAACCGTGCCTCATGGGCAAGATGACCAAAACACCATTCTCCGGAACTATGGAGAGAGCAACAGATTTGTTGGAAATCATACATACAGATGTATGTGGTCCGATGAATATTGAGGCTCGTGGCGGATATCGTTATTTTCTCACCTTCACAGATGATTTGAGCAGATATGGGTATATCTACTTAATGAAACATAAGTCTGAAACATTTGAAAAGTTCAAAGAATTTCAGAGTGAAGTTGAAAACCATCGTAACAAGAAAATAAAATTCCTACGATCTGATTGTGGAGGAGAATATTTGAGTTACGAGTTTGGCCTACATTTGAAACAATGCGGAATAATTTCGCAACTCACACCACCCGGAACACCACAGCGTAATGGTGTGTCCGAACGTCGTAATCGTACTTTATTAGATATGGTGCGATTTATGATGTCTCTTACTGATTTACCGCTATCGTTTTGGGGTTATGCTTTAGAGACGGCTGCATTCACTCTAAATAGGACACCATCGAAATCCGTTGAGACGACGCCTTTTGAACTATGGTTTGGCAAGAAACCAAAGTTGTCGTATCTTAAAGTTTGGGGTTGCGATGCTTATGTGAAGAAACTTCAACCTGATAAGCTCGAACCTAAATCGGAGAAATGTATCTTCATAGGATACCCAAAGGAGACTGTTGGGTACACCTTCTATCACAGATCCGAAGGCAAGATATTCGTTGCTAAGAATGGATCCTTTCTAGAGAAGGAGTTTCTCTCGAAAGATGTGAGTGGGAGGAAAGTAGAACTTGATGAGGTAACTGTACCTGCTCCCTTATTGGAAAGTAGATCATCGCAGAAATCAGTTTCTGCGACACCTACACCAATTAGTGAGGAAGTTAATGATAATGATCATGAAACTTCAGATCAAGTTATTACTGAACTTCGTAGGTCAAGTGGATCAAGATCCGCACCAGAGTGGTACGGTAATCCTGTTCTGGAAGTCATGTTACTAGATCATGGCGAACCTACGAACTATGAAGAACCGTCTTGGGGCTGAGGTGGCGGAGGCACGCCATGAGCCGCATCGCCCGCGGCTGGTTGAGGAGGAGGCAGAGAGTGGGATTGCGTCGGAGATCCCCCTGCAGCGCGGACGAGCTTGGCGACGTGGTGAAGCCACTCCTCGTAGACGTCGTCGACAGGGCCGTAGCGCGGGAGCTCGTTCGCCGCGAGGAGCGTGGCCCGCGCCTCCAAGGGAGCGCGGTACGCGTGGGATGAAGAACCGGCTGGGGTCAGTGACGGAGTGGCGGTGCGGCCGTCCCGCCGAACCGATGGGTGGAGAGACGAGGCCTGCTGCTCGTTCCCCGCCGGGCCGGTGGCGGCGTTGGCGGCAGGCGATGGGGAACGATGAGGGCGTCCGCCGACGGGCGCCGTCTGGGCGACGCGGGTGGCGAGAGCGGCCCGGCGCTCGGCGCGAGCCCGACGAGCGTCAGACATCGACACGACGGAAGATCACACGCGAACAGCGGAGGAAAGATTCCGGCGCACCCCTACCTGACGCGCCAAATGTCGGATTTCGGGTTCGGGCAGACCCTTAAGGTTCGAACTCTAGGGTGCGCGCGGAGATCTCTCCCCTACCGATCTACGTCTGATCTCCTTGTGCGATCTAAGCTGGAAATGATGAACAACACAAGGGACACGAGATTTATACTGGTTCGGGCCACCATTGTGGTGTAATACCCTACACTAGTGTGTGGTGTGGTGGATTGCCTCAGGGGCTGATGATGAACATTACAAGGGAAGAACAGCCTCGCGAGAGGTGTTCTTGAGCTGGTGTGATGAACTGCTTGGGTGAGTTCAATCATCTCTCTCTCTCTCTCTCTAGATCTAGATCTTATCCCCCTTCTCGATCTACTCGTTCTCTTCTTGGACCTCTGAAGGAAATATGCCCTAGAGGCAATAATAAAGTATTATTTATTTCCTTATATCATGATAAATGTTTATTATTCATGCTAGAATTGTATTAACCGGAAACATAATACATGTGTGAATACATAGACAAAGAGAGTGTCACTAGTATGCCTCTACTTGACTAGCTCGTTAATCAAAGATGGTTATGTTTCCTAGCCATAGACATGAGTTGTCATTTGATTAACGGGATCACCTCATTAGGAGAATGACGTCAATGTATCTAGACCGAGACTCACGTCACCTTGGCTAGGAAACATAATGAGGTGATCCCGTTAAATATTTCCTAAACATAGACTCACGTCACCTTAGGAGACATGAGTTCTCCTAATGAGGTGATCCCGTTAATCAAATGACAACTCATTTCTATGGCTAGGAAACATAACCATCTTTGATTAACGAGCTAGTCAAGTAGAGGCATACTAGTGACACTCTGTTTGTCTATGTATTCACACATGTATTATGTTTCCGGTTAATACAATTCTAGCATGAATAATAAACATTTATCATGATATAAGGAAATAAATAATACTTTATTATTGCCTCTAGGGCATATTTCCTTCAGAGGTCCAAGAAGAGAACGAGCAGATCGAGAAGGGGGATAAGATCTAGATCTAGAGAGAGAGAGACGATTGAACTCACCCAAGCAGTTCATCGCACCAGCTCAAGAACACCTCTCGCGAGGCTGTTCTTCCCTTGTACTGTTCATCATCAGCCCCTGAGGCAATCCACCACACCACACACTGGAGTAGGGTATTACACCACAATGGTGGCCCGAACCAGTATAAATCTCGTGTCCCTTGTGTTGTTCATCATTTCCAGCTTAGATCGCACGAGGAGATCAGACGTAGATCGGTAGGGGAGAGATCTCCGCGCGCACCCCAGAGTTCGAACCTTAAGGGTCTGCCCGAACCCGAAATCCGACATTTGGCGCGTCAGGTAGGGGTGTGCCGGAATCTTTCCTCCGCTGTTTGCGTGTGATCTTCCGTCGTGTCGATGTCTGACGCTCGTCGGGCTCGCGCCGAGCGCCGGGCCGCTCTCGCCACCCGCGTCGCCCAGACGGCGCCCGTCGGCGGATGCCCTCATCGTTCCCCGTCGCCTGGCGCCAACGCCCGCCACCGGCCCGGTGGGGAACGAGCAGCAGGCCTCGTCTCTGCACCCATCGGTTCGGCGGGACGGCCGCACCGCCACTCCGTCACTGGCCCCGGCCGGTTCTTCATCCCACGCGTACCACGCTCCCTTGGAGGCGCAGGCCACGCTCCTCGCGGCGAACGAGCTCCCGCGCTACGGCCCTGTCGACGACGTCTACGAGGAGTGGCTTGACCACGTCGCCGAGCTCGTCCGCGCTGCAGGGGGATCTCCGGCGCAATCCCACTCTCTGCCTCCTCCTCAACCAGCCGCGGGCGATGCGGCTCATGGCGTGCCTCCGCCACCTCAGCCCCAAGACGGTGCCTTGGCACCAAGGTGCGCACCTCCGCGGCATGATCCGCCACACCCGACGCCCACACGCGAAGAAAGAAGCCGCCAAGAAGTCCCCCGGCCTTGAGAAGCTGCACCTGCGCTCCCCGCGCCGCCTCGCCAGGCTCGAGCGCAACCTGCATTGGCCGCGCCTGCGCCTCGTCAAGATCAAGCTCCACCCCCAGGGCGGGCCCTGGCGACCACAGCCAGCTGCCGCGCCTTCACTCCCGAGCTACGCGGCGTCACATGGCCAGGCAAGTTCAAGTCCGACCTGCCTCCACGCTACGACGGCACGGCGGACCCTGCGGAGTTCCTGCAGCTCTACGAGCTGGGCATCGAAGCCGCCAACAGAGACGAAAAGGTCATGGCGAACTGGTTTCCCATGGCGCTCAAGGACGGCGCCTGCACCTGGCTCCTGAACCTGGCTCCTGGCACGATCTCCTCCTGGGACGAGATGCGCACCCGCTTCATCGCCAACTTCCAGGGCACTCGCGACCGGCCTCCGGCCGTAAGCGACCTGCGCCGCATCGAGTAGCAGCCAGGGGAAACCCTGCAGAAGTACATCCAGTGCTTCAATAGCGCTCGCCTCAGGATCCACAGGGTAACTGAAGAAGCCATCATCTCAGCCTTCTCCGATGGCGTGCGCGACATCAAGATGAAGGAGGAGCTGGCAATCCATGAAGAGCTGTGCACATCCCTGGAGTTGTTCAGCTTGGCGACCAAGTGCGCCAGGGCTGAGGAAGGGCGCCTCTCCCTCCTCGAGCTCCCGATAGCTGACACAGAAGAGAAAAAGCTCAAGGCCAAGGACGTGAAGCGCAAGGGGGCTGCCGTGCTTGCAGCAGAACCAGACACCAAGCAAGGCAGGGATCAGCCCGAGTCTTCCAAGGGCAGCCGATACTGCGTGTACCACGACCTCCACACCCACAACACCAATGAATGTCAAGAGCTCAAGGCCGTGCGAGATGGGCGAATCGGTCGACGCCCCGAGCGCAACGACAGGGGCTATGGCCGAGGAGGAGGAAGAGGTGGCAGACGATGGGAAGACCGTGGCCCTCGATGGCGTGACCGACCTCGCGAGGATCGCTGGCAGGACCAGCCTCGCGAGGGAGGTTGGAGGGATCAGCCTCGTGAGGATCGCCCGCACGGCAACGCAGGCCTTCCTCCTCTGCCGCCACCGCCAAGGAGGAACGAAGACCAGCATCAAGACGAGGGGGCTGGGGGCTTCCAGGAGCCGCGCGCAATCGCTTGCATCTTGGGTGGCGCGCAGGCCCCAGCTTCACATCGTAGCTTCAAGCAGTTTGCTCGCGAGGTGAATGCAGTCCTCCCCAATCTCGAGGCCACGCGCCCTCTCAGGTGGTCTGCGTGCGCTATCACGTTCAGCTCAGCGGATCAGCTCAAGTGCGCGGCAACTGCCGGAGTCCTCCCAATGCTTTGCTCCCCAGTCATCAGCAATGTGCAGGTCACCAGGACCCTCATCAATGGCGGAGCAGGACTCAACGTCCTGTCCGTCGAGACGTTCGACAATCTCCAAGTGCCGTACGATCAGCTTCAGCCGACCAAGCCCTTCTCAGGAGTCACTGATGGTTCCACTGTTCCGATAGGGCAAGTTCGCCTTCCAGTCACCTTTGGGCAGCGCAACAACTACCGCACCGAGCTCATCGACTTCGACGTCGCCCACATTCGCCTGCCGTACAACGCCATCCTCGGGTACCCAGCCCTAGCCAAGTTCATGGCCGTGACTCACCATGGTTACAATGTCCTCAAGATGCCTGGAAGCGGTGGAGTCATCACGGTACCCTGTGAAGAAAGGGACGTAGTGTGTTCACTTGAGCGTGCATTCCAAGCCGCAGCAATCGAAGACCCATATCACAGGAGCGGAAGGCTTCCCGAGGCGACTCCAAAGAAGAAGAAGGCTTCGCCTGGCCCAAGTCACCAGAAGGCAGGCGCCTCCGGAGGTGTTGCGTCAGGATCTGCGCCCGATCAGGGAGCGCCACCCTCTCTCGCATAGGAAGGCGCGCCCGGCGACCTCCTCAGGCAGGGCTCGGGGGCTCTTTCTTGGAGAGCCACCGACTTTGCCAAGGTCACAAGGGAGGCGCTCGGGCACCACTTGGAGGGGTGCTTCCAGGCACGATTCCCTCAGGAAGGTACAAGGCAAGGAAGACCAAACCCTCAGGAGTTCATCGCAAGAAACACCCAGGAGCTACAGGAGTCGAGAGTCATGCGCGGCAGCCGCCGCTTACCCGCCGTAGCCCCACATCCAGGCGAGGATGGTGGGCTGCGCGTCTGCATCGACGTACCAGGTCTCAACCGAGTCGCGTCTCAGGAGCGCCTCTGGCCTTCGCGCGTGGGGCGCTGCGAGGGACCGCCTCACAGCTACGTTCGCATGCCTTTCGGCCTGCCGAACGCGGTCACCGCTCATCAGCGCCTGCTGAGGAGCATTCTGGAGGCTCAGGAGGTCAGGCGCCATGCGGTCCTGGCGGAGGTGGAGATGGCCCTCGGAGACCTAACCGTGCCCCCGGAGCCTCCCGAGGCTCCTGGGCCTGGGGGCTCGTGAGGACCGACGTCTTCGCCACGCGTCGCCTGTTTCTTCAGCATCACTTCATCTCCAACGACATCAGGTGACATCTTTCAAAGTTCTGTTTTTAGCTGGGAGCGCCCACAGGGCCGCACTATTCCCAGGCCGCGTGGGTCCGTCCCTGCGGCATGTATCCATTTTGCTTATGCTCTTTACCTACCTTGTTGGGGGCGCCCTCGGGCTGCATCATCCCCAAGCTGCTCGGGCCTGACCCAGCGGCGTTTGCTTTTCTTGCATCTACTTAAAATGAATTCGCTCTTTCATGATTGTCACCTGCTGCTTATCGCGGGCTTTTCCGCTCTCATGCAAAGCGCTTGCACATTAAAAGGGGGGTACCTGAGCATCGCGACTCATGGGATCCTACTGGCTCTCCAGCCCTCACCCCCTGGCCTTGACCCACGGCATCGCGACCTGTCATACCAGCGGCGGCTGAGCTCGCTCGAGGGCCGGGACCTGAGGACGTAGAGCATTTGTATTCTAACCACCCTGCAGGAACACACCATTGATAAAGGCCCAGAGCCAGGCGCAACCCGCCTCGAGGTAGGGCCCCGTGAGTCCCGCGCTGGCTCACGGGTGCCCAGATACACCTCTCCTAGCCCTACCGTGCCGGCCACGTGTCAGGGCGGGGCTGTACACGCCCCGGGGGCTCCTCCCGGAGGGGAGCCCCCTCCCACGTACCAGTGGAAGCACCATGCTCCGCGCTCGCTGACGACACTGCCGAGGAGCGGCTATGCCCGTACACATAAGGAAGCGCTATGCTCCGCGCTGGTGATAAACAACTGAGGGCGGCCCACGGCCGTATCAACCTCAGGGAGCCCAGAGCTCAGTGTCCGGCACCGTCGCAACGCCTCCCCTCGGGAGTGCCGTGCGAGGGGGCTGGACACGGGGGCTACGCCCGGGCCTCGCCCGAGCGTACGCCACCCAGCCAGGTCCCTCGGACCTGGTCATCGCGCGCCCTCCCCGAGCGGAGCCAAGGTACGAAACCCGTTTGAGCGTCAAGGGGGACTCCTGAGCATCACGACTCAGGAGCCTAACTGGTCACGTAGCCCCTCACTCCTTAGTCCCGTCCTGGTTTCCGGTCAGGGCTAACGCTGGGTGAGGTACGCGCGGGGCCGGGCCCTGCCAACGCAGAACGATCAATCCACTCCTCGCTCCCCCCTTCCCTACTTGTTGCTCGCGCGTCAAGGGGGACTCCTGAGCATCGCGACTCAGGAGCCTAACTTGCCACGTAGCCCCTCACTCCTTAGTCCCATCCTGGTTTCCGGTCGGGGCTAACGCTGGGTGAGGTACGCGTGGGGCCGGGCCCTGCCGACTTAGAGCGCAAGCAAGTAGGAGAGGAAAATGCAAATTCCAGGAAATTCAAAGCAAATATTACAAGCCATAGATTGTTTCACAATGCCAAACACAAGTTTAAACGCCTCCGCGAGGCATGATGCATGTTGCAAGAATAAAAATAGGACAGAAGCCGCTAAGGATCACTCTCTGGTGGCGTCGTCGCCTGTGGTGGAGTCACGCTGGGCAGCTCCGCCTCCGGAGGCCACGGAGCCGGCGGCACCGCGCCCGAGCAAGACGCTGACGGAGCGGAACTTCCCCAGCAAAACCTCGGCTCGGCCTTTCACGGCCTCAGCGGCAGCGGTGGCACGGTCGCCGCTCATGGGCTCTAGCAGGCTGTCGAAGTCGACGTTGGGGTCACGCAGGTAGACATGGCTGAGGACATGCGTCAGCGCCGCAGAAGACAGAGCACGCGCCTCGGCCTCGACCGTGGGGCCAAGGCCGTCTGCGACATCTTCAAGTGCATCGACCAGGAAGGGGAGCAGCTTGGCGGGGCCGTACTCCGCACCAGCCAACGGACCATCCAGGCCGCTCTCGTAAAGCGTCTACAGTATGGCGCGAGCCTTCTTCTCCAGCTCCGCGAAGGCCACCCGGTCCTCCACCAGGATCTTCGCCTTGGCGTCCAGCTCGGTCTTCTCCGCCTTCAGCGACTGCTCCAACGCCTCCAATTGGCTGTGGCGGTCGTCAAGCTTGGCGCGCCGGTCCTTGACGGCAGCCTCCCGAGCCTTCATCTCCTCCTCCTTCTCCTGGCGGCCGCGCACCTCCTTGGCGAGCTCGTCGCGCAGGCCTTGCAGCTTGGCCTCCAATGTCTTACAGCGGCCCCGGGCAGTCGCAGCGTCGCCCAGGGCAGCATCGCGAGCAGACTTGGCTTGGTTGGCGGCCTGTTTCTCCCCATCGGAAGCCGACATGGCCTGGCTCAGCGCTGCTCGGATGGAGGTGGCAGAACGAGCCCAGCCAGAAGCCAGCTCCAGACACCCGGCCACTAGGCGAGGGTCCGCGCTCAGAAGATCCTCCCGCAGCTGGCTCAGCTCGTTGGCGACCTGGTCCAGGACGGCGGCAGAGGGAGCAGAAGAGGCAGGAACCAGTGGAGCAGGCGGAGAGGACGGAAGAGTAATCACGGATTGGCAGGAAGGAACCCCCTGGGCCTTGGCTGCCCTGGCTGCGGCATCAGGCGCAGTCGACTCCAGGGTCAGCGGGGCCACGGGGGCTGACTCCTCGCCAAGGTGTCCCAGTTGGCCTCGTGGAGACGATCGAGCAGGGGAAGCGCGAGCCTCGTCGCCTCCCCCTAGCAGACGAAGGCGTCGCTCTGGCAGATGGATTTTCCCCAAGCAGGGCCGCAGAAGCACCTCTCAACCTCTTCGCTGCAGGTGCCGACCTGGTAAAAGAATGCAGATGTCAAATCTCGGCGGCAGAAATCAAGCGAAGCACGAATCGAGCACTTACTGGGCGTCATCTGCGGACTCAAGCAACCTCCGGCCAAACTTGAAGCCCGAGAGCCTGCGGCTGGAGTTAGCCTTGGGAGGCCCAGAAGCAGAAGGCACGTCAGGTGGGCTGGAGCTGGCCTCAGATCGCCCAGGGACCAGAGCAGACCCTGGGGGAACCAGGCTCGACCTGCCTTTCCTCGTGACCAAGGAAGAGTCCTCCCCTCCTCGCCTGGCGCCGGCCTCGTCGTCGTCCGGCATGGAGCGGAGGGCCTGGGACTTGAGCCAAGGGAAGGACTCCTCCGACTCTTCGCCGGTCGCCTCAGAGTCGGACTCTTCCTCCTCCGCCTCTTCTTCCCCTCCACTCCCGCTGGAGCTGCTGGAGGACACATCCACCGTTGCTAGCGCCGCCAGATCCTCGGGAGCCTCCGCAGGCACCAGCCCGTCACCATTGAAGGTGGGCATGGCGCTCACCACCTGCTCCCAGTCGTCACGAAGGAACAGGGGGACGGGGCGCCCGCCGGGATCGCCACGTCTCCCCAACCAAGGAATGGAGTGCCGCGACCAAATCCTCGTCGGCCAGGCCCTCGGAGCTTAGGCGCAAGGCAGCATCCACTGCCCAAGCCTCCACAACGGGAGTGGGTGCTCCTGGAGTGGAGCCACCCGGTGCTCCAAGAACTCCCTCAGGAGCGTGGCCCCGGTCAGCTTCGCCGCCCCCAAGTTGCTCGGCCTCAGGTCCGCGTTCATCCTCTTCAGCACCGCCTTCGCACGAGAGTCGACGAGCTCCGCACGGGACCACGCGTCAACGGCCTTGGGCTGCCCCATGTGCAACACCAGCCGGGGGTGAAGACGCCCGACATCCACCATGACCCACTTGCTCCGGAAGCCTTCGATCCTATTCCCAGGCTTCGAGATAGCATTGGAGTTGGAGTATGCGATAAATCTCGCGCATGCGGAGACATGGGCACCAGAAACCCGGAGGAAGAAATAGTGGCACAACAAGGCCACCGAGGGCTTTACCCCAACGTGAGCCTCACAATAGTAGGCAAAAATCGCCAGGAGAAGAACAGAGTTGGGGTGGAGATGCAGAGCCTGCAAGTTGTATCGGCGGAGAACAGCAAAGAAGAACTCAGAGAAAGGAGGCACCAGACCGGCGACGATGGCGCTCACGAAGAACGGATAGAAGGTGCTCCCCTTGCCCTCAGGCTGGTCGGAGCCGGCCTTAAGCACAGTCGCCCCCTCGCGGCCCTGCGCCACCGTCATCAAGCGTGTGAGGGCAAGGTTCTTCTCTGACAGGTTCGGGGAATCCAGAGCCGGCGAGTACCAGGCCTCAGTCGGAGACTTGCGAGGCGCCATGGCGTGCCGGATGAGAAGGATTGAGATAGATCTGGAGGATTTCGGGAGCAAGAAGGAGAGCGAGAAAGGGGATCTGGGGCGAGACGAACGAGAACAAACCAAGTAAGTCTGGCCCGGGCACCTCTTTTGTCAGATGGACAGTTGCCGAGGCATCGTGGGAAGCGCAGACGCCCACGTCCAATCAATCGCCATGCGGCGCCCAAGGCCGCAGGCTTTTGGGGCCCGCGGCGCTTCGTGCTTGCCCCTTCGCTTCTCTGCTAAGCCAAGCCCGGGCGCGCCTTGGGCCCGGGGGCTACTGTCGGCGTTCTGGGAACGGGGGTCCCCAGACTTGCCTGCATGCGGCCTGCGGCGTGGCTCAAGTGGGGGCCCAGCGCGGCCCATCTTCATCAGCTCAAGCTCAAGACCCTCACGAGGGGCCAAGCCTCGCGGGGCGGACGACAGGAAGCTTCCCTAAGGGCAGCCTCATCAGGCCGGCTCGCGAGGAAGGCGGAGAGATCAAGGCAGGGATACCTCGCGAGGAGCCCGTGACGCAAGCCATGACGATCGAGACCAGGCGGGCGCCAGGCGGGCGCCGGCCTGCGCAGTGCCCTTGTTTCCCCTTTGGTGCAAAGGGGGCAAGCACAGGCCAAGGCATCGGGCAAAGGTTACCATTCCGGTGCAACGAGACCAAGACCAGCAGAGCGGCTGGACGGAGGTCATCGTGGAGCCCAAGACGGCGTCATCACCAGTGCTTTTGGCAGCCGAAGACCACCTTTGGTCAGGATAACTTGTACTAGATGTTCCCCTTCAAAATGGCCAATTGTTGGCGCCCTTCCCGCTCATTATTTGGGGAGAGGCTTAGGGCCTCTATAAATAGAGCTAGCCACCACAAAGGGAGGTCGAAGGAGAGATCGAGAAAAGAGAGGTCCAAGAAGAGAACGAGCAGATCGAGAAGGGGATAAGATCTAGATCTAGAGAGAGAGAGACGATTGAACTCACCCAAGCAGTTCATCGCACCAGCTCAAGAACACCTCTCGCGAGGCTGTTCTTCCCTTGTACTGTTCATCATCAGCCCCTGAGGCAATCCACCACACCACACACTGGAGTAGGGTATTACACCACAACGGTGGCCCGAACCAGTATAAATCTCGTGTCCCTTGTGTTGTTCATCATTTCCAGCTTAGATCGCACGAGGAGATCGGACGTAGATCGGTAGGGGAGAGATCTCCGCGCGCACCCCAGAGTTCGAACCTTAAGGGTATGCCGGAACCCGAAATCCGACAAAATTCTTTGCACCAAGTAGAGATACTACTTGTGCTTCCGAATATCCCTTAAACTTGTTTTGCCATGAGAGTCCACCATACCTACCTATGGATTGAGTAAGATCCTTCAAGTAAGTTGTCATCGGTGCATGCAATAAAAATTGCTCTCTAAATATGTATGATTTATTAGTGTGGAGAAAATAAGCTTTATACGATCTTGTGATGTGGAAGAAATAAAAGCGACAGACTGCATAATAAAGGTCCATATCACAAGTGGCAATATAAAGTGACGTTCTTTTGCATTAAGATTTTGTGCATCCAACCCCAAAAGCACATGGCAACCTCTGCTTCCCTCTGCGAAGGGCCTATCTTTCACTTTTATCCTCTACCTTATGCAAGAGTCATGGTGATCTTCACCTTTCCTTTTTACATTTTATCCTTTGGCAAGCACATTGTGTTGGAAAGATCCTGATATATATATCGAATTGGATGTAAGTCATTATGAATTATTATTGTTGACATTACCCGTGAGGTAAAAGGTTGGGAGGCAACACTATAAGCCCCTATCTTTCTCTGTGTCTGATTAAAACTCCATACCCATAAGTATTGCGTGAGTGTTAGCAATTGTGAAAGACTAAATGATAGTTGAGTATGTGGACTTGCTGAAAAGCTCTTATATTGCCTCTTTTCGATGTTATGATAAATTGCAACTGCTTCAGTGACCGAGATCATGGTTTGTTAGTTCTCAATGAAGTTTCTGATTCATACTTTACATTGTGAATAGATTATTACTCGAGCACAAGAAATCATATGACAATATATATATATATATATATATATATATATATATATATGTTGCTGTTATAAGAATGATCATGATGCCTTCATGTCCGTATTTTATTTTATCGACACCTCTATCTCTAAACATGAGGACATATTTATCGTTATCGGCTTTCGCTTGAGGACAAGCAAGGTCTAAGCTTGGGGGAGTTGATACGTCCATTTTGCATCATGCTTTTATATCGATATTTATTGCATTATGGGTTGTTATTACACATTATGTCACAATACTTATGCCTATTCTCTCTTATTTTACAAGGTTTACATGAAGAGGGAGAATGCCGGCAGCTGGAATTCTGGGCTGGAAAAGGAGCAAATATTAGAGACCTATTCTGCACAGCTCCAAAACTCCTGAAACTTCACGGAAGTCATTTCTGGAATTAATAAAAATACTGAGCGAAGAAATTACCAGAGGGGGCCCACACCCTGGCCATGAGGGTGGGGGCGCGCCCTACCCCCTGGGCGCGCCCCCTGCCTCGTGGGGCCCCTGGCAGGCCTCCGGTGCCCATCTTCTGCTATATGAAGTCTTTTACCCTGGAAAAAAATCATAAGCAAGCTTTCGGGAAGAAACTCCGCCGCCACGAGGCGGAACCTTGGCGGAACCAATCTAGGGCTCCGGCAGAGCTGTTCTGCCGGGGAAACTTCCCTTCGGGAG
Source organism: Aegilops tauschii subsp. strangulata (assembly GCF_002575655.3). Lineage (NCBI taxonomy): Eukaryota > Viridiplantae > Streptophyta > Magnoliopsida > Poales > Poaceae > Aegilops > Aegilops tauschii. Next base: position 502,063,558 of record NC_053035.3, on the reverse strand, counting down.
GGGTAAATCATCGCCATCGTCATCACCAACGATCCTCTCATCGGGAGGGGGTCAATCTCCATCAACATCTTCACCAGCACCATCTCCTCTAAAACCCTAGTTCATCTCTTGTATCCAATCTTTGTTTCAAAGCCTCAGATTGGTACCTGTAGGTTGCTAGTAGTGTTGATTACTCCTTGTAGTTGATGCTAGTTGGTTTATTTGGTGGAAGATCATATGTTCAGATCCTTTATGCATATTAATACTCCTCTGATTATGAACATGAATATGATTTGTGAGTAGTTACGTTTGTTCCTGAGGACATGGGAGAAGTCTTGCTATAAGTAGTCATGTGAATTTGGTATTCATTCGATATTTTGATGAGATGTATGTTGTCTTTCCTCTAGTGGTGTTATGTGAACGTCGACTACATGACACTTCACCATTGTTTGGGCCTAGAGGAAGGCATTGTGAAGTAATAAGTAGATGATGGGTTGCTAGAGTGACAGAAGCTTAAACCCTAGTTTATGCGTTGCTTCGTAAGGGGCTGATTTGGATCCATATGTTTCATGCTATGGTTAGGTTTACCTTAATACTTCTTTTGTAGTTGCGGATGCTTGCAATAGGGGTTAATCATAAGTGGGATGCTTGTCCAAGTAAGGACAACACCCAAGCACCGGTCCACCCACATACCAAATTATCAAAGTAACGAACGCGAATCATATGAGCGTGATGAAAACTAGCTTGACGATAATTTTAATGTGTCCTCGGGAGCGTTTTCCTTTATATAAGAGTTTGTCCAGGCTTGTCCTTTGCTACAAAAAGGATTGGGCCATCTTGCTGCACCTTATTTACTTTCATTACTTGTTACCCGTTACAAATTACTTTATCACAAAACTATCTGTTACCGATAATTTCAGTGCTTGCAGAGAATACCTTGCTGAAACCCGCTTATCATTTCCTTCTGTTCCTCGTTGGGTTCGACACTCTTATCGAAAGGACTACGATAGATCCCCTACACTTGTGGGTCATCAGCGTGCTGCCGCTGCGTCGCCCCATCGGGCCGTAGTGCTGTGGCCCGCGGTCAACCGCCGTACCGAGGCCGTCCGCTCCAGGCCGTCCCCGAGGTTGCACCGACCCCTCGCGCTGCCGCTGCGTCGCCCCGTTGGGCCGTAGCGAGCGTGTCATGGAATCCCTGCAACCGCCTTGAGGTATCCCCCGCCGTCGCCCCGACCTGCCAGCCATCGTTGCGTCGCCCCTTCAGGTCGTAACGCTGCAGCCCGCAGTCCACCGCCGTCCACGCGCGTTGACTTCCACGTGATATGCGTCGCGCCGCCTCCCTTGGCGTGGGAACATCGCCGTCCGCGTCGGTCTTCGTCACGCTGCCGGGTTCATTTTCGCCTCCTTCGAGCATCGTCGCCGCGCTCTTTCTCTAGCCGCCGCTGCTCTTCTTCCGCGGCTCCACGACGACTACCTAGACACCGGCGACCCCCGACTCGACACCGACCACGGCGCTCTTCGTACGGCTACCTCGACTACGCTTACACCACCTGCGCTCCTGGCTACCTCGACAAACGGCACAAAGGGATACCGCCTTGCTTGAACAACCTCGTCGGTTGCCACTCCAGCCACGACTCCGCGATGCATCGACCCTTACGATTGTGGGAGGGTGTCCGTCGGCTTGCCTTCGGATTCTTCTCCAGTCTCACCGTCTGCGTCGCTACTGTTGTGACCGCGGGGGGGTGTTGAGTATTATGTTTAGTTAGGAAATATGAGATAGACTAGGATATGTCCCGGCTTGTCTTGTACTCCAAGTTAGCCATGTACTCCTATATATATCCCCACGAGGCTCAAGCAATACAACAACTATTCCACCAATCCTCTCTCTCCCTTCTAACAGAATCCATCACATAGTCACATGGTCTCATGTTTCAGCACGTTCCATATGAGCTCGTCGGCATGCAGCACTACCGATGTGCTTGAGGCGTTGGGTGTCAACATCGAGTTGGGACCAGAGGTACTGGTCACGTGGATTGCCCAGTTTGCTCTTGCCCTTGCTTTTCTCGCGCCTGAGTTTTTAAATACTAGCCTATACAGTACGTGTGTATCGATTACTAATACTCGTAGCTACCACATCGAATGCGGATCATATCGAAGTGGTGCCTATTGTGACCTATTATCTGATAAAACAGCCCTTGGTATCAAAGTCCAGTTGATATATTTCTTGAGCAGTAATCAGATGCATTTTTTGGTTGCTTTGACTTTTCTGTATGTTAGTACTGCATGTGAGTCATGAGCCGAAGTAGCACGGACATCTTCCAAACTGCCGTGATGGAGCCAACCAGGATCCTCCCCTTAATGCAAATCAATGTGTTGTTCGATGGTTTTGAGATGGATATATATAATCAGGACATTTGACTTCCATCTTTATTCTGGTATTCTTGTTGGTAGAAAAGCTACACACTTGAAAGTAGGTTTCCACTAATCAAATCATGATCAACATTCACATGATTGGTCCAAATGGGCAAAAGCTAAGGCTGCATGGTGCTGCATACTTCTGTTAACCAATCATACTAATGGAGTGATTGTTGGTCACAACTTATTTTTTATAATATTTATTCTTGATTTGCTTGTGGCACCCCGGCTCAGAGAAACCGGAACGCCCCGTATTCCAGCCCAGAGATCAAGGAGAAGTCTTCTGGAATACGACACTACTTAGCATAGAACAAACCAGCTTTCTATTATTACACGAATATGAATACAAGGTCTCCGATATTACAATGAATAACATCGGCACGGCGACACTACGCCATCCTCAGTTGCTCTATGCAAGCAGCAGAACAACTCGAAGCAGCGGAAAAACTTCTAGCAGCGGAACAACAACGACGGCGGTGAACTCCACTCCGCAGGGACTCTGGCTGGAACGCTTATCCTAGCTCGCGAACACAGGAACAACACCAAACAAGCAAGCAATCCAGGCACGACCTGCAAACTGGCATGACACGCCAGGTCAGTACATTGAATGTACTTACAAGCTCACAATAACTAGAAGCATTCAAGACAAACAACAGCATGGCAATTACAGGTTAAGCAGGAAATATTCATGAGGTCATCAGGATAACATGGCGTCAACAATATGATACAGCTAGAACAATATGAGCGTATAAATCTGACGATACTAGCATGCAACATGATGACACTATATGCACCACTTATTCTGCCCGGGCTACCTCGTACCCATCACATGCATCACTTACCATCCTCGGACATCACACGATCATCTTAGGATCAAATCAAGCTTGGTATAAACAATACCGCAGTAATCATTAAATGACCACAAGGAGCTTGATCTTTACCCATGATTTTCGCACAACATCATGAATATCCAACAACTCGGTATCCTAGATACCACGGTGATCACTCACGGATCACAAACGGAACCACACTTGGTTCAACGGGTTACCTCGTAACCAAACGGTGATCTTTCCGGCGATCACAACCAACTTATCTCCTCAATGAACCGGGGTTGTTATTAAACACATTATTATTATTACTGCTGCCTCACAGTGTGACCGACACGAACTGGGCCCTTATCCACGGGCGCGGCTATCGATAGATTTAATATACACTCTGCAGAGGTTAGTACACTGTACCCACACCACGGAACCCATGGCCTCGCACTCCCATTTGGGTGGACCAACGGCGTTCTGACAAAACCGATCTACTGCCATGACACTCTCCCGGCCACTCCGACCAACTCCCCTTTGGGCTAAGTCCTGGGTGGCCCCGTGCCTACCAAAGGCACAACGGCCACCGTCGTGGCCCGTCCCAAACAGGGACCAAAAGCGCTTATCATCCAACTACATGCACACAAGGTTATGTCTGCTTATCGGGCCAGGGTACCGCACACCCATAACCTTCCCTCGTTGGAGGCATCGGCAAGAGGCACGACAATAGACCCAGTTAGGACCTTCCCATAAAGGTAAGTGTGGTTGCATTGGTCAGCTCGATATGGTGGCACCATGACTCAACCAACAGTTGTTCAAGTTCAATTTAATCCGGTTAAACTTGAATGCAATATGTTGAGCCATGATAAAATAACATGATGCAATTACAATGCATGAACATGATATCAACATATCCATCCACCATATCCACAATGAATCTTATCCAACTGAGCATGGCATACTGACTAGCATGAACATCACAAGTAAATACTTCTTCGAGACATAGCATGACCACTATCATCAACAATAAATATCATGCAAGAAATATCAACAATGCTACCATGCAATCATTTAACCAACTGGATGCAATGGGACATGCATAATGACGGCGCTCGGAACAGACGATAGTCATGCACCGAAGGCCATCACCAACATCAACATGTACTACTAGCAAGCATAAGCATATGAAAGGAAAACTAGCAACTAGTACAAGATAACCAGGTGCAATACAACATAACACGAGAGTGAACATGAAACTCTAAGCGGCACCGGAACAACAATAACCATATTTTAAACAAGCAAACATTTATTAAATATTCAAGTTGAAAACCATGGCTACTGCATGACTATCATGCAAGTGGGTATTGTGGCTTGCCTGGGGGTGAAGAAGGCACCGGGAATAAGTGCGGTGAAGCCGCAAAAAGATTTGCCGGAAACAGTTCTCTCTCCGGAGGGTGTAAGTGCATCTAGTGCCACCCCTAGTTGGTTTTAGAGTATTGACGACAAACCTGGTTGAGGGACTAATGTGTTTGTGAGAATTGCAGGATAACACAGGTAGTAGTCCCTCATTGATTCGGTTTACCTACCGGAGATGACCCCTAAAAATGTATGAAGACATTGACGACAATGGTGGTATATGAAGGTATTCATATTGAAGACTATGACTAGAGAAGACATTGCGTGAAGACTGTGGAGCGCGAAGACTTAGTCGTTTCATTGTTTCCTTTTCTTCTTTGTTGAGTCATAGGAACCACCGTACTGTTAAGTGGGGTCCAAGTGAACAAAGTCTGAGTGACTGAAGTGATGCTCAACCAAATCCTATGTCTTCGAGCGAAGACAATGAGAGCAAATCTTATCCAGAGTTGGATGAGTCAGCTTTACTTGTAGCCCAAGTAAAGTTGTCGCGTGTGTTTGAAATCTGACCGTTGGAAGACGTGTCGGTTCCTTAGTGACCCAGGGTCATTTCGGACAAATCAGGTCGGGTTGCCTTGTGGCTATAAATAGCCCACCCCTTGCACCATAAATTGGTGGCTGCTCAGAGTTAGTGCATGGCTTTTGTCGTTTGAGAGCAACCCACCTCCGAAGCATTTGAGAGAGATCCTTGCGAGGACAAAGCCCAAACACCCAGAGCCAAAGAGTGTTAGGCATCACTGAAGTCTTTCTGTCTGCGTGATCTAAAGACTTGTTACACTTAAGGACTGTGAATCCTCCAGCCGGTTAGGCGTTGCGTTCTGAGCATCCAAGAGTCATTGTGGATCGCCGGTGAATGAAGTCTGTGAAGGTTTGGAAGTCTACCTTGAAGACTTACCAGAGTGATTGGGCGAGGATTGGGTGTCCCTAGCTCAAGGGGAATAAGGTGAAGATGTGGTCTTCTGAGTTAAATCTCAACCTCCCTAACCAGACGTACAGTTGTCACAGCAACTGGAACTGGTCGAACAAATCACTATCTTCCCCAAGCTACTGGTTCTATCCCTTCCTTCTCTTTACTTACTGTTTGTCCTCGTGAAGTCATTGCCTGCTTGCCTTATCTGTTTGACTTCACTGTGTGACTACTTGTTCTGACTGGCTTCATACTATCTTCCATCCTGATCCATACTGCCTAGCTGCTATTAGTCTTCATGGTTTCACTTCATTGAATATTTGACTATGGCTTGTCTAGTGTAGTCTACCTTCCGCTGCATATAAATAGGATCGGTTCTATCGTTTGTCTTTGAAACTTCCATGTTTTGAAGACTTTCATAAAAATCGCCTATTCACCCCCCCTCTAGTCGATATACAGCTCTTTCAATTGGTATCAGAGCAAGGTACTCCCTTGTTCTGTGTGATTCGGTTTAACCACCTGGAGTTTTAGCTATGTCGACTGCAGGGATAATCAAAGTCTCCGCTGCGTGCCCCGTCTTCGATGGCACTGAATACCCCTACTGGAAGAACAAGATGCGCATGCACCTTGAAGCCATTGATGTGGACCTCTGGTATGTCGTCAAGAACGGCATTCCCAAGACCGGTGAAGGTGTCACCCCTACTGATGTCAAGAAGTTCGTTCAACTGGATTCTACTGCCAAGAACATCATCTATGGTCATCTGACCAAAGGACAGTATGGTCGTGTGAGTGCTCTAGAAACGTCGAAGCTGGTCTGGGACTGGCTCTCCAAGGTCAACGAAGGCTTCTCAACTCAGAGAGATCAGAGGATCAGTGTCCTTCGCAACCTCTTCAACCGCTTCAAGAGACACGACAATGAAAACGTCCAGCTCACATTCGATCGCCTCACTGACATCACAAATGAGCTTCAGGCACTTGGCGCCACTGAGATCACCAAGCATGAAATCGTCAAGACACTCCTGAGATCACTTGACAACTCATTTGACACCCTTGCCCTGATGATTCAAGAATGCCCTGACTTCAAGACTCTCGATCCGTCTAACATACTTGAGAGGCTCAACACACATGAGTTTCAGCTATCTGAGAAACAAGACATCTATGGTCCCAACTATGGTCGAACTCGAGCTTTGAAGGCAAAGGTTGTTTCCTCATCTGAAGAAGAATCTGACTGCAGTTCTGGTGATCCTGAAGACATTGGAAAGGAGCTTGCTATGCTTGTGAAGAAGTTCCATAAATTCACTAAGAAGAAAGGCTTCAGAAAGTCTTCAAGATCCACCTCAAGAAATGATGAAGCTTCTACCCATGACCACAAGAAGAGAACATGCCACAAGTGCAAGAAACCTGGTCACTACATCTCTGAGTGTCCTCAATGGGACAATGAGAAGAAGAAGAAGAAGAAGAAGAAGAAGAAGAAGAAGAGCAAGGAATATGATTCTGATGACAAGAAAAAGAAGAAATCCTCAAACTCGTCTTCCAAGTCTTCATCGAAGTCTTCATCACACAAGAAGAATTCATCTGGCAAGGCTCGTGCGTTTGTTGGCAAGGAGATGGATTTAGAGGAGGAGTCTGCTTCAGAGGAAGCGGAGGGGGAGTCTGAGGAGGAGTCCGATTCTGGTGTTGCAAGTCTGGCTCTAGCCACAGCTTACGTTGCCAAGTCCATCTTCAACACTGAAGACAATGGCTCCATCACCAACACTGATGCTAATGACAACGACGACTCCGCTCCCACCTACTGCTTCATGGCACGCGGTGCCAAGGTAAAATCACGCGATGCTTACTTTCAAACATCCAGTGAAGATGACTCTGATTGTGAATCTAAACCTAGCTACAAAACACTTGCTAAAATTGCCACTGAACAACAGAAAGCTATGGAACATATTCAAAAACTGTTAGACAAAAGCGATGACCTGTTGGACGCGGAAATGACCCGATCTCAGTCCTTAATTGAAGACATAAAAAATCTTCATGTTAAGTACGAGGAACTTGAAAGTCGTCATGAATCACTCTCAAAAACTCATGAAAAGCTTTCCTACGATTATCTTCAAAGGAAGCAAGAACTTGAGAAATTGAAAGCGGCTCATGAAGATCTTCAAAAGGAGAATGAGTCACTCCGCGCTCAACAGATCAGCTCCGCTCAGGAAGGATTTTAACCACCATGTCTAAAATGCATTGAGCGTGATAACGCTACATCTGTTGCTGAATGTTCTACTGCTCCTACTGTCGCAATATCTTCAACTGCTGATGTGGTAACTAACCCCTCTGCTGAGGATACCACTACTATTGCTGATGAAAATGCTAGGTTGAAGACTTTGCTTGAAACAGGGATGTACAACAGCCTCAAAGGGAATCAGACATTATGTGATGTCCTCAAAAAGCAGATTCTGAACCGAAACCCTAGGAAAGAGGGTGTTGGGTTCGAGAGGAAAATGAATGTTGATGGTTCTTACTGGAAGCCTGAGCAGTACCCCAAAACCACATGGGTTGCTGCAAAGGAACCTTCAGTGGATCCGTTTACCTTATCTGGCTTCACTCGTGCTAATCCTATTATCATTGATGAATCCTTTGATGCAAACTATAAACTATTTAAGAATCAGAATGGTGAAGTGTTTGCCAGGTATATTGGTACTAACTGCAGGAATGGGCCACCTATGAAGAAGATCTGGGTTCCCAAAAGTTGTCTTGAGAATCTTCCTGTGAATGTCATCATGACACCACCTGGGAAGAAGACAAATCCCAGTCCAAAAGCTTCATACGGTCCTAAGGCTTCATACAGACAGAGGACTCACCTGAGTCACCCTAACGCCAATGTTTTGCAGGGAAATTATACTCAGACACCTGAATATGAGCATGTTTCTTCAAACCGCTATGTTCATAGAACAAAGAACTTTTCTGCTTATTCTTATGAGTATTATTCTCCTCCTGCAAGGCTATTTTCTAGGGCTCCAAAGCCGAAATTCTCAGATGCTGCACTTAGACTCATTGCTTCTAAGCCACCCCTGAAGATGTGGGTGGTTAAGAAGAATTAACTTTCTCTTGCAGGGAAAGGTCTCCAGCCGAAAATCAAAGGCGTCTGATGCTATTGCTGGGGACCTAAAACAACTTGTAGGGTGCAAGATCAAATGCCTAAATGGTCTTACTATGTATTTTGTTCTTGAATCGCTTGCCAATCATCCTATCAGTCCCAACTTAGATCTAAGCTTTCATAATCTGCTTGCTCGTCAAATGTTTATGCTTCACAATTCTCTTCGTGAAGCCTATCCCCCTAACTACACTGTAGGGTATGACACCAAAGACTTCAGAATGGATTATGGACAGTGGATGCACTAATCATATGACTGGTGATCGAAGTCTTCTCATGGACTCAACCTTACGTCCATCTGACAAGAGTCACATCACATTTGCTGATACTGGTAAAAGCAAGGTATTGGGTCTAGGTAGAGTTGCAATCTCAAAGGATCAGCACATGGATAAAGTCATGCTTGTTGAATCCCTTGGTTTCAACTTAATGTCTGTCTCAATGCTTTGTGACTTAAATATGATTGTGATATTTGGAAAATATCGTTGCCTTGTACTAATGGAATCTGACAAGTCTCTAGTCTTTGAAGGATATCGGAAAGATGATCTGTATATGGTAGATTTCTCAGCAGGACCACAGATGGCCGTATGTCTTTTAGCAAAAGCTTCAGAGTGCTGGCTCTGGCATCGGAGGCTAGGACATGCCGGCATGAGGAACTTGCACACTCTCGCAAAGAAGAAGCACGTCGTAGGCATCGAGGGCGTCAAGTTCAAGAAAGATCATCTGTGCGGTGCCTGCGAAGCTGGGAAGATGACTAGGGCCAAGCATCCCTCGAAGACTATCATGACGACATCCCAACCCTTCGAGCTGCTACACATGGACTTATTTGGCCCTACTCACTACTCTACTCTCACTACTACAGCTTCTCTCTATGGCTTCGTCATTGTTGATGATTATTCAAGATACACATGGGTGCACATAATTCTCTACAAGACTGAAGTGCAGGATGTCTTCAAACGCTTCGCCAACCGTGCCATGAACAACTATGGCGTCAAGATCAAGCATATCAGAAGTGACAACGGCACTGAGTTCAAGAATACGATCTTTATCTGGATACAATGGGAATCACTCATGAGTTCTCAGCTCCGTACACACCACAACAGAATGGCATCGTGGAGCGCAAGAACAGAACCCTCATTGAGATGGATCGAACGATGCTCGATGAATACAAGACACCAAGAAAGTTCTGGCCTGAAGCAATTGATACAGCATGCCATGTCATCAACCGTGTTTATCTTCACAAGCTTCTGAAGAAAACTTCCTATGAACTCCTCACTGGCAAGAAGCCAAATGTTAGTTACTTCAGGGTATTTGGAGCTAGGTGCTGGATCAAGGATCCACATCACAAATCAAAATTTGCACCAAAAGCACATGAAGGCTTCATGCTCGGTTACGGAAATGACTCGCACTCCTACAGAGTCTTCAACCTCTTCCTTTATAAAGTGGTTGAAACCGTAGATGTGCGGTTTGATGAGACGAACGGCTACAAAGAGAGCACCAGCCAAATGTGCTGGATGAAGCTCCACCCAGTGAATCTATCAAGCTAATGGGGACAGGTGAAATCATGCCGTCTGAAGCACAGCCTGAAGAGGAACTTATCATTTCTGCTCCCAATCAACCTGAAGACAATGCTCAGCCTGAAGACAATCCTCCAAATGATGACAATGACCAGCAAGAGCAAAATCTTCATCCAGTTCATCCTCGTGTTGCAAATGAAGTACAAGTTGAGAAGATAATTGACAGCATCAATGCACCTGGTCCACTCACTCGTTCAAGAGCAACACAACTAGCAAATTTCTGTGGGCACTTTGCATTTGTCTCAATATCTAAACCCAAGAAAGTTGTTGAAGCTTTCATGGAACCTGAATGGACTCAAGCTATGCAAGAAGAGCTTCAACAGTTTGAGCTGAACAATGTATGGGAACTTGTCAAGCGTCTTGACCCCCGCAAGCACAACATAATAGGCACAAAATGGATATATCACAACAAACAAGATGAGCATGGTCAAGTTGTCAGAAACAAAGCTCGTCTCATTCCTCAAGGATACACTCAGATTGAAGGGATTGACTTCGATGAAACATTTGCTCCTGTGGCTAGGCTTGAAGCTATTCGCATACTGCTAGCCTATGCAAATCATCACAACATCCTTCTGTATCAAATGGATGTTAAGAGTGCTTTTCTCAATGGCAAGATTGAAGAAGAAGTGTATGTTGCACAACCACCTGGCTTTGAAGATCCAAAACATCCTGATATGGTATACAAGCTCAACAAGGCATTGTATGGCCTCAAACAAGCCCCTCGCGCTTGGTATGACACACTCAAGGACTTCCTGAAGAGCAAAGGCTTCAAACCTGGTTCCCTGGATCCCACACTCTTCACGAAGACATATGATGGTGAACTATTTGTGTGCCAAATTTATGTGGATGACATTATCTTCGGCTGCACTGACAAAAGATACAGTGATGAGTTTGGTCACATGATGCAAGAGCAATATCAGATGTCCATGATGGGTGAGCTGAAGTTCTTCCTTGGTCTTCAAATTCGTCAGCAAAGCAACGACATCTTCATATCTCAAGAGAAATACCTCAAAGATTGCCTGAAGAAGTTTGGAATGCAAGACTGCAAAGGATACACGACGCCAATGCCAACTAAAAGTCATCTGAGTCCCGACACCAATGGTAAAGATTTCGATCAAATGGTATACCGCTCCATGATTGGTTCTTTACTTTATTTATGTGCATCTAGGCCAGATATTATGCTTAGTGTTTGCATGTGTGCTCAATTCCAAGCGGCACCAAAGGAATCGCATCACTTAGCTGTGAAGCGAATTCTTCGATATTTGGCTTACACCCCAACACTAGGATTATGGTATCCAAAGGGCTCAGAGTTTGATCTAGTTGGATTCTCAGATGCTGATTATGCTGGTGACAAAGTTGATCGCAAGTCTACATCAGGCACATGTCACTTTCTGGGACGATCGCTTGTCTGTTGGTCTTCAAAGAAGCAAAACTGTGTATCACTCTCCACTGCTGAATCTGAATACATTGCTGCTGGATCTTGCTGCGCTCAGCTTCTCTGGATGAAGCAAACTCTCAAGGACTATGGTGTCCATCTGAAGCATGTGCCACTCTACTGCGACAATGAAAGCGCTATCAAGATTGCCAACAACCCAGTTTAGCACTCGAAGACAAAGCACATTGAAATTCGTCATCACCTTCTCAGAGATCATGTCATGAAGGAAGATATTGATATCATACACGTCAACACTGAAGAGCAGCTGGCAGATATCTTCACAAAGCCCTTGGATGAGAAAAGGTTTTGCAAGTTGCGGTGTGAGCTAAATATCTTGGAATCCTCGAATGTCCTGTAATCAGGCACACATCCTCACACTTATGCATGTTGATGACTTAGATGTGCAACGCACGAAGTAAAGTATATCTTCAATCAATGAAGACTTACATTCTGAGTGTGAATACATTAATGCGGAATTTGACTCCGGAGCGCCACGATAATTGTGCGCCGTGTCTGGGTCTAATACTTCCTATACGGTGGGTAACGCCACCACCAAAATCTTCTGTTTGAAGTGTTTTCCTCGCGGCGTTACATTTGCTATGTCTTCGTATTTGATTTATCTTCATGTTTGTCTTCACATTGTCAATTTGATCTTACTTAGATATATATATAGACTTGTGTTCTGTCCTCTACAGCATTCACTTATAGCTATGTCTTCTTATTTGAATCTTTTGAACTAAGTGAATGTGATCGGACCCTAACCTCTCTATGCTTTCTACCTCAAATTCTATCTATCCAAATCATATGCATTCTGTTGGAACCGTTGAATGTCTTCTCTGCGTCCTTGTCAGCAGAAGATACAGAGACAAACATTAAATTTGCTTTTAATGCTCAATCCTTATTGCCTGAAACCCGGAGAAGCCGGAACGACCACCCCGACAGTCCAGGCGTGCGTGGGAACATGGAACAACTCTCTATGTGTTGCATGTCCGCCACGTGTCCCTCAGATGTGAACCGCCAGGGGCACCTGCGTAATTGCGATGTGCCGTCCCCTTTCCTTATAAATGCCCATCCCATCGCGGTCAAAACACTTCTACCACCTCTCCACCTCGACAAACCCTAGCGCCGCCGCTAGCTCTCGACGACGCCGGCGACGAAGCGCTTAGCTGCCGCGACCTCGTCGACGCCGTCTTCACGCCGGCCGCGAACATCGACCTCTTCGCCGCCACCGTAGGTGTCCTCCGTCGCCAAGTTAGGGCACGGAAGATCGAACTGCCCGGCCTCCACTTCTTCTTCGTCTAGCAGTTCATCGTGTGGTAAATTAAAACCCTCTTTTTACCGTATTTTTGATCCGATAGATTCATCCTTTCTACCAAAAGTGGTTTCTGCCTCCACATATTTGGATCTATCATGTCTGCATCTCATACTTTGCCTAGTATATTCACTTATGCTTCACACATAGTTAGATTCCTCACTTGTACTTATTCTTGGATTCGTACAAATCTGGAACCAACTCTCAACATATAAGTGAATGTCTTCGCGCTATGAGGTCAATGTCTTCTAAACTGATTTATCTTCGAAATCTTCTGAGAATGCATATGACCTCTTCCCCTTCCCTCGTATCTCTAATACTGTCACAGGTACATGTCCGTGGGAGAATCCCTTGGTTCTCATAGTCTGCATTCATTTGCAGAATTCTTACAGCGTCACATTAACTCTCCCGAAGCCAGTTCCTGTCTGACCAGCAGACGGAAGCCTTTGACTGTATTGAAGCCTTTCAGTTTGAACCTCATGGCTACAGAGAAATCAGCTCGGAAGGGTGGCAGGCAGCGCCGTGGGAATACCTCAAGAGACTTGCCTCCTGATCTCTATGAGCTGTACAAGACTGATCCAGAGGAGGACTATAATCAGAGAAAAACCCGAATCCAATGGATTCGAAGATATTGGGCAGGACAGTGGTACAAGTACAGGTTCGTGACCCAGGAGTATGCCGAGAAGAATGCCATCAAGCGACCATGGGGAGCCATTTTGTACAAAAATCTTCCACCCAGGTCCAGGGCTGAAGCCATTGAACAAGGTTTCTACCCTTGCATGGTCCGTGGACCACAGCCTGCAAATGCCGACCCATCTTCTTTGCTCTGGTGTCGCAAAGACAATCTGTTCAAGCGCAACTACAAATTTGCCAAGGACTCAGCCGTGAAGAACAAGAAAGCATTTGGACTCGACTTCAACCCCGGTCCATCTGCTCCTCGGGCTGATGGCACCCGTAATGCTGAACCCAATGTCGTTGGGCCCTTCTACAACTTAGAAGGTCTCATCACTCATATAAGGGTTCAAGGGGCAGTGGTGGATCAGTCTGGAGATGAAGCTGATTCTGATGAAGCTCCTGCTCCACCGAAGCCACAAAAGCAAAAGAGACCAAAGGCTTCGAGACCTGCTGCTCCAAAAGCTTCGCGAGCGAAGCCTCTGGCCACTGCACCTCCAGCACCAAGTGTGCAATCTGAAGATCTCTCACGCATCTCCAAGTCTGAGAAGAGGAAAGAGAAGCCCCAACAGAAAATGGTCAAGAGTTCTGGTCAAGCTCTGACTCCTGCTGCTGTTCTGAGGAATGAGAATGACACCATTGATTTGTCAAGTGACGACGATCTTGCTGATGACGCTCTTGAGCAGTTGATAAAGAGAAAGCAAGAAGATGAAATCTTCAATGACTTGCCTCTCTTTGATGTGGAAGTACTGAACAAGTTCATTGATGAGTGGTTTGACACCCCCAATCTCAGCTTTGATGGTCTGCAACTTCCCATTGGCCTCAACGTCTCCTTCCATGGTGCCATTGCTTCTGAGCTGGCACTTGCTCAGAAAATTGTTGAACTGAAGCATAAGATTGACTTTGAAAAGGCTCAATTCAAGAAGCACATGGCCAAGCTCAGCGTCAAAGATGTCCAGAACTTCCAAGTCATGATGCATGAACTCAAGGAAGCGTTTCATAAGAAACGTGATGAAGCCAAAGGTTCTCGTGAGCGCATGAAGGTTTTGGCTGCCAAGTGTGTTCAAGCTTATAATGAGCTTATAATGAAGCTGAGAAGCGCAAGGCCCTTGGGCGTCCTGGCATCGACCCCAAGATGGCTGCCAAGAAGAAGAAGTCAACTGTGGCCCCAGCTGAAGCATCTCGGCAGGAAGAACCTCACATTGTCTTCCCTGCCAGCATGACAGGCTCGAAGCCTAAGGTCCCCACAGTTGCTTCAGAACTCAAGAAGACAAGGGCCGCCGAAGCTGAAGCCCGAAAGCGCAAACCCAAGAACACCACCGATGATGCTCCACCCACCAAGAAGCGCAAGACCAAGAAAAATCGGGCTGCTCCCACAGAGCCCCTCGTTGTCGAACCGATTTCTGTTGCTCGTCCTGCCTCTTCTCAACAAGAACGTCTCCTGATTGTTCATGAGCCTGCTACCACAGAGGCTCCTGAAGACATTCCAGCTGTTGACCCCACCGCAGCTGAAGACATTGGTCACCACGACAATGTTGAAGATGATGAAGTCCTTCCTCATATTGAACACAATGTGGTATCATCGCCTGTTCTCACGAACAGCAAACTCATCAGCATTGGTCGTCCTTTGACGCCAATTGCTCAGGATGATTCATGGGCTGATCACCCACAAGACTCCCCCCGTCAAGCAGAAGCACCAGTAACTCCCCCAACTCAAGTCACCAGTCCGGTGCTTGAAGATGAAGACTTTCTGGCCCTACCAACTCCATCTCCACAAGCGTCGCCATCATTCCGCAGGCTTCGCAAAGGACCAAGGCCTCAAGTCTATCCATCAAGTGTTCCAGAAGGAGAAGAGCGCCAATCTGTCTCACGCCAAGTCTTTCCTGAAGCCTCTCCTGCTGCGAACATCCCTGAGTCTGAAGCCAAAACGGCTGAAGATATTCCGGTTGCATCAGCCGATGAAGAAGAACCAAGAGAAGAAGAAGCACGTGTTGCTACACCCCCAACAAACCAAGTTGTTCTCGAGGAGAACGTGTCCGACCCTCCAGCTCCTGAAGTGGAGGTTACACATACTGAGGCGGCCACCAACACCAACACTGAAGCTAATGACGTTGTCATGGCTGAAGCTAATGTGGCGCCTGAAGTTAACGTGGTACCCGAAGAGATAGCACCTGAAGTCAATGCTGCACCTGATGCAAATCTGCAGCCTGAAGTCACTGCCACTACCACTGCCATTGTTACTGCTCCTGTACCGCCTCCCAGGCCACACACTATTGAGCAAGCATACAACTATGGTCAGCTGGTCACTGTCAGATGGCCTATTCTGGTCCCTCCTCCTGCTGTTGGTCCTCAGTTTGACTATCATGTTCAGCACAGGCCACAGGTCCAGAAGCCGAAGCCAAGATTGCCCAGGTTTCCAGGTACTGCCACTTCACCAGGGTCCTTCAATGCCAATGGCTTCATTGCGCACAACACTTTCTTCGATAGTGCCAAGAACCCCTATTCTAGGCCAAGGATTTCATCAGATCGGTTCTGGAGCTATCAACAGCGCAATTATTATTCATGTGTACTCTATGATCAAGGGTGCATCTTTCCTCATATGCGTCTTGACTGCGAAGCCATTGCTGGACTGCCATGCCTTGAAGAAGCCCTTGACTGTTTCCGTGATGCTGGGCTGCTGAACTTTGTAACTGACAAGGAACATTGGAATGAAGAGCTTCTGCTGCAATTCTATGCTACCCTCCACATACGCGGCTACAACAGGGATCCGAAGACATGGGTCCTTGAGTGGATGACAGGAAATGTCCATCATGAAGCCAAAGGCTTTGACATCATTGAGCTAACTGGCCTGCCCACTCCAGGAGAATTATACGAACCTGGTTGTCAGCTTCACCGCGATGCTTTGGAGAGTATCTTTCAGAAGCCAGAGCCCAACATGAGCCAAATGCTAAGCATGATGAAGCCCTTGCCACGCGATGCTGATTACCCAAAGGATTTCTTTGTCGAAGACCTCGAGTATCTGCCCCGCACTATCTATCATATCATCAGGCGAACTCTATGGCCTGTCAAGGGACATTCTTCATCAGCCAAACTTGAAGGAACAATGAAGACTTTGGTCTTTTATATCTTCAATGGCATCAGCTTCAACGCTCAAGACTACTTTATCAGACAGTTAGCTGCATCCGGCTCTGATCTCTTTGGACTCAAGTTCTACGCTCCTTGGGTCATGCGACTTATCAAGCTTCATTCTGCTGTTGACTATCAGCCTTCTACTCGCAACCATCTGATATTGTTGCCAGAGGTTGATATGTCAGTTGAAGCCATATACCCAGAGCCAGCCAAAGAGCCTGTTTATCTTCACAACGTTGATCGGCAAAGCTTCACTCAGCCCATTGAAGGAGTTCAGGCCGTCACT
Organism: Aegilops tauschii subsp. strangulata; assembly: GCF_002575655.3. NCBI lineage: Eukaryota > Viridiplantae > Streptophyta > Magnoliopsida > Poales > Poaceae > Aegilops > Aegilops tauschii. Next base: position 502,046,485 of record NC_053035.3, on the reverse strand, counting down.
CGTATTTATCCTTTGGCTGGAAATACTTGCTTACCTCACCGTGCACAGACTGAAGCTACTGAGAGCACCATTGCCCAAAGGCCTCGGAAGCGTTCTCGTGTTCTGAATGACCGAGAACTTCTTGTGGCACTGCATCAGAAACAAGACAAGCATCACTTCTGGCTTAAGCGCCAGATGCAAAGCCTCTTGGTGGATGTCAATCGCATTCGCAATCTTGCCACCAAGAATGCCTTTGTTACTCATGAGACATGTCGGAGATCATGGAAGAGTTTGACCTTGCTAAGTGCTGAAGCAGATCTTCAAGACGATGGCTTCACTGAGAGATTCAAGTTTGACTCCACTCCTCCAAGGAATGCTGTCCTGCGTTGAACTCCGTCTCTTGAAGACTCTGATTATTCCTCCTCCGCTGCAACGGTGAATGCCAGAGTGATCGATGATCAAGATGATGCTACCTCATCACCTCCTCCTTCAGCGCGTGTCGACACTGCTCCAAGTACTTCTACACCACCAAATACCAATGTCGACACTGCTCCAAGTACTTCTGCACCGCCAAACACCAACGCCGACCCTGCATCTTCACCTACTCCTTCTAGGGACGAGTAGAGGCTCTATGTCTTCAAACCTTTTTGGTCATTACTGACAAAAGGGGGAGAAGCATATGAGTTGATAGTCTTCAAGCGGGTCCATATGGGCGGGTGCTTTATATTTTGCCTAGTGATTACAACTCTCGCTTTTGATACATTTGGATCTTTGAGTTGAACACTTAAAACTTGATGGTCGTCTGCTACGTTTTCTGGTATTCTGTGATGCGATGATAAATTCCGCATGTGCGACGATAAATTCCGCACTTAGTCATTCTGCAGACGTCCATTTCTCATTATGCATATCATTATATTCTTCATATCAAATTATGCATGATGAATTGTCTTCAGAAGTTGAAGAGGATCTCCACAAGTACAACCTGCCATGTGCATTTGCATTCCAAAAGCAAATTATTTATATGCACATCTTCAGGGGGAGCCTTTTGCTACTTATGAAGACAATACCTTTATCCTTTACAATTTCACATACTTTTATCCCCGTTGAAAACTTCAACCAGTTTGTCATCAATCACCAAAAAGGGGGAGATTGTAAGTGCATCTAGTGCCACCCCTAGTTGGTTTTGGAGTATTGACGACAAACCTGGTTGAGGGACTAATGTGTTTGTGAGAATTGCAGGATAACACAGGTAGTAGTCCCTCATTGATTCGGTTTACCTACCGGAGATGACCCCTAAAAATGTATGAAGACATTGACGACAATGGTGGTATATGAAGGTATTCATATTGAAGACTATGACTAGAGAAGACATTGCGTGAAGACTGTGGAGCGCGAAGACTTAGTCGCTTTGTTGTTTCCTTTTCTTCTTCGTTGAGTCATAGGAACCACTGTACTGTTAAGTGGGGTCCAAGTGAACAAAGTCAGAGTGACTGAAGTGATGCTCAACCAAATCCTATGTCTTCGAGCAAAGACAATGAGAGCAAATCTTATCCAGAGCTGGATGAGTCAGCTTTACTTGTATCCCAAGTAAGTTGTCGCGTTTGTTTGAAATCTGACCGTTGGAACACGTGTCAGTTCCTTAGTGACCCAGGGTCATTTCGGACAAATCAGGTCGGGTTGCCTTGTGGCTATAAATAGCCCACCCCCTACACGATAAATTGGTGGCTGCTTAGAGTTAGTGCACGGCTTTTGTCGTTTGAGAGCAACCCACCTCCGAAGCATTTGAGAGAGAGATCCTTGCGAGGACAAAGCCCAAATACCCAGAGCCAAAGAGTGTTAGGCATCACTGAAGTCTTTCTGTCCGCGTGATCTGAAGACTTGTTACACTTGAGGACTGTGAATCCTCCAGCCGGTTAGGCATCGCGTTCTGAGCATCCAAGAGTCATTGTGGATCGCCGGTGAACGAAGTCTGTGAAGGTTTGGAAGTCTACCTTGAAGACTTACCAGAGTGATTGGGTGAGGACTGGGTGTCCCTAGCTCAAGGGGAATAAGGTGAAGACGCGGTCTTCTGAGTTAAATCTCAGCCTCCCTAACCAGACGTACAGTTGTCACAGCAACTGGAACTGGTCGAACAAATCACTATCTTCCCCAAGCTACTGGTTCTATCCCTTCGTTCTCTTTACTTACTGTTTGTCCTCGTGAAGTCATTGCCTGCTTGCCTTATCTGTTTGACTTCACTGTGTGACTACTTGTTCTGACTGGCTTCATACTATCTTCCATCCTGATCCATACTGCCTAGCTGCTATTAGTCTTCATGCTTTCACTTCATTGAATATTTGACTATGGCTTGTCTAGTGTAGTCTACCTTCCGCTGCATATAAATAGGATCGGTTCTATCGTTTGTCTTCAAAACTTCCATGTTTTGAACACTTTCATAAAAATCGCCTATTCACCCCCCCTCTAGTCGATATACAGCTCTTTCAAAGGGGCTGTTTACGTGCAAGGGCAAAATGATCATTTTCAGAATGTTAACACATGGAGAAAGTGTTACCAACAGAACAGGCTCGACGAGACGAAGAAATGGGCTTTGGAATCACCTCATTTGGAGTTACGAGTAAAAAGTTGTGAGGTGAGGAAGTTCAGGGACTAATCTGCAAAAATGTCATCACAAACAAGCCCCTGAGTGGATAAGGCAGAAGCAGATTTCGGGAAATACGCTTTCGAGAGAGGAAAGCGCATTTGCGCCCGAAGAACAAATGAAATACGCTTACCCAAAGAGGAAGCACACTTCATGCGATACGCTTTCTGCAGATGAAAACGCACACGGTTGAATACGTCTCCACTTGCCACGTCAGCGTTAGCGGGGTCAACCCCCGGGTCACTGACTGGTGGGGCCGCGGGTTCACCCGCCCAGTCAACTCCTTCCTCCTGCTCCTCCTCTTCTTCCCTCCGACGCGGGCGCAAAACAGAGGCGAGGCCGGCCGCCCCGACGACGACCACCGGCGGCTCCGGCCACCTCTCGCGGCGTTCTTCCCACCGGCGTGCTCAGGGAGGAGCGGCGCATCCATCCAGAGGGTTGGACAGCGCTGGGGAGGAGCAAGATGGAGGGGAGGGGTGGCGCCATGAGGAGGGCAGAGAGCTTCGGGCGGCGGTGGTTCTTGGCGTTGTGGCCGTCTCCGGCGAAGGGAGAGGGGGTGGGGCGAACTACGGGGAGGATAGGAGTGCTCTTGAGGTGTTGGAACGGGGAGAGGAGGCGCGGCTCGCTGGAATTTAGGCGGAGCACCGCGGCGGCCATGGTGGCGATGGTGGACACAGAGAGGACCTCGAGCTCGAATGAGAGGCTGGGGAGGGGTAGTGGAGCGCGGGGAGGCTGCTGGTGTGCTCGAAAGGCTAGGGGAAGGCCTATATATAGGCGCGGGGTGAGGTGCCGAGCTGTCGTCGCTGCGGACGCGTGGCCGGCGCCGCGGACGCGTGTGCGCGCGCATGAGCTCGGAGGCAGGCGACTAGAGGGAACATGAGGGAGTGCTCACGGGGAAGAGGCGGCCAAGGGAGCGCAGAGAGGAAGAAGACGGCGAGCTCCTAGCCAAAACCGCCATTGTTCCTCCATGGGTGCGCGGCGGCTTGCGTCGGTGAGGAAGCGGACGGAGGGGGAGAGGGGTCCAGGAGAACGGAGACGACGAGAGGAAGCTAGGGGACATGCCCGTGCTCGCTGAGATGCCGAGTAGAAGAGGGGCCCGAGCAAAAAGACGCTCTGGACGCGGCCAACGCCAGCAGAGCGTGCGCATTGCATGCCAAAACTCGTGATCACCGCGTGCATTGGTGCACACAGTGGCACACGGTCGGCCAAACGATGTCTGGGGGTTTGTCCTTCCTGGGGAGGTTGCAACTGAGGTGGTAGTTCGGTTAAAAGTGCTCTGGTTAAATGGTAAGTGAGCTCTGAAGTTTACTGCAGTAAACTTGATCATGAAACAGTGATCAACTGAGGTGAGATTAGACATTAGAGGCAAACGAGTTGTCCGGGGTGATTAGCTTAGGAAGAACTACCATACTAGGGAGTTTGGCAGGAAATGGACCAAGATTTAATGCACTTGCTTTGCAACTGCATAATCTGATCCAGAAACTTGATCACGAAGGTGCACTCACATGGAGTGTCAAATTGAGCTCAAATTGGGCAAGGCAGAGTCATTTGGTCCTATGAAGATGCTCAAAAAGTCTCATACCAATTGGCCAAGCCAAACAGGTACTTGCTTCACAAACATCTCCTTTGGACAGAAACTTGCAAAACTTCTAGAGGAATAATGGCTTGATGAACCATGCCCAAAATGGGTGGAGGTAGGTTATATGGATAATAGAAGGCCTAGAAAAATTGGCAGCCATAATGGAGCAAGATAAAATATACTTGCTTCACAAACTGAAATTTTGGACAGAATCAAAGAATTGAATATGAGCTCACATGGAGGCATGGCATGAGCTCTACTTTGGTGGAGGGCTATTATATGATGATATGAGGGATCATGCAAAATGGAAACTCATTTGGATATGCCTAGCTTGCACCTCCTTCACAAAGCTTCTTTCTGGATAGAAACTTTGGAAAATCATAAATAAATAATTACTAGGCAAATGAGGTTGCATTTTGGCATGTGGCAACGATATGGACAGGAAAAGGTGTCCAAGGAGTTTGAGGTCAATTGGGAAAAGGAAAATAGCACTTGCTTCACAAGGTGCCATTTAGGGCAGAATAGGAAATGAATTATTTGAGCATGATGATAAACATGACAAATGAAATATTTTGCCATATTTGAGAAAGATATGACCCAAACAATTGATGAGAATTATTTGGGAATTTTAGGAGTGATGGAAATAAAGGTTGCTTCACATCCTAGGGCAATTTGAGTTATTCCTTTAATAGAAAAGGAATATTCCCAATAAAAAGAATATTGGGATTTGGGATAGGATGAAATTGACAGGGTCTAGGGAAGGATTTGGGAATGACAAGCCACTCTGGAAACAAAGAAGAGGACATCTTCTTCAGTTTCCAGACCACAAAGCCACGGAAAAAAGAAAACTCAAGCAAAAACCTCAGAAAAACAAAAGAAAAAGAAAGGGCCAAAAATCAGGATGTCACACGTCCATACATCCATATTTAGACAAATCTAAGACAAGAATTTTGGGACTGAGGGAGTAGTTTATAGTTGTCCAGCACCTCGATTATTTGCTTATAATATATTTTTTCTTTCGGTCATGCACAAAAAGACTAGTTGTATTTCAAAAATTGAGCATTTTCTTGTCTGTTTGTTCAAATTCGATTTTGACAGTAGGGGAGGAGGTGGCTGGGGCTCGTGCCGCCCGGAAGATGATGGTCAGGGATTTGAGCTCATTCGGGGTAAAGCCCATACGCGGAAGAAGGGTTGGATCGTGCACTTTGATGGGCGTTGATTCCTTGCATGATGTGTGTCTATTTTGCACACCTGTTGAGTCACTTGTTCTCTCTGAATCCGTGTGTCTGAACTATTCATGTTTAATGTTTATGTTAGATTTCTATAACGAACATTCATAGGTAGATAATCCAGATTTGACATGAGTTGCTCTATGATACGTCTCCGTCGTATCTATAATTTTTTATTGTTTCATGCCAATATTGTACAACTTTTACATACTTTTGGCAATTTTTTATATTATTTTCGGGACTAACATATTGATCCAGTGCTCAGTGACATTCTTGTTTGCTGCATGTTTTTGTTTCGCAGAATATTCATACCAAGCAAAGTTCAATTGCATTAAAAATTTAAGGAGATTTATTTTGGAATATGTGTGATTTTTGGGAAAAAGAATCAACGTGAGACGATGCCCGAGGGGCCCATAAGATCGAGGGGCGCGCCCCCCTACCCTGGGCGCGACCAAGAGGCTTGTGGGGCCCCTATAAGGCGGTTGGTGTCTTCCTTTCGCCGCAAGAAAGATAATATCTGGATAAAAATCGTGTTAAAATTTCAGCACAATCGAAGTTACAGATCTCCGGGAATTTAAGAAACGGTAAAAGGCCAAAAAATAGAATGCAGAAACAGAAGGAAAACATAGAGAGGGATCCAATCTCGGAGGGGCTCTCGCCCCTCCGCCTCCATGAAGGCCAAGGACTAGAGGGGAAACCCTCCTCCCATCTAGGGGGAGGCCAAGGAAGAAGAATAAGGAGGGGGGCTCTCTCCCCTCTCTCCCGGTGGAGCCGGAACGCCGCCGGGGCCATCATCGTGACGTCGGTCTACACCAACAAGTTCGCCGTCGTCCACACAAACTCTCTCCCCCTCTATGCAGCGGTGTAACACCTCTTCTACCCGTTGTAATCTCTACTTAAACATGGTGCTCAACACTATATATTACTTCCCAATATGTATGGCTATCCTATGATGTTCGAGTAGATCTGTTTTGTCCTATGGGGTTGATTGATGATCGTGATTGGTTTGAGTTGTATGTTTTATTATTGGTGTTGTCCTGTGGTGCTCTCCGTGTCGCGCAAGTGTGAGGGATCCCCGCTGTAGGGTATTGCAATATGTTCATGATTCGCTTATGGTGGGTGGAGTGAGTGACAGAAGCACAAACCCAAGTAAGTGCGTGTTGTGTATGGGAGTAAAGAGGACCTGATACTTTAATGCTATGGTTGGGTTTACCTTAATGATCTTTAGTAGTTGTGGATGCTTGCTAGAGTTCCAATCATAAGTGCATATGATCCAAGTAGAGAAAGTATGTTAGCTTATGCCTCTCCCTCATATAAAATTACAATAATGATTACCAGTCTAGTTATCGATTGCCTAGGGACAAATAACTTTCTTGTGACAAAAAGCTTCCTACTAAACACCTAACTTTATTATCTTGCAAATTACTAGTAGTTTTATTCTCTCTAAGTACATCTAGTTTCATTCTTGCAAACTGATGTCTACTACGCAACCTTCTTCTTGTAGACTCGTGTTGGGCCTCCAAGCGCAGAGTTTTGTAGGACAGTAGCAAATTTCCCTCAAGTGGATGACCTAAGGTTTATCAATCCGTGGGAGGCGTAGGATGAAGATGGTCTCTCTCAAACAACCCTGCAACCAAATAACAAAGAGTCTCTTGTGTCCCCAACACACCCAATACAATGGTAAATTGTATAGGTGCCCTAGTTCAGCGAAGAGATGGTGATACGAGTGCAATATGGATGGTATATATAGGTTTTTGTAATATGAAATTATAAAAACAGCAAGGTAACTCGTAACGAAAGTGAGTAAAAACGGTATTGCAATGCTTCGAAACAAGGCCTAGGGTTCATACTTTCACTAGTGCAAGTTCTCTCAACAATGATAACATAATTAGATTATATACCAATCCCTCAACGTGCAACAAAGAGTCACTCCAAAGTCACTAATAGCGGAGAACAAACGAAGAGATTATTGTAGGGTACAAAACCACCTCAAAGTTATTCTTTCTGATCGATCTATTGGGCTATTCCTATAAGTGCCATAAACAGCCCTAGAGTTCGTACTAAAATAACACCTTAAGACACACATCAACCAAAACCCTAATGTCACCTAGATACTCCAATGTCACCACAAGTATCCGTGGGTTTGATAATACGATATGCATCACACAATCTCAGATTCATCTATTCAAACCAACACAAAGAACTTCAAAGAGTGCCCCAAAGTTTCTACCAGAGAGTCAAGACGAAAACGTGTACCCCTATGCATAAGTTCACAAGGTCACAAAACCCGCAAGTTGATCACCAAAACATACATCAAGTAGATCACGTGAATATCCCATTGTCACCACAGATAAGCACGTGCAAGACATACAGCAAGTGTTCTCAAATCCTTAAAGACTCAATCCAATAAGATAAATTCAAAGGGAAAACTCAATCCATTACAAGAAGGTAGAGGGGGAGAAACATCATAATATCTAACTATAATAGCAAAGCTCGCGGTACATCAAGATCGTGTCAAATCAAGAACACGAGAGAGAGATCAAACACATAGCTACTGGTACATACCCTCAGCCCCGAGGGTGAACTACTCCCTCCTCCTCATGGAGACCGCTGGGATGATGAAGATGGCCATCGGTGATGGTTTCCCCCTCCGGCAGGGTGCCGGAACAGGGTCCCGATTGGTTTTTGGTGGCTACAGAGGCTTGCGGCGGCAGAACTCCCGATCTAGGTTCTGTTCTGGAAGTTTGGAGATATATAAGAGGTGTTGGTGTCGGGAACAAGTCAGGGGGACCCAAGAGGTAGCCACAAGGTTGGGGCGCGCCCTAGGGGGTGGGCCTGCCCTCCACCCTTGTGGTGGCCTCGGGGATCCTCTGGTCCATCTCCGATACTCTGTGGGCTTCTTTTGGTCCAAAAACAATCTCCGAAAAGTTCAGCTCAATTGGACTCCGTTTGATATTCCTTTTCTGCGAAACCAAAAAACAAGGAAAAAACAGAAACTGGCACTGCGCTCTAGGTTAATAGGTTAGTCCCCAAAATCATATAAAATAGCATATAAATGTATATAAAACATCCAAGATAGATAATATAATAGCATGGAACAATAAAAAGTTATCGATGCGTTGGAGACGTATCAAGCATCCCCAAGCTTAATTCCTGCTCGTCCTCAAGTAGGTAAATGATAAAAACAGAATTTTTGATGTGGTATGCTACCTAACATATTTATCCATGTAATTTTATGTGGCATGAATGTTCAGATCCATAAGATTCAAAACAAAAGTTTAATATTGACATAAAAACAATAATACTTCAAGCATACTAATAAAGCAATCATGTCTTCTCAAAATAACATGGCCAAAGAAAACTATCCCTACAAAATCATATAGTCTGGCTATGCTCCATCTTCATCACACAAAATATTCAAATCATGCACAACCCCGATGACAAGCCAAGCAATTGTTTCATACTTTTGATGTTCTCAAACTTTTTCAACTTTCACGCAATACATGAGCGTGAGCCATGGATATAGCACTATAGGTGAAATAGACGGTGGTTGTGGAGAAGACAAAAGAAGGAGATAGTCTCACATCAACTAGGTGTATCAACGGGCTATGGAGATGCCCATCAATAGATATCAATGTGAGTGAGTAGGGATTGCCATGCAACGGATACACTAGAGCTATAAGTTTATGAAAGCTCAACAAAATAAACTAAGTGGGTGTGCATCCAACTTGCTTGCTCATGAAGACCTAGGGCAATTTGAGGAAGCCCATCGTTGGAATATACAAGCCAAGTTCTATAATGAAAATCCCACTAGTATATGAAAGTGACAACATAGGAGACTCTCTATCATGAAAATCATGGTGCTACTTTGAAGCACAAGTGTGGTAAAAGGATAGTAACATTGTCCCTTCTCTCCTTTTCTCTCTTTTTTTCTTTCTTTTTCTTTCCTTTCTTTTTCTTTTCTTTTTTTCTTTTCTTTCTTTTCTTTCTTTTTTTCGTCCATAGCCTCATCCCGACTTGTGGGGAAATCATAGTCTCCATCATCCTTTCCTCACATGTGACAATGCTCTAATAATGAAAATCATCATACTTTTATTTACTTACAACTCAAAAATTACAACTCGATACTAGAACAAAATATGACTCTATGTGAATGCCTCCGGCGGGGTACCGGGATGTGCAATGAATCAAGAGTGACATGTATGAAAGAATTATCACTACTAGGGAAAACCCTAGTAGTAGCGCGGGTTTAATGCCCACTAGTAGCGCGGGACACCGTGCTACTAGTAAGATGCTACAGCTATTCCTTAGCAGTAGCGCGTGCGACACGCGCTACTGCTAAGACATACAGCCGCAACGTTTGTTCACTCCCGCGCTACTGCTAATATAGCTAGTAGTAGCGTGTTTACTCTCCGTCGCTACTAGTATTCTTTTTCTCATTTTTTTATTTTTAGTGTATTTATACCCCATCTACAGATTTTGGTACTATACCAATTATGAGGTTGTTATATCAATATGTCCATAACAGTGTGTCAAATGAAGGTGGATTAGGTTCAAGTGGAGGCAACATGTGGTGCATGTCAAAAGTATACTACTAATCCAAACTTGATCTAGTTTGGACTAGTAGTATTTTCGATGTGCACCACATGTTGCCTCCACTTGAATCTAATCCGCCAACACAAGCTATTTAATCATCATCATAGTCATTACCACCAACAGTAGCTATTTAATCATCATAGTCATAGTGTAGCATACATCATCATCTTTAAACTCATTATAGCTAGCTAATCACCACCAACACTAGCTGCGGTAGCTATCTAATCACCACCAACACTAGCTAATAATAATCATCATAGTCATTACCACCAACACTAGCTATTTAATCATCATAACTCATTTCTAGCTAGCTAATCACTCCTGCTGCTCTCTCTCAGGTAAAATAGCATAAAACATGTGTAGCACTCCTGCTTCATCATGTTGGAGCATGCAGATAAACCTGTCTCCTAATCGTGGGCTGCGCTTCTGATTGCTGCCCCCTAGTACTTCTCTACGATCGTTCACAATTTTGCTCCAGTCTTTCATTATTAAGCATTCCTCGCTTTTAGAAATCCTGAATGCACTAAAGTGCATTGTAGGATATCCTGGCCGTAGGCTAACCATTCTCATGCGACCTTTAGTCTCGATCCAATGAGGCACAACATTCATCGGGAGTCCCTGTTGAAGAACATCGTATATTAACATACTTAGCAATGAAGTTTAGCTTAAAAATAATGTATGCAAAAGATGTACTGAGGATAAATAGTAAACATTTTACCATCTTTCCTAAATAGATGTGACCGTAGTTCAATACGAACACTATTGGTCGCACGTTTTGAGTACTAAGATTTTTAAGTCCAGGAAAATAATTTGTCTTGACAGTATGAAGATCCTCAAGCCATGAAACAAAATGATATATCTCCTCACAGTTTAGTTCAGCCCCGGGACAGTGGACGGTCATGTCTACCAAGCGCCGGACATGTTTGCTTGAATGGAAATAAGCTGTCAATAGAAATTAGTTGTCAACTATTTTTGAATAATATATATCGAAGACATAAATATGGTTGAGAAACTCACATAATGGTATAACTGGAGGCGTCTGCACATCGACCCAGATGTCGATATTACCTTCAATATCATCTTCTGGACGAATATCAAAGGTGATAACCATATCAGGCTCAAATGCATAAGTCTTGCATAGTGCTTGCCAAGTTTTGCATTCAAAATAGGTGTAGGTGTCTGCGTTGTATAATTTTGCGTGGAAAGTATAACCATGCTTGATCTTCAAATAAACTCTCTTTATCTCCATAGTAGTTTTCATAGGACTGAAACATATCTTATCCAAGACAAAAACTCTTGCATGGCAGGGGATACGCTAGTAGAATAGTAAAAAAAATTAAATTATAAGTTGAAGAAAATGAAGCAGTTGTCATGCTTAATTACAAAAAAAGACTTGTCATTGTGACTTACTGTATCCACTTCGAAGTTCTCGTCCAGCTTGATGCTGAAGCGCCTATCATCATCTAGGAAGATTCTGTCGCACAGGTCGCGCTCGTCTTCGCAGTATTCGCAAATACCGAAATCCTTTTCGTCGTCAGACATTTCCTATGTTCATAGTTGAAACATTAATTAAAAATCGATCGAAGGCAACTACCAGGATACTCAACACACAAATCCGGGGCACTCGATATTTCCTACATATTCTGGCACAAGTCATGCCAAAATTCACGGAAAAATCCGGCATGATCTTTGCTAAAATAGGACATATCGAGCGCTTGAAATTTGCCGGAACGGAAATGAATCAACACTTTGGCAAAACATAGGCCACTCGGAGGTGTAACCTGCAAACATGACCGGCCACTTGGGCAAGCACATATCCTATTTGAGCAACACAAGATATACATTTCAAAATATCTTATAGGACTCATATTGACATGAGTATTCAATAAGCAAAACCAAATCATAAAATAAATAAGTATTCAAATTGGCATGCATTCAATAAGCAAAAGTAAATCATCTCATGCGTCCGTACATCGCCGAATATTATCACTAATACATCTCGAATAGTATCATACATATAACATCACTAATACAACTAAAACCCTAGCACACGACGCATATCGACGCGGTCGGTGGACACCCAAAGAGAAGGAACCATCACAGGATCATAGCTCTAGTGAGATCTCTGGAGAACCTGCTAGGTATTGGAGAACCTGTGCTCCAACGCAAACACGTAGCGACGGACGTGCGCGTCCTCCTCGCTGACACGGTGACGTACCACCTCCGCGGGGTCCTCAAGCCTCTGCACCATCACTGGCCCACGCGACCGCCACCAAAGAAGGTTCGGGTCAATGATGGGCTGGCTCCTCAGCAAGCTGCGCCCCCCGGTAGGTAGCGCCTCCCAGTACCAGCCCGGCGGAGCCCAGTCCCGGACATGGCCCATCTGGTCAAGCAGGTGTCCTCCGCCGAGTTGACGACGAGGATGCGGGATAGGCATCGTCGACGTCGATGCGGGAAAAATTGCTTTAACTAAAAAAATAACAACAACTGTGACATGTTCAACTAGTTCTATTAATTCAAATGTTTCTTACTAAAAATAAACTTACTATAAATAAAAATAAACTAGTACCAAATTAGTACCTAGTTCTTACTAACTAATTAGTATCTAGGAACTATTGCCCTAATTACCATCTAATTTGATGAACCTAGGGGTGGAAAGTGGTAGCGAATATTCCAATTATCAAACTTAAAAGTGAAATAAGTGGTTAAATTTTACTTGTTTTATTATGCATTACAATAGTGTTTATTCATCATCTAAGAAAACATCCGAGCCGCATCCGTATCCGATAACATCCGCATCCGATTCGTTTCCACCCATACATGAACCCTAACTAATTTGATGCAACTAAAATTTGAAGAACCCTAGGCAGAGGTAGGGGAGGGGGAGGAGCAGGTGTGCTCACCTCAGGTGCCTATGGCGAGGGAGGGGCAGGCGGCGTCGAAGTCGGGGTCGAGGCTCGGACGCGCGGCGGAGGGCGGCGTCGAGGTCGGGGTCGGGGGCGACGTCGAATCCAGGGTCGGGGCAGCGTCGAGGGTGTGCGGAGAGAGACGGGAGAGCGCGCGGCGACCGACGGGCGACGACGGCGGCGACAGCGGAGGAGTTGGATTTGGGGGAAGTGGCCGTGGGGAAGAACGAACCACGCGGTTAAGTCAGAAGTAGCAGTAGCGCGTTCCTGGAAGTGCGCTACTGCTAAGCTAGCTATAGCGCGTTCCTCGATCCGTGCTACTGCTATTCCTTTCTCTTTTTTCCCCTTTTTCATTTATTTTTCTTTAGATTTTATTTTTTTCCTTTCACTTTTTTCTATTTCTTTCATTTTCATTTACTTTTCTATTTGCTTTCCATTTAATTTTATTTCTTTTAGCAGTACCGCTTTTCAGCGTAAACGCGTTGCTACAAAGCAAGTAGCGGTAGCGCGGTTCGAAGTAGATCGCTACTACTATATGTAGTCTATCGGCTAAGCCGTGGGAATTTTAGTAGTAGCGCTTTTATCTTCAGGCGCGCTACTGCTACAACTGTATCTGTAGCGTCGTTTACATTAGCGCGCTACTGCTACTTAGCACCAGCGTGCTTTTTTAACACGTGCTACTGCTAAAGTTCTGTGTATAAGGTTTTTCCTAGTAGTGTATGAACGATGGCTTTGCCACAAATATGATGTCAACTACATGATCATGCAAAGCTTATTTGTTTGCGCCGTTCTATAAAAATGTCCTTACAATTTATATAAATACAATACCCATGCCATTTAGAAAATCTTCAGACGTTTCAAAATATGTTCATGATATTTGTTTTAAAATGTTCATGAAAATGTAATCAGTTATTTGTGCAATTTCTAAAAATGTCCACACCATCAGAAAATTGTTCACAACATTTTAAAAATGTTCACTCTTTCGAAAACATGTTAATGAAATGAAACAAAGTTGACATAATTTTTAAAAATATTGTACCATTCAAAAGATGTTCATATGTTGAAAAATATGTTCATGATGTTTTTGAAAAATGTTCACCTTGTGTTTTATAAAATGTTCGATTCTCGTGTAACAAATTATTGATGTGTATTGGGACAAATATTCAATGTCTATTTGAAAATTTTTATGTGTATCTGGAAAATGTTGACATTTATTTATAAACCTGCCAACATGCATTTCAAAAGGAATAAAAATGAGAAAAAGGAAAAGAAAAAAGGCTAAAAATAAAAATAAATAACGAACATAAAAGAAAAAGATAAAAAGACCAATAAACCAGTAGAGAAGTCATAGAAAAGGAAAAAAAAAACATGACAAAACTTTCTGAAAACACACAGAAGGTTCCAAAACAAAACATGACATAACCATTCAGGCTGGTGCACCTCTTCTGCTACTGGGAAGCGACCCAGTATGATAGATGCGAGTGCTTCTTTCATCTCACATGAGGTGAGATATAGCATTTCCGGTTATAAGACGCCTTTGGGTGTCTTTCCAAAATATAGCTATGACAAGGGAAAAGACAAAAAGGAGTTAAAATGCGAAAGAACAATAAAACCTACCGAAATCTCCACAAACTCCAAACCAATTGGGCAGAAACCTACCAAATTCATGAATATATTTGAATTTCACAATCTTTTATCTTTTGCGAATATTTTTTAAAATAATGGACACTTTCAGTTTAATTATCGCTTTTTTTATCACAGAGAATATAAATTGTTAAAACAAATTCAGAATGCATGGAAATTTTATCAAATTTGTGTACATTTTTCAGAGGTTCAACATGTATTCGGATAAATGGAACATGTATTTACAAATAGTTCAACGTGTATCTAAAAATGCTAAATGTGTATATTAAATGTGTGCAGTCGGCATGTATTTAAAAGAAACAAAAGAAAAACAAAGATTTTAAAAAGAAACTCATGAAAAAGATAGGAAAAACACATAAAAATAAGAAGAAAAAACAGCGTGGAACCTTCACAAAACATCGCTTGGAAGCTTCCCAGCACTGCTCGCTAGCGCTTATTGTGTCGACCACTTTAATCAAAGGGGATGTATCCGCCGCAGCCATCCTTATGGTGCGACCGGTGCATCAAGTACCACAAAGTTCCAGAAGTAAAAAAGCAAAATGGGCCGCAGCCGAAACAAAAGACTACAAAGCTCACACTCACTAGCCTAAACCCCCGTGTTCAAAAAAAAAACACTAGCCTAACCCCCCCACTCTCAGGCCGAGCGACTCGCCTAATCCTGAGAACAACATCTCTTCTCTATACTTCTCTATACCTCTCTCTCTATATATATATATATATATATATATATATTATATATATATATATATATATATATATATATATATATAATATCTTTATCTTTACCTTATTCCTTTTTTTACTAATAAAGCGGCTATCGCTTCTGGTCGTCCGTCATTAAAACTGCCCTTCAAGTTGGTT
Organism: Aegilops tauschii subsp. strangulata; assembly: GCF_002575655.3. Taxonomy (NCBI): domain Eukaryota; kingdom Viridiplantae; phylum Streptophyta; class Magnoliopsida; order Poales; family Poaceae; genus Aegilops; species Aegilops tauschii. Next base: position 502,031,053 of record NC_053035.3, on the reverse strand, counting down.
AAAATTACCCACCAATGCCACCTGTAAGTGAAAAAACGATACAATTTTTCGGACCAAAAATTGACGCCTCCTTCGTTGTTTTATAGGGGCGCGACGAGTAGAGGCCACAGAATGACGAACAGTGTAGTGGTTGGCCGATCCTTCCTTTAGCCGCGAGACCAGGGTTTGATCCTCAACTTCCACAACTTTTATCTTTTTTTTCTCACGTATGTCCAACTCATGTATGCGTTCATGGGCCGGCCCATGTGCGGGGCTTCACTCCCCTGTTTTTTTCATTTTACTTTTTGGTCTTTTCTGTTCTCATTCTGTTTTCTTTCTTCTTTAAATTAATTCCGGATTTTAATATTCTAAAACTTTCGAGTTTTCAAAAAAATAAGTTAGATAAAAACATAAAATATATGTGAATTCAAAAATGTTTAGAAAATCATAAAAAGCTTGCGGATTCAAAAAATGTTGGTGGTTTTGAAAAACTGTTCAAGAAATTATAAAAAAAATCACATTTTTTAAAAAATGGTCGGGAAATAAAATCATGTTCATGATTTTGAAAATATGATCATGTATTCAAAACAGATTCGGGAATCTTAAAAAAAATGTCCACGAAATTTTGGAAAATGTTCACAATAATAATAAATATTTGTTTTTTTAGTTTTGTTCCCTAATTTTAAAAAAAGTTCATCAATTCAAAAAAATGTTTGTTGAGGCAAAAATGGTAATAAATACGAAACCTGTTCATATATTCAAAAAAAATGTAAACAAAACAATGTTTATGATTATTTTGATAAAATAAAAAATTTCAAACAAAAAGTTTGTCGATTAGAAAAACTGTTCAATGATTCAAAAGTATTTTATGTCTAGGATTTGATTAGTTTTTCGAAAGTCTTTATATGTCTTGGCGTTGGGAGTAGTTCGTGGTCAATGAGATTTGTTTTTAAAGTTGTAAACGTTCCCCTGCGCAACATAGTGAGAACTGTGGCCGGCCCATGTGCGGGGCTTCAATCCCCTGTTTTTTTCATTTTACTTTTTGGTCTTTTCTTTTCTCATTCTGCTTTCTTTCTTCATTCTTCTTTAAATTAATTCCGGATTTTAATATTCTAAAAGTTTCGAGTTTTCGAAAAAAAAAGTTTGATAAAAAACATAAAATATATGTGAATTCAAAAATGTTTAGAAAATCATAAAAAGCTTGCGGATTCAAGAAATGTTGGTGGTTTTGCAAAACTGTTCAAAATATTATAAAAAACACAGTTTGTAAAAAATGGTCGGGAAATAAAATCATGTTCATGATTTTGAAAATATGATCATGTATTCAAAACAGATTCGGGAATCTGAAAAAAATGTCCACGAAATTTTGGAAAATGTTCACAATAATAATAATAAATATTTGTTTTTAAATTTTGTTCCCCAATTTTAAAAAAAGTTCATCAATTCAAAAAATGTTTGTTGAGTTTAAAAATGTTAATAGATACGAAACCGGTTCATATATTCAAAAACAATTGTAAACAAAACAATGTTCATGATTATTTTGATAAAATAAAGAATTTCAAAAAAAAAGTTTGTCGATTAGAAAAACTGTTCAATGATTCAAAAGTATTTTATGTCTAGGATTTGATTAGTTTTTCGAAAGTCTTTATATGTCTTGTCGTTGGGAGTAGTTCGTGGTAAATGAGATTTGTTTTTAAAGTTGTAAACGTTCCCTTGGGCAACATACTGAGAAGTGTGGCCGGCCCATGTGCGGGGCTTCACTCTCCTGTTTTTTTCATTTTACTTTTTGGTCTTTTCTTTTCTCATTCTGTTCTCTTTCTTCTTTCTTCTTTAAATTAATTCCGGATTTTAATATTCTAAAAGTTTCGAGTTTTCGAAAAAATAAGTTTGATAAAAAACATAAAATATATGTGAATTAAAAAATGTTTAGAAAATCATAAAAAGCTTGCGGATTCAAAAAATGTTGGTGGTTTTGCAAAACTGTTCAAAAAGTTATAAAAAAAATCACAGTTTGTAAAAAATGGTCGGGAAATAGAATCATGTTCATGATTTTGAAAATATGATCATGTATTCAAAACAGATTCGGGAATCTGAAAAACAAATGTCCACGAAATTTGGGAAAATGTTCACAATAATAATAATAAATATTTGTTTTTTAATTTTGTTCCCCAATTTGAAAAAAAGTTCATCGATTCAAAAAAAATTTGTTGAGTTTAAAAATGTTAATGAATACGAAACCGGTTCATATATTCAAAAACAATTGTAAACAAAAAAATGTTCATGATTATTTTGATAATATAAAAAATTTCAAAAAAAAGTTTGTCGATTAGAAAAATTGTTCAATCATTCAAAAGTATTTTATGTCTAGGATTTGACTAGTTTTTCGAAGTCTTTATATGTCTTGGCGTTGGGAGTAGTTCGTGGTCAATGAGATTTGTTTTTAAAGTTGTAAACGTTCCCTTGCGCAACATAGTGAGAAGTGTGGCCGGTCCATGTGCGGGGCTTCACTCCTCTGTTTTTTTCATTTTACTTTTTGGTCTTTTCTTTTCTCATTCTGTTTTCTTTCTTCTTTCTTCTTTAAATTAATTCCGGATTTTAATATTCTAAAAGTTTCGAGTTTTCAAAAAAATAAGTTTGATAAAAAACATAAAATATATGTGAATTAAAAAATGTTTAGAAAATCATAAAAAGCTTGCGGATTCAAAAAATGTTGATGGTTTTGCAAAACTGTTCAAAAAATTTTAAAAAAAAACACAGTTTGTAAAAAATGGTCGGGAAATAAAATCATGTTCATGATTTTGAAAATATGATCATGTATTCAAAACAGATTCGGGAATCTGAAAAAAAATGTCCACGAAATTTTGGAAAATGTTCACAATAATAATAATAAATATTTGTTTTTTTAATTTTGTTCCCCAATTTTACAAAAAGTTCATCGATTCATAAAATATTTGTTGAGTTTAAAAATGTTAATGAATACGAAACCGGTTCATATATTCAAAAAAAATTGTAAACAAAACAATGTTCATGATTATTTTGATAAAATCAAAAAAAATCAAAAAAAAAGTTTGTCGATTAGAAAAACTGTTCAATGATTCAAAAGTATTTTATGTCTAGGATTTGATTAGTTTTTCGAAAGTCTTTATATGTCTTGACGTTGGGAGTAGTTCGTGGTCAATGAGATTGGTTTTTAAAGTTGTAAACGTTCCCTTGCGCAACATAGTGAGAAGTGTAGCGTGCACTGACAAACTCATAGCCTTGGGATTTACCACGTCGAGTGCATTGTGATCACGTGAACATCACGACCATCATCAGCTAGGGTGAGAAAAAAAATTGGCAACATGATGACCCACTATGTTAAAATAGAGTACACTCATATATCAGGATATTCAGTCATACTTATTTGGGTAGCCATAATTTTTTGTCTCCCGTTGCAACGCACGGGCATATTTGCTAGTTATTATACTTTATACTTTATACTACCTAAAAATTACGTAATGTTCCGTCTCCCCCCTTACGTCGAACCCCTTCGTCCTTCGTCGACCCCACTGCCGTCGCGAGAGCTTATTTTCCTTCAAAAAAAAATGAAACAACAAGCGCAGCCCAGTTTTCTCCCCCGTCCTGGCCCAACCTTTCCTGTGCTACCCTCGCCCGCCGCCACCTGAGACATCGCCCACCTCCTCCCTCCTCCTCTGCCGCTGCGCGAGCGATCTGCCAAGGAGGACGACGATCCTACGGTCCAGCCACGGTCGCCTGAAATCTCGCTAGGATGAATCCGATCTCAGGCTCGTTTCAGCCGCCGCCTATTCTGCATACGCCGAGGTGAAGATGCCCACCTCCCCGCCCCCTCTTCCCCATACCCATGTGTCATCCGATGCCAACGAGGACGACCTCCTATGATCCAACCGCGGTTGCGCGGAATCTCGTCGGGACGAAATAGCCCCGCCTCGTCCCAGCCGCCGCCGGTAGAGGCTATTTTCCATCGGCCAGGGCGAGCATCCATGTCCAATGGTGCAAATTTAGGCTGGTTCCATGAGCACTTCGTTCCCTACCATGCAATCTTCGTTGATTCGGAAAGATGGGAGCTGTCTGTTTAACTATTTCAATCTGCCATTGATCATGCTAATTCTGGTTATATTGGAAACAACATGAACATGCTGCTCTTTTCCCCAATCACAATACTTCTCTGTGGAGAGCTCGGGCGTCGGTGGCTGTGTCGAAGGAGAGCTCGGGCGTTCGACAGCACGGCCGACTGATTTGCGACTGGTCGGAGGGTGAGCTTCACAAACCTGTGCGATGCGCATACACGTAGGTAACACACTATCTTGGCCGCGCAAGAGCAGGTTCACAGGTGATAAACTATATTCGTGATTTATGTGTTTACTTTCTACCACAAAATGTGACACGTCTACAAGTTCTCAGGGCACTGTTTGGCAATTACAGTATATAGACAAAAGAATAAGAGTATACAAGGCAAAACTCTGATCCTTGGAACACACGAGAGCACTGGTGTAGTGCCACACATTATCTGTTCTCAGTTTGACTTATAAGTATTTCCCTATTTCCCTCTCCATTCGTCACTCGAGCTGGAGGAGAAAGGATTGTGTGCCATGAAGGCCACGCGAGAGTAGAAAATGGGGACCGGCCTCCACACGAGGATTCGCAGGATTATTGCATCGCGCGCATTCAAAACTCCCCGCTGCATAATTAGGGCTTTGCACTCAACAGATTAGAAGATGGATTTAGGGTTCACTCAGATCCATGGCCATTGAAGGGCCTTGGGTCTGTTCCTTCCTCACGAGAATGGTTCTTGGCATGAACTATGGGTCTCTATTATCTTGGTCGAAAAGCTGAACATGTTGTGCCTTGTCAATTGCAGTATTGGGCATCTTTTGCACTTGGTCCATAAAAAAATGATCTTGTACAGTACCCACAGCCCAATCCTAATTTGTGATATTTGTTTGTAGACTTTCCGGAAAAGTTGCTATTTAATGTTTTTTGGTTAGAGAAAAGATCTCAGTGGACACAATAACAGAAGCAGCGATTCAATGTTTTATTCAGATATGTGCAAGGAATTGAATAATGCTATTTTTTATCATAATCTGTCCACCGACAATGCATAAGAAAGTAGATATGGAGGACTAATTTATTAGTACTTTGATGCCATTTGATTGTCACACTAAACTAGGTTTTATTGGTTCTTGAGTGAATAGATAGTTGATTGGTGGAACAAGGTGCCCCAGATTAATTAGGAAATGAGAAAGTTGCATTTTGGTGATCATATTTTTTTCACCGTAGCAATGCATGTGGATTTAACTATATACAATTTATATATGTCTATTTCATCAACTAATACATGTATTTCACATGTTTTATACTATACCAATAGGAGGGTAAAGAGCTCTTGGTTGATTAATTTTTGAAAGCATAACCTAAATATATCACCAATACATAAATGACTATTGTTCTCCCGTTGCAACGCACAGACAATTACCTATCAACCAAATATTACATGACAAACTGCCCAAAACACCTAGGATACAAGCCGCCGTAAACAAACGATCAAAAGCACCGCTCCAGAGTTTAGATCACAATTCCCAGGTAGCATCAACACAGATTCTTCACCCCACACCAATCCTTTGACGCAGGGGTTTCCATCCATGTCGCTACCACTTATTGTGTCGACCCACTTTCATCAAGGGGATGTATCGGCCGTAGCCATCCTCAGTGGCGGAGGTTGAAAAAAAATCTTAGGAGGGGCGAACCTAAACGTATTTTAAATGCGAAATCATACGACTATTATAAGTTAGGTTTTACAGAATATTGAGAAACATAGATAATTATACTTTTCCTATCTACATTAGCTTACAAAATAAATTTTAACTTTAATTATATAAAGCTACCTCATAACAAAAGAAACTGTACCAAAATGCTAAATAACTATGAAGTATTGAGTTAAACACTATAGATCAACTAGTATTTGTTTCTTTCCGCTCCTAAATTGCATAAGAAAATTTTCACTCTGTGATTTTACTCTATACCTAATACAACCTATTGGATTGAAAATCACCTTCCACCGTATTACGTAGCTTGTCTTAACTAATAATCTCAAAGTAGAAAATGCACGCTCAGTACTTGTGGTAGAAAATGTAAAATCAATGGTTTTGCCCTTAGCCATTACTGTCTCTACAAAATGTATAAGTCACCTTGTGGAAATCAAATAATTCCAAAACACTTAGGCACGGTGCATTAACTCCACCTCGTTTATTGTTTCTTGACATATCAACCAATAATAGATGTCGGACGTGCATGCTTTTATTGACTTGAAACACGACATGCAGTGGTTAGTTCATTGCATGTAATGCTATTAATTAGCAAAATAAACATTAAGTTCTCTTGTTTTCCCCTCCACCTTGGTCACGGTGCACAACCTAAGACTAGCCACAATGGGTAGTAACATAGAGTAGCAACATGCCCATGTTACTACTCTATGTTACTACCTCTGTAGTGTGGAGTAACATATGTGTGGTAACATGCAACACTTCATTTATTAGGCTATAGACTCATCTTGCCTTGATATATGTGATGTTACTCATACTAGTAGTAACTAGCTATGTTACCACATGCCCCTCTTTCTTCATTTATTGCTTGCCACATCATCTATTTTATCTAGATATGTGGGATGTTACTACCTATGTTACTCCCACTGTGGGTAGTCTAAGATGACTTATGCACATAGACGGAGGGGGTACAAAATCTGTGACCTAACTAGAACTTACCCCGACTAGTTAAGATGAAAGAATCTACTCTAAAAGGCATAATCAAAAGAGTTGGACTTTAGTATAGCAGGATTAAATTCGCAGCCGGGAGAGGGAGGGTAGACCTATCTTGTTGCCACTTGCATGCGGCGTCGGCATCACCTATGCGTAAGCGCGTCCACAACGAGACGAGCCCAGGAGCCCTGACCACTAATTTTTAGCCTCTGACCGGTCGGCCGCTGCCCAATTTGCCAGACCCGCTCAAGCGTCGCCGGTCGCAAAGTGCGCGCGAGAGTCGAGACAAAAGAGTAGAAGACGTGCTGCAGTATTGAGTCGCTACTCGTTTGTCTCCCACAAGCGTGAGCAAGATTTATTTTTGTGGGGAAGTGAGAAGAATACGAGTGTGAAGTGCTCGACCGCCCAGGTTCGCCCCCGTGAAGCTCCGCCGTTGGCCACCCTGGCACCCTTGTGGTGCTACGGGTGCACCGAATGTCGTAGCACATTCTAAAATATTTAAAAAATCTAGGAAAAAACCTAGCACATTGACACAACATCAATGTATGTTGTCACAAAAAAGATCATATCAAAATTAAAAACATTGCTCGAGATAAAAAAAAAAGAAAGAAGAGAAGTTTGACATCAATGTGATAATGGGTCAAATGTAAAGCCTGACTTATGGTATGTACTATTCATTGTCAAATTTTTGTTTTTTGTTTTTTGAATGATGTTTTGAATTTTGATTTGAATTTTCTTTCGGAATTTTTTAAAACATTTTAAAATATGCTACGGGAGTTCGGTGCATCGGGTGCACCGTAAGCACTGGTGTGGCTGATATTCTCCTCTTTCATGAATCCATGTAGACGAGCCGCGCGTTTGTCTCGCATTAAGTGAGACATAGGACTAGTGGCATTTAAGTTGGCATACATTTCACGCACGCATGGTCCTTGGATTTCGGTTGGCTACGCATAACCCAAGCGACGGTAGGTGCGCTGTTTAGCGGCACTAAGCCCCAGAGAGCGTTGTTGAATACGAGGAAGGGAGCAACGAGCAAACGCACACCCGTGCTAGGCATTTGCGTCAGCCCATTAGCACCCCAGCGTGTCTCCTTCGCTTGATTAGAATGTATTCGCCCGGTAAGCTAAGAGAGACCGACTTCACTAAAAGCTCCGCTCGATTTTATTTCAGTTGTTTTTTCAAATAAAAAGAAGTCATGAGTTTAATTTTTTTAACAATTTCATAAATAAATATTTGCAAATTAATAATGCTTTCAAAAAATGTTTAGAAATTCAATAACATTCCAAAACTTAAAAAATATTCCTAATTTTTTTTAAAATATTGTGATGAAAAAATGTTTTTGAATCTAAAACAATGTTCCAAAAAAAGGTTCATGAATTGAGTAATATCTACAATTTTTTTTTTAAAAATCATAAAACTGAAGTTGATGAAAAATCAAAGAAATTAAAGGAAATGAAAAAAGACCCTGAAGAAAACAGGTAAAACCAGGTTATTGTCAGTTCAGATAATCTTGAGGTTATGAGTACGATGAATGAAGGAGGATGATTTGCAGGTCCAGCGGCTGCAATCTTCAATGATTGCTATCATATCGCGTGCAGCTTCCCTTATACCTTGTTTGTGCACTGTCCTAGGGAGGCTAATTCTGTTGCTCATGAATTAGCAAATTTGGCTAAGGGCTCGTATTTGTAATATTTTTTTGTTGATCCCCCCAGCGAGCTCATCCCTCTCTTATTAAGTGACGTAACGCTGGTTGAATCGTAAATAAAGAGAGGGATACGATTTTAAAAAGAAAAAAACACACAAAGAAAAAAAACCGATGGGAAAGAAAGTGAAGAGAAGAACTTCAATGGGCCGGGCGCTGCAGGGGTATGAGATTGCTTGACAAAGAAGAAAGAACTGGGCCTCAAGTGTGTCTCCTTCGCTTGGTTAAAATGCATTCACCCGGTAAGCTAAGAGAGACTGACTTCACTAAAAGCTTCGCTCAATTTTATTTCAGTTGTTTTTTCAAATAAAAAGAAGTCACGAGTTTTAAAATGTTAATGATTTCATAAATAAATATTTGTGAATTTAGAAAATGCTTTCAAAAAATATTTAGCAATTTAATAACATTCAAAAACTTACAAACTATTCCTAAATTTTTAAAAAATATTGTGATGACAAAAATGTTTTTGAATCTAACACAATGTTCCAAAATAAAAAGAATAGGTTCATGAATTTGAATAGTAATACGTATGATAACCTTTTTTAGAAAAAAAATATGAAATTAAAAATTGAAGTTGACGAAAAATTAGAGAAGGTAAAGGAAGTGAAAAAAGACCCTGAAGAAAACCGGTAAAACCAGGTTATTGTCAATTCAGATAAACTTGAGGTTATCAGTACATGAATGAAGGAGGACGATCTACAGGTCCAACGGTTGCAATCTTTGATGATTGCTATCATATCGCGTGCAGCTTTCTTTATACCTCGTTTTTGCACTGCCCTTGGGAGGCTAATTCTGTTGCTCATGAATTAGCAAATATGGCCAAGGGCCCGTCTTGCAATTTCTTTTTTGTTGAGCCCCCTAGCGAGCTCGTACCTCTCTTATTTAAGTGATGAAACGTTGGTTGAATCGTAAATAAAGAGAGGGATGTGATTTAAAAAAAATATCACTCGAAAATGAAGTAAAAAATTGGGCGCTGCTACGCGTCCGCCGGCCGATGTTTTGATATTATCTGCCGCGTCAACGGCCGTTGGATCCCCGAGCTGTTAGGCGTCCGATCTAGTGTCCGCGCCCCGCATGCCCCCTCATTAATTCCCACAACATGCGCTCTGTTGCAGAAACACGACACTCTTACCCCCAGCGCCGACGGAGCCGCGCCCCGCGCGGCGCGCCGCCAACCCACCCTAAGATCAGCCCGCCGCTGGCGTGCAGGAGGTAAATTGAAGTTTCTACAACACCATGGCGCACCATATCGCGCGTCAGATGGTTGGATCTGACGCAAATCGAGCTCACTGAGAGGCCCTGCTTCGAGAACAGCCACGACCATCGTTCTCAGCTCCGAGCGCCGCCGGGGGGCTTCCGCCGCATGCTGGAGCTTCCTCTTGGTTCAACATCATGATGGTTCCGCTGCGTGCTTCTGTTGGGGAACGTAGCATGCAATTTCAAAAAAATTCCTACGATCACGCAAGATCTATCTAGGAGATGCATAGCAACGAGAGGGGGAGAGTGTGTCCACGTACCCTCGTAGACCGAAAGCGGAAGCGTTAGATTAACACGTTTGGTGTAGTCGAACGTCTTCATGATCTAGTCGATCAAGTACCGAACGTACGTCACCTCCGAGTTCAGCACACGTTCAGCTCGATGACGTCCCTCGAATTCTTGATCCAGCAGAGGGTCAAGGGAGAGTTTCGTCAGCACGACGGCGTGGTGACGGTGATGGTGATGTGATCTGCGCAGGGCTTCGCCTAAGCACTACGACGCTATGAACGGAGGAGTAAACTGTGGAGGGGGCACCGCACATGGCTAAGAGAACAATTGATGTGCTTTGGGGTGCCCCTGCCCCCGTATATAAAGGAGGAGAGGGAGGAGGCCGGCCCTAGGGGCGCGCCATGGGGGGGGAGTCCTACTAGGACTCTAGACCTAGTAAGATTCGACCCCCCTTTTTGCCCTTCTTCCGGAGAGGGGAAAGGGGAAAGGAGAGGGAGGAGGAAAGGGAAAGGGGGGGCGCGCCCCCTCCCCTAGTCCAATTCGGACTCCCCATGGGAGGGGGACGCGACCACCCCTTGTGGGCTGCCTCCTCTCTCCCCTATGGCCCATAGTGGCCCAATACTTTCCCCAGGGGGTTCCGGTAACCTCCCAGCACTCCAAAAAATACCCGAACCATTCCAGAACCATTCTGATGTCCGAATACTACCATCCAATATATCGATCTTTACCTCTCGACCATTTCGAGACTCCTCATCATGTCCGTGATCTCATCCGGGACTCCGAACAATCTTCGATCACCAAAACTCATAACTCGTAATGGCTAAACCCTAGAAGCCTAGCCTGTATGACTATGGTAATGAGTATATCCTTTTCGGACTAACCCCTCTGGTTTATATAGACACCGGGGGGATCTAGGGTTACATAGAGTCGGTTACATAAGAAGGAATCTTCATAGTTGGTCGCCAAGCTTGCCTTCCACGCCAAGGAGAGTCCAATCCGGACACGGTTATAGTCTTCGGCCTTCATGTCTTCACAGCCCATCAGTCAGGCACACGGATAACAGGCCGGACGCCCGAGGACCCCTTAGTCCAGGACTCCCTTAGCGTATGTTCGGTACTTGGATCGGTCGGATCGTGAAGACGTACGACTACATCAACCGCGTTGTGCTAACGCTTCCGCTTTCGGTCTACGAGGGTACGTGGACACACTCTCCCCTCTCGTTGCTATGCATCACCATGATCCTGCGTGTGCGTAGGGAATTTTTTGAAATTACTACGTTCCCCAACAGTGGCATCCGAGCCAGGTTTTATGCGTAGATGTTATATGAATGAGTAGACCACAAGTGAGTTGTGGGCGATACAAGTCATACTGCTTACCAGCATGTCATACTTTGGTTCGGCGGTATTGTTGGATGAAGCGGCCCGGACCGACATTACGCGTACGCTTACGCGAGACTGGTTCTACCGACGTGCTTTGCACACAGGTGGCTGGCGGGTGTCAGTTTCTCCAACTTTAGTTGAACCGAGTGTGGCTACGCCCGGTCCTTGAGAAGGTTAAAACATCACTAACTTGACGAACTATCATTGTGGTTTTAAAGCGTAGGTAAGAACGGTTCTTGCTCAGCCCGTAGCAGCCACGTAAAACTTGCAACAACAAAGTAGGGGACGTCTAACTTGTTTTTGCAGGGCATGTTGTGATGTGATATGGTCAAGACATGATGCTATATTTTATTGTATGAGATGATCATGTTTTGTAACCAAGTTATCGGCAATTGGCAGGAGCCATATGGTTGTCGCTTTATTGTATGCAATGCAATCGCCCTGTAATGCTTTACTTTATCACTAAGCGGTAGCGATAGTCGTAGAAGCAATAGTTGGCGAGACGACAATGATGCTACGATGGAGATCAAGGTGTCGCGCCGGTGACGATGGTGATCATGACGGTGCTTCGGAGATGGAGATCACAAGCACAAGATGATGATGGCCATATCATATCACTTATATTGATTGCATGCGATGTTTATCTTTTATGCATCTTATTTTGCTTAGATCGACGGTAGCATTATAAGATGATCTCTCACTAAATTTCAAGGTATAAGTGTTCTCCCTGAGTATGCACCATTGCGAAAGTTCTTCGTGCTGAGACACCACGTGATGATCGGGTGGGATAAGCTCTACGTTCAAATACAACGGGTGCAAGACAGTTTTGCACACGCGGAATACTCAGGTTAAACTTGACGAGCCTAGCATATGCAGATATGGCCTCGGAACACTGAGACCGAAAGGTCGAGCGTGAATCATATAGAAGATATGATCAACATAGTGATGTTCACCATTGAAAACTACTCCATCTCACGTGATGATCGGACATGGTTTAGTTGATATGGATCACGTGATCACTTAGATGATTAGAGGGATGTCTATCTAAGTGGGAGTTCTTTAATAATTTGATTAACTGAACTTTAATTTATCATGAACTTAGTACCTGATAGTATTTTGCATGTCTATGTTGTTGTAGATAGATGGCCCATGCTGTTGTTCCATTGAATTTTAATGCGTTCCTTGAGAAAGCAAAGTTGAAAGATGATGATAGCAATTACACGGACTGGGTCCATAACTTGAGGATTATCCTCATTGCTGCACAGAAGAATTACGTCCTGGAAGCACCGCTAGGTGCCAAACTTGCTGCAGGAGCTGAACCAGATGTTATGAACGTCTGGCAAAGCAAAGCTGATGACTACTCGATAGTTCAGTGTGCCATGCTTTACGGCTTAGAACCGGGACTTCAACGACATTTTGAACGTCATGGAGCATATGAGATGTTCCAGAGTTGAAGTTAATATTTCAAGCAAATGCTCGGATTGAGAGATATGAAGTCTCCAATAAGTTCTACAGCTGCAAGATGGAGGAGAATAGTTCTGTCAGTGAACATATACTCAAAATGTCTGGGTATAATAATCACTTGATTCAACTGGGAGTTAATCTTCCGGATGATAGTGTTAGTGACAGAATTCTTCAATCACTGCCACCAAGCTACAAGAGCTTTGTGATAAACTATAATATGCAAGGGATGGATAAGACGATTCTCGAGCTCTTCGCGATGCTAAAGGCTGCGGAGGTAGAAATCAAGAAGGAGCATCAAGTGTTGATGGTCAACAAGACCACCAGTTTCAAGAAAAAGGGCAAAGGGAAGAAGGAGAACTTCAAGAAGAACGGCAAACAAGTTGCTGTTCAGGAGAAGAAACCCAAGTCTGGACCTAAGCCTAAGACTGAGTGCTTCTACCGCAAGCAAACTGGTCACTAGAAGCGGAACTGCCCCAAGTATTTGGCGGATAAGAAGGATGGCAAGGTGAACAAAGGTATATGTGATATATATGTTATTGATGTGTACCTTACTAATGCTCGCAGTAGCACCTGGGTATTTGATACTGCTTATGTTGCTAATATATGCAACTCGAAACAGGGGCTATGGATTAAGCGAAGATTGGCTAAGGATGAGGTGACGATGCGCGTGGGAAATGGTTCCAAAGTCGATGTGATCGCGGTCGGCACGCTACCTCTACATCTACCTTCGGGATTAGTTCTAGACCTAAATAATTGTTGGTGCCAGCGTTGAGCATGAACATTATATCTGGATCTTGTTTGATGCGAGACGATTATTCATTTAAATCAGAGAATAATGGTTGTTCTATTTATATGAGTAATATCTTTTATGGTCATGCACCCTTGAGGAGTGGTCTATTTATATTAAATCTCGATAGTAGTGATACACATATTCATAATATTGAAGCCAAAAGGTGCAAAGTTGATAATGATAGTGCAACTTATTTGTGGCACTGTCGTTTAGGTCATATTGGTGTAAAGCGCATGAAGAAACTCCATTCCAATGGACTTTTGGAATCACTTGATTATGAATCACTTAGTACTTGCGAACCATGCCTCATGGGCAATATGACTAAAACGCCGTTCTCCGAAACTATGGAGCGAGAACCAGATTTGTTGGAAATCATACATACTGATGTATGTGGTCAAATGAATGTTGAGGCTCGCGGCGGGTATCGTTATTTTCTCACCTTCACAGATGATTTGAGCAAATATGGGTATATCTACTTAATGAAACATAAGTCTGAAACATTTGAAAAGTTCAAAGAATTTCAGAGTGAAGTAGAAAATCATCGTAACAAGAAAATAAAGTTTCTACGATCTGATCGTGGAGGAGAATATTTGAGTTACGAGTTTGGTGTTCATTTGAAACAATGCGGAATAGTTTCGCAACTCACGCCACCCAGAACACCACAGCGTAATGGTGTGTCCGAACGTCGTAATCGTACTTTACTAGATATGGTGTGATCTATGATGTCTCTTACTGATTTACCGCTATCATTTTGGGGTTATGCTTTGGAGACGGCTGCATTCACATTAAATAGGGCACCATCTAAATCCGTTGAGACGACGCCTTATGAACTACGGTTTGGCAAGAAACCAAAGTTGTCGTTTCTTAAAGTTTGGGGCTGCGATGCTTATGTGAAAAAGCTTCAACCTGATAAGCTCGAACCCAAATCGGAGAAATGTGTCTTCATAGGATACCCAAAGGAGACTGTTGGGTACACCTTCTATCATAGATCCAAAGGCAAGACTTTTGTTGCTAAATTTGGATCCTTTCTAGAGAAGGAGTTTCTCTCGAAAGAAGTGAGTGGGAGGAAAGTAGAACTTGATGAGGTAACTGTACCTGCTCCCTTTTTGGAAGTAGTTCATCACAGAAACCGGTTCCTGTGACACCTACACCAATTAGTGAAGAAGTTAATGATGATGATCATGAAACTTCAGATCAAGTTACTACCGAACCTCGTAGGTCAACCAGAGTAAGATCCGCACCAGAGTGGTACGATAATCCTGTTCTGGAAGTCATGTTACTAGACCATGACGAACCTACGAACTATGAGGAAGCGATGATGAGCCCAGATTCCGCAAAATGGCTTGAGGCCATGAAATCTCAGATGGGATCCATGTATGAGAACAAAGTATGGACTTTGGTTGACTTGCCGGATGATCGGCAAGCCATCGAAAATAAATGGATCTTCAAGAAGAAGACAGACGCTGGTGGTAATGTTACTGTCTACAAAGCTCGACTTGTTGCGAAAGGTTTTCGACAAGTTCAAGGAGTTGACTACGATGAGACCTTCTCACCCGTAGCGATGCTTAAGTCCGTCCGAATCATGTTAGCAATTGCCGCATTTTATGATTATGAAATTTGGAAAATGGATGTAAAGACTGCATTCCTGAATGGATTTCTGGAAGAAGAGTTGTATATGATGCAACCTGAAGGTTTTATCGATCCAAAGGGTGCTAACAAAGTGTGCAAGCTCCAGTGATCCATTTATGGACTGGTGCAAGCCTCTCGGAGTTGGAATAAACGTTTTGATAGTGTGATCAAAGCATATGGTTTTGTACAGACTTTTGGAGAAGCCTGTATTTACAAGAAAGTGAGTGGGAGCTCTGTAGCATTTCTAATATTATATGTGGATGACATATTGTTGATTGGAAATGATGTAGAATTTCTGGATAGCATAAAAGGATACTTGAATAAGAGTTTTTCAATGAAAGACCTCGGTGAAGCTGCTTACATATTGGGCATCAAGATCTATAGAGATAGATCAAGACGCTTAATTGGACTTTCACAAAGCACATACCTTGACAAAGTTTTGAAGAAGTTCAAAATGGATCAGGCAAAGAAAGGGTTCTTGCCTGTATTACAAGGTGTGAAGTTGAGTAAGACTCAATGCCCGACCACTGCAGAAGATAGAGAGAAAATGAAAGATGTTCCCTATGCTTCAGCCATAGGCTCTATCATGTATGCAATGCTGTGTACCAGACCTGATGTGTGCCTTGCTATTAGTTTAGCAGGGAGGTACCAAAGTAATCCAGGAGTGGATCACTGGACAGCGGTCAAGAACATCCCAAAATACCTGAAAAGGACTAAGGATATGTTTCTCGTTTATGGAGGTGACAAAGAGCTCATCGTAAATGGTTACGTTGATGCAAGCTTTGACATTGATCCGGACGATTCTAAATCGCAAACCGGATACGTATTTATATTGAACGGTGGAGCTGTCAGTTGGAGCAGTTCTAAACAAAGCGTCATGGCGGGATCTACATGTGAAGCGGAGTACATTGCTGCTTCGGAAGCAGCGAATGAAGGAGTCTGGATGAAGGAGTTCATATCCGATCTAGGTGTCATACCTAGTGCATCAGGTCCAATGAAAATCTTTTGTGACAGTACTGGTGCAATTGCCTTGGCAAAGGAATCCAGATTTCACAAGAGAACCAAGCACATCAAGAGACGCTTCAACTCCATCCGGGATCAAGTCCAGGTGGGAGACATAGAGATTTGCAAGATACATACGGATCTGAATGTTGCAGACCCGTTGACTAAGCCTCTTCCACGAGCAAAACATGATCAACACCAAGACTCCATGGGTGTTAGAATCATTACTGTGTAATCTAGATTATTGACTCTAGCGCAAGTGGGAGACTGAAGGAAATATGCCCTAGAGGCAATAATAAAGTTATTATTTATTTCCTTATATCATGATAAATGTTTATTATTCATGCTAGAATTGTATTAACCGGAAACATAATACATGTGTGAATACATAGACAAATAGAGTGTCATTAGTATGCCTCTACTTGACTAGCTCGTTGATCAAAGATGGTTATGTTTCCTAGCCATAGACATGAGTTGTCATTTGATTAACGGGATCACATCATTAGGAGAATGATGTGATTGACTTGACCCATTCCGTTAGCTTAGCACTTGATCGTTTAGTATGTTGCTATTGCTTTCTTCATGACTTATACATGTTCCTATGACTATGAGATTATGCAACTCCCGTTTACCGGAGGAACACTTTGTGTGCTACCAAACGTCACAACGTAACTGGGTGATTATAAAGGTGCTCTACAGGTGTCTCCGAAGGTACTTGTTGAGTTGGCGTATTTTCGAGATTAGGATTTGTCACTCCGATTGTCGGAGAGGTATCTCTTGGCCCACTCGGTAATACACATCACTATAAGCCTTGCAAGCATTGTAACTAATGAGTTAGTTGCGGGATGATGTATTACGGAACGAGTAAAGAGACTTGCCGGTAACGTGATTGAACTAGGTATTGAGATACCGACGATCGAACCTCGGGCAAGTAACATACTGATGACAAAGGGAACAACGTATGTTGTTATGCGGTTTGACCGATAAAGATCTTCGTAGAATATGTGGGAGCCAATATGAGCACCCAGGTCCCGCTATTGGCTATTGACCGGAGACGTGTCTCGGTCATGTCTACATAGTTCTCGAACCCGTAGGGTCCGCACGCTTAAAGTTCGGTGACGATCGGTATTATGAGTTTTTGTGTTTTGATGTACCGAAGGTAGTTCGGAGTCCTGGATATGATCTTGGATATGACGAGGAGTCTCGAAATGGTCGAGACGTAAAGATCGATATATTGGACGACTATATTCGGACACCGGAAGTGTTCCGGGTGATTTCGGAGAAAACCGGAGTGCCGGAGGGGTTACGGAACCCCCCGGGGAAGTATTGGGCCTTAGTGGGCCTGAGGGGAGAGAGAGGGCAGCAGACCAGGAGGTGGCGCGCCCCCTCCCATGAGGAATCCGAATTGGACTGGGGGAGGGGGGCGCGGCCCCTCTTTCCCTCTCCCTCTCCCCCTCTTTCCTTCCCCCTTCCCTCTTCCTAGTTGGACTAGGAAAGGGGAGTCCTACTCCTACTAGGAGGAGGACTCCCTCCTCCTTGGCGCGCCCCAAGGGCCGGCCGGCCTCCCCCTTGCTCCTTTATATACGGGGGCAGGGGGGCACCTCTAGACACACAAGTTGATCTGTTGATCTCTCCCAGCCGTGTGCGGTGCCCCCTCCATCATATTCCACCTCGGTCATATCGTAGCGGGGCTTAGGCGAAGCCCTGCGTCGGTAGCAACATCATCACCGTCATCACGCCGTCGTGCTGACGGAACTCTCCCGTGAAGCTCTGCTGGATCGGAGTTCGCGGGACGTCATCGAGCTGAACGTGTGCTGAACTCGGAGGTGCCGTACGTTCGGTACTTGGATCGGTCGGATCGTGAAGACGTACGACTACATCAACCGCGTTGTGCTAATGCTTCTGCTTTCAGTCTACGAGGGTACGTGGACACACTCTCCCCTCTCGTTGCTATGCATCACCATGATCCTGCGTGTGCGTAGGATTTTTTTTTTGAAATTACTACGTTCCCCAACAGGGGCGTGCCAACATTATGAATCGCTAGAGGCGAGTGCTTCTTTGGTCTCGCAGAAGGCGAGACATAGCATTTTCGGTTGTATAACATGCATATGGGTGTGTTTCCAAAATAAGTACTCCCTCCGTCCGGAAATACTTGTCGGAGAAGGACATAGCATTTTTGGTTATATAACATGCCTATGGGTGTCTTACGAGTTGTGGAAAATTGTGGAAGAAGGCTACAAGCCCGCGAACCTCGATGATCTCACTCCATCAAAGGCTTACGACAAGGAACTCAACTCCACCGCGCTCATGATGATAAGGAAGGGGACGGTACCTCAACATGAACACCACCAAGCAACTATGGGATGCTCTTGTGTTAACCAAGACCGGCGCCACCACACTTTAACAAACAAGATATGAAGTTGCCAAGAGTGACATGAACTACTTTGTGAGGAAGAAGTATGAGTCACCTCAAGAGCTACGTGAACGCCTAAATACTCTTGCTTGTGAAATTGAAAGATTTGAGTGTGAAAGGGGAGGTGATGGTTTCAGTATAACCAACAACAAATTCCTTGTGGAGAAGTTACTCACAGTTGTTGCCACTGACTATAAGAACACGGTTTGGTCCATAAGACGCGAGCATGGGTTCTCAACCGTGACTACCGATGATGTGTTTGCTACCTTCTTGCAATATGATGAGTATGATCTCAAAGTAAAAGACAACTTGTTATGCAAGAAGGAAGTCAAAAGACCAACTTTGCTTTGAAGGCCAAGCAAGAGTGACGAAGAAGAAGGTGATGATGATGACGATAAGTTGACTCGGATGTGTGTCCCTCATACAATTAAATGACACAGGAAACAAAATAACCGACGGGGAAGGAACATAAGAGAAGAACTGCAAAGGGTCTGACGCTGCAGGGGTATGCAATTGCTTGCCAAAGAAGAAAGAACAGGGCCCTTTTTGTTAAGAGAAAATCTAGAGCAAGCACATAGTTTGGGATGGAAAAAAAAGAGTAAAAAGAAGAAAGAAAAAGAAAACCTGCTGAACCAACTTGTGGTTGGATGGACTGTCGTATCCCCAGCCAACCAGGGTTCAAATCCTGATACTCGCATTTATTCCTGGATTATTTCAGGATTTCCGGCGATGCGCATTTAGTGGGAGGAGACGTTCCCGTCGACGACGAGGTGGCTACGGTGACTTCGTAAATTTCAAGATGATATGCCGGCTCAGTCTTTCGGAGGTGCTCGTAGGGGTAGGGTGTGCGTGTGTGCGTTTATAGGGATGAGTGTATGCGCGTGTATATGAGCGCTTGCGTGTGTACTATGTTCAAAAAAAAAACCCTGCCGAAATCTACACGGCGTGCAACCCAGTTGGGCCGAAACCGAAACCTCGAAGAACAAGAACTGCACCGGGCCGGGCTCGCTCCAAGGTTAATATAAGTTGGACCTTCCGGTTCCGGACAGCGCAAGAGACCGCAGCCGCACCCACTTTCCCCGTCTGTCTTTCTTCTCGGCGGAGGCGGAGGCGACAGGAAGGCGAACGACGAACCCTAGCCGCGCGAGGAACGCCCAGATCCCCAAGGTACGCTCACCTAAACCTACCGCATTCCCCCGATCGATTATGTGTGTGCTCGTATGGGTGGGTGGGGGAGCCGCGGCTGGCCGGCGGTTGTGATTCGTGACGGACTTATCCTAATCCCTAACCAATTGTTGGCAGGCCGGCGACGATGGCGATGGCGGCGGTTCGCTGCGCCGCGAGGAGGCTCGGTGGCTCCCTGCTCCAGCCAACGCAGGCGGCGGTCGCGGAGGAGGGACGCCGCCTCGTGCCAAGCAGGTTCATGCGCTCCCGCCACCTCTCCACCAAGGTATCCTAACCAAAATCGACATCCTTTTGTCTCATGATTTGTGTATCCCACGGCATCAAGTATCGATGTAGCCAGCCATAATCGAATTCTGTGCAATCGAAACAGCAGCATGGCATGTGTCTCTTGTACTAGTTACTAGCTAGAAACAAGAGCAAAATTACTTTGTTATCCCCTGTCCGGCGACGCATCTTAACCAAAATTGACATCTTTCTTCTCATGATTTACCTGCCGAACATCAAAGGATCGAAGTAGCCTGCGATTAGCGAATTCTGTGCAATTGAAACAGCAGCATGCATGTGTCTCTTCTACTTGTAGTTGGGGGAACTTGTACTAGTTTCCCTCCAGCTACAAGTATTTCGGTATAGAGTAGTAGAAACAAGAGCAAAACTACTTGGTTATCTCCTGTCCGGCGAGGCATCTTAACCAAAATTTA
This sequence comes from Aegilops tauschii subsp. strangulata, assembly GCF_002575655.3. NCBI lineage: Eukaryota > Viridiplantae > Streptophyta > Magnoliopsida > Poales > Poaceae > Aegilops > Aegilops tauschii. The sequence continues at coordinate 502,010,554 of NC_053035.3, read as the reverse complement.
CATCTTTCTTCTCATGATTTACCTGCCGACATCAAGTATCGATGTAGCCTGCGACTATCGAATTCTGTCCAATCGAAACAGCAGCATGCATGTGTCTCTTCTGTTGGCTACTAGCTAGAAACAAGCGCAAAATTACTTGGTTATCTCCTGTCCGGCGAGGTATCTTAACCAAAATTGACATCTTTCTTCTCATGATTTATCTGCCGACATCAAGGATTGATGTAGCCTGCGATATTCGACTTCTGTGCAATCGCAACAGCAACCTGCATTTGTCTCTTCTATTAGCTGCTAGTAGAAATACTTGCTACTTATCATCGTCATACTTGTTTAACCTGACATGAACCTGTACATCCACTTGGACTGCATGCAAACCATATCTATCATTATAAGCAACTTGTTTTCCTGCTTAATCTGAGCATGGCCTTTTACCATCTCATCTTCTGTTTGAGGCACTTCCTAGTATTACTACCTCTGTCCCAAACTAGTTGACTCGGGTTTGTCTAGATACTTCCGTATCTAGAAAAATCTAAGTCTTACTAATTTGGGACGGAGGGAGTATGATTCTGCGACCTCATTTATCCATTGTACAGTAGCTACCTACACATGCACCCCATGCATTCTGTATATATGTATCCCACGACATCCAAGGATCGACCTAGCCTGCCACACTTGAATTATGTGCAATCAAAGCAGCAACATGCATGTGTCTCTTGTTTTAGCTACTATAAACAAGAGCAAAATTACTTGCTTTATCATGATCATACTTGTCTAGCCTGACCTGAACCTGTACATCCTGACGTTACTAGCAACAGGAATACATGCATGCAAATCATAGCATCAAGCAACCTGCTTTGTGAATCATTAATTGCAATGCATAAGACTATTGTTGCTGCGGTTTTGAAACCATCTCATCATCTGCTTAGTTCCTAGTATGATTCCGTGACTTCATTTATCCATAATGCAGTAAGTATGAATGATTCTGCCGGGACTAGTTGCTACACATGCAAACCTCTTCTTACCTACTCCCTCCGTAAAGAAATATAAGAGCGTTCAGATCACTACTTTAGTGATCTATAAACGCTCTTATATTTCTTTACAGTGGGAGTCATTACCAATCGCAATCAGCGCTTACTTGGTGATTGATGGTGCAAAGCAAGTGCAGTGACCATTGTGTATGTGTATCAAATCCAGCATGCTAGCGAGACCTGGATGGAAAAGAAGATGCAGAAGTTGAGATCTATGTGGGCCCAGTACAAGGCGGACATAGAGAGAAGGATGAGGGAACCTCCAGAAGAGGATGAGTTTAAGTTGTAAGTACAATGCCAGACGAACAAACAAGATGCATGCATCCTTAATTTCCTGTTTGTTTGCTTGTTTGATACACATATAATCTCATTTGACCTACCTCTTTCTACCTGCAGGCTTGTCGAGTCCTACGCACGTACGATTGATGGTGTGGTCCATGGAACTGCCAAGATGGCACTTCTCTGCATCATTCCATTTGCCCTTTTTGCCGGCGACAACAACAAGGGGGTAGAAGCAGAGTCTGTTACCAAGGAAGACCAGTGAAGACAAACATCCAAAGACGAGAACCAAAGATGGACCCCTACTTGTTTTCAGTTAAATTATGATGACCTGCAGTTTCGCTAGCGAGCACTATGCTATCGTTGTGATTTTGTGTAACATGGTACCATCTATTCGACATGAAACTTGTAGGTTGATGAGAACATGCATTGCATAGCTTGTATGGTCACTGGCATGCATTTTGCTGCTACTGGAGTGCTTGAATCAACTTAGAGGTGTTAACTCTTCTTCTGAAACTAATTGTGTGACGTTATCCTTTCACTTCATGACTGCCCTGTGTTTTTCCCCATCACCAAAGGGGCGGGCTCGTCTTGTACAGATCCTCTTAACTTCATGGCTGCCCTGTTTTTCTCCTGTCACCAAGGGGCGTGCTAGCCTTGATCTATTCATTCTGGGCGTTCTTTCTCATCAACATGAGGTTATTTATTTATTGATTCAGCACTCTTTTACAAACCTGTTGAAAAACATGGGGAGACTAATAATAATACTTCGAGAGCATGGTTAAATAAGAAAGAAGAATATGTGTGGAAATAGCGTCGAGTAAGGTTCAATCCTATTCACCGGGATCCTCAAATTCAAAAATCAAAACAACTGTGAATTTTTAGAGATTTCTCGAGTCAAGCAAAATTCTTATTTTTGACCCATCAAAATCGACATATTCAAGTGTGACTAGTGAAGGTGGATGTACCCTTGCGTCTCTTAGAGAGGATCATTCTCTTCAGGCATTTGAGAACATGCTTTAAACAAGAAGACGAACCTGTGTGTGAAGTCCCCCCCCCCCCCCCCCCCCCCCCCCCCACCTAGGGTTCCCAAGTCCTCTGGTGGCCACTGCCGTGAGTTCCCTAAGGAAACCTCTTCCCTAAGCGATCAACGTTTTTCTCTTTACCTTTTGCCACTCGAACTGATCACGGGGCCAACTTGGTTGGCCGCCGGTCTTGGAAGGCAAGAGTGAGGGTTCGGAGGCAGGAAGGGGAGATCGAGACTGATGGAGAATTCATTGGAGGCTAGTGACTCAGGTGGAAAGAAATATGATGGTTCTAGTGTTCTCGTGGCGAGATTTTTTTTTTTAAAGAAAGTTCTGCTAGCGGTACATTATTTGTTACACTATTCTTGTGATTCACAAGAAAGTGCATGTTTTGGTGCTGAACTGAACTTCACAAAACAATTACTAGTTGTTAATGTACATGAATGTCTTATTTACCCCCATATAATAATACAAAAGTTCCTTTTCAAATCCATGTTTTTGAAGATTATTTTTGTTATGCCTTCTAATCAAGTGTTTGCACGCAGTCCCTGGAATGGGTTTTGACATCATGTGGCTAGGCACATTAGTTGCAACCTCCCCGATCGATGATGAAGCAAAACCAAATCACGTTCTTTTGTTAGAAATCAAGGTCAATTTTTTTCTATTTTTATGTTAAAAATGACATATTTATGGTGTTCAGAGTTTCCTCATTTGTTATATACTCCTTAAACAGGGAAAGTAGGATAGGCCAAACAAACTTCGTTTGATGTCTATTAGACCTTTTGATTATGCTGAGGCATGCCACTCTTACCTATAATGCTTATTTAAGCAAGTGTTTTTAAGTTTCTCACAATTTGGAATGTGTCCTCATGACCCGGCCTCAATTTCCATTTCAATAAAATTGCAAGTTTTAGGTTTTCAGTTTAGTATTTCAGATGTTGTCCCTTTTCCTATAAGCATGTGGCCTTCGTGTGAATGGTTCAATAATATCGTGTTTGTCGGTTTTCCTAGTCTGGTAAAATTCCGTTGTTTAAATAGAAATATGTTATCCTCAGTTTCAGGTAAGGAATCTGACTGAAAAAAAAATTAATCAACCAACAACAAGTAGATTAGAACCCAGACTTCCATTAATTCAAATCAAGGTAAAATATTAGTACAAGTGCTCTGTGAAAAAATGATTTTTTCTTTGAAAGTTCTCATACTGTTCTGCATGTTGGCTACTCTTGGTTTACAACAATGAACCAACATCTATTTGGTCAGAAGTATGCTGGCGAGGTGCCTCAGGCACTGCTGTATTAATTGCTGAAGTGATCATCCCAGGCTTACACAACGAACTCATTGCCTCTTGTTGTAAGGTCGCGGACCGCCAATATGTTATCATTTTCTCAAAAGCTACATGAGGTATTTCGCTATGTTTAAGAAAAGGGAAAACTTTGTTTTTGCCACTCTAGTTTTTGCCCACTTTGCTTATGCCATTCTAGAATTTGACATTTCAGTTTTGCCACTCGTAGCTTTTGACAATACATCACAATTGCCATTCCATGGCAAAAGTACAATTTTCAGAGTGGCAATTGTGATACATTGTCAAAGCTAAGAGTGGCAAAAGTGATATAAAAATTTATTGCTTTTGCCACACAATGGCATTTGTGATGTATTGTCAAAAGCTAAGAGTGGCAAAAGTGAAATGTCAAATTCTAGAGTGGCATAAGCAAAGTCGGCAAAAGCTAGAGTGGCAAAAACAAAATTTTCCCAACAAAGAAATAGGCAAAAACGGAAACTAGCAATGGGCACTATATTAATATGTTGGTCCATAAAAATAATATAAAATTGCACCAAAACCATGTAGAATTCTTGTAAATATAGCATGAATACTTCATAAATTATAGATACATTGGGGACATATCATTTATCTATGGTGATCCACCGTGTATAGCTTTCATGTAATTTATTCTTCGTACAGTTGGAAAACTCAACAACTATAAGTTATAACTCTGTAATACTAAGTATCAAGAAACAACTTTATAAATAACTTTTTGCAAAGATGGTATTTTCCTACTTTCACACCTATTTTGCCTAAGAATATAGGATATGGCACCACTGAAGTGATGAAACTTCTCACATGACCCAAAACTCACTGGACTGTGCAATATAAGAGCATCTTCAGCCACGCCCCCAACAAGGGCCGCCAGGCGATTTTTAGGCCGCCGGCGCTGAAAAATCAGCCCAGTTGCGCCCCCAAAGGCCCTTTTTTCGCCGGCTCGGGCCGAAATTGGCGCCGGCAGACCCAGGCTGAACCCGGCGCGCTGGGGCGCTTGGGGGCGCCGGCCGAATCGTTTTTGGCGTGAAAATAGGCGGGCCCTCCTTGGCAGCGACTCGGCTCTTCCTCGTCGCTTCGTCGTCCTCATCCCTCGGTTCCCGCGGCGGAATCAATGCCAAAGCTGCCGCGCGCTGCCGCGCCGGTCAGCCTCCTCCATTGATGCGTCACGGGCGGCACAATGAAGACGGGACGACGCGCGTCCCCCGCCCGCCACGCGTACGCGCGGCGCCTCCGCCTATATAAGCCGCACCCAGCACGCCGGTGATGCACAGACTCTCCACCGCCGACGCCCTCGTTCCTTCCCGTTCCTCCCTCTCTTCTCGCCGTTTCCTGTTCAACCATGGCCGAGCGCTTTCCAGGCGATGGCGCGGCGGCGAACGGCTTCGGCCGCCGCCACCTTCACGAGGACGAAGCTCGGCTCCTCTATGAGGCCGAGTACCCCGTCCCGCCGAACATGCGGGTGCCTGGGGCGTGGAGGATCAGCGCCGGCGGGGTCCCGGTGCCACCACCGCCCACCGGGGCGGCGCAGCATGCGGAGATCGCGCGTATCCGCGCCTCTCTGCCGCAGGCGGCGAGGAAAGGTCCGCGGTACGTCCCCGACAGCCCGCTGTGGGAGCCCTACTTCCGTCGCCGCCATGCCGAGCAGCTCGAGGCCACCAATGGCGTCGTGCCTTCCGGAAGGCTCAACTCCGAAGGCCGCCGCCGATGGTGGGGCGTGCCCGGCCGCACGCTGGAGGCTGTCCTCGAGTACATCAAGGGCGGCAACACGCCCAGGCTGGAGTACCCCGCTCCCCCGTCCTTTTCCCGCCGGCATGGGAGCTCGTGGATGCCGAGGCGCATGGACCCGGGGGCGTCCTCCTCCTCGTCCGACCGTTCGTCCGGCTCTCCCTGCCTCCGCCCCGTCAAGCCGGAGCCCCAGGACACGCCGGTCAGCCAGCGCACCCGCAGCTCCGGTGTCCGCATCGCCGACTCGTCCCCCACCACTGGCCGCCTCGTCCTCGTCAGGCCGAAGGTGGAGCCCGGCATCCCCGCGGAGTACGAGGCCATAGTCCGGCGCGGCTTCTTCGACAAGGACGCCCTAAAGTGGGCGCGGGACGACTACCTCCGCGACGAGATGGTCTGGCAGCGCCGAGCCCTGGAGGAGATCGCCGCCCGCAAGCGTGGGCGCGAGGACGAGAATGGCATGGTGATCCTCGACAGCGACGAGGACGAGGACGCCTCCGGACCGTCCAACCCGCCGCGCCAACCTGGGGAGGGGTGCAGCAGGGACGGCGGCCGCGGAGGAGACGACGATGACGACGGCGGTGACTACACGCAGTTCTACAGGCGCCTCAGCATGTAGAGCTTCAAGGGCGGCGGGCGGCAAGGAACGGCGAGGTCGAGGACGGCGGGCCTAGTAGCGTTTTTTTCTTCTTTAGTAAAATATTTTAAATATATATGAACTCGCCGAAGTTTGGTTGAATTTGCGCCTTATTTGTGCCGGATTTTAGTTTTCAAAAAAATCATGGGCGCCGCGACTGGGGGGCATCACGCCCCCAGCACGCGGTTTGCGTCGGTGCCCCCCCCCTGGGGGGCGATTTTTAGCGCCTCCTGGGGGGCCAACGGCTGGAGATGCTCTAATGTGTAACGCTGGAAATGTCAGCTGGACACAAATTCTTAAGCTCCATAACATCAAATCTTGGGAACATCACAAGCATTTCACAGTACAAGATTGCATAAAGTGCACAAGCGCTGCCCATCTGAACCACAAAATCCCCATATTACATGATTTACCTATGGGTAATCTTTTTTAAGATCACCCTCGGGCGAGATTGCCCATATTACATGATTTACCTATGGGTAATCTTTTTTAAGATCACCCTCGGGCGAGATTGTGCCTCAGGCGATATTCTTTGATCGAATAATGTCGTCCAGAAATACATGGATTTCATCAAAGTTCAATATAGGATTACATCATAGTTCAGTACAACCTCTCTTGCACAAATGTCTGCAGCAACATTTCTATTTATTCATGCAAACTGGGACTTGAACCCTAGAAGGATGAAAGAGTAATCTTCATCTCGCACGCCAACTGATACCCAACTAATCGCTGCATTCCCTCTTCATTCCACAAAGATAGTACTTGGCAGTCTGTTTCAACAAGCACCTTAGTCAATCAAACACTTTAGTACAATTTCTCATAGATCAGTATATATTATCACTAGTGAGATAATATGTGCACCATTTTCTTAATTTCGCAGAAAAACCATACCAAATGAAGTTCAAACGCGATAAAAATTTACGGTGTTTTTTTATGGACAAGAAGGGACCCAGGAAGCTTCGAGGAAGGACCAGAAGGTGCCAGGGGGCCCACAAGCTCAAGGGGCACGCCCCCGGGCGTGCCACCTGAGCTTGTGGGACCCTTGGGACTCCCCCTACCGTGAATCCAATGCTAAAAATTCCTATAAATCCAGAAATGTCCGAAAAGTAACCTAGAACTTTTTCTCTGCCGCCGCAAGCCTCTGTTCCAAAGCGATCTCATTTGGAGGCCTTTCCCGCTGCCCCGCCGGAGGAGGAATCCATCACGGAGGCCATATTCATCATCCTTGTTGCCTCCATGACGAGGAGGGAGTAGTTCACCCTCGGGGCTGAGGGTATGTACCAGTATCTATGTGTTTGGTCTCTCTCTCTCTCTCTCTCCCTCTCTCGTGATCTTTATAGGAGATGTTTATGTAACATGAGGTTTGTTAATATATTTAGATCATATGGGGTTCTTCCCCTCTATCTCTTTTGTGGTGAATTAAATCTTGCTCTTTGAGGTTTCTCTGTTATCGGATTGAATACTTTGGATTTGAGATCTGATGCATGTCTCACTCACAGATACTCGTGGTGACATTGGAGTATGTAGGTGACATTAGAGTTGATTGATTAGTATCATATGGTGTTGTCGGAGTACAATCTCTAGAACTATTCGTGACACTTTGGGGTGGTTCATAAGATTGATTGGAAACCCAACTTTGAGATATGGTTTACTACCTACGCAATTTCATCCTACTTTCTCCAATAAGAATAGAGACTTTGGAGTGATTCTTTGCCTCACTTTGAGAGAGTTTTGATACGTCTCCAACATATCTATAATTTTTGATTGTTCCATGCTGTTATATTATCAATCTTGGATGTTTTACAATCATTTTATAGCAACTTTATATCATTTTTTGGGACTAACCTATTGACATAGTGCCCAGTGCCAGTTGCTGTTTTTTTGCTTGTTTTTTACTTCGCAGAAGATCAATACCAAACGGAGTCCAAACGCAGGGAAACTTTTTGGTGATTTTTTCTGGACCAGAAGACACCTGTTGGGCCAAGAAAGTACCTGAGGGGAGATCCAAGGGGAGCACAACCCACCAGGGCGTGCCTGGGGGCCCAGGCGCGCCCAGGTGGGTTGTGCGCACCTCAGTGGCCTCCTGCACCGCCTCTTTGCTCTATAAATACCCTAATATTCTAGAAACCCTAGGGTAGTCGACGAAAATCAATTCCAGCCGCCGCAAGTTCTAGAAACCACAGATCCAATCTAGACACCATCATAGAGGGGTTCATCATCCTCATTGGTGCCTCTCCGATGACGCGTGAGTAGTTCATTGTAGACCCATGGATCCGTAGTTAGTAGCTAGATGGCTTTCTCTCTCTCTATCTCTCTCTCTCCCTCCCTCCCTCTCTCTCTCTCTCTCTCTCTCTCTCTCTCTCTCTCTCTCTTTTGATTCTCAATACAATGGTCTCTTGGAGATCTATTTGATGTAACTCTTTTCGCGGTGTGTTTGTTGGGATCCGATGAACTTTGAGTTTATGATCAGATCTATGTTTTCATCCATGAAAGTTATTTGAGTCTTTTGATCTCTTATATGCATGATTACTTATAGCCTCGTATTTCTTCTTCGAATCTTTGGTGCTTGATCCCAGTGACATAAGGGGAACCGACACGTATGTATCGTTGCTATTAAGGACAACAAGATGGGGTCTATTTCTACATAAATAGATCTTGTCTACATCATGTCATCGTTCTTATTGCATTACTCCGTTTCTCCATGAACTTAATGCACTAGATGCATGCTGGATAGCGGTCGATGTGTGGAGTACTAGTAGTAGATGCAGGCAGGAGTCGGTCTACTAATCTTGGACATGATGCCTATATAATGATCATTGCCTGGATATCGTCATGATTATTTGAAGTTCTATCAATTGCCCAACAGTAATTTGTTTACCCACCGTATGCTATTTTTCTCGAGAGAAGCCACTAGTGAAATCTACGGCCCCGGGTCTCTTCTTTATTATATTTGCCTTCACGATCTATTTTTATTTGCTTTTATTTTCAGATCTATTAAACCAAAAATACAAAAATACCTTGCTGCAATTTTTATTATGTATTTTAGCTCGCGTTCCCGCGAGATCTATTTATCCAATCTACTACAATTTTACCTATCTTTTTACCCGTGAGGGATTGACAACCCCTCTCTTACGTCGGGTTGCAAGTATTTGTTCTTTGTGTGCAGGAGATGTTTACATGGTGTTGCGTGGTTCTCCTACTGGTTCGATAACCTTGGTCTTATCACTGAGGGAAATACCTACCGTCGCTGTGCTGCATCATCCCTTCCTCTTTGTGGAAATAACGACGTAGTTCAAGCCGCATCAAGTATTATATGATTCAATTATGTTAGTACTGTTGGAAGATTGCACTAATGATAGTATGAACCCTTGGCATTGTTTCCAAGCCTTGCAATACCGTTTGTGCTCTCTTTTATCACTTGCTACCTTGCTGTTTTTATTATTTCAGATTGCAAAAACCTATATCTACTATCCGTACTACATTTGTATCATCATTTCTTCGCCGAACTAGTGCACCTATGCAATTTACCATTGTATTGGGTGTATTGGAGGCACAAGAGATTTCTTGTATTTGATTGTAGTGTTGTTTAAGAGAGAATATCTTCATCCTACACCTCCCACAGATTGATAAATCTTAGGTCATCCACTCGAGAGAAATTTGCTGTTGTTCTACAAAACTCTGCGCTTAGATGCCCAACATAGTCTACAAGCATAAAGTTGCGTATTAGACATCAATAAACTATACAAACTGTACACTTATGACACCAGAGCTCTGAGATGGTTATTGATACGTCTCCAACGTATCTATATTTTTTTATGTATTCATGCCATGTTTATAATATTTTTACATGATTTTGGTATGATTTGGTTAGAAATAACCCGGACAGACGCTGTTTTCAGTAGATCTACCGTGGTGTTGTTTTTGTGCACAAATAAAAGTTCTCAGAATGCGCTGAAAATCAACGGAGATTTTTTCTGGAAAATATAAAAATACCAGAATGAAGAGTTACCGGATGGGAGTCCCGTGGGCCTCACGAGGGTGGAGGGCACGCCCACCCCCTGGGGCGCGCCCCTATGCCTCGTGGACTCTCCGTGAGGCCCCCTGACTTGTTCTCGATGCCAACCTCTCCTATAAGTCCCCAAACCTCCAGAAAATAACCTATCGGGAGTTCCGCCGCCGCAAGCCTCTGTAGCCACCAAAAACCAATTGGGACCCTGTTCCGGCACCCTGCCAGAGGGGGGGGGGAATCATCACCGGTGGCCATCTTCATCATCCCGGCGCTCTCCATGACGAGGAGGGAGTAGTCCACCCTCGAGGCTGAGGGTATGTACCAGTAGCTATGTGTTTGATATCTCTCTCTCGTGTTCTTGATATGGCACGATCTTGATGTATCGCGAGCTTTGCTATTATAGTTGGATCTTATGATGTTTCTCCCCCTCTATCTTCTTGTAATGGATTGAGTTTTCCCTTTGAAGTTATCTTATCGGATTGAGTCTTTAAGGATTTGAGAACACTTGATGTATGTCTTGCGTGGGATACCCGTGGTGACAATGGGGTATTCTATTGATTCACTTGATGTATGTTTTGGTGATCAACTTGCGGTTTCCGTGACCTTGGGAATCTATACATAGGGGTTGGCACACATTTTCGTCATGACTCTCCGGTAGAAACTTTGGGGCACTCTTTGAAGTTCTTTGTGTTGGTTGAATAGATGAATCTGAGATTGTGTGATGCATATCATATAATCATACCCACGGATACTTGAGGTGACATTGAAATATCTAGGTGACATTAGGGTTTTGGTTGATTTGTGTCTTAAGGTGTTATTTTAGTTCGAACTCTAGGGTTGTTTGTGACACTTATAGAAATAGCCCAATGGATTGACCGGAAAGAATAACTTTGAGGTGGTTTCGTACCCTACAATAATCTCTTCGTTTGTTCTCCGATATTAGTGACTTTGGAGTGACTCTTTGTTGCATGTTGAGGGATTGTTATATGATCTAATTATGTTATCATTGTTGAGAGAACTTGCACTAGTGAAAGTATGAACCCTAGGCCTTGTTTCGAAGCATTGCAATACTGTTTACGCTCACTTTTACCACTTGTTACCTTGCTGTTTTTATATTTTCATATTACAACAACCTATATCTACCATCCATATTGCACTTGTATCACCATCTCTTCGTGGAACTAGTGCACCATTGTATTGGGTGTGTTGGGGACACAAGAGACTCTTTGTTATTTGGTTGCAGGGTTGTTTGAGAGAGACCATCTTCATCCTACGCCTCCCACGGATTGATAAACCTTAGGTCATCCACTTGAGGGAAATTTGCTACTGTCCTACAAACCTCTGCACTTGGAGGCCCATAACGTCTACAAGGAGAAGGTTGTGTAGTAGATATCACACTGCCGTTTAGGTCATATTGGTGTAAAGCGCATGAAGAAACTCCATGTCGATGGGCTTTTGGAATCACTTGATTATGAATCACTTGATGCTTGCGAACCATGCCTCATGGGCAAGATGACTAAGACTCCGTTCTCCGGAACAATGGAGCGAGCAACTGACTTATTGGAAATAATACATACTGATGTATGTGGTCCGATGAGTGTTGAGGCTCGCGGCGAGTATCGTTATTTTCTGACCTTCACAGATGATTTATCTACTTGATGAAACATAAGTCTGAGACATTTGAAAAGTTCAAAGATTTTCAGAGTGAAGTGAAAAATCATCGTAACAAGAAAAAGTTTCTACGATCTGATCGCGGAGACAAATATTCGAGTTACGAGTTTGGTCTTCATTTGAAACAATGTGGAATAGTTTCGCAACTCACGCCACCTGGAACACCACAGCGTAATGGTGTGTCCGAACATCATAACCGTACTTTATTAGATATGGTGCGATCTATGATGTCTCTTACCGATTTACCACTATCGTTTTGGGGTTATGCATTAGATACAGTTGCATTCACGTTAAAAAGGGCACCATCTAAATCCGTTGAGACGACACCATATGAACTGTGGTTTAGCAAGAAACCTAAGCTGTCGTTTCTTAAAGTTTGGGGTTGCGATGCTTATGTGAAAAAAGTTTCATCCTGATAAGCTCAAACCCAAATCGGAGAAGTGCGTCTTCATAGGATACCCAAAAGTAACTGTTGGGTACACCTTCTATCACAGATCCGAAGGCAAGATATTCGTTGCTAAGAATGGATCCTTTCTAGAGAAGGAGTTTCTCTCGAAAGAAGTGAGTGGGAGGAAAGTCGAACTTGATAAGGTAATTGTACCTTCTACTGAATTGGAAAGTAGTTCATCACAGAAATCAGTTCCAGTGATGCCTACACCGATTAGTGAGGAAGTTAATGATGATGATCATGAAACTTCAGATCAAGTCACTACCAAACCTCGTAGGTCAACCAGAATACGTTCCGTACCAAAGTGGTACGGTAATCCTGTTCTGGAAATCATGTTACTACACCATGACAAACCTACGAACTATGAGGAAGCGATGATGAGCCCAGATTCCGCAAAATGGCTTGAGGCCATGAAATCTGAGATGGGTTCCATGTATGAGAACAAAGTATGGACTTTGGTTGACTTGCTCGATGATCGGCAAGAAATAGAAAATAAATGGATCATCAAGAGGAAGACGGACGCTGATAGTAGTGTTACCATCTACAAAGCTAGACTTGTCGAAAAAAGGTTTTTGACAAGTTCAAGGTGTTGACTACGATGAGATTTTCTCACTCGTAACGATGCTTAAGTCTGTCCGAATCATGTTAGCAATTGCCACATTTTATGAAATCTGGCAAATGGATGTCAAAACTACATTCCTTAATGGATTTCTTAAAGAAGAGCTATATATGATGCAACCAAAAAGGTTTTGTCAATCCTAAAGGTGCTAACAAAATGTGCAAGCTCCAGCGATCCATCTATGGACTAGTGCAAGCATCTCGAAGTTGGAATATATGCTTCGATGAGTTGATCAAAGCATATAGTTTTATACAGACTTGCGGTGAAGCCTGTATTTACAAGAAAGTGAGTGGGAGCGCTACAGCTTTTCTGATAAGTATATGTGTATGACATATTATTGATCGGAAATGATGTACAATTTTTCTAGAAAGCATAAAGGAGTGTTTGAAAGGAGTTTTTCAAAGAAAGACCTCGGTGAAGCTGCTTACATATTGAGCATCAAGATCTATAGAGATAGATCAAGACGCTTGATAAGTTTTTTCAATGAGTACATACCTTGACAAGTTTTTGAAGTAGTTCAAAATGGAACAGTCAAAGAATGAGTTCTTTCCTGTGTTGCAAGGTGTGAAGTTGAGTAAGACTCAAAGCCCGACCACGGCAGAAGATAGAGAGAGAATGAAAGTCATTCCTATGTCTCAGCCATAGGTTCTACAAAATATGCCATGTTGTGTACCAGACCTATTTTATACCCTTCCCTGAGTTTGGCAAGAGAGTACAATAGTGATCTAGGAGTAGATCACTGGACATTGGTCAAAAATTATCTTTAGAGGACTAAGGAAATATTTCTTGGTTATGAAGGTGATAAAGAATTTGTCGTAAAGAGTTACGTCGATGCAAGCTTTGACACCGATCTGGATGACTCTAAGTCTCGATATGGATACATATTGAAAGTGGGAGCATTTAGGTAGAGTAGCTCCGTGCAGAGCAATGTAGACATAGAAATTTGCAAAATACATACGGATCTAAATGTGGCAGACCCGTTGACTAAACTTCTCTCAGATGCAAAACATGATCACACCTTAGTACTCTTTGGGTGTTAATCACATGGCGATGTGAACTAGATTATTGACTCTAGTAAACCCTTTGGGTATTGGTCACATGGCGATGTGAACTATAGAGTGTTAAATCACATGACGAAGTGAACTATTGGTGTTAAATCACATGGCGATGTGAACTAGATTATTTACTCTAGTGCAAGTGGGAGACTGAAGGAAATATGCCCTAGAGGCAATAATAAAGTTATTATTTATTTCCTTATATCATGATAAATGTTTATTGTTCATGCTAGAATTGTATTAACCGGAAACTTAGTACATGTGCGAATACATAGACAAAAACAGAGTGTCCCTAGTATGCCTCTACTTGACTAGCTTGTTTGTCAAAGATGGTTATGTTTCCTGACCATAGACATCTATTGTCATTTGATGAACAGGATCACATCATTAGAGAATGATGTGATGGACAAGACCCATCTGTTAGCTTGGCATAATGATCGTTTAGTTTTATTGCTATTGCTTTCTTCATGACTTATACATGTTCCTCTGACTATGAGATTATGCAACTCCCGAATACCGGAGGAACACCTTGTGTGCTATCAAACGTCACAACGTAACTGGGTGATTATAAAGATGCCCTACAGGTGTCTCCAAAGGTGTTTGTTGGGTTGGCATAGTTCGAGATTAGGATTTGTCACTCCGTGTATCGGAGAGGTATCTCTGGGCCCTCTCGGCAATGCACATCATTATGAGCCTTGCAAGTGCTACCTCTTGAGCATGTGTTGGTTTTCCATTGAAGAGGAAAGGGTGATGCAACAAAGTAGCGTAAGTATTTCCCTCAGTTTTTGAGAACCAAGGTATCAATCCAGTAGGAGGCCACACGCAAGTCCCTCATACCTACACAAACAAATAAGAACCTTGCAACCAACGCGATAAAGGGGTTGTCAATCCCTTCACGGCCACTTGCAAAAGTGAGATCTTATAGAGATGATAAGATAATATTTTTGGTATTTTTATGATAAAGATTAAAAGTAAAGATTGCAAAATAAACGGCGACAAAAATAGCTAGTTGACGGGAGATTAATATGATGGAAAATAGACCCGGGGGCCATAGGTTTCACTAGTGGCTTCTCTCAAGATAGCATAAGTATTACGGTGGGTGAACAAATTACTGTCGAGCAATTGATAGAAAAGTGCATAGTTATGAGAATATCTAGGCATGATCATGTATATAGGCATCACGTCCACGACAAGTAGACCGAAACGATTCTGCATCTACTACTATTACTCCACACATCGACCGCTATCCAGCATGCATCTAGAGTATTAAGTTCATAAGAACAGAGTAACGCATTAGGCAAGATGACATGATGTAGAGGGATAAACTCAAGAAATATGATATAAACCCCATCTTTTTATCCTCGATGGCAACAATACAATACGTGCCTTGCTGCCCCTACTGTCACTGGGAAACGACATCGCAAGATTGAACCCAAAGCTAAGCACTTCTCCCATTGCAAGAAATATCAATCTAGTAGGCCAAACCAAACTGATAATTCGAAGAGACTTGCAAAGATAACAAATTATACATAAAAGAATTCAGAGGAGATTCAAATATTGTTCATAGATAATCTTGATCATAAACCCACAATTCATCAGATCTCAACAAACACACCGCAAAAAGAGTTACATCGAATGATCTCCAAGAAGATCGAGGAGAACTTTGTATTGAGATCCAAAGAGAGAGAAGAAGCCATCTAGCTAATAACTATGGACCCGAAGGTCTGAGGTAAACTACTCACACATCATCGGAGAGGCTATGGTGTTGATGTAGAAGCCCTCCATGATCGATTCCCCCTCCGGTGGAGCGTCAGAAATGGCCCCAAAATGGGATCTCACGGGTACAGAAGGTTGTGGCGGTGGAATAGGGTTTCGTGGTGCTCCTAGATGTTTTCGGGGTATATGGGTATATATAGGAGGAAGAAGTAGGTCGGTGGAGCTGCGAGGGGCCCACGAGGGTGGGGGCGCGCCTCCCTGCCTCGTGGCGTCCTCGCTTCTTTCTTGACGTCCACTCCAAGTCCTCTGGATCACGTTTGTTCCAAAAATCACTCTCCCGAAAGTTTCATTCTGTTTGTATTCCGTTTGATATTCCTTTTCTACGAAACACTGAAACAGGCAAAAAAACAGCAGTTTGCACTGGGCCTTGGGTTAGTAGGTTAGTCCCAAAAATTAATATGAAAGTGTATAATAAAGCCCATTAAACATCCAAAACAGATAATATAATAGCATGGAACAATAAAAAATTATAGATACGTTGGAGACGTATCAAGCATCCCCAAGCTTAATTCCTGCTCGTCCTCGAGTAGGTAAATGATAAAAACAGAATTTTTGATGTGGAATGCTACCTAGCATATTCTTCAATGTAATTTTCTTTATTGAGGCATGAATGTTCAGATCCGAAAGATTCAAGATAAAAGTTTAATATTGACATAAAAATAATAATACTTCAAGCATACTAACTAAGCAATCATGTCTTCTCAAAATAACATGGCCAAAGAAACTTCATCCCTACAAAATCATATAGTTCTGTCATGCTCCATTTTTGTCACACAAGAATGCTCTCATCATGCACAACCCCGATGACAAGCCAATCAATTGTTTCATACTTTAGTAATCTCAAACTTTTTTCAACTTTCACGCAATACATGAGCGTGAGCCATGGATATATCACTATGGGTGGAATAGAATATAATTATGGGGGTTATGTGGAGAAGACAAAAAAGGAGAAAGTCTCACATTGACGCGGCTAATCAACGGGCTAGGGAGATGCCCATCAGTTGATGTCAATGCAAGGAGTAGGGATTGCCATGCAACGGATGCACTAGAGCTATAAATGTTGAAAGCTCAACAAAAGAAACTAAGTGGGTGTGCATCCAACTTGCTTGCTTACGAAGACCTAGGGCATTTGAGGAAGCCCATTGTTGGAATATACAAGCCAATTCTATAATGAAAAATTCACACTAGTATATGAAAGTGACAAAACAAGAGACTCTCTATCATAAAGATCATGGTGCTACTTTGAAGCACAAGTGTGGAAAAAGGATAGTAGCATTGTCCCTTTTTTATTACACTTTTTTTCTTTCTTTTTTTGGGCCTTTCCTTTTTTTATTTGGCCTTTCTCTTTTTTTTATTTGGGACAATGCTCTATAATAATGATGATCATCACACTTTTATTTATTTACAACTCAATGATTACAACTCCATACTAGAACAAAATATGACTATATGAATGCCTCCGGCGGTGTACCGGGAAGGGCAATGAATCAAGAGTGACATGTATGAAATAATATGCATGGTGGCTTTGCCACAAATACGATGTCAACTACATGATCATGCAAGGCAATATGACAATGATGAAGCGTGTCATAATAAACGGAACAGTGGAAAGTTGCATGGCAATATATCTCAGAATGGCTATGGAAATGCCATAATAGGTAGGTATGGTGGCTGTTTCGAGGAAGATATAAGGAGGTTTATGTGTGATAGAGTGTATCGTATCACGGGGTTTGGATGCACCGGTGAAGTTTGCACCAGCTCTCAAGGTGAGAAAGGGCAATGCACGGTACCGAAGAGGCTAGCAATGATGGAAGGGTGAGAGTGCGTATAATCCATGGACTCAACATTAGTCATAAAGAACTCACATACTTATTGAAAAAATCTACAAGTCATCAAAAACCAAGCACTACGTGCATGCTCCTAGGGGGATAGATTGGTAGAAGAAGACCATCGCTCGTCCCCGACCGCCACTCATAAGGATGACAATCAAAGAACACCTCATGTTTCAAATTTGTTACACAACGTTTACCATACGTGCATGCTACGGGACTTGCAAACTTCAACACAAGTATTTCTCAAATTCACAACTACTCAACTAGCACAACTTTAATATCACTATCTCCATATCTCAAAACAATCATCAAGTATCAAACTTCTCTTAATATTCAACGCACTTATATGAAAGTTTTTATTATATCCATCTTGGATGCCTATCATATTAGGACTAATTTTATAGCCAAAGAAAATTACCATGCTGTTCTAAAAGACTCTCAAAATAATATAAGTGAAGCATGAGAGATCAATAATTTCTATAAAATAAAACCACCACCGTGCTCTAAAAGATATAAGTGAAGCACTAGAGCAAACTTATTTAGCTCAAAAGATATAAGTGAAGCACATAGAGTATTCTAATAAATTCCGATTAATGTGTGTCTCTCCCAAAAGGTGTTCACAGCAAGGATGATTGTGGTGAACTAAAAATGAAAGACTCAAATCATACAAGACGCTCCAAGCAAAACACATATCATGTGGTGAATAAAATATAGCATCAAGTAAAGTTACCGATGGACGAAGACAAAAGAGGGGATGCCTTCCGGGGCATCCCCAAACTTAGGCTTTTGGTTGTCCTTGGATTTTACCTTGGGGTGCCTTGGGAATCCCCAAGCTTAGGCTATTGCCACTCCTTGTTCCATAATCCATCAAATCTTTACCCAAAAACTTGAAAACTTCACAACACAAAACTTAACAGAAAATCTCATGAGATCCGTTAGCGAAAGAAAACAAACCACCACCTTAAGGTAGTGTAATGAACTCATTATTTATTTATATTGGTGTTAAACCTACTGTATTCCAACTTCTCTATGGTTCATAACCTCTGATACTAGCCATAGATTCATCAAAATAAGCAAACAACACACAAAAAACAGAATCTGTCAAAAACAGAACAGTCTGTAGTAATATGTATCAAACGTATACTTCTGGAACTCCAAAAATTCTAAAATACATTTATGGACGTGAGGAATTTGTCTATTAATCATATGCAAAAAGAATCAACTAAATAGCACTCTCCAGTAAAAAGTTGTAGCTAATATCGTGAGCGCTAAGTTTCTGTTTTTTACAGCAAGATCAAAAAGACTTTACCCAAGTCTTCCCAAAGGTTCTACTTGGCACAAACACTAATTAAAACATGAAAAACCATCTAACCAGAGGCTAGATCAAAGATTTATTACTAAACAGAACCAGAAAGCAAGAAACAAAAATAAAATTGGGTTGCCTCCCAACAAGCGCTATCGTTTAACGCCCCTAGCTAGGCATAAAGGCAAGGATAGATCTAGGTATTGCCATAATAATGGTACGGTAAATCACGAAAACTCATCTCATATTCACTACGTTCAGCGGAAAGTTTTCTTTGTGGCAAGCAAAAGTAATCAAAAGGGCTAAATTTAATGGGACAAAAGTCCCCAAGATCAAGCTCGGGAGGTATGGGTTCCTCCTTTGGCCCCTTATATTGCACAACCAATTCATCATTATAAGCATTCTTTTGGCAATAAGTCACGAGCCTTTGTTCAAGAGAAAAACCTAACCCGTTGTTCTGAATAGCAAATTCATCATTGAGTTCAGAAATTCTATCTACTAGAACATCGGTAGGAACCTTCTTTTTAAGGTTTTCATTGTAAGCAACATGATCTAAAGATCGTAAACCCATTAAGTCTTCTTGATTAAAAAGGATAGCTTCTATGGGAGGATGACCAGCATCCACCCTATAATGCGAAAAAAATTCATTGGCCTCTTTCATTATAAATCTGAACTCATGTGCCAAAAAGATAGTAGCCGCTCGCTTAACAGAAGAATGCTCGATATTGGAAAACTCTAGAAAAATCCTTTGTATGCAAGGATGCATATGGATATATTGTCTTTCAAGTTCAACTACGAGCAAGGATATAGCATCCAGAAGACTACTAGTTCTATGAAGAATAGACCCACCCATAGAGGGCAGGGCACCGGCACAAGTAAAGAAATCTTTAATAACTCCTTTCCCAATAATATTACCGCTACCAATCCAAAACTTTTTAGTGTGTAAAATAGTAGGATCTTCAAGAGGATCATCAAAAACATCAAAGTTTTCCATATTATTATCCTTATCAACGATAACCTCCCCAGTTTCAGACATGACGGCAGCACAGAGAACGAACACACAAGAAGCAAGCGAAAAAGAGGCGAACAGAAAGAGAGGGTGAATAAAACGGCAAAGGTGAAGTGGGGGAGAGGAAAACGAGAGGCAAATGGCAAATAATGTAATGCAAGGGATAAGAGTTTGTGATGTGTACTTGGTATGTCTTGACTTGTGCGTAGACTCCCCGGCAACGGCGCCAGAAATCCTTCTTGCTACCTCTTGAGCATGCGTTGGTTTTCCCTTGAAGAGGAAAGGGTGATGCAGCAAAGTAGCGTAAGTATTTCCCTCAGTTTTTGAGAACCAAGGTATCAATCCAGTAGGAGGCCACACGGAAGTCCCTCGTACCTACACAAACAAATAAGAACCTTGCAACCAACGCGATAAAGGGGTTGTCAATCCCTTCATGGCCACTTGCAAAAGTGAGATCTTATAGAGATGATAAGATAATATTTTTGGTATTTTTATGATAAAGATTAAAAGTAAAGATTCCTAAATAAACGGCGACAAAAATAGCTAATTGATGGGAGATTAATATGATGGAAAATAGACCCGGGGGGCATAGGTTTCACTAGTGGCTTCTCTCAAGATAGCATAAGTATTACGGTGGGTGAACAAATTACTGTCGAGCAATTGATAGAAAAGTGCATAGTTATGAGAATATCTAGGCATGATCATGTATATAGGCATCACGTCCGCGACAAGTAGACCGAAACGATTCTGCATCTACTACTATTACTCCACACATCGACCGCTATCCAACATGCATCTCGAGTATTAAGTTCATAAGAACAGAGTAACGCATTAGGCAAGATGACATGATGTAGAGGAATAAACTCAAGCAATATGATATAAACCTCATCATTTTATCCTCGATGGCAACAATACAATACGTGCCTTGCTGCCCCTGCTATCACTGGGAAACGACACCGCAAGATTGAACCCAAAGCTAAGCACTTCTCCCATTGCAAGAAAGATCAATCTAGTAGGCCAAACCAAACTGATAATTCGAAGAGACTTGAAAAGATAACAAATCATACATTCTTTGATCGAATAATGTCGTCCAGAAATACATAGATTTCATCAAAGTTCAATATAGGATTACATCATAGTTCAGTACAACCTCTCTTGCACAAATGTCTGCAGCAACATTTCTATTTATTCATGCAAACTGGGACTTGAACCCTAGAAGGATGAAAGAGTAATCTTCATCTCGCACGCCAACTGATACCCAACTAATCGCTGCATTCCCTCTTCATTCCACAAAGATAGTACTTGGCAGTCTGTTTCAACAAGCACCTTAGTCAATCAAACACTTTAGTACAATTTCTCATAGATCAGTCTATATTATCACTAGTGAGATAATATGTGCACCATTTTCTTAATTTCGTAGAAAAACCATACCAAATGAAGTCCAAACGCGATAAAAATTTACGGTGTTTTTTTATGGACAAGAAGGGACCCAGGAAGCTTCGAGGAAGGACCAGAAGGTGCTAGGGGGCCCACAAGCTCAAGGGGCACGCCCCCCGGGCGTGCCACCTGAGGTTGTGGGACCCTTGGGACTCCCCCTAGCGTGAATCCAATGCTAAAAATTCCTATAAATCCAGAAATGTCCGAAAAGTAACCTAGAACTTTTTCTCTGCCGCCGCAAGCCTCTGTTCCAAAGTGATCTCATTTGGAGGCCTTTCCCGCTGCTCCGCCGGAGGAGGAATCCATCACAGAGGCCATATTCATCATCCTTGTTGCCTCCATGACGAGGAGGGAGTAGTTCACCCTCGGGGCTGAGGGTATGTACCAGTATCTATGTGTTTGGTCTCTCTCTCTCTCTCTCTCCCTCTCTCGTGATCTTTATAGGAGATGTTTATGTACCATGAAGTTTGTTAATATATCATATGGGGTTCTTCCCCTCTATCTCTTTTGTGGTGAACTAAATATTGCTCTTTGAGGTTTCTCTGTTATCGGATTGAATACTTTGGATTTGAGATCTGATGCATGTCTCACTCGCAGATACTCGTGGTGACATTGGAGTATGTAGGTGACATTAGAGTTGATTGATTAGTATCATATGGTGTTGTCGGAGTACAATCTCTAGAACTATTCGTGACACTTTGGGGTGGTTCATAAGATTGATTGGAAACCCAACTTTGAGATGGTTTACTACCTACGCAATTTCAGCCTACTTTCTCCAATAAGAATAGAGACTTTGGAGTTATTCTTTGCCTCACTTTGAGAGAGTTTTGATATGTCGCCAACATATCTATAATTTTTTATTGTTCCATGCTGTTATATTATCAATCTTGGATGTTTTACAATCATTTTATAGCAACTTTATATCATTTTTTGGGACTAACCTATTGACATAGTGCCCAGTGCCAGTTGCTGTTTTTTGCTTGTTTTTTACTTCGCAGAAGATCAATACCAAACGGAGTCCAAACGCAGGGAAACTTTTTGGTGATTTTTTCTAGACCAGAAGACACCTGTTGGGCCAAGAAAGTACCTGAGGGGAGATCCAAGGGGAGCACAACCCACCAGGGCGTGCCTGGGGGCCCAGGCGCGCCCAGGTGTGTTGTGCCCACCTTAGTGGCCTCCTGCACCGCCTCTTTGCTCTATAAATACCCTAATATTCTAGAAACCCTAGGGGAGTCGACAAAAATCAATTCCAGCCGCCGCAAGTTCCATAAACCACAGATCCAATCTAGACACCATCATAGAGGGTTTCATCATCCTCATTGGTGCCTCTCCGATGACGCGTGAGTAGTTCATTGTAGACCCACGGATCCGTAGTTAGTAGCTAGATGGCTTTCTCTCTCTCTATCTATCTATCTATCTATCTCTCTCTCTCTCCCTCTCTCTCTCTCTCCTCTCTCTCTCTTTTGATTCTCAATATAATGGTCTCTTGGAGATCTATTTGATGTACTCTTTTCGCGGTGTGTTTGTTGGGATCCGATGAACTTTGAGTTTATGATCAGATCTATGTTTTTATCCATGAAAGTTATTTGAGTCTTTTGATCTCTTATATGTATGATTACTTATAGCCTCATATTTCTTCTTCGAATCTTTGGTTTAGTTAGGCCGACTAGATCGATTTTTCTTGCCATGGGAAGAGGTGCTTTGTGATGGGTTCGATCTTACGGTGCTTGATCCCAGTGACAGAAGGGGAACCGACACGTATGTATCATTGCTATTAAGGACAACAAGATGGGGTCTATTTCTACATAAATAGATCTTGTCTACATCATGTCATCGTTTTTATTGCATTACTCTGTTTCTCCATGAACTTAATGCACTAGATGCATGCTGGATAGCGGTCGATGTGTGGAGTACTAGTAGTAGATGCAGGCAGGAGTCGGTCTACTAATCTTGGACATGATGCCTATACAATGATCATTGCCTGGATATCGTCATGATTATTTGAAGTTCTATCAATTTCCAAACAGTAATTTGTTTACCCACCATATGCTATTTTTCACGAGAGAAGCCACTAGTGCAATCTACGGCCCCGGGTCTCTTCTTTATTATATTTGCCTTCACGATCTATTTTTATTTGCTTTTATTTTCAGATCTATTAAACCAAAAATACAAAAATACCTTGCTGCAATTTTTATTATGTATTTTAGCTCGCGTTCCCGCGAGATCTATTTATACAATCTACTACAATTTTACCTATCTTTTTACCCGTGAGGGATTGACAACCCCTCTCTTACGTCGGGTTGCAAGTATTTGTTCTTTGTGTGCAGGAGATGTTTACATGGTGTTGCGTGGTTCTCCTACTGGTTCTATTACCTTGGTCATCACTGAGGGAAATACCTACCGTCACTGTGCTGCATCATCCCTTCCTCTTTGTGGAAATAACGACGTAGTTCAAGCCGCATCAAGTATTATATGATTCAATTATGTTAGTACCGTTGAGAGATTGCACTAATGATAGTATGAACCCTTGGCATTGTTTCCAAGCCTTGCAATACCGTTTATGCTCACTTCTATCACTTGCTACCTTGCTGTTTTTATTATTTCAGATTGCAAAAACCTATATCTACTATCCGTACTACATTTGTATCATCATTTCTTCGCCGAACTAGTGCACCTATGCAATTTACCATTGTATTGGGTGTATTGGAGGCACAAGAGATTTCTTGTATTTGATTGTAGTGTTGTTTAAGAGAGAATATCTTCATCCTACACCTCCCACAGATTGATAAATCTTAGGTCATCCACTCGAGAGAAATTTGCTGTTGTTCTACAAAACTCTGCGCTTAGATGCCCAACATAGTCTACAAGAATAAAGTTGCGTATTAGACATCAATAAACTATACAAACTGTACACTTATGACACCAGAGCTCTGAGATGGTTATTGATACGTCTCCAACGTATCTATAATTTTTTATGTATTCATGCCATGTTTATAATATTTTTACATGATTTTGGTATGATTTGGTTAGAAATAACCCGGACTGACGCTGTTTTTAGCAGAGCTACCGTGGTGTTGTTTTTGTGCACAAATAAAAGTTCTCAGAATGCGCTGAAAATCGACGGAGATTTTTCTGGAAAATATAAAAAATACCGGAATGAAGAGTTACCGGATGGGAGTCCCGTGGGCCCCACGAGGGTGGAGGGCACACCCACCCCCCTGGGGCGCGCCCCTGTGCCTCGTGGACTCTCCGGGAGGCCCCCTGACTTGTTCTCGATGCCAACCTCTCCTATAAGTCCCCAAACCTCCAGAAAATAACCTATCGGGAGTTCCGCCGCCGCAAGCCTCTGTAGCCACCAAAAACCAATTGGGACCCTGTTCCGGCACCCTGCCAGAGGGGGGAATCATCACCGGTGGCCATCTTCATCATCCCGGCGCTCTCCATGATGAGGAGGGAGTAGTCCACCCTCGAGGCTGAGGGTATGTACCAGTAGCTCTGTGTTTGATCTCTCTCTCTCTCTCTCTCTCGTGTTCTTGATATGGCACGATCTTGATGTATCGCGAGCTTTGCTATTATAGTTGGATCTTATGATGTTTCTCCCCCTCTATCTTCTTGTAATGGATTGAGTTTTCCCTTTGAAGTTATCTTATCGGATTGAGTCTTTAAGGATTTGAGAACACTTGATGTATGTCTTGCGTGGGATACCCGTGGTGACAATGGGGTATTCTATTGATTCACTTGATGTATGTTTTGGTGATCAACTTGCGGTTTCCGTGAGCTTGGGAACCTATACATAGGGGTTGGCACACATTTTCGTCATGACTCTCCGGTAGAAACTTTGGGGCACTCTTTGAAGTTCTTTGTGTTGGTTGAATAGATGAATCTGAGATTGTGTGATGCATATCATATAATCATACCCACGGATACTTGAGGTGACATTGGAATATCTAGGTGACATTAGGGTTTTGGTTGATTTGTGTCTTAAGGTGTTATTTTACTACGAACTCTAGGGCTGTTTGTGACACTTATAGGAATAGCCCAATGGATTGACCGGAAAGAATAACTTTGAGGTGGTTTCGTACCCTACAATAATCTCTTCGTTTGTTCTCCGATATTAGTGACTTTGGAGTGACTCTTTGTTGCATGTTGAGGGATTGTTATATGATCTAATTATGTTATCATTGTTGAGAGAACTTGCACTAGTGAAAGTATGAACCCTAGGCCTTGTTTCGAAGCATTGCAATACTGTTTACGCTCACTTTTACCACTTGTTACCTTGCTGTTTTTATATTTTCATATTACAACAACCTATATCTACCATCCATATTGCACTTGTATCACCATCTCTTCGCCGAACTAGTGCACCATTGTATTGGGTGTGTTGGGGACACAAGAGACTCTTTGTTATTTGGTTGCAGGGTTGTTTGAGAGAGACCATCTTCATCCTACGCCTCCCACGGATTGATAAACCTTAGGTCATCCACTTGAGGGAAATTTGCTACTGTCCTACAAACCTCTGCACTTGGAGGCCCAACAACGTCTACAAGAAGAAGGTTGTGTAGTAGACATCAAGCTCTTTTCTTGCGCCGTTGCCGGGGAGGTTAGTGCTTGAAGGTATATCTTTAGATCTTGCAATCGAATCTTTTTGTTCCTTGTTTTATCACTAGTTTAGTCTATAAAAGAAAACTACAATAAATGGAATTGAGGTTGCCTCATATGCTTCATCTTTTTAGTGTCTTCCGTGAAAATAAGGATTCCGATAATTGTGCCAAAGTGTTAGAAGAAGAATGCAATAAAATGTTTGGCATACAATCTTTGAATGATGAGCCTGATTGCAATGTTGTTAGTATGAACTCTTTGAATATCCATAGTACTAATGATGATTGCACTAGTAATGATAAAATAGTCTCTTATAAGCATGTCAATTTTTGTGAAGTGCATAGAGCTTGCAAGCACACACCAAATAGGGAAGATAGATTTTGCAAGAGGCATAAGTATTTAGAAACTAAATGGTTGCAAGAGAGGCTAGATGCTTGTGCTGAAAATTTAAAATTTCTTTGCCATCCTTGTGAGCTTTGCAATGAACGTGATCATTTAAATCTCCAATGCAAATTGTTTCATGATCGAATCGTGTCCAAAAATTGTGATGACTTGATTTCCCTTGCGCATCATAATGAACTTAGTTTGCTTGTGGGTTATGAACAAATGAAACGTATAACTGATGATCTTCCAGAATTTGTCCTGGATAAAGTTCTTGATTTTGATCTAGAAGAAATTTTTATGTATTGTGTGGTGAATTGCATTGAAAATCCTTATATTACCAATTACATAAAGACAAGAAAACAAATAGAAGATGAGGAGAATACTAATGAAAGGGAAGAGACTTCCCAATATCCTCCTATTATTTCTTATGATGAATAAGGTAACAAGGAGGAGCCTTCTATTCAACCAATCTCATTAATAAGGAGCTCCAAAAAGAGGATTAAACCCACACATAATGTGAAGAAGAAAAAGAAAAGACGGATAAGCAAAGGTAAAAAGGTATCCCTCCCAAATGATGTTGCTCCTATTACTCATTGTGATGATGATAATTGCTATACTATTGGTGCTATCCATACTATTAATGATGAGAGTGATTATGCTTATGATATGCAAAGGCCCAAGCTTGGGGATGCTATGTTTGATGAGAATGATATGTTTGAGAATTTATTTGCTGCAATTAATGTTTGTACCAAGCTTGGGAATGCTATGTTTGATGAAGATGATATTTTTAGTCCCCCAAGTTTTGATGAGCAAATTTATTATGATGATAGCATGCCTCCTATTTATGATGATTATATTGATGAAAGTGGGTTTGGAAGAGTGTCAACTTTAGGCAGTAATGATCCCACTATTTTGGAGGGTGTTGAATCTTATTGTGATAATTATGAAAGTGGATTTGGAGAGGTCACGACTTTATTTAGTAATGATTCCACTATCTTGGAAGAGGTTTCAATTGATTATGATGAGAACAAAGTTGCTACTTATGATGATTATTGTGATGATACTTATGTTATAAAAAGTAGTGATGATTATATTTAAAAAACTTGTCATGATTATGATTACCCTTTTTCTGAACATTATTCTTTTAATGTGGAAACAATTTATAGTATTCGAGTTTTTTTTATGATATTCCCACTATTCCGAATGAGAAGAAATTTGCTTATGTGGAGAGTAATAAAATTTCTATGCTTGTAGATCATGAAAAGAAAGCTTTATGTGATAGTTATATTGTTGAATTAATTCATGATGCTACTGAAATTTATTATGAGGGAGGAATATATGCTTGTAGGAATTGCATTAATATCAAGTTTCCTCTCTATGTGTTGAAAATCTTGAAGATT
The DNA here is from genome assembly GCF_002575655.3 of Aegilops tauschii subsp. strangulata. NCBI lineage: Eukaryota > Viridiplantae > Streptophyta > Magnoliopsida > Poales > Poaceae > Aegilops > Aegilops tauschii. Next base: position 501,983,006 of record NC_053035.3, on the reverse strand, counting down.
TGCTTGTTTTACATTCCTATGCTAGTTGTTTCTTGTTCCCATAAGTCGTTTGCTCACAAAATACCTATGCATAGGAAGTGGGTTAGACTTAAATGTGCTAGTCATATTCTTCATGATGCTCTCTTTGTGTTTCAATTCTTATCTTTTATGTGAACATCATTGAAATCATCATGCCCAGCTAAAAAGGCATTAAAGAAAAGCGCTTGTTGGGAGACAACCCAATATTTACCCTTACTGTTTTTGTGTATTAACATGATTAATATACTGTAGTAATCATGTTTTATAGCTTTTGTTTCAATAAAGTGCCAAGTAAGACCTTTAGGATAGCTTACGGTGATAGTTGTGTTGATCCAGCTGAAAATCAGAAACTTCTGCGCTCAGTAAATTAGTTTTGATAATTCACAGAAACGTTCTTTTGATCTGATTCTTTTTTCTATGGATTGGTACACAAATTTCTAAGGTTTTCCTAATTTGGATGGATTTTTGGAGTTACAGAAGTATTCGAGAGTTACAGATTACTATAGAATGTTCTGTTTTTGACAGATTCTGTTTTCTATGTGTTGTTTGCTTATTTTGATGAACCTATGAGTAGTATCGGAGGGTATGAACCATAGAGAAGTTGGAATAAAGTAGATACTACACCAATATAAATAAATAATGAGTTAAAAAACAGTACCAAAAGTGGTGATTTATTTTCTTATACTAACGGAGCTTACTAGTTTTCTGTTGAGTTTTGTGTTGTGAAGTTTTCAAGTTTTGGGTAAAGATTCGATGGACTATGGAATAAGGAGTGGCAAGAGCCTAAGCTTGGGGATGACCAAGGCACCCCAAGGTAATATTCAAGGAAAATAAAGAGCCTAAGCTTGGCGATGCCCCGGATGGCATCCCCTCTTTCAACTTCGTTCATCAGTAACCTTACTTGGAGCTATATTTTTATTTACCACATGATATGTGTTTTGCTTGGAGCGTCATTTTCTTCTATTTTGTTTTGCTTGCTGTTTTAATAATATCCCAAGATCTTAAATTCTTAAATTTTAGAGAGTCTTCACATAGTTGCATAATTATTCGACTACTCATTAATCTTCACTTATATCTTTTAGAGTAGTTTGTCATTTGCTCTGGTGCTTCACTTATATCCTTTTAGAGCACGACGGTGGTTTTATTTTGAAGAAATAGATGAAATCTCATGCTTCAATTATATTATTTTGAGAGTCTTAAACAGCATGTTAATTTGCTTTGGTTATGAATTTAGTCCTAATATGATGGTCATCCAAGAGGGATATAATAAAAACTTTCATATAAAGTGCATTGAATACTATGCGAAGTTTGATTCCTTATGATTGTTTTGAGTATGAAGATGGTGATATTAGAGTCATGCTAGTGGAGTAGTTGTGAATTTGAGAGATACTTGTGTTAAAGTTTGTGATTCCCGTAGCATGCACGTATGGTGAACCGTTATGTGATGAAGTCGGAGCATGATTTATTTATTGATTGTCTTCCTTATGAGTTGAGGTCGGGATCGCACGATGGTGAACTCCTACCAACCCTTCCCCTAGGAGCATGCGCGTAGTGCTTGATTTTGATGACTTGTAGATTTTTGCAATAAGTATGTGAGTTCATTATGACTAATGTTGAGTCCATGTATTATACGCACTCTCACCCTTCCACCATTGCTAGCCTCTCTTGTGTCGCGCAACTTTCGCCGGTACCATACACCCACCATTTACCCTCCTCAAAACAGCCACCATACCTACCTATTATGGCATTTCCATAGCCATTCCGAGATATATTGCCATGCAACTTTCCATCGTTCCGTTTATTATGACACGCTTCATCATTGACATATTGCTTTGCATGATCATGTAGTTGACATCGTATTTGTGGCAAAGCCACCTTTCATAATTCTTTCATACATGTCACTCTTGATTCATTGCACATCCCGGTACACCGCCGGAGGCATTCATATAGAGTCATATCTTGTTCTAAGTATCGAGTTGTAATTCTTGAGTTGTAAGTAAATAAAAGTGTGATGATCTTCATTATTATAGCATTGTCCCAGTGAGGAAAGGATGATGGAGATATGATTCCCCCACAAGTCGGGATGAGACTCCAGACGAAAAATAAAATAAAATAAAAAAAGAAGCCATAAAAAAAGAGAAAAGGCCCAAATAAAAAAATAAAAAAATGAGAGAAAAAGAGAGAAGGGGCAATGCTACTATCCTTTTACCACACTTGTGCTTCAAAGTAGCACCATGAACTTCATGATAGAGAGTCTCCTATTTTGTCACTTTCATATACTAGTGGGAATTTTTCATTATAGAACTTGGCTTGTATATTCCAATGATGGGCTTCCTCAAATGCCCTAGGTCTTCGTGAGCGAGCAAGTTGGATGCACACCCACTTAGTTTCTTTTTCAGCTTTCATACACTTATAGCTCTAGTGCATCCGTTGCATGGCAATCCCTACTCACTCACATTGATATCTATTGATGGGCATCTCCATAGCCCATTAATATGCCTAGTTGATGTGAGACCACCTTCCTCTTTTTTGTTTTCTCCACAACCACCATTCTATTGCACCCATAGTGCTATATCCATGGCTCATGCTCATGTACTGCATGAAAATTGAAAAAGTTTGAGAATACTAAAGTATGAAAAAATTGCTTGGACGAAATCGGGGTTGTGCATGATTTAAATATTTTGTGTGATGAAGATAGAGCATAGCCAGACTATATGATTTTGTAGGGATAGCTTTCTTTGGCCATGTTATTTTGAGAAGACATGATTGCTTTTTAGTATGCTTGAAGTATTATTGTTTTCATGTCAATATTAAACTTTTGTTTTGAATCTTATGGATCTGAATATTCTTGCCACAATAGAGAAGATTACATTGATAAATATGTTAAGTAGCATTCCACATCAAAAATTCTGTTTTTATCATTTACCTACTCGAGGACGAGCAGGAATTAAGCTTGGGGATGCTAATACGTCTCCAACGTATCTATAATTTTTGATGTATTCATGCCATGTTTATAATGTTTTTACATGATTTTGGATTTGGTTAGAACTAACCCGGACTGACGCTGTTTTTAGCAGAACTAGCGTGGTGTTGTTTTTGTGCAGAAATAAAAGTTCTCGGAATGCGCTGAAAATCAACGAAGATTTTTTCTGGAAAATATAAAAAATACTGGAATGAAGAGTTACCGGAGGGGAGTCCCATGGGCCCCACTGTTGGAAATATGCCCTGGAGGCAATAATAAAAGGTTATTATTATATTTCTTTGTTCATGATAATAGTCTATTATTCATGCTATAATTGTATTGTCCGGAAATCGTAATACATGTGTGAATACATAGATCACAACCTGTCCCTAGTAAGCCTCTAGTTGACTAGCTCGTTGATCAACAGATAGTCATGGTTTCCTGACTATGGACATAGGATGTCATTGATAACGGGATCACATCATTAGGAGAATGATGTGATGGACAAGACCCAACTTAAGCATAGCATAAAAGATCGGGTAGTTTCGTTTGCTAGAGCTTTTCCAATGTCAAGTATCTTTTCCTTAGACCATGAGATCGTGCAACTCCCGGATACCGTAGGAGTGCTTTGGGTGTGCCAAACGTCACAACGTAACTGGGTGACTATAAAGGTGCATTACGGGTATCTCCGAAAGTGTCTATTGGGTTGGCACGGATCAAGACTGGTATTTGTCACTCCGTGTAAACGGAGAGGTATCTCTGGGCCCACTCGGTAATGCATCATCATAATGAGCTCAATGTGACTAAGGAGTTAGTCACGGGATCATGCATTGCAGTACGAGTAAAGAGACTTGCCGGTAACGAGATTGAACAAGGTATTGGGATACCGACGATCGAATCTCGGGCAAGTAACATACCGATTGACAAAGGGAATTGCATACGGATTGATTGAATCCTCGACACCGTGGTTCACCCGATGATATCATCGTGGAACATGTGGGAGCCAACATGGGTATCCAGATCCCGCTGTTGGTTATTGACCGGAGAGGCGTCTCGGTCATGTCTGCATGTCTCCCGAACCCGTAGGGTCTACACACTTAAGGTCCGGTGACACTAGGGTTGTAGAGATATATGTATGCGGAAACCCGAAAGTTGTTCGGAGTCCCGGATGATATCCCGGACGTCACGAGAGGTTCCGGAATGGTCCGGAGGTGAAGAATTATATATAGGAAGTCCAGTTTTGGCCACCGGGAAAGTTTCGGGGGTTATCGGTATTGTACCAGGACCACCGGAAGGGTCCCGGGGGTCCACCGGGTGGGGCCACCTGTCCCGGAGGGCCCCGTGGGCTGAAAGTGGAGGGGAACCAGCCCCTTGTGGGCTGGGGCGCCTCCTTGGGCCTCCCCCCATGCGCCTAGGGTTGGGAACACTAGGGGGGGGGGGGGGGGAGTTCCCCCTTGCCTTGGGGGGCAAGGCAACCCCTTCCCCCCTTGGCCGCCGCCCCCCCCTTGGAGATCCCATCTCCTAGGGCTGCGCACCCCCCTTGGGGGCCTATATAAAGGGGGGGGGGAGGGAGGGCAGCACACTACAGCCTTTGGCGCCTCCCTCCTCCCCTGCAACACCTCTCTCTCTCTCTCGCAGAAGTTCGGCGAAGCCCTGCCGGAGAACCGCTACATCCACCACCACGCCGTCGTGCTGTTGGATCTCCATCAACCTCTCCTTCCCCCTTGCTGGATCAAGAAAGGAGGAGACGTCGCTGCACCGTACGTGTGTTGAACGCAGAGGTGCTGTACGTTCGGCACTCGGTCATCGGTGATTTGGATCACGGCGAGTACGACTCCGTCATCCACGTTCATTGGAACGCTTCCGCTCGCGATCTACAAGGGTATGTAGATGCACTCCTTTCCCCTCGTTGCTAGTAGACTCCATAGATGCATCTTGGTGAGCGTAGGAAAATTTTAAAATTATGCTACGATTCTCAACAGTGGCATCATGAGCCAGGCCTATGCGTAGTTACTATGCACGAGTAGAACACAAAGAAGTTGTGGGCGTTGATGTTGCCAATTCTTCTTGCCGCTACTAGTCGTTTCTTGTTTCGGTGGCATTGTAGGATGAAGCGGCCCGGACCGACCTTACACGTACGCTTACGTGAGACAGGTTCCACCGATTGACATGCACTAGTTGCATAAGGTGGCTAGCGGGTGTCTGTCTCTCCTACTTTAGTCGGAACGGATTCGATGAAAAGGGTCCTTATGAAGGGTAAATAGAAATTGGCAAATCACGTTGTGGTCATACGTAGGTAAGAAAACGTTCTTGCTAGAAACCTACAAACCACGTAAAAAAACTTGCAAAAACAATTAGAGGACGTCTAACTTGTTTTTGCAGCAAGTGATATATGTGATATGATATGGCCAGAAGATGTGATGAATGATATATGTGATGTATGAGATTGATCATATTCTTGTAATAGGAATCACGACTTGCATGTCGATGAGTATGACAACCGGCAGGAGCCATAGGAGTTGTCTTTATTATTTTGCATGACCTGCGTGTCATTGAATAACGCCATGTAATTTACTTTACTTTGTTGCTAAACGCGTTAGCCATACAAGTAGAAGTAATCGTTGGCGTGACGACTTCATGAAGACACAATGATGGAGATCATGATGATGGAGATCATGGTGTCATGCCGGTGACGAAGATGATCATGGTGCCCCGAAGATGGAGATCAAAGGAGCATGATGATATTGGCCATATCATGTCACTGTTTGATTGCATGTGATGTTTATCATGTTTTTGCATCTTATTTGCTTAGAACGACGGTAGCAAGTAGGATGATCCCTTATGATAATTTCAAGAAAGTGTTCACCCTAACTGTGCACCGTTGCGAAAGTTCGTTGTTTCGAAGCACCACGTGATGATCGGGTGTGATAGATTCTAACGTTCGAATACAACGGGTGTTGACGAGCCTAGCATGTACAGACATGGCCTCGAAACACACGCAATACACTTAGGTTGACTTGACGAGCCTATCATGTACAGACATGGCCTCGGAACACGGAGGACCGAAAGGTCGAGCATGAATCGTATAGAAGATACGATGAACATGGAGATGTTCACCGATCTTGACTAGTCCGTCTCACGTGATGATCGGACACGGCCTAGTTGAATTCGGATCATGTTTCACTTAGATGACTAGAGGGATGTCTATCTGAGTGGGAGTTCATTAAATAATTTGATTATATGAACTTAATTATCATGAACTTAGTCTAAAATCTTTACACTATGTATTGTAGATCAAATGGCCCACGTTGTCCTCAATTTCAACGCGTTCCTAGAGAAAACCAAGCTGAAAGATGATGGCAGCAACTATACGGACTGGGTCCGGAACCTGAGGATCATCCTCATAGCAGCCAAGAAAGATTATGTCTTAGAAGCACCGCTAGGTGAAGCACCAATCCCTGAGAACCAAGACGTTATGAACGCTTGGCAGCAGCGTGCTGATGATTACTCCCTCGTTCAGTGCGGCATGCTTTACAGCTTAGAACCGGGTCTCCAAAAGCGTTTTGAGAAACATGGAGCATATGAGATGTTCGAGGAGCTGAAACTGGTTTTTCAAGCTCATGCCCGGGTCGAGAGATATGATGTCTCCGACAAGTTCTTCAGCTGTAAAATGGAGGAGAACAGTTCTGTTAGTGAGCACATACTCAGAATGTCTGGGTTGCACAACCGCTTGTCTCAGCTGGGAGTTAATCTCCCGGATGACGCGGTCATTGACAGAATCCTCCAGTCGCTTCCACCAAGCTACAAGAGCTTTGTGATGAACTACAATATGCAGGGGATGGAAAAGACCATTCCCGAGGTATATTCAATGCTGAAATCAGCTGAGGTAGAGATCAGAAAAGAACATCAAGTGTTGATGGTGAATAAAACCACTAAGTTCAAAAAGGGCAAGGGTAAAAAGAACTTCAAGAAGGACGGCAAGGGAGTTGCCGCGCCCGGTAAGCCAGTTACCGGGAAGAAGTCAAAGAATGGACCCAAGCCCGAGACTGAGTGCTTTTATTGCAAGGGAAGTGGTCACTGGAAGCGGAACTGCCCCAAATATTTAGCGGACAAGAAGAAGGCCGGCAACACCCAAGGTATATGTGATATACAAGTAATTGATGTGTACCTTACCAGTACTCGTAGTAGCTCCTGGGTATTTGATACCGGTGCGGTTGCTCATATTTGTAACTCAAAGCAGGAACTACGGAATAAACGGAGACTGGCAAAGGACGAGGTGACGATGCGCGTCGGGAATGGTTCCAAGGTCGATGTGATCGCCGTCGGCACGCTACCTCTGCATCTACCTACGGGATTAGTTTTAAACCTCAATAATTGTTATTTAGTGCCAGCTTTGAGCATGAACATTGTATTTGGATCTCGTTTAATTCGAGATGGCTACTCATTTAAATCCGAGAATAATGGTTGTTCTATTTATTTGAGAGATATGTTTTATGGTCATGCCCCGCTGGTCAATGGTTTATTTTTGATGAATCTCGAACGTGATGTTACACATGTTCATAGTGTGAATACCAAAAGATGTAAAGTTGATAACGATAGTCCCACATACTTGTGGCACTGCCGCCTTGGTCACATCGGTGTCAAGCGCATGAAGAAGCTCCATGCAGATGGACTTTTGGAGTCTCTTGATTACGAATCATTTGACACGTGCGAACCATGCCTCATGGGTAAGATGACCAAGACTCCGTTCTCCGGAACAATGGAGCGAGCAACCAACTTACTGGAAATCATACATACCGATGTGTGCGGTCCGATGAGTGTTGAGGCTCGCGGAGGATATCGTTATGTTCTCACTCTCACTGATGACTTAAGTAGATATGGGTATGTCTACCTAATGAAACACAAGTCTGAAACCTTTGAAAAGTTCAAGGAATTTCAGAGTGAGGTTGAAAATCAACGTGACAGAAAAATAAAATTCTTACGATCAGATCGTGGAGGAGAATATTTAAGTCACGAATTTGGTACACACTTAAGGAAATGTGGAATAGTTTCACAACTCACGCCGCCTGGAACACCTCAGAGAAATGGTGTGTCCGAACGTCGTAATCGCACTCTATTGGATATGGTGCGATCTATGATGTCTCTTACCGATTTACCGCTCTCATTTTGGGGTTATGCTTTAGAGACTGCCGCATTCACTTTAAATAGGGCACCGTCTAAATCCGTTGAGACGACACCGTATGAATTATGGTTTGGGAAGAAACCTAAGCTGTCGTTTCTAAAAGTTTGGGGATGCGATGCTTATGTCAAGAAACTTCAACCTGAAAAGCTCGAACCCAAATCGGAAAAATGCGTCTTCATAGGATACCCTAAGGAAACTATTGGGTATACCTTCTACCTCAGATCCGAAGGCAAGATCTTCGTTGCCAAGAACGGGTCCTTTCTAGAGAAGGAGTTTCTCTCGAAAGAATTGAGTGGGAGGAAAGTGGAACTTGATGAGGTGATAGTCACCCCTTCCAAACCGGAAAGTAGCGCAGCGCAGGAAAATGTTCCTGTGGTGCCTACACCGACTGGGGAGGAAGTTATTGATGATGATCATGAAGCTTCAGATCAAGTTACTGAACTTCGTAGGTCCACAAGGACACGTTCCGCACCAGAGTGGTACGGCAACCCTGTCCTGGAAATCATGTTGTTAGACAACGGTGAACCTTCGAACTATGAAGAAGCGATGGCGGGCCCGGATTCCGACAAATGGCTAGAAGCCATGAAATCCGAGATAGAATCCATGTATGAAAACAAAGTATGGACTTTGACTGACTTGCCCGTTGAGCGGCGAGCCATAGAAAACAAATGGATCTTTAAGAAGAAAACGGACGCAGATGGTAATGTGACCATCTACAAAGCTCGACTTGTCGCTAAGGGTTATCGACAAGTTCAAGGGGTTGACTACGATGAGACTTTCTCACCCGTAGCGAAGCTGAAGTCCGTCCGAATCATGTTAGCAATTGCCGCACACTATGATTATGAGATATGGCAGATGGACGTCAAAACGGCATTCCTTAACGGCTTCCTTAAGGAAGAGTTGTATATGATGCAGCCGGAAGGTTTTGTCGATCCTAAGAATGCTAACAAAGTATGCAAGCTCCAACGCTCAATCTATGGGCTGGTGCAAGCATCTCGGAGTTGGAACATTCGCTTTGATGAGATGATCAAAGCGTTTGGGTTTACACAGACTTATGGAGAAGCCTGTGTTTACAAGAAAGTGAGTGGGAGCTCTGTAGCATTTCTCATATTGTATGTGGATGACATATTATTGATGGGAAATGATATAGAATTCTTGGAGAGTATAAAGGCCTATTTGAATAAGTGTTTTTCAATGAAGGACCTTGGAGAAGCTGCTTATATATTAGGCATCAAGATCTATAGAGATAGATCAAGACGCCTCATTGGTCTTTCACAGAGTACATACCTTGACAAGATATTGAAGAAGTTCAATATGGATCAGTCCAAGAAGGGGTTCTTGCCTGTATTGCAAGGTGTGCAATTGAGCACGGCTCAATGTCCGACCACGGCAGAAGATATAGAAGAGATGAGTGTCATCCCCTATGCCTCGGCCATAGGGTCTATTATGTATGCCATGCTGTGTACCAGACCTGATGTAAACCTTGCCGTAAGTTTGGTAGGAAGGTACCAAAGTAATCCCGGCAAGGAACACTGGACAGCGGTCAAGAATATCCTGAAGTACCTGAAGAGGACTAAGGATATGTTTCTCGTTTATGGAGGTGACGAAGAGCTAGTCGTAAAGGGTTACGTCGACGCTAGTTTCGACACAGATCCGGATGACTCAAAGTCACAGACCGGATACGTGTATATTTTGAATAGAGGAGCAGTAAGCTGGTGCAGTTGCAAGCAAAGCGTCGTGGCGGGATCTACATGTGAAGCGGAATACATGGCAGCCTCGGAGGCAGCACAGGAAGCAGTCTGGATGAAGGAGTTCATTACCGACCTAGGGGTGATTCCCAATGCGTCGGGCCCGATGACTCTCTTCTGTGACAACACTGGAGCCATTGCCCTTGCGAAGGAGCCCAGGTTTCACAGGAAGACCAGGCATATCAAGCGTCGCTTCAACTCCATTCATGAAAGTGTTCAAAATGGAGACATAGATATTTGTAAAGTACACACGGACCTGAATGTAGCAGATCCGTTGACTAAACCTCTCCCTAGGGCAAAACATGATCAACACCAGGACGCAATGGGTGTTCGATTCATCACAATGTAACTAGATTATTGACTCTAGTGCAAGTGGGAGACTGTTGGAAATATGCCCTAGAGGCAATAATAAAAGGTTATTATTATATTTCTTTGTTCATGATAATAGTCTATTATTCATGCTATAATTGTATTGTCCGGAAATCGTAATACATGTGTGAATACATAGATCACAACCTGTCCCTAGTAAGCCTCTAGTTGACTAGCTCGTTGATCAACAGATAGTCATGGTTTCCTGACAATGGACATAGGATGTCATTGATAACGGGATCACATCATTAGGAGAATGATGTGATGGACAAGACCCAACTTAAGCATAGCATAAAAGATCGGGTAGTTTCGTTTGCTAGAGCTTTTCCAATGTCAAGTATCTTTTCCTTAGACCATGAGATCATGCAACTCCCGGATACTGTAGGAGTGCTTTGGGTGTGCCAAACGTCACAACGTAACTGGGTGACTATAAAGGTGCATTATGGGTATCTCCGAAAGTGTCTGTTGGGTTGGCACGGATCAAGACTGGGATTTGTCACTCCGTGTAAACGGAGAGGTATCTCTGGGCCCACTCGGTAATGCATCATCATAATGAGCTCAATGTGACTAAGGCGTTAGTCACGGGATCATGCATTGCAGTACGAGTAAAGAGACTTGCCGGTAACGAGATTGAACAAGGTATTGGGATACCGACGATCGAATCTCGGGCAAGTAACATACCGATTGACAAAGGGAATTGCATACGGATTGATTGAATCCTCGACACCGTGGTTCACCCGATGATATCATCGTGGAACATGTGGGAGCCAACATGGGTATCCAGATCCCGCTGTTGGTTATTGACCGGAGAGGCGTCTCGGTCATGTCTGCATGTCTCCCGAACCCGTAGGGTCTACACACTTAAGGTCCGGTGACGCTAGGGTTGTAGAGATATATGTATGCGGAAACCCGAAAGTTGTTCGGAGTCCCGGATGAGATCCCGGACGTCACGAGAGGTTCCGGAATGGTCCGGAGGTGAAGAATTATATATAGGAAGTCCAGTTTTGGCCACCGGGAAAGTTTCGGGGGTTATCGGTATTGTACCGGGACCACCGGAAGGGTCCCGGGGGTCTATCGGGTGGGGCCACCTGTCCCGGAGGGCCCCGTGGGCTGAAAGTGGAGGGGAACCAGCCCCTAGTGGGCTGGGGCGCCTCCTTGGGCCTCACCCCATGCGCCTAGGGTTGGGAACCCTAGGGGGGGAGTTCCCCCTTGCCTTGGGGGGCAAGGCAACCCCTTCCCCCCTTGGCCGCCGCCCCCCCCCTTGGAGATCCCATCTCCTAGGGCTGCGCACCCCCTTGGGGGCTTATATAAAGGGGGGGAGGGAGGGCAGCACACTACAGCCTTTGGCGCCTCCCTCCTCCCCTGCAACACCTCTCTCTCTCTCTCGCAGAAGTTCGGCGAAGCCCTGCCGGAGAACCGCTACATCCACCACCACGCTGTCGTGCTGTTGGATCTCCATCAACCTCTCCTTCCCCCTTGCTGGATCAAGAAAGGAGGAGACGTTGCTGCACCGTACGTGTGTTGAACGCGGAGGTGCTGTACGTTCGGCACTCGGTCATCGGTGATTTGGATCACGGCGAGTACGACTCCGTCATCCACGTTCATTGGAACGCTTCCGCTCGCGATCTACAAGGGTATGTAGATGCACTCCTTTCCCCTCGTTGCTAGTAGACTCCATAGATGCATCTTGGTGAGCGTAGGAAAATTTTAAAATTATGCTACGATTCTCAACACCCACGAGGGTGGAGGGCGCTCCCACCCACCCGGGGCGCGCCCCTGTGCCTCGTGGACTCTCCGTGGGGCCCCCTGACTTGTTCTCGACGCCAAACTCTCCTATAAATCCCCAAACCTCCAGAAAATAACCTAGATCAGGAGTTCCCGCCGCCGCAAGCCTCTGTAGCCACCAAAAACCAATCGGGACCCTGTTCCAGCATCCTGCCGGAGGGGGGATCCATCACCGATGGCCATCTTCATCATCTCGGCGCTCTCCATGATGAGGAGGGAGTAGTTCACCCTCGGGGCTGAAGGTATGTGACGGTGTCCTGAACTAGGGGGTACTCACCACGTCGTCTCCCGATCAGTTGGATTAGGCCGAGGACCCCCATGGTCGTTTACTCATGGGCCAGTTCGGACAGCCGATGTATACACAAGGAAGAATCGACAAGACTTGGTGATCAAGACAAGGACTCCTCTCCACCAGCGTATTCGATTAGGACTCTTGTTATCCTAGGCCTCCGGTATGTTATATAAGCCGAGGCCAGGCTAGTCGATAGATCATTATGATATTACTCATCATACCTCTAGGGTTTATACCTCAACATATGATCTCGAGGTAGATCAACTCTTGTAACCCCTATATTCATCAAGATCAATCAAGCAGGAAGTAGGGTATTACCTCCATAGAGAGGGCCCGAACCTGGGTAAACATTGTGTCCCCTGTCTCCTGTTACCATCATCCTTAGACGCACAGTTCAGGACCCCCCACCCAAGATCCGCCAGTTTTGACACCGACAATGGTGCTTTCATTGAGAGTTCCGCTGTGTGATCGGCAAAAGGATCAATGGCTCGCTTGCAGATCAACTGCAACAGCGGCGTCTTCATCGCCGGCTCGGCTGGTCACCTCGACTGGGCCGAGGACCAGGCTCCTCTTCGGATCGTCAAGATCGGAAATATGTCCTCGTCATCATCAACTCCGATCTCTATCAAGATCATGGAGGAATCATCTATGGAGCTCAGGGGCTCAACGTCAACATTGCCCTTGAGTGACCGCACTGTTTTCCTGGATGGCTAACTTGTATCCGCCGCCACCGCTTCCTCGAGTGTTGCTTTAACGATTGCTTCGGTGGAATTGTGCGGAATTAAGTATATAACAACCCTGCAAAATTTCGTCGCGTTCCGATGGAGGAATCTCTAACGATCTACGATATACCGTAGACCTGTCAATCCTAGACAGGAATCTGGACGAGTTTAGGGTGTGGTCTCCAGAGCCCAGCTCGGAGGTCCTTTGGAAGATCCAACCATTCATCTACTGCAGAATTCCCATATCTACCACCCCTCCAAATTTTAGCACGATCCGACGGTTCAAACTCCGGGAACCTTCCGTTGAGTGGACCAATTTTCGAATCTGTTTTCTGCGCGAATACGAATCCGGCCCGAGTTCATGTTTCTTCATGAACGGGATATTGGACAACCTTTTTAAAGGAATTTTTTTCTAAGGTATTGTGCGTTATTCCTAACACGTGCACATAAAATTTTAAGCCTCCTCTGAGGTAATCTTCACCATCACACTGGTGTCAAACCAGTCCGGCAACATTGCTCCACTACTGCCGACCAGCGCTAGATGTGTCATCGCTTTGTTGAGCCAAGCTCAACTTCTTCGGACCACCATCTCGGCGAGCCGAACAAGATTTCAGAATTGCAAAAGGATAAATCATCACCAACATCGCCGCCCCACGGATTACATGGAGCGGGCACACCGGCATCGCCGCAGGGTCACTTCATCAAGCCAGCATTTACCGCGCCACAAGTTACGACCTGCGTCATCATGGCCGCACTGTTGCTTCTTCAAGCCGATGTCCATCACGCTGAACTGCTTCAACACCTCGGCTGACATGGCAACTGCAACGTCTACTTACCGACCTGCTCCGTCAACTCGTCTGGACCGGGGGCTTCGCCATCTCTTCATCAACCTACTTCGGTGACTTCGGCGTCACCAGCTGACCAGCTTCGTCACGTTAGTTGGACCAGGGCTTTGCCTCGGCGAGCCAACCTTTGCCAGCATCGCCATGCCGTCGCTTCACCGCCCATCAGGCAATGGGTGTGTGGATCGAATCCCAATTTTGGGAGTCACTTTTCTTCAAACTGCTACAACAAATAAACCAGGTGCTATTAATCCTAACAATTTTTGCTTGTTTGGGCTTATTTTTCCCAAGGAATTATTACTCTGGTTTGTTCCATCATCCGTACACAGGTCTATCAAGTGGTGGCCGCATTAACGACGGTCGCGTGGTGGTTCGGTCAGTTTTCGTACATAGTTCGGCGAACGCCACATCCGGAACTCGGACCGACCTGTAAATTCAGGCTTTGCCACGCCTTTACCGCATCATGCTGACGCCCTGCATTGACATTGACTTCGGCACCAGGCCACATATCTGAAAAAAATTATTTTGCGTAAATTAATTACGCGAGGATTTTTATATATTTATATTATTATTGTTGGTCTGCACCATTTCACATTGTAGGTAATCGACTTCGACTGCATCACGCGGTCACTTCGGCAAGCCGATGTCGTTGTCCCAATGGGCATAAATTGGCGCGCGTGATCACCTTGTTGATCGAATTGCCATACCGACATGTTCGGTTGTCTCAGGGACTTCGGCATCGCGGAAAAGCTCTACCTCATCGAGTGTTCGGCGCACAGGAAAATGATCTGGGTCGGGCAGTGTTGTCACCTCGGTGCACTGACATACCACGTCACCTCGGCTGGACGGGGGGCTTCGCCAACTCTTCATTACCCCACGCCGGGGACTTCTGTGTCACTCTGCCGGCCTGCATTGACCATGCTATGTCCCCACTTCGGAGTGCCGAGCTCTTCGCTCCGCCACCTCGGGACCGTCTTGAGGGATGGAACCTTGTCCCGCATCAAGCTCGGACCGCGGCATCAATGCCGAACACATTAACCAGCTAAGTCGCTTTCATGCTCAAAAACTTTCAGTTTTAAATTTTGTTTGGTTCGACCAAGCATTATACTTTTTCGGCAAAAAGTTGTTCGTGAAAAACTTCCTTGTCAAAACTTTGTTTGTGACACACAAATTCAAATACCCCGTTTACTTGGGGCCTTCCTTTATGAAGCTTTTCCTCTTGCATATGATTATACTTGTACGGCTTCGTTCCTTGTTTGTGTATTACGCCACAATATGCACCATGTTGACTTAAGTGTTCCACAAGCTGGGTTGCCTTGCTCATGTGTTTACCCCTACGTTCCCGATTGTTCGGCTAGGGAGTAAAGGGAGCACCTCTGCGATTGTCACGATCGGGTCATCCGAGCTCGGACCTCAGACTGGGTGAAGCCGAAAGCTAGTGCTCTTATTGTTTTCAATCATGGTCGGCACACAACGGAACTCATGAGTACAAAAAATCTATTGCACAAGTCTCATAGTAACAATGAGCAACCGAAGAAAGGTATCGGTGGGGGTACTATTTTCTTCGAAGATGCTTCTTACACTTCGTCAGTAATATAGCATAAGTTCCCTGAGCGCGCTTTGTCTGTTACAGCCTTATGGCCTGATTGCCTGGTTATCGGAAACACCGTCGATATTCTCGACCGGTGGAGTACATAACACTTTTCGGCCCTTGACCGAAGAGGGAGAAGCCGACGGTCGGTTAAGACGCGTTTAAAGTTCGGGTGAACACAGATATGATATAAGTACTTCAGTACATACAATCACTATACATAAGATTCTTTTACCCAAGTCACTTGGGGGCTCTTAAATTTATATGAGCCGTTTTATAATAAGTGTTCCTCTCTTAGTCGTTGCAAAGTCTTTTTCTATCACTCTTTTTTTCACACGAGTGTGTGGTCAATAGCCGAGGAGCCTAATTTCTCTCTTAAAGCCGCTCGAGTTTAGTTCGCTAAACTGGCCTTTGAGAAACACTCCGCCTTTGGGATTGGGAGGTTGAAGCCGAAGGCTGGCCCGCTTGAAGTCTTGAGATCGGATGTGTCATATTAATGCACGACAGAAGCACATGTTTTTTTTTCTAAGACCAATTTTTGGATTGGCACCGAACACTTGATCTAGTTCGGACGTCAAGTTTTTACTAAAGTTTTTTGGTTTTCCAAGCCTATGGCACTTTTAAACTATTTGTGTGTGTTTTGCAAAAGTCTCGCAGTGCAACGCCGGACACCTTTAGAGATTCGGCAAAAACATTCTCGGATATTGCTATATATGCATCTGTTTCAAATTGTGTCTTCGGTCAATAGTTGGGTTGCCCGGCTCCTCTGCTTGCCTACTACATTCCGATTTGTTCGGCTAGGTGTGCAAAGGGAGAACCACTGTGATTGTGCTTCCAGCTCGCATGGTTAAGCACCTCAGTGGAGAAAGCCGAAAACTGACTGTCACCATAAGCGTAAACTGGTCAGCGATCCGATGACTGTGTTAAATGACGGGTCGTTCATAACATTGGCCGAAGTGTTTACGGCTTGACCTCGGCTGTCGCCGAACACTAACCAGGGGCTAGTAGCTGGCCTCCCAACTTTAAGCTCCTATGACTAAGTGAAATTTATAAAGCCCGCATATCTGATTGCCTTGTTTCTGCTAACACAACCGCCTCCGGGCACCGAGACGTCGGCTAAGGGTTGTCTTGTTACTGCGGAAACACCGTGTGTAGTATCTACAAAGGGGTAGAAGCCGACGATGGGCCACTTTCAGATTATAAATGGTCGCAATGGAGTCAAAATAAACATATATCATCAGTATTTGTATTCAGTATACAAGCGCTGCCTTCCGTAATTATCGTTATAAAGCCATAAATATGCATCAATTTGACTTAAGATTTTGGCCAAGCTGGGTTGCCTGGCTCCTGTGCTTACCCCTACGTTCCCGATTGTTCGGCTAGGCGGTAAAGGGAGCACCTCTATGATTGTTACAACCGGGTCATCCGAGTTAGTACCTCAGACTGAGTGAAGACGAAAGCTAGCGATCTTAAAGAATATAATTGGTCGGCGACGACGGAAGTGAAAATTTGGGTTCATTTAGACCACATAGTTCGGGAACTTTCCGCAAACTAAATCCTCAATATTTTTCTCCCACATTGATCGGAGCTGAGGTTTCATGATCATGCTTGGCATGACAACCCAAAGAAAGGAACCGATAGCGGGACTATTTTCTTTGGAAGATGTTTCTTACGTTAAAAAGTAATATAACATATCTCTCCGCGTACCTTTGTTTATAAAACCGTATGGCCGGATTGCCTTGTTTGTCGTAAATCTTTGCCCTTGTACAGGCTTTATAAAGCTGGACAAACACTCCCCGGCTACTGGCCGAGGAGGTTGAAGCCGATGGTCGGTCAACAAAGTGTTGTACAATGCGGATCCCAGCATTAATGATGTGAAGTATTTGGATACATAGAATCATTACAAAAATTTGTGATTTTACTCTGGATATCCATCCTTAATTCGGCCACCCGTTCTCACATTAAGGCTCGGGGGCTACTGGGCTTCGTGCTCACTATTTATAAATATTAAAGGGGCACATCGATCCCCTGATCTGGTGTTGCCACCCGACCAGTGTCTCGGGGGCTACTGCATTGTCTATTCAATGCAGAAAATTCAAAGTTCTCAGTGTTCGGCTTGACCGAACTATGCGCAAACGCGTCTTCGGACAACAATAGGTACCATCTGGACCTATCCGGCATCAAGCTAATATATTACGACGACTTCTCAAGACCCTCTATCAAGGGCCTATTCGTCGATTATTAGTTTCCCTAATATATTACACCGCGTTTCTATTCCTAAGTATGATGCCGAGCTGGGAATTGATCCTCAGGCCAATTTCACGAATCGACCTGAGTCTCAGGGGCTACTGGGGTCAGCGGTTTGATTTTATCCTTCAGGTGCATCTCGGGTTTTAGACCGACACACACCTTCAAGGCTACTGGATATACATATACTGGCTATATGTCTCAGCAGAGAATAAATTGCACCAATTAAAAATATTTACAAAAAATCAGCCCGCGGTCGGGGTGGTGCACCACCTCGGAAGCAGTCCGGCATAAAGCTCGGGCGCCAGTGGCTAGCTCCATAGAGGGCATTTCCGGCATTAAGCTCGGTTGAATTCGTTCAATCTTTTAAAAAGACCGAGGTAGTTTACGACACCTCGGACGCTGACCATCGTTAGAGCTCGGAAGTGATCCGGCATGAAGCTCGGATTCGAATGGCTCGTTCCATAGAGAACTTTTCAGCGTTAAACTTGGATAACCTCCTTCAAACTTTATCAAGCCAAGGTGATCTATGACACCTCGGATATAGTCCGGCGTTGGAGCTCGGATATAGTCCGGCGTTGGTGCTCGGCTGCAAAAGATATCTCGAATGCAAGAGGACAACGCCGCACGGGAACAACTTCAAACCTGAGGTGTGGCATAAAAACTAACAAGGCATTGCTAAAGGCAGATAACTTAAAGGGGCTCCTCGGATACCAACGTGTAAACTCTTCGGATTTACTTCGGCGATCCTCAAGATCGAAGATGAGAAGATTTGTTGAACCAGTTTTCAAGACCGACGGCCGAAGATGAAGAACAGTTCAGAAGAATCGAGGAGCGTCCCCAACTTCAAGACTGGTTCAGAGGGCTACTGACGGTGTCCTGGACTAGGGGGTACTCACCACGTCATCTTCCGATCAGTTGGATTGGGCCGAGGACCCCCCATGGCCGTTTACTCATGGGCCAGTTCGGACAGCCGATGTATACACAAGGAAGATTCCACAAGACTTGGTGATCAAGACAAGGACTCCTCTCCACCGGCGTATTCGACTAGGACTCTTGTTATCCTAGGCCTCTGGTATGTTATATAAGCCGAGGCCAGGCTAGTCGATAGATCATTATGATATTACTCATCATACCTCTAGGGTTTAGACCTCAACATATGATCTCGAGGTAGATCAACTCTTGTAACCCCTATATTCATCAAGATCAATCAAGCAGGAAGTAGGGTATTACCTCCATAGAGAGGGCCCAAACCTGGGTAAACATTGTGTCCCCTGTCTCCTGTTACCATCATCCTTAGACGCACAGTTCGGGACCCCCTACCCGAGATCCGCCGGTTTTGACACCGACAGTATGTACTAGTAGGTATGTGTTTGATCTCTCTCTCGTGTTCTTGATATGGCACGATCTTGATGTATCGCGAGCTTTGCTATTATAGTTGGATCTTATGATGTTTCTCCCCCTCTATCTTCTTGTAATGGATTGAGTTTTCCCTTTGAAGTTATCTTATCGGATTGAGTCTTTAAGGATTTGAGAACACTTGATGTATGTCTTGCGTGGGATACCCGTGGTGACAATGGGGTATTCTATTGATTCACTTGATGTATGTTTTGGTGATCAACTTGCGGGTTTCGTGACCTCGGGAATCTATGCATAGGGGTTGGCACACGTTTTCGTCTTGACTCCCCGGTAGAAACTTTGGGGCACTCTTTGAAGTTCTTTGTGTTGGTTGAATGGATGAATCTGAGATTGTGTGATGCATATCGTATAATCATACCCACAGATACTTGAGGTGACATTGGAGTATCTAGGTGACATTAGGGTTTTGGTTGATTTGTGTCTTAAGGTGTTATTTTACTACGAACTCTAGGGCTGTTTGTGACACTTATAGGAATAGCCCAATGGATTGACCGGAAAGAATAACTTTGAGGTGGTTTCATACCCTACAATAATCTCTTTGTTTGTTCTCCGCTATTAGTGACTTTGGAGTGACTCTTTGTTGCATGTTGAGGGATTGTTATATGATCTAATTATGTTACCATTGTTGAGAGAACTTGCACTAGTGAAAGTATGAACCCTAGGCCTTGTTTAGAAGCATTGCAATACCATTTACGCTCACTTTTACCACTTGTTACCTTGCTGTTTTTATATTTTCAGATTACAACAACCTATATCTACCATCCATATTGCACTTGTATCACCATCTCTTCGCCGAACTAGTGCACCATTGTATTGGGTGTGTTGGGGACACAAGAGACTCTTTGTTATTTGGTTGCAGGGTTGTTTGAGAGAGACCATCTTCATCCTACGCCTCCCACGGATTGATAAACCTTAGGTCATCCACTTGTGGGAAATTTGCTACTGTCCTACAAACCTCTGCACTTGGAGGCCCAACAACGTCTACAAGAATAAGGTTGTGTAGTAGACATCAGTTATTTTGATAGGATTACATAACTTGATGCATATATTTAGCATGGCAAATTCACTTCTTATATATGATCCAATTTGCACTGGAACAATCAAAGTGCATAAATGGCAGAGAAGCACAAATGGACTTGAATGAATTGATTCCCACTATACCAACTCTACACAAAATTACTTCAGATAATTATTCCAACAACACATCAGTTCCGTTTCGGATTTGTGTTTTTTCTCAAATAATTTGCAACCCCGTATTTTCTATCATCTTGCACCTTGAATCCTATCATAGCCTGACAGCCACACCTTCTTATCTTGAAGTTCCGTTTAGGCTTTATCCTTTCCTCATATTCGGCCACGTCTCCAACGTATCTACTCTTCCTAATGTTTTGGACTCTAATTTGCATGATTTGAATGAAACTAACCCCGGACTGACGCTGTTTTCAACAGAACTACCATGGTGTTGTTTTTGTGTAGAAATAAAAGTTCTCGGAATGGAGCGAAACTTTGCGAGCTATTTTTATGCAAAATAAGAGAATTTCTGGAGCCAAGAGCCACCCGAGGGGGCAACTAGGTGGGCACAACCCACCAGGGCACGCCTGCACCCCCAGGCGCACCCAGGTGGGTTGTCCCCACCTGGTGGCCCCGCAGACCCTAGAACCGACGCTATAAAATCCTATTTTTGGAGAAAAAATCAGGGAGAAAGAATTATCACGTTCCACGAGATGGAGCCGCCGTCACCTCCTGTTCTTCATCGGGAGGCCAGATCTGGAGTCCGTTTGGGGCTCCGGAGAGTGGGATCTTTGTCCTTCGTCATCACCAACCCATCTCCATCGCCAATTCCATGATGCTCCCCACCAGGAGTGAGTAATTCCTTCGTAGGCTCGCTAGTCGGTGAGGAGTTGGATGAGATTCATCATGTAATCGAGTTAGTTTTGTTAGGGCTTGATCCCTAGTATCCACTATGTTTTGAGATTGATGTTGCTATGACTTTGCCATGCTTAATGCTTGTCACTTTGGGACCGGGTGCCATGATTTCAGATCTGAACCGTTCATGTTATCACCATTATATCCATGTTCTAGATCCGATCTTGCAAGTTATAGTCACATTCTACGTGTTATGATCCGGCAACCCCGGAGTGACAATAGTCGGGACCACTCCCGGTGATGACCGTAGTTTGAGGAGTTCATGTATTCACCGTGTGCTAATGCTTTGTTCCGGTTCTCTATTAAAAGGAGGCCTTAATATCCCTTAGTTTCCAATAGGACCCCGCCGCCACGGGAGGGTGGGACAAAAGATGTCATGCAAGTTCTTTCCATAAGCACGTATGACTATTTACGCAATACATGCCTACATTATATTTATGAACTAGAGCTAGTGTCGTATCGCCCTAGGGTATGACTGTCACATGATAAATATCATCCAACAAATTACTGATCCAATGCCTATGAAATTATCCTATATTGTTCTTGCTAAGTCACTACTGCTATCGTTACTGTTACACTTGCTGCAAAATCACTGTTACCATTACTATTGCTGCTGTCACTATTCTCAAAACTATCATACTACTTTGCTGCTGATCACTTTGCTACAGATAATTAATCTCAGGTGTGGTTGAATTGACAACTCAGCTGCTAATACTTACAAATATTCTTTGGCTCCCCTTGTATCGAATCTATAAATTTGGGTTGAATACTCTACCCTCGAAAACTATTGCGATCCCCTATACTTGTGGGTTATCAAGACCTTTTTCTGGCGCCGTTGCCGGGGAGCATAGCTATATTTGTTGAGTCACTTGGGATTATTCTCAATTTATCACTATGAAGAATTTGAAGGATGCTAAGACTAAGATTTTTCCCTTTAAGACGAGGGGAGGTAAGGACCTGCCATCTAGCTCTGCTTTAGATTCACCTTCTGTTACAAGTAAACTTGCAACATGATTACCCACAAGTATAGGGGATCGCAACAGTTTTCGAGGGTAGAGTATTCAACCCAAATTTTTAGATTCGACACAAGGGGAGCCAAAGAATATTTGTAAGTATTAGCAGCTGAGTTGTCAATTCAACCACACCTAGAGATTAATTATGTGCAACAAAGTGATCAGTAGCAAAGTAGTATGATAGTTTTGATAGTAGTGACAGCAGCAATGGTAACGGTAACAGTAATAGAAATATTTTTGTAGCAAGTGCAACAGTAACGATAGCAGTAGTAACTTAGCAGAAACAATATAAGATAAATTCGTAGGCATTGGATCGGTAGTTTGTTGGATGATATTCATCATGTGACAGTCATAACCTAGGGCGATACGGCACTAGCTCCAGTTCATAAATATAATGTAGGCATGTATTCCGTAAATATTCATACATGCTAATGGAAAGAACTTGCATGACATCTTTTGTCCTACCCTCCCGTGGTAGCGGGGTCCATATTGGAAACTAAGGGATATTAAGGCCTCCTTTTAATAGAGAACCGAAACAAAGCATTAAGACACGATGAATACATGAACTACTCAAACTACGGTCATCACCAGGAGTGGTCCCGACTATTGTCACTCCGGGGTTGCCGGATCATAACACGTAGTAGGTGACTATAACTTGCAAGATCGGATCTATAACATGGATATAATGGTGATAACATAAACGGTTCAGATCTGAAATCATGGCACCCGGGCCCAAAGTGACAAGCATTAAGCATGGCAAAGTTATAGCAACATCAATCTCAGAACATAATGGATACTAGGGATCAAGCCCTAACAAAACTAACTCGATTACATGATGAATCTCATCCAACTCATCACCGACCAGCGAGCCTAAGAAGGAATTACTCACTCCCGGTGGGGAGGATCATGGAATTGGCGATGGAGAAGGGTTGGTGATGATGAAGAACGAAGGTCCCCCTCTCTGGAGCCCCAAACGGACTCCAGATCCGGCCTCTCGATGAAGAACGGGAGGTGACGGCGGCTCCGTCTCGTGGATTGCGATAATTCTTTCTCCCTGTTTTTTTCTGGAAAAATAGGATTTTATAGCATCGGTTTCAGGGTCTGCGGGGCCACCAGGTGGGGACAACCCACCTCAGCTCGCCTGGGAGGGCAGGCGCGCCCTGGTGGGTTGTGCCCACCCAGGTGCCCCTCTCCGGTGGCTCTTGGCTCCAGAAGTTCTCTTTTATTGTATAAAAATCCTCACAAAGTTTCGTTCCATTCTGAGAACTTTTAATTTTGCAGAAAAACAACACCATGGTAGTTCTGCTGAAAACAGCGTCACTCCGGGGTTAGTTTAATTCAAGTCATGCAAATTAGAGTCCAAAACAAGAGGAAAAGCGTTAGGAAAAGTAGATATGTTGGAGACGTATCAACTCCCCCAAGCTTAAACCTTTGCTTGTCCTCAAGCAATTCAGTTGATAAACTGAAAGTGAAAAAGAAAAACTTTTACGAACTCTTTTGCTGCAGTTTGCATAAATAAGCTTAAACAGCACCCAGGTTTTCAGCCAACATTATAACTAACCATGCCAACAATAACTCGTAAAAATTATATTAACTCATATCAATGACATAATCAGCTAGCGGGCAATAATAAGATATCTCGAACAACAACATGTTATCGAAACAACCATGATATAATATGACAATAATGGTATGTTGCTAGCCCTTTCTGAGACCGAAAAACATAAATGTAGAGCACCTCCAAAGTTCAAGCAGCGACTAAACATTGTAATTCACGGTAGAAAAGATCCACTCATGATGCACCCAACATTAGCTACACACAATGCATCAACATGACAGCAGTGCTCTCAGGTTCTGGCGCTTATTTTAGAGGGTGATGGCACAACATAAAAGTAAATAGATAGTTCCTTCGTAGAGGGAAGCAGTGATTTGCAGAGGTGCCAGAGCTCAAGTTTTTTAAAACATAGGTAAATGATATTTTGAGACATACACCCTCACTACTAGGGAAAAGCCTAGCAGTAGCGTGGGTATTTTGCCTAGCAGTAGCGCGGGGTGCCGCGCTAATGATAAGGCGCTACAGCTAACATGTATCAGTAGTGCGTGTTTACCCACACTACTGCTATACATGGCTAGTAGTAGCGGGCTTTAGTGCAACGCGCTGCTGCTAATAGCTGCAGCGCTTTTAACTAGGACGCGCTACTGGTAAGAGAGCGCTACTGCTAGCTTTATTCCCCTCGCTACTGCTAGTGTTATTAGTTTCTATTTTTTCTGCATATTTGTTTTGTATTTGAACAGGCTTTATACAATAATCTTTAGCATATCAAACACATACAAATGTAATCATAGCATATACATACAAATAGTCTCATCAAATCATGTCATCGTCATAATCATCATCCAACACAAAGTGGTCCCTCGTTATCATCTCGAAAACAGCGATACAAGTCTCGTTTACTTGCAACTACATCGTCATCCATCTAAACAATGATATACGCGAGAAGAGCTATCACTATGAGTGAGAGCGGAACTATGTAGTACATGAGTTCGTATCCCTCTCTGGCACTAGCGTGAACCTAAACTAACTACTGGCTATCGCTCGGAAACCAGAAACCGGTACACCTAGGCCTGACACTCCGGCCACTTATCATATAGTCCTGGCGTAGACTTTCTTCGCCATCGATGATCTATGCACCTGCATCGTCACATGAGTCGATGATATGCAACATATATAGTTGAGCAACAGAAAGAGACAGACTTGGCAAAAATAGAAGCAACATATCATAAGCATAAATAAGAAAGTTCATCGTAGCCAAAATGCCCTAACTAGAGTGATCATCGCTAGTCGAGGAGGACGGTTTAATTACATCATAAATAAAGTTTCATTGTGCATAACTCAAAGTTTCGTCATACAGAAAGTATGGACTAAACGGACACATTGTCATATATCGACAATCACTCCAACATGTCGTGCCATCCATCCAAGTCAGGGAGATAGTCCCCAAGCTTAGTGAAAGGCTTCAGGTCGGGACACCGAAAGGCTACGCGTGTTCGGACGTCTTCCCGCGACATATGCCCTTCCTCGTAGAACAGACCTGTTTTTTAGAGGACCTCCTTCGTGATGACTTGGGCAAGTTCACGCTGGATGTGATAGAACTCAGCTCGAAGTCGATGATCCGGGATATCTCCTATGTTCTTTGCCCATTGCATAATATGGGCATCGCCGGCTGTAGGTGACATGCGAAGGTTCTGCTGATCCCGTCTGCACTCCAGCATGTGGTGTTGGACATAGAATCCATCACTAAGAGTATCACTCGGTTGCTGGATGCAGCAGAAGTCGGTCTTATGGCTGAAGGCGGGCCTGCCGTCCCTTTTCTTCTTGGTCTTGATCTATCCACCCCGTACGCCGTAGAAAAAGATAGCACTATGGAGAACAGATTTGATGTGGGTGTAATCCTTTTTGTTCATGTTCTTCGACGAGTCCAAGTGAAGAGCGTGGGAGTATCGGGGGTAAAGGATGATGAGGACGGCGTGACCGCCGCTGCGCAAAATAAATACACCTCAAATTAATTAGCCTCCACCGTGCAAATGAATGATTGAAATCGAAGGAAGGATATCCGCACGATGACTTACATGGGATGATAAGGCACGAGAATCGTCTCCTTGTCCTTGTTGGCGACCATGAAATCGAGGATGTAGTCCCTCGCGTATTCACGGTGCTTTGCACAGACTCCCAAGAAGCCCTCGTGCATGAAGTACGGGTCAGCGACACAGATATAAGGTATCTGCTCAATCCCGATGATGTAGTTCATGTACAAGGCATAAAGGTGGACAAACGTAAAATCCAGCTTCTTCAAGTGAAACATGTCGAAGATTTAATCGAATCAAAGGAAGAACTTCTCCGCGGGGAATGTGTGGACGTACGACCTTTGCCACGGCACGTTAACCACGTAGAGTGAGTATCCTGGATTTTCCGAGGCGATGAGGCTTTTCTCTCTCCGCAGCACATCGTCATGAAGTCTCCTTAGATCGCCGTGTGTGGCCTCTACCGCTGCCTTAGGTAGGATTGGTTCACCAGGGATATGCCATTTTGCCGCACCGGGGATAGTTATACGGTCTTGAACCCAAGGCTACGGAGGCGGCTGGATCATAGAAGCAGTTTTGTTGCCTTTCCTCGGTCTCTTCCTATGCTTCTTTGCTATCGGAAGGTCGTCTTTAATATGTTCAGCCTCCGGAGGCGGCAATTCAGGCACCAACTCATGACACTCAAACCCTGAGTACTCATCATAGGCGCCAGTATTGAGATACTGTTGAGTGCCATCATCATCCTCATCCTCATCTATGGCGACCTCGTCAGCGACTAATGGAGCCTCTTCCTCACCCCGTCCGCTATCACCCAGCATGACAGCCGACGCTAATTGGGTAGGTGGGGTGTTGATGTTCATACCTTGCTGAGGCTGCGTGCTCGTGGGTGTGCTCCCGGCCGCCTCCAGACGACGCAGACTCTTTGGCCACAACAGGGCCCACCCATTGCAATCACCAAGCCGTCGCGGGGTCTCATCGTCATCCTCCTAGTACCGGAGGAGCCAAATTCTCGTGGCCCGGTTTGACACTGGCCACGGAAACCTTGAAGACGTCAGGGGGGATCGGCCGGCTGTGGGACAATGGTTCCTTCGGCTTCATTATCGTCGCCTTCCCCACGTCCACCTTCTGGTCGCCGATGGTGTGCAAAATGGTGCACGGGGTTACGTAGGCCTGCAAAGACATGTCTGCGACGTGAGACATCCGAAAGGCAACAGAAACGGGAGATTATACATTTATTGAAGAGGGCCGGTGTGACAGATACCGTGAGGGCGTCGAGCTCAGCCAAAGATGAAGCACCGCCGAGCACGTCCGAGACGGAGGACGGGCTGCTATGAGCAGGTGCGGGAGCCGGTGCAGGAGCTGGTGCGGGAGCCGGTGCAGGAGCAGGTGCAGGTGCTGGTGCAACGCTAGTCGAGCTGCTCCCGAAGAAGTCGGCAAGGGGAAAGTCCGCTGCATTTTTCTGGATTTTGCCTGCTCCAAGGAACAACGGCCGGAACCAAGACACCAGACATATCTGCAATCGCCTGTTTTGCGGCAGCTACCGCTGTTGCGATTGTCTCAGCTGATTTGTTCTCAACCGCAATCTCAACCTTCTTGTCGATGTTTTCTTCAATTAACCTCCGTCTTTCCTTTCTCTCCTCCGTGGTCTCACGGTAGTACTTCTTCCATGTGGCGCCGTCTTCGACACCATGCACGCGTCCATACGA
The DNA here is from genome assembly GCF_002575655.3 of Aegilops tauschii subsp. strangulata. NCBI lineage: Eukaryota > Viridiplantae > Streptophyta > Magnoliopsida > Poales > Poaceae > Aegilops > Aegilops tauschii. Next base: position 501,955,602 of record NC_053035.3, on the reverse strand, counting down.
CGGCCGAGTGTCCACCGAGAGTCCTTTCAGTATGTTCAATGCCCGGTTGAATGGGGTGTCCCACTTGGGCGTCGCCAATGCCTCAGACGGCGAGCCGCTTTTGGCCGCAATCCTGTGCTGCTCTCTCTGCAAAAGGAACAAGGATCGTTTACAAATATGACTAAACATGCAGTCGAATTGATCAGAAACTAAAATTACCAGTAGTCTCATGAACTCCGTCGTGACCGGGTCCGTCTCGAAAACCTTCTTGACTAGGTCCCAATGGTACCGGGCCCTGAGGACGTCACGCTCCTGTGGGACGGTGAACTCCGCCAAGAGGTCTGGGATGCCCAGACTTGCGCGTTCCGCGTCCTCCTTGGCCCATATGGACCTCTTCCCGCCATAACCACGGCTTCTGAGGTGGTGGCGCCCCACGTTCCGCGTCCTCCTTGGCCCATATCTTCTTCATTGCCTGGTCTTTATCTGGATTTTTATATTCCTTTTCATCCTGGCCCGGGAACAAGAATATCTGGTGCAACTTCCTTAGGAGGGAAGGCCTCATATTATATATCTTCTTTAGTTTCTCATCGTTGATGGTGGCGGTTGTCCGTATGATGCAACCTATTTGATTGTCGTAGCATGCGAGCGCTTCCGCGAGCTCTTTTGGCTCAAAATTGCCATCGTCCACCTCCGTGACCACGAGTCTAGTAGTCATGAGCTGGTTTGGGCGCCGTTGCCTCTTTGCTTTTGGTTCTATACTGGCTCCGCTAGTCTTGGTGCCGGTCTCGGCGTCGGTCTCAGTCTCAGCGCCGGTCTGGATGTCGGTCTCAGTCTCTGATGCGACACGTGGGCCCAGTAAGAACAACCGTTGATCATCGGCAAGGTTCAAAAATTCGGCTGTCGCCTGGTAGACGTCGTCACAATCACCAGAACCATGTGCTTCATCGTTGCTATCCATGTTTCCTACGATTAAATCTAGTCAATTAATTCTAGACCTAATAAAATGAATAATGACAAAAAAGGCTTATGTTTTGCAGGAACGTTGATTCCTTCCCGGCGCGGCAAATCCCGGGCACTCGATATGTCCTAGTTTGTAGCACAAGTCATGCCGAAATTCACGGAAAATTTCGGCATGACCTTTGCTAAAAAGTGGACAAATCGAGCACCTGAAATTTGCCAGAACGGAAATGAATCAACATTCCGGCAAAACATAGGCCACTCGGCTTCATTCCCTGGAAACAACAAAAGGCCACTTGGGCACAATCGAACCACTTCAATGAAAAGATATAACATGACCACTTCAATGAAAAGATATAATCAACAATAAAATTCTAGGAAGGGATCATCTTTAAAATAAAACTTGCCTAAATTCTTTTCCTAGAAAAATAGTGGTCTTTTCAAAAATAAAAAACCTTTGCAAAATGACCTCACTAAACACTTCTCTACCTAGGACAGAATCCAAATTCTGTTCTAGCTATTCCTCTCTCTCTCTCTCTCTCACACACACACACACACGCACACACACACACAAAAACATATTATTTTCTCTAACCCTTCTCTGCCAAGGACATAACCCAATTAAATTGCAAAGGAACTCCATTTGTCTAACCCTTCTGACCTAATGCTCTAAAATAAATTTTTGCTCTAACCTAGCTTGTTAATCTAACGAACCTAATTAACCTAGCTATTTAACCTAGTTAGTTAACCTAGATAATTAACCTAATTAAACTAGTTAACCTAGCTAGTTCTCTGTCAAAGCCATTAATAAATTTATGCACTAACCTAGATAATTAACCTAATTAAACTAGTTAACCTAACTAGTTCTCTGTCAAAGCCCTCACTAAATTTTTGCAATAACCTAGATAATTAACCTAATTAAACTAGTTAACCTAGCTAGCTAGTTCTCTGTCCAATGTTTGTGCTATGCATGAGAGAGAGGAGGGGTGGGGGCTTACAGAGGATGACTCCGTTGGTGGCGAAGGAAGCAGGGGCGTCTCCAGTGATGGCGAGGGAGGCAGGGGCATCGAGGGTGGATCCGGTGGCGCCGAGGGCAGCTCCGGTGGCGTTGATGAGGCTGCACGGCTCCGGTGGTGTTGGGGACGGCTCCGATGGCGTCGACGGCGCGGGGCTCTAGTGGCTCCCGGGGCGTCGACGTTGGCAGGAGACGGGGGCGAAGTGGGGCAACGGCGAATTGGGGCGAGGGATTTGGGGGAGAAGTGGTGGTCGGGCGGAGGGAAACAACTTTTGGGTTAAGTCAAACTTAGCGGTAGCGCGTTAAGTAAAAACACGCTATAGCTAAGTTAGCTATAGTGATTTTTACTAAACGAGCTACTGCTATAGCTATGTATTTTCCTTTTCTTTTCTTATTTCCTTTTCTCTTTCTATAGTGGGGGTCTAAGAAACGCGTTGCTGCTATATTATCTATAGTGCCTCTTATGAACATACGCTACTGCTATGCCTTTATCCTTTTTTTCCTTTTTCATTTATTTTTCTTTACATTTTATTTTTTCCTTTAGCCTTTTTCTATTTCTTTCATTTTCATTTACTTTTCTTTTCTTTTTTCATTTTATTTTATTTTCATTAGCAGTAGCGCCTTTCACCGTAAACCCGTTGCTACAATAATCTTAGCGGTAGCGCGGTTTTTATAAGACCGTACTACTATGTGTAGCCTATCGGCTTAGTAGTGGGAATTTTAGTAGTAGCGCTTTTACAGGGAGACGCGCTACTGCTACATTTGTATCTGTAGCGCGGTTATCCTGCACGCGCTACTGCTATGTAGCACTAGCGCCCTTTTTTAACAAGCGCTACTGCTAAAGTTCGGTGTATAAGGTTTTCCCTAGTAGTTCCTTCTCATTTACTTTACGACCATCAGTTATCAACATCTTCCATGCTAAGCACGCTAGTGGCTGTTCCCAAGCGATAAAAGTAAAGGTTTACTCCCCCTCCACCATCAATCACACTCCACGGCTTGTCCGAAACAACGGGTGCCGTCCATACCAACAACAGTCCCCGGGGAGTTTTGTTTAATTATTTGCATTTTTGAGTTCGGGATTGGGAATCCCTATTACCTCCCTTTTCTCGTGCGATGGCGAGTGAATAAATACTCGACCTGAGAATAACCTGCTTAGCATGGAAGATACCGGCCACCTCCTGTCGTTCCATGAACGATCCAGGCACACAAAAAGGATATTTATTTGAAGTTTTTAGAGGTGGCACATGTAAATTTACTTAGGACGGCAGGGTAGTACCGCATATAGGTAGATATGGTGGACTCATCTGGAATAACTTGGGTTCAAGGTTTTTGATGTAAAAGCAGAATTCCCACTTAGTACAGGCGAAGGCTAGCAAATAGGTTGAGAAGCGGCGAGCTAGAGAGCAACAACGGTCATGAACATGCATTATGCGTAAGTAACATTGGACACTAGCATGAGTAGGATATGAACACCATGAACATAAATATCATAGAGGCTATGTTGGTTTTGATTCAACTACATGCATGAACATGTGCCCAGACAAGCCACTTGAACATTCAGAGGAGGATACCATATCATCATACTACATCACAATCATTTTAACGCAATGTTGATATCCAAGATAAATCATTATCCACTCCTAGCTACTTATGCATGGCATGAGAAACTATAATATCTAATTGTCATTCCAACATGTTTAATCATAATGGCCTAAATCATGGATACTAGGTTAAACATATTTACAAAAACAGAACAAGTCGAGTTCATACCCGTTTCTCTCTACCACGGCCAGTTCATCGAATATCGTCATTATTGCCTTTCACTTGCACAACCGAACGATGTGAAAATAATAATAGTGCAAAAGTACCGTGGACTAAGATGGAATCTGCAAACATTTTATTCAACAAAAGAAGACAAGGTAAAATGGGCTCTTTGTTAGATTAACAATTATGCATAAGAGAGCCACTCAACATTTTCATCGTGGTCTTCTCCTTGGTACGACTTAAATAAAAAGAAAAGAAATTCAGAGAAACACACTGAAATATTTTTTTGGAGTTTTTGGTTTTCTAGAACAAGCAAATAAATGGAAAGCAAAAACGAGAAAAACTATTTACACGGGAAAGCTCCCAACAAGCAAAATAAGAACAACGAAATCTTTTTGGGTTTTCTTCTTAATATTACAACTAAGCATGCATAGAAAGTAAACTAGCTACAACTAATTTTTTGGTTTTTCTAAAGTTTTTCAAGCACACAAGAAGAAAGCGAGAAAATAAATTTAAGCATGGATAATACAATCAAAAAGTGTGAACACCAACAACTGAAACGAGATGTGTGAACATGAATGTAATGTCGGTGAGAAACACGTACTCCCCCAAGCTTAGGATTTTGGCCTAACATGGTAATCGATCAGTAGCCTGGAGTAAGTTTTGTCGCAATAGCTCCCAAGCTATAAGTTTTGTCGCCACAATAGCTCCCAAGCTATAAGTTTTGTCGCCCTCTAGTGCACGAGTAAAACAGCAAGGTCTGGTGAAGTCAATGCACCCACCTTTTCTCTAGCAAGCAAGCATTTTGAAATGAAAAGAGCAAAATAATGAACAACAGAGAATTGCAAGCCAGTGGCAGTTATACTCGACACCCCTCTCTCATCACCCACTGTCAGACTACGATTAAAGCTTTCAAACTCTGCAGGTCTAGGCTCTACCAAACTACCATCAGAAGGAAGCAAGCATATTTCGCAGAACTCAGTGAGCGGTTTCTGATGGAACTCCGCATATAAATTAAACTGCACCTCAGGAGGGTTATTCCTAGGAAGGAAATTAAAACTTTGAACAATGGTGTTTCTGAGGAGATGATACCGTTCACATTTAGTTGCGATGAAGTCGGTGAGGCCTGATACGTCTCCAACGTATCTATAATTTTTGATTGTTCCATGCTATTATTTTATGTGTTTTGGATGTTTAATGGGCTTTAATATGCTCTTTTATATTATTTTTGGGACTAACCTATTAACCGGAGGCCTAGTGCCAGTTTCTATTTTTTTTTGCCTATTTTAGAGTTTTGCAGAAAAGGAATACCAAACGGAGTCCAAACGGAATGAAACCTTCGCGGTGATCTTTCTTGGACCGAAAGCAATCCAGAAGACTTGGAGTCGAAGTCTGCAACTCCACGAGGAGGCCACGAGGCAGGAGGGCGCGCCCAGGGGCGATAGGCGCGCCCCCACCCTCGTGGGCCCCTCGTAGCTCCACCGACGTACTTCTTTCGCCTATATATACTCTTATACCCTAGAAACATCAGGGGGGGGGGCCATGAAACCATGTTTCCACCGCCGCAACCTTCTGTACCCGTGAGATCCCATCTTGGGGCCTTTTCCGGTGGTCTGCGGAGGGGGAATCGATCACGGAGGGCTTCTACATCAACACCATTGCCTCTTCGATGAAGCGTGAGTAGTTTACCACAGACCTTCGGGTCCATAGTTATTAGCTAGATGGCTTCTTCTCTCTCTTTGATTCTCAATACAAAGTTCTCCTCGATGTTCTTGGAGATCTATTCGATGTAATACTCTTTTATGGTGTGTTTGCCGAGATCCGATGAATTGTGGATTTATGAACAAGATTATCTATGAATATTATTTGGTTCTTCTCTGAATTCTTATATGCATGATTTGATATCTTTGCAAGTCTCTTCGAATTATCGGTTTAGTTTGGCCTACTAGATTGATCTTTCTTGCAATAGGAGAAGTGCTTAGCTTTGGGTTCAATCTTGTGGTGTCCTTTCCCAGTGACAGTAGGGGCAGCAAGGCACTTATTGTATTGTTGCCATCGAGGATAAAAAGATGGGGTTTATATCATATTGCTTGAGTTTATCCCTCTTCATCATGTCATCTTGCTTAATGCATTACTCCGTTCTTATGAACTTAATACTCTAGATGCATGCTGGATAGTGGTCGATGTGTGGAGTAATAGTAGTAGATGCAAAATTGTTTCGGTCTACTTGACACAGACGTGATGCCTATATTCATGATCATTGCCTTAGATATCTTCATAACTATGCGCTTTTCTATCAATTACACGGCAGTAATTTGTTCACCCACCGTAATACATGCTATCTTGAGAGAAACCACTAGTGAAACCTATGGCCCTCGGGTCTCTTTCCTATTATATGGCATCTCTTTTATTTACATCGCATCTCGTTTACTATTTTGCAATCTTTACTTTCCAATCTATACAACAAAAATACCAAAAATATTTACTTTACTATCTCTATTAGATCTCACTTTTGTGAGTGACCGTGAAGGAATTGACAACCCCTTTTTTGCGTTGGTTGCAAGGTTCTTGATTGTTTGTGCAGGTACTAGGTGACTTGTGCGTTGTCTCATACTGGATTGATACCTTGGTTCTCAAAACTGAGGGAAATACTTACGCTACTTTGCTGCATCACCCTTTCCTCTTCAAGGGAAAACCAACCCATGCTCAAGAGGTAGCAAGAAGGATTTCTGGCGCCGTTGCCAGGGAGATCTACGCCAATTCAAGACATACCAAGTACCCATCATAAACTCTTCTCCCTCGCATTACATTATTTGCCATTCGCCTCTCGTTTTCCTCTCCCCCACTTCTAAAACGATTCTCGAAAAGATTTGCCTTTTCTTCGCCCTTCTTCCGTTCGTGTTGTTCGTATGCTATCTTTGCTTGTGTTACCATGTGCCTTCTATGTGCTTGCATCTTTGCTTGCTAAAAATCTATTGATATGGATCCTCATCCACTTGCTAATCTTTTTAAGAGATCCAATTATGATGAACCAATTGCTAGTGAGTTTTGTGCACTAGATTATCTTTATGAGGTTTTGCTTGAAATACGTGGATCTGAAAATTGTGATGAAGTTTTGGAAGAAGAAAATTATAAAGTGATTCGCAATAGCTCCTTGAATGAAAAGCATGATTGCAATGATGTTATTATAAATTCTATTAATGTCAATTGTGCTAATAATATGCAAAACCCTAAGCTTGGGGAGGCTAGTTTTCCTGTGTCCGCTACTTGTTGCAATGATCATGATTGGGGTGATTCTTCTTATGATCTTGAAAATTTATTTAAGCCCCATGATGAATATGAGATTGATAATAGTGTTTGAAATAATATTGAAAGTGGGTTTGGAAGAGTGTCAACTTTATATCCCGCATATTTGGAGAATGTTCAATCTTATGAATTTTTTGATAAAAGTGGGTTTGGAGAGGTCATGACTTTACTTGATGTTAATCCCACTATTTTGGAAGAGTGTCAACTTCGCATGCATGTGGATCGTGTTGAGAATAGAATATGTGATAGCTATATTGTTGAATTTGCTTATGATCCCACATGAATTATTATGAGAGAGGAAAATATGTTTGTAGAAATTTTCATGTTACTAAATTACCTCTCTTCATGTTGAGATTGCTATCGTCTCTTTCTTTTTTGTTGCATATGCTAGTTTTTGCTTGCTTTGATAATTTGTTTGCTTATAAAATGCCTATGCATAGGAAGTATGTTAGAGTTAGATCTGTTTGTCATGTGTATTATGATGCTCTCTTTGTGCTTCAATTCTTCTCTTTTATCTGAGCATCATTGAAATTATCAATGCCTAGCTAGGGGCGTTAAACGATAGCGCTTATTGGGAGGAAACCCAATTTTATTTTTGTTCTTTGCTTTTTGATCCTGTTTAGTAATAAATAATTCATCTAGCCTCTGGTTAGATGTGGTTTTGTGTTTTAGTTAGTGTTTGTGCCAAGTAATACCTTTAGGATAGCCTGCGGTGATAGTTAATTTGATCTTCCTGAAAAACAGAAAATTTTGCACGCACGAAAATAATTTTCATAAATCACATGAACGTGTTTTCAGTTGATTCTTTTTACAGAACATTAATAAACAAATTGCTTAGGACTTCCTAATTTCTCAGGATTTTTGGAGTTACAGCAGTATTCTAAAGTTACAAATTTCTACAGACTGTTCTGTTTTTGACAGATTCTGTTTTTCGTGTGTTGTTTGCTTATTTTGATGAACCTATGAGTAGTATCGGGGGGGGGGGGGGGGTGAACCATAGAGAAGTTGGAATACAGTAGGTTTAACACCAATATAAATAAAGAATGAGTTCATTACAGTACCTTAAATTGGTGGTTTATTTTCTTATACTAACGGAGCTCAGGAGATTTTCTGTTGAAGTTTTGTGTTGTGAAGTTTTTAAGTTTTTGGGTAAAGATTTGATGGATTTTGGAATAAGGAGTGGCATGAGCCTAAGATTGGGGATGCCCAAGGCACCCCAAGGTAAAATTCAAGGACAACCAAAATCCTAAGCTTGGGGATGCCCCGGAAGGCATCCCCTGTTTCGTCTTCGTCTATCGGTAACTTTACTTGAGGCTATATTTTTATTCACCACATGATATGTGTTTTGCTTGGAACGTCTTGTATGATTTGATTCTTTGCTTTTTAGTTTGCCACAATCATCCTTGCTGTACACACCTTTTGGGAGAGACACGCATGAATCAGAATTTATTAGAATACTCTATGTGCTTCACTTATATCTTTTGAGCTAGATAATTTTGCTCTAGTGCTTCACTTATATCTTTTTAGAGCATGGTGGTGGTTTTATTTTATAGAAATTATTGATCTCTCATGCTTCACTTTTATTATTTTGAGAGTGTTTAGAACAGCATGGTAATTTGCTTTGGCTATAAAACTAGTCCTAATGTGATGGGCATCCAAGATGGGTATAATAAAAACTTTCATTTAAAGTGCGTTGAATACAGTGAGAAGTTTGATGCTTGATGATTGTTTTGAGATATGAGGATGGTGATATTAGAGTCATGCTAATGGTGTAGTTTTGAATTTGAGAGATACTTGTGTTAAAGTTTGTGATTCCCATAGCATGCACGTATGGTGAACCGTTATGTGATGAAGTTGGAGCATGATTTATTTATTTATTGTCTTCCTTATGTGTGGAGGTTGGGATCGCGCGAAGGTTAACTCCTACCAACCCTTCCCCTAGGAGCATGCGTGTAGTACTTTGTCTTGATGACTTGTAGATTTTTGCAATAATTATGTGAGTTCTTTATGACTAATGTTGAGTCCATGGATTATACGCACTCTCTCCCTTCCACCGTTGCTAGCCTCTCTAGTACCGCGCAACTTTCACCGGTACCATAAACCCACCATTTACCTTCCTAAAAACAGCCACCATACCTACCTATTATGGCATTTCCATAGCCATTCCGAGATATATTGCCATGCAACTTTCCACTGTTCCGTTTATTATGACACGCTCCATCGTTGTCATATTGCCTTGCATGATCATGTAGTTGACATCGTATTTGTGGCAAAGCCACCATTCATATTTTTTTCTCATACATGTCACTCTTGATTCATTGCACATCCCGGTACACCGCCGGAGGCACTCATATAGAGTCATATTTTGTTCTAAGCATCGAGTTGTAAGTAAATAAAAGTTTGATGATCTTCATTTTTAGAGCATTGTCCCAGTGATACGTCTCCAACGTATCTATAATTTTTGATTGTTCCATGCTATTATATTACCTGTTTTGGATGTTTACGGGCTTTACTTTACACTTTTATATCATTTTTGGGACTAACCTACTAACCGGAGGCCCAGCCCGAATTGCTGTTTTTTTTCCTATTTCAGTGTTCCGAAGGAAAGGAATATCAAACGGAGTCCAAACGGAATGAAACCTTCGGGAGCGATCTTTTTGGAACAAACGTGATCTAGAGGACTTGGAGTGGAAGTCAAGAAACAAACGAGGCGGCCACGAGGGTGGAGGGCGCGCCCCCCTACTGGGCGCGCCCCCTGTCTCATGGGCCCCTCGAGCGTCCACCGACCTACTTCTTCCTCCTATATATACTCGTGTACCCCGAAAACATCAAAGGCGACCACGAAAAATTATTTCCACTGCCGTAACCTTCTGTATCCACGAGATCCCATCTTGGAGCCTTCGTCGGCGCTCCGCTGGAGGGGGAATCGATCACGGAGGGCTTCTACATCAACACCATAGCCCTTCCGATGAGTTGTGAGTAGTTGACCTTCGGGTCCATAGTTATTAGCTAGATGGCTTCTTCTCTCTCTTTCAATCTCAATACAAAGTTCTCCTCGATCTTCCTGGAGATCTATTCGATGTAACTCTTTTTGCGGTGTGTTTGTCGAGATCCGATGAATTGTGGGTTTATGATCAAGTTTATCTATTAGAAATATTTGAATCTCCTCTGAATTCTTTTATGTGTGATTAAGTTATCTTTGCAAGTCTCTTCGAATTATCAGTTTGGTTTGGCCTACTAGATTGATCTTTCTTGCAATGGGAGAAGTGCTTAGCTTTGGGTTCAATCTTGCGGTGTCCTTTCCCAGTGACAGCAGGGGTAGGAAGGCACGTATTGTATTGTTGCCATCGAGGATAAAAAGATGGGGTTTATATCATATTGCATGAGTTTATCCCTCTACATCATGTCATCTTTCTTAATGTGTTACTTTGTTCTTTATGAACTAAATACTCTAGATGCATGCTGGATAGCGGTCGATGTATGGAGTAATAGTAGTAGATGCAGAATCGTTTCGGTCTACTTGTCACGGACGTGATGCCTATATACATGATCATGCCTAGATAATCTCATAATTATTCGCTTTTCTATCAATTGCTCGACAGTAATTTGTTCACCCACTGTAATACTTATGCTATCTTGAGAGAAGCCACTAGTGAAACCTATGGCCCCCGGGTCTATCTTTTATCATATAAGCTTTCAATCTACTTTTATTTGCATCTTTTACTTTTCCAATCTATATCATAAAAATATCAAAAATATTATCTTATCATATTATCTCTATCAGATCTCACTTTCGCAAGTGGCCGTGAAGGGATTGACAACCCCTTTATTGCGTTTGCGAGTTCTTGTTTGTTTGTGTAGGTGCATGGGACTTTTGAGGAGCCTCCTACTGGATTGATACCTTGGTTCTCAAAAACCGAGGGAAATACTTACGCTACTGTGCTGCATCACCCTTTCCTCTTCAAGGAAAACCAATGCAAGCTCAAGACGTAGCACCCAGTGAGGAAAGGATGATGGAGACTATGATTCCCCCACAAGTCGGGATGAGACTCCGGACGAAAATAAAAAAAAGGAGAAAAGAAGAGGCCATAAAAAAGGAGAAAAGGCCCAAATAAAAAAAAAGAGAAAAAGAGATAAGGGACAATGCTACTATCCTTTTTCCACACTTGTGCTTCAAAGTAGCACCATGATCTTCATGATAGAGAGTCTCTTATTTTGTCACTTTCATATACTAGTGGGAATATTTGTTATAGAACTTGGCTTGTATATTCCAATGATGGGCTTCCTCAAAATGCCCTAGGTCTTCATGAGCAAGCAAGTTGGATGCACACCCACTTAGTTTCCTTTTGAGCTTTCATACACTTATAGCTCTAGTGCATCCGTTGCATGGCAATCCCTACTCACTCACATTGATATCTATTGATGGGCATCTCCATGGCCTATTAATATGCCTAGTTGATGTGAGACCATCTTCCTCCTTTTTGTCTTCTCCACAACCACCATTCTATTCCACCTATAGTGCTATGTCCATGGCTCACGCTCATGTATTGCGTGAAAGTTGAAAAAGTTTGAGAATACTAAAGTATGAAACAATTGCTTGGCTGAAACCGGGGTTGTGCATGATTTAAATATTTTGTGTGATGAAGATAGAGCATAGCCAGACTATATGATTTTGTAGGGACAGCTTCCTTTGGCCATGTTATTTTGAGAAGACATAATTGCTTTGTTAGTATGCTTGAAGTATTATTATTTTTATGTCAATATTAAACTTTTGTCTTGAATCTTTTGGATCTGAACATTCATGACACAATAAAGAAAATTACATTGATAATTATGTTAGGTAGCATTCCACATCAAAAATTCTGTTTTTATCATTTACCTACTCGAGGACAAGCAGGAATTAAGCTTGGGGATGCTTGATACGTCTCCACAATATCTATAATTTTTGATTGTTCCATGCTATTATTTTTTCTGTTTTGGATGTTTAATGGGCTTTAATGTGCTCTTTTATATTATTTTTGGGACTAACCTATTAACCGGAGGCCGAGTATCAGTTTCTGTCTTTTTGCCTATTTTAGAGTTTTGCAGAAAAGGAATACCAAACAGAGTCCAAACGGAATGAAACCTTCACGATGATCTTTCTTGGACCGAAAGCAATCCAAAATACTTGGAGTCCAAGTCTGGAACTCCACGAGGAGGCCACAAGCCAGGAGGGCGCGCCCCCCACCCTCATGGGCCCCTTGTAGCTCCACCGACGTACTTCTTACGCCTATATATACTCTTATACCCTAGAAACATCAGGGGGAGCCACGAAGCCACTTTTCCACCGCCGCAACCTTCTGTACCCGTGAGATCCCATCTTGGGGCCTTTTCCGGCGATCTGCCGGAGGGGGAATCGATCACGGAGGGCTTGTACATCAACACCATTGCCTCTCTGATGAAGCGTGAGTAGTTTACCACAGACCTTCGGGTCCATAGTTATTAGCTGGATGGCTTCTTCTCTCTCTTTGATTCTCAATACAAAGTTCTCCTCGATATTCTTTTAGATCTATTCGATGTAATACTCTTTTGCGGTGTGTTTGCCGAGATCCGATGAATTGTGTATTTATGAACAAGATTATCTATGAATATTATTTGGTTCTTCTCTGAATTCTTATATGCATGATTTGATATCTTTGCAAGTCTCTTTGAATTATCGGTTTAGTTTGGCCTACTAGATTTATCTTTCTTGCAATAGGAGAAGTGCTTAGCTTTGGGTTCAATCTTGCAATGTCCTTTCCCAGTGACAGTAGGGGCAGCAAGGCACGTATTGTATTGTTGCCATCGATGATAAAAAAGATGGGGTTTATATCATGTTGCTTGAGTTTATCCCTCTACATCATTTTATCTTGCTTAATGCGTTACTCCGTTCTTATGAACTTAATACTCTAGATGCATGCTGGATAGCGGTCGATGTGTGGAGTAATAGTAGTAGATGCATAATCGTTTCGGTCTACTTGACACGGACGTGATTCCTATATTCATGATCATTGCCTTAGATATCTTCATAACTATGCGCTTTTCTATCAATTGCTCGACAGTAATTTGTTCACCCACCGTAATACATGCTATCTTGAGAGAAGCCACTAGTGAAACCTATGGCCCCCGGGTCTCTTTCCTATTATATTGCATCTCTTTTATTTACATCGCATCTTGTTTACTATTTTGCAATCTTTACTTTCCAATCTATACAACAAAAGTACCAAAAATATTTACTTTACTATCTCTATTAGATCTCACTTTTGCGAGTGACCGTGAAGGGATTGACAACCCCTTTTTCATGTTGGTTGCAAGGTTCTTGATTGTTTGTGCAGGTACTAGGTGACTTGTTCATTTTCTCCTACTGGATTGATACCTTGGTTCTCAAAACTGAGGGAAATACTTACGCTACTTTGCTGCATCACCCTTTCCTCTTCAAGGGAAAACCAACGCATGCTCAAGAGGTACCAAGGCCGGCATTAGCAGAATATTGTGTAAACTCTTGAAGGATTCCAGCCTCTTCCATGAACGGGGTGTGCGGCCATTTGCACGGCCGCACTTCCGCCAACCTCCAGGGGGTGGAGATCACTATCAGATGACTCCCCAATAACTCCCTTGAAGTTCTTCTTGGAAGCAAATTTCCTAAAGATATTCATCCTTCTCCTATGAACAAAAATTCTGAAATTTTTAGTCCACAAAAATTTTCTCAACAAAACTTTACAAGATTTATAGCAACTACACATAGGGATGCCTTGAGGCCATAGCAAGCATTCAAACTACTTAGAACTCTAGAGAATTCAACATGCAAGCTCATCTACAACAGCACCAAGAGTAGCTAATTATTCAAAATATAAACCACTAAAACAAAAACTAATTCGACAAACGGAGGAGTCACATACCAAGCAACAATCCCCGAAACAGTTTCAGAAACGGAGCTTCGAGCAAATAGATCGAAATCCGCGGGTTTGAGAGCAAGAACACGAGAGAGAGAGCAATGGTGAATTTTTTCTGGAGGTAGGTGATGCTGTGGTGTAAAGAGATAAGTGAGGGGGCCCACGTGGGGACCACAACCCACCAGGGCGCGCCTGGGGGTCCTGGCGCGCCCACGTGGGTTGTGCCCACCTGGTGTACCTCTCTCTGATGTTATTTGCACCAAAAATTCTTAAATATTCAGAAAAAACGTATTAAATTTTCAGAGCATTCTCACAACTTTTATTTTTGGGTCATATTTTTATTGCATGGGAAATTCAGAAAACAGACAAAACATGGCATTTTATTTTATTTAACTAATAGGAACAGAAAATAAAAGGTCGGGACAGAAGGTAGTGCTCACTAAATTCATCTACTTCATACCTCTCAAAAATTATCCATTAATAAGGTTGATCAAGTCTTATTAACAACCACTTCCGATTAGCATTGAACTGAAGAACTTCCGTAACTCACTAAGTTACCTCAACGGGGATATGAATCTCCCCAACAATAAGTATTTCATATTTCTTTTTAACAGTAGGTAGAGGTAGTTGAAAACTTCCAATAGTGATTGTCGTAGATTTTTCAATAACATTAATACCATTCACTTGGAATTGTTTCTTCTGAAAGTGCACCGTATGCTCATTACCATTGATATGAAAAGTGACCTTGCTTTTATTGCAATCAATAACAGCCCCTGCAGTATTCAAGAAGGGTCTACCAAGGATAATCGACATGTTGTCGTCCTCGGGCATCTCAAGTATAACAAAGTCAGTCAAAATAGTAACATTAGCAACAACAACGGGCACAGCCTCACAAATACCGATAGGTATGGCTGTTGATTTGTCAGCCATTTGCAAAGATATTTCAGTAGGTGTGAGTTTATTCAAATCAAGTCTTTTATATAAAGAGAAAGGCATAACACTAACACCAGCTCCTAAATCACATAAAGAAGTTTTCACATAATTTCTTTTGATGGAGCAAGGTATAGTTGGTATTCCCGGATCTCCAAGTCTTTTAGGTACTCCATCTTTAAAACTATAATTAGCAAGAATGGTGGAGATTTTAGCTTCCGGTATTTTTCTCTTATTTGTGATGATGTCTTTCATATACTTTGCATAAGGAGGCATTTTCAAGATATCATTCAAGCGAGTACGCAAAAAGACTGGCCTCAGCATTTCAGCAAAGTGTTCAAATTCTTCATCATCTTTCTTTTTAGTTGACTTGGGTGGAAAAGGCGTAGGTTTTTGAACCCACGGTTCTTTTTCTTTACCGTGTTTTCTAGCAATAAAGTCTCTTTTATCATAACGTGTATTCTTGGGTTGTGGGTTATCGAGATCAACAACTGGTTCTATTTCCACATCATTATCTGGTTCTTTTTCATTGTTTAGTTGAGTATCTTCATGAACATCAGCATTATCTTTTTCATTATCACTAGGTGAATGTTCATTACCATATTGAGTTTCAGCATCAGAAATAGAAACATCATTATCATTATCAAGAGGTTTTTCTACTTCAGGTTCACTAGAAGCATGCAAAGTCCTATCATTTTTCTTTTTCTTCTTCTTTTTGGAAGGACTAGGTGTTGTGGTGTTGTTCCTTTGTGAATCCTGTTCAATTATTTTTGGGTGTCCCTCAGGATAAAGTGGTTCCTGAGTCATTTTACCTCCTCTAGTTGCAACTCTAACAGCAAATTCATGTATGTTGTTATTCATTTCATCAAGGAACTCTCTTTGAGATTTAGCAACTTGTTCTAACTGGGTTTGTACCATAGAAGCATGCTTTCCCACACCTCTAACATCATTTGAGATTCTAAATAACAAGTCACTCAAGCGAGCAATCATATCAGAATTGTATTTCAATTGTTTCATAACATTTGCATTGAAGTGATCTTGTTTTCTAATATAATTCTCAAACTCATGAAGGCATTGGCTAGGGTGCATATTGTGAGGATTGTCATTATCGTTGAATTTCATTAGAGAATTTACCTCTACCACCTTAGGTAGTGGTGGTGTATTAAGCCCATGTATTTCTTCAATAGGAGGTAAATTTTTAACATCCTCAGCTTTAATTCCTTTTTCCTTCATAGATTTCTTTGCCTTGCATATCTTCTGGACTGAGATATAATATACCCCTATTCTTTGGAGTGGGTTTAGGCGGTAGTTCAGGAAGAGTCCAAACATCATAATTTTTCAATATGTTATTCAATAATTCTTCAGCTTATCCAATAGTTCGTTCCCTGAAAACACAACCAACACAAGTATCTAGGAAGTCCCTAGAAGCATCGGTTAGTCCACTATAGAAGATATCAAGTATTTCATTTTTCTTAAGAGGATGATCAGGCAAAGGATTAAGTAACTGGCAAAGCCTCCCCCAAGCTTGTGGGAGAATCTCTTCTTTAGTTTGCACAAAGTTAAATATTTCCTGTAAGGCAGCTTGTTTCTTATGAGCAAGAAAATATTTTTCAGAGAAGTAATAAATCATATCCTGGGGACTACGCACACAACCAGGAGCAAGAGTATTGTACCAAGCTTTAGCATCACCCTTTAATGATAATGGAAATAATTTGAGAATATAGTAATAGCGAGTTTTCTCATCATGGGTAAAAGGGTGGCTATGTCATTCAACTTAGTAAGATGTGCCACAACAGTTTCAGTTTCATAACCATGGAAAGGAGCAGATTCAACCAAAGTAATTAACTCTGGGTATCATCAATAAAGATAGGTGAGGTTGCAAACTTAGGATCATATTGCATTCTAACATTTAGAGATTTTTCTTTATACATGCATAATAATTTCTCTAGATCATCTCTATCCTTACAAGCAAGAATATCTCTAGTTGTATCATTCATAACATAACCTTCCGGTACCTTGGGAAATTCATATCTAGGAAGGCTAGTTCTAGCAGGTGTTTCAAGATTTTCAGTTTAGAGCTCATCATCAGATTCAACAACATCATGTTGTATTACTCTAGCAATTTGTTCATCAAGTAATTCACCAAGTGGCACATCATTATCAAGCAAGGTACTAGCATCATCATAAGTATCATTCATAGCAGAAGTAACATCATCAATAACCTATGACATATCAGGATTAATAGCATGTGGTGGTGTTGCATGTTTACTTATACCAGAAGGTGAATCTAAAGCAGAACTGGATGGCAGTTCCTTACCTCCCCTCGTCTTAGAGGGATAAATCTTAGTCTTAGCATCCTTCAGAGTCTTCATAGTGATAAATTGATAATAATCCCAAGTGACTCAACAAAGGTAGCTATGCTGCCCGGCAACGGCGCCAGAAAAAGGTCTTGATAACCCACAAGTATAGGGGATCGCAACAGTTTTCGAGGGTAGAGTATTCAACCCAAATTTATAGATTCGACACAAGGGGAGCCAAAGAATTTTTGTAAGTATTAGCAGTTGAGTTGTCAATTCAACCACACCTGGAGATTAATTATCTGCAGCAAAGTGATCAGTAGCAAAGTAGTATGATAGTTTTGATTGTAGTGACAGCAGCAATGGTAACGCTAACAGTAATAGCAGTATTTTTGTAGCAAGTGCAACAGTAACGATAGCAGTAGTAACTTAGCAGAAACAATATAAGATAAATTTGTAGGCATTGGATCGGTAGTTTGTTGGATGATATTCATCATGTGACTATCATAACCTAGGGCGATACGGCACTAGCTCCAGTTCATAAATATAATGTAGGCATGTATTCCGTAAATAGTCATACGTGCTTATGGAAAGAACTTGCATGACATCTTTTGTCCTACCCTCCCGTGGCAGCGGGGTCCATATTGGAAACAAAGGGATATTAAGGCCTCCTTTTAATAGAGAACCGGAACAAAGCATTAACACACGGTGAATACATGAACTCCTCAAACTACGGTCATCACCAGGAGTGGTCCCGACTATTGTCACTCCGGGGTTGCCGGATCATAACACGTAGTAGGTGACTATAACTTGCAAGATCGGCTCTATAACATGGATATAATGGTGAGAACATAAACGGCTCAGATCTGAAATCGTGGCACCCGGGCCCAAAGTGACAAGCATTAAGCATGGCAAAGTCATAGCAACATCAATCTCAGAACATAATGGATACTAGGGATCAAGCCCTAACAAAAATAACTCGATTACATGATGAATCTCATCCAACTCCTCACCGACCAGCGAGCCTACAAAGGAATTACTCACTCCCGGTGGGGAGCATCATGGATTTGGCGATGGAGAAGGGTTGGTGATGACGAAGAACGAAGACCCCCCTCTCCGGAGCCCCAAACGGACTCCAGATCTGGCCTCCCGATGAAGAACAGGAGGTGACGGCAGCTCTGTCTCGTGGATCGCGATAATTCTTTCTCCCTGATTTTTTTTCTGGAAAATAGGATTTTATAGCATCGGTTTCAGGGTCTGCGGAGCCACCAGGTGGGGACAACCCACCTGGGCTCGCCTGAGAGGGCAGGCGCGCCCTAGTGGGTTGTGCCCACCCAGGTGCCCCCTCCGGTGGCTCTTGACTCCAGTAATTCTATTTTATTGTATAAAAAATCCTCGCCAAGTTTCGTTCCATTCCGAGAACTTTTATTTCTGCATAAAAATTCTTTTAGTTCTGCTGAAAACAACGTCAGTCCTGGGTTAGTTTCATTCAAATCATGCAAATTAGAGTCCAAAACAAGAGGAAACGCGTTAGGAAAAGTAGATACGTTGGAGACGTATCACAACCACATGCTATTAATCCTGATATGTCACAAGTTATTGATGATTCTACTTCTGCTATGAATGATGCTTATGATGATGCTAGTACCTTGCATGATGATGATGTGCCACTAAGTGAATTTCTTGATGAACAAATTGCTAGAGTAAGACAACATGATATTGTTCAATCTGATGATGAGCTTGAAACTGAAAATCTTGAAACGCCTGCTAGAATTAGCCTTCCTAGATATGAATTGCCTAATATACCGGAAGGTTATGTTATGAATGAGGAGACAACAAGAGATATTCTTGCTTGTAAGGATAGAGATGATCTAGAGAAATTATTATGCAAGTATAAAGAAAAATCTCTGAATGCTAGAATGCACTATGATCCTATGTTTGCTACCTCACCTATCTTTATTGATGATAAGGATTATGAATTCTGTGTCGACCCAAAGTTAATTACTTTGGTTGAATCTGATCCTTTCCATGGTTATGCAACTAAAACTGTTGTGGCACATCTTACTAAGTTGAATGACATAGCCACCCTTTTTACTCTTGATGAGAAAAATCGCTATTACTATATTCTCAAACTATTTCCGTTCTCATTAAAGGGTGATGCTAAAGCTTGGTACAATACTCTTGCTCCTGGTTGTATGCGTAGTCCCCAGGATATGATTTATTACTTCTCTGGAAAATATTTCCCTGCTCATAAGAAACAAGCTGCCTTGCAGGAAATATTTAACTTTGCACAAATTGAAGAAGAGAGTCTCCCACAAGCTTGGGGGAGGCTTCTCCAATTGCTTAATGCTTTGCCTAATCATCCTCTTAAGAAAAATGAAATACTTGATATCTCCTATAATGGACTAACTGATGCTTCTAGGGATTTCCTAGATAGTTGTGCTGGTTGTGTTTTCAGGGAACGAACTATTGGTCAAGTTGAAGAATTATTGAATAAGATATTGAAAAATTATGATCATTGGACTCTTCCTGAACCACCGCCTAAGCCCACTCCGAAGAAGAGGGGTATATTATATCTCAGTCCTGAGGATATGCAAGAGGCAAAGAAATCTATGAAGGAAAAAGGTATTAAAGCTGAGGATGTTAAAAATTTACCTCCTATTGAAGAAATACATGGGCTCGATACACCACCACTGCCTAAGGTGATAGAGGTAAATTCTCTAATGAAATTCAATGATAATGACAATCCTCGCAATATGCATCCTAGTTAGTCACTTCAATGTAAATGTTATGAAACAATTGTAATATAATTCTGATATGATTACTCGCTTGAGTGACTTGCTATTTAGAATCTCAAATGATGTTAGAGGTGTGGGAAAGCATGCTTCTATGGTTTAAACTCAGTTAGAACAAGTTGCTAAATCTCAAAGAGAATTGCTTGATGAAATGAATAACAACATACATGACTTTGCTATTAGAGTTGCAACTAGAGGAGGTAAAATGACTCAGGAACCACTTTATCCTGAGGGACACCCAAAAAGAACTGAACAGTATTCACAAAGGAACAACACCACTGCACCTAGTCCTTCTAAAATGAAGTAGAAAAAGGAAAATAATAGGACTTTGCAAGGGGTACTGTCTATACTGTGACATTATTTTTACATAATTGCGTTGCTTACCTCAAGGCCTGTTAGAAGGCTTGTGCAGGCTTCGGTCAGTCCGCTCTTCGTGGACTGAATCTTCTCAATCACCGTACCCATGAGGGTACGGTGTTCCTCAACAATGGAAGCACCTCGCAGTGCTTCCAGTAGAGTATCCGGTGCCTCTGGTTGGACAAAGGTCACCGGCGGAATAGGCACACCTCCTTCTTTTGAAGGAGGCTGCTTGCCGGATTCTGGAGCCGTATAGGTCTCCGGGGCCGTATTCAGCTGGGGGCCGAATTGGATATGGCCCCCATCGCCAGTCTCCATGGGGATTTGCTCCCCCATGTGTCCGACGGCCGAGGTTTCACCCTCTGGCGCCGCCCTGACGGCCTCCTGCGTCTCTCCCTGGCCTGGGATCCTTCGGGACAACTGAGGGATTCCTGGATTAGGTGGTCCTTGGACAGCCGGACTATATACTTTGGCCGGACTGTTGGACTATGAAGATACAAGATTGAAGACTTCGTCCCGTGTCCGGGTGGGACTCTCCTCTGCGTGGAAGGCAAGCTTGGCAATTCGGATATGTAGATCTCCTTCTCTGTAACCGACTCTGTGTAATCCTAGCCCCCTCCGGTGTCTATATAAACCGGAGGGTTTTAGTCCGTAGGACCAACAACAATCAGAATCATAGGCTAGCTTCTAGGGTTTAGCCTCTACGATCTCGTGGTAGATCAACTCTTGTAATACTCATATCATCAAGATCAATCAAGCAGGAAGTAGGGTATTACCTCCATCGAGAGGGCCCAAACCTGGGTAAACATTGTGTCCCCCGCCTCCTGTTACCATTAGCCTTAGACGCACAGTTCGGGACCCCCTACCCGAGATCCGCCGGTTTTGACGCCGACATTGGTGCTTTCATTGAGAGTTCCACTGTGTTGTCACGATAAGGCTTGATGGCTCCTTCAATCATCTGCAACAATGCAATCCAGGGTGAGGTTTTCCTCCCCGGACAGATCTTCGTATTCGGCGGCTTCGCACTACGGGCCAACTCGCTTGGCCATCTGGAGCAGATCGATAGCTACGCCCCTGGCCATGAGGTCAGGTTTGGAAGCCTGAACTACACCGCCGACATACGTGGAGACTTGATCTTTGACGGATTCGAGCCCAAGACAGGTGTGCCGAACAGCCACGAGGAGCATGACTTAGATCTGCCATCGGACGGTGTTCAGGAGATCACACCCGCGGTTGCCCTGGCTCTTAATCCGAGGCAGATCGTGCCATCCGAGGACGGGTGGATGGACCCCGCCACGGAGGCCGCACACTCATCGGCGATAGAGCCGAACACAGATCTCACTTCCAACGAGGTCTGTGTCATCGGACCCTCGGACTCGTCTCCGGCCATAGGCTCCGAATCGCGTGCGTCCGTGCCTATAGAATCTGATTGGGAACCGATCATGGAGTTTACCTCCGCGGATATCTTTCAGAACTCGCCCTTGGGCGATGTGCTAAATTCATTGAAATCTCTCTCCCTGTCAGGAGACTCGCGGCCGAACTATGTACGGCTCGAGTGGGAAGCGGACGACGAAGAAATTCGTTCCCCACCCACCACCCACTTAATAGCCACTGTTGATGACTTAACCGACATGCTTGACTTCGACTCCGAAGACATTGACGGTATGGACGACGATGCAGGAGAAGAACAGGAACCACCGCCACAGGGCGCTGGACAGCCACCTCATCATATGATATATATATATGGTAGACACGCCCAAAGAAGGCGATGGCGATGAGGCAACCGAGGATAATACCCTTGAGAAGCAATCTAAGCACCGGCGTCATAGGCGCCGCTCTAAGCCCCGCCATAGCAAGAATAGCGATACCGGCACAAGAGACAATAGCACTTTGGATGGTGCCGAAGACGAAAACAACCCCGCCCAGCCAAGCTTCGAGCAAGACGGACGGGAGGACGGGCAAGCTAGCCCTGAGAAATAGGCAATTGATGGAGACTCGGAGGATGACAATTACATGCCCCTCTCCGAAGACGAGGTGAGCCTCGGCGACGAAGAATTCATCGTGCCTGAGAACCCCGTCGAGTAGGAGTGCTTCAAGCGCCGGCTTATAGCCACTGCAAAAGGCCTGAAGAAAAAGCAGCAACAGCTTCAAGCTGATCAAGATCTGCTAGCTGATAGATGGACTGAGGTCCTGGCGGCCGAGGAATACGGACTCGAACGCACAACAAAAAGCTACCCAAAGCGCAGGTTGCTACCTCAATTCGAGGAGGAGGCATTAAAACCTACACTACCAGCGCATAATGCGGCTGATCGGCCACCTCGTGGCCGAGACAAAGCGGAGTATCAACCCGAAGTCCAGCC
Organism: Aegilops tauschii subsp. strangulata; assembly: GCF_002575655.3. Lineage (NCBI taxonomy): Eukaryota > Viridiplantae > Streptophyta > Magnoliopsida > Poales > Poaceae > Aegilops > Aegilops tauschii. Next base: position 501,932,931 of record NC_053035.3, on the reverse strand, counting down.
CGCACACCGCCGCCAAACAAGGAAAAACACGAAGGCCCGGGGCTCCACACATGACCTGCGAGACAAATTGGAAAACAAAGCAGGACAGTCAAGATCGATCTACGGATCACGAGGGCGCGCCCCAACACGTGACGATGACCGTCACGCCGGATACACTAAAGGAAAATCCGGCCGGGCCGAATACAATAGACCAGGCTCATTTGAACTGCGCCGTGATGTAGCCCAACATAGAGGCGCCGCACACCCCCTATGCTTCACTGACGAAGTAATGGATCATGAATTCCCAGAAGGGTTTAAACCCGTAAATATCGAGCCCTACGATGGGACTACGGACCCCGCGGTATGGATAGAAGATTTCTTTCTCCACATTCACATGGCCCGCGGGGATGATCTACACGCCATCAAGTACCTCCCACTAAAACTCAAGGGACCGGCTCGGCATTGGCTGAATAGTTTGTCGGAAAATTCCATTGGAAGTTGGGAGAACCTGGCAGGCGCATTCCTGGATAACTTCCAGGGCACTTATGTGCGACCACCGGACGCTGATGACTTAAGTCACATAAGCCAACAGCCCGGAGAGTCAGCCAGGAAATTCTAGACTCGGTTCCTAACTAAAAAGAACCAAATTGTCGATTGTCCGGATGCCGAAGCCCTAGCGGCCATTAAGCATAATATCCGCGACGAGTGGCTTGCCCGGCATCTCGGCCAAGAAAAGCCGAAGTCCATGGCAGCCCTGACGACACTCATGACCCGCTTTTGCGCGGGCGAGGATAGCTGGTTGGCTCGTAGCAACAACACAGCAAGCAATCCTGGCACATCAGAGGCCAGATATAGCAGCGGCAAGCCCCGACGCAACAAACACAAGCATCGCAAAAATGGTGATAACGCCGAAGACATGGCAGTCAACGCCGGATTCAGTGGCTCTAAGTCCGGTCAGCGGAAAAAGTCATTCCAAAAGAACAATTCGGGCCCGTCCAGTCTGGACCGCATACTCGATCGTCCATGCCAAATTCATGGCACCCCAGGAACACCGGCCAATCATACCAACAGAGAATACTGGGTCTTCAAACAAGCCAGCAGGTCAGGTGCCGACAACAAGGAGAAGGGGTCTCAAAGCGATGACGACGACGAGGAGCCCCGATCACCTAACACAGGAGGGCAAAGGAAATTCCCCCCGCAAATCAAAACAGTGAATATGATAAACGCCACCCATATTCCCAAGCTGGAACGGATGTGCACTCTTACGGATGTCAACTTGACGAAGTCAGTCGCACCACAATATACACTACGGCCAATCACTTTCGACCGTACGGATCGTTCGGCCAATACCAATCAGGACAATTTAGCCGCACTAGTTCTTGACCCAATAATTAACGGATTTCACCTCACGCGAGTCCTTATGGACGGAGGCAGCAGTCTAAACCTGCTGTATCAAGACACAGTGCGCAAGATGGGTATTGATCATTTGATGATCAAGCCCACTAAAACCACCTTTAAAGGTGTTATACCAGATGTGGAGGCCCGTTGCACAGGCTCCATCACCCTGACGGTAGCCTTCGGATCACTGGACAATTACCGTACTGAAGAGTTAACCTTCGACATCGTCCCTTTTTGCAGTAATTATCCTGCACTGATCGGACGAACCTCGTTTGCTCAATTCAACGCGGTGCCACACTATGCCTACCGTAAGCTCAAGATGCCCAATCCGCGTGGCGTTATAACAGTTAACAGCAAGGCCGAACTCCACCTCTGTGTCGAAGAATGTACCGCCGCCTTGACAGTAGAAGCAGTGAAAGGCATCTTTCAATCGAACCACGAGTCGACGGCCAAGCTCCCACACACCGTCAAAGGAGTCCGAACCACCCAGCGGCAGGATAGCCCGGCTTGTCCGGAGCTCAATTAAAACACTCCGGCAGCAAACGGAGGCACAACTAGGATAGGCCACACAATGCGGCTTAACCGCTCCATGGCACATAAATATCTTTTTTGCACTTTCTTTGCAGGTCCACTTTCGCGTAGGCCAGGACTGTCGAATGCGTAAGGGAACCCTTAGAGATGCCCCTTGATGACCATCCGATCACGCTACGGATCCGCACACAGCTTCCTCCCGCCTAGTCTCAGCAGGTTCCGAAGTCATACTTATTTTTATCACTTTACCTGTACTCATACGCATCGACGTGTTATTTTCCAACATGTGGCTTTATATGACGCTTATTTGCTGTTGTTTCTTATTGACACTCTTTGTCAAAAGGCATCCATATATCGCAATATGCCGTAATATGCCAGGGACTTCATTGTACCCATGATATGGCAATAAAGTCCGAACACCTTCATGGTCGTTCGGCACCCCGAACTTATAGCATTATATGCATCAGCTCCGAATCATGTCTTGGGTCAATAGTTGGGTTTGCCCGGCTCCTATGTTTTGCTGCCTTACATTCCGCTATATCGGCTAGGGCGGCATAGGGAGAACTACTGCGATTGTGTCCCGGTTCTTCCGGACGAGCACCTCAGTAGAGAAAGCCGAAAACCGACTGTCATGATGCAGCGAGAGCTGGTCGCTGTTCGAGAGGTTATAAAATCTTTAAGGATTTCTTCCGCATTATGCGATAACTAATGCAGCGTGCGATGGATCAATTTTTCTTCCGATCAGGTGCTCATAGAGCCCCTCGTGCGGTCTTCCGAACACCAGGGGCTGCGCCTACCTTCCTTTTTGTCAAACTCCTATGGCTAAGTGAGAGTGATAAAGCCTTATAGTCCGATTGCCTGGTTCGTTGTGCTGACACCTCCTTCAAGGACCCAAAACTGGGATAAAGAGTGCTCAGGTTTATCCCGAACACCCCCGTACTCCTTACATGGGGGCAGAAGCCGACGACTGTCCAACTCTCAGGATTAATATATAAAACGGCCGCGCAAGAGGAATTTTTTTTCAAATAACAGGCAATAAATAATAGAAATGACCTTGTTCAACATTACAAAGGACAACATGACTGTATTCATGGAAATATAATGTCCTTGGTGCATTGCTCCGCCGCAAGGCAGGATCCTTTCAGGACACTGTCATAACATAATTCGGGCTTGCGGTGCTCCTTCCCCTTCGGTGGTCCCTCGGTCATCAGCTTTTCAGCATCCATCTTCCCCCAGTGCACCTTTGCCCGGGCGAAGGCCATTCGCGCACCCTCAATACAGACTGACCGCTTGATGACGTCAAGTCGAGGGCAGGCACTCACAAGCCGCTTCACAAGCCCGAAGTAGCTGCTTGGAATCGGCTCGGCGGGCCATAGCCGGATAATTAAATCCTTCATGGCTAGTTCGGCCGCCTTATGCAGTTCGATCAGCTGTTTCAGCTGATCGGCAAATGGCACCGGATAATTCGGCGCCAGATACTGCAACCAGAAGAGCTTCTCCGCGGTGCTCCTTTCTTCGGCTCGGTAGAATTGGGCGGCATCAGATATGCTGCGTGGCAGCTCTGCAAATACCCCTGAAGATATCCAAATTTCAATTAGTAAACGTGGTTTTCTCCTTTCAAATACACGCTTTGCACAGACAAAGCCTTACCAGCCGCAATTTTCCTCGCTTCTTGGATTTCCTTCAAGGCGCCCTGGGCTTCCCCCCGGGCATCACTTGCGGCTTGGCGAGCTTGGGCGAGCTCGGATTCTTTCCCTGATAAACTCTGCTCCAAGGTATCGCATTTCTTCACGGCCTCTCGAAGATCTTGCTCAGCTTCAATAACCCTGGCCTCGTGCTTTTCGCGAAGAGCCTGCTCTGTGGCTGCCTTCTTCTCGGCTTCAGCCACAGCCTTCTTAAGAGCCTCAATTTCGGCCGTCGCCCCTAGAGCACATCATAAGAATATTTTCATCATACTACCTCAATCATTCGCGCTAAATGCGAACAAGGTTTCTGCATACCTTGGTTATCCTCCAACTGCTTCTTTACTCGGCCGAGTTCTCCTTCAGCCCGCTCCAGACTTTGTCTCAGTCCGGAGACTTCCGCAGTTTGAGAGGCGGCAGTTGCTACAGACGCCTGCTTTTGAACAAAAGAGAGATGCCATAAAGTGAGTCTCCTGCGAACATATATTTGATCCTCTGTTCAGTTCTTTCTTTCACCGAACAGTGTATCAGGGGCTACTACCTACACTATGACATTCTTCGAAACCTTACAAAACATACCTCAAAGCCCATTATAAGGCTGATGCAGGCTTCATTCAGTCCACTCTCAGCGAACTGAATCTTCTCAATCGCCGTACTCATAAGGGCACTGTGTTCTTCAACGATGGATGCGCTCTTTAGCGCCGCCAATAACGTATCTGGCACCTCTGGTTGGACAGAAGTTGCCGGTGGAATAGGCGCACCCCCTCCAGCCGAGGGAGGCCGCCTGCCTAACTCTGGAGCCATATTGGTCTCCGGAATTGTGTCCGGCTGGGGGCCGAATTCAAGATAGCCCACGCCGTCGACATCCATGGGAGCCTTTTCTCCCGTGTGTCCGGCCCTCGAAGCTTGACCCCCTGGCGCCGCCTTTATGGTCTTCTCCCCCCTCCTTGGCCTGGTTCCCTCTGGGACGTTTCCTCGGTGTCGTTCATATGTTTTGCGGAAAGTACCTTCGGGGGTGTCCCGCTGTCCATAGCATCCGAATCCAGTGAACCCTTTGATGAGGTTGGTTCGGTGCGGGACCTCGCCGGACTGCCAAAAAGTATGGATCGATGGTCAAAACATCATGCCATAGTGACTTCGGATGCGCAAACGTGTTCAGATTTTATATACTCACGAGTTCACCAGGGGCTGGGCCCTGGGATCCCACTCCGGGCTGCTGTCGGCAGCGGCGGTGGACTCCTCCGGAAGGGGGGTTTTCCCTTCTTAGGCGACTCGGCCTCCAAAGATGTGGAGGCCGTCCTTTTCTTTTTTCCCTCACTGGGGATTGGTCTTCCTCCTCTTCCTCGACCTCTTCGGGGGAAGAGCGGGCATCGGAGCCTTCGGATATTGTGTCCGAAGTACCGCGGTGACGAGGGCTGCCCCTGGTCTTTTTGACCTCCTTCTCGGCCTTCTTCTTTGGCGCCTTGTAAGGCGCTGGGACCAGCATCTTCATTAGAAGTGGGCCGGCCGGCTCTTCTGGTAGGGGGGCCGGATAGTAGATCCGCCCCGCCTTCTTCGTCCAGCCCTAGGAGAGTGGTGGAAAACACATCAAGCATTTCCCTCGGGTTATGCGAATAAAATGTATGAATTGCCAACATACAATGACTTACCGGACTTGCGGGGTGGGACAGTTGGTACCGTGGTCCTCGGCGGAGTCCGGCCACGATTTGCCGGACTTGAAAAGCACCTTCCAGATGTCCTTGTGCGAGGAGTCGAAGAGCTCTCGCAGGGTCTGGTGCTTGGCCGGGTCAAATTCCCATAAACTGCAAGGCCTGCGCTGGCAAGGAAGAATCCGGCGAACTAACATCACTTGGACTACATCGACAAGTTTGATATTCTTGTCTTCCATATTCTTGACGCGCGTCTAAAGCTCCGACAGTTCGTCGGATGAAGACCAGTCCAGGCCTTTCTCGGGCCAGGACGTAAGCTGAAGGGGAGCTCCGGTTCAGAATTCGGGAGCTGCGGCCCATTTTGGGTCGTGCGGCTCAGTGACATACAACCACTGCTTCTGCCACTCCTTGACGGAATCATTAAAAGTACCTGATGGCCATGTGACGTTGGGAATCTTGCTCACCATGGCGCCTCCGCACTCGGCGTGATCGCCGCTCACTACCTTGGGCTTCACATTAAAAATCTTCAGCCATAAGCCGAAGTGTGGCGAGATGTGGAGAAAGGCCTCGCACACGACGATGAATGTCGAGATGTTGAGGAAGGAATTGGGGGATAGATCATGCAAATCGATCCCATAGTAATACATGATGCCGCGAATGAATGGGTGGAGGGGAAACCCTAGCCCACGGACAAAATGAGGGAGGAATACAACCCTCTTAAGGGGTTCCGGAGTAGGGACGATCTGTCCCGCCGTCAGAAGACGGTGGCTGATTTTCTTGGCCAGATACCCGGCCTCCTGAAGCTTTTTGATATCCTTCTCCCGGACGGTAGAGGCCATCCACTTGCCTCCTGCTCCGGATCCGGACATTTTCGGAAGGCCTTTGTGGGCGGAGAAGACGAACGCTCGGGCGCTGGAGTTCGAGCGAGGGGGAATGGATGAGCAAAGGTAGAAGAAGGCGTGGGTGAAAAAAGGGAGTCCTTATCTCCTTATAACGGCAGCAGGGTTCCTGCGCCTCCCCACTTTCCTGGTAAACTTGCTTATTCCCCAAGCGCCGCGTTGATGGAGCGGTTGGGTTACCCACACCCGTATTGATGATAATCCCGTGATAAGGGGACACGATCTCTGCTTCGACAAGACGTGCCAATAAAACCGCCTCACGATATGTGTGGTAGCTGGTTGAGAAAAACGGTTTGAATATTGACCGGGCCGCGGTGTGATGTCATGCTATGAAAAGTTGTCAGCAGATTAGATTTGTGGAATGTTGTGCTCTCTACAGTGGTACGTGGAATTTGTTTTGCAGAGCTGGACACGATCCTCGTGTTAAAGATCTTCTATGGAGTACTCGGAGAAGGAACCCGCCTTGCAATGCCGAAGACTATCTGCGTGCCGAACTCATCGTCATTGAAGCCTGGTTCAGGGGCTACTGAGGGAGTCCTGGATTAGGGGGTCCTCGGACAGCCGGACTATATCCTTTGGCCGGACTGTTGGACTATGAAGATACAAGATTGAAGACTTCGTCCCGTGTCCAGGTGGGACTCTCCTTTGCGTGGAAGGCAAGCTTGGCAATTCAGATATGTAGATCTCCTTCTCTGTAACCGACTCTGTGTAACCCTAGCCCCCTCCGTTGTCTATATAAACCGGAGGGTTTTAGTCCGTAGGACCAACAACAATCAGAATCATAGGCTAGCTTCTAGGGTTTAGCCTCTACGATCTCGTGGTAGATCAACTCTTGTAATACTCATATCATCAAGATCAATCAAACAGGAAGTAGGGTATTACCTCCATCGAGAGGGCCCGAACCTGGGTAAACATTGTGTCCCCCGCCTCCTGTTACCATTAGCCTTAGACGCACAGTTTGGGACCCCCTACCCGAGATCCGCCGGTTTTGACACCGACAACAACACCTTGGTGTCATCCATGGCCCTGGGAGAAGAGGCCGCCGGAAGGGACCCGCTGTCTATCACCTCCGGGTCCAGCGAATTCCCTGAAGATGACGATCGCTCGAGGTCGGAACGAGCCGGACTGCAAGTGCATGATTCAACATGTTGAAACTATGAAGTAAAGAGGCTGATATATGAATGCGTCAGGGTCTTTGAGTACTCACAATTCGGCCAGGGGCTTATCTCGGGGGCGCCGCTCTGGGCTGCTATCGATATCCCACGCAGAGTTATCCGCGAGGGAGACCTTCCCATTCTTGGACGCCTCTGCCTCCAGATTTGCGGAGGCCGCTGATGATGACATAGACCCGGGGTAGGGTCATAGGCCTGACCTATAAGCCCTATCCAAGGTCATTATCAAAGAAGCAAAGAAACCTAAAAGGCAACAGGAAGGGCCCTATCAAGGCATCGAGTGCCATCCACTCGACCGATCAACCACTCGGAGATCCATCCTTCCTGTAATCACTCGACCATACAAGGAATTACTCGACCTACTGTAGATCAGGAGTCGCCCAGCACTGCAACGGTCAGGCGTCCACTCCGTAGTCTTTTAAGGTCATTTATAGCACTTACGGCTGGCGTTACCAGTAACGCCCCTATCTTAACTCACATTGAACCATGTGTAACGGAGGTCTGCGAGGGTCCTGGCGCACTCTATATAAGCCACCCTCCTCCTCTGGCACAAGGGTTCGCACCCCTTGTAACATTCACACGCATAATCCAGTCGACCGCCTCCGGGCTCTGAGACGTAGGGCTATTACGTCCTCCGCGAAGGGCCTGAACTCGTAAAACTCGCGTGTACAACTTCGCCATAGCTAGGATCTTGCCTCTCCATACCTACCCCCCTATTCTACTGTCAGTCTTAGAACCACGACTGTTGGGGACCACCGTGGGGCAGGTGTCTTAGCGACTTTTTGGTGAAGTTGCGATTTTTCCGATTCCCATCATCATGGTTTCCGGTGGAGGATTGGCTGAGGGCCGCGAGATCCGTCTCGGCGCGCTCGTTTTCGTTGCCGACGACTCCGCCTGGCTCCAGGAAGCTCCACTCGACGTCGAGGCGCTCCCCGTCCGTGGGGCAACGCACTTTCGTGCGTGCGTCCGCGGTGTCCTCCTCCGGTAGCAGTCGACCCAGTACCGGTCAGCTCCCGTGGTGTCCTCGCTCCCCGCTGCATGCCGTCGCAAGCGATCCGGTCGGTCGCGGCTTCAGCGGTGGGTGAGGCATGCGGTGGCCCGTCAGTCGGCCACCCCACAAGTCACGGCAATCGAGCCCGACGAAACTCTCTACGACCTGTTCGACCTGTCGACTGGCTCCATAGAGACTGCACCCGAGTGCGATAGCAGCGATCCTGCGGCGGAAGTCTTAATGGTCAACGAACCATGCAGTCCTCCTGGCTTCCCCCTCGACGATGGCGGTGATGGAAACGGCGATCCGTCGCGTGCTCACAAGGAGTACCGCCCCGAGCCACTTTCTTCGCAGCAGAGGGAAGAGCTTCGCCGCCGCAATATGGATGCACTTCACACTCCCATCGTGGGAGAGACCCCCGAGGCCCGGGCCTTGGAGGAGGTGCGTTTGGACAATTTGGCTGAACGCACTCGCCTGGATAACCTCCAGCGTGCTCTCGACGAGCGCGCTCGCAGCGGATTCCTGATTCCGGTCGACGACAACTTTTTCCACCTCCACCGCAGGTATACCGCACTCCGATTGAAAACCTCACTGCTGCGGCCCGTATAGCGGAGTCGATTTAGCCCTCCCAGTCGGAGGCTGGTCGAGGTTTGATGCAGATTCGGGCTTTACTCCGGGCAGTAGGAGAGCAGAATACAGCAGTATCTCAGTCGCGTAATAGGATTCACAGCAGGTCTGTGATGGCGGACACAGTTCAGTGGACCCACGGCCCAAGATCACCCCCGAGGCGTGAGGGACGTGAGCCCCGGCAAGATCGGCACAGAAACCATGAGCAGTATGATCCTCAATTCGGTCGTGATGACCGTCGTCGAGTGCCCACACCCCCTCCGAGGAGTGGGTCGAATATGCCTCGGCAGTATGATGACAGACGCAATCACAGTGGCGAGCGCAGAGGTCCAGTCGACCCCAGAGAGCCAGGCTTTGACGCGAGATCAATTCTTGTTCAAGGTCTGGTTGACAGAAACAGGGCACACAGAGAAGGCCATGATCGAGACCAGCCGACTGGCAGCAGGGTTCATGTTTCAGGTCCTGAGTGTTTCATTAGAGCCATCAGGGCTGCGGTGATTCCTCCCAACTTCAGGTTGGCGACCGGAGTCAGCAAGTTCACTGGTGAGTCCAAGCCTGATACTTTGCTTGAGGATTACCGAGTGGTGGTGCAGATCGGTGGTGGCAATGATGAAGTGGCTATGAAGCATCTTCCTTTGATGTTAGAGGGCTCGGCCAGAGCATGGCTGAATCAGCTAGCACCTGGCAGTATATACAGCTGGGAGGAGCTTGCTCGAGTGTTCGTTAGAACCTTTGAAGGAACTTGCAAACGACCAGCAGGGCTGACTGAATTGCAGCATTGTGTGCAGAAACCGAATGAAACTTTGAGGGATTACATTCAGAGGTGGACCACTTTGCATCACACAGTGGAAAATGTATCTAGACACCAAGCTGTTTGTGCCTTCAAGGAAGGCGTGAAGTATCGGGAGCTAGTCCTGAAATTCGGTCGGACAGGAGATATGTCTTTGACTCGGATGATGGAAATAGCCACTCAGTACGCTAACGGAGAAGAAGAAGATCGACTCCGCAGCGGGAAGGGCAAACCAGTCGGCCAGGACGCCGGTGGTACTTCCAATCGGAAACAGAAGCGTAAAGCCGAGCCAGCTGCCCCTGGTGAAGCTCTAGTTGTGGTTCAAGGAAAATTCAAGGGGAAGCCCAAAGGGCCCTGGACCCCCAGGAAAGTATAAGATCAAGCCGGAAATGATGTGTTGGATTTACCGTGTCACATCCACACCAAGAAATATGAAGAGGGTAATTTCATTTACCCCAAACACACCACTCGACAGTGTCGACTCCTGATCCAACAGTTCCGAGAGAAACAACCCAGTGACAAGGAGAAAGGGTCAGACAAGAGTGAGGACAAGGAAGATGATGATGATGTTTTTCCTAACATCAACTCCACTCTGATGATTTTTGCTGATGTTGAGAGCAAAAGTCGATTGAAAGTTATCAACAGAGAAGTTAACATGGTTGCTCCGGCAACACCCAGTTATTTGAAGTGGTCTCAGACTGCCATTACATTCGACCAGTCTGATCACCCAGCGCGTATAGCCACCCCTGGGAGGCAAGCGTTGGTGGTCGACCCTATGGTAGAAGGCACTCGACTGACCAAAGTGCTAATGGATGGTGGCAGTGGCCTGAATATCCTTTATGCTGAAATCTTGAAAGGGATGGGCATTCCGATGTCCAAGCTTAGCGAAAGCAGTATGAGTTTCCATGGTGTTATACCTGGCAAGAAGGCTCAGTCACTCGGTCAGATCGCCCTTGACGTGGTTTTCGGTGATTCGAAGAATTACCGCAAAGAGAAGTTGACATTTGAAGTTGTGGATTTCCAGAGTGCTTATCGTGCTATTCTGGGCAGGCCTGCTTATGCACGTTTTATGGCTCGACCATGTTACGTGTACCTCAAATTGAAGATGCCTGGTCCCTAAGGAGTGATCACTATCACTGGCAATCGGCAGATGGCAGAGGAATGCTTTCAGAAGGTTTCTAAAATTGCTGATGCACAAATGGCAGTAGTTGAATTGCAAGAGTACCAGAAAAATGCAGATCCGGGTGATTTGTTGCGAGCCAAGAAGCCTGCTACAGAGTCTGCATTTCAGTCGTCCGGTGAAACGAAGCGATTCATATTCACCCGACCGATCCCAATGCTGCTCTGACTCATATCACAACAACACTCGACAGCAAATAGGAAGAAGCGCTCATCCAGTTCCTCCGTGAGAACTGGGACATCTTTGCATGGAAACCTTCTGACATGCCGAGTGTACCCAGGGGACTGGCTGAGCACCTTTTGCGAGTTGACCCGAAAGCAAAACCAGTCAAAGAACATCTTCGACGGTCCGCCGTGCAGAAGAGAAAAGCAATTGGTGAAGAAGTGGCTCGGCTCCTGGCAGCTGAGTTCACCCGAGAGATTTACCACTCCGAGTGGCTTGCCAATGTTGTCATGGTCCCCAAGAAGGACGACTCGCTTCGCATGTGCATTGAATTCAAGCATATCAATCGGGCCTGCCCGAAAGATCATTTTCCTCTCCCCCGCATTGACCAAATTGTCGACTCGACTGCGGGGTGTGAGCAACTGTCTTTTCTAGACGCCTATTCCGGGTACCATCAGATCCGACTGTATGGGCCCGATGAGATAAAAACAGCTTTCATCACTCCATTTGGATGCTTCTGTTATGTCACCATGCCATTCGGCCTCAAGAACGCTGGAGCCACATTTATGAGGATGATTCATAAGTGCCTGCTCACTCAAATCAATCCGAATGTGGAAGCATATATGGATGACATCGTGGTCAAGTCGCGCAAAGGTTCCGACCTGCTGGCTGACCTCGCTGAAACCTTTGCCAACCTGAGAAGGTATGATATCAAGCTAAATCTGTGAAGTGCACATTCGGAGTCCCAGGTGGGAAGTTACTCGGTTTCCTCGTTTCCGAACGGGGGGTCGACGCAAACCCGGAGAAAGTTGGTACCATCCTCCGAATGAAATGCCCTGTGTGCGTACATGACGTTCAGAAGCTCACCGGATGTTTGGCCGCCTTGAGTCGATTCATTTCTCGTCTCGGTGAAAAGGCCTTGCCTCTTTACCGACTGATGAAGAAATCTGACAAGTTCGAGTGGACTGATGAAGCTGACGCAGCGTTTGCAGAACTCAAAGCCCTGCTTTCCACCCAGCCGGTGCTTGCTGCCCCAATCAGCAAAGAGCGTTTACTGCTTTATATTGCAGCCACTGGAGAAGTTGTTAGTACAGTACTCACGATCGAGCGGGAGGAAGAAGGAAAAGCTTATAAAGTTCAACGCCCAGTATACTATCTTTCTGAAGTTTTGACTCCATCCAAGCAGAGATATCCGCATTATCAGAAGCTTGTTTATGGAATCTACATGACCATGAAGAAGGTTGCACATTATTTCTCTGATCACTCCATTACAGTCGTCAGTGATGCACCATTATCTGAAATCCTGAACAACAAAGATGCAACTGGTCGAGTGGCGAAGTGGGCGATTGAACTCCTTCCATTGGATATCAAGTTTGAGGCAAAGAAAGCTATCAAGTCCCAAGCAATCGCTGATTTCCTTGCCGAGTGGATTGAGCAGCAATTGCCGACTCAAGTTCACTCGGAGCATTGGACCATGTTCTTTGATGGCTCCAAGATGCTGAATGGTTCTGGTGCTGGGGTGGTATTGGTGTCCCCCCGAGGAGACAAGCTCAGTTATGTTCTCCAGATTCACTTTGATTCTTCCAACAATGAAGCTGAGTATGAAGCACTCCTATATGGGTTGCGTATGGCCATTTCACTCGGTGTCCGTCACCTCATGGTCTATGACGACTCAGATTTAGTGGTTAATCAAGTGATGAAGGACTGGGACGTCAGAAGCCCAGCTATGACTGGTTACTGCAATGCAGTGAGAAAGCTAGAAAAGAGGTTTGAGGGGTTGGAGCTCCATCATATACCCCGGCTGAAAAATCAAGCACCTGATGATTTGGCAAAGATAGGTTCCAAGAGGGAAGCCATTCCCAGCAATGTGTTTCTGGAACATGTTCATACACCTTCAGTTCAGGAAGATCCTTTCACTGAAGAGCCCCCACAACCAAAGAGTGCCACCAATCCAACTGAAGTCGAAGTCCCAGCCGTGGTCGACTTGATCATGGAAGTTTTGGTCATCACTCCCGACTGGACTGTGCCATACATCGCGTACATTCTTAGGAAGGAACTCCCAGAGGATGAAGAAGAGGCTTGACAAAACGTCCACTGATCCAAAGCCTTTACTGTGATAAGAGGACAGCTGTTTAGAGAAAGTGTAACTGGAGTCTGCCAGAAATGCATAACACCAGAAGAAGGTCGAGTGATCCTCAACGACATCCACTCGGGGACCTGTGGTCACCATGCGTCCTCTCGGACCATTGTGGCCAAAGCATACCGAGCAGGATTTTATTGGCCATGAGCAAATGAAATGGCGAAGGAAATAGTAGACAAATGTGAAGGTTGTCAGTTCTACTCCAACATGTCTCACAAGCCTGCATCTGCTCTGAAGACCATTCCACTCGTCTGGCCTTTTGCTGTTTGGGGATTAGATATGGTTGGACCTCTGAGGACTGGCAGGAGTGGCTTCACTCATGTGCTCGTGGCAGTCGACAAGTTCACCAAATGGATTGAAGCCAAACCTATCAAAAATCTTGAAGCCAGTACTGCTGTTAGCTTTATCAGAGAGTTGACATTCAGATATGGTGTGCCGCACAGCATCATCACTGACAATGGGTCGAACTTCGATTCTGATGAGTTCAGAGCTTTCTGTGCTTCCGAAGGCACTTGAGTCGACTATGCTTCAGTCGCCCATCCCCAGTCGAATGGACAAGCCGAAAGAGCAAACGGATTCATTCTCAATGGACTGAAAGCCCGACTGATGCGTGATCTCAAGCATGCAGCAGGCGCCTGGGTCGATGAACTTCCGTCAGTACTTTGGGGTTTGAGGACAACTCCCAATCGGTCGACTGGCCGAACTCCATTCTTCTTGGTCTATGGAGCTGAAGCTGTACTTCCGAGTGACTTGCTTCACAATGCGCCCCGAGTCAAACTTTTCTTAGAAGTTGAAGCAGAGCAAGCACGGCAAGACGCAGTGGACCTCCTGGAAGAGGAAAGAGAGATGGCCCTGATCCGGTCGACCATTTATCAGCAAGACCTGCGTCGATTCCACGCCAGAAACGTGAGAGGTCGAGCCCTTTAGGAGGGGGATTTGGTTCTTCGAGTGGATCAGCAGAAACCACACAAGCTCGCTCCTGCTTGGGAAGGCCCCTTCATCATCACAAAAGTGCTCCACAACGGAGCATACCATCTTTACAATGCCGAGCACAAGAAAGACGAGCCACGCGCTTGGAATGCGGAGCTGCTCCGCCCCTTTTATACTTAATCACTCGGTCTGTTGAGATGTAATAAGAAACACCTGTTTAGTTTGTTTATCAAAGACAGAGTTTACAGTTATCTGAAAATGATTGTCGTTGTGTATTCTTGTGTCTAAAATCCCCCAGTGGGTGACTTAGCTGCGAACCTGTTTCGCCTAAGTTTCAGCAAATCCTACCGAGTGGTGAGCCAGCCTCTCACGCGGGGGCTTAGTCGCGAATCTGTTTCGCCTAAGTTTGAAAAATCCTACCGAGTGGTGAGCCAGCCTCCCACTCGGGGGCTTAGTCGCGAATCTGTTTCGCCTAAGTTTGAAAAATCCAACCGAGTGGTGAGCCAGCCTCCCACTTGGGGGCTTAGCTGCGAATCTGTTTGGCCTAAGTTTGAAAAAATCCTACCGAGTGGTGAGCAACCCTCTCATTCGGGGACTTAGCTGCAGTCCAGTACTCGCCTAAGTTTGTAAAATCCTACCGAGTGGTGAGCAACCCTCACTCGGAGGCTTAGCTGCAGTCCACTACTCGCCTAAGTTTGAAAAATCCTACCGAGTGGTGAGCCAGCCTCTCACTCGGGGGCTTAGTCGCGAATCTGTTTCGCCTAAGTTTGAAAAATCTTACCGAGTGGTGAGCCAGCCTCCCACTCAGGAGCTTAGCTGCGAATCTGTTTCGCCTAAGTTTGAAAAAATCCTACTGAGTGGTGAGCCAGCCTCCCACTCGGAGGCTTAGCTGCAGTTCAGTACTCGCCTAAGTTTGAAAAATCCTACCGAGTGGTGAGCAACCCTCTCACTCGGAGGCTTAGCTGCAGTCCAGTACTCGCCTAAGTTTGAAAAATGCTACCGAGTGGTGAGCAACCCTCTCACTCGGAGGCTTAGCTGCAGTCCAGTACTCGCCTATGTTTGAAAAATCCTACCAAGTGGTGAGCCAGCCTCTCACTCGGGGGCTTAGTCGCGAATCTGTTTTGCCTAAGTTTGAAAAATCCTACCGAGTGGTGAGCCAGCCTCCCACTCAGGGGCTTAGCTGCGAATCTGTTTCGCCTAAGTTTGAAAAAATCCTACCAAATGGTGAGCCAGCCTCCCACTCGGAGGCTTAGCTGCAGTCCTGTACTCGCCTAATTTTGAAAAATCCTACCGAGTGGTGAGCAACCCTCTCACTCGGAGGCTTAGCTGCAGTCCAGTACTCGCCTAAGTTTGAAAAATCCTACCGAGTGGTGAGCAACCCTCTCATCGGAGGCTTAGCTGCAGTCCAGTACTCGCCTAAGTTTGAAAAATCCTACCGAGTGGTGAGCAACCCTCTCACTCGGAGGCTTAGCTACAGTCCAGTACTCGCCTAAGTTTGAAAAATCCTACCGAGTGGTGAGCAACCCTCTCACTCGGGGGCTTAGCTGCAGTCTAGTACTCGCCTAAGTTTGTAAAATCCTACCGAGTGGTGAGCAACCCTCTCACTCGGGGGCTTAGCTGCAGTCCAGTTCTCGCCTAAGTTTGTAAAATCCTACCGAGTGGTGAGCAACCATCTCACTCGGAGGCGTAGCTGCAGTCCAGTACTCGCCTAAGTTTGAAAAATCTTGCCGAGTGGTGAGCAACCCTCTCACTCGGAGGCTTAGCTGCAGTCCAGTACTCGCCTAAGTTTGTAAAATCCCACCGAGTGATGAGCAACCCTCCCACTCGGGGGCTTAGCTGTAGTCCAGTACTCGCCTAAGTATAAAATACGTTCCGAGTGAGAACTGGCCTTCTCGCTCGGGGACTTGGCCACACGCTCCATCCCAGTCCGTAAGGACGACGAGGTGCAGGTCGATTGCTACCTTCTCCTCGAAGCTGCGCCACAAGTATAATGTACACTCCATCCCTATCTGCAAGGACGACGAAGTGCAGGTCGACTGTCACTTTTCACCTTGAAGCTGCACCACTCAAAGATTATTCCGAGTGAAGAAATAAGTACCACTTGAAGACAAGCACAAGCATATTCAGAGATAAACCAAGTTCAGATAAATCCTAAGGTTCCGGTCCACGGATTAAAGTACTCGAGCATCAAGCCCAAAGGAGTTTAACGATTACACGATCACTCGGCATTCCGAGGCAAATAAAGGTGAAGCATAAAGTTTTCGGATCACTCGTCAGGAGAAGGACTGGCTGGGTCGCAGAAACTGTCAAGGTCTATGCTGTCTGCAATGCGAGTGGCGGCGTCAAGGAAAGTATCCATGAAGGACTGGAAAGTGTGCTTTTTGGTGTTGGCGACCTTGAGCGCCGCCAGCTTGTCCTCGTTGACATCCTTGCAGTCCACTCGAACCAATGACAGGGCGATATCAGCACCACAGCGAGCAGATGATCTCTTCCATTCTTGCACCTGGTCAGGTATTTGATTCAGTCGAGCCATAAGAGACTCGAGATCTTGAGACAGTTCCGCCTGGGGCCAGAGTTCAGCGTCAACCCGAGTCATCGCCGCCTTCAGACGAGCAAGATAAGCAACTGCACTGTCCACACGAGATTCCATCCGCAGGACATTCATCGCGACATCATCTTTGACTGGACAATTTATTGGATCCAGACCCGTCTCGACCCGCCCAGTTTCTTCTTCAAAGTCTTGGCAAAGTTCTGTGCGGTCAAGTGAATAATGAGTCGACAGTATGGCAAAGATTATCAGTCAACAATAACAAGTCAATCGAACAACAATACCTTCAAGCTTTAAGACCAGTTTTGCGGCAAGCTGGCCCAGATAAGATTCTAACTCGCCCTTCTTGGCCTTGAGGATTCCAATCTCGTCAGTCAGCTTGCCCTTGTCCTTCTTCAGTTGCTCAACTTCCTGGTTGGCATCAAAGATAGCGGTCTTGAGTTTGGAATTCTCTTCTTCCAACTTACCGACTGAAGCCAGCTTCTTTCCAGCAAGCGTCGTTTTCTCTCGCGCCTCCTTCTGGGCAGCAGCAAGATCGAGATCCTTCTGCTCCAGAGCCTGCTTCATTTTCTCTAAAGAAACAACATTCTTCACACGAGCTTGAAGTTGACGGTTTTCACTATGCACATCTGTTCGAGTGAAGTCACTCGGTTCAAAGTGACTAAAAAACACACGGAAAAGTGCGAGTCGTAAGATAGACAGTTGACGATTGGTTACCTCCCATGGCAGTTACTTCTTCACGAGCGGTCTTGAGGTTTTTCTGGGCCAGTTCCAGATCAAGATTGAGGCTGATTTGTTGCTTGTTCAGTACGGAAAGCTAAGCTCCAAGATCGCAAGACTTCTGTAGTCAGCATATAAGATATATCAGTCGACAGAAACAAAAGAGCATCACAGTGAAAGTTACTCTAAGACTACCATCGAATCAAACATTCAACGGCAGTCTCGGTGACTACACCCAGCGGGTGCACTCAGCGTGCCCCCACTGGTTTGATTCAACACTCGGCATGGTCTGCCCAGCATGAGTGTAAAAAAAGAGTTGTTGTTCTCAAACCATAGTCGACTTCCCGCAGTCGACCACGGTCTCGGGGACTACACCCAGTGGGTGCACTTAGCGTGCCCCCACTGGTTTGGGTTCCACTCGACTTGGTCCGACCAGGTCGAGTGAGAAAATTCAAAATTCTCAGACCACAGTCGACTGCCCGCAGCCAACTATGGTCTCGGGGACTACACCCACTGGGTGCACTCAGCGTGCCCCCACTGGTTCAAGAGCTACAACTCAGTGGATGAACAGATGCAAGGTGCAAACTCATGACAGATGCACATAAAGTTCCAAAACGTTCATCCATGAGCATCTTATGAATAATAAAGCAGTTTTGTCAAAGACTCAGTCAACTCAATCCTAGTCGACTCAAGTGGACTTATACAACTTTAAGGCAGACACACCCCTGTGGGTGATCAGACGTCAGACGAGGAATAAGATCAGACGGGAGATAACTGACCTTAACATTGGTTTGCAGGGCGGTGCTAGCGTTGTAGGCCACCTGACCGGCCTCGTGTATCACCTTCACCTGCTCCATAACAAGGTTCACCTGTCGAAGAGCCTCCCTGGCAGCACTTGGCGAGTCATCTGGGGTTTGGTATGCAGTAAAGAGTGATGACTCCAAAGCAGTCAAAGCAGCCACTGGGTCGGATGCGGGGATTTGCACTGGAGCAGCAGGAGTCGGATCATTCGACCCCGACGGGCGATCAGTCGTCAGCGGGTCGGCGAATGTGACGCTGGTCCGAACCGGATCTTCAGTTTGCTCAACCACCGCTTCAAACACCGGCGTCGACTGAGGGACTTGAACTTCAAGCACTCTCCTGCTCGAGCCTTTGCCTCTCCTCCTCCTCTCCTTCGGAGGCATTTCTTCTTCTTCATCATCAGGAAGCACGACGATGTCTCGCGGATCTACAGCGAAAAGAGAAAACAACAAAAATTCAATCGACCGACAATTCAGTCGACAAAATAAGTTTTGGTCGAGCGGACTTACCAGCTCGAGAGGTGGCCGCGTCATCGGTTTCTTCATCCCCTGGAGCCTTGTCAATATCCATGTCAGTCGCAGCAGAGGCAGGGTCGACAAGTTTCTAATCACTCGGTCAGAACGGAAGAATCAGTCGGTACAAAGAAAAACACAGAAAGAACATTTACCCAGAGGCGACAGGTACATCCATCTTGATCTTTGGCAAAGTCTTCCGAGCCTTTGCGGGGTTGATCTTGGGGTGCTTGGTGACTTTCTCCGCCAGCTCCGGTGTTGAAGACCGAGCGCGCTTATGTGCTTGAGTGCTCGAGGCCACAGCCTTACCGCGCCCGCCCGCTGGATCATGGTGTTGCTTGGATCGGCGTTCAGTACGGGGCGGCGAGTCGACCTCCTCCTTGTCGTCTGACTCCTCGCTCTCATCGTCATCATCATCATCGTCGTCCGAAGATTCCCATTCGCCACTCTCCTCCACGCTGTCCTCGCCCTCATGGTCTTGCTCCGGAGCTTGTTCACCATTAGGCATCGAGTATGTCTCGGTATAAATCTGCAAAACGAGGAGTCGAGTGAAAGTCAGTCGGGCTCAAGAGCAATCGGAATGTGTGTTCAAGAACAGTCAGAATGAAGGTCATACCTTGTCAGGCTGATTGTCGTCACTGAAGGGGACGACTCTCCTGGCTCCTCTAGGGTTGTCCTTGTTGCCTGTAATGCTCGTCAACCACATGGCCACTGTCTTGGCCGGTACTTCGTCGGGGTGAACCCGAGCAGTGTCACCAGGCCGAGTGTACATCCACATGGGATGGTCACGGTACTGAAGAGGCTGGATGCGTCGACTGAGGAATACTTCCAGCAGGTCCATACCAGTGACGCCCTGATTTATCAGCTGAACTACCCTCTCAACTAGCATATTCGTCTCCACTCTCTCAGCAACAGTCACTTTCAATGAAGAAGGAGTCTGAACACGGTCAAAAGTGAAGTGGGGAAGTCCGGTCGACTGACCTGGAGTTGCGAGGTCCTGGCAGTAGAACCAGGTCGACTGCCAGCCCCTAACTGATTCAGGAAGGGTCATGGAAGGGAAAGAGCTCATCTTCCTTTTCTGGATACCTAAACCACCACACATCTGAATGACATGCGTTTTCTCATCACTCGTGTTCGCTTTCTTCACCGACTGAGAACGGATGGTGAAGATATGCTTGAAAAGACCCCAATGCGGTCGACACCCCGGAAAGTTCTCGCACATGGATACAAATGCAGCGAGGTATGTGATGGTATTGGGAGAAAAATGGTGGAGTTGGGCACCAAAGAAGTTCAAGAAGCCCCTGAAGAAGGCATGCGGAGGAAGCGAGAAACCCCGGTCGACATGGGTGGCGAGTAGTACACACTCACCAGGTCGGGGCTGCGGCTCCGTCTCACCCCCCGGCAGTCTTGCTGCGCCCTTGGCGATCAGCCCGGACTCCGCCAGCTCGTCCAAATCTTCCTGCCGGAGCAAAGATCGGATCCAATCGCCTTGGATCCAACCTGGCGGCAACGTCGAGCGTGACGATGACCCACGATTCTGCTTCTTGCCCTTCGCCTCCCCCGTCGCCTTCTTCGCGCGTTCCAGCGCTGCCGTCTTGTCCTTCACCATGGTGGCGGGGCGGCGGCGTCGAGAGCGGAGGGGCTGGATGTCGTGGGAAAGCGGAGGAGGAAGAGAGGAAACAGACGCGTACAGTACCAGCGCCTCGGCTCCGTCGCCTTATAAAAGGCCGCTTCCGAGTGGCTGACGCGTGGGTCCAGGCGATCCTATCAAATCCCGCAACATTCGTGCGCGTCATACATGGCGAAACAGGTGGCACGGGGATCAAGGCACTCCTGCTTATCCATCCCGTTTACTTCGGCACGTCCCATCCCGCGCGCTTCCCCGAAATTTCGAATCCTATGAAATCCGGGATACACTGCAATCAATCGCGCCAAAGGTTCAGCGCACCAAAACAACACTCGTCGGATGACGTTGTAAATCCAATCAACAGCTTTTGAATCGATCAAGGCGACTGAAACAAGGCCGAAGTTCCAACGTTAGCCTGTGTGCAAACATGAATAGCTGTGAAACACAAGAGTCGAAGCGAGATCTACTTCAACCTTCTTTCACTCGGACCTCAATCCATTCGGGGACTAATGATGATGACATAGACCTGGGGTAGGGTCATAGGCCTGACCTATAAGCCCTGTCCAGGGTCATTATCAAAGAAGCAAAGAAACCTAAAAGGCAATAGGAAGGGCCCTATCAAGGCGTCGAGTGCCATCCACTCGACCGATCAACCACTCGGAGATCCATCCTTCCTGTAATCACTCGACCATACAAGGAATCACTCGACCTACTGAAGATCAGGAGTCGCCCAGCACTGCAACGGTCAGGCGTCCACTCCGTAGTCTTTTAAGGTCATTTATAGCACTTATGGCTGGCGTTACCAGTAACACCCCTATCTTAACTCACATTGAACCCTGTGTAACGGAGGTCTGCGAGGGTCCTAGCGCACTCTATATAAGCCACCCTCCTCCTCTGGCACAAGGGTTCGCACCCCCTGTAACATTCACATGCATAATCCAGTCGACCGCCTCCGGGCTCCGAGACGTAGGGATATTACTTCCTCCGCGAAGGGCCTGAACTCGTAAAACTCGTGTGTACAACTTCGCCATAGCTAGGATCTTGCCTCTCCATACCTACCCCCCTATTCTACTGTCAGTCTTAGAACCATGACAACCGCCCTCTTCTTCCTTCCCCCCTTAGGGGAGAGTTGCTTTCCTCCTCCTCCTCGTCCTCGGCGGCGGAGGAGTGAGTCTTGGCGTCTTCGGACGTCACGTCCGAAGCGCCCTTGCGGCAGAGACCACTTCTGGTCTAATTGGCCTTTTTCTTGGCCTTCTTCTCCGGCGCCTGGTAGGGCGCCGGAACCAGAATCTTCGTCAGAAGCGGGATGGCTGGTTCCTCAGGCAGCGGAGCCGGACACTGAACCCGCTCCGCCTTCTTTTTCCAGCCTTGAAAAAATAAATAGGGAGGCTTAGGCATCTTCCCTGAATAAGCAAATAAAGGATACACCTTGAAATGCGAAAGACTTACCGGACTGGCGGGATGGGCCAGGTCGTGCCCACGGTCCTCGGTCATCTTCGGACACGTCTCGTTGGCCTTGAAGAGCACCTTCCAGATATCTTCGTGTGTAGTTCCGAAGAACCGTTGCAAGGTCTGGTGCTCGGCCGGATCGAACTCCCATAGATGGCAAGCCCGGCTCTAGCATGGAAGGATCCGGCGAACTAGCTTCACCTGGATCATGTTGACGAGCTTGATGTTCTTGTCCACCATGCTCTGGATGCGCGTCTGCAGCGCTGTCAGCTCGTCCGACAAAGCCCAATTCAGGCCCTTCTCTAGCCAGGAGGTGAGCCGCATTGGGGCTCCGGACTTGAACTCGGGAGCCGCGGCCCAGGTGGCGTCGCGGGGCTCTGTGATATAGAACCACAATTGCTGCCACCCTTTGATGGTCTCCACGAAGGAACCTTCGGGCCATGTGACGTTGGGCATCTTGCTCACCATGGCGCCTCCGCACTCTACGTGTTGGCCACCCACCACCTTCGGCTTCACATTGAAGATCTTTAGCCACAATCCGAAGTGGGGTGGGATGCGGAGGAAAGCAACGCACACGACAATAACTACCGAGATGTAGAGGAAAGAATTTGGGGCTAGATCATGGAAATCTAGCCCGTAGTAGAACACGAGTCCGCGGATGAATGGGTGGAGAGGAAATCCCAGCCCGCGGACGAAGTGAGGGATGAACACTACCCTCTCATGGGGCTCCGGGGTGGGGACGATCTGCCCCTTGGCCGGAAGCCGGTGGGCGATTTCCTTGGCCAAAATCCCGCCTCTCAGAGCTTCGTGATGTCCTTCTCCTTGACGGAGGAGACCATCCACTTGCCCTGCGCTCCGGATCCAGACATGGTCGGAGTGCTTTCTTGAGGCAGAAAAGATGAGAACTTGGGCGCTGGAGCTCGAGAATGGGGGGGGGCAGAGAGAGGGAAGGTGTGGGTGAAAGAAACCTTATCTCCTTATAAAGGCAATGAATATCAAGCGCCTCCCCACTCGCCTTAAAACTCGCCTATTCCCAAGGGCCATGCAGACGGCACGGTTGGATTACCCACACCCGTATTGATGAGAATCCCGTAATAAAGGGGCACGATCTCTGCTGCGACAAGACGTGCCAATGGAAACCGCATCTTGATGCATGGAGCGGCAGGCTAAAAACCGGTTCGAAATAATAACCGGGCAGCGATGTGATGTCATGCTACAAAAAGTTGTCGGTAGATTGGACTCGTGAAATATTATACCCTTTGCGTTGTGTGTGGTATTTGTTTTGCAGAGCCGGACACGTTTCCTGTGTTCGAAGGCTGTTTTGGAGTATTCGGAGGAGGAACCCGCCTTACAATGCCGAAGACAATTTGCGCGCCGGACACATCATCATTGAAGCCCGGTCCGTTTTCTATATGAACCGGAGGGTTTAGTCCGTAGAGGCAATCATAACAATACAGGCTAGACTTCTAGGGTTTTAGCCATTACGATCTCGTGGTAGATCAACTCTTGTAATACTCATATTCATCAAGATCAAGCAAGCAGGAAGTAGGGTATTACCTCCATAGAGAGGGCCCGAACCTGGGTAAACATCGTGTCCCCCGTCTCCTGTTACCATCGACCTTAGACGCACAGTTCGGGACCCCCTACCCGAGATCTGCCGGTTTTGACACCGACAAGGATGCCTACCGGGGCATCCCCAAGCTTAGATGCTTGAGACTTCTTGAAATATTATCTTGGGGTGCCTTGGGCATCCCCAAGCTTGAGCTTTTATGTCTCCTTAATTCCTTTTATATCTCGGTTTCCCTAAATCTCAAAACTTCATCCACACAAAACTCAACAAGAACTCGTCAGATAAGTTAGTATAAACCAATGCAAAAACCTTATCATTCTCTACTGTAACAAATCACTAAAATTACTATTCAACATTGCATACTAAATGCTTCTGCATATTTAATATTCCTATCCTCAAATAGAATCATTAAACAAGCAAACATATGCAAACAATGCAAACATAACAGCAATCTGCCAAAACAGTACAGTCTGTAAAGAATGCAAGATTCATCATACTTCTCTAACTCCAAACATTATGAAATTCTACCACACTGTAGAAAATTTATCAGAGCTTATTATGCAAAAAGTTTCAACATTTTATCATATTCTGCTTTTCTAGGGAATTTTTGCAACAGCAATAAACTTTCTGTTTTGAAACAACAACATGTATACTTGCAAAATAAGCATGGCAAAGGCTATCGCTAACATTTTTATTGAAAATAGAGATGCAAAAAATTATTCTAAATAACATCAAGCAAATGCTAAAAACATAAAATGACGCTCCAAGCAAAACACATTTCATGTGGTGAATAAAAATATAGCTCCAAGTAAAGTTACCGATGAACGAAGACGAAAGAGGGGATGCCATCCGGGGCATCCCCAAGCTTAGGCTCTTGGTTGTCCTTTAATATTACCTTGGGGTGCCTTGGGCATCCCCAAGCTTAGGCTCTTGCCACTCCTTATTCCATAGTCCATCGAATCTTTACCCAAAACTTGAAAACTTCACAACACAAAACTCAACAGAAAATCTTATGAGCTCCGTTAGTATAAGAAAATAAAACCACCACTTTTGGTACTGTTATGAACTCATTATAATTTCATATTGGTGTAACATCTACTGTATTCAAACTTATCTATGGTTCATACCCTCCGATACTACTCATAGATTCATCAAAATAAGCAAACAACACATAGAAAACAGAATGTGTCAAAAACAGAACAGTCTTTAGCAATCTGTAACTTTAGAATACTTCTGTAGCTCCAAAAATCCTGAGAAATTAGGAAGTCCTAAGCAATTTGTTTATTAATCTTCTTCAAAAAGAATCAGATCAAAAGCACGTTTCTGTGAATTATCAAAACTAATTTACAGGGCGCAAAAGTTTCTGATTTTCAGCAGGAAAAACACAACTATCACCGTAAGCTATCCTAAAGGTCTTACTTGGCACTTTATTGAAACAAAAGCTATAAAACATGATTACTACAGTAGCTTAATCATGTGAACACACAAAAACAGTAAGGGTAAATATTGGGTTGTCTCCCAATAAGCGCTTTTCTTTAATGCCTTTTTAGCTAGGCATGATGATGACAATGATGCTCACATAAAAGATAAGAATTGAAACATAACGGGAGCATCATGAAGCATATGAATAGCACATTTAAGCCTAACCCACTTCCTATGCATAGGGATTTTGTGAGCAAACAACTTATGGGAACAAGAATCAACTAGCATAGTAAAGCAAAACAAGCATAGCTTCAAGATTTTCAACACATAGAAAGGAAACTTGATATTATTGCAATTCCTACAAGCATATGTTCCTCCCTCATAATAATTTTCAGTAGCAACATGAATTAATTCAACGATATAACTATCACATAAAGCATTATTTTCATGATGCACAAGCATATAAATTTTACTACTCTCCACATAAGCAAATTTATTCTTATGAATAGTAGTGGGAGCAAACTCAACGAAATAACTATCATGTGATACTTTATTCACATAATCAATTTGAGCATTAAAATCATGATGACAAGTTTCATGGATATCATTACTCTTTATAGCATACGTGTCATCACAATAATCATCATAAATAGGAGGCATGCTTTCATCATAATAAATTTGCTCATCAAAACTTGGGGGACTAAACATATCATCTTCATCAAACATAGCATCCCCAAGCTTGTGGCTTTGCATATCATTAGCATCATGGGTATTCAAGGAATTCATACTAACAACATTGCAATCATGCTCATCATTCAAAGATTTCGTGCCAAACATTTTAATGCATTCTTCCTCTAGCAATTGAGCACAATTATCGGAATCCTTATTTTCACGGAAGACATTAAAAAGATGAAGCACCCTCAATTCCAATTTTTTTGTAGTTTTCTTTTATAGACTAAACTAGTGATAAAACAAGAAACTAAAATATTCGATTGCAAGATCTAAAGATATACCTTCAAGCACTAACCTCCCCGGCAACGGCGCCAGAAATCCTTCTTGCTACCTCTTGAGCATGCGTTGGTTTTCCCTTGAAGAGGAAACGGTGATGCAGCAAAGTAGCGTAAGTATTTCCCTCAGTTTTTGAGAACCAAGGTATCAATCCAGTAGGAGACTACACGCAAATCGCCTAGTACCTGCACAAACAATCAAGAACCTTGCAACCAACGCGATAAAGGGGTTGTCAATCCCTTCATGGCCACTTGCAAAAGTGAGATCTGATAAAGATAATAAAGTAAATATTTTTGGTATTTTTGTTGTATAGATTGGAAAGTAAAGATTGCAAAATAGTAAACGAGATGTGATGTAAGTAAAAGTGATTCAAGATAATAGGAAAGAGACCCGGGGGCCATAGGTTTCACTAGTGGCTTCTCTCAAGATAGCATGTATTACGGTGGGTGAACAAATTACAGCCGAGCAATTCATAGAAAAGTGCATAGTTATGAGAATATCTAGGCAATGATCATGAACATAGGCATCACGTTCGTGTCAAGTAGATCGAAACAATTCTGCATCTACTACTATTACTCCACACATCGACCACTATCCAACATGCATCTAGAGTATTAAGTTCATAAGAACAGAGTAACGCATTAAGCAAGATGACATGATGTAGAGGGATAAACTCAAGCAATATGATATAAACCCCATCTTTTTATCCTCGATGGCAACAATACAATACGTGCCTTGCTGCCCCTACTGTCACTGGGAAAGGACACCGCAAGATTGAACCCAAAGCTAAGCACTTCTCCCATTGCAAGGAAGATCAATCTAGTAGGCCAAACTAAACCGGTGATTTGAAGAGACTTGCAAAGATATCAAATCATGCATATAAGAATTCAGAGAAGAACCAAATATTATTCATAGATAAACTTGATCATAAATCCACAATTCATCGGATCTCGGCAAACACACCGCAAAAAGTATTACATCGAATAGATCTCCGAGAACATCGAGGAGAACTTTGTATTAAGAAGCAAAGAGAGAGAAGAATCCATCTAGCTAATAACTATGGACCCGAAGGTCTATGGTAAACTACTCACACATCATCGGAGAGGCTATGGTGTTGATGTAGAAGCCCTCCGTGATCGATTCCCCCTCCGGCGGAGCACCGGAAAAGGCCCCAAGATGGGATCTCACGGGTACAGAAGGTTGCGGCAGTGGAAAAGTGGTTTCGTGGCTCCCCCCAATGTTTTTAGGGTATAAGAGTATATATATGCGAAAGAAGTAGGTTGGTGGAGATACAAGGGGTCCACGAGGGTGGGGGACGTGCCTACCCCCCCTGGGCGGGCCCTCCTGCCTCGTGGCCGCCTCGTTGCGTCTCTAACTTCAACTCCAAGTCTCCTGGATTGCGTTTGTTCCAAGAAAGATCCTCGCGAAGGTTTTGTTCCGTTTGATATTCCTTTTCTGCGAAACATTGAAATAGGCAAAAAACAACAATTTGCACTGGGCCTCCGGTTAGTAGGTTAGTCCCAAAAATAATATAAAAGAGCATAATAAAGCCCATTAAACATCCAAAACAGATAATATAATAGCATGGAACAATCAAAAATTATAGATAGGTTGGAGACGTATCACCCTTTCGGTACCTTTGCTTATAGACGTATGCCTTTTGGTTTATGTAATGCACCTGCTACCTTTCAAAGATGTATGACTGCTATATTCTCAGACTTCTGTGAAAAGATTGTTGAGGTTTTCATGCATGATTTCTCCATGTATGGAACTTCTTTTGATGATTGCTTAAGCAACCTTGATCGAGTTTTGCAGATATTTAAAGAAACTAATCTTGTCTTGAATTGGGAGAATTGCCACTTTATGCTTAATGAAGGTATCGTCTTTGGGCATAAAATTTCTGAAAGAGGTATTGAAGTTGATAAAGGTAAAGTTGATGCTATTGAAAAGATGTCGTGTCCTAAGGACATTAAAGGTATAAGAAGTTTCCTTGGTCATGCCGGTTTTTATAGGAGGTTCATTAAAGACTTCTCAAAAATTTCTAGGCCTCTGACTAATCTCTTACAAAAAGATGTTCCTTTTGTCTTTGATGATGATTGTGTAGAAGCATTTGAAATACTTAAGAAAGCCTTGATTTCTGCACCTATTGTCCAGCCACCTGATTGGAATTTACCCTTTGAAATTATGTGTGATGCTAGTGATTATGCTGTAGGTGTTGTTCTAGGACAAAGAGTTGATAAGAAATTAAATGTTATCCAATATGCTTGTAAAACTCTAGACAGTGCCCAGAGAAATTATGCTACTACTGAAAAAGAATTTTTAGCAGTTGTATTCGCTTGTGATAATTTCAGACCTTATATTGTTGATTCTAAAGTAACTATTCACACTGATCATGCTGCTATTAAATATCTTATGGAAAAGAAAGATGCTAAACCTAGACTTATTAGATGGGTTCTCTTGCCACAAGAATTTGATTTGCACATTATTGATAGAAAGGGAGCTGAGAACCCCGTTGCAGACAACTTGTCTAGGTTAGAGAATGTTCTTGATGACCCACTACCTATTGATGATAGCTTTCCTAAAGAACAATTAGCTGTCATAAATGCTTCTCGTACTGCTCCATGGTATGCTGATTATGCTAATTACATTGTTGCTAAATTTATACCACCGAGTTTCACATACCAGCAAAAGAAAAAGGTTTTCTATGATTTAAGACATTACTTCTGGGATGACCCACACCTTTATAAAGAAGGAGTAGATGGTGTTATTAGATGTTGTGTACCTAAGCATGAACAGGAACAGATCCTATGCAAGTGTCACTCCGAGGCATATGGAGGACACCATGTTGGAGATAGAACTGCACATAAGGTATTGCAATCCGGTTTTCATTGGCCTACTCTTTTCAAAGATGCCCGTAAGTTTGTCTTGTCTTGTGATGAATGTCAAAGCATTGGTAATATTAGTAGACGTTAAGAAATGCCTATGAACTATTCACTTGTTATTGAACCATTTGATGTTTGGGGCTTTGATATATGGGACCGTTTCCTTCCTCTAATGGGTATACACATATTTTAGTTGCTGTTGATTACGTTACTAAGTGGGTAGAAGCTATTCCAACTAGTAGTGCTGATCATAACACCTCTATTAAGATACTTAAAGAAGTTA
Source organism: Aegilops tauschii subsp. strangulata (assembly GCF_002575655.3). Lineage (NCBI taxonomy): Eukaryota > Viridiplantae > Streptophyta > Magnoliopsida > Poales > Poaceae > Aegilops > Aegilops tauschii. Next base: position 501,903,979 of record NC_053035.3, on the reverse strand, counting down.
TTTTTCCGAGGTTTGGAGTCCCTAGATACTTAATGACTGATGGTGGTTCACATTTTATTCATGGTGCTTTTCGTAAAATGCTCTCTCGATATTGCGCTTAATTCTACATAGGCTTCATCATGGACTCATGGTCGGATCTTCCAATATCTTTCGTCCATATTTGAAGGATAGAGCAATAGTAGTGAAAAGAGTAGTTTAGAATCTATGTTTGAGTCACGACTCACGAACCTAATTTTTCAAACAAAGCCTTTTGTTTTCTCCACCAAACTATGGTGCGCCTTGTTACTAAATCTTTTGTTTTTGTTTTTGTTATTTTCTTGCACTATCAGAGAAGGTTATTTCAAATAAGCACAGATTGTTCATGTGAAGCAATAAACAGAGAATTATAGAGAAGTCAGTAGCAAAACCATGCCTTATGATTTGATAGCTTAAAAGGTTCGGACACCATGCTTCTTCAGTTTCCCATGCATTGTCCCAATAGACATGGAAATTAGTAGAGTCACTTGCCGATCATAGGATGAAGTACAGAAAAAAGAAGACCGAAAAGAAAGAGCACCTCTAAACACCCAGGTGACTTCAGCTTGTCGTCTTGGCCGCTACCACACCTCTACACGGCTGGCACCCTGGAGGGGCGACAATCAGAGAGAGCATTCTACTTGTGAGCTGCGTTGGGAATTCCTCAAAGAGGACGGAAGATGCAGTACAATAGAGATAAGTATTTCCCTCACTGAGAACCAAGGTTTATCGAACTAGTAGAAGAATCATGCAAAACCTCATGAACAACACCTGCACACACAAAAGATAATACTTGCACCCAACGTGGGCAAGAGGGTTGTCAATCCCCTTGAACTCGTTAATTGCAAGGATCAAATCTCGTAGTGGTAGATAGATAAATTGCAAAAAATAAAGGAAATAAAATTGCAGCAAAGGAACTTTAGTTATTATAATATGATTAAAGTAGACCCAGGCCATAGTTTTCACTAGAAGCTTCTCTCTTGAATACATAGCATACGGTGGGTGAACAAATTACTGTTGGATAATTGATAGGAAAGCCCATAGTTATGACGATATTCAAGGCAATGATCAAGTATATAGGCATCACGTCCGAGACAAGTAGACCGACTCCTGCCTGCATCTACTACTATTACTCCACCCATCTACCGCTATCCAGCATGCATCTAGGGTATTAAGTTAATAAAAATAAATTAAGAAAGATGACATGATGTATACAAAGTAAACCCAATCAATATGAATAAACCCCGTCGTTTTACCCTTAATGGTAATAATATAAAAACGTGTCTTGCCCCCTTCTGTCACTAGGATATAGAGCACCGCAAGTTTGAACCCATTATAAAGTACCTCTCCCGCTAAAGATAAATCAATCTAGTTGGCCAAACCAAACGGATATATCAGAGAGAAATACAAAGCTATAAAAATCATCCATAATAAAGTTCAGAAAAGACTCAATTACTTCTCATGAATATTCAGAGAAGGTAAAGGAAGTGAAAAAAGACCCTGAAGAAAACCGGTAAAACCAGGTTATTGTCAATTCAGATAATCTTGAGGTTATTAGTACATAAATGAAGGAGGACAATCTACAGGTCCAACGGTTGCAATCTTTGACGATTGCTATCATATCGCGTGCATCTTTCCTTATACCTCGTTTGTGCACTGCCCTTGGGAGGCTAATTCTGTTGCTCATGAATTAGCAAATATGGCCAAGGGCCCGTCTTGTAATAGTTTTTTGTTGAGCCCCCTAGCGAGCTCATACCTCTCTTTATTTAAGTGATGAAACATTGATTGAATCGTAAATAAAGAGAGGGATGTGATTTCAAAAAGAAAAAAAACAGACGAAAAAGAAAATAAAATATTGGGCGCTGCTACGCGTCCGCCGGCCGATGTTTTGATATTATCCGTCATGTCGACAGCCGTTGGATCCCCGAGCGGTTAGCCGTCCGATATAGTGTCCGCACCCCGCATTCCCCCTCATTAATTCCCGCACATGCGCTCTGTTGCAGAAACACGACACTCTTGCCCCCGGCACCAACAGAGCTGTGCCCTGCGCGGCGCCGCCGCCAACCTACCCCAAAATCAGCGCGCCGCTGGCGTGCAAGAGGTAAATTGAAGTTTCTGAAACACCATGGTGCACCATATCGCGCGTCAGATGGTTGGGTTGGATCTGACGCAAATCGAACTCACTAAGAGGCCCTGGTTTGAGAACAGCCGCGCCCATCGTTCTCAGCTCCGAGCGCCGCCGGAGGGCTTCCGTCGCGTGCTGGAGTTTCCTTTTGGTTCGGCATCGTGATGGTTCCGCCGCGTGCTTTGAGATTTTCTTCTTCCAAGTTCGTCTCCTCATTCTCCCCAACACCATCTCATCTTCCTTTGGCCTGAATTTCATCAAGGTTTTCATGATATTTTAAGCTTCCACACCTTGTAAGAATATTCATGTAATGAAAAGAAATTGCTAATAAACTTAGTTTATAAAAATGTTTGCCACGCATTAAAAAAATTGTTTGTGGAATGTAAAAGTTTGTTGGCGTGGTGTAAACAAAATATCCGTACAATCCATAAAAACGCTTTGCATGTATTTGAAGAATCGCTGTGGGAGGTCATAGCTAGTTCAGTTTTACTGTTTAGTAATATGGGTGTCTTTCCAAGATAAGTACTCCCTCCGTCCGGAAATACTTGTCGGAGAAGGACATAGCATTTTCGGATATATAACATGCCTATGGGTGTCTTACGAGTTGTGGAAAATTGTGGAAGAAGGCTACAAGCCCGCGAACCTCGATGATCTCACTCCATCAAAGGCTTACGACAAGGAACTCAACTCCACCGCGCTCATGATGATAAGGAAGGGGACGGTACCTCAACATGAACACCACCAAGCAACTATGGGATGCTCTTGTGTTAACCAAGACCGGCGCCACCACACTTTAACAAACAAGATATGAAGTTGCCAAGAGTGACATGAACTACTTTGTGAGGAAGAAGTATGAGTCACCTCAAGAGCTATGTGAACGCCTAAATACTCTTGCTTGTGAAATTGAAAGATTTGAGTGTGAAAGGGGAGGTGATGGTTTCAGTATAACCAACAACAAATTCCTTGTGGAGAAGTTACTCACAGTTGTTGCCACTGACTATAAGAACACGGTTTGGTCCATAAGACGCGAGCATGGGTTCTCAACCGTGACTACCGATGATGTGTTTGCTACCTTCTTGCAATATGATGAGTATGATCTCAAAGTAAAAGACAACTTGTTATGCAAGAAGGAAGTCAAAAGACCAACTTTGCTTTGAAGGCCAAGCAAGAGTGACGAAGAAGAAGGTGATGATGATGACGATAAGTTGACTCGGATGTGTGTCCCTCATACAATTAAATGACACAGGAAACAAAATAACCGACGGGGAAGGAACATAAGAGAAGAACTGCAAAGGGTCTGACGCTGCAGGGGTATGCAATTGCTTGCCAAAGAAGAAAGAACAGGGCCCTTTTTGTTAAGAGAAAATCTAGAGCAAGCACATAGTTTGGGATGGAAAAAAAAGAGTAAAAAGAAGAAAGAAAAAGAAAACCTGCTGAACCAACTTGTGGTTGGATGGACTGTCGTATCCCCAGCCAACCAGGGTTCAAATCCTGATACTCGCATTTATTCCTGGATTATTTCAGGATTTCCGGCGATGCGCATTTAGTGGGAGGAGACGTTCCCGTCGACGACGAGGTGGCTACGGTGACTTCGTAAATTTCAAGATGATATGCCGGCTCAGTCTTTCGGAGGTGCTCGTAGGGGTAGGGTGTGCGTGTGTGCGTTTATAGGGATGAGTGTATGCGCGTGTATATGAGCGCTTGCGTGTGTACTATGTTCAAAAAAAAAACCCTGCCGAAATCTACACGGCGTGCAACCCAGTTGGGCCGAAACCGAAACCTCGAAGAACAAGAACTGCACCGGGCCGGGCTCGCTCCAAGGTTAATATAAGTTGGACCTTCCGGTTCCGGACAGCGCAAGAGACCGCAGCCGCACCCACTTTCCCCGTCTGTCTTTCTTCTCGGCGGAGGCGGAGGCGACAGGAAGGCGAACGACGAACCCTAGCCGCGCGAGGAACGCCCAGATCCCCAAGGTACGCTCACCTAAACCTACCGCATTCCCCCGATCGATTATGTGTGTGCTCGTATGGGTGGGTGGGGGAGCCGCGGCTGGCCGGCGGTTGTGATTCGTGACGGACTTATCCTAATCCCTAACCAATTGTTGGCAGGCCGGCGACGATGGCGATGGCGGCGGTTCGCTGCGCCGCGAGGAGGCTCGGTGGCTCCCTGCTCCAGCCAACGCAGGCGGCGGTCGCGGAGGAGGGACGCCGCCTCGTGCCAAGCAGGTTCATGCGCTCCCGCCACCTCTCCACCAAGGTATCCTAACCAAAATCGACATCCTTTTGTCTCATGATTTGTGTATCCCACGGCATCAAGTATCGATGTAGCCAGCCATAATCGAATTCTGTGCAATCGAAACAGCAGCATGGCATGTGTCTCTTGTACTAGTTACTAGCTAGAAACAAGAGCAAAATTACTTTGTTATCCCCTGTCCGGCGACGCATCTTAACCAAAATTGACATCTTTCTTCTCATGATTTACCTGCCGAACATCAAAGGATCGAAGTAGCCTGCGATTAGCGAATTCTGTGCAATTGAAACAGCAGCATGCATGTGTCTCTTCTACTTGTAGTTGGGGGAACTTGTACTAGTTTCCCTCCAGCTACAAGTATTTCGGTATAGAGTAGTAGAAACAAGAGCAAAACTACTTGGTTATCTCCTGTCCGGCGAGGCATCTTAACCAAAATTTACATCTTTCTTCTCATGATTTACCTGCCGACATCAAGTATCGATGTAGCCTGCGACTATCGAATTCTGTCCAATCGAAACAGCAGCATGCATGTGTCTCTTCTGTTGGCTACTAGCTAGAAACAAGCGCAAAATTACTTGGTTATCTCCTGTCCGGCGAGGTATCTTAACCAAAATTGACATCTTTCTTCTCATGATTTATCTGCCGACATCAAGGATTGATGTAGCCTGCGATATTCGACTTCTGTGCAATCGCAACAGCAACCTGCATTTGTCTCTTCTATTAGCTGCTAGTAGAAATACTTGCTACTTATCATCGTCATACTTGTTTAACCTGACATGAACCTGTACATCCACTTGGACTGCATGCAAACCATATCTATCATTATAAGCAACTTGTTTTCCTGCTTAATCTGAGCATGGCCTTTTACCATCTCATCTTCTGTTTGAGGCACTTCCTAGTATTACTACCTCTGTCCCAAACTAGTTGACTCGGGTTTGTCTAGATACTTCCGTATCTAGAAAAATCTAAGTCTTACTAATTTGGGACGGAGGGAGTATGATTCTGCGACCTCATTTATCCATTGTACAGTAGCTACCTACACATGCACCCCATGCATTCTGTATATATGTATCCCACGACATCCAAGGATCGACCTAGCCTGCCACACTTGAATTATGTGCAATCAAAGCAGCAACATGCATGTGTCTCTTGTTTTAGCTACTATAAACAAGAGCAAAATTACTTGCTTTATCATGATCATACTTGTCTAGCCTGACCTGAACCTGTACATCCTGACGTTACTAGCAACAGGAATACATGCATGCAAATCATAGCATCAAGCAACCTGCTTTGTGAATCATTAATTGCAACGCATAAGACTATTGTTGCTGCGGTTTTGAAACCATCTCATCATCTGCTTAGTTCCTAGTATGATTCCGTGACTTCATTTATCCATAATGCAGTAAGTATGAATGATTCTGCCGGGACTAGTTGCTACACATGCAAACCTCTTCTTACCTACTCCCTCCGTAAAGAAATATAAGAGCGTTCAGATCACTACTTTAGTGATCTATAAACGCTCTTATATTTCTTTACAGTGGGAGTCATTACCAATCGCAATCAGCGCTTACTTGGTGATTGATGGTGCAAAGCAAGTGCAGTGACCATTGTGTATGTGTATCAAATCCAGCATGCTAGCGAGACCTGGATGGAAAAGAAGATGCAGAAGTTGAGATCTATGTGGGCCCAGTACAAGGCGGACATAGAGAGAAGGATGAGGGAACCTCCAGAAGAGGATGAGTTTAAGTTGTAAGTACAATGCCAGACGAACAAACAAGATGCATGCATCCTTAATTTCCTGTTTGTTTGCTTGTTTGATACACATATAATCTCATTTGACCTACCTCTTTCTACCTGCAGGCTTGTCGAGTCCTACGCACGTACGATTGATGGTGTGGTCCATGGAACTGCCAAGATGGCACTTCTCTGCATCATTCCATTTGCCCTTTTTGCCGGCGACAACAACAAGGGGGTAGAAGCAGAGTCTGTTACCAAGGAAGACCAGTGAAGACAAACATCCAAAGACGAGAACCAAAGATGGACCCCTACTTGTTTTCAGTTAAATTATGATGACCTGCAGTTTCGCTAGCGAGCACTATGCTATCGTTGTGATTTTGTGTAACATGGTACCATCTATTCGACATGAAACTTGTAGGTTGATGAGAACATGCATTGCATAGCTTGTATGGTCACTGGCATGCATTTTGCTGCTACTGGAGTGCTTGAATCAACTTAGAGGTGTTAACTCTTCTTCTGAAACTAATTGTGTGACGTTATCCTTTCACTTCATGACTGCCCTGTGTTTTTCCCCATCACCAAAGGGGCGGGCTCGTCTTGTACAGATCCTCTTAACTTCATGGCTGCCCTGTTTTTCTCCTGTCACCAAGGGGCGTGCTAGCCTTGATCTATTCATTCTGGGCGTTCTTTCTCATCAACATGAGGTTATTTATTTATTGATTCAGCACTCTTTTACAAACCTGTTGAAAAACATGGGGAGACTAATAATAATACTTCGAGAGCATGGTTAAATAAGAAAGAAGAATATGTGTGGAAATAGCGTCGAGTAAGGTTCAATCCTATTCACCGGGATCCTCAAATTCAAAAATCAAAACAACTGTGAATTTTTAGAGATTTCTCGAGTCAAGCAAAATTCTTATTTTTGACCCATCAAAATCGACATATTCAAGTGTGACTAGTGAAGGTGGATGTACCCTTGCGTCTCTTAGAGAGGATCATTCTCTTCAGGCATTTGAGAACATGCTTTAAACAAGAAGACGAACCTGTGTGTGAAGTCCCCCCCCCCCCCCCCCCCCCCCCCACCTAGGGTTCCCAAGTCCTCTGGTGGCCACTGCCGTGAGTTCCCTAAGGAAACCTCTTCCCTAAGCGATCAACGTTTTTCTCTTTACCTTTTGCCACTCGAACTGATCACGGGGCCAACTTGGTTGGCCGCCGGTCTTGGAAGGCAAGAGTGAGGGTTCGGAGGCAGGAAGGGGAGATCGAGACTGATGGAGAATTCATTGGAGGCTAGTGACTCAGGTGGAAAGAAATATGATGGTTCTAGTGTTCTCGTGGCGAGATTTTTTTTTTTAAAGAAAGTTCTGCTAGCGGTACATTATTTGTTACACTATTCTTGTGATTCACAAGAAAGTGCATGTTTTGGTGCTGAACTGAACTTCACAAAACAATTACTAGTTGTTAATGTACATGAATGTCTTATTTACCCCCATATAATAATACAAAAGTTCCTTTTCAAATCCATGTTTTTGAAGATTATTTTTGTTATGCCTTCTAATCAAGTGTTTGCACGCAGTCCCTGGAATGGGTTTTGACATCATGTGGCTAGGCACATTAGTTGCAACCTCCCCGATCGATGATGAAGCAAAACCAAATCACGTTCTTTTGTTAGAAATCAAGGTCAATTTTTTTCTATTTTTATGTTAAAAATGACATATTTATGGTGTTCAGAGTTTCCTCATTTGTTATATACTCCTTAAACAGGGAAAGTAGGATAGGCCAAACAAACTTCGTTTGATGTCTATCAGACCTTTTGATTATGCTGAGGCATGCCACTCTTACCTATAATGCTTATTTAAGCAAGTGTTTTTAAGTTTCTCACAATTTGGAATGTGTCCTCATGACCCGGCCTCAATTTCCATTTCAATAAAATTGCAAGTTTTAGGTTTTCAGTTTAGTATTTCAGATGTTGTCCCTTTTCCTATAAGCATGTGGCCTTCGTGTGAATGGTTCAATAATATCGTGTTTGTCGGTTTTCCTAGTCTGGTAAAATTCCGTTGTTTAAATAGAAATATGTTATCCTCAGTTTCAGGTAAGGAATCTGACTGAAAAAAAAATTAATCAACCAACAACAAGTAGATTAGAACCCAGACTTCCATTAATTCAAATCAAGGTAAAATATTAGTACAAATGCTCTGTGAAAAAATGATTTTTTCTTTGAAAGTTCTCATACTGTTCTGCATGTTGGCTACTCTTGGTTTACAACAATGAACCAACATCTATTTGGTCAGAAGTATGCTGGCGAGGTGCCTCAGGCACTGCTGTATTAATTGCTGAAGTGATCATCCCAGGCTTACACATCGAACTCATTGCCTCTTGTTGTAAGGTCGCGAACCGCCAATATGTTATCATTTTCTCAAAAGCTACATGAGGTATTTCGCTATGTTTAAGAAAAGGGAAAACTTTGTTTTTGCCACTCTAGTTTTTGCCCACTTTGCTTATGCCATTCTAGAATTTGACATTTCAGTTTTGCCACTCGTAGCTTTTGACAATACATCACAATTGCCATTCCATGGCAAAAGTACAATTTTCAGAGTGGCAATTGTGATACATTGTCAAAGCTAAGAGTGGCAAAAGTGATATAAAAATTTATTGCTTTTGCCACACAATGGCATTTGTGATGTATTGTCAAAAGCTAAGAGTGGCAAAAGTGAAATGTCAAATTCTAGAGTGGCATAAGCAAAGTCGGCAAAAGCTAGAGTGGCAAAAACAAAGTTTTCCCAACAAAGAAATAGGCAAAAACGGAAACTAGCAATGGGCACTATATTAATATGTTGGTCCATAAAAATAATATAAAATTGCACCAAAACCATGTAGAATTCTTGTAAATATAGCATGAATACTTCATAAATTATAGATACATTGGGGACATATCATTTATCTATGGTGATCCACCGTGTATAGCTTTCATGTAATTTATTCTTCGTACAGTTGGAAAACTCAACAACTATAAGTTATAACTCTGTAATACTAAGTATCAAGAAACAACTTTATAAATAACTTTTTGCAAAGATGGTATTTTCCTACTTTCACACCTATTTTGCCTAAGAATATAGGATATGGCACCACTGAAGTGATGAAACTTCTCACATGACCCAAAACTCACTGGACTGTGCAATATAAGAGCATCTTCAGCCGCGCCCCCAACAAGGGCCGCCAGGCGATTTTTAGGCCGCCGGCGCTGAAAAATCGGCCCAGTTGCGCCCCCAAAGGCCCTTTTTTCGCCGGCTCGGGCCGAAATTGGCGCCGGCAGACCCAGGCTGAACCCGGCGCGCTGGGGGCGCTTGGGGGCGCCGGCCGAATTGTTTTTGGCGTGAAAATAGGCGGGCCCTCCTTGGCAGCGACTCGGCTCTTCCTCGTCGCTTCGTCGTCCTCATCCCTCGGTTCCCGCGGCGGAATCAATGCCAAAGCTGCCGCGCGCTGCCGCGCCGGTCAGCCTCCTCCATTGATGCGTCACGGGCGGCACAATGAAGACGGGACGACGCGCGTCCCCCGCCCGCCACGCGTACGCGCGGCGCCTCCGCCTATATAAGCCGCACCCAGCACGCCGGTGATGCACAGACTCTCCACCGCCGACGCCTCGTTCCTTCCCGTTCCTCCCTCTCTTCTCGCCGTTTCCTGTTCAACCATGGCCGAGCGCTTTCCAGGCGATGGCGCGGCGGCGAACGGCTTCGGCCGCCGCCACCTTCACGAGGACGAAGCTCGGCTCCTCTATGAGGCCGAGTACCCCGTCCCGCCGAACATGCGGGTGCCTGGGGCGTGGAGGATCAGCGCCGGCGGGGTCCCGGTGCCACCACCGCCCACCGGGGCGGCGCAGCATGCGGAGATCGCGCGTATCCGCGCCTCTCTGCCGCAGGCGGCGAGGAAAGGTCCGCGGTACGTCCCCGACAGCCCGCTGTGGGAGCCCTACTTCCGTCGTCGCCATGCCGAGCAGCTCGAGGCCACCAATGGCGTCGTGCCTTCCGGAAGGCTCAACTCCGAAGGCCGCCGCCGATGGTGGGGCGTGCCCGGCCGCACGCTGGAGGCTGTCCTCGAGTACATCAAGGGCGGCAACACGCCCAGGCTGGAGTACCCCGCTCCCCCGTCCTTTTCCCGCCGGCATGGGAGCTCGTGGATGCCGAGGCGCATGGACCCGGGGGCGTCCTCCTCCTCGTCCGACCGTTCGTCCGGCTCTCCCTGCCTCCGCCCCGTCAAGCCGGAGCCCCAGGACACGCCGGTCAGCCAGCGCACCCGCAGCTCCGGTGTCCGCATCGCCGACTCGTCCCCCACCACTGGCCGCCTCGTCCTCGTCAGGCCGAAGGTGGAGCCCGGCATCCCCGCGGAGTACGAGGCCATAGGCCGGCGCGACTTCTTCGACAAGGACGCCCTAAAGTGGGCGCGGGACGACTACCTCCGCGACGAGATGGTCTGGCAGCGCCGAGCCCTGGAGGAGATCGCCGCCCGCAAGCGTGGGCGCGAGGACAAGAATGGCATGGTGATCCTCGACAGCGACGAGGACGAGGACGCCTCCGGACCGTCCAACCCGCCGCGCCAACCTGGGGAGGGGTGCAGCAGGGACGGCGGCCGCGGAGGAGACGACGACGACGACGGCGGTGACTACACGCAGTTCTACAGGCGCCTCAGCATGTAGAGCTTCAAGGGCGGCGGGCGGCAAGGAACGGCGAGGTCGAGGACGGCGGGCCTAGTAGCGTTTTTTTCTTCTTTAGTAAAATATTTTAAATATATATGAACTCGCCGAAGTTTGGTTGAATTTGCGCCTTATTTGTGCCGGATTTTAGTTTTCAAAAAAATCATGGGCGCCGCGACTGGGGGGCATCACGCCCCCAGCACGCGGTTTGCGCCGGTGCCCCCCCCCGGGGGGCGATTTTTAGCGCCTCCTGGGGGGCCAACGGCTGGAGATGCTCTAATGTGTAACGCTGGAAATGTCAGCTGGACACAAATTCTTAAGCTCCATAACATCAAATCTTGGGAACATCACAAGCATTTCATAGTACAAGATTGCATAAAGTGCACAAGCGCTGCCCATCTGAACTACAAAATCCCCATATTACATGATTTACCTATGGGTAATCTTTTTTAAGATCACCCTCGGGTGAGATTGTGCCTCAGGCGATATTCTTTGATCGAATAATGTCGTCCAGAAATACATGGATTTCATCAAAGTTCAATATAGGATTACATCATAGTTCAGTACAACCTCTCTTGCACAAATGTCTGCAGCAACATTTCTATTTATTCATGCAAACTGGGACTTGAACCCTAGAAGGATGAAAGAGTAATCTTCATCTCGCACGCCAACTGATACCCAACTAATCGCTGCATTCCCTCTTCATTCCACAAAGATAGTACTTGGCAGTCTGTTTCAACAAGCACCTTAGTCAATCAAACACTTTAGTACAATTTCTCATAGATCAGTATATATTATCACTAGTGAGATAATATGTGCACCATTTTCTTAATTTCGCAGAAAAACCATACCAAATGAAGTCCAAACGCGATAAAAATTTACGGTGTTTTTTTATGGACAAGAAGGGACCCAGGAAGCTTCGAGGAAGGACCAGAAGGTGCCAGGGGGCCCACAAGCTCAAGGGGCACGCCCCCGGGCGTGCCACCTGAGCTTGTGGGACCCTTGGGACTCCCCCTAGCGTGAATCCAATGCTAAAAATTCCTATAAATCCAGAAATGTCCGAAAAGTAACCTAGAACTTTTTCTCTGCCGCCGCAAGCCTCTGTTCCAAAGCGATCTCATTTGGAGGCCTTTCCCGCTGCCCCGCCGGAGGAGGAATCCATCACGGAGGCCATATTCATCATCCTTGTTGCCTCCATGACGAGGAGGGAGTAGTTCACCCTTGGGGCTGAGGGTATGTACCAGTATCTATGTGTTTGGTCTCTCTCTCTCTCTCTCCCTGTCTCGTGATCTTTATAGGAGATGTTTATGTAACATGAGGTTTGTTAATATATTTAGATCATATGGGGTTCTTCCCCTCTATCTCTTTTGTGGTGAATTAAATCTTGCTCTTTGAGGTTTCTCTGTTATCGGATTGAATACTTTGGATTTGAGATCTGATGCATGTCTCACTCACAGATACTCGTGGTGACATTGGAGTATGTAGGTGACATTAGAGTTGATTGATTAGTATCATATGGTGTTGTCGGAGTACAATCTCTAGAACTATTCGTGACACTTTGGGGTGGTTCATAAGATTGATTGGAAACCCAACTTTGAGATATGGTTTACTACCTACGCAATTTCATCCTACTTTCTCCAATAAGAATAGAGACTTTGGAGTGATTCTTTGCCTCACTTTGAGAGAGTTTTGATACGTCTCCAACATATCTATAATTTTTGATTGTTCCATGCTGTTATATTATCAATCTTGGATGTTTTACAATCATTTTATAGCAACTTTATATCATTTTTTGGGACTAACCTATTGACATAGTGCCCAGTGCCAGTTGCTGTTTTTTTGCTTGTTTTTTACTTCGCAGAAGATCAATACCAAACGGAGTCCAAACGCAGGGAAACTTTTTGGTGATTTTTTCTGGACCAGAAGACACCTGTTGGGCCAAGAAAGTACCTGAGGGGAGATCCAAGGGGAGCACAACCCACCAGGGCGTGCCTGGGGGCCCAGGCGCGCCCAGGTGGGTTGTGCGCACCTCAGTGGCCTCCCGCACCGCCTCTTTGCTCTATAAATACCCTAATATTCTAGAAACCCTAGGGTAGTCGACGAAAATCAATTCCAGCCGCCGCAAGTTCTAGAAACCACAGATCCAATCTAGACACCATCATAGAGGGGTTCATCATCCTCATTGGTGCCTCTCCGATGACGCGTGAGTAGTTCATTGTAGACCCATGGATCCGTAGTTAGTAGCTAGATGGCTTTCTCTCTCTCTATCTCTCTCTCTCCCTCCCTCCCTCTCTCTCTCTCTCTCTTTTGATTCTCAATACAATGGTCTCTTGGAGATCTATTTGATGTAACTCTTTTCGCGGTGTGTTTGTTGGGATCCGATGAACTTTGAGTTTATGATCAGATCTATGTTTTTATCCATGAAAGTTATTTGAGTCTTTTGATCTCTTATATGCATGATTACTTATAGCCTCGTATTTCTTCTTCGAATCTTTGGTGCTTGATCCCAGTGACATAAGGGGAACCGACACGTATGTATCGTTGCTATTAAGGACAACAAGATGGGGTCTATTTCTACATAAATAGATCTTGTCTACATCATGTCATCGTTCTTATTGCATTACTCCGTTTCTCCATGAACTTAATGCACTAGATGCATGCTGGATAGCGGTCGATGTGTGGAGTACTAGTAGTAGATGCAGGCAGGAGTCGGTCTACTAATCTTGGACATGATGCCTATATAATGATCATTGCCTGGATATCGTCATGATTATTTGAAGTTCTATCAATTGCCCAACAGTAATTTGTTTACCCACCGTATGCTATTTTTCTCGAGAGAAGCCACTAGTGAAATCTACGGCCCCGGGTCTCTTCTTTATTATATTTGCCTTCACGATCTATTTTTATTTGCTTTTATTTTCAGATCTATTAAACCAAAAATACAAAAATACCTTGCTACAATTTTTATTATGTATTTTAGCTCGCGTTCCCACGAGATCTATTTATCCAATCTACTACAATTTTACCTATCTTTTTACCCGTGAGGGATTGACAACCCCTCTCTTACGTCGGGTTGCAAGTATTTGTTCTTTGTGTGCAGGAGATGTTTACATGGTGTTGCGTGGTTCTCCTACTGGTTCGATAACCTTGGTCTTATCACTGAGGGAAATACCTACCGTCGCTGTGCTGCATCATCCCTTCCTCTTTGTGGAAATAACGACGTAGTTCAAGCCGCATCAAGTATTATATGATTCAATTATGTTAGTACTGTTGGGAGATTGCACTAATGATAGTATGAACCCTTGGCATTGTTTCCAAGCCTTGCAATACCGTTTGTGCTCTCTTTTATCACTTGCTACCTTGCTGTTTTTATTATTTCAGATTGCAAAAACCTATATCTACTATCCGTACTACATTTGTATCATCATTTCTTCGCGAACTAGTGCACCTATGCAATTTACCATTGTATTGGGTGTATTGGAGGCACAAGAGATTTCTTGTATTTGATTGTAGTGTTGTTTAAGAGAGAATATGTTCATCCTACACCTCCCACAGATTGATAAATCTTAGGTCATCCACTCGAGAGAAATTTGCTGCTGTTCTACAAAACTCTGCGCTTAAATGCCCAACATAGTCTACAAGCATAAAGTTGCGTATTAGACATCAATAAACTATACAAACTGTACACTTATGACACCAGAGCTCTGAGATGGTTATTGATACGTCTCCAACGTATCTATAATTTTTTATGTATTCATGCCATGTTTATAATATTTTTACATGATTTTGGTATGATTTGGTTAGAAATAACCCGGACAGACGCTGTTTTCAGTAGATCTACCGTGGTGTTGTTTTTGTGCACAAATAAAAGTTCTCAGAATGCGCTGAAAATCAACGGAGATTTTTTCTGGAAAATATAAAAATACCGGAATGAAGAGTTACCGGATGGGAGTCCCGTGGGCCTCACGAGGGTGGAGGGCACGCCCACCCCCTGGGGCGCGCCCCTGTGCCTCGTGGACTCTCCGTGAGGCCCCCTGACTTGTTCTCGATGCCAACCTCTCCTATAAGTCCCCAAACCTCCAGAAAATAACCTATCGGGAGTTCCGCCGCCGCAAGCCTCTGTAGCCACCAAAAACCAATTGGGACCCTGTTCCGGCACCCTGCCAGAGGGGGGGAATCATCACCGGTGGCCATCTTCATCATCCCGGCGCTCTCCATGACGAGGAGGGAGTAGTCCACCCTCGAGGCTGAGGGTATGTACCAGTAGCTATGTGTTTGATATCTCTCTCTCGTGTTCTTGATATGGCACGATCTTGATGTATCGCGAGCTTTGCTATTATAGTTGGATCTTATGATGTTTCTCCCCCTCTATCTTCTTGTAATGGATTGAGTTTTCCCTTTGAAGTTATCTTATCGGATTGAGTCTTTAAGGATTTGAGAACACTTGATGTATGTCTTGCGTGGGATACCCGTGGTGACAATGGGGTATTCTATTGATTCACTTGATGTATGTTTTGGTGATCAACTTGCGGTTTCCGTGACCTTGGGAATCTATACATAGGGGTTGGCACACATTTTCGTCATGACTCTCCGGTAGAAACTTTGGGGCACTCTTTGAAGTTCTTTGTGTTGGTTGAATAGATGAATCTGAGATTGTGTGATGCATATCATATAATCATACCCACGGATACTTGAGGTGACATTGGAATATCTAGGTGACATTAGGGTTTTGGTTGATTTGTGTCTTAAGGTGTTATTTTAGTTCGAACTCTAGGGCTGTTTGTGACACTTATAGAAATAGCCCAATGGATTGATCGGAAAGAATAACTTTGAGGTGGTTTCGTACCCTACAATAATCTCTTCGTTTGTTCTCCGCTATTAGTGACTTTGGAGTGACTCTTTGTTGCATGTTGAGGGATTGTTATATGATCTAATTATGTTATCATTGTTGAGAGAACTTGCACTAGTGAAAGTATGAACCCTAGGCCTTGTTTCGAAGCATTGCAATACTGTTTACGCTCACTTTTACCACTTGTTACCTTGCTTTTTTTATATTTTCATATTACAACAACCTATATCTACCATCCATATTGCACTTGTATCACCATCTCTTCGTGGAACTAGTGCACCATTGTATTGGGTGTGTTGGGGACACAAGAGACTCTTTGTTATTTGGTTGCAGGGTTGTTTGAGAGAGACCATCTTCATCCTACGCCTCCCACGGATTGATAAACCTTAGGTCATCCACTTGAGGGAAATTTGCTACTGTCCTACAAACCTCTGCACTTGGAGGCCCATAACGTCTACAAGGAGAAGGTTGTGTAGTAGATATCACACTGCCGTTTAGGTCATATTGGTGTAAAGCGCATGAAGAAACTCCATGTCGATGGGCTTTTGGAATCACTTGATTATGAATCACTTGATGCTTGCGAACCATGCCTCATGGGCAAGATGACTAAGACTCCGTTCTCCGGAACAATGGAGCGAGCAACTGACTTATTGGAAATAATACATACTGATGTATGTGGTCCGATGAGTGTTGAGGCTCGCGGCGGGTATCGTTATTTTCTGACCTTCACAGATGATTTATCTACTTGATGAAACATAAGTCTGAGACATTTGAAAAGTTCAAAGATTTTCAGAGTGAAGTGAAAAATCATCGTAACAAGAAAAAGTTTCTACGATCTGATCGCGGAGACAAATATTTGAGTTACGAGTTTGGTCTTCATTTGAAACAATGTGGAATAGTTTCGCAACTCACGCCACCTGGAACACCACAGCGTAATGGTGTGTCCGAACATCATAACCGTACTTTATTAGATATGGTGCGATCTATGATGTCTCTTACCGATTTACCACTATCGTTTTGGGGTTATGCATTAGATACAATTGCATTCACGTTAAAAAGGGCACCATCTAAATCCGTTGAGACGACACCATATGAACTGTGGTTTAGCAAGAAACCTAAGCTGTCGTTTCTTAAAGTTTGGGGTTGCGATGCTTATGTGAAAAAAGTTTCATCCTGATAAGCTCAAACCCAAATCGGAGAAGTGCGTCTTCATAGGATACCCAAAAGTAACTGTTGGGTACACCTTCTATCACAGATCCGAAGGCAAGATATTCGTTGCTAAGAATGGATCCTTTCTAGAGAAGAAGTTTCTCTCGAAAGAAGTGAGTGGGAGGAAAGTCGAACTTGATAAGGTAATTGTACCTTCTACTGAATTGGAAAGTAGTTCATCACAGAAATCAGTTCCAGTGATGCCTACACCGATTAGTGAGGAAGTTAATGATGATGATCATGAAACTTCAGATCAAGTCACTACCAAACCTCGTAGGTCAACCAGAATACGTTCCGTACCAAAGTGGTACGGTAATCCTGTTCTGGAAATCATGTTACTACACCATGACAAACCTACGAACTATGAGGAAGCGATGATGAGCCCAGATTCCGCAAAATGGCTTGAGGCCATGAAATCTGAGATGGGTTCCATGTATGAGAACAAAGTATGGACTTTGGTTGACTTGCTCGATGATCGGCAAGAAATAGAAAATAAATGGATCATCAAGAGGAAGACGGACGCTGATAGTAGTGTTACCATCTACAAAGCTAGACTTGTCGAAAAAAGGTTTTTGACAAGTTCAAGGTGTTGACTACGATGAGATTTTCTCACTCGTAACGATGCTTAAGTCTGTCCGAATCATGTTAGCAATTGCCACATTTTATGAAATCTGGCAAATGGATGTCAAAACTACATTCCTTAATGGATTTCTTAAAGAAGAGCTGTATATGATGCAACCAAAAAGGTTTTGTCAATCCTAAAGGTGCTAACAAAATGTGCAAGCTCCAGCGATCCATCTATGGACTAGTGCAAGCATCTCGGAGTTGGAATATATGCTTTGATGAGTTGATCAAAGCATATAGTTTTATACAGACTTGCGGTGAAGCCTGTATTTACAAGAAAGTGAGTGGGAGCGCTACAGCTTTTCTGATAAGTATATGTGTATGACATATTATTGATCGGAAATGATGTACAATTTTTCTAGAAAGCATAAAGGAGTGTTTGAAAGGAGTTTTTCAAAGAAAGACCTCGGTGAAGCTGCTTACATATTGAGCATCAAGATCTATAGAGATAGATCAAGACGCTTGATAAGTTTTTTCAATGAGTACATACCTTGACAAGTTTTTGAAGTAGTTCAAAATGGAACAGTCAAAGAATGAGTTCTTTCCTGTGTTGCAAGGTGTGAAGTTGAGTAAGACTCAAAGCCCGACCACGGCAGAAGATAGAGAGAGAATGAAAGTCATTCCTATGTCTCAGCCATAGGTTCTACAAAATATGCCATGTTGTGTACGAGACCTATTTTATACCCTTCCCTGAGTTTGGCAAGAGAGTACAATAGTGATCTAGGAGTAGATCACTGGACATTGGTCAAAAATTATCTTTAGAGGACTAAGGAAATATTTCTTGGTTATGAAGGTGATAAAGAATTTGTCGTAAAGAGTTACGTCGATGCAAGCTTTGACACCGATCTGGATGACTCTGAGTCTCGATATGGATACATATTGAAAGTGGGAGCATTTAGGTAGAGTAGCTCCGTGCAGAGCAATGTAGACATAGAAATTTGCAAAATACATATGGATCTAAATGTGGCAGACCCGTTGACTAAACTTCTCTCAGATGCAAAACATGATCACACCTTAGTACTCTTTGGGTGTTAATCACATGGCGATGTGAACTAGATTATTGACTCTAGTAAACCCTTTGGGTATTGGTCACATGGCGATGTGAACTATAGAGTGTTAAATCACATGACGAAGTGAACTATTGGTGTTAAATCACATGGCGATGTGAACTAGATTATTGACTCTAGTGCAAGTGGGAGACTGAAGGAAATATGCCCTAGAGGCAATAATAAAGTTATTATTTATTTCCTTATATCATGATAAATGTTTATTGTTCATGCTAGAATTGTATTAACCGGAAACTTAGTACATGTGCGAATACATAGACAAAAACAGAGTGTCCCTAGTATGCCTCTACTTGACTAGCTTGTTTGTCAAAGATGGTTATGTTTCCTGACCATAGACATCTGTTGTCATTTGATGAACAGGATCACATCATTAGAGAATGATGTGATGGACAAGACCCATCTGTTAGCTTGGCATAATGATCGTTTAGTTTTATTGCTATTGCTTTCTTCATGACTTATACATGTTCCTCTGACTATGAGATTATGCAACTCCCGAATACCGGAGGAACACCTTGTGTGCTATCAAACGTCACAACGTAACTGGGTGATTATAAAGATGCCCTACAGGTGTCTCCAAAGGTGTTTGTTGGGTTGGCATAGTTCGAGATTAGGATTTGTCACTCCGTGTATCGGAGAGGTATCTCTGGGCCCTCTCGGCAATGCACATCATTATGAGCCTTGCAAGTGCTACCTCTTGAGCATGTGTTGGTTTTCCATTGAAGAGGAAAGGGTGATGCAACAAAGTAGCGTAAGTATTTCCCTCAGTTTTTGAGAACCAAGGTATCAATCCAGTAGGAGGCCACACGCAAGTCCCTCATACCTACACAAACAAATAAGAACCTTGCAACCAACGCGATAAAGGGGTTGTCAATCCCTTCACGGCCACTTGCAAAAGTGAGATCTTATAGAGATGATAAGATAATATTTTTGGTATTTTTATGATAAAGATTAAAAGTAAAGATTGCAAAATAAACGGCGACAAAAATAGCTAGTTGACGGGAGATTAATATGATGGAAAATAGACCCCGGGCCATAGGTTTCACTAGTGGCTTCTCTCAAGATAGCATAAGTATTACGGTGGGTGAACAAATTACTGTCGAGCAATTGATAGAAAAGTGCATAGTTATGAGAATATCTAGGCATGATCATGTATATAGGCATCACGTCCACGACAAGTAGACCGAAACGATTCTGCATCTACTACTATTACTCCACACATCGACCGCTATCCAGCATGCATCTAGAGTATTAAGTTCATAAGAACAGAGTAACGCATTAGGCAAGATGACATGATGTAGAGGGATAAACTCAAGAAATATGATATAAACCCCATCTTTTTATCCTCGATGGCAACAATACAATACGTGCCTTGCTGCCCCTACTGTCACTGGGAAACGACATCGCAAGATTGAACCCAAAGCTAAGCACTTCTCCCATTGCAAGAAATATCAATCTAGTAGGCCAAACCAAACTGATAATTCGAAGAGACTTGCAAAGATAACAAATTATACATAAAAGAATTCAGAGGAGATTCAAATATTGTTCATAGATAATCTTGATCATAAACCCACAATTCATCAGATCTCAACAAACACACCGCAAAAAGAGTTACATCGAATGATCTCCAAGAAGATCGAGGAGAACTTTGTATTGAGATCCAAAGAGAGAGAAGAAGCCATCTAGCTAATAACTATGGACCCGAAGGTCTGAGGTAAACTACTCACACATCATCGGAGAGGCTATGGTGTTGATGTAGAAGCCCTCCATGATCGATTCCCCCTCCGGTGGAGCGTCAGAAATGGCCCCAAAATGGGATCTCACGGGTACAGAAGGTTGTGGCGGTGGAATAGGGTTTCGTGGTGCTCCTAGATGTTTTCGGGGTATATGGGTATATATAGGAGGAAGAAGTAGGTCGGTGGAGCTGCGAGGGGCCCATGAGGGTGGGGGCGCGCCTCCCTGCCTCGTGGCGTCCTCGCTTCTTTCTTGACGTCCACTCCAAGTCCTCTGGATCACGTTTGTTCCAAAAATCACTCTCCCGAAGGTTTCATTCTGTTTGTATTCCGTTTGATATTCCTTTTCTACGAAACACTGAAACAGGCAAAAAAACAGCAGTTTGCACTGGGCCTTGGGTTAGTAGGTTAGTCCCAAAAATTAATATGAAAGTGTATAATAAAGCCCATTAAACATCCAAAACAGATAATATAATAGCATGGAACAATAAAAAATTATAGATACGTTGGAGACGTATCAAGCATCCCCAAGCTTAATTTCTGCTCGTCCTCGAGTAGGTAAATGATAAAAACAGAATTTTTGATGTGGAATGCTACCTAGCATATTCTTCAATGTAATTTTCTTTATTGAGGCATGAATGTTCAGATCCGAAAGATTCAAGATAAAAGTTTAATATTGACATAAAAATAATAATACTTCAAGCATACTAACTAAGCAATCATGTCTTCTCAAAATAACATGGCCAAAGAAACTTCATCCCTACAAAATCATATAGTTCTGTCATGCTCCATTTTTGTCACACAAGAATGCTCTCATCATGCACAACCCCGATGACAAGCCAATCAATTGTTTCATACTTTAGTAATCTCAAACTTTTTTCAACTTTCACGCAATACATGAGCGTGAGCCATGGATATATCACTATGGGTGGAATAGAATATAATTATGGGGGTTATGTGGAGAAGACAAAAAAGGAGAAAGTCTCACATTGACGCGGCTAATCAACGGGCTAGGGAGATGCCCATCAGTTGATGTCAATGCAAGGAGTAGGGATTGCCATGCAACGGATGCACTAGAGCTATAAATGTTGAAAGCTCAACAAAAGAAACTAAGTGGGTGTGCATCCAACTTGCTTGCTTACGAAGACCTAGGGCATTTGAGGAAGCCCATTGTTGGAATATACAAGCCAATTCTATAATGAAAAATTCACACTAGTATATGAAAGTGACAAAACAAGAGACTCTCTATCATAAAGATCATGGTGCTACTTTGAAGCACAAGTGTGGAAAAAGGATAGTAGCATTGTCCCTTTTTTATTACACTTTTTTTCTTTCTTTTTTTTGGGCCTTTCCTTTTTTTTATTTGGCCTTTCTCTTTTTTTTATTTGGGACAATGCTCTATTAATGATGATCATCACACTTTTATTTATTTACAACTCAATGATTACAACTCCATACTAGAACAAAATATGACTATATGAATGCCTCCGGCGGTGTACCGGGAAGGGCAATGAATCAAGAGTGACATGTATGAAATAATATGCATGGTGGCTTTGCCACAAATACGATGTCAACTACATGATCATGCAAGGCAATATGACAATGATGAAGCGTGTCATAATAAACGGAACAGTGGAAAGTTGCATGGCAATATATCTCAGAATGGCTATGGAAATGCCATAATAGGTAGGTATGGTGGCTGTTTCGAGGAAGATATAAGGAGGTTTATGTGTGATAGAGTGTATCGTATCACGGGGTTTGGATGCACCGGTGAAGTTTGCACCAGCTCTCAAGGTGAGAAAGGGCAATGCACGGTACCGAAGAGGCTAGCAATGATGGAAGGGTGAGAGTGCGTATAATCCATGGACTCAACATTAGTCATAAAGAACTCACATACTTATTGAAAAAAATCTACAAGTCATCAAAAACCAAGCACTACGTGCATGCTCCTAGGGGGATAGATTGGTAGAAGAAGACCATCGCTCGTCCCCGACCGCCACTCATAAGGATGACAATCAAAGAACACCTCATGTTTCAAATTTGTTACACAACGTTTACCATACGTGCATGCTACGGGACTTGCAAACTTCAACACAAGTATTTCTCAAATTCACAACTACTCAACTAGCACAACTTTAATATCACTATCTCCATATCTCAAAACAATCATCAAGTATCAAACTTCTCTTAATATTCAACGCACTTATATGAAAGTTTTTATTATATCCATCTTGGATGCCTATCATATTAGGACTAATTTTATAGCCAAAGAAAATTACCATGCTGTTCTAAAAGACTCTCAAAATAATATAAGTGAAGCATGAGAGATCAATAATTTCTATAAAATAAAACCACCACCGTGCTCTAAAAGATATAAGTGAAGCACTAGAGCAAAATTATTTAGCTCAAAAGATATAAGTGAAGCACATAGAGTATTCTAATAAATTCCGATTAATGTGTGTCTCTCCCAAAAGGTGTTCACAGCAAGGATGATTGTGGTGAACTAAAAATGAAAGACTCAAATCATACAAGACGCTCCAAGCAAAACACATATCATGTGGTGAATAAAATATAGCATCAAGTAAAGTTACCGATGGACGAAGACAAAAGAGGGGATGCCTTCCGGGGCATCCCCAAACTTAGGCTTTTGGTTGTCCTTGGATTTTACCTTGGGGTGCCTTGGGAATCCCCAAGCTTAGGCTCTTGCCACTCCTTGTTCCATAATCCATCAAATCTTTACCCAAAAACTTGAAAACTTCACAACACAAAACTTAACAGAAAATCTCATGAGATCCGTTAGCGAAAGAAAACAAACCACCACCATAAGGTAGTGTAATGAACTAATTATTTATTTATATTGGTGTTAAACCTACTGTATTCCAACTTCTCTATGGTTCATAACCTCTGATACTAGCCATAGATTCATCAAAATAAGCAAACAACACACAAAAAACAGAATCAGTCAAAAACAGAACAGTCTGTAGTAATATGTATCAAACGTATACTTCTGGAACTCCAAAAATTCTAAAATACATTTATGGACGTGAGGAATTTGTCTATTAATCATATGCAAAAAGAATCAACTAAATAGTACTCTCCAGTAAAAAGTTGTAGCTAATATCGTGAGCGCTAAGTTTCTGTTTTTTACAGCAAGATCAAAAAGACTTTACCCAAGTCTTCCCAAAGGTTCTACTTGGCACAAACACTAATCAAAACATGAAAAAACATCTAACCAGAGGCTAGATCAAAGATTTATTACTAAACAGAACCAGAAAGCAAGAAACAAAAATAAAATTGGGTTGCCTCCCAACAAGCGCTATCGTTTAACGCCCCTAGCTAGGCATAAAGGCAAGGATAGATCTAGGTATTGCCATAATAATGGTAAGGTAAATCACGAAAACTCATCTCATATTCACTATGTTCAGCGGAAAGTTTTCTTTGTGGCAAGCAAAAGTAATCAAAAGGGCTAAATTTAATGGGACAAAAGTCCCCAAGATCAAGCTCGGGAGGTATGGGTTCCTCCTTTGGCCCCTTATATTGCACAACCAATTCATCATTATAAGCATTCTTTTGGCAATAAGTCACGAGCCTTTGTTCAAGAGAAAAACCTAACCCGTTGTTCTGAATAGCAAAGTCATCATTGAGTTCAGAAATTCTATCTACTAGAACATCGATAGGAACCTTCTTTTTAAGGTTTTCATTGTAAGCAACATGATCTAAAGATCGTAAACGCATTAAGTCTTCTTGATTAAAAAGGATAGCTTCTATGGGAGGATGACCAGCATCCACCCTATAATGCGAAAAAAATTCATTGGCCTCTTTCATTATAAATCTGAACTCATGTGCCAAAAAGATAGTAGCCGCTCGCTTAACAGAAGAATGCTCGATATTGGAAAACTCTAGAAAAATCCTTTGTATGCAAGGATGCATATGGATATATTGTCTTTCAAGTTCAACTACGAGCAAGGATATAGCATCCACAAGACTACTAGTTCTATGAAGAATAGACCCACCCATAGAGGGCAGGGCACCGGCACAAGTAAAGAAATCTTTAATAACTCCTTTCCCAATAATATTACCGCTACCAATCCAAAACTTTTTAGTGTGTAAAATAGTAGGATCTTCAAGAGGATCATCAAAAACATCAAAGTTTTCCATATTATTATCCTTATCAACAATAACCTCCCCAGTTTCAGACATGACGGCAGCACAGAGAACGGACACACAAGAAGCAAGCGAAAAAGAGGCGAATAGAAAGAGAGGGTGAATAAAACGGCAAAGGTGAAGTGGGGGAGAGGAAAACGAGAGGCAAATGGCAAATAATGTAATGCAAGGGATAAGAGTTTGTGATGTGTACTTGGTATGTCTTGACTTGTGCGTAGACTCCCCGGCAACGGCGCCAGAAATCCTTCTTGCTACCTCTTGAGCATGCGTTGGTTTTCCCTTGAAGAGGAAAGGGTGATGCAGCAAAGTAGCGTAAGTATTTCCCTCAGTTTTTGAGAACCAAGGTATCAATCCAGTAGGAGGCCACACGCAAGTCCCTCGTACCTACACAAACAAATAAGAACCTTGCAACCAACGCGATAAAGGGGTTGTCAATCCCTTCATGGCCACTTGCAAAAGTGAGATCCTATAGAGATGATAAGATAATATTTTTGGTATTTTTATGATAAAGATTAAAAGTAAAGATTCCTAAATAAACGGCGACAAAAATAGCTAGTTGACGGGAGATTAATATGATGGAAAATAGACCCGGGGGGCATAGGTTTCACTAGTGGCTTGTCTCAAGATAGCATAAGTATTACGGTGGGTGAACAAATTACTGTCGAGCAATTGATAGAAAAGTGCATAGTTATGAGAATATCTAGGCATGATCATGTATATAGGCATCACGTCCGCGACAAGTAGACCGAAACGATTCTGCATCTACTACTATTACTCCACACATCGACCGCTATCCAACATGCATCTCGAGTATTAAGTTCATAAGAACAGAGTAACGCATTAGGCAAGATGACATGATGTAGAGGAATAAACTCAAGCGATATGATATAAACCTCATCATTTTATCCTCGATGGCAACAATACAATACGTGCCTTGCTGCCCCTGCTATCACTGGGAAACGACACCGCAAGATTGAACCCAAAGCTAAGCACTTCTCCCATTGCAAGAAAGATCAATCTAGTAGGCCAAACCAAACTGATAATTCGAAGAGACTTGAAAAGATAACAAATCATACATTCTTTGATCGAATAATGTCGTCCAGAAATACATAGATTTCATCAAAGTTCAATATAGGATTACATCATAGTTCAGTACAACCTCTCTTGCACAAATGTCTGCAGCAACATTTCTATTTATTCATGCAAACTGGGACTTGAACCCTAGAAGGATGAAAGAGTAATCTTCATCTCGCACGCCAACTGATACCCAACTAATCGCTGCATTCCCTCTTCATTCCACAAAGATAGTACTTGGCAGTCTGTTTCAACAAGCACCTTAGTCAATCAAACACTTTAGTACAATTTCTCATAGATCAGTCTATATTATCACTAGTGAGATAATATGTGCACCATTTTCTTAATTTCGTAGAAAAACCATACCAAATGAAGTCCAAACGCGATAAAAATTTACGGTGTTTTTTTATGGACAAGAAGGGACCCAGGAAGCTTCGAGGAAGGACCAGAAGGTGCTAGGGGGCCCACAAGCTCAAGGGGAACGCCCCCCGGGCGTGCCACCTGAGGTTGTGGGACCCTTGGGACTCCCCCTAGCGTGAATCCAATGCTAAAAATTCCTATAAATCCAGAAATGTCCGAAAAGTAACCTAGAACTTTTTCTCTGCCGCCGCAAGCCTCTGTTCCAAAGTGATCTCATTTGGAGGCCTTTCCCGCTGCTCCGCCGGAGGAGGAATCCATCACAGAGGCCATATTCATCATCCTTGTTGCCTCCATGACGAGGAGGGAGTAGTTCACCCTCGGGGCTGAGGGTATGTACCAGTATCTATGTGTTTGGTCTCTCTCTCTCTCTCCCTCTCTCGTGATCTTTATAGGAGATGTTTATGTACCATGAAGTTTGTTAATATATCATATGGGGTTCTTCCCCTCTATCTCTTTTGTGGTGAACTAAATATTGCTCTTTGAGGTTTCTCTGTTATCGGATTGAATACTTTGGATTTGAGATCTGATGCATGTCTCACTCGCAGATACTCGTGGTGACATTGGAGTATGTAGGTGACATTAGAGTTGATTGATTAGTATCATATGGTGTTGTCGGAGTACAATCTCTAGAACTATTCGTGACACTTTGGGGTGGTTCATAAGATTGATTGGAAACCCAACTTTGAGATGGTTTACTACCTACGCAATTTCATCCTACTTTCTCCAATAAGAATAGAGACTTTGGAGTTATTCTTTGCCTCACTTTGAGAGAGTTTTGATACGTCTCCAACATATCTATAATTTTTGATTGTTCCATGCTGTTATATTATCAATCTTGGATGTTTTACAATCATTTTATAGCAACTTTATATCATTTTTTGGGACTAACCTATTGACATAGTGCCCAGTGCCACTTGCTGTTTTTTGCTTGTTTTTTACTTCGCAGAAGATCAATACCAAACGGAGTCCAAACGCAGGGAAACTTTTTGGTGATTTTTTCTAGACCAGAAGACACCTGTTGGGCCAAGAAAGTACCTGAGGGGAGATCCAAGGGGAGCACAACCCACCAGGGCGTGCCTGGGGGCCCAGGCGCGCCCAGGTGTGTTGTGCCCACCTTAGTGGCCTCCTGCACCGCCTCTTTGCTCTATAAATACCCTAATATTCTAGAAACCCTAGGGGAGTCGACAAAAATCAATTCCAGCCGCCGCAAGTTCCATAAACCACAGATCCAATCTAGACACCATCATAGAGGGTTTCATCATCCTCATTGGTGCCTCTCTGATGACGCGTGAGTAGTTCATTGTAGACCCACGGATCCGTAGTTAGTAGATAGATGGCTTTCTCTCTCTCTATCTATCTATCTATCTCTCTCTATCTCCCTCTCTCTCTCTCTCTCTCCTCTCTCTCTCTTTTGATTCTCAATATAATGGTCTCTTGGAGATCTATTTGATGTAACTCTTTTCGCGGTGTGTTTGTTGGGATCCGATGAACTTTGAGTTTATGATCAGATCTATGTTTTTATCCATGAAAGTTATTTGAGTCTTTTGATCTCTTATATGTATGATTACTTATAGCCTCATATTTCTTCTTCGAATCTTTGGTTTAGTTAGGCCGACTAGATCGATTTTTCTTGCCATGGGAAGAGGTGCTTTGTGATGGGTTCGATCTTACGGTGCTTGATCCCAGTGACAGAAGGGGAACCGACACGTATGTATCATTGCTATTAAGGACAACAAGATGGGGTCTATTTCTACATAAATAGATCTTGTCTACATCATGTCATCGTTTTTATTGCATTACTCTGTTTCTCCATGAACTTAATGCACTAGATGCATGCTGGATAGCGGTCGATGTGTGGAGTACTAGTAGTAGATGCAGGCAGGAGTCGGTCTACTAATCTTGGACATGATGCCTATATAATGATCATTGCCTGGATATCGTCATGATTATTTGAAGTTCTATCAATTTCCAAACAGTAATTTGTTTACCCACCGTATGCTATTTTTCACGAGAGAAGCCACTAGTGCAATCTACGGCCCCGGGTCTCTTCTTTATTATATTTGCCTTCACGATCTATTTTTATTTGCTTTTATTTTCAGATCTATTAAACCAAAAATACAAAAATACCTTGCTGCAATTTTTATTATGTATTTTAGCTCGCGTTCCCGCGAGATCTATTTATACAATCTACTACAATTTTACCTATCTTTTTACCCGTGAGGGATTGACAACCCCTCTCTTACGTCGGGTTGCAAGTATTTGTTCTTTGTGTGCAGGAGATGTTTACATGGTGTTGCGTGGTTCTCCTACTGGTTCGATTACCTTGGTCTCATCACTGAGGGAAATACCTACCGTCACTGTGCTGCATCATCCCTTCCTCTTTGTGGAAATAACGACGTAGTTCAAGCCGCATCAAGTATTATATGATTCAATTATGTTAGTACCGTTGAGAGATTGCACTAATGATAGTATGAACCCTTGGCAAGTTTTCCAAGCCTTGCAATACCGTTTATGCTCACTTTCTATCACTTGCTACCTTGCTGTTTTTATTATTTCAGATTGCAAAAACCTATATCTACTATCCGTACTACATTTGTATCATCATTTCTTCGCCGAACTAGTGCACCTATGCAATTTACCATTGTATTGGGTGTATTGGAGGCACAAGAGATTTCTTGTATTTGATTGTAGTGTTGTTTAAGAGAGAATATCTTCATCCTACACCTCCCACAGATTGATAAATCTTAGGTCATCCACTCGAGAGAAATTTGCTGTTGTTCTACAAAACTCTGCGCTTAGATGCCCAACATAGTCTACAAGAATAAAGTTGCGTATTAGACATCAATAAACTATACAAACTGTACACTTATGACACCAGAGCTCTGAGATGGTTATTGATACGTCTCCAACGTATCTATAATTTTTTATGTATTCATGCCATGTTTATAATATTTTTACATGATTTTGGTATGATTTGGTTAGAAATAACCCGGACTGACGCTGTTTTTAGCAGAGCTACCGTGGTGTTGTTTTTGTGCACAAATAAAAGTTCTCAGAATGCGCTGAAAATCAACGGAGATTTTTCTGGAAAATATAAAAAATACCGGAATGAAGAGTTACCGGATGGGAGTCCCGGGGGCCCCACGAGGGTGGAGGGCACACCCACCCCCCTGGGGCGCGCCCCTGTGCCTCGTGGACTCTCCGGGAGGCCCCCTGACTTGTTCTCGATGCCAACCTCTCCTATAAGTCCCCAAACCTCCAGAAAATAACCTATCGGGAGTTCCGCCGCCGCAAGCCTCTGTAGCCACCAAAAACCAATTGGGACCCTGTTCCGGCACCCTGCCAGAGGGGGGAATCATCACCGGTGGCCATCTTCATCATCCCGGCGCTCTCCATGATGAGGAGGGAGTAGTCCACCCTCGAGGCTGAGGGTATGTACCAGTAGCTCTGTGTTTGATCTCTCTCTCTCTCTCGTGTTCTTGATATGGCACGATCTTGATGTATCGCGAGCTTTGCTATTATAGTTGGATCTTATGATGTTTCTCCCCCTCTATCTTCTTGTAATGGATTGAGTTTTCCCTTTGAAGTTATCTTATCGGATTGAGTCTTTAAGGATTTGAGAACACTTGATGTATGTCTTGCGTGGGATACCCGTGGTGACAATGGGGTATTCTATTGATTCACTTGATGTATGTTTTGGTGATCAACTTGCGGTTTCCGTGAGCTTGGGAACCTATACATAGGGGTTGGCACACATTTTCGTCATGACTCTCCGGTAGAAACTTTGGGGCACTCTTTGAAGTTCTTTGTGTTGGTTGAATAGATGAATCTGAGATTGTGTGATGCATATCATATAATCATACCCACGGATACTTGAGGTGACATTGGAATATCTAGGTGACATTAGGGTTTTGGTTGATTTGTGTCTTAAGGTGTTATTTTACTACGAACTCTAGGGCTGTTTGTGACACTTATAGGAATAGCCCAATGGATTGACCGGAAAGAATAACTTTGAGGTGGTTTCGTACCCTACAATAATCTCTTCGTTTGTTCTCCGATATTAGTGACTTTGGAGTGACTCTTTGTTGCATGTTGAGGGATTGTTATATGATCTAATTATGTTATCATTGTTGAGAGAACTTGCACTAGTGAAAGTATGAACCCTAGGCCTTGTTTCGAAGCATTGCAATACTGTTTACGCTCACTTTTACCACTTGTTACCTTGCTGTTTTTATATTTTCATATTACAACAACCTATATCTACCATCCATATTGCACTTGTATCACCATCTCTTCGCCGAACTAGTGCACCATTGTATTGGGTGTGTTGGGGACACAAGAGACTCTTTGTTATTTGGTTGCAGGGTTGTTTGAGAGAGACTATCTTCATCCTACGCCTCCCACGGATTGATAAACCTTAGGTCATCCACTTGAGGGAAATTTGCTACTGTCCTAGAAACCTCTGCACTTGGAGGCCCAACAACGTCTACAAGAAGAAGGTTGTGTAGTAGACATCAAGCTCTTTTCTGGCGCCGTTGCCGGGGAGGTTAGTGCTTGAAGGTATATCTTTAGATCTTGCAATCGAATCTTTTTGTTCCTTGTTTTATCACTAGTTTAGTCTATAAAAGAAAACTACAATAATGGAATTGAGGTTGCCTCATATGCTTCATCTTTTTAGTGTCTTCCGTGAAAATAAGGATTCCGATAATTGTGCCAAAGTGTTAGAAGAAGAATGCAATAAAATGTTTGGCATACAATCTTTGAATGATGAGCCTGATTGCAATGTTGTTAGTATGAACTCTTTGAATATCCATAGTACTAATGATGATTGCACTAGTAATGATAAAATAGTCTCTTATAAGCATGTCAATTTTTGTGAAGTGCATAGAGCTTGCAAGCACACACCAAATAGGGAAGATAGATTTTGCAAGAGGCATAAGTATTTAGAAACTAAATGGTTGCAAGAGAGGCTAGATGCTTGTGCTGAAAATTTAAAATTTCTTTGCCATCCTTGTGAGCTTTGCAATGAACGTGATCATTTAAATCTCCAATGCAAATTGTTTCATGATCGAATCGTGTCCAAAAATTGTGATGACTTGATTTCCCTTGCGCATCATAATGAACTTAGTTTGCTTGTGGGTTATGAACAAATGAAACGTATAACTGATGATCTTCCAGAATTTGTCCTGGATAAAGTTCTTGATTTTGATCTAGAAGAAATTTTTATGTATTGTGTGGTGAATTGCATTGAAAATCCTTATATTACCAATTACATAAAGACAAGAAAACAAATAGAAGATGAGGAGAATACTAATGAAAGGGAAGAGACTTCCCAATATCCTCCTATTATTTCTTATGATGAATAAGGTAACAAGGAGGAGCCTTCTATTCAACCAATCTCATTAATAAGGAGCTCCAAAAAGAGGATTAAACCCACACATAATGTGAAGAAGAAAAAGAAAAGACGGATAAGCAAAGGTAAAAAGGTATCCCTCCCAAATGATGTTGCTCCTATTACTCATTGTGATGATGATAATTGCTATACTATTGGTGCTATCCATACTATTAATGATGAGAGTGATTATGCTTATGATATGCAAAGGCCCAAGCTTGGGGAAGCTATGTTTGATGAGAATGATATGTTTGAGAATTTATTTGCTGCAATTAATGTTTGTACCAAGCTTGGGAATGCTACGTTTGATGAAGATGATATTTTTAGTCCCCCAAGTTTTGATGAGCAAATTTATTATGATGATAGCATGCCTCCTATTTATGATGATTATATTGATGAAAGTGGGTTTGGAAGAGTGTCAACTTTAGGCAGTAATGATCCCACTATTTTGGAGGGTGTTGAATCTTATTGTGATAATTATGAAAGTGGATTTGGAGAGGTCACGACTTTATTTAGTAATGATTCCACTATCTTGGAAGAGGTTTCAATTGATTATGATGAGAACAAAGTTGCTACTTATGATGATTATTGTGATGATACTTATGTTATAAAAAGTAGTGATGATTATATTTAAAAAACTTGTCATGATTATGATTACCCTTTTTCTGAACATTATTCTTTTAATGTGGAAACAATTTATAGTATTCGAGTTTTTTTTATGATATTCCCACTATTCCGAATGAGAAGAAATTTGCTTATGTGGAGAGTAATAAAATTTCTATGCTTGTAGATCATGAAAAGAAAGCTTTATGTGATAGTTATATTGTTGAATTAATTCATGATGCTACTGAAATTTATTATGAGGGAGGAATATATGCTTGTAGGAATTGCAATAATATCAAGTTTCCTCTCTATGTGTTGAAAATCTTGAAGATTTGCTTGTTTTACATTCCTATGCTAGTTGTTTCTTGTTCCCATAAGTCGTTTGCTCACAAAATACCTATGCATAGGAAGTGGGTTAGACTTAAATGTGCTAGTCATATTCTTCATGATGCTCTCTTTGTGTTTCAATTCTTATCTTTTATGTGAACATCATTGAAATCATCATGCCCAGCTAAAAAGGCATTAAAGAAAAGCGCTTGTTGGGAGACAACCCAATATTTACCCTTACTGTTTTTGTGTATTAACATGATTA
The DNA here is from genome assembly GCF_002575655.3 of Aegilops tauschii subsp. strangulata. NCBI lineage: Eukaryota > Viridiplantae > Streptophyta > Magnoliopsida > Poales > Poaceae > Aegilops > Aegilops tauschii. The sequence continues at coordinate 501,871,444 of NC_053035.3, read as the reverse complement.
ATATACTGTAGTAATCATGTTTTATAGCTTTTGTTTCAATAAAGTGCCAAGTAAGACCTTTAGGATAGCTTACGGTGATAGTTGTGTTGATCCAGCTGAAAATCAGAAACTTCTGCGCTCAGTAAATTAGTTTTGATAATTCACAGAAACGTTCTTTTGATCTGATTCTTTTTTCTATGGATTGGTACACAAATTTCTAAGGTTTTCCTAATTTGGATGGATTTTTGGAGTTACAGAAGTATTCGAGAGTTACAGATTACTATAGAATGTTCTGTTTTTGACAGATTCTGTTTTCTATGTGTTGTTTGCTTATTTTGATGAACCTATGAGTAGTATCGGAGGGTATGAACCATAGAGAAGTTGGAATAAAGTAGATACTACACCAATATAAATAAATAATGAGTTAAAAAACAGTACCAAAAGTGGTGATTTATTTTCTTATACTAACGGAGCTTACTAGTTTTCTGTTGAGTTTTGTGTTGTGAAGTTTTCAAGTTTTGGGTAAAGATTCGATGGACTATGGAATAAGGAGTGGCAAGAGCCTAAGCTTGGGGATTCCCAAGGCACCCCAAGGTAATATTCAAGGAAAATAAAGAGCCTAAGCTTGGCGATGCCCCGGATGGCATCCCCTCTTTCAACTTCGTTCATCGGTAACCTTACTTGGAGCTATATTTTTATTTACCACATGATATGTGTTTTGCTTGGAGCGTCATTTTCTTCTATTTTGTTTTGCTTGCTGTTTTAATAATATCCCAAGATCTTAAATTCTTAAATTTTAGAGAGTCTTCACATAGTTGCATAATTATTCGACTACTCATTGATCTTCACTTATATCTTTTAGAGTAGTTTGTCATTTGCTCTGGTGCTTCACTTATATCCTTTTAGAGCACGACGGTGGTTTTATTTTGAAGAAATAGATGAAATCTCATGCTTCAATTATATTATTTTGAGAGTCTTAAACAGCATGTTAATTTGCTTTGGTTATGAATTTAGTCCTAATATGATGGTCATCCAAGAGGGATATAATAAAAACTTTCATATAAAGTGCATTGAATACTATGCGAAGTTTGATTCCTTATGATTGTTTTGAGTATGAAGATGGTGACATTAGAGTCATGCTAGTGGAGTAGTTGTGAATTTGAGAGATACTTGTGTTAAAGTTTGTGATTCCCGTAGCATGCACGTATGGTGAACCGTTATGTGATGAAGTCGGAGCATGATTTATTTATTGATTGTCTTCCTTATGAGTTGAGGTCGGGATCGCACGATGGTGAACTCCTACCAACCCTTCCCCTAGGAGCATGCGCGTAGTGCTTGATTTTGATGACTTGTAGATTTTTGCAATAAGTATGTGAGTTCATTATGACTAATGTTGAGTCCATGGATTATACGCACTCTCACCCTTCCACCATTGCTAGCCTCTCTTGTGTCGCGCAACTTTCGCCGATACCATACACCCACCATTTACCCTCCTCAAAACAGCCACCATACCTACCTATTATGGCATTTCCATAGCCATTCCGAGATATATTGCCATGCAACTTTCCATCGTTCGGTTTATTATGACACGCTTCATCATTGACATATTGCTTTGCATGATCATGTAGTTGACATCGTATTTGTGGCAAAGCCACCTTTCATAATTCTTTCATACATGTCACTCTTGATTCATTGCACATCCCGGTACACCGCCGGAGGCATTCATATAGAGTCATATCTTGTTCTAAGTATCGAGTTGTAATTCTTGAGTTGTAAGTAAATAAAAGTGTGATGATCTTCATTATTATAGCATTGTCCCAGTGAGGAAAGGATGATGGAGATATGATTCCCCCACAAGTCGGGATGAGACTCCAGACGAAAAATAAAATAAAATAAAAAAAGAAGCCATAAAAAAGAGAAAAGGCCCAAATAAAAAAATAAAAAAATGAGAGAAAAAGAGAGAAGGGGCAATGCTACTATCCTTTTACCACACTTGTGCTTCAAAGTAGAACCATGAACTTCATGATAGAGAGTCTCCTATTTTGTCACTTTCATATACTAGTGGGAATTTTTCATTATAGAACTTGGCTTGTATATTCCAATGATGGGCTTCCTCAAATGCCCTAGGTCTTCGTGAGCGAGCAAGTTGGATGCACACCCACTTAGTTTCTTTTTCAGCTTTCATACACTTATAGCTCTAGTGCATCCGTTGCATGGCAATCCCTACTCACTCACATTGATATCTATTGATGGGCATCTCCATAGCCCATTAATATGCCTAGTTGATGTGAGACCACCTTCCTCTTTTTTGTTTTCTCCACAACCACCATTCTATTGCACCCATAGTGCTATATCCATGGCTCATGCTCATGTACTGCATGAAAATTGAAAAAGTTTGAGAATACTAAAGTATGAAAAAATTGCTTGGACGAAATCGGGGTTGTGCATGATTTAAATATTTTGTGTGATGAAGATAGAGCATAGCCAGACTATATGATTTTGTAGGGATAGCTTTCTTTGGCCATGTTATTTTGAGAAGACATGATTGCTTTTTAGTATGCTTGAAGTATTATTGTTTTCATGTCAATATTAAACTTTTGTTTTGAATCTTATGGATCTGAATATTCTTGCCACAATAGAGACGATTACATTGATAAATATGTTAAGTAGCATTCCACATCAAAAATTCTGTTTTTATCATTTACCTACTCGAGGATGAGCAGGAATTAAGCTTGGGGATGCTAATACGTCTCCAACGTATCTATAATTTTTGATGTATTCATGCCATGTTTATAATGTTTTTACATGATTTTGGATTTGGTTAGAACTAACCCGGACTGACGCTGTTTTTAGCAGAACTAGCGTGGTGTTGTTTTTGTGCAGAAATAAAAGTTCTCGGAATGCGCTGAAAATCAACGAAGATTTTTTCTGGAAAATATAAAAAATACTGGAATGAAGAGTTACCGGAGGGGAGTCCCATGGGCCCCACTGTTGGAAATATGCCCTAGAGGCAATAATAAAAGGTTATTATTATATTTCTTTGTTCATGATAATAGTCTATTATTCATGCTATAATTGTATTGTCCGGAAATCGTAATACATGTGTGAATACATAGATCACAACCTGTCCCTAGTAAGCCTCTAGTTGACTAGCTCGTTGATCAACAGATAGTCATGGTTTCCTGACTATGGACATAGGATGTCATTGATAACGGGATCACATCATTAGGAGAATGATGTGATGGACAAGACCCAACTTAAGCATAGCATAAAAGATCGGGTAGTTTCGTTTGCTAGAGCTTTTCCAATGTCAAGTATCTTTTCCTTAGACCATGAGATTGTGCAACTCCCGGATACCATAGGAGTGCTTTGGGTGTGCCAAACGTCACAACGTAACTGGGTGACTATAAAGGTGCATTACGGGTATCTCCGAAAGTGTCTGTTGGGTTGGCACGGATCAAGACTGGGATTTGTCACTCCGTGTAAATGGAGAGGTATCTCTGGGCCCACTCGGTAATGCATCATCATAATGAGCTCAATGTGACTAAGGCGTTAGTCACGGGATCATGCATTGCAGTACGAGTAAAGAGACTTGCCGGTAACGAGATTGAACAAGGTATTGGGATACCGACGATCGAATCTCGGGCAAGTAACATACCGATTGACAAAGGGAATTGCATACGGATTGATTGAATCCTCGACACCGTGGTTCACCCGATGATATCATCGTGGAACATGTGGGAGCCAACATGGGTATCCAGATCCCGCTGTTGGTTATTGACCGGAGAGGCGTCTCGGTCATGTCTGCATGTCTCCCGAACCCGTAGGGTCTACACACTTAAGGTCCGGTGACGCTAGGGTTGTAGAGATATATGTATGCGGAAACCCGAAAGTTGTTCGGAGTCCCGGATGAGATCCCGGACGTCACGAGAGGTTCCGGAATGGTCCGGAGGTGAAGAATTATATATAGGAAGTCCAGTTTTGGCCACCGGGAACGTTTCGGGGGTTATCGGTATTGTACCGGGACCACCGGAAGGGTCCCGGGGGTCCACCGGGTGGGGCCACCTGTCCCGGAGGGCCCCGTGGGCTGAAAGTGGAGGGGAACCAGCCCCTAGTGGGCTGGGGCGCCTCCTTGGGCCTCCCCCCCATGCGCCTAGGGTTGGGAACCCTAGGGGGGGGGAGTTCCCCCTTGCCTTGGGGGGCAAGGCAACCCCTTCCCCCCTTGGCCGCCGCCCCCCCCTTGGAGATCCCATCTCCTAGGGCTGCGCACCCCCCTTGGGGGCCTATATAAAGGGGGGGAGGGAGGGTAGCACACTACAGCCTTTGGGGCCTCCCTCCTCCCCTGCAACACCTCTCTCTCTCTCTCTCTCTCTCTCTCTCTCTCTCTCTCTCTCTCGCAGAAGTTCGGCGAAGCCCTGCCGGAGAACCGCTACATCCACCACCACGCCGTCGTGCTGTTGGATCTCCATCAACCTCTCCTTCCCCCTTGCTGGATCAAGAAAGGAGGAGACGTCGCTGCACCGTACGTGTGTTGAACGCGGAGGTGCTGTACGTTCGGCACTCGGTCATCGGTGATTTGGATCACGGCGAGTACGACTCCGTCATCCACGTTCATTGGAACGCTTCCGCTCGCGATCTACAAGGGTATGTAGATGCACTCCTTTCCCCTCGTTGCTAGTAGACTCCATAGATGCATCTTGGTGAGCGTAGGAAAATTTTAAAATTATGCTACGATTCTCAACAGTGGCATCATGAGCCAGGCCTATGCGTAGTTACTATGCACGAGTAGAACACAAAGAAGTTGTGGGCGTTGATGTTGCCAATTCTTCTTGCCGCTACTAGTCGTTTCTTGTTTCGGCGGCATTGTAGGATGAAGCGGCCCGGACCGACCTTACACGTACGCTTACGTGAGACAGGTTCCACCGATTGACATGCACTAGTTGCATAAGGTGGCTAGCGGGTGTCTGTCTCTCCTACTTTAGTCGGAACGGATTCGATGAAAAGGGTCCTTATGAAGGGTAAATAGAAATTGGCAAATCACGTTGTGGTCATACGTAGGTAAGAAAACGTTCTTGCTAGAAACCTACAAACCACGTAAAAAAACTTGCAACAACAATTAGAGGACGTCTAACTTGTTTTTGCAGCAAGTGATATATGTGATATGATATGGCCAGAAGATGTGATGAATGATATATGTGATGTATGAGATTGATCATATTCTTGTAATAGGAATCACGACTTGCATGTCGATGAGTATGACAACCGGCAGGAGCCATAGGAGTTGTCTTTATTATTTTGCATGACCTGCGTGTCATTGAATAACGCCATGTAATTTACTTTACTTTGTTGCTAAACGCGTTAGCCATACAAGTAGAAGTAATCGTTGGCGTGACGACTTCATGAAGACACAATGATGGAGATCATGGTGTCATGCCGGTGACGAAGATGATCATGGTGCCCCGAAGATGGAGATCAAAGGAGCATGATGATATTGGCCATATCATGTCACTGTTTGATTGCATGTGATGTTTATCATGTTTTTTGCATCTTATTTGCTTAGAACGACGGTAGCAAGTAGGATGATCCCTTATGATAATTTCAAGAAAGTGTTCACCCTAACTGTGCACCGTTGCGAAAGTTCGTTGTTTCGAAGCACCACGTGATGATCGGGTGTGATAGATTCTAACGTTCGAATACAACGGGTGTTGACGAGCCTAGCATGTACAGACATGGCCTCGAAACACACGCAATACACTTAGGTTGACTTGACGAGCCTATCATGTACAGACATGGCCTCGGAACACGGAGGACCGAAAGGTCGAGCATGAATCGTATAGAAGATACGATCAACATGGAGATGTTCACCGATCTTGACTAGTCCGTCTCACGTGATGATCGGACACGGCCTAGTTGAATTCGGATCATGTTTCACTTAGATGACTAGAGGGATGTCTATCTGAGTGGGAGTTCATTAAATAATTTGATTATATGAACTTAATTATCATGAACTTAGTCTAAAATCTTTACACTATGTATTGTAGATCAAATGGCCCACGTTGTCCTCAATTTCAACGCGTTCCTAGAGAAAACCAAGCTGAAAGATGATGGCAGCAACTATACGGACTGGGTCCGGAACCTGAGGATCATCCTCATAGCAGCCAAGAAAGATTATGTCTTAGAAGCACCGCTAGGTGAAGCACCAATCCCTGAGAACCAAGACGTTATGAACGCTTGGCAGCAGCGTGCTGATGATTACTCCCTCGTTCAGTGCGGCATGCTTTACAGCTTAGAACCGGGTCTCCAAAAGCGTTTTGAGAAACATGGAGCATATGAGATGTTCAAGGAGCTGAAACTGGTTTTTCAAGCTCATGCCCGGGTCGAGAGATATGATGTCTCCGACAAGTTCTTCAGCTGTAAAATGGAGGAGAACAGTTCTGTTAGTGAGCACATACTCAGAATGTCTGGGTTGCACAACCGCTTGTCTCAGCTGGGAGTTAATCTCCCGGATGACGCGGTCATTGACAGAATCCTCCAGTCGCTTCCACCAAGCTACAAGAGCTTTGTGATGAACTACAATATGCAGGGGATGGAAAAGACCATTCCCGAGGTATATTCAATGCTGAAATCAGCTGAGGTAGAGATCAGAAAAGAACATCAAGTGTTGATGGTGAATAAAACCACTAAGTTCAAAAAGGGCAAGGGTAAAAAGAACTTCAAGAAGGACGGCAAGGGAGTTGCCACGCCCGGTAAGCCAGTTACCGGGAAGAAGTCAAAGAATGGACCCAAGCCCGAGACTGAGTGCTTTTATTACAAGGGAAGTGGTCACTGGAAGCGGAACTGCCCCAAATATTTAGCGGACAAGAAGAAGGCTGGCAACACCCAAGGTATATGTGATATACAAGTAATTGATGTGTACCTTACCAGTACTCGTAGTAGCTCCTGGGTATTTGATACCGGTGCGGTTGCTCATATTTGTAACTCAAAGCAGGAACTACGGAATAAACGGAGACTGGCAAAGGACGAGGTGACGATGCGCGTCGGGAATGGTTCCAAGGTCGATGTGATCACCGTCGGCACGCTACCTCTGCATCTACCTACGGGATTAGTTTTAAACCTCAATAATTGTTATTTAGTGCCAGCTTTGAGCATGAACATTGTATCTGGATCTCGTTTAATTCGAGATGGCTACTCATTTAAATCCGAGAATAATGGTTGTTCTATTTATTTGAGATATATGTTTTATGGTCATGCCCCGCTGGTCAATGGTTTATTTTTGATGAATCTCGAACGTGATGTTACACATGTTCATAGTGTGAATACCAAAAGATGTAAAGTTGATAACGATAGTCCCACATACTTGTGGCACTGCCGCCTTGGTCACATCGGTGTCAAGCGCATGAAGAAGCTCCATGCAGATGGACTTTTGGAGTCTCTTGATTACGAATCATTTGACACGTGCGAACCATGCCTCATGGGTAAGATGACCAAGACTCCGTTCTCCGGAACAATGGAGCGAGCAACCAACTTACTGGAAATCATACATACCGATGTGTGCGGTCCGATGAGTGTTGAGGCTCGCGGAGGATATCGTTATGTTCTCACTCTCACTGATGACTTAAGTAGATATGGGTATGTCTACCTAATGAAACACAAGTCTGAAACCTTTGAAAAGTTCAAGGAATTTCAGAGTGAGGTTGAAAATCAACGTGACAGAAAAATAAAATTCTTACGATCAGATCGTGGAGGAGAATATTTAAGTCACGAATTTGGTACACACTTAAGGAAATGTGGAATAGTTTCACAACTCACGCCGCCTGGAACACCTCAGAGAAATGGTGTGTCCGAACGTCGTAATCGCACTCTATTGGATATGGTGCGATCTATGATGTCTCTTACCGATTTACCGCTCTCATTTTGGGGTTATGCTTTAGAGACTGCCACATTCACTTTAAATAGGGCACCGTCTAAATCCGTTGAGACGACACCGTATGAATTATGGTTTGGGAAGAAACCTAAGCTGTCGTTTCTAAAAGTTTGGGGATGCGATGCTTATGTCAAGAAACTTCAACCTGAAAAGCTCGAACCCAAATCGGAAAAATGCGTCTTCATAGGATACCCTAAGGAAACTATTGGGTATACCTTCTACCTCAGATCCGAAGGCAAGATCTTCGTTGCCAAGAACGGGTCCTTTCTAGAGAAGGAGTTTCTCTCGAAAGAATTGAGTGGGAGGAAAGTGGAACTTGATGAGGTGATAGTCACCCCTTCCAAACCGGAAAGTAGCGCAGCGCAGGAAAATGTTCCTGTGGTGCCTACACCGACTGGGGAGGAAGTTATTGATGATGATCATGAAGCTTCAGATCAAGTTACTGAACTTCGTAGGTCCACAAGGACACGTTCCGCACCAGAGTGGTACGGCAACCCTGTCCTGGAAATCATGTTGTTAGACAACGGTGAACCTTCGAACTATGAAGAAGCGATGGCGGGCCCGGATTCCGACAAATGGCTAGAAGCCATGAAATCCGAGATAGAATCCATGTATGAAAACAAAGTATGGACTTTGACTGACTTGCCCGTTGAGCGGCGAGCCATAGAAAACAAATGGATCTTTAAGAAGAAAACGGACGCAGATGGTAATGTGACCATCTACAAAGCTCGACTTGTCGCTAAGGGTTATCGACAAGTTCAAGGGGTTGACTACGATGAGACTTTCTAACCCGTAGCGAAGCTGAAGTCCGTCCGAATCATGTTAGCAATTGCCGCATACTATGATTATGAGATATGGCAGATGGACGTCAAAACAGCATTCCTTAACGGCTTCCTTAAGGAAGAGTTGTATATGATGCAGCCGGAAGGTTTTGTCGATCCTAAGAATGCTAACAAAGTATGCAAGCTCCAACGCTCAATCTATGGGCTGGTGCAAGCATCTCGGAGTTGGAACATTCGCTTTGATGAGATGATCAAAGCGTTTGGGTTTACACAGACTTATGGAGAAGCCTGTGTTTACAAGAAAGTGAGTGGGAGCTCTATAGCATTTCTCATATTGTATGTGGATGACATATTATTGATGGGAAATGATATAGAATTCTTGGAGAGTATAAAGGCCTATTTGAATAAGTGTTTTTCAATGAAGGACCTTGGAGAAGCTGCTTATATATTAGGCATCAAGATCTATAGAGATAGATCAAGACGCCTCATTGGTCTTTCACAGAGTACATACCTTGACAAGATATTGAAGAAGTTCAATATGGATCAGTCCAAGAAGGGGTTCTTGCCTGTATTGCAAGGTGTGAAATTGAGCACGGCTCAATGTCCGACCACGGCAGAAGATATAGAAGAGATGAGTGTCATCCCCTATGCCTCGGCCATAGGGTCTATTATGTATGCCATGCTGTGTACCAGACCTGATGTAAACCTTGCCGTAAGTTTGGTAGGAAGGTACCAAAGTAATCCCGGCAAGGAACACTGGACAGCGGTCAAGAATATCCTGAAGTACCTGAAGAGGACTAAGGATATGTTTCTCGTTTATGGAGGTGATGAAGAGCTAGTCGTAAAGGGTTACGTCGACGCTAGTTTCGACACAGATCCGGATGACTCAAAGTCACAGACCGGATACGTGTATATTTTGAATAGAGGAGCAGTAAGCTGGTGCAGTTGCAAGCAAAGCGTCGTGGCGGGATCTACATGTGAAGCGGAATACATGGCAGCCTCGGAGGCAGCACAGGAAGCAGTCTGGATGAAGGAGTTCATTACCGACCTAGGGGTGATTCCCAATGCGTCGGGCCCGATGACTCTCTTCTGTGACAACACTGGAGCCATTGCCCTTGCGAAGGAGCCCAGGTTTCACAGGAAGACCAGGCATATCAAGCGTCGCTTCAACTCCATTCGTGAAAGTGTTCAAAATGGAGACATAGATATTTGTAAAGTACACACGGACCTGAATGTAGCAGATCCGTTGACTAAACCTCTCCCTAGGGCAAAACATGATCAACACCAGGACGCAATGGGTGTTCGATTCATCACAATGTAACTAGATTATTGACTCTAGTGCAAGTGGGAGACTGTTGGAAATATGCCCTAGAGGCAATAATAAAAGGTTATTATTATATTTCTTTGTTCATGATAATAGTCTATTATTCATGCTATAATTGTATTGTCCGGAAATCGTAATACATGTGTGAATACATAGATCACAACCTGTCCCTAGTAAGCCTCTAGTTGACTAGCTCGTTGATCAACAAATAGTCATGGTTTCCTGACTATGGACATAGGATGTCATTGATAACGGGATCACATCATTAGGAGAATGATGTGATGGACAAGACCCAACTTAAGCATAGCATAAAAGATCGGGTAGTTTCGTTTGCTAGAGCTTTTCCAATGTCAAGTATCTTTTCCTTAGACCATGAGATCGTGCAACTCCCGGATACCGTAGGAGTGCTTTGGGTGTGCCAAACGTCACAACGTAACTGGGTGACTATAAAGGTGCATTACGGGTATCTCCGAAAGTGTCTGTTGGGTTGGCACGGATCAAGACTGGGATTTGTCACTCCGTGTAAACGGAGAGGTATCTCTGGGCCCACTCGGTAATGCATCATCATAATGAGCTCAATGTGACTAAGGCGTTAGTCACGGGATCATGCATTGCAGTACGAGTAAAGAGACTTGCCGGTAACGAGATTGAACAAGGTATTGGGATACCGACGATCGAATCTCGGGCAAGTAACATACCGATTGACAAAGGGAATTGCATACTGATTGATTGAATCCTCGACACCGTGGTTCACCCGATGATATCATCGTGGAACATGTGGGAGCCAACATGGGTATCCAGATCCCACTGTTGGTTATTGACCGGAGAGGCGTCTCGGTCATGTCTGCATGTCTCCCGAACCCGTAGGGTCTACACACTTAAGGTCCGGTGACGCTAGGGTTGTAGAGATATATGTATGCGGAAACCCGAAAGTTGTTCGGAGTCCCGGATGAGATCCCAGACGTCACGAGAGGTTCCGGAATGGTCCGGAGGTGAAGAATTATATATAGGAAGTCCAGTTTTGGCCACCGGGAAAGTTTCGGGGGTTATCGGTATTGTACCGGGACCACCGGAAGGGTCCCGGGGGTCTACCGGGTGGGGCCACCTGTCCCGGAGGGCCCCGTGGGCTGAAAGTGGAGGGGAACCAGCCCCTAGTGGGCTGGGGCGCCTCCTTGGGCCTCCCCCCCATGCGCCTAGGGTTGGGAACCCTAGGGGGGGAGTTCCCCCTTGCCTTGGGGGGCAAGGCAACCCCTTCCCCCCTTGGCCGCCGCCCCCCCCTTGGAGATCCCATCTCCTAGGGCTGCGCACCCCCCTTGGGGGCCTATATAAAGGGGGGGGAGGGAGGGCAGCACACTACAGCCTTTGGCGCCTCCCTCCTCCCCTGCAACACCTCTCTCTCTCGCAGAAGTTCGGCGAAGCCCTGCCGGAGAACCGCTACATCCACCACCACGCCATCGTGCTGTTGGATCTCCATCAACCTCTCCTTGCCCCTTGCTGGATCAAGAAAGGAGGAGACGTCGCTGCACCGTACGTGTGTTGAACGCGGAGGTGCTGTACGTTCGGCACTCGGTCATCGGTGATTTGGATCACGGCGAGTACGACTCCGTCATCCACGTTCATTGGAACGCTTCCGCTCGCGATCTACAAGGGTATGTAGATGCACTCCTTTCCCCTCGTTGCTAGTAGACTCCATAGATGCATCTTGGTGAGCGTAGGAAAATTTTAAAATTATGCTACGATTCTCAACACCCACGAGGGTGGAGGGCGCTCCCACCCACCCAGGGCGCGCCCCTGTGCCTCGTGGACTCTCCGTGGGGCCCCCTGACTTGTTCTCGACGCCAAACTCTCCTATAAATCCCCAAACCTCCAGAAAATAACCTAGATCAGGAGTTCCGCCGCCGCAAGCCTCTGTAGCCACCAAAAACCAATCGGGACCCTGTTCCAGCATCCTGCCGGAGGGGGGATCCATCACCGATGGCCATCTTTATCATCTCGGCGCTCTCCATGATGAGGAGGGAGTAGTTCACCCTCGGGGCTGAAGGTATGTGACGGTGTCCTGAACTAGGGGGTACTCACCACGTCGTCTCCCGATCAGTTGGATTAGGCCGAGGACCCCCATGGTCGTTTACTCATGGGCCAGTTCGGACAGCCGATGTATACACAAGGAAGAATCGACAAGACTTGGTGATCAAGACAAGGACTCCTCTCCACCAGCGTATTCGATTAGGACTCTTGTTATCCTAGGCCTCCGGTATGTTATATAAGCCGAGGCCAGGCTAGTCGATAGATCATTATGATATTACTCATCATACCTCTAGGGTTTATACCTCAACATATGATCTCGAGGTAGATCAACTCTTGTAACCCCTATATTCATCAAGATCAATCAAGCAGGAAGTAGGGTATTACCTCCATAGAGAGGGCCCGAACCTGGGTAAACATTGTGTCCCCTGTCTCTTGTTACCATCATCCTTAGACGCACAGTTCAGGACCCCCCACCCAAGATCCGCCAGTTTTGACACCGACAATGGTGCTTTCATTGAGAGTTCCGCTGTGTGATCGGCAAAAGGATCAATGGCTCGCTTGCAGATCAACTGCAACAGCGGCGTCTTCATCGCCGGCTCGACTGGTCACCTCGACTGGGCCGAGGACCAGGCTCCTCTTCGGATCGTCAAGATCGGAAATATGTCCTTGTCATCATCAACTCCGATCTCTATCAAGATCATGGAGGAATCATCTATGGAACTCAGGGGCTCAACGTCAACATTGCCCTTGAGTGACCGCACTGTTTTCCTGGATGGCTAACTTGTATCCGCCGCCACCGCTTCCTCGAGTGTTGCTTTAACGATTGCTTCGGTGGAATTGTGCGGAATTAAGTATATAACAACCCTGCAAAATTTCGTCGCGTTCCGATGGAGGAATCTCTAACGATCTACGATATACCGTAGACCTGTCAATCCTAGACAGGAATCTGGACGAGTTTAGGGTGTGGTCTCCAGAGCCCAGCTTGGAGGTCCTTTGGAAGATCCAACCATTCATCTACTGCGGAATTCCCATATCTACCACCCCTCCAAATTTTAGCACGATCCGACGGTTCAAACTCCGGGAACCTTCCGTTGAGTGGACCAATTTTCGAATCTGTTTTCTGCGCGAATACGAATCCGGCCCGAGTTCATGTTCTTCATGAACGGGATATTGGACAACCTTTTTAAAGGAATTTTTTTCTAAGGTATTGTGCGTTATTCCTAACACGTGCACATAAAATTTTAAGCCTCCTCTGAGGTAATCTTCACCATCACACTGGTGTCAAACCAGTCCGGCAACATTGCTCCACTACTGCCGACCAGCGCTAGATGTGTCATCGCTTTGTTGAGCCAAGCTCAACTTCTTCGGACCACCATCTCGGCGAGCCGAACAAGATTTCGGAATTGCAAAAGGATAAATCATCACCAACATCGCCGCCCCACGGATTACATGGAGCGGGCACACCGGCATCGCCGCAGGGTCACTTCATCAAGCCAGCATTTACCGCGCCACAAGTTACGACCTGCGTCATCATGGCCGCACTGTTGCTTCTTCAAGCCGATGTCCATCACGCTGAACTGCTTCAACACCTCGGCTGACATGGCAACTGCAACGTCTACTTACCGACCTGCTCCGTCAACTCGTCTGGACTGGGGGCTTCGCCATCTCTTCATCAACCTACTTCGGTGACTTCGGCGTCACCAGCTGACCAGCTTCGTCACGTTAGCTGGACCAGGGCTTTGCCTCGGCGAGCCAACCTTTGCCAGCATCGCCATGCCGTCGCTTCACCGCCCATCAGGCAATGGGTGTGCGGATCGAATCCCAATTTTGGGAGTCACTTTTCTTCAAACTGCTACAACAAATAAACCAGGTGCTATTAATCCTAACAATTTTTGCTTGTTTGGGCTTATTTTTCCCAAGGAATTATTACTCTGGTTTGTTCCATCATCCGTACACAGGTCTATCAAGTGGTGGCCGCATTAACGACGGTCGCGTGGTGGTTCGGTCAGTTTTCGTACATAGTTCGGCGAACGCCACATCCGGAACTCGGACCGACCTGTAAATTCAGGCTTTGCCACGCCTTTACCGCATCATGCTGACGCCCTGCATTGACATTGACTTCGGCACTAGGCCACATATCTTAAAAAAAATTATTTTGCGTAAATTAATTACGCGAGGATTTTTATATATTTATATTATTATTGTTGGTCTGCACCATTTCACATGTGTAGGTAATCGACTTCGACTGCATCACGCGGTCACTTCGGCAAGCCGATGTCGTTGTCCCAATGGGCATAAATTGGCGCGCGTGATCACCTTGTTGATCGAATTGCCATACCGACATGTTCGGTTGTCTCAGGGACTTCGGCATCGCGGAAAAGCTCTACCTCATCGAGTGTTCGGCGCACAGGAAAATGATCTGGGTCGGGCAGTGTTGTCACCTCGGTGCACTGACATACCACGTCACCTCGGCTGGACGGGGGGCTTCGCCAACTCTTCATTACCCCACGCCGGGGACTTCGGTGTCACTCTGCCGGCCTGCATTGACCATGCTATGTCCCCACTTCGGAGTGCCGAGCTCTTCGCTCCGCCACCTCGGGACCGTCTTGAGGGATGGAACCTTGTCCCGCATCAAGCTCGGACCGCGGCATCAATGCCGAACACATTAACCAGCTAAGTCGCTTTCATGCTCAAAAACTTTCAGTTTTAAATTTTGTTTGGTTCGACCAAGCATTATACTTTTTCGGCAATAAGTTGTTCGTGAAAAACTTCCTTGTCAAAACTTTGTTTGTGACACACAAATTCAAATACCCCGTTTACTTGGGGCCTTCCTTTATGAAGCTTTTCCTCTTGCATATGATTATACTTGTACGGCTTCGTTCCTTGTTTGTGTATTACGCCACAATATGCACCATGTTGACTTAAGTGTTCCACAAGCTGGGTTGCCTTGCTCATGTGTTTACCCCTACGTTCCCGATTGTTCGGCTAGGGAGTAAAGGGAGCACCTCTGCGATTGTCACGATCGGGTCATCCGAGCTCGGACCTCAGACTGGGTGAAGCCGAAAGCTAGCGCTCTTATTGTTTTCAATCATGGTCGGCACACAACGGAACTCATGAGTACAAAAAATATATTGCACAAGTCTCATAGTAACAATGAGCAACCGAAGAAAGGTATCGGTGGGGGTACTATTTTCTTCGAAGATGCTTCTTACACTTCGTCAGTAATATAGCATAAGTTCCCTGAGCGCGCTTTGTCTGTTACAACCTTATGGCCTGATTGCCTGGTTATCGGAAACACCGTCGATATTCTCGACCGGTGGAGTACATAACACTTTTCGGCCCTTGACCGAAGAGGGAGAAGCCGACGGTCGGTTAAGATGCGTTTAAAGTTCGGGTGAACACAGATATGATATAAGTACTTCAGTACATACAATCACTATACATAAAATTCTTTTACCCAAGTCACTTGGGGGCTCTTAAATTTATATGAGCCGTTTTATAATAAGTGTTCCTCTCTTAGTCGTTGCAAAGTCTTTTTCTATCACTCTTTTTTTCACACGAGTGTGTGGTCAATAGCGGAGGAGCCTAATTTCTCTCTTAAAGCCGCTCGAGTTTAGTTCGCTAAACTGGCCTTTGAGAAACACTCCGCCTTTGGGATTGGGAGGTTGAAGCCGAAGGCTGGCCCGCTTGAAGTCTTGAGATCGGATGTGTCATATTAATGCACGACAGAAGCACATGTTTTTTTTCTAAGACCAATTTTTGGATTGGCACCGAACACTTGATCTAGTTCGGACGTCAAGTTTTTACTAAAGTTTTTTGGTTTTCCAAGCCTATGGCACTTTTAAACTATTTGTGTGTGTTTTGCAAAAGTCTCGCAGTGCAACGCCGGACACCTTTAGAGATTCGGCAAAAACATTCTCGGATATTGCTATATATGCATCTGTTTCAAATTGTGTCTTCGGTCAATAGTTGGGTTGCCCGGCTCCTCTGCTTGCCTACTACATTCCGATTTGTTCGGCTAGGTGTGCAAAGGGAGAACCACTGTGATTGTGCTTCCAGCTCGCATGGTTAAGCACCTCAGTGGAGAAAGCCGAAAACTGACTGTCACCATAAGCGTAAACTGGTCAGCGATCCGATGACTGTGTTAAATGACGGGTCGTTCATAACATTGGCCGAAGTGTTTACGGCTTGACCTCGGCTGTCGCCGAACACTAACCAGGGGCTAGTAGCTGGCCTCCCAACTTTAAGCTCCTATGACTAAGTGAAATTTATAAAGCCCGCATATCTGATTGCCTTGTTTCTGCTAACACAACCGCCTCCGGGCACCGAGACGTCGGCTAAGGGTTGTCTTGTTACTGCGGAAACACCGTGTGTAGTATCTACAAAGGGGTAGAAGCCGACGATGGGCCACTTTCAGATTATAAATGGTCGCAATGGAGTCAAAATAAACATATATCATCAGTATTTGTATTCAGTATACAAGCGCTGCCTTCCGTAATTATCGTTATAAAGCCATAAATATGCATCAATTTGACTTAAGATTTTGGCCAAGCTGGGTTGCCTGGCTCCTGTGCTTACCCCTACGTTCCCGATTGTTCGGCTAGGCGGTAAAGGGAGCACCTCTATGATTGTTACAACCGGGTCATCCGAGTTAGTACCTCAGACTGAGTGAAGACGAAAGCTAGCGATCTTAAAGAATATAATTGGTCGGCGACGACGGAAGTGAAAATTTGGGTTCATTTAGACCACATAGTTCGGGAACTTTCCGCAAACTAAATCCTCAATATTTTTCTCCCACATTGATCGGAGCTGAGGTTTCATGATCATGCTTGGCATGACAACCCAAAGAAAGGAACCGATAGCGGGACTATTTTCTTTGGAAGATGTTTCTTACGTTAAAAAGTAATATAACATATCTCTCCGCGTACCTTTGTTTATAAAACCGTATGGCCAGATTGCCTTGTTTGTCGTAAATCTTTGCCCTTGTACAGGCTTTATAAAGCTGGACAAACACTCCCTGGCTACTGGCCGAGGAGGTTGAAGCCGATGGTCGGTCAACAAAGTGTTGTACAATGCGGATCCCAGCATTAATGATGTGAAGTACTTGGATACATAGAATCATTACAAAAATTTGTGATTTTACTCTGGATATCCATCCTTAATTCGGCCACCCGTTCTCACATTAAGGCTCGGGGGCTACTGGGCTTCGTGCTCACTATTTATAAATATTAAAGGGGCACATCGATCCCCTGATCTGGTGTTGCCACCCGACCAGTGTCTCGGGGGCTACTGCATTGTCTATTCAATGCAGAAAATTCAAAGTTCTCAGTGTTCGGCTTGACCGAACTATGCGCAAACGCGTCTTCGGACAACAATAGGTACCATCTGGACCTATCCGGCATCAAGCTAATATATTACGGCGACTTCTCAAGACCCTCTATCAAGGGCCTGTTCGTCGATTATTAGTTTCCCTAATATATTACACCGCGTTTCTATTCCTAAGTATGATGCCGAGCTGGGAATTGATCCTCAGGCCAATTTCACGAATCGACCTGAGTCTCAGGGGCTACTGGGGTCAGCGGTTTGATTTTATCCTTCAGGTGCATCTCGGGTTTTAGACCGACACACACCTTCAAGGCTACTGGATATACATATACTGGCTATATGTCTCAGAAGAGAATAAATTGCACCAATTAAAAATATTTACAAAAAATCAGCCTGCGGTCGGGGTGGTGCACCACCTCGGAAGCAGTCCGGCATAAAGCTCGGGCGCCAGTGGCTAGCTCCATAGAGGGCATTTCCGGCATTAAGCTCGGCTGAATTCGTTCAATCTTTTAAAAAGACCGAGGTAGTTTACGACACCTCGGACGCTGACCATCGTTAGAGCTCGGAAGTGATCCGGCATGAAGCTCGGATTCGAATGGCTCGTTCCATAGAGAACTTTTCAGCGTTAAACTTGGATAACCTCCTTCAAACTTTATCAAGCCAAGGTGATCTATGACACCTCGGACATAGTCCGGCGTTGGAGCTCGGATATAGTCCGGCGTTGGTGCTCGGCTGCAAAAGATATCTCGAATGCAAGAGGACAACGCCGCACGGGAACAACTTCAAACCTGAGGTGTGGCATAAAAACTAACAAGGCATTGCTAAAGGCAGATAACTTAAAGGGGCTCCTCGGATACCAACGTGTAAACTCTTCAGATTTACTTCGGCGATCCTCAAGATCGAAGATGAGAAGATTTGTTGAACCAGTTTTCAAGACCGACGGCCGAAGATGAAGAACAGTTCAGAAGAATCGAGGAGCGTCCCCAACTTCAAGACTGGTTCAGAGGGCTACTGACGGTGTCCTGGACTAGGGGGTACTCACCACGTCATCTCCCGATCAGTTGGATTGGGCCGAGGACCCCCCATGGCCGTTTACTCATGGGCCAGTTCGGACAGCCGATGTATACACAAGGAAGATTCCACAAGACTTGGTGATCAAGACAAGGACTCCTCTCCACCGGCGTATTCGACTAGGACTCTTGTTATCCTAGGCCTCTGGTATGTTATATAAGCCGAGGCCAGGCTAGTCGATAGATCATTATGATATTACTCATCATACCTCTAGGGTTTAGACCTCAACATATGATCTCGAGGTAGATCAACTCTTGTAACCCCTATATTCATCAAGATCAATCAAGCAGGAAGTAGGGTATTACCTCCATAGAGAGGGCCCAAACCTGGGTAAACATTGTGTCCCCTGTCTCCTGTTACCATCATCCTTAGACGCACAGTTCGGGACCCCCTACCCGAGATCCGCCGGTTTTGACACCGACAGTATGTACCAGTAGGTATGTGTTTGATCTCTCTCTCGTGTTCTTGATATGGCACGATCTTGATGTATCGCGAGCTTTGCTATTATAGTTGGATCTTATGATGTTTCTCCCCCTCTATCTTCTTGTAATGGATTGAGTTTTCCCTTTGAAGTTATCTTATCGGATTGAGTCTTTAAGGATTTGAGAACACTTGATGTATGTCTTGCGTGGGATACCTGTGGTGACAATGGGGTATTCTATTGATTCACTTGATGTATGTTTTGGTGATCAACTTGCGGGTTTCGTGACCTCGGGAATCTATGCATAGGGGTTGGCACACGTTTTCGTCTTGACTCCCCGGTAGAAACTTTGGGGCACTCTTTGAAGTTCTTTGTGTTGGTTGAATGGATGAATCTGAGATTGTGTGATGCATATCGTATAATCATACCCACAGATACTTGAGGTGACATTGGAGTATCTAGGTGACATTAGGGTTTTGGTTGATTTGTGTCTTAAGGTGTTATTTTACTATGAACTCTAGGGCTGTTTGTGACACTTATAGGAATAGCCCAATGGATTGACCGGAAAGAATAACTTTGAGGTGGTTTCATACCCTACAATAATCTCTTTGTTTGTTCTCCGCTATTAGTGACTTTGGAGTGACTCTTTGTTGCATGTTGAGGGATTGTTATATGATCTAATTATGTTACCATTGTTGAGAGAACTTGCACTAGTGAAAGTATGAACCCTAGGCCTTGTTTAGAAGCATTGCAATACCATTTACGCTCACTTTTACCACTTGTTACCTTGCTGTTTTTATATTTTCAGATTACAACAACCTATATCTACCATCCATATTGCACTTGTATCACCATCTCTTCGCCGAACTAGTGCACCATTGTATTGGGTGTGTTGGGGACACAAGAGACTCTTTGTTATTTGGTTGCAGGGTTGTTTGAGAGAGACCATCTTCATCCTACGCCTCCCACGGATTGATAAACCTTAGGTCATCCACTTGTGGGAAATTTGCTACTGTCCTACAAACCTCTGCACTTGGAGGCCCAACAACGTCTACAAGAATAAGGTTGTGTAGTAGACATCAGTTATTTTGATAGGATTACATAACTTGATGCATATATTTAGCATGGCAAATTCACTTCTTATATATGATCCAATTTGCACTGGAACAATCAAAGTGCATAAATGGCAGAGAAGCACAAATGGACTTGAATGAATTGATTCCCACTATACCAACTCCACACAAAATTACTTCAGATAATTATTCCAACAACACATCAGTTCCGTTTCGGATTTGTGTTTTTTCTCAAATAATTTGCAACCCCGTATTTTCTATCATCTTGCACCTTGAATCCTATCATAGCCTGACAGCCACACCTTCTTATCTTGAAGTTCCGTTTAGGCTTTATCCTTTCCTCATATTCGGCCACGTCTCCAACGTATCTACTCTTCCTAATGTTTTTCCTCTTGTTTTGGACTCTAATTTGCATGATTTGAATGAAACTAACCCCGGACTGACGCTGTTTTCAACAGAACTACCATGGTGTTGTTTTTGTGCAGAAATAAAAGTTCTCGGAATAGAACGAAACTTTGCGAGGAATTTTTATGCAAAATAAGAGAATTTCTGGAGCCAAGAGCCACCCGAGGGGGCAACTAGGTGGGCACAACCCACCAGGGCACGCCTGCACCCCCAGGCGCACCCAGGTGGGTTGTCCCCACCTAGTGGCCCCGCAGACCCTAGAACCGACGCTATAAAATCCTATTTTTGGAGAAAAAATCAGGGAGAAAGAATTATCACGTTCCACGAGATGGAGCCGCCGTCACCTCCTGTTCTTCATCGGGAGGCCAGATCTGGAGTCCGTTTGGGGCTCCGGAGAGTGGGATCTTTGTTCTTCGTCATCACCAACCCATCTCCATCGCCAATTCCATGATGCTCCCCACCAGGAGTGAGTAATTCCTTCGTAGGCTCGCTAGTCGGTGAGGAGTTGGATGAGATTCATCATGTAATCGAGTTAGTTTTGTTAGGGCTTGATCCCTAGTATCCACTATGTTTTGAGATTGATGTTGCTATGACTTTGCCATGCTTAATGCTTGTCACTTTGGGACCGGGTGCCATGATTTCAGATCTGAACCGTTCATGTTATCACCATTATATCCATGTTCTAGATCCGATCTTGCAAGTTATAGTCACATTCTACGTGTTATGATCCGGCAACCCCGGAGTGACAATAGTCGGGACCACTCCCGGTGATGACCGTAGTTTGAGGAGTTCATGTATTCACCGTGTGCTAATGCTTTGTTCCGGTTCTCTATTAAAAGGAGGCCTTAATATCCCTTAGTTTCCAATAGGACCCCGCCGCCACGGGAGGGTGGGACAAAATATGTCATGCAAGTTCTTTCCATAAGCACGTATGACTATTTACGCAATACATGCCTACATTATATTTATGAACTAGAGCTAGTGTCGTATCGCCCTAGGGTATGACTGTCACATGATAAATATCATCCAACAAATTACTGATCCAATGCCTATGAAATTATCCTATATTGTTCTTGCTAAGTCACTACTGCTATCGTTACTGTTACACTTGCTGCAAAATCACTGTTACCATTACTATTGCTGCTGTCACTATTCTCAAAACTATCATACTACTTTGCTGCTGATCACTTTGCTACAGATAATTAATCTCAGGTGTGGTTGAATTGACAACTCAGCTGCTAATACTTACAAATATTCTTTGGCTCCCCTTGTATCGAATCTATAAATTTGGGTTGAATACTCTACCCTCGAAAACTATTGCGATCCCCTATACTTGTGGGTTATCAAGACCTTTTTCTGGCGCCGTTGCCGGGGAGCATAGCTATATTTGTTGAGTCACTTGGGATTATTCTCAATTTATCACTATGAAGAATTTGAAGGATGCTAAGACTAAGATTTTTCCCTTTAAGACGAGGGGAGGTAAGGACCTGCCATCTAGCTCTGCTTTAGATTCACCTTCTGTTACAAGTAAACTTGCAACATGATTACCCACAAGTATAGGGGATCGCAACAGTTTTCGAGGGTAGAGTATTCAACCCAAATTTTTAGATTCGACACAAGGGGAGCCAAAGAATATTTGTAAGTATTAGCAGCTAAGTTGTCAATTCAACCACACCTAGAGATTAATTATGTGCAACAAAGTGATCAGTAGCAAAGTAGTATGATAGTTTTGATAGTAGTGACAGCAGCAATGGTAACGGTAACAGTAATAGAAATATTTTTGTAGCAAGTGCAACAGTAACGATAGCAGTAGTAACTTAGCAGAAACAATATAAGATAAATTCGTAGGCATTGGATCGGTAGTTTCTTGGATGATATTCATCATGTGACAGTCATAACCTAGGGCGATACGGCACTAGCTCCAGTTCATAAATATAATGTAGGCATGTATTCCGTAAATATTCATACATGCTAATGGAAAGAACTTGCATGACATCTTTTGTCCTACCCTCCCGTGGTAGCGGGGTCCATATTGGAAACTAAGGGATATTAAGGCCTCCTTTCAATAGAGAACCGAAACAAAGCATTAAGACACGATGAATACATGAACTACTCAAACTACGGTCATCACCAGGAGTGGTCCCGACTATTGTCACTCCGGGGTTCTCGGATCATAACACGTAGTAGGTGACTATAACTTGCAAGATCGGATCTATAACATGGATATAATGGTGATAACATAAACGGTTCAGATTTGAAATCATGGCACCCGGGCCCAAAGTGACAAGCATTAAGCATGGCAAAGTTATAGCAACATCAATCTCAGAACATAATGGATACTAGGGATCAAGCCCTAACAAAACTAACTCGATTACATGATGAATCTCATCCAACTCCTCACCGACCAGCGAGCCTAAGAAGGAATTACTCACTCCCGGTGGGGAGGATCATGGAATTGGCGATGGAGAAGGGTTGGTGATGATGAAGAACGAAGGTCCCCCTCTCTGGAGCCCCAAACGGACTCCAGATCCGGCCTCTCGATGAAGAACGGGAGGTGACGGCGGCTCCGTCTCGTGGATTGCGATAATTCTTTCTCCCTGATTTTTTTCTGGAAAAATAGGATTTTATAGCATCGGTTTCAGGGTCTGCGGGGCCACCAGGTGGGGACAACCCACCTCAGCTCGCCTGGGAGGGCAGGCGCGCCCTGGTGGGTTGTGCCCACCCAGGTGCCCCTCTCCGGTGGCTCTTGGCTCCAGAAGTTCTCTTTTATTGTATAAAAATCCTCACAAAGTTTCGTTCCATTCTGAGAACTTTTAATTTTGCAGAAAAACAACACCATGGTAGTTCTGCTGAAAACAGCGTCACTCCGGGGTTAGTTTAATTCAAGTCATGCAAATTAGAGTCCAAAACAAGAGGAAAAGCGTTAGGAAAAGTAGATATGTTGGAGACGTATCAACTCCCCCAAGCTTAAACCTTTGCTTGTCCTCAAGCAATTCAGTTGATAAACTGAAAGTGAAAAAGAAAAACTTTTACGAACTCTTTTGCTGCAGTTTGCATAAATAAGCTTAAACAGCACCCAGGTTTTCAGCCAACATTATAACTAACCATGCCAACAATAACTCGTAAAAATTATATTAACTCATATCAATGACATAATCAGCTAGCGGGCAATAATAAGATATCTCGAACAACAACATGTTATCAAAACAACCATGATATAATATGACAATAATGGTATGTTGCTAGCCCTTTCTGAGACCGAAAAACATAAATGTAGAGCACCTCCAAAGTTCAAGCAGCGACTAAACATTGTAATTCACGGTAGAAAAGATCCACTCATGATGCACCCAACATTAGCTACACACAATGCATCAACATGACAGCAGTGCTCTCAGGTTCTGGCGCTTATTTTAGAGGGTGATGGCACAACATAAAAGTAAATAGATAGTTCCTTCGTAGAGGGAAGCAGTGATTTGCAGAGGTGCCAGAGCTCAAGTTTTTTAAAACATAGGTAAATGATATTTTGAGACATACACCCTCACTACTAGGGAAAAGCCTAGCAGTAGCGTGGGTATTTTGCCTAGCAGTAGCGCGGGGTGCCGCGCTAATGATAAGGCGCTATAGCTAACATGTATCAGTAGTGCGTGTTTACCCACACAACTGCTATACATGGCTAGTAGTAGCGGGCTTTAGTGCAATGCGCTGCTGGTAATAGCTGCAGCGCTTTTAACTAGGACGCGCTACTGGTAAGAGAGCGCTACTGCTAACTTTATTCCCCTCGCTACTGCTAGTGTTATTAGTTTCTATTTTTTCTGCATATTTGTTTTGTATTTGAACAGGCTTTATACAATAATCTTTAGCATATCAAACACATACAAATGTAATCATAGCATATACATACAAATAGTCTCATCAAATCATGTCATCGTCATAATCATCATCCAACACAAAGTGGTCCCTCGTTATCATCTCGAAAACAGCGATACAAGTCTCGTTTACTTGCAACTACATCGTCATCCATCTAAACAATGATATATGCGAGAAGAGCTATCACTATGAGTGAGAGCGGAACTATGTAGTACATGAGTTCGTATCCCTCTCTGGCACTAGCGTGAACCTAAACTAACTACTGGCTATCGCTCGGAAACCAGAAACCGGTACACCTAGGCCTAACACTCCGGCCACTTATCATATACTCCTGGCGTAGACTTTCTTCGCCATCGATGATCTATGCACCTGCATCGTCACATGAGTCGATGATATGCAACATATATAGTTGAGCAACAGAAAGAGACAGACTTGGCAAAAATAGAAGCAACATATCATAAGCATAAATAAGAAAGTTCATCGTAGCCAAAATGCCCTAACTAGAGTGATCATCGCTAGTCGAGGAGGACGGTTTAATTACATCATAAATAAAGTTTCATTGTGCATAACTCAAAGTTTCGTCATACAGAAAGTATGGACTAAACGGACACATTGTCATATATCGACAATCACTCCAACATGTCGTGCCATCCATCCAAGTCAGGGAGATAGTCCCCAAGCTTAGTGAAAGGCTTCAGGTCGAGACACCGAAAGGCTACGCGTGTTCGGACGTCTTCCCGCGACATATGCCCTTCCTCGTAGAACAGACCTGTTTTTTAGAGGACCTCCTTCGTGATGACTTGGGCAAGTTCACGCTGGATGTGATAGAACTCAGCTCGAAGTCGATGATCCGGGATATCTCCTATGTTCTTTGCCCATTGCATAATATGGGCATCGCCGGCTGTAGGTGACATGCGAAGGTTCTGCTGATCCCGTCTGCACTCCAGCATGTGGTGTTGGACATAGAATCCATCACTAAGAGTATCACTCGGTTGCTGGATGCAGCAGAAGTCAGTCTTATGGCTGAAGGCGGGCCTGCCGTCCCTTTTCTTCTTGGTCTTGATCTATCCACCCCGTACGCCGTAGAAAAAGATAGCACTGTGGAGAACAGATTTGATGTGGGTGTAATCCTTTTTGTTCATGTTCTTCGACGAGTCCAAGTGAAGAGCGTGGGAGTATCGGGGGTAAAGGATGATGAGGACGGCGTGACCGCCGCTGCGCAAAATAAATACACCTCAAATTAATTAGCCTCCACCGTGCAAATGAATGATTGAAATCGAAGGAAGGATATCCGCACGATGACTTACATGGGATGATAAGGCACGAGAATCGTCTCCTTGTCCTTGTTGGCGACCATGAAATCGAGGATGTAGTCCCTCGCGTATTCACGGTGCTTTGCACAGACTCCCAAGAAGCCCTCGTGCATGAAGTACGGGTCAGCGACACAGATATAAGGCATCTGCTCAATCCCGATGATGTAGTTCATGTACAAGGCATAAAGGCGGACAAACGTAAAATCCAGCTTCTTCAAGTGAAACATGTCGAAGATTTAATCGAATCAAAGGAAGAACTTCTCCGCGGGGAATGTGTGGACGTACGACCTTTGCCACGGCACGTTAACCACGTAGAGTGAGTATCCTGGATTTTCCGAGGCGATGAGGCTTTTCTCTCTCCGCAGCACATCGTCATGAAGTCTCCTTAGATCGCCGTGTGTGGCCTCTACCGCTGCCTTAGGTAGGATTGGTTCACCAGGGATATGCCATTTTGCCGCACCGGGGATAGTTATACGGTCTTGAACCCAAGGCTACGGAGGCGGCTGGATCATAGAAGCAGTTTTGTTGCCTTTCCTTGGTCTCTTCCTATGCTTCTTTGCTATCGGAAGGTCGTCTTTAATATGTTCAGCCTCCGGAGGCGGCAATTCAGGCACCAACTCATGACACTCAAACCCTGAGTACTCATCATAGGCGCCAGTATTGAGATACTGTTGAGTGCCATCGTCATCCTCATCCTCATCTATGGCGACCTCGTCAGCGACTAATGGAGCCTCTTCCTCACCCCGTCCGCTATCACCCAGCATGACAGCCGACGCTAATTGGGTAGGTGGGGTGTTGATGTTCATACCTTGCTGAGGCTGCGTGCTCGTGGGTGTGCTCCCGGCCGCCTCCAGACGACGCAGACTCTTTGGCCACAACAGGGCCCACCCATTGCAATCACCAAGCCGTCGCGGGGTCTCGTCGTCATCCTCCTAGTACCGGAGGAGCCAAATTCTCGTGGCCCGGTTTGACACTGGCCACGGAAACCTTGAAGACGTCAGGGGGGATCGGCCGGCTGTGGGACAATGGTTCCTTCGGCTTCATTATCGTCGCCTTCCCCACGTCCACCTTCTGGTCGCCGATGGTGTGCAAAATGGTGCACGGGGTTACGTAGGCCTGCAAAGACATGTCTGCGACGTGAGACATCCGAAAGGCAACAGAAACGGGAGATTATACATTTATTGAAGAGGGCCGGTGTGACAGATACCGTGAGGGCGTCGAGCTAAGCCAAAGATGAAGCACCGCCGAGCACGTCCGAGACGGAGGACGGGCTGCTATGAGCAGGTGCGGGAGCCGGTGCAGGAGCTGGTGCGGGAGCCGGTGCAGGAGCAGGTGCAGGTGCTGGTGCACCGCTAGTCGAGCTGCTCCCGAAGAAGTCCGCAAGGGGAAAGTCCGCCGCATTTTTTCTGGATTTTGCCTGCTCCAAGGAACAACGGCCGGAACCAAGACACCAGACATATCTGCAATCGCCTGTTTTGCGGCAGCTACCGCTGTTGCGATTGTCTCAGCTGATTTGTTCTCAACCGCAATCTCAACCTTCTTGTCGATGTTTTCTTCAATTAACCTCCGTCTTTCCTTTCTCTCCTCCGTGGTCTCACGGTAGTACTTCTTCCATGTGGCGCCGTCTTCGACACCATGCACGCGTCCATACGACGGCCGAGTGTCCACCGAGAGTCCTTTCAGTATGTTCAATGCCCGGTTGAATGGGGTGTCCCACTTGGGCGTCGCCAATGCCTCAGACGGCGAGCCGCTTTTGGCCGCAATCCTGTGCTGCTCTCTCTGCAAAAGGAACAAGGATCGTTTACAAATATGACTAAACATGCAGTCGAATTGATCAGAAACTAAAATTACCAGTAGTCTCATGAACTCCGTCGTGACCGGGTCCGTCTCGAAAACCTTCTTGACTAGGTCCCAATGGTACCGGGCCCTGAGGACGTCACGCTCCTGTGGGACGGTGAACTCCGCCAAGAGGTCTGGGATGCCCAGACTTGCGCGTTCCGCGTCCTCCTTGGCCCATATGGACCTCTTCCCGCCGTAACCACGGCTTCTGAGGTGGTGGCGCCCCATGTTCCGCGTCCTCCTTGGCCCATATCTTCTTCATTGCCTGGTCTTTATCTGGATTTTTATATTCCTTTTCATCCCGGCCCGGGAACAAGAATATCTGGTGCAACTTCCTTAGGAGGGAAGGCCTCATATTATATATCTTCTTTAGTTTCTCATCGTTGATGGTGGCGGTTGTCCGTATGATGCAACCTATTTGATTGCCGTAGCATGCGAGCGCTTTCGCGAGCTCTTTTGGCTCAAAATTGCCATCGTCCACCTCCGTGACCACGAGTCTAGTAGTCATGAGCTGGTTTGGGCGCCGTTGCCTCTTTGCTTTTGGTTCTATACTGGCTCCGCTAGTCTTGGTGCCGGTCTCGGCGTCGGTCTCAGTCTCAGCGCCGGTCTGGATGTCGGTCTCAGTCTCTGATGCGACACGTGGGCCCAGTAAGAACAACCGTTGATCATCGGCAAGGTTCAAAAATTCGGCTGTCGCCTAGGAGACGTCGTCACAATCACCAGAACCATGTGCTTCATCGTTGCTAGCCATGTTTCCTACGATTAAATCTAGTCAATTAATTCTAGACCTAATAAAATGAATAATGACAAAAAAGGCTTATGTTTTGCAGGAACGTTGATTCCTTCCCGGCGCGGCAAATCCCGGGCACTCGATATGTCCTAGTTTGTAGCACAAGTCATGCCGAAATTCACGGAAAATTTCGGCATGACCTTTGCTAAAAAGTGGACAAATCGAGCACCTGAAATTTGCCAGAACGGAAATGAATCAACATTCCGGCAAAACATAGGCCACTCGGCTTCATTCCCTGGAAACAACAAAAGGCCACTTGGGCACAATCGAACCACTTCAATGAAAAGATATAACATGACCACTTCAATGAAAAGATATAATCAACAATAAAATTCTAGGAAGGGATCATCTTTAAAATAAAACTTGCCTAAATTCTTTTCCTAGAAAAATAGTGGTCTTTTCAAAAATAAAAAACCTTTGCAAAATGACCTCACTAAACACTTCTCTACCTAGGACAGAATCCAAATTCTGTTCTAGCTATTCCTCTCTCTCTCTCTCACACACACACACACACACACACACACACGCACACACACACACACAAAAACATATTATTTTCTCTAACCCTTCTCTGCCTAGGACATAACCCAATTAAATTGCAAAGGAACTCCATTTGTCTAACCCTTCTGACCTAATGCTCTAAAATAAATTTTTGCTCTAACCTAGCTTGTTAATCTAACGAACCTAATTAACCTAGCTATTTAACCTAGTTAGTTAACCTAGATAATTAACCTAATTAAACTAGTTAACCTAGCTAGTTCTCTGTCAAAGCCATTAATAAATTTATGCACTAACCTAGATAATTAACCTAATTAAACTAGTTAACCTAACTAGTTCTCTGTCAAAGCCCTCACTAAATTTTTGCAATAACCTAGATAATTAACCTAATTAAACTAGTTAACCTAGCTAGCTAGTTCTCTGTCCAATGTTTGTGCTATGCATGAGAGAGAGGAGGGGTGGGGGCTTACAGAGGATGACTCCGTTGGTGGCGAAGGAAGCAGGGGCGTCTCCAGTGATGGCGAGGGAGGCAGGGGCATCGAGGGTGGATCCGGTGGCGCCGAGGGCAGCTCCGGTGGCGTTGATGAGGCTGCACGGCTCCGGTGGTGTTGGGGACGGCTCCGATGGCGTCGACGGCGCGGGGCTCTAGTGGCTCCCGGGGCGTCGACGTTGGCAGGAGACGGGGGCGAAGTGGGGCAACGGCGAATTGGGGCGAGGGATTTGGGGGAGAAGTGGTGGTCGGGCGGAGGGAAACAACTTTTGGGTTAAGTCAAACTTAGCGGTAGCGCGTTAAGTAAAAACGCGCTATAGCTAAGTTAGCTATAGTGATTTTTACTAAACGAGCTACTGCTATAGCTATGTATTTTCCTTTTCTTTTCTTATTTCCTTTTCTCTTTCTATAGTGGGGGTCTAAGAAACGCGTTGCTGCTATATTATCTATAGCGCCTCTTATGAACATACGCTACTGCTATGCCTTTATCCTTTTTTTCCTTTTTCATTTATTTTTCTTTACATTTTATTTTTTCCTTTAGCCTTTTTCTATTTCTTTCATTTTCATTTACTTTTGTTTTCTTTTTTCATTTTATTTTATTTTCATTAGCAGTAGCGCCTTTCACCGTAAACCCGTTGCTACAATAATCTTAGCGGTAGCGCGGTTTTTATAAGACCGTACTACTATGTGTAGCCTATCGGCTTAGTAGTGGGAATTTTAGTAGTAGTGCTTTTACAGGGAGACGCGCTACTGCTACATTTGTATCTGTAGCGCGGTTATCCTGCACGCGCTACTGCTATGTAGCACTAGCGCCCTTTTTTAACAAGCGCTACTGCTAAAGTTCTGTGTATAAGGTTTTCCCTAGTAGTTCCTTCTCATTTACTTTACGACCATCAGTTATCAACATCTTCCATGCTAAGCACGCTAGTGGCAGTTCCCAAGCGATAAAAGTAAAGGTTTACTCCCCCTCCACCATCAATCACACTCCATGGCTTGTCCGAAACAACGGGTGCCGTCCATACCAACAACAGTCCCCGGGGAGTTTTGTTTAATTATTTGCATTTTTGAGTTCGGGATTGGGAATCCCTATTACCGCCCTTTTCTCGTGCGATGGCGAGTGAATAAATACTCGACCTGAGAATAACCTGCTTAGCATGGAAGATACCGGCCACCTCCTGTCGTTCCATGAACGATCCAGGCACACAAAAAGGATATTTATTTGAAGTTTTTAGAGGTGGCACATGTAAATTTACTTAGGACGGCAGGGTAGTACCGCATATAGGTAGATATGGTGGACTCATCTGGAATAACTTGGGTTCAAGGTTTTTGATGTAAAAGCAGAATTCCCACTTAGTACAGGCGAAGGCTAGCAAATAGGTTGAGAAGCGGCGAGCTAGAGAGCAACAACGGTCATGAACATGCATTATGCGTAAGTAACATTGGACACTAGCATGAGTAGGATATGAACACCATGAACATAAATATCATAGAGGCTATGTTGGTTTTGATTCAACTACATGCATGAACATGTGCCCAGACAAGCCACTTGAACATTCAGAGGAGGATACCATATCATCATACTACATCACAATCATTTTAACGCAATGTTGATATCCAAGATAAATCATTATCCACTCCTAGCTACTTATGCATGGCATGAGAAACTATAATATCTAATTGTCATTCCAACATGTTTAATCATAATGGCCTAAATCATGGATACTAGGTTAAACATATTTACAAAAACAGAACAAGTCGAGTTCATACCCGTTTCTCTCTGCCACGGCCAGTTCATCGAATATCGTCATTATTGCCTTTCACTTGCACAACCGAACGATGTGAAAATAATAATAGTGCAAAAGTACCGTGGACTAAGATGGAATCTGCAAACATTTTATTCAACAAAAGAAGACAAGGTAAAATGGGCTCTTTGTTAGATTAACAATTATGCATAAGAGAGCCACTCAACATTTTCATCGTGGTCTTCTCCTTGGTACGACTTGAATAAAAAGAAAAGAAATTCAGAGAAACACACTGAAATATTTTTTTGGAGTTTTTGGTTTTCTAGAACAAGCAAATAAATGGAAAGCAAAAACGAGAAAAACTATTTACACGGGAAAGCTCCCAACAAGCAAAATAAGAACAACGAAATCTTTTTGGGTTTTCTTCTTAATATTACAACTAAGCATGCATAGAAAGTAAACTAGCTACAACTAATTTTTTGGTTTTTCTAAAGTTTTTCAAGCACACAAGAAGAAAGCGAGAAAATAAATTTAAGCATGGATAATACAATCAAAAAGTGTGAACACCAACAACTGAAACGAGATGTGTGAACATGAATGTAATGTCGGTGAGAAACACGTACTCCCCCAAGCTTAGGATTTTGGCCTAACATGGTAATCGATCAGTAGCCTGGAGTAAGTTTTGTCGCAATAGCTCCCAAGCTATAAGTTTTGTCGCCACAATAGCTCCCAAGCTATAAGTTTTGTCGCCCTCTAGTGCACGAGTAAAACAGCAAGGTCTGGTGAAGTCAATGCACCCACCTTTTCTCTAGCAAGCAAGCATTTTGAAATGAAAAGAGCAAAATAATGAACAACAGAGAATTGCAAGCCAGTGGCAGTTATACTCGACACCCCTCTCTCATCACCCACTGTCAGACTACGATTAAAGCTTTCAAACTCTGCGGGTCTAGGCTCTACCAAACTACCATCAGAAGGAAGCAAGCATATTTCGCAGAACTCAGTGAGCGGTTTCTGATGCAACTCCGCATATAAATTAAACTGCACCTCAGGAGGGTTATTCCTAGGAAGGAAATTAAAACTTTGAACAATGGTGTTTCTGAGGAGATGATACCGTTCACATTCAGTTGCGATGAAGTCGGTGAGGCCTGATACGTCTCCAACGTATCTATAATTTTTGATTGTTCCATGCTATTATTTTATCTGTTTTGGATGTTTAATGGGCTTTAATATGCTCTTTTATATTATTTTTGGGACTAACCTATTAACCGGAGGCCTAGTGCCAGTTTCTATTTTTTTTGCCTATTTTAGAGTTTTGCAGAAAAGGAATACCAAATGGAGTCCAAACGGAATGAAACCTTCGCGGTGATCTTTCTTGGACCGAAAGCAATCCAGAAGACTTGGAGTCGAAGTCTGCAACTCCACGAGGAGGCCACGAGGCAGGAGGGCGCGCCCAGGGGCGATAGGCGCGCCCCCACCCTCGTGGGCCCCTCGTAGCTCCACCGACGTACTTCTTTCGCCTATATATACTCTTATACCCTAGAAACATCAGGGGGGGCCATGAAACCATGTTTCCACCGCCGCAACCTTCTCTACCCGTGAGATCCCATCTTGGGGCCTTTTCCGGTGGTCTGCAGAGGGGGAATCGATCACGGAGGGCTTCTACATCAACACCATTGCCTCTTCGATGAAGCGTGAGTAGTTTACCACAGACCTTCGGGTCCATAGTTATTAGCTAGATGGCTTCTTCTCTCTCTTTGATTCTCAATACAAAGTTCTCCTCGATGTTCTTGGAGATCTATTCGATGTAATACTCTTTTATGGTGTGTTTGCCGAGATCCGATGAATTGTGGATTTATGAACAAGATTATCTATGAATATTATTTGGTTCTTCTCTGAATTCTTATATGCATGATTTGATATCTTTGCAAGTCTCTTCGAATTATCGGTTTAGTTTGGCCTACTAGATTGATCTTTCTTGCAATAGGAGAAGTGCTTAGCTTTGGGTTCAATCTTGTGGTGTCCTTTCCCAGTGACAGTAGGGGCAGCAAGGCACTTATTGTATTGTTGCCATCGAGGATAAAAAGATGGGGTTTATATCATATTGCTTGAGTTTATCCCTCTTCATCATGTCATCTTGCTTAATGCATTACTCAGTTCTTATGAACTTAATACTCTAGATGCATGCTGGATAGTGGTCGATGTGTGGAGTAATAGTAGTAGATGCAAAATTGTTTCGGTCTACTTGACACAGACGTGATGCCTATATTCATGATCATTGCCTTAGATATCTTCATAACTATGCGCTTTTCTATCAATTACACGGCAGTAATTTGTTCACCCACCGTAATACATGCTATCTTGAGAGAAACCACTAGTGAAACCTATGGCCCTCGGGTCTCTTTCCTATTATATGGCATCTCTTTTATTTACATCGCATCTCGTTTACTATTTTGCAATCTTTACTTTCCAATCTATACAACAAAAATACCAAAAATATTTACTTTACTATCTCTATTAGATCTCACTTTTGCGAGTGACCGTGAAGGAATTGACAACCCCTTTTTCGCGTTGGTTGCAAGGTTCTTGATTGTTTGTGCAGGTACTAGGTGACTTGTGCGTTGTCTCATACTGGATTGATACCTTGGTTCTCAAAACTGAGGGAAATACTTACGCTACTTTGCTGCATCACCCTTTCTTCTTCAAGGGAAAACCAACGCATGCTCAAGAGGTAGCAAGAAGGATTTCTGGCGCCGTTGCCAGGGAGATCTACGCCAATTCAAGACATACCAAGTACCCATCATAAACTCTTCTCCCTCGCATTACATTATTTGCCATTCGCCTCTCGTTTTCCTCTCCCCCACTTCTAAAACGATTCTCGAAAAGATTTGCCTTTTCTTCGCCCTTCTTCCGTTCGTGTTGTTCGTATGCTATCTTTGCTTGTGTTACCATGTGCCTTCTATGTGCTTGCATCTTTGCTTGCTAAAAATCTATTGATATGGATCCTCATCCACTTGCTAATCTTTTTAAGAGATCCAATTATGATGAACCAATTGCTAGTGAGTTTTGTGCACTAGATTATCTTTATGAGGTTTTGCTTGAAATACGTGGATCTGAAAATTGTGATGAAGTTTTGGAAGAAGAAAATTATAAAGTGATTCGCAATAGCTCCTTGAATGAAAAGCATGATTGCAATGATGTTATTATAAATTCTATTAATGTCAATTGTGCTAATAATATGCAAAACCCTAAGCTTGGGGAGGCTAGTTTTCCTGTGTCCGCTACTTGTTGCAATGATCATGATTGGGGTGATTCTTCTTATGATCTTGAAAATTTATTTAAGCCCCATGATGAATATGAGATTGATAATAGTGTTTGAAATAATATTGAAAGTGGGTTTGGAAGAGTGTCAACTTTATATCCCGCATATTTGGAGAATGTTCAATCTTATGAATTTTTTGATAAAAGTGGGTTTGGAGAGGTCATGACTTTACTTGATGTTAATCCCACTATTTTGGAAGAGTGTCAACTTCGCATGCATGTGGATCGTGTTGAGAATAGAATATGTGATAGCTATATTGTTGAATTTGCTTATGATCCCACATGAATTATTATGAGAGAGGAAAATATGTTTGTAGAAATTTTCATGTTACTAAATTACCTCTCTTCATGTTGAGATTGCTATCGTCTCTTTCTTTTTCGTTGCATATGCTAGTTTTTGCTTGCTTTGATAATTTGTTTGCTTATAAAATGCCTATGCATAGGAAGTATGTTAGAGTTAGATCTGTTTGTCATGTGTATTATGATGCTCTCTTTGTGCTTCAATTCTTCTCTTTTATCTGAGCATCATTGAAATTATCAATGCCTAGCTAGGGGCGTTAAACGATAGCGCTTATTGGGAGGAAACCCAATTTTATTTTTGTTCTTTGCTTTTTGATCCTGTTTAGTAATAAATAATTCATCTAGCCTCTGGTTAGATGTGGTTTTGTGTTTTAGTTAGTGTTTGTGCCAAGTAATACCTTTAGGATAGCCTGCGGTGATAGTTAATTTGATCTTCCTGAAAAACAGAAAATTTTGCACGCACGAAAATAATTTTCATAAATCACAGGAACGTGCTTTTCAGTTGATTCCTTTTACAGAACATTAATAAACAAATTGCTTAGGACTTCCTAATTTCTCAGGATTTTTGGAGTTACAGCAGTATTCTAAAGTTACAAATTTCTACAGACTGTTCTGTTTTTGACAGATTCTGTTTTTCGTGTGTTGTTTGCTTATTTTGATGAACCTACGAGTAGTATCGGGGGGGGGGGTGAACCATAGAGAAGTTGGAATACAGTAGGTTTAACACCAATATAAATAAAGAATGAGTTCATTACAGTACCTTAAATTGGTGGTTTATTTTCTTATACTAACGGAGCTCAGGAGATTTTCTGTTGAAGTTTTGTGTTGTGAAGTTTTTAAGTTTTTGGGTAAAGATTTGATGGATTTTGGAATAAGGAGTGGCATGAGCCTAAGATTGGGGATGCCCAAGGCACCCCCAGGTAAAATTCAAGGACAACCAAAATCCTAAGCTTGGGGATGCCCCGGAAGGCATCCCCTGTTTCGTCTTCATCTATCGGTAACTTTACTTGAGGCTATATTTTTATTCACCACATGATATGTGTTTTGCTTGGAACGTCTTGTATGATTTGATTCTTTGCTTTTTAGTTTGCCACAATCATCCTTGCTGTACACACCTTTTGGGAGAGACACGCATGAATCAGAATTTATTAGAATACTCTATGTGCTTCACTTATATCTTTTGAGCTAGATAATTTTGCTCTAGTGCTTCACTTATATCTTTTTAGAGCATGGTGGTGGTTTTATTTTATAGAAATTATTGATCTCTCATGCTTCACTTTTATTATTTTGAGAGTGTTTAGAACAGCATGGTAATTTGCTTTGGCTATAAAACTAGTCCTAATGTGATGGGCATCCAAGATGGGTATAATAAAAACTTTCATTTAAAGTGCGTTGAATACAGTGAGAAGTTTGATGCTTGATGATTGTTTTGAGATATGAGGATGGTGATATTAGAGTCATGCTAATGGTGTAGTTTTGAATTTGAGAGATACTTGTGTTAAAGTTTGTGATTCCCATAGCATGCACGTATGGTGAACCGTTATGTGATGAAGTTGGAGCATGATTTATTTATTTATTGTCTTCCTTATGTGTGGAGGTTGGGATCGCGCGAAGGTTAACTCCTACCAACCCTTCCCCTAGGAGCATGCGTGTAGTACTTTGTCTTGATGACTTGTAGATTTTTGCAATAATTATGTGAGTTCTTTATGACTAATGTTGAGTCCATGGATTATACGCACTCTCTCCCTTCCACCGTTGCTAGCCTCTCTAGTACCGCGCAACTTTCACCGGTACCATAAACCCACCATTTACCTTCCTAAAAACAGCCACCATACCTACCTATGATGGCATTTCCATAGCCATTCCGAGATATATTGCCATGCAACTTTCCACTGTTCCGTTTATTATGACACGCTCCATCGTTGTCATATTGCCTTGCATGATCATGTAGTTGACATCGTATTTGTGGCAAAGCCACCCTTCATTTTTTTTTTCATACATGTCACTCTTGATTCATTGCACATCCCGGTACACCGCCGGAGGCACTCATATAGAGTCATATTTTGTTCTAAGCATCGAGTTGTAAGTAAATAAAAGTTTGATGATCTTCATTTTTAGAGCATTGTCCCAGTGATACGTCTCCAACGTATCTATAATTTTTGATTGTTCCATGCTATTATATTACCTGTTTTGGATGTTTACGGGCTTTACTTTACACTTATATATCATTTTTGGGACTAACCTACTAACCGGAGGCCCAGCCCGAATTGCTGTTTTTTTTCCTATTTCAGTGTTCCGAAGGAAAGGAATATCAAACGGAGTCCAAACGGAATGAAACCTTCGGGAGCGATCTTTTTGGAACAAACGTGATCTAGAGGACTTGGAGTGGAAGTCAAGAAACAAACGAGGCGGCCACGAGGGTGGAGGGCGCGCCCCCCTACTGGGCGCGCCCCTTGTCTCGTGGGCCCCTCGAGCGTCCACCGACCTACTTCTTCCTCCTATATATACTCGTGTACCCCGAAAACATCAAAGGCGACCACGAAAAATTATTTCCACTGCTGTAACCTTCTGTATCCGCGAGATCCCATCTTGGAGCCTTCATCGGCGCTCCGCTGGAGGGGGAATCGATCACGGAGGGCTTCTACATCAACACCATAGCCCTTCCGATGAGTTGTGAGTAGTTGACCTTCGGGTCCATAGTTATTAGCTAGATGGCTTCTTCTCTCTCTTTGAATCTCAATACAAAGTTCTCCTCGATCTTCCTGGAGATCTATTCGATGTAACTCTTTTTGCGGTGTGTTTGTCGAGATCCGATGAATTGTGGGTTTATGATCAAGTTTATCTATTAGAAATATTTGAATCTCCTCTGAATTCTTTTATGTGTGATTAAGTTATCTTTGCAAGTCTCTTCGAATTATCAGTTTGGTTTGGCCTACTAGATTGATCTTTCTTGCAATGGGAGAAGTGCTTAGCTTTGGGTTCAATCTTGCGGTGTCCTTTCCCAGTGACAGCAGGGGTAGGAAGGCACGTATTGTATTGTTGCCATCGAGGATAAAAAGATGGGGTTTATATCATATTGCATGAGTTTATCCCTCTACATCATGTCATCTTTCTTAATGTGTTACTCTGTTCTTTATGAACTAAATACTCTAGATGCATGCTGGATAGCGGTCGATGTATGGAGTAATAGTAGTAGATGCAGAATCGTTTCGGTCTACTTGTCACGGACGTGATGCCTATATACATGATCATGCCTAGATAATCTCATAATTATTCGCTTTTCTATCAATTGCTCGACAGTAATTTGTTCACCCACTGTAATACTTATCCTATCTTGAGAGAAGCCACTAGTGAAACCTATGGCCCCCGGGTCTATCTTTTATCATATAAGCTTTCAATCTACTTTTATTTGCATCTTTTACTTTTCCAATCTATATCATAAAAATATCAAAAATATTATCTTATCATATTATCTCTATCAGATCTCACTTTCGCAAGTGGCCGTGAAGGGATTGACAACCCCTTTATTGCGTTTGCGAGTTCTTGTTTGTTTGTGTAGGTGCATGGGACTTTTGAGGAGCCTCCTACTGGATTGATACCTTGGTTCTCAAAAACCGAGGGAAATACTTACGCTACTGTGCTGCATCACCCTTTCCTCTTCAAGGAAAACCAATGCAAGCTCAAGACGTAGCACCCAGTGAGGAAAGGATGATGGAGACTATGATTCCCCCACAAGTCGGGATGAGACTCCGGACGAAAATAAAAAAAAGGAGAAAAGAAGAGGCCATAAAAAAGGAGAAAAGGCCCAAATAAAAAAAAAGAAAAAGAGATAAGGGAGAATGCTACTATCCTTTTTCCACACTTGTGCTTCAAAGTAGCACCATGATCTTCATGATAGAGAGTCTCTTATTTTGTCACTTTCATATACTAGTGGGAATATTTGTTATAGAACTTGGCTTGTATATTCCAATGATGGGCTTCCTCAAAATGCCCTAGGTCTTCATGAGCAAGCAAGTTGGATGCACACCCACTTAGTTTCCTTTTGAGCTTTCATACACTTATAGCTCTAGTGCATCCGTTGCATGGCAATCCCTACTCACTCACATTGATATCTATTGATGGGCATCTCCATGGCCTATTAATATGCCTAGTTGATGTGAGACCATCTTCCTCCTTTTTGTCTTCTCCACAACCACCATTCTATTCCACCTATAGTGCTATGTCCATGGCTCACGCTCATGTATTGCGTGAAAGTTGAAAAAGTTTGAGAATACTAAAGTATGAAACAATTGCTTGGCTGAAACCGGGGTTGTGCATGATTTAAATATTTTGTGTGATGAAGATAGAGCATAGCCAGACTATATGATTTTGTAGGGACAGCTTCCTTTGGCCATGTTATTTTGAGAAGACATAATTGCTTTGTTAGTATGCTTGAAGTATTATTATTTTTATGTCAATATTAAACTTTTGTCTTGAATCTTTTGGATCTGAACATTCATGACACAATAAAGAAAATTACATTGATAATTATGTTAGGTAGCATTCCACATCGAAAATTCTGTTTTTATCATTTACCTACTCGAGGACAAGCAGGAATTAAGCTTGGGGATGCTTGATACGTCTCCACAATATCTATAATTTTTGATTGTTCCATGCTATTATTTTTTTCTGTTTTGGATGTTTAATGGGCTTTAATGTGCTCTTTTATATTATTTTTGGGACTAACCTATTAACCGGAGGCCGAGTATCAGTTTCTGTCTTTTTGCCTATTTTAGAGTTTTGCAGAAAAGGAATACCAAACAGAGTCCAAACGGAATGAAACCTTCACGATGATCTTTCTTGGACCGAAAGCAATCCAAAATACTTGGAGTCCAAGTCTGGAACTCCACGAGGAGGCCACAAGCCAGGAGGGCGCGCCCCCCACCCTCATGGGCCCCTTGTAGCTCCACCGACGTACTTCTTACGCCTATATATACTCTTATACCCTAGAAACAACAGGGGGAGCCACGAAGCCACTTTTCCACCGCCGCAACCTTCTGTACCCGTGAGATCCCATCTTGGGGCCTTTTCCGGCGATCTGCCGGAGGGGGAATCGATCACGGAGGGCTTGTACATCAACACCATTGCCTCTCTGATGAAGCGTGAGTAGTTTACCACAGACCTTCGGGTCCATAGTTATTAGCTGGATGGCTTCTTCTCTCTCTTTGATTCTCAATACAAAGTTCTCCTCGATATTCTTTTAGATCTATTCGATGTAATACTCTTTTGCGGTGTGTTTGCCGAGATCCGATGAATTGTGGATTTATGAACAAGATTATCTATGAATATTATTTGGTTCTTCTCTGAATTCTTATATGCATGATTTGATATCTTTGCAAGTCTCTTTGAATTATCGGTTTAGTTTGGCCTACTAGATTTATCTTTCTTGCAATAGGAGAAGTGCTTAGCTTTTGGTTCAATCTTGCAGTGTCCTTTCCCAGTGACAGTAGGGGCAGCAAGGCACGTATTGTATTGTTGCCATCGATGATAAAAAAGATGGGGTTTATATCATGTTGCTTGAGTTTATCCCTCTACATCATTTTATCTTGCTTAATGCGTTACTCCGTTCTTATGAACTTAATACTCTAGATGCATGCTGGATAGCGGTCGATGTGTGGAGTAATAGTAGTAGATGCAGAATCGTTTCGGTCTACTTGACACGGACGTGATTCCTATATTCATGATCATTGCCTTAGATATCTTCATTGAAGTGATCTTGTTTTCTATCAATTGCTCGACAGTAATTTGTTCACCCACCGTAATACATGCTATCTTGAGAGAAGCCACTAGTGAAACCTATGGCCCCCGGGTCTCTTTCCTATTAT
This sequence comes from Aegilops tauschii subsp. strangulata, assembly GCF_002575655.3. Lineage (NCBI taxonomy): Eukaryota > Viridiplantae > Streptophyta > Magnoliopsida > Poales > Poaceae > Aegilops > Aegilops tauschii. Next base: position 501,831,094 of record NC_053035.3, on the reverse strand, counting down.
ATTGCATCTCTTTTATTTACATCGCATCTTGTTTACTATTTTGCAATCTTTACTTTCCAATCTATACAACAAAAGTACAAAAAATATTTACTTTACTATCTCTATTAGATCTCACTTTTGCGAGTGACCGTGAAGGGATTGACAACCCCTTTTTCATGTTGGTTGCAAGGTTCTTGATTGTTTGTGCAGGTACTAGGTGACTTGTTCATTGTCTCCTACTGGATTGATACCTTGGTTCTCAAAACTGAGGGAAATACTTACGCTACTTTGCTGCATCACCCTTTCCTCTTCAAGGGAAAACCAACGCATGCTCAAGAGGTACCAAGGCCGGCATTAGCAGAATATTGTGTAAACTCTTGAAGGATTCCAGCCTCTTCCATGAACGGGGTGTGCGGCCATTTGCACGGCCGCACTTCCGCCAACCTCCAGGGGGTGGAGATCACTATCAGATGACTCCCCAATAACTCCCTTGAAGTTCTTCTTGGAAGCAAATTTCCTAAAGATATTCATCCTTCTCCTATGAACAAAAATTCTGAAATTTTTAGTCCACAAAAATTTTCTCAACAAAACTTTACAAGATTTATAGCAACTACACATAGGGATGCCTTGAGGCCATAGCAAGCATTCAAACTACTTAGAACTCTAGAGAATTCAACATGCAAGCTCATCTACAACAGCACCAAGAGTAGCTAATTATTCAAAATATAAACCACTAAAACAAAAACTAATTCGACAAACGGAGGAGTCACATACCAAGCAACAATCCCCGAAACAGTTTCAGAAACGGAGCTTCGAGCAAATAGATCGAAATCCGCGGGTTTGAGAGCAAGAACACGAGAGAGAGAGAGCAATGGTGAATTTTTTCTGGAGGTAGGTGATGCTGTGGTGTAAAGAGATAAGTGAGGGGGCCCACGTGGGGACCACAACCCACCAGGGCGCGCCTGGGGGTCCTGGCGCGCCCACGTGGGTTGTGCCCACCTGGTGTACCTCTCTCTGATGTTATTTGCACCAAAAATTCTTAAATTTTCAGAGCATTCTCACAACTTTTATTTTTGGGTCATATTTTTATTGCATGGGAAATTCAGAAAACAGACAAAACATGGCATTTTATTTTATTTAACTAATAGGAACAGAAAATAAAAGGTCGGGACAGAAGGTAGTGCTCACTAAATTCATCTACTTCATACCTCTCAAAAATTATCCATTAATAAGGTTGATCAAGTCTTATTAACAACCACTTCCGATTAGCATTGAACTGAAGAACTTCCGTAACTCACTAAGTTACCTCAACGGGGATATGAATCTCCCCAACAATAAGTATTTCATATTTCTTTTTAACAGTAGGTAGAGGTAGTTGAAAACTTCCAATAGTGATTGTCGTAGATTTTTCAATAACATTAATACCATTCACTTGGAATTGTTTCTTCTGAAAGTGCACCGTATGCTCATTACCATTGATATGAAAAGTGACCTTGCTTTTATTGCAATCAATAACAGCCCCTGCAGTATTCAAGAAGGGTCTACCAAGGATAATCGACATGTTGTCGTCCTCGGGCATCTCAAGTATAACAAAGTCAGTCAAAATAGTAACATTAGCAACAACAACGGGCACAGCCTCACAAATACCGATAGGTATGGCTGTTGATTTGTCAGCCATTTGCAAAGATATTTCAGTAGGTGTGAGTTTATTCAAATCAAGTCTTTTATATAAAGAGAAAGGCATAACACTAACACCAGCTCCTAAATCACATAAAGAAGTTTTCACATAATTTCTTTTGATGGAGCAAGGTATAGTTGGTATTCCCGGATCTCCAAGTCTTTTAGGTACTCCATCTTTAAAACTATAATTAGCAAGAATGGTGGAGATTTTAGCTTCCGGTATTTTTCTCTTATTTGTGATGATGTCTTTCATATACTTTGCATAAGGAGGCATTTTCAAGATATCATTCAAGCGAGTACGCAAAAAGACTGGCCTCAGCATTTCAGCAAAGTGTTCAAATTCTTCATCATCTTTCTTTTTAGTTGACTTGGGTGGAAAAGGCGTAGGTTTTTGAACCCACGGTTCTTTTTCTTTACCGTGTTTTCTAGCAATAAAGTCTCTTTTATCATAACGTGTATTCTTGGGTTGTGGGTTATCGAGATCAACAGCTGGTTCTATTTCCACATCATTATCTGGTTCTTTTTCATTGTTTAGTTGAGTATCTTCATGAACATCAGCATTATCTTTTTCATTATCACTAGGTGAATGTTCATTACCAGATTGAGTTTCAGCATCAGAAATAGAAACATCATTATCATTATCAAGAGGTTTTTCTACTTCAGGTTCACTAGAAGCATGCAAAGTCCTATCATTTTTCTTTTTCTTCTTCTTTTTGGAAGGACTAGGTGTTGTGGTGTTGTTCCTTTGTGAATCCTGTTCAATTATTTTTGGGTGTCCCTCAGGATAAAGTGGTTCCTGAGTCATTTTACCTCCTCTAGTTGCAACTCTAACAGCAAATTCATGTATGTTGTTATTCATTTCATCAAGGAACTCTCTTTGAGATTTAGCAACTTGTTCTAACTGGGTTTGTACCATAGAAGCATGCTTTCCCACACCTCTAACATCATTTGAGATTCTAAATAACAAGTCACTCAAGCGAGCAATCATATCAGAATTGTATTTCAATTGTTTCATAACATTTGCATTGAAGTGATCTTGTTTTCTAATATAATTCTCAAACCGATGAAGGCATTGGCTAGGGTGCATATTGTGAGGATTGTCATTATCATTGAATTTCATTAGAGAATTTACCTCTACCACCTTAGGTAGTGGTGGTGTATTAAGCCCATGTATTTCTTCAATAGGAGGTAAATTTTTAACATCCTCAGCTTTAATTCCTTTTTCCTTCATAGATTTCTTTGCCTCTTGCATATCTTCTGGACTGAGATATAATATACCCCTATTCTTTGGAGTGGGTTTAGGCGGTAGTTCAGGACGAGTCCAAACATCATAATTTTTCAATATGTTATTCAATAATTCTTCAGCTTATCCAATAGTTCGTTCCCTGAAAACACAACCAACACAAGTATCTAGGAAGTCCCTAGAAGCATCGGTTAGTCCACTATAGAAGATATCAAGTATTTCATTTTTCTTAAGAGGATGATCAGGCAAAGCATTAAGTAACTGGCAAAGCCTCCCCCAAGCTTGTGGGAGAATCTCTTCTTTAGTTTGCACAAAGTTAAATATTTCCTGTAAGGCAGCTTGTTTCTTATGAGCAAGAAAATATTTTTCAGAGAAGTAATAAATCATATCCTGGGGACTACGCACACAACCAGGAGCAAGAGTATTGTACCAAGCTTTAGCATCACCCTTTAATGATAATGGAAATAATTTGAGAATATAGTAATAGCGAGTTTTCTCATCATGGGTAAAAGGGTGGCTATGTCATTCAACTTAGTAAGATGTGCCACAACAGTTTCAGTTTCATAACCATGGAAAGGAGCAGATTCAACCAAAGTAATTAACTCTGGGTATCATCAATAAAGATAGGTGAGGTTGCAAACTTAGGATCATATTGCATTCTAACATTTAGAGATTTTTCTTTATACATGCATAATAATTTCTCTAGATCATCTCTATCCTTACAAGCAAGAATATCTCTAGTTGTATCATTCATAACATAACCTTCCGGTACCTTGGGAAATTCATATCTAGGAAGGCTAGTTCTAGCAGGTGTTTCAAGATTTTCAGTTTAGAGCTCATCATCAGATTCAACAACATCATGTTGTATTACTCTAGCAATTTGTTCATCAAGTAATTCACCAAGTGGCACATCATTATCAAGCAAGGTACTAGCATCATCATAAGTATCATTCATAGCAGAAGTAACATCATCAATAACCTATGACATATCAGGATTAATAGCATGTGGTGGTGTTGCATGTTTACTTATACCAGAAGGTGAATCTAAAGCAGAACTGGATGGCAGTTCCTTACCTCCCCTCGTCTTAGAGGGATAAATCTTAGTCTTAGCATCCTTCAGATTCTTCATAGTGATAACTTGATAATAATCCCAAGTGACTCAACAAAGGTAGCTATGCTGCCCGGCAACGGCGCCAGAAAAAGGTCTTGATAACCCACAAGTATAGGGGATCGCAACAGTTTTCGAGGGTAGAGTATTCAATCCAAATTTATAGATTCGACACAAGGGGAGCCAAAGAATTTTTGTAAGTATTAGCAGTTGAGTTGTCAATTCAACCACACCTGGAGATTAATTATCTGCAGCAAAGTGATCAGTAGCAAAGTAGTATGATAGTTTTGATTGTAGTGACAACAGCAATGGTAACGCTAACAGTAATAGCAGTATTTTTGTAGCAAGTGCAACAGTAACGATAGCAGTAGTAACTTAGCAGAAACAATATAAGATAAATTCGTAGGCATTGGATCGGTAGTTTGTTGGATGATATTCATCATGTGACTATCATAACCTAGGGCGATACGGCACTAGCTCCAGTTCATAAATATAATGTAGGCATGTATTCCGTAAATAGTCATACGTGCTTATGGAAAGAACTTGCATGACATCTTTTGTCCTACCCTCCCGTGGCAGCGGGGTCCATATTGGAAACAAAGGGATATTAAGGCCTCCTTTTAATAGAGAACCGGAACAAAGCATTAACACACGGTGAATACATGAACTCCTCAAACTACGGTCATCACCAGGAGTGGTCCCGACTATTGTCACTCCGGGGTTGCCGGATCATAACACGTAGTAGGTGACTATAACTTGCAAGATCGGCTCTATAACATGGATATAATGGTGAGAACATAAACGGCTCAGATCTGAAATCGTGGCACCCGGGCCCAAAGTGACAAGCATTAAGCATGGCAAAGTCATAGCAACATCAATCTCAGAACATAATGGATACTAGGGATCAAGCCCTAACAAAAATAACTCGATTACATGATGAATCTCATCCAACTCCTCACCGACCAGCGAGCCTACAAAGGAATTACTCACTCCCGGTGGGGAGCATCATGGATTTGGCGATGGAGAAGGGTTGGTGATGACGAAGAACGAAGATCCCCCTCTCCGGAGCCCCAAACGGACTCCAGATTTGGCCTCCCGATGAAGAACAGGAGGTGACGGCAGCTCTGTCTCGTGGATCGCGATAATTCTTTCTCCCTGATTTTTTTTTCTGGAAAATAGGATTTTATAGCATCGGTTTCAGGGTCTGCGGAGCCACCAGGTGGGGACAACCCACCTGGGCTCGCCTGAGAGGGCAGGCGCGCCCTAGTGGGTTGTGCCCACCCAGGTGCCCCCTCCGGTGGCTCTTGACTCCAGTAATTCTATTTTATTGTATAAAAAATCCTCGCCAAGTTTCGTTCCATTCCGAGAACTTTTATTTCTGCATAAAAATTCTTTTAGTTCTGCTGAAAACAACGTCATTCCTGGGTTAGTTTCATTCAAATCATGCAAATTAGAGTCCAAAACAAGAGGAAACGCGTTAGGAAAAGTAGATACGTTGGAGACGTATCACAACCACATGCTATTAATCCTGATATGTCACAAGTTATTGATGATGCTACTTCTGCTATGAATGATGCTTATGATGATGCTAGTACCTTGCATGATGATGATGTGCCACTAAGTGAATTTCTTGATGAACAAATTGCTAGAGTAAGACAACATGATATTGTTCAATCTGATGATGAGCTTGAAACTGAAAATCTTGAAACGCCTGCTAGAATTAGCCTTCCTAGATATGAATTGGCTAATATACCGGAAGGTTATGTTATGAATGAGGAGACAACAAGAGATATTCTTGCTTGTAAGGATAGAGATGATCTAGAGAAATTATTATGCAAGTATAAAGAAAAATCTCTGAATGCTAGAATGCACTATGATCCTATGTTTGCTACCTCACCTATCTTTATTGATGATAAGGATTATGAATTCTGTGTCGACCCAAAGTTAATTACTTTGGTTGAATCTGATCCTTTCCATGGTTATGCAACTAAAACTGTTGTGGCACATCTTACTAAGTTGAATGACATAGCCACCCTTTTTACTCTTGATGAGAAAAATCGCTATTACTATATTCTCAAACTATTTCCGTTCTCATTAAAGGGTGATGCTAAAGCTTGGTACAATACTCTTGCTCCTGGTTGTATGCGTAGTCCCCAGGATATGATTTATTACTTCTCTGGAAAATATTTCCCTGCTCATAAGAAACAAGCTGCCTTGCAGGAAATATTTAACTTTGCACAAATTGAAGAAGAGAGTCTCCCACAAGCTTGGGGGAGGCTTCTCCAATTGCTTAATGCTTTGCCTGATCATCCTCTTAAGAAAAATGAAATACTTGATATCTCCTATAATGGACTAACTGATGCTTCTAGGGATTTCCTAGATAGTTGTGCTGGTTGTGTTTTCAGGGAACGAACTATTGGTCAAGTTGAAGAATTATTGAATAAGATATTGAAAAATTATGATCATTGGACTCTTCCTGAACCACCGCCTAAGCCCACTACGAAGAAGAGGGGTATATTATATCTCAGTCCTGAGGATATGCAAGAGGCAAAGAAATCTATGAAGGAAAAAGGTATTAAAGCTGAGGATGTTAAAAATTTACCTCCTATTGAAGAAATACATGGGCTCGATACACCACCACTGCCTAAGGTGATAGAGGTAAATTCTCTAATGAAATTCAATGATAATGACAATCCTCGCAATATGCATCCTAGTTAGTCACTTCAATGTAAATGTTATGAAACAATTGAAATATAATTCTGATATGATTACTCGCTTGAGTGACTTGCTATTTAGAATCTCAAATGATGTTAGAGGTGTGGGAAAGCATGCTTCTATGGTTTAAACTCAGTTAGAACTAGTTGCTAAATCTCAAAGAGAATTGCTTGATGAAATGAATAACAACATACATGACTTTGCTATTAGAGTTGCAACTAGAGGAGGTAAAATGACTCAGGAACCACTTTATCCTGAGGGACACCCAAAAAGAACTGAACAGTATTCACAAAGGAACAACACCAATGCACCTAGTCCTTCTAAAATGAAGTAGAAAAAGGAAAATAATAGGACTTTGCAAGGGGTACTGTCTATACTGTGACATTATTTTTACATAATTGCGTTGCTTACCTCAAGGCCTGTTAGAAGGCTTGTGCAGGCTTCGGTCAGTCCGCTCTTCGTGGACTGAATCTTCTCAATCACCGTACCCATGAGGGTACGGTGTTCCTCAACAATGGAAGCACCTCGCAGTGCTTCCAGTAGAGTATCCGGTGCCTCTGGTTGGACAAAGGTCACCGGCGGAATAGGCACACCTCCTTCTTTTGAAGGAGGCTGCTTGCCGGATTCTGGAGCCGTATAGGTCTCCGGGGCCGTATTCAGCTGGGGGCCGAATTGGATATGGCCCCCATCGCCAGTCTCCATAGGGATTTGCTCCCCCATGTGTCCGACGGCCGAGGTTTCACCCTCTGGCGCCGCCCTGACGGCCTCCTGCGTCTCTCCCTGGCCTGGGATCCTTCGGGACAACTGAGGGATTCCTGGATTAGGTGGTCCTCGGACAGCCGGACTATATACTTTGGCCGGACTGTTGGACTATGAAGATACAAGATTGAAGACTTCGTCCCGTGTCCAGGTGGGACTCTCCTCTGCGTGGAAGGCAAGCTTGGCAATTCGGATATGTAGATCTCCTTCTCTGTAACCGACTCTGTGTAATCCTAGCCCCCTCCGGTGTCTATATAAACCGGAGGGTTTTAGTCCGTAGGACCAACAACAATCAGAATCATAGGCTAGCTTCTAGGGTTTAGCCTCTACGATCTCGTGGTAGATCAACTCTTGTAATACTCATATCATCAAGATCAATCAAGCAGGAAGTAGGGTATTACCTCCATCGAGAGGGCCCAAACCTGGGTAAACATTGTATCCCCCGCCTCCTGTTACCATTAGCCTTAGACGCACAGTTCGGGACCCCCTACCCGAGATCCGCCGGTTTTGATGCCGACATTGGTGCTTTCATTGAGAGTTCCACTGTGTTGTCACGATAAGGCTTGATGGCTCCTTCAATCATCTGCAACAATGCAATCCAGGGTGAGGTTTTCCTCCCCGGACAGATCTTCGTATTCGGCGGCTTCGCACTACGGGCCAACTCGCTTGGCCATCTGGAGCAGATCGATAGCTACGCCCCTGGCCATAAGGTCAGGTTTGGAAGCCTGAACTACACCGCCGACATACGTGGAGACTTGATCTTTGACGGATTCGAGCCCAAGACAGGTGTGCCGAACAGCCACGAGGAGCATGACTTAGATCTGCCATCGGACGGTGTTCAGGAAATCACACCTGCGGTTGCCCTGGCTCTTAATCCGAGGCAGATCGTGCCATCCGAGGACGGGTGGATGGACCCCGCCACGGAGGCCGCACACTCATCGGCGATAGAGCCGAACACAGATCTCACTTCCAACGAGGTCTGTGTCATCGGACCCTCGGACTCGTCTCCGGCCATAGGCTCCGAATCGCGTGCGTCCGTGCCTATAGAATCTGATTGGGAACCGATCATGGAGTTTACCTCCGCGGATATCTTTCAGAACTCACCCTTGGGCGATGTGCTAAATTCATTGAAATCTCTCTCCCTGTCAGGAGACTCGCGGCCGAACTATGTACGGCTCGAGTGGGAAGCGGACGACGAAGAAATTCGTTCCCCACCCACCACCCACTTAATAGCCACTGTTGATGACTTAACCGACATGCTTGACTTCGACTCCGAAGACATTGACGGTATGGACGACGATGCAGGAGAAGAACAGGAACCACCGCCACAGGGCGCTGGACAGCCACCTCATCATATGATATATATATATGGTAGACACGCCCAAAGAAGGCGATGGCGATGAGGCAACCGAGGATAATACCCTTGAGAAGCAATCTAAGCACCGGCGTCATAGGCGCCGCTCTAAGCCCCGCCATAGCAAGAATAGCGATACCGGCACAAGAGACAATAGCACTCCGGATGGTGCCGAAGACGAAAACAACCCCGCCCAGCCAAGCTTCGAGCAAGACGGACGGGAGGACGGGCAAGCTAGCCCTGAGAAATAGGCAATTGATGGAGACTCGGAGGATGACAATTACATGCCCCTCTCCGAAGACGAGGTGAGCCTCGGCGACGAAGAATTCATCGTGCCTGAGAACCCCGTCGAGTAGGAGTGCTTCAAGCGCCGGCTTATAGCCACTGCAAAAGGCCTGAAGAAAAAGCAGCAGCAGCTTCAAGCTGATCAAGATCTGCTAGCTGATAGATGGACTGAGGTCCTGGCGGCCGAGGAATACGGACTCGAACGCCCAACAAAAAGCTACCCAAAGCGCAGGTTGCTACCTCAATTCGAGGAGGAGGCATTAAAACCTACACTACCAGCGCATAATGCGGCTGATCGGCCACCTCGTGGCCGAGACAAAGCGGAGTATCAACCCGAAGTCCAGCCCGCACACCGCCGCCAAACAAGGAAAAACACGAAGGCCCGGGGCTCCACACATGACCTGCGAGACAAATTGGAAAACAAAGCAGGACAGTCAAGATCGATCTACGGATCACGAGGGCGCGCCCCAACACGTGACGATGACCGTCACGCCGGATACACTAAAGGCAAATCCGGCCGGGCCGAATACAATAGACCAGGCTCATTTGAACTGCGTCGTGATGTAGCCCAACATAGAGGCGCCACACACCCCCTATGCTTCACTGACGAAGTAATGGATCATGAATTCCCAGAAGGGTTTAAACCCGTAAATATCGAGCCCTACGATGGGACTACGGACCCCGCGGTATGGATAGAAGATTTCTTTCTCCACATTCACATGGCCCGCGGGGATGATCTACACGCCATCAAGTACCTCCCACTAAAACTCAAGGGACCGGCTCGGCATTGGCTGAATAGTTTGTCGGAAAATTCCATTGGAAGTTGGGAGAACCTGGCAGGCGCATTCCTGGATAACTTCCAGGGCACTTATGTGCGACCACCGGACGCTGATGACTTAAGTCACATAAGCCAATAGCCCGGAGAGTCAGCCAGGAAATTCTAGACTCGGTTCCTAACTAAAAAGAACCAAATTGTCGATTGTCCGGATGCCGAAGCCCTAGCGGCCATTAAGCATAATATCCGCGACGAGTGGCTTGCCCGGCATCTCGGCCAAGAAAAGCCGAAGTCCATGGCAGCCCTCACGACACTCATGACCCGCTTTTGCGCGGGCGAGGATAGCTGGTTGGCTCGTAGCAACAACACAGCAAGCAATCCTGGCACATCAGAGGCCAGATATAGCAGCGGCAAGCCCCGACGCAACAAACACAAGCATCGCAAAAATGGTGATAACGCTGAAGACATGGCAGTCAACGCCGGATTCAGTGGCTCTAAGTCCGGTCAGCGGAAAAAGTCATTCCAAAAGAACAATTCGGGCCCGTCCAGTCTGGACCGCATACTCGATCGTCCATGCCAAATTCATGGCACCCCAGGAACACCGGCCAATCATACCAACAGAGAATACTGGGTCTTCAAACAAGCCGGCAGGTCAGGTGCCGACAACAAGGAGAAGGGGTCTCAAAGCGATGACGACGACGAGGAGCCCCGATCACCTAACACAGGAGGGCAAAGGAAATTCCCCCCGCAAATCAAAACAGTGAATATGATAAACGCCACCCATATTCCCAAGCTGGAACGGATGTGCACACTTACGGATGTCAACTTGACGAAGTCAGTCGCCCCACAATATACACTACGGCCAATCACTTTCGACCGACCGGATCGTTCGGCCAATACCAATCAGGACAATTTAGCCGCACTAGTTCTTGACCCAATAATTAACGGATTTCACCTCACGCGAGTCCTTATGGACGGAGGCAGCAGTCTAAACCTGCTGTATCAAGACACAGTGCGCAAGATGGGTATTGATCATTTGATGATCAAGCCCACTAAAACCACCTTTAAAGGTGTTATACCAGATGTGGAGGCCCGTTGCACAGGCTCCATCACCCTGACGGTAGCCTTCGGATCACTGGACAATTACCGTACTGAAGAGTTAACCTTCGACATCGTCCCTTTTTGCAGTAATTATCCTGCACTGATCGGACGAACCTCGTTTGCTCAATTCAACGCGGTGCCACACTATGCCTACCGTAAGCTCAAGATGCCCAGTCCGCGTGGCGTTATAACAGTTAACAGCAAGGCCGAACTCCACCTCTGTGTCGAAGAATGTACCGCCGCCTTGACAGTAGAAGCAGCGAAAGGCATCTTTCAATCGAACCACGAGTCGACGGCCAAGCTCCCACACACCGTCAAAGGAGTCCGAACCACCCAGCGGCAGGATAGCCCGGCTTGTCCGGAGCTCAATTAAAACACTCCGGCAGCAAACGGAGGCACAACTAGGATAGGCCACACAATGCGGCTTAACCGCTCCATGGCACATAAATATCTTTTTTGCACTTTCTTTGCAGGTCCACTTTCGCGTAGGCCAGGACTGTCGAATGCGTAAGGGAACCCTTAGAGATGCCCCTTGATGACCATCCGATCACGCTACGGATCCGCACACAGCTTCCTCCCGCCTAGTCTCAGCAGGTTCCGAAGTCATACTTATTTTTATCACTTTACCTGTACTCATACGCATCGACGTGTTATTTTCCAACATGTGGCTTTATATGACGCTTATCTGCTGTTGTTTCTTATTGACACTCTTTGTCAAAAGGCATCCATATATCGCAATATGCCGTAATATGCCAGGGGCTTCATTGTACCCATGATATGGCAATAAAGTCCGAACACCTTCATGGTCGTTCGGCACCCCGAACTTATAGCATTATATGCATCAGCTCCGAATCATGTCTTGGGTCAATAGTTGGGTTTGCCCGGCTCCTATGTTTTTCTGCCTTACATTCCGCTATATCGGCTAGGGCGGCATAGGGAGAACTACTGCGATTGTGTCCCGGTTCTTCCGGACGAGCACCTCAGTAGAGAAAGCCGAAAACCGACTGTCATGATGCAGCGAGAGCTGGTCGCTGTTCGAGAGGTTATAAAATCTTTAAGGATTTCTTCCGCATTATGCGATAACTAATGCAGCGTGCGATGGATCAATTTTTCTTCCGATCAGGTGCTCATAGAGCCCCTCGTGCGGTCTTCCGAACACCAGGGGCTGCGCCTACCTTCCTTTTTGTCAAACTCCTATGGCTAAGTGAGAGTGATAAAGCCTTATAGTCCGATTGCCTGGTTCGTTGTGCTGACACCTCCTTCAAGGACCCAAAACTGGGATAAAGAGTGCTCAGGTTTATCCCGAACACCCCCGTACTCCTTACGTGGGGGCAGAAGCCGACGACTGTCCAACTCTCAGGATTAATATATAAAACGGCCGCGCAAGAGGAATTTTTTTTCAAATAATAGGCAATAAATAATAGAAATGACCTTGTTCAACATTACAAAGGACAACATGACTGTATTCATGGAAATATAATGTCCTTGGTGCATTGCTCCGCCGCAAGGCAGGATCCTTTCAGGACACTGTCATAACATAATTCGGGCTTGCGGTGCTCCTTCCCCTTCGGTGGTCCCTCGGTCATCAGCTTTTCAGCATCCATCTTCCCCCAGTGCACCTTTGCCCGGGCGAAGGCCATTCGCGCACCCTCAATACAGACTGACCGCTTGATGACGTCAAGTCGAGGGCAGGCACTCACAAGCCGCTTCACAAGCCCGAAGTAGCTGCTTGGAATCGGCTCGGCGGGCCATAGCCGGATAATTAAATCCTTCATGGCTAGTTCGGCCGCCTTATGCAGTTCGATCAGCTGTTTCAGCTGATCGGCAAATGGCACCGGATAATTCGGCGCCAGATACTGCAACCAGAAGAGCTTCTCCGCGGTGCTCCTTTCTTCGGCTCGGTAGAATTGGGCGGCATCAGATATGCTGCGTGGCAGCTCTGCAAATACCCCTGAAGATATCCAAATTTCAATTAGTAAACGTGATTTTCTCCTTTCAAATACACGCTTTGCACAGACAAAGCCTTACCAGCCGCAATTTTCCTCGCTTCTTGGATTTCCTTCAAGGCGCCCTGGGCTTCCCCCCGGGCATCACTTGCGGCTTGGCGAGCTTGGGCGAGCTCGGATTCTTTCCCTGATAAACTCTGCTCCAAGGTCTCGCATTTCTTCACGGCCTCTCGAAGCTCTTGCTCAGCTTCAATAACCCTGGCCTCGTGCTTTTCGCGAAGAGCCTGCTCTGTGGCTGCCTTCTTCTCGGCTTCAGCCACAGCCTTCTTAAGAGCCTCAATTTCGGCCGTCGCCCCTAGAGCACATCATAAGAATATTTTCATCATACTACCTCAATCATTCGCGCTAAATGCGAACAAGGTTTCTGCATACCTTGGTTATCCTCCAACTGCTTCTTTACTCGGCCGAGTTCTCCTTCAGCCCGCTCCAGACTTTGTCTCACTCCGGAGACTTCCGCAGTTTGAGAGGCGGCAGTTGCTACAGACGCCTGCTTTTGAACAAAAGAGAGATGCCATAAAGTGAGTCTCCTGCGAACATATATTTGATCCTTTGTTCAGTTCTTTCTTTCACCGAACAGTGTATCAGGGGCTACTACCTACACTATGACATTCTTCGAAACCTTACAAAACATACCTCAAAGCCCGTTATAAGGCTGATGCCGGCTTCATTCAGTCCACTCTCAGCGAACTGAATCTTCTCAATCGCCGTACTCATAAGGGCACTGTGTTCTTCAACGATGGATGCGCTCTTTAGCGCCGCCAATAACGTATCTGGCACCTCTGGTTGGACAGAAGTTGCCGGTGGAATAGGCGCACCCCCTCCAGCCGAGGGAGGCCGCCTGCCTAACTCTAGAGCCATATTGGTCTCCGGAATTGTGTCCGGCTGGGGGCCGAATTCAAGATAGCCCACGCCGCCGACATCCATGGGAGCCTTTTCTCCCGTGTGTCCTGGGATCCCACTCCGGGCTGCTGTCGGCAGCGGCGGTGGACTCCTCCGGAAGGGGGGTTTTCCCTTCTTAGGCGACTCGGCCTCCAAAGATGTGGAGGCCGTCCTTTTCTTTTTTTCCCTCACTGGGGATTGGTCTTCCTCCTCTTCCTCGACCTCTTCGGGGGAAGAGCGGGCATCGGAGCCTTCAGATATTGTGTCCGAAGTACCGCGGTGACGAGGGCCGCCCCTGGTCTTTTTGACCTCCTTCTCGGCCTTCTTCTTTGGCGCCTTGTAAGGCGCTGGGACCAGCATCTTCATTAGAAGTGGGCCGGCCGGCTCTTCTGGTAGGGGGGCCGGACAGTAGATCCGCCCCGCCTTCTTCGTCCAGCCCTAGGAGAGTGGTGGAAAACACATCAAGCATTTCCCTCGGGTTATGCGAATAAAACGTATGAATTGCCAACATACAATGACTTACCGGACTTGCGGGGCGGGACAGTTGGTACCGTGGTCCTCGGCGGAGTCCGGCCACGATTTGCCGGACTTGAAAAGCACCTTCCAGATGTCCTTGTGCGAGGAGTCGAAGAGCTCTCGCAGGGTCTGGTGCTTGGCCGGGTCAAATTCCCATAAACTGCAAGGCCTGCGCTGGCAAAGAAGAATCCGGCGAACTAACATCACTTGGACTACATCGACAAGTTTGATATTCTTGTCTTCCATATTCTTGACGCGCGTCTAAAGCTCCGACAGTTCGTCGGATGAAGACCAGTCCAGGCCTTTCTCGGGCCAGGACGTAAGCTGAAGGGGAGCTCCGGTTCAGAATTCGGGAGCTGCGGCCCATTTTGGGTCGTGCGGCTCAGTGACATACAACCACTGCTGCTGCCACTCCTTGACGGAATCATTAAAAGTACCTGATGGCCATGTGACGTTGGGCATCTTGCTCACCATGGCGCCTCCGCAATCGGCGTGATCGCCGCTCACTACCTTGGGCTTCACATTAAAAATCTTCAGCCATAAGCCGAAGTGTGGCGAGATGTGGAGAAAGGCCTCGCACACGACGATGAATGTCGAGATGTTGAGGAAGGAATTGGGGGATAGATCATGCAAATCGATCCCATAGTAATACATGATGCCACGAATGAATGGGTGGAGGGGAAACCCTAGCCCACGGACAAAATGAGGGAGGAATACAACCCTCTTGTGGGGTTCCGGAGTAGGGACGATCTGTCCTGCCGTCAGAAGACGGTGGCTGATTTTCTTGGCCAGATACCCGGCCTCCTGAAGCTTTTTGATATCCTTCTCCCGGACGGTAGAGGCCATCCACTTGCCTCCTGCTCTGGATCCGGACATTTTCGGAAGGCCTTTGTGGGCGGAGAAGACGAACGCTCGGGCGCTGGAGTTCGAGCGAGGGGGAATGGATGAGCAAAGGTAGAAGAAGGCGTGGGTGAAAAAAGGGAGTCCTTATCTCCTTATAACGGCAGCAGGGTTCCTGCGCCTCCCCACTTTCCTGGTAAACTTGCTTATTCCCCAAGCGCCGCATTGATGGAGCGGTTGGGTTACCCACACCCGTATTGATGATAATCCCGTGATAAGGGGACACGATCTCTGCTTCGACAAGACATGCCAATAAAACCGCCTCACGATATGTGTGGTAGCTGGTTGAGAAAAACGGTTTGAATATTGACCGGGCCGCGGTGTGATGTCATGCTATGAAAAGTTGTCAGCAGATTAGATTTGTGGAATGTTGTGCTCTCTACAGTGGTACGTGGAATTTGTTTTGCAGAGCTGGACACGATCCTCGTGTTAAAGATCTTCTATGGAGTACTCGGAGAAGGAACCCGCCTTGCAATGCCGAAGACTATCTGCGTGCCGAACTCATCGTCATTGAAGCCTGGTTCAGGGGCTACTGAGGGAGTCCTGGATTAGGGGGTCCTCGGACAGCCGGACTATATCCTTTGGCCGGACTGTTGGACTATGAAGATACAAGATTGAAGACTTCGTCCCGTGTCCAGGTGGGACTCTCCTTTGCGTGGAAGGCAAGCTTGGCAATTCAGATATGTAGATCTCCTTCTCTGTAACCGACTCTGTGTAACCCTAGCCCCCTCCGTTGTCTATATAAACCGGAGGGTTTTAGTCCGTAGGACCAACAACAATCAGAATCATAGGCTAGCTTCTAGGGTTTAGCCTCTACGATCTCGTGGTAGATCAACTCTTGTAATACTCATATCATCAAGATCAATCAAACAGGAAGTAGGGTATTACCTCCATCGAGAGGGCCCGAACCTGGGTAAACATTGTGTCCCCCGCCTCCTGTTACCATTAGCCTTAGACGCACAGTTTGGGACCCCCTACCCGAGATCCGCCGGTTTTGACACCGACAACAACACCTTGGTGTCATCCATGGCCCTGGGAGAAGAGGCCGCCGGAAGGGACCCGCTGTCTATCACCTCCGGGTCCAGCGAATTCCCTGAAGATGACGACCGCTCGAGGTCGGAACGAGCCGGACTGCAAGTGCATGATTCAACATGTTGAAACTATGAAGTAAAGAGGCTGATATATGAATGCGTCAGGGTCTTTGAGTACTCACAATTCGGCCAGGGGCTTATCTCGGGGGCGCCGCTCTGGGCTGCTATCGATATCCCATGCAGAGTTATCCGCGAGGGAGACCTTCCCATTCTTGGACGCCTCTGCCTCCAGATTTGCGGAGGCTGCTGATGATGACATAGACCTGGGGTAGGGTCATAGGCCTGACCTATAAGCCCTATCCAAGGTCATTATCAAAGAAGCAAAGAAACCTAAAAGGCAACAGGAAGGGCCCTATCAAGGCATCGAGTGCCATCCACTCGACCGATCAACCACTCGGAGATCCATCCTTCCTGTAATCACTCGACCATACAAGGAATTACTCGACCTACTGTAGATCAGGAGTCGCCCAGCACTGCAACGGTCAGGCGTCCACTCCGTAGTCTTTTAAGGTCATTTATAGCACTTACGGCTGGCGTTACCAGTAACGCCCCTATCTTAACTCACATTGAACCATGTGTAACGGAGGTCTGCGAGGGTCCTGGCGCACTCTATATAAGCCACCCTCCTCCTCTGGCACAAGGGTTCGCACCCCTTGTAACATTCACACGCATAATCCAGTCGACCGCCTCCGGGCTCTGAGACGTAGGGCTATTACGTCCTCCGCGAAGGGCCTGAACTCGTAAAACTCGCGTCTACAACTTCGCCATAGCTAGGATCTTGCCTCTCCATACCTACCCCCCTATTCTACTGTCAGTCTTAGAACCACGACTGTTGGGGCCCACCGTGGGGCAGGTGTCTTAGCGACTTTTTGGTGAAGTTGCGATTTTTCCGATTCCCATCATCATGGTTTCCGGTGGAGGATTGGCTGAGGGCCGCGAGATCCGTCTCGGCGCGCTCGTTTTCGTTGCCGACGACTCCGCCTGGCTCCAGGAAGCTCCACTCGACGTCGAGGCGCTCCCCGTCCGTGGGGCAACGCACTTTCGTGCGTGCGTCCGCGGTGTCCTCCTCCGGTAGCAGTCGACCCAGTACCGGTCAGCTCCCGTGGTGTCCTCGCTCCCCGCTGCATGCCGTCGCAAGCGATCCGGTCGGTCGCGGCTTCAGCGGTGGGTGAGGCATGCGGTGGCCCGTCAGTCGGCCACCCCACAAGTCGCGGCAATCGAGCCCGACGAAACTCTCTACGACCTGTTCGACCTGTCGACTGGCTCCATAGAGACTGCACCCGAGTGCGATAGCAGCGATCCTGCGGCGGAAGTCTTAATGGTCAACGAACCATGCAGTCCTCCTGGCTTCCCCCTCGACGATGGCGGTGATGGAAACGGCGATCCGTCGCGTGCTCACAAGGAGTACCGCCCCGAGCCACTTTCTTCGCAGCAGAGGGAAGAGCTTCGCCGCCGCAATATGGATGCACTTCACACTCCCATCGTGGGAGAGACCCCCGAGGCCCGGGCCTTGGAGGAGGTGCGTTTGGACAATTTGGCTGAACGCACTCGCCTGGATAACCTCCAGCGTGCTCTCGACGAGCGCGCTCGCAGCGGATTCCTGATTCCGGTCGACGACAACTTTTTCCACCTCCACCGCAGGTATACCGCACTCCGATTGAAAACCTCACTGCTGCGGCCCGTATAGCGGAGTCGATTTAGCCCTCCCAGTCGGAGGCTGGTCGAGGTTTGATGCAGATTCGGGCTTTACTCCGGGCAGTAGGAGAGCAGAATACAGCAGTATCTCAGTCGCGTAATAGGATTCACAGCAGGTCTGTGATGGCGGACACAGTTCAGTGGACCCACAGCCCAAGATCGCCCCCGAGGCGTGAGGGACGTGAGCCCCGGCAAGATCGGCACAGAAACCATGAGCAGTATGATCCTCGATTCGGTCGTGATGACCGTCGTCGAGTGCCCACACCCCCTCCGAGGAGTGGGTCGAATATGCCTCGGCAGTATGATGACAGACGCAATCACAGTGGCGAGCGCAGAGGTCCAGTCGACCCCAGAGAGCCAGGCTTTGACGCGAGATCAATTCTTGTTCAAGGTCTGGTTGACAGAAACAGGGCACACAGAGAAGGCCATGATCGAGACCAGCCGACTGGCAGCAGGGTTCATGTTTCAGGTCCTGAGTGTTTCATTAGAGCCATCAGGGCTGCGGTGATTCCTCCCAACTTCAGGTTGGCGACCGGAGTCAGCAAGTTCACTGGTGAGTCCAAGCCTGATACTTTGCTTGAGGATTACCGAGTGGTGGTGCAGATCGGTGGTGGCAATGATGAAGTGGCTATGAAGCATCTTCCTTTGATGTTAGAGGGCTCGGCCAGAGCATGGCTGAATCAGCTAGCACCTGGCAGTATATACAGCTGGGAGGAGCTTGCTCGAGTGTTCGTTAGAACCTTTGAGGGAACTTGCAAACGACCAGCAGGGCTGACTGAATTGCAGCATTGTGTGCAGAAACCGAATGAAACTTTGAGGGATTACATTCAGAGGTGGACCACTTTGCATCACACAGTGGAAAATGTATCTCAACACCAAGCTGTTTGTGCCTTCAAGGAAGGCGTGAAGTATCGGGAGCTAGTCCTGAAATTCGGTCGGACAGGAGATATGTCTTTGACTCGGATGATGGAAATAGCCACTCAGTACGCTAACGGAGAAGAAGAAGATCGACTCCGCAGCGGGAAGGGCAAACCAGTCGGCCAGGACGCCGGTGGTACTTCCAATCGGAAACAGAAGCGTAAAGCCGAGCCAGCTGCCCCTGGTGAAGCTCTAGTTGTGGTTCAAGGAAAATTCAAGGGGAAGCCCAAAGGGCCCTGGACCCCCAGGAAAGTATAAGATCAAGCCGGAAATGATGTGTTGGATTTACCGTGTCACATCCACACCAAGAAATATGAAGAGGGTAATTTCATTTACCCCAAACACACCACTCGACAGTGTCGACTCCTGATCCAACAGTTCCGAGAGAAACAACCCAGTGACAAGGAGAAAGGGTCAGACAAGAGTGAGGACAAGGAAGAAGATGATGATGTTTTTCCTAACATCAACTCCACTCTGATGATTTTTGCTGATGTTGAGAGCAAAAGTCGATTGAAAGTTATCAACAGAGAAGTTAACATGGTTGCTCCGGCAACACCCAGTTATTTGAAGTGGTCTCAGACTGCCATTACATTCGACCAGTCTGATCACCCAGCGCGTATAGCCACCCCTGGGAGGCAAGCGTTGGTGGTCGACCCTGTGGTAGAAGGCACTCGACTGACCAAGGTGCTAATGGATGGTGGCAGTGGCCTGAATATCCTTTATGCTGAAATCTTGAAAGGGATGGGCATTCCGATGTCCAAGCTTAGCGAAAGCAGTATGAGTTTCCATGGTGTTATACCTGGCAAGAAGGCTCAGTCACTCGGTCAGATTGCCCTTGACGTGGTTTTTGGTGATTCGAAGAATTACCGCAAAGAGAAGTTGACATTTGAAGTTGTGGATTTCCAGAGTGCTTATCGTGCTATTCTGGGCAGGCCTGCTTATGCACGTTTTATGGCTCGACCATGTTACGTGTACCTCAAATTGAAGATGCCTGGTCCCTAAGGAGTGATCACTATCACTGGCAATCGGCAGATGGCAGAGGAATGCTTTCAGAAGGTTTCTAAAATTGCTGATGCACAAATGGCAGTAGTTGAATTGCAAGAGTACCAGAAAAATGCAGATCCGGGTGATTTGTTGCGAGCCAAGAAGCCTGCTACAGAGTCTGCATTTCAGTCGTCCGGTGAAACGAAGCGATTCATATTCACCCGACCGATCCCAATGCTGCTCTGACTCATATCACAACAACACTCGACAGCAAATAGGAAGAAGCGCTCATCCAGTTCCTCCGTGAGAACTGGGACATCTTTGCATGGAAACCTTCTGACATGCCGAGTGTACCCAGGGGACTGGCTGAGCACCTTTTGCGAGTTGACCCGAAAACAAAACCAGTCAAAGAACATCTTCGACGGTCCGCCGTGCAGAAGAGAAAAGCAATTGGTGAAGAAGTGGCTCGGCTCCTGGCAGCTGAGTTCATCCGAGAGATTTACCACTCCGAGTGGCTTGCCAATGTTGTCATGGTCCCCAAGAAGGACGACTCGCTTCGCATGTGCATTGAATTCAAGCATATCAATCGGGCCTGCCCGAAAGATCATTTTCCCCTCCCCCGCATTGACCAAATTGTCGACTCGACTGCGGGGTGTGAGCAACTGTCTTTTCTAGACGCCTATTCCGGGTACCATCAGATCCGACTGTATGGGCCCGATGAGATAAAAACAGCTTTCATCACTCCATTTGGATGCTTCTCTTATGTCACCATGCCATTCGGCCTCAAGAACGCTGGAGCCACATTTATGAGGATGATTCATAAGTGCCTGCTCACTCAAATCAATCGGAATGTGGAAGCATATATGGATGACATCGTGGTCAAGTCGCGCAAAGGTTCCGACCTGCTGGCTGACCTCGCTGAAACCTTTGCCAACCTGAGAAGGTATGATATCAAGCTAAATCTGTGAAGTGCACATTCGGAGTCCCAGGTGGGAAGTTACTCGGTTTCCTCGTTTCCGAACGGGGGGTCGACGCAAACCCGGAGAAAGTTGGTACCATCCTCCGAATGAAATGCCCTGTGCGCGTACATGACGTTCAGAAGCTCACCGGATGTTTGGCCGCCTTGAGTCGATTCATTTCTCGTCTCGGTGAAAAGGCCTTGCCTCTTTACCGACTGATGAAGAAATCTGACAAGTTCGAGTGGACTGATGAAGCTGATGCAGCGTTTGCAGAACTCAAAGCCCTGCTTTCCACCCAGCCGGTGCTTGCTGCCCCAATCAGCAAAGAGCGTTTACTGTTTTATATTGCAGCCACTGGAGAAGTTGTTAGTACAGTACTCACGATCGAGCGGGAGGAAGAAGGAAAAGCTTATAAAGTTCAACGCCCAGTATACTATCTTTCTGAAGTTTTGACTCCATCCAAGCAGAGATATCCGCATTATCAGAAGCTTGTTTATGGAATCTACATGACCATGAAGAAGGTTGCACATTATTTCTCTGATCACTCCATTACAGTCGTCAGCGATGCACCATTATCTGAAATCCTGAACAACAAAGATGCAACTGGTCGAGTGGCGAAGTGGGCGATTGAACTCCTTCCATTGGATATCAAGTTTGAGGCAAAGAAAGCTATCAAGTCCCAAGCAATCGCTGATTTCCTTGCCGAGTGGATTGAGCAGCAATTGCCGACTCAAGTTCACTCGGAGCATTGGACCATGTTCTTTGATGGCTCCAAGATGCTGAATGGTTCTGGTGCTGGGGTGGTATTGGTGTCCCCCCGAGGAGACAAGCTCAGTTATGTTCTCCAGATTCACTTTGATTCTTCCAACAATGAAGCTGAGTATGAAGCACTCCTATATGGGTTGCGTATGGCCATTTCACTCGGTGTCCGTCACCTCATGGTCTATGACGACTCAGATTTAGTGGTTAATCAAGTGATGAAGGACTGGGACGTCAGAAGCCCAGCTATGACTGGTTACTGCAATGCAGTGAGAAAGCTAGAAAAGAGGTTTGAGGGGTTGGAGCTCCATCATATACCCCGGCTGAAAAATCAAGCACCTGATGATTTGGCAAAGATAGGTTCCAAGAGGGAAGCCATTCCCAGCAATGTGTTTCTGGAACATGTTCATACACCTTCAGTTCAGGAAGATCCTTTCACTGAAGAGCCCCCACAACCAAAGAGTGCCACCAATCCAACTGAAGTCGAAGTCCCAGCCGTGGTCGACTTGATCATGGAAGTTTTGGTCATCACTCCCGACTGGACTGTGCCATACATCGCGTACATTCTTAGGAAGGAACTCCCAGAGGATGAAGAAGAGGCTTGACAAACCGTCCACTGATCCAAAGCCTTTACTGTGATAAGAGGACAGCTGTTTAGAGAAAGTGTAACTGGAGTCTGCTAGAAATGCATAACACCAGAAGAAGGTCGAGTGATCCTCAATGACATCCACTCGGGGACCTGTGGTCACCATGCGTCCTCTCGGACCATTGTGGCCAAAGCATGCCGAGCAGGATTTTATTGGCCATGAGCAAATGAAATGGCGAAGGAAATAGTAGACAAATGTGAAGGTTGTCAGTTCTACTCCAACATGTCTCACAAGCCTGCATCTGCTCTGAAGACCATTCCACTCGTCTGGCCTTTTGCTGTTTGGGGATTAGATATGGTTGGACCTCTGAGGACTGGCAGGAGTGGCTTCACTCATGTGCTCGTGGCAGTCGACAAGTTCACCAAATGGATTGAAGCCAAACCTATCAAAAATCTTGAAGCCAGTACTGCTGTTAGCTTTATCAGAGAGTTGACATTCAGATATGTTGTGCCGCACAGCATCATCACTGACAATGGGTCGAACTTCGATTCTGATGAGTTCAGAGCTTTCTGTGCTTCCGAAGGCACTTGAGTCGACTATGCTTCAGTCGCCCATCCCTAGTCGAATGGACAAGCCGAAAGAGCAAACGGATTCATTCTCAAAGGACTGAAAGCCCGACTGATGCGTGATCTCAAGCATGCAGCAGGCGCCTGGGTCGATGAACTTCCGTCAGTACTTTGGGGTTTGAGGACAACTCCCAATCGGTCGACTGGCCGAACTCCATTCTTCTTGGTCTATGGAGCTGAAGCTGTACTTCCGAGTGACTTGCTTCACAATGCGCCCCGAGTCGAACTTTTCTTAGAAGTTGAAGCAGAGCAAGCACGGCAAGACGCAGTGGACCTCCTGGAAGAGGAAAGAGAGATGGCCCTGATCCGGTCGACCATTTATCAGCAAGACCTGCGTCGATTCCACGCCAGAAACGTGAGAGGTCGAGCCCTTTAGGAGGGGGATTTGGTTCTTCGAGTGGATCAGCAGAAACCACACAAGCTCGCTCCTGCTTGGGAAGGCCCCTTCATCATCACAAAAGTGCTCCACAACGGAGCATACCATCTTTACAATGCCGAGCACAAGAAAGACGAGCCACGCGCTTGGAATGCGGAGCTGCTCCGCCCCTTTTATACTTAATCACTCGGTCTGTTGAGATGTAATAACAAACACCTTTTTAGTTTGTTTATCAAAGACAGAGTTTACAGTTATCTGAAAATGATTGTCGTTGTGTATTCTTGTGTCTTAAATCCCCCAGTGGGTGACTTAGCTGCGAACCTATTTCGCCTAAGTTTCAGCAAATCCTACCGAGTGGTGAGCCAGCCTCTCACGCGGGGGCTTAGTCGCGAATCTGTTTCGCCTAAGTTTGAAAAATCCTACCGAGTGGTGAGCCAGCCTCCCACTCGGGGGCTTAGTCGCGAATCTGTTTCGCCTAAGTTTGAAAAATCCAACCGAGTGGTGAGCCAGCCTCCCACTTGGGGGCTTAGCTGCGAATCTGTTTGGCCTAAGTTTGAAAAAATCCTACCGAGTGGTGAGCAACCCTCTCACTCGGGGACTTAGCTGCAGTCCAGTACTCGCCTAAGTTTGTAAAATCCTACCGAGTGGTGAGCAACCCTCACTCGGAGGCTTAGCTGCAGTCCACTACTCGCCTAAGTTTGAAAAATCCTACCGAGTGGTGAGCCAGCCTCTCACTCGGGGGCTTAGTCGCGAATCTGTTTCGCCTAAGTTTGAAAAATCTTACCGAGTGGTGAGCCAGCCTCCCACTCAGGAGCTTAGCTGCGAATCTGTTTCGCCTAAGTTTGAAAAAATCCTACTGAGTGGTGAGCCAGCCTCCCACTCGGAGGCTTAGCTGCAGTTCAGTACTCGCCTAAGTTTGAAAAATCCTACCGAGTGGTGAGCAACCCTCTCACTCGGAGGCTTAGCTGCAGTCCAGTACTCGCCTAAGTTTGAAAAATGCTACCGAGTGGTGAGCAACCCTCTCACTCGGAGGCTTAGCTGCAGTCCAGTACTCGCCTATGTTTGAAAAATCCTACCGAGTGGTGAGCCAGCCTCTCACTCGGGGGCTTAGTCGCGAATCTGTTTTGCCTAAGTTTGAAAAATCCTACCGAGTGGTGAGCCAGCCTCCCACTCAGGGGCTTAGCTGCGAATCTGTTTCGCCTAAGTTTGAAAAAATCCTACCGAATGGTGAGCCAGCCTCCCACTCGGAGGCTTAGCTGCAGTCTTGTACTCGCCTAATTTTGAAAAATCCTACCGAGTGGTGAGCAACCCTCTCACTCGGAGGCTTAGCTGCAGTCCAGTACTCGCCTAAGTTTGAAAAATCCTACCGAGTGGTGAGCAACCCTCTCATCGGAGGCTTAGCTGCAGTCCAGTACTCGCCTAAGTTTGAAAAATCCTACCGAGTGGTGAGCAACCCTCTCACTCGGAGGCTTAGCTATAGTCCAGTACTCGCCTAAGTTTGAAAAATCCTACCGAGTGGTGAGCAACCCTCTCACTCGGAGGCTTAGCTGCAGTCCAGTACTCGCCTAAGTTTGAAAAATGCTACCGAGTGGTGAGCAACCCTCTCACTCGGAGGCTTAGCTGCAGTCCAGTACTCGCCTATGTTTGAAAAATCCTACCGAGTGGTGAGCCAGCCTCTCACTCGGGGGCTTAGTCGCGAATCTGTTTTGCCTAAGTTTGAAAAATCCTACCGAGTGGTGAGCCAGCCTCCCACTCAGGGGCTTAGCTGCGAATCTGTTTCGCCTAAGTTTGAAAAAATCCTACCGAATGGTGAGCCAGCCTCCCACTCGGAGGCTTAGCTGCAGTCTTGTACTCGCCTAATTTTGAAAAATCCTACCGAGTGGTGAGCAACCCTCTCACTCGGAGGCTTAGCTGCAGTCCAGTACTCGCCTAAGTTTGAAAAATCCTACCGAGTGGTGAGCAACCCTCTCATCGGAGGCTTAGCTGCAGTCCAGTACTCGCCTAAGTTTGAAAAATCCTACCGAGTGGTGAGCAACCCTCTCACTCGGAGGCTTAGCTATAGTCCAGTACTCGCCTAAGTTTGAAAAATCCTACCGAGTGGTGAGCAACCCTCTCACTCGGGGGCTTAGCTGCAGTCTAGTACTCGCCTAAGTTTGTAAAATCCTACCGGGTGGTGAGAAACCCTCTCACTCGGGGGCTTAGCTGCAGTCCAGTTCTCGCCTAAGTTTGTAAAATCCTACCGAGTGGTGAGCAACCATCTCACTCGGAGGCTTAGCTGCAGTCCAGTACTCGCCTAAGTTTGAAAAATCTTGCCGAGTGGTGAGCAACCCTCTCACTCGGAGGCTTAGCTGCAGTCCAGTACTCGCCTAAGTTTGTAAAATCCCACCGAGTGATGAGCAACCCTCCCACTCGGGGGCTTAGCTATAGTCCAGTACTCGCCTAAGTATAAAATACGTTCCGAGTGAGAACTGGCCTTCTCGCTCGGGGACTTGGCCACACGCTCCATCCCAGTCCGTAAGGACGACGAGGTGCAGGTCGATTGCTACCTTCTCCTCGAAGCTGCGCCACAAGTATAATGTACGCTCCATCCCTATCTGCAAGGACGACGAAGTGCAGGTCGACTGTCACTTTTCACCTTGAAGCTGCACCACTCAAAGATTATTCCGAGTGAAGAAATAAGTACCACTTGAAGACAAGCACAAGCATATTCAGAGATAAACCAAGTTCAGATAAATCCTAAGGTTCCGGTCCACGGATTAAAGTACTCGAGCATCAAGCCCAAAGGAGTTTAACGATTACACGATCACTCGGCATTCCGAGGCAAATAAAGGTGAAGCATAAAGTTTTCGGATCACTCGTCAGGAGAAGGACTGGCTGGGTCGCAGAAACTGTCAAGGTCTATGCTGTCTGCAATGCGAGTGGCGGCGTCAAGGAAAGTATCCATGAAGGACTGGAAAGTGTGCTTTTTGGTGTTGGCGATCTTGAGCGCCGCCAGCTTGTCCTCGTTGACATCCTTGCAGTCCACTCGAACCAATGACAGGGCGATATCAGCACCACAGCGAGCAGATGATCTCTTCCATTCTTGCACCTGGTCAGGTATTTGATTCAGTCGAGCCATAAGAGACTCGAGATCTTGAGACAGTTCCGCCTGGGGCCAGAGTTCAGCGTCAACCCGAGTCATCGCCGCCTTCAGACGAGCAAGATAAGCAACTGCACTGTCCACACGAGATTCCATCCGCAGGACATTCATCGCGACATCATCTTTGACTGGACAATTTATTGGATCCAGACCCGTCTCGACCCGCCCAGTTTCTTCTTCAAAGTCTTGGCAAAGTTCTGTGCGGTCAAGTGAATAATGAGTCGACAGTATGGCAAAGATTATCAGTCAACAATAACAAGTCAATCGAACAACAATACCTTCAAGCTTTAAGACCAGTTTTGCGGCAAGCTGGCCCAGATAAGATTCTAACTCGCCCTTCTTGGCCTTGAGGATTCCAATCTCGTCAGTCAGCTTGCCCTTGTC
Source organism: Aegilops tauschii subsp. strangulata (assembly GCF_002575655.3). Classification (NCBI taxonomy): domain Eukaryota; kingdom Viridiplantae; phylum Streptophyta; class Magnoliopsida; order Poales; family Poaceae; genus Aegilops; species Aegilops tauschii. The sequence goes on along the minus strand of NC_053035.3, from coordinate 501,804,276 downwards.
CTTCTTCAGTTGCTCAACTTCCTGGTTGGCATCAAAGATAGCGGTCTTGAGTTTGGAATTCTCTTCTTCCAACTTACCGACTGAAGCCAGCTTCTTTCCAGCAAGCGCCGTTTTCTCTCGCGCCTCCTTCTGGGCAGCAGCAAGATCGAGATCCTTCTGCTCCAGAGCCTGCTTCATTTTCTCTAAAGAAACAACATTCTTCACACGAGCTTGAAGTTGACGGTTTTCACTATGCACATCTGTTCGAGTGAAGTCACTCGGTTCAAAGTGACTAAAAAACACACGGAAAAGTGCGAGTCGTAAGATAGACAGTTGACGATTGGTTACCTCCCATGGCAGTTACTTCTTCACGAGCGGTCTTGAGGTTTTTCTGGGCCAGTTCCAGATCAAGATTGAGGCTGATTTGTTGCTTGTTCAGTACGGAAAGCTAAGCTCCAAGATCGCAAGACTTCTGTAGTCAGCATATAAGATATATCAGTTGACAGAAACAAAAGAGCATCACAGTGAAAGTTACTCTAAGACTACCATCGAATCAAACATTCAACGGCAGTCTCGGTGACTACACCCAGCGGGTGCACTCAGCGTGCCCCCACTGGTTTGATTCAACACTCGGCATGGTCTGCCCAGCATGAGTGTAAAAAAAGAGTTGTTGTTCTCAAACCATAGTCGACTGCCCGCAGTCGACCACGGTCTCGGGGACTACCCCCAGTGGGTGCACTTAGCGTGCCCCCACTGGTTTGGGTTCCACTCGACTTGGTCCGACCAGGTCGAGTGAGAAAATTCAAAATTCTCAGACCACAGTCGACTGCCCGCAGCCAACTATGGTCTCGGGGACTACACCCACTGGGTGCACTCAGCGTGCCCCCACTGGTTCAAGAGCTACAACTCAGTGGATGAACAGATGCAAGGTGCAAACTCATGATAGATGCACATAAAGTTCCAAAACGTTCATCCATGAGCATCTTACGAATAATAAAGCAGTTTTGTCAAAGACTCAGTCAACTCAATCCTAGTCGACTCAAGTGGACTTATACAACTTTAAGGCAGACACACCCCTGTGGGTGATCAGACGTCAGACGAGGAATAAGATCAGACGGGAGATAACTGACCTTAACATTGGTTTGCAGGGCGGTGCTAGCGTTGTAGGCCACCTGACCGGCCTCGTGTATCACCTTCACCTGCTCCATAACAAGGTTCACCTGTCGAAGAGCCTCCCTGGCAGCACTTGGCGAGTCATCTGGGGTTTGGTATGCAGTAAAGAGTGATGACTCCAAAGCAGTCGAAGCAGCCACTGGGTCGGATGCGGGGATTTGCACTGGAGCAGCAGGAGTCGGATCATTCGACCCCGACGGGCGATCAGTCGTCAGCGGGTCGGCGAATGTGACGCTGGTCCGAACCGGATCTTCAGTTTGCTCAACCACCGCTTCAAACACCGGCGTCGACTGAGGGACTTGAACTTCAAGCACTCTCCTGCTCGAGCCTTTGCCTCTCCTCCTCCTCTCCTTCGAAGGCATTTCTTCTTCTTCATCATCAGGAAGCACGACGATGTCTCGCGGATCTACAGCGAAAAGAGAAAACAACAAAAATTCAATCGACCGACAATTCAGTCGACAAAATAAGTTTTGGTCGAGCGGACTTACCAGCTCGAGAGGTGGCCGCGTCATCGGTTTCTTCATCCCCTGGAGCCTTGTCAATATCCATGTCAGTCGCAGCAGAGGCAGGGTCGACAAGTTTCTAATCACTCGGTCAGAACGGAAGAATCAGTCGGTACAAAGAAAAACACAGAAAGAACATTTACCCAGAGGCGACAGGTACATCCATCTTGATCTTTGGCAAAGTCTTCCGAGCCTTTGCGGGGTTGATCTTGGGGTGCTTGGTGACTTTCTCCGCCAGCTCCGGAGTTGAAGACCGAGCGCGCTTATGTGCTTGAGTGCTCGAGGCCACAGCCTTACCGCGCCCGCCCGCTGGATCATGGTGTTGCTTGGATCGGCGTTCAGTACGGGGCGGCGAGTCGACCTCCTCCTTGTCGTCTGACTCCTCGCTCTCATCGTCATCATCATCATCGTCGTCCGAAGATTCCCATTCGCCACTCTCCTCCATGCTGTCCTCGCCCTCATGGTCTTGCTCCGGAGCTTGTTCACCATTAGGCATCGAGTATGTCTCGGTATAAATCTGCAAAACGAGGAGTCGAGTGAAAGTCAGTCGGGCTCAAGAGCAATCGGAATGTGTGTTCAAGAACAGTCAGAATGAAGGTCATACCTTGTCAGGCTGATTGTCGTCACTGAAGGGGACGACTCTCCTGGCTCCTCTAGGGTTGTCCTTGTTGCCTGTAATGCTCGTCAACCACATGGCCACTGTCTTGGCCGGTACTTCGTCGGGGTGAACCCGAGCAGTGTCACCAGGCCGAGTGTACATCCACATGGGATGGTCACGGTACTGAAGAGGCTGGATGCGTCGACTGAGGAATACTTCCAGCAGGTCCATACCAGTGACGCCCTGATTTATCAGCTGAACTACCCTCTCAACTAGCATATTCGTCTCCACTCTCTCAGCAACAGTCACTTTCAATGAAGAAGGAGTCTGAACACGGTCAAAAGTGAAGTGGGGAAGTCCGGTCGACTGACCTGGAGTTGCGAGGTCCTGGCAGTAGAACCAGGTCGACTGCCAGCCCCTAACTGATTCAGGAAGGGTCATGGAAGGGAAAGAGCTCATCTTCCTTTTCTGGATACCTAAACCACCACACATCTGAATGACATGCGTTTTCTCATCACTCGTGTTCGCTTTCTTCACCGACTGAGAACGGATGGTGAAGATATGCTTGAAAAGACCCCAATGCGGTCGACACCCCAGAAAGTTCTCGCACATGGATACAAATGCAGCGAGGTATGTGATGGTATTGGGAGAAAAATGGTGGAGTTGGGCACCAAAGAAGTTCAAGAAGCCCCTGAAGAAGGCATGCGGAGGAAGCGAGAAACCCCGGTCGACATGGGTGGCGAGTAGTACACACTCACCAGGTCAGGGCTGCGGCTCCGTCTCACCCCCCGGCAGTCTCGCTGCGCCCTTGGCGATCAGCCCGAACTCCGCCAGCTCGTCCAAATCTTCCTGCCGGAGCAAAGATCGGATCCAATCGCCTTGGATCCAACCTGGCGGCAACGTCGAGCGTGACGATGACCCACGATTCTGCTTCTTGCCCTTCGCCTCCCCCGTCGCCTTCTTCGCGCGTTCCAGCGCTGCCGTCTTGTCCTTCACCATGGTGGCGGGGCGGCGGCGTCGAGAGCGGAGGGGCTGGATGTCGTGGGAAAGCGGAGGAGGAAGAGAGGAAACAGACGCGTACAGTACCAGCGCCTCGGCTCCGTCGCCTTATAAAGGGCCGCTTCCGAGTGGCTGACGCGTGGGTCCAGGCGATCCTATCAAATCCCGCAACAGTCGTGCGCGTCATACATGGCGAAACAGGTGGCACGGGGATCAAGGCACTCCTGCTTATCCATCCCGTTTACTTCGGCACGTCCCATCCCGCGCGCTTCCCCGAAATTTCGAATCCTATGAAATCCGGGATACACTGCAATCAATCGCGCCAAAGGTTCAGCGCACCAAAACAACACTCGTCGGATGACGTTGTAAATCCAATCAACAGCTTTTGAATCGATCAAGGCGACTGAAACAAGGCCGAAGTTCCAACGTTAGCCTCTGTGCAAACATGAATAGCTGTGAAACACAAGAGTCGAAGCGAGATCTACTTCAACCTTCTTTCACTCGGACCTCAATCCATTCGGGGACTAATGATGATGACATATACCTGGGGTAGGGTCATAGGCCTGACCTATAAGCCCTGTCCAGGGTCATTATCAAAGAAGCAAAGAAACCTAAAAGGCAATAGGAAGGGCCCTATCAAGGCGTCGAGTGCCATCCACTCGACCGATCAACCACTCGGAGATCCATCCTTCCTGTAATCACTCGACCATACAAGGAATCACTCGACCTACTGAAGATCAGGAGTCGCCCAGCACTGCAACGGTCAGGCGTCCACTCCGTAGTCTTTTAAGGTCATTTATAGCACTTATGGCTGGCGTTACCAGTAACACCCCTATCTTAACTCACATTGAACCCTGTGTAACGGAGGTCTGCGAGGGTCCTAGCGCACTCTATATAAGCCACCCTCCTCCTCTGGCACAAGGGTTCGCACCCCCTGTAACATTCACATGCATAATCCAGTCGACCGCCTCCGGGCTCCGAGACGTAGGGATATTACTTCCTCCGCGAAGGGCCTGAACTCGTAAAACTCGTGTGTACAACTTCGCCATAGCTAGGATCTTGCCTCTCCATACCTACCCCCCTATTCTACTGTCAGTCTTAGAACCATGACAACCGCCCTCTTCTTCCTTCCCCCCTTAGGGGAGAGTTGCTTTCCTCCTCCTCCTCGTCCTCGGCGGCGGAGGAGTGAGTCTTGGCGTCTTCGGACGTCACGTCCGAAGCGCCCTTGCGGCAGAGACCACTTCTGGTCTAATTGGCCTTTTTCTTGGCCTTCTTCTCCGGCGCCTGGTAGGGCGCCGGAACCAGAATCTCCGTCAGAAGCGGGATGGCTGGTTCCTCAGGCAGCGGAGCCGGACACTGAATCCGCTCCGCCTTCTTTTTCCAGCCTTGAAAAAATAAATAGGGAGGCTTAGGCATCTTCCCTGAATAAGCAAATAAAGGATACACCTTGAAATGCGAAAGACTTACCGGACTGGCGGGATGGGCCAGGTCGTGCCCACGGTCCTCGGTCATCTTCGGACACGTCTCGTTGGCCTTGAAGAGCACCTTCCAGATATCTTCGTGTGTAGTTCCGAAGAACCGTTGCAAGGTCTGGTGCTCGGCCGGATCGAACTCCCATAGATGGCAAGCCCGGCTCTAGCATGGAAGGATCCAGCGAACTAGCTTCACCTGGATCATGTTGACGAGCTTGATGTTCTTGTCCACCATGCTCTGGATGCGCGTCTGCAGCGCTGTCAGCTCGTCCGACAAAGCCCAATTCAGGCCCTTCTCTAGCCAGGAGGTGAGCCGCATTGGGGCTCCGGACTTGAACTCGGGAGCCGCGGCCCAGGTGGCGTCGCGGGGCTCTGTGATATAGAACCACAATTGCTGCCACCCTTTGATAGTCTCCACGAAGGAGCCTTCGGGCCATGTGACGTTGGGCATCTTGCTCACCATGGCGCCTCCGCACTCTACGTGTTGGCCACCCACCACCTTCGGCTTCACATTGAAGATCTTTAGCCACAATCCGAAGTGGGGTGGGATGCGGACGAAAGCAACGCACACGACAATAACTACCGAGATGTAGAGGAAAGAATTTGGGGCTAGATCATGGAAATCTAGCCCGTAGTAGAACACGAGTCCGCGGATGAATGGGTGGAGAGGAAATCCCAGCCCGCGGACGAAGTGAGGGATGAACACTACCCTCTCATGGGGCTCCGGGGTGGGGACGATCTGCCCCTTGGCCGGAAGCCGGTGGGCGATTTCCTTGGCCAAAATCCCGCCTCTCAGAGCTTCGTGATGTCCTTCTCCTTGACGGAGGAGACCATCCACTTGCCCTGCGCTCCGGATCCAGACATGGTCGGAGTGCTTTCTTGAGGCAGAAAAGATGAGAACTTGGGCGCTGGAGCTCGAGAATGGGGGGGGCAGAGAGAGGGAAGGTGTGGGTGAAAGAAACCTTATCTCCTTATAAAGGCAATGAATATCAAGCGCCTCCCCACTCGCCTTAAAACTCGCCTATTCCCAAGGGCCGTGCAGACGGCACGGTTGGATTACCCACGCCCGTATTGATGAGAATCCCGTAATAAAGGGGCACGATCTCTGCTGCGACAAGACGTGCCAATGGAAACCGCATCTTGATGCATGGAGCGGCAGGCTAAAAACCGGTTCGAAATAATAACCGGGCAGCGATGTGATGTCACGCTACAAAAAGTTGTCGGTAGATTGGACTCGTGAAATATTATACCCTTTGCGTTGTGTGTGGTATTTGTTTTGCAGAGCCGGACACGTTTCCTGTGTTCGAAGGCTGTTTTGGAGTATTCGGAGGAGGAACCCGCCTTACAATGCCGAAGACAATTTGCGCGCCGGACACATCATCATTGAAGCCCGGTCCGTTTTCTATATGAACCGGAGGGTTTAGTCCGTAGAGGCAATCATAACAATACAGGCTAGACTTCTAGGGTTTTAGCCATTACGATCTCGTGGTAGATCAACTCTTGTAATACTCATATTCATCAAGATCAAGCAAGCAGGAAGTAGGGTATTACCTCCATAGAGAGGGCCCGAACCTGGGTAAACATCGTGTCCCCCGTCTCCTGTTACCATCGACCTTAGACGCACAGTTCGGGACCCCCTACCCGAGATCTGCCGGTTTTGACACCGACAAGGATGCCTACCGGGGCATCCCCAAGCTTAGATGCTTGAGACTTCTTGAAATATTATCTTGGGGTGCCTTGGGCATCCCCAAGCTTGAGCTTTTATGTCTCCTTAATTCCTTTTATATCTCGGTTTCCCTAAATCTCAAAACTTCATCCACACAAAACTCAACAAGAACTCGTCAGATAAGTTAGTATAAACCAATGCAAAAACCTTATCATTCTCTACTGTAACAAATCACTAAAATTACTATTCAACATTGCATACTAAATGCTTCTGCATATTTAATATTCCTATCCTCAAATAGAATCATTAAACAAGCAAACATATGCAAACAATGCAAACATAACAGCAATCTGCCAAAACAGTACAGTCTGTAAAGAATGCAAGATTCATCATACTTCTCTAACTCCAAACATTATGAAATTCTACCACACTGTAGAAAATTTATCAGAGCTTATTATGCAAAAAGTTTCAACATTTTATCATATTCTGCTTTTCTAGGGAATTTTTGCAACAGCAATAAACTTTCTGTTTTGAAACAACAACATGTATACTTGCAAAATAAGCATGGCAAAGGCTATCGCTAACATTTTTATTGAAAATAGAGATGCAAAAAATTATTCTAAATAACATCAAGCAAATGCTAAAAACATAAAATGACGCTCCAAGCAAAACACATATCATGTGGTGAATAAAAATATAGCTCCAAGTAAAGTTACCAATGAACGAAGACGAAAGAGGGGATGCCATCCGGGGCATCCCCAAGCTTAGGCTCTTGGTTGTCCTTTAATATTACCTTGGGGTGCCTTGGGCATCCCCAAGCTTAGGCTCTTTCCACTCCTTATTCCATAGTCCATCGAATCTTTACCCAAAACTTGAAAACTTCACAACACAAAACTCAACAGAAAATCTTATGAGCTCCGTTAGTATAAGAAAATAAAACCACCACTTTTGGTACTGTTATGAACTCATTCTAATTTCATATTGGTGTAATATCTACTGTATTCAAACTTATCTATGGTTCATACCCTCCGATACTACTCATAGATTCATCAAAATAAGCAAACAACACATAGAAAACAGAATGTGTCAAAAACAGAACAGTCTTTAGCAATCTGTAACTTTAGAATACTTCTGTAGCTCCAAAAATCCTGAGAAATTAGGAAGTCCTAAGCAATTTGTTTATTCATCTTCTTCAAAAAGAATCAGATCAAAAGCACGTTTCTGTGAATTATCAAAACTAATTTACAGGGCGCAAAAGTTTCTGATTTTCAGCAGGAAAAACACAACTATCACCGTAAGCTATCCTAAAGGTCTTACTTGGCACTTTATTGAAACAAAAGCTATAAAACATGATTACTACAGTAGCTTAATCATGTGAACACACAAAAACAGTAAGGGTAAATATTGGGTTGTCTCCCAATAAGCGCTTTTCTTTAATGCCTTTTTAGCTAGGCATGATGATGACAATGATGCTCACATAAAAGATAAGAATTGAAACATAACGGGAGCATCATGAAGCATATGAATAGCACATTTAAGCCTAACCCACTTCCTATGCATAGGGATTTTGTGAGCAAACAACTTATGGGAACAAGAATCAACTAGCATAGTAAAGCAAAACAAGCATAGCTTCAAGATTTTCAACACATAGAAAGGAAACTTGATATTATTGCAATTCCTACAAGCATATGTTCCTCCCTCATAATAATTTTCAGTAGCAACATGAATTAATTCAACGATATAACTATCACATAAAGCATTATTTTCATGATGCACAAGCATATAAATTTTACTACTCTCCACATAAGCAAATTTATTCTTATGAATAGTAGTGGGAGCAAACTCAACGAAATAACTATCATGTGATACTTTATTCACATAATCAATTTGAGCATTAAAATCATGATGACAAGTTTCATGGATATCATTACTCTTTATAGCATACGTGTCATCACAATAATCATCATAAATAGGAGGCATGCTTTCATCATAATAAATTTGCTCATCAAAACTTGGGGGACTAAACATATCATCTTCATCAAACATAGCATCCCCAAGCTTGTGGCTTTGCATATCATTAGAATCATGGGTATTCAAGGAATTCATACTAACAACATTGCAATCATGCTCATCATTCAAAGATTTCGTGCCAAACATTTTAATGCATTCTTCCTCTAGCAATTGAGCACAATTATCGGAATCCTTATTTTCACGGAAGACATTAAAAAGATGAAGCACCCTCAATTCCAATTTTTTTGTAGTTTTCTTTTATAGACTAAACTAGTGATAAAACAAGAAACTAAACTATTCGATTGCAAGATCTAAAGATATACCTTCAAGCACTAACCTCCCCGGCAACGGCGCCAGAAATCCTTCTTGCTACCTCTTGAGCATGCGTTGGTTTTCCCTTGAAGAGGAAACGGTGATGCAGCAAAGTAGCGTAAGTATTTCCCTCAGTTTTTGAGAACCAAGGTATCAATCCAGTAGGAGACTACACGCAAATCGCCTACTACCTGCACAAACAATCAAGAACCTTGCAACCAACGCGATAAAGGGGTTGTCAATCCCTTCATGGCCACTTGCAAAAGTGAGATCTGATAAAGATAATAAAGTAAATATTTTTGGTATTTTTGTTGTATAGATTGGAAAGTAAAAATTGCAAAATAGTAAACGAGATGTGATGTAAGTAAAAGTGATTCAAGATAATAGGAAAGAGACCCGGGGGCCATAGGTTTCACTAGTGGCTTCTCTCAAGATAGCATGTATTACGGTGGGTGAACAAATTACAGCCGAGCAATTCATAGAAAAGCGCATAGTTATGAGAATATCTAGGCAATGATCATGAACATAGGCATCACGTTCGTGTCAAGTAGATCGAAACAATTCTGCATCTACTACTATTACTCCACACATCGACCACTATCCAACATGCATCTAGAGTATTAAGTTCATAAGAACAGAGTAACGCATTAAGCAAGATGACATGATGTAGAGGGATAAACTCAAGCAATATGATATAAACCCCATCTTTTTATCCTCGATGGCAACAATACAATACGTGCCTTGCTGCCCCTACTGTCACTGGGAAAGGACACCGCAAGATTGAACCCAAAGCTAAGCACTTCTCCCATTGCAAGGAAGATCAATCTAGTAGGCCAAACTAAACCGGTGATTTGAAGAGACTTGCAAAGATATCAAATCATGCATATAAGAATTCAGAGAAGAACCAAATATTATTCATAGATAAACTTGATCATAAATCCACAATTCATCGGATCTCGGCAAACACACCGCAAAAAGTATTACATCGAATAGATCTCCGAGAACATCGAGGAGAACTTTGTATTAAGAAGCAAAGAGAGAGAAGAATCCATCTAGCTAATAACTATGGACCCGAAGGTCTATGGTAAACTACTCACACATCATCGGAGAGGCTATGGTGTTGATGTAGAAGCCCTCCGTGATCGATTCCCCCTCCGGCGGAGCACCGGAAAAGGCCCCAAGATGGGATCTCACGGGTACAGAAGGTTGCGGCAGTGGAAAAGTGGTTTCGTGGCTCCCCCCAATGTTTTTAGGGTATAAGAGTATATATATGCGAAAGAAGTAGGTTGGTGGAGATACAAGGGGTCCACGAGGGTGGGGGACGCGCCTACCCCCCCTGGGCGGGCCCTCCTGCCTCGTGGCCGCCTCGTTGCGTCTCTAACTTCAACTCCAAGTCTCCTGGATTGCGTTTGTTCCAAGAAAGATCCTCGCGAAGGTTTTGTTCCATTTGATATTCCTTTTCTGTGAAACATTGAAATAGGCAAAAAACAACAATTTGCACTGGGCCTCCGGTTAGTAGGTTAGTCCCAAAAATAATATAAAAGAGCATAATAAAGCCCATTAAACATCCAAAACAAATAATATAATAGCATGGAACAATCAAAAATTATAGATAGGTTGGAGACGTATCACCCTTTCGGTACCTTTGCTTATAGACGTATGCCTTTTGGTTTATGTAATGCACCTGCTACCTTTCAAAGATGTATGACTGCTATATTCTCAGACTTCTGTGAAAAGATTGTTGAGGTTTTCATGCATGATTTCTCCATGTATGGAACTTCTTTTGATGATTGCTTAAGCAACCTTGATCGAGTTTTGCAGATATTTAAAGAAACTAATCTTGTCTTGAATTGGGAGAATTGCCACTTTATGGTTAATGAAGGTATCGTCTTTGGGCATAAAATTTCTGAAAGAGGTATTGAAGTTGATAAAGGTAAAGTTGATGCTATTGAAAAGATGCCGTGTCCTAAGGACATTAAAGGTATAAGAAGTTTCCTTGGTCATGCCGGTTTTTATAGGAGGTTCATTAAAGACTTCTCAAAAATTTCTAGGCCTCTGACTAATCTCTTACAAAAAGATGTTCCTTTTGTCTTTGATGATGATTGTGTAGAAGCATTTGAAATACTTAAGAAAGCCTTGATTTCTGCACCTATTGTCCAGCCACCTGATTGGAATTACCCATTGAAATTATGTGTGATGCTAGTGATTATGCTGTAGGTGTTGTTCTAGGACAAAGAGTTGATAAGAAATTAAATGTTATCCAATATGCTTGTAAAACTCTAGACAGTGCCCAGAGAAATTATGCTACTACTGAAAAAGAATTTTTAGCAGTTGTATTCGCTTGTGATAATTTCAGACCTTATATTGTTGATTCTAAAGTAACTATTCACACTGATCATGCTGCTATTAAATATCTTATGGAAAAGAAAGATGCTAAACCTAGACTTATTAGATGGGTTCTCTTGCCACAAGAATTTGATTTGCACATTATTGATAGAAAGGGAGCTGAGAACCCCGTTGCAGACAACTTGTCTAGGTTAGAGAATGTTCTTGATGACCCACTACCTATTGATGATAGCTTTCCTAAAGAACAATTAGCTGTCATAAATGCTTCTCGTACTGCTCCATGGTATGCTGATTATGCTAATTACATTGTTGCTAAATTTATACCACCGAGTTTCACATACCAGCAAAAGAAAAAGGTTTTCTATGATTTAAGACATTACTTCTGGGATGACCCACACCTTTATAAAGAAGGAGTAGATGGTGTTATTAGATGTTGTGTACCTAAGCATGAACAGGAACAGATCCTACGCAAGTGCCACTCCGAGGCATATGGAGGACACCATGTTGGAGATAGAACTGCACATAAGGTATTGCAATCCGGTTTTCATTGGCCTACTCTTTTCAAAGATGCCCGTAAGTTTGTCTTGTCTTGTGATGAATGTCAAAGCATTGGTAATATTAGTAGACGTTAAGAAATGCCTATGAACTATTCACTTGTTATTGAACCATTTGATGTTTGGGGCTTTGATATATGGGACCGTTTCCTTCCTCTAATGGGTATACACATATTTTAGTTGCTGTTGATTACGTTACTAAGTGGGTAGAAGCTATTCCAACTAGTAGTGCTGATCATAACACCTCTATTAAGATACTTAAAGAAGTTATTTTTCCGAGGTTTGGAGTCCCTAGATACTTAATGACTGATGGTGGTTCACATTTTATTCATGGTGCTTTTCGTAAAATGCTCTCTCGATATTGCGCTTAATTCTACATAGGCTTCATCATGGACTCATGGTCGGATCTTCCAATATCTTTCGTCCATATTTGAAGGATAGAGCAATAGTAGTGAAAAGAGTAGTTTAGAATCTATGTTTGAGTCACGACTCACGAACCTAATTTTTCAAACAAAGCCTTTTGTTTTCTCCACCAAACTATGGTGCGCCTTGTTACTAAATCTTTTGTTTTTGTTTTTGTTATTTTCTTGCACTATCAGAGAAGGTTATTTCAAATAAGCACAGATTGTTCATGTGAAGCAATAAACAGAGAATTATAGAGAAGTCAGTAGCAAAACCATGCCTTATGATTTGATAGCTTAAAAGGTTCGGACACCATGCTTCTTCAGTTTCCCATGCATTGTCCCAATAGACATGGAAATTAGTAGAGTCACTTGCCGATCATAGGATGAAGTACAGAAAAAAGAAGACCGAAAAGAAAGAGCACCTCTAAACACCCAGGTGACTTCAGCTTGTCGTCTTGGCCGCTACCACACCTCTACACGGCTGGCACCCTGGAGGGGCGACAATCAGAGAGAGCATTCTACTTGTGAGCTGCGTTGGGAATTCCTCAAAGAGGACGGAAGATGCAGTACAATAGAGATAAGTATTTCCCTCACTGAGAACCAAGGTTTATCGAACTAGTAGAAGAATCATGCAAAACCTCATGAACAACACCTGCACACACAAAAGATAATACTTGCACCCAACGTGGGCAAGAGGGTTGTCAATCCCCTTGAACTCGTTAATTGCAAGGATCAAATCTCGTAGTGGTAGATAGATAAATTGCAAAAAATAAAGGAAATAAAATTGCAGCAAAGGAACTTTAGTTATTATAATATGATTAAAGTAGACCCAGGCCATAGTTTTCACTAGAAGCTTCTCTCTTGAATACATAGCATACGGTGGGTGAACAAATTACTGTTGGATAATTGATAGGAAAGCCCATAGTTATGACGATATTCAAGGCAATGATCAAGTATATAGGCATCACGTCCGAGACAAGTAGACCGACTCCTGCCTGCATCTACTACTATTACTCCACCCATCTACCGCTATCCAGCATGCATCTAGGGTATTAAGTTAATAAAAATAAATTAAGCAAGATGACATGATGTATACAAAGTAAACCCAATCAATATGAATAAACCCCGTCGTTTTACCCTTAATGGTAATAATATAAAAACGTGTCTTGCCCCCTTCTGTCACTAGAATATAGAGCACCGCAAGTTTGAACCCATTATAAAGTACCTCTCCCGCTAAAGATAAATCAATCTAGTTGGCCAAACCAAACGGATATATCAGAGAGAAATACAAAGCTATAAAAATCATCCATAATAAAGTTCAGAAAAGACTCAATTACTTCTCATGAATATTCAGAGAAGGTAAAGGAAGTGAAAAAAGACCCTGAAGAAAACCGGTAAAACCAGGTTATTGTCAATTCAGATAATCTTGAGGTTATTAGTACATAAATGAAGGAGGACAATCTACAGGTCCAACGGTTGCAATCTTTGACGATTGCTATCATATCGCGTGCATCTTTCCTTATACCTCGTTTGTGCACTGCCCTTGGGAGGCTAATTCTGTTGCTCATGAATTAGCAAATATGGCCAAGGGCCCGTCTTGTAATAGTTTTTTGTTGAGCCCCCTAGCGAGCTCATACCTCTCTTTATTTAAGTGATGAAACATTGATTGAATCGTAAATAAAGAGAGGGATGTGATTTCAAAAAGAAAAAAAACAGACGAAAAAGAAAATAAAATATTGGGCGCTGCTACGCGTCCGCCGGCCGATGTTTTGATATTATCCGTCATGTCGACGGCCGTTGGATCCCCGAGCGGTTAGCCGTCCGATATAGTGTCCGCACCCCGCATTCCCCCTCATTAATTCCCGCACATGCGCTCTGTTGCAGAAACACGACACTCTTGCCCCCGGCACCAACAGAGCTGTGCCCTGCGCGGCGCCGCCGCCAACCTACCCCAAAATCAGCGCGCCGCTGGCGTGCAAGAGGTAAATTGAAGTTTCTGAAACACCATGGTGCACCATATCGCGCGTCAGATGGTTGGGTTGGATCTGACGCAAATCGAGCTCACTAAGAGGCCCTGGTTTGAGAACAGCCGCGCCCATCGTTCTCAGCTCCGAGCGCCGCCGGAGGGCTTCCGTCGCGTGCTGGAGTTTCCTTTTGGTTCGGCATCGTGATGGTTCCGCCGCGTGCTTTGAGATTTTCTTCTTCCAAGTTCGTCTCCTCATTCTCCCCAACACCATCTCATCTTCCTTTGGCCTGAATTTCATCAAGGTTTTCATGATATTTTAAGCTTCCACACCTTGTAAGAATATTCATGTAATGAAAAGAAATTGCTAATAAACTTAGTTTATAAAAATGTTTGCCACGCATTAAAAAAATTGTTTGTGGAATGTAAAAGTTTGTTGGCGTGGTGTAAACAAAATATCCGTACAATCCATAAAAACGCTTTGCATGTATTTGAAGAATCGCTGTGGGAGGTCATAGCTAGTTCAGTTTTACTGTTTATTAATATGGGTGTCTTTCCAAGATAAGTACTCCCTCCGTCCGGAAATACTTGTCGGAGAAGGACATAGCATTTTCGGATATATAACATGCCTATGGGTGTCTTACGAGTTGTGGAAAATTGTGGAAGAAGGCTACAAGCCCGCGAACCCCGATGATCTCACTCCATCAAAGGCTTACGACAAGGAACTCAACTCCACCGCGCTCATGATGATAAGGAAGGGGACGGTACCTCAACATGAACACCACCAAGCAACTATGGGATGCTCTTGTGTTAACCGAGACCGGCGCCACCACACTTTAACAAACAAGATATGAAGTTGCCAAGAGTGACATGAACTACTTTGTGAGGAAGAAGTATGAGTCACCTCAAGAGCTACGTGAACGCCTAAATACTCTTGCTTGTGAAATTGAAAGATTTGAGTGTGAAAGGGGAGGTGATGGTTTCAGTATAACCAACAACAAATTCCTTGTGGAGAAGTTACTCACAGTTGTTGCCACTGACTATAAGAACACGGTTTGGTCCATAAGACGCGAGCATGGGTTCTCAACCGTGACTGCCGATGATGTGTTTGCTACCTTCTTGCAATATGATGAGTATGATCTCAAAGTAAAAGACAACTTGTTATGCAAGAAGGAAGTCAAAAGACCAACTTTGCTTTGAAGGCCAAGCAAGAGTGACGAAGAAGAAGGTGATGATGATAAGTTGACTCGGATGTGTGTCCCTCATACAATTAAATGACACAGGAAAAAAAGAAAATAACCGATGGGGAAGGAACATAAGAGAAGAACTGCGAAGGGTCTGACGCTGCAGGGGTATGCGATTGCTTTCCCAAATATAGTTTTTCTTTTTACTCGGAAAAAAATAGTTTTCTTTTAGTTTTTTTTTTTGAGAACTAGTTTTTCTTTTAGTGGATCCCAAAATATAGTTCTGCCAAAAATAGAAGGAAAGGACAAAAATATAGCCTACCGAAATCTACACGGAGTGCAACCCAGTTGGGCCGAAACCTCCAAGAACAAGAACTCGGCAAGAACAAGGACTGCATTGAGCCGGGCCGGGTCGCAAGATTATAAGTTGGCGCACCGCACTCCCGACCAGACCCACATCCACTTTCCCCGTCTTCTTTCATTCTTCTCGGCGGAGGCGACAGGAAGGCGGAGGCGACAGGAAGGCGGAGGAACCCTAGCCGCGGAGGAACGCCCAGATCCCCAAGGTACGCTCACCAAAACCTACCGCATTCCCCCGATCGATGATGTGTGTGCTCGTATGGGTGGGTGGGGGAGCCGCGGCTGGCCGGCGGTTGTGATTCGTGACGGACTTATCCTAATCCCTAACCAATTGTTGGCAGGCCGGCGACGATGGCGATGGCGGCGGTTCGCTGCGCCGCGAGGAGGCTCGGTGGCTCCCTGCTCCAGCCAACGCAGGCGGCGGTCGCGGAGGAGGGACGCCGCCTCGTGCCAAGCAGGTTCATGCGCTCCCGCCACCTCTCCACCAAGGTATCCTAACCAAAATCGACATCCTTTTGTCTCATGATTTGTGTATCCCATGGCATCAAGTATCGATGTAGCCAGCCATAATCGAATTCTGTGCAATCGAAACAGCAGCATGGCATGTGTCTCTTGTACTAGTTACTAGCTAGAAACAAGAGCAAAATTACTTTGTTATCCCCTGTCCGGCGACGCATCTTAACCAAAATTGACATCTTTCTTCTCATGATTTACCTGCCGAACATCAAAGGATCGAAGTAGCCTGCGATTAGCGAATTCTGTGCAATTGAAACAGCATCATGCATGTGTCTCTTCTACTTGTAGTTGGGGGAACTTGTACTAGTTTCCCCCCAGCTACAAGTATTTCGGTATAGAGTAGTAGAAACAAGAGCAAAACTACTTGGTTATCTCCTGTCCGGCGAGGCATCTTAACCAAAATTTACATCTTTCTTCTCATGATTTACCTGCCGACATCAAGTATCGATGTAGCCTGCGACTATCGAATTCTGTCCAATCGAAACAGCAGCATGCATGTGTCTCTTCTGTTGGCTACTAGCTAGAAACAAGCGCAAAATTACTTGGTTATCTCCTGTCCGGCGAGGTATCTTAACCAAAATTGACATCTTTCTTCTCATGATTTATCTGCCGACATCAAGGATTGATGTAGCCTGCGATATTCGACTTCTGTGCAATCGCAACAGCAACCTGCATTTGTCTCTTCTATTAGCTGCTAGTAGAAATACTTGCTACTTATCATCGTCATACTTGTTTAACCTGACATGAACCTGTACATCCACTTGGACTGCATGCAAACCATATCTATCATTATAAGCAACTTGTTTTCCTGCTTAATCTGAGCATGGCCTTTTACCATCTCATCTTCTGTTTGAGGCACTTCCTAGTATTACTACCTCTGTCCCAAAC
The DNA here is from genome assembly GCF_002575655.3 of Aegilops tauschii subsp. strangulata. Taxonomy (NCBI): domain Eukaryota; kingdom Viridiplantae; phylum Streptophyta; class Magnoliopsida; order Poales; family Poaceae; genus Aegilops; species Aegilops tauschii. The sequence goes on along the minus strand of NC_053035.3, from coordinate 501,787,349 downwards.
TAGTTGACTCGGGTTTGTCTAGATACTTCCGTATCTAGAAAAATCTAAGTCTTACTAATTTGGGACGGAGGGAGTATGATTCTGCGACCTCATTTATCCATTGTACAGTAGCTACCTACACATGCACCCCATGCATTCTGTATATATGTATCCCACGACATCCAAGGATCGACCTAGCCTGCCACACTTGAATTATGTGCAATCAAAGCAGCAACATGCATGTGTCTCTTGTTTTAGCTACTATAAACAAGAGCAAAATTACTTGCTTTATCATGATCATACTTGTCTAGCCTGACCTGAACCTGTACATCCTGACGTTACTAGCAACAGGAATACATGCATGCAAATCATAGCATCAAGCAACCTGCTTTGTGAATCATTAATTGCAACGCATAAGACTATTGTTGCTGCGGTTTTGAAACCATCTCATCATCTGCTTAGTTCCTAGTATGATTCCGTGACTTCATTTATCCATAATGCAGTAAGTATGAATGATTCTGCCGGGACTAGTTGCTACACATGCAAACCTCTTCTTACCTACTCCCTCCGTAAAGAAATATAAGAGCGTTCAGATCACTACTTTAGTGATCTATAAACGCTCTTATATTTCTTTACAGTGGGAGTCATTACCAATCGCAATCAGCGCTTACTTGGTGATTGATGGTGCAAAGCAAGTGCAGTGACCATTGTGTATGTGTATCAAATCCAGCATGCTAGCGAGACCTGGATGGAAAAGAAGATGCAGAAGTTGAGATCTATGTGGGCCCAGTACAAGGCGGACATAGAGAGAAGGATGAGGGAACCTCCAGAAGAGGATGAGTTTAAGTTGTAAGTACAATGCCAGACGAACAAACAAGATGCATGCATCCTTAATTTCCTGTTTGTTTGCTTGTTTGATACACATATAATCTCATTTGACCTACCTCTTTCTACCTGCAGGCTTGTCGAGTCCTACGCACGTACGATTGATGGTGTGGTCCATGGAACTGCCAAGATGGCACTTCTCTGCATCATTCCATTTGCCCTTTTTGCCGGCGACAACAACAAGGGGGTAGAAGCAGAGTCTGTTACCAAGGAAGACCAGTGAAGACAAACATCCAAAGACGAGAACCAAAGATGGACCCCTACTTGTTTTCAGTTAAATTATGATGACCTGCAGTTTCGCTAGCGAGCACTATGCTATCGTTGTGATTTTGTGTAACATGGTACCATCTATTCGACATGAAACTTGTAGGTTGATGAGAACATGCATTGCATAGCTTGTATGGTCACTGGCATGCATTTTGCTGCTACTGGAGTGCTTGAATCAACTTAGAGGTGTTAACTCTTCTTCTGAAACTAATTGTGTGACGTTATCCTTTCACTTCATGACTGCCCTGTGTTTTTCCCCATCACCAAAGGGGCGGGCTCGTCTTGTACAGATCCTCTTAACTTCATGGCTGCCCTGTTTTTCTCCTGTCACCAAGGGGCGTGCTAGCCTTGATCTATTCATTCTGGGCGTTCTTTCTCATCAACATGAGGTTATTTATTTATTGATTCAGCACTCTTTTACAAACCTGTTGAAAAACATGGGGAGACTAATAATAATACTTCGAGAGCATGGTTAAATAAGAAAGAAGAATATGTGTGGAAATAGCGTCGAGTAAGGTTCAATCCTATTCACCGGGATCCTCAAATTCAAAAATCAAAACAACTGTGAATTTTTAGAGATTTCTCGAGTCAAGCAAAATTCTTATTTTTGACCCATCAAAATTGACATATTCAAGTGTGACTAGTGAAGGTGGATGTACCCTTGCGTCTCTTAGAGAGGATCATTCTCTTCAGGCATTTGAGAACATGCTTTAAACAAGAAGACGAACCTGTGTGTGAAGTCCCCCCCCCCCCCCCCCCCCCCCACCTAGGGTTCCCAAGTCCTCTGGTGGCCACTGCCGTGAGTTCCCTAAGGAAACCTCTTCCCTAAGCGATCAACGTTTTTCTCTTTACCTTTTGCCACTCGAACTGATCACGGGGCCAACTTGGTTGGCCGCCGGTCTTGGAAGGCAAGAGTGAGGGTTCGGAGGCAGGAAGGGGAGATCGAGACTGATGGAGAATTCATTGGAGGCTAGTGACTCAGGTGGAAAGAAATATGATGGTTCTAGTGTTCTCGTGGCGAGATTTTTTTTTTAAAGAAAGTTCTGCTAGCGGTACATTATTTGTTACACTATTCTTGTGATTCACAAGAAAGTGCATGTTTTGGTGCTGAACTGAACTTCACAAAACAATTACTAGTTGTTAATGTACATGAATGTCTTATTTACCCCCATATAATAATACAAAAGTTCCTTTTCAAATCCATGTTTTTGAAGATTATTTTTGTTATGCCTTCTAATCAAGTGTTTGCACGCAGTCCCTGGAATGGGTTTTGACATCATGTGGCTAGGCACATTAGTTGCAACCTCCCCGATCGATGATGAAGCAAAACCAAATCACGTTCTTTTGTTAGAAATCAAGGTCAATTTTTTTCTATTTTTATGTTAAAAATGACATATTTATGGTGTTCAGAGTTTCCTCATTTGTTATATACTCCTTAAACAGGGAAAGTAGGATAGGCCAAACAAACTTCGTTTGATGTCTATCAGACCTTTTGATTATGCTGAGGCATGCCACTCTTACCTATAATGCTTATTTAAGCAAGTGTTTTTAAGTTTCTCACAATTTGGAATGTGTCCTCATGACCCGGCCTCAATTTCCATTTCAATAAAATTGCAAGTTTTAGGTTTTCAGTTTAGTATTTCAGATGTTGTCCCTTTTCCTATAAGCATGTGGCCTTCGTGTGAATGGTTCAATAATATCGTGTTTGTCGGTTTTCCTAGTCTGGTAAAATTCCGTTGTTTAAATAGAAATATGTTATCCTCAGTTTCAGGTAAGGAATCTGACTGAAAAAAAAATTAATCAACCAACAACAAGTAGATTAGAACCCAGACTTCCATTAATTCAAATCAAGGTAAAATATTAGTACAAGTGCTCTGTGAAAAAATGATTTTTTCTTTGAAAGTTCTCATACTGTTCTGCATGTTGGCTACTCTTGGTTTACAACAATGAACCAACATCTATTTGGTCAGAAGTATGCTGGCGAGGTGCCTCAGGCACTGCTGTATTAATTGCTGAAGTGATCATCCCAGGCTTACACAACGAACTCATTGCCTCTTGTTGTAAGGTCGCGAACCGCCAATATGTTATCATTTTCTCAAAAGCTACATGAGGTATTTCGCTATGTTTAAGAAAAGGGAAAACTTTGTTTTTGCCACTCTAGTTTTTGCCCACTTTGCTTATGCCATTCTAGAATTTGACATTTCAGTTTTGCCACTCGTAGCTTTTGACAATACATCACAATTGCCATTCCATGGCAAAAGTACAATTTTCAGAGTGGCAATTGTGATACATTGTCAAAGCTAAGAGTGGCAAAAGTGATATAAAAATTTATTGCTTTTGCCACACAATGGCATTTGTGATGTATTGTCAAAAGCTAAGAGTGGCAAAAGTGAAATGTCAAATTCTAGAGTGGCATAAGCAAAGTCGGCAAAAGCTAGAGTGGCAAAAACAAAGTTTTCCCAACAAAGAAATAGGCAAAAACGGAAACTAGCAATGGGCACTATATTAATATGTTGGTCCATAAAAATAATATAAAATTGCACCAAAACCATGTAGAATTCTTGTAAATATAGCATGAATACTTCATAAATTATAGATACATTGGGGACATATCATTTATCTATGGTGATCCACCGTGTATAGCTTTCATGTAATTTATTCTTCGTACAGTTGGAAAACTCAACAACTATAAGTTATAACTCTGTAATACTAAGTATCAAGAAACAACTTTATAAATAACTTTTTGCAAAGATGGTATTTTCCTACTTTCACACCTATTTTGCCTAAGAATATAGGATATGGCACCACTGAAGTGATGAAACTTCTCACATGACCCAAAACTCACTGGACTGTGCAATATAAGAGCATCTTCAGCCGCGCCCCCAACAAGGGCCGCCAGGCGATTTTTAGGCCGCCGGCGCTGAAAAATCGGCCCAGTTGCGCCCCCAAAGGCCCTTTTTTCGCCGGCTCGGGCCGAAATTGGCGCCGGCAGACCCAGGCTGAACCCGGCGCGCTGGGGGCGCTTGGGGGCGCCGGCCGAATTGTTTTTGGCGTGAAAATAGGCGGGCCCTCCTTGGCAGCGACTCGGCTCTTCCTCGTCGCTTCGTCGTCCTCATCCCTCGGTTCCCGCGGCGGAATCAATGCCAAAGCTGCCGCGCGCTGCCGCGCCGGTCAGCCTCCTCCATTGATGCGTCACGGGCGGCACAATGAAGACGGGACGACGCGCGTCCCCCGCCCGCCACGCGTACGCGCGGCGCCTCCGCCTATATAAGCCGCACCCAGCACGCCGGTGATGCACAGACTCTCCACCGCCGACGCCTCGTTCCTTCCCGTTCCTCCCTCTCTTCTCGCCGTTTCCTGTTCAACCATGGCCGAGCGCTTTCCAGGCGATGGCGCGGCGGCGAACGGCTTCGGCCGCCGCCACCTTCACGAGGACGAAGCTCGGCTCCTCTATGAGGCCGAGTACCCCGTCCCGCCGAACATGCGGGTGCCTGGGGCGTGGAGGATCAGCGCCGGCGGGGTCCCGGTGCCACCACCGCCCACCGGGGCGGCGCAGCATGCGGAGATCGCGCGTATCCGCGCCTCTCTGCCGCAGGCGGCGAGGAAAGGTCCGCGGTACGTCCCCGACAGCCCGCTGTGGGAGCCCTACTTCCGTCGTCGCCATGCCGAGCAGCTCGAGGCCACCAATGGCGTCGTGCCTTCCGGAAGGCTCAACTCCGAAGGCCGCCGCCGATGGTGGGGCGTGCCCGGCCGCACGCTGGAGGCTGTCCTCGAGTACATCAAGGGCGGCAACACGCCCAGGCTGGAGTACCCCGCTCCCCCGTCCTTTTCCCGCCGGCATGGGAGCTCGTGGATGCCGAGGCGCATGGACCCGGGGGCGTCCTCCTCCTCGTCCGACCGTTCGTCCGGCTCTCCCTGCCTCCGCCCCGTCAAGCCGGAGCCCCAGGACACGCCGGTCAGCCAGCGCACCCGCAGCTCCGGTGTCCGCATCGCCGACTCGTCCCCCACCACTGGCCGCCTCGTCCTCGTCAGGCCGAAGGTGGAGCCCGGCATCCCCGCGGAGTACGAGGCCATAGGCCGGCGCGACTTCTTCGACAAGGACGCCCTAAAGTGGGCGCGGGACGACTACCTCCGCGACGAGATGGTCTGGCAGCGCCGAGCCCTGGAGGAGATCGCCGCCCGCAAGCGTGGGCGCGAGGACAAGAATGGCATGGTGATCCTCGACAGCGACGAGGACGAGGACGCCTCCGGACCGTCCAACCCGCCGCGCCAACCTGGGGAGGGGTGCAGCAGGGACGGCGGCCGCGGAGGAGACGACGACGACGACGGCGGTGACTACACGCAGTTCTACAGGCGCCTCAGCATGTAGAGCTTCAAGGGCGGCGGGCGGCAAGGAACGGCGAGGTCGAGGACGGCGGGCCTAGTAGCGTTTTTTTCTTCTTTAGTAAAATATTTTAAATATATATGAACTCGCCGAAGTTTGGTTGAATTTGCGCCTTATTTGTGCCGGATTTTAGTTTTCAAAAAAATCATGGGCGCCGCGACTGGGGGGCATCACGCCCCCAGCACGCGGTTTGCGCTGGTGCCCCCCCCGGGGGGCGATTTTTAGCGCCTCCTGGGGGGCCAACGGCTGGAGATGCTCTAATGTGTAACGCTGGAAATGTCAGCTGGACACAAATTCTTAAGCTCCATAACATCAAATCTTGGGAACATCACAAGCATTTCATAGTACAAGATTGCATAAAGTGCACAAGCGCTGCCCATCTGAACTACAAAATCCCCATATTACATGATTTACCTATGGGTAATCTTTTTTAAGATCACCCTCGGGTGAGATTGTGCCTCAGGCGATATTCTTTGATCGAATAATGTCGTCCAGAAATACATGGATTTCATCAAAGTTCAATATAGGATTACATCATAGTTCAGTACAACCTCTCTTGCACAAATGTCTGCAGCAACATTTCTATTTATTCATGCAAACTGGGACTTGAACCCTAGAAGGATGAAAGAGTAATCTTCATCTCGCACGCCAACTGATACCCAACTAATCGCTGCATTCCCTCTTCATTCCACAAAGATAGTACTTGGCAGTCTGTTTCAACAAGCACCTTAGTCAATCAAACACTTTAGTACAATTTCTCATAGATCAGTATATATTATCACTAGTGAGATAATATGTGCACCATTTTCTTAATTTCGCAGAAAAACCATACCAAATGAAGTCCAAACGCGATAAAAATTTACGGTGTTTTTTTATGGACAAGAAGGGACCCAGGAAGCTTCGAGGAAGGACCAGAAGGTGCCAGGGGGCCCACAAGCTCAAGGGGCACGCCCCCGGGCGTGCCACCTGAGCTTGTGGGACCCTTGGGACTCCCCCTAGCGTGAATCCAATGCTAAAAATTCCTATAAATCCAGAAATGTCCGAAAAGTAACCTAGAACTTTTTCTCTGCCGCCGCAAGCCTCTGTTCCAAAGCGATCTCATTTGGAGGCCTTTCCCGCTGCCCCGCCGGAGGAGGAATCCATCACGGAGGCCATATTCATCATCCTTGTTGCCTCCATGACGAGGAGGGAGTAGTTCACCCTCGGGGCTGAGGGTATGTACCAGTATCTATGTGTTTGGTCTCTCTCTCTCTCTCTCTCTCTCCCTCTCTCGTGATCTTTATAGGAGATGTTTATGTAACATGAGGTTTGTTAATATATTTAGATCATATGGGGTTCTTCCCCTCTATCTCTTTTGTGGTGAATTAAATCTTGCTCTTTGAGGTTTCTCTGTTATCGGATTGAATACTTTGGATTTGAGATCTGATGCATGTCTCACTCACAGATACTCGTGGTGACATTGGAGTATGTAGGTGACATTAGAGTTGATTGATTAGTATCATATGGTGTTGTCGGAGTACAATCTCTAGAACTATTCGTGACACTTTGGGGTGGTTCATAAGATTGATTGGAAACCCAACTTTGAGATATGGTTTACTACCTACGCAATTTCATCCTACTTTCTCCAATAAGAATAGAGACTTTGGAGTGATTCTTTGCCTCACTTTGAGAGAGTTTTGATACGTCTCCAACATATCTATAATTTTTGATTGTTCCATGCTGTTATATTATCAATCTTGGATGTTTTACAATCATTTTATAGCAACTTTATATCATTTTTTGGGACTAACCTATTGACATAGTGCCCAGTGCCAGTTGCTGTTTTTTTGCTTGTTTTTTACTTCGCAGAAGATCAATACCAAACGGAGTCCAAACGCAGGGAAACTTTTTGGTGATTTTTTCTGGACCAGAAGACACCTGTTGGGCCAAGAAAGTACCAGAGGGGAGATCCAAGGGGAGCACAACCCACCAGGGCGTGCCTGGGGGCCCAGGCGCGCCCAGGTGGCTTGTGCGCACCTCAGTGGCCTCCCGCACCGCCTCTTTGCTCTATAAATACCCTAATATTCTAGAAACCCTAGGGTAGTCGACGAAAATCAATTCCAGCCGCCGCAAGTTCTAGAAACCACAGATCCAATCTAGACACCATCATAGAGGGGTTCATCATCCTCATTGGTGCCTCTCCGATGACGCGTGAGTAGTTCATTGTAGACCCATGGATCCGTAGTTAGTAGCTAGATGGCTTTCTCTCTCTCTATCTCTCTCTCTCCCTCCCTCCCTCTCTCTCTCTCTCTTTTGATTCTCAATACAATGGTCTCTTGGAGATCTATTTGATGTAACTCTTTTCGCGGTGTGTTTGTTGGGATCCGATGAACTTTGAGTTTATGATCAGATCTATGTTTTTATCCATGAAAGTTATTTGAGTCTTTTGATCTCTTATATGCATGATTACTTATAGCCTCGTATTTCTTCTTCGAATCTTTGGTGCTTGATCCCAGTGACATAAGGGGAACCGACACGTATGTATCGTTGCTATTAAGGACAACAAGATGGGGTCTATTTCTACATAAATAGATCTTGTCTACATCATGTCATCGTTCTTATTGCATTACTCCATTTCTCCATGAACTTAATGCACTAGATGCATGCTGTATAGCGGTCGATGTGTGGAGTACTAGTAGTAGATGCAGGCAGGAGTCGGTCTACTAATCTTGGACATGATGCCTATATAATGATCATTGCCTGGATATCGTCATGATTATTTGAAGTTCTATCAATTGCCCAACAGTAATTTGTTTACCCACCGTATGCTATTTTTCTCGAGAGAAGCCACTAGTGAAATCTACGGCCCCGGGTCTCTTCTTTATTATATTTGCCTTCACGATCTATTTTTATTTGCTTTTATTTTCAGATCTATTAAACCAAAAATACAAAAATACCTTGCTGCAATTTTTATTATGTATTTTAGCTCGCGTTCCCACGAGATCTATTTATCCAATCTACTACAATTTTACCTATCTTTTTACCCGTGAGGGATTGACAACCCCTCTCTTACGTCGGGTTGCAAGTATTTGTTCTTTGTGTGCAGGAGATGTTTACATGGTGTTGCGTGGTTCTCCTACTGGTTCGATAACCTTGGTCTTATCACTGAGGGAAATACCTACCGTCGCTGTGCTGCATCATCCCTTCCTCTTTGTGGAAATAACGACGTAGTTCAAGCCGCATCAAGTATTATATGATTCAATTATGTTAGTACTGTTGGGAGATTGCACTAATGATAGTATGAACCCTTGGCATTGTTTCCAAGCCTTGCAATACCGTTTATGCTCACTTTCTATCACTTGCTACCTTGCTGTTTTTATTATTTCAGATTGCAAAAACCTATATCTACTATCCGTACTACATTTGTATCATCATTTCTTCGCGAACTAGTGCACCTATGCAATTTACCATTGTATTGGGTGTATTGGAGGCACAAGAGATTTCTTGTATTTGATTGTAGTGTTGTTTAAGAGAGAATATCTTCATCCTACACCTCCCACAGATTGATAAATCTTAGGTCATCCACTCGAGAGAAATTTGCTGCTGTTCTACAAAACTCTGCGCTTAGATGCCCAACATAGTCTACAAGCATAAAGTTGCGTATTAGACATCAATAAACTATACAAACTGTACACTTATGACACCAGAGCTCTGAGATGGTTATTGATACGTCTCCAACGTATCTATAATTTTTTATGTATTCATGCCATGTTTATAATATTTTTACATGATTTTGGTATGATTTGGTTAGAAATAACCCGGACAGATGCTGTTTTCAGTAGATCTACCGTGGTGTTGTTTTTGTGCACAAATAAAAGTTCTCAGAATGCGCTGAAAATCAACGGAGATTTTTTCTGGAAAATATAAAAATACCGGAATGAAGAGTTACCGGATGGGAGTCCCGTGGGCCTCACGAGGGTGGAGGGCACGCCCACCCCCTGGGGCGCGCCCCTGTGCCTCGTGGACTCTCCGTGAGGCCCCCTGACTTGTTCTCGATGCCAACCTCTCCTATAAGTCCCCAAACCTCCAGAAAATAACCTATCGGGAGTTCCGCCGCCGCAAGCCTCTGTAGCCACCAAAAACCAATTGGGACCCTGTTCCGGCACCCTGCCAGAGGGGGGGAATCATCACCGGTGGCCATCTTCATCATCCCGGCGCTCTCCATGACGAGGAGGGAGTAGTCCACCCTCGAGGCTGAGGGTATGTACCAGTAGCTATGTGTTTGATATCTCTCTCTCGTGTTCTTGATATGGCACGATCTTGATGTATCGCGAGCTTTGCTATTATAGTTGGATCTTATGATGTTTCTCCCCCTCTATCTTCTTGTAATGGATTGAGTTTTCCCTTTGAAGTTATCTTATCGGATTGAGTCTTTAAGGATTTGAGAACACTTGATGTATGTCTTGCGTGGGATACCCGTGGTGACAATGGGATATTCTATTGATTCACTTGATGTATGTTTTGGTGATCAACTTGCGGTTTCCGTGACCTTGGGAATCTATACATAGGGGTTGGCACACATTTTCGTCATGACTCTCCGGTAGAAACTTTGGGGCACTCTTTGAAGTTCTTTGTGTTGGTTGAATAGATGAATCTGAGATTGTGTGATGCATATCATATAATCATACCCACGGATACTTGAGGTGACATTGGAATATCTAGGTGACATTAGGGTTTTGGTTGATTTGTGTCTTAAGGTGTTATTTTAGTTCGAACTCTAGGGCTGTTTGTGACACTTATAGAAATAGCCCAATGGATTGATCGGAAAGAATAACTTTGAGGTGGTTTCGTACCCTACAATAATCTCTTCGTTTGTTCTCCGCTATTAGTGACTTTGGAGTGACTCTTTGTTGCATGTTGAGGGATTGTTATATGATCTAATTATGTTATCATTGTTGAGAGAACTTGCACTAGTGAAAGTATGAACCCTAGGCCTTGTTTCGAAGCATTGCAATACTGTTTACGCTCACTTTTACCACTTGTTACCTTGCTGTTTTTATATTTTCATATTACAACAACCTATATCTACCATCCATATTGCACTTGTATCACCATCTCTTCGTGGAACTAGTGCACCATTGTATTGGGTGTGTTGGGGACACAAGAGACTCTTTGTTATTTGGTTGCAGGGTTGTTTGAGAGAGACCATCTTCATCCTACGCCTCCCACGGATTGATAAACCTTAGGTCATCCACTTGAGGGAAATTTGCTACTGTCCTACAAACCTCTGCACTTGGAGGCCCATAACGTCTACAAGGAGAAGGTTGTGTAGTAGATATCACACTGCCGTTTAGGTCATATTGGTGTAAAGCGCATGAAGAAACTCCATGTCGATGGGCTTTTGGAATCACTTGATTATGAATCACTTGATGCTTGCGAACCATGCCTCATGGGCAAGATGACTAAGACTCCGTTCTCCGGAACAATGGAGCGAGCAACTGACTTATTGGAAATAATACATACTGATGTATGTGGTCCGATGAGTGTTGAGGCTCGCGGCGGGTATCGTTATTTTCTGACCTTCACAGATGATTTATCTACTTGATGAAACATAAGTCTGAGACATTTGAAAAGTTCAAAGATTTTCAGAGTGAAGTGAAAAATCATCGTAACAAGAAAAAGTTTCTACGATCTGATCGCGGAGACAAATATTTGAGTTACGAGTTTGGTCTTCATTTGAAACAATGTGGAATAGTTTCGCAACTCACGCCACCTGGAACACCACAGCGTAATGGTGTGTCCGAACATCATAACCGTACTTTATTAGATATGGTGCGATCTATGATGTCTCTTACCGATTTACCACTATCGTTTTGGGGTTATGCATTAGATACAATTGCATTCACGTTAAAAAGGGCACCATCTAAATCCGTTGAGACGACACCATATGAACTGTGGTTTAGCAAGAAACCTAAGCTGTCGTTTCTTAAAGTTTGGGGTTGCGATGCTTATGTGAAAAAAGTTTCATCCTGATAAGCTCAAACCCAAATCGGAGAAGTGCGTCTTCATAGGATACCCAAAAGTAACTGTTGGGTACACCTTCTATCACAGATCCGAAGGCAAGATATTCGTTGCTAAGAATGGATCCTTTCTAGAGAAGAAGTTTCTCTCGAAAGAAGTGAGTGGGAGGAAAGTCGAACTTGATAAGGTAATTGTACCTTCTACTGAATTGGAAAGTAGTTCATCACAGAAATCAGTTCCAGTGATGCCTACACCGATTAGTGAGGAAGTTAATGATGATGATCATGAAACTTCAGATCAAGTCACTACCAAACCTCGTAGGTCAACCAGAATACGTTCCGTACCAAAGTGGTACGGTAATCCTGTTCTGGAAATCATGTTACTACACCATGACAAACCTACGAACTATGAGGAAGCGATGATGAGCCCAGATTCCGCAAAATGGCTTGAGGCCATGAAATCTGAGATGGGTTCCATGTATGAGAACAAAGTATGGACTTTGGTTGACTTGCTCGATGATCGGCAAGAAATAGAAAATAAATGGATCATCAAGAGGAAGACGGACGCTGATAGTAGTGTTACCATCTACAAAGCTAGACTTGTCGAAAAAAGGTTTTTGACAAGTTCAAGGTGTTGACTACGATGAGATTTTCTCACTCGTAACGATGCTTAAGTCTGTCCGAATCATGTTAGCAATTGCCACATTTTATGAAATCTGGCAAATGGATGTCAAAACTACATTCCTTAATGGATTTCTTAAAGAAGAGCTGTATATGATGCAACCAAAAAGGTTTTGTCAATCCTAAAGGTGCTAACAAAATGTGCAAGCTCCAGCGATCCATCTATGGACTAGTGCAAGCATCTCGGAGTTGGAATATATGCTTTGATGAGTTGATCAAAGCATATAGTTTTATACAGACTTGCGGTGAAGCCTGTATTTACAAGAAAGTGAGTGGGAGCGCTACAGCTTTTCTGATAAGTATATGTGTATGACATATTATTGATCGGAAATGATGTACAATTTTTCTAGAAAGCATAAAGGAGTGTTTGAAAGGAGTTTTTCAAAGAAAGACCTCGGTGAAGCTGCTTACATATTGAGCATCAAGATCTATAGAGATAGATCAAGACGCTTGATAAGTTTTTTCAATGAGTACATACCTTGACAAGTTTTTGAAGTAGTTCAAAATGGAACAGTCAAAGAATGAGTTCTTTCCTGTGTTGCAAGGTGTGAAGTTGAGTAAGACTCAAAGCCCGACCACGGCAGAAGATAGAGAGAGAATGAAAGTCATTCCTATGTCTCAGCCATAGGTTCTACAAAATATGCCATGTTGTGTACGAGACCTATTTTATACCCTTCCCTGAGTTTGGCAAGAGAGTACAATAGTGATCTAGGAGTAGATCACTGGACATTGGTCAAAAATTATCTTTAGAGGACTAAGGAAATATTTCTTGGTTATGAAGGTGATAAAGAATTTGTCGTAAAGAGTTACGTCGATGCAAGCTTTGACACCGATCTGGATGACTCTGAGTCTCGATATGGATACATATTGAAAGTGGGAGCATTTAGGTAGAGTAGCTCCGTGCAGAGCAATGTAGACATAGAAATTTGCAAAATACATATGGATCTAAATGTGGCAGACCCGTTGACTAAACTTCTCTCAGATGCAAAACATGATCACACCTTAGTACTCTTTGGGTGTTAATCACATGGCGATGTGAACTAGATTATTGACTCTAGTAAACCCTTTGGGTATTGGTCACATGGCGATGTGAACTATAGAGTGTTAAATCACATGACGAAGTGAACTATTGGTGTTAAATCACATGGCGATGTGAACTAGATTATTGACTCTAGTGCAAGTGGGAGACTGAAGGAAATATGCCCTAGAGGCAATAATAAAGTTATTATTTATTTCCTTATATCATGATAAATGTTTATTGTTCATGCTAGAATTGTATTAACCGGAAACTTAGTACATGTGCGAATACATAGACAAAAACAGAGTGTCCCTAGTATGCCTCTACTTGACTAGCTTGTTTGTCAAAGATGGTTATGTTTCCTGACCATAGACATCTGTTGTCATTTGATGAACAGGATCACATCATTAGAGAATGATGTGATGGACAAGACCCATCTGTTAGCTTGGCATAATGATCGTTTAGTTTTATTGCTATTGCTTTCTTCATGACTTATACATGTTCCTCTGACTATGAGATTATGCAACTCCCGAATACCGGAGGAACACCTTGTGTGCTATCAAACGTCACAACGTAACTGGGTGATTATAAAGATGCCCTACAGGTGTCTCCAAAGGTGTTTGTTGGGTTGGCATAGTTCGAGATTAGGATTTGTCACTCCGTGTATCGGAGAGGTATCTCTGGGCCCTCTCGGCAATGCACATCATTATGAGCCTTGCAAGTGCTACCTCTTGAGCATGTGTTGGTTTTCCATTGAAGAGGAAAGGGTGATGCAACAAAGTAGCGTAAGTATTTCCCTCAGTTTTTGAGAACCAAGGTATCAATCCAGTAGGAGGCCACACGCAAGTCCCTCATACCTACACAAACAAATAAGAACCTTGCAACCAACGCGATAAAGGGGTTGTCAATCCCTTCACGGCCACTTGCAAAAGTGAGATCTTATAGAGATGATAAGATAATATTTTTGGTATTTTTATGATAAAGATTAAAAGTAAAGATTGCAAAATAAACGGCGACAAAAATAGCTAGTTGACGGGAGATTAATATGATGGAAAATAGACCCCGGGGCCATAGGTTTCACTAGTGGCTTCTCTCAAGATAGCATAAGTATTACGGTGGGTGAACAAATTACTGTCGAGCAATTGATAGAAAAGTGCATAGTTATGAGAATATCTAGGCATGATCATGTATATAGGCATCACGTCCACGACAAGTAGACCGAAACGATTCTGCATCTACTACTATTACTCCACACATCGACCGCTATCCAGCATGCATCTAGAGTATTAAGTTCATAAGAACAGAGTAACGCATTAGGCAAGATGACATGATGTAGAGGGATAAACTCAAGAAATATGATATAAACCCCATCTTTTTATCCTCGATGGCAACAATACAATACGTGCCTTGCTGCCCCTACTGTCACTGGGAAACGACATCGCAAGATTGAACCCAAAGCTAAGCACTTCTCCCATTGCAAGAAATATCAATCTAGTAGGCCAAACCAAAATGATAATTCGAAGAGACTTGCAAAGATAACAAATTATACATAAAAGAATTCAGAGGAGATTCAAATATTGTTCATAGATAATCTTGATCATAAACCCACAATTCATCAGATCTCAACAAACACACCGCAAAAAGAGTTACATCGAATGATCTCCAAGAAGATCGAGGAGAACTTTGTATTGAGATCCAAAGAGAGAGAAGAAGCCATCTAGCTAATAACTATGGACCCGAAGGTCTGAGGTAAACTACTCACACATCATCGGAGAGGCTATGGTGTTGATGTAGAAGCCCTCCATGATCGATTCCCCCTCCGGTGGAGCGTCAGAAATGGCCCCAAAATGGGATCTCACGGGTACAGAAGGTTGTGGCGGTGGAATAGGGTTTCGTGGTGCTCCTAGATGTTTTCGGGGTATATGGGTATATATAGGAGGAAGAAGTAGGTCGGTGGAGCTGCGAGGGGCCCATGAGGGTGGGGGCGCGCCTCCCTGCCTCGTGGCGTCCTCGCTTCTTTCTTGACGTCCACTCCAAGTCCTCTGGATCACGTTTGTTCCAAAAATCACTCTCCCGAAGGTTTCATTCTGTTTGTATTCCGTTTGATATTCCTTTTCTACGAAACACTGAAACAGGCAAAAAAACAGCAGTTTGCACTGGGCCTTGGGTTAGTAGGTTAGTCCCAAAAATTAATATGAAAGTGTATAATAAAGCCCATTAAACATCCAAAACAGATAATATAATAGCATGGAACAATAAAAAATTATAGATACGTTGGAGACGTATCAAGCATCCCCAAGCTTAATTTCTGCTCGTCCTCGAGTAGGTAAATGATAAAAACAGAATTTTTGATGTGGAATGCTACCTAGCATATTCTTCAATGTAATTTTCTTTATTGAGGCATGAATGTTCAGATCCGAAAGATTCAAGATAAAAGTTTAATATTGACATAAAAATAATAATACTTCAAGCATACTAACTAAGCAATCATGTCTTCTCAAAATAACATGGCCAAAGAAACTTCATCCCTACAAAATCATATAGTTCTGTCATGCTCCATTTTTGTCACACAAGAATGCTCTCATCATGCACAACCCCGATGACAAGCCAATCAATTGTTTCATACTTTAGTAATCTCAAACTTTTTTCAACTTTCACGCAATACATGAGCGTGAGCCATGGATATATCACTATGGGTGGAATAGAATATAATGATGGGGGTTATGTGGAGAAGACAAAAAAGGAGAAAGTCTCACATTGACGCGGCTAATCAACGGGCTAGGGAGATGCCCATCAGTTGATGTCAATGCAAGGAGTAGGGATTGCCATGCAACGGATGCACTAGAGCTATAAATGTTGAAAGCTCAACAAAAGAAACTAAGTGGGTGTGCATCCAACTTGCTTGCTTACGAAGACCTAGGGCATTTGAGGAAGCCCATTGTTGGAATATACAAGCCAATTCTATAATGAAAAATTCACACTAGTATATGAAAGTGACAAAACAAGAGACTCTCTATCATAAAGATCATGGTGCTACTTTGAAGCACAAGTGTGGAAAAAGGATAGTAGCATTGTCCCTTTTTTATTACACTTTTTTTCTTTCTTTTTTTTGGGCCTTTCCTTTTTTTTATTTGGCCTTTCTCTTTTTTTATTTGGGACAATGCTCTATTAATGATGATCATCACACTTTTATTTATTTACAACTCAATGATTACAACTCCATACTAGAACAAAATATGACTATATGAATGCCTCCGGCGGTGTACCGGGAAGGGCAATGAATCAAGAGTGACATGTATGAAATAATATGCATGGTGGCTTTGCCACAAATACGATGTCAACTACATGATCATGCAAGGCAATATGACAATGATGAAGCGTGTCATAATAAACGGAACAGTGGAAAGTTGCATGGCAATATATCTCAGAATGGCTATGGAAATGCCATAATAGGTAGGTATGGTGGCTGTTTCGAGGAAGATATAAGGAGGTTTATGTGTGATAGAGTGTATCGTATCACGGGGTTTGGATGCACCGGTGAAGTTTGCACCAGCTCTCAAGGTGAGAAAGGGCAATGCACGGTACCGAAGAGGCTAGCAATGATGGAAGGGTGAGAGTGCGTATAATCCATGGACTCAACATTAGTCATAAAGAACTCACATACTTATTGAAAAAATCTACAAGTCATCAAAAACCAAGCACTACGCGCATGCTCCTAGGGGGATAGATTGGTAGAAGAAGACCATCGCTCGTCCCCGACCGCCACTCATAAGGATGACAATCAAAGAACACCTCATGTTTCAATTTTGTTACACAACGTTTACCATACGTGCATGCTACGGGACTTGCAAACTTCAACACAAGTATTTCTCAAATTCACAACTACTCAACTAGCACAACTTTAATATCACTATCTCCATATCTCAAAACAATCATCAAGTATCAAACTTCTCTTAATATTCAACGCACTTATATGAAAGTTTTTATTATATCCATCTTGGATGCCTATCATATTAGGACTAATTTTATAGCCAAAGAAAATTACCATGCTGTTCTAAAAGACTCTCAAAATAATATAAGTGAAGCATGAGAGATCAATAATTTCTATAAAATAAAACCACCACCGTGCTCTAAAAGATATAAGTGAAGCACTAGAGCAAAATTATTTAGCTCAAAAGATATAAGTGAAGCACATAGAGTATTCTAATAAATTCCGATTAATGTGTGTCTCTCCCAAAAGGTGTTCACAGCAAGGATGATTGTGGTGAACTAAAAATGAAAGACTCAAATCATACAAGACGCTCCAAGCAAAACACATATCATGTGGTGAATAAAATATAGCATCAAGTAAAGTTACCGATGGACGAAGACAAAAGAGGGGATGCCTTCCGGGGCATCCCCAAACTTAGGCTTTTGGTTGTCCTTGGATTTTACCTTGGGGTGCCTTGGGAATCCCCAAGCTTAGGCTCTTGCCACTCCTTGTTCCATAATCCATCAAATCTTTACCCAAAAACTTGAAAACTTCACAACACAAAACTTAACAGAAAATCTCATGAGATCCGTTAGCGAAAGAAAACAAACCACCACCTTAAGGTAGTGTAATGAACTAATTATTTATTTATATTGGTGTTAAACCTACTGTATTCCAACTTCTCTATGGTTCATAACCTCTGATACTAGCCATAGATTCATCAAAATAAGCAAACAACACACAAAAAACAGAATCAGTCAAAAACAGAACAGTCTGTAGTAATATGTATCAAACGTATACTTCTGGAACTCCAAAAATTCTAAAATACATTTATGGACGTGAGGAATTTGTCTATTAATCATATGCAAAAAGAATCAACTAAATAGCACTCTCCAGTAAAAAGTTGTAGCTAATATCGTGAGCGCTAAGTTTCTGTTTTTTACAGCAAGATCAAAAAGACTTTACCCAAGTCTTCCCAAAGGTTCTACTTGGCACAAACACTAATCAAAACATGAAAAAACATCTAACCAGAGGCTAGATCAAAGATTTATTACTAAACAGAACCAGAAAGCAAGAAACAAAAATAAAATTGGGTTGCCTCCCAACAAGCGCTATCGTTTAACGCCCCTAGCTAGGCATAAAGGCAAGGATAGATCTAGGTATTGCCATAATAATGGTAAGGTAAATCACGAAAACTCATCTCATATTCACTACGTTCAGCGGAAAGTTTTCTTTGTGGCAAGCAAAAGTAATCAAAAGGGCTAAATTTAATGGGACAAAAGTCCCCAAGATCAAGCTCGGGAGGTATGGGTTCCTCCTTTGGCCCCTTATATTGCACAACCAATTCATCATTATAAGCATTCTTTTGGCAATAAGTCACGAGCCTTTGTTCAAGAGAAAAACCTAACCCGTTGTTCTGAATAGCAAAGTCATCATTGAGTTCAGAAATTCTATCTACTAGAACATCGATAGGAACCTTCTTTTTAAGGTTTTCATTGTAAGCAACATGATCTAAAGATCGTAAACGCATTAAGTCTTCTTGATTAAAAAGGATAGCTTCTATGGGAGGATGACCAGCATCCACCCTATAATGCGAAAAAAATTCATTGGCCTCTTTCATTATAAATCTGAACTCATGTGCCAAAAAGATAGTAGCCGCTCGCTTAACAGAAGAATGCTCGATATTGGAAAACTCTAGAAAAATCCTTTGTATGCAAGGATGCATATGGATATATTGTCTTTCAAGTTCAACTACGAGCAAGGATATAGCATCCACAAGACTACTAGTTCTATGAAGAATAGACCCACCCATAGAGGGCAGGGCACCGGCACAAGTAAAGAAATCTTTAATAACTCCTTTCCCAATAATATTACCGCTACCAATCCAAAACTTTTTAGTGTGTAAAATAGTAGGATCTTCAAGAGGATCATCAAAAACATCAAAGTTTTCCATATTATTATCCTTATCAACAATAACCTCCCCAGTTTCAGACATGACGGCAGCACAGAGAACGAACACACAAGAAGCAAGCGAAAAAGAGGCGAATAGAAAGAGAGGGTGAATAAAACGGCAAAGGTGAAGTGGGGGAGAGGAAAACGAGAGGCAAATGGCAAATAATGTAATGCAAGGGATAAGAGTTTGTGATGTGTACTTGGTATGTCTTGACTTGTGCGTAGACTCCCCGGCAACGGCGCCAGAAATCCTTCTTGCTACCTCTTGAGCATGCGTTGGTTTTCCCTTGAAGAGGAAAGGGTGATGCAGCAAAGTAGCGTAAGTATTTCCCTCAGTTTTTGAGAACCAAGGTATCAATCCAGTAGGAGGCCACACGCAAGTCCCTCGTACCTACACAAACAAATAAGAACCTTGCAACCAACGCGATAAAGGGGTTGTCAATCCCTTCATGGCCACTTGCAAAAGTGAGATCTTATAGAGATGATAAGATAATATTTTTGGTATTTTTATGATAAAGATTAAAAGTAAAGATTCCTAAATAAACGGCGACAAAAATAGCTAGTTGACGGGAGATTAATATGATGGAAAATAGACCCGGGGGGCATAGGTTTCACTAGTGGCTTCTCTCAAGATAGCATAAGTATTACGGTGGGTGAACAAATTACTGTCGAGCAATTGATAGAAAAGTGCATAGTTATGAGAATATCTAGGCATGATCATGTATATAGGCATCACGTCCGCGACAAGTAGACCGAAACGATTCTGCATCTACTACTATTACTCCACACATCGACCGCTATCCAACATGCATCTCGAGTATTAAGTTCATAAGAACAGAGTAACGCATTAGGCAAGATGACATGATGTAGAGGAATAAACTCAAGCGATATGATATAAACCTCATCATTTTATCCTCGATGGCAACAATACAATACGTGCCTTGCTGCCCCTGCTATCACTGGGAAACGACACCGCAAGATTGAACCCAAAGCTAAGCACTTCTCCCATTGCAAGAAAGATCAATCTAGTAGGCCAAACCAAACTGATAATTCGAAGAGACTTGAAAAGATAACAAATCATACATTCTTTGATCGAATAATGTCGTCCAGAAATACATAGATTTCATCAAAGTTCAATATAGGATTACATCATAGTTCAGTACAACCTCTCTTGCACAAATGTCTGCAGCAACATTTCTATTTATTCATGCAAACTGGGACTTGAACCCTAGAAGGATGAAAGAGTAATCTTCATCTCGCACGCCAACTGATACCCAACTAATCGCTGCATTCCCTCTTCATTCCACAAAGATAGTACTTGGCAGTCTGTTTCAACAAGCCCCTTAGTCAATCAAACACTTTAGTACAATTTCTCATAGATCAGTCTATATTATCACTAGTGAGATAATATGTGCACCATTTTCTTAATTTCGTAGAAAAACCATACCAAATGAAGTCCAAACGCGATAAAAATTTACGGTGTTTTTTTATGGACAAGAAGGGACCCAGGAAGCTTCGAGGAAGGACCAGAAGGTGCTAGGGGGCCCACAAGCTCAAGGGGAACGCCCCCCGGGCGTGCCACCTGAGGTTGTGGGACCCTTGGGACTCCCCCTAGCGTGAATCCAATGCTAAAAATTCCTATAAATCCAGAAATGTCCGAAAAGTAACCTAGAACTTTTTCTCTGCCGCCGCAAGCCTCTGTTCCAAAGTGATCTCATTTGGAGGCCTTTCCCGCTGCTCCGCCGGAGGAGGAATCCATCACAGAGGCCATATTCATCATCCTTGTTGCCTCCATGACGAGGAGGGAGTAGTTCACCCTCGGGGCTGAGGGTATGTACCAGTATCTATGTGTTTGGTCTCTCTCTCTCTCTCTCCCTCTCTCGTGATCTTTATAGGAGATGTTTATGTACCATGAAGTTTGTTAATATATCATATGGGGTTCTTCCCCTCTATCTCTTTTGTGGTGAACTAAATATTGCTCTTTGAGGTTTCTCTGTTATCGGATTGAATACTTTGGATTTGAGATCTGATGCATGTCTCACTCGCAGATACTCGTGGTGACATTGGAGTATGTAGGTGACATTAGAGTTGATTGATTAGTATCATATGGTGTTGTCGGAGTACAATCTCTAGAACTATTCGTGACACTTTGGGGTGGTTCATAAGATTGATTGGAAACCCAACTTTGAGATGGTTTACTACCTACGCAATTTCATCCTACTTTCTCCAATAAGAATAGAGACTTTGGAGTTATTCTTTGCCTCACTTTGAGAGAGTTTTGATACGTCTCCAACATATCTATAATTTTTTATTGTTCCATGCTGTTATATTATCAATCTTGGATGTTTTACAATCATTTTATAGCAACTTTATATCATTTTTTGGGACTAACCTATTGACATAGTGCCCAGTGCCACTTGCTGTTTTTTGCTTGTTTTTTACTTCGCAGAAGATCAATACCAAACGGAGTCCAAACGCAGGGAAACTTTTTGGTGATTTTTTCTAGACCAGAAGACACCTGTTGGGCCAAGAAAGTACCTGAGGGGAGATCCAAGGGGAGCACAACCCACCAGGGCGTGCCTGGGGGCCCAGGCGCGCCCAGGTGTGTTGTGCCCACCTTAGTGGCCTCCTGCACCGCCTCTTTGCTCTATAAATACCCTAATATTCTAGAAACCCTAGGGGAGTCGACAAAAATCAATTCCAGCCGCCGCAAGTTCCATAAACCACAGATCCAATCTAGACACCATCATAGAGGGTTTCATCATCCTCATTGGTGCCTCTCTGATGACGCGTGAGTAGTTCATTGTAGACCCACGGATCCGTAGTTAGTAGATAGATGGCTTTCTCTCTCTCTTTCTATCTATCTATCTCTCTCTCTCTCTCCCACTCTCTCTCTCTCTCCTCTCTCTCTCTTTTGATTCTCAATATAATGGTCTCTTGGAGATCTATTTGATGTAACTCTTTTCGCGGTGTGTTTGTTGGGATCCGATGAACTTTGAGTTTATGATCAGATCTATGTTTTTATCCATGAAAGTTATTTGAGTCTTTTGATCTCTTATATGTATGATTACTTATAGCCTCATATTTCTTCTTCGAATCTTTGGTTTAGTTAGGCCGACTAGATCGATTTTTCTTGCCATGGGAAGAGGTGCTTTGTGATGGGTTCGATCTTACGGTGCTTGATCCCAGTGACAGAAGGGGAACCGACACGTATGTATCATTGCTATTAAGGACAACAAGATGGGGTCTATTTCTACATAAATAGATCTTGTCTACATCATGTCATCGTTTTTATTGCATTACTCTGTTTCTCCATGAACTTAATGCACTAGATGCATGCTGGATAGCGGTCGATGTGTGGAGTACTAGTAGTAGATGCAGGCAGGAGTCGGTCTACTAATCTTGGACATGATGCCTATATAATGATCATTGCCTGGATATCGTCATGATTATTTGAAGTTCTATCAATTTCCAAACAGTAATTTGTTTACCCACCGTATGCTATTTTTCACGAGAGAAGCCACTAGTGCAATCTACGGCCCCGGGTCTCTTCTTTATTATATTTGCCTTCACGATCTATTTTTATTTGCTTTTATTTTCAGATCTATTAAACCAAAAATACAAAAATACCTTGCTGCAATTTTTATTATGTATTTTAGCTCGCGTTCCCGCGAGATCTATTTATACAATCTACTACAATTTTACCTATCTTTTTACCCGTGAGGGATTGACAACCCCTCTCTTACGTCGGGTTGCAAGTATTTGTTCTTTGTGTGCAGGAGATGTTTACATGGTGTTGCGTGGTTCTCCTACTGGTTCGATTACCTTGGTCTCATCACTGAGGGAAATACCTACCGTCACTGTGCTGCATCATCCCTTCCTCTTTGTGGAAATAACGACGTAGTTCAAGCCGCATCAAGTATTATATGATTCAATTATGTTAGTACCGTTGAGAGATTGCACTAATGATAGTATGAACCCTTGGCAAGTTTTCCAAGCCTTGCAATACCGTTTATGCTCACTTTCTATCACTTGCTACCTTGCTGTTTTTATTATTTCAGATTGCAAAAACCTATATCTACTATCCGTACTACATTTGTATCATCATTTCTTCGCCGAACTAGTGCACCTATGCAATTTACCATTGTATTGGGTGTATTGGAGGCACAAGAGATTTCTTGTATTTGATTGTAGTGTTGTTTAAGAGAGAATATCTTCATCCTACACCTCCCACAGATTGATAAATCTTAGGTCATCCACTCGAGAGAAATTTGCTGTTGTTCTACAAAACTCTGCGCTTAGATGCCCAACATAGTCTACAAGAATAAAGTTGCGTATTAGACATCAATAAACTATACAAACTGTACACTTATGACACCAGAGCTCTGAGATGGTTATTGATACGTCTCCAACGTATCTATAATTTTTTATGTATTCATGCCATGTTTATAATATTTTTACATGATTTTGGTATGATTTGGTTAGAAATAACCCGGACTGACGCTGTTTTTAGCAGAGCTACCGTGGTGTTGTTTTTGTGCACAAATAAAAGTTCTCAGAATGCGCTGAAAATCAACGGAGATTTTTCTGGAAAATATAAAAAATACCGGAATGAAGAGTTACCGGATGGGAGTCCTGGGGGCCCCACGAGGGTGGAGGGCACACCCACCCCCCTGGGGCGCGCCCCTGTGCCTCGTGGACTCTCCGGGAGGCCCCCTGACTTGTTCTCGATGCCAACCTCTCCTATAAGTCCCCAAACCTCCAGAAAATAACCTATCGGGAGTTCCGCCGCCGCAAGCCTCTGTAGCCACCAAAAACCAATTGGGACCCTGTTCCGGCACCCTGCCAGAGGGGGGAATCATCACCGGTGGCCATCTTCATCATCCCGGCGCTCTCCATGATGAGGAGGGAGTAGTCCACCCTCGAGGCTGAGGGTATGTACCAGTAGCTCTGTGTTTGATCTCTCTCTCTCTCTCTCTCTCGTGTTCTTGATATGGCACGATCTTGATGTATCGCGAGCTTTGCTATTATAGTTGGATCTTATGATGTTTCTCCCCCTCTATCTTCTTGTAATGGATTGAGTTTTCCCTTTGAAGTTATCTTATCGGATTGAGTCTTTAAGGATTTGAGAACACTTGATGTATGTCTTGCGTGGGATACCCGTGGTGACAATGGGGTATTCTATTGATTCACTTGATGTATGTTTTGGTGATCAACTTGCGGTTTCCGTGAGCTTGGGAACCTATACATAGGGGTTGGCACACATTTTCGTCATGACTCTCCGGTAGAAACTTTGGGGCACTCTTTGAAGTTCTTTGTGTTGGTTGAATAGATGAATCTGAGATTGTGTGATGCATATCATATAATCATACCCACGGATACTTGAGGTGACATTGGAATATCTAGGTGACATTAGGGTTTTGGTTGATTTGTGTCTTAAGGTGTTATTTTACTACGAACTCTAGGGCTGTTTGTGACACTTATAGGAATAGCCCAATGGATTGACCGGAAAGAATAACTTTGAGGTGGTTTCGTACCCTACAATAATCTCTTCGTTTGTTCTCCGATATTAGTGACTTTGGAGTGACTCTTTGTTGCATGTTGAGGGATTGTTATATGATCTAATTATGTTATCATTGTTGAGAGAACTTGCACTAGTGAAAGTATGAACCCTAGGCCTTGTTTCGAAGCATTGCAATACTGTTTACGCTCACTTTTACCACTTGTTACCTTGCTGTTTTTATATTTTCATATTACAACAACCTATATCTACCATCCATATTGCACTTGTATCACCATCTCTTCGCCGAACTAGTGCACCATTGTATTGGGTGTGTTGGGGACACAAGAGACTCTTTGTTATTTGGTTGCAGGGTTGTTTGAGAGAGACCATCTTCATCCTACGCCTCCCACGGATTGATAAACCTTAGGTCATCCACTTGAGGGAAATTTGCTACTGTCCTACAAACCTCTGCACTTGGAGGCCCAACAACGTCTACAAGAAGAAGGTTGTGTAGTAGACATCAAGCTCTTTTCTGGCGCCGTTGCCGGGGAGGTTAGTGCTTGAAGGTATATCTTTAGATCTTGCAATCGAATCTTTTTGTTCCTTGTTTTATCACTAGTTTAGTCTATAAAAGAAAACTACAATAATGGAATTGAGGTTGCCTCATATGCTTCATCTTTTTAGTGTCTTCCGTGAAAATAAGGATTCCGATAATTGTGCCAAAGTGTTAGAAGAAGAATGCAATAAAATGTTTGGCATACAATCTTTGAATGATGAGCCTGATTGCAATGTTGTTAGTATGAACTCTTTGAATATCCATAGTACTAATGATGATTGCACTAGTAATGATAAAATAGTCTCTTATAAGCATGTCAATTTTTGTGAAGTGCATAGAGCTTGCAAGCACACACCAAATAGGGAAGATAGATTTTGCAAGAGGCATAAGTATTTAGAAACTAAATGGTTGCAAGAGAGGCTAGATGCTTGTGCTGAAAATTTAAAATTTCTTTGCCATCCTTGTGAGCTTTGCAATGAACGTGATCATTTAAATCTCCAATGCAAATTGTTTCATGATCGAATCGTGTCCAAAAATTGTGATGACTTGATTTCCCTTGCGCATCATAATGAACTTAGTTTGCTTGTGGGTTATGAACAAATGAAACGTATAACTGATGATCTTCCAGAATTTGTCCTGGATAAAGTTCTTGATTTTGATCTAGAAGAAATTTTTATGTATTGTGTGGTGAATTGCATTGAAAATCCTTATATTACCAATTACATAAAGACAAGAAAACAAATAGAAGATGAGGAGAATACTAATGAAAGGGAAGAGACTTCCCAATATCCTCCTATTATTTCTTATGATGAATAAGGTAACAAGGAGGAGCCTTCTATTCAACCAATCTCATTAATAAGGAGCTCCAAAAAGAGGATTAAACCCACACATAATGTGAAGAAGAAAAAGAAAAGACGGATAAGCAAAGGTAAAAAGGTATCCCTCCCAAATGATGTTGCTCCTATTACTCATTGTGATGATGATAATTGCTATACTATTGGTGCTATCCATACTATTAATGATGAGAGTGATTATGCTTATGATATGCAAAGGCCCAAGCTTGGGGAAGCTATGTTTGATGAGAATGATATGTTTGAGAATTTATTTGCTGCAATTAATGTTTGTACCAAGCTTGGGAATGCTACGTTTGATGAAGATGATATTTTTAGTCCCCCAAGTTTTGATGAGCAAATTTATTATGATGATAGCATGCCTCCTATTTATGATGATTATATTGATGAAAGTGGGTTTGGAAGAGTGTCAACTTTAGGCAGTAATGATCCCACTATTTTGGAGGGTGTTGAATCTTATTGTGATAATTATGAAAGTGGATTTGGAGAGGTCACGACTTTATTTAGTAATGATTCCACTATCTTGGAAGAGGTTTCAATTGATTATGATGAGAACAAAGTTGCTACTTATGATGATTATTGTGATGATACTTATGTTATAAAAAGTAGTGATGATTATATTTAAAAAACTTGTCATGATTATGATTACCCTTTTTCTGAACATTATTCTTTTAATGTGGAAACAATTTATAGTATTCGAGTTTTTTTTATGATATTCCCACTATTCCGAATGAGAAGAAATTTGCTTATGTGGAGAGTAATAAAATTTCTATGCTTGTAGATCATGAAAAGAAAGCTTTATGTGATAGTTATATTGTTGAATTAATTCATGATGCTACTGAAATTTATTATGAGGGAGGAATATATGCTTGTAGGAATTGCAATAATATCAAGTTTCCTCTCTATGTGTTGAAAATCTTGAAGATTTGCTTGTTTTACATTCCTATGCTAGTTGTTTCTTGTTCCCATAAGTCGTTTGCTCACAAAATACCTATGCATAGGAAGTGGGTTAGACTTAAATGTGCTAGTCATATTCTTCATGATGCTCTCTTTGTGTTTCAATTCTTATCTTTTATGTGAACATCATTGAAATCATCATGCCCAGCTAAAAAGGCATTAAAGAAAAGCGCTTGTTGGGAGACAACCCAATATTTACCCTTACTGTTTTTGTGTATTAACATGATTAATATACTTTAGTAATCATGTTTTATAGCTTTTGTTTCAATAAAGTGCCAAGTAAGACCTTTAGGATAGCTTACGGTGATAGTTGTGTTGATCCAGCTGAAAATCAGAAACTTCTGCGCTCAGTAAATTAGTTTTGATAATTCACAGAAACGTTCTTTTGATCTGATTCTTTTTTCTATGGATTGGTACACAAATTTCTAAGGTTTTCCTAATTTGGATGGATTTTTGGAGTTACAGAAGTATTCGAGAGTTACAGATTACTATAGAATGTTCTGTTTTTGACAGATTCTGTTTTCTATGTGTTGTTTGCTTATTTTGATGAACCTATGAGTAGTATCGGAGGGTATGAACCATAGAGAAGTTGGAATAAAGTAGATACTACACCAATATAAATAAATAATGAGTTAAAAAACAGTACCAAAAGTGGTGATTTATTTTCTTATACTAACGGAGCTTACTAGTTTTCTGTTGAGTTTTGTGTTGTGAAGTTTTCAAGTTTTGGGTAAAGATTCGATGGACTATGGAATAAGGAGTGGCAAGAGCCTAAGCTTGGGGATTCCCAAGGCACCCCAAGGTAATATTCAAGGAAAATAAAGAGCCTAAGCTTGGCGATGCCCCGGATGGCATCCCCTCTTTCAACTTCGTTCATCGGTAACCTTACTTGGAGCTATATTTTTATTTACCACATGATATGTGTTTTGCTTGGAGCGTCATTTTCTTCTATTTTGTTTTGCTTGCTGTTTTAATAATATCCCAAGATCTTAAATTCTTAAATTTTAGAGAGTCTTCACATAGTTGCATAATTATTCGACTACTCATTGATCTTCACTTATATCTTTTAGAGTAGTTTGTCATTTGCTCTGGTGCTTCACTTATATCCTTTTAGAGCACGACGGTGGTTTTATTTTGAAGAAATAGATGAAATCTCATGCTTCAATTATATTATTTTGAGAGTCTTAAACAGCATGTTAATTTGCTTTGGTTATGAATTTAGTCCTAATATGATGGTCATCCAAGAGGGATATAATAAAAACTTTCATATAAAGTGCATTGAATACTATGCGAAGTTTGATTCCTTATGATTGTTTTGAGTATGAAGATGGTGACATTAGAGTCATGCTAGTGGAGTAGTTGTGAATTTGAGAGATACTTGTGTTAAAGTTTGTGATTCCCGTAGCATGCACGTATGGTGAACCGTTATGTGATGAAGTCGGAGCATGATTTATTTATTGATTGTCTTCCTTATGAGTTGAGGTCGGGATCGCACGATGGTGAACTCCTACCAACCCTTCCCCTAGGAGCATGCGCGTAGTGCTTGATTTTGATGACTTGTAGATTTTTGCAATAAGTATGTGAGTTCATTATGACTAATGTTGAGTCCATGGATTATACGCACTCTCACCCTTCCACCATTGCTAGCCTCTCTTGTGTCGCGCAACTTTCGCCGGTACCATACACCCACCATTTACCCTCCTCAAAACAGCCACCATACCTACCTATTATGGCATTTCCATAGCCATTCCGAGATATATTGCCATGCAACTTTCCATCGTTCGGTTTATTATGACACGCTTCATCATTGACATATTGCTTTGCATGATCATGTAGTTGACATCGTATTTGTGGCAAAGCCACCTTTCATAATTCTTTCATACATGTCACTCTTGATTCATTGCACATCCCGGTACACCGCCGGAGGCATTCATATAGAGTCATATCTTGTTCTAAGTATCGAGTTGTAATTCTTGAGTTGTAAGTAAATAAAAGTGTGATGATCTTCATTATTATAGCATTGTCCCAGTGAGGAAAGGATGATGGAGATATGATTCCCCCACAAGTCGGGATGAGACTCCAGACGAAAAAAAAAATAAAAAAAAAAAGAAGCCATAAAAAAAGAGAAAAGGCCCAAATAAAAAAATAAAAAAATGAGAGAAAAAGAGAGAAGGGGCAATGCTACTATCCTTTTACCACACTTGTGCTTCAAAGTAGAACCATGAACTTCATGATAGAGAGTCTCCTATTTTGTCACTTTCATATACTAGTGGGAATTTTTCATTATAGAACTTGGCTTGTATATTCCAATGATGGGCTTCCTCAAATGCCCTAGGTCTTCGTGAGCGAGCAAGTTGGATGCACACCCACTTAGTTTCTTTTTCAGCTTTCATACACTTATAGCTCTAGTGCATCCGTTGCATGGCAATCCCTACTCACTCACATTGATATCTATTGATGGGCATCTCCATAGCCCATTAATATGCCTAGTTGATGTGAGACCACCTTCCTCTTTTTTGTTTTCTCCACAACCACCATTCTATTGCACCCATAGTGCTATATCCATGGCTCATGCTCATGTACTGCATGAAAATTGAAAAAGTTTGAGAATACTAAAGTATGAAAAAATTGCTTGGACGAAATCGGGGTTGTGCATGATTTAAATATTTTGTGTGATGAAGATAGAGCATAGCCAGACTATATGATTTTGTAGGGATAGCTTTCTTTGGCCATGTTATTTTGAGAAGACATGATTGCTTTTTAGTATGCTTGAAGTATTATTGTTTTCATGTCAATATTAAACTTTTGTTTTGAATCTTATGGATCTGAATATTCTTGCCACAATAGAGAAGATTACATTGATAAATATGTTAAGTAGCATTCCACATCAAAAATTCTGTTTTTATCATTTACCTACTCGAGGATGAGCAGGAATTAAGCTTGGGGATGCTAATACGTCTCCAACGTATCTATAATTTTTGATGTATTCATGCCATGTTTATAATGTTTTTACATGATTTTGGATTTGGTTAGAACTAACCCGGACTGACGCTGTTTTTAGCAGAACTAGCGTGGTGTTGTTTTTGTGCAGAAATAAAAGTTCTCGGAATGCGCTGAAAATCAACGAAGATTTTTTCTGGAAAATATAAAAAATACTGGAATGAAGAGTTACCGGAGGGGAGTCCCATGGGCCCCACTGTTGGAAATATGCCCTAGAGGCAATAATAAAAGGTTATTATTATATTTCTTTGTTCATGATAATAGTCTATTATTCATGCTATAATTGTATTGTCCGGAAATCGTAATACATGTGTGAATACATAGATCACAACCTGTCCCTAGTAAGCCTCTAGTTGACTAGCTCGTTGATCAACAGATAGTCATGGTTTCCTGACTATGGACATAGGATGTCATTGATAACGGGATCACATCATTAGGAGAATGATGTGATGGACAAGACCCAACTTAAGCATAGCATAAAAGATCGGGTAGTTTCGTTTGCTAGAGCTTTTCCAATGTCAAGTATCTTTTCCTTAGACCATGAGATTGTGCAACTCCCGGATACCATAGGAGTGCTTTGGGTGTGCCAAACGTCACAACGTAACTGGGTGACTATAAAGGTGCATTACGGGTATCTCCGAAAGTGTCTGTTGGGTTGGCACGGATCAAGACTGGGATTTGTCACTCCGTGTAAATGGAGAGGTATCTCTGGGCCCACTCGGTAATGCATCATCATAATGAGCTCAATGTGACTAAGGCGTTAGTCACGGGATCATGCATTGCAGTACGAGTAAAGAGACTTGCCGGTAACGAGATTGAACAAGGTATTGGGATACCGACGATCGAATCTCGGGCAAGTAACATACCGATTGACAAAGGGAATTGCATACGGATTGATTGAATCCTCGACACCGTGGTTCACCCGATGATATCATCGTGGAACATGTGGGAGCCAACATGGGTATCCAGATCCCGCTGTTGGTTATTGACCGGAGAGGCGTCTCGGTCATGTCTGCATGTCTCCCGAACCCGTAGGGTCTACACACTTAAGGTCCGGTGACGCTAGGGTTGTAGAGATATATGTATGCGGAAACCCGAAAGTTGTTCGGAGTCCCGGATGAGATCCCGGACGTCACGAGAGGTTCTGGAATGGTCCGGAGGTGAAGAATTATATATAGGAAGTCCAGTTTTGGCCACCGGGAACGTTTCGGGGGTTATCGGTATTGTACCGGGACCACCGGAAGGGTCCCGGGGGTCCACCGGGTGGGGCCACCTGTCCCGGAGGGCCCCGTGGGCTGAAAGTGGAGGGGAACCAGCCCCTAGTGGGCTGGGGCGCCTCCTTGGGCCTCCCCCCCATGCGCCTAGGGTTGGGAACCCTAGGGGGGGGAGTTCCCCCTTGCCTTGGGGGGCAAG